>NC_136434.1:130302127-133047961 GCF_052849685.1 Lactuca virosa | reverse complement strand
GAGGATGACAGTGATTACTCCGCTGCTGGAGTGGATTCGGGAGGCTCATGTCGAGGGTATGAAGGAGGAACGCCGAAAGTATGAGCAGATCATAGGGCAGGTGGCTTCATTCGACTGTGATAGCCGGGGCTTGTTGACCCTGCATCGAAGGGTCTGGATTCCTTACTGGGGTGGTGTATGCCAGGTTCTGATGGATGAGGCTCACAAGTCAAGATTCTCCATTCATCCCGAGGTGACGAAGATGTATCGAGATCTTCGCCCTGATTATTGGTGGCCCTGCATGAAGCAGGACATAGCTTGGTATGTGAAGCGATGCTTGACTTGTAGGAAAGTCAAGGCTGAGCACCAGCGACCTCACGACAAGATGCAGCCGTTGGAGATTCCCATGTGGAAATGGGAAGACATCACTATGGATTTCATCACAAGCTTCCCAGGACCGCACATGGAGTGGATTCTATTTGGGTCATCGTGGATTGGTTGACCAAGAGTTCTCATTTCATCCTGATCCAGGAGAGTATATCTGCTGAGAAGCTAGACGAGATCTATGTACGCGAGGTGGTGGCACGTCATGGAGTGTCAGTTTCGGTTGTGTCAGACCGAGATGTTCGCTTCACTTCCAGATTATGGAAGACGTTTCATGACGAGATGGGTACTCGTCTTCACTTCAGTACAACTTTTCATCCTCAGACGGATGGGCAGAGTGAGAGGACGATTCAGACTCTAGAGGATATGTTGCGTGCATGTGTACTAGATTTCAGTGGGAGGTGGGATACATATCTTCCGTTAGCGGAATTTTCGTATAACAACAGTTATCACGCTAGCATAGACCGACCTCCCTTCGAGATGCTCTACGGGAGGAAGTGTAGGACCCCGATTTTTTGGGGTGAGGTCAGTCAGAGAGTCATGGGGAGTACCGAGGTGGTGCTCAAGACTACCGAGATGATCCAGCAGGTCCGGATCAGGCTTCAGACTGCTCAGAGTCGGCAGAAATGCTATACCAACAAGCGTCGACCAGATCTAGAGTTTCAGGTAGGGGACATGGTTCTCCTGAAGGTGTCACCTTGGAAAGGTGTCATCTGGTTCAGGAAGTGGGGCAAGCTGGGCCCCAAGTACATCGGTCCGTTCAGGGTTGTGGCCTGCGTGAGCTGGGTTGCTTATCGTTTGGATCTTCCGGCAGAGCTCATTCAGATTCATAGCACCTTTCATGTCTCCCAGTTGCGGAAATATTAGATGGATGATTTTGCGATCGTGCCTTTGGAGGATATTCAGGTGGATGACCGCCTGAATTATATTAAGAAACCGATAGCGATTCTCGATCGAAAGGAGAATACCTTGAGGAATAAGGTCGTGGGGTTGGTTAAGGTATAGTGGCAGCACCGAAAGGGATCAGAATGGACATGGGAGCCCGAGGAGGAAATGAGGGAGCATTACCCTGAGTTGTTTGAGATGACAAACTTCAAGGACAAAGTCTGATTCAAGTGGGGGAGAATTGTAACGCTCAGTCCAGGTATTATTTATATTTTGGTCCCTTATATGTTGAATTATTGCTTTTGGACCTTGTAATTAGCAAGTTTGAAGGAAGGAGGGACTGTTTATGCCAATTCGGGATTTAAGAGGCGGATCCCAAATGCGGGGCGTTCCCCTGAGGAACGCGCTGGGTTTGGGACCTATATAAAGAAAATTATGTCCCATACATCAACCTCCTTACCAGCCTCCTCAACTCAGAAACCCTAAAAATCCTAATCTTCTTCATCTTTGTGTGATCTTGATCTTGTGAAGTCCATTTTAGTAGCTTGGAGCCTTGGAAGAAGGAAGATGAAGTTAGTGAAGGAGAAGTTGTGTAGCTTGAGCTTAAGGATCTGAGTTATCATCATCATTTAGCACTCACTTGAGGTAAAAAATTAAAAACTTGCTTCATGAATACTTAGATCTTTTGTAGTGGGTTTTTGGACCATTTTGGTCCCAAGAATGAAGCTTTATTGTTCTAAATTCGTTTCTAGGCTTTGGGTTTCCACTCTTGGTGCTATTTGAGTCCCTAAGATAGTAAAGTTACCAACTTGAGGGTCTTGATCAGCCCATGCATGAGATTAAGCCCCTTTTATGGATGTTGATTGCTATTTCCTGAGATTGGGACTTTTGGGGGCATGCAAAGTCACCAAGTCCGTGACTTTATGATTCTAGAGGTCCTAGATGGCTTGGATCTACGTTTGGATAACATGGATTTAAGCATTAAGTGCTTAATAAGCCTTTTTGGAACCAACATGCGAACGCGTTGCGTAGGGTTGAGGAACGCCATGCGTTCCGATTTGGGTCCGCGATCTGAGTCGGTGGCGAACGCCCAGCACTCCACCAGGGAACGCCATGCGTTCGGGGCATCAGTGGGACTTCAGACCTTTTTTCCTTGGACTTGGTTTTGGGGTTGGGCTTTCTGTGATTGGGCCATTTTCTTGGACTTTGCTGTTATGGGCCTTAGTGGATCATCATTTGGGCTTTAATGGACTATGTCTTATTTTGGGCTTAGGGTTAGGCCCATTAGAGGGGTTGGGCCCAATTTAGAAAATTGGGCCAATGCTGGGCCATTAGCGGGCTTGGAAAGTCTACCTAGTAGTGCGCCTTTCATGTTATGGTTTTGGGCCTTAGGCATGGACCAAATTAGATCAGGGGTAAAATGGTCATTTTACCCTAGGAATGATTATTGGTTTTTGACTAAGTGTTATTTTGGTAATGATAACTCGGGGAGTCGTCGGGGCAGCTGTTAGAGATTCCTTACCATGCGATTCTGCATTCAGCTTTGCGAGGTGAGTTTTCCTCATGTAGGAACGGGTCGAAGGAACCAATGTCGGCCCGTATATGTATGTTAGTATGTTCCGGACTAAGGTCTGATGCCGGGCAGTGCCCGATGAATGTTTATATGCTTTCCGGACTACGGTCCGATGTCGGGCAATTCCCGAGGAATGTTCGTATGCTTGATGTCTTCGTGATTCTTGCATGTGTCTGTGTTTGTATGTTTGCCGGAGTACAGTTCGATGCCGGCCGGTGCCCGATGAATGTTTATATGCTTTCCGGATCCTGATCCGATGTCGGGCGGTGCCCGAGGAATGTTTATATGCTTACGATTATGTGTTTATTATATGTGTATTGTTGATATGTTTATATGCTTACTAGACTACGGTTCAACGCCGGGCAGGGCCCGATGCCGGACATTGTCCGATGTCGGGCGGGGCCCGATGAAGGGGCGGGGCCCACGATATGTTTATATGTGATTATGTGATTATGTGTATGGTATGTGGTAGTTTGGGGAGACCCACTAAGCTTCGTGGTTACAGTTTTCAGTTTTGGTTTCAGGTACTTCCGGTAGCAAAGGGAAGAGCTCGTGATGACTGCATTGCACACACGATGATGTTTAGCCTGGGATGTTTACTCTGATATATATATTGACATATGTTTTGAAATGATGTTTTGAGATACTACGACTTATATTTTGATGAGATGATTTTGATAAACTATGGTTTTATTTTATGGTTTAAAATGAAATTTTTGGATCGTATTTTGTGTGTGTTACATTATAATGTTCCAATATCCAAATACCAAATCCAAATCAAAAACCCATTTCTAGAATAATAAAGTCTTATAGATGAAGTGTGATCATTCGTACTTAGCTCAAAAGAATGACTTTATCAATGGATTCGACAAAATTTAATTTGTGTGAATTCTGTGAATACTATCATCTCCATACTTAACTTTACTCCAAGTACAGTTAAATATCTTGGAGAATATGATTGGTGTTCTTTCATGATATAGAGTCTCTTAGCTTGATTAAGTATACTCTCGAAGTCACAAAGATTTCTATGTGATCCTTGAATGACAGAAATCAACATAGTTTTTCAATGATCTCGTTCATCCAACCATATTTGAATTCAAATTCTAAAGTAATGCATTCTTATTTTGTAGTAGATTGTGTCATTATGTTTTGCTTGGACCTCATTCCAACAAAACTTATCCTTCATTCCATAATGAAGTCAAAATCCAATTATAATTCATAATTATTTATGTTTGTTTAGAAATTAACATCTTGTGTAGCTCTTTCCATAATGAACATTTCTAAACTGATCGTCTCATATACATTCTCTTAGTTCTTCTAAAGTACTCTTAGAATTCTCTCTTAGTCATCCAATGACTTAACCATGTATTCCATTAGTATCTTATGTCATGCTTACATCATGATCAAGTACCATGTCCTATGCATAATGAGTAAATGATGAATTCATTTGTCAAGCAAATGGAATATAAATCATTTCATCTAGTTCAAACCTATGGGCTATGTACTTTTTAGGCTAGCTTAAAATGGTACCATATGACAATGCTAAGAATTCTCCAAAAGAATCTTGTGTCTTGATCCCTTTCAATATATTGCCAATATATGTATAAGGACATGAAACTTTTAACATTCCTTTTATCTATCCCTTATAGATTTTACATTCGAAGAATGTATCTTCTCCTTCCTAGGTCTTTCATTTGAGAAACACTTTCCAAGTGAAGGTGAAACCGACCTTGCTTAGTCATAATGTGATTTAAAATGATTAAGTATGTCTCATTCATACACGATTAGGAATTCATTATGCTCCCACTAGTTCTTAGTAAACACACATGTTCTACCCATTTTGATATAAAAACACACTTGTGGTTTTATATGAAATGATGATTGCAACATTGAGATGTGTGCTTTATGTCCACAAGTGGATCTCAAGCTCTACACATTTTGTTAGGATAACATGAATTAAGAAAACCACCAGGCTAATCTATATAGATATCTTCTAGTAGATGTCTATTAAGAAAAGCGGTCTTTCTTGAAATCTATATATCTTATATTAAGAATATGAATTTATAGTAAACAATATCCTTATTGATCTAATCATAGCTACTTGTTAGAAAGGTTTGATCATAGTCAATGTCATGAGTATGATGAGGACCATAGTCAATGACATGAGTATGAGAAAAACCTTTTACTACAAGTCTTGCTTTAAATGTGTATGGTTATCCATATAATTTATTCTTTCTAGAAGAATAATTTGCTCCTTCTAGCCTTGCTATAGGGATAAATTTTAATCAAGCCCGTACTTGATTCTCATACATGGATTATATCTCATGTTCATGACTCTAGGTCATTTATCAGATTCGAGACCCGACATAGCATTTTGGTATTTGATGGATTTTCTAGAAACCATCAATGAGAGATTTCACATTTCTCAAGTCATAGATGATTTCTACCACTAATGCGAACAATTTGTGTTAGTGAATATCTATTATTCAATTTTAACAATCCTTGTTAAAAATAGTGCCGACTATTACTACATAAGGTTATGGTTATTGAGCTGCTTCAAGTTCCATGTACATCCCACTTGCTTTGTCATTAGAAGCTTGCTTTCTACTAACTTAGCTTTCACAAGAATAAAAGAACCTATTCTTGGTGGGTTTTCATATAACAATCTAAGCCACATTTAGAGTATTATACGAATATGTATTTAGTAGATTTTGGGTTTAGAAGCTTTAGTCCAACATCGGCTTCAAATCCACCAAACATTAAGTAAGATGAGGATGGAGAATTTCCATACTAAATCTTATAAAGTGTTTGATCTACTTATTAGTTGGTATTTGTATTAAACATACTATTGATAGTGATTGAAGTATTATCCCAAAAAGATTAAAGGAGGATATTTCTAGCGATTAGAAAGTAAATCATACCAAGTAAGCTTTAATTCATCATTTATTATCATTAAGGCCTTAGATGGTTCTTACCAGTTTGTTTCTCAACTTTTAAAACATTCAACAAAGATTTCACAATTATGCTTTACCACGTAAAATATAATTAAAACTACAGTTTGTTGTTAATCAAGTTGATTTGGTATCTTGTGCTTAATCTCAGACATTTATTAGAAAGAAAGTCTTGCATCAAAGTGTATAGTTCCTTAATTATTTTCTCTACACTTTAGTGAAAATATCATTAGGAATCCTTTACATATAAATAAGGTTCACATATGTCAAATAAACTACATTATTTGCCTTCAAAGATCCCTTTCTTGAAGTTGGAATATGTGAATGACATTTATATAACAAAGATAACGACGTCAAAGATAAGTTTGATTTAAAACAAGTTTAAGTCAAAAGTGCTTGTATATAGAACTTGATTTTATTTATAAAAATATTGATATTTACTTTACAATTCTATTAAGAGATCTAGTCTCATAAATAGAAGTTAATCATTTCAGATATGAATATTATCGTTATGAAAAACGATTAACTAAATGATCAAACATTTGAATAAAATAACTGAGACATAAATTTAGACATGCTAAATTGAAACATATATTGTTCCAAAACAAATATTGTTTTACATTACAAGTAATTTATGTTCTAAGTATAAATAATAAACTAAGCTCCGAGAGTATAGTTCCAACTTGATTGTGCTCAGCTGGTTACTCTTCAACAAATATTTGCAATCCATTTACAAATATTAGATTAACATTTAAGTACCAAGTACCTCAGTATTATATGAAAAGTATGAGTTCTATCTACTAGGTACTAGAAGTACTAGTCTCTTCTAGACTTTCTTTCCAAATAAGAGAAGTAAATCCTCTTCCAATGTCCAGTTTCTTCACACAAGAAACAAGATCCATTTATGTGGGATTTACTAGATTTCCTGGGCTTAAAGGTGTTCAGTCCATAAAACATGGGCATCTTGGATCACACAAGGTGATTCTTTTAGCCCTGCATTATTTCAATGTTTAAACTAGCTTTAAATAAAATATTTATGTATTTATTGGAACATTGCTTGACCTGTTATATCGTCAGACATATGTTTAAATTATCCAAGAATTCCTAGAAGTCATGAATAACTATTCCTAGCTTGATGTTAGAAGCATCTTTAGCATCATAGTGATGCCTTTACTAGGTATCATGTTCAGGTTTATTGCTCAAAGCAAATAGTTTAGGACTAGGACCTTTAAGTGTATACAATTTCATATCTCCCACGAGATTGTCTCTTAAGACATGAACCCATTCATTGAAGTTGTATCTATTGAATGTTATTGTTTCATCAAGTCATTAAAGAAAATGACAATTCATGATAATGAGAATGGATTATTTAACTACAAAATTTTAACAAAATTCAATTAGTATTTTCAATATTTAATCTTCTATAATTAATACCCTTTTAGTTTCCAAAAATATTAATTATCAAAGTCTAGGATCCAAGTTGCAAAACAAATAAATGGTTAGGTATCCTTTATCTCATCCATTTGTATTCAACCCGGTAGATATCGATTATCAATTATATCTTGCTATATAATTCTTAGATTTATGGGATCTCTAATAACAAATTTAATTAGACATGTTTGATCCCATCTATTGCTCGCAACTCTTTTGCTTAGGTATCCTTTATCACAAAAGATTTTCGATCAAATCATCCAACTTGAAAAACTTGTGTAATCGGCCTATAACTTGGTTATAGAAATCGCGAAGACACCCCGGCCATCAAAAGACAACACTAAGCGTTTAGGTATCCTTTATCCTACTAGTGCATACAAGAGATGTGTGAGTGTTCTTCAAAAGGATTTCATAGATTTGAGGTTTGTAAAGAAAGGGTCTTTATATATATTCTATAATTGTAGTTTAAAAACATATAATATCACGGTTATTACATGCATATAATAAACCATGGTATCAATTTTCAAAAGAAAATCACGTTTACAGGTTCTATATAAAAAGCTAGTTCTTATAATTTGACGCAATTCAATTTTAATAACCGGTATTAATTTTGAGTGCATTTGAACCTATTATATCTTTAATGAAACTTCATTTAATTACTTATATATATATGAAGTTTGTATAAGTTAAAAAAATCACCATTTTAAAACTTATGATGGAGTATTTCAAAATTTACCGTTATTAACGATTTTATAAAACCGGGTTTTATTTTTAAAATAATAACTTGTTACATCTTATGTCCACTTTTAAAAACCAAACTCCATGTGATGTTTATTTTGTCAAAAATTATGTTAGCATGTGAAAAACTAATTTATCAATCATACATAATAATTGCATAAAATAAACAACACAAACATGCATAAAAACATATGTGCATAAACATAACCAACTAATGTCATTTTTTGTGAGCCAACACAAAAAATGTCAAGTCCATTCCTAAAGGGACATATAAGGGGACCAAAAATCTTCTTGTAATGTTGTTGAAGAAGCTCACACTTGAGTAAACACCAATTGCTTGCAAAAGGATTGGAAAAACGTTTTGAAGACTCAAATTCAACAATTGTCGCTAAAAGTCCAACAGCCCTTTGTAAACAACATTAGTGACACTTTTCAGAAAATGTCACTGAAAATCCTGCACACCTTTTAGACTCGAAAATTGCTATTTTGTCTTAAAAAAATGGTTCCAACTTCATTTCTTGTTACATTTTTGTACAAATAAATTAAATATAAAAACTATTCTATTACTTACAAAAATAAACCAGGAAAACTAATCTATTTAATTTATTATATACCATATGAATAAATAAATTATTACAATCATTTTTATAAAACAGCCAACACAACAACACAACAAACACAATGGTCATTGGCTAGTTTATGCACATCATATACATCAACATACACATAAAACAACCTTTGTTTTTTTAAGACAACTTTAAATGACAAAAGATGCATGAAACTTTTGTCACATAACATAACAAAAAAAAATTGTCATAGAAAATATGTATGAACTTATTTTTATACAAAACCAAGTTATCCATATTATCCAATAACTAAAATTTCCAAAAATCAAAAATCTAACGAAACTTGCAAGGTGGATCTGATACCTAATTGTTGGGGTTTTAGTTCAAAAATAGTTTCATAAACTTGAAAAATATGCCAACGGAAGACTGAAAATTTTGAACATACCATAACATGTTATACCCACCACGGATCTCCTTGCAAGTATAGAAAGATTTAAACACCAACTACATAAAGGATGAAGAAATAATAACCTTTGTTGTTCTTTGGATCCTCTTGGGAGGCTTGGAAGTTGATGAAGAATGTGGAACCTTTGAGACACCAACAATGACTCAACTTGATGTAGATGCTAGTCCATAAACTCTTAAACCCTTAAACTTTAAGTTCATATCCAATATGAATTTCAGGAGGGCATGAAGATGCAAGTAACTTCAAAAATGATGAAAAAAAGAGAGAGAGTAACCTCCTCTAAGGAGGTTAAGGTTTTAAGAGGGAATAATGAAGCACACAATTCAAGAGTGGAATCCTCATATTTATATTGGCTTAAAGTGAAGTCTTTAACCATTAGGTCCTTCCACTTTAGACAAGCATGTCCCTAAAGCTTACATGTCTCCCATGCATGCATCATGCTTCATTTCTTTTGAATAAACAAATTGAAAGCCTATCCCTTTTTATCTATCATCATTTTTGGCCAGAATGATAAAAAAAGAGAAAAAAGAGTTTATATTTTATAAACTCAAAGTTTATAAGATATAAACTTTGTCTTTTGCTAAAAGACAAAAAACTTAATTAGTCCAAAATGTTGTACATGACTTAATAAATCATACCATATGATATATTATGTTACTTGCTAATGAAAATTTTTATTTCCATGAAATAAATAATTTCCAATTTAATTATAAGAGTTTTATTGAATATTTATTAAATTCAATTTCAAATAAATAATCAATTATAACCTTTGACTTTGCATTTGTTATTATTACGAAACTTCACAACACCAGCATTTTCCAGACTTTGAAAATCTCTTAGATTTTCCTTTTTTCCAGTCATATGACGAGAACATCCACTATCAATGTACCATTTGTCATCATATTGCTCGTCACACAAAACCTGCAATCAGTGAAAGAATTTAGGTCCCCAGGGCTGTTGGGTCCTTGGTTATTAGAATAAAATGCATGATGAAATGAAGATACTAAAACCCAATTACGAACTTTGGATTTCAAAATATCAATTAAGTCCACTTCGTTAGACACTAGTATTGAAATGAAATCAGTCTTTGGTTTAGGATCAACACTAACTTTCCCTTTAACCTTCTCAGTTCATTTCTCATCAACTTTCGCTTTTAGAACAACTCTCCACTTTCGAACAGATGGATTCGACTCCTTGGATGAAGAACTCCCACTTGACGACTCATTCAAGTAGCTTTCATAAGCATACCTGATATCTTCTTGAGACAATTTCCTACTTTGATAATGTTTTCCTTTTCCTTCTAACTAGTGATTGATGGTTTTGACATATGTTTTTCCTTTGGAAAACAAAGCGTTACTTGGTTTCTTTGAAGGAGGATTCGGAAAATGAGGTTGTGTTGGTTTGAATGTCGCCATTTTCTTTACATTTACATTTATCTTTTCAAAATGTTGTTTCGAAAAACCAGGTTTTACTTGTGATTGAAAACGATTTTGAAAACGTTTTTGATAACCAACATTTGATTGATGAAAAATTTGTGGACCATTCGAAAATCTTCTTTGACTTGGAAATTGAGTAAAATCCTTGATTCATTAGATTGAAAACCTTTTCTTTGAGAATGATTTTGAGCAAACCTTGCATGTTGATTAGGAACATGTTTTCTTGAGAATTGAGATTGTACAAAATTCTCATTGTTTGATTTTTAAAAATTCGGTTTAGAATTAGACTTCAAAACTTGTGGTTTACTGTAACGCCTGTAGATCAGGGCTAGTCAATTAAGAGACAATAAGTGTCGAAAATGACTTTTTGATAGAAGATTATTTAGAATGAATAATATTAACTAAGTTGTAGTGGTCGTGACAAGGTTTCCGAATATATAAAGAATGCCGAAATCCGAGTTATAACGAAGAAGTTATGATCTGTCGAAGTTTCGCGACAGAACCGGCACGACACAGCGCGACGTAAATAATGAATTTACGTTAGAGCGATATTTGGCCTTAGTGATCTAAATGAAAGTCGTAGAATACGTTAAACCGAGAGCGTGCATAAAAAGAACGCCCAAATCTGACTTCGTATGAGGAAGTTATGATTTTTCGAAGTTTCGGCTTAGTAGTGTACAACCCGAAGTTCGAATATGGGATCGAGCGATATTTAGCCAAAACTTTCTAAATGAGAATCGAAGATCTCATCGATAGTAGTGCAACGACGGAAAGACAGACGAAAACGGACGTCAGACGAAGGAGTTATGAGTTTATAACGGAGGTTTCCTGTCCCGGCCTACAAAAAATAATATAATAAAAATATAATAAAAAATTAAAGTCAAAATTAGCCGACGAAGTCTAAATGAAAGTTGTAGATCTTGTTTTTACCTACATGTCGATATAAAGAACGTCGAAAACGGAGTTCGTATGTGAAAGTTATGAATTTCTGAAGTTCGGGGCGCGAAACCCCAAAACTGTCAGAGACCACGACGTGAAATCAGTGTTCACGACGTGAAATGACTTCTGACGCCTTCTGGAGCCTGACAGAGCAAGTGGACGATGACGTATGCAATGACGTTTATGCCCGCGACGTGGGAGCATTGTTCACGACGTGAAAATCGAGAAAACAGCCCTATAAATAGAGTTGAAGGGGCAGCCGAGTTTGGTTGCTCATTCTCTCATCTCTCACCCGTATTGCATCGATTTACGTACAAAGAAATACCCCCGAAGCCCCGGTATCATCCCGAGACCCGAAGCGAGTTCCGAAGCTTCGAAGATCCCGAGAAAAAAAGAGTTTCCGAGCCGAAGCTCTGCCCGCGATAAGCCCGGTGTGTGAAGATATTTCAGTTTCACCGAAGAATACTACTCTTAGAGCCGTAGTGCTGTCCGAGCATTGTCTAAACAAGTGAGTGTATAGTCCCTTTCACATACATGATTTTAATAAAAGTATTGATGAATGTATTAGATATATGATATGAGTGAGTGTGTAGTTACTTTCTTCTACCGCATAGATATGAAGTATTTGCTATGAAATATGTGCTCTGTGTTTGTACGTTGTTGGTTTACTTGAGATGGATGTTGAATGAATGTTTTATACAGGTTTTTAAATGATTTAAACTATATATGTAATTTTATATCTACGAATATGTCGGGTAAAACATGGGTAGATAAGTGATGTGGTATGAAAGATGTTATAGATAATCTTAGCAGATGCGCTTAATAGTAAATGTCATAATCTTAACAGATGCGCTTAATAGTGAATGTCATAATCCTAGCAGATGCGCTAAATAGTAAATGTCATAATACTAGCAGATGCGTTTATAGGATAATCCTGGCAGATGCGCTTATAGGATAAGGTCGGCAGATGCGCCAAATAGAGAATGTCATAATACTAGCAGATGCGCTTATAGGATAATACTAGCAGATGCGCTTAAAGGATAACGTCGGTAGATGCGCCTAAATGATAATATTTGCAGATGCGCCTAATAGATATCATTGGCAGTCGCGCCTTAAGTAACAGTGGAATTTGTGTCTATTCCTTAAAGTCAATCTTTAGGAATGAAGGATAGGTGATTCTTAGGGTAAATCCTTAAGAAATAAAGGAGACAATGGGGGTGGGTAATTGGGTTGATGGTTTGATGATTAAATATAATATAATATTTTATTGTGGGTTGAAAACCCTATATGCTCACCAGGCTCCCAAGCCTGACCCACTCAGTTTTCTTTGTATTACAGGTAATGGCACAAGAGTATAAGTCGGATGACTTGACGAGAGATTTTGGATTATAGACCAGTAATTATAAATAACTGTTGTAAGGTCTGTATTGTACTTTTTATGCTTTTGGTCTGTATCGGAACATGACATCCCGAGATTTTGTTATTTAATGAAAATACATTTCTTTAAAGAAATGCTTTGATAAATTCTTATCACATTTTGTTTTGAGAACAAATTCCGCAACTGTTTTCTTTAAACGATTACTCTGATTTTAAAACAAAGCATAAACAAATATGTCTTTTCTGACCGTGAAAATGGGGATGTCACATTTACTTTTGGAAAAATATTTTTGAGATTGAGCGGATGTTTTCTTAATAAAAGACTTGTTTTGAGAAGATGTCTGAACTGGTTTAGACTCAGTTGTTTCAGACGATTTAGTTAACAAAACATTTTGTTTCTTTCGAGACTCAATATTTTGCCAATAAACATTCTTTCTCGATTTTGGCATTGAGATCCTATTTTCTTTAGAAATCTTTTCAATTTGTTCTTTGAAACTTTTTGCATTAGATTTTGAGTTTGAAGAAAATCAACATTTTTTTGTTGTTCAACTTTTAGGTTTTCAGTTTTAACTACCCAATTTCTTTGTGGTTTTTGTCTTTGAAAAGTGAACGAGTTCTTGTTGAGATTATTTTCGACAATGCTTTGGTTGGAGAAAAATCCATCTTCCAAAGCTTTCTTGTTATCCTCCTCAAAAATTTTGTTGATTTCAGGTTTAACTTTATCACCATTCCCAGAGGTAACAAACACCTAATTTGAAAAGATAATTTCATAGGTGCATTTGAAGTTTGGATACACAACTGATATTGATTCAAGATAATGAGAACCTTTTTCCTTCATTATTTTGTCGAACTTCTCAGTTTCCTCATAGACCTGATCAACTACAACCCGGGGTATGGTTGTTTCTATTGGATTAATGTCTAAGTCCATAACTATATTTGGTATGTACTTGACCCGACCCGACATGGTCCATTTGGGTTGCACTTCACCGACACAATTTATATGGATAGTCTTTTGAGAATAGTATATTTATGATTTATATTAATATATTATAAGTTCTAATATATTAATATATAATCATATTATTTAATTAGTATTGATCAAGAATTAATTTATAATTAATTAAGTGATCAAAAGGAACTAATTAAATATGGACTCTTATATATATATATATATATATATATATATATATATATATATATATATATATATATATATATATATGTGTGTGTGTGTGTAGTGGGCCAAGTTCATTTAGGTTGGACTAAGTCTTCATGGATAATCCATGGAACTTTAACCCATGGATCCTAGGAAATGAAAGGTCATGGGTATTAGGGTTTAACCCTAATCCTCCACACTATATAAAGGGTCTTATGGTTCATGAAATTATGCTAGTGGCTAGTGTGGATACATTAAAGAGGGCAATAACCGATTTCATAGTGTGAGCCAAGTATCCATATTCTCTAAAGGTTTTCCAAGGTGTTTTGGTGATTTGTGATTCCAATTGAGGCTTCCACACTATTGGGACTAAGCTCTTAAAGCTTGAAGACATCAAGCTACATCAAAAGGTATGTCATCTAACTAGAACTTTATAGTATAGGTGCTTCATAATATGCTAGTTAGGATGAAACCTTGGAATATTTAATATTTGCATGTATAATAGAGAAAACATAGATCCAAGGTTTATAGGGTTGCATGTACACCATAGGAGTGTTAGAATGCTCAAAACCCAACAATGGTATTAGAGCCAGGTTGTTTTCTGTTATATTGATGCAAATGTATTTTTTTTTCAAGTTGAAGGAAAAAAAAAAGAAAAAAAAACATGAAGTTTGTCAAATTTTATGATAATTACTTGATTTTATGAAAAACTAATTATTTATAAAATTTGAGTCACTTTACTACAAGAGTTGAATTAGGTCAATTTATTAAAAGATAGAATGATATGATTATTTTATTTGTTTTAAAAGTTTGATCTAAATGGTTTTAAGGAGTTACAAATTTTGTCATAAAATTTTGGAACTCAAAAGTTTTTTTTAAAGTTATGAACTTAAAAGATTTTTGAAACTTCCATAAGTTATGGATGTGAAATGTCTCATTTATTAACTCTTTAGGTTATGAATTCCAAGAGTCTTCAAAGGATAATTGTCAAAGTTTCAAAATTTGTATTAGTTTATATGATTATCTAAT
The DNA here is from genome assembly GCF_052849685.1 of Lactuca virosa. Taxonomy (NCBI): domain Eukaryota; kingdom Viridiplantae; phylum Streptophyta; class Magnoliopsida; order Asterales; family Asteraceae; genus Lactuca; species Lactuca virosa. The sequence continues at coordinate 133,033,051 of NC_136434.1, read as the reverse complement.
TTCTTGAAAATTGTTGATGTGAATTATCTTTACTTATGAGTTTAATCTAGATCATAGAAAAATTATTTGATTATTGTGTTAATTGGAATATTTGATCTTAATGGTTTTTATGAACTCCGTAACTTGTCCTCAAGTTATGGAAAGTGAAGAGTTTTTCTTTTTAAAGTGTCATTAAGTCTCATAGGTTATTAAAATAGAAGAGTCACTATTTTTAATGTCATCATTAAATGATTTAATGTCTTCCATAACTTGTCCTCAAGTTATGGAACTTGAATTTTTTTTTTCATTAAACCTTAATTAAACTCATAAGTTATGAAATGAAAAGTTTTGAATAGTTTCAAAACTTGCCCTCAAGTTTTGGAATTTGTAAAGTTTTCACTTATGAATATTTTAAGTCCAAGTTAAGCCCTTAGAATTTTAAAAGTTAAAATTCAACCCTTATACTTTATAATATTATAACTTAATAATACTTATATATATGTATAAGAGTAAAGTCGGCTTACCATTAGTAGGCCTCATTCACGAAGCCGGTCTATAAGGGGGGTATAAGGTTATTGCCTATAAAATGGCAGTTTAATGGGTGTCCACTCTCACCCACCGCTTCCTTGACCGGTGGAGGGTCGTTAGCCGAACGGGTAGGACAAGGACTATAATTCTCCCTTCATTAAAAGTATTAATGATAAATACTAAGTAACTAAACTGTTATTAATACCCAATCTTAGTTACTTAGGAAAATGTGAATTTGGTGCTAACCCATGAAATTACACTTTGCACTTTGCTTAAGTCAGTTAGTGGAGCGTGTGTGGTTAACCGGCACACTAGCTTGATTTAACAAGGTAGGCAAAGGGTAACTTAATGTTTATCATAGTATCGGTGGAGCGTGTGTGGTTAACCGGCACATCGATTGAGGGGTAAATATTAAGGGTACCTAGTATATTTGCATGGTTATTCACACCTTGTTTTGTGATCCTCGGCATCCCAGTCACAAAACCTGAAGGGCACACTCGAGATTGAAACATGCCTTTGAAAAGTTCAATGAATCTCAAAAGAATCTAGGAGTTTCAAAACCAATTAAAACCTAATAATACATTTCGTTTATCTTGGTGGAAATTGGTGAATCGTCATTCACCTACCTTCAAATATTTTATAGCTTGGATTACGGCATCCATTTTCCAAGTTATAAAATAGTTTGCTGGGTCCTAGCCTTAATATTTCATATTGGGTGTTATATTAAGGACTTTAGATCAACTATCTTGAATATCTCCCAAAAAGATGTCTGGTTCAGACATCTATGATCCTCCCAAATCTCTTGGAACTTCACTTCCTCCACCTCCTCCAATTATTCTCCCTAACCCACAAGTTCAAGGTCACTCAAGCCCTATTGGCAAGTAAGGTCTATGTGTGATCGCATCTTGGAGATGAAGTCACATATTGACAAGCCGGGAGAGTTGGGTGTCAAACTCTTGAGAAAGTTGGTGGTTCAATCACTTTCTAAGTCACATAGTGAATTCCTTTGGGAGTACTATGAAACAGACTATGAAATGACCCTTAATGATCTTATCTATTTGCTTGGTGCTGCTGAATCATCAATAATTTGGAGCACTGGGAGAGCAGATTTGATTAGTAGATCAACTTCCCAAACTACCATGGACATTGACAATGGTAACATTGGATATCTAGAAAAACCTTCTCTTCCCAAGGAAAGGGATTAACCATAGTCAACTAGGTTGACCAAATGGTAAAGAGAAAGGCTAAGTCTGAGATAGTCCCATTACCAAAGGGTCCATATGTTTATTTTGCCAAAGGAAGGGGCGTTGATTGCAAAGCTGCCAAATTTACCTAAGGTTGTTAAAGTCAATAAGTTTGACTCTACATCAGGTAGAGCCCATTATCTAACTCTGTTAAGTTCTATTCTAAGATCCTCATTACATGATGTGACTGGGTCACATGTTGATGTTTTAAGAATCAAAGAATAGAGAGAAATCTTAAAGGAAGTATATGCTAATTCTGATCGCGAAGGTGGATTTCGATCGCATCAGAATTTTGAGCAGTTGCTTAAGAAGTTATTATATATTGCTAAGGAATAGATAACAACAATTTTCCATGTGGATTGTAAGGATAAGTTTTTCCGTAAAGTTTTAAAATAAAAGAAAAATTGTTTAATTTTATTTATTTGAAGTATCCTTACAATGGCATTTGTGGAAAATTGTTGCTTATATGATTCCACTGACAGCAATATTGGAAAATGGATTTGATTCTTTCATTTGTGGTAGTGTCTAAATTTACCAAATCAGGAAAGTTCCTCATCGCCCAAGTTTCAATTGGATCGAAACTTGGAATCATGCAAGTTGAATAGTATGATGAATGAGAACTTTCAAGCATTGGAAAATCAAGACTAATTACTTGTTCACATGGATGTGTGAGTCAAGTGAAGGACTAAAGGGATCGAGTACACATTCTTGTGCACTGGTCATGTCCACCACAAAGCTCATTAAGACTATTTGATTTACTAAATTTTAGTAAATATGGTTATACTTACAAATTTAAGTATAATTCTGAAACATTGGAAAAGTCTCAATGTATGGCAGAACGAATGGGAAGAATCAAATTAGGCAGAAAGATAAAAGTTTCTCAAATCTGAAAAGATGGGAGAGTACTTTAGTATCATGTTTGTGATCATCTTAATGATTTAGAAATCATATCACAATTAGTCCTCTAAAGGTCATCTTAGTGCATTCTTATGACTAAGAAGAGGAGTCATGAATTGTTGAAATGGTTAGATCAGGAAGATGAGTCATACTTCGTTCCAAAACAATTCTTAGAGTCGTACTCCAAGATTGTAACTTGAGTGACATATCTTAAAGAAAGGTTTAAAACACTTGTCAAATGTAAGAGTAAAAGTTTCCTACTCTTGTACATTTGAAATTGGTAAGTTGTGATGTTTTGGATAAAACAAAGACCAACTAAGGCCAATTGTGTGAAGTGTTTGTCTTGATAAAGAATCCACACTATCTCTTGAATATTTGGCAAGATAGTCTTATATGTCAAGAGGATAGTGGGAGTCTTCAAGATCCTAAAAAGAATTTCAAGAACTAATCAAGAATAAAACCTGAGGTTCTTCACTAGCACACGACTTGAGGTTTATAATCTATCGTGTTGACATATTTTATGCCCATTCCAGTTAAAGTTGGCTTTGAATAGGAGTTCTGAAAGTTATTAATTGGTTGCATAACAAATTGGAAGCAATGGCAGGCCCTGTACTGCCAGGTGGCAAGAAGTTAAGATTGCATAAGTTTAGTCCATATGAGTTTGGATTTGTCATTATCCTTGTCTTGTGACTATGGTTTTGACGATTCACATGGATAAGAACACATACACCATAAAATCTAAGGGTCATAAGGTTTCTCTCCGATTCATGAAAATGATGGTGAGGAAACACTTCCACCAAGTAGATTTGAAGCAGATGGCAAAAGGTCTAAACAATTGAGACTATGATTACGGCATCCCTTTTCATAGTTCTGAAATTGTTTAGACACACATGCATGCTATCTAAGGAAAGGTGTATGATTTTGATAAAGTTTTATCTAAGCATCTCGTATCAGAAATCTGAACTTTGGTAAGAAAGTCAATAAAAGTATTGATTTCTAGAAGTCCAGCTGATTTCTGAGTACATGTCAAAGCTAGTGGGAGCATAAGTGTTATGCTAATAATAATCATGTTAGTGGGAGCATGATAATTATTGTTAGTGTTGCAAGTTAGCAATGTTAACTATAGAAAACAAAAGTTTTAATTTGTGAGGCTGCAGGGATTGAAAAAGTTGTTTTGCTATAATTAAGGGAGAGGATATACTTCATTTCAGTTCTAAAGGCTTAGATTGAGACCTTAATCATCTTTAGTCAATAATATATATATATATATGAATTTCATGTTGGATTGGTTCAACTTAAGGAAATTCTATATATTGCGTTCTCAAAATTCGATTATGATTACGGCATCCCTCTTCATAGTCAAATTTTGAAAACATGGCAAATAAAAATATTGTAGCAAAAGACTGGTCTAGAATCATGTCTTTATGTGAGACATTATGAATCGTGTACCATTTGCTTTGGGTACAGGATCGATTGCATGTGCTATAATATTTGTCATTTCTAAACTTTTCCAAATGCCCAGAGGCATTAAGAAGGGAAAAGGTCTAGAATTGGATATGACTAAAATGATTAAGCAATTGTCGAGGACAATCTGAGGTTTACCAAAGATTGGTTGCTCAGGGACAGTTGGAAGTATAATGCTAATTTTGGAAGGACCATATTGACATATTCTGAAAAGAGGCATCTCTTATTCAGAAGTGATAGTCAAAATGAGAATATGGAGTTGTCTCCATAGGTGGAAGTTATCTGTGTAAGATTAGAAAACTTAATGCAAGAAGCATGTCCAAAGCAATGTACTTTGAATATGAGACTTAGTTTCCATGGAGTTGATCTCCATTGTAATACCTTATAATGACTGTTGACAAGTCTTTGTGACTTTGTACATATTCATTACAGGAGGGTCAGTGCATATAAGTTTAAAATCTAAACAGATTTCGATAAATGATAGGAATTTGAAATTCTCACATTTTTCGATAAGGATTTGGGAGTGTGAAATTAGAATCATTAAAATTATGTTCAATTGGTTTATTTCACAAAGTAAGGATCATAGACAAACATAGAGTGCATACTTGGTGTATGACAAAGCTATTGTTTAAGAAAAACATAGTGTACATGCTTGGAGCATGGGACAACTAGTGTTTTTAATTCAAGTATAAAGTTGATAAAACCGAAACAATGAATAATGAGTAATCAGTATGGTGATAAATAAAAGTGTTTATTTATATTCATAGGGTTTGATACCATATTTGATTCATTTATTCTTGTGTTTCACTTTGCATGTTTTGACTTCCAGAATAACTAAGTCGCTCTTCCTGAATGATTAAGTTATGCAAACCATCCACAATCGGTCATATGTTGGAAGTAGATATGAATCAAGACTGTCATGGGTTGGTTTGTAGAGGTCCAAGTTGGTGGACAAAGTGGTGCTACAACACTCATGAGTGCTCATAAGTTCTGAGTATTGGATTCAACCCGCGCTCATTTGAATCACTTCATGGATTTTATCACGAGTGATCATGAGACGATAATATCTTATATTCTTCAAACCTAGAGATATGAGTTGTTACTATGAGTTGGTTATACATTGATTGCACGAAAACACATTTGGTAACTCGATGTTATAAAACGTGCCTTTGTGTATGATTCAACAAGTAGTAGAACAAGCCATATGAGTCGAAGTTTATCCATTCCTTTTACCTTCGGGATAAAAGCGATATCTGTGGCCCCCTCGATGATTTAGCGATGACACATGTGAGTGCTTGGCCAAGCCAGGACTGATTTGATTTGTTCAATCAGTCAGTCATCATAAATCGAAAATCGGGAAACAACAAATGGACAGAGAGAATGATTATAATCCATGTCTCAGTCCATATGATATCTAGAATGGAGGAATATATGATCCCTTATCTAATGGACGAGTTCATTGACAAGATCAGAGTTCGACAGCGGCTTTAAGAGCTACGATTGCCAGTTGGTTTTTGAAGTCATACTTAATAATAGTTTTAGACTTATCCAAGTGGGAGACTGTTGGATTAATGTCAAAGTCCATAACTATATTTGGAATGTACTTGACCCGACCCGGCATGGTCCATTTGGGTTGCACTTCACCGACACAATTTATATGGATAGTCTTTTGAGAATAATATATTTATGATTTATATTAATATATTATAAGTTCTAATATATAATCATATTATTTAATTAGTATTGATTAAAAATTAATTTATAATTAATTAAGTGATCAAAAGGAACTAATTAAATATGGACTCTTATATATATATATATATATATATATATATATATATATATATATATATATATATATATATATATATATATATATATATATATATATATATGTAGTGGGCCAAGTTCATTTAGGTTGGGCTAAGTCTTCATGGATAATCCATGGAGCTTTAACCCATGGATCCTAGGAAATGAAAGGTCATGGGTATTAGGGTTTAACCCTAATCCTCCACACTATATAAAGGGTCTTATGGTTCATGAAATTATGCTAGTGGCTAGTGTGGATACACTAAAGAGGGCAATAACCGATTTCATAGTGTGAGCCAAGTATCCATATTCTCTAAAGGTTTTCCAAGGTGTTTTGGTGATTTGTGATTCCACTTGAGGCTTCCACACTATTGGGGCTAAGCTCTTAAAGCTTGAAGATATCAAGCTACATCAAAAGGTATGTCATCTAACTAGAACTTTATAGTATAGGTGCTTCATAATATGCTAGTTAGGATGAAACCTTGGAATATTTAATATTTGCATGTATAATAGAGAAAACATAGATCCAAGGTTTATAGGGTTGCATGTACACCATAGGAGTGTTAGAATGCTCAAAACCCAACAGTTTCTTTCAAAGCATCATCATTATCATCATCAGTATGTGTTTGACTATGTTCAATGGTCACATGGTCAGAGTCATGAACTTTCGAAGTCGAGGGTTGGTCGGTGTCAACTTTAACCGAAGAATCTTGACAAATTTCTTTACCCTTATCCATCGAAGTGACAGTAATGACGGATAACTGAGAACAATCAACAACTTCCTCCTCCTCAATTTCACTAATATCATCAGAGTCATCTTCGATATCAGCAAAATTGTTTTGAGAGTTAGATGTCAAATTTTCAGTTCTTTTCAAAATTTTGATTTGTTCTTTTTTGGTTAAGGTCTCATTCACAATATCAACAAGATCATTTACATCTAAACATCCACCAATTCTAACAACACCATATGCATATTGATCTATTGGGACCTTGTCAAACACATATATTTTCTTTTCACAGTCATAGGAAGTCGAAACAATTTTTTCCCTTTCGAAAGCTAAAAAGGGAAAATCTTCCTATACTGTTCTTTGCTAATGTCTGACGAATGATGTAATGCAGTTAATTTCCCATACAAACATTTAGCTGATTACAATATATATTTCGTTGTTTAAGCAAAATCTTAATATCAGAACTCAAACTATCTCTATCACACATGATATTGGTTATTTGTAAATCTAAATGTTCTATTCTAGCCTTCTTGGATTCCAAACATCTCTGAGTTTCTAGCAGTAAAGTCTTAGACTTTTCAGCATCACTACTAGCAGAAATAAGTAGATCATTAACATAATTAATTGCTTCATCAACTCGGATAACATCAAATTATATGCATTAGAAGGAATATTAAACGATTGAAGAAGAGAACGTACCTACAAAGTCATAGGAGACTTGTGAGCAGTGGTCGAAACAAAACATTTTCCTGTGACATTCTCCTCATCCTCTGCCTCAAAACTTGCGAACATTTCTTCATAAGTCGGGTTTCGCATCAACTCATCTTCTGATCCTGATGACCAGATTTGATAAGTCCCCTCCACATCATCTAATCCCTTGCAACCAGAGACATTTCCTTAGTCTTCGCTATTACTTCCTCAATCCTCTCCACGTAGTAGGCTTCGTCCTTGACTTTACTCTTCTTCTCATTTCTCTTCCTCAGCATGCAATCACTCGCCATGTGATTCGCTCCATTGCAATAATGGCAGTCGAATCCAGAATCTCCCTTAATCTTCTTCTCTATCTTTGCTTCCTCAGACTTCACCTCCTTCTTCTCTATTCTCTTCTCATCATTTACATTTTTCCCTGAAAAACTTCCTTTCATCTCACTCGTTTTTTACTTCGGATTAAATGGCTTTTTGAAGAATTTATTCACCCGATTGTTTGAATAGAAATCCACCACTTTGTCATCAGAATTGACAATTAAACCTTCTGTTGAATTAGGTGTCTAAGCCCATAACTATATTTGGTATGTACGTGATTTGATATGTAGCATGATCCTTTTGGGTTGCCTTCACTCATGCAACTTGACAGGATGACAAGTGGAGAGAGAGTAGGATTTATTATATGAATAATAAATTGGTACTCAGAATGATTTTATTAATATATTATAAGATTAATATATTATTTGCAAATCATATTATTAATTAGTAATTAATCAGAAATTAATTTGATATTAATTTTGGGATTAAAAGGAACTGATTAATAATGGAGGGGCTGTTTTGCAAATCATTGATAGTTGTGAAACTAGGCCTAGGACTCCTTGTAAGTAGAGTGGATGAAATTTATGGGTTACCCCATAAATTTTCGTCCAAGCCTTACCAAGGAGGTCTATGGGTTGCTTTGGGCTTAAGTTAGGAACTAGGGTTTCCTTATTCAAGTCCAGCTTCAAGACTAAGCAACCTAGCCTTATATAAACCCTATAAACCCTAAGGAAATCATCCCTAAGCTTCTAGGAGTTTCCCTAGCCGATTTTCCACCTCTCTCCACGTCATTCTATGCATTGGGTGTTTGTGACTCCATTAGAGGTGCAACACTTGGGGCACTAAGCTTTCAAGAGTCAAGGATTGTTCTTGTTATTACAATATAACAAGTGAGGTCATCTTTCAACCCTTTTATATATATGAATTTCGAAATTATGTATGTTAGATTTAGGGTTTTGCTTTGGATAATTAATTTTCATGTATAAGTTGAGAAAAAACTAGATCCAAAGCATTAGGTTTGCATGTGCACCATAGGAATGTTTTGATGCTCAAAACCCATCAGTGGTATCAGAGCCTAGTTGTTTTGTAACACCAGTCAAAATAGGTCAATAGACAATCACATGTGATTATGCCAATCATGTAATGTGATTTTGTTAAACTATTAATGTGATAAGAGTGCTATGTAGTTCATGATAAATTCTAATACAAATATGAACTTTCTTTATGATGCAACTCAAAGTGTACGTCCATACGATTCCAAAAATATAGAGAACGTCCGAATCTGACTTCGCATGAAAAAGTTATGATAAACCGAACACTATAAATCTCTATAATAAGAGGAATTTAAAATAGACTTAGAATTAGCTACTGGAGTCTAAAAGAGAGTTGTAGTACTCGTAAATACCTACGCGTGGATATAAACAACGTCAAAAACGATGTTCGTATGAGAAAGTTACGACCTTCCGAAGATACAGCTGCCAGAAACCCTAATCTGACTGAACTCACGACGTGAGCATAGAAACTCACGACGTGAGGAGTCATTTTGCCACCTTTCGGATCTAGAAGGTGCGTGACGAGACTGGAAAGGGATAAGTTCCAAACTCACGATGTGAGCAAGGATATCTCACAACGTGAGGACTCATCTGGCCACCTTCCGAAGCTAGGGACGCAAATGACAAGTCTACGAGATGATCATGCTCGACTCACGACGTGAGTCTTATAAAACTCACGTCGTGAGGGTCCAAAAACTTACTATAAATAGCAATTTCGACCCCAACCATTCTTACACCTAAACTTCTTTCCTTTCTCTCATTTGCTGAAGCCCTCTTGCATCCCGAGCCCCGACGACCTCGTACCGCTGACCGTTTCTGCTTAGATTACATAAAATCACGCTACTAGGGTGAGTTTCACGGCCCCGCTTTCTAATATTTTCGGGGGAAAACGCATGCTAAATATTGTATATACGTTATTATTATGTCTATATGATAGTATATTACTATCAACGTACATAGTTATAATAACCGGGATATAGTTGTTCTAAATATAATAGTTTGAATATATACAACTATTATCAACTTGTTAGCATGTTCTTGTACTAATGTAGATCTTGAGTTATACTTAGGATTCTATATATATGTTGTGTGCGATATAGTTCCGATGTTATATTCGGAAGTTCTATATGTTAAAAAGTATGTTGTTATATTTGGTTTTATGTCAAGATAAAACTTGGTATGCTATAGGTTGTTATTGTTGGTTTTATGACAAGATAAAACTTGGTATGTTATGTATTGTTATTGTTGGTTTTTATGTTAAGATAAAAGTCTTGAGCAGAGAACTCAAGCACTGGAGGAGCAAGTGGTTAATGTCACTGACGTGCTAGGTCATCATTTAGGTTTCTGGTAGATAAACTAAAACTAGTGGTTGTGTAAATAGAGAAATCAGACTAGTTAAGGCAAGAAGAGTAAAGTTTATAGCAAAGATGTAGAAAACCTTGCAAATTTTGCAATGTTTATAGAAACTTTTCTCTTATAAGCCTAAATAAACTGATGTAACCGTTGGTAATAATATGAAGCATATATTACAGTAATCATTGTGTTATCCATTATGTTTTACACTTTGAAGAATAATTGAAGTATTTAGTACTCGTGTAGTAAATGACTAATTCTTCATGAAACTTATAAAATTCGTATTATTTATAATAGGAACTAAAAAAAAATGCCTAGAAGGAGTAGTGCTCGGCTAAACCCTAACCAACGATCAGCACCACAACAACAACCACCAGAACCAAACCCCCTAATAAGTACAGTAGAACTTGAAGAAATCATAGCTCAAAGAATTGTTGCGGCTCTATCTAATGTCACAAGAGATGGAGTTAGAAATGAAGGCCATGTAGGGACCGCTTGAACGTGTACCTACAAAGACTTTATGAATTGCAGGCCAAAGAGCTTTCATGGAAATGAAGGGGTTGTTAATTTGACTAGGTGGATAGAAAAGACAGAGTCCGTATTTCAAATAAGCTTCTGTCCAGACGATTGTAAAGTACGATTTGCAGCATGTACTTTCGCTGATGCAACACTCACATGGTGGAACAGCCATGTGAATACAATGGGAATTGATACTGCAAATTCCATGAAATGGGAAGAGCTAAAAATGATGTTAGTAGAGGAGTATTGTCCTAGGGAGGAAATACATAAGCTGGAACAAGAATTGTGGACCCTAACCATGAAGGGTTCAGAGATAAAAGCTTATACTGCTAGATTTAATGATCTTGCAGTAATGTGTCTAACACTTGTAACCCCTGAATATAAGAAAATTGAGCGATATATCTGGGGTTTAGCATCGCAAATCAAAGGCATGGTGATCGCATCTAAGCCTACAACCTATGACAGTACCAAGAGAATAACTCATCAACTAACCCTCACAGAGATCCAAGGAACTGTAGTGGTCTCAAAGGCTGAATCTCCCAAATCAGGAACAAACAAGCGCAAGTTTAATGGGAAAAATCCTAGACAATCATCTGAGAAAATACAAGAAGTGGCAACCAATTATGCAGCCACGACGACAGTAACCACTCAACCAAAGTCTGCATGGTGCAATCAGTGCAACCGTCATCACCCAGGTGGCTGTTTTGTTTGCACAAATTGAAAGAAGAAAGGGCATACTGCTAGTTACTGCAGGAGCACAACACCTGCAACAGTGAATCAGGGAGCAAATACTGGAGCAGACCATGGTGAAGGAAGAAAGTGTTTTGAGTGTGGCGAGGTTGGACATATCAAGAGAGAATGTCGAAAGTTAAGGAATCAAGGAGGCATAGGTGTTGAAGACATTAGTGTTGCGTCATTGGGCCTATGTTATCTAGTCCATTTTGTATAAACGAGTTGGGCCTGTCCACTCGTATTTAATGCTAGGGTTATAGTATATAAGGTGCACACATGCTACGTATTTTAGTCAAGTCTGATAACATATTTTGTAACCCTAATTAACGCCTCTACAGAAGCAATTCTTCATCGAGTTCTTCTGAGTCGTGACGATTAATCATTCAATACGCGTTTAATCATATTGAGTTCTTTACCTGTTTTAATCTATTCGATCATCAATGATTTATTCCTATCAATTGGTATCAGAGCAGGAGACTGTGTTCTTAATACACATCTCTTCTGTTTGAAGAAATTATTAGGGTTTCCGCAAATATTGGATCTATCAAGAGCCGTCACTAATTTATTGACGTTACTCTGTGATCTCAATATTAACCTAATAAGTGTTTACAGTCTGATTAGTTACAGGTATTAAAAGATCATTCACCATGTAGAACGAAGACTCAAATATCAACTCCTTGAATATCTCAAGCAGCATCGGATCAACCACCAGGATTCCAATTCTCTTTCCTCAAGAATATGAAGTTTGGGCGATGCACTTTGAAGATTATGTTTTGGGTTCAGAAGACAATGGTTATCTGATTTGGGAAGAAATCACTCTAGGTCCGTTTGTTCACACTGTGACCAAAAGAACCATCAAAACCCAGAAAGAATACAACCAGCTGCTTCTTGATATGAAGGATGTGCCTCAAGATGAAAAAGACAAACTCATGAGCAACATTAAAGGAATAAGGATCATCAGATTCGCATTGCAAGCTGATACTTTTCGTCTTGTAAGTTCGTATGATACAGCGAAAGGTATATGGGATAGGTTGAGAGAACTCTATTCTACAGACACAGATCTAGAACACTCAACTCAAACGCTTTTGTTATTTGAGTTTGGCGAATTCCTCCAAAAGCCTGAAGAAACTCTAAGTGCTACTTTCAATCGATACAATCATATTCTCAACAAGATGATGAAGCATGAGATTGGACGTGAACTAATTGAGCAAAAGGTCACGTTCATGAATGGACTTCGATCAGAGTGGCAAGCTGTAGTGTCAAATGTTAAGGCACACGAACAGTTCAAGAACTATACTCTTGCGAAACTTGTGGGAATTATGAAGGCGCGAGAGAGTGAGATAATGAAAGAAGCAAAGGTGATGTCTGGGATGGGATCTCTAGCCTTAGTTACAAAAGGCAAGGCTGTTGCTGATGACGGATCTGATTCAGATCATTCTGAGTACGAGCTCTCAAACGAATATTTTACTTTAATGGTGTCCAACCCTAAGCGATTTGCTAGGAAGAAGTTTCCCTCAAGCAAAAATAGAAACTGGCAGGGAAGCTATAGCTCAGAGAAAGTGAAAGAAGAAAACAAAAGTGGTTCTCCTAAAGACGAAGAGAAGAAGGAGAAAAAGTTAGTTGGATACTCCGGATACGATTGCAATTATTGTCATGGTAAAAACCATCTTGCTAAGGAGTGCATGTTCCGAAGGAAGAATGAGAAGAATGAAGAAGAGGATGAGGAGGCCTATCACAAAAAAAAGCTGGAAGAGATTAAGAAGAAGAAAACTAACGATAATTCTATGCCTGCTTTTATTATACAGGAAAACTTGGCTCAAGGAGAGTTCGGAGGAGTGGAAGTCTGGTCAACAGACTCAGAAGATGAAGAAGTACGCAAGCCCTCACATGGAAGAGCATTCACTGCGAAACAACAAAATTCACATTTCTCGGGAAGGTGCTTGATGGTGTCTAAAGGTGGATCACGGATGCAGGAGAATGCAGGTGAAAGTGGAAGAAGCGAAGATAGCTGTTTCGCAACAAAGACTGTTCCAGAACAGATCAATGAATGCGAAGAGCCGATCAATAAGGTAAATTCCATTATTGAATCACTTAATATTCCTACATCTAGATACGAAACAGAATTTAATGATCTAAAATTCACCTTTTCAAGTATAAGCAATAGTTTAAAGCAAACTCGGCTATCAAACTCTAACCTAACTGATCAATTGAGCAGGGCAACATCCAAAAGTGAGGAGAGACGTATGTGGATCCAGAAGGTTGAGTCGGATTTATCCAAGTCTAGGGATGAATCCATTTATTTACAGAGAGATAATTTAATGATTTTGAAACATCGAAACATTTTTTGTTTAATTGCAAAAAGGCTTTATTTTAATATGACTCAACTGCACCTTGATTGTGAAATCGGTAAGAAAATCCATAAAATGATCTTGCCATTCTCGAATTAAAGGAAGACGAAATAGACGCAGATTGTTACAAATGCGAATCTATTGTTTCGTCTGAAGAAACTTCTGATGCATACAAAGTCGGTCTTGAACGTATTGAAAATTACATTAAGTCCAAAGACCACAAAAACATGTTGAAACAAATTTTGGATGAGAATGATAAAAAGCAGATCAAATCTGATACTGTGCATAAATTTAATTCATTAAATGCCAAATTAAGTTCAGAAAGCAAAATAAATGTTGATAGTACTTCTGAATTTGATGAGGATAGTGATATGAGTGTAAATTCTGTAGATGATAAGGTTGACTGTTCAGAGTTTGTTAAAAGTGAATCTAAACCTGTGAAACCTCTTATTTTTGAAAATTCTATTGAATTTGCAAGAGTTGTTCAAAACAAACCTGAAATTTTAAAAGAAAAAGCAATTGTTTTCCCAAAGGTTCAAATAACGCCAAATCAAGTTTTAAAGTCAATGGGGTAACAGAAACTCAAACCGTCGAGCTGAAAACCATTTTCGACGAAGACAACAAAGACGGATGTGATGAATTCTTCTGGTCAGCTCCCAGAGTAATGCTGACGAAACTATTGGTTTATCTGAAAGAACTTCCTAGAAAGTCAAAGGAAGATATGTGGCTGAACCTTTAAATAACCGCTCAACTTTTGAAAAAGGTAGTCCCAGTGGTACCAAGGAGGTTCACATCGAACCCAACTCTGTGAAGAAAAGCGAACCTGAAATGAGAAAAGCGAACCCTAAGGTGAACATCCATAAGTCGTCAAAGCAACTTGCTGATCAAAAACGACAAAGAAATGACAGATATAGAAGAAATCTTAGTGAAAGAAAGCAATTTTGGCAATCCCAAAATTTGGATTATGTTCACCACGAAAGAAGGAAGAATACTAAAGCGAAAGCTCATTCGTAAGTAAACTCCAATCAGTGTTTGCACTGTTGTTCTCATAGTCCAATGGACTCTCAGCAAAGAGGGACTCCACAACCCTTCATCGCAAAGCAACCAATGGAGATACCAAAGGTTTGTCTCTCAAAATCCAAGCAGTCAGCACATAATAACATCAATGGCAAGGGAAAGCTGTTTTCAGAACCGAAAGCTCTAATTAAGAAAACTAACGCGAATCCCAAGGAAGCTGAAAAGAAGCATGTCAAGAATCAAGTTCATAACAAGAATAAAACTTTTGATTCCATAGAAACTAACTCCAAAGATAACAAAATCAAAGTTTTCACCGTCAAACGCAAACATGAAACCACTCTAATAAAACGAACATATATGGTTAATCTTGATATTACTTTTCCTAGTTGTGTGAAAGGCTCACAAGGACCCAAGAAATTTTGGGTTCCTAAATCTGCTTAATTGTTGCAGGTTATTTGTGACAAAAAGTACGACACTGAATGGTACATCGACAGTGGCTGTTCTCGTCACATGACAGGAAGGAAGGAGGAGCTGCGAGAGTTCAGGCGTCTCAAGGATGCCGACAATGTAAAATACGGAAATAATTCATTTGGCAAAATAAAAGGCTATGATATGATAACAAATGGAGAATTTTCTATTCGTAATGTGGCCTATGTTGAAGGCTTGCAGCACAACCTTACCAGTGTCTCGCAGTTGGTCGTGGGAACAGGATTGAAAGTGTCCTTTGATGACGAAGGTTCAGAAATTAATGAAAAGAAATCCAAAAACGTTCTTCTAAAATCAGAATGAAAATGTGCAATGTTTCCACTGAATCTGAACCTGATACGAGGAAAACCTGCCCTTTGCTTGCTTACAAAAGCTCACTCAGACGAAAGCTGGTTATGGCATAGACGTCTTTCGCACTTAAACTTCAAAGACATCAACAAGCTCGTTCTTGGTGATCATGTGCGAGGTCTTCCTCTATTGAAATTCGACAAGGATCATTTGTGTGCTGCTTGTGAGATGGGAAAGCAAAGTAGAAAAAGTTATCCAACTATTATGAACATGAAAGTTCTTGAACCTTTGGAACTTCTACACATCGACCTTTGCGGTCCTTCTGTGATTGAAAGCGTTGGTGGTAGTAAGTATATGCTAGTAATTGTTGATGATTTTTCTCGTTTCACTTGGGTGTTCTTTCTTAGACAGAAATCTGATGCAACCCCAAAGCTCAAGGATTTCATCAAGCAGATTGAAGTTCAACTGAGAAAGCTGGTTCGCAACGTTCGCAGTGATAACGGGCTTGAATTAAAAAACCAAGCGTTTGAAGAATTTCTTGCTGAAAAGCGAGTCACACACAATTTCTCTGCTCCCTACACTCCACAACAGAATGGCGTAGTTGAAAGACGCAACCATTCTTCATGTGAAGCTGCACGAACCATGTTATCATTCACATGTCTGCCACTCTATTTCTGGGCTGATGCGATAGCTGCTGCTTGTTTTACCCAAAATCGATCCATCCTCAATAAGCGATTCTCAATCACTCCTTATGAAATCATAAATAATCGCAAACCTAACGTTAAGTTTTTCCATGTTTTTGGCTCCAGATGTTTCATCTTCAATTCCAAAGAACAACGAAACAAGTTCGATGTGAAAGCTGACGAAGGTATATTTTTGGGATATTCACTAACATCAAAGGCATATAGGGTTCTCAACAAACGCTCAAAGAAAATGGAAGAAACCTACTATGTTACGTTTGACGACAAGTATTTAAAGGAAATTCAGTCAACCAAAAGTCAGGTCAAAGAAATCTTTCCTAATCCAAGTCCAGCTATTATTCTTGTATCCAACCTTTATGAAGAATTCATGTTACTCTTCGATGAACCTGCGAAGGCTATCTCATCAGAAGCGATAGCATTGGATAATAAAGTCGACGAACTTAAGAGGATTATCGATGATGCTGCGAAAGACTTGTCTCAAAAGCCTTCTACTGTGAATGACCCTCAAGACAAAAGCACACATTTCCAAGGGGAGAATTCTAGGTCTAACACTCAATCCCATGGGGAGGGTTTCGCACGCCTCTGACTTGTCATAGCTGTCAAATCGCGCTTTTCCAGGCGACGGTTCAGTACTCGAGTTTCTCTCTCCGGCTTTCTCTCACCAAATCAAATCGTATAAAAGGATTTTGACGGTTCATTATTTCCTTACCACTTTCAAAATTCTCTCAAAGATCTTTGGCAATTAAAAAGCTCTCTACTGTTCATCTTCTTCTTCAAAGCTTCATCAATGGCGACTTCATCTAAGAATCAGTCTGTTCAAGATCAAACTGCTCATTCAACACTTCTTTCAGTGAAGCAACATCAAAATCTCATCATTGATTTGGATCCGGTCAAATATGATGCCTTTCTTCTACCTCTGATTGAGTGCGTGAAATACTCTCCACTTACCATTGCTATGTCTCAAGTTGAGAATGTTCCTCTCTTGATTCTCTCTAAGTCATATACCACTGCCAACTATGTCTAGGACGAGCAAAGGATTTACTTCAATATCCATAATCATACAACCTCGATTTCCAAGACCCGTTTCTGCAATCAGCTAGGGCTTCCACAATCTGACAATCTGATCAATCCAGAAACCATCCCCAACACAGCCATCTTGGAAATGTTCTATCAAATGGGATACAAGGAAACACTCACTGCTGTATCCAAGTTCAAGAAACCCAATCTTCCACCAACTTGGAACGCCCTTTTCACCATCTTGTTCAAATCCTTTTCTGAAAGGGTCACAGGCAACGAATGTGCAAGCAAGATCTTCATGGGTCTGATGTATGGCCTATATACTAGTGAAAACATAGACTATGGCTTTATCCTCTAGACTCAATTCATCCAGAGCTCTAACACTGTTACTTGTCACAGTGAGATCTCCTGTGCGAGATTTTGGACCGTTGTTGTCAACAGGGCTATTAAGCAGCTCAAAATTCCAGTGATGACTGATGCACTGATGGTTCCCATTGCGACATTCCATACAACAGGTATTATTATGGTTGATAGGTCCAAGTTCTCTTTCATTGGTTCAATTCCAGAAGCGATGTTTCGTGATGTTCCTCCCTCAAGTAAAATTCTAGAAGGATATCGCGCCCTTACTCCTTCAGGACCTCGTCTTTAACTGATGAATTCCAAGCCATTTTGGCTGAGGCTGATAAACCCAAGAAAGGGGGAAAAGGGTCCAAGAGAACTACCAAGAAAGACTCTACGAAAAAAGGAACTTTTGAGGCTCCGAAACCTCCATCTAAGAAGCGAAAGGCTCCCACTACCTCTACTGCTGCACCAAAGCAAAGCAAGCAACCCACTAGAAGGAGAAAATCTCCTACTCCTACTCCATCTTAGAGTGATGGCGAAAATTCGGACTCTGATACTGAGTCGGGGATTCGCATTGAGGAGGATCCCCCTGTTCGCACTGAGGAAGATGAACCCATTCGCACTGAAGAACAAGAACAAGTTCGCACTGAGACCCCATTTTCTAATCGTGAGGTAACTCCACCCCTTAATGATTCCGTTCCTTCTCCACCTCCCTCACCAAACACAACTACTTTTATACCAATCACCATTTCTCCTCTTCCAACACCCACAACTATTCCAGTTTCCATACTGATTTTCACAGATTCCACAGTTCCACCTCAAACCTCTACTACACCTGTAAGTTCAGTCAACGTATCTGATATGGGGGCTAACACTTCAGGATTTTCAACTTACGTTACACCACCCATCTCTCCCATTCGCAAAGATGACCCGGACATGATTTTCGGAGACGATGACGCTGATGATTTGGAAGGATTCACTTATAGCCCTTTTCAAATAAGGATTGACAATGAAGATGATGTTTCTACTCTGAAAGCGGAATTCAAATCTCTTCCTGAGAAGCTTGATCAGCTGCTTCTTGCATCCATCGTTTCCACTTCTGAAGCTTACTCCAAAGCTGCAGTTCAGTCTATCCTTGAGAGAGTCACAAAGTAACATACTGCCAACACTTCTACTTTGTCCAAGGCAGTTTCTGACTCTGCTGTTGTTTGCAAGGAAACGACCGAAAAAGTCGATAAACTAATTGCTGACACAAGGGAATTCATGGAAGCGTACCAGGTTACCTACAATGCCAACACCACAACAACGAACAAGGCTATTCAGAATGTTGGTGCCATGTTCCAAGAAGAAAAGGCGAATTTTGCTGACCTTCGCACCGTGTTCAAGTCCGATCATGAAGCATTCCAGACTTCTATCGATGCGAAACTCACAAAGCTTCAAGTAGACTTGGCGATGGAAAACAAGATCATGGATGCTCTCGCAGTCAAGGAGGAAAAATGTAAGGTGTTGGAAACCAAGCTTCAATACACTGAAAAGAGGGTCGATGACTTGCTAGCAGAGAAAGCAGTAATGCAAAGTTCTATTTCTGATGTTAATGGACTGCTCTCTGATATCATTGAGACCCGTGATCCCATGATTTCCATCACCGTTCGAAAGCATCTGGCTGAAAAGCAAAGACCGGTGTTCGCCATGTTGCACCGTTTGGAGGGTGTTTTGATGCCGATGTCTTTTCCGAAACAAGGGGGAGAAGGCAGTTCTAAAATTCAAACGGGTGATGATAACCCCAAAGTTTCAGTTAAACCTCCTGTCATCAAGCCAGATCCAAAGGACAAGTAACTGTTATTCAGTAATGAACCCATTATTGACAATGACGAAGACGAAGAGTCTGATGAAGCCGAGCTTAAAAGGCGGAAGGTTCGTGAAGAAGAACTGGATGAAAATGCTCGTATCGTCAAGGAGGTTGAGGAAAAAGAAAGAGCTGAAAAGGAAGCTCAAGCCACTCTTAAAAGAAAAATGCTATTATTTCCAAAGTGGACCCTGAAGCGCATGCAAAACCAAGCTGTGGATATGCCAAGTCAGCATTGGTTGGATCCTATTGCTTCCTTTGATGTCCAGAATACACAGGATTCACAGTTAGACATTCCTATCACACCAAAGGCGTTCAGGTTTCGTGCCTTTGTAAAGGTTGCTAATGTACCTTTCTCAGACAACACTGGGGATCAACTGCTGTTTGCCTTCTACTTGAAACATATGAAGCCCCAGTACGAAACTTGGAGTGCGAGAAAAGTTGTAGCTGTGAAGGTTACTGGGCCAATCGAGACTGAAAGCTTCCCTAATGCGAAGTTTATGGTTGCTAGAGGATCTGCATGTCAAGCCTGCGAATTCACTCTCGCAAATCTGCCTTGCTTGAACCCCCATGACTGGATGGTGATATTCAATATTTTGTTGCGAGAGAAGGAGAAGTACGAACCTGTGTTTTCCCATCTTCAACTTTTGATCAAATCTTACATTTAGGAAGTTGGATTGATGGATGTGGAAATTGCCACTGTTCCGAGGCAAAAACCAAGTGTTGTTCCAAAAGAAGCTCCGAAAGACTTCCAGAAGCTCAAGCCAGGAAAGATTTACAAGGAAGGATGGTTTGTGGTATACACGGCTAGAGATCGTCCAGGAGCAGATCTACGCAAGTTATTCTTTCATCTTGAAGACAAGCACTTGTTTACTACTTCATGTCTGGAGTTTATTTTGGAGCTTGTTGTGAAGTTTAAGGGCAACAATAAAGATAATGTAAGGTGTTTCACTGATGTGATCACTTGGTACATTCATGTTCGCAAGCTGCTGTTGAGTTTCATTCCCAAAGTATATGAAGTGCAGAAGCGAATCACGAATTAAAATGGCCATGGTTTCAATTGACGCAAAGGGGGAGATTGTTGAATACATTAGTGTTGTGTCATTGGGCCTATGTTATCTAGTCCATTTTGTATAAACGAGTTGGGCCTGTCCACTCGTATTTAATGCTAGGGTTATAGTATATAAGGTGCATGCATGCTACGTATTTTAGTCAAGTCTGATAACATATTTTGTAACCCTAATTAACGCCTCTACAGAAGCAATTCTTAATCGAGTTCTTCTAAGGCGAACGATTAATCATTCAGCACCAGTTTGATCATATTAAGTTCTTTACCTATTTTAATCTATTCGATCATCAAGGATTATTCCTATCAATAGGGCGTGGCAGGGCATTCGTGATAGGAAGCAAAGAGGCTATCCAGGACCCTTCGGTCGTATCTGGTACGTTTCTGATAGATAATTTATATGCTACCATACTCTTCGACTCTGGAGCAGATAGAAGTTTTATAACTCCGACGTTTAGAAATTTGTTAAGTCATGAGTCTAGTAAACTAAAAGAAATCTATGAAGTAGAAATCGATAACGGTCAAACCGAGAAAACACATGAAATCCTAGAAAACTGTCTGTTAACTCTTAATAACTACCTTTTTCACGTCAACCTCATGCCAATGCTTATCGGTAGTTTTGATGTCATAATTGGCATGGATTGGTTATCTTCACACCACGCCGAAATTTTATGTTATGAGAAAGCTATACGACTACCCTTACCAAACGACGAAGCCCTGATTATCTATGGTGATAAATCTGGGAAGAACCTCAAAGTCATCTCTTGTACCAAGACCCAGAAGTATCTACATAAGAAATGTACCGCATTCTTAGCCCACATTGTAGATAAGAAGAGAAAGCCAAAAGAAATCAAGGACATACCTTAAGTATGTGATTTCCCTGACCTGTTTTCTGAAGATCTACCTAGAACACCTCCCGTCCGACAAGTCGAGTTTTCGAATCGACTCAATTCCAGGAGCAGCACCAGTAGCGAAATCTCCTTATCGGTTGGATCCATCAGAAATGCAAGAATTGTCTAGCCAACTACAAGAACTTCTTGACAAAGGCTTTATCCGACCAAGTTTTTCACCTTGGGGAGCACTAATTTTGTTTGTCAAAAAGAAGGATGGATCCTTTCGAATGTGTATTGATTATCGGGAGCTGAATAAGCTAACGATCAAGAATCGTTACCCG
Organism: Lactuca virosa; assembly: GCF_052849685.1. Classification (NCBI taxonomy): domain Eukaryota; kingdom Viridiplantae; phylum Streptophyta; class Magnoliopsida; order Asterales; family Asteraceae; genus Lactuca; species Lactuca virosa. Next base: position 133,011,438 of record NC_136434.1, on the reverse strand, counting down.
CTTCCAAGAATTAATGATCTATTCGATCAACTACAAGGATCCAGCTACTACTCAAAGATAGATCTTAGATCAGGATGCCATCAACTCAGAGTACAAGAAGACGACATTCCAAAAACAGCATTTAGAACTCGTTACGGTCATTATGAGTTCTTAGTTATGTCTTTTGGATTGACCAATGCCCCAACAGTGTTTATGGATCTCATGAATCGTGTTTGCAAACCATACTTGGATAAATTCGTGATCGTATTTATCAATGATATATTGATATATTCACGAACCAAGGAAGAACATGGTCAGCACTTACAAATAATCTTGGAGCTACAGAGATAAGAAAAGTTGTATGCCAAATTCTCAAAATGTGAGTTTTGGATTAGAGAAGTACAATTTTTAGGTCATGTAGTTAGCAACGAAGGAATTCATGTTGACCAATCCAAAGTTGAAGCAATTAGGAATTGGGAAGCACCAAAGACGCCAACAGAAGTGCGTCAATTCCTAGGACTTGATGGCTATTACCACAGATTCATAGAGAATTTCTCCAAAATAGCCAAGCCACTTACAACACTAACTCAGAAGGATACGAAGTTCAACTGGGAAGACAAACAAGAAACTGAAACAAATGTGTGTAGTGCACCAATCCTATCCCTTACAGATGGGACAGAAGATTTCGTCGTATATTGCGACACATCAAATCAAGGATTGGGATGTGTGTTGATGCAAAGAGGAAAGGTTAGCGCCTATGCATCACAACAACTTAAGGTGCATGAGAATAATTACACTACCCATGATCTTGAATTGGGAGCTATAGTTTTTGCACTAAAAATCTGGAGACATTACTTATACGGTACTAAGTGTACTATTTTTACCGACCACAAGAGTCTCCAGCACATCTTCAACCAAAAAGATCTTAATATGAGACAACGAAGATGGATCGAATTGTTGAATGATTACGAATGTGAGATTCGTTATCATCCCAGAAAGGCAAACGTGGTAGCAGATGCCTTGAGCCGGAAAGAATATATTAAACCCCGTCGGGTGCGAGCATTAACTATAACTATCCATTCTAACTTTACTGCACAAATTAGAGAAGCTCAACTTGAGGCTCTAAAAGAAGAAAACATCAAGAATGAAGCTTTGCGAGGAATGGAAAAGCAACTTATACAAAAAGATGACGGAACGCGACACTTTATGAACCGAATTTGGACGCCTAAGTTCAGTGGAGTCAGGGACTTGGTCTTAGAAGAAGCCCACAAGTCCAAATATTCCGTGCATCCAGGCACTGACAAAATGCACTTAGACTTAAAAGTACATTATTGGTGGCCAAACATGAAGGCAAAAATTGCTACTTATGTGAGCAAATGCTTGACTTGTTCTAGAGTAAAGGCAGAACATCAAAAGCCTTCAGGTTTACTTCAACAACCGGAAATACCTGAATGGAAATGGGAGCAGATATCAATGGACTTCATCACTAAGTTACCTAAAACTTCTAGTGGGTTTGACACTATTTGGGTAATAGTCGATAGATTGACTAAGTCCGCCCATTTCTTACCAATTAAAGAGAACGACAAGATGGAGAAGCTGCCTAGAGTTTATCTTAAGGAAATTGTTAGATTGCATGGAGCTCCAAATTCTATTATTTCTGACCGAGATAGTAGATTCACTTCATGATTTTGGCAATCTCTACAAAAATCCTTAGTAACACGTCTAGATATTAGTACAACTTACCATCCAGAGACTGATGGTCAGAGTGAGAGAACCATTCAGACTTTAGAAGATATGCTCCGAGCCTGTGTAATAGACTTTGGAAATGTGTGGGATACTAATTTACCATTAATTGGGTTTTCCTACAATAATAGTCATCACACCAGCATCAAGGCTGCACCGTTTGAGGCTCTTTACGGACGAAAATGTCATTCCCCAATATGTTGGGCAGAAGTTGGAGATACGCAGATGGCCAGAGAACGTACAGGATATACCTTACGTAGTGGACCAGAAATAATCCACGAGACAACGGAAAAGATTGTGCAAATTAAGGATCGATTAAAGGCTGCACGTGATCGTCAAAAGAGTTATGCTGACATAAGACATAAGCCTTTAGAATTCCAAGTTCGAGATAAAGTAATGTTAAAGGTCTCTCCTTCGAAAGGCGTAATTCGATTCGGGAAACTAAACCCAAGGTATATAGGACCTTTTGAAATTCTAGCAAGAATTGGTTCTGTCGCACACCAACTCAAGTTGCCTCAAGAACTAAGTAATGTGCACGATGTTTTTGACGTATCAAATCTCAAAAGATGTCTATCCGATGACACTCTTGTTATACCTCTCGACGAGATACAAGTCAATACGAAACTAAACTTTATAGAAGAACCTGTCGAGATCATGGATCGAGAAGTCAAACGATTAAAGAAAAGTCGTATTCCCATAGTGAAAGTTCGATGGAACTCTTTACGAGGACCTGAATTTACTTAGGAACGTGAAGATCAGATGAAAGAAAAATACCTCCAACTGTTTGACAAAACCCCATCCATAAGATAAATTTCGAGACGAAATTATTCTAACGGGGGGAGAATGTAACACCAGTTAAAATAGGTCAATAGACAATCACATGTGATTATGCTAATCATGTAATGTGATTTTATTAAACTAGTAATGTGATAAGAGTGTTATGTAGTTCATGATAAATTCTAATACAAATATGAACTTTCTTTATGATGCAACTCAAAGTATACGTCCATACGATTCCAAAAATATAGAGAACGTCTGAATCTGACTTCACATGAAGAAGTTATGATAAACCGAACACTATAAATCTCTATAATAATAGGATTTTAAAATAGACTTATAATTAGCTACTGGAGTCTAAACGAGAGTTGTAGTACTCGTAAATACCTACGCGTGGATATAGAGAACGTCAAAAATGGAGTTCGTATGCGAAAGTTAAGACCTTCCGAAGATACAGCTGCCAGAAACCCTAATCCGACTGAACTCACGCCGTGAGCATAGAAACTCACGACGTGAGGAGTCATTTTGCCACCTTTCGGATCTAGAAGGTGCGTGACGAGGCTGCGAAGGCATAAGTTCCAAACTCACAACGTGAGCAAGGATATCTCACGACGTGAGGACTCATCTGGCCACCTTCCGAAGCTAGGGACGCAAATGGCAAGTCTACGAGATGATCATGCTAGACTTACGACGTGAGTCTTATAAAACTCACGATGTGAGGGTCCAAAAACTTACTATAAATAGCAAGTTCGACCCCAGCCATTCTTACACCTGAACTTCTTTCCTTTCTCTCATTTGCTGAAGCCCTCTTGCATCCCGAGCCCCGACGACCTCGTATCGCTGACCGTTTCTGCTTAGATTACATAAAATCACGCTACTAGGGTGAGTTTCACGGTCCCACTTTCTAATATTTTCGGGGGAAAACGCATGCTAAATATTGTATATACATTATTATTATGTCTATATGATAGTATATTAGTATCAACATAGATAGTTATAATAACCGGGATATAGTTGTTCTAAATATAATATTTTGAATACATACAACTATTATCAACTTTTTAGCATGTTCTTGTACTAATGTAGATCTTGAGTTATACTTAGGATTCTATATATATGTTGTGTGCGATATAGTTCCGAAGTTATATTCGGAAGTTCTATATGTTAAAAAGTATGTTGTTATATTTGGTTTTATGTCAAGATAAAACTTGGTATGCTATAAGTTGTTATTGTTGGTTTTATGACAAGATAAAACTTGGTATGTTATGTATTGTTATTGTTGGTTTTTATGTTAAGATAAAACCTGGTTTTTCCTCAAATTATAGTCGTTGTACTGCCTAAAGTAATATGAACTTAGGAGTAATGTTTAAAGGCATAGTCTTATAACTTAGGGTTTTAGACATGAAAATGCTTTTGTTGTTCGAGCTATAGGAAGCCGTCGGAGTCTACATGATTAGTTATATTCATCAACTAAGATTGGGGATCTTAGAGGAAATCCTATGAACTGTAACCGTTAATCCCGTGTGAGCGAGGACGTCGTGTATAATTAGTATACGGATTGACCACCCCACTTGTGATTGTTAGCTACAGTCAACCATAAGCGAGTGACGAACTATCCTTTTACTTGTTATTGTTCCGACGTCGATGAAGCGTACGGTGTTGTTTCTCATGGAAATCATGAGTGTGTTGTTTCTCATGGTAAATCATGAGTGTGTTCTATCAGAGGTATTATGTCATAGCAGCGGTTACAGGCTCATGGTAGCAAATTGTTAGAAACATTATACTTTGTCGTATACAAGTATTAATGTTAAGTATAAGTTCCCCCTTCTTATATCCTAGGTTCAAGGAACGTTTAGGTATAACACTTATTTGATAAGTAAACTATTATACCTAATATATTTACTAAATGTTGGAGCGTCAAAATGATACTTTCAAAAACTAAACTTTTGAACTTAGGAAAAGTATTATTTTCATATGGAGTCAAAACCTGTGAACTCACCAACTTTATGTTGACGTATTTTAAAATGCAGGTGTTTTCAGGAACTTGAAAAGCTGGTATGTATTCGAACAGGAGAAGTTTTACTATTACCTTTCTGTTCATTAAGAAGTATGCCATAGTCGGATATTATGTAATAAGTACTAGGAAAACAATAATGTAACTTTCAATCATCAATAAAGGTATGTATTTTCTTTAGTACTGTTCAGTGTATGTTATATAACTGTGATACGAAGAATGACGTTACACCACCCGGTGTTTCCGCCGACGGCTGGGGGTGTGACATGTTTTTCTTTTATATTTGATGCATTTGTGATTTGTTCAAAGCTGGAATAAAATCGTTTTTGGGCTCTGCCTGATGAACACGACGTGGCGACTCGTCTGTTGGCAGATTTTTCGGATTTCAGGCCTAAATTAGATTAGGATAATCACCATAAGTTGTTTTAGCTGATTAAAATCGAATTTTCTGATATGGTAATGAATATGCTCATCTAATTGAAAGATAGTTGTCAAATTTTAAGATAATTATTAGATTATGTGATAAATTAATTATTTGTAAAATTTTATTTCAATTTTCTTACCAAATAAAAGAAAAGGTCAAATTTATGATAAAGATAAAATTATATGATTAATTTAATTGTTTTAAATTTGATCTAAAAGTTTTCAAAGGTTTCAAAATTTACCCTCAAGTTTTGGAATTTAAAATTTAATTAAATGTTTTAATTTTGAAATATTAAATTTAAAACCCTAGTGTTTTAAAATTTTAAAATACAACCCTTATACTATTATAATACTTAAAGTTTAATTTATATATGTATAAGAGAAAAAGTCAGTCTTACCGTTAGTTGGCCTCATTCACGAATCTGGTCTATAAGGGGTGTTTAAGGAAGCGGCCTGTAAAATGACCGTCATTGGGTATCACTCTTACCCACCGCACCCTGACTAGTGGAGGGTCGTTAGTCGAACGTGTTTGATAGGACACTTAAAACCTCATTAAAAGTATAATGAAAATACAAAGTAACTAAATTCTTTTATGAATTCCCAAATCTTAGTTACTTTAGAAAAATGTGAATTTGATGCTATCCCATGAAATTGCACATTGCACCTTATTAGTAAGTTAGTGGAGCGTGTGTGGTTAACTGGCACACTAATGTGGACTAATGAAGGATGAAAATGGGTAGCTCGTAAATTATCAAAGATCGACGGAGCGTGTGTGGTTAACCGGCACATTGATTAGATGATAAATGACATCGAGAGTACCAAGCTAATTTGCTTGGTTATTCACACCTTGTTTGTGATCCTCGGTATCCCAGTCACAAACTTGAAGGGCATAATCGAGACTAAACATATCATTGAAAAGTTCAATAAATATCAAAATATCTAGGAATTTCATCTAAAACCTAATTCGTTTAAAATTTCATTTTCGTGGTGCAATTGGTAAATCGTCATTTACCTACCTTCAAATAATTTGCAATTGGATTACGGCATCCCTCTTCTGAATGGTAAATTATTGTGTTGGGTCCTAGCCTTAATATTTCATTTGGGTGTTATATTAAGAATTAAATCAACTAACTTGAATTTTCTCCCTTTGTAGATGTCTAGTTTTGACAACTATGGTCTTTGTTATTCTTTTGGGAAAGGTTTTCCTTCTGAAGATAATTTTCCACATGTCGATCAAGGTGAGAGATTGTTCCCTTCTTCGTGCATTGGTGGAACTGGAAACCATACTTCTCTTCCTCCACCTCCTCCAGTGATTCTCCCTGACCGTCGTTTTTGTCAACTTGAAAAGTTCAAGATCACTCAAGCCCTATTGGCATGCAAGCATCAAGATGGAAGTCCTATGTGTGCACACGTTTTGAAAATGAAGCTGCACATTGACATACTGGGAATGTTGGGTGTCGTTTTCACGAGGAAGCTGACTGTTGACTTGGTTCTTCAATCACTTCCTGAGTCATATAGTCAGTTAGTTAAGGACGACTATATGACAGACCACAACGTGACCCTCGTTGATCTGACATATTTGCTAATTACTGCTGAAGCAGCAATGTTTTGGCGCACTGGTCAAGAAAATTTGATTGAAAGATCTACTTCCTAAATTTCCATGGACATAGGCAATGACAACGTTTATAGTCCAGAAATGTTTTCTTCTCTTAAGGGAGAGAAATTGGCCAAAGTCAAAAAGTTTGACCATAAGAGAAAGGCCAATTCTGAGATAGTTCCACATGTCACTCCTAAGGAGTCTATCTGTTTTTATTTCCAATTGAAGGGGCATTGGAAGTGAAGCTGCCTTGACTACCTGAGAGATCTAAGAGATGGTAAAATCAAATTGTATGACTATACTTCAGGTACATCCACTGTCTAACTCTATTAAGTTCCTATTTATAGATTCTTCATACATGATGTAAAGTTACATTTTGATGTTTTGCAGAATCAAAGAGAAAGAAGGAAGCTTAAAAGAATAGTAAGCTGAGTCTGATCGTGAAGAGATGGATTTCGGTCGCATGGTTCGATGATCAGATTTTTGAGCTGCTACTTAGGAGTTGTGATAGATTGCTTAGGAATATTTAGAAACATAGTTTTCATATGAATTTACATCATAAGGACACGTTTTTCCGCATTTGATAAATAAATAAATTTTTTGATTTTGTTTTAGTTATGTTTCCTTGCAATGGCATTTGTGAATTCGGATACATTGAAAAGGTTTCAATGCATTTACTGATGGTCCAGTAAATATGGACGATTAGTCTATTCATCATGATTTACTGATGGTCCAGTAAATATGGTTCTGCTTACAAGTTTAAGTGTAATTCGGATACATTGAAAATGTTTCAATGCATAGCAGAACGAATAAGAAGAATCAAATTGGGCAGAAAGATAAAAATTTGTCCAAACTGAAAGGAAAGGAGAGTACTTTAGTATAGTGTTTTATGATCATCCTAATGATTATGGAACCATGTCACAATTGATCCTCTAAGGACACCTTAGTGAATCTATATGACTAAGAAGAGGAATCATGTATTGTGAAATGGTTAAATCAAGAATAGGAATCTAGTTACTCCAAGTTGTACCTTGAGTATCATGTTCTAAGTAGGTTTACAACACCTCATTAAATGTGGAGTAGAAATGTTTTCTTACTCTTGCACATTTGAAATTGGTAGTTGTGATGTTTTGGCTTAAACAAAGACCAACTAAGACCGATTAGATGAAGTGTTTCTTGATGTGAAGTCATACTAACTCTTGAATATTTGTTTGTCAAGGAATGTTCCTTGACAGAGAATCTTATATGTCAAGAGGTCAGTGGGAGTGTAATGGTCTTATATAGTTTCAGGAACTAATCAAGAATAAACCTTTTAGTTATCATTAGCACACGACACGAGGTCGATAACCTATCGTGTTGACATATTCTTGTTTCTGTGCCCATTCAAGTTAAGTTGACTATGTATGTGAGTTCTATGAGTTCTCATTTGATTGCATAAGGCAAAATACCTTGATCATTGAAAGTACATTGATCTGTATGGGTGAGATGCTCAATGACCTGGAAGCAAAGGTAGGCCTCTTGTGCTGCCAGGTGGCAAGAAATTAAGATTAAGCAAGTTCAGTCCATATGAGTTTGGATTTGTCATAAACCTTGTCTTATGATAATGGTTGGAAATGACAAATTCACATGGACATTAAGATCTAATTGGCAAGAGATTTCTCTCCACCTCATGAAAATGATTGTGAGGAAATGCTTTCACTAGTAGATTTTAAAGAGTTGGAAGTTGTGTGAATTGCGTTCTCAAATTCGAGTATGATTATGACATTCCCTTTCATAGTTCAAATTGTGAGAAATGGCAAATAGTTTGAACATTCGGGACTCATCGCTATAAGTTCCGAAAGGGTTCAGACACACACATGAGCTGTCTAATGAAAGTTGTATGAGCTTGAGAAGTCTAGCTAAAGACTTATCGAAGCACCACGTATCAGAAATCAGAACTTTGGTAAGAAAGTCAATAGGCATTGATTTCTAGAAGTCCAACTGATTTCTGGATACATGTCAAAGCTATTGGGATCATAATTGTTATGCTAGAAAGAACATAATTATTAGGGGTGGCAAATCGGGCCATCGTGTCGTGTTTTTGTCTGACACGACACGACACGACAAGGTTTTATGTAACACAAACACGACACGACACGATGTCGTGTTTTTTTAACTAACACGAAAACGAACTGATTAAAAAACGACAAACACGATACGACACGACAAATATAACATAATAAAAAAATTAGTTTATTTAATTAATATTTAATCATACATAACATGAAAAACAAGACAAACACGAAAAACACGACACATAAATGCTAAATTGTGTCAATTTCGTGTCGAATTTTAAACACGAACACGACACGACACGGCATCGTGTTTTTTACACTTAATACGAACATGACACGAACACGAATTCGAATTTCAGTTTCGTCCCAATTTCGTTTCGTGTCGTGTATTTTTGTCGTTTTGTGTCAATAATTGCCACCCCTAATAATTATTATGCTAGTGGGAGCATGATTGCTATGTTGATTGTTGCAAGGTAGCGATGCTATTTAAAGGAAACAAAGGTTACAAATTTCCAAAGTTGCAGAGTTTGGAAATTTTTTCGCTATGGTAAGATTTAAGGGAGAGGATACATGTACTTCATTTCAAATCTAAAAGTTCAGATTGAAATTTTATTGGAACTTAGTCATGGACATATATGAATATCAATGTTGTAATGTTTCAACATAGGAAATTCTATATGTGTGGAAATATTATAGCAAAAGACTGATCAAGTATCATGTCTTTATGTAATACATTATGTATCAAATCCAATATGCCTCAGATATAGGATTGATCACATATGCTATAATGTTATCTCGTTCTGATTTTCCAAATGCCTATGGCATTAAGAGGGAAAAAGGACCAGAACTGGATATGAATAAAGTTGTTAAACAACTGTCAAGAACAATCTGAGGTTTACCAAAGATTGGTTAGTTATGGACAGTTGGAAGTATGGTATAATTTTGGAAGGACCATATTGACATATTCTGAGAAGAGGTAACTCTTGTTAAGAATTGATAGTCATATGAGAATATGGAAATGTTTCCATAGTGGGAGTTGGTCATATAGATATGTCTGTAAGATTATTAACTTTTGTGCAAGAAGGATGTTCAAGGAATGCTCTTTGAATGTGAGACTTCGTCTCCATGGAATTGTTTTTGTAATCAATCTCCAGTGGAATGCTTTGTAATATCATTGGCAAAGTCTTTGTGACTTTGGTTCCTTGACATTACAAAAGGATCATTGCATGTAAGTTTAGATGTGACAAATTTCTGTATTGGCAAGAATTTGGTATTCTTACACTTTTGATAAGGATTTGGAATTGCGAAATGAGCATCATTGGAAATGTGTTCAATTGATCTATCTCACAAAGAAAAGGTCCATAAATAAACATAGTATGCATGCTTGGAGCATGGGATAACTATTGTTTTAATTCAAGTATTGAGTTGATTAATCGAAACATTATACAATGAATAAGGTCTCATTAATATGGTGATTAAATAATAAGTATTTTATTTATATTCAAAAGTTTTGAGACCATATTGGATTAGGTTATTCTTGTGTTTCACTTCGCATGTTTTACTTCCTGAATAATAAGATTATTCAAACATCCGCAGTCGATCATACTTTGGAAGTAAGTAGTGAATTAAGACTGTCATGAATCCAACTGTAGATTGTCTAAGTGCTTAGACATAGCAAATGTTTGATGCAGTGTTCATGAGTACTCCTGAAATAGGATTTGAGTATTTGATTAAACCCACACTCATTTGAAACACTTCATGGATTTTATCACGAGTGATTGTGAGACGATAATATCTTATATTATTGAAACCGAGACATATGAGTTGTTGTTTGCAAGTCGGGTGCGCATGGATAATACATAAATGTATCAGTAATTTGATGTTATAAAACGTATTGTTGTGTGTGATTTGATGAGTAAATTGTACTAGCATATGAGTCGAAGTTTATCTGTTCCTTTTACCCTAAATGGGATAAAAACGATATATGTGGGCCCCTCAATGATTTAGTGATGACACCCTAAGCGCTTGGCCAAGCCTGGACTGATTTGATTTGTTCAATTAGTCAGTCATCATAAATCGGAAATCGGGAATCAAACCGTGGATAGAGAGAATGGTTATAATCCATGTCTCATGTCCATACGATATCTTGTAGAACGGAGGAATATTTGATTCTTATCTAAAGGACATGTTTCTAATAAGATCAGGGTTCGACAGCGGCTTTTGAAAGCTACGATTGCTAGTCAGATTCTGAAGTCATACTTGCAATGATAGTTATTAGACTTATCCAAGTGGGAGACTGTTGGATTAGGTTTCTAAGCCCATAACTATATTTGGTATGTACTTGATTTGATATGTAGCATGGTCCTCTTGGGTTGCCTTCACTCATGCAACTTGACAGGATGACAAGTGGAGAGAGAGTAGGATTTATTATATGAATAATAAATTGGTACTTACAATAATTTTATTAATATATTATAGGATTAATATATTATTTGGAAATCATATTATTAATTAGTAATTGATCAGAAATTAGTTTGATATTAATTTTGGGATTAAAATGAACTGATTAACAATGGAGGGGCTGTTTTGCAAATCATTGATAGTTGTGAAACTGGGATTAGGACTCCTGGTAAGTGGAGTGGACGAAATTTATGGGTTACCCCATAAGATTTCGTCCAAGGGCTTATCAAGGAGGTCCATGGGTTGCTTTGGCCTTAAGTTAGGAACTAGGGTTTCCTTATTCAAGTCCAACTTCAAGACTCAGAAACCTAGCCTTATATAAACCCTCTAAACCCTAAGGAAATCATCCCTAAGCTTCTAGGAATTGCCCTAGCCGATTTTCCACCTCTGTCCAAGTCATTCTCTGCATTGGGTGTTTGTGACTCCATTAGAGGTGCAACACTTGGGGCACTAAGCTTTCAAGAGTCAAGGATTGTTCTTGTTATTACAATATAACAAGTGAGGTAATCATTCAACCCTTTTATATATATGAATTTCGAAATTATGTATGCTAGATCTAGGTTTTTGCTTTGGATAATTAATTTGCATGTATAACTTGAGAAAAAACTAGATCCAAAGCATTAGGGTTGCATGTGCACCATAGGAATGTTGTAATGCTGACAACCCATCACCTTCATCTTCCGAACCCTCTTTCTCAGCAGTCTCTTTCTCAACATCTTTACTAGCAACGTTCGACATCAGTGCCAAAGGACCACCTAAACCACTTCTTGTTTCCTCTTCTATCTCATTCACTTCACTTTCATGTGTCTTCAACATATTATAGAGATCATTGAGAGAAAAGTAGTCGAAGCTTTGTTGAGTTTTTATCATTAAGATGACATTGCGCTATTCCTAACGAAGTCCCATGATAATAGTCAAGTTGAACTCCATTGGTGACCTTATAACTCCATATCTGTTACACTTGTAAATCAGTTCATTTAGACGATCGTAATAGAGCTCAATGAATTCTCCTTCTTTTTGCATGAATTCTCCCAACTCCAACAGACACTGCTTAACTGAGCTTATCTTTGTTTTCTCACTACCTTGGTACTTATCCTTCAGTGTGTCCCAAATCTCCTTTAATGTCTTGCAACTACGCATATATTTGTAAACCACTGGTGGAAGAGCTCCACAGAGTTCACGCAAGCATCTTTTATCATTTTTCTTCAGTTTCTCTGTTTATTGAGCAACATCTAGATTGGTAGCAGCAGTTCCAACACTTTGTAGCCTAGTAGGTGAATGAATTCCATCAGTAATGCAATTCCAGAGTTCCTCGTCGATTCTATTCAGATAGTCCTCCATACGATCAACCCATTTATCATAGAATTCCGGAATCAACATAGGAATTTTAGTGAATGAACCGAGAATATGAGAGTATGAAGTCATGGTGTTCATGTTAAAATTCACCATTGTTGTACGGACGAAATTTGTGAAAAGCTTCAGGAATTGAGATTTGATGAACAAAACTTCTAGAAAACTGACACAAAATACCCGATATAACAAATCGAAAGCATAATCAAATCAAAACACATGATATGTGATGATATTCAGAATCAAAAGAGCGGAATATTTTGAATCTAGAACGAGACTCAAAACCTTTTGAAAACTTAAGAAAATCAGATAAAAAATAAATGAATCCTGCTCTGATACCAAATGTAGTTGTTATTAATCAAGTATATGAAACAAGATCAGATTATAGAAAGAATTACGAACACAAGATGTAAATATAATCTGGTTGGCTCGATTAAGCTTTTGCAAGATACAGAGAAATATAGAGAGTACAAGTTGAAGACTCCCAAAAACTACTCTAACTTGTAGTATCCCTTCCCTATTTATAGGGAATACAAAAGCATACAAAAACTATAAGGGACTAAAACATTACAGTTTCGACACAAGCAATGCCCTTATGCAAAACATACAAACTAACTTCGACACTAGAACAGACTCAGATAGACTTCGACATCTCACAGCTATATTCGACCTCAACAGTTAATTAGAAATATCACTTTAATATGACTCTTGAGCATACTAGACCTTTCAGTCCATACTCACAAAGACCAAGTTTTTGGGAAAAAATGAACATAAACTTAAGCTTAAATAAGATCTAGAAAAGCAAGCCTCAAGGTATGAACTTTATACCTTCTATAGATGAACAACGAGGTCTAGATTCTGGATCCAAGAGCTTGAATGCACCACCACTTCTCCAATGATCTTCCTTCACCACCAAGAACACTAAAAAATCACTCAAAGATTTCAAAACTCACACTCAAGGGTTAAGGTTTCGATATCAAGGCTAAGAGGGATGTAAGCTGGTCATAAGAAGGTCCAAGGGAGAATATGATGCTTAAATAGGGGACACAGTCCTAAAAATTTAGGGTTTTGGCCATAGCACGAGTACGCCTAACGTACTCAATGTGTACGCCAAGCGTGCACACAAAAGTCGCGATCCTTAATTAACTTACGCCCGGCATACACTTCGTGTACGCCTATCGTAAGGACCTATTTTGCGAAATAATTTCATTTTTAGGTTGAAAATGGAAATACCTCGAAACGGTTGTTACAATTCTCCCCCACTCGAATCATACTTCATCCTCGAAGCCAGCCGTTGTGAAAAGATCAGGGTAATGCTCACGCATCTCAACCTCGGGCTCCCAAGTCTACATAGAGCTTTTCCGATGCTGCCACTAAACTTTGACAAAGTTCACTAACTTGTTCCTCAAGGTCTTCACATTCCTATCTAGAATCGCCACCAGCCTCTCAATGTAATTCATGCGAGCATTGACCTGAATGTCCTCCAAAGGAACCACACCTGTCTCATCGGGCTACATAGTTCCACAAATGGGAAACATGAAAGGTGTCATGAATCTGACTCAACTCCTATGGCAGCTCAAACTGGTATGCCACCTTGCCCACTCAAGCCACCACTCTGAAAGGGCAAGTAAACCTGGGGTCCAACTCGCCCCGCTTCCTGAATCGGATAACACCTTTCCAAGTTGATACCTTGAGGAGCACTAAATATCCAACTTGAAACTCAAACTCAGAGTGTCACTGATCTGCATAACTCTTCTGGTAGGTCTGGGCCATCAGCAACCTCTTCTTGACCTGTTGTATAAGCTTTATCGTCTTGAGCATTATCTCAGTGCTCTCCATGAATCTCTGTCTGGCCTCTCCTCAGCAAATAGGAGTCCAAAACTTCATCCCATACATGAGCTCAAAGGGAGGCATACCAATACTGGCATGATGGCTGTTGTTGTAAGAAAACTCAGGCAACAGAAGGTAGGAGTCCCATCTCCCACCATAATCAATGATGTAGGCTATCAACATATCCTTTAGTGTCTGGATAGTCTGTTCGCTATGCATGTCTGTCTGCGGATGGTAGGCGGTACTAAAATGCAGTTGAGTGCCCAACTCTTCATGAAACCTCTTCCAAAATCTAAAAGTGAAGCGAACATCCAGGTCTAACACAATGGAAGTCGGCATCCCATGGCAAGCCACTATCTCTCAAATATAAATCTCGCAATCATAATCTTTCACTACATTAAGCCACCTCCTCTGCCTCATGTTCAAATTGTTAGATTTAGTGTCTAAGCCCATAACTATAATTGGTATGTACTTGACCCGAGAGTAGCATGGTCCATTTGGGTTGCATTTCACTAGAAAAATTTGTAAGGATGGACTTTTGAGTAGAGGTTATTTATGATTTATTAATATATTATAAGTTCTAATATATTAATATGAAATCATATTATTTAATTAGTACTGATTAAGAATTAATTTAGTGATCAAAAGAGACTAGTTAAATGTACGGGGATTGATTTGGTAAATCAATGATTCTTATAGTGTGGGCTTATGGTTATTTAGGATGGGCTAAACTAATATGGTAGTCCATGGAGGTTTAACCCATGGATCCTAAGTAATATGAAAGGTCATGTACATTAGGGTTTACATGGATGTGACCCTAGACTTTGCCACACTATATAAGAAGTCCCTAAGCTCCTAAAATGGGGACTAGTGGTTCAAGAGATCATAGAGCTGATTTTGTGCAAGTACACACTCTCTCAAGTCCTTCATTGTTGGTGGTGTTTTGTGAAGCATTTGAGGCATCACATTTGGGGTGATAGGCTCTTAAAGGTCCAAGTTAAGAAGCTACAATATGAGGTATGTCATCTAACTAGTTTTTGTTATTTAAGTACCCATGCTTTGTATGCTAGTTAGGATAATGCTTTGGAAAATCAAATTGATTGTATAATTAGAGAAAACATAGATCCAAAGAATTTAGGGTTGTATGTGCACCATAAGGTTGTTAGAGTGCTCAAAACCCTTCAGCGGTATTAGAGCCTAGGGTTGTTTTCTGTTATATCGTTGCATTGTGTTATTTCAAATCTGGAAAATCTGCCAATTTCGTTTCTGAATGTCCACCACGACGTGGCAATAGTTACCACGACGTGGTGATGCATCTGTGTGCAGAATTTCGAGTTTTTTTGGCCAAATTGGATTAGGATCATTACCCCAAACTGTTTTTTGAACCATGAAATCTGTTTTTTGATATGGTAGTGATCATGCTTGTCCAATTAAAAGATAATTGTCATAATTTCAAGATTTGTATTAGTTTATATGATTAGGCTAATTTCTTGAAGATTGTTGATATGAATTATCTTGTTCTTATGAGTTTAATTAGATCATGTATGAATTATTTGATTATTGTGTTAATTAAAAAAATGACCTAAACGCCTTTAATGGACGACAAGTTATGGAAAATGAAAAGTCCTTTCTTTAAAAAGTCATTAAACTCATAAGTTATGGAAACGAAAAGTTTTGAAGAGTTTCAAAACTTGCCCTCAAGTTTTGGAATTTGTAAAGTCACACTTACGAATACTTTAATTCCAAACCCTAGAATTTTAAAAGTTTAAAGTCCAACCCTTATACTATTATAATATTAAAAGTTTAATAATTATATATATATATATATATATATATATATATATATAAGACAAGTCAGTCTTACCGTTAGTAGGCCACATTCATGAAGCCGGTCTATAAGGGGGTATAAGGTTACTTCCTATAAAATGGTGGTTTAATGGGTGTCGACTCTCACCCACCGCTTCCTTGACTGGTGGAGGGTCGTTAACCGAACGGGTAGGATAGGACATTAATTATCATCAAAAGTATAATGAAAATTATAAAGTAACTAAATGTTTTATTAAATTCCCAATCTTGGTTACTTTAGGAAAAATGTGAAATTGATGCTAATCCATGAAATTGCACTTTGCACCTTGCCAAGTCGTTAATGGAGCGTGTGTGGTTAACCGACACATTAACTTGGACTAGTAAGGGTGGCAAAGGGTAGCTTGATGTTTGTCATAGATCGATGGAGCGTGTGTGGTTAACCGGCACATTGATTAGGTGATAAATGACATCGAGTGTACCAAGCAAATTTGCATGGTCATTCACACCTTGTTTGTGATCCTCGGTATCCCAGTCACAAACTTGAAGGGCATAATCGAGATTTAAACCTGCCATTGATAAGTTCAATGAATCTCAAAGGAATCTAGGAATTTCAATCCAATTAAAACTTAATAATCAATTTCGTTTTTCATGGTGGAAATTAGTAAATCATCAATTACCTACCTTCAAATATTTTGCGTTTGGATTACGACATCCCTATTCCAAATTGTAAAATATTGTGTTGGGCCCTGGCCTTAATATTTCATTTTGGGTGTTATATTAAGCATTATTATCTAATCTAAACTCTGTCTTTCTTTTTCAGATGTCTTCCAACACTGCTTCTGGCTCAAACCCTACTGGCTCCTTCTCTCTCATGAACTTGTGTGGGAGAGTCTTCTTTGATGGTACCAACTTCAATGATTGGATTAGGAACATCAGGATGGTCACTCACTATGGGGACAAGTAATATGTCCTCGATAAGGAGCTTAAGGAAATCGATGAGTCTTCTGCTACTCCTAAGGAGATCGCTGAGTTTAGGTCTCATGAGAAGGATGCCACCAAGGTGTCTTGTATCATGTTGGCTACTATGATAGCTGAACTCCAAAAGTCCTATGAGGACTTCTACCGTTTTTGAGATGCACCAAGACCTGATGGAAAGATACCATCAGAGTGCTCGTCAAGAGAGGTATGAAATCATCGCCTCCATGATAACATCAAATATGAAGGATGGTGAATCCATCACGACCCTCTTCCAGAAAATGCAAAGGTTTGTGGACTGCTTGCTGAAGTTGAATGTGAACTTCAATGAGGAGTTGGCCATATATATCATTCTACACTCCTTACCTCCCATGTTATGATCAGTTCTTTATGACCTATCATATGAACAAGGAGGAGGTCACTCTTAGCAAGCTTCAAGGCCTTTTGAGGACTGCTGAAAGTAGTCTCAAGGGTACATCTGTTGTTTCTACTCCTACAGCTACTACCCCTGTCTTGGCAATTGGACATAGGAAGGGGAAGAAGAGAAAGACTCCATTTAAGAGCTGCAAGGGAAAGTCTCTTGATGGATCCTCTTCAAGTGGGACCAAGGCTGGTTCTGCTGCTCCCTCTTCCATTCCTAAGGAAGCAGAGTGTTTCTATTGTCATGAGAAAGGGCACTGGAAGCGAAGCTGCCCCAAATACTTGCAGGATGTTAAAGGTAGGAATGTTAAGGCCACCCATGCAGGTATTTATACTATTCTATCTAATAACTCATCACATTCTTGTTCTTGGGTCCTTGATACAGGTTGTGGAATTCACATTTATTCTGATTTGTAGGGACTAAAAAGAAGTAAGGATGTGGAGCATGGGAAGATGAACTTGATCATGGGGAATATGAAGGTTTCACCAGTCACCAAGATTGGAGTTTATTCTTTATTGCTTAGTAGTGGGTTAGAATTATATTTGAATAATTGTTGCTACTCATCTGAAATGGCGAGAAATGTTATTTCCTTTTATGGTTTGTACAAACAAGGTTTTAGTTTTTCATTTGATAATAAAATTGGTGTTATTAATGCTTTTTATAATGGTGTTTTTTATTTTAAAGAATTGCCTTTTAATGGTGTATATGAAACTGTGATGGTTGTAGACAACTTAGGAAATAATGTGTTGCACATTGATTCTTCCAATGATTTGGATAAGGCATGCTTGTGGCATTGTCGTCTTTGACATGTCAACAAGAAGCGCATAGGCCAACTCCAAAAGGTTGGAGTCTTGGAGTCATTCAACTTAAGGTCGGATGACACTTGCGAATCTTGTTTGCTTGGAAAGATGACTAAATCACCCTTCACTGGTACTTGTGAAAGGGGTGAAGGTTTGTTGGATCTCATACACACCGATGTGTTTGGACCTTTCAGAACTGCTACAAGGGATGCTAACCGCTTCTATGACTTTTACTGATGATTACAACACATATGGCTATATCTACTTAATCAAACATAAGTCAGAAACCTTTGAAAGATTCAAAGAGTTTAAACAAGAATTGGAGTATCAGCTGGGCAGGAAGATAAAGATGCTCCGATCCGATCGAGGTGGTGAGTATGTTAGTATTGAGTTCCTAGACTATCTTAAGGATTGTGGGATTGTTTCACAATTGACGCCACATAGGACACCACAGCTTAATGGTGTAGCTGAGAGGCGCAATCGAACCTTGTTGGACATGGTTCATTCCATGATAAGTCGAGCTTCGTTACCTATCTCATTCTGGGGGTATGCCTTAGAGACTTCCGTCCATATCCTTAATCTAGTCCCAACTAAGAAGGTTGCCAAAACACCTCACGAGATGTAGACAGGGAAGGTTCCCTCATTAGCACACATCAAGGTTTGGGGTTGCGAGGCTTCGTGAGACGCGAGACTCACGACAAGCTCGAACCTCGTACTGAGCGGTGTATTTTCATTGGCTACCCACCGAAATCCTTTGGTTATCTCTTCTACAGACCGAGTGACAATGTTGTCTTCGTTGCGAGGAGAGGAGTCTTTCGTGAGAGAGAACTCATAGGCCAAGGAGACAGTGGTAGGCAAATTGACCTTGAAGAGCTTCAAGAGTCAAGCACTGAAGGAACCTCCAACACTAGCAATCAACCTGAGGAGGAAACTCCTGTTGAGCCGATTGACGAGTCCGTACCTATGAGGTGTTCCAGTAGAGTTAGTGTTCCACCTGTGTTATATGGTTTCCATATAACATCTGAGGGTGATACATTTATCAGTGATAGCACACTGATAAATTTGGATGAACCTAATAAATACAAGGAAGCCATGGCAGGCCCGAGTCAGCTAAATGGAAAGAGGTGATGGATAGCGAGATTCAGTCCATGTATGACAATCAAGTTTGGAACTGGATTGCCAATGTACGAGTTCGTAAGACAGTCGGGTGCAAATGGATGTTCAAGAAGAAGGCCGACATGGATGGGAAAGTACATACATATAAGGCGCGGCTGGTTGCAAAGGGCTTTACTCAAACTCCGAGAGTTAACTATGATGAGACTTTCTCGACAGTGGCGAAGATTAAGTCTGTTAGGGTTATGCTAGCCATAGCTACATTTCATGATTATGAAATATGGCAAATGGATGTCAAAACCGTTTTCCTTAATGGAAAGTTGGTTGAGGATGTTTACATGAGTAAGCCAGAGGGTTTTTTCAATGCAAAGTATCCTAATAGAGTTTGCAAGCTTGAGAAATCCATTTATGGATTGAAACAAGCATCTCGCAGATGGAATCTTTGTTTCGATGAGAAAGTCAAAGAATTTGGTTTTTCGAGAAGCGAGGATGAGTCGTGTGTGTATGTCAAGGCTAGTGGGAGTACAATTACCTTTCTGGTGTTGTATGTGGATGACATACTTCTCATAGGAAATGACATTCCAACCTTGCAGGAGGTTAAGTCCTGGCTTGGGAAGTATTTCGCTATGAAGGATCTCGGAGAAGCTACCTATATTCTGTGGATAAGGATATTGAGAGACAGGAGTAAAAGACTAATTGGACTTAGTCAAAGTACCTACTTGGAAAAGGTGTTGAAAAGGTTCAACATGATGGATTCCAAGAAAGGTGACTTACCCATCCAAGGCAATACCAAACTGAGTAAAACTCAGAGTCCGAGTACAGAGGCTGAGATAGCTGAGATAAGTCGAGTACCATATGCTTCCGTAGTTGGTTCGATCATGTATGCTATGACTTGTACTCGCCCTGATGTGGCTTTTGCTTTGAGCATGGTCAGCAGTTATCAAGGGAATCCTGGTAAAGCTCACTGGACTGCGGTAAAGAACATTCTCAAGTTCCTGCGGAGGACTAAGGATTGGGTCCTTACCCTCGGTGGGAGTGATGACTTAAGAGTAACGGGGTATAGTGACGCCAACTTTCACACCGACAGAGATAATTTCCGCTCTCAGTCAGGCCGGGTATTTACCCTGAATGGAGGAGCAATAACTTGGAAAATTTCCAAGCAGGAGATAGTAGCTGATTCAATGTGCGAATCAGAGTAAATAGCAGCAAACGAGGCGGCAAAGGAGGCAATATGGCTGAAGAACTTCATCGGAGACCTTGGAGTTGTACCAGCTATAAAGGAGCCTATGGACATTTTCTGTGACAGTGAGAGTGCGGTTGCCTTAGCCAAGGAACCAAGAGATCATGGCAGATCCAAGCACATCGACAGAAAATATCACTTCGTAAAACATCAAATAGAAGGACTCCTCGTAGCAAAGAGGGTATCGTCAGAGGAGAACCCAGCAACTCCCCTCACGAAGGGACTGAGTAGGAATAAGCACTTACAGCATGCGAGGCGCATCGGGCTGAAGGACGATATTAGTTTTAATGATTAGACAGTTGTTTAGAAACTTGTAATAATTGAAATCTAATTGAAAATTGATGATTAAATAAAAGGTGTTTTTTTATTTATAAGTAATTTTACTATCTTGTGTCAATCATTTACTATTGTTTCATTTTTCATGTTTTGACTTCCAGAATAATTATATTATTCAAACTTTCCACAGTTGATCATACTTTAGAAGTAGGTATTGAGGCAAGACTGTCATGAATTTGGCTTGTAGATTGCTACAACATTCATGAGTGCTCATAAGATCTGAGTATTAGATTAAACTCACGCTCACTTGTATCACTTCATGGAATTTATCTTGGATAATCGTGAGACGATAATATGATATAAGTCTTCAAACCAAGATATATGAGTTGTTGACTATGAGTTGGTTGTACATTGATAGTGCGAAACCGCATTAGTAACTTGATGTTATAAAACGCATTATTGTGTATGATTTAACAAGTAGTTAGTACAAGCATATACTGTCGAAGTTTATCTATTCCTTTTAGTCCTTGGAGAATTAAAAGCGATATTTGGGCCCCTCGATGATTTTCTTTTGACTTATGTGTCGGGCCCGGTCAGAACTCAATTGATGTGTTCGATTAAGTTCTATGTCACACAAATCGAAAATCGAGAAACAAACTGGTGGATAATAAGTATGACATTGTTCCATGTATTTGTCCGACTGATATCTTAAAGAACAGAGGATTATATGATCCCTTATCTAAATGGCATGTCAGAGTTTGACAGAGGCTTTTAAGAGCTATGATTACTAGTCGGTGTTTTAGGATGTACTTGCACTTATTGTAATTAGACTTATCCAAGTGGGAGACTGTTGGATTTAGTGTCTAAGCCCATAAATATAATTGGTATATACTTGACCCGAGAGTAGCATGGTCCATTTGGGTTGCATTTCACCAGAACAATTTGTAAGGATGGACTTTTGAGTAGAGGTAATTTATGATTTATTAATATATTATAAGTTCTAATATATTAATATGAAATCATATTATTTAATTAGTATTGATCAAGAATTAATTTGGAATTAATTTAGTGATCAAAAGAGACTAGTTAAATGTACAGGGATTGATTTGGTAAATCAATGGTTCTTATAGTGTGGGCTTATGGTTATTTAGGATGGGCAAAACTACTATGGTAGTCCATGGATAGTCCATGGAGGTTTAACCCATAGATCCTAAGTAATATGAAAGGTCATGTCCATTAGGGTTTACATGGATGTAACCCTAGAATTTTCCACACTATATAAGAGGCCCCTAAGCTCCTAAAATGAGGACTAATGGTTCAAGAGATCATAGAGCCGATTTTGTGCAAGTATACACTCTCTCAACTCCTCCATTGTTGGTGGTGTTTTGTGAAGCATTTGAGGCATCACATTTGGGGTGCTAGGCTCTTAAAGGTCCAAGTTAACTAGCTGCAACAAGAGGTATGTCATATAACTAGTTTTTGTTATTCAAGTACCCATGCTTTGTATGCTAGTTAGGATAATGCTTTGGAAAATCAAATTGATTGTATAATTAGAGAAAACATAGATCCAAAGCATTTAGGGTTGTATGTGCACCATAAGGTTGTTAGAGTGCTCAAAACCCTTCACAAATTAGGCTGATCCATAAGATATCGTAGACTCTTATGGTCCATGTAGATAGTACACCAAACTCTGTAAATATAATGGCGCCAAATCTTGATGGCGAAAACCACCGCTCCAACTTAAGATCATGATTAAGATACTTTGCCTCATGAGACGTCAGCTGCCTCGAAGCGTATGCAATCACATGCCCTCTCTATATCAAAACAAAACCCAGTACCGAGATGGATGCATCACAATAGACCACAACATCCTCAACTCCCCCAGGGAGGGAAACTACTGGTGCCTCACAAATTCTTTGCCGAAGAGTCCCGTATGATGCCTGCTGCTCAGGCCCCCAGCTAAACATGACATCCTTCATCGTCAACCTGGTGAGACGAATTGCAATCTTGGAGAAGTATCGAATGAATCTCCAATAAAATCCAGCTAAACCGAGGAAACTCCAAATCTCAGATAGAGACTTTGGAACCTCCAACCGCATAACCGCCTCAACTTTGGCTGGGTCAACAAATATATCGTTCTGATTGACGACGTGTCCCAAAAATTGAACCTCGTGCAACCAGAACTCACATTTGGAGAACTTGTCATACAACTTCTTCGTCCGCTGAACCCCAAGAACAGAAAGCCGATCGAACCCTAGTACCCTCGCCGTAGATGGTAAGCACTCCCCCAATTGGGTCTCGAACCGTCACTAACTGCCGCTCACAGTCAATCAGTGCCCCAAACCGGTTCAACAAATCCATACCCATAATAACACAGACGTCTACCATCACAATAGGAATGAGGTCTATCGGATACCCAAAACGAAAAATCTTTAGTACACAACCCCGATAAATTTCAGTAGCGGAGACCGCATGCTCATCAGTTATAGAAATACTCAACGGTCGACTCAAGGCCTCACAATCAATGCTAAAACCACGATAAAAGGATGATGACACAAAAGAAAAAATCGCACCCAAGTCAAACAACAGTAGAGAAGGTACAAAATTCACAAGAAAAGTACGTAACATGAGACTAATCATAAGTAAAAATAAATCAAATAAACAGGCTAATAAAGAAACAAAAACCAGCCATGACGTCTGGTGCTGTTATGGCCTCCTCTGCTGTCAGCTGGAATGTTCTCCCTCGAGCCCTTAGAACCTCGGCCTTCCCCTGTCGGTCATCAGTAATATACGAAGTTGTGGGAGCAGGAGCGTAAACCGCCCTCGGTGCAAGCCGAGAATACTCGGACCTCATATGACCCGTCTGGTTGTAAATGAAGCAAAATCGAAATCCCTTGGGGAAATCCTTCGCCATATGCCCCTCCTTGCCACCCATGTAGAAAATAGTCCTTGACCGACAGGGTCCCTCATGACCCTTGCCGCACTTGTTGCAAGTGCGTCCCTTCTGGCCTCCAACTCTCGAATAAGTGGGCTTGAACCGCTTAGTCACCAGCTACGACTACATTGACCTCCTCTCTCTCCCCTGAATCTCTCTCTCCTCTCTTACGTGGGTCTCCACCTTGATCTCCCTCCTCCTGGCATTGGTCTGCAACTCAGCCAATGTCCGATACGAGGTGTTCGCCACAAACTCATGGATATCCTTCCTCAGGATACTTAGATACCAGCTTACACTTGCATGCTTCGATAATGCGTGCTCAGGTCTAAACAAGGCCTTTTCATGGAACATCCTGGTGATCTCAGTCATCGTCCCTGTCTTCTTCTTGAGCATCAGAAACTCTTGAGCCATCTGCTCTCTCTCAACCAAAGGCACGAACTCATCCCTAAACATCTCAGTAAATCTATCCCAAGTCACTGCGGAATGCTCCGCAGGAGAATAGTCAACCATCACAAACTTCCACCAGTCCTTCGCTCCCAAGCGAAATAGGTTCAACACAAAGAGAACCGTCATATTATCTGAACAGGAGCAAGTGTAGAAACAACCCTTAACATCATAAATCCATCTCATCGCAGCAATCAGGTCCTTGGTCCCATAAAACTCTGGTGGCTTCGTGTTGTTGAACTCCCGGTACCACATCAAATCACCCCCATATGGTCTCGCAACAGCAACGATTGTGGTGGATGCGGCAGTAGTAGCCTCAGTGATGACAACATAGCGTTCATTGAAAGTCTCGATCAACATGGTCTTAATAGACCTAAACATCTCTAGCATGGCCTCTCTGATCGTCGCGGCCACCTCAGTGGCAACGATCCTACGACTCTCATCATCACTGGTACTCGGGTAACCACCATACTAAAACACACAAGAAAACGATCATCACCATGCTATAGCGCACATACAAACACTTACACACATTCCTGTAAATTCTTTAGTGCCCTAAGATTCCTTCTTAAGTCGCATACGAATCCAGTGCTATAAGTTGTACGGTCCCAATACTACATTCCACACCAATCCGTATTTGCCTCCTCTCAAGACCCTAAGTCACAAGAACTCTATTCCTTAAGGGTATCTATCCACTCAGCCTGCAGGTTCCCTAGAACCACTACTAATCATCTAGGCACTCATCCTTGACTACTTCCCAAACAATGCTCCGCCTCACAAAGATCTCCGCTATCCTGGCCATTTGATTTGTGCATGTCAATCGTACCCAATAAAGACTCGATAGACAGACGAATAAATGATTCTACCTTAAGTCCACAACCAAACAAGGAATAGGAAGAAAGGCTAAATCAAACATTCTAAGGATATAAAACCCTAACTATGTACAATTATGCGACATACACCAAGCAAATAACAAAGTTAGGTTCAATCGTATAAAAACAACCTCCTCGGCTAAAGTAATCACAAATCAGGAAACCCTATCACAAACTTCCTGAGGGATCCTTAGCCTATCAACTAGCATGTAGTTGTATCAACTCATAAGATAACAGATCGACACAACGCATAAAATAAGTAGAGACATTTTGGGAAAATCACCGCTCAAGCTCTGACTGATTGTACACACTACTTCATCCGATCTTTCTTCTTTGAAGTTCTTTGTTTCTTTTTGAAACATTTTTATGAAAATCCTCAGATCCTTAGTTTGATTGTGGAATCCCACAAATGTTCATCTAAATCCTTCAAAGCATGGCTCTGAGAACAATTTGTAACATGCAAATTTTTAAACCAAAATTTTCATTTTTAATTAACTAAAAACATTGTTCATAAAAACCCATCTCAAGAAAATCACAACTATCAAATACAAATCATCATCAAAATATCAGAGTGTCCCAAAATATTCGGATCAGGAGAATGTGTACAATCAAGCCGTCACCTTCCGCGATCTTCAGAAGTACCTGAAACACATATAATCAAGAACTATAAGCACGAAGCTTAGTGATTTCCCCAAAATACCACATACAACACATCACAAATAAACAACTATGGGTTATCAGCAACCCTTGAGACTACCCGAAGTCTTAATTGGCAAACATCACGCCCTGTGGGTTATCAGCAACCCTGGAGACTACCCGAAGTCTCAGCACACACAACAACACATATCAAAGTAACAACAAATAGACCCAGTTGGTCAGTACATATATATACTACCACACATGCAAGTATAGTGAGAAGACTCACCTTGCACAAAAGGCTGATAAAACTTACACCCGAACTGCCGGAACTAGACTCCACCTATTAATCGCACCAAATAACCCTAATTAACAGTTAAGCTAATCATACAAACTTAACTAGTAACAAACCAAGTCTAATCCATTATTTGGGCAAAAGACCATTTTGCCCCTTTCAAGATTGATCCCTCACAAATCGACCCAAAAGTCACACTTTGTCAAAAAGTCAAATGTCAACATAGTTGACCTTTAGGGCGGCATACCAAATCTCTACAATGGGCATAGAGCACAAGGTTCTAAAAAAGGTCTCACAACTAGATATGCTGGGTATAGCCAGATTTACGATCAGCATACTCGACCTAAACCCAAAACATAACTTCTAAGCTCTTAATCATTAAGACACTTTATACTAACCTCAGATCTCACCCTAAAAAGGTATTATAATCCATAAAGTCTCTAACTTGATGCCTTTTCATGGCTAAAGAGAGCTCAATCCTAAAACTCTAGCTTCTAACATCACCAAAAACTCCATAGCGCATGCATGGATGAAAGGAAAGGACCAAGCGTGCATTTTTTTTACACCATGCACTAAAAAACGTCTTAAAGGACAAATCAAATGGTTTGGAGTAGTCCGTACTCACAAAGACCAAGGTTTTGTAACAAAATAAACATAAACTTAAGTTTAATCAAGATCTAGCAAATCAAGCCTCAAGGTGTGAACTTTATACCTTCTGTAGATGAACAATGAGGTGTAGATTCTGGATTCAAGAGCTTGAATGCACCACCACATCTCCAATGATCTTCCTTCACCACCAAGAACACTCAACAATCACTCAAAGGCTTCAAAAATCACATTCAAGGGTTAGGGTTTCGATATCAAGGCTAAGAGGGATGGAGGTTGGTCATATAAAGGTCCAAGGAATAATATGATGCTTAAATAGCGGACATAACCCTAAAAATTTGGGGTTTTGGGCACAACGCAAGTACGTCCAGCGTACAAACCAAAAGTCGGGATCCTTAATTGATTTATGCTCGGCGTACACTTCCTGTACGCGCAACGTATTGACCTATTTTGCAAAATAATTTCATTTTTAGGTTGAAAATGAAAATACCTGGAAACGGGTGTTACAACAAATATTATGATACTTTTGAAAAAAAAATTAAAAAATAAGGTTGTTTAGATACAAAATTACTTTAAAATATTATAATATTTTTTTATAAAAATGTTGAAAATAAAATGATCCAAAATAAGGTGATTTAAAATATTTATGATTCAAAAAAAGTTATGATTCAACATGTTTATGATCCTTAATTTGTTATGAAGTAAAAATATTATGATTCAAGTATTTTATGATCATTAATTATATCTTTTATGATTCACAATTAAATAATTCAAAATATATAATGATCTTAAATTTGGTTTTTAAACAAATACTTTAATTAATTAAATATATTATTCAACCAAAATTATATGATATGATAAAAAATAATATGATTCAAAAATAGTATGAATGGAAAAGATTAAGATCCTTAATATTTTTATTATTTTAAACTTTTATAATTGTTAAACATAAAAACTCGAACCCATATTTAGTTTAAAAAATCAAAAAAATTTCAAAAAGGAAAAAATTAAAAAAGTAAAAAACAAAAATAAACAAAAACACTAGTATCCTCAAATATATAGTAAAAGAAATTAAAAAAAGTAAAGAAAACTAAAAAAAACGAAAAAAAAAGAACGTAAAAAAAAACGAAAAATAAAACAAAAAAAACTGAAAACCGAGAATATATATGTTTAATTTTTTTTAAACAAAAAAAATAATACGAAAATAAACAATAATGAATAATAAAACCCATTTAAATGATTGTCTATGGACGTTCGTCGTACATGATTAAATCTTCGAGTTCATATTAACTACTATGGATGTCAGTTGCATGCGAACGCGTCATGCCCAAGTATTCGGTTTGCCGTTTGTGCCCTTGACAAAGTGGGTGATAGAGAATTGTCGTCGTAGTCGTCACTATTTTTTTTAGTCCTCACCGGATGCAAACCATATATATATATATATATATATATATATATATATATATATATAGAGAGAGAGAGAGAGAGAGAGACACACACACACACATATATATATATATATATATATATATATATATATATATATATATATATATATATATATATATATAGAGAGAGAGAGAGAGAGAGAGACACACACACACACACATATATATATATATATATATATATATATATATATATATATATATATAGACACACACACACATATATATTGGTGAGGTTTAATTGGGATAACCAATATTAACAATGAACCAATCATGAGCGTCGAAAATGATAATGATTAACGACCAAAGGAAAAGGTTGTAAACTTTTACATTGGATGCACACACACTAAATTATGCCAAAAAAACTCAATTCATTATTTTGTTTATTTTTTTCAGTCATGTTTTTTATCGAAAAAAAAACTGAATATATCAAAATTCATAATTTTTATCATTTTTTTCATAGAGATCTATATTAATATATAAAAAACAAACTTTTTTTCCGAAAAAAAAACTCACTTCGTTTTTTTTCATTATTTAGGTTTATTTTTATCCAAAAAAAAGTAAAATATACCAAAATTCTTGAATTTTTGTCCTCTGTAAATAAATATTAGCACCGATAAAAAAAATCACATTGATCTGTTCAGGCTCACACTGTGAATCTGTACTATAAATATTTTAGTTTTAATGTTCACAATGTGAATATGACTTACTATTTCAAGTTTTTGATCATTCACAAATTAATTTAGTGAAATTTACTTATGAATCGAAATATATGTATTTTTAGTTTTACAATATTTTAACATTTTGATTACTCATAAATTTGTTTTGTAAAATTAACATGTGAATTTATTCACATCGTGAATCTGAACTGTATATAATTCAGTTTTCGGAATTCACAATGCAAATCTGACTTACTATTATTCACACTGTGAATCTTAACTGAAAATAGTTTAGTTTTCAATAGATTCACGATGTGAATATCAGTAGATTCATTTTGTAAATCTGAGCTAATTTTGAAAGAAAAATATTTTTTATACTTGAATATGAATGTGTATTTCAAGAGTATAAAAAAGTATGAATATTTATATATTTATATTATTTTTTTGGTAAAAAAAATCTAAATAGTAAAGAACAACAACAAAAAAAAAGCATAAACTGTAATTGATTATAGGCCACTTAATATTAGCATAAATAGTTATATATTATCAAAATTAATGATTGGACTTCAAAATCAGAAAGCTAAATATACAAATACAAAATTAAATATAATGAATTGTAAAGATTAAACCAACAATCGTTTACACCACTCCTTTTTATGACAATGTTTTGTATTTTTTTAGTTTAAGATGTAACACATACTGTTGACATACATTAAGTAAGTTTCATGTAAAGAGAAAATGATGCAATTGAAAAATCGTGTATGCTCAAGAGTCATATTATAAGGATACTATTGATCAACATATTGTCATAATGGTCACACTAACACAACTTGAGAGAATTGATTATTTATTACAAACTGGTTTCAATAATATTCATAAACTCATAAATTTGGAAAATATTTATTTCATGGAAATAATTATTTTACAATTACAAGTAACACATTAATTCATATGACATGAATTATTAGGTCATGTACAACATTTTGGACTAGATAAATCTTTTTTCTTTTACCAAAATGTTAAAATATATATCTTATAAACTAGTTATGAGTTTTATAAAAATGTTGACTTCTTTTATAAAGGCAAAAACATAGGTAGTCTTTTGTGAGAAGAGTATGAGCTTTTGAATTGTTTAATAAAAAGAAATAAGCATGTCTTGCATGCATGGGGGACATGCTTGTCTAGTGTCATAAAGGCTTAATGGTTAAGGACATTTAGATTAAGTTTCTACTTTAACTAGACATGGAGAGGCTTTCATTTTGTCATTATTCTTGAGCAAAATTCAAAATTTATTCTCACTCTCTCATACTCTCTTGCTTTTGAAGATTAAGAGTTCAAGTTACTTGTATTTTTGCTCTCTTGAAAGTATTACTTTGGTTTTACTTTCAAGCTTAAGGGTTTATCTCATAGACTAGCATCTTGTTTTAAGTTGAGTTCTTATTGGTGTCTCAAAGGTCCCACATTTTTCATCAACTATCAAGCCTCCCCTTGAGGACCCAAAGAACAACAAAGGTTGTTATGTCTTCATCTCCTCTATGGTTGTATTTTTTTTTATCTTTCAATTTCTTGCAATATGATCCTTGGTGGGTTGTAACTTGTTTATTTTGTTCAAAATGAAGTGTTCCGTTTGACATAAATTTTCAAGTTTATAAAACTATTTTTGACTTAAAACCCAACAACAATTAATCCAAATCATTAGCGTTTATATACAAAGTAGAAATAAAATTAGGATTTCTCAATTATGTTTTCTTGTACGCTTGCATTATTAATCATAATATTATTCAATAGAAGTACAAGTAATATAATTAACTTACATGTATTAACTGTTTTAATATATTTTTATTTTATTCATCATATTTTATATTTGTTTATGAACTTTTAATTTGTATATGAATTATTTTTTAACATACGAATTGTATATTAAATTTTAATTAAAATTATTTCTTTTACAGATTCGGAAAATATCATTGGTTCTACTTCTGCTAAAGAGCAATGAAATTTAAAGAAATTATATTTGGATAATATAAAATCCAAAAAGATATTATCTACCATATCAAATGGTCAAACTTAATCTACCACACAACCTGTTAACACGAGCCAAAACGGTAATTATTTCATGTATTTTTTTTCTTATCCTTACTATATTTTATATTAAGTATTTCAAATATGTTTAATTTTCTTTATTATTAATGATTCTTTTGTTTAATTTTCTTCAATGACCATCAACATTTAAACTCTTCAATTATATTTAGATATATTTCTTCTCAAAAAGGAAAAAAGAACAACTCTGATAAACTTCCTCAATATCATTGTACAAGCTTCCAATCTCTTTCAAATATAAATTCTAGGGCTCCCTTATCCAAAATCTCAAATGATATGCATAATTTTTTTTATTATACATACAATATTATCTTACATTACAATAACTATATGAATAACAAGTTATAATTTGTTTCAACCTTTTGTTGCAATCATCATAATGGTCGAACACCCGTATCAAATAACAGACAATATTCTATATTTTCTAATGTCGTGCAATCAACAAATTCATCGACAATCTTTCATGGTTATTTTATCCAACAAGTTATATTTAGGCGTGCACAAGTTAAAAAGAAAATTTGCAAATATATCTCCTATAACTATATTTGAAGTAATGATAGATGATAGCATTAATGATCGAGATATCATTGAACCCACACATGGAGGTATATCAAAAGGTAATCATCATAAACAATCATTTTGAGATTTTATGGTTGCAGTTATTAGAATATTTGTATACATACAATTTTTAATTTGGTTTTGTTTAACAAATAATTTAGATCATGGTGTTGTCTGTGGATTATGTCATGCTAAATTACTATAAAAATTTAATTAATTTTGTAACTGTGGCCCCCATGAATTATAACCTTATATATATATATATATATATATATATATATATATATATATATATATATATATATATATATACCATCTTCTGAAATTATAAGGTGTTTACGTCGACGGGCTGCTTGCTTACCGACCGTGTCTATAGAGCTGGATTTAGGACCGTTGGATGCATCAGACGACGGTTGTTGGCTTCCCCTCACGCCTCCGTCATCTGGTGGTAAGCTGCTTGCCTGTCTCAACCTCCTTTCATCCCTAACTCATCGTGACGTGACACTGGGGTCCAACAAACGACGCCGTTTACCAGCTGAGGGAGGTGGCTTCTTGCTGGCTTCTGGTCACCCTGATCTCACCCTGAGGCAGAAGGCTTCACCGTGGGTTTTCCTTAAAGGAGGCGGTGTTTCCCCAAAGCTGCTTGCCACTTCATGCTTGGTTTTAAGTGTCGAGGAAACGTGTATCACAATCTCAGATTCTCTTTGTCGAGTCAACCTCTTGATAGACCTCCAGTTGCCACCTATGGTTGCTACTTCTTAAAATCATTTACCAATTGGACAAGATTTTAATTTGGACTTGAAGCACCACCCTCATCTCTACGATAAGCGATTTGTGTTGCTGACATTGCTGCTTATTCTATGGAATCAAGGTAACACAATAAATTGGGTTTTCAAATTTAGGGTTCCTCAATATTTTAATCACTTCATTACCTTCCTCTTTCTCTTTAAGCAATCGATTTTAAGGTTTAATAAGGTTGGATTGTTTCTCTACAAATACTCAAGACTCTCACTGTGCTTCTGTCTTGTAGGTGAGTTTTTTTCTTGTTTTCCTTTTTCCTTATCTTGATACAAAATAAATCATTGGATATTGAATCTAATCCGTTGTACACAAATCTAAGGCTCCGCCTACATCTACCACTACTATCCTTCTCCCTTCTGCAACCTTTTTATTATTATCTACCAACAGATTCCAAATGGTGTCTAGATCAAGTGCGGTCATTTCTTAAAGTGAGGTTTGAATTAAATTTTAGTATTGTGTTATTTATGCTTTATGATGCTTGCAAATTGAAGGAATTCAATATTGGATGATTCGTAGTTGATATCCCCTTTTTGTTAGTTTATTAATTAGGGAAATAGAACCGGCAATCATCCAGATTTTGAATATTGGATGCTTCATAGCTGAGGGATCTTACATGTACTTCTCGCTTCATATTTCTCTCTAACTGATACTGAAGTTTGGTGTTCATCTTATTGTGTATGTACCCTTTTACATTATACAATCTACATCTTTTATATTTAAAATAGTATTTTCTATCTCTACTTTTTAGAATGTATTTGATTTTCTTTACTTTGAATTTTGTAAAATATTACTTTCAAGCATTCATTTTCTAAGATTTTGTGTTTATCATTTATAGTATATATAATCTGATCTCTCCACCTCTACTTTGTAAAATGATATTTTACACCTCTCTACTTTTTAAAATGTGTCTTTGACCCCCTCCATTTTGAACTTTATAACACGCCACTTTCACCCCTCCATTTTCTAAACGTTCGTGTTTATCCATCGTAGTATATATAATATGGTTTTTCTTTAATAACCTTCATTGATTAACTTAACAAAAAAAATATTTTTACCTGCTTTTTTTATATATGTGTCGGTATAAATTCAAGGTGGTCAATGTTTCAACATATTCGGCGTAAGTTTCTATCTTT
Organism: Lactuca virosa; assembly: GCF_052849685.1. Taxonomy (NCBI): domain Eukaryota; kingdom Viridiplantae; phylum Streptophyta; class Magnoliopsida; order Asterales; family Asteraceae; genus Lactuca; species Lactuca virosa. The sequence goes on along the minus strand of NC_136434.1, from coordinate 132,978,093 downwards.
CGTCCGTTCATTTACAAAAATTACTTGTTTTTTTAATGTACGTTTGTGTATAAATTAAAGTTTGTCTACATTTCGACTTAATTTTTTATTTTTTTTACGTTTTCATGCTTATTTTTTAGTAAGTTTTTTATGTATGAGTCGAGTCATATATAATATGTTTTTTGATTATTTGAACATTTGTTTGGTAATTTAAAAAGCTAATTTTGTACATGTTTAAACTACTACATAATGTCACGCAGAACTTGTCATATAAGACCCTGTTTTTGGTGGTAAACTGGGATAAATATGAAAAAACTAAGATTTATAAGGGGATAACTATATGACCCGATTTAAAGTAAGGAATTAGTTATATGGTTGAACTAAATAACCTGCTTTCTAGTTATACAACTGGCTGTTTTAGCGGAATAATTATATGACATGTTTCTTCATATGCAACCGTGTTCTATGACTATGGAGCATGCAATTGAGAGGTTTATAGGACCCGTTTGTCAATAATAGGCTTTTTTTTACATAAATCAGAGTATTAAAATCATAAATACGGAACCTCTTAAAAAATGTAGCAGATGCGGTGCAATCACGTCATGCCCTTTCCTTTTTCAATTAGAAGTACGTGAAATATTTAAACTTAAAATCGTAAGCACTAGGTTTAGTAAGTTCCCCAAAATACCACATACATCATAGAATAAAGAGCCCCACCTTAAATAATGGACCCCGTCCAAATAATGGGCCCCGTCCAGATAATGGGCCTCGCCCAGAGTAGTTGGACCCCATCCAGATAATGGGCCCCACCCAACATAATTGGACCCCATCCTGATAATGGGCCCCATCCAACATAATTGGACCCCATGCAGATAATGGGCCCCGCCCAACATATAAACAAACAAGCATATAAGAATGAGCCACAAAGACAAAAAGCAAAATCTATAAAGAGAGTCCATTTCTTTGTTTCTTTTGTATCTTGAAGCCACTGAATTTCTTTTTCAGTTTCAAGTTGAAGATCCGGACTGAAATTCGCCATAAAATATGCTAATGCTTGTGATTTGATTGCAGATCTTGGCTCATATCTTTAGTCATATGTACTTAATTTTATAGACCACTTAGCTATTCTTCCTGACATCTCAGGTTTTCTCATCATATTCTTAATCGAATAGTTGGTTTTCACACAAATGGGATGACTTTCCAAATAATGGTGCAGGAGCAAGAGATAAGATTAGTTTTTCAAGATGTGAGTACTTTGTTTCAGCGTCTAAGAAACTCTTACTTATGTAATACATAGGATGTTGAGTACCTTCTTGTTCCTTGACCAATATTGCGCTTGCCGCATTCTTCAAGTATAGGAGCAAGGGTTCTCCATTTTCAGGCTTGGTCAATAAAGGAGTCGAAGATATATATTTCGTTAGCACTTGAAATGCTTTTTCATAGTCTGATGTCCATTCAAACCTTTTGTTCTTCCTTAAGACATCGTAAAAGGGTTTGCATCTTTCAGATGCCTTGGATATAAACGTATTTAGGGATGCTACTCTATCGGTTAATCTTTGGACATCTTTGACATAATATGGGGATTATAAATCAAGATATCCTTAATTTGTTCTGGGCTAGCTTCAGTTCCATTCTTTGTTACCATGTAGCCACAGAATGTCCCTACTTTGATACTAAAATGACATTTGGAATGGTTGAGCTTCATGTTGAATTAATCTAGGATGTTGAATGCTTCCTTGATATCTTGGAGGTGATCTTCGACTTTCCTGGATTTTACCACCATCTCATCTATATAGACTTCCATGGTTTTTCCAAGTTGATGTTTTCACATCTTGTTTACTAGCACCTACATTTTTCAAACCATAAGGCATTATTGTATAACAATATATACCGGTCAGAGTTACGAAAGATGTATCTTCTTGGTCTGAAGGCTCCATTTGGATTTGTTGAAATCCGGTTGAAGCATCAATGAAGGTAAGGATTTCGTGACATGCAGTTACATCTACCAAAGAATCTATGTGTGGGAGAGGAAATGCGTCTTTAGGGAATGATTTATTAATATCTATGAAGTACACACACTCTCTATTTTCCATTCTTCTTTTCAACCACCACCACGTTAGCCAACCATCTTGGGATATTTACTTCTTTGATCTTCTTGGCCTTGAGCAATCTTTCAACCTTTTCTTGGATGATCAAGTTCCTCTCAGGTGCAAATTTTCTTCTTTTTTTGACGATTTGGCGTGAAACTTCAATCAATGTTCAGTTTATGGGTTATAACATCCTTAGATATACCTGTCATGACTTCACGTTTTTAGGCGAAGGTTGATTTTCTTAGATATATGTATGTATACCAATGAGTACATACAACATATTCTCTCTCTCTCTCTCTCTCTCTCTCTCTCTCTCTATATCTATCTATCTATCTATCTATCTATCTATCTATCTATCTATCTATCTATCTATCTATCTATCTATCTGTCTGTCTCTCAAATTTATCCCACCCTTTGAGTCCGATTTTCCCTAGTTTTTGGAGTACTTTAGCAAGGCTTTGAGGTATCTAGGAGCCCGATGAAAATGAGCTTTTGGGTCGAGATTCTACTCGCGACTTTCCGGTTTTTGATAGAAATTTTTGTTAATACTTGTTAGGAGTGTTCCCTGTTAGTTGTATCGCCGCAGGGAGAACTATTAGTCATCTGAATAAAAATCTAGGTGACTTTTCTCACTATACTATATACTAGAGTATGTATCCTCTATATGTTAGGATGTAGTTGCATTATAGTATGCTATTAGGAAATTAAAGTAGTTTAGCTAGTTGCCTGCTGTGTTGGACTGTTTTGTTGTATGTCTGCTAGTTGAGGGCGAACCAGCTTCATTGTGAAGGCCAATACACTCGAGCAGACTAACTTTATGTTCAAGGCAAAAAATAGAGGACCAACTTTATGCTGAAGGCAAAAAGGAGCGGACCAGCTACATGTTGAAGACCAAAGGAGTGGACCAGCTTTATGTTGAAGGCTATTATGTGTATGCATTGTATATGTATTGTGGTATATGATATTTTGGAGAACTCACTAAGCTTCGTGCTTACCCAGTTGATTACAAATAACTTTAGGTACTTCTTTGGATCGTGAGGAGGGAAAGGATCGACTGTAGACACGTATTATGTCTTGCACATAAATTAATTATACGCTAATTTAAATAGAATTCCACCAAATAAAAATGATTTTTTTTCGGAAATTTGGACGTTACAAGTTGGTATCAGAGCCCTGGTTTGAGAGAATTGGATGAACACTCGTGTGATTTTAGACTCAAACTAAGGATCTGAGTAATTTACAAATCTTTTTGGAAAAAAATTATGCAATGGAAAGAATGCGATGCATACAGTCATCTAGGGCTCAGAAAGGAAGGTGATTCTCAAAATATCCATAATGGTTATATATGATGATGTATAAACTGTTACAAATACATGCTAGTATTTAGGCTAGGGATCTTTTCAGGAATTACATGTTAGAATTACCTAATACTTAAGATGCCTTATATCTTAGAGAACTGCTTGTTATTTCCGCTTAGACCCTATACAAGTATTAATTAGTTATTTGACAAATACATTAGGTTACATGCTCCAAGAATTAAATAGTTTTAGTTTACTTGATTTGGCGCGATTGTGCAGCTCTTGTCAACTGTTGTAGTGTCGGATCTTTCAGCCGATAGACTATTTGATTTTAGTGGCATGTAATTGTATTCGTCCACTAATTAGTTAATATTGGTAGAATTTTTTCCTCGGCTGATAGCAGGATGAATTAGAGAGAATCCTAGAAGGAGAGTCTAGGAGGTATAATGTGTGCTTGATAGGGCATATATTCATAAGGTAGGGCGTCAGTAGAGATGCAAAGTCCTAGTGGAGTCTAGGAAAATGTGTTGTATGTAGTCATTGGGACACATACATATATGTTTAGCGGTCATCGTTTGTAGTGTTGGAAGTGACTTGGAAACTGTGAGACAATTCTTGGGACGAGTATGATTATGTGTGAAAGGTAGTAGAGGCCTATACTAATAGAAGCACAAGACTTGCACTTGTATCAAGAAGAGTGACAAAGTTACTAGGGCACTGGTAGTTGGGTAGATAGTGTGGCTAACACTATAAATTTGTTTTACGTTGTTTCCATCATTACCTAGTGTAAGAGAGTGGCTGTAAGTTCGGGCCCAAGTGGCCATAAAATATGAAGTCTGAATAAAGTAGAATTATGTAGGAGATTTTGTTTTGAGAACCTTGTCCAACACAGTGCAAACTCTAGTCATTTAAGGAGGATTGAAGTCTTCGTTGGGACTGAACATCTAATGGTTAAAGTTGCTACATGTTGTGATGTGGTTGTATGTCGATCTCCCATAACCCAAGGATGAAGGATTTAGTTGTTAGCACAATAAGGATAAGATATATGTAAGGTGTCTTTCATACTAGGGTCTCTCTCGTAAAGATAAGGGTTCAGCTCGTTATGGATCTTTTACAACAAATGGTCATCAGGATATGATTGTTCAATTGGATATTGTAGTTGTGACAGATATCGCGTCATGGGATAAGTTATGAAAGAACATATGTGTGTCTATTGGATGTTGAGTGTATGAGTCAAGAGTTGGGACTCAAGGTCCATCGGAGAATGAAAGAACATGTGTAGGTTCAAGCACCACCATCAACGAATAGGTTCAGACCTATTGATTCTTGCTTAGGAGACCAGGGAAACTGTGTTCGTTGTATAGAGAGGCACATGCAAGTGTCTTCTATACGTTTGCATCCAAGTTCTTCAAAAATGGTCGAGAAGATCACTACAAGTGGATTAGTTGGAATTTGATAAGGTCGAGAAGAAGCATGAATGAAGGTACTAATGACAGTCGTTGTTGCTAGTATTTCCACTAAGTTAGTATTATTCTCTTATACCATTTAATTATACATGTGTGTTAGTGCGTTACTAGACAACGTTGTGCTTGTCACGTCTTCATCCTGTTTTGGTCGTGCTATGTGAGAAGACCACTTGCGGTGGGCACAAGCAGTAATATTACGTTGGGAACGTCAAAGTCATTAGATATGAAAATCATGAGTTTCTTCAAACTAAACAAGAGCTACAAATCACATAGGCAAAGTTATATTAGGCTTTGATTGGTTATCAATATCAACAAATGATGGGTCAAACCCAAGTAGGGGAGAACCGAGCCTTAAGGTAAAAGTGCGAAGGGCAGTTCGACTTTCGATTTCAATGTCAAGGTCCAGGAGAGTTGTGGCACAAGTGAGTGGAGGTTATTAATTTCTGTTTCATTTTTGTTGTGTGGGTAACACAAGAAGGGAGTATTCTTCTATAATACCCATAGGTTATGAGTTTCGTGGAGTGCTCCTCAAGGAAAGGTTGGTCTTCGTCCCAAGTGTCCAGTAGGATTTTGGAATTGGCCAAATTCTCGAGTACAGCTCAAATATCCAAGGGATCCATATAGGTTCTTGCCTTCACGAAAGAGGGATTTATCCTTGCAACGTAAGAGTTGCTAACCCAGAGAATTCAATAGGATACATAGTGCGTCATAAGGAGCGTCGAGTGCTTTCGTGTAGAAAAAGCAGGGACCACTCAAGATGTACATCAGACTTAAATGGTGGATTAAGCACACAGTAAGAATTTAGTTATCATATGCCAAAGAATTACAACAGTAGGATAGGGGTCAAAGGAGAGAGTGTTTCCGTCATACGAGCGTCTCAAGTCATCTTCTGGTGTACATATAGGTAAATTAAGAGACACCTATAATAGGATCATTCGGGATGGACTATGTCCATTAAGAAAAGTGGTAATACCCTCCAAGAATTGTCGATGTATGTACATTACACATGATAGGTGTTAGGCTTGTCAAACCCAACAAATAAAGGGGTACGATATACTCCAAAAGAACACTACTATATTGCACTAAAGGGTAGTACAAGGTAAGTAGGGTCGATCCACAGAGACACGGGACAATCAGTCTATACCTCTTCGTGCAAGGTACTTTGGTCACCAACAGTAAAGAGGGGGTTTTGAATGAAATTATTAGAACAAATAATTAAAGACACAAGTAATCGACTAAATAAGTGAATTAAATTCGGAAATTGTAAGGACTCCAACTCTATGTATGACAACTTAGCAATGCGATTCAAAGATGACTAGATACTTGCTTAATTCTATCTAAGTTGGTACTTGAAGGTGTTAACAAGCTCTAACAATTCCCATTCACCACATTAATTAACCAAAACAAGCTCTTTGATTAATCCTAACCTTAATGACCTAATGTAAACAAGCTCTTAGAATTAGATAAAAAGATTGCAAACATTATGTGAATGTTACCAACAACAGCCAATAGTCCTCACAAGCTCGGGAGTGTAAGAATGTGTGAATAAGATTTACACTAAAATCATTCAATGAAAATCAGGTTAGTGCTTCTTACTTAGTCCAATTCACAAAGCAATTACAAATTTTGCAATTGGATAACTTGAATGACCTAACCCTAATTCAAATGGCCAATAAGAATCATAATTAGAATCAAACATTCTGTTGAGTATTTGAGATATTGAAACTGATTTGGCATATTTAGTTATTTAGGGAAGCCTTATTAGGGTTAATCATTTTATGATTCCCTACAGTGCCTTTACAGTAGTAGTTCTTAGTCGAGCTCTTCTAAGGCATTGGTTTTATTTTAAGGCATAGATTTTATATTTATGGTATATATTTATTGTTCCCTATAAATAATCATTAAGTTAGATTTTGAGGTGGGCTTTTTACCAGATTAGGGTTTTCTCTGTACGTTCATCTCATAATCAATATACATGAAAAACCTTTATCAGATTACTTGCATATTGTGGTGATTGATTATGATTGTTCTTGATATTCCGCATTCGGCATATCGGATTTATTCCCAACAAGTGGTATCAGAGCGGGTTCTTGTAGATCTCAACAATTTTTGCAAGAATCGATCGTGTTTATGGCAAAATTTTATCTTGAATCTCACCTTGTTCTTCAAGTTTTGTAAATTTTCTGAAAAGAGAAAGTCTACTACTTCGTTTTATTGCCAAATCTTGTTCAGATCTGTTATCTTCTAGCCATTCTATCATATAACTTGTTCTTAATTCGTATTTTGGAAGAAAAAGAAGAAGAATTTCGTGATTTGTCAAAGTATTTGTGTTCAGATCAGTTTTCTCTCACTAAAAACCCTTCCAGATCCGTTTTTCTCTCTCTAGAATCTTATCATATCTACTTTTTCTCTCTACAAGTTCTGTTATTTGTTAAAGATCTAATGGATAAAATGAATTTATTGTTTGACTCCATTTTAGAACTTGGATTAAAGGTTGCTAAACCAATCTTTGGTGTTAACAAAGTGACCATGTTTCAAATCAGTGGTCGATCTATGTTGAATGATGTTCCTGAGTTCTATAATCTTCTTGTTGATAAGAAAATATCTAGATACTCATATGTTAATCACCGTGAGTTAAGAGAGAATGAGAGAATAGTAGAAAAATTCCGTATTATATATGAACATTTAGATCGGGAACATAAACAAATGTTGAAGATGAAAAGAGCTGAAAAAGAAAAAGAAGAAGCTCATGTTGTTCTTCAAGTTTCTGAAGAAAAAGTGACTCCAGATGTTCTTGTTGAGGGGGAGTCAAGTGTTTCAAGTTTTTCAGAAGCTTCACAATCCGAATTTAGTTGTTCTGGAGATGAATCTCAAAACAAATCTTTGGAAATCGTGAAAGTAAAGACATTTTGTTCTATTGGAACAACATATGATTTATTGTGTTCTGATGATGTCTTTGAAGGATTGGTTCCCTACAGAAAGCCAATAATTCAAGATGTTCAGATTTATCAAACTCCTAAGGATTGTGTTCAAAAGTCTTCAAATGTTCAAATTCAGAAAGAAGAAAAAGTTGTTCAGATCCGAAATTTGTTTCTGAAGCCTAGAAATAAGAAAAGGAAGAAGAAGAGAAAGAACATGAGTAAAACAAAGAAGGTTTGGATGCCTAAGGTATAAGTGCCCAATGCTTGTGAAAAAGTTGAAAAAGCTGAAGTCAATAATGTTCAAAGAAAATTTCATTCAGGTGAATATGTTAAGAGTTGGAGAAAAGAGAAAATAGTGTTCGGTTGGTTTAATGAATTTTTTGGAAATTTTTGTTTTCCAACTAAGAAGCGGGTATTATTTTCAGAGGATGATAGATATTCTTCAAATAAATGGGTTTGCAAGAAACGAACTTCAATGTTGAATCTTAAATGGGTAGCAAAAGTCCCATAAAAGTTTTGTCCTTTATTAAAAAAATATAAAAACGAAAAAGGGGACAAAAGCTGGTGAAAAATTAGTCAAAGATATGATATTGTGTTGAAAAAATCAAATTCATTGATTTTTAATTGTTGGAAATGACAAAAAGGTGAAAAAGTTGAAAAAGTGGGTGAAAAGTGACATTTTCTGCAAAAAGGAGGCTGCCATCTGACACATTTCAGCAAAAGTGGTACAAGCTGTCAGTTTATTGCATTCAGAAGGGTCAGATTCGTATCTATTGGCAAATGGGGGTTGAATTCGCATTTAAAGGCAAATATGAGTCCCTTTCGGTGTTAAGGGCATAATCTGCCATTTCCTTCAATCTTTAAGGGGTCCTTTCGCATATGTAATGTGACGAACGATTTTTCTCAAATGAGTTTCGCCATTTCAGATCATCGTTTGAAAAAGCGGAGATGTCAAACAACAAAATGCGAAAGTCAAAATCAGATTCGCAGTGTAATACCAATTGGAATTTGACGTTTGTCTACGAATCGCTGTGAACGTTCGCAGGCATTCGTAGTCAGTAAATCACGTTCGTATTCATGGCTCGATAGTTCACAGTTACAAATTAATAACGAAAGTCAAAATTGGTTCGCAACGAAAGTCAAAATTGGAATCTGTACCACACATTCGCAGTCCAAATCAGAAACCAGATTCGCATCTTCATCAACAAAATTGACGTTCAAACCGTGAATCGCTGTGAATGTTCGCATGCATTCGCACTACAACACTTTCGCATTTACAGTCCTCCATTTGCAGGAATTCGTAGTCCTTGAAATCGATCGACGATTCGTGGTCATAGCTCGATGGTTCGCAGTCCTTTACAGGTTCGTTGTTCTTGGCTCGTGAGAATCAGATTCGCACTCAAAACTTACGTTCGGAGTTTCTTCCCTATATTCACTGTGTTCAAACTCTGATTCCTTGGAAATCAAAATCGTCGCTATCAGAAACGAGAATCGGGAGTTCATCTGTAAACGAATGTTCATATAATTTGGATCCACAATTGGATCTTGAAGCTTTATTCAGAAATCGAACAGAAGAATGCGTTTCTAGTAATCGGAACTCGATATTGCATTTGGAACTTGGAATTGGATGTCAATATTCATCGGCATCGTTATTGCTAAATCAAAATCAGAATTGAAGAACGTGAAATCGGAAATTGCTGACTGCATCATAATCGGAATTACTAAAGATATTTAACATCAAAATCAATTGATGATTTGGAATTGTCCATTTGAAAGAACGAATTTGTTTGGTAACTGTTTTGACTTTTCAAAGTCAAAGAAATCCTCGTCAATTCGTTCAATGAAGAAGATGACTCAAGGTTTCAATTCCAGTCACCGAAAGCTAACAAACTTTACAGTTTCTACCCCCTTGGAAGATGCCATTTATTTCAGCGTTGAATTGAAGATAATGGAATATATTTTCATCCTTAGCCCCCTGACTTTCAGCACTTCACAGATTTTACCCCATATCCGAAATTCTTTTCAAATTTCTCGATATTATACAATTTTTATCCATTCTTTCCAAATATATTTTCGATTCTAATCCTTTTCTTTGGTCTTATTCTTTTCAAACCCTTCTAAATAATTGCTTCTTTTTCTATTCTTTTGTCTAAATTTAAAAATCAAAAAATACAAAATTATTTTTTGTTATTTTTCCAGTTTTAATTTTTGAAAATTGGGTATATTCTAAAAGGGATTTATTTCATCAAATCTGACGGGTTTTGAAGATTGTTGGTATTTGTTGAAGATTCAAGGGGGGTGATGATTATTCTAGGGGGAGTTCGTATTTGGAAGATTATTCTAATTTCTCTCGCTTTGAAGACCCCATGTGCTGATGAGTATTACAATTTAGGGGGAGAAATACCAAGAAGATTGGAAATCGTGATCTTCATCAGTTTCAACATCTAGGGGGAGATTGTTGAATATTTGAGATATTGAAACTGATTTGGCATATTTGGTTATTTAGGGAAGCCTTATTAGGGTTAATCATTTTATGATTCCTTACAGTGCCTTTACAATAGTAGTTCTTAGTCGAGCTCTTCTATGACATTGGTTTTATTTTAAGGCATAGATTTTATATTTATGGTATATATTTATTGTTCCCTATTAATAATTATTAGGTTAGATTTTGAGGTGGGCTTTTTACCAGATTAGGGTTTTCGCTGTACGCTCATCTCATAATCAATATACATGAAAAACCTTTATCAGATTACTTGCATATTGTGGTGATTGATTCTGATTGTTCTTGATATTCCGCATTCGTCATATCGGATTTATTCCCAACACATTCGATTAAAGCAAAATCAATTTCACTAGATAGAAATTAAAAAAAACATCTGGTCATATGATTGAAATCACAACTAAGAAGTCAAAACATGAAGTTGGAGAAACTAGGGTTCTAGCCACACATTGCTAGAACAAGATCACTAGTTGAAAAGATGGAAATAATGTGCAATTAAAACTTACAAATAAAAGAAATAATATTTCCAAATGATAAATGATCAAATCCTTGCAAAAACCTTCGAAATCCCCTCACCAATAGTGCTCTGATCTGATGTGTGTTTGTAAAAATAGCCTAATTCCCGTCATATGAAAAATAGGAAAAACTGCCAAAAGTTGGTTATATGGTCGAACACGGCCCGTGTCAAAAGAGAACAAATCAACACAGGTCGTGTTTAGTTGGAAATGGCATGCAATCCTAGATTTTTCATTCCAAAGTACAATGCTCATTTAGGCTAACACGGCCCGTGTCAAAATAGGCTAAACTAACATGGGTCGTGTTCAGTGTAGTCAACAACTCCTTTTCTGGTCAAACACGATCTATGCTCCTTTTGCAGTGTAAATCCAACACGACCCGTGTACTCCTCTGACTCAGAATCCAAACTTGATTTTTTCAACTTTTCCGTTCTTCGCCCGATAATCCTGAAATCTTCACCAATGCTTCCCGGCACCTCTCAAAGCACGTTCTAACCTACGGTTTATGTAGCCCCCGGTTCCTGGTACGTATTTTCATTCAAGTATTTATAACATTTTGGTCTGGGACTCGGCGAGTTGAAGGCCCAACTCGTCGAGTAGAATCGACTTCGGACACGGGAGTTTAGTGACCTACTCGACGAGTCGGCGAACCGACTCGACGAGTAGGTGCTGTTTGGGTGAAACCCTAAATTTGAGGGTTTGCACCCTATTTAAACATCTGATTCAGCCTCCCTTCGTCCCTATTGCTCTCAGAACTCTCCATATCAAACCCTAATCGTTTGTGTAAAGATCTAAGGCCTTTGTGGTGGTTTTTGGTGATTTTTGGAACACAAGAAGGAAGAGAAGGACTTGAGGAATCAAGAGGAGGCCAGAGGTGTTCGAGTTTGTGCACCCTCTGCAGTTCTTTAGAGGTATAAAGCTGATACCTTTCTCTTTCATGTTTTAGATCCCTTTTTGGGGTGATTTAGGGCTTTTAGGAGCCATTCTTGGTGACCAACCATGAGTGCAAGCATGGTTGGGGGCTAAGACTTCAGATCCATGGTCTTTGAGGGGTTACAAGGCAGAAAGGGACTGATTTTGGAGCCTTGGACAGCCCCATGCATCATAAGAGTCTCATTTAGGGCCATTTGAGCTCATAGTCCCATGCATGCACGTAAAGTTTGTAACTTTACATGCTAGATCGATCCTAGAAGCCTAGATCTATCTTTTGGTCAAATGTTGTACGTCAGAAATCGAGAAATAAGACTTGGTCATTCTCGACTCGGCGAGTCGTTCTTAGGACTCGGTGAGTCCATGGCTTGACTTCCCTTTTCTGTTATGGTTCGAAGGAAACCAATGAGTGTTAGAATGGTCTTAGAGGGGTTCGGGGGAATGACCCAACGCATTGGACGTAGCCATAGACCTGGGAATCATAGGACTCGGCGAGTGTATGAACAGACTCGGCGAGTCCAAGGCAATCTCCCAACGTTCGAAGATGAACTCGACGAGTTGTTCATGCAACTCGGCGAGTCAAGGCCAGACTTGTTCATAGGATGGGGATGAACTCGACGAGTTGTTCATACAACTCGGCGAGTCGGATGAAGGTTCATTCGAGGATGTTTTAGAGGGAGAACTCGTCGAGTCGTTGCTAAACTCGACGAGTAGGGGCGTGAAGAAGGGCAGATGGAAGGATAGGGACTTGACGAGTTGGCGGCCCAACTCGACGAGTCAGGTCAACTGGAAGTTGACTTTGACTTTGACTTGGTTAGGGGTAAAATGGTCATTTTACCCTAAGAGTAGTTATCAGTGTCTGATTAAGTGTTTTATGGAGTTATAGCCAGAGGATCACCGGAGCAGCAGTCAGACATCTACCGATCCGCTTTTCAGCAGTCAGCCTTGCGAGGTGAGTTACCTTCCAGTAGCGGTGGGCCTACGGCCACAATGCCGGCCCACCAGTAGGAGTTGTATGTTAGATGACTGCCTTTGTGATATTCATCTAGGTTTGCTACTACCTGATGTGTTATGTGCTAGTATGATATGATGTTATATGCTAGTAGCAGTAGGGGAGATAGTCCCCAAGATTTCCGGTCGATAGGGCCGAAGGGGGTAGTCATACCCAGTCATGCTAGATAGAATATTATTATGTGTTATATGTTATGTGGTAGTAGTAAAGGGGTGAAATAGTCCCCAGTATCCGGTCGAGAGGACCGAAGGGGAGTCCAGCACCCAGATATGCTAGGCAGTATCCGGTCGAGAGGACCGAAGGGGAGGCCAGCACCCAGATATGCTAGGCAGTATCCGGTCGAGAGGACCGAAGGGGTAGGTCGGGCACCCACTTGACAGTATATGTATGTTATGTGATTGTATGGTATGTGGTACGATGGGGGAAATCACTAAGCTTCGTGCTTACAGTTTTCAATTTTGTTTCAGATACCTCTTCAGCGAAGGGGAAGGAGCCGGCGCGGTAGATGCACATCATACACACACACCTTGGTTTTCCGCATTACGAGATTTTTGGGATTGTACTCTGACGTTGTTATATTTATGGTTTGGTTTTCAGACGTGAGATATTAGTTTTATGAATTGATATGTCTTTACTATGTTTTCTTATGCAAGTTTATAAATCAATTAATTAAAAAATTAATTTTTGGACTCGAAATTTGGGATGTTACAAGTTGGTATCAGAGCCTTGGTTTGAGGGATTCAGACACACCCTCGGGGGTGTCTGGACTCAAACCGAGGAAGTAAAAGATTTTTACAAAGAATATGGTTTTCTAAAAGCTAAGTTAAAAGTGTTAAGAAAGAACAAGGCGTGTGATGTGCGCGACCGACCGAGCTCAAGTAAGTTTTTCCCCAAAGTACCCATACAAGTTTATGTTATGATTATCAGTTCAGTAGAACAACATGCTAGATTAGGACTAAGGATCTAGGAGGATGCTTTATGTGCCTGTTATATGTGTATGAGCCTTATGAATTGCATGCTAGTATAGATTCCTGAGTAGAGGATAGAGCAGTATGATTGGGTTATGTGGTTAGGTTTCCCTTTCGTCTGAATGCTACTTGCTTTGTGCTTTGTGGGACTCTAAGTGATGGGAGTTAGCCATCAGGTGAATACGTTAAGTCACACGTGATCAGGGTCGAATAATCTCAGAGTGCTGGATTTGGCCCTATTGCGCAGCTCTTGTTTGAGTCTAACCGTTATAGGGACGATTCCTCTACTCGAAGGATTATCTGAGCCTCGTCGCATGTAATGGTATTCAGATAGTGGCTAATTGGCATTATGAGGATACCTTTAGTAGCTGAGGACTGAGTTTGGGTTGGTGATTACCCTAGGGCAAGCCTAGGAAGAGAATAGCAGAGATCAGTAGCAGTAGAAGGGACTTGGTGGAGTCAAGGCAGTTCTCGAGGAAAGTACGGATAAATGTGGAAGGTAGTATGGGCCCGTACTACCAAAAGCAGAGGATCCGTACTCGAATCGAGGAAGGCTGAGACAAGACCAGGAAACTTGTGGTAAATGTGATCCCTCTAGATATATCGGTAATTCTGACGGTTGTCATTATGTGTTTTCAGAATGGTGGTACTACGCTCTAGGCCAGCAGTTGGCAGTTCAGGAGAGGGATTAGGTTTGGGTTCAGGTTCCGAACCAGTGGATGAGAGGCTATGCGAGTTCATCGTTTCCGAGATCACTAGAGGCATCCTTGATGCGACCCCGGTCATCTTTGGGTCGATCAAGGAAGGGATCATCGAGCTGATGGAAGATCGCCTCAGGGCGTTCAGGAGTGGCATGGCGACCAACCAGTCAGGATCACGCACACTGTCCTTTAAGGAATTCAGGGGCAGTGGTGTGCCGGATTTCCATGGGGCAAAGGACCCCATTGCTGCCAGACGATGGATTGCAGACATTGAGTCTGCACAGTTGACTAGCTTCTACCCCGAGGGGTCAAAGATACGATATGCAGCAGGATGCTTGAGAGACCGGGCCAGGGATTGGTGGGAGTCGGTTGGTGACTCTCTGGGAGCCTTGACTATTGAGGCTATGTCATGGCCGGATTTTGTGACCCGGTTTAGAGCTGAGTTCGCGCCTGCGGTGGAGCTCCATCAGTTGGCCCGGGAGTTCCTGGATATGAGACAGACGACTGAGACAGTGACGGAGATCACCGCCAAGTTCCGGGAGAGGGCGTTACTGGTGCCCCAGTATGCGGGAGATGAGGATATGAGGAGGACCCGCTACCATGACATGCTGCGAGCCGACATTCGGGAGCATGTCAGTTTTTCAGCTTGCCCTACCCTGGATTCCATGATTGTCAGGGAAAGGGAGAGGGAGATTGACCTGGAGCACATCCGGAAGAGGAAGGCCGAGGAGGGACAGGTGACTGGGGCTTCGGGAAAGAAGCCCAAGGCATCAGGCGCTGGGCCAAAAGGCCATGAGGACCGAGGCCGCTGTAGGAAATGCGGCAAGTCACATGAGGGAGCGTGTAGGTTGGGATCGTCGGGCTGCTATAAGTGCGACAAGTTGGGGCATTTCAGCAAGGATTGTACCGCCCCTGCACCCACTATTCAGATATCCGAGTTGTTGTGTTTCCACTGCAACCAGAGGGGCCATAAGAGGGCCAATTGCCCCCAGTTGACAGCAACAGTGCCAGTGAAGGCGCCAGCTCCAGCGACCCTGCGAATTACAGATGGCCGGCAGGGCAAGTCAGACGCTCCAGTGGTGAGGAGCCGGGCCTTCCAGTTGACTACCGAGGAGGCACGCGCCGCACCCGATGTGGTGACGGGTATGATTACTTCTCCCTGATTTATTCATTTGATGCTTATGTTATTGATATATGCTCTGTATATATATGATTAGGATCGTTCCATGTGAACGATATCCTAGTTCAGGTATTGTTTGATTCGGGGGCTACCCGATCGTTTGTTTCTCTTGCGCTTAGCAAGAAGTTTCCTGAGTCCTCGGGTATGTTGGATTGCCCTCTAGAGGTCGAGATTGCGGACGACCGGTCTGTGCGAGCATCAGAGGTCTTCCGGGATTGTGTTTTGAGGTTGTTTGAAGAGCGTTATCTAGTGGATTTGGTTCCCATACCGTTGAGGGGGAACAAGGTTATTATTGGTATGGATTGGCTAAGCCCCAATGGGGCAGTGATTGACTGCGCGCAACAGTTGGTTCAGATCAGGACCCCAAGTGGGGGAGAGCTGGTGATTCAGGGTGAGAGGCCACAGAGAGGACAAGCTTTATGTTCGGCAGCGAGGGTTAGGCGCTACCTTCAGCAGGGTTGCGCAGGATACGTCACCTATGTTATGGACACCCGGGAGACGGGAAGGGCGACAGTGGGTGATGTGTCAGTAGTGCGAGAGTTTGCGGATGTATTCCCTGAGGAGTTGCCCGGGATACCTCCGGAGCGATAGGTGGAGTTCAGGATCGACCTAGTCCCTGGTGCGGCTCCAATAGCCAAGGCACCATATCGGTTGGCTCCTCTCGAGATGCAGGAGTTGTCTACACAGCTGCAGGAGCTGCTAGACAAGGGATTTATAAGGCCGAGTAGCTCGCCTTAAGGAGCCCCGATTCTGTTTGTCAAGAAGAAGGACGGGTCGCATCGCATGTTTATAGATTACCGGGAGCTGAACAAAGTAACGGTGAAGAACCGTTACCCACTTCCGAGGATAGATGATTTGTTTGACCAGCTTCAGGGAGCGTCTTGGTTTTCCAAGATAGACTTGCGATCAGGCTACCATCAAATGCGAGTCAGGGATGAGGATGTACAGAAGACTACTTTTCGGACTCGGTATGGGCATTACGAGTTCGTGGTGATGCCTTTCGGGCTCACCAATGCTCCTGCCGCGTTCATGGATCTCATGAATCGCGTGTGCAGACTGATGTTGGATCGGTCTGTGATAGTTTTTATTGATGACATATTGGTTAACTCCAAGACGCAGGAGCAGCATGAGGAACACTTGCGAAAGGTGTTAGATACCCTAAGGAGGGAGACCTTGTATGCCAAGTTCTCCAAGTGCGAGTTCTGGTTGTGCGAGGTGCAGTTTCTTGGACACCTTGTCAACCAGAACGGGATATTGGTTGACCCGGCCAAAGTGGAGGCCGTGATGAGATGGGAGGTTCCGAAGTCTCTATCTGAGATTCGGAGTTTCTTGGGATTAGCCGGCTATTATCGGAGATTCATCCAGGATTTCTCCAAGATAGCCGTACCTTTGAATCGACTAACGAAGAAGGTCGTAGTCTTTCGTTGGGGGCCTGAGCAGCAGGCAGCGTTCGAGACACTGAGACAGAGATTGTGCGAGGCACCGATCTTAGCCCTGCCAGAGGGCGTGGAGGATTTTGTAGTATACTGCGACGCGTCTATTTTGGGCTTGGGCGCAGTACTGATGCAGAAAGGGCATGTCATCGCCTACGCCTCGAGGCAGTTGAAGCCCCACGAGGCGAACTACCCGACGCAAAATATGGAATTGGGGGCGGTCGTCTTTGCCCTCATGATTTGGCGACACTATCTCTATGGGGTTCGGTATACCATCTACACAGACCATACGAGTTTGAGATACCTCATGGATCATCCGAATCTGAACATGAGGCAGCGTCGGTGGTTAGATGTGGTGAAGGATTATGATTGTGAAATCCTTTACCACCCGGGGAAGGCCAATGTAGTGGCCGATGCGCTTAGTCGTAAGGCAGCGCCGATCAGAGACATCTGCATGCGCATGACAGTCGTGACTCCACTGTTGGAGCAGATCCGAGAGGCCCATCAGGAGGCTATGAAGGAGGAACATCAGAAGAGTGAGCGCATTGTGGGACAAGTTTCCTCCTTCGACTACGACAACCGAGGATTATTGACTCTACATCGTAAGGTAGGGGTTCCCTACCATGGGGGTGTGCGCCAGGTTCTGATGGAGGAGGCACATAAATCCCGATTCTCGATTCATCCCGGGGCAACAAAGATGTACATAGATCTTCGACCCGATTACTGGTAGCCCTGCATGAAGCGGGACGTAGCTTGGTACGTAGAGCGGTGCTTGACCTGCAGGAAGGTCAAGGCCGAGCACCAGAGGCCACACTGCAAGATGCAGCCGTTAGACATTCCCATGTGGAAATGGGAAGATATTACTATGGAGTTCATCACAAAGCTTCCCAAGACTGCACGGGGAGTGGATTCGATTTGGGTGATCGTGGATCGGTTGACCAAGAGTGCCCATTTCATACCGATCGCAGAGAGCATTTTGGCCGAGAAGTTGGCCGACATCTATATCCGAGAGGTAGTAGCTCGGCACAGAGTGCCAGTTTCGGTGATTGCAGACCGAGACGTGCGGTTTACTTCCAGGTTCTGGAAGAAGTTTCACGACGAGTTGGGTACTCGTTTATACTTCAGCACAGCGTTCCACCCGCAGACGGACGGTCAGAGTGAGCGGACGATCCAAACTTTGGAGGATATGTTGCGGGCATGCGTTCTAGACTTTGGTGGTAGTTGGGATACCTATCTTCCATTAGCTGAGTTCTCTTACAACAACAGCTATCACGCGAGTATCGATCGCCCTCCCTTTGAGATGTTATACAGGAGGAAGTGCAGGACCCCGATATGTTGGGGTGAGGTGGGCCAGAGGGTCATGGGGAGCACCGAAGTGGTGCTCAAGACGACAGAGAGGATTTAGCAGGTCAGGAGCAGGTTTCAGACTGCTCAGAGTCGGCAGAAAATTTATGCCGACAAGCGCCGCTCAGACCTGGAGTTCCGGGTCGGGGATATGGTCCTCCTGAAGGTGTCGCCATGGAAGGGTGTCATCCGATTCAGGAAGCGGGGCAAGCTGGGCCCCAGGTATATTGGACCCTTCAGGGTTATAGCCCGAGTGGGCAAGGTGGCGTAGAAGCTGGATCTGCCAGCGGAACTCAGTCAGATTCATAGCACTTTCCATGTCCCCAGCTGCGGAAGTGGTTGGTGGATGACTCGGCGGTGGTACCGCTGGAGGATATTCAGGTGGATGACCGCCTGAACTACATTGAGCGGCCTGTGGTGATCCTCGACTGGAAGTCGAAGGATCTGAGGAAAAAGAGGGTCGAACTGGTGAAGGTGCAATGGCAGCACCGAAAAGGCTCGGAATGGACGTGGGAGCCGGAGGACGAGATGATGGAGCATTACCCAGTGCTTTTTCAGGATCGAGAAACAGACTTTGAGGATGAAGTCTAAAATATGTGGGGGAGAATTGTAGCACCCGGTTCCTGGTACGTATTTTCATTCAAGTATTTATAACATTTTGGCCTGGGACTCGGCGAGTTGAAGGCCCAACTCGTCGAGTAGAATCGACTTCGGACACGGGAGTTTAGTGACCTACTCGACGAGTCGGCGAACCGAATCGACGAGTAGGTGTTGTTTGGGTGAAACCCTAAATTTGAGGGTTTGCACCCTATTTAAACATCTCATTCAGCCTCCCTTCGTCCCTATTGCTCTCAGAACTCTCCATATCAAACCCTAATCGTTTGTGTAAAGATCTAAGGCCTTTGTGGTGGTTTTTGGTGATTTTTGGAACACAAGAAGGAAGTGAAGGACTCGAGGAATCAAGAGGAGGACAGAGGTGTTCGAGTTTGTGCACCCTCTGCAGTTCTTTAGAGGTATAAAGCTGATACCTTTCTCTTTCATGTTTTAGATCCCTTTTTGGGGTGATTTAGGACTTTTAGGAGCCATTCTTGGTAACCAACCATGAGTGAAAGCATGGTTGGGGGCTAACACTTCAGATCCAAGGTCTTTGAGGGGTTACAAGGCAGAAAGGGACTGATTTTGGAGCCTTGGAGAGCCCCATGCATCATAAGAGTCTCATTTAAGGCCATTTGAGCTGATACTCCCATGCATGCACGTAAAGTTTGTAACTTTACATGCTAGATCGATCCTAGAAGCCTAGATCTATCTTTTGGTCAAATGTTGTACGTCAGAAATCGAGAAATAAGACTTGGTCATTCTCGACTCGGCTAGTCATTCTTGGGACTCGGCGAGTCCATGGCTTGACTTCCCTTTTCTGTTATGGTTCGAAGGAAACCGGTGAGTGTTAGAATTCTTAGAGGGGTCCGGGGGAATGACCCAATGCATTGGACTTAGCCATAGACCTGTGAATCATAGGACTCGGCGAGTGTATGACCAGACTCGGCGAGTCCAAGGCAATCTCCCAAAGTTCGAAGATGAACTCGACGAGTTGTTCATGCAACTCGGCGAGTCAAGGACATACTTGTTCATAGGATGGGGATGAACTCGACGAGTTGTTCATACAACTCGGCGAGTCGGATGAAGGTTCATTCGAGGATGTTTTAGAGGGAGAACTCGTCGAGTCATTTCTAAACTCGACGAGTAGGGGCGTGAAGAAGGGCAGATGGAAGGATATGGACTCGACGAGTTGGCGGCCCAACTCGACGAGTCAGGTCAACTGGAAGTTGACTTTGACTTTGACTTGGTTAGGGGTAAAATGGTCATTTTACCCTAAGAGTAGTTATCAGTGTCTGATTAAGTGTTTTATGGATTTATAGTCGGAGGATCACCGGAGCAGCAGTCAAACATCTACCGATCAGCTTTTCAGCAGTCGGCCTTGCGAGGTGAGTTACCTTCCAGTAGCGGTGGGTCTACGGCCACAATGCCGGCCCACCACTAGGAGTTGTATGTTAGATGACTGTCATTTTGATATTCATCTAGGTTTGCTACTACCTGATGTGTTATGTGCTAGTATGATATGATGTTATATGCTAGTAGCAGTAGGGGAGATAGTCCCCAAGATTTCCGGTCGATAGGGCCGAAGGGGGTAGTCATACCCAGTCATGCTAGATAGAATATGATTATGTGTTATATGTTATGTGGTAGTAGTAGCGGGGTGAAATAGTCCCCAGTATCCGGTCGAGAGGACCGAAGGGGAGGCCAGCACCCAGATATGCCTGACAGTATATGTATGTTATGTGATTGTATGGTATGCAGTACGATGGGGGAACTCACTAAGCTTCGTGCTTACAGTTTTCAGTTTTGTTTCAGGTACCTCTTCAGCGAAGGAGAAGGAGCCGACGCGGTAGCTGCACATCATACACAAACACCTTGGTTTTCCGCATTACGAGATTCTTGGGATTGTACTCTGACGTTGTTATATTTATGGTTTGGTTTTCAGACATGAGATATTAGTTTTATGAAATGATATGTCTTTACTATGTTTTCTTATGCAAGTTTATAAATCAATTAATTAAAAATGAAATTTTTGGACTCGAAATTTGGGATGTTACAGTTTACCTAAAAATAAAATGAAAGTGTACAAATAAGGTTGTTCTAGAGACTAGCATGAATTGGATGAAATGCACGAAAAATGAATAACAACTATGCTGAATAGATGCATAAAAGGGACTAAAAGGTGTGTAAAAAGGTGCACAATATGCACCTAACAAATCTCCTTAAGCTTAGACCTTTCTTGTCCTCAAGAAAGAACAAGAATCGGATGAACAGGTCGATTTCTAGATAGCAAAAAGAAACATAGAGCAAAATGGACAGAAAGATCCTAAAAGCTAAGAATGAATGCATGCAATGAAAACTATGAAAAATAAACACATGTACAAAAGATACTTAAGAAACAAAATGAACCAAAGAAAAAAAATATTTAAGAACACTAGTAATTTATCTATTTTTATAAATATATATAAATACGATCATACTTTACATCAATGGGGCTCCAATCATTAATACCTAGGTGACCATCCTACTACCTTCCACATATCACAGACTCCTAAAGTGAGGAAGACCACGAAACGGTGTAACCCAATAATCCAACCATAGTTTTATTTAAACTTTATACCTTAATTAGCTTTTGCGAGCGAAAATAACACAGTTCGGGATTTCATGTCCTTAAGATTTGATGGTCAAGAATCAGAATCTACGTATCCTTAAGAACTCGTCACGGCGAATCAGCTTTCGCTAAAACAGTGAGCCCACCCGAAGGGGCTCAGCTCCTATGCTTTCACTTTTTCGAGAGCCACAAGTATCATATCACACAGTTCTTCATTCGCCATATTTGACTTTGAGATGTCTTCTGATTTGATTGAACTTGGATTTGTATCTTCGTTTTGAGCTTTGAATTCTTCAATCAAAATTTGAATTTATGAAAGTTTATTCGATTAAATGCTTGAAATTTTTGATTTGGGTACTGGATATGACAGTTGTACCCTTTCTTCTTTCTTGATTCTGTGGATCTGATACTTAATCTCTCTGTTACCGCGAGGGTAACGCGTGTCAACAAATACTCCGTGTTCTGTGGTTCCAGAGCTGTCGATAAAGATTCTTTTTAAACATCAGAAGCAAATCATCCTAAAGCTATTATTACCGCCCACAAAAACGTTTCGGTATGCCATTTTTTATTATTATCTAAGGCTGGGGTCTCGAATTACGGTGTTTGGGTCCCCTAGTCATGACAGTTGATTCTACACTTCCAGTAACTATATGGTCGCTTTGGATATTTTGTTTTTTCATTTTGATTTCTTGTTTTCCCACTTTATGGAGCTATCGTATGTAAAGAGTGTCATCATCTCATATATATATATATATATATATATATATATATATATATATATATATATATATATATATATATATAGAGAGAGAGAGAGAGAGAGAGAGCTAGGTTCAAATGTTTTTAGCAACTATTATGTGCCTAAATGCACCAATGAGAATTCAAGAAATAATAAATAATTAAATAAATCATTAAAGGCTATTTTGGACCTTTTGTACTTTTAATTAAGAAAATCATTTAATTGAAATCATTCAATTAAGGAAATAAACTAAATATATTTGACCTAGTTATGTTTGTGGATGAACACTTCATCATCGGTATCAACACCATCACCATCACCGATTCTGCTTCTTCTTCTACAATCGACGGATCCAAAAGGGATCACATACTCTCGTATCGCAATCGATGATGGACTCTGGGGTTGATGAGGCTGAAGAAGGGGATGCGGAGGAGCAGTGGCGCTGCTGTGGGGTCCGTGAACGCGAATGAGAAGCGAGGAGCGAACGGTGAGGAAATCCCGGCGATTGCAGGTACTTGGACGGAGGTATGCTCCGACAGCCTCCTGTTCTTCTTTCTCTGGTCCGGTAATCCAACAACTAGGGGATATAACTGGAAATTATTTACCTCAATCGAGATTGATTTTATCTCGATTTTGATTCAAGATCGAGATTGTGTTCATCATCTTATTAAATTCGATTTCTTCATTGGTTTATTTCTGTTCGATTGAAGAAATATTCTGATACAACTTGCACTTCACAGTCATAAGTTGGATTTTGTTTCGAAAAAGTCAAAATTGGTGTTCATATTTCTAAATAGATAATGTAAATGTGTGTTTGTTTCTTGAATTCATGACTGGGAATGAATTCAGATGTGTGTTGATGATTCAATCACAGCTCTTGAATTATGTATTCAATCACAGCTCTTGAATTATGTAATGTATTCTATTAGAATTTATTTTATAGAAATGTATTCTGCTAGAATGTTTGAGAATAATTGTCAACAACAAGTATATTTGTGTAACTGGTAATATGAGTTTGTGATACTTTATGGTTGACTTTATAGTCTCTACTACATTCTGTCAGAATTTATAGTTTTTATTTTCTACTATATTTTGTCAAACTTTATAGTCTTTAATACATTCTGTCAGAATTTATAGTTTTTATTCTCTTAGAATGCATTGAATTTTTTAATTTTTGAAACTTGATTATGTTTTCTTTGTCGATTTAGGTTTTGAAGAGGCTAACATTGATGTGGAGAAGGAAGAAAACATAGAGAACGAGAGTGTATTATACCAGAATGTGTTATGCTACAATGTATAAAGTGTTGCTAAAAATTATATATTCTCTCAGAATAGATTAGTGTTTTTGTTAGATTTTGATGTTTTTTCTTTTTTCTTTCAGAATGTTGTTATTATTCAATGAATCACAATCATACAATGTAATTATTTGGTATATTATTAGTTCAAGAATTGATTTTGTGTATTCTTTTCAGAATGTATTTACTAGTTTATGGTTGACATTCTGTCATTCTGACAGAATAAATTCGAAAAATATATTTACTAGTTTATGGTTAACATTCTATCATTCTAACAGAATAAAATCAGATTTTTAATTTCGAACTAATTTAAAATATTCAGATTTTTAAAAATAAAGGAATTAATTATCCCTAAAAATCCGAAAATTTCCTTTTTTAATATAGGTTAGTTGACTAAAATGCCCTTATGCTGAAATTTGTGTGATTATATGGTATATGTTATCCTATTCTACTATCATAGACCCTCAGATCATGACCTTTGATTATATTCCATCCGATGGTCCAGATCTGTGCATTCTGGCACACAATAGTTACTAGAAACAAAATAACCTAACCCTATATATATATATATATATATATATATATATATATATATATATATATATATATATATATTTGAAATGCATAATAATGGGATGGAAAAACCTTAAAACTAAAACAAAGAGGAAAAATATTTTTGGGTTTTATATTTTAAAATGCAGGGTGCAAATTTTATTTATTTTTATTTATTTATTTATTTATTGAAATTTATGCATTAATAATATGAACGTGAAAATGCATGAATGAACCTAATGTACAACTCTACCCCTCCCCAAGCTTAAAGATAAGCATCATCCCCGATGCTTGGAGAGAGCGGAACAACCTATTGCGGAGGAGGAGGCATGAGGATAATAGCCGGAATTTCGGGTCCATTCCCAAAAGTCCTCCTCATGCTTACACTGACGCTCTTGATCCCGAGCGTATTGAGTGGTGAAGGAGGAAAAACTTTGTGTTAGGATCGTGAGCTCTTGGTGGTAGGTGTCAAGACGGGTGTGAATCGAGTGGAATTGATCCATGTATTGCTGGTAGTATGACTGGCGTGTAGTACCATAGGATGAGCTAGCACCGCCCATGGGAGGAGAATTTTGTGGTGCCCCCTCGCCACCTTCATCAGCCTCGTCACTTTCTTCACCTTCCTTATCTTCCTCACCGGAAAAGGAGACGGGGAAAAGGTAGCACATGATTTGCCAGTCGGTGAAGTTCGTAGGACGCCTGAGGGCAAGGATGTTCCGATTTTCGGGTGTGATGAGGAGCCTTGGGTCGTGGTTTTGGCCCACGGTCCAATTATGGTTTCCGTCCTCCGTTTGAAACATCCTCATGGCCTCGAGTACTGTCGTGGTAAGGTAGCGCTCATCGGGCAGAGGTTGGAGAATTACGGGATATGGGGCCCGGACCGGAGCACTTTTAGCAAGCAAACTGACAATGCCACCACAATAGATTTTGTTGGACCGTGATGTGCTGAGGCGGGTGAGCTTGTTGCAAAGGAATGAGCCATAGTGTGGAATGAGGTTATCATCCGGGTGGGCCATAGCATAAAGTATTTTGAGCTCAAGAGCGCTAATGATGCTTCGCTCTTCTCTAGGGACGACAAGCAAAGCAATAATCCGATGAGCCACTTTCATCACAGGGTGGATGAGAGATGAGGCTTTAGAAGAACTTGAGACATAGGGATGTTGATGCATAAGGTCAGTCCACCACGTAAGATCACTGTATCCTGTAAGTGGGTTATTGGGGGCCAAAGGTGTTTTCTGTTGGGGCCCCAACAATGGAATTGATTTGGTCTAGGGACAGGGCATAATCGTGGTTCATAAGCGAGAAATGTAGGACACCGTGGTCCAAATAGAGTGAAGACAAGAACTTGGCTGTTGGGACTTTATAGCTAAGCTCGTGGACCTACAACAACCCTTGCCATCCAATGTTCCGGAACAAGGTGTGGACTTGATTATAGATGTGCAACTCACGGAGTGATGGCACATGCACAAATTTCTGAAGGGTATGAGTGCGCTGGAGAAAGGCCTCAAGTTTGGCAACTTGAATTGGGCTAGAACAAACCACACCACCATGTGTCGGATCGGGTGGAGGTGGAGGCGGTGGTGATGGGGACCTACGACGATGGGCCGACGACATAGTGTGTCTAGGTCGTGTAGAATGCTCACCTTCCATATGCAAAATTTGGGGCAAAGACTAAAAGTCAACCGGTCAACGGGTCAAAAAGTCAACTGTTGACGGGTCCAGTCAACACAAGATTGACCACCAAAATTTCGCGGGAAACACAGTTGTGAATTATTTCCAAGTGATTGTCAAGTCCAATATGACCACAAATGCATGCAATTTGGCATCAAAAACACAAAATCCACAAGGGAAGAGTTGGAAAGATTATACCGAATCGTTGGTGGAAATACATTGTTGTTGTTGAGAAAGTTCCTTTTTAACCTCCCTAAGCTTGCCTACATGAAGATTTAAGCACAAAAACACCAAATTCCTTAGTGATTTTCGGACCTAGGGTTTGTCAAAAACCCCCCAAATCCACCATGAAAGTGAAAGAAAATGGTGTGTGAGATGTAGGAGATGAAGTGTAGAAGATGAAAATCAAACCTTTTTGAAGATTTAAGACAAAATCATGGAGGAATCAATGGATGCAAGTAAAAATCGGACTTGAGGGGTTTCTTGGGTATAGACACTGTTTTGGGGAATGTTTCTGGGTAAATGAGGCAAAAACCCGATTTTAAAAGTAAAAATCTGTTGCTGCAGGTGCGTGGACATGACCAAGAAAAGAACGCACTTCCCGAACATTTGTTGGGTATGGTAATCACTTAATGACATCGATTTTTTCCTTGTCAACCTTGTGAGAACAAGGATCTGGTTGCGCAAGGACAAGGATTGAAAACTCAAACCTTGAGTTAATGCTTAATATCAATGTATGCTACTAACTTAATGGTTCCAGTCGAGTCTGGAAAGACCAGTCAAGACTTAATATGAGAATCAACAAAGTACTACAAGTATTAAATATAAGACAATGAATATGATCAACTAAAGACAATAAATGAACACAAGGAATGTTTGAAAGATAGATTAGAGAGAAAGGTGCAAGTGAAGTAAATGTGAAAATGTCTATCTTTGGTGAAGCAATCCATCTTTTGATATTGTCATTGAAAGCTGCTTATATAGAGGAATAAGGTACATAGTACAAACCAAAAACATACATAGGAGTGGATAATAGAGTTACTCCTGACACTCTGATTATCTAAGTTTTGACAAAAGAGACTAAGTCCTATGATATGTTACATCAAACAAAATGACAAATTCAATAAATGTAGACTAACAAAATGGCTTCGGATATATCATTATTCCGGACACAATCTTCATTCTTGAATGTCTTCACTACGTTCTTCTTATGAACTTCTCCTCCAGACGCAAGCTACACTTCTAAACACAAGTTGACTCCGGAACATTTTCACTCCTGAACTTGAACTGACTTAGGAACTTATTGTGTGATTGCTAGAGGTTCACTTTCAGGTTCCAACAATCTCCCCTAAGTGAACTTAGCAATCAAGTTAGTTCAGTTAGCTTCTTCCTTGATAAAGAAATAGGCTCGATACAACCATTCTGTAACTTCAATATACCACTGCAGCTGACTCACAAACTTTGCTTTAACATTTTCCGGAGCGTTCGATTTGGATGCACGACTTATGAACTTCTGGAGAGCTTTGTTTGGAACTAGGTGTTTGTCAAGGACTTGGAAGTCCTTTTTGTCTGTCTTTCTTTGCTTGCAGACAAACCCTAAAACTGGCTCATCAATGGGCCCTTCAGCTAGCAGATCCACTTCCGGTTGAACATAGTCAATCTTGGCAAGGAAGTTTTCTGTTCCAAATAGATGTGCCAATTCATAGTCGCATCGGCAGAATTCAGCTACATAGTCTTTGAGGAAGCTTGATGTAGTGTGGTAAGCTCCCATGCTGATACTGTCATTTTGATGACTCCGGAAATGCACTGCGATAGTCAAGATGTCGTTCAGATTGATTGTAGGGAAGTCAGCATCAATAATGGTGCATTGAGTTGGCTTATTCCTGAAGATGTAGTACCGGAACAATATATAGTTGAGTTCATAATTGGTTAAGATCTTTCTTTCAAACCGTTAGATCTTTGTTATTCTCTTTCTAGACCACACTTCTTTTTGAGGGAGTGTGTTCTTGGAATAGAAGGTTTTCAATCTTTCACGCTCAGTCCGGACGATCAATTCCGAAGCATCATTAGGGTGGAGAGGAGCAAATTTGATGTAGAAGTTGCTATAAGGAGAGAGATGAAGATCAAGTTGTTCCGAATCGTTTGTGGGGATATCTTAGTACATGAATGGTACTATATCCAAATCATGAATAATCCCTTCGCGACAGAGAGGAGAAAGGCCTAGAATTGAATATGTATTGTCTTTAAGGGCTTGAATCTGAATGCTTTCCTCAAGAGCCTGATTGATCTCTTCTTGGGACCATCCTAATTTTGGATTTGGTAGAGGTCAGGAGTAGTGAGCTTGATAAATTTCCATGTTGGGCTTCTTACCCTTGTCTTTGTTGAGAGCTGAAAGAACTTGTTGCATGTTTTCATCGATTACAAATTTTTGGAGGAGAGGATTGAAGAGGCTCTTCCGGAATGTCATCTGGGATCCGGAGTGGAGAACCTTGATCGATGGGAGCAATTTTTGGTGCAGGAATTGGAGGTAGCATGGATGAGGAGGCTCGGAAGGCATCAACCATAGTTTGGTTTTAGCCTTAGCAATTTCGAAACTTCTCTGGAGCACATCAGGCAATGTGGATAGCCATGAGATTGCAGACCAAATTCTTTGTTCTTCTTCTGTCATCACTTTAGTAGGGAGCTTCCTTGGAGCCTGAAGACCTACTATTGCATTGGTGATATACTCCACTTCTTCCTCACTATCACCATCATTAATCCTAGCTGCGTACAGAGAGCCAGTAAGAACCTGTATATCATCTGAACTTTCATCTCGGAGTGAAAACTCCGAGGCAGGTTTCCATGGTTGACTTGATCCTTCTCCCCCTCTTGCAATGGTGGACCTTGCAAACCGGTGCAAGGACAAGCGACTCCTTTAAATCCGGAAAATTTTCAAACACCTTCTGAAAGCTAGTGTTCAGCTGAAGAGTTAAGGTGTCATAGGCGTCAGCAGTAGGAGCCTCAACTTTGAGATGGTTGAAGAGCTAGGAAAGGATTGACAACATCTCATCAAATTTTTTGTTCGAAACCTCCACAATGCTCCAACATGCCCTGAGTAGATTGAGAAGGACTTGTTTCATGATGAGGTTCATTTCGTCTTTCTTCCGGATTTGTTTTTCTAAATGTTGAATCTGTTTCTCATGACGAACATGAGTTTTCTTGATAAGGTCATTGGTGGCAGCGACTAGGTCATCATTAACTTTCAACATCTGAGTGATGGTATCAAGGTAGTGATCGATAGAAGCATCATATTTGTGTTCAACTTCTTCGATTGTGTGTTTGAGGTGGAGAGAGATGAGCTGGTTAAGTTGCGCTTCACGTTCAGCAAGTATGGGTCTGGACTTGTTGTTTTCAGACAGGGATTAGAGAATTGTGTCCAGCTTAGAATCCAGTCCGGAAACTTTCTCGTCAATTTTGGTGTTGAGTCCGTTTAGAGATGCTTCAAGTGTATCAACTGTGACAAATCGTTATTTCAAACCTATGTAATAGTATAGGTCAATGTGTATTTCTTTTTATAATAATAATAAAGAGAAATTTTAGTATAATATGCATATTTACATAATTGACCCTCAAAAATAAATTATTTAACAATCTCGATTGGGATAAACCAAGTGGTAGAGATTGTAACAAGTTTTCCAAAAACATAAATAACACTAAAATCCGAGTTATAACGAAGAAGTTATGACCAATCGAAAATCCGTGACAAAACCGGCAAAATAGTGTTCAGTGTAAAAACTGAATTTTCAATAAAAGGCTTTTTAGCCTTAACAATCTAAATGAAAGTTGTAGTTTATGTTAAACCGAGAACTTTCATAAAAAGAACGGAAAAATCTGACTTCGTATGAGGAAGTTATGATTTTTCTAAGTTTCAGTATAGTAGTGTACAGCTAAAAACTCGAAATAAAGATTGAGTATTTTTAGCCGACACAACCTAAACGAGAATTGAAGGTCTCGTCGGTAGTAGTACAACGGTAAAAAGACAGACAAAAACGGACGTCGGATGAACAAGTTATGAATTCTTAACGGATTCCCGTCCCGGTCTGTTTAAAATAATAATATTAAAAATAAATTCAAAATTAGCCGACGAAGTCTAAACGAAAGTCGTAGAGTATGATTTTACCTACGCGTGCATATAAAGAACGCCAAACACGGAGCTCGTATGCGAAAGTTATGATTTTCGCAAGTTTTGGCACAAAAATAAAGAAAAAATAGGAAAAACCGGACAATTTCGCATGACACGTCACCCTCGCACGTGGCGGCTGCTGATTAGACCGAAGCCATGCGTGGCACCCTCTGATTCGACCAACTCCGCAGTCCAATCCCACTCGGACAGCCTCGCATGAGACACACCGGACATCACCCTCGCACGCCCCTCGGATGCCCCTTCGCACGTGTCTTCTTTCTACTGGACCGAAGTATGGTCCAATCCGAGCCTCCCATCTGCGAGCCTGCGGTCCGAAGTAAGCCCAATCCTTCGCCACCTGTCCGACGCATGTCAGCCTCGCATGGCCTCGGGTCCGAAGCTGCGGCCTATAAAAGGCATGCGAGGGCTTCCGATTTATTTACACTTTTTACCCTAAAAATCACACTTTTTCACATTTTCCACTTCCAAAAACTTATACACAACCCCTAAAGCCCCGTTATCAAGTCTCGAACCCTAAGCAAGCCTCGAAGCCCCGAGATTCCCGAGAAGTAACCTCTCTCCTGTCGAAACTCTGCCTGATTTGAGCCGGTTTCTCAACAAATAAACTCCTTTTCGTGAAACGAAACTCTGTCCGATTCACCACCTATCATGTGAGTACATACCCCCGTATTTTCATAATTTCTACTGTTTTAAGGGGGAATACAAGCATAACACAAGAACTTTGTGTTATAAAATCATGATTTCAAATCATGATAAAACAACATTATATCATTAAAAATATTCAAAACATTAAACTCTTTTATCATCTTATATTTTTCCCCAAAATTCATGTTTGTATATATATATATATATATATATATATATATATATATATATATATATATATATATATATATATATATATATATATATGTGTGTGTGTGTGTGTGTATGTGTGTGTATATAACTAAGATTTAAATGGCTTAGGACTGATAACTCATTCCGGGTCATTTTCCGTGTTTGGATGTGGGCTTATAGTACCGGTTATTTGTCCGAGTGTTGTTTAAAATTTACTTATATATAAAATTGTATATGTATATAAATATAATAGTTATTTCATCAGTTTAACTACCTTTGTAACATGCTGAGCAAGGGATTACATACAAACATGGTTAAATACACATTCAGAAAGTACATATAAATTATAATAGGTATAATTTATACATAGAACAATAATTCATGATTCAAGTATACTAGAATACACAGTCTTACAAGAAACAAGGGTTTTGATTCAGAACAAATCAAGGGTTTACACTTATCAAATACATGTTCAGAATACTAATTCAAGAACATACTGTCAATCATTTATTTCAGAATGATTGGGTTTTGATACAAGAACATACCGTCAATCATTTATTTCAGAATGATTGGGTTTTCATAACTAATATACATGTAACGTTTATATGCTTTTTATGAGACATTCAATTCAGGTTGTTTAATTCATTTTAGACAACCAAGGTAAAGTCCTGACATTATAACCAGAATCTCCAGCCTCGGGGATCGAAACAAGTTGTGTGTAGATCTATATCGGGATTGACAACCCCGCACTCAGGCTGCTAGCTACAGTCCGACATACACGCCAATGAGTGGCAATTGTTATCAACAGTTTAAACGCCCACAAAGCGTTTGTTTCAGGCCATCCGTCATAGTATGGTTATAATAACTCATTAAAAAGATATTAACAATACGTTAGTGTATAAACAACTAAACGAAAGTACACCTTCAAAGTACCAGTTTACAGAATACAAACTATAATGGTTCAATACAGTTTTCAGTAACAGCTGGCGGAGCCAAGCACACTCTCAGTTACAAGTTTTCATAAAGGAATACAAATACAAAACATTGATACAAAGTGAACGGTTTTATGGGAATAAAACTACTTTTCATATACAACAGAAAATATAGGATTTTTTTGGAACAGTTTACATATACAAGATACAGAGATACTCTTTCAAACATAAACACTTATGCACTCACTCAACTTTATGTTGATACTCTCTTTTCAAATTACTTGTATTCTCATGGAAATAATACTCAGGTACTCCCCGAGCTTTTTGAGAAGATGGAGCTATGTTGAGTCATATCTTCTTTTGTATAACTATTTTGGTTCAATATACAATGATTGAACACATGTAAATACTTATACTTTTTAAATACAATGGTTGTTTGTACTTTGATTACTATGATGCATGTGTTGTGATACTACAATTGAAGTCCTCCACCCTCAGACGTTTCCGCCGTCTGGTTTGGGGGTGTGACAGATTGGTATCAGAGCATTGTTTATAGTGAACTCAGTATATCAATCCATAAAAGACATACAAACTATAAATACATCGGGGAAAGGAGCTCTGACTAAAAGTATACTTTTTAAAGATTTAAGTATTTTTATAAGAAGTATACTAACACTCATACCTACAAGTACAGTATCACTGTCATAAGAACACACTCATACTTACAAGTACAATATCACAATCATAAGAACTTAAAAGTATTTGGATGTTGAACACTATAGTCAAACCTAGGCAGTTATGTAATCATATCTGGAATTAATATAGCCTGATCAACTATATTGATTTGAGATATGACCAACATGTGTTTGGGAGTGATAGTGGTGTTGCGACATGTCTAAAACTTACCATACACCTACAGAAGAACTATAGAACAGAACACACAGATTAAAATACTACGGAGAGCATTTTACTAACCTTACGTCGAATACAAAACCTATGGTTGAACCCAATTTACTGGGAGACCCCTACAATCCACAGAATGCAGGATGGATCACAGACTCAGACGAAGAACCCTTTGAGGACAGCGAATCAAGTGGTACGGATACAGAGCCACAAGTCTGCAACCATGGGGAGCGTCCCCTGAGGCAAGAGGAAACATAACCCATACCCGAGTGGGGTCAATACATAAACTATTGGAGTCGACAAGACGGTCAACGCCGTCCTTACGGAATGGCACGAGGTTTCAATAACGTCTCTAGAAGAGGAACCGCTGACAGAGCTCTTCCAGTTATAGTGAACCGAATAGCCCGACAATTCGATCAATCAAGGATGTCGATCATTCGGATCCTAGAAGTGAATGCGGTTGCGCAGGCTAACACTACAGATATTCTTCGTCTTGACGAAATGCAAGATGACACCCATCACCATACTGAAGCCCTTCAAAGGCAACTTAATGCTGCTGAATCAGAGATAAGAGAACTGAGGGAGCATCAAGCTGCCCAAGAGAGGCGCTGGAAAGCACAAGACGAAGCGGAACCTAGCAACCGTAGTAGAAGTCGCCGCAAGTAGTGTTCACACTACTTCTACTTTCTACCTTCTATATCGAATGTATATACTACTTTTCACGATATGTACAAAACCGAGTATCAATAAAACAATAAGCACTTTACTTCAACAAAGAGTTATTACAGTTCTCATAAACATCCTATTCTAAAGTCTTGGATCACAGAAATGTTCCAATGTTATTTTTCATACTTTCAATACGACCGTAGAATTTTTTTTTTCGGTAGGTCGGTTTGATGTCGACACTTTCTCAGTATTGGGGTATATTATAATTCTGATTTCAGGTCAAGTTTTCGGACCTTATGTACTTGATATACCAATACAGTCGACATATACATTCATACCCTTGAAAAATAACCATTCAATTTCATATTATCCTGTTGCAAGTTGTACTTGCAGTGGATTTCTATTTCCAATTCTTTACAAGATTCGTGTTGAGTTAAGTGTTTTGTTCAAAGATATCAAATTCATATTCATTCTTGATATCTTACCATCTTTTATCTTTTAACTTGTATAGAAAAGATGCCTCCTCGTAGAAGTCCAAGACATATCAAAACCAATGAAGCACCGACGCCACCCCCACAACCACCTCCTCAATTCGACCCCGCTATGTTTCAAGCGGCGGTCACGGCAGCTGTAGCGGCTACCATGTCTCACGTTCATACTCCTGGTGTTAGTGGGTCGGGAGTTGGTGCACATCCTTCCAACCATGGCGAAAGTCATGGGCATTCACGAGAGTGCACTTATAAAGACTTCTCGAATGCCAAACCCATGACTTTTAATGGAACTGGGGGTGTAATGGTTTTAAGGCAATGGATTGAAAAGACAAAAACAATCTTTGAAATTTTCTCCTGTTCAGAAAGTAGCAAAGTTAAATTTGCTGCTTGTACTTTCTCAGATAGGGCCCTGACATGGTGGAATGGCCATGTTAAGTCACTAACTTTGGTAGTGGCTAATTCAATGAACTGGGAGAACTTAAAAGCCATGCTGATGCGGGAATACTGTCCGCGCGGCAAAATTCAAAAACTTGAGCAAGAGTTCTGGGGTCTTATCATGGCCGGTGCAGACATAACAACTTACACGAATCGGTTCTGTGACTTGGCGATTCTGTGTCCTGAAATGGTTGCTCTGGAGAGCAAAAAGTTCGAAAGGTATATTTGGGGACTGTCGCCCCAGATACAGGCAAGTGTCATTGCCTCTAGACCTGCTACCTTTGACAGTGCCAATGAATTGGCACAGTCACTTATTGACCACGGAAATCGTCAAAATTTTGTGGTTACTGCTCCAGAACAACCTAAGGAGAACAACAACAACAACAGCAAGAAGAAGGTGTGGAACTAGAGGAAGGGAAAATCTCCTCTGGAACCTTCAAAGAAGCAACAAGTAGTGGCAGTCCATGCTACTACTGTACCTGCTACCATACCTACTGTCGTACCTGCTGCTGTCCCTAATAACCTTGCACCAACAAAGCCCTATGCTGGTACCCTCCCTAAATGCAACAAGTGCAATTTTCACCACAACGGAAATTGCCAAGAAATGCAGTGCCGTAACTGCAACAGGAAAGGGCAGACTGCCCGATTCTGTAGAATACCACCCCAACCACTTAACCAAGTACCTGCCGCTGGAGTAGGCCGAGCATGCTACCAATGCGGTGATGTGGGGCATTTTAAGAGAGATTGTCCAAAGGCTGGAAATGCCGGTGGAGTTGGGAGAATACTAGCCTTGGGTCATGAAGAAGCAGTGGCAGACACTGCAGTGGTCACGGGTACGTTCCTGTTCAATAATACTTATGCATGCATTCTATTTGATTGTGGTGCTGAGAGGAGCTTCGTGAGACATAATTTTAAACATCTACTAAATCAAAACTCCCAACCACTAAACGAAACTTTCACAGTAGAAATGGCTAATGGGAAATCTGAATCCACCAATGATATATACATAGGATGTATCCTTACCTTGAATGACTTGTCTTTTCCAATAGACCTTATGCCGGTCTCTATCAAAAGTTTTGACATCATAATAGGTATGGATTGGTTATGCCCCAACCATGCCGACATCCTATGTTATGAAAGAGCTATTTGTTTGAACTTGCCAACTAATGAAACTCTTATTGTCTATGGAGCAAACCCGGAACGAACCTTCAGATCATTTCTTGCATTAAAGCACATAAATACCTTCGCAAGGAGTATTGTGCTTTCTTAGCTCACGTGGTAGACAAAAAGCAAGAAGTGAAAGATATCGCGAGCATTCCAGAGGTCTGCAATTTTCCCGATATTTTTCCTGATGATCTTCCTGGAGTACCTCCCGAACAACAAGTCGAATTCCGAATCGACATAATCCCTGGAGCTACTCCCGTAGCCAAATCCCCCTATCGTCTTGCACCTTCTGAAATGCAAGAATTGTCCAGCCAGCTTAACGAACTCCTTAACAAAGGTTTCATAAGACCAAGCTTCTCACCTTGGGTAGCACCGGTTTTGTTCGTAAAGAATAAGGATGGATCATTCTGCATGTGCATAGACTACCGCGAGCTGAATAAACTTACCATCAAGAATCGATACCCTCTGCCTCGCAATGACGATCTGTTCGACCAACTTCAAGGTGCGAACTACTTCTCGAAAATAGACTTAAGATCCGGGTATCACCAGTTACGGATTTTGGAGGAAGACATTCCCAAGACCGCGTTTAGAACTCGTTATGGTCATTACGAGTTTATAGTGATGCCATTCGGATTGACGAATGCACCTGCTGTGTTCATGGATCTAATGAACAGAGTGTGTCGTCCATTCTTGGACAAATTCGTCATAGTCTTCATCGACGACATCCTTATCTACTCAAGGAGCAAGGAGGAACATAGCCTACATCTTCGTCAAATATTACAAACCCTTAGGACAGAAAAACTATATGTGAAGTTTTCAAAGTGCGAGTTTTGGATTAGGAAGGTTGAATTCCTAGGTCACGTGGTCAGTTCAGAAGGAGTACATGTGGACCCTTCCAAAATCAAAGCAATTGAAAACCGGCCAGCACCCAAAATACCTACATAAATCTGTCAATTCTTAGGTCTTGCTGGCTACTATCACAGATTCATCTAAAATTTCTCCCGAATCGCTAAACCGCTTACCACCCGGACGCAAAAGGGTGTAACTTTTAGTTGGGGAGAGAAGCAAGAAGCAGCATTCCAAACGCTCAAACAAGCCTTGAGCAGTGCACCGATCTTGTCTCTACCCGAAGGGACATAACACTTTGTAGTGTACTGTGATGCTTCAAATCAAGGGCTTGGGTGTGTACTTATGCAAAGAGGAAAGGTTATCTCCTACGCCTCACGACAACTTAAGACGCATGAAGTCAACTATACAACACACGACCTTGAACTAGGATCGGTGGTATTTGCTCTGAAGATCTGGAGACATTACCTATATGGCACGAAATGCACAATATTCACGGACCATAAAAGTCTCCAGCATATCTTCGACCAAAAAGAGATGAACATGAGACAACGACGATGGGTGGAGCTACTGAACGACTACGAATGTGAAATTCTTTATCACCCTGGTAAAGCAAACGTAGTAGCTGATGCCCTTAGCAGAAAAGAATACTCGGGACACCGAGTAAAGTCGTTGACCATGACAATCCATTCACATCTGTCCACACAAATCAAAGAAGCTCAACTAGAAGCCTTGAAACCCGAAAACGTGGCAGGTGAAACTCTGAGAGGAATGGATAAGAACTTTGAAGTCAGAGATGATGAAATCTATTATTTCATGAACCAGATCTGGACACCAAAGTTCGGTGGTTACAGAGACATGGTTATGAATGAAGCACACAAAACCCGATACTCCATTCATCCAGGTTTAGACAAGATGTATCTGGACCTTAAGAAACTATATTGGTGGCCTAACATGAAGGCCGAAATCGCTACCTTTGTGGGCAAGTGCCTTACTTGTGCCAAAGTTAAGGTAGAATACCAAAAACCTTCAGGTTTATTACAACAACCTAAAATCCCTGAATGGAAGTGGGAGCGGATTACAATGGATTTCATAACCAAATTACCCAAGACTTCGGGTGGTTATGATACTATTTGGGTAATCGTCGACAGATTAACCAAATCCGCACACTTCTTGCCAATAAAAGAAACCGACAAGATGGAGAAACTAACCCGAACTTACCTCAGGGATAATGTCAGACTGCATGGTGTACTGATATCTATTATTTCGGACCGAGATAGTAGATTCACCTCTCGTTTCTGGCAGTCTCTACAAAACTCTTTGGGAACTAGGCTGGACATGAGTACAGCCTACCATCCACAAACTGACGGACAAAGTGAGAGAACGATTCAAACATTGGAAGACATGTTACGAGCTTGTGTGATAGACTTTGGAAAAGCATGGGATATATATTTACCCCTTGTTGAATTCTCTTATAACAACAGTTATCACACTAGCATAAAGGTTGCTCCACTCGAAGCCCTCTATGGCCGCAAGTCCAGATCCCCTCTGTGCTGGGCTGAAGTGGGTGACACGCAACTAGCTAGAGGTCAAACTCCTGACAGTGCTCCCACTGGTCCGGAAATCATTCGAGAAACCACCGACAAAATCGTACAAATTCGGGAGCGACTTAAAGCTTCCAGAGATAGACAAAAAAGCTACGCTGACAAACGGAGAAAACCCTTGGAATTCCAGGTTGGTGACCGCGTCTTGTTAAAGGTCTCACCCTGGAAGGGCATGATACGCTTTGGAAAACGTGACAAATTGAGTCCAAAGTACATAGGACCCTTCGAAATTCTTGCTAGAATTGGTCCTGTAGCTTACAAACTTCGACTACCCCAAGAACTAAATAACATTCATCCTACCTTCCACGTTTCGAACTTGAAAAAGTGTCTATCTGACGAGACTCTTGTGATCCCACTCGAGGAAATCGAGTTAAACGAGAGTCTTAACTTTATGGAAGAACCCGTAGAGATTCTAGACAGGGAAGTTAAGAAAACTAAACAAAGACGTATCCCAATAGTGAAGGTTCGCTGGAATGCAAAACGGGGACCTGAATTCACTTGGGAACGGGAGGATCAAATGAAACAAAAATATCCACATCTTTTTCCCTAGTCTATCTGAAATACTAATTTCGAGACGAAATTCTATCTAACAGGGGGATAATGTAACAAATCATTATTTCAAACCTATGTAATAGTATAGGTCAATGTGTATTTCTTTTTATAATAATAATAAAGAGAAATTTTAGCATAATATGCATATTTATATAATTAACCCTCAAAAATAAATTATTTAACAATCTCGATTGGGATGAACCAAGTGATAGAGATTGTAACAAGTTTTCCAAAAACAAAAATAACACTAAAATCCGAGTTATAACGAAGAAGTTATGACCAATCGAAAATCCGTGACAAAACCGGCAAAACACTATTCAGTGTAAAAAGTGAATTTTCAATAATAGGCTTTTTAGCCTTAACAATCTACATGAAAGTTGTATTTTATGTTAAACCGAGAACTTTCATAAAAAGAACGGAAAAATCTGACTTCGTATAAGGAAGTTATGATTTTTCTAAGTTTCAGTATAGCAGTGTACAGCTAAAAACTCGAAATAAAGATTGAGCGATTTTTAGCCGACACAACCTAAACGAAAATTGAAGGTCTCGTCGGTAGTAGTACAACGGTAAAAAGACAGGCAAAAACGGACGTCGGATGAACAAGTTATGAATTTTTAACGTATTCCCGTCCCGGTCTGTTTAAAATAATAATATTAAAAATAAATTCAAAATTAGCCGACGAAGTCTAAACGAAAGTCGTAGAGTATGATTTTACCTATGTGTGCATATAAAGAACGCCAAAAATAGAGCTCGTATGCGAGAGTTATGATTTTCGCAAGTTTTGGCACAAAAATAAAGAAAAAATAGGAAAAATCGGGCAGTTTCACATGACACGTCACCCTCGCACGTGGCGGCTGCTGATTGGACCGAAGCCATGCGTGGCACCCTCTGATTCGAACAACTCTGCGGTCCAATCCCACTCGGACAACCTCGCATGAGACACACCGGACATCACCCTCGCACGCCCCTCAGATGCCTCTTCGCACGTGTCTTCTTTCTACTGGACCGAAGTATGGTCCAATCCGAGCCTCCCATCTGCGAGCCTGCGGTCCGAAGTAAGCCCAATCCTTCGCCACCTGTCCGACGCATGTCAGCCTCGCATGGCCTCGGGTCCGAAGCTGCGGCCTATAAAAGGCTTGCGAGGGCTTCTGATTTATTTACACTTTTTACCCTAAAAATCACACTTTTTCACATTTTCCACTTCCATAAACTTATACACAACCCCTAAAGCCCCGGTATCAAGTCTCGAACCCTAAGCAAGCCTCGAATCCCCGAGATTCCCGAGAAGTAACCTCTCTCCTATCGAAACTCTGCCCGATTTGAGCCGGTTTCTCGATAAATAAACTCCTTTTCGTGAAACGAAACTCTGTCCGATTCACCACCTATCATGTGAGTACATACCCCCGTATTTTCATAATTTCTACTGTTTTAAGGGGGGGAATACAAGCATAACACAAGAACTTTGTGTTATAAAATCATGATTTCAAATCATGATAAAACAACATTAAATCATTAAAAATACTCAAAACATTAAACTCTTTTATCATCTTATATTTTTCCCCAAAATTCATGTTTGTATATATATATATATATATATATATATATATATATATATATATATATGTATATAACTAAGATTTAAAAGGCTTAGGACTGATAACTCATTCCGGGTCCTTTTCCTTGTTTGGATGTGGGCTTATAGTACCGGTTATTTGTCCGAGTGTCGTTTAAATTTTACTTATATATAAAATTGTATATGTATATAAATATAATAGTTATTTCATCAGTTTAACTACCTTTGTAACATGTTGAGCAAGGGATTACATTCAAACATGGTTAAATACACATTCAGAAAGTACATATAAATTATAATAGGTATAATTTATACATAGAACAATAATTCATGATTCAAGTACACTAGAATACACAGTCTTACAAGAAACAAGGGTTTTGATTCAGAACAAATCAAGGGTTTACACTTATCAAATATATGTTCAGAATACTAATTCAAGAACATACTGTCAATCATTTATTTCAGAATGAGTGGGTTTTGATACAAGAACATATTGTCAATCATTTATTTCAGAATGATTGGGTTTTCATAACTAATATACATGTAACGTTTATATGCTTTTTATAAGACATTCAATTCAGGTTGTTTAATTCATTTTAGACAACCAAGGTAAAGTCCTGACATTATAACCAGAATCTCCAGCCTCGGGGATCGAAACAAGTTGTGTGTAGATCTATATCGGGATTGACAACCCCGCACTCAGGCTGCTAGCTACAGTCCGACATACACGCCAATGAGTGACAATTGTTATCAACAGTTTAAACGCCCACAAAGCGTTTGTTTCAGGCCATCCGTCATAGTATGGTTATAATAACTTATTAAAAAGATATTAATAATACGTTAGTGTATAAACAACTAAACGAAAGTACACCTTCAAAGTACCAGTTTACATAATACAAACTATAATGGTTCAATACAGTTTTCAATAACAGCTGGCGGAGCCAGACACACTCTCAGTTACAAGTTTTCATAAAGGAATACAAATACAAAACATTCATACAAAGTGAACGGTTTTATGGGAATAAAACTACTTTTCATATACAACAGAAAATATAGGATTTTTTTGGAACAATTTACATATACACGATACAGAGATACTCTTTCAAACATAAACACTTATGCACTCACTCAACTTTATGTTGATACTCTCTTTTCAAATTACTTGTATTCTCATGGAAATAATACTCAGGTACTCCCCGAGCTTTTTGAGAAGATGGAGCTATGTTGAGTCATATCTTCTTTTTTATAACTATTTTGGTTCAATATACAATTATCGAAAACATGTAAATACTTATACTTTTTAAATATAATGGTTGTTTGTACTTTGATTACTATGATGCATGTGTTGTGATACTACAATTGAAGTCCTCCACCCCCAGACATTTCCGCCGTCTGGTTTGGGGGTGTGACAGATTGGTATCAGAGCATTGTTTATAGTGAACTCAATATATCAATCCATAAAAGATATACAAACTATAAATACATCGCGGCAAGGAGCTCTGACTACAAGTATACTTTTTAAAGATTTAAGTATTTTTATAAGAAGTATACTAACACTCATACCTACAAGTACAGTATCACTGTCATAAGAACACACTCATACTTACAAGTACAATATCACAATCATAAGAACTTAAAAGTATTTGGATGTTGAACACTATAGTCAAACCTAGGCAGTTATGTAATCATATCTGGAATTAATATAGCCTGATCAACTATATTGATTTGAGATATGACCAACATGTGTTTGGGAGTGATAGTGGTGTTGCGACATGTCTAAAACTTACCATACACCTACAGAAGAACTATAGAACAGAACACACAGATTAAAATACTACGGAGAGTATTTTACTAACCTTACTTTGAATACAGAACCTATGGCTGAACCCAATTTATTGGGAGACCCCTACAATCCA
Organism: Lactuca virosa; assembly: GCF_052849685.1. Taxonomy (NCBI): domain Eukaryota; kingdom Viridiplantae; phylum Streptophyta; class Magnoliopsida; order Asterales; family Asteraceae; genus Lactuca; species Lactuca virosa. The sequence continues at coordinate 132,936,192 of NC_136434.1, read as the reverse complement.
CATAATGCAGGCTAGATCACAGACTCAGACGAAGAACCCTTTGAGGACAGCGAATCAAGTGGTACGGATACAGAGCCACAAGTCTGCAACCCTGGGGAGCGTCCCCTGACGCAAGAGGAAGCAGAACCCATACCCGAGTGGGGTCAATACATAAACTATTGGAGTCGACAAGACGGTCAACGCCCTCCTTACGGAATTGCACGAGGTTTCTATAACGTCTCTAGAACAGGAACCGCTGACAGAGCTCTTCCAGTTATAGTGAACCGAATAGCCTGACAATTCGATCAATCAAGGATGTCGATCAATCGGATCCTAGAAGTGAATGCGGTTGCGCAGGTTAACACTACAGATATCCTTCGTCTTGATGAAATGCAAGATGACACCCAACACCATACTGAAGCCCTTCAAAGGCAACTTAATGCTGCTGAATCAGAGATAAGAGAACTGAGGGAGCATCAAGCTGCCCAAGAGAGGCGCTGGAAAGCACAAGACGAAGCGGAATCTAGCAACCGTCGTAGAAGTCGCCGCAAGTAGTGTTCACAGTACTTCTACTTTCTACCTTCTATATCGAATGTATATACTACTTTTCACGATATGTACAAAATCGAGTATCAATAAAACAATAAGCACTTTACTTCAACAAAGAGTTATTACAGTTCTCATAAACATCCTATTCCAAAGTCTTGGATCACAGAAATGTTCCAATGTTATTTTCATACTTTCAATACGACCGCGGAAATTTTTTTTTTCGGTAGGTCGGTTTGATGTCCACACTTTCTCAGTATTGGGGTATATTATAATTCTGATTTCAGGTCAAGTTTCCGGACCTTATGTACTTGATATACCAATACAGTCGACATATACATTCATACCCTTGAAAAATAACCATTCAATTTCATATTATCCTGTTGCAAGTTGTACTTGCAGTGGATTTCTATTTCCAATTCTTTACAAGATTCGTGTTGAGTTAAGTGTTTTGTTCAAAGATATCAAATTCATATCCATTCTTGATATCTTACCATCTTTTATCTTTTAACTTGTATAGAAAAGATGCCTCCTCGTAGAAGTCCAAGACATATCAACACCAATGAAGCACCGACGCCACCCCCACCACCACCTCCTCAATTCGACCCCGCTATGTTTCAAGTGGCGGTCACGGCGGCTGTAGCGGCTGCCATGTCTCACGTTCATACTCCTGGTGTTAGTGGGTCGGGAGTTGGTGCACATCCTTCCAACCATGGCGAAAGTCATGGGCATTCACGAGAGTGCACTTATAAAGACTTCTCGAATGCCAAACCCATGACTTTTAATGGAACTGGGGGTGTAATGGTTTTAAGGCAATGGATTGAAAAGACAAAAGCAATCTTTGAAATTTTCTCCTGTTCGGAAAGTAGCAAAGTTAAATTTGCTGCTTGTACTTTCTCAGATAGGGCCCTGACATGGTGGAATGGCCATGTTAAGTCACTAACTTTGGTAGTGGCTAATTCAATGAATTGGGAGAACTTAAAAGCCATGCTGATGCGGGAATACTGTCCGCGCGGCAAAATTCAAAAACTTGAGCAAGAGTTCTGGGGTCTTATCATGGCCGGTGCAGACATAACAACTTACACGAATCGGTTCTGTGACTTGGCGATTCTGTGTCCTGAAATGGTTGCTCTAGAGAGCAAAAAGTTCGAAAGGTATATTTGAGGACTGTCGCCCCAGATACAGGCAAGTGTCATTGCCTCTAGACCTGCTACCTTTGACAGTGCCAATGAATTGGCACAGTCACTTATTGACCACGAAAATCGTCAAAATTTTGTGGTTACTACTCCAGAACAACCTAAGGAGAACAACAACAACAACAGCAAGAAGAAGGTATGGAACAAGAGGAAGGGAAAATCTCCTCTGGAACCTTCAAAGAAGCAACAAGTAGTGGCAGTCCATGCTACTACTGTACCTGCTACCACACCTACTGTCGTACCTGCTGTTGTCCCTAATAACCTTGCACCAACAAAGCCCTATGCTGGTACCCTCCCTAAATGCAACAAGTGCAATTTTCACCACAACGGAAATTGCCAAGAAATGCAGTGCCGTAACTGCAACAGGAAAGGGCATACTGTCCGATTCTGTAGAATACCACCCCAACCACTTAACCAAGTACCTGCCGCTGGAGTAGGCCGAGCATGCTACCAATGCGGTGATGTGGGGCATTTCAAGAGAGATTGTCCAAAGGCTGGAAATACCGGTGGAGTTGGGAGAATACTAGCCTTGGGTCATGAAGAAGCAGTGGCAGACCCTGCAGTGGTCACGGGTACGTTCCTTCTCAACAATACTTATACATGCATTCTATTTGATTGTGGTGCTGAGAGGAGCTTCGTGAGTCATAATTTTAAACATCTACTAAATCAAAACTCCCAACCACTAAACGAAACTTTCACAGTAGAAATGGCTAACGGGAAATCCGAATCCACCAATGATATATGCATAGGATGTATCCTTACCTTGAATGACTTGTCTTTTCCAATAGACCTTATGTCGGTCTCTATCAAAAGTTTTGACATCATAATAGGTATGGATTGGTTATGCCCCAACCATGCCGACATCCTATGTAATGAAAGAGCTATTCGTTTGAACTTGCCAACTAATGAAACTCTTATTGTCTATGGCGACAAACCCGAAACGAACCTTCAGATCATTTCTTGCATCAAAGCACATAAATACCTTCGCAAGGAGTATTGTGCTTTCTTAGCTCACGTGGTAGACAAAAAGCAAGAAGTGAAAGATATCGCGAGCATTCCAGAGGTCTGCAACTTTCCCGATATTTTTCCCGATGATCTTCCTCGAGTACCTCCCGAACGACAAGTCGAATTCTGAATCGACTTAATCCCTGGAGCTACTCCCGTAGCCAAATCCCCCTATCGTCTTGCACCTTCTGAAATGCAAGAATTGTCCAGCCAACTTAACGAACTCCTTAACAAAGGTTTCATAAGACCAAGCTTCTCACCTTGGGGAGCACCGGTTTTGTTCGTAAAGAAGAAGGATGGATCATTCCGCATGTGCATAGACTACCGCGAGCTGAATAAACTTACCATCAAGAATCGATACCCTCTGCCTCGCATTGACGATCTGTTCGACCAACTTCAAGGTGCGAACTACTTCTCGAAAATAGACTTAAGATCCGGGTATCACCAGTTACGGATTTTGGGGGAAGACATTCCCAAGACCGCATTTAGAACTCGTTATGGTTATTACGACTTTATAGTGATGCCATTCGGATTGACGAATGCACCTGTTATGTTCATGGATCTAATAAACAGGGTGTGTCGTCCATTCCTGGACAAATTCGTCATAGTCTTCATCGACGACATCCTTATCTACTCAAGGAGCAAGGAGGAACATGGCCTACATATTCGTCAAATATTACAAACCCTTAGGATAGAAAAACTATATGCGAAGTTTTCAAAGTGCGAGTTTTGGATTAGGAAGGTTGAATTCCTAGGTCACGTGGTCAGTTCAGAAGGAATACACGTGGACCCTTCCAAAATCAAAGCAATTGAAAACTGGCCAGCACCCAAAACACCTACAGAAATCCGTCAATTCTTAGGTCTTCCTGGCTACTATCACAGATTCATCCAAAATTTCTCCCGAATCGCTAAACCGCTTACCACCCTGACGCAAAAGGGTGTAACTTTTAGTTGGGGAGAGAAGCAAGAAGCAGCATTCCAAACGCTCAAACAAGCCTTGTGCAGTGCACCGATCTTGTCTCTACCCGAAGGGACATAAGACTTTGTAGTGTACTGTGATGCTTCAAATCAAGGGCTTGGGTGTGTACTTATGCAAAGAGGAAAGGTTATCTCCTACGCCTCACGACAACTTAAGACGCATGAAGTCAACTATACAACACACGACCTTTAACTAGGAGCGGTGGTATTTGCTCTGAAGATCTAGAGACATTACCTATATGGCACGAAATGCACAATATTCATGGACCATAAAAGTCTCCAGCATATCTTCGATCAAAAAGAGTTGAACATGAGACACCGACGATGGGTGGAGCTACTGAACGACTACGAATGTGAAATTCTTAATCACATGGTAAAGCAAACATAGTAGTTGATGCCCTTAGCAGAAAAGAATACTTGGGACGCCGAATAAAGTCGTTGACCATGACAATCCATTCATATCTGTCCACACAAATCAAAGAAGCTCAACTAGAAGCCTTGAAACCCGAAAACGTAGCAGGTGAAACTCTGAGAGGAATGGATAAGAACTTCGAAGTCAGGGATGATGTAATCTATTATTTCATGAACCGGATCTGGACACCAAACTTCGGTGGTTACAGAGACGTGGTTATGAATGAAGCACACAAAACCCGCTACTCCATTCATCCAGGTTCAGACAAGATGTATCTGGACCTTAAGAAACTATATTGGTGGCCTAACATGAAGGTCGAAATCGCTACCTTTGTGGGCAAGTGCCTTACTTGTGCCAAAGTTAAGGTAGAATACCAAAAACCTTCAGGTTTATTACAACAACCTAAAATCCCTGAATGGAAGTGGGAGCGGATTACAATGGATTTCATAACCAAATTACCCAAGACTTCGGGTGGTTATGATACTATTTGGGTAATCGTCGACAGATTAACCAAATCCGCACACCTCTTGCCAATAAAAGAAACCGACAAGATGGAGAAACTAACCCGAACTTACCTCAGGGATATTGTTAGTAGATTCAAACATTGGAATACATGTTACGAGCTTGTGTGATAGACTTTGGGAACTAGTAGATTCACCTCTCGTTTCTGGCAGTCTCTACAAAACTCTTTGGGAACTAAGCTGGACATGAGTACAGCCTACCATCCACAAACCGACGGACAAAGTGAGAGAACGATTCAAACATTGGAATACATGTTATGAGCTTGTGTGATAGACTTTGGAAAAGCATGGGATATACATTTACCCCTTGTTGAATTCTCTTATAACAACAGTTATCACACTAGCATAAAGGCTGCTCCATTCGAAGCCCTCTATGGCCGCAAGTGCAGATCCCCTCTGTGCTGGGCTGAAGTGGGTGACACGCAACTAGCTAGAGGTCAAACTCCTGACAGTGCTCTCACTGGTCCGGAAATCATTCGAGAAACCACCGACAAAATCGTACAAATTCGGGAGCGACTTAAAGCTTCCAGAGATAGACAGAAAAGCTACGCTGACAAACGGAGAAAACCCTTGGAATTCCAGGTTGGTGACCGCGTCTTGTTAAAGGTCTCACCCTGGAAGGGCATGATACGCTTTGGAAAGCGTGACAAATTGAGTCCAAGGTACATAGGACCCTTCGAAATTCTTGCTAGAATTGGTCCTGTAGCTTACAAACTTCGACTACCCCAAGAACTAAATAACATTCATCCTACCTTCCACGTTTCGAACTTGAAAAAGTGTCTATCTGACGAGACTCTTGTGATCCCACTCGAGGAAATCGAGTTAAACGAGAGTCTTAACTTTGTGGAAGAACCCGTAGAGATTCTAGACAGGGAAGTTCAGAAAACCAAACAAAGCCGTATCCCGATAGTGAAGGTTCGCTGGAATGCAAAACGGGGACCTGAATTCACTTGGGAACGGGAGGATCAAATGAAACAAAAATATCCACATCTTTTTCCCTAGTCTATCTGAAATACTAATTTCGAGACGAAATTCTATCTAACGGGGGATAATGTAACAAATCATTATTTCAAACCTATGTAATAGTATAGGTCAATGTGTATTTCTTTTTATAATAATAATAAAGAGAAATTTTAGCATAATATGCATATTTATATAATTAACCCTCAAAAATAAATTATTTAACAATCTCGATTGGGATGAACCAAGTGATAGAGATTGTAACAAGTTTTCCAAAAACATAAATAACACTAAAATCCGAGTTATAACGAAGAAGTTATGACCAATCGAAAATCCGTGACAAAACCGGCAAAACACTGTTCAGTGTAAAAAGTGAATTTTCAATAATAGGCTTTTTAGCCTTAACAATCTATATGAAAGTTGTAGTTTATGTTAAACCGAGAACTTTCATAAAAAGAACAGAAAAATCTGACTTCGTATAAGGAAGTTATGATTTTTCTAAGTTTCAGTATAGAAGTGTACAGCTAAAAACTCGAAATAAAGATCGAGCGATTTTTAGCCCACACAACCTAAACAAGAATTGAAGGTCTCGTCGGTAGTAGTACAACGGTAAAAAGACAGACAAAAACGGACGTCGGATGAAGAAGTTATGAATTTTTAACGTATTCCCGTCCCGGTCTGTTTAAAATAATAATATTAAAAATAAATTCAAAATTAGCCGACGAAGTCTAAACGAAAGTCGTAGAGTATGATTTTACCTACGCGTGCTTTTAAAGAACGCCAAAAACGGAGCTCGTATGTGAAGGTTATGATTTTCGCAAGTTTTGGCACAAAAATAAAGAAAAATAGGAAAACCGGGCAATTTCGCATGACACGTCACCCTCGCACGTGGCGGCTGCTGATTGGACCGAAGCCATGCGTGGCACCCTCTGATTCGAACAACTCCACGGTCCAATCCCACTCGGACAGCCTCACATGAGACACACCGGACATCACCCTCGCACGCCCCTCGGATGCCCTTCGCACGTGTCTTCTTTCTACTGGACCAAAGTATGGTCCAATCCGAGCCTCCCATCTGCGAGCCTGCGGTCCGAAGTAAGCCCAATCCTTTGCCACCTGTCCGACGCGTGTCAGCCTCGCATGGCCTCGGGTCCGAAGCTGCGGCCTATAAAAGGCATGCGAGGCCTTCCGATTTATTTACACTTTTTACCCTAAAAATCACACTTTTTCACATTTTCCACTTCCATAAACTTATACACAACCCCTAAAGCCCCGGTATCAAGTCTCGAACGCTAAGCAAGCCTCGAAGCCCCAAGATTTCCGAGAAGTAACCTCTCTCCTGTCGAAACTGTGCCCGATTTGAGCCGGTTTCTCGACAAATAAACTCCTTTTCGTGAAAAGAAAAGGAGTTTATTTGTGTTAGAAAATCATGATTTCAAATCATGATAAAACAACATTAAATCATTAAAAATACTCAAAACATTAAACTCTTTTATCATCTTATATTTTTCCCCAAAATTCATGTGTGTGTATATATATATATATATATATATATATATATATATATATATATATACATATATATATATATATATATATATATATATATATATATATATATATATATACGTATATAACTAAGATTTAAAAGGCTTAGGACTGATAACTCATTCCGGGTCCTTTTCCTTGTTTGGATGTGGGCTTCTAGTACCGGTTATTTCTCCGAGTGTCGTTTAAATTTTACTTATATATAAAATTGTATATGTATATAAATATAATAGTTATTTCATCAGTTTAACTACCTTTGTAACATGCTGAGTAAGGGATTACATGCAAACATGGTTAAATACACATTCAGAAAGTACATATAAATTATAATAGGTATAATTTATACATAGAACAATAATTCATGATTCAAGTATACTAGAATACACAGTCTTACAAGAAATAAGGGTTTTGATTCAGAACAAATCAAGGGTTTACACTTATCAAATACATGTTCAGAATACTAATTCAAGAACATACTGTCAATCATTTATTTCAGAATGATTGGGTTTTGATACAAGAACATACTGTCAATCATTTATTTCAGAATGATTGGGTTTTTCATAACTAATATACATGTAACGTTTATATGCTTTTTATGAGACATTCAATTCAGGTTGTTTAATTCATTTTAGACAACCAAGGTAAAGTCCTGACATTATAACCAAAATCTCCAGCCTCGGGGATCGAAACAAGTTGTGTGTAGATCTATATCGGCATTGACAACCCCGCACTCAGGCTGCTAGCTATAGTCCGACATACACGCCAATGAGTGGCTATTGTTATCAACAGTTTATACGCCCACAAAGCGTTTGTTTCAGGCCATCCGTCATAGTATGGTTATAATAACTCATTAAAAAGATATTAACAATACGTTAGTGTATAAACAACTAAACGAAAGTACACCTTCAAAGTACCAGTTTATAGAATACAAACTACAATAGTTCAATACAGTTTTCAATAACAGCTGGCGGAGCCAGGCACACTCTCAGTTACAAGTTTTCATAAAGGAATACAAATACAAAACATTGATACAAAGTGAACGGTTTTATGGGAATAAAACTACTTTTCATATACAACAGAAAATATAGGATTTTTTTGGAACAGTTTACATATACAAGATACAGAGATACTCTTTCAAACATAAACACTTATGCACTCACTCAACTTTATGTTGATACTCTCTTTCAAATTACTTGTATTCTCAGGGAAATAATACTCAGGTACTCCCCGAGCTTTTTGAGAAGATGGAGCTATGTTGAGTCATATCTTCTTTTGTATAACTATTTTGGTTCAATATACAATGATTGAACACATGTAAATACTTATACTTTTTAAATACAATGGCTGTTTGTACTTTGATTACTATGACGCATGTGTTGTGATACTACAATTGAAGTCCTCCACCCCCAGACGTTTCCGCCGTCTTGTTTGGGGGTGTGACATCAACCTTCTTCATTATGTCAAAGACGTTGGTCTGAATGTCGAGAAGGGTAAACGGATCAATATACTTTCCAGCAGAGGATCCGGTGTCTGAAGTGGAATCCTTTGGATTGTCTTTATTGGGTTCTGGAATGACAGGAGGTTCCGAAGGAGCTGGCTTGGTTGTAGCGGCATCATCATGAAGTTTAGGAGTGGATTCAGTTTCTACTTCAGGAGTGGAGGAGGAGGATCCGAAATCGAAGGCGGATTTGGATGAAGATGGCTTGGACTGAAATTGAATGGAATACAGGATAGGAGTGTGACCATCATAATTGAACATAACATCTTCGGAAAGTTCTTCAGCCGGATCTGAATGCACAACTTCATGTTGTTGAGCCTTTGGTGGTTCTCCGGAAGCAAAACCCAAGTCCGTAACATCATCGGTTGGAGAAACAAAGGGTTGGTTGCTTTGGAAGGCTCTTTTTCTCATGGAGATGATGGTTGCTTCAACGTGGGATCGAGTGAGCTCCGGATGTCTCGAATGTGCCATGTCTACAAAATCTTCCCATAGTGGGTCGTTAACTCCTGGTCATCCTGTACTCCTTCCGGGTATCAGACCAGTTGAGGCATCTGAAGCAGGAGGGACAACTCCAGCTTCGGAATGTTTGGGGTCCGGAACAGGGGTTTCAGACTGTGCAAGTGTGGAAGAAATAGGGATATCAAAAGTGACACGTGGGTTTGTTCCAGGAGGGACAACTCCAGCTTCAGAATGTTTGGAGTCCGGAACCGGGGTTTTAGACTGTGCAAGTGTGGAAGAAATAGGGATATCAAAAGTGACACGTGGGTTTGTTCCAGGGGGCAAGGAACTTTGTTCAACACCTGTATCACCTTTTTGGGAAGGTGAGGGTGGATTATGAGCAGACTCTCCGTGAGTATGTGCTTTTGATTCTGAAACTCCGAGGTGTACCTCAGAAGAGTTGGTTGGTGGGGTGAGCGGACGACCAGAGTCATCCGGAATGTCATGTGCTTCATTCTGTTGAGAGGAAGAGCTGAATTTAGATCTCTTTCTGGTTTTTGGCTTAGAAGGAGATGTTTTTATAGCGGATTTCTTCGTTTTATTTCCACTGGATGAAGTTGGTTTTGTTACCTCCGGAGTGGGCTCAATGGAGACAGGGGTAAACTGTGTTGGGTCAAACATAATCGAAGTCTCCAAATGATGTTTTAAATGAATGGATCATGAAGGAATGAGGGCCAACATGTGTTCCGGCAAGCGTCGGATAGGTCCAAAAGATGACTGGTCCGGAATGCGATAATGTTTAATAGTTTATAAGTACAGGTATACCTCTTTCAGAGTTGTGGCAACCGGAATTGGTTGTCCTTTCTTTGTAGAGTTGTTGGATCATCAGTTCCCAAAACCTAGGGCTCGAAATCTCGTTAGGCTTCCCCTTGATGGAGAATTTTTAGAAGTCTTGCAATAGAACATCAGGAAGATCCACTACGTTTTCCTTTCCGGAGAAGATGCTGTAGACTACGTACAGCCAGTCCTTGCATAGGGTGTCCATACCACCATGCTTTCTGGACACCCCACGGATGACGAAATGCATCATAACGGTCCAAAGACCGGAAACAGCCGATTTCTTGAACTCTTTTGCCTTGTACTCTTGATCATACCCTATGTGGTTGAAGAACTGTTGAAATTCCTCAGCGGTTGGTTCTTGAACTTTAAATCCCTTAGGATTTTACTTAACTCTGATTGCATTGAGAAAGGTAGACTTGTAGATTGGCACAATATGATCACCGCTGATTTTAGTTTCCAGAACATCATTGAAGATTCTGACCCTCTCGAAGGCTGTGAGAAGAAGAGAGAGTGGGAGTGGTGTTCTGGGATTTTAGTGAGAGGAATGGAGATGGGATGATGAGCACTGAACTCGATCATTACTGGAATTGGTTCATCAAAATCCATAGGATTGAGTGAGAAGAGTTGTGTCGTGTCCCTAAGGAAGGGTTCGGGCGATTATGATGATGAAGATCCCTTCGATGATTTCTTCTTGGTAGCAACTTTCGTGATTCTGGGAGCGGTTTGATTGATTTTTGAGGGGGAAGAAAACGCCATTGTTGCAAGTGTATGAATGCTCAGAGAACTCAAGAACACAGAGGAAGATGAGAGAGTTTGCGTATTTTGTGCGTGTAAAGGGATAAATGAGGGTTTAAAGAGGTTTATATATGTGACGGAAACGGTTCGGGTTAGAAATTGTAATGATGAAATCCGAATTGGGAACGGGTTGCATTTAATTTTTGCTGTTTTTGGGGGGTGAGTTGACCTGAGATGATGAAAGGTTTCGATGGATGATAGCCTAAAATCGAAATCACAAACGGCGATGGGATGTTTTCTTTATAGGGACATGCAATCGTGGAGCGAATTTCAAGGAGGACAGGTAAGGCATCTTGAAAAGTAACCGTTAGAAAACGATTCATCTTAAAAACCTTTGGACTTCAACATGTTTTATTTCGGAACTTGTGAGTTCCGGACTGTATGACGCATGTTCCGGAGTGAAGTGATTTTGACAAACAAGTCTAAAAAACTTAAGGAATTCCAGAACAAGATTTTGAAAAGATTTTGGAAGTTGAAAAGAGTTCGGAATGAGATTTTGAAGTAAATTTACGGAATAAGATTTGAGAGATTCCGGAATGATATTCTTGAAAATCCGGAGCAAGATTTTAGAAATTCTGGAATAATCATTGAGATGTTTCGGGATGAGTGTTGAAAGAATTTCCGGAGTGAAATTTGAAAAACTTCCAGAGTGAGAATTTTATACCTTTTCGAATTTGAATTCCGGGATGATCTTATGAAGTACGTTCCGATGTGAAAAAACAATTGACCAATGTAACTATATTGGTTATGGACTTCAAATGAAAAGATGAGTTGTACAACTTAAAATCTCAAGTGGTAGTTAGAGAAAAAGACATGAAAATGATCCTATTTATTCCGAGAGACAATAGTTCCGAGATGAAAAATAATTTAGGATACAGAACTAATTTTGTTTCTGATGTTTCCATCAGAGAGTGCAAGTCTCTTGAAAGAACTGAGGATCTGGCATCATCATGCCCATTTTGTTCAGAAAACCATTGAATTTGGTTTCGTCTAATGCCTTAGTAAAGACATCAGCAATTTCATCATCAGATGGAACAAAAATAAGTTCGATATTACCATTCAGAACATGATCTTTAATGAAATGGTACCGTATGTCAATGTGCTTTGTCATTGAGTGCTGAATTGGATTCTGAAAAATCGCAATGACACTTTGAGAGTCACAATAGATCAGAATGCGTTGAAAGCGGTAACCATAATCCAAAAGTTGAGATTTCATCCAGAGAACTTGAGAAGTGCAACTAGCAGCAACAATATATTCCGCTTTGGCTGTTGAGAGTGCAATGCAGTTCTGTTTCTTGGATGACCAACTAACCAACCAACCACCTAAAAATTTACAGCCACCAAATGTGCTTTTTGTATCCAATTGAAGATCACCATAGTTTGAATCTGAATATGCTTGAAGTAGGAAACTCTCATTTGCTGGGTACTAAACTCCGAGATTCTTTGTACCTTTGAAGTATCAGAATATGCTTGAAGTAGGAAACTCTCATTTGCTGAATATGCTTGAAGTAGGAAACTCTCATTTGCTGGGTACAAACATGTTGAAAACATGATGTCCGGACGACTTACTGTGAGATAGATTAGGGATCCAATCATTCCTCTGTACTTCTTTTCATCAACTACTACACCTGAAGGGTCCGAAAAGATCTTGTGTCCGAAACCTATATGTACCTTGGCTGAGGCACAGGTGTCCATTGAGTACTTTTTGAGGAGTTCCGAAATGTACTGTTGTTGGTGAATGAAAATTCCTTTGTTGGTCTGTTTGACTTGGAGACCAAGAAAAAATCTTAATTCATGATTCATACTCATTTGAAATCTACTGAGCATTAACTTAGCAAAGTCAGCAACCATTGATGAATCGGTGGATCCGAAAATAATGTCGTCAACATAAATTTGGACCAGCATGAGATGTTTTCCATTTGACCTTCGGAACAAAGTACGATCTAGAATTCCTCTTTGAAAGCCTGAAGGCTTGAGAAAGTAGGTGAGGGTCTCGTACCATGCGCGAGGAGCTTGCTTAAGGCCATAAACAGCTTTCCAGAGTTTGTAGCAGGAGTTCGAATATGATTGATTAACAAAACCGGGAGGCTGTTGAAGATATACTTCAGTATCAAGTTCACCATTTAGAAAAGCACTTTTGACATCCATCTGGTAAACCTTGAAGCCTTTGTAAGCAACATAAGCAAGAAAGATTCTGATAGCTTCAAGACGGGAAACAGGAGCAAAGGTCTCATCCTAGTCAAGCCCTTCAATCTGTGTGAACCCTTTAGCCACCAATCTTGCCTTGTTTCGAATAATGACTCTTACATCGTCTAGTTTGTTCTGAAACACCCATCTAGTTCCAACAATGGGATGATTCTGAGGAGGAGGAACGAGAGTCCAAACTTCGTTTCTATCAAACTCTGCCAATTCTTCTTGCATGGCTATAATCCAATCGGCATGTTCAAGTGCTTCTTTGATGGAATTGGGTTCAACCATTAAGATAAATGCTGATAAATGACATTCATTTTGAACACTTGTGGAAGATTGAGTTTGTACACCAGCGTTTGGGTTTCCAATAACTTGGTTCAGAGGATGCTCCTTAGTCCAAACATGTAATCTCGAAAGTTCTTGTGCAACAGGTGATCCAATATCAATAATGGGGTTGTGTTGCTCCCCCTGAATAGTTTGAACATGTGGATGATGCTCCCCCTGAACTTTGGAACCGGATAGTTTGACGTCATCTTCAGGTAGGAAATCGAAGAAATTTACATCATCATCGATATTGATAGGATTAGAGTCGAATTCAGCAGTTGCATCTTGAAATCCATCTACATTTGATTCAAGGGAGGGTTGACCATTCTCCCCCTCAACCTGAGAAGGTTGAAACGGTTTGGAATCAAATAGAGGAAGACTGGGTGTCGGACCGGAAACATTTTGTGAGACCGGAGCTTCGGAGGAGGTTTGTCTTGTTCGAGATTCCGAATCAAGAGTCATTTCTGAGGGTCCGAACAAGGTCTCAAAGTCAACTTTATAGATGGTTTGCTGGTTCAGACATCCTGGTGCTGGAGCATCGGACTCCATGATGTGAGTTGTAACATGGGTCGGACTAGAATTCCGAACGAAATTGTCATCAAAGGTAACGTCAAAACGTTCTTCTAGAACATTAGTTCGTCAGTTAAGAACTCGATAAGCCTTTGATTTAGTTGAGTATCCAAGGAAGATGGCTTCATCAGATTTGGTTTGGAACTTGGTAAGCTGATCACGATTATTCTTCATGAAGCATCTGCATCCGAAAACATGAAGAAATGAGATAGTTGGCTTCCGACAGTTCATGGCTTCATACGTTGTTTTGTTGAGGCGTCAATCGATGATACTTCTATTCTGAGTAAAGCATGATGTAGAAATAGCTTCGGCCCAAAGATAGAGTGGAAGATTTGAAAAGTTGAGCATGGATCGAGCAGCTTCAACAAGTGTTCTGTTTGGTCGTTCGACTACACCATTTTGTTGAGGAGTGTATGGAGCTGAAAACTTGTGGTTGATACCCTTCTCGGTAAGGAAATTTTCAATGGTGGAGTTTTTGAATTCCGAACCATTGCCACTTCGGATTCTCCTTACTAGGAGTTTGATGAGAACTTCAATTCATTTGATAAAGTTGATGAGTTCGAAGGCTGTTTCTGACATAAGCCTCAGAAATAAGACCCATGTGAACCTAGTAAAGTCATACACAGTCACAAGAATGTATTTTTGGTGATACAAACTCTCTACTGTTGATGGTCCACACAGATTAATGTATAGAAGTTCTAACGGTTCCGAGATTGATTTTTCAATGATGACGGGATGACCTTTCTTTGACTGCTTTCCACACTCACATGCAACACATAAATGATCATTTCGAACTTGAGGAGTGGCAAACCTATAACCATTTCACCAGAAACCAGATCATTCATATATCTAAAATTCAAGTGAGCAAGCCACCTATGCCATAACCAACTGACGTCGGGAATAGCTTTTGAGAGTAAGCAGAGTTGGGGCTTGCCGATGATCATGTTGATATCAAGAGGATATATGTTCTTGTTACGATTTGACTTGATCAAGCATTCATTTCGATCTTCGGACATGACGTAGCTATGTTTCTTTCAGAATTCAACTCGACAGTTTGCATCAGTGTGTGTTGGGCCACACTTATTAAATTATGCTTCAAGTCAGCTACATATGCCACATTTGAAATGGAGAAGTTGCCATTGGTAAGGATGCCATAACCTCGGATCTGAGAATTTGAGTTGTTGCCATACGTCACATAGCCAACATTTGGTGCAAGTTTGAGATCTCGCAAAAAGTCCTTCTGCCCAGTCATGTGCATGGAGCAAGCACTATTAATATACCATATTGTTTCTTGCTCTGAAGCACAGAGTGCCTGCAAAATTAGTGAGTTGTGGAGTTTTTAGGCTCCGAGTTAGGTTTTGGGACAAAGGCACGAGTCTTAGGCTTTGGTTGTGACTTTTGAACAACAGATGATTTGGAAGATTTGTTCCGAGATTTCTTCGGAAACAAGCTGAAGGCCATGGTTCTTTCATCTATCCAATAGTCATATTCAACAATACGAGGATTCGAAACACCTTTCTTTATACATTTAACTTCCGGAGTAGCGACAACTACTGTGTTTTCCGGAGTTGTTGTTTCATCATTGAGTTTTTTGATTTTCCAAACAAGATTTTGTTTTGAAGATTTTGAAGAGATTGTTTTCTTAACAATTTTTGCTTTGGTTGATAGTATATTTGGTTTTGAAAGTTGAGGTTTGAAAATTGTACCATCAACTTTGGCAATGAAAACAGATGAGACAGTCGGAAGAGAGTTGGTTTGGATAGATTTGGTGTTTACAATGGACTTTTTCAGAGTGGGACTGACTACTTTCTTTTGTTCTACAATACTGGGACGATTGGAAGGCCTCTTGAGGATCCTAGTGGGTGTGAAGGTGTTTTGACTATGAGTTGATGAATAAGAATTCTGAGATACACTCTTTTTGGAGTTCTCAAGGAATCTAGAATTTTGTCTTTATTTAACTTCCTTCTTGTGAGAAATTCGAGCTTCTACCTTAGGATCGACAATATCTTTTTTATTCAACATGGGTTTTCTTTTGGAATGAGACGAAGATTTGGAGTCGTACTGAAGGATTGTTGAACATAGGCTTAATGGGAACTAGTTTTGCTTTGGAAATCACTTGAGGTTCAGAGTCACATGAGATTGACTCATCAACATCACTATCTAAAGATGCCCAAACACACTCTGAAGGTTCAGGTCCAGTTGATTCCGGAAAAATTTCCTCAACAACACATTTGTTAGGAGGGTTGTGGTTCGGATTTTGAACAACAGAACTTGGAGTACTAGAGTTGAATTAAGGTCTGATTCAGGTCCAGGTTTATTAGAGGCGGAAATTGTGTAGAATCGGGACACTTGACAACTATAGGCTTAAACCCAGGAATCAAGGATGCAAAATGGTCAGGAGTCTGATGAAGGGGTGACAAGGGAGAAATAGGTGTATCCGAAATTTTAATGTTCGGAACATCTCCCATAAAGGTCAGATTTTGTAACTCCTTCAAGGGTGAACAACTGGTTTCGGAAACTTGCTTTCGAGACCAGGAGCTTTTGACCAAGGATGACGAAAATTGTGAGTCATCCATTCATTTGCTTCAAGAATGTCTATGGCATGGTGCATGGCATCAATCTTAGCATCGAGATGTTTGTTATCAGCAATTAAAACATTTCTTTTAGAATAAGTGATTTCACATTTGTCTTTAAGAATGGTACATTCATCTTTTGACATTACAAGCTCATGTTCTAAAGACTCTATTTTTAACTTCTTATCATCAAAACGTAACCTAAGACGACTTAATTCACTATCCTTCTTCTCACTGGCTTTTATGGTCGACTCACAGGCTTTGTAAATGATGTTCATTTCTGATTGGATCTGGGTTAGATACGGTTCACAAAGAGACAAGTCAAAATTATTATTCGTAATCATAGATTTTACCTGTTGAACGATGCTTCTGCTAGGTGGATCGTTAGTAGCCATGTAGCAGTAGTTTGGTTCAGCATCTTCATCATCTCTTTCAGACCCAGACGACCAGTAGCCTTCATCACATTCAATTTCTTGTCGATCCATAAGACACATGTTTCTGCCAGTGGATACGTCATCATCATCTCCAGATGACCAATACCCTTCCACATCCCTTGATATAGTTGTAACAAAAGCCTTTTAACTTCCAATCCTTGAGCTCGGCGTGCATAGTAAGCAGAGTCCTTTATCTTTAGTTTTTGTGGGACTTCGGCTAAGAAATCTTTGGCAAAATGGTTTGCATGTCCACATTTGTGACACACAATCTTGGGTTTTTGAGACTTCAGAATATGTGGAGGTTCCGAGGTGGGATTCGTAGTGGGAAGATTTGGCTTGTAGGCTGGTGGATTTTCGGAAAGTTTGTTGAATGGTTGATGATTATTTTGGTGAGGATCTTGAAAATGGTTGTTGTAAGGCTTGTTGAAAGGAAGGTTGTATTTCATTGAAAGAAGGACAAACTCTTGTTGGAAACATAGTTCGGAGTCCATTTCTTCAGAGTTAAGATCACCCATGGATTGATAGTTAGAGTTTGAGAGAGTAGGAACAGTTGGGGGTGAGGGTTGAACAGGAGGGATATAAGGAACAACAGCGATGAGGGGGTCCGAAAAGATTGGGTTTGAGATTTGTGGATCATAGGAACTGACTAGAGCTAAAAGACCTCCAGTGAGGTCGCGTAGAGTTTGAGCAACATTTGACTCATGACCTTGAAGCTCATCAAAAAGTTGATAGAGATTGAGCTTTTTCAGAGACCCATTGCTCTGAATACATGATTTCACATTTCCCCATCCCTTTCTGAGACTGTTAATGAACTTGAGATTGTACTCAAGTGGAGTTTGAACTATCCTATGCGTTGTGATGTTGTTGATGACGATTTGATATCTGTTTGAGGCTGAGGCAATACATTCACCAGGTGTTGTAGTGAAAGTGTTGAACTCATTGACAACCGAAGTCAGGCGCTTATCCTTCATGTTCTCTGACCCTTCAAATAAATCTTGAAGTGTGTCCCAAATCTCTTTTGCGGACTTGCATAGTTTGATGTGGTTAAAGAGAGAAGGTGGAACACCAAACACCATTTCCGAAAAGGCAACTTGATCAGCATGCAACTTTTCAAGATCATCAGCAGTGAGAGGTGTTTCTCGTTGTTCATCCTGTCCCAAGAGAGTTGCAGCAGCATCTCTAACAATGGTTCGAACTGGAACATGAGGACCTTCTTTAACGGATCTGCAGATAGATTCACCTTTTTCTTTTCCAAGTAAAAATCTCTCCATTCTGACTTTCCAATGATCATATTCTTCAACAACTAGCAGTGGGGAACGTGTAGGGAAACTCATGCTATTTTCTATTTGCATTGAGTACATTTGTTGAGTATCAGGAGCAGCTATTGAAGTTAAGATATCTTCAGCAAAAGTTGTATATAGAAGAACTTTTATCCTGAACACATAAATGATCGAAATACCAAGGTAATCTCGAATCAACTATAATCTGTTCTTATGGATGTAAAGGACAACCACTCAAGCTCTAATACCAATTGTAAGAAGAAGAATCTTGTTGCGCAAGGACAAGGATTGAAAACTTAAACCTTGAGTTAATGCTTCAGATCAATGTCTGCTACTAACTTAATGGTTCCAGTCGACTCTGGCAAGACCAGTCAAGACTGAATATGAGAATCAACAAAGTACTTCAAGTATTAAATATAAGACAATGAATATGATCAAGTAAAGACAATAAATAAACACAAGGAATGTTTGAAATATTGATTAGAGAGAAAGGTGCAAGTGAAGTAAATGTGAAAATGTCTATCTTTGGTGAAGTAATCCATCTTTTGATATTGTCATTGAAAGCTCCTTATATAGAGGAATAAGGTACATAGTACAAACCAAAAACATACATAGGACTGGAAAATAGAGTTACTCCTGACACTCTGATTATCTAAGTTTTGACAAAAGAGACTAAGTCCTATGACATGTTACATCAAATAAAATGACAAATTCAATAAATGCATACTAACAAAATGGCTTTGGATATATCATTATTCCGGACACAATCTTCATTCTGGAATGTCTTCACTACGTTCTTCTTATAAACTTCTCCTCCGGACGCAAGCTACACTTCTAAACACAAGTTGACTCGGAACATTTTCACTCCTAAACTTGAACTGACTTAGGAACTTATTGGGTGATTGCTAGAGGTTCACTTTCAGGTTCCAACAAACCTCTAAACCTTTTTGTGACACCACATGTCCAAGTATCAATCCCTTGTCAACCATAAAATGACATTTTTCATAATTAAGGACTAGATTTGTGTCAATGCACCTTTGTAAGATTTTGGTGAGATTTTACAAACATTCATCAAAAGAATTTCCATAAATAGTGAAATCGTCCATGAAAACCTCTATGATATTTTCAACATATTCTGAAAATATGCTCGCCATACATCTTTGAAAAGTCGCGGGTGCATTGCATAAGCCGAAGGGCATGCGTCTATACGCGAAGGTGCGAAAAGGGCATGTGAATGTGGTTTTCTCTTGGTCTTCTGGGGCAACCGGAATTTGGTGAAACCCAGAAAAACCATCAAGGCAACAATATTGAGATTTCTCGGCCAATCTTTCCAGCATCTGATCGATGAATGGCAAAGGGAAATGGTCTATGCGAGTGGAAGCATTCAATTTCCTATAATCGATACAAACCCTCCACCCGTTTTGCACACGGGTAGGTACCAAATCCCCTTCATTGTTTTTAACAACTATGACTCCTGCTTTTTTCGGGACAACTTGCACGAGACTTACCCATTTACTATCAGAAATGGGATAGATTACACCTGCATTCAAGAGTTTCATGATCTCCTTTTTCACCACCTCCATCATGGGTGGATTCAATCTCCTTTGGGCTTTGCGGGTTGGTTTAAAGTCCTCTTGCATCAATATTTTATGCATGCATAATTATGGACTCAACCCTTTTATGTCTGTAATGGTCAAACCAATAGCCTCCTTGTACTTTTTCAAAATTCCAACCAACTCTTTTTCTTCTTCTTTTGCTAGCTTGGTTAAAATTATCACTAGTTATGTCTCTTCCTCTCCAAGATAGACATACTTGAGATGGTCGGAAAGAGTCTTCAAGTCAAGACTCGATGGTTGTACTATGGATGGAAGGAGTTTTGGATCATAATTTTTGAGCTTCATGCAGGGTGGATCAACTCTCATAGGTTGTGCTTTTTCCAAGGAGTTGATTGCTTTAATTAATTCGTCCTCCAAAGTGTACCTATCAGCCAGATTCTTGATCCCTATCTCATCAAAATGCTTGCTCAAGATGGTGGTTAGCACATCTTGGCTTGAAAACTCAAAACAATCGTCAGTACATGAATCAATAACATCTATGAAGTTTAAGGAATGAATATCACTAGGATAATGCATAACTTCAAAGATATTAAAGTTGATCGCCTCACCATCGAACTCCATAGACAAAGTACCATTTGCTGCATCTATTTTTGTTTTTGCGGTACTCATGAAACGTCTCCCCAAAAGGATGGAGCTCGATTGTGGGGTGTTGTCTCCAAAACATAAAAATCAGCAGGAAATACAAGTTCATTGACTTGCACTAACACATCCTCCAATACACCTTTTAGGTGTACCAAAGACCAATCGGCAAGTTGAATAATGACTCCAGTTTTTGATAAAGGTCCAATTCCCATTGTTTTATAGCTTGAATAGGGTAAGACATTAATTGATGCCCCAAGGTCTAGCATGGAACGTGGCACAAAAAGGTTACCCATTTTACAAGGAACCGTGAATACACCTAGGTCCTTGCATTTTTTAGGTAGCCGTTTTTGTAACACAGCGGACACATTTTCTCCTACTTTCACCGTTTGATTTCCTTTGATCTTTTTCTTAGATGTGAAAAGTTCCTTTAGGAACTTAGCATATCTAGGAATTTGTGTGATAGCATCTAAAAGAGGGATATTAATATCAACCCTTCGGAACATTCCCATGATCTCGTCATCTTCCCGTTCTATCTTTGTGCTTGTTAGCCTTGAAGGAAATGGTGCCGGTGTGACTATTGCTTTGATGTCATTTGGATTTTTTTGACTTTGAAGTATCAATATTTTCATTCTCTTTGACCTCTTCCTCCACTTCAATCTCCCTTTCTCCCTCTTCTTCATTCGGCTTTCTTGGTCCGTCATAACTTTTTCCACCTCTTAAGGTAATGGCACATGCACTGTGTTTCGGGTTCTTCTCGGTTTGAGATGGTAGCTTGCCTTATGATTCCATCTTGCTCACAGATTGCGCAATTTATGATACTTGTTGCTCCAAGCTTGTTATGCTTGCCTTGGTTTCTTGTTGGAAGCTTTGAGTGCTAGTGGCAAGGCTTTTGACAATATCTTCTAATGACATGCTTGATGAACCCCTTTGTGGAGGTGGTTGTTGTGGATGCCTTGGCTGAAAATTTTGAGTTTGAAACGGTGGCCTTTATTGATTTTGAGGAAATGGTGGTCTTTGTTGGTATTGATGTGGTTGACTTGGTTAATAACTTCCATGTTGATTTCCTCCCCTACCTTGATTGTTGTTCCATCTTTGGTCACCCCGTGTCTGCTCAAATCCCCTTTGATTTGACCCGGAATATCCTCCTAAAGCATTTGCTTCCGCATAATCCTTATCTTGAAGTTGAGGGCACATGTCGGTTGAATGCCCCACTTGAGTGCAAATACCGCAAGGGCGGGGTGTGGGCTGCACACCTTTGTCTTTAGCTAACATCATAACCACGTTTGTAAACTCGGACAATCGAGCTTCAATTTAACGAGTTTGGACTTCCTTTACACCTCGGGGTGCATCCGTACCATTCTTCATCATGATTTGAATGCTTAGAATCTTCAGCCATGTTCTTGATTAGATTGCGGATTTCGGTTGGAGTCTTGTCGGATAAAGATCCGCCACTGGAGGCATTAAGAAGCCTTCTTTCCATTGGAGTCATGCCTTCAATGAAGTATTGGAAGAGCTGGTATTTGGTGATTCCATGCTTTGGACATCGGGCACAAAGTTTCTTGAATCTCTCCCAATACGTGTGAAAGGCTTCTTTTTTATGTTGTTTGATTCCAATGATTTCCCTATGTAGGGCTGAAGCTTTCATCTCTGGGAAGTATTTGTCCAAAAAGAGGCATGCAAGATCTACCGAAGTAGTACCGTCCCCGATGGGAGGTCATAGAGCCAGTCTTTTGAAGCATCTTACACTGCAAATGGGAATGCCCTAAGCTTGATTTAATCCTCCGTGACATTGTGTGGTTTCATGCCCACACACACAACATGGAATTGATTAAAAACTTGTGGGGATCTTCATTTTCCAGGCCTCTAAAGGTTGGGAGTAAGTGGATAAGACCGAATTTTAGTTCTAAGTTGGTGCCTGTCGGATATGTGATGCAAAGAGGTTGTTGAGTAACCTCTTGCCTCGCCCATTGGCGAAGGGTTTGCTCGGGTGGTGGATTTGGAGGTGGATTCCCTCCATGGTTAACTCCCATGGTATGAGTAGTGGTTGAAGTTTTTGTGGGTGTAGTGTTTGGGATATTATAAGTAGGTGAAGAGGGTGGAGTCGTATTTTTGGGTGAGGTTGGTTGAGATGAGAGTGATAGGTTTTCTGTTTCTGATGCAGATACACTTGAGAGGGGTATGTCCTCCTAAATGTTGATGACTGGAAGGTTAGATGATGAAGAAGTCATGGAGCCCGGTTACTTCTTACGAAGCTTGGCTTGCTTCCTTAACTTCTTTGCAATTTTCTCTATCTCCGAATCAATTGGCAGTGGTGTACCTGTACGGAAATATCTATGCATAAACAATTAGTAACACCGTGTCCCCGGCAACAGCGCCAATTTTTTAGGCTTGTCAAACCCAACAAATAAAGGGGTATGATATACTCCAAAAGAACACTACTATATTGCACTAAAGGGTGGTACAAGGCAAGTAGGGTCGATCCACAGAGACACGGGACAATCAATCTATACCTCTTTGTGCAAGGTACTTTGGTCACCAACAGTAAAGAGGGGGGTTTTGAATGAAATGATTAGAACAAATAATTAAAGACATAAGTAATCGACTAGATAAGTGAATTAAATTCAAAAATTGTAAGGACTCCAACTTTATGTATGACAACTTAGCAATGCGATTCAAAGACGACTAGATACTTGCTCAATTCTATCTAAGTTAGTACTTGAAAGTGTTAACAAGCTCTAACACTTCCCATTCACCACATTAATTAACCAAAACAAGCTGTTTGATTAACCCTAACCTTACTAACCTAATCTAAACAATCTCTTAGAATTAGATTAAAAGATTGCATTAAAGTTTATGTGAATGTTCCAAACAACAACCAATACTCTTCACAAGCTCGGGAGTGTAAGAATGTGTGAATAAGATTTACACTAAATTCATTCAATGGAAATCAGTTTAGTGCTTGTTACTTACTCCAATTCACAAAACAATTACGGATTTTGCAATTGGATAACTTGAATGACCTAACCCTAATTCAAATGGCCAATAAGAATCACAATTAGAATCAAACATTCGATTAAAGCAAAATCAATTTCACTAGATAGAAATTAAAAGAAAACATATGGTCATATGATTGAAATAGCAACTAAGAAGTCAAAACATGAAGTTGGAGAAACTAGGGTTCTAGCCACACATGGCTAGAACAATATCACAAGTTGCAAAGATGGAAATAATGTGAAATTACAACTTACAAATAAAAGAAATAATGTTTCCAAATGGTAAATGATCAAATCCTTACAAAAAGCTTCGAAATCCCCTCACCAATAGTGCTCTGATATGATGTGTGTTTGTAAAAATGACCTAATTCCCGTCAAATGAAAAATAGGAAAAACTGCCAAAAGTTGGTTATATGGTCGAACACGGCCCGTGTCAAAATAGAACAAATCAACACAGGTCGTGTTGAGTGGGAAATGGCATGCAATCCTCGATTTTTCATTCTAAAAGTACAATGCTCATTTGGGCCAACACGGCTCATGTCAAAATAGGCTAAACTGACACGGGTCGTGTTTAGTGTAGTCAACAACTCCTTTTCTGGTCTAACACGAACCGTTCTCCTTTTGCAGTGTAAATCCAACACGACCCGTGTACTCATCTAACTCCTAATCCAAACTTGATTTTTCAACTTTTCCGTTCTTCGCCCGATCATCCCGAAATCTTCACCAATGCTTCCCGGAACCTCCCAAAGCGCGTTCTAACCTCCGGTTTACCTGAAAAGAACATGAAAGCGTGGAAATAAGGTTGTTCTAGAGACTAGCATGAATTGGATGAAATGCACGAAAAATAAATAATAATTATGCTAAATAGATGCATAAAAGGAATAAAAGGTGTGCAAAAGGGTGCACAAAATGCACCTAACAATAGGGTTGGTGGGTCAAGTTATTGATCCAAGTTCGACTAGACGATCTAGATGTTATCAGTAGGAGTTGAGACTAATTAAAAGCTCCTAGCGTAAATTGACAAGAGTTCAATTATAGGAGTGACTTGTTGTTAAAACTTGCATAAATGGTGTTAGTTGTTGGAGATTCAGCTGTGGAGACGCCTCGTCAGATGAGATGTCATTGTAGTAATATCAATAAAAGTTCGAATTGCAAGGAAAGGATCTAAGGATTTCTTTTGAGATTTAGAATTGCAATACGATGGAAAAGTATTGTCAGAGAGTTGTTCAAGCTTTTGGGTAAAGAGTTTCGGTTCAGACGATAGAGAACACAAAAGGATAATAAGTGACTAGTCTAAGCTTCCTAAATACACTCGTTTAGTTAAGGGTCATGTTCAATAGATCGTCGAGTGCGACTACGTACACGTCTAGTGTTGCATCAGTGATAGACTACGTGTTTTGTTTAGAATTCTCTTATAGGTGTAGGGTTGTATTCGAACTAGAACATTCATAAGTTAATATAGGACGACAATTAGTCTTTAGAATTCGTGCTACCATGTAATGACCTGTTAGTGCGTCATTATTATCTTCGATTTTTGGGGTAAGCTATGTGTATGGTTAGTTATTCCATTTGTCGATAAGCGTAAGAGTTAATATAAAACTAGGACCGAATTTTAACATTCGTAGTTTGAAATAGGACAATCGTTAGACTTTAGCATGCGTACGGTGTAGATTAAGTACCTCAGATCGGTTGTAGCCTCAAAAGTTTTAGTATCGAAGATCCTTTGTGATTAATAGATATCAAGGAAGGATGATAACTGTGTTCTTTCAGGACAGTGTGATAATGGCTGTGAGTCTTCAAGACAACTGAGGGGTTGATCATGAGTCTTTAGGCTCGATCGGGACGGTGACAAGAGTGATATGGAATCGTAATCCTAGTAACTGGATAGTATCACGACATGTCGTGAGGAGACATAGGAACTAATTACTCGGGCAATAGTTGTACCTTGATATAGGTAAGGTACTTAGATCCTTGCAAGAAGTTTATTGGTGACCTATTAGGTTGAAAGATGAGCAAGCCTTACGATGAGTCTGTCACAAATATTATAGTATTGGCTCCAGAATTTTCAAAATAGTAAACCTGTCATAATAGCTTTCGTTAAATTTCAGGATTTTGGAACACCTGAACTAGGTAGAAAGACCACTTTCAATCTAGCTTTGTGGATGTTTTAAGGATGTACCATAGAAAGATGTCATGGGACACAAAGTTAGAATGATATACCATAAGATTTTTATAGGGGCATGTTTTGGAAGGTGGATTTTGTTCGGTTGTCATAGATAAATTTCCCTAGTTACTCGCTTCATAAAAGTCAACAGTATTCTTATTCAAAGGAAAAAAATCAACATTTTACGTCTGAAGGTGATCGCCAGTCATAGAGTATAAATTCTGGAAGTCCAGACCGACGAGTTCCTGGTTTCCGAAAACTTCACGAGAAGTTTGGGAGTATGTGCAAAGTGGAAAGCAAAGTTCTAAGGGAAATATCGATGCAACAATGTCGGCTCGATCACGAGTTAATCTCGATAACACCAATAAGATGACATGTAGGAATTATCTCAAGGTACGTTAGAAGCAGGATTTCGGGGACGAAATCTTTGTAAGTACGGGAGAGTTGTTACACCCCGTTTTTATAGTAGAATTTAATATAAATGTCACACCCCCAAACCAGACGGTGGAAACGTCCGGGGATGGAGGACTTTAATTGTAGTATCACAACACATGCATCATAGTAATCAAAGTACAAGCAACCATTGTATTTAAAAGGTATAATTATTTACATGTGTTCAATCATTGTATATTGAACCAAAATATAGTTATACAAAAGAAGATATGACTCAACATAGCTCCATCTTCTCAAAAAGCTCGGGGAGTACCTGTGTATTATTTCCCTGAGAATACAAGTAATTTGAAAAGAGAGTATCAACATAAAGTTGAGTGAGTGAATAAGTGTTTATGTGAATAAGTGTTTATGTTTAAAGGATGTCTCCGTATCTAGAATATGTAAATTGTTCCAGAAAATCCTATATTTTCTGTTGTATATGAAAAGTAGTTTTATTCCCATAAAACCATTCTCTTTGTATTAATGTTTTTTATTTGTATTCCTTTATGAAAACTTGTAACTGAGAGTGTGTCTGGCTCCACCAGCTGTTATTGAAAACTGTATTGAACCATTGTAGTTTGTATTCTGTAAACTGGTACTTTGAAGGTGTACTTTCGTTTAGTTGTTTATACACTAACGTATTGTTAATATCTTTTTAATGAGTTATTATAACAATACTATGACTGATGGCCTGAAACAAACGCTTTGTGGGCATTTAAACTGGTGATAACAATTGCCACTCATCGGCGTGTATGACTGACTGTAGCTAGCAGCCTGAGTGCGGGGTTGTCAATCCCGATATAGATCTACACACAACTTGTTTCGATCCCCGGCTGGAGATTCTGGTTATAATGTCAGGACTTTTCCTATGTTGTCTAAAATGAATTAAACAACCTGAATTGAATGTCTCATAAAAAGCAAATAAACGTTACATGTATATTAGTTATGAAAACCCAATCATTCTGAAATAAATGATCGACAGTATGTTCTTGAATTAGTATTTCGAACATGTATGTTCTTGAATCAAAACTCAATCATCCTGAAATAAATGATTGACAATATGTTCTTGTATTAGTATTCCAAACATGTATTTGATAAGTGTAAACCCTTGATTTGTTCTGAATCAAAACCCTTGTTTCTTGTAAGACAGTGTATTCTAGTATACTTGAATCATGAATTATTGTTCTATGTATAAATTATACCTATTATAATTTATATGTACTTTCTGAATCTGAATTTAACTATGTTTGCATGTAATCCCTTGCTCAGCATGTTACAAAGGTAGTTAAACTGATGAAATAACTATTATATTTATATACATATACAATTTTATATATAAGTTAAATTTAAACGACACTCGGACAAATAACCGGTACTATAAGCCCACATCCAAACAAGGAAAAGGACCCAGAATGAGTTATCAGTCCTAAGTCTTTTAAATCTCATTTATATACATATATATATATACATACATATATATATATATATATATATATATATATATATATAAATATGAATTTTGGGGAAAAATATAAGTTTATAAAAGAGTTTAATGTTTTGAGTATTTTTAATGATTTAATGTTGTTTTATCATGATTTGAAATCATGATTTTATAACACAAAGTTCTTGTGTTATGCTTGTATCCCCCCCCCCCCCAAAACAGTAGAAATTATGAAAATACGGGGGTATGAACTCACTTGACAGGTGGTGAATTGGACAGGGTTTCGTTTCCCAGAAAGGAGTTTATCTGCCGCGAAACCGGCTTAAATCGGGAAGAGTTTCGACTGGAGAGAGGTTCACTTCTCGGGAATCTCGGGGCTTCGAGGCTTGATTATGGTTTTAGATCTGATACCGGGGCTTTAGGGGTTGTATGTGATCTTATGGAGGTGAAAGGGGTGAAAGTGTGTGAAAATTGGTGTGAAAAATGGGGTTTCTTCGGAAGCCCTCGCATGGCTTTTATAGGCCGAGGCCTCGGTCCGAAGGAGCTTAGTCAGCAGCACACGCGTCGGACAGGCAAAGGGTACACGAGGCGAGGCTTCGGACGTGGCAGCTTCTGAGTGGGCTGAACTTCGGTCCAATGGGAAGAGAGCAGGTGTCCGAAGGGGTGTCCGGGGGGTGTCCGATGCGAAGGTGTTGGCTTCTTAGTGGACCTCGGTTGTGGTCCAATCAGCTGGTGACATGGGAGATTTTGGTCCAATCCAATGGTGCCACGTGGAGGCCTGCATGCGAGGGTGACGTGTCCGAGGGTCACCCATTGGAGTCGACAAGACGGTCAACGCCGTCCTTACGGAATGGCACGAGGTTTCTATAACGTCTCTAGAAGAGGAACCGCTGACAGAGCTCTTCCAGTTATAGTGAACTGAATAGCCCGACAATTCGATCAGTCAAGGATATCGATCATTCGGATCCTAGAAGTGAATGCGGTTGCGCAGGCTAACACTACAGATATCCTTCGTCTTGACGAAATGCAAGATGACACCCATCACCATACTGAAGCCCTTCAAAGGCAACTTAATGCTGCTGAATCAGAGATAAGAGAACTGAGGGAGCATCAAGCTGCCCAAGAGAGGCGCTGGAAAGCACAAGACGAAGCGGAACCTAGCAACCGTCGTAGAAGTCGCCGCAAGTAGTGTTCACACTACTTCTACTTTCTACCTTCTATATCGAATGTATATACTACTTTTCACGATATGTACAAAACCGAGTATCAATAAAACAATAAGCACTTTACTTCAACAAAGAGTTATTACAGTTCTCATAAACATCCTATTCTAAAGTCTTGGATCACAGAAATGTTCCAATGTTATTTTTCATACTTTCAATACGACCGCAGAATTTTTTTTTTCGGTAGGTCGGTTTGATGTCGACACTTTCTCAGTATTGGGGTATATTATAATTCTGATTTCAGGTCAAGTTTTCGGACCTTATGTACTTGATATACCAATACAGTCGACATATACATTCATACCCTTGAAAAATAACCATTCAATTTCATATTATCCTGTTGCAAGTTGTACTTGCAGTGGATTTCTATTTCCAATTCTTTACAAGATTCGTGTTGAGTTAAGTGTTTTGTTCAAAGATATCAAATTCATATTCATTCTTGATATCTTACCATCTTTTATCTTTTAACTTGTATAGAAAAGATGCCTCCTCGTAGAAGTCCAAGACATATCAAAACCAATGAAGCACCGACGCCACCCCCACAACCACCTCCTCAATTCGACCCCGCTATGTTTCAAGCGGCGGTCACGGCAGCTGTAGCGGCTGCCATGTCTCACGTTCATACTCCTGGTGTTAGTGGGTCGGGAGTTGGTGCACATCCTTCCAACCATGGCGAAAGTCATGGGCATTCACGAGAGTGCACTTATAAAGACTTCTCGAATGCCAAACCCATGACTTTTAATGGAACTGGGGGTGTAATGGTTTTAAGGCAATGGATTGAAAAGACAAAAGCAATCTTTGAAATTTTCTCCTGTTCAGAAAGTAGCAAAGTTAAATTTGCTGCTTGTACTTTCTCAAATAGGGCCCTGACATGGTGGAATGGCCATGTTAAGTCACTAACTTTGGTAGTGGCTAATTCAATGAACTGGGAGAACTTAAAAGCCATGCTGATGCGGGAATACTGTCCGCGCGGCAAAATTCAAAAACTTGAGCAAGAGTTCTGGGGTCTTATCATGGCCGGTGCAGACATAACAACTTACACGAATCGGTTCTGTGACTTGGCGATTCTGTGTCCTGAAATGGTTGCTCTGGAGAGCAAAAAGTTCGAAAGGTATATTTGGGGACTGTCGCCCCAGATACAGGCAAGTGTCATTGCCTCTAGACCTGCTACCTTTGACAGTGCCAATGAATTGGCACAGTCACTTATTGACCACGGAAATCGTCAAAATTTTGTGGTTACTGCTCCAGAACAACCTAAGGAGAACAACAACAACAACAGCAAGAAGAAGGTGTGGAACTAGAGGAAGGGAAAATCTCCTCTGGAACCTTCAAAGAAGCAACAAGTAGTGGCAGTCCATGCTACTACTGTACCTGCTACCATACCTACTGCCGTACCTGCTGCTGTCCCTAATAACCTTGCACCAACAAAGCCCTATGCTGGTACCCTCCCTAAATGCAACAAGTGCAATTTTCACCACAACAGAAATTGCCAAGAAATGCAGTGCCGTAACTGCAACAGGAAAGGGCAGACTGCCCGATTCTGTAGAATACCACCCCAACCACTTAACCAAGTACCTGCCGCTGGAGTAGGCCGAGCATGCTACCAATGCGGTGATGTGGGGCATTTTAAGAGAGATTGTCCAAAGGCTGGAAATGCCGGTGGAGTTGGGAGAATACTAGCCTTGGGTCATGAAGAAGCAGTGGCAGACACTGCAGTGGTCACGGGTACGTTCCTGTTCAACAATACTTATGCATGCATTCTATTTGATTGTGGTGCTGAGAGGAGCTTCGTGAGACATAATTTTAAACATCTACTAAATCAAAACTCCCAACCACTAAACGAAACTTTCACAGTAGAAATGGCTAATGGGAAATCTGAATCCACCAATGATATATACATAGGATGTATCCTTACCTTGAATGACTTGTCTTTTCCAATAGACCTTATGCCGGTCTCTATCAAAAGTTTTGACATCATAATAGGTATGGATTGGTTATGCCCCAACCATGCCGACATCGTATGTTATGAAAGAGCTATTTGTTTGAACTTGCCAACTAATGAAACTCTTATTGTCTATGGCGCAAACCCGGAACGAACCTTCAGATCATTTCTTGCATCAAAGCACATAAATACCTTCGCAAGGAGTATTGTGCTTTCTTAGTTCACGTGGTAGACAAAAAGAAAGAAGTGAAAGATATCGCGAGCATTCCAGAGGTCTGCAACTTTCCCGATATTTTTCCCGATGATCTTCCTGGAGTACCTCCCGAACAACAAGTCGAATTCCGAATCGACATAATCCCTGGAGCTACTCCCGTAGCCAAATCCCCCTATCGTCTTGCACCTTCTGAAATGCAAGAATTGTCCAGCCAGCTTAACGAACTCCTTAACAAAGGTTTCATAAGACCAAGCTTCTCACCTTGGGGAGCACCGGTTTTGTTCGTAAAGAATAAGGATGGATCATTCTGCATGTGCATAGACTACCGCGAGCTGAATAAACTTACCATCAAGAATCGATACCCTCTGCCTCGCATTGACGATCTGTTCGACCAACTTCAAGGTGCGAACTACTTCTCGAAAATAGACTTAAGATCCGGGTATCACCAGTTACGGATTTTGGAGGAAGACATTCCCAAGACCGCGTTTAGAACTCGTTATGGTCATTACGAGTTTATTGTGATGCCATTCGGATTGACGAATGCACCTGCTGTGTTCATGGATCTAATGAACAGAGTGTGTCGTCCATTCCTGGACAAGTTCGTCATAGTCTTCATCGACGACATCCTTATCTACTCAAGGAGCAAGGAGGAACATAGCCTACATCTTCGTCAAATATTACAAACCCTTAGGACAGAAAAACTATATGCGAAGTTTTCAAAGTGCGAGTTTTGGATTAGGAAGGTTGAATTCCTAGGTCACGTGGTCAGTTCAGAAGGAGTACATGTGGACCCTTCCAAAATCAAAGCAATTGAAAACCGGCCAGCACCCAAAATACCTACAGAAATCTGTCAATTCTTAGGTCTTGTTGGCTACTATCACAGATTCATCTAAAATTTCTCCCGAATCGCTAAACCGCTTACCACCCGGACGCAAAAGGGTGTAACTTTTAGTTGGGGAGAGAAGCAAGAAGCAGCATTCCAAACGCTCAAACAAGCCTTGTGCAGTGCACCGATCTTGTCTCTACCCGAAGGGACATAACACTTTGTAGTGTACTGTGATGCTTCAAATCAAGGGCTTGGGTGTGTACTTATGCAAAGAGGAAAGGTTATCTCCTACGCCTCACGACAACTTAAGACGCATGAAGTCAACTATACAACACACGACCTTGAACTAGGATCGGTGGTATTTGCTCTGAAGATCTGGAGACATTACCTATATGGCACGAAATGCACAATATTCACGGACCATAAAAGTCTCCAGCATATCTTCGACCAAAAAGAGTTGAACATGAGACAACGACGATGGGTGGAGCTACTGAACGTTAAAAATTCATAACTTGTTCATCCGACGTCCGTTTTTGCCTGTCTTTTTACCGTTGTACTACTACCGACGAGACCTTCAATTTTCGTTTAGGTTGTGTCGGCTAAAAATCGCTCAATCTTTATTTCGAGTTTTTAGCTGTACACTGCTATACTGAAACTTAGAAAAATCATAACTTCCTTATACGAAGTCAGATTTTTCCGTTCTTTTTATGAAAGTTCTCGGTTTAACATAAAATACAACTTTCATATAGATTGTTAAGGCTAAAAAGCCTATTATTGAAAATTCACTTTTTACACTGAACAGTGTTTTGCCGGTTTTGTCACGGATTTTCGATTGGTCATAACTTCTTCGTTATAACTCGGATTTTAGTGTTATTTTTGTTTTTGGAAAACTTGTTACAATCTCTATCACTTGGTTCATCCCAATCGAGATTGTTAAATAATTTATTTTTGAGGGTTAATTATATAAATATGCATATTATGCTAAAATTTCTCTTTATTATTATTATAAAAAGAAATACACATTGACCTATACTATTACATAGGTTTGAAATAATGATTTGTTACATTATCCCCCCGTTAGATAGAATTTCGTCTCGAAATTAGTATTTCAGATAGACTAGGGAAAAAGATGTGGATATTTTTGTTTCATTTGATCCTCCCGTTCCCAAGTGAATTCAGGTCCCCGTTTTGCATTCCAGCGAACCTTCACTATTGGGATACAGCTTTGTTTAGTTTTCTTAACTTCCCTGTCTAGAATCTCTACGGGTTCTTCCATAAAGTTAAGACTCTCGTTTAACTCGATTTCCTCGAGTGGGATCACAAGAGTCTCGTCAGATAGACACTTTTTCAAGTTCGAAACGTGGAAGGTAGGATGAATGTTATTTAGTTCTTGGGGTAGTCGAAGTTTGTAAGCTACAGGACCAATTCTAGCAAGAATTTCGAAGGGTCCTATGTACTTTGGACTCAATTTGTCACGTTTTCCAAAGCGTATCATGCCCTTCCAGGGTGAGACCTTTAACAAGACGCGGTCACAAACCTGGAATTCCAAGGGTTTTCTCCGTTTGTCAGCGTAGCTTTTTTGTCTATCTCTGGAAGCTTTAAGTCGCTCCCGAATTTGTACGATTTTGTCGGTGGTTTCTCGAATGATTTCCGGACCAGTGGGAGCACTGTCAGGAGTTTGACCTCTAGCTAGTTGCGTGTCACCCACTTCAGCCCAGCACAGAGGGGATCTGGACTTGCGGCCATAGAGGGCTTCGAGTGGAGCAACCTTTATGCTAGTGTGATAACTGTTGTTATAAGAGAATTCAACAAGGGGTAAATATATATCCCATGCTTTTCCAAAGTCTATCACACAAGCTCGTAACATGTCTTCCAATGTTTGAATCGTTCTCTCACTTTGTCCGTCAGTTTATGGATGGTAGGCTGTACTCATGTCCAGCCTAGTTCCCAAAGAGTTTTGTAGAGACTGCCAGAAACGAGAGGTGAATCTACTATCTCGGTCCGAAATAATAGATATCAGTACACCATGCAGTCTGACATTATCCCTGAGGTAAGTTCGGGTTAGTTTCTCCATCTTGTCGGTTTCTTTTATTGGCAAGAAGTGTGCGGATTTGGTTAATCTGTCGACGATTACCCAAATAGTATCATAACCACCCGAAGTCTTGGGTAATTTGGTTATGAAATCCATTGTAATCCGCTCCCACTTCCATTCAGGGATTTTAGGTTGTTGTAATAAACCTGAAGGTTTTTGGTATTCTACCTTAACTTTGGCACAAGTAAGGCACTTGCCCACAAAGGTAGCGATTTCGGCCTTCATGTTAGGCCACCAATATAGTTTCTTAAGGTCCAGATACATCTTGTCGGAACCTGGATGAATGGAGTATCGGGTTTTGTGTGCTTCATTCATAACCACGTCTCTGTAACCACCGAACTTTGGTGTCCAGATCTGGTTCATGAAATAATAGATTTCATCATCTCTGACTTCGAAGTTCTTATCCATTCCTCTCAGAGTTTCACCTGCCACGTTTTCGGGTTTCAAGGCTTCTAGTTGAGCTTCTTTGATTTGTGTGGACAGATGTGAATGGATTGTCAAGGTCAACGACTTTACTCGGTGTCCCGAGTATTCTTTTCTGCTAAGGGCATCAGCTACTACGTTTGCTTTACCAGGGTGATAAAGAATTTCACATTCGTAGTCGTTCAGTAGCTCTACCCATCGTCGTTGTCTCATGTTCAACTCTTTTTGGTCGAAGATATGCTGGAGACTTTTATGGTCCGTGAATATTGTGCATTTCGTGCCATATAGGTAATGTCTCCAGATCTTCAGAGCAAATACCACCGATCCTAGTTCAAGGTCGTGTGTTGTATAGTTGACTTCATGCGTCTTAAGTTGTCGTGAGGCGTAGGAGATAACCTTTCCTCTTTGCATAAGTACACACCCAAGCCCTTGATTTGAAGCATCACAGTACACTACAAAGTGTTATGTCCCTTCGGGTAGAAACAAGATCAGTGCACTGCACAAGGCTTGTTTGAGCGTTTGGAATGCTGCTTCTTGCTTCTCTCCCCAACTAAAAGTTACACCCTTTTGCGTCCGGGTGGTAAGCGGTTTAGCGATTCGGGAGAAATTTTAAATGAATCTGTGATAGTAGCCAGCAAGACCTAAGAATTGACAGATTTCTGTAGGTATTTTGGGTGCTGGCCGGTTTTCAATTGCTTTGATTTTGGAAGGGTCCACATGTACTCCTTCTGAACTGACCACGTGACCTAGGAATTCAACCTTCCTAATCCAAAACTCGCACTTTGAAAACTTCGCATATAGTTTTTCTGTCCTAAGGGTTTGTAATATTTGACGAAGATGTAGGCTATGTTCCTCCTTGCTCCTTGAGTAGATAAGGATGTCGTCGATGAAGACTATGACGAATTTGTCTAGGAATGGACGACACACTCTGTTCATTAGATCCATGAACACAGCAGGTGCATTCGTCAATCCGAATGGCATCACTATAAACTCGTAATGACCATAACGAGTTCTAAACGCGGTCTTGGGAATGTCTTCCTCCAAAATCCGTAACTGGTGATACCCGGATCTTAAGTCTATTTTCGAGAAGTAGTTCGCACCTTGAAGTTGGTCGAACAGATCGTCAATGCGAGGCAGAGGGTATCGATTCTTGATGGTAAGTTTATTCAGCTCGCGGTAGTCTATGCACATGCAGAATGATCCATCCTTATTCTTTACGAACAAAACCGGTGCTCCCCAAGGTGAGAAGCTTGGTCTTATGAAACCTTTGTTAAGGAGTTCGTTAAGCTGGCTGGACAATTCTTGCATTTCAGAAGGTGCAAGACGATAGGGGGATTTGGCTACGGGAGTAGCTCCAGGGATTATGTCGATTCGGAATTCGACTTGTTGTTCGGGAGGTACTCCAGGAAGATCATCGGGAAAAATATCGGGAAAGTTGCAGACCTCTGGAATGCTCGCGATGTCTTTCACTTCTTGCTTTTTGTCTACCACGTGAGCTAAGAAAGCACAATACTCCTTGCGAAGGTATTTATGTGCTTTGATGCAAGAAATGATCTGAAGGTTCGTTCCGGGTTTGCGCCATAGACAATAAGAGTTTCATTAGTTGGCAAGTTCAAACAAATAGCTCTTTCATAACATACGATGTCGGCATGGTTGGGGCATAACCAATCCATACCTATTATGATGTCAAAACTTTTGATAGAGACCGGCATAAGGTCTATTGGAAAAGACAAGTCATTCAAGGTAAGGATACATCCTATGTATATATCATTGGTGGATTCAGATTTCCCATTAGCCATTTCTACTGTGAAAGTTTCGTTTAGTGGTTGGGAGTTTTGATTTAGTAGATGTTTAAAATTATGTCTCACGAAGCTCCTCTCAGCACCACAATCAAATAGAATGCATGCATAAGTATTGTTGAACAGGAACGTACCCGTGACCACTGCAGTGTCTGCCACTGCTTCTTCATGACCCAAGGCTAGTATTCTCCCAACTCCACCGGCATTTCCAGCCTTTGGACAATCTCTCTTAAAATGCCCCACATCACCGCATTGGTAGCATGCTCGGCCTACTCCAGCGGCAGGTACTTGGTTAAGTGGTTGGGGTGGTATTCTACAGAATCGGGCAGTCTGCCCTTTCCTGTTGCAGTTACGGCACTACATTTCTTGGCAATTTCCGTTGTGGTGAAAATTGCACTTGTTGCATTTAGGGAGGGTACCAGCATAGGGCTTTGTTGGTGCAAGGTTATTAGGGACAGCAGCAGGTACGGCAGTAGGTATGGTAGCAGGTACAGTAGTAGCATGGACTGCCACTACTTGTTGCTTCTTTGAAGGTTCCAGAGGAGATTTTCCCTTCCTCTAGTTCCACACCTTCTTCTTGCTGTTGTTGTTGTTGTTCTCCTTAGGTTGTTCTGGAGCAGTAACCACAAAATTTTGACGATTTCCGTGGTCAATAAGTGACTGTGCCAATTCATTGGCACTGTCAAAGGTAGCAGGTCTAGAGGCAATGACACTTGCCTGTATCTGGGGCGATAGTCCCCAAATATACCTTTCGAACTTTTTGCTCTCCAGAGCAACCATTTCAGGACACAGAATCGCCAAGTCACAGAACCGATTCGTGTAAGTTGTTATGTTTGCACCGGCCATGATAAGACCCCAGAACTCTTGCTCAAGTTTTTGAATTTTGCCGCGCGGACAGTATTCCCGCATCAGCATGGCTTTTAAGTTCTCCCAGTTCATTGAATTAGCCACTACCAAAGTTAGTGACTTAACATGGCCATTCAACCATGTCAGGGCCCTATCTGAGAAAGTACAAGCAGCAAATTTAACTTTGCTACTTTCTGAACAGGAGAAAATTTCAAAGATTGCTTTTGTCTTTTCAATCCATTGCCTTAAAACGATTACACCCCCAGTTCCATTAAAAGTCATGGGTTTGGCATTCGAGAAGTCTTTATAAGTGCACTCTCGTGAATGCCCATGACTTTCGCCATGGTTGGAAGGATGTGCACCTACTCCCGACCCACTAACACCAGGAGTATGAACGTGAGACATGGCAGCTGCTACAGCTGCCGTGACCGCCGCTTGAAACATAGCGGGGTCGAATTGAGGAGGTGGTTGTGGGGGTGGCGTCGGTGCTTCATTGGTTTTGATATGTCTTGGACGTCTACGAGGAGGCATCTTTTCTATACAAGTTAAAAGATAAAAGATGGTAAGATATCAAGAATGAATGTGAATTTGATATCTTTGAACAAAACACTTAACTCAACACGAATCTTGTAAAGAATTGGAAATAGAAATCCACTGCAAGTACAACTTGCAACAGGATAATATGAAATTGAATGGTTATTTTTCAAGGGTATGAATGTATATGTCGACTGTATTGGTATATCAAGTACATAAGGTCCGAAAACTTGACCTGAAATCAGAATTATAATATACCCCAATACTGAGAAAGTGTCGACATCAAACCGACCTACTGAAAAAAAAAATTCTGCGGTCGTATTGAAAGTATGAAAATAACATTGGAACATTTCTGTGATCCAAGACTTTAGAATAGGATGTTTATGAGAACTGTAATAACTCTTTGTTGAAGTAAAGTGCTTATTGTTTTATTGATACTCGGTTTTGTACATATCGTGAAAAGTAGTATATACATTCGATATAGAAGGTAGAAAGTAGAAGTAGTGTGAACACTACTTGCGGCGACTTCTACGACGGTTGCTAGGTTCCGCTTCGTCTTGTGCTTTCCAGCGCCTCTCTTGGGCAGCTTGATGCTCCCTCAGTTCTCTTATCTCTGATTCAGCAGCATTAAGTTGCCTTTGAAGGGCTTCAATATGGTGATGGGTGTCATCTTGCATTTCGTCAAGACGAAGGATATCTGTAGTGTTAGCCTGCGCAACCGCATTCACTTCTAGGATCCGAATGATCGATATCCTTGATTGATCGAATTGTCGGGCTATTCGGTTCACTATAACTGGAAGAGCTCTGTCAGCGGTTCCTCTTCTAGAGACGTTATAGAAACCTCGTGCCATTCCGTAAGGACGGCGTTGACCGACTTGTCGACTCCAATTGTTTAGACTTCGTCCGCTAATTTTAACTTTATTTTTAATATTATTATTTTAAACAGACCGGGACGGAAATCCGTTAAAAATTCATAACTTCTTCATCCGACGTCCGTTTTTGTCTGTCTTTTTACCGTTGTACTACTATCGACGAGACCTTCAATTCTCGTTTAGGTTGTGTCGGCTAAAAATAACTCGATCTTCATTTCGAGTTTTTAGCTGTACACTGCTATACTGAAACTTAGAAAAATCGTAACTTCCTCATACGAATTCAGATTTTGCCGTTCTTTTTATGAAAGTTCTTGGTTTAACATAAACTACAACTTTCATTTAGATTGTTAAGGCTAAAAAGCCTTTTATTGAAAATTCAATTTTTACACTGAACAGTGTTTTGCCGGTTTTGTCGCGGATTTTCGATTGGTCATAACTTCTTCGTTATAACTCGGATTTTAGTGTTCTTTATGTTTTTGGAAACCTTGTTACAATCTCTATCACTTGGTTCATTCCAATCGAGATTGTTTAATAATTTATTTTTGAGGGTCAATTATGTAAATATACACATTATGCTAAAATTTCTCTTTATTAGTTTAAAAAGAAATACACATTGACCTATATTATTACATCGGTTTGAAATAACGGTTTGTTACAAAATGCGTGTTTACAAAATCCAAGGTAGAGATATATTACATTTTATCTGAAGTAATCGTCACGAAAAGTTGTAGTTGTGATGACGATTCCTAAGGTATAAAGAACACCCAAATCGGATTTCGTATGAAGAAGTTATGATTTTTTCAAGTTTCACGTTCAGCCTAACACAACTATGTGTCTCATAAAAAGTGAAATAGAGATCAGTTTCTTTTTAGCCAAAGAAATGTAAACGAGAGTTTAAGATCTCGTAAATATGTTTTTGTCGATATAGAGAACGTCGAGGACGGAGTTCGTATGAAGGATTTATGATTTTTACACGGATTTAACAGTGTAATCTATATAACATTTAAATTTAAAAATAGAGTTAGAATTAGATGTTAGATCTAAAGGAAAGTTGTAGTACTCCAAATTAGCTACGTGTGGATATAAAGAACGTCAAAAATGGAGCTCGTATATGAAAGCTATGTCTGTTTGAAGATTCACGGAAAATAAATGATGGGGTGATATGGCGGAACCGGAGTGCGCCATGTGGCATGTTGAAGGTGGCTCCTTATGACCGACATATTGACATGGCACAACGAGTGAGTGACGTGTGGCTGGTCGAGAATTGGACACATGGCAAGGTCAGACATGGTAGCCGACAAAGGGACATGGACCACCAAGAAGCGAACACATGGCATCGTCTGACAGGAGCTACATAACGAAGGTGTGGCGCGCCCTAGTCTAGATGCACGGCGAACCTCGCTATGCAGTCTATAAATAGATTCTGAAAAGTCCTCATTTCTCATAACTTTCAATCTCTCTCTCTCTCTCTCTCTCTCAAGCTTTTCCCACCTTTTGAGTATGATTTTCCCTAATTTTTCAAGTACTTTAGCGAGGCTCTGACGTATCCTGTATCCGGATGAAAAGGAGCTTTCAGGTTGAGATTCTACCCGAGACTTTCTGGTTTTCGCTAGAAATTCCAGTTAATACTTGTTAGGAGCATTTTTCATTAGTTGTATCGCCATAGGGACAACTGTTAGTCATCTGAATAATTATCCATGTGTGTTTTCTCACTATACTATATACTACAGTATGTATCCTCTGTATGTTAGGATGTAGTACGCTATTAGGTAATTAGAATAGTTTAGTTAGTTTCCTGCTGTGTTGGATTGCTTGTCTGTATGTCTGCTATCTATGTGTTGATATATTATGTGGCGAGTTGTGGGCGGAATGACTTCATATTGAAGGCCAATACACTCGAGCAGACCAACTTTATACTGAAGGCGAAAAAAAGCGAACCAGGTATATTCTGAAGGCCAAAGGAGTGAACCAGCGTTATGCCGAAGGCCATTATCTGTATACATTGTATATGTATTGTGGTATATGGTATTTTGGGGAACTCACTAAGCTTCGTGCTTACCCAATTGATTACAAATGATTTCAAGTTCTTCTTCGGATCGTAAGGAGGGCAAGGATCGACTGTACATGCACATTATGTCTTTCACATAAATTAATTATACTCTAATTTAAATAGAATGCCACCAAATAAAAATGAAAATTTTGTTATGGAAATTGGGACGAAGGAGGGGACACTATCTTTAGCGGTTGAATCTCAGGCTTTTGGGACCCTTGGTCAGTTTTGTCCTTTTTTCTTCCCAAGAGTTCTTTCAAATGTTCCTCGCTCAATAGATATCTAATCTCTTTATTGAGTGAAAGTAGTCTTCGGTAAGATGCCTGAAGTCTTCGTAGTAAGCACACCACTTGGACCTGTCCTTCCATCTTGGAGTCTTCTCATTTTTCTTGGGCCACCTTGCCTTATCCCCAAGATTATGTGTTGCATAGATTAGACATGAAACATTAACACAAAAACTATAATCAAGGCTCTATTTTTAGAGCAATGACCCTATGGTTCTCATATCTTGAGTATGGTTTAGCTCTATATGATTTTTGGGAGGAAGATTCATTCTTCTTGTTACGATGATCATAGGACATATTTGTCCTCTTCTAGATCTTCATGTATTCTTCTAGCCTGATGAATCTCAAGGCTCTATTTATGATTTTGTCTAATTTCTTTCATGGGGTCATGTCAAGATCCTCGTAAAATGGAGAATATTTCTTCACGCCCATCTTGACAGCTTCCATGACCGGTGCTACATCTAGATATGGTATATCTAGGATTTCCTTTCCAAACCTGTTAACATATTCTCTCAAGGGTTCATTAGTGCCTTGAGTTACTCTGTAAAGATCAATTATTAGTGTTTCAAAAGATCTACTGCAAGAAAATTGATTGCCAAATAAGTTAACCAAATGTACGAAGGAAGTAATAGAGTAGTGGGAACAATTAGGAGCCACTTTAATGAGGATCATCTAAGGGTTGAACCAAAACCCTTGCATATACAAGCTTCCTTGAGATGTTGCAGATTTAGCACTATCTCCATGCGTTCTATGTATTGGGCGATATGCTCCTCATGATTATTGGTTCCACATTACATCTTCATTTTTGGCATCTGAAAGCTCTTTGGGACTTTAATGTCGCATATGGGGCATACAAATCTTGAAATCATGTGGATTATTGGTGAAAACTTTGGTATTGGTTGAATGACACCTGTTACACTTGAGATCATAAATCTTAGTTCCCTGAGCTCCTTTTCCATGATTGGACTTATCCCAAGATCTTGAGTACTAGGTGGAATGTTGAATATCCCTTCAAGATCTTGGGAGACAGGACCTCCCGTACTAGGAGTTGCCCCATCTGTGAAGATGGAAGCCTATATGGATATGAAGTTCTTGGCTTGGCGTTCTGAAGACGGTCCAATCTTAAAATTCAGGATCCTATTCTACATGAGTGAAGGTGGAGTTGATGTAGTTTTCACGGGTCTTCTCAAACTTGATGTAACGCCCGCAGATTCGGGCTAGTCAATTTAGAGACGATGAGTGTCAAAAATGACTTTTTTATAGAGTATTATTTATAATAAATAATCTTAACTAATTTTAGTATATGTGACAAGGTTTCCGTACATATAAAGAACGCTGAAATCCGAGTTAGAACGAAGAAGTTATGACCCATCGAAGTTTCGCGACAAAACCGGCACGACACTACGTGACGTAAATAGTGAATTTACGATAGAATGATTTTTAGCCTTAGTAATTTAAATGAAAGTCGTAGTGTTCGTTAAACCGAGAGCGTGCATAAAAAGAACGCCCAAATCTGACTTCGTATGAGGAAGTTATGATTTTTCTAAGTTTCAGTTTAGCAGTAGACAGCTAAAAACTCGAATTTTAGATCGAGTGATTTTTAGCCGACACCACCTAAATGAGAATCGAAGGTCTCATCAATAGTAGTACAACGGTAAAAAGACAGACGAAAACGGACATCGGATGAAGAAGTTATCAATTTTTAACGGATTTTCCTGTCCCGGTCTGTTAAAAATAATAATATTAAAATTAATATCAAAATTAGCCGACGGAGTCTAAACGAAAGTTTTAGAGCATAATTTTACCTACGCGTGCATATAAAGTTCTTCGAAAACGGAGATCGTATGCGAAAGTTATGGATTTTAGAAGTTTAGGACACAAAATTCGAGAAAAATGCTAAAACCGAGGAATTTCGCATGGCTGGGGTTCGGCCACGTCACCTCGCATGCGAGGCCGCCTCATGCCTACCACGTGCTCGTTGCTGATTCGACCGAAGGTGCGGCCCAGTAAGAACTCGACGCGCCTCGCACCGGTGGCAGGTCCGAAACGAGCCACGTGCCTCGCCCTCGCATCTGACGCGTGTCGATGACTCCCCTCGCATCCGAACCTCGCTGCTGATGCCGCGTGTCCCTTCCTTCGGCCGGAGCTCCGAACCTTGCACCTATATAAAGGGGGTGCGAGACCTCCCGGGTAACTTTAGAAAATTCACATCTTTCACCCCTAAATTCATATTTTTTTACCATTCCAACTTCCCCCGAAGCCCCGGAATCATACCCAACACCCGAAACACGTTCCAGATTGCCCGAAGAGCCCGATAAATTTATGTTTTTGGTTTTGAAGATCAACCTTCGCAAGGCGTGGTTTTTCATTAAAAGCTCCCGGTTTCATCGGAAATGATCGTTTTAGGAAACGAAGTGCTGCCCGATTATCGTTAAATCATGTGAGTGTATAGTCATTTTCATCTTACACATAGATATGACGTATTTTATATAAAATACGTGCTATGTATATATATGTTGTTTGTTTACTTGGGATGGATGTTGAATAAATGTTTTATACATGTTTAAAATGATTTAAAATGTATATATATTTTATCTTCAAATATGTTGGGTAAAACATGGGTAGATAAAGAATGAGGGATGAAAGGACGATATAGATGTACGTTGGTAGCTATGAATTTAGTACGGTATAGATGTACGTTGGTAGCTATGGATTTAGTACGTTGGCAGCTATGGACTTAGTGTCTGTTGTATAAACCTTGGCGACGATGTGACTTCGTGCCTATTTGACATAAATTGCTGAGGAAAAGCAGTGTTGTCACTCCGATGTTTGCCTTATTTGACATAAATTGCGGAGGAAAGCAATGTTTTCACCCCATTGGTTGCCTTATTTGACATAAATTGCTGAGGAAAGCAGTGTTGTCACCCCGATGGTTGCCTTATTTGACATAAATTGTTGAGGAACCCCCGAAGCAGTGTTGTCACCCTGATGAAAATCCTTAGGCTAGGTCCCTTGTGATAGTTGTTTTAGGGACGTAAAGTGAGGATAGCGGGAATGGGTAATCAGGGTTATTTTTTGTTGATGAAATTAATAAATTTATTGTTGAATGATGAAATTAATAATTTATTATTTGTGGGTTGAAAACCCTATATGCTCACCAGGCTTCCAAGCCTATTCAGTTTCTTGTATTACAGGTAGTGGCAAGAGCATAGTTGGATGACTTAACGAGAGATTTTGGATTATAGGCCAGTAGATGTAAATAAATGTTGTAAGGCTTATAATATACTGTTTATGCTTTTGATCTGTATCGGAACATTACATCCCGAGGTTTTGTTATGAAATGGAGAATATATTTCTTTAAGAAATGTTTTGATAAATTTTTATTATATTTGTTTTGGGAACAAATTCCGCAACATCTTTTGGAAAATTACTCTGATTTTATTTTAAAAGCATAAACTAAATCAGTCTTTTCTGGCCGAGAAATTTGGGGATGTCACAGTTGATATTAGAGCATTAGTTTAAGCGAACTAGGAATTTGTAGGAAATTTCTAGACTTAAACTTAGAATGCTAAGAAATGATCGTGAGATGAGTGTCTACCATATTTTAGACACGAGCACTAGTATATTTTAGGAAAAATGCCTAAAATGC
The DNA here is from genome assembly GCF_052849685.1 of Lactuca virosa. NCBI lineage: Eukaryota > Viridiplantae > Streptophyta > Magnoliopsida > Asterales > Asteraceae > Lactuca > Lactuca virosa. The sequence goes on along the minus strand of NC_136434.1, from coordinate 132,892,123 downwards.
TTTTATGTGTTAAATGCTATATGTTTTACATATATGATATTATTTGTTCGGATCTATGGTCTGTTGTCGACCGGATCTGGAAACCTTATGTGTTTAGGATTCTAAGCGTATAACTACGATATTAGAACTAGCATGAAAACGTTTCAAAGTGATAATGAAGATCTGAAAGTCTATCGTGAATAAAGACCTAAATTCGCCTAATTTGGTGTATAGATCAAAATGGCAAGAAATCGAAGTGGAGTTGGAAACGCAAAATGAAAACAGAAATCAGTAGCCTCAACCACAAGTGATTGATCAAGTACCGATAGTAGAAGTTGCACCTGAGCTAGTCACTATGGCTGGAGTACAAGCCATGATTCGGGTTATGACGACCGAACAGAGGGAAGAGATGAGGCAGATGTTGCTGAACAACAGGGATGAACTTTCAATACCGGTTGAACAACCTGAATTAAATGACGATCAGTCAGAGGAAGGAAATTACAGTAGATATGTTGGTCAAACTGAACCGCTTGTGGTTAGGAGGAATAACCAAGAGGACGGAGTCGAGAGAAACGGATGCAAGTACAAAGACTTTATGACTTGTAAGCCGTCAACTTTCACTGGAAAAGAAGATCCTGTCGGAGTAATGGATTGGATCTCGGAGATGGAATTAGCTTTTATGACATGTGGTTGCCAAGGAAAGTTACAAACCATATTTGCAGTGCGTCAGTTCAGAGGTGGCGCTATTCGCTGGTGGAACACTTTGGGGAAGACCCTAAGCCCTAATAAGCCACTGCAACTAACTTGGCCAGAGTTCTTGGTGTATTTCAAGCGCAAGTACTGCTTAGCCCAAAATCTGCTTGAGCTAGAGAACCAATTTCTGACATTGAAGAAGGGGAGCATGTCCATCGATGAATACACCAATAACTTCACAGACAAAATGGAGTTTGCTCTGCGTATTGTCCCAGATGAGCTGACAAAAATCGACAGGTACGCAAAGGGACTTCCATGGGAGTATGCGGTACCAGTGCGTCAGGCGCTTACTCTAGAGGCAGCTATCTGGGCTGCCAAGTCTGTTGAAGATATGATTAAGGGAAGAGCCGCCTGCAAGGTTGAAGTTGGTGAGAAGAGAAACTTTGAAGGAACTTCAAGTTCCAACAATAAGAGCAAGTCAGAATCAAGAAATCTTGGAGGAGGAATAAACGAAGCAAAATGGTGCGAGAAGTGCAAAAAGAAGCACTTCGGGAAATGTAGCGAAGAGGTGACCTGCTACAAGTGTGGGAAGACTGGGCATTACACCAACGAGTGTCCATCCAATAAAAGGGTATGCTATAGATGTAACGAGGAAAGGAACATTTTGAAAGACAGCCCAAAGAAGAAAGAGACAGCAAGGCCCAATGTTCTACCAAAACCAAAACCAAGGGCATTCCAAATGATCCTTGACGAAGCTGATGAAAATGAAAGGGATCAGGAGTAAGGACCTTATATTCCCAAAACCAATATATAAAGTAGCCATGTAGTTAGTATCCAGTGGTGTAGCCTATTAAATGCATAGTATAGATTAAACTTAAACATCCATGTAATCGTTTCAAGAAGTAATATAAAACTTGGTTTTGTTATCTGGTGTGTTAAGTGGTTAATTGATTTTCTTGTATGGTGACTTGGAAAACAGCGAGACAATACTTGGAACGAGTATGAGTAGGTGTGAATAGTAGTAGAGGCCTATACTAATGGAAGCACATGACTCATACTTGGATCAGGGAAAGTCACAAGGTTACTAAGAAGCTAGTAATTGATTTCGTTTTTGTTCAAGTATGTCGTTACCATCGTTTCGGTAATGACTAAGAAGATGATTGTTATTACGACCCTAGAGGTCATATCGAATCGAGTCCGACTAAGATGAGTATGTCACGTGGTTCAGAGAACCAAGTTCGATGTAGCATTTGACTTAATCTAGAAGATTGAAGTGAAAGATGATCAAAGCGATCAATAGAAGTATCGCACTCATTGTTAAAGAAGTTGGTAGTTAGAAATGATACATGTTGAAATGTGATTGTATCACATTAGAACATGAAGGAAGGTATAGTCGGTTCTGGAATTTGTCTCTAAGAGACCTGAGTCTAAGCATTGCATTATACGATGAGAGGTCAATAGAACATGACTCATCGGCCTGTTACAATAAATGAAGGAAAGTACTTATTCTAAGAAGAAGAAGGAGTCCTCAATAAGGATTTATTTTGTAACTAGAAGGTTACGATTGAAAGTCCAACATAGTACGAGGAGTAAATACAAGATTTAAGCATCGCCTGCAGTCAAGAAGTCCAAGAGTTAGATACTTGTTTGAAGTAACATAGATTACGGTTATTACTTAGGATGGAAAATAACGTATGGAATCATTATACAAGCCCAATTTCGTTGATGATTCTGGCACGTAATCATCCTAAGCGGGAGATAATTGTAACGCCTGCAGATTCGGGCTAGTCAATTTAGACACGATGAGCGTCAAAAATGACATTTTGATAGAGTATTATTTAGAATAAATAATCTTAACTAAGTTTTAGTATATGTGACAAGATTTTCGTACATATAAAGAACTCTGAAATCCGAGTTAGAACGAAGAAGTTATGACCCGTCGAATTTTCGCGACAGAACCGGCACGACACTACGTGACGTAAATAGTGAATTTATGATAGAATGATTTTTAGCCTTAGTAATCTAAATGAAAGTCGTAGTTATCCTTAAACCGAGAGCGTGCATAAAAAGAACGCCCAAATCTGACTTCGTATGAGAAAGTTATGATTTTTCTAAGTTTCAGCTTAGCAGTAGACGGCTAAAAACTCGAATTTTAGATCGAGTGATTTTTAGCCGACACAACCTAAACGAGAATAGAAGGTCTCGTCACTAGTAGTACAACAGTAAAAAGACAGACGAAAATGGACATCGAATGAAGAAGTTATGAATTTTTAACGGATTTTCCTGTCCCGGTCTGTTAAAAATAATAATATTAAAACTAATTTCAAAATTAGCCGACGGAGTCTAAACGAAAGTTGTATAGCATAATTTTACCTACGCGTGCATATAAAGAACGTCGAAAACGGAGCTTGTATGCGACACAAAATTCGAGAAAAATGCTAAAACCGAGGAATTTCGCATGGCTGGGGTTCGGCCACGTCACCTCGCATGCGAGGCCGCCTCATGCCTGCCACGTGCTCGTTGCTGATTCGACCGAAGGTGCGGCCCAGTAAGAACTCGACGCGCCTCGCACCGGTGGCAGGTCCGAAGCGAGCCACGTGCCTCGCCCTCGCATCCGACACGTGTTGATGACTCCCCTTGCTGCTGCTGTCGCTTATCCCTTCCTTCGGCCGGAGCTCTGAACCTCGCACCTATATAAAGGGGGTGCGAGACCTCCCGGGTAACTTTAGAAAATTCACATCTTTCACCCCTAAATTCATATTTTTACCATTCCAACTTCCCCTGAAGCCCAAGAATTATACCCAACACCCGAAACACGTTCCAGAGTACCCAAAGTGCCCGATAAATTTATCTTTTCAGTTTTGAAGCTCAACCTTCGCAAGGCCCAGTTTTTCATTAAAAGCTCCCGGTTTCATCGGAAACGATTGTTTTAGGAAACGAAGTGCTGCCCGATTATCGTTAAATCATGTGAGTGTATAGTCACTTTCATCTTACACATATATATGAAGTATTTTATATAAAATGTATGCTATGTATATATATGTTGTTTGTTTACTTGGGATGGATGTTGAATGAATGTTTTATACATGTTTAAAATGATTTAAAATGTATATATATTTTATCTTCAAATATGTTGGGTAAAACATGGGTAGATAAAGAATGAGGGATGAAAGTACGGTATAGATGTATGTTGGTAGCTATGAATTTAGTACGGTATAGATGTACGTTGGTAGCTATGAATTTAGTACGTTGGCAGCTATGGACTTAGTGCCTGTTGTATAAACCTTGGCGACGATGTGACTTCGTGCCTATTTGACATAAATTGCTGAGGAAAAGCAGTGTTGTCACTCCGATGTTTGCCTTATTTGACATAAATTACGGAGGAAAGCAATGTTGTCACCCCATTGGTTGCCTTATTTGACATAAATTGCTGAGGAAAGCAGTGTTGTCACCCCGATGGTTGCCTTATTTGACATAAATTGTTGAGGAACCCCCGAAGCAGTGTTGTCACCCTGATGAAAATCCTTAGGCTAGGTCCCTTGTGATAGTTGTTTTAGGGACGTAAAGTGAGGCTAACGGGAATGAGTAATCAGGGTTATTTTTGGTTGATGAAATTAATAAATTTATTGTTGAATGATGAAATTAATAAATTTATTATTTGTGGGTTGAAAACCCTATATGCTCACCAGACTCCCAAGCCTGACCCACTTAGTTTCTTGTATTACAGGTAGTGGCAAGAGCATAGTTGGATGACTTAACGAGAGATTTTGGATTATAGGCCAGTAGATGTAAATAAATGTTGTAAGGCTTACAATATACTGTTTATGCTTTTGATCTGTATCGGAACATGACATCTCGAGGTTTTGTTATGAAATGGAGAATATATTTCTTTAAGAAATGTTTTGATAAATTTTTATTATATTTGTTTTGTGAACAAATTCCGCAACATCTTTTGGAAAATTACTCTGATTTTATTTTAAAAGCATAAACTAAATCGGTCTTTTCTGGCCCAGAAATTTGGGGATGTCACACTTGAGTCCAACACTTCCATCCGGTCGAATATGATATTGTTAGTTTCATTTTGCTCAGTCATATGTCGATCCATTTTGGTCAACATGACTATGTTTCATTGTTCAATACAATAATTAGTATTTCTTGAGTTTCACTTCCTGAGTATTGGACTGGCGAGGATGTTGGGATTATCTTTCTAGGGATCTCAACTTTCCTTCTTTGTGAGGTGGCTGCAGGAGGTGGGGGAAGGCTCTGACCCGCTGAGATGGATGGAATAGTGCTACAAGTGGATTTTGGTAAAAAACTACATTTTTGGTGCAAAGACGTGTAAGTTATTGGAAATCCAAAGAAATCTTTTTGAGCAACTTTAAAGATAAAAATGTAATAACGCCACTAGTCCCCCGGATGGTGCCAAATTGTTTTGGTCAAAAATTAACAAACTAATTTTGTAACCAAATTAGTAAGCGTGGTGTGATGTTTGAAATAAAATGTTAAAAGCAAGAGTTCTAAAGATCTCAAAATATGTCGAAGATTTTGGTTGTATCCAGATCAAGGGAAGAAAATAGTTATCTTTACTAAGATTTTTGATGGAATCAATTCGTTTCAAATGTAAACAAGTGTATTTAGAATGTTTGGGACAAAAATAGTGTTTAAACGATTAATAAGTGCTTTTGAACAAGAGAATAATAAGATACTTGAACATGCTTTTTATTGTTTGATTGTGTGACACCAGTCAAAATTTGGTCAAAAATAAACTGATCAATAATCGTAATTGGGATGAACCAAGTGGTAGAGTTTGTAACAAGGTTTCCATAAACATAAAGAACACTCAAATCCGAGTTATAACGAAGAAGTTTTGACCAATCGAAAATCCGCGACAAAACCGGCAAAACACTGTTCCGTGTAAAAAGTGAATTTTCGATAAAAGACTTTTTAGCCTTAACAATCGAAATGAAACTTGTAGAATATGTTAAACCGAGAACGTTCATAAAAAGAACGTCAAAATCTGACTTCGTATGAGGAAGTTATGATTTTTCGAAGTTTCGGTTTATCAGTAGACAGCTAAAAATTCGAAATATAAATCGATCGATATTTAGCCGACGTAACTTAAATGAGAATCGAATGTCTCATCAAAAGTAGCACAACGGTAAAAAGACAGACGAAAACAGACGTCGGATGAAGAAGTTATGAAATTTTAATGGATTCCCGTCCCGGTCTATTTAAAATAATAATATTAAAAATAAATTCAAAATTAGAGTATGATTTTACCTACGCGTGCATATAAAGAACGCCAAAAACGGAGCTCGTATGCGAAAGTTATGATTTTTGCAAGTTTTTGGCACAAAAATGAAGAAAATCTTGAAAACCGGGCAATTTCGCATACATGGCCTCGGACACGTCATCCCTTCGCATGCAGCCTCCACGTGTTCGCTTCTCATTGGACCGCAGCCTCGCATGGCATCCGCTGATTGGTCCGAAGTCGTCATACTCTTTCCCATTGGACCGAAGTTCGGTCCACTTAGAAGACCACACGTGCCTCGCACCGTGTCCGAGCCCTCGCCACCTATCCGAACCGAGACACGCGTCCCCCTTCCTTCGCTGCCACGTAGCTGCTGACTCACCTCCTCCCCTCGCCAGGTGGCTGCTGAGCCGCCTTCGGACCGCACCCTCGCACCCCTATATAAAGGGTGCGAGACTCATCGGCTAAGAAGAGTTTTTCACCCCAAAAATAACCAAAATTCACATTTTCACCCCCTCGACTTTCTCACGACCCCCCAAGGCCCCATTATCATGTCTAAAGCCCGAAGCAAGCCCCAGAGCCCCGGAATTCTCGAGAATTCATCCTCTCTCCTGTCGAAACTCTACCCGGTGTGAGCCGGTTTTTCGTCAAACAAACTCTTTTCCGGGAAACGAAACGCTGCCCGAATCACCGCTTATCAAAGTGAGTTCATACCCCTATAATTTACCTTTTCAATGGTTTTTAAATGCTTTTTAGGGGGAGAATACAAGTTTAACACAATAATAAATTGTGTTAATAACTGTGTGTGATAATAATCACACAGAAAGTTTCCGTATGCTTTTAAGAATTATTAAATACTTCCAAAATAAGTTAAAGCCATGTTAAATCTTTAAAGTCATGTAAACTCCGTTAAATTCTTTGAAAAATGTTTTATAAGCTATTTCAAAGTATAAATCACCAAAATCATGTTTATATATGTATAAGTATATAAATAAGATTTGAAGGACTTAGGACTAATGAATTACCTTGTTTCCTTTTCCTTGTTTGGATGTGGAGTTAAGGTGGTGTTATTTTTCCGAAGGTCGTTTTCTTCTCAATTATATATATATATATATATATATATATATATATATATATATATATATATATATATATATATATATATATATATATATATATATATATATATATGAGTATAAAAAGGTTACTCCTTTTGGTATCATTACCTTTTTATCAGGTTGAGCAAAGGTGTTCATCCATGAGAAACCATGCTAATCAGATAGAACATATAATTTATAATAGGTATAATTTATGATTCAAAACTAAATATACAAGTATGATTCACGACTTTATACTTTCCAAGGAAATTACCAAAATACATTCAACTATAACAAGATATGTATAATACCTTTAATATACGAACAACATATTAAAGAAGTAAAGATACATCATACTGGGTTTGCATTAGCAAAGGTACTATACAGAGTACCCGAGTTACCAAACACGAGGTAATAATACATTCTGTCGGGTTTGCATTAGCATAGGTACTATACAGAGTACCCGAGTTAGCAAACACGAGGTAATAATACATTCTGCCGGGTTTGCATTAGCAAAGGTACTATACAGAGTACCCGAGTTAGCAAACATGAGGTAATAATACATTCTGCCGGGTTTGCATTAGCAAAGGTACTATACAGAGTACCCGAGTTAGCAAACACAAGGTAATAATACATTATACCGGGTTTGCATTAACCAAGGGTACGATACAAAGTACCAGAGTTAGCATTCACAGGGTAATAATAATACATCGTAAATCTCGTTGAAACAATAAATTTGTGAGACCCTTCACGGTGTACTTATCTAAGTACGACCTTTTAAGTCCTGAACTATTAGCCAAAATCTCTTGTAGGGAGAGCGTGAATTTGTGTATAGATCTATATGTGACTGACAATCCCGCACCTCTACTGTTCGCTAGAGTTTGGCCGGCAGGCCTAGGGTGTCAAATATCATACCATTCTGACGCCTGAAGAACGTTGCCGCATACATTTCCGTCATATTAGTATGGTTGATAGGAATCACATGGATAAAACAACGAGTGAATTACAAAGTAATATACTTCTCTTATAACAGTAAGAAAAGTTAATTACATCCCGACCAGATATACCTTCAGTAGTTTTTACTTACAGTAAAAGCTACGTATCATGAAATCAAGTATTGTACTTCTGGTTTTGAACATTTAAGACCACAAGGCAGTATTATGGATAATACAATATTTTCCAGGATTAATACTAAGGTTTTTACTATAGAACAGATATAACTAAGAATACTTTTACAAAGGAAACGGTTTATGGGATTAAACCACTTTTACAAAAGAAACGATTCATGGAATTAAACCATGGAAACGGTTTATGGGATTAAACCACTTATCCAATGGAACTTAGTCACTCAATCTATGTAAACTAGTATAACATAAAAGACCTTTAGTGGTTAATTCTATAATTCCTTAGTTATTACATCATAGTTATACATAAGTAATGTCTGATTGACAGTGAAGTGTGTGACTTTCGCCTTACTTCCTGTTCCTTGTTTGGTTGTGGGCTTAGGGCAGATACACCCAGTTGACTGTCCATTCGATATGTGTTATGTATAATCAGTATAAACTAAGTAATTACAGAGGGAAACTATTGAGGTTATCAATCTAGCACCTCAGGAAATATAGGATTTCCTGGAGAAACCAGTGAACTTATCCAAAGAACTTAGGGTATACTTAACAGAACTAAAATACTTATGAACTCACCAGCTTAAATGCTGATCTACTCTTTCCAAATAACTTGTATTCTCAGGAATCCAGTAGACAGGTACACTCCAGAAGCTTTTGAGAAGACTACCTAGTACCGTACTGCGACTCTTGTCTTCTACTGTACCTACTTTAGTGTTTGAATATGTAATGTTTAAACACTTATGTAAAACATATACTTATTAATGCAATGGTTGTTTGTACTTTAATTACTATGTTACATGTGTTGTGACACTTACCTTAAGTCCTCCGCCCCCGAACATTTCCGCCGTTCTGGTTTGGGGGTGTGACAGATTGGTATCAGAGCAGTGTTTATAGTGAACTCAGTATATCAGTCATAAAAGATATACAACTATAAACCCATTGGGATAAAAACACTCTGACCAAGAGTTATACTTGAAAAATATATTAATAATTTATAAAAGTATAAGTACATGTAGAGTATGTATACCAGAATGAGTATCACAAGAAGAACAAAACTAAAGTATTTGGATGTTGGACATTGCAGTTAAACCTAGACAGTGACGTAATCATATCTGGGATCAATATAGCCTGATCAACTATATTCATCCGAGATATGACCAATTCGTGTTTGGGGAGTGATTGTAGTGTTGCAACTGGTCTAAAACTTACCTAAGCAACAGAAGAAATCTAGAACCAAACATAAAGACTAAAATACTATGGGAGTATTTTAGTATGCTATAACAAGAAAACTAAAAACTTGTTAAGTTCTTGTATCTAGAAGTCCAAGAATCAAACTCAGAATTAAAATAACATGGAGGTACGTTACATACCTTTGGGAAAGTGTTAATAAGATCTTTTCTGATAGGTCTATAATTACTAAGTGGATACGTTAAGGTTATATATAGCCGACATTTTATAGACTTAGAATATGTGATTTTCACTCTACTTCCTTTTCCTTGTTTGGATGTGGTTTTAGAGTAGGATTATTTATTCAAAGGTCTATTTGATCTGGATTATATATAATCGGTACACACCATGTGATTATAGAAGGACCAAGAAGGATCACCTTCGTAAAAATTCAAATTTTCTCGTAGATTCTTTAGACATTCCCATTCTCGTACAAACCCGTTAGATAAACATAGTTACTCCAGCAATCAATAGAAGAGTCAAGGAGGATCCAACAAAATTTCATTAGGGGAAATTCCAAGAAGAAACATATGAGAAGTAAATAAACTATAGAAATCATTTAGTGCCCTTACCCTATTAAGTACACCAATGAGAGATTCACATGAACTTCCGAGATTCAAAATCTTCATTACGAAGTAATGGGGATCAGTGTCAGAATCGGAAGTAAGACAGCTCAGGAATTCAATATACCTACAGAGGAGAAGGACACCCTATAGATACCAGGAGAGAAAAAATCATTACCACCCAGAATAGAATGGAGAACAAAAGAAAATCACGTGTGATTCATGAGAAGTGTTTAAGCACCTTTTCATCTAAGTAATAACTAGTAAATCGATTCAACCTAGTGAGCTAGTATTTATACCACTCATATTAGGTTTTGAGCTTATCCTCTTTTCTGGTCACGGCTAATAACAATAAATCAGATCACGGAATCTTAATTGATAGTGATTACTTCCCAAATTCATAAGTCTATTTTATGTAGACACTTTTATGAATTATTTTCGAATATTTTCGAAAATTGGGAAACGATATCCACCAAATGAAGGTAACTTAGTTTGGATGATACTCGGTTCATAACCATTCTAGAAACTTAATTTTGTTCCTTATCAGGACTGCATCATAGGAATGCAGGTCGAATCATTGAGAACAATATAACAAAACAAAAGATTAATGCATAGATACAAATGGTCAGAATACATCTAGAGACACGATAGTCGCTCACAAGCTCTTTTTCTTATCATGTAACAGAATCATGACTCCCACGAAGTGTAACCAACCCACTAGCGAAACACCAATCCTTCAGATAGATGCGACTACGTTTCAAGCTGCGGTCACAGCAGCTGTAGCAGCTGTCATGGCACACCTTAATGCTAACAATGCAAATGTTAGTAGTAATGTTGTCGGTAACCCCGATCGTGGTGATGGCCAAGTACAGCAACGAGCACCTACTTGTAAGAACACCTTGAACCTTAAGCCTTATATCCTTAAATGAAAGTTCGAGAACAAGAAAAGGAGTTGTTCAACTCAAGAACCTAGCAGAGGGCAACGAACTGGGGCAGTCAATACCCCATCAGCCCTGTTATTCTAGCACCAACCAAGTCGTACTTAGGAAACCTCCCACACTGCAGCAAGTGCAACTACCATCATCATGGAGTTTGCCAAGAGCTGCATTGCAATAGATGCAACATGAAGGGGCATACCGCCCGTATCTGTAGAACTCCGGTCGAGTTCATCACTTCAACTATCGATGTTGGAACCATTCCCATATGTCACCTTTGTGGTGAAATAGGACATTACAAGAGGGACTGTCCAATAGAGAAGAACGACGGGGGAGCAGGAGGATTTTGACCTCAATACATGGGGAAGCATCAAAGAACCCTGCTATATTTTGGTACGCTTCCAAACCCTGATAATTAGCTATAATTATGATTACTCTTTCGTTCAAATTAAATCATAACACTTATATAAAAATTGAAACCCTAACAGGTAAGCAATGATGACTTAGTGTATACATAAGGGTCATTTATAATTAAGATTTGTAGACTTAGAGTGAGTAATCCCGTCTCATTTCTTGTTCCTTGTTTGGTTGTGGATTTAGGGCAGGGTTTCTCAGTCAAAGGTCTTACCAATCTTAATTATACATGACTTGTATACACCAAGCGATTATAGAGAGACCTAGTAAGGATCGTTTCATGAAAGTTCATAATTTCAAATTATCAGAACCCTCGTATTGGTAGTACCCGCCAACTTCGAATCAAAAGGGGTTCGTAGTGATAATAACAGAATAAAACTAGAAGCGCTGAAAACTTAGGTACATAGGATATCATCCTAGTAATCATTCGTCCCAGAACGACTTAATATCTATTTCATCGAAAAAAAAATTTCGACATCCTCGTTCAACATGGTTTGGCCTGGCCCTTACCATGTGAAAATTCTTATGCGGTATAAGAGAACTTTTTCCTTAATCAGTCGTAAGATGAAATTCTTTCAATCCATAACACAAAACCCTTAGGTTGTCTCTCGTTTCAAAACTTTAGAAGTACCCATGCGAAGAATACCACGCCATTCTAGCCTACTCAGTAGACAGTAAACTTCAAACGAAAAGCACCAAAGTAGTCATAGAAGTCAGTAACTACCGAAGTACCTCAATAGATCTCATAGGAAAATCATTATACCGCAGGTCAAGTTCAAGAATAGAGACTAAGAACTCATTAAGTTATTTTATCAATGCTAAGTGTATATACGAGAGTGGTATATAAGTTAGACTTAACAAGATTAAGGATGTGTGATTCCGCCCTATCTCCTGTTCCTTGTTTGGTTGTGGACCTGGGGCAGAGTCACCCATCCGAACGTTTTGTGAAATCTAAATTATATACGACTTGTATACACGAGGTGATGGTAGATGATCCAAGTATGAGTCTTATCATGAACTTCGGAACAAAAGCCTGCATCATGTATTCTACCAGGTGGAATTCAACATGAGACCACGACAATGGGTCGAGCTACTAAATGACTACGAATTCGAAATTCGTTATCATCTCGACAAAGCCAATATAGTAGCTAACACCTTAACTCAGAAAGAGTACCCAGGTCATAGTGCCAATCATGGACTATGACAACTCATTCAAATCTGTCCACACAGAGTAAGGAGGCTCAACAGGAAGCCTTGAAACCTGAAAATGTGGCAAGTAGAGAAGATAACTAGAACGTGTGAGTGTACGGTATGCCAATATCTGTTATCTCCACTGAGATAATAGAATCATCTCCCAGTTCAGGCAGTCACTCAAAAATCTGTACGAACCAGAGCAGTCATGATTCTATGTGATCGACTATGGTAAAGAATGGGATACCCATTTACCAATTAGTCGAGTCCTTTATCACGCTAGCATTTAAGTTGCTCCATTCAAAACCTTCTACAGTCACAAGTGCAGATCCTATCTACACTGGACTGAAGTAGGTAATACGCAACTAGCTAGAGATCCAATTTCCACACATCACCCTCGCTGATCTGGAATTTATCCGAGAAACTACCAAAAACAAAATACGAATCAGGAAGCGACATAAAGCTTCCAGAGTTAACCAGAGAAGCTACGGCTTCGATAAAAGAAACCCCTTGGAATTCCAGGATTGATGACCTTGTCATATGAAGGTCTCACTCAGGAAGGACAAGATGCGCTTGTGAAAGCGTGAAATACAAAACTCAAAGTACATAGGACCATTTGAGATTCTTACCAGAATCGGTCTTGTACTTTTAAACTTAAACTACCACCAGAAACTTAATAACATTCATCCCATCTTTCACATATCTAATCTAAAGAGGTGTTCATCCGATAAAACACTTGTTATTTCACTCAATGAAATCAAGTTAAATAAAAGTCTACACTTTGTAGTAGAACCAATAAAAACCATGGATAGGGAAATCTAAAGAACCACGCTAAGTCTCATCCCGTTAGTGAAGGTTCGCTGGATTACAAACCAGGGACCTGAATTCACTTGGGAAAGGAAAGATTAGACCTTATCGATGAGTATCACTTTAGACTTAATTTCGGGACGAAATTCCCTCTAACGGGGGGATAATGTGACACCAGTCAAAGTTTGGTCAAAAATAAACTGATCAATAATCGTAATTGGGATGAACCAAGTGGTAGATTTTGTAACAAGGTTTCCAAAAACATAAAGAACACTGAAATCCGAGTTATAACGAAGAAGTTATGACCAATCGAAAATCCACGACAAAATCGGTAAAACATTGTTCAGTGTAAAAAGTGAATTTTCGATAAAAGACTTTTTAGCCTTAACAACGGTAAAAAGACAGACGAAAACGGACGTCGGATGAAGAAGTTATGAATTTTTAACGGATTCCCGTCCCGGTCTATTTAAAATAATAATATTAAAAATAAATTCAAAATTAGCCGACGAAGTCTAAACGGAAGTCATAGAGTACGATTTTACCTACGCGTGCATATAAAGAACAACAAAAACAGAGCTCGTATGCAAAAGTTATGATTTTCGCAAGTTTTTGGCACAAAAATCAAGAAAATCTTGAAAACCGGGCAATTTCGCATACGTGGCCTCGGACACGTCATCCCTTCGCATGCAGCCTCCATGTGTTCGCTTCTCATTGGACCGCAGCCTCACGTGGCATCCGTTGATTGGTCCGAAGTCGTCATACTCTTTCCCATTGGACTGAAGTTCGGTCCACTTAGAAGACAACATGTGCCTTGCATCGTGTTCGAGCCCTCGCCACCTGTCCGAACCGAGACACGCGTCCCCCTTCCTTTGCTGCCACGTAGCTGCTGACTCACCTCCTCGCCTCGCCAGGTGGCTGCTGAACCGCCTTCGGACCGCACCCTCGCACCCCTATATAAAGGGTGCGAGACTCATCGGCTAAGAAGAGTTTTTCACCCCAAAAATAACCAAAATTCACATTTTCACCCCCCTCGACTTTCTCACGACCCCCCAAGGCCCCAATATCGTGTCTAAAGCCCGAAGCAAGCCCCAGAGCCCCGGAATTCTCGAGAATTCATCCTCTCTCCTGTCGAAACTCTACCCGGTGTGAGCCGGTTTTTCGTCAAACAAACTCTTTTTCGGGAAACGAAACGCTGCCTGAATCACCGCTTATCAAAGTGAGTTCATACCCCTATAATTTACCTTTTCAATGGTTTTTAAATGCTTATTAGGGGGAGAATACAAGTTTAACACAATAATAAATTGTGTTAATAACTGTGTGTGATAATAATCACACAGAAAGTTTCCGTATGCTTTTAAGAATTATCAAATACTTCCAAAATAACTTAAAGCCATGTTAAATCTTTAAAGTCATGTAAACTCTGTTAAATTCTTTGAAAAATGTTTTATAAGCTATTTCAAAGTATAAATCACCAAAATCATGTTTATATATGTATAAGTATATAAATAAGATTTGAAGGACTTAGGACTAATGAATTACCTTGTTTCCTTTTCCTTGTTTGGATGTGGAGTTAAGGTGGTGTTATTTGTCCGAAGGTCGTTTTCTTCTCAATTATATATATTATACATATATGAGTATAAAAAGGTTACTCCTTTTGGTATCATTACCTTTGTATCAGGCTAAGCAAAGGTGTCCATCCATGAGAAACCATGCTAACCAGATAGAACATATAAATTATAATAGGTATAATTTATGATTCAAAACTAAATATACAAGTATGATTCACGACTGTATACTTTCCAAGGAAATTACCAAAATACATTCAACTATAACAAGATATGTATAATACCTTTAATATACGAACAACATATTAAAGAAGTAAAGATACATCATACCGGGTTTGTATTAGCAAAGGTACTATACAGAGTACCCGAGTTAGCAAACACGAGGTAATAATACATTATGTCGGGTTTGCATTAGCAAAGGTACTATACAGAGTACCCGAGTTAGCAAACACGAGGTAATAATACATTCTGTCGGGTTTGCATTAGCAAAGGTACTATACAGAGTACCCGAGTTAGCAAACATGAGGTAATAATACATTCTGCCGGGTTTGCATTAGCAAAGGTACTATACAGAGTACCCGAGTTAGCAAACACAAGGTAATAATACATTATACCGGGTTTTGCATTAACCAAGGGTACGATACAAAATACCAGAGTTAGCATTCACAGGGTAATAATAATACATCGTAAATCTCCTTGAAACAATAAATTTGTGAGACCCTTCACGGTGTACTTATCTAAGTACGACCTTTTAAGTCCTGAACTATTAGCCAGAATCTCTTGTAGGGAGAGCGTGAATTTGTGTATAGATCTATATGGGACTGAAAATCCCGCACCTCTACTGTTCGCTACAGTTTGGCCGGCAGGCCTAGGCTGTCAATATCATACCATTCTGACGCCTGAAGAACGTCGCCGCAGGCATTTCCGTCATATTAGTATGGTTGATAGGACTCACATGGATAAAACAAGGAGTGAATTACAAAGTAATATACTTCTCTTATAACAGTAAGAAAAGTTAATTACATCCCGACTAGATATACCTTCAGTAGTTTTTACTTACAGTAAAAGCTACGTATCATGAAATCAAGTATTGTACTTCTGGTTTTGAACATTTAAAACCACAAGGCAGTATTATGGATAATACAATATTTTCCAAGATTAATACTAAGGTTTTTACTATAGAACAGATATAACTAAGAATACTTTTACAAAGGAAACGGTTTATGGGATTAAACCAATTTTACAAAAGAAACGATTCATGGAATTAAACCACGGAAACGGTTTATGGGATTAAACCACTTATCCAATGGAACTTAGTCACTCAATCTATGTAAACTAGTATAACATAAAAGACCTTTAGTGGTTAATTCTATAATTCCTTAGTTATTACATCATAGTTATACATAAGTAATGTCCGATCGACAGTGAAGTGTGTGACTTTCGCCTTACTTCCTGTTCCTTGTTTGGTTGTGGGCTTAGGGCAGATACACCCAGTTGACTGTCCATTCGATATTGTGTTATGTATAATCAGTATAAACTAAGTAATTACAGAGGGAAACTATTGAGGTTATCAATCTAGCACCTCAGGAAATATAGGATTTCCTGGAGAAACCAGTGAACTTATCCAAAGAACAAAGGGTATACTTAACAGAACTAAAATACTTATGAACTCACCAGCTTAAATGCTGATCTACTCTTTCCAAATAACTTGTATTCTCTGGAATCCAGTAGACAGGTACACTCCAGAAGCTTTTGAGAAGACTACCTAGTACCGTACTGCGACTCTTGTCTTCTATTGTACCTACTTTAGTGTTTGAATATGTAATGTTTAAACACTTATGTAAAACTTATACTTATTAATGCAATGGTTGTTTGTACTTTGATTACTATGTTACATGTGTTGTGATACTTACCTTAAGTCCTCCGCCCCCGAACGTTTCCACCGTTCTGGTTTGGGGGTGTGAGAGATTGATTACAATATTATTGCATACTTGTTTGAATGTTATTCAGTTTTCACATCAACTTATTGAGATATTAGGTGGTAAGTCATAATTTATACCCATAACATCAGTTACCTAGCAGTAATCGAATGTAGTGACTTAGAACTATGGGATGAATCCTGAGATGAATACAGATAGGTCTCGGTGGTAGTATGTGCTTGTGCTACCGGAAGCACATGGTTTGTACAAGGATCAGGAAAAATCACACGGCTACTAAGGAACAGGTAGAAGAGTGTATAGTGTGTTAGCAACATGTCCTGATTTTTGACCTATCAAACTGTATATTTTCAGTATGGTGATAGCCAGAGGTTCAGGTTTGGGCACTAGTGGCCAGGAAAGGCCATGTCCGAGTCATGCGAAGATCTACAACTTGATTGTTGTTGATGTATACGCAACAGTTAAGGAGTGATACCAAAGTTGTTTAGTTCTAGCAAGACTAAATTGATAGCCATGTTTAATGAGGGCTATTCTGTTGTTGCTGATGTTGTCGCCGCTGAATCCATTTCCTTCGTCGTTGCTGCAGGACCGTCAGGTGGGGGTCGATATCTTATTATGAGTTCAATAACCCCAAACCTCCAAAGTTTACCGATTTTAAGGACCCGATTGTTTCTATGAGATGGATCTCAGATGTGGAGGGATGTTTTGATATGTGTGTTTTTTCCTGATAACCTAAAATTCAGGTATGCACATAATCTTCCTTGCTAGGGGCGAAGGATTGGTGGAACTTGGCCTCTAAGGCCCTTTCACCTGTCGAGCGGAGTGCGATCACCTGCGAGCAGTTCACAGAGATGTTTAGAGTTGAGTATGTCTTGTTGGTGGAGATGGAGCGCCTAGCTCAAGAGTCCCGATATTTTAGTATTCTCAAGAAAGAGATTAGGGAGTTTGTGGCGAATACCCAATACCAGACCTTAGCAGAGCTGCAGTTTCATGCTAAGAAGAAAGAGATAAAGTTGGAGACCCAGAGGAAAGAGAAGATGATGACCCCAATTTAAACTTAGCCTGCAACTAAGCAGTTCAAGCTTGCTGATCCTAGACCTAGAGGTCTTAATGGCCGCACTTGCAATAAGTGTAAGAAGGTTCATGAGGGTCCCTATCGGATAGGGTCCGAATATGACAAGTACGGAAAGGAGGGTCATTTTACGCATGGTTGTCCTTAGGGTATGCGAGTTTGCTTGCAACCAGATGGGTCATGTGAAGGTAGATTTTCCACTACTTGTAGCCAAACTAGTGCATACTCCAGCTCCTGCAACATTGCAGATCACTGACAGCCACCAGGGGAAAGTTTAGTTCTTAAAGGCCAAGGGTCGGTCCAATCGGATGACAATAGAGGAGGCTACGGCAGTGCCTGGCGTTGTTACTGGTATGTACCTATTGCATGCTTATGGTTAGGTTTATTTTTAGGTACGTTTTTAATAAACTCGTTGTCTGCTTTAGTACTGCTTGACTCGGCGACAATTCGATATTTGGTATCGACTTCTTTTAGTATAAGTTTTCATGTTATTCCTGGAGCATTGGATTGACCATTGGAGTTTGCCATCACCGAAAACCGTACGGTTTCAGCTCTGAATGTTCATCGTGGTTGCGTGTTATAGATTTTTGGTGTGGAGTTTCTAATTGACCTCATTCCCATTCCAATGGGTGATGTTTGTGTGATCGTGGGTATGTATTGGTTGGACCAGTTTGGAGCTATTTTGATTGTGAGTGGTAGTTAGCGTTGGTTCGTACTCCAAGTGGGGGAGAACTGACCTTCTATGACGAGAGCACTGGAGTTGGTTTGGATTTCTACTCTGCTATGAGGGTTGGTAGATCTCTATAACATGGTTGTTCGGGGTATCTTTCTTATGTGTTTGATAATCAGGAAGAAAAGAAGAGATTTGTTTCTCATGTGGCTGTGGTTTGCGAGTTTCCGAATATTTTTCTGGATGAATTACTTGTTGTGCCTCTGGAGAGACAAGTTGAGTTTAGGATCGATCTGATCCCAGGTACATACTTGATTTCCAAGTTGTCGTATGTCCTTGCACTGCTTGAGATAAAGTAGTCATCCTCAAAGCTTCAGGACCTGTTAGGCAAGGTGTTTATCCGATCGACTAGTTCACCGTGGGGAGTACCGATCCTATTTCTCAAGAAGAAGGATGGTTCGCATCAGATGTGCATAGACTACATGGAGCTGAACAAGATGAGTATGAAGAACCGTTATCCAATTTCGAGGATTGATGACCTTTTTAATTTGCTTTAGGGTGCATCTTGGTTTTCCAAGAGCGATTGGAGGTCAGGATACCATTAGACGAGAGTTAGAGATGAGGATGTGCTGAAGACGGCCTTACAGACTCGTTATGATCATTATGCGTTTTTGGTGATGCCATTTGGGATGACCATTGCAATGGCAACATTCATGGATTCGATGAATCGAGTATGTAGTCCGATGCTTGACCGGTCTGTGATCGTATGCATTGATGATATCTTGGTCTACTCTAAGACCAAGGAGCAGTATGTAGCTCATATACGGGAAGTCCTTGAGGTTTTGAGGAAGGAGATGTTGTATGTCAAATTATCTAAGTATGATTTTTGGTTGTGTGAGGTTCAAATTTTTGTTCACCTTATCAACTAGGATGGTATTTTGGTTAATCTTGACAAGATCGAGGCCGTGATGAAGTGGGAGGTTCTGAAGACTCCATTTGAGATTCAAAGTTTCCTTGGGTTAGCAGGTTATTATTAGAGATTTATTTAGGACCTTTCGAAGATCGCAATTCCCTTTACCCGTATCACAAGGAAGAGTGTTTTTTTCAGTGGGGGCTTGATCATCACAATATTTGAGACTTTGAGACAAAAGTAATGTGAGGCACCAATTTTGACCCTTACTGAGGGTGTTTATGACTTTGTGGTTTATTGTGATGCTTCGATCATAGGGTTAGGTGTCGTGCTCACGAAGCGAGGACGGGTGATTGCTTATGCTTCTAGATAGCTCGAGCCTCACAAGGCTAATTAGCCAACTAATGATTTAGAGTTGCGGGCAGTGGGTTTTCCTCTCAAGATTTGGTGACATTACTTGTATGGGGTCCGTTGTACCATCTACACAGATCATAATAGTTTGAGATATATGATGGATCAGCTAAATCTAAACATGAGGAAACATAGATGGCTTGATGTAGTGAAGGACTATGATTATGAGATTCTGTATCATCCGAGTATAACTAAATCTACACGGTTCATTGAGTCATAAGACTATCAGCATACCTATTAAAGATACTTGTTTTATGATGATAATTTTGACACCACTATTGGATATAATTAAGAAAGCTTAGGCTAATGCGGTTAAGGAGGAAAACTGGAAATGTGAGAGGGTAGTTGTATAGGTTTCTGCATTCGATATCGACATTTGAGGTTTGTTGTCCTTTCATGGTAGATTTTGGGTTCCTTATTCAGATAGGGCTCGTTATACTTTGATGGAGAAGACCTATAAATCGACTTTTTCAATTCATCCTGAAACCACAAAGATGTATAGGGATTTGAGGCATGACTATTAGTGGCCCTGCAAGAAGCGGGATGTGGCCTGGTATGTTGAGAGGTGATTGACTTTGCAGAAATTTAAGGTCGAGCATCAGAGACCTCACGGAAAGCTGCAACCATTGGAGATTCCATTATGGAAATTGGAGCAGATTACCATGGACTTCATCATGAAGATATCGAAAACTGCTAGAGGTTTTGACACTATTTGAGCTTCCGGAGCCTTATTGTTAAAGAAAAAGAGCTTGCATGTGCGTGCCTTGAGTCCATGCACTTGAGATGACATTTTTAGTGCATTTTTGACTTACAGTTGTAGATCATGGCCTATTGATATGCCTAAATGGATAAAGTTGGAAAATTTATCCATTAAATCCCCTAAGAGAATTTGATTTGAAGTTTGGGACTCTTGAACTTAAGAATTAAGGTTTGAATGAGTAAGGTTGTTAAGCTGAGTTTCACAGTGTGCGCACTAGGGTTTCACAGTGTGATTTTGGGGTCTGTCTCAACTATTTTGTCACCTAGTAACTCACAACATGACCATTAGCTGAAACGACATGACTTCAATGACCGTTGACTTTATTTGATCGTTGACTTTTTGACCAATTTGACTTTTGGTCAAACTGAGGGTTTTGAGTTGTAGACTGAGGTTTGACCTCTGATAGGTTAGGAGGTTTGTCTAGTTGATTGGGGAGTCACTGAGTTTTGAACTTTCAGCTTGTTTTTAGGTGAGTTTTCTCACTATATTACTTATTCCATAGTTGATATGTCGTGGTTTTATGCTTAGCTAGACTAGCAGAGTCTTGCTTTTTTGCTTGTATGTTTACATGCTTCGTTGGGTTAACATGGACCTAAGGCTGATATGGACCTGTTGGGTTGAAATTGGCATGTTGGGATGATACGTACCCGTTGGGTTGAAATAGGCCCGTTGAGTTGAAAAAGTCACATTGTTGTTATGTATAGTTATTTTGTGTTGTATGTGATATTTTAAGGAACTCACCAAGCTTTGTCTTACAGTTATGGATTAAATGTTTCAGGTACTTCAAATTATCGTGGGAAGCGAAGGTGTGACTATACGCACTCATCAGCTACTTTCATGTTCGATATTCCATGGTGTTTTATGAAACTCTTATTTTTGGGTATTAGGACTTATTGAACAAATGGTTTTATTGATGTTTGGTTGTATAAAAATGACTTTTTATCTTATTTAAAAATTGAAAATTATATTGTGAAAATTGGGATGTTACTAGAACGCCAAAAGAGAACTCATCAAGAGTGTCGGAATGTGTGGGCCTTATTCAATGGATCGCTAGACTTCTCTACCTTTTCATTTTAAAATGTTCTTCATTCTCATAAACCAGTAAGAATACTCTTATGTAAAATTGTGGGGGCTTTGTTTGGACCACCCACAATGTTAACAATGTTAATTGAGTACAAATATACCATATTTTTCTTCTCCATGGTTTAAAACTCTAGTTTAGAGTTCCTTTTGAAAATACAATGGTTTAAATGTAAGACTTATAAACTATGCAGAAATGTGAGAGTCATAGAATTCTCAAAATGATAAAGTGGTCATTTGGATAGCTACTACCAACTATCTAATACCAAATGTTAGGATTAGTTTACAGTCCAACAATCATGACAATTTGAATGCAGAATATTTAAATACTAAGTAAACAAATAACTAAAAGTAAACATTGAAAACACAACATGGAGAACAAGATATTAGATAATTGTGATAATCTTGGGGCTGTCTTTGACAGACGATCCAACATGCCTTTTATGGGAAAACCATGTATGACATGTCTAATCAAATCTTAGCGGAATGGGTCAAAGATAATACCAATGTATCCTAACTGGTACATAGTACAACTAACTATTATCCAATGTGGACATGACATATACAAACTATTAATAAAGAACAACAGAATGGATGACAGATGTATAAGACCGCTGACATATTCTTCAACTGCTGATCGTTAATTGCTAATGACCAGATGACTTCAGATTTTATCTCATCAATCTGCATTCTACTAGGGACACTTCATGTGTTTCAACATCATTAGTAATTAATTTGAATATTATGGAACCTTACTTAATATTAAAGGTGTTGGGTCGAATA
Organism: Lactuca virosa; assembly: GCF_052849685.1. Lineage (NCBI taxonomy): Eukaryota > Viridiplantae > Streptophyta > Magnoliopsida > Asterales > Asteraceae > Lactuca > Lactuca virosa. The sequence continues at coordinate 132,869,654 of NC_136434.1, read as the reverse complement.
GTGTTGCGTCTTGGGCTCAGTCCTTAGCCCAGTTTTGTTATCCGGTTTGGGCCTGTCCAACCGTGTTTGTTTTCTTAGGGTTTAGTATTTAATGTGCATGCATGCATCCTTTGTTAACGATGCTTTTATTATCATTCTGAGATTGTACTACAAACCCTAGCTCGCCTCTACAGTGGAAGTTCTTCATCGAGCTCTGCTGAGGCGTGACTACATTTTGAATCATTAAGCAATATTTGATTCCATATTCTTTTCTTTGTGTTTGTTTACTTTTATTGTTTAACCTGTTAAAGATCTAATCGATCTAAGAGTTTTTCAACTCATCAATTGGTATCAGAGCAGGAGACTGTGTAATTCATACACATCTCTTCTGTTGAAGAAGATCTTAGGGTTTTTCCGCTTTGATTGATATTCTTGGAGCCGTCATTTGCTATTGACGTAGTTCTTTAAATATTCGATCTTACCCTAACGTTATTTACAAGTCTGATCTTAAGCAGGTCCTTGAACAAACATCGTCATGTCTATGGATGATTCTCAGTCTAACCCAATCAACATCTCCAACAGCATAGGATCGACGACAAGGATTCCTATATTGTAAACTCAAGATTACGAGGTGTGGACTCATCACTTTGAAGATTACGTGATTGGCTCTGAAGACAATGGTTACTTGATCTGGGAGGCGATTACTGTTGGTCCATTTGCTCACTCAAAATCTTCAAGAGTGGTTAAAACTCAGAAAGACTACAATCAACTCATCAGTGATGTGAAAGACGTTCCCAAAGATGAGAAGGAAAAGTTTCAGTGCAACATCAAAGCTTTACAAATGATCAGGTTTGCTTTTCAATCGGACACGTTTCGGTTAGTAAGCTCATGCACAACGGCAAAAGAAATTTGGGACAGATTGAAGGAATTGTATTCCACGGATGAAGATCTCGAGCATTCAATTCAAACATTGTTGCTCTCAGAATTTGGTGACTTCAAGCAGAAGCCAGAAGAGAAGCTTATTCAAACCTTCGATCGCTTCAATCATCTCCTTAGTAGGATGATAAAGCATGGGATCGAAAGAAAAGTCATTGAACAGAAGGTGACATTCATGAACGGCCTTAGACCCGAATGGATGGTTGTGGTGTCTACTGTGAAGGCTCATGAACAATTCAAGAATTATTCTCTAGCGAAACTGGTGGGAATATTAAAGTCACATGAGAGTGCCTTGGCTAAAGAAACGAATGTGGTTTCTAGCATGGGTTCCTTAGCCCTAATCTCCAAAGGAAAGAGTGTTGCTGAAGAAGAAGAAGACTTGGATCTCTCAGAATATGATCTAACAAGTGAAGAGTATGCTTTGATGGTGTCAAATCCCAAGAAGTTCATCAAAAGGAGGTTCCCAACAAATAACAACCGAAACTGGCAAGGTAGCTACAACGCCGAGAAAGCAAAGGAGGAACCGAAGACTGTTTCTCAGGCTGAAGAATCAAAGAAGGAAGCTAAACTTGGAGGTGACTTAGGGATTTCTTGTCACTACTGTGGAGGCAAAAATCACTTTGCTAGAGATTGTATGCTGAGAAAGATGTCTGAAAAGGTTGAAGATGAGGACGAGGAAGCGAACCTCACACGACGACTGGAAGAAATTAAGAAGAAGAAAGCTGGATCTAATAACACTATGAATGCTCTTATTGTGCAGGGAAATATTGTTGATGATGAGTTCGGTGGTGTTGAAGTTTGGTCCACCGATTCAGAAGATGAAGAAGTGAGGAAGCCAACTCATGGCAAGGCATTGTTGGTAAAGGAAGAGAATGTTGCAGGAAAGTGCTGATGGTGACTTCTGGGGTGTCACAAAAGCGAGGTTATGCCACTGATGGAGAAATGGATGAAGCAAAGGAGCATGAAGACAGGTGTTTCGCAGCGAAACCTGTCAGTGAGCATATCAACGAATGCGATGAGTTGATCAAGAAGATACAATCTATTCTTGTTTCCTTACAAATTCCCTTCTCAAACTACGAAAAAGAACTAAATGTATTAAAATCTAAATTCTCTAGTTTAAGTGGTAGTTTAACTCAAACTCGCGTCACCAACTCTAACCTAACTGATCAAATCAGCAGGGTATCGTCAAAGAGTGAGGAGAGGCGTATATGGATTGAGCAGAAGGAGAAGGATTTGATTAGGACTAGGGATGAAACAATTTATTTACAAAGAAATAATTTGAAGCTTTTGAAACAACGAAATATTTTTTGTTTGATAGCTAAACGATTATATACTAATATTACTCAATTGCATCTCGATTGTGAAATAGGGAAGAATATACATCATATGATTTTACCCTTCCTTGAGTTAAAGGAGGATGAAATCGATGTTGATGCTTATGACTGTGAAAACGTTGTTTCTTCTGACGATATTTCTCCCGCTTACAAAATTGGTCTTGACAAAATAGAGTCCTTCATTAAGTCAAAAGACCATAAGGACATGCTCAAATATTTGTTGGATGAAAATGACAAATTAAAAATCAAAACCGAAACTGTACAGAAATTTGACTCCTTGAATGCCAATTTGAGTTCAGAAAATAAAATTGATATTGAAAATACTTCTGAATTCAATGAGGATGATGATATGAGCGAAATTTCTGTGGAAGATGAGGTGGACTGTTCCGAATTTGTCAAGAGCGAACCCGAAACCAACAAAAATCTTATTTCTGAAAATTCTGTTGAGTTCGCTCGTTTATCCAAAGACAAGACCAAAGTCCTCAAGGAAAAGGCTGTTGTATACCAAAAGGTCTAAACGACTCCAAATCAAGTTTATGCAGTTCATGGGATCACTTAGCAACAGACAACCGAACTGACAGCACTAGTAGCAGAAGATAATGCTGATGGCTGTGATGAGTTTTTCTGGTCAGCACCGATTGATAACGCTGATGAAACAGAAGGTCTATCTATGAAAACATCTTGGCGAGTAAAAGGGAGGTATGTGGCAGAACCAATCAATGATCCTACACGATTTGATGTGTCTAGCACAAGTGGTACCAAAAGACCTTCAGGTGAACCAATCATAGAGACAAGTGAATCTTCTTCGCTAAAGAGTGAAACTCATGCTCAAAGACCAATGAAAAAGGCCAACATCCACAAAACTCCAAAATAGGTGTTAGACCGAAAACATCAACGAAATTTAAGGTACAAGAAGAATCTTAGCGAAAGGAAACAGTTCTGGCGATCTCAAAATCCTAATTATGTTCGCTATTAAAAACCCTCCAAGCCAAAGGAAGAAGCAAAAGAAAACTCAGCTTCTGGCACTCAAAAGGATGTGAACAGCCGGAAGAAGGGTTTCGGTCCTCAGGATCAAGACAACCGAAAACAAAGTTTCGGTCCACAAAAATACAGCAATCAAAAGAGAAGTTTCAGTCCACAGATGTACGACAACCGAAAAGTAAGCTTCGGTCATCAACATGAGAGAAACCAAAAGGGTGGTTTCGGTCCTAGACCAACCAAGGAGATGAACCGAACGGAAGGTAGTTTCGGGTCTCAACCGAGAAAGAGCAATGACCGAGAGCTTAACTCTGCTCCCAAGTTTCATCTTTCTCATTCTCACTCTCACTCACAAGGTGATCTAAAGGGAAAAGGAAAGCTCTTTCCGGAAGACGAAAAGAAGACATCGTGTAAACCAAATTTCGAGAACCGAAAGTATGCCAACGTCAATTTCTCATATTCTAAAAATGAACCTAAACCAGATAAAATCAAAGTTTTCACCTTAAAAAGAAAAGACGAAACAACCTTAATCAAACGGACCTTTTTGATTGATGTTTCTCTTACAATTCCCTGTTCTGTAAAAGGCTCACAAGGACCCAAGAAACTTTGGGTTCCTAAATCTGCTTAATTTTTGCAGGTAATTCGTGACGAGCAGTTTGACGATGAATGGTACATAGACAGTGTCTGCTCGCGTCACATGACAGGAATGAGAGAAGAGCTGAGGGAGTTTCGGTCTTTAACAAATGGCAGAAGTGTCAAATATGGTAATAATTCTTTTGGCACGATTAAAGGTTATGGTATGATAACCAATGGCGAGTTCTCGATAAGAAAAGTGGCATATGTTGAAGGTTTACAACACAACCTTATCAGTGTGTCTCAACTGGTAGTTGGTACCGGATTAAAAGTTTCGTTCGATGACGATGGCTCAGAGATAGTTGAAAAGAAGACGAACAATATTCTGCTGAAATCAAAGCGAAAAGGAGAAATGTACCCTCTAAATCTCAACCCCATACGAGGGAAACCAGCAATCTGCTTGCTAACGAAGGCTCATTCAAGCGAAAGCTGGCTTTGGCACCGAAGACTCTCCCATCTCAATTTTAAAGACATCAACAAACTGGTGCTTGGGGATCATGTTCGAGGTCTTCCTGTTCTAAAATTTGATAAAGAACATCTATGCGTTGCATGTGAAATGGGAAAGCAAAGTCGACAGAGTCATCCTTCTCGAATCAACACAAAAATTATTGAACCACTTGAATTACTTCACATTGATTTATATGGTCCATCTTCAATTGAAAGTGTTGGCGGCAACAAGTATATACTTGTTATAGTGGATGACTTCTCTTGGTTTACATGGGTATTCTCTTTGAAGCAGAAATCAGAAGCTACTCCCAAACTCAAACTTTTTATCAAGCAGGTAGAAGTTCAACTACGAAAGGTAGTTCGCAACATAAGAAGCGACAATGGGTTGGAGTTCAAGAACAAAGCCTTTGAAGATTTTCTTATAGAGAAGGGAACCACTCACAATTTCTCAGCTCCATACACTCCACAACAGAATGGAATTGTCGAAAGGCGAAACCGATCTTTGTGTGAAGCAGCTCGGACCATTCTAAGCTTCGCTTTTCTTCCTCTCTACTTCTGGGCTGATGCCATTGCAGCTGCATGTTTTACATAGAACAGATCCTATCTCAACAAACGTTTTTCCATCACCCCCTATGAGATCTTGAACAACCGAAAGCCAAATGTAAAGTTTTCCATGTGTTCGGTTCAAGATGCTTCATCTTCAATTCAAAGGAGCACCGAAATAAGTTTGATGTGAAAGCAGATGAAGGAATCTTTCTGGGTTATTCCTTAACCTCCAAAGCATATAGGGTTCTCAACAAGCGTTCAAAGAAAATAAGGAGACCTATTCTGTTACCTTCGACGATAACTACGTCAAGAAACTGAAAACAACCGAAGGCTCCATGGAGGAAATATTTCCAACAACTAGTCAAGTCACTATTCCAATTTCAAACATCTTTGAGCAATACATGTTGATGTTTGATGAACCAGAAAAGGCTATTCTCTCTGAATCTAAAGCTGCAGACAACAAGATCGACAACTTGAAGAAGATAATCGATGATGCTGCGAAGAAAATGGCAGAAGAACAACCGATAACAACCGAACAGCCAAACACAATCGAATCTCCAAAAGAATGTACTCATTTCCAGGGGGAGGGTTCATCCTCACCATCTCCAACCGAAAGTCAAGTCCAGGGGGAGAATTCTGAGACTGAAACTGAGGTAGTATCATCATTCGAGGGGGAGAATGCAAATACAAACGATGATGAAACTCAGTCAGAATTCGAAGAAGAAGTGAATGCTGAATTGGATCCCTCATATGATCCTAATTACCCTCCTCTCACCAAATGGACCAAAGATCATCCACAAAAACAAATTATTGGTGATTCGACAGAAAAGGTTCTCACACGATCACAGCTGAAAGCGAAACAAACTGCACTTTTCTCTAAAGTAGAATTCTGCATGTTTAATTCGTTCGTCTCCAAAGTCGAACCAAAGACGATCAACACTGCACTTGATCACTCTGATTGGGTACAGGCAATGCAAGACGAACTCAATGAGTTAGAGTAAAATAAAGTGTGGAGACTGATTCCAACACCAAAGGATGCTTCTATGGTTGGATTAAAGTGGGTTTTCAGGAACAAGATGGATAAGGAAGGAAATGTGATACACAACAATGCTAGATTGGTTGTGAAAGGTTACTGTCAAGAAGAAGGCATAGATTACGAAGAGACCTTCGCTCCAGTAGCAAGGCTAGAATCGGTTCTCATCTTTCTCGCCTATGCTGCACACAAGAACTTTGAAGTATTCCAAATGGACGTGAAGTGTGCCTTCTTAAATGGAGAACTGGAAGAGACGGTATATGTTGAGCAGCCACCGGGTTTTGTAAACAAAAAATATCCAGATCACTGCTACATTCTGGACAAGGCAGTCTATGGTCTCAAACAAGCACCAAGGGCCTGGTATGAAACTCTAAGTAGATTTTTGAAAATGTCCAAGTTTAAACAAGTTTCGGTTGACCCAACCTTCTTTCGTAAAAAAGAAGGTGACCACCTTATGATCGTTTAGATTTACGTTGATGATATCATCTTCGGTTCCACAAATCCTAGCTTGACAGCTGAATTTAGGAAGTTGATGGAGACTAATTTTGAAATGAGTTCAATGGGTCCTATTAACTTTTTCCTTGGCTTGAATATAAGACAGGGTCCCGAAGGCATTTTCATTAATCAAGAGGCTTACACAAAGACCTTGCTCGCCAAGTTTGGAATGATGGGAGATTCGAAAGTAAAGGTTCCTATGGCGTTTGGCACAAAGCCGACACCTTCTCTGGACAAACCGGCCGCAGACATGACCCTTTATCGTCAAATGATAAGGTCTCTCATGTATCTAACAGCAAGTCGACCAGACATAATGTTCTCTGTGTGTTATTGTGCCAGGTTTCAAGCGAATCCACGCGAACCTCACCTGCTAGCTGTAAAGAACATCTTTTGATACCTGAAGCGAACCTCTTCTCTCGGTCTGTGGTACCTAGCCAAATCAGGTTTCTTTGTCCAAGCATTCTCAGATGCTGATCTTGGGGGATGTGGACTGGACCGAAAACGTACCACTGGAGGATGCCAATTTTTGGACGGAAAACTTGTTAGTTGGCAATCAAAGAAACAAACTTGTGTGTCTCTCTCCACTGCCGAAGCAGAATATATAGCCGCTGCATCATGCACATCCCAGGTCATTTGGATACAAAGTCAACTTCGAGACTATGCCCTGAACATGAAGAAAATCCCACTATATTGTGACTCAGAAAGTGCAATTAGGATTTGTCATAACCCAGTGCAACACTCAAAGACGAAACATATTGCACTGACGTATCACTTTATTGGGATCATGTGGAAGATGGTAACGTTGAAATTCATTTCGTTAGAACCACTGATCAATTGGCTGACATCTTTACTAAAGCCCTGCCTGAAGCAAGTTTTAATAAAATCCTACAAGGCCTAGGTATGATGGAAGCTGAATCGGTACCGAAATCTCCTTTTTCTCAATAAAAGTTGAAAGCGAAATAGAGCGAACGCTCGGTCCATTTCGGGTTCGGTTTTTGTGGGAATCGAAATGCACCGAACGTTCGGTCTATTTCGGGTTCGGTTTCATTGGACTCGGTTCGCCTCCTATCTCTAACTGATGATTTCGGTTGTATAGTATGTATATTCTTTCCTCGCAAATTATTTTATGTTTTTCCTTTAGTTTTCATAAAATTCATTATTTCCATAATTTTTTTTCTTTTCTTTTCTGTTCTCTTTTTTTTTCAGAAACTTCAAAAATCCAAAAATATTTTGTTTTTAATATTTTTCAGAAACTTCCAAAATCCAAAAATATTTTGTTTTTATTATTTTTCAGAAACTTCCAAAATCCAAAAATATTTTGTTTTTATTATTTTTCAGAAAATTCAAAATTCCAAAAGGTTTGATCTTTTATTTGTATTCAAAAGGTTTTGTTTTGTTTGTGTGTATGGTTTGTTTGTCTTTGGTTATTCTCTTTACTAGGTACCAAGTACATCGTTGCTACATAAATTGGAGCTAGGGCAGGTACGACCATTTTAATTTGAACTAGTTAAGTGTCCCTAGAAGCATGCTACTGCATGTAGACCGAAGCCTCTAAGACTATGAGTAAGGCCTTAATGATTCGATCTATACCCATCGTTTCTTCCCAATCAGGCTGCTAAATTCACTCAAGTCATGAGCTACCTTACTTTTCTCAAATGAGTTAAGAGTTTTCTGCTTTGTCACTTTTATATAGCAGGGGTACTTTCGGTTCCTTAACCTCCTCCTATATATTCTCCATCACACTTCATCTCATAACTGTAACCCTTGAGACTCTCAGCTTTACCAATGAGGTTTACGGTTACACAACATCTGTGTTGATGATCTTGGTTTCATGCCACTATGTGCCGAGTGAAACCCAAAATTCAAAACCTTAATGTATTGACGGTGAACAATTCAATGTTCTAGTTTTCACCCATGGGATTAACGAAAATACTTTTTGTGCATGTTCACAGAAATCTCCTTTTATTTTTGAGATATCCTTATGAAAGTGTTTTCCACCAAGACTTTTCTTCCCAAAGGATCCAATTTTTTTTTTTTTTTTGAGATTTCTACTTAATAGTTTCGCCAAGTCACTGAATATGTTCCAAACCTACTTGTTTAACAGGCCACATCAGTCTCACAAGTACTTCGTTCTATTTCAGTCTTATGTCAAGTATTGAAATCAAGAATTGAAGCGAAAGCCACCCTTAATAGCCTTATATATAAAAGATGCCTTTCAATGCTTCTTAACAAGTACTTGATCGTAATTCAACGGGAATCCAAACAAGCTCTTTGAAGTCTCTCTTGACTTTGAAGGAAGAGATTCGTGCCCGGGATCCACTGTTTTGTGTCTCATAATGACATCACTCATTCCCACAAATAGTTTGCTTTATTTCTTTATCTTTCACACTCTCTTGCACGAAAATCTTGTATTTTCAAAATTCTTGTTTGGTCATTCATAAGCTATTTATCTCTATATAGCTTCGGTTCTTCACAATGAGATATGTCACAGTAAACGCCTTTGGTTATTATAAAATTAATGATTTAATTGGCAGTTCTAGCAGTGACTCAGCAGGAAGTTTAAACGCTTGATAATTTGAATTGTGGATAAGTTTGGAAGGCGCCAGAATTTGAAGCGTTCCTCATCATGCGTCATCACTACTTTATCAGGGTTGCAAGTTATCAAATCACGCCTTTTTAGGCGTCGTTTCCAAGATTTAAGGAATCATTGCTTGCGATTTTTCTCTCTCTACAAAATCGTATATAAGGGTTTGCTTTTTGTGGGATTATTCTTTACCACTCTTCAAATCTCTTAAGCAAAAGAAGGCGATTCAGTTTTCACTGTCCATCTTCTTCCTCGACAAGCTTCATCAATGGCAGAATCTTCTTCTGTTCAAGAAACCACTGCACGCTCCACTCTTCTTGCAATCAAGCCCAATCAAAACTTACTGATCGATTTAACACCATTTCTCTATGATACGTACATGTATCAAGTGGTGGAATGCCTGAAATATTCCCTACTCGTCAAAGCCCTAACAACAGTAGAAGTTGTCCCGATGTCCTGTCTCTCTCAGATTTATTCCTCTGCAACGTACGACGAAGGAGCAGACAAGATTTACTTCGACATCCTTAACCAGAAAGCTTCAATTTCTAAGAATCGTTTTTGCTCACTGCTAGGGCTTCCTTATGAAGAATCCATGGTGAATCCTGATTCGATCGCAACCGGTCAGCTTTTCTCAATGTTTTACAACATGGGGTACACTGAAACCCTAACCACTGTGACCAGGTTCAAAAAGTCATGCCTTCCTCCTCAATGGAATGGCCTCTTCACTCTTCTCTTCAAAGGGCTTTCTGAACGAAGTGCCGGATCTGACGGTGCTAGCAAGTCTTTCATGACTCTACTTTATGGGTTGTATCATGGTCTCAATCTGGATTATGGATTGGTTTTGTGGCTTCAGCTTGTTCAGAGTTTATCATCTTCTTCTCGCCACACAGAAATCTCATGTGCCCGCTTCTGGACATTAATAACCCAATGGGTAATGGAGCGTTTCCATGTTCCTATCATGGCGGACTCAATGCTTTCCTCCATTGCTACGTTTCACACAACCAACATCATTGTCACTCATCCTTCGAAGTTTATTTTCGTTGGCTCCATTCCTGAGACGATGTATGCTTGTGTGTCTCCTTCAAGCAAGTTGATTCAGGCGTATAATAAGCTTCCCTCTTCTGGTCCAAGGGAACTCAGTGCAGAAATGGTGAAGTCTATTGAGGAAGCAGACAAACCTGCAAAGAGAGGGAAGAAGCAAGAAGCAAAAAAGGGGGATAAAGGGGGTCCGGTCTCAAAGGTTCAGACTCCTAAGAAGCGAAAGTCTGAGAAGGCGGCGGCATCCCAGCCCAAGCAGAAGAAAACCAAGAAACCTGCTCGCCGGCTAATTCTTCAATCTTCGAGTGACTCTGACTCAGAATATGTGCCTCCTGGTCATCAATCAACTCTTCCCAGTGAATCTGAGAGAGAAAGCTCAGAGGATGAAGGTTCTGTTCGTGGTGATACACCACCTCGTTCGCCTACACCAGAGGAAATTGTTCGCTCCAAAGCACCCTCTCCTCCACCTGTTTCCATTCCTATCTCCTTACCTCCCACTTTCCCCATCATCACATCTCAACCTTCAACTACCATTCCCATACCTATTTTTACTGAAGCTACTACCACCACCACTACTGGAGTTCGGACCAACGTATCTGATACGGGGGCTTGTTCTTCAGCACCAGAAACCCCTATTACCTCTAAACCTCCATCACCTACTCCCTCAACAGAAACCAATACCGTTCTAGGCAGTGAGGACTTAGAGTTTGATTCCACTTACTTCAGTCCTTATCGTGTCCAAAGTGACGATGATGACGAGGCTCCTATCACCAAGTGCCATCTAAAGGTAGTAACTGATAAGCTCGATCAGCTACTCTCTTCCTCTTCCACTGGTGCTTACTCAGAAGCTGCTCTCAAAGCTTTGTTCTCCTCGGTGGTACAAGAACATGCTACCTCTATCTCTGATGCAGCAAAGGCTATTGATGCCTCTACCTCTCAATGTCAGAAGGCTTCACTTGCTGTCGAAGCCTCAACAAAAGATTGCAAGGAAGCGACCGCAAAAGTCGAAAAACTAATTTCAGAGGCTCAACTATTCCTGGACTCCTTACAAGCTGCTGCTCAGAAAAATGCCCAAACAGTGAATGCCTCTGTTGACAATCTCACGAGTTCACTGGTAGCTGAGAAAACTAATCTTGAGATCGCTCGTAGAGCCATTGAAGCTGCTAATGAAAACCTTCATACTAAATTGGATGAGCGTTTAACTCAGCTGGAGGCAGAGCTTGCAGTTGAAAATAGAATTATGGATGAGCTGGACAAGCGAACCTCCCAGCTCAAGATTCAGAGGTTAAAGCTCTGTACTGCCACGAAAGAGCTTGATGATTTAAAGTCTGAAAGGGAAGTTATTCGAAGCTCCGTGGGTGATGTTCATTCTATTCTGTTGCATCTTCTTGACGCCTACGACTCCATCCTGACTATCTCCATTCGACGACATCTGGCCGAAAAGCTACGTCCTGCTCTGGACATTCTTAGTCGGATTGAGGGTGTTTCGGAGACTACTGTCCTTCCGAAACAAGGGGGAGAAAAGGTTACACAAGGTAAAGCAGCTCATTCCCAACCCCCTCCAGATCCAAAATCAACGGCTGACCCGAAGGATAATGTAGCTTCGGGCAGTAAGAGGGATAAGAAGAAGAAAAATATTGGAGAAGACGATGAAGATGATGATTTTGATGATTTTGATGTCTTCACGAGTAAGAATCCTTCTAAACCTTATCAGAAAACTAAGTCCACTGATAAAGAGCCTGAGGAGAAAATTCTCAAAGCAAAAGAACTTATCGAGAAGGAGATGAAAGAAAAAGAGCTCTTGGAGAAAAAGAAGTACATGTTTCCGGAATGGACCATTGAATCGCTCCAGAGGGAAGTTATAGATGAACCGAGTACTCACTGGCTCGAACCTGTTATGTCGTTCGGTCTTGAAAACTCGAAGGACGCTCAATTCGATATGTCAATCACCCGAAATGCATTTATCTTTCATTCCTTCAACTCAACTGCTGCCATTCCCTCTCCGGACCCAAAGGTAGATCGGGATCTGTTGGAATTTTATCTTGAGTTCGCTCAGCCTCAGTACTTGACCTGGAGCACACAGAAGATTACGACGGTCAAGGTACTGAAGCCTTATTCAGCTGGGAAATTTGTTAATGTCAAGTTCAAAGTGACCCGAGGCTCTGATAGCTCGGTCCATAATTTTTCCCTGGCTGATCTACCGAACCTGAACCCACATCACTGGATACTCCTCAACAATATTCTGATGTCTAATCCTTAGGAGTATCAGCCGATCATCGATCATGTCAAGCGAATGCTTGTTTGCTACATTCATGAAGTAGCAAAAATGGATCAAGAAATCGCATCTGCCATTCACAAGCGAACAACGATAAAGCTAATTGGAAGAACTGGCGATGTGAATCAGATGGTCAAGGGCAAAATCGATCCAAAATTTCATACAGTGATGTGCATCAGGAACGAAGGTCAAAAGTGCCTGTTCGCTCTTATTGACAAGGACCTGTTCTCAACCGCTTGCTTGGAGAATATTTTGGAGATCATTCACAGGTGTAATCAGAATTCTGCAGCTGACAAGAAGTTTGTTACTTAGGAGTATCAGCCGATCATCGATCATGTCAAGCGAATGCTTGTTTGCTACATTCATGAAGTAGCAAAAATGGATCAAGAAATCGCATCTGCCATTCACAAGCGAACAACGATAAAGCTAATTGGAAGAACTGGCGATGTGAATCAGATGGTCAAGGGAAAAATCGATCCAAAATTTCATACAGTGATGTGCATCAGGAACGAAGGTCAAAAGTGCCTGTTCGCTCTTATTGACAAGGACCTGTTCTCAACCGCTTGCTTGGAGAATATTTTGGAGATCATTCACAGGTGTAATCAGAATTCTGCAGCTGACAAGAAGTTGTTTACCGATATGCTTCGCCGGTACATTCAGTTTCGGCAGACACTTCTTGCTATCATTCCTAGGCTGTTCAAAGTTGTGAAGAAAGTCAAGGTTACTCAACAGAAATAGTCTTTCGCCTCATTTGACGCAAAGGGGGAGATTGTTGGGCCGAATAATGTTGCGTCTTCGGCTCGGTCCTTAGCCTAGTTTTGTTATCCGGTTTGGGCCTGTCCAACCGTGTTTGTTTTCTTAGGGTTTAGTATTTAAGGTGCATGCATGCATCCTTTGTTAACGATGCTTTTATTATCATTCTGAGATTGTACTACAAACCCTAGCTCGCCTCTACAGTGGAAGTTCTTCATCGAGCTCTGTTGAGGCGTGACTACATTCTGAATCATTAAGCAATATTTGATTCCATATTTTGTTCTTTGTGTTTGTTTACTTTTATTGTTTAACCTGTTAAAGATCTAATCGATCTAAGAGTTTTTCAACTCATCAAAAGGGATTAATTTTATCCTAGGATAAAAAGATATGGACTAATTTGAATAAGGATAAGGATTATTCTTATAAAATTGAATTACATTGAAGACTATTAATAGGATGCTAAGAGTCAAACCCTGACACTTATTGCTTCTCAGATTTTCATTCAGCTATCCCATCTCCCTCTCTCTCTCTCTCTGTATATATATATATATATATATATATATATATATATATATATATATATATATATATATATATATATATATATATATATCCTTTTTCTAGTTGCTGTTTTCGGTGTGATTCCATTAGAGGGATTCCTGATTTGGGTCCTTGTCATCTTGCAATTGTGGCTGTCACAAGATCTCAATCGAGAAACCAAGAAGATTAAGAGATTAGTATCTTTCTTATTTTAAAGTAGATTTTTATAATAGTAAAACCTAGATCCTTATGATGAATGTATACATAGGGTTTAAATGTTTAATTTTGTTGTACAAACTAGTTTGTATAGAGTGTATCAATTCCCAGCAGTGGTATCAGATCCAATATGTTTTAGTTATATGCACTATTAAAAATGAAAATGAAAAAAAAATTAATTTCATCAAACGCATAGCGCCCTGTTGGAGTATGGCACGCCTCGTCGGGGAGCTATTGAATTCTTCGAATTTGCATAAACATATTAATTTAAAATAACATTTAAATAAGATTTAAATCTGGAAATTTAAATTAAATCGATTTTTAAATATTACTTAATTGAATATTAAAATTTAAAATTTAAGATAAATCGAAATAAGATAAGTCTCTTAACTTGAAATATTATATAAATGATATTTTAAATTTTAAATATTATTTAAAAAGGATGTAAATTTGAATATCTAATTAGAAATTTTAAATATTATTTAATAGAGAATTAAATTTGAATATTTATTAAGACATAAATTTAAAATATTAAATTTATTATATAGTATGATTACTATATGTATTACATATCTACAACATGTGCCTTCACATATTTAAGTAAAACATTATTAGTCGAACCATGACTACGTTAACCCGCTCTAATGCTATGAGAGAGGTTTAAGGAGGTCTCTTAGATTTCTAATGTGGTCGGTTTTTTAAAAGCTAATAATTTACCACCCTCACCGCTTCTTTGCATTTTGAGAGTGGATTTACCGAAAGTGTTTGATAGGAACATGTTCAACGTTAAATGTATTAACTAAATTAATAAAACAAAATTCCTATTTTATATAATAAAAATCGTGCATCGTGTGTTACCCATGAAAAAGTCACATTTCTTTATAACTTGTTGATGGAACATGTGTGGTTAGCCAACACATCAATGTGAGGAATATGGTTGGAAATGATGTGAAACTTGCCAATCTCAAGTGTAAATTCAGTCGAGCATCACACGGTTTTTGCATGGATGATTCACCATGTGTTATATGATCCATAACATCCATGTCATAGAAATGAAATAAGCACAATCTGAGATTAACATGTCATTGACTCTAGTCAATGAATCTCAAAATATTTAAGAGTTTCATAGAGAATGAAATTGGTAAAGAGGTTTACCTACCTAAATACCCTCTTGATGTGTTTACAACATCCCTTTACACATTACGAAGCTAAATATGGATCCTAGCCTTGTTAAATAATTCTTATGGGTAAATTATTTTAAGGATAAATCAAAATAACTAAATTATATCTTCTGTAGAAGTCGATCCCAAACAAAAAAAACAACCTTCCTCCACCTCCTCCATGACCTCACTCTAACTTCTCACTCCTATCAGTTTTATCAAGGGAGAAACTCATTGGTCGTAATTACCTTGATTGGATCTGCACATTAAGGATCAGACTGAGGTATGAGAACAAAGTGTATGTTCTCGATGAGGATCTCCCATAACTCTATGATGAATCTACCGATGAGGATATGGCTCCTTATAATAAGCAGTGTGATAAGTCGACTAAGGTTGCTTGCCTTTGTTGGTGACCATGTCTTGTGAGCTCCAAAAGAGCTTCAAGATTCTTTGGGCGTTCAAAGTAAATGAGCACCTCAAGTAAATGTTCCAAGGATAAGCTCAAAAAGAACGATTCGGGAACGTGAAATCCTTGATCGCTTGTAAACATGAAGATGGTACTTCTATGTGTATGCACATTCAGAAAATAAAATCGTACATGAACGAACTGGAGAATCTAGGTGTCTAGTTTCCTAACGAGTTGGTCGTTGACATGCTTCTCAACTCACTTTCGAGTTCATACCACCAGTTCATTATGAACTACAATATGAACAATACGGAAAATACCTTGATGGAGCTTCATGACATGTTAAAAATTACCGAAGAAAGTATTCTTAGGACTAGAAGCTCCACCTCTTTTGATCCCGTCTTAAGCATTGGGCATGGTAATGCTACTAAGAAGAAGAAGAAGTTTTCTTATCCCAAGGGAAATGGAAAGACCAAGGAATTAACGTCCAACCAAGGTTTCAAGAGAAAGTTTGATTCTGAAATAGAACCTACCACTAGCCCCAAAAGAGGCCATTTGTTTCTACTACCAAGAAAAGGTCATTGGAAATGTAGCTACCCGAAGTACCTGGAAGAACTAAATACGAACAAGGCTAAAGAGTGTGTCACTTTAGGTATTTTTATGATTGAACTCTATAGTATGTCGACTTCTAATTTTTGCATTCTTGATACTAGATGTGGTACTCATATTTGCTTGGATATGTAGGGACTAAAGGAAAGTAGGAAGTTGAATCATGGAGAGCTCAACTTGATCATGGGAAACAAATGCACTACACTTATTACAAGGATCAATGATTACGAGCTCATGCTTAGTAGAGGTGTTTCATTTATTTTATTTTAATTGTTGATACTTGCTTGATATGGCTCAAAACATTATTTCATTTTATAAGGATGGATTTAATTTTTCCTTTGATAATAATGATAATAATGGTGACATTTTAGTTTATAAAAATGGTTGTTTTATTTTCAAACCTAGTCCTTGCAATGGCATATGTGAAAGTGTTATTTCTGTTGGCAAATCCAATAATCTTGTATTAAATATTGATTCCTACAAATAAGTATTGGATAAATCATGTTTGTAGCATTGTTGCTTTTGGCATATAAACCAAAAATGCATTGCCAAGCTTCAAAAGGATGGGATGTTTGCATCATTTGACTTAGAGACAGATGATGTATGTTAGTCATGCTTACTTGTCAAGATAACAAAAGCACCATAAATAGGCAGCTATGAAAGAGGCAAGGATTTGTTGGACCTCATATATACATATGTATGTGGACCATTCAGATCTGCCACAAAGCATGATCAACGATACTTCGTGACTTTCATCTATGATTTTAGTAGATATGGCTATATCTATTTAATCAACCATAAGTCAAAAACCTTTTAAGTGTTCAAAGAATTTCAAAACGAAGTAGAAAATCAATTGTGCATGAAGATCAAGATGCTTCACTCTAATGGTGGTGGAGAATATTGAGTAGTGAGTTGATTGATAATCTAAAGGATTATAGAATAGTTTCACAATTTCCCCCCCCCCCCCCCAGAACGCCATAACTTATTGGTGTTTCTGAGAGAAGAAATCAAACACTATTAGATATGTTTTGATCTATGATGAGTCGAGCTACACTTCTAATGAATTTTTGGGGTTATTGCCTAGAGACAGAAATCCACATGTTAAACCTCATACCAACTAAGAAGGTTGCTATGCCACCTTATAAAATGTGGAGTGGGAGACCTCCCTCGCTTTCACATTTAAAAGTATGGGGTTGTGAAGTTTTCATGTGTTGTGAAACAAGCTATAAACTTGAGCCCAGATCAGAGAACTGTCTCTTCATAGGTTATCCATAAAAATCTTTTGGATACTTGTTCTAGAAGCCTTCTAAGAACAAAGTTTTTGCAGCTCGAATGAGCTAATATCCAAAAAAGCTAGTGGGAGCCTAATAGATCTTGAAGAAATCCAATAGTCAAACTAAGAAGAAGAACCTATAGTTAACATTAGCACTCCACCTATGGTAGAACAACTTGTTGAGAAAACTAACATATCTCCAAATCCTCTTATTTGTAGATTTAATTGAGTTCATATTCTTCCTGAGTTTATGATTTCCATATTACCACAGAAGGAGACATACTAATCATTGATTATACACTAGTTATTATGGATGAAGCATCGAACTATAAGGAAGCGGTGATAGGCCAGGGGGTGCTAAATGGAAGAAGAGCATGGAAAGAAAGATTTAGTCTATGTATGATAACCAAGTTTGGAATTTTGTTGATCCTACACCTAATCTTAAAAATGTTGGGTGCCAGTCGATCTTCAAGAAGAAGATCGACATGGATGGGAATATGCACACGTTCAATGCTAGATTGGTTGCAAAGGGTTATACTCAAACTCCATGAATTGATTATGAGGAAAGCTTCTCACCAGTAGCCAAGATCAAGTATATTAGGATATTACTTGCCATAGTTTCATTCTATAACTATGAAGTATGGAAAATGGATGTGAAAACCGTTTTCATTAATAGATAACTCACTAAGGATGTGTATATGGCACAACTTGTAGGTTTCATAGATCCTAAGTATCCAAATAGAGTATCTAAGCTTGAGAGGTCCATTTATGGGCTCAAACAAGAATCTCTTAGTTGGAATCTTTGCTTTCATGAAACGTCAAAGAATTTGGATTTTCTATAAGTGAAGATGAGTCATGTCTGTATGTCAATTATAGTGGGAGAAATGTATTTTTCCTAGTGTTGTATGTCGATGATATACTCCTTATTGGAAATGATATCCCAACGTTGCAAAGTGTAAACATTTGGCTTGTGAATTGATTCACTATAAAGGACCTAGGAGATGCAACTTGTATATTGGGTATAAAAATGTATAGGGATAGATCAAACACATGTAATAACACTAAGCTAAAGTACATACTTCAATAATATCTTGAAAATGTTAAAGATGCAAGTTTCCAAGAAAGGGTTTCTATACATGTAACCATAATATTGAGTAAAGATCAATGTCCCAGTATGGATGATCAACATGATATAATGAGTCTAGAGCTATATGCTTATGATATAGGATCGATCATGTATGCCATGATATATTAGACCTGATGTCTAATAAGCTTTAAGTATGGCGAGTAGATATAAAGAAAACCTTGGTGATAGTCATTGGATAGCAGTAAAGTTCATCCTTAAGTATCTAAGTATAATAAAGTATATGTTCGTAGTTTATGGAGGTTGGGTGACTCGTGTTCTCAATTAGGTTGGGTGTTCTCGATCAATGGAGAAGTGGTAACTTGGAAATGTTTCAAGCAGAGACAGCGGCATACTCTACTTCTAAGTCTGAGTATATAGCAACTAGTAAAGCTCCAAAAGAAGATACATGGTAGAAGAAGTTCATCAATGATGTTGGAGTCATTCGTAGAATCAAGCATCCCATGGAAATATTCTATGCTAATGAAGGTACAGTCATATTGAATAAATAACCTAATGATCATGGGAAGTAAAGAAATATACTCACGAAATACAACTACATTTGGAAGTGTGTTGAGGATGGAGACATTGTCGTGAGTAGAGTGTCATCGAAGGAAAATCCAGCTGATCCTTTCACGAAGCCATTATCGAGACCCAATCATGGAAATCATTCTATGTCTACAGACATGATATTTGCTAGTGATATGGTTTAAATATTTAGTTGATAGTTTGGTTAGTCTTGAAACATATAACTGTATGAATTGTAAAAAATTTGATGTTTATTTAATGGTAAATTAATAAAAAGCTAATGTTGTTACCATTTTTCTGTTCTTTTATTTATATGTTTCACTTTTGCATGTTTAGGACCCACTTCCTATTTATTGATTTATTTAAACCTCCACAGTCGTGCACATTTTATAAGTAAGTAGTGATTTAAGATTGTCACCATTGTTAGTGGACTGTCCATAGAGATTGGACATATCATAGAGATTGCGTTAACACTCATGAGTACTTAATAGAGATTTAAGTATTGGAATAACCCACACTTAGAGATTACTTCATAGATAAAATCACGAGTATTATAAGATGATAATATCTATTATTATTCAAACCGAGATGCATTCAGGGTTTTTCTTTACAAATCTATTATGAATTGTTATACTTCAATGCTATCTTTAATTGCTAGTAATAAAGGGTACGTCAATGTATAACATAGTGAGTAGACAAAAACTATGTAGTTAAAGTTTACTTTTTTCCTTTTGCTTTAACAAGAGAAGCAATATCTATGCCACCCTCGATGATTTGGTGTTAACATCTAATGTGCATGGTTGGGTCCTAATTGAAGTTGATGTCTTTAATTTAGTAGTCGGATGTAGTCATCACAAATATTTATCGGAACATAATATTGAACACCGAAGTTGACCCGTATCCATGTCTCAGGTTCATACAAATACCTAGAATAAAGTAATAACTGATCACTAATCTAAGGATTGAATCTTGATTAGATCATAGCTCTGCAGTTGCATTAGATGGCATACTCTATGCTAATTATTAAAGAAATATTGCACCTCATACAGTTGATGACTTGTCTAAGTGAGAGACTATTGGATTAAGTGCCCAAGTTCATTAACTAATTGGTAATATTTCTAATATTAGTAGGGTCCTTTTGGTTTGTCCTTATAACCCAATTAAGCAAATAATAATTAGGAGAAAATAAGTTATTAATTGATTATGAATTAATAAGTTAATTATAATTTTGGAATTAAATAAATAGATATAATTAATTAAATAAGTTAGATATTAATTAATTAGAATATTTCAGAACGTTCCATAATATTGAAGGGATCATTTTAATGCTAGGGATAAAATGGTATGGACAGATTTGAATAAAGATAATTATTATCCTTGAAAATTTAAATTAAACTGGAAACTGTAAATAGGATGTTAGGAGTCAAAACCTGACACTCCTTGCCTGTCATATTTTTGTCCAACTCTTCCATATATATATATATATATATATATATATATATATATATATATATATATATATATATATATATATATATATATATATATAACCATAAGAGTAAAACCAAGATCCTTAGGATGCATGCACTCATAGGGTTTATATGTTTTATTCCACTGCACAAACTAGTGTGTACATAATGTATCAATTCCCAAAACAATAAAACGTTGAAATTCTCGACCACATGTGATTAAATATGTTTTTTGATCCTATATATATACAATTGTCGATTTGTGTATCCTTCATTCTTATCAACTGTACAAAGTACAGAAAGTAACACCTATTTTCATTAACGTGCTATTTTGGCACCTAAAAATGAAAGATGTTTAAGATAAACAAGTATATTCTTGAAGATATGCCTGATGATTTTCACACATCTTTACGTATTCGAATTGTTTTACCCGTATGATGTCCTAAACTCCAAATTTTCAAGAATATTGAATCATGAACAAAAGTTGAAAGCGGGTGCTCTGATAATGTAATTATTACGCAATCTTGACAGGTCTCTAAGGATTAGTTATAGAATATGCATGTGAGTAATCAACCTAGAAACATGTGTGATTGAAGCATAAATCATTTCTGGAAATAATATTGTAGCCCGTATGTTCATTCCCAAAATCCGTTTAACTCCATCTGACAAACGGATGACCTTCAAATTTACTCGTAAACAATTCACCTTAGTGTTGTGTTTTGCAATGACAATGAATAAAAGTTAAGGACAATCACTTTTTAGAGTTTAGTTATTCTTGCAAATACCTTTATTCACCCACGTACAACTGTGTTTCCCTTTGTCTATAGTAACAAGCAAAAAGGACGCAAAAGTGGTAATCATTGATGAAAAATGCAACATATCAAACACAACCACTAATGTTGTCTACAAGGAAGAGCTTCAAGGTTTATAAATACTACATTGATTGTGTTCTTTAATATTTTTGTTTAAGTTATGTAAACTACAAGGCATTGTAATGATTGTATTATATAATTATCATATTTGTATTGATTAGTAATTTCTTGATTTAATATATATATATATATATATATATATATATATATATATATATATATATATATATATATATATATATATATATATATAAAAAGTTTTTTTTCTTTAGAAGGATGCGTGAAATTCACGCTTGGTCTTTTTGGGCGCGTCAAGGACCCCTTCTTCTCCACTCAGAAGGCGAGTGTGATGGAGAGGAGTTGGTGCTTCCCTTTTCTAACAGTTGTAGTCCATCATAGATTGTTATCGGGTTCAAGGTTAGCAAAAATAAGCCGTCAATACACGCCGTTAATATTTATAGGCTTGAAGAGTCATCTTCCGTCTTATAGCCTCAGCCACTTCGTGTTTCGATCTATACACGTGTACTGTTGTATCTTCCCAAGACCACCACCGCTTTCTTTCACCTTTGAAACAACTATTATACACCGTCTCTAACTCTTCTCTATCATTTTTATCGGTTGAAGAATGTGCTTCCTCCTTTAAACGCTCAAGGATACCACTGCCGAGACTTCCACAAGAGATGGAGACTTGAATAAGAATATGATGGATGCTCGCTTCTCCTCCGTTTGCCTCCACCCTCGAAAAGGATGAACCCTAGCTCCTCCAACTCCTACAGAGGAGTTCATGGAACGTAGGTGATATTTCGGTGTGGGTTTTTTCATATGTGGATTTGTTGATTTTCTGATTTGCAGGTTTTCTCCACATCTATTTCATGCTGATTTGGTATGGCTTTACATTTTTCTATTTTTTCTAGATTAACATTAGAAATTACAAGAGAAATTAATGGGCGTATTTTAATATTTATATGGCTTCTTACTTTTCACATGGTATCATGGCTGATTTAGTGATATGCGGTCTCAAACTCCCCTCTACGCCTTCCTATTCCAGCTCTCTCCCCTTCAAATCCTAGCAAAAGAAATGGTAATTAGGTGTTTCTCTTTCTACACGATGATTGATTTATGTGAGATGAATACATATTGTGAAGATTAATTCAAGGTTAGCTAACAGCTACAGTTTATTTCTTATTAGAGAGGAAGTGGAGGGTATATCAAAAGCGACTTAATAGATCAAAGTTCATTGTGGTAAATTGGTTTTCTCATTTTAACAGTATGTTTTTGATTCAATGTCCCAAACAATCTTAAAGTTATTGTTAGTGTTTGACTTGACGAACACTCTAACGTAGAACACACTTTCAGTTTTACTATTACTTTTTTTTTTTTGCTTTCTTGAATCATATCTACAGTCCATACAAGAAGCATAAAAAGAGGGAGATAAGAAAAAGAACAAGTAATTATCTATATACTATTTCGTTTGATACCCTCTTCAAGTTTTAAACGAAAAATCAATTTCTTTGATACCCTTTTTCAAGCTTTGAAAAAATAATCTCGCTTTATGATATCCTTTACAAGATTTGAAGACACTATAATTTCTCTTATGCAACTATCAAGATTTAAAGAAAAATAATTCAAGCTTTTTATTCCCTTTTGAAGATTTGGAACAAAATTTAATGTTTTGATACCACAATCAAGACTTGAAGCAAAAATCAATTTTCTTGGCAACCCATTTCAGGAATTAAGTTTTTGGAGATTACTATTAATTATGGATTTTTTTTCCTTCGGGAAGGAGAAATATTCATTGAATCCAGAGTGAGTTGCTCTTATTGCTGAAAACAAGAGTATCGTAATTTGAGTTTGAAAATCAATTTAATCAAAACTGTGTGTTTTTATGAAGAACTAATGAGTTTGGTTTATATTTTGATGGTGGCAGATTGCCAAGATCACTTGATGGAATTGTTTTTTCTTGTGCTCAATGTACGTTTTTTTTCTGATAATTCTATTTTCTTTATCACCTTGTTGTGGTGACAGAGAAGTTTACGGGTTCGGACAAGACCAGAGAATGTTGAGTTGAACCTGTTTCTAAGGGTCGATTATAGTGTAAGTTGGGTTTTTACCTCATTATTTTTTTTATAATGATATCATTATAAATATTCTTAAAATGATAGGTTATGTTATTTAGTCTTGGATTGTGGCATTAATGATTGAATTTGATTAGCATGTAGCCACAATAAAGCAATTAAACATCCTTGGTCATCAAGGAAACCATGAATTTATTGTGGAAGAACTCATGTTGAGTTTCTGATGCTATTTGAACCTTGTAACATTCGTAAGGTTACTGCACAAAATGGACATCAAAGGCTCATGCCTTTTTAGTAAATCTCATGGAGTAGCTTGGAAAAATCATATATTATTTATTATTCTAATGTCTGATAGGGTACTTTATTATTAAATGTCTCTCGTTTCCTACATGTGGAGTTTGCATAAGGAAATAGAAAGCTTGTATCCATTTATTTTGAGCCTTGAAATTGCATACTGTTTTTTCATAATGTAAGTTTTTATATTTTCAAACTGAGCTTTTATGACCAAAATTATAAAATAGAAAAACTCCAGCATATACTAATTAAATAGTAAAGTATGTTGCTATTTTTGCAACACCAATAAAAACCGTTTTACAAGATTTATAGCATTTCCCAAAGAAACCTTCGTGGGCCGTGCTTAGCACGGCTCTTAAACATCCCTAGTATATATATATATATATATATATATATATATATATATATATATATATATATATATATATATATGTGGTAGAACTATCCTCAAGTTCAATATCATTGTGTCCTTGTTTACAAGGGCCTATCATCTAGTTTTTCAATAAAACATTTGTTTAATTTAAACTTAATTTCTTTTTGTTCCTATTGTATAGTTCAATGATCATTATTATTGAGTTTAATCATATTTGACATTTCATCATTGTTAAGTCTAATCCGTAAATGACTAATTTATATTTTATCTAATTGGATTTTTATATTAAACTATACTTAGATATATAATGCTATTAATACATAAAAAAACCATTATTATTGAAAAAAAAAATAGCACCTCGTAGTTCTATAATTACTTAATAAAATAATTATAATTGCATAAGTTTTATTTACTATGTAGGGTTTGGATCTGTCATCTTACATCAAATAACAACATGACCAAATAACAAATATTTCTAACATGTGCCAAAATCATATTTAAAAATTCTTTTCGGCTAAATTATGAGGAATCTTCATTAAGACAAACAGATAGCTCATCTTATTTCCAGTCACTTTTAGTTGGCATTTCTTACTTCAATACATAGTTAAATAATTTTTTTGAATTTCATTGGTTATATAGAATATGCTCCTGTTTTAGACAAATAATAATTGAGAATGAGACAAAGACACTCGATAAAGAAAGAAAATTTTAAATTATCAATATAGTAAAAATGACACGATACAAACTTCAATAAGATTAAACGAGTAAGCAAAAATGACTAGAAAAGTGTTATTTTATTTTATTTTTTTCTTATTAATATAGGAATTTTTTTATTATGAATAAGAGTAAATTAGAAAAATAGTTATTGTGGTTTGCATTTTTTTTTATGAATGAAGTGTAAAAAAGTTTGAACTTACAAATTTCATCCTTTTGAAAATGATTTGACGTGGGTCATGTCTTTGTTCATATTAACTTAACTTTTTCTTAATATAAAGTTTATAAATTCTAATATTTTTTTTTAATATTTTGGAAATTAAAATATTAAAGGGGAGGAGAGGTACCTACACCCTATCCTATCCTCCTACCCCACTCCCCTTCTATCTTCTCCTACACCACAACCGATAAACGTTTGTAGAGTAGCCATCATCACCATTGTAATATTTATTCACTGAATCTTTTATCCCAAATTGAAAATCTAACTTAATGATGGTAAAATAAAAAAAATAAAAAATTAGTGCTTGTGGAAATTATGAAAACCCGCTTAACATATGCTGAACACAAACAATCAAACCGATGGCCACAAAGGAAATACACCCATCGAAACTTATGAAAACTACTTTCTTTTAACGGCAATATATTAAAGAAAGAAAAGAAAACCAACAAATAGTAGCCCAATATAAAAAACAGAGAAGACAAGAACATAATACAAACACCAACACAATGACACCCCATTTATGACATCTTAAATTACGTAGACACGACATCAAACATTTCAATATATTATAAACTTTAAAAACCCAACCAACAACGCCTGGGAGAATTTCTGAAACAATTAGTTGATGTTCTTGTTCCAAATTGGATGAGACCAACACCAATTGTGTAACATCACTTCAGTTAATGTATAAATCCCCTGAAACTAATAACACAAATTAACAATTTTAGGTACATCTTGCCATAAATTTGGATAAACAATAAATACCTAAGCTACTCTTGTAAGCATAAACTTCAATAATGTTCGAGCTATTGAAGATGACTGTTACATTTTTTCAATAATTAAGTATCCTATTTATTAGGATTTAATAGATTTAGTTATTTGTTTATAATTAAGGGGTGTTTGGGAGAGTTTTTTAAACTCTAAAAGTGTTTTTAATAAAAGTGCTTATTTGCTTATAGCGGTGGTAAAATGAGTTTTTTAAAAAGTGTTTGGATAAGCTTTTATGGTAAAAAAGTCAATAAGTCAATAAGTTAAAAAATGTTTAGCTTAAAAATGCTTTTTGAACTTATTTTGGTTGAAAAGTCTTGCAGTTTTAAAAAGCCAAGTTTTACATGCTTATTAAAAAGTGTTTTTTGAAGCTTATGGAAAAACTATTCTGAAAAGTGCTTTTGAGTTTGTCAAACTCTTTTTTTTTGACTTATTAGCTTTTCAATAAGCCAATAAGCCAATAAGTTGTTTTGAAAAGCAATCCCAAACACCCCCTTAATCATTGTTATTTCTTTGTTTTTCTGTTTCATGTGTAAGGGCGATATGGAATCAAAGCCCAGTTTTGGGCAACAGAGCTTGTGAGTTGAAGGTTGAAAAGAAAAGATAGATGACAAAGAGTAGCAACAATGGGAATTTAGAGCAACCTGCAATCCCAAAGTTTGATGGCTACTATGACATTAGACAAGCTGATGGAGAACTTCATTCACGCCAAATAATATTGGAGTTTGAGCGAGAGTGGAATTGACGCGGTTCCAAATGAGACAGAAAAAAATGATGCACTGTTCAAGGTGATCGAGGAGCAAAAATTGAATTATATGAAGATAAAGAATCATCTATATCAAACCATTGATAGAGAGATCATGAACATAATTCTTAACAATGACATGTCCAAACAGATTTGGGACTCGATGAAGCAAAAGTTTAAGGCCCCCATAAGAGTTAAGTGAGCTTAACTTCATCCACTAAAAAATCGAGTTTAAAATGATCAAAATAAAGGAAGGAGAGTCCGTTAACACATACTTTGGGCGAAATTTATCCATAGCCAAACAGATGAAGGCATGTCGAGAAAACATGCAAGAAAGGGACCTCACCGGGAAGATTCTCAAATATCTCATACCCAAGTTTGCCTATATAGCCTACTCTATTAAAGAATCCAATTTGATATGTTAACCGTAGACGAGCTGCAAAGTAGTCTACTTGTTCATGAAGAAAGAATGAAGAGTTTGGTCGAAGAAGAATAGGTTCTCAAGGTATCTCATGAAGAAAGAACATAAAGAGGATCTTTTAGAGGTAGGCGGGGAGGTATAAGAGGAAGGCAGTCCAACAAAGCTTTAATGCAATTCTATAAATTTGATAACCTATGACACTTTAGCTAAGAGTGTCCCTAGTGGGAGAGAAAGGAAAACTATGCATAATTAAATATGTTGATATAAACAAGGATAAAAGAAAAGGAGTATGTTTCTTGGACTCTAGATGCTCAAACCACATGACATGAAACAAAGATTGGTTTGATATAATGAATAATGAATTCAATCACTCGGTTAAAGTTGGGAATAGTCATAAAACGATGGTGAAAGGAAAGGGAAGAATAAAACTAGAAGTCGAATGAGCAACTCAAATAGTAGGTAACATATACTATGTACCTAACTTGGAAAATAATATTTTAAGCATTAGTCAAATACAAGACAACGGCTTAGACATTCTGATACGTCATGAAATATGTGGAATTTACCATCTAACTAGGGGTTGCATACTTGAAACTAGAATGACTTCGAATAAAATGTTTATGGTATCAACTAAAGTGTCCAAGCAATCTGCTAGTTTCTGTGATCAATCTGAAGAAATGAGAGAAATTTGGCACAAGATACTTGGGCACTTGAATCATCAAAACATGAAGAAGATGCAATAACAAAAGTTGGTTTATGGCATTCCTAACTTCAAGACCTCAATCAAAGTGTGTGCTAGTTGCATCAAAGGAAATCAACATCGTGAGAATTCACCAAAAAAGGAGTAAATGGCACAACAAAACAACTTTAACTCATCCACTCAGGTATATGTGATCCTATAACTCCAAAATCAAACATCATCAAGAGGTATATGTTAACGTTCATAGATTATTTTAGTCGTAAATTATGGGTATATGTGCTGGAGAAAAATAATGATGAGTTCAAAATGTTCAAACGTTTTAAGAAATGGTGGAAAAGGAATTTGGTTTATCTATATATTTATCGAGGGAAGATAAGGGCAGAGAGTTCAAATTGAAGGAATTCGTAGAAGTTTGTAAGTCACATGGGATCAGACGGCCCCTCACTACTTCTTACACACCCCACCAAAATGGGGATTGCCCGCTTGACAATGCTACCTTGGGGAAGAGACAAAAGACTTTAATATAACAATGGAAACTCATATTCTAAATATTTTTGATATTGTGGCATAGCGAAAGACTTTTTCCATTCTAAAAATTGTATGTTGTCTCTTAGAAGAGAAAAGAATACCAAAGCCTTTCTAGCTAGAAGTTGTTGATATGGCCTTGTTTAACTATTTATTTTAGGCCATTATCCTAATATATTTGAGTAAAAATGTTATATTTTAAGTTATATGATACTTAATATGCTTTGAAATGTTCAATTACAGTTAAAATCTAAGTTGGGATGCAAAAAGAGGAGAAAGGAACTAAAAAAGATGCAAAAAGGATGTTGTTGGCAGATTGTCCTCTTTTCAGTGTTTTGGCCATATCTGATGACTCGTAACTCTGATTGAGGAGATTCAAGATGTTATGAAAACTAGAAAAAATGTTGGACAACTTTTGTGTTTGTGCCAAATTTGGATTCCTAGTTCCGACGTCGTGGGAAAGCCATTTCCACGGCATGGAAAATCAAAAAATTCCATGTACGTGAAGATTCCATCTCCTATGGCGTGGCAAGTCTTTTTCCAGGCCGTGGCGTCGTTGTAACCTATAAATAATGCCGAAAATTAACCCTAATGATATATCTTCAAACCTAATTCATTCCCTATGAAAGTAAACCCAGAAGTGTCGTTTTAAGGGTCTAGAAGGCAGTCGGAGGGTCGTTAAGCTGATTTGGAGCGAAGATATGAAGGATTCAAGAGCTGATTCATGACAAAAATCATTCGGTTTGCTGTTCTGACCATGATTAACATTCCATGTGATTCTATATGTGCTTTACTTTCTAATTTAGGGCTTCCAAACCCTATTGATTTGTGTTCGACTAGATCAATCATTGTGATTATGGATTATTTTGGTATTTGGATTATTTGTTCTTGTTTAATTTATTTTGTCAGGTTCGATTGAAAGATCCATATGTGTTAAAGAGCGCTACATTATTGCCTATTGCTGAACTAGTAGAGTTGATCATTCTTACTGTGTTAATTTGAATCATAGTTGTCCATGATCATTTGTAATTATGACTAGTGTTGGATCAAAACCTATGGTTAGGATAATAAAGTTAAGAACTTTAATGTGTATGCATGAGTAGATGATCATTCTATGCATGATTTAATTCCTATGATCATTAGGATTAATAAAGATCATATCTTCCTTAATAGGAACTCAATCATGAATTTAAAGATGATTAATGGCATAATGATGAAATTAAGAGTTTTTAGATTCATTAGGATTAGTATTTTGATCACAATGCTAGTCATATTAGGAATCGGTAAATAAAGAATGAATAATCATTGCACTTGAGTAATTAACCTTGATTTTGAGATGTAATCCAATATAAACCAAAGTACCCGAAGTGATTCGTTCCCAATCAGTTTATCTAGTTAGTTTAGTTATTAATTTGTTTGAAGATTAATAATAAAACACTTTTTTCTAATTTCTTTTATTTAGTATAACCTATAATTAAATATTCTAATGTTAATTCATTGTCGTTCCCCTTGAGTTTGACACACTTGCTTATCAAAACTATACCATACTCGATCAGGTTCACTTCCTGTAAAGTGTGATTTAGATGCGATGGACTAGGTATTATAAATAAAAAAATTAGTGCATTAAAAATACACATCAAGTTTTTGGCGCCGCTGTCGGGGACGGTTTTCAATTAATTTAGTTTATTTGATCACCAATTGTATTCACAAACCACTTCCTGCATGCAAGAGATTTAATCAACAATTGTATCATGATTGTGAAGAAGACGAGCGATTGTGATATCCTTTTTAGTTATTTTAGTGTGACTTTATTTTTATTTTGTTTAATTTCGTTTTCAATGTTGATGCTCTTTGATGTTTTAGATCTTTGTAGAATTATATTACCCTTTTAATGCATTCAATAATTTCAGCAATTAGGATCGATTGTGGTTTTGTCACGAAAAATATTTCACAAGAGGCGTTGCATCAAATAAGTGTGGGGTCACTTACCCACACGAGAGAGGGCTCGAGACTTTATTAAAGTCCATTACTAGAGGAAAGAGCATATACAAGAGACGAGACGAGTGTTTGGTCGACATGAGTCGAGTTGATTTTATTCGCGAAGAAAAATGTATTGTTCAGTTTCCACTTCGAGGAACCTGCACAACCATGACACGACAACATCTTTTACGTGAAGAAAATTCTCGAGAAACTATTCCCAGATTTTACATTTGTACTGCTATATGATGTTTTCACTGATCGTTTTGCACACCAAGTCCCTACATGAGAAGAAAAGTAAAAAGTTCTAGTTTTCAGTTTCCAACAAAATTCGAAGCATCATCATTCCAACACACATTTCGAAGCAACCCACTACTGTCGATTTCGTTCTCGTGACTACATACCCAAGGCGAGTTTGTTCCTTTTCTCCCTTTTTTATTTTATATGCTTAAATTGTTATTATATACAATGAGGGCATTGTATAATTTAAGTGTGGGGTATGTGGATTGGAAAAATGATAACAAGCATGCTAGATTTTAAAATTTAATATATGCTAGATTAAAAATAAAATTGAAAAATAAAGACTTGAAAAAATAGTCTAACATAAAAATCTAGTAAATTTTAAATTTTTTGTTTTGATATGATTGCGTTTATGTGAGATAATTTGATGAGAATTCTAAGATTTAGTTAAACGAACATGTTTTAGTATATTTATGGTTTTCCAGTTCTAGTGAAATCATGAGACAAAAGTGCAAACTTGTGTAGTTTGAGGGACATAATATGTTTTGCATTTTCTATTGAAATATATCCAGGAAAATTTATGTAGTCATTGCACTTTAGACTAATGCCTTTAACTAATAAGGGTTGAGGTTATGTTTCCAAGCTTAAGCATATGTTTTTCTTTTAGGTTTTTAGTTGAGAGAAAAAAAATGCGTTATGAAAAAAAGGAAAAAGATAGAAAAGAAAAGAAAAAGTTGTAAAATTTGTTGAGTGAATAAAAGGTATCAAAGTATGAAGATCTTGAAGAAGTGAGGAAATAAGACAAATTGCCAAAAGCCAAGGGCTATTGATTTGTAATTTTTATTTCTAGTTTATTTTATCATATGTATGCTTAGGAACTTAACAAAAATACTTTGAGACTAAGAAATGTTTTTGAGGATGTATTCGGAGGGATGCAAATATGAATGTTGTTCAAATTAAGCGGAGAACGTTTATGAGGATTGTAAGTATTTAGGATTTAAGAAGTAATTAGGCTTTAGACACAAATATATGCATTGAGGTGAAACATAATTTGCGAATTAAAATTAGGTTATTCTGTATGATGTTGGTGAACGAAGTTTTGATGAGGTGGTATTAAAATGAAATCATAATAAATCTAGTTTCGATTGGGGACAAGCAAAAGAGTAGTATGGGGTATTTTGATATAGTCTTATTTAAGTATGTATTTTAGGCCTTTATCCTAATGTATTTGAGTAAAATGTAATATTTTAAGATATATGATACTTAATATTCTTTGAAATGTTCAATTACAGTTAAAATCGGAAGTGAGATGCAGTATCACAACCCAAAACCGGAACAATGGAAACGTTCAGGGGTGGATGACGTCATATGTAGTATCACAACAATTGCATCATAGTAATCAAAATAAACACAACCATTACATTGATTAAGTAAAACATTTACATCGGTTTGATTCATGTTTTTATACATCAAAAGTATATTAATAAAAGTAAAAGACGTGACTCTATACGTTCCGTCTTCTCAAAACTTCAGGAGGTACCTGTCTACTGATTTCCTGAGAATACAAGCAGTTTTGAAAGAGTATCAGCATAAGGTTAGTGAGTTCATAAGCAATGTTTTTGTAATGAAAACCTGTTGGTGCATCTGGGAAAATGTTCATATGTTTCCAAGAAAATCCAATATTTTCTTTAGTAAAAGCATGATAATACCAGTTCCCTCTATGATCACTTAGTTCATACTAGCCATGTATAAACCAATATCGACCAGACAGTTGATTATGTGGATCTGCCCTAAGCCCACAACCAAACAAGGAACATGAAATGAGGCGAAAACCACACATTCCACAGTCTATCGAATATTCTTCATATATAACCCTGATGCATAAACTAAGGAATTATAGAGTTAACTATGAATGTTTGTTACTGTATCATGTTGTAGTATAGGAAAAACGTTAGTTTGTATGTCTGGTTACTACCAATCGTAGTATGTGTGTATTCTGTACAAAAACCCTTGTATAGTATGTTCTGTATGAAACCCTGGCTACCACTAGTATGTATAGTGTGTTCTATTTGAAAACCCTGGCTACCACCAGTATGTATAATATATTCAGTTTATGAAAATAAACTATTTGAAGAAATGAAATCCCGTAAAAAAATGGTTAGTTTATACTATTGTGGGTCGTATAACCATGCTTGATATGACCTAGTGACATTTACGATGTTCTTCAAGTGTCGGTTAAATGACATTTGTCACCCCAGGCATGCCTGCCTAACTGTAGCTAGCAGTTCAGGTGTGGGATTGTCAGTCCCTAATAGATCTATTCACAAATCTCATGCTCTCCCTCCAGGAGACTCTGGTTATACTCTGATAGAATTTAACCTGTACCCCGAAGGGTACAATTGAAGTGTTGTCTCACAATTCTGTATTAACTTGTTTACGTGTAGTACTGTATTGATCTACTGTATTTATACTTGTGCGTACACTGTATAAGGTAATAATTATATTTAAATAATTATTAAATGTTGTACTCTTACATTATTGTATATTATAAACTAAATCTGTCATAGTTTATGTGTTCTGCTATGTAAAATTCTGAATTTGTAAAACTGTGTATTGAAAACCCAAACTATACCTATTATAGTTTCATGTATGATGTGTACTTGGTTTACGTATTGATCTTGAAAACTATGCAATTATGGCTGTATGTTTAAAACTTCCCTTATGCTCGGTATGTTACAAAAGGGATTAAAATATCTAAATAATTTAATAAAACATGGAAATCTATTAGTTGATCCAATTCCATAAGTTTTTGACTTGTTGAAATTCTTTGTATAAGTTCACAAAATTATATGTGTTTGGCTTGTATTCCCCCCTGAAAACATTAAAATTAGTAAAAGCATAGGGGTATGAACTCACTGTTAGTCGTGTGAATATTCGGACAGCAAAAACTAAGAGTGAAGACCCTCGAGCTGATGTACGCGGCACTCAACGGGATCCTAATACAATTAATACATATATGTATTTTATTAGTGAAACCGTTATTTATAGTGTTGGGAAAACACTTGTTTTCAGTTTAGGAATGTTACCGGGACTCGATCGAATCGGATAAACGGGTTTTCAGTCTAATTCACCACTTAGGGAGGGTTTGCGTCCGTGAAGGGGGTTTGCGGCCGTGAACTGCTTACGACCGTGAACAACCTCTTGAAGGGTTTACGGCCTTTGAAGGTTTGAAGTGTGTACGGCCGTAAAATCAAGAACAAGGATGCCGAATTCGATGAAAAATGTGTTTTAGATGCTCCAAAACAACCTCCAGGGGTGATTCTTGATGATTTCCGGGAGAAATGAGGTGTTTTTGGTGTTCACGGTCAAGAGTTTAGAGAGAGAAGGAGAGGGTTTTCGGCCAGAAAAATGTAAATGAGTGGTAGGGACTCGTATTTACAGGGGGTTTTCATGGTCGGTGGTGGGGTCCACCTGGAACGGCTGTGAATGGGTTTACGGCCGTAAATGGGCTTACGGTCGTAAATGGGTTTACGGCCGTGAACTCCAGTCAGGCCGTGAACTGTTGTTTTGTTCGAAGGAAAACTTGAAATTTCGCGTGGTTTTGGTCGCGACTCATATATCAAGTTCAATTATATAACTGAATTATTTTCCAAACCAAAGGAACTTGACGGAACATAATAAAACGTAAATTTTATTAACGGAAATCGACTAACGGTAACGAAAAAAGTTTCGGGTTGTCACATCATCCCCCCGTTAGAGGGAATTTCGTCTCGAAATTCAAACTCAGAACACAAATCATGGAATCGTAAAAAGATGAGGGTATTTCTGTTTCATGGAATCTTCTCGCTCCCAAGTGAATTCAGGTCCTCGCTTGGCATTCCAGCGAACAGTGATTACGAGTGCGAAATACGCTACCATCCCGACAAGGCCAATGTGGTAGCAGATGCCCTCAGCCGAAAAGAGTATTCAGGTCGTAGAGTGAAGGCACTGGAAATGACCATCCATTCCCATTTATCCGCTCAAATCAGAGAGGCTCAGCTGGAAGCCTTAAAACCAAAGAACATGTCGGATGAAGCCTTGAGAGGAATGGAAAAGAACTTAGAGGTCAAGGGAGACGGAGTTTACTATTTCGTGAACTAGATCTGGACCCCGAAGTATGACGGTTATAGGGAGGATGTCATGAACGAAGCTCACAAGACTAGATACTCCGTTCACCCAGGTTCAGATAAGATGTATCCGGATCTCAAACAACTCTATTGGTGGCCGAACATGAAAGCAGAAATCACTACCTTCGTGGGCAAGTGCCTGACTTGCGCCAAGGTGAAGGTGGAATATCAAAGCCCTCAGGTCTTCTACAGTAGCCAGAAATACCTGAGTGGAAGTGGGAAAGGATTACGATGGATTTCATCACTAAGTTAACCAAGTGTCCGAGTGGGCACGATGCCATCTGGGTAATTGTTGATCGATTGACTAAATCCGCCCATTTCCTAGAAATCAAAGAAAACTTCACGATGGAGAGACTGACGCGAATCTACATTCGAGAGATAGGCCGCCTTCATGGAGTGCCTGTGTCCATTATCTCCGATCGGGATAACAGATTTACCTCGAAGTTTTGGCAGTCACTACAGAAGGCTCTTGCAACTAAGCTGGATATGAGCACAGCTTACCATCCACAGACCGATGGGCAGAGTAAGAGAACCATTCAAACATTGAAGACATGTTGAGAGCCTGCGTCATCGACTTTGGCACGTCGTGGGACACTCATTTTCCCTTGGTCGAATTCTCCTACAACAACAGCTACCATACCAGCATCAAAGTTGCGCTGTTTGAAGCCCCATATGGCCGTAAGTGCAGATCCCCTCTATGTTGGGCTGAGGTGGGCGATACACAGTTAGCTAAGGGTCAAGTCCCCGATAGCACACTCACGGGCCCAGAAATCATCCGAGAAACTACTGAAAAGATCATACAAATTCGGGAACGACTAAAAGCTTCAAGAGATAGACAAAAGAGCTATGCCGATAAGAGACGAAAACCCTTGGAGTTACAGGTTGGTGACCGTGTTCTATTGAAGGTCTCACCCTGGAAAGGCATGATACGCTTCAGAAGGTGTGGAAAGCTGAATCCGAGATACATTGGACAATTTGAGATCCTCGCTAGGATCGGTCCCATAGCATACAAACTTCGTCTACCCCAGGAACTTAGCAACGTACATCCTGTCTTCCACGTGTCGAACCTAAAGAAGTGTCTGTCCGATGAGACACTTGTGATACCCCTCGATGAGATCGAACTAGACGACAGCTTACACTTCGTAGAAGAACCCGTAGAAATCATGGATCGAGAACTCAAGCGAACGAAACAAAGTCGTATCATGATAGTAAAGGTTCGCTGGAATGCTAAGCAAGGACCTGAATTCACTTGGGAGCGAGAAGATTCCATGAAACAGAAATACCCTCATCTTTTTACGATCCCATGATTTGTGTTCTGAGTTTGAATTTCGGGACGAAATTCCCTCTAACGGGCGGATGATGTGACAACCCGAAACTTTTTCCGTTACCGTTAGTCGATTTCCGTTAATAAAATTTACGTTTTATTATGTTCCGTCAAATTCCTTTGGTTTGGAAAATCATCCAGTTATATAATTGAACTTGATATATGAGTCGGGACCAAAACCACGCGAAATTTCGAGTTTTCCTTCGAACAAAACAAAAGTTCACGGCCTGACTGGAGTTCACGGCCGTAAACCCATTTACGACCGTAAACCCATTTACGGCCGTAAACCCATTCACGGCCGTGCCAGGTGGACCCCACCACCCACCATGAAAACCCCATACAAATACGAGTCTCTACCACTCATTTACATTTTTCTGGCCGAAAACCCTCTCCTTCTCTCTCTAAACTCTTCACTGTGAACACCAAAACACCTCATTTCTCTCGGAAATCATCAAGAATCACCCGCGGAGGTTGGTTTGGAGCATCTAAAACACGTTTTTCATCGAATCCGGCATCCTTGTTCTTGAGTTTACGGCTGTACACACTTCAAACCTTCAAAGGCCGTAAACCCTTCAAGAGGCTGTTCACGGCCGTAAGCAGTTCATGGCCGTAAACCCCCTTCACGGCCGCAAACCCTCCCTAAGTGGTGAATTAGACTGAAAACTCGTTTATCCGATTCAATCGAGTCCCGATAACATTCCTAAACTGAAAGCAAGTGTTTTCCCAACACTATAAATAACGGTTTCACTAATAAAATACATATATGTATTAATTTTAATAGGATCCCGTTGAGTGTCGCGTACATCAGCTCGAGGGTCTTCACTCTCTGTTTTCGCTGTCCGACTATTCACACGACTAACAGTGAGTTCATACCCCTACGCTTTTTCTATTTTTAATGTTTTCAGCCGGGAATACAAGCCAAACACAAATAATTTTGTGAACTTATACAAATAATTTCAACAAGTCAAAAACTTATGCAATTGGATCAACTAATAGATTTCCACGTTTTATTAAAATATTTAGATATTTTAATCCCTTTTGTAACATGCTGAGCATAAGGGAAGTTTTCAACATACAGCCATAATTGCAGAGTTTTTAAGATCAATACGTAAACCAAGTACACATCATACATGCAAACTATAATAGGTATAGTTTGGGTTTTCAATACACAATTTTATAAATTCAGAATGTTACATAGCAGAACACATAAACTCTGACAGATTTAGTTTATAATATACAATATTGTAAGAGTACAATATTTGATAATTATTTAAATATAATTATTACCTTATATAGTGTTCGCACGGGTATAAATACAGTAGATCAATACAGTACTACACGTAAACTAGTTAATACAGGATTGTGAGACAACACTTCAATTGTACCCTTCGGGGTACATGTTAAATCCTATCATAGTATAACCAGAGTCTCCTGGAGGGAGAACATAATATTTGTGAATAGATCTATTCGGGACTGACAATCCCACACCTGAACTGCTAGCTACAGTTAGGCAGGCATGCCTGGGGTGACAAATGTCATTTAACCGACACTTGAAGAACGTCGTAAAGGACACTAGGTCATATTAATCATGGTTATATGACTCATAATAGTATAAACTAACCATTTGTTTACGGGATTTCATTTCTTCAAATAGTTTATTTTCATAAACTGAATATACTATACATACTGGTGGTAGCAAGGGTTTTCAAACAGAACACACTATACATACTAGTGGTAGCCAGGGTTTCATACAGAACATACTATACAAGGGTTTTTGTACAGATTACACACATACTACGACTGGTAGTAACCAGACATACAAACTAACGTTTTTCCTATACTACAACAGGATACAGTAACAAACATTCATAGTTAACTCTATAATTCCTTAGTTTATGCATCAGGGTTATATATGAAGAATATTCGATAGACTGTGGAATGTGTGGTTTCCGCCTCATTTCCTGTTCCTTGTTTGGTTGTGGGCTTAGGGCAGATCCACATAATCAACTGTCTGTTCGATATTGGGTTATATATGGCCAGTATGAACTAAGTGGTCATAGAAGGAATTGGTATTATCATGCTTTTACTAAATAAAATATTGGATTTTCTTGGAAACATATGAACATTTTCATAGATGCACCAACAGGTTTTCATTACAAAAACATTGCTTATGAACTCACTAACCTTATGCTGATACTCTTTCAAAACTGCTTGTATTCTCAGGAAATCTGTAGACAACTACCTCCTGAATTTTTGAGAAGACGGAACTTATAGAGTCACGTCTTTTACTTTTATTATTATACTTTTGATGTATAAAAACATGAATTAAACCGATGTAAATGTTTTACTTAATCAATGTAATGGTTGTGTTTACTTTGATTACTATGATGCAATTATTGTGATACTACATATGACGTCATCCACCCCCGAACGTTTCCGCCGTTCCGGTTTGGGGGTGTGACAGATTGGTATAAAATTTATGTTTTATTATGTTCCGTCAAATTCCTTTTGTTTGGAAAATCATTCAGTTATATAATTGAACTTGATATATGAGTCGGGACCAAAAGAATTTGACGGAACATAATAAAACATAAATTTTATTAACGGAAATCGACTAACGGTAACGGAAAAAGTTTCGGGTTGTCATATATATATATATATATATATATATATATATATATATATATATATATATATATATATATATATATATATATATATATATATATATATTCAAATCAAATTCGTTCCCTATAAGAAAAAACCCATAAGTTCCGTTTTGAGGGTCTGCAAGGCGGACAAATGGCTGTTAAGCTGATTTAGAGCAAATATCGGAAGGAATCGAGAGCTAATTCATGATAGGAATCATTCGATTTGCTGTTCTGATCATGATTAGCATTCCATGTGATTCTATCTGTGCTTTACTTTCTGATTTAGGGCTTCAAATCCCTATTGCTTTGTGTTAGACTAGATCAACCATTGAGATTATGGATTAATATGATATTTGGATTATTTATTCTTGTTTAATTTATTTTTTCAGGTTTAATGAAAGTCCACATGTGTTAAGGAACACTACTTTATTCCCTATTGCTAAATTAATAGAGTTTAGATGACCATTCTGACTGTGTTAATTTGAATCATAGTTGTCCATGATCATTGGTAATTATGACTAGTGTTGGATCAAAACCTAGGGTTAGGATAATAAAGTTAAGAATTTTAATGTGTATGCATGAGTAAATGATCATTCTATGCATGATTTAATTCCATTGATCATTAGGATTAATAAATATCAAATCTTGCTTAATGCAAACTCAACAATGAGTTTATAGATGATTAATGGCATGAAGATGAAATTATGAGTATTTAGATTCGATATGATTAGTAGTCTGATCATGATGCTGGTCATATCAGGAATCGGTGAATAAAGAATAAATAATCATTGCACTTGAGTAATTAACCTTGATTTTGAGATGTAATCCAATCAAAACCGAAGTACCCAAAGTGATTCGTTTCCAATCAGTTTATCTAATTAGTTTAGTTTTTAATTTGTTTAAAAATTAATAATAAAACCCTTTTTTCTTCTTCTTTTATTTAGTATAATCTACAATTAAATATTCTAATGTTAATTCACTACTGTTCCGCTTGAATTTGACACACTTGCTTATCAAATCTACACTATACCTGATCAGGTTCACTGCCAGTAAGGTGTGGTTTAAATGTGATGGACTAGATATTATAAATAAAAAACTAGTTCATTTTAAATACACATCAACTATGATATGGACAAACCATTTTCTAAACAGAAGCCCTATATCTGCATGAAAAGATAAAACCATACAAGAAAGTTGGAACATAGTGAAGCCTAATATAGGTTATTTGAAAGTACTCCTCAACCTTAAAGAATAACTTGTGAACCAACCTACTTACAAGACTACAAGACAAGTGAAGGGTTATTGGAAAAGGAAGAGGTACAAACTTTTTCTATTTTTACAACTTCTAGTGATCCAACATTTTTTCATGATGCAATCCAGTACAAGAAGTGGAGAGACGCCATGGACCTCGAAATGGAAACAAAAATGAATATTGATGCATGTCAACTTTGTAACACCGTTACTTTTTAAATCAAATAAAATACCATAAATGTACAAATATCATGACATATAATAATGATAAAAATACGGTTTTATAGAAACTTTCAAAACATTTATTCGAGTTACAATTGTTTCATTTACAAAACTAAGTTTCAAGCTTTCATAAACATGCATAAAAACATACTTTCAAAAATGATTTTGAAGCTTTCTTGAACCAATACTTAAGTCGAAAGATTTGTGAGATATATCGGTTTAGACTCAACAAAATATTTCTAAACATACTTTCAAAACCGAATATAAAACATACTTTCAAGCTTTCCTAAACATGCATAAAAAATACACTCTCACTTTGATAATCATGAATTATACTTCCAAAATTTCCAATAACTTTAACTAGTGATAGATCGCTAATATCATAACTCCACGGATTACTCGCAATCATACATGGAATCTATACTCCTAGCCAGTTTTCTAACCAACTTCTATTGGGTTTAACCCATATACTATGGGAGTCTATACCTTTATCAGGTTTATAACCAACTTCTACTCACTCAGGGTGATCTAATCCCTC
The DNA here is from genome assembly GCF_052849685.1 of Lactuca virosa. Lineage (NCBI taxonomy): Eukaryota > Viridiplantae > Streptophyta > Magnoliopsida > Asterales > Asteraceae > Lactuca > Lactuca virosa. The sequence goes on along the minus strand of NC_136434.1, from coordinate 132,829,223 downwards.
TGTGTATATGGGGAGTCTATACCCCTCCTGAAAGCTACTTCACAATAGGAGGTATCATCCCACTAGTGTCTCTATAACTTTCCCCGGTTTCATAAAACATGTGCTTTATTCAAAACATGAATAAACTAAATTGCTTATAAAAATGTGGCATGCTATGTATTTTTAAGACATAACTACAATCATGCCCCTTTTTAACACTTTTTCCATAAAATGCCATGGTTTCAAATATCAAGTTTATTGCTAGGGAAAACTTGATATTATACAGATTTAAGTGCTAAAACATTTAATATAAACCATAGTCACATAGAAATATATACTTTACTATGTACTTAAAATATACATAAGTACTCACATGTTTAGTTAGTGAAAACTTACTATAACTTTTGTCTTTCACTTGGTGCCTCTTGTCCACACACTTCAAACTGCTAAATAAACAATATATATAAACTTCTTAATAACATGTTCAGAACTTAAAACTATTATATCTTTATCCAAATCATTCATTTATATATATATATAAATTATTATTATAACCAACTCAATTAAGCTTAATGAATATCTCATTTATGTGACTTAATCCATTAAGTTACTAGCTTAATTTTCGCTCCATATTCAAAACGGTGATAGAATTTTACCAAATTTACACTATCACTTTTTTTTCACAAAACTAATTAAGCTACATGAATATGACATTTAGGTGAATTAATACATTAAGTCACAAGATTAGTTTCCACATTTCTAACAATTCATCTGTTAGGGTTTTATAACCTTAAATTCCCAATTCAAGAATTTCATCCATAAAATCATTAATAAAGCTTGAATTCATGTTCCCCATACCTATAACAACATTATGTATGAATTCAAAGCATTTAAATCCATGAATTTGGATTTCACCATGAGTGGAGTGTAAACATTGCTAAAGGATAAATAAGAAATCTTAATTCACTTATATAACTGAAACATGATTCCTTTTTAAAATTCATGGCAGAGTATGGCTTTAAAAGCTATAGAATCTCCATACTAGCTCTCATGTTCATGTTTGGATGATAAATGAAATGAAACAGTTTATTAACAACTTAGACGTAAATCTGAAATCAGTGTAATGCAAAAATGTGCCAAGCCCCGCAACTAAACGCATTATGTTTAGTTCGACTAGATGATGACCTTCACTTGAGTTCGACGCACCACGCTTCCTCTAAGACACGTCATGTTTCCTGTAGATTAGCAATTTCATTTGCTTATTTAATTCCAACTTCACCTATTTTCCATTCCAACTATAAGTGACCATAACTCAATCATCTTAAGTCTGATTATTATAGACTTTATATATGCTCAAAGGTGGGAATGATTTTAACAACTCCATTAAGTCACTTTTGGCTAAATACTTACATAACTTACTGGTTAAGTCACAAAGTAAGCACTTAAAGTAGTAGAGTTTCCCATTTTACCCTTTATGGTTAAAATGTGACATTTAGTGAATTAAACCGTTAAAACCAATATTGTATCTTATCATTAAATTACTTTAACATATTTCAGAAATTTCCCATGATTAAATCGCTTTAATCACACTACTTTCAATAAAAATAGCCAAATTACCCTTTTGATCAACTATTCACATATACTACAATATTTCAGCATTTAGGGATGTTACAAACTTGTTGATGCACCTGAAAAGGGTAAAGTAATCAGGGTAAAACTGGTGTTACAATAAAATCTTAATGAAGGTGGTGAAGTGACAAAATGCTAGGCAAGACTTGTTGCTAAAGTTTTTTCACAAGAGAAAGGAATGCAATACAACAAAGTCTTTGCTCTTATAGGAAGTTGGGACACAATATAAATTGAGATAAGAGTAGTTGCAAGAAAATGGTGAACATTCTATCAAATTGATGTCAAGAGTGCCTTCTTACATCGAGAATTTCAGTAGGACATCTACGTAACTCAGCCACAAGGATATGAGTTAAATTAAGAAGAAACAAGAGTGTACAAGCTGAAGAAGGCACTATACAGACTAAAGTAAGCACTAAGGGCATGGTTAAACTTAAATGAAGGTTATTTCATCAAGAAAGGATTCGAAAGGAGAAGTCACGGGCATAGCGTTTTTGTGAAGAAGGGAGGACATGATATTATTCTAATTGTAAGTCTTTATGTTAACCACCTTGTTTTATAAAAAATAACACTAACATGTTCAACAACTTCAAAAGTCAATGAAAATGAGTTTGAAATTACGGATCTTGGTGAGATGACTACTTTTTTAGGAGTATAAGTACACCAAGTCTCTATTGGAATTTTCATCAATCGAAATAAATATGCATGATAGATACTTAAGACGTTTGGTATGAAGGACTGAAATGGATTTAGAAACTTAACAATACTTGGAACTAAATTATCTAAGAAAGGAGGAAGGAAGACTAATTCAACAATTTTCATATAATTGGGTGGAAGTTTAATGTATTTGACCACCATCATACATGATCTTATAATGTATGTCTCATTAGTCGGTTTATGTCAAATACTATGGAGTTCTAGATAACGGCTGCCAAGAAAATTCTTAGATACCTTCGAGCAACTAGTGAATTTGGTATCTTTTACAACAGAAGTGGTAGAAAAGACTTTCTTGCTTATACAAATAATGAATATATAAGACATATTGATGACTTCAAGATAAATTTAAGTTAAGTTTTCTTAATGAGTGATGGAGCAGTAGCATGGAGCTCAAAGAAGCAGTCGGTGGTGACTCTTTCGACCATTGAGGTTGAGTATGCAATATCAGCAAATTGTGTCTATCAGTGCATTTGGATGCAACACATTCTCAAAAAAATTGGGTAGAGTGTCATTAACTCAACCATAATGTTCTATGATAATTCTTTTTAATCAAACTCTAGTTTTCCATGTAAGAAAAATAGGAATAAGGTTTCATTTTCTTCGAGATCTTAGTAATGAAGGAGTGATCGATATGAAGCATATAGATCAAGCGATCATATTCAAGACACTATAAATAATCTGTTTAAACTTGAGGCTTTTGAAAAACATAGGTTTCACTTCGTGTAAAGCATTGATGCAAGTAAACTAAAAATGCTTTCAACATGTTTCGTTTAGGGGAGGATATTTTCGAGCTATTGAAAATGATTGTTACTTTTGCTCAATCAATAAGTATCATATTCATCAGGATATAATAGATTTAGTTATTAGTTTTTCATCATTGATGGAAGTTTCTTATTTATTTGATTTTCTTTTCTTGTGTAAGGTTATTTAAGAAATCCCAAACTTCTTTGTTCAATAAGAGAAAAGGTGGTTCTTCAAGACGAGTATATTTCCTTCTTTGTACTCTAACAAATAAACCCTCTTTGATAATTTCAAGATGGTAAAATATTAAACACAACTACACCCATTATTTTTGCATTTTGAAGGAGACAAATAACCCAATTATAAAATTTCATGAATCTAGAACCATTTTAGTATAAAGGATTTAATAAGAATAACAAAAGGAAGAATCGATTCTAAAACCAGCTATCGATCCTTTTTATGTTAATCCATTTTGAATAGAGGTCAATATGGTGGTTGTAAGATCAAACCAAATAATGTGATTAGTCAAATCCATATTATGCTAATTACATTATCAGCGACATCTGACATCGATCAAGCTTCATGGCTACTTGATAAGTTTCTTGGTGCTTAAGCATATGATCTGCTATCTTAGTGATAGGATATGTTTTGTATTGTGTATATCTTTTATGTAAGGTAGTAAACATAGTTATTCAAATTCATGATATGTAGGGATTTGAATCTAGGATAGTCTCATATCTATTATATAAGTGACACTATGTATCAATGTAAAAACACGTTTGGTGCATTCTCTACGTGTGATAGATTTCTTTAATCAAAATTGGTTTTTGATTACCTTCTTTCTTTGTTCTTTGCATTGTTTGATATTTACTATTCTTTTACGATCCTTCAATTGGTATAAGAGCATGTACTCTTTTCAAGCAATGCCGAAACCATCTTCTTCATCATCCTCTTCTTCTAAATCTAAACTCATTTCTAGTACAACTTCTATAAACAAATGTCAAACCCCCAAACCAGACGGTGGAAATGTCCGGGGGTGGAGGACTTCAATTGTAGTATCACAACACATGCATAATAGTAATCAAAGTACAAACAACCATTGTATTTTAAAAGTATAAGTATTTACATGTGTTCAATCATTGTATATTGAAACCAAAATAGTTATACAAAAGAAGAAGATACGACTCAAAGTAGCTCCATCTTTTCAAAAAGCTCGGGGAGTACCTGTTTATTGATTCCCTGAGAATACAAGTAATTTGAAAAGGGAGTATCAACATAAAGTTGAGTGAGTGCATAAGTGTTTATGTTTAAAAGGGTGTCTCTGTATCTTGCATATGTAAACTGTTCCAGAAAATCCTATATTTTCTGTTGTATATGAAAAGTAGTTTTATTCCCATAAAACCGTTCTATTGGTAAAACAATGTTCTGTATATGTAAAACTTGTGACTGAGAGTGTGTCTGGCTTCACCAGCTGTTATTGAAAACTGTATTGAACCATTGTAGTTTGTATTCTGTAAACTGGTACTTTGAAGGTGTACTTTCGTTTAGTTGATTATACACTAACGTATTGTTAATATCTTTTTAATGAGTTCTTATAACCATACTATGACTGGATGGTCTGAAACAAACGCTTGTAGACGTTTAAACTATTGATAACAATTGTCACTCATTGGCGTGTATGCCTGACCGTAGCTAGCAGTCTGAGTGTGGGGTTGTCAATCCCAACATAGATCTACACACAACTTGTTTTGATCCCCTAACTGGAGATTCTGGTTATAATGTCAGGACTTTACCTTGGTTGTCTAAATGAATTAAACAACCTGAATTGAATGACTCATAAAAAGCATATAAACGTTACACGTATATTAGTCATGAAAACCCAATCATTCTGAAATAAATGATTGATAGTATGTTCTTGAATTAGTATTCCGAACATGTATTTGAAAATTGTAAACCCTTGATTTGTTTTGAATCAAAACCCTTGTTTCTTGTAAAACAGTGTATCCTAGTATACTTGAATCATGAACTATTGTTCTATGTATCATAAATTATACCTATTATAATTTATATGTACTTTCTGAGTCGGTATTTAACTATTTTTGCATGTAACCCCTTGCTCAACATGTTACAAGGGTGGTTAAACTGATTAAATAACTTTTATATTTATATACATATACAATTCTATATATAAGTAAAATTTAAACGACACTCGGACAAATAACCGGTACTATAAGCCCACATCCAAACAAGGAAAAGGACCCATAATGAGTTATCAGTCCTAAGCCTTTTAAATCTTATATATATATATATATATATATATATATATATATATATATATATATATATATATATATATATATATATATATATATATATACAAATATGAACTTTGGGGAAAAATATAAGTTTACAAAAGAGTTTAAAGTTTTGAGTATATTTTGATGAGTTAATGTCGTTTGATCATGATTTGGAATCATGTATTTATAACACAAAGTTCTTGTGTTATACTTGTATTCCCCCCCCCCCCCCTTAAAACAGTAGAAATTATGAAAATACGGGGGTATGAACTCACTTGATAAGTGGTGATTCAGACAGCGTTTCGTTTCCCGGAAAGGAGTTTATTTGACGAAAAACCGGCTTTAATGAGGCAGAGTTTCAAATGGAGAGAGGTTAACTTCTCGGGAATCTCGGGGTTTCGAGGCTTGCTTAGGGTTTGAGACTTGATACCGGGGATTTAGGGGTTGTAGGTAAGGTTGTCGGAGTGAAATATATGAGAGTGTGTGAAATTTGGGGTGAAAAGTGTAAAATTTTCGGAAGACCTCGCACCCTTATATAGGGCCGAAGCCTCGGATCGAAGGAGCTTAGTCATCAGCACGCGTCGGACATGTGAAGGGGAAACGGAGGCGAGGCTCGGACAGGTGGCTCGGAGGTGTTGGCTTCGGACTGGACCGAACTTCGGTCCAATGGGAAGGTGCCACGAGGGTCCGAGGGGTGTCCGTGGGGTGTCTCCTGCGAGGGTGTCGGCTACCTATTGGACCTCGGCTGCGGTCCAATCAGAATACGACACGGTGAACTGCGGTCCAATCAGAAGGTGACAGGTGGAGGCCTCGCATGCGAGGTGACGTGGCCGAAGGTCAGCCATGCGAAATTGCCCGGTTCTCAATATTTCTCGATTTTTGTGACAAAAACTTGCGAAAATCATAACTTTCGTATACGAGCTCCGTTTTCGACGTTCTTTATATGCACGCGTAGGTAAAATTATACTCTACGACTTTCGTTTAGACTTGATCGGCTAGTTTTCACTTTATTTTTAATATTATTAATTTTAACAGATCGGGACAGGAAATCCGTAAAAATTCATAACTTCTTCATCCGACGTCCGTTTTTGTCTGTCTTTTTACCGTTGTACTACTATTGACGAGACCTTCAATTCTCGTTTAGGTTGTGTCTGCTAAAAATCACTCGATCTTTATTTCGAGTTTTTAGCTATACACTTCTATACTGAAACTTAGAAAAATCGTAACTTCCTCATACGAAGTCATATTTTGCCGTTCTTTTTATGAAAGTTCTTGGTTTAACATAAACTAAAACTTTCATTTAGATTGTTATGGTTAAAAAGCCTTTTATTGCAAATTCAAATTTTACACTGAAAAGTGTTTTGCCGGTTTTGTCGCGGATCTTCGATTGGTCATAACTTCGTCGTTATAACTCGGATTTTAGTGTTCTTTATGTTTTTGGAAACCTTGTTACAATCTCTATCACTTGGTTCATACCAATCGAGATTGTTTAATAATTTATTTTTGAGGGTCAATTATGTAAAGATAGACAGTATGCTAAAATTTCTCTTTATTGTTTTAAAAAGAATTACAAATTGACCTACATTATTACAAAGGTTTGAAATAACGGTTTGTTACATTATCCCCTCGTTAGAGAGAATTTCGTCCCGAAATTAGCATTACAGATAGACTAGGGAAAAAGATGTGGATATTTCCGTTGCATTTATCCTCACATTCCCAAGTGAATTCAGGTCCCCGTTTTGCATTCCAACGAACCTTCACTATCGGGATACGACTTTGTTTGGTTTTCTTAACTTCCCTGTCTAGAATCTCTACAGGTTCTTCCACAAAGTTGAGGCTCTCGTTTAACTCGATTTCCTCGAGTGGGATCACAAGAGTCTCGTCGGATAGACACTTTTTCAAGTTCGAAACGTGGAAGGTAGGATGAATGTTACTTAGTTCTTGGGGTAGTCGAAGTTTGTAAGCTACAGGACCGATTCTGGCAAGAATCTCGAATGGTCCTATGTACCTTGGATTTAATTTGTCATGCTTTCCAAAGCGTATCATGCCCTTCCAGGGTGAGACCTTTAACAAGACGCGGTCACCAAACTGGAATTCCAAGGGTTTTCTCCTTTTGTCAGCGTAGCTTTTCTGTCTATCTCTGGAAGCTTTAAGTCGCTCCCAAATTTGTACGATCTTCTCGGTAGTTTCTCGAATAATTTCCGGACCGGCGAGAGCACTGTCAGGAGTTTGACCTCTAGCTAGCTGCGTGTCACCCACTTCAGCCCAACACAGAGGGGATCTACACTTGCGGCCATAGAGGGCTTCGAATGGAGCAGCTTTTATGCTAGTGTGATAACTGTTGTTATAAGAGAATTCAACAAGGGGTAAATGAATATCCCATGCCTTCCCAAAGTCTATCACACAAGCTCGTAACATGTCTTCCAATGTTTGAATCGTCCTCTCACTTTGTCCGTCAGTTTGTGGATGGTAAGCTGTACTCATGTCCAGCCTGGTTCCCAGTGAGTTTTGTAAAGACTGCCAGAAACAAGAGGTGAATCTACTATCTCGGTCCGAAATAATAGATATTGGTACACCATGCAGACTAACAATATCCCTGAGGTACGTTCTGGTTAGCTTCTCCATCTTGTCGGCTTCTTTTCTTGGCAAGAAGTGTGCGGATTTGGTTAATCTGTCGACGATTACCCAAATAGTATCATAACCACCCGAAGTCTTGGGTAATTTGGTTATGAAATCCATTGTAATCCGCTCCCACTTCCATTCAGGGATTTCAGGTTGTTGTAATAAACTTGAAGGTTTTTGGTACTCTACCTTGACTTTGGCACAAGTAAGGCACTTACCTACAAAGGTAGCGATTTCGGCCTTCATGTTAGGCCACCAATATAGTTTCTTAAGGTCCAGATAAATCTTGTATGAACCTGGATGAATGGAGTATCGGGTTTTGTATGCTTCATTCATAACCACATCTCTGTAACCACCGAACTTTGGTGTCCAGATCGGTTCATGAAATAATAGACTCCGTCATCCTTGATTTCAAAGTTCTTATCCATTCCTCTCAGAGTTTCACCTGCCATGTTTTCGGGTTTCATGGCTTCAAGTTGAGCTTCTTTGATCTATGTGGGCAGATGTGAATGGATTGTCATGGTCAACGACTTTACCCGGCGTCCCGAGTATTCTTTTCTGCTAAGGGCGTCAGCTACTACGTTTTCTTTACCAGGGTGATAAAGAATCTGACAATCGTAGTCATTCAGTAGCTCCACCCATCGTCGTTGTCTCATGTTCAGCTCTTTCTGATCGAAGATATGTTGGAGACTTTTATGGTCCGTGAATATTGTGCATTTCGTGCCATATAGGTAATGTCTCCAGATCTTCAGAGCAAACACCACTGCTCCTAGCTCAAGGTCATGTGCTGTATAGTTGACCTCATGCGTCTTAAGCTGTCTTGAGGCGTAGGAGATAACCTTTCCTCTCTGCATAAGAACACACCCAAGCCCTTGATTTGAAGCATCACAGTATACTACAAAGTCCTCGGTCCCTTCGGGTAGGGACAAGATCGGTGCACTGCACAAGGCTTGTTTAAGCGTTTGGAATGCTGTTTCTTGCTTCTCTCCCCAATTAAAAGTTACACCCTTTTTCGTCAGGGTGGTAAGCGGTTTAGCGATTCGGGAGAAATTTTGGATGAATCTGCGATAATAGCCAGCAAGACCTAAGAATTGACGGATTTCTGTAGGTGTGTTGGGTGCTGGCCAGTTTTCAATGGCCTTGATTTTGGAAGGTTCCACGTGTATTCCTTCTGAACTGACCACGTGACCTAGGAATTCAACCTTCCTAATCTAAAACTCGCACTTTGAAAACTTCGCATAGAGTTTTTCTGTCCTAAGGGTTTGTAATACTTGACGAAGATGTTGGCCATGTTCTTCTTTGCTTCTTGAATAGATAAGGATGTCGTCAATGAAGACTATGACGAATTTGTCAACGAATGGACGACGCACTCTGTTCATTAGATCCATGAACACAGCAGGTGCATTCGTCAATGCGAATGACATCACTATAAACTCGTAATGACCATAACGAGTTCTAAACATGGTCTTGGGAATGTCTTCCTCCAAAATCCGTAACTGGTGATAACCGGATCTTAAGTCTATTTTTGAGAAGTAGTTCGCACCTTGATGTTGGTCGAACAAATCGTCAATGCGAGGCAGAGGATATCGGTTCTTGATGGTAAGTTTATTCAGCTCGCGGTAGTCTATGCACATGCGGAATGATCCATCCTTCTTCTTTATAAAAAAAACCGGTGCTCCCCAAGGGGAGAAGCCTGGTCTTATGAAACCTTTGCTAAGGAGTTCGTTAAGCTGGCTGGATAATTCTTGCATTTCAGAAGGTGCAAGACGATAGGGGGATTTGGCTACAGGGGTAGCTCCAGGGATAAAGTCGATTCGGAATTCGACTTGTCGTTCGGGAGGTACTACTGGAAGATCATCTGGAAAAATATCGGGAAAGTTGCAGACCTTAGGAATGCTCGCGATGTCTTTCACCTCTTTCCTTTCGTCTACCACGTGAGCTAAGAATGCACAGTACTCCTTGCGAAGGTATTTATGTGCCTTGATGCAAGAAATGATCTGAAGGTTCGTTCCAGGTTTGTCGCCATAGATAATAAGAGTTTCATTAGTTGGCAAGTTCAAACGAATAGCTCTTTCATAACATAGGATGTCGGAATGGTTGGGGCACAACCAATCCATACCTATTATGATGTCAAAACTTTTGATAGAGACCGGCATAAGGTCTATTGGGAAAAACAAGTCATTCAAGGTAAGGATACATCCTATGTATATATCGTTGGTGGATTCGGATTTCCCGTTAGCCATTTCTACTGTGAATGTTTCTTTTAGTGGTTGGGAGTTTTGATTTAGTAGATGTTTAAAATTATGGCTCACGGAGCTCCTCTCAGCACCACAATCAAATAGAATGCATGCATAAGTATTGTTGAGAAGGAACGTACCCGTGACCACTGCAAGGTCTGCCACCGCTTCTTCATGACCTAGTCCTAGAATCCTCCCAACTCCACCGACATTTCCAGCTTTTGGACAATATTTCTTGAAATGACCCGCATCACCACATTGGTAGCATGCTCGCCCTACTCTAGCGACAAGTACTTGGTTAAGTGGTTGAGGTGGTATTCTACAGAATCGGGCAGTATGCCCTTTCCTGTTGCAGTTACGGCACTGCATTTCTTGGAAATTTCCGTTGTGGTGAAAATTGCACTTGTTGCATTTAGGGAGGTTACCAGCATAGGGCTTAGTTGGTGCAAGGTTATTAGGGGCAACAGCAGGTACAATGGTAGGTATGGTAGCAGGTACAATAGTGGCATGGACTGCTACTACTTGTTGCTTCTTTGAAGGTTCCAGAGGAGATTTTCCCTTCTTCTTGTTCCAACCCTTCTTCTTGCTGTTGTTGTTGTTCTCCTTAGGTTGTTCTGGAGCAGTAACCACAGAATTTTGACGATTTCCATGGTCGATAAGTGACTGTGCCAATTCCTTGGCACTGTCAAAGGTGACAGACCTAGAAGCAATGACACTTGCCTGTATCTGAGGCGACAGTCCCCAAATATACCTTTCAATCTTTTTGCTCTCCAGAGCAACCATTTCAGGACACAGAATCGCCAAGTCATAGAACCGATTCTTGTAAGTTGTTATGTCTGCACGGGCCATGGTAAGACCCCAGAGCTCTTGCTCAAGTTTTTGAATTTCCCCGCGCGGACAGTATTCCCGCATTAGCATGGCTTTTAAGTTCTCCCAGCTCATCGTATTAGCCACTATCAAAGTTAGTGACTTAACATGGCCATTCCACCATCTTAGGGCCCTATCTGAAAAAGTACAGACAATAAATTTAACTTTGCTACCCTCCGAACAGGAGCAAATTTCAAAAATTGCTTCTGTCTTCTCAATCCATTGCCTTAAAACCATCACACCCCCAGTTCCATTAAAGGTCCTGGGTTTGGCATTCGGGAAGTCTTTATAAGTGCACTCTCATGAGTGCTCATGACCCTCGCCATGGTTAGAAGGATGTGCACCAGATCCCGAACTACTAGCACCAGGAGTATTGATATGAGTCATGGCAGCAACTACAGCTGCCGTGACCGCCGCTTGGAACATAGCGGGGTCGAATTAAGGAGGTGGTGGTGGCGTCGGTGCTTCATTGACATGTCTTTGATTTCTATGAGGAGGCATCTCTTGCTATAAAAGTTAATAGATAAAAAGATAGTGAGATATCAAGAATGAATATGAATTTGATATCTTTGAACTAAACACTTAATTCAACATGAATCTTGTAAAGAATTGGAAATAGAAATCCACTGCAAGTACAACTTGCAACAGGATAATATGAAATTGAATGGTTATTTTTCAAAGAGTATGAATGTACATGCCGATTGTATTGGTATATTAAGTACATAAGGTCCGGAAAACTTGACCTTAAAGCAGGTCTATAATATACCATAATACTAAGAAAGTATCGACATCAAACCGACCTACCGAAAATAAAATTTTCGCGGTCATATTGAAAGCATGAAAAATAACACTGGAACATTTCTGTAAACCAAAACTTTTGAATAGAATGTTTATGAGAATTGTAATAACTCTTGTTGAAGTAAAGTGCTTATTGTTTTATTGATACCCGATTTTGTACTTATCGTGAAAAGTAGTCTATACATTCAGTATCTCAAACTAGAAAGTAGAAGTAGTGCAAACACTACTTGCGGCGGTTGCTACGATGATTGTTGGGTCCTGCTTTATCCTGCGTCTTCCAGCGCCTTTCTTGGGCAGCTTGATGCTCTCTTAATTCTCTTATCTCTGATTGAGCAGCATAGACTTGCCTCTGAAGGGCTTCTGTATGGTGTTGGGTTTCATTCTGCATTTCATCAAGAGGAAGGATATCTGCAGTGTTCGCCTGCGCAACCGTATTCACTTCTAGGATTCGATTGATCGACATCCTTGATTGATTGGCTTGCCGGGCTATTCGGTTTACTATAACTGGAAGAGCTCTATCGGCTGTTCCTCCTCTAGAGACGTTATAGAAACATCATGCCATTCTGTAGGGAGGGCGTTGACCGTCTTGCCGACTCCAATGGTTTATGTATTTGCCCCACTCAGGTATGGGTTCGGCTTCATCTTGTCTCAGGGGACGCTCCCCAGGGTTGCAGACTTGTGGCTCTGTATCCTTACCACTTGATTCACTGTCCTCAAAGGGTTCTTCATCTGAGTCTGTGATCCAGCCTGCATTTTGTGGATTGTAGGGGTCCCCAGGTAAATTGTGTTCAGCCATAGGTTCTGTATTAGAAGTAAGGTTAGTAAAATACTCTCCGTAGTATTTTAATCTTTGTGTTATGTTCTATAGTTCTTCTAAATACGTATGGTAAGTTTTAGACATGTCGCAACACTACTATCACTCCCAATTGGTCATATCTCAAATCAATATAGTTGATCAAGCTATATTAATTCCATATATGATTACATAACTGCCCAGGTTTGACTATAGTGTTCAACATCCAAATACTTTTAAGTTCTTATGACTGTGATACTGTACTGGTAGGTATGAGTGTTAATATACTTCTTGTAAAAATACTTAGAATTCTTAAAAAGTATACTTGAAGTCAGAGCTCTCAGCCCCGATGTATTTATAGTCTGTATATCTTTTATGGATTGATATACTGAGTTCACTATAAACAATGCTTTGATACCAATCTGTCACACCCCCAACCAGACGGCGGAAACGTCCGGGGGTGGAGGACTTCAATTGTAGTATCACAACACATGCATCATAGTAATCAAAGTACAAACAACCATTGTATTTAACAAGTATAAGTACTTACTGTTGGGTTATGAGCATTCTAACACTCCTAAGTGTACATGCAACCCTAAATACCTTGGATCTATGTTTTCTCTATTATACATACAATTATGAACATCCAAGGTATTATCCTAATCTAGCATACAAAATAATAAATATAACAAGATAGAATACATACCTCTTTGATGTAGAATGTCTTCATGAAGCTTGAGTGCCTAGTGCCCCAAGTGTGACACCTCAAATGGTTCACACAACACCAAATACACTTGGAATAACTTGAGAGAAACTTGAACACTCCTTGAAATCGTCTAGCCCTCACACTCACACATTAGTACACGATTTCTTGAGCCATGGGATTTTTTTATATGGTGGCTATTAGGGTTACCCCATGTAACTCATAACTTTACCCATTCCTTATTCTCCATGGATTTTAACCTCCATGGAGTATCCATGGGTCACCCCATGGACTTAGTCCAACATAAGGAATCTTGGATCACAAGCCCACATATATAAGAATGAATGATTTACACAATCAACCCATATATTTAATTAGTCTCCTTTTGATCACTTAATTAATTCCAAATTAATTCTTGATCAATACTAATTAAATAACCTTATTAATATATTAGAACTTATAATATATTAACCAACCTTAAGTGTTATTTCTCTCATTATAGTCTATCCAAATGCATGATGCCATGCAACCCAAATGGACCATGCCGGGTCGGGTCAAGTCTTACCAATTATAGTTATGGACTTAGACATCAATCCAACAGTCTCCCACTTGGATAAGTCTAAAACTATTATTGCGTATGACTTCAGGAACCGATCAGCAATTGTAGCTCTCAAAAGCTTCTGTCGAACTCTGACCTTGTCGATGAACTCTGACCTTTGTCAATGACTTGTCCATTAGATAAGGGATCATATATTCCTCCATTCTAGATATCATATGGACTGAGACATGGATTATCAATCATTCTCTCTGTCCATTTGTTGTTTCCCCATTTTCGATTTATGATGACTGACTGATTGAACAAATCAAATCAGTCCTGGCTTGGCCAAGCACTCACATGTATCATCTTTAAATCATCGAGGGGCCCACAGATATCGCTTTTATCCCGAAGGTAAAAGGAATGGATAAAGTTCGACTCATATGGCTTGTTCTACTACTTGTTGAATCATACACAAAGGCACGTTTTATAACATCGAGTTACCAATGCGTTTTCGCGCAATCAATGTATAACCAACTCATAGTAACAACTCATATCTCTAGGTTTGAAGAATATAAGATATTATCGTCTCATGATCACTCGTGATAAAATCCATGAAGTGATTCAAATGAGCGCGGGTTGAATCCAATACTCAGAACTTATGAGCACTCATGAGTGTTGTAGCACCACTTTGTCCACCAACTTGGACCTCTACAAACCAACCCATGACAGTATTGATTCATATCTACTTCCAACATATGACCGACTGTGGATGGTTTGAATAACTTAATCATTCAGGAAGAGCGACTTAGTTATTCTGGAAGTCAAAACATGCAAAGTGAAACACAAGAATAAATGAATCAAATATGGTATCAAACCCTATGAATATAAATAAACACTTTTATTTATGACCATACTGATTACTCATTATTCATTGTTTCGGTTTTATCAACTTTATACTTGAATTTAAAACAATAGTTGTCCCATGCTCCAAGCATGTACACTATGTTTTCTAAACACTAGTCATGCCATACACCAAGTATGCATACTATGTTTGTCTATGATCTTTACTTTGTAAAATAGATCAATTGAACATCACTCCAATGATCCTCTTTTCACAGTCCCAAATCCTTACTGCAAATGCAAGAATTCCAAATTCATGCCATTTACTGAAATCTGTTAGATTCTAAACTTATATGCATTGATCCTCTTAATGATTATGCACAAAGTCAGAAAGACTTGACAACAATCATTACAGAGCATTCCAAAGGAGATCAGCTCCTTGGAAACATCCTTCTTTCATTAAGTTTCCTAATCTTACACATATTGAATAATTTCTAACTTTGAAACATTTCCATATTCCATTTTGACTATCACTTCTGAACAAGAGTTGCCTCCTTACAGATTATGTCAATATGGTCCTTCCAGAATTAACATTATACTTCTAACTGTCCTTGAGCAACCAATCTTTGGTAAACCTTAGATTGTCCTCGACAATTGCTTAATCATTTTAGTCATATCCAATTCTAGACCTTTTCCCTTCATAATGCCCCAGGCATTTGGAAAATTTTAGAAAGGATGAATATAGCACATGTAATCGATCCTATATCCGAAGCATATGGGACACGATTCATGATGTCTCACATAAAGACTAAACCAGTCTTTTGCTATAATATTTCCATTTCAATTTGCCAAGTTCTCAAAATTCAGATTATGAAAAGGGATGCTGTAATCATAATCGAATTTTAGAACGCAAATAATGGACCCATATATAGAATTTCCTTATGTTGAGCCATTCCAACATGAAATTCATATATATATCCTTGATTAAATACGATTAAAATCTCAATCTAAGCTTTTAGAATTGAAATGAAGTATAATTTCCTCTCCCTTAATTATAGAAAAACAACTTTTTCAACCCTTGCAACCTCACGAATTGAAACTGTGGTTTTCTATAATTAACATTGCTAACTTGTAACCTTTGTCATAATTATCATGCTCCCACTAACATGATGATTATTAGCATAACACTTATGCTCCCACTAGCTTTGACATGTACTCAGAAATCAACTGACTTTCTTAGCAAAGTTCAGATTTCTGATACTAGATTGTTTTGATAAAATTTTATCAAAATCATACACCTCTCTTAGATAGCTCACATGTATGTCTAAACAATTTTAGAACTATGAAAAGGGATGCCGTAATCATAGTCTCAATTGTTTAGACCTTTGCCACTTCTCACAAGTCCATGTTAGTGTGCCGGTAAACCACACACGCTCCACTAACGACTTTGAGAATGCAAATATCACAATTGCTATCTAGCTAAAATCTACTTAGTGAAAGTGTTTCCTCACCATCATTTTCATGAATCGGAGAGAAACCTTATGACACTTAGATTTAATAGTGTATGTGTTCTTATCCATGTGAATTTGTCAAAACCATAATCACAAGACAAGGTTAGTGACAAATCCAAACTCATATTGATTAAACTTGTGCAATCTTAAATTCTTGCCATTTGGCAGCTCAGGTGCCTGCCATTGCTTCCAAGTAGTTGTGCAACCAATTGAGAACTCTCAGAACTCCTATGCAAAGCCAACTTGAATAGGCACAAAAATTTCAACACGATAGGTTATAAACCTCAAGTCGTGTGCTAGTGAAGGACTTTAGGTTTTATTCTTGATTAAGTCTTGAAACTTTCAAGAGCTTTAAGACTCCCACTGTCCTCTTGACATATAAGACTCCCTTGTCAAATATTCAAGAGATAGTGCGGATTCTTTATCAAGACTAACACTTTACACAATTGGCCTAAGTTGGTCTCTGTTTTATCCAAAACATCACAACTTACCAATTTCAAATGTACAAGAGTAGATAACCTTTTACTCTTACATTTGACTAGTGTTAACAAACCCTCTTTAAGATATGTTACTCAAGTTACAATCTTGGAGTATGACTCTAAGAATTGTTTTGGAACGAAGTATGACTCATCTTTTTGATTTAACCATTTCAACAATTCATGACTCCTCTTCTTAGTCATAAGAATGCACTAAGATGACTTTAGAGGACCAATTGTGATATGGTATCTTAATCATTAAGATGATCATAAACATGATACTAAAGTACTCTCCCATCTTTTCAGATTTGAGAAACTTTTATCTTTGTGCCATACTTTGATTCTTCTTATTCGTTCTGTCTCACATTGAAACTTCTCCAATGCTACAGACTTATACTTAAACTTATAAGTATAATCATATTTACTAAACTTAAGTAAATCATGACGAATAGTCTTCTTGATCTTTTGTGGTGGACTTGACCAGTGCACAAGAATGTGTACTCGATCCCTTAGTCCTTTCCTTATTCACATAAGGAATTAGTCTTAATTTTCCAAGCTGAAAGTTCTCATTCATCATACTATACAACTTGCATGATTCCAAGTTTCGGTCCAATTGAACCTTGGGTGATGAGAATCTTTCCTTATTTGGTAATATTAGACACTACCACAACCGAAAGAATCAAATCCATTTTTCCAATATTGCTATCAATGGAATCTTATAAGCAACAACTTTTCACAAATGCCATTGTAAGGATACTTAAAATAAATAAAATCAAAACCTTTTTCTTTTATTTTAAAACTTTGCGGAAAAACTTATCCTTACAATCCATATGAAAACCTTGTTGTTATCTATTCCTAAGCAATATAAATATCATAACTCTTAAGTAATAGCCTAAAATTCTGATCACCGAACCATGCGATTGAAATCCATCTTCGCGATCAGAATCAGCATGTACTTAATAGAGTTAGACAATAGACTTTACCTGAAGTAGAGCCAAACTTATTGACTTTAACATCCTTAGGTAAATTTGGCAGCTTCGTAACCAATGCCCCTTCCTTTGGCAATAGTTACCTATGGACCCTTGATAATAGGACTATCTCAGACTTCGCCTCTCTCTTTACCATTGGGTCAACCGAGTTGACTATGGCCGATCCCTTTCCATTGGGAAGAGAGAGCTTTACTGGATATCCAATGTCATCATTGTCAATGTCCATAGCGTTTTAGGAAGTTGATCTTAGCAAATAGATAAGATCATTAAGGGTCTTGTCTTAGTCTGTTTCATAGGATTCCCAAAAGAACTCACTATGTGACTTAGAAAGTAGTTGAGCCACCAACTTTCTCAAGACTTTGACACCCAACTCTCCCGACTTGTCAATATGTGACTACATCTCCAAGATGTGATCACACCTAGACCTTGCCTTGCCAATAGGGCTTGAGTGACCTTACACTTTTTAGGAACTTGTGGGTTAGGGAGAATAATTGGAGGAGGTGAAAGAAGTATGATATCCATGGGACATCATCTTCATTTAGGAAAGCTTGTTTCAAGAGATTTGGGAAGATCATAAATGTCTAGACCAGACATCCTTTTGGGAGATATTCAAGATAGCTGATTTAAAGTCCTTAATATGACACCCAATATGAAATATTAAGGCTAGGACCCAAGAAACTATTTTATAACTTAGAAGAGGGATGCCGTAATCCAAGCTATAAAATATTTGAAGGTAGGTGAATGACGATTCACCAATTTCCACCATGAAAAACGAAATAATTTATTAGGTTTTAATTGGATTTGAAAGTCCTAGATCTTTGAGATTCATTGAACTGTTCAAAGGCATGTTTCAATCTCGAGTGTGCCCTTCAGGTTTTGTGACTGGGATGCCGAGGATCACAAAACAAGGTGTGAATAACCATGCAAATATACTTGGTACCCTTAATATTTACCCCTTAATCAGTGTGCCAGTTAACCACAAACGCTCCACCGATACTATGATAAATATTAAGTTACCCTTTGCCTACCTTGTTAAGTCCAGGTTAGTGTGCCGGTTAACCACACACGCTCCACTAACGACTTAAGCAAAGTGCAAAGTGTAATTTCATGGGTTAGCACCAAATTCACATTTTCCTAAGTAACTAAGATTGGGTATTAATAAGAGTTTAGCTACTTAGTATTTATCATTAATACTTTTAATGAAAGGAGAATTATAGTCCTTGTCCTACCCGTTCGGCTAACGACCCTCCACCAGTCAAGGAAGCGGTGGGTGAGAGTGGACACCCATTAAACTGCCATTTTATAGGCAGTAACCTTATACCCCCCTTATAGACCGGCTTCGTGAATGAGGTCTACTAACGGTAAGACTGACTTTACTCTTATACATATATATAAATATTATTAACTTATAATATTATAAAGTATAAGGGTTGAATTTTAACTTTTAAAATTCTAAGGGCTAACTTGGAATTAAAGTATTCATAAGTGAAAACTTTTCAAATTCCAAAACTTGAGGGCAAGTTTTGAAACTATTCAAAACTAATTAATTCCATAACTTATTAGTTTAAAGTAGTTTTAATTAAAAAAAAAAAAAAAAAAACTCTTCAAGTTCCATAACTTGAGGACAAGTTATGGAAGACTTTAAACTAATTAATAAAAAAAATAACTTTTTTTTATTGTAACTTATGGAACTAATTAAGGTTACACTTTTTTTTTTAATTTAATGAAGAGACTCTTGAACCTCCATAACTTGAGGACAAGTTATGGAGTCATAAAACCATTTAATTAGAACTAGACTCTTCATTTTGTAACCTTTGCCAACTTTTATGAGTTTTATGATTCTTAAATGTGACTTTTCATATAACTTAAGGACAAGTTACAAAAACACACTTTGGAATCAACTCTTAGATTAAAATGGATTGAAAACAACTATTTCACACAACTTTTCTATTAATCTAAGAACCTCATAAGAACAAGATAATTCAAATCATCAATCTTCAAGAAATTAGCATGAACATACAAACTAATACAAATCTTGAAATTATGACAATTATCTTAGAAATTGGATTAGCATGAACATTACCACATCAAAAACAAGTTTATAAGTCCAAAAACATCTTAGGGTAATGTTCCTAGTCCAATTCCAGCCAAAACAATCGAATATATGCATCCAACTCGATTTTTCAGCTACTTTTGCAAGTATAACAAGAAAACAAGCCTAGGCTCTGACACCACTGTTGGGTTATGAGCATTCTAACACTCCTAAGTGTACATGCAACCCTAAATACCTTGGATCTATGTTTTCTCTATTATACATACAATTATGAACATCCAAGGTATTATCCTAATCTGGCATACAAAATAATAAATATAACAAGATAGAATACATACCTCTTTGATGTAGAATGTCTTCATGAAGCTTGAGTGGCTAGTGCCCCAAGTGTGACACCTCAAATGGTTCACACAACACCAAATACACTTGGAATAACTTGAGAGAAACTTGAACACTCCTTGAAATCGTCTAGCCCTCACACTCACACATTAGTACACGATTTCTTGAGCCATGGGATTCTTTTATATGGTGGCTATTAGGGTTACCCCATGTAACTCATAACTTTACCCATTCCTTATGCTCCATGGATTTTAGCCTCCATGGAGTATCCATGGGTCACCCCATGGACTTAGTCCAACATAAGGAATCTTGGATCACAAGCCCACATATATAAGAATGAATGATTTACACAATCAACCCATATATTTAATTAGTCTCCTTTTGATCACTTAATTAATTCCAAATTAATTCTTGATCAATACTAATTAAATAACCTTATTAATATATTAGAACATATAGTATATTAACCAACCTTAAGTGTTATTTCTCTCATTATAGTCTATCCAAATGCATGATGCCATGCAACCCAAATGGACCATGCCGAGTCGGGTCAAGTCTTACCAATTATAGTTATGGACTTAGACATTAATCCAACACTTACATGTGTTCAATCATTGTATATTGAAACCAAAATAGTTATACAAAAGAAGAAGATATGACTCAAAGTACCTCCATCTTTTCAAAAAGCTCGGGGAGTACCTGTTTATTGATTCCCTGAGAATACAAGTAATTTGAAAAGGGAGTATAAACATAAAGTTGAGTGAGTGCATAAGTGTTTATGTTTAAAAGGGTGTCTCTGTATCTTGCATATGTAAACTGTTCCAGAAAATCCTATATTTTCTATTGTATATGAAAAGTAGTTTTATTCCCATAAAACCGTTCTATTTGTAAACCAATGTTCTGTATATGTAAAACTTGTGACTGAGAGTGTGCCTGGCTTCACCAGCTGTTATTGAAAACTGTATTGAACCATTGTTGTTTGTATTCTGTAACTGGTCCTTTGAAGGTGTACTTTCGTTTAGTTGATTATACACTAACATATTGTTAATATCTTTTTAATGAGTTCTTATAACCATACTATGACTGGATGGCCTGAAACAAATGCTTGTAGGCGTTTAAACTGTTGATAACAATTGTCACTCATTGGCGTGTATGCCTGACTGTAGCTAGCAGTCCGAGTGTGGGGTTGTCAATCCCAACATAGATCTACACACAACTTATTTCGATCCCCTAACTGGAGATTCTGGTTATAATGTCAGGACTTTACCTTGGTTGTCTAAATGAATTAAACAACCTGAATTGAATGACTCATAAAAAGCATATAAACGTTACATGTATATTAGTCATGAAAACCCAATCATTCTGAAATAAATGATTGATAGTATGTTCTTGAATTAGTATTCCGAACATGTATTTGAAAATTGTAAACCCTTGATTTGTTTTGAATCAAAACCCTTGTTTCTTGTAAAACAGTGTATCCTAGTATACTTGAATCATGAATTATTGTTCTATGTATCATAAATTATACCTATTATAATTTATATGTACTTTCTGAATCGGTATTTAACTATTTGTGCATGTAACCCCTCGCTCAACATGTTACAAGGGTGGTTAAACTGATGAAATAACTTTTATATTTATATACATTTACAATTCTATATATAAGTAAAATTTAAACGACACTCAGACAAATAACCGGTACTATAAGCCCACATCCAAACAAGGAAAAGGACCCAGAATGAGTTATCAGTCCTAAGCCTTTTAAATCTTATATATATATATATATATATATATATATATATATATATATATATATATATATATATATATATATATATACAAATATGAACTTTGGGGAAAAATATAAGTTTACAAAAGAGTTTAAAGTTTTGAGTATATTTTGATGATTTAATGTCGTTTGATCATGATTTGGAATCATGTATTTATAACACAAAGTTCTTGTGTTATAATTGTATTCCCCCCCCCCCCTTAAAACAATAGAAATTATGAAAATATGGGGGTATGAACTCACTTGATAAGTGGTGATTCGGACAGCGTTTCGTTTCCCGGAAAGGAGTTTATTTGACGAAAAACCGGCTTTAATCAGGCAAAGTTTCAAATGGAGAGAGGTTAACTTCTCGGGAATCTCGGGGTTTCGAGGCTTGCTTAGGGTTTGAGACTTGATACCGGGGCTTTAGGGGTTGTAGGTGAGGTTGTGGGAGTGAAATATATGAGAGTGTGTGAAATTTAGGGTGAAAAGTGTAAAATTTTCGGAAGACCTCGCACCCTTATATAGGGCCGAAGCCTCGGATCGAAGGAGCTTAGTCATCAACACGCGTCGGACATGTGAAGGGGAAACGGAGGCGAGGCTCGGACAGGTGGCTCAGAGGTGTTGGCTTCGGACTGGACCGAACTTCGGTCCAACGGGAAGGTGCCACGAGGGTCCGAGGGGTGTCCGAGGGGTGTCTCCTGCGAGGGTGTCGGCTGCCTATTGGACCTCGGCTGCGGTCCAATCAGAATGCGACACGGTGAACTATGGTCCAATCAGAAGGTGACAGGTGGAGGACTCGCATGCGAGGTGACGTGACCAAAGGTCAGCCATGCGAAATTGCCCGGTTCTCAATATTTCTCGATTTTTGTGCCAAAAACTTGCGAAAATCATAACTTTCGCATACGAGCTCTGTTTTTGACGTTCTTTTAATTCAAGTGTAGGTAAAATTATACTCTACGACTTTCGTTTAGACTTCGTCAGCTAGTTTTGATTTTATTTTTAATATTATTATTTTTAACACACCGGGACAGGAAATCCGTTAAAAATTCATAACTTCTTCATCCGACGTCCGTTGTTGTCTGTCGTTTTACCGTTGTACTACTATTGACGAGACCTTCAATTCTCGTTTAGGTTGTGTCGGCTAAAAATCACTCGATCTTTATTTCGAGTTTTTAGATGTACACTGCTATATTGAAACTTAGAAAAATCGTAACTTCCTCATACGAAGTCAGATGTTGCCGTTCTTTTTATGAAAGTTCTAGGTTTAACATAAAGTACAACTTTCATTTAGAATGTTATGGCTAAAAAGCATTTTATTGCAAATTCAGTTTTTACACTGAACAATGTTTTGCCGGTTTTGTCGCGGATCTTCGATTGGTCATAACTTCTTCGTTATAACTCGGATTTTAGTGTTCTTTATGTTTTTGGAAACCTTGTTACAATCTCTATCACTTGGTTCATCCCAATCGAGATTGTTTAATAATTTATTTTTGAGGGTCAATTATGTAAAGATAGACAGTATGCTAAAATTTCTCTTTATTGTTTTAAAAAGAACTACAAATTGACCTACATTATTACATAGGTTTGAAATAACGGTTTGTTACAACAAAATCCCTCCATTCGATGAGAAAAACTTCTCCATGTAGAAAAATAAAGCCGTAGTTCTTCTTGAAACCACAAATCATAATATCATGGACATTATCAATAATGGTCCACATATTCCCACCTTTGATGAAACAAAAGACGGAATTAGAACTGGTGTTATTAAGAAGACCCGTAAACATCTATGTAGTGAAGAAGACAAGCATTTAAACAATCTTGATGTCCGTGCTTGCATTGCAGTTGGAAATTCTCTTCCTTATGATATCTACCACCTTGTTCAGAAGTGTGTCACTACAAAAGAGATTATTGGCATGTTCACTGTAGCATATGAAGGAACTAAATATGTGAAAGCAACCAGGGAAAACAATCTCCATCGAAAGTATGAACACTTTTTTGCTAAAAGGAATGAATCTCTTACTCAAACCTTTAATTGTTTTAACTGTATAATTTATGATATGAGAAGGTTTTATATTTTTAAACATGAATTTGCCTTTGTTCTTAAGTTTTTAGATTCTATTGACAACAAATGGGAACATCATGTGGATGTGCTTAAGAAAATTGAGAAAATTCACTCAATGGATCTTAACAGCCTTTATCGAAATATGAAGTCTTTTGAAGAAATAAAGGTTCTGAGGAAATAGATAATGAAGGAAAGCTTCAAAGAAAATTCCTCTACACTGTTCATTAAAAAGTCAACCTTTATCCCCGATAGTGACAGTGATAAATCCGATAATGTTGATTATGATGAAGAGTTGAATACTAAGCTTTACTCAAGTGCTGCTATGATTGTGAAGCACTTTGAGAAGTCTGGTAACAAGTAGTTTGGTGGAACAAGAATTTTTCCTGTGAAATCTAACTCATCAGGGTCGAAAAGATCTGACGCTGGTAACTCCAAAAAGGATGAAGGTAAATGCTTTAATTGTGGTGGCGTTGATCATTTTGCTCGTGATTGCAAAGCTAAGAAGAACAATCAAAAGGAATAGTATTATGAAAATAAGTACAAGCACTTAGTGGCTTCTTTAAAAAGGCAAAATCTGGAGTCCAAAGTTCTTGTCGGTGAAGGTGAAGAGTGGGTCGATGAAGAGGAATCATCGGATGAAGAAGTAAAAAAGGACGTGTGTTTAATGGAAGACATTGGTGATTTTGTCACAGACGAAGCAAGTAGTTGTTCAAGTACTTATAAAGCTGATCTCGCTAAAGCTACCGGTAACTCTAAAGTTCAAAATTGGGATTCCTCATCGTTGTATCAGGTAAAAAAACTTGTTATTTATTATGAAAATGAAAAATATACTATGTTTGAGTATCTGTTTCTTGATATTTTAAAATCAAATCAAGAAATTATTAATCTAAGAAACGAAATTAAAACTATAAAAACCGAATTATCCAACATCGAGAATTCTCTTTCACTGATGATTTTATAATTCCATAATCTTTCTATTATTAATCATGATCTTAATAGTGAAAAGGAATCTGCCATTGAGCTTGCTTAAAAGTGTAAAGTATTACAAATAACTAGGCTCATTCTCATTTCAAAACTTTTAAAATTATCAATGATCAAATTCCTTATCAATGTGAAAAAATAATTGGAGGAAGTCTTAATGAAGCTGTTGATATGTTCAAACAAATTGAAACTGAACCAAATTTTCCAACTCAAACTGAACTTATTCATGAATACAAGATTAAATTTTTATGTGGTGGTCTTATAAATCATCAAGACCTTATAGATAAACATTGTGTTACTAATCCGGATGGTCTTACCTCATGTGTCAGTCCCATAACTGCTATTGACCCATCTATCAAACCCTCTGATCTTAAGTATGAGTCTCCTAATACTGCTACCATAACTAAGTTTCCTATTTCTAATGGTCACACTCATACTTTCAAGGACATTATTTGTGAATTCCTTGAATGCACCACTAGTGATTAAGATACTCATGATCGCTTAGTGACTTTGGACACTGATAATTCTGAATGTTCATCGTTTGAGTATTATACCACTGAAACCACATCTTGTAGCACTGATCATTTTCATATTTCTAGAACTAAAGAAAGAGTTTTTGCGTTAAATGAAAGTGTCTCTACTTCTTGGAAACCCAAGTCTTTTAAAAAACAAAAATCTTTCTCAAAAAGAAAACTATACATTTGAGAAAGTGCTATATATGTGGTGATCCATCTTATAAAGTTGAAAACTGTACATTTCGGGAAAACACAAAAAGGGAATATAACATTTTAGTTCGAAACAAAAAAACGGTTAAAGAATGAAAATTCATAAATTGTCTCCCTGATGAATGCTATAATATTTTTAACTCTCCTAAATCTTCCATTGTTAAACCCATTGTAAAATGGGTTTATAAAGTGCTCTTATTTTTTTTATGAGTAGTGCAATGTCAAGAGTATATCTGGTATCTCGACAGTGGATGTTCTCGACATATGACATGATTCAAGTCTCTTCTGGAGGATTATGTGAACAAAGATTGCCCTGTTGTCACATATGGAGACAATGAAAAAAAAACAAAAGGTTTTGGCATGATCACT
Organism: Lactuca virosa; assembly: GCF_052849685.1. Lineage (NCBI taxonomy): Eukaryota > Viridiplantae > Streptophyta > Magnoliopsida > Asterales > Asteraceae > Lactuca > Lactuca virosa. Next base: position 132,803,189 of record NC_136434.1, on the reverse strand, counting down.
TGCATGACTGTTCAATTTTCAAATGTTTTAAAGCATAATCTCATTGCAATTAGTAAATTGTGTGATGTTGATGATGAGGTTCACTTTAATAAGCATGAAGGAAAGGTTATTGACTCTAATAATGTCACCTTTCTATTTGCAAAACATTGAAATGGCATTTACATCTTGGACATGTTCTTCGTTGATAATTCTTTTAGGCGCTGCTTATTCTCGTGTTCATAATCTCATCTGAATTAGTTGTGGGACAAGAGACTCTCACACCTTCACATTAAAGCTATATCTAAAATCCCTAATGAGCAACTTCTGAGAGGTTTTCCTAAGATGATATTTGTCAAATATAAAGTTTGTGCTACTTGTGAAAATGGAAAACAAACCAAGTCTTCTTTCAAACCAAAGATATGTTCCTCTATCAGTGATCTATTTCATCTTTCTCATATGGATTTGTTTGGACATGTTCCTGTAGAGACTTATGCTGGAAAAAGATACTCATTAGTTAATGTTGATGAGTTTTCAAAATTCACATGGGTTAGGTTTTTACGCAGCAAGAGTGATGTCGCTGATGAGCTCATCTCCCTGATCAAACAAAGTGATGTATTATATGATATTAAACTCAAGCAACTCGTGAGTGATCATGGCACCGAGTTTAGAAATGTTACTCTTGAAAGTTTTTGTGAAGAGAAATGTATTATTCAGAACTTCTCAGATGTTAGAACCCCTAAAAAAATAGAGTTGTTGAATGTTGTACCAAGTTATGTATTGAAGCAAGAAGAATACTGGGCGTTGATGATGGTATTTCTCTATCATTCTAGGATGAAACTGTTAATATTGCTTGCTATACGTAGAATTTTTCAATCAGTGTGAAGCATCATGGTAAAACTTCATATGATTTGATTAACGATAGAAAGCCTGACATTTCTTATTTTTTTGTGTTTGGTTGTCTTTTTTTTATTCTGAATCAGAAGGATCAACTCTCAAAGTTTCAAGCAAAAGTAGAGGAAGACATCTTCTTGGGATATCTGTTTATTTCAAAGGCATTAAGGGTTTTTAATTAGAGAAAATAGATTATTGAAGAATCAACTCATGTAAAGTTTGATCAGGATTCTTATTCCAGAGATTATATTGATCATTCTATTGGATTAGGTGTCTAAGCCCATAACTATAACTGGGATGTACCTGACCCGCTAGTAGCATGGTCCTTTTGGGTTGACTTCACCAGTGCAATTTGATAGGATGGACTTTTAAGAATAAGGTTATTTATGATTTATTAATATATTCTAAGTATAATATATAAATTAAGAAATCATATTATTTAATTAGTATTGATCAAGAATTAATTTGGTGATCAAAAGAGACTAATTAAATATACGAGGACTGATTAAGTAAATCAATGATTCTTATTGTGTGGGCCAATGATCCATGGTTAATTAGGATGGGCTAAACCAATACGATAGTCCATGGATAGTCCATGGAGGTTTAACCCATGGAGCCTATGTAATATGAAAGGTCATGGTGCATTAGGGTTTTCATCGATGAAACCCATGCCTTTGTAACACAATAAAAGCAATCCCTTAGAGCCTAAATCGGTTGCCCCATTCATTCTAAGAGAGTAATAATTGATTTTGAGCGAACTAGCCTATTCTCTCAAGTCACCTCTTGCATTTGGTGTTTGTGACACATTAGAGGCATCATACTTGAGTTGCTAAAGCTTTCTAAGGCCAAGAACTACAACTACATCAAGAGGTATTCATTTAACTATGAGTTTTGTATTGTATATCCTCTATTGTATGCTAGTTAGGATGTATGCTTTGGAAAATTAAAAATGCATGTATAATTAGAGAAAACATAGATCCAAAGAATCTAGGGTTGCATGTGCACCATAGGAGTGTTATAGTGCTTAAAACCCAAAAGTGGTATCAGAGCCTAGGATTGTTTTCTGTTATATTTAATGCTTGTTAATTTTCAAAGCATAAAAAATCACTTTTCTGGCCTCTGACTGTTGAACTCGCAGATTCCATTCGCTGACTCGACGAGTCCACTCAGTAAAAGGGCACCTCGACGAGTCCAGTTCATGTACTCGTCGTGTAGATGCTTCTGTTTGCAGAAATTCGAGTTCTTGGCGAGAATTGGACTAGGATCATTACCACACACTGTTTTGTAATCATAAAAAAGTATTTTCTAATTTGGTAATGATGATCCTCATCCAATTAAAGGACAGTTGTCAAATTTTAAGATAATTAAGTAATTATTTGTATTATTTGAGATGAATTGCCTTGCTATGAGTTAGATTAGATCAATAGTGAAATTATATGATAATCTTGTTGGTTAAAATTTATCTAAGTTGTTCTTGAAGTGAGTTTTGTAACTTGTCCTCAAGTTATATGAAGAGTCTCATTCATGAACATTAAAAACTCATAAGTTTTCATAAGTTATGGAAACCAAAAGTTTTGAAAGTTACAAAACTTGCCCTCAAGTTTTGGAATTTGTAAAGTCTCACCAATGAAACATTTAATTCCAAACCTTAGAAATTTAAAAATTTAAAATCCAACCCTTATACCATTATAATATTATAAGTATAGTAATATATATATATATATATATATATATATATATATATATGTATAAGACAAGTCAGTGTTACCGTTAGTAGGTCTCATTCACAAAGCCGGTCTATAAGGGGGGTATAAGGTTACTGCCTATAAAATGATAGTTTAATGGGTGTCCACTCTCACCCACCGCTTCCTTGAGTGGTGGATGGTCGTTAGCCGAACGGGTAGGATTGGACATTAATTCTTGTTAAATGTATAATGATAATTATAAAGTAACTAAACTTTTATTAAATTCCCAACCTTATTTACTTTAGGAAAAATATGAAAATGGTACTATTCCATGAAATTGCACCTTCCACCTTGTTAAGTCGTTACTGGAGCGTGTGTGGTTAACCGGCACATGAATCTGGGACTAACAAGGGTGGAAAAGGGTAGCTTGATGTTAATCATAGATTATTGGAGCGTGTGTTGTTAACCGGCACATTGATTAGGTGATTTGTAACATAAAGATTACCAAGCAATTTCCATGGTTATTCACACCTTGTTTGTGATCCTCGACATCCCAGTCACAAACTTGAAGGGCACAATCGAAATTTAAACATGCCATTGAAAAGTTCAATGAATCTCGAAAGAATCTAGGAATTTCAATCCAATTAAAACTTAATAATCAATTTCGTTTTTCATGGTGGAAATTGGTAAATCATCATTTACCTACCTTCAAATATTTTGCAATTGGATTACGACATCCCTCTTCTGAATTGTAAAATACTGTGTTGGGTTCTAGCCTTAATATTTCATTTGGGTGTTATATTAAGGATTATCATCTAATCTAAACTTTGTTCTTTTTCTTTTCAGATGTCTATTCCGAATAATGCTTCAGGCTCCAACCCTTCTAGCTCATTCTCCCTCATGAATTTGCTTGGGAGAACTATCTTCGATGGGTCAAACTTTAACGATTGGATAAGAAACATTCGTATGGACCATCGCTATGAGGACAAAGAATATGTCCTGGATAAAGAGCTGAAGGAGATTGATGAATAAACTGCTACTCCCGAACAAATCGAGGAATACAGGGTTCATGAGAGGGACGCGACAAAGGTGTCATGTATAATGATTGCTACCATGATTGATGAGCTTCAAAAGTCCTATGAGGACTTCTGGCCCTTCGAAATGCACATGGATTTTATGGAAAGATACCATCAAAGTGCTCCGCAGGAAAGGTATGAGATCATTGCCTCCATGATCACAACCAAAATGAAGGATGGAGAGTCTACCACGGCCCACTTGCAAAAGATGTAGAGATATGTGGACCGCTTGATGAAGTTGAATGTGAACTTCGATGAAGAGTTGGCCATTGACATGATCCTACATTCGTTGCCCTCTTGTTATGATCAGTTCAGAATGACCTATCATATGAACAAGGAGGAGGTCACTCTCAGCAAGCTTCAAGGCCTTCGAAGAACTGCAGAAAGCAACTTGATAGGCAAGTCGGTTGTACCTACTCCTACTGATGCTGCCCCTATTCTGGAAATTGGACATGGGAAAGAAAAGAAGAGGAAGGCTCCTTCTAAGAGCCGCAAGGGAAAGTCTCTTCATGGAACCTCTTCTAGTGGGACCAAAGCTAGTTCTGCTAATCCCTCTACAAATCCAAAGGATGCAGAGTGCTTCCATTGTCATGAAAAAGGTCATTGGAAACGAAGTTGCCCCAAATACTTGCAGGACATTAAGGATGGGAAGATAAAGCCCACCTTCGCAGGTATTTACACTATTCTGTCTAATAACTCATCACATGCTAATTCTTGGGTCGTTGATACACGTTTTGGTATTCACATTTGTTCTGATATGGAGGGACTAAAAGGAAGTAGGGATGTGGAGCACGGGAAGATAAACATAATCATGAGGAATAGCAAAAGTGTCGCCTGTGACCAAGATTGGAGTTTACTCTTTATTTCTTAGTAGTGGGTTAAATTTAGATTTGAATAATTGTTGTTACTCGTCAGATATGACGAGAAATAATATTTCCTTTCATAGTTTGTATAAACAAGGTTTTACCTTTTTCTTTTAATAATGAAAGTGGTGGTATTAATGCTTATTATAATGGTGTATTTTATTTTGAAGCATTACCTTGTAATCGTATATATGAAACTGTGATGGTTGCAGATAACCTAGGAAATAATGTGTCGAATATTGATTCGTCAAATGTTTTGGACAAGGCATGCTTGTGGCATTTTCGTCTTGGACATGTCAACAAGAAGCGCACATGCCAACTCCAAAAGGATGGAGTTTTTGAGTCATTCGACTTGACGTCAGATGACACTTGCGAATCTTGTTTGCTTGGAAAGATGACCAAGTCACCCTTGACTGGTACTTGTGAGAAGGGTGTGGGTTTGTTGGATCTCATACACACAGATGTGTGTGGACCCTTCAGAACCGCCACAAGGGATGTTAACCGCTTCTATGTGACTTTTACTGATGATTATAGTAGATATGGGTATATTTACTTAATCAAGCATAAGTCAGAAACTTTTGAAAAGTTCAAAGAGTTTAAACAGGAAGTGGAGAATCAATTGGGCAGGAAGATAAAGATGCTGCGATCCGATCGAGGAGCAGTGTGTCTTAGTATTGAGTTCCACGACTATCTTAAGGAATGTGGAATTGTTTCACATTTGACGCCACCTAGGACACCGCAGTTGAATGGTGTGGCTGAGAGGCGCAATTGGACCTTGTTGGACATGGTTCGTTCCATGATGAGTCGAGCTTCGTTACCTATCTCATTTTGGGGGTATGACTTACAGACTGCCACCCATATCCTTAATCTAGTCCCTACTAAGAAGGTTGCCAAAACACCTCACAAGATGTGGACATGGAAGGTTCCCTCGTTATATCACATCAAGGTTTGGGGTTGCGAGGTTTTCATAAGACGAGAGACTCATAACAAGCCTGAACCTCGTAGTGAGTGATGTATTTTCATCGGCCACCCACATAAATCTTTTGGATATCTCTTCTTCAGACTGAGTGACAATGTTGTCTTCGTTGCGAGGAGATGAGTTTTTCGAGAGAGAGAACTCATATGACAAGAGGACAATGGGAGGAAATTTGACCTTGAAGAGATTCAAAAGTTAAGTGATGTAGGAACCTCAAAACACTAGCACTCAACCCGAGGAGGAAACTCCTGTTGAAACTATTGATGAATCATTACCTCTTCGACATTCCTCTCGAGTTAGGATGGCACCTGAGTTTTATGGATTTCATATTACTACTGAAGGTGATACGTTTATTAGTGATAGCACACTGGTAAATTTGGATGAACCATCTAACTACAAGGAAGCCATGGCAGGCCCCGAGTCTGCTAAATGGAAAGAGGAAATGGACAGCGAGATTCAGTCCATGTATGACAATCAAGTTTGGAACTTGGTTGACAATGTACCAGGTCGTAAGACAGTCGGGTGCAAATGGATCTTCAAGAAGAAGACCGAAATAGATGGGAAAGTACACACATATAAGGCGTGACTGGTTGCGAAGGGCTTTACTCAAACTCAAGGAGTTGACTATGATGAGACCTTCTCACCAGTAGCAAATATTAAATCTATAAGGGTTATGTTAGCCATAGCTACATTTCATGACTATGAAATATGGCAAATGAATGTCAAAACCACTTTCCTTAATGGAAAGTTGGCAGAAGATGTATACATGTGTCAGCAAGAGGATTTTGTCAATAAAAAGTACCCTAATAGAGTGTGTAAGCTTGAAAAATCCATCTATAGATTGAAACAAGCATCTTGCAGATGGAATCTTTGTTTTGATGAGAAAGTCAAAGAGTTTGGATTTTCGAGAAGCGAGGATGAGTCCTGTGCATATGTCAAAGCTATTGGGAGTATAGTAAACTTTCTGGCATTGTATGTGGATGACATACTACTCATAGGAAACGACATCCCAACCTTGCAGGAAGTGAAGTCCTTGCTTGGGAAGTGTTTCGCTATGAAGGACCTTAGAGAAGCTGCCTATATTCTAGGGATAAGGATAATGAGAAACAGGAGTAAAAGACTATAAGACTTAGTCAAAGTACCTACTTGGACAAGGTGTTGAAACGTTTCAGCATGGAGAACTCCAAAAAAGGTGACTTACCTATTTAAGGCAATGCCAAACTGAGTAAGACTCAGAGTCTGAGTACAGAGGCTAAAATAGCATAAATGATTCATATACCATATGCTTCCACAGTTGGTTCGATCATGTATGATATGACTTGCACTCGCCCTGATGTGGCCTTTGCTTTGAGCATGGTCAACAGATATCAAGGAAATCCTGGCAAAGCTCACTGGACTGCAGTATAGAACATTCTTAAGTACCTGCGGAGGACTAATGACTGGGTCCTTACCCGTGGTGGGAGTGATGACTTGAGAGAGACATGGTATTGTGATGTCGGTTTTCAGACCAACAGATATAATTTGCGCTCTCAGTCGGGCTGGGTGTTTATCCTAAATGGAGGAGCAGTAACATGGAAAAGTTCCAAGCAGGAGACTATAGCTGATTCAACGTGTGAATCAGAGTACATAGCCACGAGCGAAGCATCGAAAGAGGCTATATGGTTGCCTTCACCAGTGCAATTTGATAGGATAGACTTTTGAGAATAAGGTTATTTATGATTTATTAATATATTATAAATATAATATATTAATTGAGAAATCATATTATTTAATTAGTATTGATCAAGAATTAATTTAGAATTAATTTAGTATCAAAAGAGACTAATTAAATATATGGGGACTGATTAAGTAAATCAATGATTCTTATAGTGTGGGCAATGATCCATGGTTAATTAGGATTGGGCTAAACCAATATGATAGTCCATGGATAGTCCATAGAGATTTAACCCATGAAGGCTAATTAATATGAAAGGCCATGATGCATTAGGGTTTTCATGGATGAAACCGTAGCCTTTGTAACACTATAAAAGTATTCCCCTAGAGCCAAAAACCAGTTGCCCCATTCATTCTACGAGAGTGATAATTGATTTTGAGCTAACTAGCCTATTCTCTCAAGTCTCCTCTTGCATTAGGTGTTTGTGACACATTAGAGGCATCACACTTGAGGTGATAAAGCTTTCTAAGGCCAAGAAATACAACTACATCAAGAGGTATTCATCTAACTATGATTTTTGTATTGTATATCCTCTATTGTATGATAGTTAGGATGTATGCTTTGTAAAATTGAAAATGCATGTATAATTAGAGAAAACATAGATCCAAAGCATCTAGGGTTGAATGTGCACATTAGGAGTGCTATAGTGCTTAAAACCCAACACATTCTGGGTTAAATTTAGATGAGCTCATCACTTTCTCATGCCCTTAGTGTTGGGTTTTGAGCATTCTACAACATCCTATGGTGCACATACAACCCTAAATACCTTGGATCTATGTTTTCTCTATTATAGATGCAAATATGAAGTTTCCAAGATATTACCCTATACTAGCATACAAATATCATATACTTGGGTAATAAAATAGATAGAATACATACCTTTTTTTGATGTAACTTGTCTTCATGAAGCTTGAGTGCCTAGTGCCCCAAGTGTGACACCTAAAATGGTTCACACAACACCATGAACACTTGGAATAACCTTGAGAATAAGGATACTTTGGTTCTCTCTAGTGAAATCGGCCTTGCCCTTTTGTGTACACACACTAGTTCCCATTTCACCAACCAATGACATCTTTATATAGTGTGGAGATTAGGGTTAAACACTAATACTCATGACCTTTCATTTCATATGATCCATGGGTTAAACACTCCATGGACTATCCATGAAAGCTTAGCCCAGCCTAAATGAACTTGCCCCATCACACACATATATCTTAGAGTCCATATTTAATTAGTTCCTTTTGATCACTTAATTAATTATAAATTAATTCTTGATCAATACTAATTAAATAATATGATTATATATTAATATATTAGAACTTATAATATATTAATATAAATCACTAGTATCCTTTTTCCTCATCTTGTCTATCCAATTGTCTGGATGCCATGCAACCCAAATGGACCATGCCGAGGCGGGTCAAGTCTTACCAATTATAGTTATGGACTTAGACATTAATCCAACAGTCTCCAACTTGGATAAGTCTAAAACTATTATTGAGTATGACTTCAAACCCTAACTAGCAATCGTAGCTCTCAAAAGCTTCTGTCGAACTCTGACCTTGCCGATGAACTCTGACCTTTGTCAATGACTTGTCCATTAGATAAGGGATCATATATTCCCCCATTCTAGATATCATATGGACTTAGACATGGATTATAAATCATTCTCTCTGTCCATTTGTTGTTTCCCGAGTTCCGATTCATGATGACTGACTGATTGAACAAATCAAATCAGTCCTGGCTTGGCCAAGCACTCACATGTCTCATCACTAAATCATCGAGGGGCCCACAGATATCGCTTTTATCCCGAAGGTAAAAGGAATGGATAAACTTCGACTCATATGGCATGTTCTACTACTTGTTGAATCATACATAAAGGCACGTTTTATAACATCAAGTTACCAATGTGTTTTCATGCAATCAATGTATAACCAACTCATAGTAACAACTCATATCTCTAGGTTTGAAGAATATAAGATATTATCGTCTCATGATCACTCGTGATAAAATCCATGAAGTGATTCAAATGAGCGTGGGTTGAATCCAATACTCAGAACTTATGAGCACTCATGAGTGTTGTAGCACCACTTTGTCCAACATCTTAGACCTCTACAAGCCAACCCATGACAATCTTGATTCATATCTACTTCCAACATATGACCGACTGTGGATAGTTTGAATAACTTAGTCATTCAGGAAGAATGACCTGGTTTATTCTGGAAGTCAAAACATGCAAAGTGAAACACAAGAATAATTGAATCTAATATGGTATCAAAACCTATGAATATAAATAAGACACTTTTATTTATCACCATACTGATTACTCATTATTCATTGTTTCGGTTTCATCAACTTTATACTTGAATTAAAAACACTAGTTGTCCCATGCTCTAAACAAGTACACTATGTTTTTCAAAACAATAGCTTTGCCATACACCGAGTATGCACTCTATGTTTTTCTATGATCCTTACTTTGTGAAATAAACCAATTGAACATAATTTCAATGATTCTAATTTCATACTTCCAAATCCTTATTGAAAAATGTGAGAATTTCAAATTCCTATCATTTATCGAAATCTGTTTAGATTTTAAACTTATATGCACTGACCCTCCTGTAATGAATATGTACAAAGTCACAAAGACTTGTCAACAGTCATTATAAGGTATTCCAATGGAGTTCAACTCCATGGAAACTAAGTCTCATATTCAAAGTACATTGCTTTAAACATGCTTCTTGCATTAGGTTTTCTAATCTTACACAGATAATTTCCACCTATGGAGACAACTCCATATTCTCATTTTGACTATCACTTCTGAACAAGAGATGCCTCTTTTCAGAATATGTCAATATGGTCCTTCCAAAATTAGCACTATACTTCCAACTGTCCTTGAGCAACCAATCTTTGGTAAACCTTAGACTGTCCTCGACAATTGCTTAATCATTTTAGTCATATCCAATTCTAGACCTTTTCCCTTCTTAATGCCTCTGGGCATTTGGAAAAATTTAGAAAGGACAAATATTATAGCACAAGCAATCGATCCTGTACCCAAAGCAAATGGGACACGATTCATGATGTCTCACATAAAGACATGATTCTAGACCAGTCTTTTGCTACAATATTTTTATTTTCCATGTTTTCAAAATTTGACTATGAAGAGGGATGCCATAATCATAATCGAAATTTTGAGAACTCAATATATAGAATTTCCTTAAGTTGAACCAATCCAACATGAAATTCATATATATATATTCTTGACTAAAGATGATTAAGGTCTCAATCTAAGCCTTTAGAACTGAAATGAAGTATATCCACTTCCTTAATTATAGCAAAACAACTCTTTCAACCCCTGCAGCCTCACGAATTGAAACTTTTGTTTTCTATAATTAACATTGCTAACTTGCAAGACTAACAATAATTATCATGCTCCCACTAACATGATGATTATTAGCATAACACTTATGCTCCCACTAGCTTTGACACGTTGTCAGAAATCAGCTGGACTTCTAGAAGTCAATACTTTATAGTCTTTCTTACCAAAGTTCAGATTTCTGAGACGAGATTGCCTTGATAAGACTTTATCAAAATCATACACCTTTCCTTAGATAGCATGCATGTGTGTCTAAACAATTTCAGAACTATGAAAAGGGATGTCGTAATCATAGTCTCAATTGTTTAGACCTTCTGCCATCTGCTTCAAATCTACTTCGTGGAAGTGTTTCCTCACCATCATTTTCATGAATCGGAGAGAAACCTTATGACCCTTAGATTTTATGGTGTATGTGTTCTTATTCATGTGAATCTGTCAAAACCATAATCACAAGACAAGGTTAGTGACAAATCCAAACTCATATGGACTGAACTAAATCTTAATTTCTTGCCACCTGGCAGCACAAGGGCCTGCCATTGCTTCCAAGTTGTTATGCAACCAATTGAGAACTCTAAGAACTCATATGCAAAACCAACTTTAACTGGAATGGGCACAGAAATAGAAGTATGTCAACACGATAGGTTATAAACCTCAAGTCGTGTGCTAGTGAAGAACCTCATGTTTTACTCTTGATTAGTTCTTGAGACTTTCAAGACCTTTAAGACTCCCACTGTCCTCTTGACATAAAAGACTCTCTTGTCAAATATTCAAGGGATAATGCAGATTCTTTATCAAGACAAACACTTCACACAATTGGCATTAGTTGGTCTTTGTTTAATCCAAAACATCACAACTTACCAACTTCAAATGTACAAGAGTAGGACACTTTTACTCTTACATTTGACAAGTGTTATAAACCTTTCTTTAAGATATTTCACTCAACTTATAGTCTTGGAGTATGACTCTAAGACTTGTTTTGAAACGAAGTATGACTCATCTTCTTGATTTAACCATTTCAACAATTCATGACTCCTCTTCTCAGTCATAAGAATGCACTAAGATGTCCTTAGAAGACCAATTGTGATGTGGTTCTTAAATCATTAAGATGATCACAAAACATGATACTAAAGTACTCTCCCATCTTTTCAGATTTGAGAAACTTTTATCTTTTTACCTAATTTGATTCTTCTCATTCGTTCTGCCATACATCGAGACTTTTCCAATGCTTCATAATTACACTTAAGCCTGTATGTATAACCATATTTACTAAACTTTAGTAAATCATGACGAATAGTATTATCGATCTTTATGGTGGACTTGACCAGTGCACAAGAATGTGTACTCGATCCCTTTAGTCATTTACTTGACTCACATATACATGTGAACAAGGAATTAGTCTTAATTTTCGAAAGCTGAAAGTTCTCATTCATCATACTATACAACTTGCATGATTCCAAGTTTCGGTCCAATTGAAACTTGGGTGATGAGAAACTTTCCTTATTTGGTAAATTTAGACACTACCACAAATGAAAGAATCAAATCCATTTTCCAATATTGCTATCAATGGAAACATGTAAACAACAATTTTTCACAAATGCCATTGTAAGGATACTTAAAATAAATAAATCAAAACTGTTTTTTTTTATTTTAAAACTTCCGAAAAAACTTATCCTTACAATGCAAATGCATATGAAAAACTTGTTGTTATCTATTCCTAAGCAATATATCATAACTCCTAAGCAACAACTCAAAATTCTGATCACCGAACTATGCGATCGAAAACCATCTTCGTGATCAGAATCAGCATATACTTCCTTTAAGTTTCTTCACTTTTCTTTGATTCTTAAAACATCAACATGTGACCAAGTCACATCATGTAATAAGAATCTCAGAATAGAAACTTAACAGAGTTAGATAGTGAACTTTACCTGAAGCAGAGTCAAACTTCTTGACTTGATCAACCTTATGATCTTTCAGGTAAATAGGCAGCTTCACAATCAATGCCCCTTCCTTTGGCAAGAGAAACATATGGACTCACTGGGAATGGTACATGGGACTATCGCAGACTTAGCCTTTCTCTTTACCATTTGGTCAACCTAGTTGACTATGGTCAAACCCTTTCTTTGGGATGAGAAGGCTTTTCTAGATATCCAATGTTACCATTGTCAATGTCCATTGGGAAGTTGATCTCCTAATCAATTTGCTTTACTAGTCCTCAAATCATTGCTGACCAAGCAAATAGATAAGATCATTAAGGGTCATGTCATAGTCTGTTTCATAGTAGTCCTAAAGGAACTCACTAAGTGACTTAGAAAGTGATTGGACATCCAACCTTCTTAAGACTTTGACACCCAACTCTCCCGACTTGTCAATATGTGACTTCATCTCCAAGATGCGATCACACATAGACCTTGCTTGCCAATAGGGATTGAGTGACCTTTGAACTTGTGGGTTAGGGAGAATAATTGGAGGAGGTGGAGGAAGTAAAGTTCCAAGAGATTTGGGAAGATCATAGATGTCTGAGCTAGACATCTTTTGGGAGATATTCAAGATAGTTGATTTAAAGTCCTTAATATAACACCCAACATGAAATATTAAGGCTAGGATCCAATAACCTATTTATAACTGGAAGAGGGATGCTGTAATACGAGTTATAAAATAGTTGAAGGTAGGTAAATGACGATTTACCAATTTCCACCATGAAAAACGAAATATAATTAAGTTTTAATTGGATTTGAAACTCCTAGATCTTTTGAGATTCATTGAACTTTTCAATGGCATGTTTTAATCTCGAGTGTGCCCTTCAGGTTTTGTGACTGGGATGCCGAGGATCACAAAACAAGGTGTGAAGTAACCATGCAAATATACTTGGTACCCTTAATATTTACCCCTCAATCGATGTGCCGGTTAACCACACGAGCTCCACCGATACTATGATAAATATTAAGTTACCCTTTGCCTAACTTGTTAATCCAAGTTAGTGTGCCGGTTAACCACACACGCTCCACTAACGGTTTAAGCAAAGTGCAAAGTGTAATTTCATGGATTAGCACCTTATTCACATTTTCCTAAGTAACTAAGATTGTGAATTTATAAGTGTTTAGTTACTTAGTATGTATCATTAATACTTTTAATGAAGGGAGAATTATAGTCCTTGTCCTACCTGTTCGGCTAACGACCCTCCACCAGTCAAGGAAGCAGTGGGTGAGAGTGGACACCCATTAAGCTGCCATTTTATAGGCAACAACCTTATACCCCCCTTATAGACCGGCTTCGTGAATGAGGCCTACTAATGGTAAGACTGACTTTCTCTTATACATACATATATATATATATATATATATATATATATATATATATATATATATATATATATATATATATATATATATATATATATATATATATATATATATATTATTAACTTATAATATTATAAAGTATAAGGGTTGAATTTTAACTTTTAAAATTCTAAGGGCTTAACTTGGAATTAAAGTATTCATTAGAGATAACTTTTCAAATTACAAAACTTGAGGGCAAGTTTTGAAACTATTCAAAACTCTTGGATTTTCATAACTTATGAGTTTTAAGTAAAACTTTAAAACCTTTAATGAAGAGACTCTTGGACATCCATAACTTGAGGACAAGTTATGGAGCCATAAAAACTATTTATAAGAAAAGACTCTTCATTTTTTTTTTTTTTTGTAACCTAAGGCATATTTATGAGTTTTTAAGATTCATAAATGTGACTTTTCATATAACTTGAGGACAAGTTACAAAAAAAAAACATTTTATGAACAACTTTTAGATTAATTAGGATTGAAAACAACTAAAACACAATTTTTTTTCCATTAATCTAAACTAACTCATAAATCAAGGAAACATCGAACTTTTGGTAATCCATAACTTATGGAGTTAAATGCTTGTTTTATGATGAAACTTTTCATGTTCCATAACTTAAGAATAAGTTATGGAATTCTTTAAAACATTAACACCAAATTTTGTAACTCCATAAAAACTTTGAATCAATTTTTTTTAAAACCTTTTCATATCCATAACTTATGGAGGTTTCAAAACACATAAGATCACAACTTTAAAAAAAACTTTTTGAGCTCTAAAATTTTATGACAAAATTTGTAACTCCTTAAAACATTTAGATCAAACTTTTAAAACTAATAAAATAATCATATCATTTTATCTTTTACTAAATTTGACCTAATTCAACTCATATAGCAAATGATTCAAATTTTACAAATAATTAGTTTTTCACAAAACAAGTAATTATCTTAAAATTTGACAAACTTCATGTTGTTTTTTGTTTTTTTTTTCAACTTTGAAAATCAAACATTTGCATGAATATAACAGAAAACAACCTGGCTCTGACACCACTGTTGGGTTTTGAGCATTCTACAACATCCTATGGTGCACATACAACCCTAAATACCTTGGATCTATGTTTTCTCTATTATACATGCAAATATGAAGTTTCCAAGATATTACCCTATACTAGCATACAAATATCATATACTTGGGTAATAAAATAGATAGAATACATACCTTTTTTTGATGTAACTTGTCTTCATGAAGCTTGAGTGCCTAGTGCCCCAAGTGTGACACCTAAAATGGTTCACACAACACCATGAACACTTGGAATAACCTTGAGAATAAGGATACTTTGGTTCTCTCTAGTGAAATCGGCCTTGCCCTTTTGTGTACACACACTAGTGCCCATTTCACCAACCAAGGACATCTTTATATAGTGTGGAGAGTAGGGTTAAACTCTAATACTCATGACCTTTCATTTCATATGATCCATGGGTTAAACACTCCATGGACTATCCATGAAAGCTTAGCCCAGCCTAAATGAGCTTGGCCCATCACACACATATATCTTAGAGTCCATATTTAATTAGTTTCTTTTGATCACTTAATTAATTATAAATTAATTCTTGATCAATACTAATTAAATAATATGATTATATATTAATATATTAGAACTTATAATATATTAATATAAATCACTAGTATCCTTTTTCCTCATCTTGTCTATCCAATTGTCCCGATGCCATGCAACCCAAATGGACCATGTCGGGTCGGGTCAAGTCTTACCAATTATAGTTATGGACTTAGACATTAATCCAACACTTAGTCACAAGTTTCTGATGATCCTGTTACTTTGGTTCCATCTATTTTGTTAATCCCTGATCAAAATTTCTCCTTTTCTCCTTGTCCTTATTCTAAAGTCATTGTTGGTGATGATGTTTCTTCTCATCTTGATTCTGAGCTTCCCACTGATAATAACACTACTTCTTCTTATCAACCTTCCTTCCATGTTGTTCCTAATCATCCTCTCTCTCAAGTTATTGGAGATCGTAGTGCTGGTGTTCGTCCTCGTCATCAAGCTTCCTCAAATTTCTGCATGTTTGTCAACTCTCTCTCTCTCTCTCTCTCTCTTTCTCTCTCTCTCTCTCCCTCTCCCTCTTTCTCAAAATCATAGATAATTACTAATGCAATAGTTATTTATTCTTTATTCACTTATTCCTAATACGATTAGTTTCCTGGTCTAGAGAACTATTCCTCTAATCCTTAAGATTTTTAGTTACAGTGATCAAGTGAACTAATTATCCTAAAAATCAGTGTTCAGTTCGTATTATGAGAGACTTGAATTATTAGTATCAAAATCATGAAGTTAGTACATATGAATGGTCATCACATGTATAATTACACATTAAAATTACAAACATACAGTTTAACCCTAAGTTTCGATCTAACACTAGTCATACAAATTTATAACTCATAAACTCATATGATTTAAGAACATCAAACTAGATTGTTCATCTAAACCTAACAATGCTCAACAAGAAACATAAAAGATTGAACTTGAACACATAAGGATCTTTTATCAAGTAAACATAATAAATTGAAAAAGAATAAATAATCTCAATATCAGATAATCTGTAATTTCAAGGTTTCATCTAGTCTAATAAAACGAAAAATGGTTTTGAATCCCTGAATTAGAAAATAAATATATATAGAATCATATCAGAATGCTAATTGTGGTAAAAAAAAACAAACCAAATGATTGCTAGTATGAATCCGCTCTCTAATCCTTCAGATCTTCGCTCGTATCAGCTTAACGGACCTCTAACTTCCTTCTAGATCCTCAAAACGTCGGATATAGATGTTACTTTTCGACCAAGGTTGAGTAGAAATCTGAATCACCCTTTAGGTTAGATATAAATGGTTATTTATGAATAATTCAATCAACGTTGGACGTAGATGCTTAATTCAACATTAACCCTTATTTTTTGCATTCCATCTCTGTTTTCCAGTCTTTTTGCTTTCTTTTTGTTCTATCAACATATTATATCTGTAAAATATTAATTCAAAGTATTATAAGTACCTTTTGTTCTAAATAATATCATAACATAGTATAAAATAATAAGAAAACGCCAGAAATATACGTATAAAATAGGCGTTATCAAACTACCCCACACTAGTCTTTTTTTGCACCCAAGAAATATTTATTTTTTTATCATACCATTACATCAAAACCTCAATCTCCAACATCGCACAAAACAATCCAAATTGAAAGCATTCATTACATTGTACCTCAATGCATATATTTGTGTCTAAAAATTCCTAGGAACTTCCCAATCCTAAATATTCACAATCCTCATAAACTTTTCCCTTTTATTTTGAACAACATTCATTTTTGACATTCCTATCACCCACGTCCTTTTATTTTCCCCTTAAGTTTCAAAATTTATTTCCAAATTCCAAGTGACTCAACTTTAAAAATAAAAATACAATATATTGTAATATTCCTAAAAATATAACTACACTTTTATTGCAACTTTATATTTTTGTGGAACTTTTTATCTTTTAAAAATTTTAAGTTTTTTTATTACTTTGTTCAATTGTTCAATTTTTGTTATCTTTTCTCCATTGTTCTATTTTCAACTTTCATAAACCAAAAAATAACTTGCACTTTAACTTTATTATTACAATACTATAGTTCGTGACTTCCTAAGAGAGTTATTGGGGTACCCAGAATCCCATACACCACTAATGGAGCCCATGGCTTTCTAAAAAACCCACTTAAACATTATTTCTTCCCATCCATCCAAGCTTTTACAAATAGGTGGATACTGTATAGATATATAAAATATCCCTGGGGGAATACTCATTGAGTCTCAAAGGCCTCATATTGGTTCCACTCCTGAACTATTACTTACTTTATATGTTAAACTAGACTCAATAATGCATAAAATTAAACATATTGTACTTGGAATCTGACTTGATTTATTTTAACAAATAGGACCCAGGAGATAAATCAGTCAGGGATACGTTTTTTTATAAGGATCAGGTATTTACAATGCAAAACTTATTATGTCCCTGAAACTTTATAAGGTTGCGTTTTTGTCTCATGATTTCACAAGGACTAGGAAGTCACAAATATACTAAAACATATTGGTTCAATTAAACTTTAGAGTTCACATCGAATCATCCTACACAACACTAACAACTTAAGTTCTTATGCAACAATATCAAAACTTTTAAATTTTACTAGATTTCTAAATTACAACATTTTTCAAGTCTATATAAAAAAATTAATATTTCAAATCTAGAAATTTTTTTAATTATACTTGAAAATCCTTTTTTTCGACCCCCTACCCATACTTATTTAATACAATGCCCTGATTGTATGCATAAACAATTAAAGCACACAAAAGCTAAAGGGAGAAAAAGGAACAGACTCTCCTGAGGTTGTAGTGGCGAGATCGAATCGATAGTGAGTAGCTTGAGAATTCTGTTGCTCTAAAATCTGCTTGAAAACTAAAAACTGCATTTGCTGCTTTTTTCTGCACAGACTGGGAGTAGATGCGCGAAGCGATTGGTGAAAACATCGTAGAACAGAAAATATGAAGATCCCACAACAGTGAATAAAAAGAACTAGATTTGTGTCGGCCAAACACACGTCTTGTCTCTCGTATAAGTAATGGGTTTGATCAAGCCACATTTCTGCTCTTGTTTGGGTAAGTGACCCCACACTTATGTGACGCAATGCCTCTCATGAAATATTTCTCATGATGAAATTGCACTCGATCCTAGTGGCTGAACTTACTGCCAACATTCTAAGGGCGAAAATTATGCAAAAATCTAAAACAACAAAGAGCCTCAACATGGAAAACAAAAGAAAACTACATCAACTAAAAATAAAACCAAACAACCTAATTTCAACCAACAGAAAATAAACTAGCAAAATAAAATACTAAACTACTAAGTTTAATAAACGCAAAATAAACTAAAAAGGATAACCGCAGTCACTCGTCATCATCGTCATCTTGCTGTTGTGTCCCTGATGGGTCGGCTCTATCACCTGGTTCTCGGTATGGTGGAGGTAGACCTGTCAATGGGGCGGGTTTGGAGCGAATCACCCTTGATCCAAACCCGTTTAAAAAAATAAAAACATGACCCGTCCCGCTCCAATAACCCTCAGGGTCTTGAATAGTCGAATCCATACCCGTATCCAGCGAATCAACGAATATCCGACCCATTAACCCGTCCCTTTTATAATATTAAATTTTCATAATTTTTATGTGTTCCACAAAGTAATATTTCTCAAAAAAATAAAATGTCTACTTAAACAAGTTGTACATTAATTAATACTCAAAGTCCAATACAATAAAAATCATATTTTACTTAGACATCGAGTTGTATATTTTGTTGTCATATATATATATATATATATATATATATATATATATATATATATATATATATATATATATATATATTTACTGTCTTATAAAAGAAATCTTACTATTTCTATAAATAGATTGAATATAATAATAATATTTTTTTAAGACGTTCAAACCATTAAGCTGAAAGTACAACCAACAATCAATATTATAATATTATAATTTATATCGTACAAATATGAATGCAATAAATACAAGTATTTAATACCTTATAGTTATGGATCCGGCTCGTATCTTGACTTGGCCCTCTTCAAAATTGAACTGTCATTTGAATTTCCAGTTTATTCGCCTGATTTAAAGTTCAAAAGGTAGACCATATATCTTCAACCACCGATCAAACTACATAATCTCTCAAATCCTAATGTCACCCTCTCTCAATCCTAACAAACAAACGTCCATACCTCCTCTCCGCTGTCAACAACCAGTCTCCCAGTCTCCTACTCTCAGTGGTGTTGCTTCTTTGATGCAGAGCAATATCGATGCCACCAATATCCCATTCCTCTTTCTCTTTCTGCTAGAAGCACATAGTCAAACTGTCAAACCCCATTCAAAATCGACTGTCAAATCCCCTTCAAAATTGTCGATGCTTCTGTTGCTCCGATACCGGAAGACGCTGAATTGTTTTCAACAACGACGACTCCCTACAGTGGTGATCCTCTCTTCTATTTCATTCCCATTGAACCTCTGGTTCCCTTCTCCTGATGTGTTCTGTACATATATCACTTTGCATTATAGCTCTCGAGTTCAAAATCCAACCATCGTGAATATATATCCTTCTACCATACTCAAACCTTGTTTCTTCCACGATCTAAGCCTAATCGATTGGTATTTTTCTTTGGTAATTTTCTTTCTCCTTATTCCATTTAATCTTATTTTTTTTCCATAATTTACATTTTTTGTTTCAATTCAGAGTGAGATCAAGGGTTTTCCAACCCAATTTTGATATGATTTTATTAACAGATCTTCCACTTTACACCACCGCCACCGATGTTGCTAGTATATATATATATATATATATATATATATATATATATATATATATATATATATATATATAATGGGGCGTGTTATAAGTGGAGCGGATCGACAATGATCAATACCCGACCCATTTATTAAAAAGGGTAAATGGGTATGGATCGTAAACGGGTAAACGAATCGAAAATTACAATCCAAACCCGTAAAATTCTTATGGGTTTGGAGTGAATCAGGGTCAAAACCCGCCCCATTGACAGGTCTAGGTGGAGGAAAGGGACTGTATACTGAAAAACCATGGTGGGAAAGGAATGCAGTCAAAGCATCTCTGAACCACTTCCATCCACCCTCGAACACATCCATGCGTTAGTCCATGCACTGATCAAGGTATCATATATCAATCAAATGCTATGGTCCCTCCTACGCTACCCTAGGGGCATGTCTACGACTCCCTAGTCTCAGTGGCTCTGGTCCCGCTGCTATCTTTTCAGCTATTGGTGACATGTCATCAGGCTATATCCTCAAGATGTCGTCATCGCCACACAATATAACTCTCATCGCCTTCAAAAGTTGTTGACTCATCAACTTTACGCCATAACATACCATCTTCCTCGTAATCTATATCATCAACAAGGAATAAGGTCGAACCAATCTAGTGACAAAATGCCCACCACCGATTGGGCTACCCTCACGAATCCTCTTGGCCTTTCACGCCAAAAATGTAGCTACAACAACTGCTCCCGGTGCAATAATCGATAAGTGGTCGAACAAATCATCTTTCCTCGCGCAGTCGACATCACATACTCACTACCCATAAGCTCAGCCCAAAAAGCTCTAAGAAACTCCTCGAAGTGGATGCTCCTCGTCTTATCTACAGTGTAAATCCCAACTCTAGTAGCAAGCCCAATCGCACTACACTCTTTACTAACTCCACAAAGTCTAAAAGAAAAGGTAATCCTGTCACCATAAAACTTGGTAGGATCGAAAGCAACTGTAGCAAATAACTCCAACAAAAACTCCCTGTAAATAGGATCCTAAACGCTGAAGAAATTATCCCAACCACGTCATGTAAGGAAAGGCAAACCACCTGCGTCCAAGTGGGTGTATGTTAAAGAAAACCTCGTATAAGGTCATCCAGTCTAGTTTAGGACGCTAATTCCCAGTCAAATGATGGGGAAATGTAAATCTCTTTGTGAAGCAAATGACTAAAACTACTCTGATACCCTGATAGTGATTTTGCATTCAAGTTTCTTGGGATGAAAAAAACTGGTGGTCAGTTAATTCTCCGGGAGATTGATCTTGATCACTCCTTCGATTCCGTCTGGCCATTATCCTGTAAAAACAAACACATAAAAACAACCGATACAACCTAGTAAAATAGATTATGGAAAAATAATACAACAATTTGGTTGTCTGCACTACCTTAGGCGTAGGTGTGCATACGCTCGACGTAGCTGGTTGCACAACGGTGCTTCCAATCGATGTCCAAGCCATAAATCGGTCAAAAGGGAAGTTCTATTAGTCCTAAACAGTCTGAACAAGTAATACCAGGAATTGATTTCAGAAAAAATCGGACAACATTGTCATCAAGTCGCATAAACCCTAGAAATCAGTATTTACACAATGCGGCAAAAATCATGCAATTAAACCACAATTTAAGTAAAAGGGTTAATGGAAATCATACCTTTATTTTGATATCAGCAAAAGAAGAAGAAAATTGGAGATTTTAAATGATGAAATCGTCGATACAGTCGCAAGGAATTGTGAGGTGTGTGAAAAAGTTAAAAGTGAATCGGGTAAGAACATATTTACCTGAGTCTGCCTATGTCGCGCGTAACTTATCCCATTACGTTGAGCATAGAGGGTGGGTCCGGATATGCGAAGTCATGATTTTTTAAACGTACGCTGAGCATAGGTAAAATTACACCATGCGTAGATGCAAAATGCTCCATTTTGATCATTTTTGTATGTAGGTCCATCAGGTACTTTCTCATATTTCAAAGCTGTGCACAACAACAGGGAAAACCTTTCCGACAAGTGACACGTTACCAAAGAAAAAATGAAAATAAATAAAACTAAAAATTTAAAAACAAATAACGAATAATCAAAGAAACCAAATCAATTGAAAATCGTTCCCTGGGAACGGTGCCAAAAACTTGATGTGTAGGAATACATTAGTTTTATATTTATATTTTTTTTTACTTATTGTTAACTAGAACGGCTACACAATTAGGCAAGTGTACCTATTCGTTTGAAAGTATAGAGACAGTAAATACGGGTTGTCGAACTCTCGGGGAATGGTATTGAATTAATTTGAGATTTTTTATTATAGGTTACACTGAATAACACGAAGCAATAAAAGTTGGGGTTTAAGATTCAAAATTTTCAATCAAATAACAGCTAATCTCGATAAACTGACTGAAAACAAATCACTTTAGGTACTTTGATTTAGAAAAATTTACATCTCAAAATCATAGATAATTACAAATGCAATAGTTATTTATTCTTTATTTAATGATTCCTAATATGACTAGTTTATGGGTCTAGACAACTAATTCTTTGATCTTTAATACTTTTAGTTACAGAGACGAAGTGAACTAATTATCCTAACAATCAATGTTCAGTTTGTATTATGAGAAACTTGAATTATTAGCATCAAAATAATGAGGCTAGTACATATGAATGGTCATCACATGTATACTTACACATTAAAATTACAAACTTGCGGTTTAACCCTAGGTATTGATCTAAAACTAGTCATACATATTTATAACTCATAAACTCATATGATTCAAGCACATCAAGCTAGATTGTTCATCTAAACCTAACAATGCTCATCAATAAACAGAAAAGATTAAAACTTTAATACATAAGGATCTTTTATCAAGTAAACATAATAAATTGAAGAAGATAAAAAAAAACCTACTAGCAAATAATCGAAATGCTAATCGTGGTCGGAACAACAAACCGAATGATTTCTGATACAAATCCGCTCTCTGATCCTTCAAATATTTACTCCTATCATTTTAACGACCCTCCAAATACCTTCTAGACCCTCAAAACGGCAGATATATGTGTTACTTTTCGACCAAGGTTGATTAGAAATCTACATCTCCCTTTTGGTTTGATATAAATGACTATGTATGAAGAATTCAACTAACATACTATGATGGGTGTAGATCATTAATTTCCCGTGTTCAACAGGACCAATTACGTTGGGTGTAGCATTCTTGCTACGCTAGGCGTAGAAGCTTAATACAACATTAATCCTTATTTTTGCATTCCAGCTCCGTTTCCCAGTCCTTTTGCTTCCTTTTCGTTCTATCAACATATTATGTCTGTAAAATATTAATTCAAGTTTTTATAAATACCCTTTGATCCAAATAATATCATTACATAGTGTAAAATAATAAGAAAACGTCGGAAATATATATATAAAATAGGCATTATTATCTACGTTCTAATTAATGGCGTTCAAAAAGCTCGCAAATCACCAACACCTCCCATTGTGATCAACTTAACCAAGGTTGCATTCTCTGATGCTACTCCCATCAAACATCAAAACAAAGGACTAGAAGCCTTTGTTGAGTTCTTGAAAAGTGATACGCTGAGATACACTCTTCCTGAGACTGTTGATTTATTCTTGCCCCAACACATTTGTGAGTTCTACTACACCTGCACATATGATGATCAAGCTGATATAATTCAAGGAACCATTGGAGATGTCCGACATGCAATTCGGTTCTCTATTTTGATTTTTAGCGATGCTCTTTGTCTTCCCAACTTGGTTAAATTTTTAGTCTCTCCTTCTAAGAAACAATGAAGGCAAGCCATTACGAATATGAGTTATGATTCTTCAAAGCAAGGAAAATACACTGGGTTGATTTTATGTGAATGTATTCCTGCAGGGTGGAAGTATCTGACTGTTGTTCTTGGCAACTGCCTAGTGCACAAAACTGGGAGGCTTGATAAGTTGAACATGTATGAGATGCATATTATGTATGCCATGGTGAAGAACAACCATCTACACTCCACTCAACTTATATTTGATCTGCTTGGTGTCTCCGTCTCAGGAAACAAGAGGTCTTCTTATGTTGCTTATCCTCGCTGGCACTCTCTTGTTCTTTCTCACATTGGATCTGGTTATAATGATAATGCTAATGATTCTATTGCCAAATCCATCATGTCTTCAAAGTTAATAAAGCCACTCCTACTCCAGATGATCCTCCTGTTACTCAGTGGATGGATAAATGGATGTTAAAACCATATAAATTTGTTGTTCGTCACTATAATCCTCTAGGAGTCTAGGCTTCCTTATATGCTTTTGATGAAGATCCTAATAGTTATTTCTAAACCTAAGGATACCGAAGAAGAAGCAGATAGTGATGGTGAGGAAGATTCTACAGAAGATTGTTTTGATGTTGGGGACTCTAAATCCATCATATTTGTTTGATGCTACTCATTCCCCACCAAGAATAAACACTCACATACGCTTTCAGTCATCCTCCTCATCTTCTCATCACGATGAACTGTTTAACCCTACTATCTCTGAACATAATTTTGCTTTGAAACTAATGAAATCTCCCCTAGTACCATTTTTGGTGAATCTCAATCTGTTAATAACTCTCAGTCACATGTTCAAACTGAGTTGGAGTTTTATCATGAGCAAACTGATCGGCTTGATGTTCCTAGTAAGATTCTTGCTGCTCTTCGAACACTTATTGGGTTAACTGATGTTTTTGCTTAACGTCAAGATATATTGGAAAATGATATTGTTGTTATCAAATAAAATGTTGCTTCTTTCAAGAGAACTATTTTTCCTTCTTCCTCAACTACTCCATCATCAAGTGCACCTCCTCCACTACCACCTCATCCCTCAAGTAATCAACAACTACCAAAATAATGGTTCCTTACCACTTCCTCCATCTTCTCATGCTACTCTTGAAATTGAAACTACTCCAAAAGAACTAACCCCTACCCCCATCTCCCGCTACTACTAGTGTATTCTTTGAAAATATCAAAAAGGAGGAGAGTTCGAAACCACCTGCATCTGATCTAAAAGTTGCTTATATATCTATAGATTATGATGGTGAAGCTTCTGCATTCTTTGATCAAGATGAAGAAGGATTTCTAGAACTTAGATTTTGTAACACCGGATTGCTGGTATGTATTTTATTTATGAATTTTATGTATTTTCTCTGGGACTCGACGAGTTGATGGACCAACTCGTCGACTAGAGACGGGATCCGCGGGAAGTTTAAGTGAACTACTCGACGAGTCGGGGACTGACTCGGCGAGTAGGTGCTGTTTGGGTGAAACCCTAAATTTGAGCGTTTGCACCCTATTTAAACGTCTTATTGAAGCCTCCATCGTCCCTTATGCTCCCAGAACACCTCTTATCGAAACCCTATCCGCTTTGAGTGATCTAAGGCCATTTTTGGTGCTTTTAGGTGATTTTTGAACCGAATACCCCATGCATGTGCACCAAGTTTGGAACTTTACATATAAAATGGAAATTAGGAGGCCAGATCTAGGGTTTTGACATGTTAGCACCCATTTAAATCGACTGTATAGTAAGGGTTAAGAAGGGACTCGACGAGTTGTTCCTGGAACTCGGCGAGTCGGTGTGTAGTGACCACTAAATCCCTTCTGTGGTTGGACTAATGGTTCGGAAAGGAAGTCCCGTAAATGTTTAGACTCGTAAAGGGGCCTGGGAATCATGGGACTCGACGAGTGTATGAATAGACTCGGCGAGTCCAAGGTAATCTCCCAACTCTTGAATATGAACTCGAAGAGTTGTTCATACAACTCGGCGAGTCACAGACTGGACATGTTCATAGGATGAAGGTGAACTTGACGAGTTGTTCATACAACTCGGCGAATCACAGACTGGACATGTTCATAGGATGAAGGTGAACTTGACGAGTTGTTCATACAACTCGGCGAGTCGGATGAAGGTTCATTCAATTATATTATAGAAAGAGAACTCGTCGACTCGTTGCTAAACTCGACGAGTAGAGTCGGGAAGGGGTCAAAAGAAAGAATAGGACTCGGCGAGTTGGCGGCTAGACTCGGCGAGTCAGATCAACTGGAAGTTGACTTTGACCAAGGCTTTGACTTTGACCAGAGGTAAATGAGTCACCTTACCCAAAGATTAATTAGTAGTATTTGACTAAGTGTCTTTATGGGAATTGTAGCCGGGGAGTTGCTGAAGCAACAGTCAGACATTTCCCGATCAACATTTCAGCAGTCAGCCTTACGAGGTGAATTAGCTTCAAGTAGTGTTGGGTCTACGGCCACAATGCCGGCCCATCAGTAGGAGTTGTGTGTTAGATGATTGTGTTTGTGATAATTATCTGGTGTGTTGCTATCTGAAGGGGGAAGATAGTACCCATGCGTGCCTAGCAGTGTGATAGGATATGTTATTATGTGATAGTTGTAGGGGGTAAAATAGTCCCCGGTTACGGGTTGAAAGATACCGAAGGCAGTTACCGGTTGAAAGATACCGAAGGCTGTTACCGGTTGAAAGATACTGAAGGCAATTACCGGTTGAAAGATACCGAAGGTAGTTACCGGTTGAAAGATACCGAAGGCAGTTACCTGTTGAAAGATACCGAAGGCGGTTACCGGTTGAAAGATGCCGAAGGGGAGCCCAACTCCCAGTTATGCCAGACAGATACCGGTTGAAAGATACCGAGAGATAGGCATTATGTGGTATGTGGTATGATGGGGGAACTCACTAAGCTTTGTGCTTACAGTTTGCAGTTTTGGTTTCAGGTACCTCTTCAGCGAAGGGGAAGGAGTCAGCTCGGTAGCGGCACATCACACACACACTGGACTCCGCACTATGATATTCATGGGAAAGTACTCTGATTTTATTACTATTGATGATATGGTTTTGAGACACGTTGTTACAGTTTATAAATTAATTTGACATTGGTAATGTTTTTGGTAAACTATTTTATGAGTTACTTAATCAAAAATGAAATTTTTGGTCTTGAAAATTGGGACGTTACAAGTTGGTATCAGAGCCTTAGTTTGAGGGATTCGGATACACTCAAACTGAGGACTTGGTAAGAAAATTTCAAAAGAAAATCACTTTATAAAAAGGAGTTTGAAAAGAGAAAAAGGAACTTTGAAAAAGAACAAGATGTGTGATGTGCACGACCGGCCGAGCTCAAGTAAGTTTTCCCCAAGATACCCATACATGTTATGTTCTGATATGATATGATTATGAGAATTGCATGCTAGAATTAGGGCTAGAGGATCTAGGAAGGATGCCTTATATGCCTACTGTATATGTGTGAGAAATGCATGCTAGATTAGGGCAAAGGATCTAGGAGGATGCCTGATATGCCTGCTATATGTGCTTTTCTGCTGCGAGATGCTACTGATTAGTCAGTTATATGATAGCTTGGATAGAGTACGATTGGATTGGGTTACTCAATGCCTGAATGCTGTTGCTTTGTGCTTCGGGAGTCCTAGTTATCTTTAGCTAACCAGTAAACGAATACGTTAAGATTACATATTGTGAGAACGAAATAATTTCAGAAGGTTAAATCTAGCCCTACTACACAGCTCTTGTTTGAGTCCAAACATTATGGGGTAGGGCCTTTCATTCGAAGAATTATCTGGTCTTAGCAATATGTAATGCTATTCGCGAGCTAGTTAGGTAAAGGTAGCAGGGGTTCCTTATGCAGCTGATGGCAGAGAGTAGGTTGGAGAGTTACCCTGGGGTAAGCCTAGGATGGGATTAGAAAAGAGAGCAGTAGTAGTAGAAGGGACTTGCTGAAGTTGAAGCAATCCTTGAGGAAAGTACGGATAGATGTGGAAGGTAGTATAGGCCCGTACTACTGAAAGCAGAGGATCCGTACTCGAGTCAAGGAGGGCTGAGATGGAACCAGGAAACTTGTAGAGTGTATGAAACCTCTTAAGGTTTATGCATGATTCTGACGATTATGTGCTATGTTGCAGAATGGTGATGATCACCCGTCATGGAGGGGGAGGTTCAGGATCAGGATCCGGTTCAGGATCGGGCTCAGGGGCAGGCTCCGAGCCAGTGGACGAGGGACTACGCGAGTTCATCGCGTCTGAGATCACGAGAGGTATCCTTGAGTCGACCCCGGTGATTTTCGGGTCGATCAAGGCAGGGATCATTGAGTTAATGGAGGATCAACTCAGGGCGTTCAGGAGTGACATGGCGGCCAGCCAGTCAGGATCACATACACTGTCCTTCAAGGACTTCAGGGGCAGTGGTGCGCCGGATTTCCATGGGGCGAAGGACCCCATTGTTGCCAGACGATGGATTGCAGACATTGAGTCTGCACAGTTGACTAGCTTCTGCCCCGAGGGGTCGAGGGTTCAATATGCGGCGGGATGCTTAAGGGACAGGGCCAGGGATTGTTGGGAGTCGGTTGGCGACTCTCTGGGAGCCTCAGATATTGAGGCTATGACATGGCCAAATTTCGTGACCCGGTTCAAGGCTGAGTTCGCAACCGCTGTGGAGCTCCAGCAATTGGCCCGGGAGTTCCTAGATATGAGGCAGACGACTGAGACAGTGGCGAAGATCACCGCCAAGTTCCGAGAGAGAGCTTTATTGGTGCCCCAGTACGCGGGAGATGAGGATATGAGGAGGACCCGCTATCACGACATGTTGCGAGCCGATATTCGGGAGCATGTCAGTTTTTCAGCTTGTCATACCCTGGATTCCATGATTTCCATGCCAAGGGAGAGAGAGAGAGAGATTGACTTGGAGCACATCTGGAAGAGGAAGGCGGAGAGCATGTCAGTTTTTCAGCTTGTCCTACCCTGGATTCCATGATTTCCAGGGCAAGGGAGAGAGAGATTGACTTGGAGCACATCCGGAAGAGGAAGGCGGAAGAGGGACATGTTACTGGGGCTTCGGGGAAGAAGCCCAAGGGATTCGACTCTAGGTCGAAGGGCCAGCAGGGCCAGAGCCGCTGTGGGAAATGCGGCAGGTCACACAAGGGTGATTGTCGTACTGGGCCGGGATCAGGCTGCTATAACTGCGGCAAGACTGGGCACTTTGGTAGATATTGTACTACCCCTGCCCCCACCTTTCAGACATCCGACCTGATTTGCTTTCATTGCAATCAGAAGGGCCATAAAAGGGCCAACTACCCTTAGTTGTCAGCAGCAGCGCCAGTAAAGGCGCCAGATCCAGCGACCCTGCGGATTACCGATGGCCGGCAGGGCAAGACAGAGGCTCAAGTGGTGAGGAGTCGAGCCTTCCAGTTGACTACGGAGGAGGCACGCGCCACACCTGATGTGGTGACGGGTATGATCTCTTCTCCCTAACTTTTATCTTATGTTGCTTACGATATTGATGTGCCATATGTATGTGCTCTGTTTAGCATCGTTCCATGTGAACGATATCCCAGTTCAGATATTGTTTAATTTGGGTGCTACCCGATCGTTTGTCTCTCTTGCGCTTAGCAAGAGGTTTCCTGAGTCTTCGGGCATGTTGGATTGCCCTTTAGAGGTTGAGATCGCGGACGACCGGTCAGTGCAAGCATCGGAGGTCTACCGAAGATTGTGTTTTGAGGTTGTCCGAGGAGCGCTATCTGGTAGACTTGGTTCCCATTCCATTGCGTGGAAACAAGGTGATTATAGGCATGGATTGGTTGAGCACCAATGGGGCGGTGATTGACTTCGCGCAACAGTTAGTTCGGATCAGGACCACGAGTGGGGGAGAGCTGGTGGTTTAGGGAGAGAGACCACAGCGTGGACCAACACTATGTTCAGCTGCATGGGCTAGGCGCTACCTTCAGAAGGGCTGTGCTGGGTATGTCGCCTATGTTATGGATACCCGAGGGACGGGTAAGACGATGTTGAGCGATGTTCCGGTATTGCGAGATTATGCAGATGTATTCCCCGAGGAGCTGCCTGGGATACCTCCGGAGCTAGAGGTGGAGTTCAGGATCGACCTAGTCCCTGGTGCGTCTCCGATAGCCAAGGCACCATATCGGTTGGCTCCTCCTGAGATGCAGGGGTTGTCTACACAGCTGCAGGAGCTGTTAGACAAGGGATTTATCAGGCCAAGTAGTTCGCCTTGGGGATCCCCGATCCTGTTTGTCAAGAAGAAGGACGGGTCGCATCGTATGTGCATAGATTACCGGGAGCTGAACAAGGTAACTGTGAAGAACCGTTACCCACTTCCGAGGATAGACGATTTGTTCGACCAACTTCAGGGAGCGTCTTGGTTTTCCAAGATAGACTTGCGATCAGGCTACCATCAGATGCGAGTCAGGGATGAGGATGTACAGAAGACTGCTTTTCGGACTGGCTATGGTCACTACGAGTTCGTGGTGATGCCCTTCGGGCTCACCAATGCTCCTGTCGCGTTCATGGACCTCACGAACCGCGTGTGCAGACTGATGCTGGATCGGTCTGTGATAGTTTTTATTGATGATATCCTGGTCTACTCCAAGACGCAGGAGCAGCATGAGGAGCATATGCGAGAGGTTTTGGATACTCTGAGGAGGGAGAGCTTGTACGCCAAGTTCTCCAAGTGTGAGTTCTGGTTGCGCGAGGTGCAGTTTCTTGGGCACCTTGTCAACCAGAACGGTATTCTGGTCGACCCGGCCAAGGTGCAGGCCGTGATGAGATGGGAGGTTCCGAAGTCTCCATCCGAGATTCGGAGTTTCTTGGGATTAGCCGGCTATTATCGGAGATTCATCCAGGATTTCTCCAAGATAGTCATACCTTTGACCCGGCTAACGAAGAAGGTCGTAGTCTTTCGTTGGGGGCCTGAGCAATAGGCAATGTTCGAGAAACTGAGACAGAGGTTGTGCGAGGCGCCGATCTTAGCCCTGCCAGAGGGCGTGGAGGATTTTGTAGTATACTGCGACGCATCTATTTCGGGCTTGGGCGCAATGCTGATGCAGAGAGGGCATGTCATCGCCTACGCCTCGAGGCAGTTGAAGCCCCACGAGGCGAACTACCCGACGCACGATATGGAGTTGGGGGCGGTCGTCTTCGCCCTCAAGATTTGGCGATACTATCTCTATGGGGTTCGATGTATCATTTACATGGACCATAAGAGTCTGAGATACCTCATGGATCAGTCGAATCAGAACATGAGGCAGCGTTAGTGGTTAGATGTGGTGAAGGATTATGACTGTGAGATCCTTTACCACCCGGGGAAGGCCAATGTAGTGGCCGATGTGCTTCTTCGTAAGGCAGCGCCGATCAGAGACATCTGCATGCGGATGACAATAGTGACTCCACTGTTGGAGCAGATCCGAGAGGCCCATCAGGAGGCTATGAAGGAGGAACATCGGAAGAGCGAGCGTATTGTGGGACAGGTTTCCTCCTTCGACTACGACAGCCAAGGATTATTGACTCTACATCGTAGGGTATGGGTTCCCTACCATGGGGGTGTGCGCCAGGTTTTGATGGAGGAGGTGCACAAATCTCGATTCTCGATTCATCCCGGGGCAACAAAGATGTACAGAGATCTTCGACTCGATTACTGGTGGCCCTACATGAAGTGGGATGTAGCTTGGTACGTAGAGCGGTGCTTGACATGCAGGAAGGTCAAGGCCGAGCACCAGACACCACACAACAAGATGCAGCCGTTAGACATTCCCATGTGGAAATGGGAAGATATTACTATGGACTTCATCACCAAGCTTCCTAGGACTGCACGGGGAGTGGATTCGATTTGGGTGATTGTGGATCAGTTGACCAAGAGTGCCCATTTCATACCAATCCAGGAGAGCATTTCGGCCGAGAAGTTGGCCGACATCTACATCCGAGAGGTAGTATTTAGGCACGGAGTGCCAGTATCAGTGATTTCAGACAGAGACGTGTGGTTTACTTCCAGGTTCTGGAAGAAGTTTCACGATGAGTTGGGTACTCGTCTACACTTCTGTAACATCCGGAATTCCAGGTATCATATTTTTAATTATTTTGTTGTGTCAAGAAGAAAGACTCGACGAGTTGACGCCTAGACTCGTCGAGTAGGATCGCGATTGCTGACTGGATTTAATGAATGGACTCGACGAGTCGGCAAGTTGACTCGACGAGTCCGCGCTGTGGACAGAAACCCTAAATCCTCGGGCATGTGCCCTATTTAATGGATCTTATGGCCCTCATTTGCGGCCACCTTCACCCTTGAGAGCACCAGAGAACCTGAGGGCATTGTGAGTGAGAAAAGAAGCCATTTTCATCATTTCTAGTGTGATCTTGCAAGAAAGAAGGAAGGAGGGCAAGCTAGGCAGATTGAGGAGCTCAGATCTTCTACCATTTGATCAGAAGAGACTGCTAGAGGTATAAATCTATGCTCATTCTCGTGTATATGGTGATCTTCTTGAATCTAGGGTTTTCTTATGCCTTCTTTAGCATGGATTCGAAGTATATGTGGTCCCAAGGTGGAATTCTTCTTAGATCCGGACCTTAAGAGGTCCAGAGAGTCCTATCTATACTGCTTTATGTTGTTCCCTTGGAGATATGAACCTAGGTTGCCATTTTAGAAGCTATTTCACCAAAAGAAACCCTATGAGTGTTGCATGTGTGTAAAGGTCGGACCTTTACGTGATTATTGTGTACTGGAGGGTCAGATCTATAGGCTAGAGAAGCAGATCTGACCTCAGAATGTCTTTTGAGTGTTGCCATGGAGGGAACTCTCCGAGTCCATAAGGGGACTCGACGAGTCGAGTCGGGTTGCCCCGCGATTCGTGACCAGTGGTAACCCGTCGAGTGAAAGGTTAACTCGACGAGTCGAGTAAGGATTTATAAGGATTAAGAGGACACGTATGGACTCGCTGAGTCACACTAGTGCACTCGACGAGTTTGGTCAAAGTTTGACCGTTGACCAGAGTTGACTTCAGTTGACCTTAGGGTTTTGGTCAAGCTGGTTCAAGAGAGGTCATGGAGGGGTAGAATGGTCTTCTACCCAACTTTTTAGAAATGACGACAACAGAAAGTGTTGATTAGAGATGTTATTATGTTGATAGGAGAAGCCTAGGTCGGGTTATTGAGTACGAGAGGTTATCCGACATCGTACGAGGTGAGTCTTCTCAATATACTTTACCTAGAGTGGTAATGATGTCTGACCGGAAGGTCTTATGTGCTATGATGAGTATGTGATGCATGTTGTTATATGATATGTATGTGCTATGTTATGTTATGAGTATTATGATATGGACCGGAAGGTCAACAGTGTATGGGCCGGAAGGTCAAGATGATACGGACCGGAAGGTCAGAGAAGTGGGACTGGAAGGTCTACCAGGACTATGGGACGGAAGTCCCCTGAGACACATTGACCGGAAGGTCTTGTAAAGTTGTAGCCTTGAGTGGCATATGTGTTGTATGTGGTATTTTGGGGAACTCACTAAGAATTTATGCTTACCGTTTATGTGATATGTGTTTTCAGTTACCAGCGAGGATCGCGGGAAGGCGTTGGCATGATCTGTACACATTGATGGAGTTTTATGTATTTGAGATCTTGGGATTGTTTTATTTGGAGGACATGTGTTACATTGGATTTTGATATTTTTATGAATGAATTTATGTTTTAAAAATGAAAAAAATTGTTTTGGAAATTTACGTTGTTACAAGTTGGTATCAGAGCCTTGGTTTGAAGGATTCGGATGCACCTTCGGGTGCATTTGAACTCAAACTGAGGATTTGAGAAAGTTTTTCATGAAAGAAACTATTTTTCTAAAAAGTAAAGGAATGTGAGGAAAGCGGAAAGAAGCAGTGTGTACGATCAGCCAGTGCCCGAACGGTGATTTTCCAAAATACCCTTACATTATGTGTTATGAGATATGATATGATATGTTATGCATGCTAGAGTAGGCTAGGTATTCCTATTAGGACTAGAGTGGCCTGATTTGTGATGCCTTAGCCTAGGAGATTACTGTTGCTATGAGATGCTTCGAGAGTGAGTAGGTAGCAGTGAGGAGCTTATGAGAAGTCTACCGAAGCGTAGCCTATGCTTAGCGAGATGTAGAGTACTTGTGATCTGGGATCCTAGGAGGAGGACTTGGAATGAATGTTAATGCGGTGTGGAAGGTAGTATAGGGCCCGTACTACTGAAAACACCGGATCAGTGCGCAGTCCAAGTAAGAATCCTTAGGGTACTAGGGAACAAGTAGGGTTGAGTTATCGAGTGCGAGTATACTCGAGCAAGTCTCTGAATTTTTTTTATGTCATATTTCAGAGACATCATGGTTGGGACACGCTACAGACCAGGGACCAGCGGCGTGAGTGACGAGGAGCTTCGTCAGATGATCCACGATGAGGTAGCTGCGGCTATCTGAGAAGTGATACCGGAGATGTTTGGGTTTATTAATACCACGTTGATTGAGACGTTCGATGAGCGGTACGCCGCGGTTACTGAGGCTGCAGCCGCTGCAGCTACAGCAGCTGTTGCTGCTACTAGACCTCAGGGGGGTGACTCGTTGCTGTTCCGGGAGTTCAGCAACATGAACCCACCAGAGTTTGATGGGACACAGGACCCGATTGCTGCGATGAGATGGATTTCCGATATTGAGGGATGATTCTACACCTGTTCGTGTCCGGAGCATCTGAGGGTACGGTTCGTGCAGAACCAGCTCCGCTTGGGAGCGAAGGATTAGTGGAAGTTTGTGACGGCAAACTTCACTCTTGCAGAGATCTCAGAGGTGACCTGGGAGAGGTTCACCACCATGTTCAGAGACGATTATGTTCAGGGAACGGTTCGCACAGGAGTTCTTGTCCCTCAAGCAGGGGACGGAGTCCGTGACTGTGATTACACGGATGTTCCACGAGAGGGCGTTGTTTTTCCCTGAGCATGTGTCGTCTGAGCAGGCACGCATGAGTCGATATTTGAGCATTCTGAGGAGGGACATTCGGGTGTTTGTAGCGAACTCGACTTACCGGACATTTGCTGAGCTCCAGGAAAATGCCCGGAAGAGGGAGATTGAGCTAGAGACTCAGGCCAGGGAGGAGGCCGAGTCTCAGGGGAGGGACAAGCGACCGGCACAGGTACAGCCGGCAGCCAAGCGGGCTAAGCTCGCTGATACGAGGTCTGGAGGCTAGAAGGGCCGCACTTGTGGGAAGTGCGGCAAGGGACATGATGGAGTGTGTCGAGTGGGTGCTTGCTACAAATGTTGCAAGGAGGGGCATATAGCCAAGGACTGCCCCAAGGGATTTATGGTTTGCTTCCATTGCAACCAGACGGACCACCGGCGGGCCGAGTGCCCACAGCTGTCACAGGGATCAGCGAAGGGATCTGCCCCTGCTACTGCACGAGCTACTGAGGGTCGGCCCGTGAAGGCCGAGGCACCAAAGGCTCGCGGGAGAGCCTTCCAGTTGACAACGGAGGAGGTCCACGCAGCGCCCGATGTCATGGCTGGTATGTATTCTTTCATTTATTTATGCTGAGTTGAGATATTGTGCTTATATTATGATATGCATAGGTACTTTTCTTGTGAGTTCTGTACCTACTTTGGTGTTATTTGAATCGGGTGCGAGTTGATTATTTGTGTCGTTAGCGTTTAGTCAACACATCAGTATTCGAAGAGAGGCGTTGAGTCGACCTCTACGAGTTTCTATAGCTGACGAGCGAGCGGTGTATGCTACTGACGTGATTTGAGGATGTGTACTCGAGATCTTCGGTGTTGAGTTCCCGATAGATCTGGTCCCGATTGCGATGGGGGACGTTTGTGTTATAGTAGGCATGGATTGGTTGAGCCGATTTGGGGAGGTTATAGACTGCGAGCGGCAGATGGTGATGATACGAGACCCTAGTGGGGGAGTGCTGACTGTATATGGTGAGGGTACCCGATGTGGGTCAGCATTTTGTTCGGCTGCCAGAGTGAGACAGAGTTTACAGCAGGGCTGCAGCGGGTTTATAGCTTATGTGATGGATACACGAGTGGCCGCAGAGAGGCCGAGTTCGGTTGATGATGTTCCGATAGTGCGTGAGTTCCCGGATGTTTTTCCCGAGCAGTTGCCGGGTGTGCCTCCCGAGAGGCAGGTGGAGTTCCGCATCGATTTGGTTCCGAGGGCAGGGCCTATCGCCAAGGCGCCTTATCTCCTTGCGCCGCCAGAGATGCAGGAGTTATCCTCGCAGCTTTAGGAGCTGCTGGGGAAGGGGTTTATTCGACCGAGTAGCTCGCCGTGGGGAGCGCCGATCCTTTTTGTCAAGAAAAAGGATGGTTCACACCGGATGTGCATTGATTACCGGGAGTTGAACAAGTTGACGGTCAAGAACCGTTACCCCTTACCGATGATCGATGATCTGTTCGATCAGTTGCAGGGAGCGTCTTGGTTCTCCAAGATAGATTTGAGGTCTGGATATCATCAGATGAGGGTGCGAGATGAGGATATCCAGAAGACGGCGTTCAGGACTCGTTATGGGCATTACGAGTTCGTGGTGATTCCTTTTGGGCTCACCAATGCACCGGCAGCGTTCATGGATCTCATGAACAGGGTGTGCAGGTCGATGTTGGATCGATCGGTGATCGTGCTTATCGATGATATTCTGGTGTATTCGAGATCCCGAGAGCAGCATGAGGAGCATTTGAGGGAGATCCTCGGGGTTTTGAGATCGGAGAGGCTTTACGCCAAATTCTCCAAGTATGATTTCTGGTTACGAGAGGTCCAGTTCTTGGGGCATCTCGTTAATCAGAATGGGATATTGGTCGATCCGGCCAAGATTGAGGTGGTGATGAGTTGGGAGGTGCCGAGATCCCCCACCGAGATCAGGAGTTTTCTGGAGTTGGCCGACTACTATCGGAGATTTATCAAGGATTTCTCTAGGATTGCCGTGCCACTAACCAGGTTGACCTGGAAGGGCATTGCTTTTACGTGGGGTCTAGAGCAGCAGACCTCGTTTGAGACTCTTCGCTAGAGACTGTGCGAAGCCCCGGTGTTAGCCCTTCCAGAGGGAATGGAGGATTTCACGGTGTATTGTGATGCATCGATATCGGGGTTGGGTGTGGTGCTTATGCAGAGAGGGCACGTGATAGAGTACGCATCGAGGCAGCTGAAGCCTCACGAGGTGAGGTATCCCACCAACGATTTGGAGTTAGGGGCAGTGGTGTTTGCCCTGAAGATATGGCGTCATTATTTGTATGGGGTTCGGTGTATCATATACACGGACCACAAGAGTTTGAAGTACTTGATGGATCAGCCCAACCTGAACATGCGCCAGAGGAGATGGTTGGATGTGGTAAAGGATTATGACTGCGAGATCCTGTACCACCCGGGCAAGGCTAACGTTGTAGCCGATGCGCTGAGCCATAGGGCGGAGAGTGCCCCGATACGAGATATTTGTATGAGGATGACGGTGATGACTCCGATGTTGGATACCATCCGAGAGGCCCAGGAAGAGGCTGTGAGACCGGAGAACCGCAAGAGAGAACGGGTGATTGGGCAGGTATCTGAGTTTGTTATCGATAGCCGAGGGCTTATGACCTTTCAGGGTCGGATTTGGGTGTCGTATGCGGGCGGGGCACGTACCATCCTGATGGAGGAGGCGCACAGATCGAGGTTCTCGATCCATCCCGGGGCCACTAAGATGTATTTGAACCTGAAAAGAGATTATTGGTGGCCCTGTATGAAGAGGGATGTTGCGTGGTTTGTTGAGAGGTGCTTGACCTGTCGCATGGTTAAGGCCGAGCACCAGCGTCGGCATGGCAAGTTGCAGCCACTTGAGGTTCCCCAGTGGAAGTGGGAACATATTTCTATGGATTTCATCACCAAATTGCCGAGGACCGCGAGGGGTGTCGATGCAATCTGGGTGGTCGTTGACCGGCTGACGAAGAGCGCTCACTTCCTTGATATTAGTGAGAGCTCTTCCGCAGAGAGACTGGCAGAGATGTATGTGAGAGAAGTGATAGCGCGACATGGAGTACCGATCTCGATTGTGTCAGGTCCAGATGTGCGTTTCACTTCCAGATTCTGGAAGAAATTCCATGAGGAGTTGGGTACGAGGTTGCATTTCAGCACCGCTTACCACCCACAGACGGACGGACAGAGTGAGCGGACGATTCAGACGCTCGAGGACATGCTTCGAGCATGTGTGTTGGACTTTGGAGGAAGTTGGGACACGTACTTACCATTGGCTGAGTTTTCCTATAACAACAGCCACCATTCGAGTATTGGTATGCCTCCCTTCGAGTTGTTGTATGGGAGGAGGTGTCGGACTCCCATCTGTTCGGGAGAGGTAGGGCAGCGAGTGATGGGTAGCACTGAGATAGTGCTTCAGACGACAGAGCAGATACAGCAGGTCAGACAAAGGTTGCTGATAGCTCAGAGTCGCCAGAAAAGTTACACGGATAGGCGACGATCCGAGCTCGAGTTTCAGGTTGGTGACTACGTACTCCTGAAGGTATCTCCTTGGAAAGGAGTGATCCGATGCAGGAAGAGGGGCAAGCTGGGGTCCCGGTACATTGGTCCTTTCCGGGTGACAGCGAGGGTGGGCAGGGTAGCGTATCGTTTAGAGCTACCTGCGGAGTTGAGCTAGATACATGATACCTTCCACGTGTCTCAGTTGAGGAAGTGTATAGCCGACGAGTCAGCGGTAGTGCCACTAGAGGATATTCAGGTGGATGCGAGCCTGAATAATGTTGAGAGGCCGACCGTGATCCTAGATCGGAGGATCAAGGTTCTGAGGAACAAGGAGGTGCCCCTGGTTCAGTTCCAGTGGCAACATCAGAGAGGGTCCGAGCTAACGTGGGAGCCGAAGTTGGAGATGTGGGAGCAGCATCCAGAGCTGTTTGCAGAGCGAGACTTCGAGGTCGAAGTCTGATTCTAGTGGGGGAGAATTGTAACATCCGGAATTCCAGGTATCATATTTTGAATTATTTAGTTGTGTCAAGAAGAGGGACTCGATGAGTTGATGCCTACACTCGTCGAGTAGGATCGCGATTGCTGACTGGATTTAATGAATGGACTCGATGAGTCGGCAAGTTGACTCGACGAGTCCGCGCTGTGGACAGAAACCCTAAATCCTCAGGCATGTGCCCTATTTAAGGGATCTTATGGCCCTCATTTGCGGCCACCTTCACCCTTGAGAGCACCAGACAACCTGAGGGCATTGTGAGTGAGAAAAGAAGCCATTTTCATCATTTCTAGTGTGATCTTGCAAGAAAGAAGGAAGGAGGGCAAGCTAGGCAGATTGAGGAGCTCAGATCTTCTACCATTTGATAAGAAGAGACTGCTAGACGTATAAATCTATGCTCATTCTTGTGTATATGGTGATCTTCTTGAATCTAGGGTTTTCTTATGCCTTCTTTACCTTGGAATCGAAGTATATGAGGTCCCAAGGTGGAATTCTTCTTAGATCCAGACCTTAAGAGGTCCAGAGAGTCCTATCTATCCTGCTTTATGCTGTTCCCTCGGAGATATGAACCTAGGTTGCCATTTTAGAAGCTATTTCACCAAAAGAAGCCTTATGAGTGTTGCATGTGTGTAAAGGTCGGACCTTTACGTGATTATTGTGTACTGGAGGGTCAGATCTATAGGCTAGAGAAGCAGATCTAACCTCAGAAGGTCTTTTGAGTGTTGCCATGGAGGGAACTCGCCGAGTCCATAAAGGGACTCGACGATTCGAGTCGGGTTGCCCCGCGATTCGTGACCAGTGGTAACCCGTCGAGTGAAAGGTTAACTAGACGAGGCGAGTAAGGATTTATAAGGATTAAGAGGATACGTATGGACTCGCCGAGTCACACTAGTGCACTCGACGAGTTTGGTCAAAGTTTGACCGTTGACCAGAGTTGACTTCAGTTGACCTTAGGGTTTTGGTCAAGCTGGTTCAAGAAAGGTCAGGGAGGGGTAGAATGGTCTTCTACCCACCTTTTTAGAAATGAAGACAAGAGAAAGTATTGATTAGAGATGTTATTATGTTGATAGAAGAAGGCTAGGTCGGGTTACAGAGCACGAGAGGTTATCCGACATCGTACGAGGTGAGTCTTCTCACTATACTTTACCTATAGTGATAATGATGTGTGACAGGAAGGTCTTATGTGTTATGATGAGTATGTGATGTATGTTGTTATATGATATGTATGTGCTATGTTATGTTATGAGTATTATGATATGGACCGGAAGGTCAACAGTGTATGGGCCGGAAGGTCAAGATGATACGGACCGGAAGGTCAGAGAAGTGGGACCGGAAGGTCTACCAGGACTATGGGACGGAAGTCCCCTGAGACACATTGACCGGAAGGTCTTGTAAAGTTGTAGCCTTGAGTGGCGTATGTGTTGTATGTGGTATTTTGGGGAACTCACTAAGCATTTATGCTTACCGTTTATGTGATATGTGTTTTTAGGTACCAGCGAGGATCACGGGAAGGCGCCGGCATGATCTGTACACATTGATGGAGTTTTATGTATTTGAGATCTTGGGATTGTTTTATTTGGAGGACATGTGTTACATTGGATTTTGATATTTTTAAGAATGAAATTATGTTTTAAAAATGAAAAAAATTGTTTTGGAAATTCACGTTGTTACAACTTCAGCACAACGTTCCACCCGCAGACGGACGGTCAGAGTGAGCGGACCATCCAAACTTTGGAGGATATGCTGCGGGCATGCGTTCTAGACTTCGGTGGTAGTTGGGATACCGATCTCCCATTAGCTGAGTTCTCCTACAACAAAAGCTAACACGCGAGTATCGATCGTCCTCCCTTTGAGATGTTATACGGGAGGAAGTGCAGGACCCCGATATGTTGGGGTGAGGTGGGCCAGAGGGTCATGGGGAGCACTGAAGGGGTGTTCAAGACGACGGAGATGATTTAGCAGGTCAGGATCAGGCTCCAGACTGCTCAGAGTCGGCAGAAAAGTTATGCCGACAAGCGCCGCTCGGACCTGGAGTTCCAGGTCGGGGATATGGTCCTCCTGAAGGTGTCCCCATGGAAGGGCGTCATCCGATTCAGGAAGCGGGTCAAGCTGGGCCCCAGGTATATTGGACCCTTCAGGGTTATAGCCCGGGTGGGCAAGGTGGCGTGTAGGCTGGATCTGCCAGCGGAACTCAGTCAGATCCACAACACGTTTCACGTCTCCCAGTTACGAAAGTGCGTGGTGGACGACTCGGCGGTGGTACCCTTGGAGGACATTCAGGTGGATGAAAGCCTGAATTACATCGAGCGGTTAGTGGTGATCCTCGACAGGAAGTTGAAGGACCTGAGGAACAAGAGGGTGTAGCTGGTGAAGGTGCAATGGCAGCACCGCAAGGGATCGGAATGGACTTGGGAGCTGGAGGAGGAGATGAGGGAGCACTACCCTGAGCTTTTTCCAGGTTCAGCAGCAGACTTCGAGGACGAAGTCTAAAATAAGTGGGGGAGATTTGTAACACCAGATTGCTGGTATGTGTTTCATTTATGAATTTTATGTATTTTCTCTGGGACTCGACGAGCTGATGGCCCAACTCGTCCAGTAGAGA
The DNA here is from genome assembly GCF_052849685.1 of Lactuca virosa. Classification (NCBI taxonomy): domain Eukaryota; kingdom Viridiplantae; phylum Streptophyta; class Magnoliopsida; order Asterales; family Asteraceae; genus Lactuca; species Lactuca virosa. The sequence goes on along the minus strand of NC_136434.1, from coordinate 132,761,494 downwards.
CGGGATCCACGGGAAGTTTAAGTGACCTAGACGACGAGTCGGGGACTGACTCGGCCAGTAGGTGCTGTTTGGGTGAAACCCTAAATTTGAGGGTTTGCACCCTATTTAAACATCTTATTGCAGCCTCCATCGTCCCTTATGCTCCCAGAACACCTCTTATCGAAACCCTAGCCGCTTTGAGTGATCTAAGGCCATTTTTGGTGCTTTTGGGTGGTTTGTGAAGCTTGAAAGGAAGGAAGAAGCTTGGGAATTCGAGTAGGGGCTTGTAGATCCAGAGATCTTATTCCATCTTCAGCTCAATCAAGGTAAATGCCCCATGTTTCGGTCTTCCATTTGGTTGTTCATCTTTAGACCTTAGATTTTGGGTTCATTTAGGGATTTCTAAGCCATTTCCGGATTTGTGAGGTGATTCATGGGGTTCTACTTTCAGATCTGAGTCATTGGAGGGGTCTCATGGCATAAAGGTGCCAACTATATGGCCATGAGAGCCCCATGAACATTGTAGAGCACCTTTTATGGATTTTTGAACCAAAGACCCCATGCATGTGTACCAAGTTTGGAACTTTACGTATAAAATGGACATTAGGAGACCAGATCTAGGGTTTTGACGTGTTAAGACCCATTTAAATCGACTGTATAGTAAGGGTCAAGAAGGAACTCGACGATTTGTTCTTGGAACTCGACGAGTCGATGTGTAGTGACCACTAAATCCCTTCTGTGGTTGGACTAGTGGTTCGGAAAGGAAGTCCCGTAAATGTTTAGACTCGTAAAGGGGCCTAGGAATCATGGGACTCGACGAGTGTATGAATAGACTCAGCGAGTCCAAGGCAATCTCCCAACTCTTGAAGATGAACTCGACGAGTTGTTCATACAACTCGGCGAGTCACAGACTGGACATGTTCATAGGATGAAGGTGAACTCGACGAGTTGTTCATACAACTCGGCGAGTCGGATGAAGGTTCATTCAATTATATTATAGAAAGAGAACTCATCGACTCGTTGCTAAACTCGACGAGTAGAGTCGGGAAGGGGTCAGAAGAAAGAATAGGACTCGGCAAGTTGGCGGCCCAACTCGGCGAGTCAGGTCAACTGGAAGTTGACTTTGACCAAGGCTTTGACTTTGACCAGGGGTAAATGAGTCACTTTACCCAAAGATTAGTTAGTAGTGTTTGACTAAGTGTCTTTATGGGAATTGTAGCCGGGGAGTTGCCGGAGCAGCAGTCAGACATTTCCGGATCAGCATTTCAGCAGTCAGCCTTACGAGGTGAGTTACCTTCCAGTAGTGTTGGGTCTACGGCCACAATACCGGCCCATCAGTAGGAGTTGTATGTTAGATGATTGTCTTTATGATAATTATCTGGTGTGTTGCTATCTGGTATGCTTTATGTGCTAGGATGCTATGATATATGTGTAGTAGTGGTAGAGGTGATATGGCCCCTAGTTACCGATTGAAAGAGACCGAAGGGGGAAGATAGTACCCATGCATGCCTAGCAGTGTGATAGGATATGTTATTATGTGATAGTTGTAGGGGGTGAAATAGTCCCCGGTTACCGGTTGAAAGATACCGAAGGCAGTTACCGGTTAAAAGATACCGAAGGCTGTTACCGGTTGAAAGATACTGAAGGCAGTTACCGGTTGAAAGATACCGAAGGCGGTTACCGGTTGAAAGATGCTGAAGGGGAGCCCAGCTCCCAGTTATGCCAGACAGATACCGGTTGAAAGATACCGAGGGATAGGAATTATGTGGTATGTGGTATGATGGGGGAACTCACTAAGCTTTGTGCTTACAGTTTACAATTTTGGTTTCAGGTACCTCTTCAACGAAGGGGAAGGAGCCGGCTCGGTAGCGGCACATCACACACACACTGGACTCCACACTATGATATTCTTGGGAATGTACTCTGATTTTATTACTATTGACGATATGGTTTTGAGCAGTGTTGTAAAATTCCCGATTAGGTCCCGATGAATCCCTAGACGCTACTCGACCGATTAGAGGACGCCTAGCGATTAATCTCTGGATACACAATGACTGAAACAGTAGAACCCGATGAAAATTTAACATTTTGAAGAAGTTATATTTCAACAGAAACTATTTGAGGTATGATAGTGTTGTATTTATGATATTAACCTATTCCGTTATGATATTAGTGGTATTTACGAACTTTTATATGATATTAGTCATATTTAATTTTTTTAAATCTAAAAAAGTAGCAATTAATGGTCCCCGATTAATCTCCGCCTAGCCGATTAATCCCTTAACCCCAGTCCACCGACTAGCTAACGTCGAGCGATTTTTACAACCCTGGTTTTGAGACACGTTGTTACAGTTTATAAATTGATTTGACATTGGTAATGTTTTTGGTAAACTATTTTATGAGTTACTTAATCAAAAATGAAATTTTTGGTCTTGAAAATTGGGACGTTACAGATTTCTTTATGATTCTGTTCAAGCTTCTATTTCATTTGCTATAGTTTTCTCATATGATTATCAAGATAGGGGGAGTCTCAGCCTCAAGGGGAGCAACATGTCTATAGTGACATATAATCAGATAATAATTAGCCTGTAACATCCGAATTTCCGAGTTTGAATCTTATGATAAACCGCCAGCTTCTATTTCTTGTTCCTTCATACAATTGTTATTGGTAGAATTCCTATCAACCGCCAGGTCCATATCAACCTCGAGTCCATAATCACTCCAAGCCAAGATTGGCTCTATCCATATAACACACAATTATACCAGTGATAGTCACATAGATAATCAAGCACATACAAGCATATCATCAAGTGTCACAAAGGCAACAATTATCCTACAAACATAATCTAGTGGGCCGACATTAGTGCCTTCGACCCACAAGTATAGTGAAGAGACCCACCTAAATCACAAAGTTGACTAACACCCAACTCAATGTCGCGCCAACCACAACTAACAACTCTCTCCGCCAAAAGATGGGTGTTAAGCACATCCTAACAATCCACATAAGGTATACCTTAAGACTTCGTTCTAAAAATAGAAATTTGATCAAAAGTCAATCCATACCAAAAGTCAACGGCCAACGATGACTTTAGTCAATCGCCATGACATGGCTCTTATACGACCAAACAGACGGGAAATTCCATGTCGCCATGCCTTGGCGAGCTATGGCCATGTCGTGGGCGTTGGGTTCCCAACAACTTAATAGATTAAGCCATTTTCTTTTATTCCAAGAGCTCCAAAGCTCAGACCTGGTCCATTCTATGGTCTAAATGGATAAAGTTTCCAACTTTATCCATTAAGACACCTAAGGAGATCCAGATCTCCAACCCTAGGTCCAAAATAAGCCAAGTACCACTATTTCTTGACCATTAAGCCCTTAATCTAGAAAGACATTAACCCAACCACTCTAGAAGGGTTTTCAAATATGAAATATATCATAAAGATGAAAGCTTTATAGACGTGCATGCCAATACACATATACAATTCATTTTAGGTCATAATAAGCTAAAAATGCCCAAAAACTCAAGCAATGATAAGAACTCCAACCAAAGTCTAGATCTACAACATATGATGCTCTTGGGACTCAGGATATTCACAAACTTGACAACTTTATGAGTTCATTCCTTTCAAATTTGCTCAAACATGAAGAACATCAGACAATATTCTAGATCTAGCCACTTAAATCAAAAATAGTTTGCCTTTGACACTTACAAAGGTCCAGAAGTTATGCAAGATGATGATGGTGCTGCTTCCTTGCAAAATCCGAAAATAGAGCACCTTCTTCCCTTCTTCTCATCTTCTCCAAGCTATCAAATGCTCCCAAATGGACATAAATCTCAAAGGGAATTGGGGCTAGGTTTTGTCTCAGGTATAGGGGGTGGAGGCTTTAAATGAACCTAATAAGTGGCTTAGAGAGGCTTAAATATGAAGGAAACATAGAATATCATGGGTTTGGGCCAGAATAGCTGCCACGTCATGGCCTTCCTTGCCCACGCCATGGAGGTCTAATAAAACACACGATCATTTAATTATTGCCACGTCGTGAGCATCCTTGCCCCACGTCATGGTACAAAGTTTCCTCTAAAACTCTATCTTTGGTCCTTGATAGAAATAAGCTTAACCATTCTGGAACACGGGTGCTACAAAAACCCTTGCATGAATGAATAAAGACTGCCAAGATCCCATTTTATAACTCCTCAAACTCATAAATCACAAGGAAAGACAACCACAAGGTCTGGAGTATCTTATACTAACAAGACTCAAGATTATGGGACCAAAGGACATGAAAATCAAAGATCTAAAGAGATCTAGTATATGAACCAACAAGATTCAATCTTTATACCTCCTGGATGATGTTGAAGAAGAGTAGAGTCTAGATATACAAGCCTTGGACTCCCCAAGCACACCTTCAATGACCTACTTATTCACGAAACACACAAGGAACACTAAAATGCTTCAAAATCCTCCCAAGATGGATAGGGTTTCGAGTTATATGCTCCAGAGGGTGGAGGCCGATGATAAGAAGGACCTCAAGGGATAGAGTCCTTAAATATGGCTGAAACCCCCAAAATTAGGGTTTTAATCATGTGTAGTTATGCCCTCCATAACAAAAGCTACGCCCTGCGTAGCTCACTAAAAATGTGTCCCTCAGCAGCCACTACGCCCTGCGTAGTGTAAAAACTCCTATTTCCAGCTCAGCTTCAAACAACAATAACTTCTTCGTTTCAACTTCGTTTTCGGTGTTCTTTATATGTACAGAAAGGTATTGAAGAGCCGCACAATCCTATCTAGTAATGTTTGTCTTATCACATACCGAACTAAAACCATAATTCATGAAAGAAGTTCGATCTATAAAGTTTCCTTTTCTTCCAATTGGATCCAGCTTACGAATTAAGGGCTTAGACATCACAACCAATGTTACCAACATTTATTAAGTTCCAACTTTACTTTCACAAAGACCAAATCCTTTACATGATCAAATTACGACCCACATTCCTTGACCTAAGGTACATCCGAAACAGGGTGTTACAACTCTCCCTTACTTAAATTAGATTTCGTGCTCGAAATCATTCCTTACTACTTCCGTTGACACACCAGTAAACCTTGCCCGGACATATTGAGCTCTTATTCGTACTGAAAAGTCATCTCATACAGACGACTGCCATCTAACACTGCCATGAAGCCCAAACATAGAAGAATTCACTTTACCTGACAAGGGAATGGACCTTGCCATTCTGTCCTAGGCCACGAAAGGATACCGAACTGATCTTCCTGCAAACTGATAACCCTAGACAATGACTAACTTCTCAACATATTGGATCATCTAATCCCACATTGTCACACCCCCAGCCGTCGCCGGAAACACCGGGTGGTGTAACGTCATTCTTCATATCACAGTTATATAACATACGCTGAATAGTACTAAAGAAAAGACATACCTTTATTGATGATTGAAAGTTACATTATTGTTTTCCTAGTACTTATTACATAATATCCGACGGTGGCATACTTCTTAATGAACAGAAAGGTAATAGTAAAACTTCTCCTATTCGAATAAATACCAGCTTTTCAATTTCCTGAAAACACATGCATTTTAAAATACGTCAACATAAAGTTGGTGAGTCCACAGGTTTTGACTCCATATAAAAATAACACATTTTCCAAGTTCAAAAGTATAGTTTTGAAAGTATCATTTTGACGCTCCAAAATTTAGTAAATATATTAGGTACAATAGTTTACTTATCAAATAAGTGTTATACCTAAACGTTCCTTGAACCTAGGGTATAAGTAGGGGGAAACTTATAATTAACATTAATACTTGTATACGACAAAGTATAATGTTTCTAACAATTTGCTACCATGAGCCTGTAACCGCTGCTATGACATAATACCTCTGATAAAACACAATCATGATTTACCATGAGAAACAACACACTCATGATTTCTATGAGAAATAACACCGTGCGCTTCATCGACGCCGGAACAATAACAAGTAAAAGGATAGTTCGTCACTCGTTTATGGGTGACTGTAGCTAACATTCACAAGTGGGGTGGTCAACCCATATACTAATTATACACGGCTTCCTCGCTCACACGGGATTAACGGTTACAGTTCAGAGGATTTCTGCTAAGATCCCCAATCTTAGTTGATGAATACAATTACTCATGTAGACTCCGACGACTTCCTATAGCTCTAATAACAAAAGCATTTTCATGTCTAAAACCCTAAGTTATTAGACTATGCCTTTAAACATTACTCCTAAGTTCATATTACTTTAGGCAGTACAACAACTATAATTTGAGGAAAAACCAGGTTTTATCTTAACATAAAAACCAACAATAACAATACATAACATATCAAGTTTTATCTTGTCATAAAACCAACAATAACAACCTATAGCATACCAAGTTTTATCTTGACATAAAACCAAGCTCAACATGAGCCGAAATTCAACTTGCTAAACCCTAATGAGGTGTTTGGGTTATGCTTCAATCCGCAAGGCATTAATCAGAAAAAAACGGACAGAAAGGTTCTAACACTACCCTCAACCTAAATCTAGTCACGAATCTGACGCGTGCCACTGTCGCTACTTCATGTCCTCAAACGAGATAACCCTGAATCTTCAACGTTTGCTTCCCTGGTTACAACTTACCACTGACATTATCCTTTACATAATTCCTAGTTCATAATTCATCCTAACTGGCTACTCACTTTTCCTTATTTATGGAATTCCATGTGGACCCGCATTTGGAAATATTACCATTAATTCCCAAACGTATCTCCCCTACTTGGATTCAGCTACACTCTAACAATCTTCATAACCATTCGGACTTCTAAGACAGTCCAGAACGTTACCCATTTGATCCTTGAAACATAATCCTGCCCTTACTGGTCATAAAAGAAACCGGATTCCTCGAACAATCTGAACAGACCCTACCCTACTAGCGATTTCAATCCACCCAAGAAGCTGATCAAACCTATAACTGATATCTCACCTAAGAAACATAAGCATCTCTAGACTTTATCTCCATTTTCCCAAAAGTGACAACCGATTATAAAGAGATCCTTTCCTAGAACCCTCTGATGCGAGGACCAAACGCACATTCATGAAAGCATGAATCAGACAACAACTCACCCTCGATTCACGTTCAGACTAATCCCTTATACCCTTAGCCACGAGATATCTCAACCATCTCGAAGTCTGAAAACAGCTAATGTACTTATGATGCAACTCCCCCGATCCATTGTAATGAAGCCATCCAAATTAGTCTAATTGCAGATCTTCAAAGTAGCACACTCGATCTTCCTCTACTTAAGGCTCACTTGTCATTGGCCGACGTCTCCCATACCGTAGTCTAAACCTAGTTCATTCCAAATTCCCTCTAAATATGGCTCTCGGTATGCAAAATGGCATATGATAATCTATCAAATAATAATGACCAGAAAACAATAAAGAAACTACGACCCTTAGGTGGATAATTAGCTACAATTGCATTAGAAGAAATCCGAGTCTCATCGGCTTGGAAAAAAAATGCTCGATTCCTTGCCACTAGAGTCTCGACTCCATCCTTTCCGCCATCTGTGATCCTCATTATAGGTGGAGCAGGTGCCCTCACTGATCAGCTCGCCAACCTTGGACAATCAACCTTCTTATGGCCTACCTGACTATAGTGAAAACAAATCAAGTTCAAACCCCGAGGATAATCCCCACTAAAATGACCAGCCTGGCCGCAATTAAAGCAACGCCTCCCTTTCTCATGACAGCTCCGCTCGTGAGTTCTCCCACATAAAATGGTCCTGACCCTTATCACCTCCTGGTCGTGAAACCCGACTCTTGGGCCTCTGCGTCTGGCCCACTGTGGTCTGAATCTGCTCCGGCCCGCGCTGCGACTGAATATGCGGCTCAATCTCCCACTTCTGTGCTCCAGCAATCATATCAACCAAAGCCTTGCAGCTCGACAAGTTCACAAACTTACGAATATCATCCCGTCAACATATCATGGAACCTCGTCTTTTTCATTTCTTCATCAGCAGTGTACTGTGGAACCGATAAAGTATTCTCCCAGAACTTGGTGGTGATCTCCACCACAGACCTTTTGTCTGGCGAAGTTCACAAAAATCCCTTGCCAACCTCCGCACCTCCATGTCCGGTGCAACTCTGACCTGAACCCAGACACAAAATTTTCCCAAGACATGGCCGCCACAACCTCAGTTCAAAGAGAATGACCATCCTTCTCCCTCCAGTTGCGGGCTCCAAGCCTCACAAGGCATGACACAAATCTCACTTTCGATCCCTCAGGTCAAAAACAATTTCGTTGAGCATTCTCCATGTCAGCAATCCACCACCTACTAGCAATAGGGTTCTTCTTCCCGGAGAACTTTAGGGCTCCGCGAGCCTTGAACTCCCGAAAAGAGAGAGTTCTTACCACAATCTGACCAACTACAATCTCAACATAGAGAAACCCCATGCTGGTCATCCAATTGCTCCATGATCCCCTCCTTGATGGTACCATCCATCACAGGAGTCGCATCCAAAATAGCATGAGTGATCTTAGACGAAACGAACTCGTGAATCCTTTCATCAACCGACTCAACGCCAGAGCCTGAACCCAAACCAGATCCAGAACCTTTTCTACGAGTGCTCAACACTAAACTGAAAGATAACCATACGAACATACTCAAAGAATCCTCATTCCACCGGCTTCCTAGAATCTTTGTGACTTTTCTTGATTCAAGTACGGATCTTGCGCTTTTAGTAGTACAGGCCCAATACTACCTTCCACACCTATCCATACTTTCCTCAAAGTCATCCCGAATCCTCTAAGTTACCTTCTCATACCGATAGTCCCATCACCACACTAAATAATGCGCCAATCATACTAAAGTACTTCATAGGCTCTACTAGGATTCCCACCTCACCCTGCCATCAGCTGCTGAAAAACTCCTACTAATGTCAGCTAACTATTTTGTGAATACAATTACACGCAACAAAGTGTAGATAATCCTTCGACTAAGTCGAGAGCTGCACAATAGGGCCAAATCAATCACTATGAGATTATTTAACCTCTGCAGCATGTAACTTAACATATTAATGTAACAATTAACTTACATCAATATAAATCTCAGAAAGCACAAAGCAAGGAGTATTAGAGCATCGAGTAGTCTAAACCAGTGCATCACCTAATCAGGCCATTCTATCCAACATCTGAAATCTATAGTAGCATGTAGTTCTAAAAGCTCAACCAACAGGCATATAAAGACATTTCTCTTAACATTCTATTATGGAATCCTAAGCAGATCCTTAGCCCTAATCTAGCATGCAATTCTCATATACTCATACCAGAACAATAAACATAACACATGTATGGGTATTTTGGGAAATACTTACTTGAGCTCGCCTGATTGCACGCATCACATCCCTTTTCCTTAAAAACAATATCTTAGAAATATCATTTTCTTTCAGAAAGATTACCAATTCCTTAGTTTGAGTTCTGACACACCCGAGAGTGTGCCCGAATCCCTCAAACCAAGGCTCTGTTACCAACTTGTAACGTCCCAAAAAATACCAAGTAAAAATATTTGTTTTTAAATCAACCAAAACAATCATTCATTCATTCCAAAATCCCATCAAAGTATATAATTGTATCAAATAGTGGTCCCAGCCCGGCTAACAAGCCCGTCCGTAATACATAGTGGGCCCCGCCCAACACATATAATGGGCCCCGCCCAACATATATACAAACACATCCAAGAGTCACAAAGACAATTAGCATCCTAAAAACATAATCCAATTGGCTGACATTCGTGCCTTCGAGCCATAAGTACAGTGGAGAGACTTACCTCAATCAGTCACTGAATAGATCTCACGCACGAGCTGCTGATATAAGAACCTCCTCATACTATACATATCTAATACAACCTAGTTAGAAATTAAGATAATTATCCCAACTTAACAGGTCCAAAATACCAAGACAAATCCTCATTTGGGCAAAAGGCCATTTTGATCTTCCAAGTCTTAAACCCCTCATAGTTGACCAAAAGTCAAACTGGTCAAAAAGTCAACGGTCAACGCCCAGTTGACGTACGCCCTGGATAATCAATCTATATCATGCGTAGAGGGATTTTATGCATACCTAGAGTATGCCCTATATACCATGCGATTAAGCTATTTCCATTTTTAGCTCTTAAATCATAAAGACCAACCATCTATTGCTTAGATCTGCTCCTAATAAACATCTAGAGTGATAAAGTTCCCAACTTTATGCCTTTGCATGGCTAAATAAATCTCAAATGAAAACTCTAGTTTCCTAAAACCTTCTAATGTCCAAAAACACTTGCATGAATGAATAAAGACAACCAAGATCCCATTTTTATGACTCCTCAAGCTGAGAAATCACAAGGACTGACAACCATAAGGTATGGAGTAGCTTATACTCACATGACTCAAGATTATGGGACCAAAGGACATAAAAATTAAGGATCTAAAGAGAACTAGTATATGGACCATCAAGATTCAAGCTTTATACCTCATGGATGATGTTGAAGAAGAGTTGAGTCTAGATCTATAAGCCTTGGGCTACCCAAGCACACCTTGAAGGACCTCCTTCTTCACAAAACACACAAGGGAACACTCAAATGCTTCAAAATCCTCCTAGGATGGCCAGGGTTTCGAGTTATATGATCAATAGGGTGGAGGCTGGTCATAAGAAGGACGTTAAGGAGTTAGAGTTCTTTAATAGGGCTCAAGACCCCGAAATTAGGTTTTTCACTATGTGCAGTTACGACCTGCGCAACATAACATACGCCCTACGTAGCTCACTAAAAATGCATTACTCAGTAGCCACTACGCCCTGTGTACATAGAGTACACCCTGCATAGTGCAAAAACTCCCGTTTTCCAGCTCAACTTCAAACAACCATAACTTCCTCATTTAAAATATGTATTTGGTGTTCTTATATGCCCAAAAAGGTATTAAAGAGGCCCACAATCATATCTAGTTACATTTGTCTTATCACACACCGAACTAAAACCATAATTCACGCAAGAAATCTGATCTATAACGTTTCCCTTTCTTCCCTTTGGGTCCAGCTTACGAATCAAGGGCTTAGACCTCACAACCAATGTCATCAACCTTTATTAAGGTCCAAATTTACTTTCTCAGAGCCTAAATCCTTTACATGATTGAATTACAGCCCACAATCTTCAACTAAGGTACATCTGAAGTAGGGTGTTGCACACAAAAGTGTTAAAATATTAAGAAAAACATGTGAATGATCACTAAGAAGTTGAAGATTGGTATATTGATACATTATGTGTAAAAATGTGTAAAAGAGTAATTTACATTTAACGGAGTAAACACGTGGTTAAATAATTAACTAAGTTAAAAGGGTAGAAATATGTAATAAATTGAAAAGTTGTAAGTTCGAAATATTAAATGGTTATATAAAATTAAATATGTAAAACAATGGTGTTTGATGTTGAATGTGAATGAAAGTATAAATACAGTACAAAAATGTGTGTTATCATGTAATGATTCAAGATACTGTCTAAGTATAGTTATTGGTATGGGATGTAAGTGATAAGAGAGAGAGAAGTTCATTTAACTCATGATAGTAAAGTGGTTAAGAATTTTCTTCTCTTTCATTCAGGAAAGTTTTCATGAACTGACTTATCATGTGGACTATGTGATGTTGTGTGTACGTTACACCACTAAAGGCCCCAGTGTGGTTAGGGGCTAGCATGATTGGGTTATTTGGACATTCTAGGAGGCGCATGGCTTCGGGTGTATCCATTCTATATTAAATATTGGTTTTCAAAACAAGACTCAACTTTCACATCCTTACTATGATTTTGTAGATACGACATAAAAGTATGATATTATGAGTCGTTAATAATTATGAATAAAACCTTTTAAAAAAATTTACACTTTGATTTCAAAATTTTATGGTTTGAATTTTGGGATGTTTTTTTGGAAAGGGAACTTCCCTAACGAGGGTTTCAAGCCAACTTCTGCGCACCAACTAATCCCCCGCTGCAAACATGAGGTTATGACTCACCCCTAGAGTCACTGCAGGTGAACCTCCATGTCCATAACGGTTGAGTAGTGCTAGGATATGAACATGGTTTAATAGTTTATCCACCATATCTTCCACATGTCTTACCAAGTCACCACAACCCAAGTTTCAAATTTTCGGATGTTACAAGTTGGTATCAGAGCATTAGTTCTAATTCAAATTGTTTAGACTCAAGCAACTGCATGTTCTAATTTAAATTGTTTTTATAAATTAAACTAAGTAATGGGAGAAGTTTTGAAAAATATAAGTGGAGAAAATGTCATATGCCTCGAAGAATAGAATGTAGATCGACCAATCATCCGAGCTTCATGGTTAGTCAGTATGTATATGTAATATGATATATGAATATTTATGTGATGAAACTGAATTAGATGCCTTATTTTATGATTATATACAAATAATTACATTCTTATATGTTAAAATATATTCATGGATTGTGTGCAAGATCTGCCTGTTAGATTAACCGCTAGCCTAATGTTATGCTTGGTGGTACTTGAATCCAATACTGATATTAATTAACTATTAGGCAAAAGTGTTACGTTACTTGTCACAAGATTAAATATTTTTAGAATGCTTGCTTTGGCTCTATTATGCAGCTCTTGTTTGAGTCCAATTGTTGTAGTGTAGGATTTTTCAGTTGATGGATTATTTAATTTTTGTTGCATGTAATTGTATTTGTAAAATAATTAGTTTTCATTGCTAGAAGTTTCTCACATGGCTGATAGAAGAGTGGGGTGAGATTCCCAGTGATCTAGGGATAAGTATTAGAATATGATAGTACAAGCATACACACAGGAAGAATCATAGAAAAAGAATCTAGGATGGTTAGTGGTGTGTGCTCGTGCAAGCACATGTATATGCGATTAGAACGTTTAGTAGAAATTATAGAGTAACTTGGGAACTTTGAGTCGAGTATGGATAGGTGTGAAAGGTAGTATGGGATCTTACTACCGAAAGAAGATGATCCATACATTGATTAGGAAGAGTCAAGAAGTTACCAAGGAGCTGATTGAAGCTAGATAGTAGGTTTTCACTATGATTCACCATAGTCCATTTATCTCTCTATCAGTTACATGATTGTGGTTAGTCATGATGAGGATGACCTTGGCTATGACTCGACCTTGGTGGTAATGATGGTTTGAGTCTGATTGTTGTAGACTTGCTCGAGCTTGTTGATTATGAAGTCAAGAGAGTGTTATGGGTACTATAAATTTGAGTCATGGGACTTAAGGAAGAAACAATAATGGAAATTGACATGGGGGTTGCAACCTTTGTTAGTGTTGGTTAGCTGATGGCTTGAGTTATTTGCTACGATAAGGTTATATTTCATCCTCCTTTGTTTGAGAGAAGAAGAGATTGGACTTTCATTAGTGGATTGAAAGATAAAGGGAAGGTGTTGTCCACACTAGTTTCTTCCCCGGGAGGTAGAGTCTAACTTTTTTGTGAAAGGTGTCTCGTCTTGCGATGAAGGCTAGTATTAGATCTAGTAACCACCATTGTCACTGGTATGTTTTGGTTGAGTTTTTACATCCTTTGGATTTTTTTGATGTTGATATTGAATGGGTTGGTTCGAACTCGCAAGCAATTTGTACGACTAGATCGATGGTTATTGGTATGAAGAGTCATTATGATGGGTCTGTCGGAACTATTACATGAGCATCAACAGGATGTTCTTGAGGTTGTGAGGAGAGAGGGGTTGTATGCAAAATTATTTAAATGCAAGTTTTGATTGCGTAAAGTTAGTTTCTTAGGATACCTTATCAACCGAATCAATATCTTGGTCAACCTGAATAAGATTGAGGCGATGGTACATGGGGAGATTATGAGGTCTCCGTCTGAGATTCAGAGTTTCCTTGGGGCCGGCTGCTTATTATTTTAAGTTTTATCTTTTCCAAATTATGTACTTTGTAAATTAAGAATGGTATGTATTAGTTGGATTGGATTTGGGCTATGATTATTGTAGACGATGATCGATCTTAGTTCGAACCCTAAGTGGGGGGGGGGGAGGTGCCGAGTATTCTGAATAGAGGTTCATGGAACATTTCTAACTTTGGTTTCTACGTCACGGGTCATAAGAATCTACAGCTCGAGCATGCGGGGTTATTGGTTGAACTTTATTATTGCAAGAAGGGAACGGTCGCAGACTATTGTCAGATTTCCCAAGATTACAAAGTTTTATTGTTATGTTTCTCAAAGAATTCAAGGGTTGGTCAAGTCGCGAGCACGACATGGGTAGCTATCATGATTACATCTTCAGGAAATAATGAGTTGTCCTCGTAGTAGGGAGCTGATGGACAAGGAATTTAAGGTGGCAAGTAGTTCCATTGGGAGCATCATATATGTTTAGGAGAAAGCGATTGGACCATTCAGGTAGTATCTTGGAATTGATAGTTGTTGATAAGTTTTAGATTAAAGTATTTGTGCTATGTTCATATGAGCTTCATTCATGTTATCGCTAATAAGAGTAAGAAAAAGGTTACTGAGAAGACAACCTTCGAGAAAGGATATGGTTGTTAAAGTGATCACCATTAACTGAGGGCGTTCAAAGGTATTTAGCAGGAATTATTGAGGGTTCAGGTAAAGTGACAGATTCTTGCTAGGTTTTGTCAGTTGTATATACAAGATTATAATGGAGTGTTCCATTGGTTTGTTTGTCTATGGGAATGTTGCTTCCAATAAGTTAGAGTTTGAATGTTGTTTTGGATTGTTGGAAGTTCAGATATTAGAGTAACACTCGATCAATTCTTTATGTGTGACATGGTGTATGAGTAAAGTTCAACTTTTGGATGTCACATCGATAGAGATGGTAGACTGCGTTGATCCTACTTGGGTTTAGTCAGCATTATCATGGGTAAGTTTAGGATTTCTTTGAGTTAATTGGCCATTGTCTAAAATCAGTCTAGATTTTTCCAAGGTTTGGAATCTTATTTAAGTTATTGATAAGAGTGCAGGCGTTAGTGGTTTGATGTTCATCAGTTATGTAGGTCTGATGGTAATATCATATCAGACTCCAGCTGGATGTTGCAAGAAGGATAAAGATTTGTATGGATATAGTCAGGTATCATATTGAAAGGTATTTCACTCTTCGAGTAGTATTGTATGGCAGGGAATGTAGAGGATCTTTAGTGGTTAATGTGTCCTCTTTGTGGATTATTTTTGGTAATGTTAATAGTTTCTCTTGTGGTAGATATGGAAATGATATTGAAGGATATTGTCAGACCATAAAAATCGTATGAAGAGTATGGGTGGATATTAGAATGTGTGGGTATGTCGCTCGATCCAAAAGTAAACCACTTATAGATTTATGGAAACGTAATAGAACGGTTCAAGGGCATACTGTAAGCATTATCTCGTGGACCTAAGAGCCAGTAAGAGTTGTAGCTTGGTGACTTAGTATTAGTAAAACATCAAATATCAAGATCAACAATTTGTAGGATGAAATTATTCTAAGTAAGGGAGAGTTGTAACATCCTGTTTTTCATTTTATTATTTTAAAAAGGGTTTAGCAAATAAAATGGTGATTATAGAATTAGAGATATAAGTGAAGTAAATAAATAATTAGAGAAGTAAATAAATGTGAATTTGTTAGTTTATGTGACTTAATAATTTAACATGAGTAAAATAAAAGGTAAATGATTAAAAGAAGGAATTAGATCAATCTTAAAATTTATTAAAAAAAAAAAGAAATGTGTTTAATAATAATAATAATAAGAGTAATAATAAGAATAAGAATAATAGTACTAGTAGTAGTAGTAATAATAATAATAATAATAATAATAATAATAATAATAATTAAAATAATTAAGTCAAATCATTATATTTAAAATAAATAAGATATATAAGTACCAAGTCTAAATGGTAATTTTTAGAAATCAGGTATGTAAGACAATTTTGATATGGGGTGTAAGATGTCAGCACGCCAATACTCAAGGGACCAAATCTTCAAATTTCATAAACTTTTGCGTTTCTTCTTCCTCCCAGCGTCGCATACTACAAGCATGTATTTCCCCCACCCCCATTTTCAACCTGAAAACCTCGATCATTTAGAAAGAAACTTGATACCTTCCCTAAATTACTTCTCTCTTGCCCTTTTAAACCGATCAATCCTCCCTTATGACTCCGATCCGACAGAAAACAAAAAAGAAGGAAGAAGTCCGAATTAGGGTTTGTAGAAGAAGAATTGGTTGTTGAGATCGATTTCGGCCATCCCCAATGTATGTTTTCCTCCCATTCCCTCCCTAGTACCATCCGACTTTCTCCACCACTATGGAGGCCGTAGGAGCCTCTAACAACCTCTAAATCAACGGAAAAATGTGTGTTACAGGACTTTCAGTTTTAATTCATCTCAGTTGAGTTTTAGCAAGTCCTATACCTTAATATCTCTTGTTAAACTTGTCTCCTAGTTCCCTTAATACTTAAGATCACGTGTGGACAACTAGAACCAATGAAAAAACCTCAAAATTGTAGCCTACGTGCATGTCTTGTTCTCCAATTTTAAACCTGCAAACCTTGATTCTTTAGAAAGAAACTTGATCCCTACCCTAAATTACTTCCCTCTTGACCTTTGAAACTGATCACCATCCTCCCTTATGACTCTGATCCGACAGAAAACAAAAAAGAAGGAAGAAGTCTAAAGTAGGGTTTTTAGAAGAAGAATCGATTGTTCAGATCGACTTCGGCCACCCTAAGGTATGTTTTCCTCGCATTCCCTCATTAGTATCACCCTTGACTTTCTCTGCCACTGTGGAGTCCTGAGCAGCCTCTGACAGCCTCTAAATCGCTGGGAAAATGTGTGTTGCAGGATTTTCATATTTAATTCGTCTCAGTTGAATTAGGATTTTTGGGTTGTGTTAGGGTGCAAAGTCACTCTTGGATGTAGTATTTTAGGCTTTCCCCTTTGTATGTGTAAATGGGTTGAGTCTTTCCTATAAATAGGAAGTGAGTGACTCCCATTATGTAAGGAACCATTTGGAGTGTTAGACTAGAGAGAGAAACTTTGTACAAACCCATTTGTATATTCTTTCTAGATCTAATATGAGCTTACACAGATTTATTTACTCCTTGTGTTCTTGATTTTACATGATGATTCACTAGATCTTTCTAATTCCGCACATGCCATCATAATCAACACCTCTACAATTGGTATCAGATTGGGTGTTCTTGATTTCATCAAGAATTGATCCATGGTGGCAATCTTGATTTGGTGATTCATTTTTTGATCTTTGATCTTCATGTTTTAGAGAGTTTTTGGATTCTAGAAATCGAATTCATCTTTGATTCTATTCATAATTCGATTTTCTTCACTAGAATTCAAGTGATTTTTACTTTCTATTTGTTGTCATTGGAGATTTGTCTGCCGTTTTGGATACGAAGCATCGTCCTTTCACTTCAAATTCCTCGTCATCTGAATCCTCCTCCATTTTCGCATACATCGCTCCATGCGTTGGATTCCTCATTTCTTCATCGTCTGATCCGGAAGACCAGATTTGATAAGTTCCATCTTCATCCTCATGCTCACCCTTTGCAACCAATGACAAATTCTTGGCTTTAGTACGAACCACCTCAAGCTTCTCTGCATAGTATGCCTCATCATTGACTTTATTCTTCCTCTCATCCTTCTTCCGAAGCATACAGTCATTCGATTGTAGTGGTGTTGATTATGATGGCATGTGCGGAATTAGAAAGATCTAGTGAATCATCATGTAAAATCAAGAACACAAGGAGTAAATAAATCTGTGTAAGCTCATATTAGATCTAGAAAGCATATACAAATGGGTTTGTACACAATTTCTCTCTCTAATCTAACACTCCAAATGGTTCCTTACATAATGGGAGTCACTCACTTCCTATTTATAGGAAAGATTTTTGTCTAGATCAAAACCAAATTAAACTCATTTTTGTTTAATTTCACTGTTCATAAGTCCGATTTGAGCCCAATCTTCAATCCAATGCTTGTTACTATTCATGATTTGTTTTAGCCCAAAAATATGTCAATCAGTTCATTCATTAAGTCCAAATTTTGTATGATTCTCTACAAGTATTGCTTGCCAATTGACTTGTACATATGCTGCATCTGATTGTACTATTGGACTCAATTATTAATGATTTTTTTTTCTCGATTGATTCATCAGTTCATGATCGGATTGCGTTTTTGTTCTCATTCTCTCGGTTTCTCGTCAATTTTTCTAATAATCGATGGTTGATGTTTGTGAATGTGCAACTGGAAACTTGATTTTGATTTCAACGAATGTCGATTTTGATTCTATACAATTTGGAATTGAACATCGATTTAAGTTTGAATCGACATGATCAAATTCAATGGTGATGATTTGATTCATGTCAAGAAAGCTCATGATTGAAATCAAATCTGAGATCGATATTGTTGATTTGGTGTGCGTTGACTTTATGAAGTCAAAATCAGTGTTCTTGAGAACTTAGAGCTGCAATCGATGAAATTGATTTTGATTTCGAAACCAGAGCATCATTTTCGTGATTGATAACGAATGGGAAGGTCGATGTGGGCTTGTTAAATGAAATCGAGGGTTCTTATTTGGATGAATTTTGATTCTAAATCAATGGTCGAGGGTACGACGTCTATCAACGAACAGTCAATTTCTATCTGTTAACAGTAAAGTATAAGTCTGTGTGATTTCGTTTGAGAAGAGGGTTGAGGATGTAGATTCGTTTCGATTTTTGCTATTAAAGGTTGATGTTAGATGTTGAACGAAGCTTTGAGTATCAAAGTCACAGTTGACACTTTATTGGTCAAAATCTTTTGGAAGAATCGAATGCAAGCAAATGGTTAATTTCGAATATTTGGAGAGGTCAATTATCGCTTTTCAAAGGATGATGAAGCGAATACTGTGTGTTTGGGAATTCGATTTTAGGGTCATAAAATTTTGAGGTGATGGAAACTTGGATCCATTGACGAACAAATGGTCGATGCGAAGTCTAAGTAGATATTGAAATCGATTATGCGAAGTCAAGGATTAAAGGAAGTTGATTTTGATTTCATTATGCTGGTTAAGTTCGACGATTTGTGATGAAAAAGCGAATGTTTGCTGTTGATGCTTTGGAATGAAACTCAAAAGGCAAAGATTTTGACGTTTATGGATTTCGAAAGTTTGAGTCTGGGTTTGTTGGTTTGTGATCGAGATAGATTGAAATCGAACTCGATTTGGAGTCGATATATCAAACTCGTGTTTTTGGCTGAATGAAGAACGAAGCGAAAATTGATTAACGAAAATTTGATTTTGGGATTGTTCGAATGTCCTGGAAAAGTAATAGATCTGGGGATGTGATTCAAAAGTAATAGTTTGGGAAGAACTGTAAGGAACGAAGAACTGTGTTTGGATGTTGAAAATTCGATGGTCACGGATTGTTGATTTTGATATCGACGATTTTTTTTTCAAAAAGCGAAGCCATGGTTTACAGTTGAAATCGAGAATCGATCGACTGTTGTTGGGAACTAAAGTCCCTTACTTGAAGTCAAAATCGATAGGTGATGAAGATTGAGTTTGTTGTTAATGATTTTGGAAGAACTGTAAGAACGAAAATTCGATTCAGAGGTTGGATGATTAAGAGGTTATTGTTCATTAAGAGGCTTCGAATGCTTCGAATTCGTGAATATGGTTATGGATTTGGTGCTATGATCATAAGAAGAGGAGAAAATTTTTTTGGGGAAGATGATTTTCGTACGAAGGGGAGAGAGAAGGAAAAATTTTCGTATGTTTGGATGCAAAATTTTCGTATGTTTGGAAAGGAGAAGTAAAATTTTCGAATGTAGTCCCTCAAATTTCGAATGGTTGACAAATGGAAAAAAGCTTCGTATGAATGATCAAAATTTCGTATGTTTTGATCAAAAAGCAGAATTTTCGAATTCAGCCCCTGAACTTTCGCATATTTGGCAATCTCCACAATTAATTGAAGTTTCGAATGTTTGACACTTTTCACCCAAATTCGAAAATTTTCTGAATTTTCGAATGTTTGGGACAACTCTTCGTATGTTTGGAACACAAATGGCAGAATTTTCGAAAATAGTCCCTGAGGCTTCGAATGTTTGGCGGTTCATACTCATTTTCGAAAAAGGATTGTTTTTGCTGAAAATTGAAGAAAATGCATTTCAGGCCCCTGCAGTTTGTGCAAATTGACGCTGTCTACCCAGCTTTGAAAAAGGGGGAGAGTTTTGCATATTTGGCTGTTTTGGGCGCAACGGGTCCCTGCAGAATTCAGAAAGTGACGATTTTTACCCGGTTTTTGAAAAATCTTGCAACTTTCACCCGAAAAGTCAAAAAATTTCATAAATTGGAAATTTTTTGTGGCTTTTTCGTGATTGTTTTTCCGTGCAAGATTTTTGGTGATTCATTTTTGGTACACATCAGGGGGGAGTATCGTGAAGACTATTCCTCGGGCGCTTCTCACCCTTAGTGGGTTTTATAATCATTTTTTTATTATAAAAAGGGGGAGAATGATGGGTATTCGAAGCTTCTCGGGTTTGTCGAATATTCATTTGCGGATTTGAAGACCGGTGTTACTTCGAGGGGGAGTTTGATCTTGATCGCGCTAGCTCGTTGGAGATTGAAGCCGGACATCCAATCCAAACTTTAAGGGGGAGAATGTTAGGGTGCAAACTCACTCTTGGATGTAGTGTTTTAGGCTTTCCCCTTTGTATGTGTAAATGGGTTGAGTCTTTCCTATAAATAGGAAGTGAGTGACTCCCATTATGTAAGGAACCATTTGGATTGTTAGACTAGAGAGAGAAACTTTGTACAAACCCATTTGTATATTCTTTCTAGATCTAATATGAGCTTACACAGATTTATTTACTCCTTGTGTTCTTGATTTTACATGATGATTCACTAGATCTTTCTAATTCCGCACATGCCATCATAATCAACACCTCTACAGGTTGTTTTTAGTTGAGTTGAATGGGTTCTTGGCCTCTATATATCTTTCTAAAGATGCTAGCTTGTCCGTTTAATACCCAAGAACAAATGTGGTCTTCTATAATCTCAAAAAATCATCTTAAAATTCTCTCAAAGTTTCTTATACACAATTGTAGCGAGATATATTGTTTCAAACTGTTTCAGATATAAAGAACAAGGTTTAGATCCTTAAACCTTTTCCATGAACTTCCTTCGGATGTCGATGATGTGTATGATCCTTTTAAGAATCTTGGATCAAGCCATAATGAGCTCTAAATTACCATAAATAATCATTCACCACAATGATCATTGTGAGTTGATTTCTAGGATATGCAAACCATTTAAATGTGTTTCCTTAATCCTAAATCGTGTTTAAATGTCACTAACTAAATTCATAATGTTATAATCAAAGCATAAATCCTTTTTAACTTAATAATCATGTTGGATTAGATGAAAAAGGCTAAATGTAGAAGAAGGTGGGTGTTTGGTGTGTGCAACTAAGAATATGTTTATTAAATTATGAATAAAAGAGTGTCTGTATGTGTGTGTGTCAATTAATGGATATATGTGTGTATAAGTATAAATGTATGGGTGTGAAGTATGTTAAACTAATGACCAATACTAATACAGGTGTGTATAAAATGGTAAAGAGATGTTAAAAATGAGCTTACGGGTTGTAAATTTAATAAAGGTGTTAAGTGATATAATATCAACCATGTGAATGATCACTAAAATTCTAAAGATTATTAAATTGATACATTATGTGTAAAAATTTGTAAAAGAGAACTTAACATTTAACGAAGTAAACACATGGTTAAATAACTAAGTTAAAAGGATGCAAATATGTAATAAAGTGAAAATGTGTAAGCTCAAAACATTAAATGGTTATATAAACTTAAATATGTAAACAATGGTGTTTGATGTCAAATGTGAAAGAAAAGTATAAATAAACTACAAAAATACATGTTATCAAGTCATGATTCCAGATACGACCTAAGTTGAGTTATTAGTATGGGATGTAGGTGTTCAGAGAGGGAGAAGTTCACCTAGCTCATGCGTGTATAGTGGTTAAGAATCAGCTTGTCTTGTATTCAGGTGAGTTTTCACTAATGCACTTATTATGTGGACTATGTGATGTTATGTGTATGTTACAACATTGAAGGTCATAGTGTGGGTAGGGGTGTAATGGTGAAGGCCATTGAACGTCCTAGTATGGGTAGGTGTTCGACCCCTGAAGGTCCTAGTATGGGTAGGTGGTCAGGATGATTAGTCCAAATAGATAATAGCCTCTCATAGGGAAGTTCTAGTGTTGCCGTGGCAGTATAGATGATCACGAAAAGCCTCTCTGATGGAAGTGTGATCAGATGATCTGTGCTTCTAAAGAGTTGCCTCTCATAGGGAAGTTCTAGTTTCAAAATGGTTAGAATGTGATAGTACATATTATGTGGTAGATTGTAAGTAATATGCAACTTATTACTTGAAGTATGTGTCATTATGTTCTATTATGTGTATTCCATATGACCTATATAATGGGTGAGGGTTGTGATTACTCACTAAGCCTTAGGCTTACAGTTGCTACCCTATGTTTTTAGTTGCAGCTCCTTCAGGTTCGAAGGGCAAGGAGCTGGCATGATTAGGATATGTGAACATTCATGGAGGGACATGGCTTCCAATGTATCCATTCTATATTAAGTAATGGTTTTCAAAACAATACTCAATTTCCGCATTCTTACTATGATTATGTTGATATGATGTAAAAGGATGATATAATTAGATGTTAATAATTATGAATAAAACCTTTTTTGAAACATTTACACTCTGATTTCAAAATTTTATGGTTCGAATTTTGGGATGTTACATAATGTTAGGCTTGTTCAGCATCCAAACCTGCTAATTTGGAATCCTCCAAATTTTGAGTCAAGAACCTTGCATTTAAAATGAGGCCTGTTTAATATCCAATCCCACTAACAAGAAATCATCTATGGATTTCTTCAACGGACTGTCCTCACGTTTCTCCTTGGTTATCATAGAACGAACCTAGCGAGTACTATCTTTTGTTGGTGATTTTAGTATTATCAACATATTTTAGTGTAGTTATTATTAATATTGAGATAGGTTGAGTTCTATTTACTTAACGATATTGGAGGTGAAGGGTGCACACTCAGAATGATAAATGAGAACTCTGGATACAAGGGTCCAAGGGAAACGTCCCTGGGTACAGGGTTCCAAGGGTCAGCGCCCCTAGTGGGGTCCAAGCGGTAAAACCCATGGCAGTGGTTCCGCCAAAGATAAGTTGTGACATCAGGAAATAGTCCAACCATGCATTTTCCCCAAAACCTAAATCGATTTCTATAACAGGAAAGAGTCCAACCATGCATTGTCCCGCCAAAGATAAGTTATGACATCACTATGACGTAAGAGTTGGTTATGCCTAAATAACTATATTTTTAACCATCATTTTGGTGCAAAAATTCATGTAACCACCATTAACTACATTCCTCCTTGTATAAGAATACATTCCTCCTTGTATAAGAATATTGTGATTATTCCAGAAAAGGGGTTACATTTCATATATATATATATATATATATATATATATATATATATATATATATATATATATATATATATATATATGAAAATCACTCATCCGATTCTCTCTATCTCATCAAGATCACAAAACAACAAGGTATTATTCTGTGTTTCGGATTTAGAAGTTGCCTAATTTCTAGATTGTCTCTCCTGGATTATCCCAAATCAAATTTTGTGATACCCCACGCATAAGGTTCGAAATCACATATTTTGGAAAGTGATTGCAATCGTGATCCTAGACATTATCCAAGTGAATATTGATATTCTTAGACCCCAAAATCTAAAATTCAAAATTTGTAATTTTGTGAAGAATATCAATGGAAGAATCTACCAGGGACACGAGTTCCAAATTCAAGAATCTAAAGAACTTTAAGGGTAATGGTTTTCGTCGTTGGCAAAAGAAGATGCATTTCCTTCTCACTACTCTGAAGGTTGTTCTCGTTTTAAGCACTCTTACACAAGAACCAAGGGAGGATAAAACCCTTGAACATACCCGAAGAAGATGCAAAGAAAATGATTATTACATATGTCGTGGGCACATTCTAAATGGTATGTCTTACTCTTTCTTTGATCTCTATCAAAATCATGAATCTGCAAAGGATTTGTAGGATGGACTTGAATCCAAATACATGGCAGAGGATGCTTCTAATAAGAAGCTCCTTGTGAGTAATTTCAATAATTACAAAATAATGGATTCAATACCTGTCATGGAGCAATACAATGTACTCATGAGGATTTTGGGATAATTTAAACAACACAATATGTAAATGGATGAATCCAATTTTGTCTCAAGTGTGATTGACAAATTTCCCCCATCCAGGAAAGACTTTAAGCACACTTTTAAATACCAAAAAGAAGAGTTGTCTCTGGTACAGCTTGGTAGTCACCTGAGAATTGGAAAGGGTCTTCGGGCTCAAGAAAGTGGCAAAGGAAAGGAGAAAGAAGTTCCTGAATTTTCTGTGAACATGGTGGAAGATGATAAACATCAGAAAAATAACAAAGGAAAAAGGAAGAAGAAAAATTACCATCATAAAGGTTCAAACAATAAAGAAAAACTTGTATGATAGAATAACAACAAACCTAGTCACATGAGACGGGATTGTTGTTTGAGTAAGAACAAAAATGGTGCAAGCACTTCTGAAAAAGGATCTAATAATCAAGGTCCAAAACCACAAGTTTATAATTTTTTTTAAATACTACGGATGGTATATATATTGTGTAACACTTATTCTTGAATCATTTTATGTTCAGGATGATGACCATGCAGGGTGGATAGACTAAGGGGCAACAAGTCATGTGTGTAAAAATTGCTCTTGGTTCAAGGATTGTGAAGTAGTAAATGATGGATCAATATTGTACATGGGATACCATAATAAAGCACCTTCTTTTGGTAGTGGTTGTGTGTATTTATATCTTAGTTCTGGAAAAAGTCTTATCCTTAAGAATGTTATTCATGCTCTTAAAATTAGGAAGAAGTTGGTTTCTGGTGGTGTAATAAAAAAGTATGGTTATAAGCAAGGCTATGAATCTAATAAGTATGAATTATCTAAATGTTGTACATTTGTTGGGTTTGGATATTATTGTAATAATATGTTTATATTAAATGTAAATGACAAGGTTGCAGATTTCATATATATGGCTTGTTCTAGTATTGATGATTTTTCTTTATGGGATGCTTGTTTAGGACATATAAATTATAAAATAATACTTGAAATATCTAAAAATGGATTAATACCATCTTTTCATGTTAACATAGAGAAATGTAAAACATGGATGTTAACTAAGACTCCTTGGCAAACTTTTCCTAATGTTAATATGAATTTTGTTATGCTTGAATCAATTCATAGTGAACTATCTGATTTGCATTCAACTCAATCCTTAGGAAATAAAAAACACATAGTTAAGTTTATTGATGATTATTCTCGTTTTTTATGTAACTTGTTATATTCCAAGGAGGAAGCCCTTGATAAATTCAAAATTTATAAAAAGGAAGTTGAATAGCAACAAAATGATTTAATTAAAAGACTTTGCATTGATCGAGGTGGTGAGTATTTTTATCCTAGTTATTTCCAATCTGTTGGAATTATACATGAAATAACTTCTCCATATACGCCTCTACATAATGGTATTTCTGAAAGTAAAAATAGAGTTCTTAAAGAAATGGTGAACTCTATGTTGTCATACTCATGTTTAAGTGATGGATTTGTTGGATTTGGTGTCTAAACCCATAACTATAACTGGGATGTACTTGACCCGATTGTAGCATGGTCCTTTTTGGGTTGCCTTCACCAGTGCAATTTGATAGGATGGATTTTGAGGATAAGCTTATTTGTGTTTTATTAATATATTACAAGTATAATATATTAACATGAAATCATATTATTTAATTCGTTTTGATCAAGAATTAATTTGGAATTAATTTTATGGTCAAAAGAGACTAATTAAATATATGGGGATTGATTATGTAAATCAATGATTCTTGTAGTGTGGGCCAATGATCCATGATTACGTAGATGGGCTAAACTAATCCATGGATAGTCCATGGAGGTTAAATCCATGGAGCATGAGAATGTGGAAAGTCCGGTCATTAGGGTTTATAAAGTGTAACCCTACCATGTGCAACACTATAAATAAGCCCCCTTAGAGCCAAAATCGATGGCCACATACTTTCAAGAGGGTGAAGTTGATCTTGTGCTAGTAGCCTATTCTCTCAAGCCTCCTCTTGCATTTTGGTGTCTGTGAACCAATAGAGGCATCACACTTGAGGTGCTCCAGATTTCAAAGGTAAAGAACTAAAAGTCCTTCTAAAAGGTAAGTCATCTAACTAGTTGTATCATTCAATTGCTCATATGTATGCTAGTTAGGACAATGCTTTGGAAAATTGAAAATATGCATGTATAATTATAGAAAACATAGATCCAAAGCATTTAGGGTTGTATGTGCACCATAGGAGTGTTATAGTGCTCAAAACCCAACAGTGGTATCAGGGCCTAGGATGGTTTTCTATAATATTTGATGCTTACTAGTTTTTCAAGTTGAAAAAATCGAAATTCTTTGCATCTGAATGATGGACTCGCCGAGTCCACTCAGAAACAGACCAACTCGACGAGTCTAGTTCATGTACTCGCCGAGTTGGTGCTCCTATATGCAGAATTTCGAGTTTTTGGCCAGAATTGGATTAGGATCATTACCCCAAACTCTTTTTTGAACCATAAATTTGTTTTTAATATGGTAGTGATCATGCTTATCCAATTAAAAGATAGATGTCATAATTTCAAGATTTTTATTAGTTTATATGTTTAGGCTAATTTCTTGAAAATTGTTGATATGAATTATCTTGTTCTTATGAGTTTAACTAGATCATGGATGAATTATTTGATTATTGTGTTAATTAAAATAATGATCTAAATGCCTTTAATGACCTCCATAACTTGTCCTCAAGTTATGGACAATGAAAAGTCTCATACATTAAAATGATTTTAAACTCATAAGTTATGGAAAATGAGAGGACAATTGTAAAATATTAAGATAATAGGTTAATTATTTGTATTGTTTGATATGAATTGCCTTGCTATATGAGTTAGTTTAGATCATGATTAAAATTATGTGATAATTTTCCTTGTTAGAGTTGATATAATTGTTCTTTAATGGGTTCCATAACTTGTCCTCAAGTGATGGAACATGAAAAGTCTTATCATAAATGTTTTAATAAACTCCATAACTTGTCCTCAAGTAATGGAATGTCGAGAGTCTTTTCATAAAAACCAACATTAACTCATAAGTTATAGATATGAAGAGTTTTGACAAGTTTCAAA
Source organism: Lactuca virosa (assembly GCF_052849685.1). Classification (NCBI taxonomy): domain Eukaryota; kingdom Viridiplantae; phylum Streptophyta; class Magnoliopsida; order Asterales; family Asteraceae; genus Lactuca; species Lactuca virosa. Next base: position 132,734,109 of record NC_136434.1, on the reverse strand, counting down.
ACTTGCCCTCAAGTTTTGAAATTTGTAAAGTCTCACTAATATTATAACTTTAATATATATATATATATATATATATATATATATATATATATATATATATATGTATGTATGTATAATACAAGTCAGTCTTACCATTAGTAGGCCTCATTCACGAAGCCGGTCTATAAGGAGGTATAAGGTTATTGCCTATAAAAGGGTGGTTTAATGGGTGTCCACTCTCACCCACCGCTTCCTTGACTAGTGGAGGGTCGTTAGCTGAACGGGTAGGATAGGACATTAGTTCTCCCTCATTAAAAGTATAATGATAAATATAAAGTAACTAAACTTTTATTAAAATTCTCAATCCTAGTTACTTTAGGAAAATATGAAATGGTGCTAATCCATGAAATTACACTTTGCACCTTGTTAAGTCGTTAGGGGAGTCTGTGTGGTTAACCGGCACACTAATCTGGGACTGACAATGTGTGGCAAAGGGTAGCTTGATGTTAATCATAGATCAATGAAGCGTGTGTGGTTAACCGGCACATTGATTGGGTGATTTGTAACATTGGGTGTACCAAGCTAATTTGCATGGTTATTTACACCTTTTTTGTGATCCTCGGCATCCCAGTCACAAACTTGAAGGGAACAATCGAGATTTAAACATGCCATTGAAAAGTTCAATGAATCTTAAAAGATCTAGGAATTTCAAACCAATTAAAACTTAATAATTTATTTCGTTTTTCATTGTGGAAATTTGCAAATCGTCATTTACCTACCTTCAAATATTTTACAATTGGATTACGGCATCCCTCTTCGCAATTCTAAAATATTGTGTTGGGTCCTAGCCTTAATATTTCTTTTTGAGTGTTATATTAAGGACTTAAATAAACTAACTTGAATTTCTCCCTTGTAGATGTCTAGTTCAGATAACTATGGTCTTCCCGAATCTTTTGGAAAAATCTTTCCAAATGAAGATGATATTCCGCAATATCATACTTCACTTCCTCCACCTCCTCCAATTATTCTCCTTGACCCACAAGTTCGAAGACTTGAAAAGTTCAAGGTCACTCAAGCCCTATTGGCTAGTAAACACCAACATGGAAGGTCTGTGTGTGCACATGTATTGGATATGAAGTTACACATTGACAAGTTGGGAATGTTGGGTGTCGTTTTCCCGAGGAAGTTGGCTGTTGATTTGGTTTTTTAGTCACTTCCAGAGTCGTATAGTCATTTTGTTAAAGACTACTATATGACAGACCGCAACGTGACCCTTATTGATCTTACCTATTTTCTTATTGCTTCTGATTCAACAATGATTTGGCGCAATGGTCAAGAAATTTTGATTTTCAAGATCTACTTCCCAAGATGCCATGTACATAGGCAATGACATAGATAGTTCAGAAAAGATTCCTTCTCCTATGGGAAGGGAATTGGCTATGGTCAAAAGATTTTACCATAAGAGAAAAGTCAGTTCTGAGATAGTTCCATGTGCAAATGCCAAAGAGTCCACTTGATTCTACTACCATTTGAAGGGACATTGGAAGCGAAACTTCCCTAAATACCTGAAAGATCTAAGAGAATGTAAAGTCAAAAAGGATTGACTCTACTTCAAGTAAATCCACTATCTAACTCTGTTAAGTTTCTGGTTGTAGATTCTTAATACATGATGTGATAATATTACATTTTGATGTTTTGCAGGATCGAAGAAAAGAAAGGAAGCTGAAAGGAAGAGTAAGCTAAATTTGGTCGCAGATCGGATTCTTGAGCTGCTGCTTAAGAGTTATGATAGATTGCTTAGAAATTTGTAGTAACATAGTTTTCATTTGTAATTGCATTGTAACGAAAAGTCTTTCCGCACCTTTTCTAAATAAATAAAATTCTGATTTTTTATCTTATTTGATATTTCCTTGCAATGGCATATGTGAAAATTGATGTTTGTATTTTTTGCAATATGGATTTGATTCGTTCATTTGTGGTAGTGTCTAAATTTACTAAATAAGGAAAGATTCTCATCACCCAAGTTTCAATTGGACAGAAACTTGGAATCATGCAACTTGATTTGTATGATGAATGAGAACCTTCATCTTTGGGAAATTAGCACTAATTCCTTATTCACATACACAGGTGAGTTAAGTGAAGGACTAGGGGATCAGGTACACTTGGTTTTGCGTTGGTCAGGTCCACCACAAAGAACGATAAGACTATTCGTTATGGTTTACTAAAGTTAGTAAATATGGTTATGCTTACAAGATTAAGTATAATTCCGAGTCATTAAAAAGTCTCAATGTATAGCAGAACGAATTAGAAGAATCAAAGTCGGCAGAAAGATAAAAGTTTCTCCAATCTGAAAAGATGGGAGAGTACTTGAGTATCGTGTTTTATGATCATATTAATGATCATGAAAACTATATCACAATTTGATCCTATAAGGACACCTTAGTGCATTAGTTTGGCTTCCAAGAGGAATCAGGAATTGTTGAAATGGTCAAATCAAAAAGATAAATCATACTTCGTTCCAAAACAAAATCTTAGAGTCATACTCCAAGATTGTAACTTAAGTGACATAATATTAAGAAAGATTTATAACACTTATCAAATGTAGAGTAAAATGTTTCTTACTCTTGTACATTTTAAATTGGTATGTTGTGATGTTTTGGATAAAACAAAGACTAACTAAGACCAATTGTCTGAAGTGTTTGTCTTGATAAGAAACCGCACTAACAAGAGTAAACTTATTGACAAAGACAATCTTATATTTCAAGAGGTTAGTGGGAGTCTTAAAGGTCTTGAAAAGGTTCAAGAACTAATCAAGAGTAAACTTATTGTTAATCACTAGCACACGACTTGAGGTTTGTAACCTATCGTGTTGACATACTCTTGTTTCATGCCCATTCTAGTTAAAGTTGACTATGCATGTGAGTTCTATGAGTTCTCAATTGTTTGCATAACAACTTGGAAGACATGGTAGGCCCTTGTGCTACCGAGTGGTAAGAAATTGAGATTAGAAGGTTCAGTCCATATGAGTTTGGATTTGTCACTAACCTTGTCTTAAGATTATGGTTATGATAAATTCCCATGGATAGGAACACATACACCATAAAAAAATCTAAGTGTCATAAGGTTTCTCTCCAATTCATGAAAATGATTGTGAAGAAACGCTTCCACTAAGTAGATTTTAAAGATTTAGCAATTGTGGTATTTGCATTCTCAAATTCGATTATGACTACGACATCCATCTTCATAGTTCGAATTGTGAGGAATGGCAAAAGGTCTAAACATTTGAGACTTATTGCTGTAAGTTCTAAAATTGTTTAGACACACATGTCAGCTATCTAACGAAAGTTGTATGAGTTTGAGAAGATTAGATAAAGGCTTATCGAAGCATCTCGTGTCAGAAATATGAACTTTTGTAACAAAGTCAATAAAGTATTGATTTTTAGAAGTTCAGGTGATATTTGGATTTATGTCACAGCTAGTGGGAGCATAAATGTTATGCAAGTAACAAAATAATTGTTATGCTAGTGGGAGCATAATTATTATGGTAAGTGTTGCAAGTTAGCAATGTTAATTATAGAAAACAAAGTTTTCAATCCGCAAAGTTGCAGGGTTGAAAAGTTATTTTGCTATAATTAAGGGAGAGGAACTTATACTTCATTTCAATTCTAAAACTTTAGATTGAGATTTTAATCAAATTTAGTCAAGGATTTATAGGAATACCATGTTGAAATGCTTCAACATTGGAAATTTTATATATGGAAATATTATAGCAAGAGACTGGTCAAGTATCATGTCTTTATGTAAGACATTATGAATCGTATCCCATATGCTTCGGGTATAGGATCGATTGCATATGCTATAATATTCATGTGTTCCAATTTTCTAAATGCCTAGGGCATTAAGAGGGAAAAAGGACTAGAACTGGATATGACTAAAGTTATTAAACAACTGTTAAGAACAATCCAAGGTTCGCCAAAGATTGGTTGCTTATGGATAGTTGGAAGTATAGTAATGGATGGACCATATTGACATTATTATGAACAGACAAGATTCTATTAACAATGAGTTGTCATATGGAAAATATGGAAATTTTTCCATAATGGGAGATGGATATCAAAAATCTATGAGAAATTTAGAAACTTTTATGCAAGAAGGATGTTCAAAGGGTTGTGCTTTGAATATGAGACTTCGGATCTATGGGATTGTCTTGTAACAATCTCCAATGGAAAGTTTTGTAATTGACAAAGTCTCTGTAACTTGTGTACATGGTCATTACAAAAGGATCACTGCATATAAATTTAGAATCTAACAAATTACAGTAAGTGGCAAGAACTTGGTATTCTTACACTTACGATAAGGATTTGGAATTCTGAAATGAGATTTGTTGTAAATGTTTACAATTGATCTATTTCACAAAGTAAGGACCATAGGCAAACATAGCATGCATGCTTGGAGCATGGGATAACTATTGTGTTAATTCAAGTATTAAGTTGATAAATTGGAACATTATACAATGAATAATGTGTAATCAATATGGTGATTAAATAAAAGGTGTTTTATTTACACTCAGAAGTTTTGGGGCCATATAGGATTAGTATTATTCTTGTGTTTCACTTTGCATGTTTTGCCTTCCCGAATAACTAGGTTATTCAAACTATCCACAGTCGATCATATGTTGGAAGTAAATATGAAAGAAGATTGTCATGAGTTGGCTAGTAGATTGTCTAAGGTGTTAGACATAGCAAAAGTTTGCTACATCATTCATGAGTGCTCCTAAAATATGATTTGAGTATTGGATTCAACCCGCGCTCACCTAAATTACTTCATGGAATTTATCATGGGTAATTGTGAGACGATAATCTCATATAATCTTCAAACTAAGATATATGAGTTGTTGACTACGAGTTGGTTGTGCATTGATGATACGAAAACGCATCAGTAACTTGATGTCATAAAACGTATCGTTGTGCACGACTTAATGAGTAGTTAGTACAAGCATATAATGTCGAAGTTTATCTGTTCCTTTTATCCTAAGAGGATTAAAAGCGATATCTTGGGCCCCTCGATGATTCTGTTTTGACTTTGTGTCGGGACCTGTCAGAACTAAATTGATGTATTCAGTTATGTTCTATGTCAGACGAATCGGAAATCGGGAAACAAATTGCAGGACTATAAGTATGACTATGTTCCATGTATTTGTCCGCATAGATATCTTAAGAACAGAGGAATATATGATCCTTTATCTGAAGGACGCGTCACTGACTAGGTCAGAGTTCGACAGCGGCTTTTGAAAGCTTACGATTGTTAAGTCAGATCCTAAAGTCGCATTGCCAGCTATAGTTATTAGACTTATCCAAGTGGGAGACTATTGGATTTGGTGTCTAAGCCTATAACTATAACTGGGATGTACTTGACCCGATTGTAGCATAGTCCTTTTTGGGTTACCTTCACCAGTGCAATTTGATAAGATGGATCTTGAGAATAAGGTTATTTGTTGTTTATTAATATATTACAAGAATAATATATTAATATGAAATCATATTATTTAATTAGTATTGATCAAGAATTAATTTGGAATTAATTTTGTGGTCAAAAGAGACTAATTAAATATATGGGGACTGATTATGTAAATTCGTGATTCTTGTAGTGTGGGTCAATGATCCATGATTATATAGATGGGCTAAACTAATCCATGGATAGTCCATGGAGGTTAAATCCATGGAGCATGAGAATGTGGAAAGTCATGGGTCATTAGGGTTTACAAAGTGTGACCCTAGCATGCGCAACACTATAAATAAGCCCCCCTAGAGCCAAAATCGGTAGCCACTTACTTTCAAGAGGGTGAAGTTGATTTTGTGCTAGTAGCCTATTCTCTCAAGCCTCCTCTTGCATTTTAGTGTTTGTGAACCAATAGAGGCATCACACTTGAGGTGCTCAAGCTTTCAAAGGTCAAGAACTACAAGTCCTTCTAAGAGGTAAGTCATCTAACTAGTTGTATCATTCAATTGTTCAAATGTATGCTAGTTAGGACAATCATTTGGAAAATTGAATATATGCATGTATAATTAGAGAAACATAGATCCAAAGCATTTAGGGTTGAATGTGCACCATAGGAGTGTCATAGTGCTCAAAACCCAACAGGATTATGGGGAGAAGCTATGTTAACTACTTGGTGTCTTCTAAATAGAGTTCCAAACAAAAGAAAAAAACTCCATGTGAACTTTGGTACAAAAGAAAACCAAACTTATGATATCTTAAAGTTTGGGGTTATCAGGCTGACTGAACCAAAGATGAAGTCTTTGGATCAAAGAATTATTGATGGTATTTTTATTGGATATGCTAAGTATTCCAAGGCTTATAGGTTTTATGTTGTAGAACCTAATGAATCCTTTTCAGTAAACATTATTATAGAATCAAGAGATGCAATATTTGATGAAAATCGTTTTGAATCCATAACTACACCAAAGGATATGGTTCGTAGTTCCAGTGGAATTACCAAGGAAGTTTTATAAGATTCAATTGAATCACTTTAGCTTAGAAGAGGAAACATAAAAAGAAAAACTAAATCATTTGGTAATAATTTTCATCTTTTTGAAATCTCAAACATATGATGATGCATTGAAATCTCAAGATCTTACTTTTGGAATGAAGCAATAAATGATGAGATGAATTCTATTATTGTAAATAATACTTGGGTATTGCCTGACCTTCCTCCTGGATGCAATCCCTTGGGTTGTAAGTGGATATTCAAAAGGAAAATGAAAGTTGATGGATCAATTTGTAAGTTTAAAGTTTGGTTGGTTAATCAAGGCTTTAGACAAAAATTGGCATTGACTACTTTGGTACATATGCTCCACTTGCTCGTATTTCTACCATTAGATTGTTAATTTCCTTACAAGCAATTCATAATCTGGTTATTCACCAAATGGATGTTAAAATATCATTCTTGAATGGTGATTTGGAGGAAGCGGTATATATAAAACAACCTGAGGAATTTGTTATGTCTGGAAACGAGCATAAGGTGTGCAAGTTGGTTAAATTGTTGTATGGGCTGAAACAATCACCTAAATAGTGGCATCAAAAGTTTGATGATGTTGTCTTCTCACTTGGTTTTAAGTTGAATCAATCAAACAAGTGTGTATATAGTAATTTTGACAAGTCTAGTAAAGGATTGATCATATCCTTATATGTAGATAATATGTTGATCTTTGGTAATGATCAAAGGCAAGTTGACATGACCAAAGAGTTTTTATCATCTCAGTTCTCCATGAAGGATATGGGGGAGGCATAAGTGATTCTTGGGATAAGAATCAAGCATGAACATTAAGGAATCTCAATTTCACAGTCTCATTACACTGATAAAGTACTTAAGAAGTTTAACTGTTCAGATTGTTCTCCTGTGATTACTCCTTGTATTCCAAGTTTGAAACTTATGCCAAATACTGGTGAAGCAGTTTCACAACTTGAGTATTCAAAGGTCATTGGGTGTTTGATGTATGCTATGACCACCACAGGCTTAATATTGCATTTGTTGTAGGAAAGCTAAATATGTTTACTAGGAATCCAAGTACTCATCATTGGCAACCAGTAAGGAGGGTGCTGAAGTATATTAAGAAGACCATGGACTTAGGTTTGACTTATGTAGGGTTTCCTTTAGTCCTTGAAGGATATTCAAATGCTATTTGGATTACAAATATTGAGGATCATTCTTCTACAAGTGGTTGGGTGTTTCTTCATAGTGGAGTTTCCATTTCATGGGCTTCTAAGAAACAAATATGCATCACAAATTCAACTATTAATCTGAATATTATAGCCTTTGCAATTGCTGGATGTGACAACCCGAAATTTTTTAAATTTTTTCCTTGTAAAGCTCAGCCAGTCAACTCAAATGAGTGTAAGACTCATTTCTGCTATCATTTAGCCTTGTTTAGAGTCTGTTTAAAGGTTCAAAGCTCGGTACATTCAAGCCTCGAGTATAGGAATGGATCGCATACACTTCTGGCATAAAAACCAGACCTTACACTCCAACAGGAGGAGTGTACGGCCGCACACCCCTCTCCTGGCAGCACACTCACGTGTACAAAAGAGGGGTTTAGCCTTCATTCATCCCTTTTCACTCTCCATAGCCTAGAACTCGATTTCTCTCTCAACTATCATCCGATTTGCAGCCTAGATCTTCGAGTTGGTAAGTGTTCTTCCATAGATTTGTTGTTAATATTCATAAACTAGTTACATCCTTTGATTTCATCCATTGGAAATCTTGTTTTGACTAGATCTTCAAATCTTCATCCATTCACCAAGAACACCAAGAACACCAAGAACACACACTTGTTCTTGGCGATTTTGGGCTTTCTCAAGCTTCCGGATCGTAAGTACTTCTTCCCTACACTTGAATCTTGTTTAGAACACTAGTTTAAGTCCTTCAAACTGCCCAGAACTCAAGAACATATGGTGTGTGCGGCCGCACACACTCATGTGGCCGTACACCCCTCAAACACCATCAAAACACCCCTAAAGGCTTCTATACTGTAAGTACCATTCCCCAAGCTTGTTACTTACTAGATATAAGCCTTAGAAAACGTCCAAACCATGTTCCTCAAGGAGTGTGCGACCGCACACACTCCATGTGGCCGTACACCCCTTTTTTTAGTGCTTAAGGGCCTCCAAAGTGCCTTTCTACCTTCAACACTTGATGAGCATCAGTCCTACAAGCCTCCCTACCATTTGGAAAACGTTTTGTGCACTCTTTACCATGAGTGTGCGGCCACACACTCCCTGGCCGCACACTCCTCAAAGTGGCCATACACTCCCTTTTAGTGAATCACATGTGATTCCAACACTTGGACAAAGTGTTTCCTAGTCCCGTAAGGTGTTTCCTTGCATTTGGTTGCTTCTAAACACTATATTTATGTCATTATATGTCATTTAGGACTCGTTAAGTCTCGGGAGTTCATTCGTGGAACTTCTCTTCCTTACGCGCATATTCGTTGAATCACCCACTCAAGGTGAGTTCATACCCCGTAACGAATCTTTTAACTGTTTTAAATGTTTTAAGGGGGGGATACAAGTTGAACACAATGTTAATTGTGTAATTGTTTTTTATAAACATTTTCAAAAGGATTACTTATGTCATTTATAAGTTATCAAAAATTTCAAAAACTCTGTTAAAGTTATGTTACTTTATAGTTTAACAAAACTCCGTTTTTAAAGTACAAGCATAACTTAGTAGTAAAATAAGTATTTTCAACAATAGTTCAATCACGTTACTAGTAAACTATAATAGGTATAGTTTAAGAGTTCAGTACATACTATAACAAGTACATAGATGAACATACTATAGCAAGTACATAGAGGAACATACTATAACAAGTACATGGAGAAACACACCCCACTAAGTACCGGGAAAAACGTTAATATATCTTTCCGGTTTGCGTTAACTTTAGTCTGATTTCACGTATCTGGGTTAGCAGACACGAGGTGATAAACTTAATAATATATCTTTCCGGTTTTGCATTGACACTGGTACGATTTCACGTACTAGGACTAGCAGGCACGAGGTCATAAACTTAATAATATATCTTTCCGGCATTGCATTGACACTGGTACGATTTCACGTGCTAGGACTAGCAGGTACGAGGTGATAAACTTAATAATATATCTTTCCGGATTTGCATTGACACTGGTACGATTTCACGTGCTAGGACTAGCAGGTACGAGGTGATAAACTTAATAATATATCTTTCCGGCTTGGCGTTGACACTGGTACGATTTCATGTACTAGGACTAGCAGGCACGAGGTGATAAAATATAACAATATATCCTTCCGCTTACATACGAGTTCACATTTAAACATTTAATTAACCAACTAAAGATTAAAGGCAAAAAGACTCCCAGAGGTGTATCGTACATTTAATACCACCTGGAGTCTGTATTTTATTACTTTATAGCCAGCAGTGTCACTGCTGAGGTAAAACATTATTTTCCCTATTACATCTACTTTGTGATCCTTTCACATATTCACTAATGTACAAACTATATAGTTAATGATAGTCTCACTTGGGAAAATACACACTCATACACGAAACAAACATACATAACATTAGATGCCTTGGTAGAAGGCTACGTTTAGTAGAAAGGACCATAAGGCTAACCTTATGACTCCTTAATGCATACATCAATGGATATATATATATATATATATATATATATATATATATATATATATATATATATATATTAATAGGATCCGACAGATAATAGGATGTGTGCTCTCCGCTTCATTTCCTGTTCCTTGTTTGGTTGTGGGCTTGGAACGGATTCACCCAGTCTATTATCTATTCGATTCTAGATATATATGTTCAGTATACATTAAGTCATCATAAGGGTACTAGGTATGGGTCAAGTCATAGGAAACATAGTCAATGCACAGTTTTCTAGTACAAAACATACTTTCCAAATCAGAACGTTTGGTACACAAAACTAGAAACTTACCAGTTAAGGGTTTAATCCATTTTATTAAACCAGGATAAACTTAAAGGACCTTAGGTGATTAACTCTATAATGCTTTAGTTTACATATCACAGTTATATATCATTAATACCCAATAGGTAGTTGGATGTGTGCTTTCCGCCTTACTTCTTGTTCCTTGTTTGGTTGTGGGCTTAGGGCAGATTCACCCAATTAACTTTCTATCCGATATTAGATCATATATAGTTAGTATAAACTAAGAGATTATAGAAGTAATCACTGTGGTCACCATTTTATTATAAGAAATAAGGATTTTCTTAAAGAATCTTTTCATTAAATATAAAGGAACCATTACAATTAACTCCATGAGTAACGAGTGAATACACCAGAGTTATATACCACAATGATCAAACAAACAATGGGATGTGTGCCTTCCGCCTTAGGGCTGATGCGCACAATCGATTGTTTGTTTACTCTGAGTTTTATATCACTTGTATCCATTTAGTACTCATAGAAAGGATTGCGGATTCATTTTTACGTATCTTTCATCAAAGTAGAAAATATAGGATTTTCTAAGAGGAACAGGCGAACTTTTCTAAACAGAACTTACAACTTACTACATTTTCCAACAACTTTCTACAACTTACTTACATCACTAAAATCTTATGAACTCACCAGCTTAATTGCTGATCAACTCTTTCAAATAACTTGTATTCTCAGGAGCCTAGTAGACAGGTACTCATGCTGGGAATTCAGAAGATGGAGCAGTATAGCTTCAAGTCTTGTTTGCTATTTGTTTATGTATTCCATGTTTTGTGAACACACACCTTGTAAACACTTTCTTTCTAATGAAATGGTTGTTCATTACTTTGCTTACTATAATGCATATCTTGTGATACTAAACATGACGTCCTCCACCCCAGAACGTTTCCGCCGTTCCGGTTTTGGGGTGTAACACTGGAAAAGAAGCAGAATGGTTAAGGAATTTAATCTATGAAATTCCTTTGAAGCCAAAGCCTATATCACCAATCATAATGCAATGTGATAGTGCTGCCACCTTGGAAAAAGCATACAATCAAGTTTATAATGGAATGCCACAACATTTGGGTATTAAGCACAATATGGTACTTCAGCTCATTACTCATAGTATCATTTATGTAGAGTTTGTTCGATCTCAACAAAATTTAGTTGATCATTTAACGAAGGGGTTGGCTAGATACTCGGTAAGGAAGTTTGTTATAGGGATGGGTTTAAGGCCCAATTAATATCTCTATGGGTGAGATACCCAATTCCATTTTAATATAATGTTAGAAGTAGAATTCAATGTGGAAAGATTACTTATGGAGATTAGAGCACATTTTGGTCACTACATCCCAAAGTATGTGTTTATAACATGTAGAGTTAAAGTAGGTTGATTAAGTTCTTAATAGTTCTTTTGAAAAGGTGCATTAATAACTGCAGAATATTGAAGGATTATCTATATGAGTGTGAGTTGTCGCTTCTGAAAGTTTGGGCTAAGCTTTTATGCACTCATGAATGGATAGGGACACATGTTTGTAATAGTGTCAAGTATGAAACATTAGATATTGTGTTTAACTTATGTGTATAGTATCTTCATTATTCAAATGGGTTGAAGGGTTCAATCATTAGGACAACCTGATTCTTGTGATTCTTGAGTATCTGACATGATATTATACTGATGTAAAAATTCAAGCTTCAAGATATTTTCATTAATGCATGAGTTTGGTTTTGTGTTTGCTTTTAGTTAATTACGGATTACACTAAAATCGGGGATGAATGTTATGTACCACAACCGACAAATACTTACAAATAAATTTTGTGTAAGCTCACAGTTGTCTCATCATTTGACCAAAAAAATTCCATTTTTATTACTCTCCAAACTAACTGATCGAGCCTCGTCCCCGAGGATGGGGTCCAATTTAAAGGCGGGCGAATGAGTTGATACGAGTCTTGTCATGTACCTGACCGCCTTCGTTGCAGCCTTCGTTGCAGTATCTATTAAAGATACGATGCAGTAAATGGACAAACATTTTGCAACATTGTTTGTGATGGTCATTAGATCATTTGTCGCATTTGCATGGATTTTAACTCCCCGCTATCCTTTAATACGGTTGCATCTTTTCTTTAGTTAGGATCATGGTTAAATGACAGCATCACTAGTTACTTATTTTCAATATTTCATTTACTGTTTAAATTTTTTGTAATTGCATTAGGGAATGAGAAATTTTTGGTAAAAGCGTCTCTATCTTTTTTTTTTTTTGGAGGTTGGCCACGAATAAATCAATATCGTTGTATATAAGGTCACATGCTTATTGAAGAAAGAAGATATTAAAAGCAAAAAAAAATGAGAAAGAGCGATATATAAAGGACCAATGCTTTACGGCTTAAGAACCAAAATTGATATCGAAGATATAATAATCAACATACTCGGAGCATGACTTCCACGGCTGCCGGAAACTTTTCTGGTCTTATTGGAAATTCAAGATGGTCACTAGCCGGAATGACTGCTTTGGTCACCGGAGGTACACGTGGAATCGGCTACGCTGTGGTGGAGGAACTGGCGGCGTTAGGGGCAGAAGTGCACACCTGCTCACGTAACGAGTCTGAACTTAATGAACGCTTACAAGAATGGTCCAGCAAGGGCTTCACCGTCACTGGATCCGTCTGCGACTTATCTTCTCGTCCCCAACGGGAGCAGTTTGTGGAAAAAGTTTCCTCACTTTTTGGTGGCAAACTCAACATCCTTGTAAGTTCTTCCATTTGTTACCCTAAACTCTTGTCTTCTTCTTTCAGAATTTTTGCGAATTTATCAGATTATTCACTTCCATCGAGCTTTTTTCCTGCAGATAAACAATGTCGGGACGAATATCGTGAAGCCTACTTTAGATTATACAGCAGAAGAGTATTCCTTTCTCATGTCTACCAATTTGGAATCTTGTTACCATATGTCGCAACTTGCTCATCCTCTTTTAAAGGCTTCTGGAGTTGGAAATATTGTATTCATTTCATCTGTTGCAGGGTTGGTCCACGCTTCCGTTGGGTCTATTTACAGTGCCACCAAAGGTATGGTTGCTTTGGCGCGAATCTGAGGAAAAAAGGGTGAGATTTAATGTGTGTTTTACATCAGGTGCAATAAATCAGCTTACAAAAAATTTAGCATGTGAATGGGCAACAGACAAGATTCGGACAAATTGTGTAGCACCATGGTTCACTAAAACCTCCCTTGTTGAACAGGTAATATACTAATATTATAATTAACTTCTTCATCTTCGGTTCTTTTTTTCTTTAGTGACTAATAATCCCGTTGTTCCTTTGTTTAGTATATGCAGCTTGTTGGTCCTAAGGAGTTTGAGGATGCTGTGGCATCTAGAACTCCTCTGAAACGCCTTGCGGAAGCCAATGAAGTTTCCTCTCTCGTGGCCTTCCTTTGCCTGCCTGGTGCTTCTTACATCACTGGGCAAACCATAGCTATTGATGGGGGGTTTTCGGTCAATGCTTTCGCATGAATGCAACATGCCGTCTTTAGCCTATCAACAGTATGAGCTATTGTTTTTCACGATTGAAGTGTGTATTATCGTTTTTTATATGATCTTCTCTATCAAGTAAAATGAATTGAAATAATATATCTGTGTTTCACTTTACAGTATGTTCTTGTTTAATTAAGATCTTTATATATGTCATTGTTTTCATCATTTCATCTTTTTTCTTGCTCTCACAATCGCTATACAGTACCTGTGTGTTATAAACAAGGTTCTAAAAAGATCGCCATGGCTCCGCCCCGCCATGGCGCGCCATGACTCCAAGGCTTGTATGTGCCGTCAAACTTTACCAAAACGCCGTCTTGACTTATATATGTGTATAAAAATGAATAATAGTAGAAAATACATATAAAAATATGAATTATATACAAATTTGCCGCCTTAAATCACGCCTTACAAACGACGTGACTCGCCAAGGCTCGGAAAAACTCGAGGCTTGACATTACCGCCAAGTCACGCCTTACGTTATTTAGAACATTGGTTATAACTCGGTTTCCTAGCTCGGTTTTAGAGGTTTAACAAGTTCAAAAGGATATTTGGCTTTTCAATTTCACTTTTAAGCTTTGTGGTTACAGGGGAAGTTAAAAATTTCTCAAGTATGCAGCACTATCAATAATGCAATAAATATATTAAGCACTAGATTAAAACTACTTACTTCACTAGGCTTTGCCTCGATTTATATAGTCAAAAACCATTTTTGTAAAGTCAAAACCACCTATAAATTAATTAAAATTTTAAAACCCAAATTGAAAGGACATCTCCCCTTCCAACCTTGTCCCTATTAGTCACGTGCTTTTCTTTGTAATGCTCCCATTTTCTTTAATTAATTTAAAATTTTAGAATACCCAGTAAATATTGATATGTATATATTGAATTATTGAGAAGAAAAAATAAGAATTAAATGAAAAAGAAGCACAGGTGATATGAATAAAAATAGGATCAGGGGTAAATTTATATATATAACGTTCTAACTATTATCCTCCTTATTTATTTCTAAATAACTACTATATTTGATAAAAACGTAAATTAGAAGATAAAACAATAAAAATATGTTCGTTTGTGTTGCTTTAAACAATTTACAACAGTTATCTAAAATCAAAAAATTAATGCATGACAGGTATACTTATTAATAGGGACGGGTGTGGGCAACGCCCGTATTGCGTTATCCGATGTGGCAGCGCCATAACGAGCGAACACCGCCCCACCCTCCCGTTATTACATGTTGTGTTATATCTCGCTATTGTGGTAACGTATCGTAACGCGGATGAATTCGAACGTTGCAAAATTAAACCGTTTAAAAACGGTACAATTTCAAAATTCAACCGTTTAAAAACGGTAACTTTAATAAAAAAAAACTTAGTAATAACATTTTCGTTACATATATTATATATGCTTCATTCTTTTTACTACACATATATTTCTCTATATCTATTTACTAAATCACTCAAAACACAAACACAAAAATCAACCAACTATAGATCAAAACCCGAATACTCCTCCTCCAAACACAAACACATCCACTCCAATAGGTTTTGCGGCATACGAGGGCTACATAAACCTCCTCAACTCGCAAAACTCACCACAAATCCATATAACGTCAATTTTTTCAATCTCGCCTCACCCCCACTACAATTCTCTACATCGCCTTTTATACGACAAACAACCACACAACCCCCACCCACGCAAGAAACGGTTATTGAGACGCAAGTCGGGTAGTCGGAAAGCATCGGGAAAAAAGGGAGATCAAAAAAGAAAGGGAAAGAGGTCGTGGTCGGGGCGGAAGAAACGGAAGCACCTCCAACATGGTGGACACCGGAGGAAGAGCATACGTTGGCGGTGGCTTGGTGCGGTACTTCAAAACAACCAAGTTTGGGGAACGATATGAAGAAAGTTGCTTTTTGGGATGCCATAATTGTAAAATTCCGCACAATTTTGAACAAGGGTGACACATATCGCAATAATGATATGCTTAGTGGCAAATGGACTCAAATTAGCCGGAAGTGCACCAAATTCAATTTCATATACAACAAACTTTCTTCACAACTTCAAAGTGGTGCCAATGATTTCGATGTGTTTAGAGCGGCGAGGGAGGAATATCACGTGCAAATGGGTCACATATTTGAGTATGAAAAAGTATGGGAGATAGTGAGGAAAGATCCAAAATGGATAAAAACAACAACATCATCGGAACAACAATCAAAGAGGTCTCGTGGTTCGGGTTCGGTTGACGTTTCCGACGGACACACAAACATCGACCTCAACGCGGACACCGATGAGATCCCGAACGAGTTTGACGACATCAAGGAAATCTCTCCGCCACGACAAACGATGGGGCGCGACAAAGCGAAGCGCGCGCAACGACATGCGCAGGAGAATGAAAGTCGGCTTCGAGAGCACGAGGAAATGAAAAAAAAATTCGACGCCCACACGGAAATCGCAAATAAAATATATGAATTGCAACGGGAGCATTTGGATTTCCTTCGTCAAGAAGCCGAAGAAGATCGCATATCGAATGATTTGACAATTCTTACGACAAACGAAGAAAATTTGCCACCGAGACGAGCTGAAGTGATACGGAGGATGAAGGCAAAGATCGAGAGCAAATACTTGGATGAATAATGTTTGTCGGTGTTTTTTTTTAATTATTAGGACTATCGTGTGTTTTTTGTTCAATGTTTTTTTTTTTTTTTTTTTGCTTTGTAATGGCTTTTTTTAAGTTAGTATGGTATTTTTAATTTACTAGTTAATGAAATTATGTTTTATTAATTTATATGTTTTTGACATAAATAAAAAAAATAAAACAAATTAGAAATATATGAAGTAAATAAAAAAACATAAAACAAATTAGAATAATATAGATTAAAAACATCAAAAAAAAATAAAAGAAAAAATAGAAAATAGTATGTGTTATCCCATGTTATTTGCTGTTGCTAAAGACAAAGACATTTCGGTTCTTATCTAAGTTAGTAAATGAATATGAAGTTTTTCTATCAAAAATTTAAAATACTTAAAAGTGTTTTTTAGAAGTTTCGAATCATAATAATAATATAAACAGTTTAAATAGTGTAATTTTAAAAGTCTTGAAAATATCATGCAAATAATAAGACCATGACATAAATACATAGCAAAATACTCTTTCAAAAAAAATACATAGCCAAATATTAATAATAAAAAATATTACTACCATGATAAAAAAAAATCATACAAATAGTATGACCATAACAGAAAATACCATACAATTTTTTTTTTAAGATTATGACATAAAAAAATAGAGAGGAAAATACTTGTAATAATTATTAAAACTAAAATTGCAATTATTTTATTACGGGTATAAACATTGATATAGAAGTTATTTAATCTAAATCAAAAATAAAATAAAAAATATTTAATTGTGTCAAAATGAATAGAAAAGTTGACGTCAGGATGGATGACTATTGCATTTTTTATATTTTTTTATTTGATTTGATTGCTGGTGGTTTTGACCATTATATATACATAGTAATTCTAAGTATCTGGATCAACAGTATTTTCTTTCAATTACGGATGACCATTTTTTTGTTAATTCCAATGTCTACTTTTCATTTGTTCCGCATTTTATGTTTGCCCATTATCTTTTCTTTTTTCCTTTTTTTTTGCTGTAACCCCTATTTGCCTGTGCTGATGTGCTGTCCTTCACACGTGTGTTGTTGTCCTGCCTTTTGACCATTCGCTGACCTTCCTTCTTTCTTGCCTTCTCTTCCGTCTCTATTGTTCTTCTACCGAATTCCTTTGCTTACTGGTATATTTCCTTTTTTTCTTTTTTAATTTGTTTCTTATGCCCTTTGTTGTTTAGGCTTTGTTTCTTCTTCCCGGTCTACGCCTTTCAATTTTACGTATGTGTGTGCAATTTTTGGTTGCTTTATTTTCGCCTATGTTTAATTTATGTTTCGCCTTTTTTAAAACCTTTCATTATGACTAAAGCTTCCAAGCGAAAATTGGCTGACGACGTTTCCTCTTCTTCTGGAACATTTGTGTATAAATCACGTCGTTTGCAGCCGCTTATTGCTACAAACCCTTCTGTTCTTCCTGTTTATTATGACTGTGGGGATTGTGTTTGTGTGTGTGAATTCTGTGGGGCTTTATTTTGGCATGTGGAGAGGATACTTAATCTATCTCGTGTTAACCATCCAAGGTATAATCAGTGTTGTAAGTCGGGCTCAGTTGTCCTATCTTATCCTAACCGACCTCCTCCCCAAATTCTTGAACTTTATATGACTGCACGTTTTTTGGGTGATATCAGGGCATATAATAGCATGTTTTCGATGACTTCCTTTGGAGCTAATGTTGATGACGATATTAATAATGGCCGTGGTCCTTATGTGTTTAAGATATCGGGTCAGATTTACCATCGCATAGGTTCAATGTATCCACAGGACACTAATGCTCCTAGGTTCTTACAGTTGTATATTTTTGATACTGAGAATGAAGTTTGTAATAGGTTAAAGGCGTTTACTTCTCCTAAGAAAAGTGAATTAGATGTTGCTATTGTTCAGGTCTTGATGGACACGTTAACTGCCCATAATGAATATGTTCTTACCTTCAAAATGGCAAAAGAGGTTGCTATGGCTATGAATTTAGAGTCTTATGCGGTTCGTTTGTATAGTAATATACCTGATCGAAGATATGGATTGCCGGCTCCCGGTAGTTTAGGATGTATAGTCACCGGTGATGATGTTAATTGTGGTAAGTTTGATATTATAATCCATTCCCGGTCAGGCCAGCCTCAACGAATTAGCAAACTCCATCCAAGCTATATGCCTTTACAATACCCGTTACTTTTTCCCTTTGGAGAGGAAGGTTGGTCTCCGCGCTTGAAATTACGTGATATAACAGGTACCGTTACACGGGCTTTAACTGTTAACATGTATTATAGCTGTCAGATTCATGCCCGTCGTGACATATATTCCCTTGTATTGAATTCATGTCGTCTTTTCCAACAGTATCTTGTCGATGCTTATACATGTATCGAACAAGATCGTTTGAATTACTATATAAATCATCAGAACCAGTTGCGTTGTGATTATGTTAGTGGTCTTTATGATGCGCTTTCCAAAGGAGATAGAGAGAGCCGTCATGTGGGGAAACGTATGTTCTTACCTGCATCATTTGTTGGTGGTCCGCGCTATATGTATAGCCATTATCAGGATGCATTATCGATTTGTAGAGTTTTTGGGAATCCACAATACTTTATTACATTTACGTGTAATGTCAAGTGGCCCGAAATACGTCGCTATATGGATGATCATGGCCAGCGAGATACTCATAGTAGGGCTGATATTATAGCTAGGGTCTTTGAAATTAAAGTGGGCGCTTTCATCAACTTTCTGAAGGACGATAAAACTTTTGGTGACGTTGCAGCATGTATGTATTGTTCTCATATATGTTAGATTTATTTCTGTTCCTGTCTATATTTTATACTAATATGTCATATTTTTTCTTTAATATGCAGACATGTATACCATAGAGTTCCAGAAAAGAGGTCTACCACATTGTCATACTTTATTGTGGGTCGCGAAGCCTGATAGGATTAAAGATGCTTCTGATATTGATAAATACATATCTGCAGAGCTTCCTGATCCAACGCTTGACCCACTTCTTTATCAGATAGTCACGAGTACTATGATTCATGGTCCTTGTGGATTACTAAATAGGCAGGCTCCATGTATGAAAGACGGTAATTGTTCCAAGCATTTCCCCAAACCTTTCCATGAGGTCACACTTTTTGATAAAGATGGTTACGCGCATTACAAAAGAAATTTTGTTATGCGTCATACGATGCAAAATGGAGTTGTTGTTGACAATGGATACGTTGTTCCCTATAATAGAAGGTTATGTTCTCGGTTTGCTCACCATATAAATGTAGAGTATTGTGGATGGAACATGATGATTAAGTATTTGTTTAAGTATATCTCCAAAGGTGTTGAACGTGTTAGATTTGTCATCCGGAAATCTGAATCGCCCGATTCCCCTGATTTAGGTGACAAAGTTCCGCCTTTAAATGAAATACAAAACTTTCTCGATGGCCGATACATTTGTCCCCATGAGGCTGCATGGAGAATTCTGAATTTTTTCATTCATCGTCGCCACTCGCCAGTACAGGTGTTACCTGTTCATTTGGAGCACATGCAGCATGTACTGTTTAGAGAAGACAGCAGATTAGATCAAGTTCTTGCAAATCCAGGTTTTGCTAAGACACCACTTATGGGATGGTTTGATAATAATGTAGCAGATCCAAAAGGTCGTGATCTTACTTATATCGATTATCCAAACAACTATAAGTGGGACAAGACATCTAAAGTATGGGGACGCAGGGTTTTAGAGTCTTCAAAAACACTTGGTCGTCTTGTATTTGTTCATCCGTCTTCCGGTGAGTTATTTTACTTTCGTATGTTACTTAGCCATCAAAAAGGATGCACTTCTTATGAAAATGTCCGTACAGTTCGCGGTCATGTTCATCCAACATTCCGAAGTGCATGCAATGCTCTAGGATTAATAGGCGATGATGTGGAGTGGATGACCGCCTTTACCGAAGCTTCTCTTTGGGCTACGTCTTCCCAATTAAGATCTCTTTTCTGTCACCTGTTATTATTTTGTGAAGTTAACACTCCTCGGTCTTTATGGGAAATAGGGTGGCGAAAAATGACGGATGATTATGTACACAAGCTGAAGTTTGGACTTTCGGATGAACGCTTTCACATTAATGATGATATACTGCAGCAGCACTTGCTTTTTGATTTACAAAATACGTTGCAGTCTTCTACACCTTGTAAATCTTTGGCTGATTTCAACCTACCCTTGCCGTCTGCTGCTGGTCTTGCTGTTTTGCAAAATCGCCTGCTTTTAGAAGAAATAAGTTATGACAGGAAAGCCTCGACTAGACAACATACTGATATGGTTCAACAACTCAATAATGACCAGCTAACTGTTTATGACACTGTTATCAGTTCGGAATTGCAAAAGAAACAACTGTTGCTTTTTGTCTATGGACACGGTGGAACTGGAAAGACTTTTTTGTGGACGACATTGCTTTCGTACTTCAGATCGGTTGGAAAGGTTGTCCTGGCTGTTGCTGCGTCTGGAATAGCATCAAAAAGTACACGAGCTGAGATTGTTCGTTTGAGCTTACC
Source organism: Lactuca virosa (assembly GCF_052849685.1). NCBI lineage: Eukaryota > Viridiplantae > Streptophyta > Magnoliopsida > Asterales > Asteraceae > Lactuca > Lactuca virosa. The sequence goes on along the minus strand of NC_136434.1, from coordinate 132,712,937 downwards.
AAATTCATATTTGTGGCCGCATTTTCACGTTGTTAGACTACATCATAATATGAGATTATTTACTTCTAATATTGATCTAATTGATGGGTTGTCGATGCAAGGCTTTGCAGATTGGATTTTAGCGGTTGGTAATGGAGAGTTAGGGGACACATATGTAAATGATCCACAAACCTCAAGTTGGGTACATATACCAGACTCACTTTTAATACCTCCTGGACAAAACTCACTGTAACTTTTAATACATTTTGTGTATGAAAACGAAATGTTGCACACCCCATCACCTTCTGATCTCTCTGTTAGAGCAATAGTTTGTCCAACTAATGAAGCCGCTGATAAGGTTGACAACCTAATTATAGAAATGGCTAACGGTAACGAAAGGCTTTATAGAAGTACGGACGCCATGCAATCCAACGGCAAGAATACATCAGAACTAGAGGGGTTATATCCAATTGAATATTTAAATGAATTAAATTTTGCAGGGCTACCACCTCATACGCTCAAATTAAAAGTGAATAGTCCCATAATGTTATTAAGAAACATCAACCAGCGAGAGGGTTTATGTAATGGCACACACTTAATTGTTTCTCAGTTACTTCCTACTGTAATTGAGGCAACAATAATCACGGGAACATGTATCGGGAGACGAGTGTACATACCTCGGATAAAATTTATCCATAACCCAACAGATCTACCCTTTTCATTCTCACGAAAGCAGTTCCCTGTCAAGGTGTGTTATGATATGACCATAAACAAAAGTCAAGGGCAGTCTTTGAAAAAAATCGGAATTTACTTGCCTCAACCCGTTTTTACACATGGTCAGGTTTACGTAGCGTTATCTAGAGCAACATCTCCCGCCGCCCTTAGAGTTCTTATAGAGTTGAATCAACAGTGCTTGCACAATAAAACCAAAAATGTTGTTTTTAAAGATTTGTTGCACATGGTGAATATCAATGAGGTTGTACTAACAACATTAAACAACTATTTATCCTTCTTATATGACATTGCTTAAACATGCTTTCTCTTCCAATATATGTTACATCACACTGATAATATGCACATACTGACAACTATTGTTGTGATATTATTGAAAGAGACAGTTCTAAATCATGACTTCCATATCAGAGTTGAAGTACGCATGTGCAGGCGATGCTATACAGGTACGGATATTGCGTAGGTGGAAGCCACAGTACCCGACGCCACGAAACATGGTTCATTGTTGTAGACAAGTTTGTAAGTATACATACAGTAAACTGTTACTATAACAATGTCTTCATTGTCAATTATTCACATTCTTTTATTTAAAATATGCCAGGGAGATGCTATACAGATCTTGGGACAAAGGACAAATCAAGGCTATATAGAGTCTGTTCTTAATCTTTCCAATTTCTACACGATATCAGAATATACTTGTCCACGATTAGATGATTACCAAAAGGTTTTAGAAAACGATATCTACATGGACGTTGGTATTGCTTCTGTTATCCAACCTATTCCAGATACAATTACAATTCCTTCAGCTTGGTTTAGGTTTGTTTCAAAAACCCAGCTTATGGAATTTGGTGAAAATCCACCATTCTGTCCAGCTACACACACTTACTGTTACAAAGGAAATGAAATTGCAATATAACCATCTATACCATTAACATATGTGTTTTACTCATCACTACAGTGCACATATTTATAGAAAAATGTTTGTTATGTACTTACAAATTATCAATGCCTTCACTGTTTACCATGCAATAGATTTTATTGGTATCCTTACAAAAGTGAGAGATTGCAAGAAACGCAATGGGGAGTCCTTTGTCCTTATAGTACTTACCGATGAAGGGTATATAAAATACCATTACATTTATCCTTTTTTACCCTCATTCTGACAGATTACTAATTTGTTACCTATACATTAAAACCAGTGGAAGTGAGTTAGCAGTAAACTTGTGGAAAGAATGTATCGACGTCCCCGAGAAATTTAATCGTCAGCAACTAATGCCGCCTCCTGCAACAACAATTTTTGCTGTTACAAATTTGAGGACCTCATCAAACGATGGTAATACTCTCAAAATTAACTAAATATTACAAAAATTTATATCTATGTTTAAACTGTTAGATCTACTTATACATATTCTAACAGTTGTTTTGCATTTCCTCCAGGAATACTTAGGTTTGGATCGTCAACTGCTACACATGTGTATGTTAATCCACCTATTCCAGAAGCAACACTAGTAACCAACAGGTACACAACATTTTACAGAAAAAATTGAGATTAATACCTACAAACAGTATACTCCTATATGTTAAACTTATTAACAGGTTCAGTGGCCCTTCAAGACCACCTTTTATGGCAACTGGAATACCAACAACATTGTGTGAGCTCATTACTAAAACACATACACAACTTTAGGTATAAGATATAACTTTGTTATGTTACAGAATTGCTCTTTCAGAACATTATGTATATCCAACCTATAACAACTATAGGATAAAACCTTCACTGTGAAAAGCGTCACTGGTGGACTTTGCCTTCAAGGACAACTGGTGCCAAGTGATATGCCCCCAGTGCAGAGACCCAATATTTAAAAAAGCAAAGGATTGGTTCTGCATTGCCCATGGATTAACTGAAGCACCAATATTCCTGTACGTGTTACTACTTCTGAATACATAAAATATTCACATCTGCTATACAATGATACACCATATATGAATACAGGTATAGGTTTACCGCAACAGTAACCGACCCAACTGGCTCCATTACTGCATCTATATCTGACAGTGCAACCCAGAGATTGATTGGAATTACCTCAGAAAAGTTGATGTCCAATAACACCCAAATCAGTAGAGGAATTATACCGTCCATCATCGAAGAGTGCAAAGGGTTATTAAAGGCATTGTCAATTCAAATGTTGAAAACCTCAAATGCAGAAAACATCCGATACGTGATTGTAGACATAGGAAACATCAACACCCTCACTCAACAAGCAATTCCAACAACCCCAATGGCTACTACAGACAACAAGTCCTCTGAACCTACCCACAACATACGAACTTCATCACCACCTTCAGAATCATCTAATGTGTCGAAAGCTTTATCATTCGAAACCTCAGGTACTTACACATGTTTTCCCTTACCAATAATACGAAATTGCTTCTAACATGATTTCCTTACTATACAGACAAATCCCGATCTATAAAACATCAAAAACGAGGGCAACAGTGACTATGAATTCCAACATCATCCGAAAGCACTAATACAAAAGTCCATTCTTTTTTGCTACTGTTGAACGGCTAATTTTCATGCGAAATGCTTTTAGTCCTACGAACAATATGAGTAACAAAGACTACAAACAATATTGTCGCTTTTGATTATATGTATATGAATGTTAGAATGTATATCACAAAATGTCATGACACTATCTACTTTGCTTACCCATTTCCATTCCAAACATCCATTAGCACATGTGACAGATAACATTCATTTACTATAAAACATGTTTGACAACTTACATAATATCCATAGTCGTTCGTGCTTTGAAATAGAATATTAATCGAACAACACAAAAAAAACGAAAAAAAACGGCATTTGTCTTCACATACTGAAACTTACATTCTTATTTTAGTAAATGGCTTTTATTTAACCTTTTATCATGCATCATATGACAAATGTTAACAATAAAATGTAAAGATAAAGTAGCAAACAAAATTCATACGTCACTGTTTCCATTCAAAAACTTAAAGTAACAACATCTGACCCCCGCGCAATGCGGGGGTTCCTTCACTAGTTGTAAATGGTTTTCAACCATGGTGTCTTTGGAATTCCCCCTTTGCCTCTTATAGAATATAGAAATGCTGTACTTAAAATTATATATATATATATATATATATATATATATATATGTGTGTGTGTGTGTGTGTGTGTGTGTGTATTTCTCAGAAAATAAAACATTTACTCTAATACATCTAGTGTTTGTAAACTAGTAGAGGTGGGGTTGTGCTACCCTAACAATTAACTCTGCAGATCAGACTATTTAAATTTTTAGGGCACGACTGCACGAGCACTGACATCAACTTGTTTTAAGCCTTATTTTTTAAGTTAAAGCTCTGCTCGTGATGTTAAGATTTATGAAGTCTTGAATAAATTGACAAGTTCCTAAGAGTTCAAGGGCCATAAATGAAACTTGTAAATTAAAACAATTGAATATTGAATTGGACGCACTATCAATTGTTTAATAATATTGAAGTGGACGGCGGCTCTATTTTGGACGGCTAAAGAAATCAACGCATTCTTTTTTTTTCAAACTTTGCGGCATATATATATTCTAGTCAAATATAGCGGCAATTTGTGTAAACAAAAGAAAAAGGCTTACGGCTCTCTCCTATATATATATATATATATATATATATATATATATATATATATATATATATATATATATATGAATTGTAAGAAGAGCGATGTAGCGTAGAACAACAAAAGTGCTGAGTGATATTACCATTTGTAATCTTATAGTGAGTTAATATAAAATCTAGTTGCGCCCGTGGACGTAGGATTTACACCGAATTCGAACCACGTAAAATCCTTGTGTTCCTTCTTGCTTTATTTCCTTCGTGTGTTTGTGTGTGTGATAGTGTGTTTCCGCTGCGTGTACCCGGTCCGATTCCTAACAACTGGTATCAGAGCCTGGTTAGCGAGGTTTTGGAGGGTACGATCGTTTTTTTTATCACGCACGAGTGTACCTGATTTGTATCTTGTTTGTCGTAATGGCTGAAGACAAGATTATAATCGAAAGGTTCAATGGTTCTGATTTTAGCTGGTGGAAAATGCAATTAGAAGCATTGCTATGTCAGAAAGACTTGGACATGGTACTCGGAGACAAACCGGAGAAAATGGAAAAAGCTGCTGAAGATGCGTGGAACTCAAAGGACAAGAAAGCCAAGGCGGTTATTACATTGTCGTTGACGAAGAGCGTTGCTTTCAACATCATGAATGAAACCACGGCACGTGGTATGATGGAGGCTCTGTCAAATATGTATGAGAAACCATCGGCGGCTAACAAGGTGTTCTTGATGAAGGAGTTGTTCACTACAAGGATGAATGAGGAAGGCTCAGTTACGGTTCACATTAACAATCTAAATTCAATTTTGTCCAGATTATCATCTGTGGGAATTAAATTTGATAACGAGACTCAAGCATCACTGCTACTAGCTTCTCTACCTGATAGCTGGTCCGGAACAGTTACTGCTGTTACGAGTTCCGTGGGGACCAGTGGTATGACTTTTGAAGGGGTTAGAGATTTGGTTCTTGGCGAAGATATCAGACGTAAGAATCAAGGTGGATCTTCTTCTTCTGAGTTATTAAATATCGGAAGAGGGAGAGGGAATAGCAGGAATAGTGGAAGCAGTGGGAGTCGGGGAAGAAGTTCATCTAGAACTAAGAAGAATGTGAAGTGCTGGAACTGCCAGGAGGTGGGACATGTTAAGAGTCAATGTCCAAAGAAAGAATTGAACATTACCGGTGCTGAGAGTGTGTCTGAGGATGATGCATTGATACTCAGTATGGAAAGTTCTGTAGACTCTTGGGTCATGGATTCAGGGGCTTCGTTTCACGCCATGGACAACGGGGAAACGATGGTGAATCTAAAAGAAGGAGATTTTGGAAAGGTACGGTTAGCAAATGACGAGATGCTTCAAGTAACGGGCATGGGAGATATTGATCTGGTTACTTCATTGGGAACTACATGGAACCTGAAAAATGTCAAGGTGATTCCGGAGCTGAAAAAGAAATTGATTTCTGTTGGTCAGCTGGATAAACAAGGACTGGAAGTAAGGTTTGGTGGTGGTAAATGGATGGTGGTCAATGGTAATTCGGTGATTGCTCAAGGTTTGAAGCGTGGGTCATTGTATATGGTTGAGGTACCTGCTGAGGGAAGTATGACCGTCCCTGTTAAACAAGACAAAATCTGGTTCGCTAAATCTACGGCTAAGAGAGTTCATTTTGCAAACATGAATTCTGGAGCCAAAGAGATGTTAGCTGAACGAGTTCGAAAGTCTAAACCATTCAGGGGATTCTGTGACAGTGGGAGCACGGGACGTGTTTCGGGTACAGTTACAAAGAGCCGTTGGGTTTTAAAGACTAAGACTGAAAAATTCTCTCCTGTTGAATGTTTGCAAAGTTGGGAGAGTGTTAGTGGTCCTCGGTGTATCTCTGGATCTGGTGGAGTGTCCAAACCGGTTGAGACAGAGGATGAGTTGGTGGCGGGATTAGCCACGGCTGAGTTGGAGCTAGTGGGAGCTTCAACTGGCCCTTCTAGTAATTGATGATGAGGGGCGGCTGCAACTAGAGAAATCAGACTAAGTTTTAGCTTGTTCTTTGGAACTGGAAGCCTAAAAGGACTTGGTTGTTTTTTAAGATTACTTGAGTAATTGAGAGTTGAATGGCGGAGAAAAGCTAAAGTTGTTCAAGCCTCCAAGTGGGAGATTGTTAAGATTTATGGAGTCTTGAATAAATTGAAAAGTTCCTAAGAGTTCAAGGGCCATAAATGAAACTTGTAAATTAAAACAATTGAATATTGAATTGGACGCACTATCAATTGTTTAATAATATTGAAGTGGACGGCGGCTCTATTTTGGACGGCTAAAGAAATCAACGCATTCTTTTTTTTCAAACTTTGCGGCATATATATATTCTAGTCAAATATAGCGGCAATTTGTGTAAACAAAATAAAAAGGCTTACGGCTCTCTCCTATATATATATATATATATATATATATATATATATATATATATATATATATATATATATATATATATATATATATATATATATATGAATTGTAAGAAGAGCGATGTAGCGTAGAACAACAAAAGTGCTGAGTGATATTACCATTTGTAATCTTATAGTGAGTTAATATAAAATCTAGTTGCGCCCGTGGACGTAGGATTTACACCGAATCCGAACCACGTAAAATCCTTGTGTTCCTTCTTGCTTTATTTCCTTCGTGTGTTTGTGTGTGTGATAGTGTGTTTCCGCTGCGTGTACCCGGTCCGATTCCTAACACGTGAAAGATCTAACGGACTTGGGTTTAGCTCGTATGCCTAAAAGAGGCCACTCTGGACCTCTTACATTCTTAAAGTGCGAGGTCGTTTGTTGTTTGTTTAGATTGTTTATTTCAATCCCCAATGAAAAGCATAAATGTAGCTAATTGAGTTTAACTAGTTAAACAGTATAAATGGGTTTATAAATCAACTAAACTGTTACTTATTTAAGGGCAATATAAATATATAATGACGAGACTACACAACTTTTGCCAAAACCCTAGATATGTAAATATCTAAAGAGAGGAAAGATATAAAAAAGCGTATAGTGATTGTAAAATGGATAGAAAGGAAACAGATACTATTTAGTATTTAGTTATTTAGTATTTATATTTAAAAGATATATTTTTGACAAAATTTTACAAATGATCATTATGGTTTTTATTTTTTCTTTAAAATAGTCGTTATGAAACTTTTTATTACATGTCTCATGTGTGGGGCTGTATACGAACCGAACGAACACGAACAAAGACTTGTTCATGTTCGTTCGTTTAAGTTAACCAAACAAATGAACGAACACGAACAAATAAACGAATGAGTTTTCTTGTTCATGTTTGTTCGTTTATGTTTGTGAACATGATAAACGAACATAAACGAACGTAGATAATTAAACAATGTCGAACATATATGAGCATAAACAAACATATAAAATAGTAATGTAATTAGACATAATTGAACATATATGAAAATAAAATGAACTTAAATGAACAAACATAAACGAACGTAAACGAACAACATAAACGAAATTTCACAAACATAATTGAACGAACGAGACCATTGTTCATGTTGTTCGTTTAGTTTAACGAATGAGAATTTGTGTCCATGTTCGTTCATTTATTAAATAAACAAACTTTCTGCCGAACGGTTCACGAACAGTTCGTCAAACATTTAGTTCGTTTACTGCCCTACCCATGTGCATTGCATATGAGGAAATTTTCATCACTTTTCCCATTTATACCTTTCACCTCCTCCATGTACTCCTATCAAATATCAAAAGCCATGACACCTTCTTCTTCCTCTCTTCTTTATCAACAACCCCTCAACACCAAAATCCTCTCATCACTACCACTACAACTTGGATGATGGTCACCAGCAAACCCATCTCTACCCGATATTTTCGTTGTTCTGCTTTAACATCCATGTCCTCATCTCATCACATCATTCTCGCTCATGTAATCCCCCGCCTCTAATGAAAATCATCACCCCACCATATCGGTAAAGGAGATAAGAACGAGTTGGGTTTAGTCTCGTACACTACTAGAAATCTCAAAATACCTACGAAAATGTTTCGTCCGAAAATACCAATGGAATACCGACGGAAATAGATGCCCTAAATTAGTGATGAGATTGTTAAAGAATTCCTACACAATACCGATGGAGATAGAAACCGTAGGAAATATGTCGGTAAATATCGATGGAATAGCTACAGATCTAAGAAAAATATTAATTTATTTATTTTCCGTCAGAAATCCTTCGCTAAACATTAGAACTTCAAAAATGAAAAAAAAAGTAGGGGGTGGGATCAAACTCGCACCTATCATGTAACATTTCAATCTCTTTACCATCAGGTCGGGCATGCCACATCCACTTATAAAGGATACTTAATATTTTTTTATACAATACCGATTTTCTTCTTCTTCTTCTTATTATTATTATTATTATTATTATTATTATTATTATTATTATTATTATTATTACTACTACTACCATTATTATTATTATTATTATTATTATTATTATTATTATTATTATTATTATTATTGTTGTTGTTGTTGTTGTTGTTGTTGTTACTATTATTATTATTAATATTATTATTATTATTATTATTATTATTATTATTATTATTATTATTATTATTTCCATAGGCAAAAGCCACATAATTGCATATCCAATAAGAGAAGCCATCATTGCATTTATTTATGTGTGTACATGTATGTGTCTGTCTGTCTGTGTAGGTGTATGTGTATGTATGTGTGTATGTATATGTATGTATACTTGTGTCTATGTGTCTATAGGTATGTGTTAATGTATTTTTATATGTGAATGTATATGTATTGTGTATTGTGAAAGTATGTGTATGTACGTACGTATGTATGTATGTATGTATGTATGTATGTATATATGAATGTATATGTGTGTATATGAATGTATGTATATATTTGTGTATGTGTCTATGAGTATGTGTGAATGTATGTCTACATTTGAATATTTATGTATTATTTATGTGTGAATGTGTGTGTTTGTGTATGTATATATATATATATATATATATATATATATATATATATATGTGTGTGTGTGTGTGTGTGTGTATATGAATCTATGTGTATGTGTGTATGTGTATATGAATGTATGTATATGTGTGTATATGAATGTATGTATGTATGTCTGAATGTATGTGTATGTATGTATATGTGAATGTATGTGTAAATGTGTATGTGTATGTACGTATATGTACATTGGTGAATCTGATTATAATGTTAAAGTGTGAAAGGAGTAATGGATCAAAAGGTGCATGCCACTATACACGTCTATATATTAGGTATAAGTTGGGGAAAATATATATAATCATGTATAATAGAGGATCAAAATGTGCATGCCACTATACATGATTATTTATACATTCCCCAACTTATACCTAATATCTAGATGTGTATAGTGGTGTGCACCTTTTGATTCGTTACTCCTTTGACATACATTCATACATACACACATATACATACATACACACACACACATACACACACACACACACATATATATATATATATATATATATATATATATATATATATATATATATATATATATTAACACATACCGATAGACACATAAACACATATACATACATGCACATACATTTACATATTCACATACATTCATTCATACCCATAGACACATACACACATTATTATTTGTATATATGTGTGCTTATATGTCTATAGGTATCTGTGAATGTATATGCATGTATGTATGTATATGAATGTGTATATATGTATATGTGTGTATCTAAATGTATTTGTATGTATATGTATGTGTATATATATATGTGTATGTGTATGTATCAATGTTGATGAGATTAAAACGTTTAGATCGATAAAATTCTTAAACAGATAAATCAAGAACACAATGAAAATAATAACACCAGATGAATCAATGCTTGTGTCGAATGATTAATCAGTCACGACCTCAGAAGAACTCTATGAAGAATTGCTACTGTAGAGGTGTGCTAGGGTTACAATACGATCAAAAGAATAAAACTATCAAAAGCGTACATACTAAGGTGCATGCATGCACTATATAAAGTAAACCCTAATAAATGTAAAACGGCTGGACAGGCCCATAACCGAGAACACAATAGACCTAGACAAGAGGCCCAATGACGCAACACTTCTAAACCCAACAATCTCCCCCTTTGCGTCAATTGAGGCGAGAGATTACTGCTGCCGAACCTATGTGGTCTTTTTTACTGTTTTGAACAGCTTCAGTATGATAGCAAGAATAGTGCTTCGAAAGTTGATATACCACCGAAGCATGTCATTGAAAACCTTCTTTGCAGCATCATCATTGGATTTACATCTGTTTACTATATCCAGAATATGTTCAAGAGCAACAGTAGAAAACAGATGCTTGTCAGACAAGGCGAACAGGCACTTTAGTGGAGCAGCCGAACCTCCAACTTCTTTAGTAAACATCACTGTCAAGTGTTCGGTGTCAATCTTGCCCATACGCATCTTATTCACATCACTAGCTTTGCCAATGGGTTTGACAATGAGCTTCTTCCTCAGAGCAGAAGCAATCTCCTGATCAAGCTTTGCTACTTCATGAATATACGATACCAACATTCTCTTTATATGATCAAGAATGGGTTCGTACTTCTGCTCATTTGACAACAAAATGTTAGTCAACAGAATCCAGTCATGAGGATTGAGATTCGGCAAATCTGCAAGAGAAATGTCATGAACCGAATCTTCAGAACCATGAGCAACCCAGAATTTCACATTGATGAATTTCCCCGCGGCAACCGGCTTCATAACCTTGACCGTAGTAATCTTCTTTGGACTCCAGGTCAGATATTGAGGTTGCGAGAAAGCCGGATAATAATCAATCAGTTCTCTTTCAACCTTCGGGTCAGGTGAGGGTACAACAGCAATTGGCTCAAAACAGTGAAAAACGAATGCCCTTCGGGTGATCGGCATATCGAATTGCAAGTCTTTAGAATTAACCAAGTCAAAGGAAATGACTGGTTTAAGCCAATGAGTACTTGGGGATTCAATCGCTTCTTTCAGCAGATTTTCTTTTATCCATAATGGAAAGAGAGATTTACTTCGTTCCAAAATCTCATGGGCATCTTTAGCTTTCCTTTCCCTCTCTTCGGTTTCACGGGTTTTCTTTAACAACTCATCTTGATTTACATCTTCTTTTTCTCTACTTTCACCAACAATTTTCTTTCCTTTATCTTGAACAGTTGAACCCGAAGCTTCATTATTCTTCGGTTCTGTTGTGACACTTGGTTTAACAGGAGAAGGTGAAGGATTTTCGGTTGTTGGAGTTTGGCTTTTGGGGTTTTGTCTTGGTGGATCTTGACTTGCTTCTCCCCCTTGTTTTGGAAGGACGTCCGCCTCCGAAACACCCTCGATTCTGCAGAGAAGTGCAAGAGTTGGACGCAATTTTTCAGCCAAACGTTTCCTGATGGTGATGGTGAGAACCGTATCATGGGCATCAAGGAGATCGACCAGAAGAGCATGAACATCACCAACACAGGTTTTCACCACTGCACGTTCGGTCTTGAGATCATCAATCTCCTTCTTCGCTTGGGAAAGCTTGACAGATTGAGTTTTGATCAGAGTAGTCTGTCGAGCTAGCTCATCCATCACTTTATTTTCGAAAGCTAAATTAGCCTGGAGTGTGTCAAGACGAGAGTTGATAGACTGTTGCGGCGCCGAGTGATCAGTTTGGATGTCAGAGCGAACAGTTTCAAATTTCACTTGTTCGGCTTGTAGAGAAGAAACAAGCTTGTCGATAGTGGAATTAACTGTGTTTGCATTTTGCTGGGACTCAGCTTGTAGAGACTTCAAAACTTCTTTAGCATCAGAAATTAGTTTTTCGACTTTTCCGGTCGCTGTCTTAGTGGATTCATCGACGACTTTAGTTGCTTTCTCAATTGAAGATTTATGCTGTTGGACCAAAGTGGCTACTAAAGCTTTGATAGCAGCATCAGAATATGCGGAAGTAGAGGATTGAGATGAAGAGGCGAGCAAAGTATCAAGCTTCTCATTTAACTCCTTGAGATGCCTCTTGGTTACTGGAGCATCGTCATCGTCATCACTTTGAACAGTGTAGGGACTGTAGTGAGAAGTATCAAACTCCATATCAGCGCCACCGAGAACAGTATCGGATTCGTCTGAGTGGATTGGTGATAAAGGTTTTGAGGTAACGGGGGTTTCAAAACCTGAAGTTTGTGCCCTCGCATCAGATGCGTTGACAGGAGGTGTAGGTACAGTATAAGTGGTGGTGGTGGTTGATTCGGTGAATAATGGTGGTGGTAGAGGTGTAGAAGTAGGAATTTGAGTGGAAGTTGGAGGAGGGCATGGAGCGATTGATATCGGAACAGTAGTGTGCTGAGGAGAAGGAGGTGGAGATGGAATAGTGTTAGTAAGGATTTCCTCTGGAGAGAGTTCTCGGACCGAATCATCAAACTTATCTTGCTCCAGATCTTGTTCAACTTCAACATCTTGATCTGAAGGAACGTAGTCACTGTCACTAGATGATGGAGCTCTCGCCTTGTCTGCCATCTTTTTCAGATTTCGCTTCTTAGGAGCCGAAGGGTCTGACGTGGAACCCTTTCGCTTCTTTGGTGTGAAAGGTTTAGAAGAAGGCCCTTCTTGAATTTCCTTCCTTGAATCCCCTTTCTTGCCCCGTTTGGCTGGTTTATCAACCATATCAAGTGATTGTTGCATCTCTAGGGTTAACGGTGTGACATCCCCATTTTCACGGCCAGAAAAGACCGATTTTTGTTTATGCTTTGTTTGAAAATCAGAGTAACATTTTAAATAAAAGTGTTGCGGAATTTGTTCCCAAAATAAAATCTGATAAAGATTTATCAAAGCATTTCCGAAGAAATATATTTCATTAAAAACCTCGGGATGTCATGTTCGATACAGATTAAAAGCATAAACAGTACAATGTAAGCCTTACTACATTATTTCATATTTACAGGCCTACAATCCCTTATCTCTCGTCTAAACAACTATCCTCATGCGCCACTACCTGTAATACAAGAAACTGAGTAGGTCAGGCTTGGGAGCCTGGTGAGCACATAGGGTTTTCAACCCACAATAAATAAATTTATTAACTTTATCAAACTAATCAAACCCGATTACCCCTTCCCATTATCCTCACTTTATGTCCCTAAAACATCTAACACAAGGGACCTAGTCTAAGGACTTTCATCGGGGTGACAACAAATGCTTCGGGGGTTCCTCAGCAATTCATGTCAAATAAGGCAACCATGTGGCGGATGGAGTACTACTGGTGAGCACACAGTTCAAATAAACACCTACAGGTTGCGAGCCTGCTAGCGTTCCACTGGACTGTCTAGAATAGTTCGTGGTCGTCATCTATACTCCGCTAGATGACTAGATCATCAATAACATCTATAACGAGGCCTCTCATTATTTTATTTTGTCACACAACAACCATTACATCTACCCATGTTTTACCCAACACACTTTGTAGATATAAAATACATATACAGTTTAAATCATTTAAAACTTGAATAAAATCGTTCATCCAACATAGATAGCAAGTATACAGATAATATGCACACGTAGCACGTAATTTATATAAAATACTTCATATCTATGTGTAAGATGAAAGTAACTATGCACTCACTTGTTAAGGTGGTGATTCCGAACTTGGACAACACTTCGTTATTCTTAAAACAATTTCCTTCGACAAAACCTAGTATCATTACCACTAGGGTTTAGTCTAATATTCACTGAGACTAATTAATAGTCTAGCCATTATTACTATTATATAAGAGTTAAGCAACACTCTTATATAACTCATAATAATAGCCCATATAATTATTTTAAGGTCATAACAATGTTAATATAATTAATTAGAAGCTATATTAAAAATAGCGTAGGCGTAGCTCACTTACATCGGGTTTTCTCGAAAACGGGGCTTCGCTTGAAGCAGCGTTTCTGAACCGAAAGGCTCTTTTTCTCGGGGCTTCGGGAGCCTCGGGGCTTCCTTCGGGTTCTAGGGGGTTTACCCAGACTTAGGGGGGCTTAAGATAGGCTAGAGAGAGAAAGTAGTGAGAGAAAGAAGAGATTTTGGAGTGAGGAACTCGGCAACCTTCGCACTCCCTTTTATAGGCGCAACCCTCGGAAGAATGCTGGGTGTACCCTCGGTGGTACGCTGTGCGTAGGGGCAGGTGTCTCGCTTCGGGTGGGGCTACGTGGACTCTTCTGGACCGAGCAATGCAGCTGTACGCGGCGCGTAACTCCTTCCGACGCGGGGCGTACTTCGCATCTCAAGGAAACCTTCAGACTATGTAGGGCGTTCTCGGATTACGCTGGGCGTAGTCCTCGCACCAGCTGTCACCATCCGAAGCGAAGCGTGGGCAACAAGGAACGGCTGAGATTTGGCCACGTCATCGAGTTCGCATCAGGCTTCGTAAATTCATACTCCGACTTCAAAAATTCGTATCTTTCGCATACGAGCTCCGTTTCCGACATTCTTTATATCCACGCGTAGGCGGGAATGTACTCTACAACTTTCGTTTAGACTCCGTCTGCTAATTTTGACTTTATTTTAAAAGTTATATTTTTAATAGGCCGGGACAGGGTTGGTCCGTTAAAAATCTATAACTTCTTCATCCGACGTCCGTTTTCGTCTGTCTTTTTATCGTTACGCTAGTATTAACGAGATCTTTGATTCTCGTTTAGGTTGTGTCAGTTAAAAACCGATCGATCTAATATTCAAACTTCGGGATGTACACTGCTAAGCTGAATGGTGGGATGTCAAGTCCACCAAGCAAATTACACCCTTTGTTTGCAAATAAAACGTAATATAATGGTAAAAAGGGGTATCGATCCTCGGGAAAATGGTTGTATTCAATCACCAATGCAATCTAAAAGAACTATTGTAAATAAACTAACTAACTACAATTAAACTAAATGGGGGGTGTTATGATTGCTTGAAAACTAAAAGACTTGAATAACTAAAAACTTGCAATTAAGCAAGATAGTGAGATTCTCAAATATTGGAGAGAGTTAGTTAACTAAGGCAATTCAACACAATGAACATTTGTGTGTTTATCATTAGGATTCAACATGAAGCTTATAATTCATCCCAAATTGGTTATAGCAATCATGAAGCATGATATGCCAAGATTCCTCTTAGGTAGTATGGAGGTTGGGGAAGCCCACAACACACCTTCTTAATCAAGATCAAGGGTTTAATTGAAGCAATTGAACCCAAGAAGTTAATTAGCCTTAAGAAAGAAGGAATCCCCAAGTCCTAGAGGATGTCAATGCTTACACATCCATAAAGGAGCTATGATTCATAAACTAGAGATGATTTTTACCATCATAAAGCCCTTGTTCTAAGTTAATTCAATAATTCAATGCAAAACCAAAGAAATAAACTAACAACAGCTCATTCAAGTCCCAAGCTCATGATCAAAGCATTAAACAAGAACAAGAAATATGATCTAGAACCATAAACATAAGATAATTGATAATCTAGCATGAATCCTTCAAAAACCCACAAACATTCAAAGGTTTTAACCAAAGTTAACCAATATAGAGAGTTTAGCCACTCATGGCAATAGAACAACAATCACAAAAGTCTAATTGCATAAAGAAACTACCAAATAACTTGGAAAGATGAAAAGATATGAGTCTTGTGCTTCCAAATCGCCTTCTTCAGCTCTTCAATGGTGTAAAATCGAGATTATGGCTGCTATATCTGATCCCCCAAGGTTATGGTGTGCCAAATGACCAAAATGCCGAAACTGGGCAGTTGTGCGGGTACCCGCGTGACGAAAATTTCACATGCGCAAATGTTGTTGTAATGCTATTGGTCCTTCACTCCTCCACTCCACCCTTCCACTACCAAAGATTCCTTTGGTCCCCTCCATATCTATGTGATTTAAACCAACCAATCATCATTTAGCTACAAAAATGGATGCTCCAAGCCCAAAATTAATTATCCATGATCCATCTTCACAAGCCCACTTCATCCAAGCCTTTATCTTTTTAAGCCCAAATCTCCTTTGGTGGATCCGCCAAGCCCAATAATGCATCGAAAAGCCCACTAAGCCCAACTCCAGTCAAACCGCAACCACAATGAGCTCCAAAACCCTGCAAAATTCCTTATACAAAATAAAAAGTCCCCGATACGATCCATGATAAAGAAAATAAAGAATATACAATGCAATACTAATAAAAAGAGCTAAAAATCTAAAATAAACTAATAAAAATAAGGAAATAAAATAAGCTATCACTGAAACTTCGAAAAATCATAACTTCCTCATACGAAGTCAGATTTACACGTTCTTTTATGGACGCTCTCGGTTTAACATATTCTACGACTTTCGTTTATATCTACGGCTAAAATTCGCTCTCTCGTAAATTCACTATTTACGCTTCCCGGTGTCGTCCCGGTTACGTCGTGAAACTTTGACGGGTCATAACTTCTTCGTTATAACTCGGATTTCGGCGTTCGTTATATCCCCGAAATCCTTGTTTCGACCACTACAACTTTATGTAAAGATATCGGGCTTGTCTCACACTTTAATTTTGGCGCTTATTTTTGTTCTTTATTAATTATACCTTTATAATTAAGTATAAAACACATAAATTCACATAATTCACATAATACTCAAATATTTGATCTTTATTACTTCAAAAAGAGTTACAATAGTTGACCCAGACTATTACATCATCTATCAATGCTTAGCCCCGAAACACGGGCGTTACAATTCTCTCCCCCTTAGGATGATTCCGTCTTGGAATCATGCATCAGAAAACAGATGTGGATAGCGACTCATCAGCAAACAGATGTGGATAGCGACTCATCATATTTCCCAAGTGAGATTCGGCCCATTCGAATGTTTCCAACAGACTAGCACTAAGTCGACCATCTTGCGTCGTAATTTCTTAGTCTTACGGTCAACAATTGCCTCGGGCACTTCAATCAGCCTCTTATCCTCATCCATTCTTAACTCTGAGATTGGAATTATTTCGGGAACTTCTCCCGTGAACTTTCTCAGATAACACACATGGAAGGTATTATGAATACCATCCAGTTCTTCGGGCAATTTGAGCTTGTAAGCTTGGTTCCCAATCTTCTAAAGAACTTTAAATGGTCCAATAAACCTTGGACTCAACTTTCCTCATTTCCCAAATCTTATAAGTCCCTTCCACGATGAGACTTTAAGCAAAACCGAATCCCAAACTTCGAAGGTCATCGGTTGTCTTTTCTTGTCAACATAGCTCTTCTGACGATCCTGAGCTGCTAACATTCTTTCTCTAATCACCTTCAACTTCTCAGCAGTCTCATGGATTATCTCGGGGCCCATAAACTGCTTTTCCCCAGCCTCAAGCCAACAAGACGGCCTACGACACTTTTGTCCATATAAGGCTTGATAGGGTGCCATCTTGATGCTCGAGTGGAAACTGTTATTGTAGGAAAACTCCACCAGAGGTAAGTGCTCATCCCAGTTACCTTGGAACTCCAGGGTACATGCTCTCAGCATATCTTCCAGTGGTTGAATCGTTCTTTCGCTCTGACCATCAGTCTGCGGATGGTAAGCTGTACTCAAACACAACTTCGTACCCAATTCCTCTTGTAGACTTCTCCAAAATTTGGACGTGAAACGACTGTCACGATCTGATACAATCGTTATAGGAACACCGTGAAGTCTTACCACTTCCTTCACGTAAGCATTTGCAATCTTATCCATAGACCACCTCTCGTTGGCTGCTATGAAGTGTGAACTCTTAGTAAAACGATCCACGACTACCCAAATCATGTCGTGACCGTTCTTCATCCTGGGCAGTTTAGTCACAAAATCCATGGTGATGTCTTCCCATTTACCCATAGGTACAGGTAAAGGTTCTAAACTACCATATGGTTTCTGATGTTGTGCCTTAACTCTCGCACAAGTTACACACTCGGCTACATACTTCGCAACATCGAGCTTCATTGTCGGCCACCAGTAACAGGGTTTTTGGGTCCCTATACATTGTAGTGCTGTCGGGATGAATCGAGTACATGGTCTTGTGGGCTTCTTCCATCAGAAGATCTCTTATTCCTCCCGTCTTAGGTACCCAAATCCGATCTTGGAATACCTTCAGTCCTTGACTGTTTGTACCGAATACTAACGTTTTGCCCAAACGTTCTTCCTTTCGGTCATTCTTCTCTGAAGCTTCTTCTTGAGCTTTCCTGATACTTTCCACAATCGTCGAGACAACTTCTATTCTCAACGCCATTGGCCTTTTCCTTTCAAGGTTTACTTTCCAACTGAGAGCATCAGCGACAACATTTGCTTTACCGGGGTGGTAAAGTATCTCACAGTCGTAGTCCTTGAGTAACTCTAGCCAGCATCGTTGTCTCATGTTCAATTCTTTATGATTAAAGAGATACTAGAGACTCTTATGATCAGTGAAAAGTTTGCACTTCATGCCATAGAGGTAATGCCTCCATATCTTTAGAGCAAAAACTACCGCTGCCAACTCCAAATCGTGAGTGGGGTAGTTCTTTTCATGCTCCTTCAATTGTCGAGACGCGTATGCTATCACCTTTTCTCTTTGGGTCAGAACAGAACCCAACCCTACTCCCGACGCATCGCTATATACCGCGAAGTCTTCAACTCCATCGGGTAGAGAAAGAATCGGTGCTTCACATAATTTCTTCTTTAGCTTCTCGAATGCTTCTTCGTGCTTCTCGCTCCATGTATAAGTAGCTTCTTTGTGGGTCAAAGCTGTCAGTGGAGCAGCTATTGAAGAAAAGCCTTGGATAAACCTTCGGTAATATCCAGATAATCCCAGAAAGCTTCGAATCTCTGTGGGACTCTTCGGATGTTCCCACTTCATCACAGCTTCGATTTTTGCTGGGTCAACCATTATTCCCTCCTGGTTAACCACATGACCCAAGAATTAGACTTCTCGGATCCAAAAACCACATATGGAGAAATTTGCATACAGCTTCTCCTTCTTCAAGACTTCTAGGACTTTTCGCAGATGCTGGCCATGCTCCTCCTGGCTCTTTGAGTAAATCAGAATGTCATCTATGAACACTATCACGGATTTATCGAGGAATGGTTTACAAACCCTGTTCATCAAATCCATGAATGCTGCTGGAGCATTGGTTAGTCCAAACGACATAACCAAGAACTCATAGTGTCCATATCTTGTTCTGAATGTAGTCTTCTCGATATCCTGCTCTCTCACCTTCAGTTGATGATATCCTGACCTAAGATCGATCTTTGAGAAATAGCTCGAACCTTGCAGCTAATCGAAAAGATCATCAATCCTCGGCAAAGGGTACTTGTTCTTCACCGTTGCCTTGTTCAGCTCTCTGTAGTCTATACACATTCTCATGCTTCCGTCCTTCTTCTTTACGAATAACACGGAGCTCCCCAGGGTGATGAACTAGGTCTAATAAAACCGTTGTACACCAGATCCTGAAGTTGCATCATGAGCTCCTTCATCTCCGTCGGTGCTAGTTGGTACGGTGCTTTTGCTATTGGTGTTGTCCCTGGTAACAAGTCTATTCTGAACTCCACTTGTCTATCCGGTGGTAATCCGGGAAGATATTTGGGAAAGACTTTCGGATAGTCACACACTACTGGTATATTCTGCACCTCCTTCTTTTCCTTCTCAGCATCGATCACAAATGCCAAATATGATGCACATCAAACATTTTCTGGCTTTCATCAGGGAGATGATTCCCGAATTTACTCTATGTTTGTCCTCGTACACCATGAATGACCCTTTTCCGGGTGGGTTTACTCTTACTATCTTCTTTCGGCATAATATCTCGGCATCGTTGGCGCTAAGCCAATCCATTCCCAAAACGATGTCAAAACCATTCAACTCTATGGGTAACAGCTCTTCGTGGATTCGTTTCCGTTTAAGTCATTGACTATGTTCTTAATACGATCACTAACAGGTACGAACTTGCCACTGGCAACTTCTACAATCAGGGCATTATCAAGTTTTTCTACGGGCAATGCTAGTTTCCCACCAAACTTATGTGATACAAAGGAGTAGTTGGCTCCAGAATCAAACAGTATATTAGCAGGCAAACCATTTACAAGAAAGGTACCTGAAGCGACGTCTGCTGCCTCCTTCGCAGCCTCGAGCATCATCTGGAAGGCTCTCGCCTTCGGCTTCGGTGGAATGTTGGGCCTTGCCGCATCTTTCTTCTTCGGGAAATCCTTAGCAATGTGCCCTTCTTAACGACACTCGTACCACATCCTTTTTTTGGCGGTGCACTCATTGGCATAATGCCCTGTCTTCCCACACTTGTAGCAGGTCACCTCTTCGCTACACTTCCCGAAGTGCTTCTTCTTATACTTCTCACACCATTTTGCTTCATTTCCTCCTCCTCCAAACTTATTTGAACTGAACTTGCTCTTTTTATTGGGTTTAGCAGACCCCTCGAACTTCCTTTTCTCCCCAACCTCAACCTTACTGGCAGCTCTGCCCTTGATCATCTCCTCCACAGACTTGGCAGCCCAGATAGCTGCCTCCAGAGTATGTGCCTGACGTACCGACACCGCATACTCCCATGGCAGTCCCTTAGCCTACTTGTCAATTTTTGTTAGTTCATCTGGGACAAGACGCAAGGCAAACTCCATCTTCTCTGTGAAGTTGTTGGTGTATTCATCAATCGACATGCTTCCCTTCTTCAGGGTCAGGAATTGGTTCTCTAGCTCAAGCAAGTTTTGGGCTGAGCAGTACTTACGTTTGTACTGCACCAAAAACTCTGCTCATGTCAGTTGTAGGGGCTCATTGAGGCTCAAAGTCTTCCCCAGGGTGTTCCACCAACGCACCGCGCCTCCTCTGAACTTGCGTAAAGCAAACATGGTCTGCAACTTGCCTCTGCAACTTGCCTCTGCAACCACACGTCATGAAGGCTAGTTCTATCTCCGAGATCCAGTCCATAACTCCAATCGGATCCTCCTTTCTAGTGAAAGTCGATGGCTTGCAAGTCAGAAAATCCTTGTACTTGCATCCGTTTCTTTCGACTCTGTCGTCTTGGTTGTTCCTCCTATTCACTGGCAGATCAACTTGACTGACAGTCCTCCTGTAGTTCCCCTCCTCAGACTTCCCTTCGTTCAACTCGGGCTGTTCGATCGGTAAGGTAGCTTCCTCTCGATTCTGTTGGAGCAAACGTCTGGTTTCCTCCATTTGACGGTCCAACATCATCTGGATCATCGCTTGCACACCGGCCATCGTTATTGGCTCAGGAGCGGTTACCACAACCGGTATTTGCTCAATCACTGGAGGTTGGTTTCTATTTCCATTTGCATTCCCGGCTCCACTGCGGGTTCTTGCCATTTTGATCTATACACCGAATTTAGATCTTTATTTAGGTTAGTCGTTTAAACCGTCCTTATCACTCCGAAACGTTTACATGTTAGTTCTAATATCGTAGCCGTACGTTTAGAATCCTAAACACATAAGGTTTCCAGATCCGGTCGGCAATAGACCATAGATCCGAACAAATAACAACATATCAGGCACAAAGCATTTAGCTAGTGCTCACACCTCACAATCATCGCTTAGCATTCTAAATTTAAGTCTAGAAATCCTACAAACTCCTAGTTCGTTTAAACTAATGCTCTGATACCAACTGTGACATCCCCATTTTCACGGCCAGAAAAGACCGATTTTTGTTTATGCTTTGTTTGAAAATCAGAGTAACTTTTTAAATAAAAGTGTTGCGGAATTTGTTCCCAAAATAAAATATGAAAAAGATTTATCAAAGCATTTCCGAAGAAATGTATTTCATTAAAAACCTCGGGATGTCATGTTCGATACAGATCAAAAGCATAAACAGTACAATGTAAGCCTTACTACATTATTTCATATTTACAGGCCTACAATCCCTTATCTCTCATCCAAACATCTATGCTCATGCGCCACTACCTGTAATACAAGAAACTGAGTGGGTCAGGCTTGGGAGCCTGGTGAGCACATAGGGTTTTCAACCCACAATAAATAAGTTTATTAACTTTATCAAACCAATCAAACCCGCTTACCCCTTCCCGTTATCCTCACTTTACGTCCCTAAAACATCTAACACAAGGGACCTAGTCTAAGGACTTTCATCGGGGTGACAACACATGCTTCGGGGGTTCCTCAGCAATTCATGTCATATAAGGCAACCATGTGGGGGATGGAGTACTGCCGGTGAGCACATAGTTCAAATAAACACCTACAGGTTGTTAGCCTGCTAGCGTTCCACTGGACTGTCTAGAATAGTCCGTGGTCGTCATCTATACTCCGCTATATGACTAGATCATCAATAACATCTATAATGAGGCCTCTCATTATTTTATTTTGTCACACAGCAACTATTACATCTACCCATGTTTTACCCAACACATTTTGTAGATATAAAATACATATTCAATTTAAATCATTTAAAACATGTATAAAATCGTTCATCCAGCATAGATAGCAAGTATATAGATAATATGCACACATAGCACGTAATTTATATAAAATACTTCATATCTATGTGTAAGATGAAAGTAACTATGCACTCACTTGTTAAGGTGGTAATTCCGAACTTGGACAGCACTTCGTTACTCTTAAAACAATTTCCTTCGACAAAACCTAGTATCATTACCACTAGGGTTTAGTCTAATATTCACTGAGACTAATTAATAGTCTAGCCATTATTACTATTATATAAGCGTTAAGCAACACTCTTATATAACTCATAATAATAGCCCAAATAATTATTTTAAGGTCCTAATAATGTTACTATAATTAATTAGAAGCTATATTAAAAATAGCGTAGGCGTAGCTCACTTACAACGGGTTTTCTCGAAAACCGGGCTTCGCTTGGAGCAGCGTTTTTGAACCGAAAGGCTCTTTTTCTCGGGGCTTCGGGAGCCTCGGGGCTTCCTTCGGGTGCTAGGGGGTTCACCTAGACTTACGGGGGGCTTAAGATAGTCTAGAGAGAGAAAGTAATGAGAGAAAGAAGAGATTTTGGAGTGAGGAACTCGGCAGCCTTCGCACTCCCTTTTATAGGCGCAACCCTCGGACGAACGTTGGGCGTACCCTCGGTGGTACGCTGCGCGTAGGGACATGTGTCTAGCTTCGGGTGGGGCGACGTGGACTCTTCTGGACCGATCAATGCTGTTGTACGCGAGGCGTAACTCCTTCCGACGCGGGGCATACTTCGCATCTGAAGGCAACCTTCGGACTACGCGGGGCATTCTCGGATTACGCTAGGCGTAGTCCTCGCACCAGCTGTCACCATCCGAAGCGAGGCGTGGGCAACAAGGAACAGATGAGATTTGGCCACGTCATCGAGTTCGCATCAGGCTTCGTAAATTCATACTCCGACTTAAAAAAATCGTATCTTTCGCATACGAGCTCCGTTTTCGACGTTCTTTATATCCACGCGTAGACGGGAACGTACTCTACAACTTTCGTTTAGTCTTTGTCGGCTAATTTTGACTTTATTTTAAAAGTTATATTTTTAACAGGCCGGGACAGGGCTGGTCTGTTAAAAATCCATAACTTCTTCATCCGACGTCTGTTTTCGTCTGTCTTTTTATCGTTACGATAGTATTAACGAGATCTTCGATTCTCGTTTAGGTTGTGTCGGTTAAAAACTGCTCGATCTAATATTCGAACTTCGGGTTGTACATTGCTAAGCTGAAACTTCGAAAAATCATAATTTCCTCATACGAAGTCAGATTTACGCGTTCTTTTTATGGACGCTCTCGGTTTAGCATATTCTACAACTTTCATTTAGATCACTACGGCGAAAAGTCGCTCTATCGTAAATTCACTATTTACGCTTCCCGGTGCTGTGCCGGTTACGTCGCGAAACTTTGACGGGTCATAACTTCTTCGTTATAACTCGGATTTCGGCGTTCTTTATATCCCCGGAATCCTTATTTCGACCACTACAACTTTATGTAAAGATATCGGGCTTATCTCACACGTTAATTTTGGCGCTTATTTTTGTTCTTTATTAATTATACCTTTATAATTAAGTATAAAACACATAAATTCACATAATTCACATAATACTCAAATATTTCATCTTTAATACTTCAAAAAGAGTTACAACAATTGACCTAGACTATTACATCATCTATCAATGCTTAGCCCCAAAACACGGACGTTACAAACGTTCTTGGTCTTGCGGCTGGAAGGTTTTTGTACTCATTGATTAGCTTGCTGGCCTTTGAAACACACTGATACATGGACTCAAGAATTGAACCGATAAAAGAAAATTTGGTGAAATCAGCCACAATGATTTTTGTGGTGTGAAACGTAGCAATTGCAGACATCAAGGAATCTGCCATAACTGGAACTTGGAACTTCTCCATTGCTCGCTGTGTGATAATCGTCCAGAATCTCCCACAAGAAATCTCAGTGTGACGAGATGAAGAATTCAAACTTTGAATCAACTGAGCCCAAAGAACTGACCCATAGTCAAGGTTGATTCCATGATACAGACCATAGAGAATGGTCATGAAACCCTTGCTAGCACCATCAGAACCTGCAACACGTTCAGAAAAACTCTTCGATAGAAGAGTGAACAATCCATTCCATTGAGGAGGAAGGTAGGACTTCTTAACCTTGGTAATTGTAGTGAGAATGCCGTTATACCCCATGTTATAGAACATCTTGAAGAGTTGTACAGTGGAAATCGAGTCGGGGTTCACCAGTGAGTCTGCAGAGGGCAGCCCTAAAAGTGAACAGAATCAAGCCTTCGAGACTGAAGTCTTTTTATCAAAAATCTCAAACAAAATTCTTTCATCGGCCTTGATGTATTTTGCAGAAGAATAAACCTGAGAAAGAAGAGACATTGGAACAACGTCGACTTTGGTAAGGGCATTCACCAACGGTGAGTATTTCAGACATTCGACAATCTGCAGCATGTAGGGATCATAGGAGTATGGCACCAAGTTGATAATCAGATTCTGGTTGGGCTTGATTGTAAGGTGGGAGGATTGAGCGGTGTTGTCTTGAATGGAAGAAGAGTCTGCCATTGTTGAAGCTTGGTGAGGAAGATGAACAGTAGAAGAGAAGAAATCGCCTTGTGAAGTTTGTAAAGATGAGAACAGAATGCAGGAAAATCTTTTATACGATTTCCAGGAGAGAGAAAGTTCCCTTAATGATGATGGCGTGACGTACTGAAACGTCGCCTAAAAAGTAGCGATTTGACAACTGTCGTTCCCCAAAAGGTGTGTCAGGCGGCATGATGGTAGGATTAACGATTCAAATTCACGCGCCCTTTTCAAAATCTTATCCATTCATATTCTTTTTAGAGTAACCAATCGTTTCAAATTCCCTTTCGAAACCAATTCTCCCATTCCGCCATATATGCCAAAAATATTGATTGAGCATCTGTTACTTCTTTAATAGTAAGACCATCGTTGTGTTGTAGCAGCGAAACAACAATTTAGAAAATTGCCATTGAAACAACGAACCAGACTTTGGAAGATCATAAAGAACTTCGTGCATGAGTGTGTCAAAGAAAA
Source organism: Lactuca virosa (assembly GCF_052849685.1). Lineage (NCBI taxonomy): Eukaryota > Viridiplantae > Streptophyta > Magnoliopsida > Asterales > Asteraceae > Lactuca > Lactuca virosa. The sequence goes on along the minus strand of NC_136434.1, from coordinate 132,687,090 downwards.
AGAAATAATGCAAGTTATTTATATGTGATATTAGTGATGTCTTTTAAAGACACAAAACTGTGGATCCCGGGCACGAATCTCTTCCTTCAAAGTCAAGAGAGACTAAGAAGTGTCTGTGTGGTTTCCCGTTCAAGTACGATCAAATGCTTGTTAAGAAGCAATGAAAGGCATCTTTTCAAGATTCGGTTATAAGGGTGGCTTTTGCTTCAACTGAACTACGAACCTTGATATAAGACCGAAAGTCGAGTGAAGTACTTGTGTGGCCAGTGTAGCCAAAAACATCAAGTAGGTGGGTTCATTTTTCAGTGACTTAGTGATAGATTAAAAATCTCAAAACAAAATTAAAACTGGATCTTTTGGGTAGAAATGTCCTTGTGTTGGAGCATTTCATAAAGATCTCATAAAGTGAAATGAAAAAGATTTCATGGTACCGACCACAAATGTGGTTTCGTTAATACGTGGGTGAAAGCTAGAACATTTGATTGTTCACCGGCAATTCAGTTAAGGTATTGGATTGTGGGTTTCACTTAGTACATGGTGAAACGAAACTAAGATCATTAACACAGATTTTGTGTAACCATAAACCTCAGTGGTAAATGCTGAGAGTCTCAAGGGTTACGATTATGAAGCGTAATGTGATGGAGAAAAATATAAAGGTGGTTAAGGAACCGAAAGTACCTCTGCTATACAATAAGGACCGAGCAGATAACTCTTAACTCAGTGTGAGAAGAGTAAGGTAGATCATTACTTAAGTGATTTTGCAGTCTTATTGGGAAGAAACGATTTGTATATATCGAATCAGTAAGACTTCACTTAGAGTTTGTGAGGCTTTGGACAACATGCAGCAGCATGCTTCTAGGGACACTTAGCTAGTATACAGAGGAAGAATATATACCTTCCCCATAATTCATGATTGAGACAAGCAGCAAGACTGGTAGAAAAATAAAAGAAAATATTTTTGTATTTTTGATATATCTGAAAAATAAATAAAAGCAGAAAGGAAGAATATTTTTGTATTTTTGAATATTTCTGAAAAAGACATAAAAACAGAAAGGAAAAATATTTTTGTATTTTTGAATATTTCTGAAAAAGACATAAAAACAGAAAGGAAAAATATTTTTGTATTTTTAGATATTTCTGAAAAAAAGAAAGAAAAAACAGAAAGTAAAAAAGAAAATCTACAAAAGTATACAGAAAGTATCAACCGAATGTTCGCCTTTTGGATAGATGAGGCGAAATATACCGAGCATTCGGTTCAATTCGGTTACCGAAAAAATCAGAACCGAAATAGACCGAGCGTTCGCTCTATTTCGCTTGTTAGTTTTTATAGAGGCGAAAGCGAAGGTGAAACTTAATGAAGTGAAGATGGTTTCAGTACTGATTCAGCTTCCATCATTCCTAAGCCTTGGAGAATTCTATTGAAGGTTGCTTCAGGCAAAGCTTTCGTGAAAATGTCAGCCAATTGATCAGCAGATCGAACAAAGTGAACTTCGACATTACCATCTTCTACGTGATCCTTGATAAAGTGATATCGCAGTGCAATATGTTTCATCTTGGAATGCTGCACTGGGTTGTGACAAATATGGATTGTACTTTCTGAGTCACAATACAGGGGAATTTTCTTCATCTTCAGGCCATAATCCCTGAGTTGGCTTTGGATCCAGACGACATGTGAGGTACACGATGCTGCTGCAATATATTCAGCTTCGGCAGTGGATAGGGATACACAAGTTTGTTTCTTGGACTGCCAGCTGACTAGTTTACCATCAAGAAATTGACAACCTCCAGTTATGCTCTAGCTGTAATATACATTAGTGACCCTATCATTTGACGATAGAGGGTCATATAAGCAATCAGTTTTTCCAAGGATGGTGTCAACTTCGTCCCGAAATCCATTGGAACTTTCACTCTTGAGTCTCCCATCATGTCGAACTTTGCGAGTAAAGTCTTTGTGTAAGCCTCCTGATTGATAAAAATGCCTTCTGGTCCCTGTCTTATGTTCAGGCCAAGGAAAAAGTTAATCGGACCCATTGAGATCTTATCAAATTTAGTCTCCATCAATTTTTGGAATTCAACTGTTAAGTTGGGATTCATGGAACCGAAGATGATGTCATCAACATAAACTTGGACTATCATAAGGTGGTCACCCTCTTTCTTGCGAAAGAAGGTTGGGTCAACTGAACCTTGCTTGAATTTAGACATTTTTAGAAAGCGAGTTAAAGTTTCATACCAAGCTCTAGGGGCTTGCTTTAGACCATAAACTGCTTTGTCAAGAATGTAGCAATGATCAGGATATTTTTCATTCACGAAACCCGGTGGTTGTTCAACATATACAGTTTCTTCCAATTCCCCATTCAGGAAAGCACACTTAACGTCCATTTGAAAAACTTCAAAATTCTAATGTGTTGCGTATGCCAGAAAGATACGCACGGATTCTAACCTTGCAACTGGAGCGAAGGTTTCTTCATAATCGATCCCTTCTTCCTGACAATATCCTTTCACTACAAGTCTCACTTTGTTCCGTATCACATTCCCTTCTTTATCCATCTTGTTACGGAATACCCATTTTAAACCAACTACGGATGCATCCTTTGGAGTAGGAATCAGTCTCCAGACTCGGTTTCTCTCAAACTCGTTGAGTTCGTCTTGCATAGCCTGTACCCAATCAGAATGATCGAGTACAGTGTAGACCATTTTCGGTTCTATCTTGGAGACAAACGAATTAAACATGCAATATTCCACTTGTGAGAATAAAGCAGTTTGTTTTGCTTTAACTTGAGAGCGTGTGAGGACTCTCTCAGAAGATTCACCAATCACTTGTGTTTTAGGATGATCTCTTGTCCATTTAGTGAGTTGAGGGTAATCTGGATCATAGGTAGGATGTAGTTCAGCATTTACTTATTCTTCAAATTCTGACTGAACGTCCAAATTATCATTTGTATTTTGATTCTCCCCCTCGAATGATGAGATGGTTTCAACATCAGGTTCAGAGTTCTCCCCCTCAATTAGACTTTCATGGGTCTTGGTTGGAGATGAGTTCTCCCCCTGGAGAGGCGAAGCTTGTTCACTTGATGAAGGCGAATCCTCCCCCTGCAGTGGCGTGCTGTCTTTTGGAGTGCTATCATTTGGCGAGCTTGAAGCATGAGGTTCGATTGGACTCTGGGGTTCACTTTCCATGTCTTTTGCAGCGCCATTGATTATCTTCTTTAGGTTATCGATTTTGCTATCTTCTGCATACGCTTCAAAGTGGATGGCCTTTTCTAGTTCGTCAAAAAGCAACATGTACTCTTCAAACAGGTTGGATATCGGTGCACTGACTTTACCAGTAACAGGAAAGATTTCCTCCGTGGAACCTTCTCTTGATTGGAATTTCTTCATGTAAATCTCATCAAATGTGACATCATAGGTTTCTTCTAACTTCTTTGATCTTTTGTTGAGAACCCTATATGCCTTGGAAGTTAGAAAGTACCCCAAGAAAATCCCTTCATCAGCTTTCACATCAAATTTGTTTCGGTTCTCTTTGGAGTTGATGATGAAACATCTGGAACCGAAGACATGAAAAAACTTTACGTTAGGTTTGTGATTATTAAGAATTTCATAAGGAGTGATAGAAAATCGCTTATTGAGAAAGGATCGGTTCTGTTTATAGCAAGCTGCAGCGATAGCATCAGCCTAGAAATACAGAGGAAGAGAAGCGAAGCTGAGCATGGTTCGGGCTGCTTCACACAAGGATCGGTTGCGTCCTTCAACCACTCCATTCTGCTGAGGAGTGTAAGGAGCAGAGAAATTGTGTCTGACTCCCTTTTCGGCTAGAAATTCTTCAAACTCTTTGTTCTTGAATTCCAATTCTTTATCGCTTCTGATGTTACGAACTAGCTTTTGCAACTGAGCTTCCACTTGCTTTATAAAGTTCTTCAGCTTTGGAGTAGCCTCTGATTTCTGTTTAAGAAAATATACCCAAGTGAAACGGGAAAAATCATCAACAATAACAAGTATAAACTTACTACCGCCGATACTCTCAATTGCAGATGGTCCACATAGATCAATATGAAGAAGCTCAAGAGCCTTGATGATCTTTGTATTTATAAGAGTTGGATGACTCTTTCTGCTTTGCTTTCCCATTTCGCATGCAGCGCATATATGCTCCTTATCAAACTTCAAGAGGGGAAGACCTCTCACATGATCACCAAGCACGAGCTTGTTGATATCTTTAAAGTTGAGGTGCGAGAGTCTTCGGTGCCATAACCAGCTTTCATCAGAGTGAGCCTTAGTTAGTAGACATACAGCAGGCTTCCCTCGTATCGGATTTAGATTAAGTGGATACATCTCGCCTTTTCGTTGCGACTTCAGTAGAACCGTTTTCGTTTTCTTCTCTATGATTTCTGATCCTTCATCATCGAACGAAACCTTCAGACCAGTTCCCACAACCAATTGTGAAACACTGATTAGGTTGTCTTGCAATCCCTCAGCATAGGCAACTTTACGGATTGAGAATCTCCATTTGTAATCATCCCGTAGCCTTTTATCGTACCATAAGAGTTGTTTCCGTATTTGACACATCCACCATCTTTGAGAGCACGAAACTCCCTCAGCTCTTCCTTCCTTCCTATCATGTGACGCGAGCAGCCACTATCAATATACCATTCGTTGTCGAACTACCCGTCACGTATAATCTGCAAAAATTAAGCAGATTTAGGAACCCAAATTTGTTTGGGTCCTAGTGAGCCTTTTACAGGACAAGGAAAAGCAATAGAAAGATCAACCATATACATTTGTTTTATTAAAGTGGTTTCGTCTTTTCTTTTAATTGTGAAAACTTTGATGTTATTTTCTTTGTTTGAATCATTTTGTTTTTCTCTATGTTGATTCTTAACAACTCCTTTCGTATCCTCCCTAGGTTAGTAGTTTTCTTCTTTATTTGCCCTTCTGAATCGGAGTCGAGCTTTCCCTTTCCTTTAAAATCCTTGAGAGGAGTTTGATTCGGTTGAGAGCGAGGATGGTTGTTTTTCGCGGTGAACTTTCTTGGTGATAATGACATGTGAGCAAGTTGTCCCTTTTGTTTCTGTGAAGCACAAGAATGACAATGAGAACACTGCTTGGGTTTCGCATGCGAATTTAGTTTCACTCTTTGAGAGGAAGACTTTTCTTTATGCACATAGTTAGAGTTCTGGGATTGCCAAAACTGCTTCCTTTCGTTGAGATTCTTCTGATATCTCCTGTTTCGTTGATGCTTTTGCTCTACAAGTTGCTTGGAAGATTTGTGAATATTCACATTCGGTTTCGGTTTCCTTGCATGAGTTTCGCTCCTTACTGACTGAGATTCTCTTGTCCTTTTGGTCTCTCTTTGAGCTTCTTTTGTACCACTTGTACTTGCTTTAGCGAAGTTAGATGGCTTATTGATTGGTTCAGCCACGTATCTACCTTTCACCATCCAAGAGGTTCGTTCCGATAATCCTTTCGTTTCATCTGCATTATCAATCGGGGATGACCAAAAGTACTCATCACAGCCATCAGCATTATCTTCATCTACCAAGGAAGTTAGCTCAACAGTTTTCTTCTTGGTAACTCCAGTGGTGGTGTATACTTGATTCGGTACAGTTTGTACCTTTCGGTATACCACAGCCTTTTCATTCAGGACTTTGTTCTGGTCTTTAGACGATCGAGCGAACTCAACAGAGTTTTCAGATATAAGGACTTTTGCTGGTTCGGGTTCGGTTTTAACAAATTCAGTACAGTCAACCACGTCTTATACAGAAATTTCACTCATATCATCTTCCTCGTCAAATTCAGAAGTATTGTTGACATCAATCTTGTTCTCTGAACTTAACTTGGTAGTCAATGAATCAAAAATCTGTACGGTTTCGGTTTTAATTTTCAACTTATCATTTTCATCCAATACGTTTTTAAGCATGTCCTTGTGGTCTTTTGACTTAATAAAGGACTCAATTTTGTCCAGACCAATCCTATAGGCAACAGTGGTTTCTTCTGATGAGACAATTGATTCACAATTATAACAATCAGCATCTATTTCGTCTTCCTTTAGTTCAAGAAAAGGCAAAATCATTTGGTGAATCTTTTTGCCTATATCGCAATCTAGATGCAACTGAGTAATATTTGTATAAATACGCTTAGCAATTAAACAAAAAATATTCCTTTGTTTCAATAATTTCAAATTGTCTCTTTGCAAATATATCAATTCATCTCTTGCCCTAACCAACTCTAACTCCTTCTGCTCTATCCACATCCTTCGCTCCTCATTCTTGGACGACACCCTGCTAATTTGATCAGTTAGGTTAGCATTTGTGAGGCAAGTTTGTTTTAGGCTACCACTTAGATTAGAAAATTTAGATTTTAAATCATTTAATTCCTTTTCATAGATAGAAACGGGTATTTTGAGTGTTGTGAGAATAGAATTTACCTTCTTGATCAACTGATCACATTCGTTGATCTGTTCTCCAACTGGTTTCGCTGTGAAGCATCTATCCCCCCTCTCTTTTGCTTCATCATCCCCGCCATCTGTAGTGTAACCTCTCACTTGTGACACCCCAGCCGTCACCATCAAACACTTTCCTGCCAAACCAGAACCTTCTTCTTTCGCTACGAATGCCCTGCGATGAGTGGGCTTGCGTACTTCCTCATCTTCCGAATCAGTAGACCAAATCTCTACTCCCCTGAACTCGTTTTCTTCAACATTTTCCTGCACAAGTAACACATGCATGGATTTATCGTTAGACTTCTTTTTCTTGGCTTCTTCAAGCTTACGAGTGTGGTAACCTTCATCGTCTTCATTCTCTTTCTTCTCATTCATTCTTCTTAACATGAACTCTTTTGCTAGATGGTTTTTGCCATGAAAATAATTGCAGTCATAGCCCGAATCACCCACAAGTTTGCTCTCTTTCTCTTCCTCTTCTTTCTGAGGAGCACTTTTAATCTCCTCTTTCGCCTTCTCCGAACTATAGCTTCCCTGCCAGTTTCGGTTCTTGGCTGGGAACTTCTTTCTTGCAAACTGCTTGGGATTGGATACCATCAGTGCATATTCATCATTTGTCAGATCACATTCAGAAAGGTTAGATTCAGTTTCTACTTCAATCAAATTCTTACCCTTTGAGATAAGAGCCAATAATCCCATTCCGGAAACCACTTTCGTTTCCTTGGTCACAACACTTTCATGAGATTTGAGAATTCCCACGAGCTTCTCCAACGAATAGGATTTAGACTGTTCATGAGCTTTAACAGTTGAAACCACAGCCATCCATTCTGGCCTTAGACCATTCATAAAGGTGACTTTCTGCTCGATCACCTCTCTGCCAATTCCATGCTTGATCATCTTGCTGAGAAGATGGTTGTAACGATTGAATGTTTGAATGAGACTTTCATCTTGCTTTTGCTTGAACTCATCGAACTCTGAAAGCAGAAGAGTTTGAGTAGAGTGTTCGAGATCCTCATCGGTGGAATACAACTCCTTAAGTCGATCCCAAATCTCATTTGCAGTGGTACATGCACTCACCAGACGAAAGGTGTCAGATTGTAAAGCGAATCTGATCATCCTCATTGCTTTTATGTTGCTAAGCAACTTGTCCTTCTCGTCTTGAGTAACATCTTTCACGTCAATCATCAGCTGATTATACTCCTTTTGAGTCTTGATGGTTCTTTCGGTTCCAGTATGAGAAAAAGGACCCACAGTAATTGCTTCCCAGATTAAATATCTGTTGTCCTCTGAACCCAGGACATAATCTTCAAAGTGAAGATCCCAGACTTCATACTCTTGAGTATACAAGATTGGAATCCTTGTAGTCGATCCAATGCTGTTGGAGATGTTAATGGGATTGGTTTGAGATTCGTCGTGAGACATAATGACTTGATCTGTTTACCTGTCAAGAATCAGACTTGTAAAGAGGTATTAGGGCAATATTGATATCTTTGAACAACGCCAATGAAGAGATGACGGCTCAACAGATTCAATAAAAGCGGAAACCCTACAAATATTCTTCAAACAGAAGAGATGCGAATTATTTACACAGTCTCCTGCTCTGATACCAATTGATGAGATTAAAACGTTTAGATCGATAAGATTCTTAAACAGATAAATCAAGAACACAATGAAAATAATAACACCAGATGAATCAATGCTTGTGTCGAATGATTAATCACTCACGACCTCAAAAGAACTCTATGAAGAATTGCTACTGTAAAGGTGTGTTAGGGTTACAATACGATCAAAAGAATAAAACTATCAAAAGCGTACATACTAAGGTGCATGCATGCACTATATAAAGTAAACCCTGATAAATGTAAAACGGCTGGACAGGCCCATAACCGAGAACACAATAGACCTAGACAAGAGGCCCAATGACGCAACACTTCTAAACCCAACAAATGTATATGTTTTTATATGTGTGTATGTGTCAATGGATGTGTATGTATATGTGAATGTATGTGTATGTGTGAATGTGTGTATATATGAATATATGTGTATGTATATATATGTATGTGTATGTATGTGTCTATGGGTATATGTGAATATTTGTGTATGTATATGTATGTATATGTGTGTATGTGTGAATGTATGTGAAAGGAGTAACGGATCGAAAAGGTGCACACCGCTTTATACATTTAGATATTATGTATAATTTTGGGAAAATATAGATAATCATGTATAATAGAGGTGTGAAAAAAACAACGTTAAAAAACAATATGCCTGAAATCTCGAAAATAAGGAAAATCTGTCGGTAATTACCGATGGATTTTCCATTTTTCGAGATTCCGGGCACCAAACGTCGTTTTTCTCGCTTTGTTTTTTTAACACCTCTATTATACATTATTATCTTGTTGGATTAGGTGTCTAAGACAATAACTAATTTGGTATATACTTGAATTATTAACAAAGTCTTTTAGGTCGCCCTCAAACCTGGTAAATAAATAGGATGAATTTTGGAGAGAGAGAGAGACTGGTTTATTAATTTATTTTATGATTAATAAGTTAATTAGAAATAAAATAAATGAGTTATTAATATATTATGAGATAATATATTAATTGGAAATATTATTGTTTAATTAAAATGTAATCAGAAATTAGTTTGAATTAATTTTGGGATTAATTGGATTAATTAAAAGTAGAATGACTAAATATGACAATGTTCAAAAGTTGAATATTGACCAATTGTAGAACCTACCATAGATGTGACGGTTTCTAGAGGGTTTCTAGAGATTTTCTAGTGCTTTTCTTGGGCTCTAAGGAAGTTTGGATGCCTTAGGGGAAAGAAAAAGAATTAGGGTTATCTAAAAGTAACATGTCTTATCTATAGCCACCCTATCACCTATATAAACCCCCTTGGGTTTGATTTTCGGAATTCAACTCATTCCCAGAGAGAAAATCCAAAATTTTCATCTCTCTCTTTTCTCTTCGTGTTTCTTAGTTGCTAGGGTTGGGTGTGAACTATTAAAAGGTATGTATGTTTCACTTATGAATTTCTATTTCGTTAGGGTTATGGTAGCTTGTTCAATTCAAAAGTATGTTGAGTTTATTTGAGAGACCTAGATCCTTTAGGTTGCATGTGCCCAAATTCTTAATTGTTAAGTATTTCCCGCTTTGTGCATTGTTATTGTAACTTCCCTAACCTATCATATCTATACTTTCCCAAACTTATACATAATATCTACATGTGTATAGTAGTTTGCACCTTTCGATCCGTTACTCATTTCATATACATTCACACATTCACACATATACATACATACACATACACATATATTCACACATACCTATAGACACATATACACACATATATTTAGAGATACACATACATTAACACAAATACATTCACATATAGATACACATACATTCACACATACACATACATTCACACATACCCATTGACACATACATATACACATAGATACACATACACATATATTCACATACACACTTATACATATATACACATTCACATACATACATACATACACAAACATTCACACATACCCATAGACACATAAACACACATATATACAAATAATAATAATAATAATAATAATAATAATAATAATAATAATAATAATAAAATATAATAATAATAATAATAATAATAATAATAAGAAAACAAAATCTATAGCGTATAAAATAAAAAGTGCAGGATGATAGTATGGATGTGGCATGCCCAGCCGCTTGGTAAGTTTCTTGGTTGTTTACACGATTGACTCGAGTTCAAATACCACCCAAAACATTTTCTTAACGTTTTTCTCGCTATACCGTCAAAGAACCGACGGTAATCCCTTTTCGTCGGAAATTTGTAGGGATTCCATCGGTATAGTTTTAAATGAAAAACTGATATACGCTTTTCAGCGCTCGTGAAACACTTAGACAAAAAATAACTCAATCATAGCTCCCTCTCTCTGTGAACGTAGCCTTCCTTTTCCACTGTGACACATGCTTCTCCTTCTTCCCCCATTTCTCCAACTACATTTCCTCCGTTTGGTCGCATACTCCGGCGCATATCTCTGGCGCATCTCATCTCTCCATTACCCCTCTTTGCTCGATTTCTTGTCCAATAAAGGTAAAACCTTAGATTTTTTTGATGTTACTTCATGTGTACATCTTTATATGCTTAATTTGTTGATAATGTTGATTTGTTTTGTTGAATATGAGGTTTTAAGTTAAATGTTAAGAGGGTTTGTTTGTTTTGTTGTATCAAGAGGAATTGAACAAAAAGTGATTCTTTTATTTCTTTATTTATTTGGAACCTGTGATTTTAGGTAGGAACAAATGTTAGGTTGAATTTTAATTTGTGTAAAAATGTCAATTGTTAAAATGTTAGGTTAAATTGTTAGATTTGTTTAAAATGTTAGATAAATGTTAGGTTAATTTGTTAGTTTTGTTGAAAATGTAGATAAATGTTAGGTTAATTTGTTAGATTTATTGAAAATGTTAGATAAATGTTAGGTTAATTTGTTAGCTTGGTTGAAAATATTAGATAGATGTTAGGTTAATTTGTTAGATTTATTAAATTTTATAAAAAAATGTTGAGAACTTCAATTTGTTGAAAATGTTATGTATCATTTGGAACCTGTAACTGTAAGTAGGGAAAAATGTTAGGTTGAATTTGAAATTGTGTAAAAATGTGAATTGTTCAAAAGTTGGGTTAATTTGTTAGATTTGTTGAAACTTTTAGATAATTATTAGCTTAATTTGTTAGTTTTGTTGAAACTTTTATAAAAAATGTTGAAAACTTAAATTTTTTGAAAATGTTATGTATCATTAGTTATATGTGTTATATTAAATGGTATGTCTAATGGACAATGGATGTACACGAAGATTAAATGGCATTTCTAACATTTCTATATTAGTGATCGAAATGTTGTCTAATAGAGAATGGATGTACATGAGGACTCTTGATAGTAATCGTTTGTTTAATACCTAATGGCCACATTATGCCAGTTTCTTTTTTTTTTTTTTTGGGGGGGGGGGGGGGTTCTTACTCGAATGCAACAAACATCCAACGTATTATTAGGGATGGTGTGGAAGTTTTAGAAATTAGATGTCCGTGTGCGAAATGCAAAAATATTTATTACCTCTCGAGAGAATTGGTTTTTAACCATCTTATTAGCCGAGGATTCATGAATTGTTATTCACTATGGTATTTACATTGCAAAATATATTCACTTTGGTATTTACATTGCAAAATATATTCATGAATTGTTATTCACTATGGCTATTCTATTCAAGGAAGACGGCCAAACATTTAACCTGACATTCAGATCATCCAGTAGATCTAGAAAAGATGATACATCCCAGTGAAGGTAAAGCATGAAATCATTCTGATGGAACCTTTCCTGATTTTGCAAAAGAGACGTGCAACATTCGTCTTAGGTTGTGCACCGGTGGGTTTAGTCCTAATAATTCAAACACGACTCCCAAATTCATGTTGGCCAATGTTTATCACTATTTACAACCTACCTCCTTGGTTGACTTTTAAAGATTATTACATACAACATCCATTGATCATTCTCGGGAAGAAGATCCCCGGAAAAAATTTGGATGTTTTTACAACCTTTGATCGACAAGTTGAAGATGTTGTTCACAAATGGCATCGAAACTTATGATGCCTCTCGATCGACCAATTTTTCAGATGAAGGTTTTACTTTTATGGATAATTAGTGACTTCCCTGCTTATGAAATGTTGTCCGGATGGACCACTCATGGTACTTTAGGTTGCCCATATTGCATGCACCAAACATAATCAATCCGGCTTTCCAATGGAAAAAAACTATGTTGGTTTGACTGTCATAGAAAACATGTACCTGAAAGACACATATTCTAAATGATACGGTTAACTTTTTAAAGGAAAGAAAGTGAAGGGTCATGAAGTGCATGTTCCATCCCCAACCGGAGAATATATTTTGGGAAAAATACAACATTTCCCCACTTTATACAACGATACTCCCTATGGTCCAAATTATATAAAACCTCATGGTTTTGGTATTACACATAACTGGGTAAATAAGAGCATCTTTTGGGAGCTTCCATATTGGCGTCACCTGTTGATCCGACACAACCTCGATTTGATGGATATCAAGAAGAATTTTTTTGAAAATATGTTTCATACTTCGATGGGAACCCCAAAGTCCAAAGAATATAAAGGCAAGAAAGGATATTGAGATGCTATATGACCGGACTATACTAAACCCCATCAGGGAAAACAATAGGAAGACTCGAAACAATCTTGGAGATTACACATTCAAAAAGGAAGACGCTAAAAACATATGTGTTTGGTTGAAAAAAATCTAATTTCCTGACGGGTATGCATGAAATATAGGTAACTGCATAAACATCAAAGATTACAGTTTTTATGGTTTCAAAAGCCACGACTGCCACATGTTTATGCAACGATTGCTTCCGTAACCGTAAGAGGGTGTATTCCAACAAAGATTTACGAGGTCATATCGGAGATATCTATGTACTTTCGAGTATTATGCTCGAAAACGTTGCATCTGTAGGGCTTGGTCGATATGAAACTCGGTATTATACAAACCATGTGTAAGTTCGAGAAAATATTCCCTCCTGGCTTCTTTGATTCCATGGAACACCTGCTCATACATTTAGCTGATGAAGCTATTGTTGGTGGTCCAGTACAATACAGATGGATATATCAGTACGAGAGGTATCACCATATGTTAATATTATATATCCAACATTTTTAAAGTTGTTTATGGTATTCCTAAAACACCATTCATACTTTTTAAATATAGTAAACTGGGCAAAATTAAAAGAAGAATCATGAACAAAGCAAGGGTTGAGGGTTCAATCGTCATTGAGCATCTAGTGAATGAACTTGCTACCTATTGTTCTTTAGATTTTGACTCGACGATTGAGACATGCCATAATCGAGAGGCACATAATTTCATACCACAAAGTCACAGATTTTCAAGTGGAGAAGCTCCACTTAGCATCTTTGTCGTCCCATCAAGAATATTATATGAAAAAAGTGGAAAACAAAACCCTTGAGTGATAAAGACCTTCACAAGGCGCACACCTACATATTACTTAACTGTAAAGAAGTTAAACCTTCCATCCTCGAGTTTGATGAATTGGTCATGACAACGAATCAAAATGAACACGTTTCGGATTTAAAAGATAAATACTTTGCTAACTGGTTTGAAGCTGGAGTCAGTAGAACCAGTTCAATAGTACTGATTATTGTAATAGCCCGTTTATGAATAAATAAATGAGCAAATTAATAAATTAATAGTAGCCATGAAATCCGTAATAATATAACAACGTGTTGGTCTCGAGGGTTAATTGTTACAATTTTAGAAGTTGGGGGGGGGGGGTTAAAAGTGTAAGTTCTAGATTTAATTTGAAAAGGATTTCAGAAGTCAGGGTGCGTTTAGTAATTAATGGACTTAAATTGAAAAGATTTGAAGGCTTAGGGGGGCTGCATGGTAATTATTTGGACTTAAGTTGAAGGGTTTTTGGATGGCTGGGGTTAAAAAGGTAAATTTCGGACTTAAATTGTAAGGGTTTTCTGAAGGAGGGGTTAAAAGAGTAAATATGGGGTTTATTTCGAAATAATTTCTGAAGGGAGGGACTATTTATGTTGTTAGGGGATGAAGTTTGTAATACCGGGTATTTAACCCCAACGTCAGCGGGCATCAACACTAACCCTAAATATTTGACCAGCCGCCACCTCTATGGTCGGCCGCCACCCTCTTGCTCCTCCTACCACCGAGCCGTCGTTGTGCCACCCTATTGAAGACGGAAACCTCCATTTGACGTCATGGCAGCGAGAGATCGGAAGAAACTCACCCTAGGGCATCGTTGTCACTATTTCCGGTGGAACCGCCACCCTCTTCGCGCTTCCTCTGTTCCGCCATCTCGCCACTGCTGCACAACCCACCGGTGATCCCGTCACCGGCGAAGACATGGACGAAGTGGAGATCGTCGGAGGAACCAACGTGTAGCCGCTGCTTTCATCGTGGCTTGTTGTGGCTGCCGCCATATTGTTTTTCTGCCACCTTTGACCACCGTGTGTGGGTGGCTGTGAGCATATATTGGTGGGTGAGTGTTTATTTTCTGATTGAGTGTAGTATGAAGTGAGTTTTGTGTGGCTGGAAAACCAAGGAGGCTACCACCACCACCAGCTAGCCACCGCCGACCACCGCAAGGTGGCTGTGTCTGTGTTTGTTGTATTAGTGTGTGTGTGTGTGTTTGAGTTAATTGGGTTTTTTCTTTGTAATTGTAATTAGCAAAAAAGAATAATAATAAGAAAACTCAAACCACCACCGTAGGGTGGTGGCTGCCGCCTCCTGCCGCCACTAACCGTCGGGTTGGGTGTCGGTGTCCTTTTGCTTGCGTGTACTTGATTTTTGGATGTTTGGACAAAATCGACTAGAGAACCTAACCACCACCGTGAGGTGGTGGCCGCCGCCGCGAGCCACCGTTGACCAGCACTACCCGAGGTGGTGGTGGGTGGTGCCCGATTAGCGAAACCCTAATGTGCTTAATGAAACCCTAATGGGCCTAATGAACCCTAATTGATCAAAAGACCTAGCTATTGGGCCTATTGGGCTATGATTGGGTTAGAAACCCTAATTAGGGTTTACAAAACCCTAATTTTGGACATATGGATCTTGGACTTATCGGGACCCACATTTGGGCCATTGGCATGGAATTGTGAATTACACCCAATCACACCATATGACCTATCTAGTAGGGTGATGGACTTAATGGATTAAGTCCTTAATGGGTTAAGTGAGAAACACTTAACCCTAATTGTCATTTTATGTGAAACCCTAATTTCACTTGGGCTTTATGTTGGGCCTTTCTATTGGGCTTTGGTGATTGGGCCAATATTAGGCCATCCAAGAACAATCAAATGGACTAGAATAATTTAATGGGCTTTAGGGTAAGGCTCATGTAAGGGGTTTGGGCCCAATTTGGAAAATTGGGCCATAGATGGGCCATAGTTTCGGCCTTCATGATTATATGATATTGGGCCATTAGAATGTCAAATGTTGGACTGGCATAAATGGTTGGGCCTTAGAATAAGACCATGTAAAGCTTTAGGCCAAATTTTGAAAATTGGGTCATATGTTGGGCCTTGAGCCATAGTTGGACTTTTGGGCGTTTGGTTTGGGCCTTGGGCTTGAATCAAGCCAAGTTAGGGGTAGAGTAGTCTTTTGCCCCCAAGCATGGACTTATGGTTATGTATTGGAACCTAATTAATAATTGGGTGTTATTTTGATGTTGACAGTTCGGGAACCTGTCATCCAACAGCTGGGTTTGGGTCTGTGGAACTTCAGCAGTGTGAGGTGAGTTACCTTCTAGTAGTGATGGGTCTACGGCCACAATGTCGGCCCACTAGTAGGAGTTGTATGTTAGATGATTGTCTTTGTGATAATTATCTATGTTTGCTACTACCTGATGTGTTTTATGTGCTAGCCTGATATGATGTTATGTGATAGTAACAGTGGGGGGAATAGTCCCCGTATTACGGTTATTAGGACCGTAGGGTAGGCCGGGCACCCCAGATATGCCTGACAGTATGTTTATGATATGTTTTTATGTGATAGAGGTAGTAGTAGGGGAGTAGTCCCCGTGTTACGGTCGTTAGGACCGAAGGATAGGTCGGGCACCCCAGATATGCCCGACAGTGTGTTATGCTATGTTATTGTGTGGTAGTAGTTGGGGTGAAATAGTCCCCAGAGCCAGTTGAGATAAACTGGAGGGTAGGTTAAGCACCCCAGAACTGCTTGACATGGGTAGGTCAGCACCCCAGTGTGACAACCCGAAATTTCTATCTTATAAAGTCAATCAATTCAATCAAAAGTCAAACTTGTTTCTGTTATATTTTAGCATTGTTAAGAGTCTGTTTGAGAGTTTTAAGCCTAGTACACTCAAGGTTTGTGTGTTAGGATGTGTTAGCTCGGGTTCTTTGAGTTGCAATTGAGCTGAAAACTCCATCAAAAGGGGTTCACGACCACATCTAGACTCCTGGTCGTGAACAAGTCCCCTATATAAACAAATTTGGCTCATTTTCTACACTTTTTCAAATCCTTCAACCCTAGCCGTGAACACTCCTCATTCTCTCTCAACTTCTTCAACCATGAACACTAATCAAAGCTACCAAAATGTAAGTATCTCTTCCATAAGATTGTTGTCCATTAAATCACTTGATTTCATCCATGAAACAAGCACCAAATTGCAAGATCTTTAAGAGTTCACGGCCGTGAACCCTTTATTGGGCCGTGAACACTTCATAGGATCTTGACATGGCCGTGAACCCTTCTTAGATGTAAGGTTTGGCCGTGATCACTTCATCCATGACCGTGAACACCTTATAGAATCAAGGTTGGGCCGTAAACACATCATGTGTTCATTGGTCGTAAACCCTCCTAAGGCCGTGAACATCCCTTTGTTTGGCCGTGAACTCCTTTAGTGCAATCATATGTGATTGTAACACTTCATTCCAAGTGTTTCCTAGTCCTTAAGGTTGTTCCCTATCAAGATTAGTTGTTATATACACTAATTATATCCATATATGTATCATTATATGCTTAATAGGATCTGTTTGTGCTCGGGACTTCACCTGACACTTAGCTTCCTATATCGATCTTACATTCAAATCACTCACTACAGGTGAGTTCATACCCCTATATTATCTTTTAAATGATTTTAAATGCTTTTATGGGGGGGATACAAGTAGAAAACATTATAGTTATTATATCAATCACATGTGATTAATAACTATCAATCATGTAGATTTCTTATTCTTCAAAACTGTGTTATCAAACTATTTCAAAAACCTTTTATAAACTGACATCAGATCATCTATAGCCATTCAAATGGTTAAAACTCTTTTATATGTTAAATTCTTTATCAAACTCTCTTAAACTTATATATTGTCAAAATCATGTCTATATAGATATAGTTATATAAATAAGGTTGAAAGGGCTTAGGACTGATAACCCGCTTTATTTCCTGTTCCTTGTTTGGTTGTGGACTTTGGGTATCGTTTGTTTGTTCAAATGTCGTTTGAATCTTAGTTATATATAATGTATATGTATATAGATATAAAAGTTCTTCCATTCAGTTCAATACCATTGGGTAGCAAAGGTGTTCAAACATAATCAGTCATTCAAACAACATTACTAGTAACCTATAATAGGTATAGTTTAGGATGTCACTACTTACTATTTCTAGAACAGTGAAACTTACAAGAGTCCGTTCATACATGAGTCAGTTCAAACATACTATACACCAGAACAAAGAGAACATACTATACACTAGAACGGATAGAACATACTATACACTAGAACAAAGAGAACATACTATACACTAGAACAGACAGAACATTAATGTGAGCCACTACTTCATGGCACGGCAATATACTGTTGTGTCACGTTTTGTAACCAGAGTCTCCTGGAGGGAGAGCGTGAATTTGTGTATAGATCTATACAGGATTGACCATCCTACACCTTTCTGCTAGCTACAGTGGGACCTGCAGGTCTACGGGTGAAGAATGTCATACCATTTCGACGTCTTTGATCGTCGTGTTTTACTAGTCAATCAAGTATGGTTATAATCTCATCACATTTTATCTTAATTAAACAAATTGGTTTAAGGTAGTTAGTACATTTGTAGTTACTTATATACAATACTACTGTACATCGTCATTTTCCCATTACATTCATATTGTGATCTTCTCACATAAACGGTAATGTAAACTATATTTTTGGTAATGATAGTCATACTTCGGGAAAAACACTCACTTTCACAAAAGAACAAACTTACAAAACAGTCGGGTCTTGGTAGAAGACTACATTAGAAGAAAATATAGGATTTTCTAGGAAGCATACAAACATTTACATCAAACTCTTACAAACTTTACATCAAACTTTTGCAAACACTTTCATCAAACTTATACAAACAATGACACTAAAATACTTATGAACTCACCAGCTTTAATGCTGATCTACGCTTTCAAAATAACTTGTATTCTCAGGTCACCAGTAAACATGTACCGATGACCAGGTTTTGAGAAGACGGAGCACGTTCAAGACTCGTCTTTTATTTTTATTCATATTTTGGTGTCTTTCAAACTATACACAGAACACACTTGTATTGAATTATATTATTAATGCAATAGATGATGTTGTTGTTTGTTTTACTATTATTCATTGTTATGATACTGTACATGACGTCCTCCGCCCCCGAACGTTTCCGTCGTTCTGGTTTGGGGGTGTGACACCCAGAACTGCTTGACATGGGTAGGTCAGCACCCCATAACTGCTTGACATGGGTAGGTCGGCACCCCAAAACTGCTTGAGATGGGTAGGTCGGGCACCCCAGAATTGCCCGGTAGTATGTGTGTTGTATGGTATGTGGTATGATGGGGGAACTCACTAAGCTTCGTGCTTACGGTTTACAGTTTTGGTTTCAGGTACTCGTTTTCAAAGGAAAGGAGCCGGCTTAATCACAGCGCATCACACTATCTTTTCCACACATGAGATCTTTGGGATTACACTATGATATGGTTTTATGATAATATGTTTTGATTATTGACACTTTGGTTTTGACATGATATATTATTATGAATGTTTTTATACTGTTGGTTTTATATAATAACTTAATTAAAATGAAAATTTGGTCTTGAATTTTGGGATGTTACAATTATTATGAATGCATTATTAACCAACACAATGTGTGTATGTTTTTATTATAGGTAATGAATAAGAGACCCGATGGAAGTGCTAAACACTTAGAAGTTATAGCTGAGAAACCATCGAGACATGATCATTTTCATAATGGCTATTTTGTAAATGGTTATAAGTTCCATACTCAACAATATGGTGATGGCCATGTAACAAATAACTTTAGAGTACGTGTGAGAGGGGAGACGTATAATATCGAACAAGATTCAGACTACTACGACATATTGCAAGATATCCTAGAGATTGAGTATTATAGTAGCGGAACCTCAACTGTTGTATTGTTTTATTTTATTTGGTTTGATAACGAAGATGGTGTAATAATCAAGAAAAACAAGTTGATTGATGTGAAACCTAACTCTCGACTTCAAAATGACGACCCGTTTTGTTTAGCATCACAAGTAGAACAAATGTTTTATACACCATACCCTTCAGTAACAAAGGAGATGAAAGATAAGTGGGTGGTTATCAAGACAAAACCTAGAGGGGTATTTGAATTCACCGAAGCTAAAATGGAAGTAGATGGAATCTTTCAAGTTGAAGAACGGTTTGAGTCACTCGTTACTGTAACTCGTGCAAAACGACCGTGCCTAGCCTCAACTACAAATACATATGAGCAAATATATGATGACGAGAATGAGGGATCTAGGGAGGAAGACGAATAAGAGGAAGGTTTTGAAGACAACGATTATGGAAACAATTTGTTTTATTCAAAAGAAGAATTTGAAGACGAAGTTGATGGGGACAAATATTAGGAGCATTATATTTTGTTGATGTTAAGAGCATTGTATTTGTTGATATTAGGAGCAATGTCTTTTTTTATAAACCTTATAATGAAACATTGTTTTGTAATGATTTTTCAATGGACATCGCGTTGTTGTTTTAAACATTTATTTTTTCATGACTTATCAATCTTATATTATATATCTGACCATTCTAGTTTTATTAAATGCAGCATGTCGGGTAATGGACGGAAGGATATAGGCCGTAAGAACAACCCTTCTTCTTGTAATGCAGGGCATAGGGGGAGGGCATCCCCTAATTCTACTAACGAGCCACGTCATATGACATTGCTCACACCGATCGACATGTCGATGATTAGAGGAGTCGTAGGCTCCAACAGTCAAGGTATCAATAGTCAGCAAACCGACATGGATGATCCTGTAGCAGACTTGTACGGGATTCTTCGCCAGGCTTAGCAGATGATCCATCGATCCCATCCTCACATATAGGCTATTGGGCCCAGCCTCCACTTACATAGACAGGCTATGGGTCCCAACCTCTACCGTACCCCCACCCCCATAAAAGGGTCGTGGGGTCTCACCTACGGTTTTGAGAACCCATGGTGGTGATGGGTTTTAGGATTATTTTTTTGAGGGTGGAGACGTAGAGTTGACGACGCCAAATACATCGGTCGTGCCACAAACGCCACATGGCTCCGCCTCCAGAGGTATTTCGAGCGGTCACGGCTCGAATGCCGGTGATTTTGATGACTCATCATTGTCCATTATCCAGAAGAATGCGGATAAGTTAGTGTTTTCATCTTCTTAAGCTTTAATTTTTTATGTTGTAATTATACTTATATAAGTTTTTCTGTAGGTTTGATGATCATTCAATCCACAACACGTTTATAGATCTCTTTTGGCAGAGTATGGATGATGTGTGGCGTACATATAAGAGCATCATGGAAAAGACTCGGAGACAGATGTTTGTGTGTTTAAGGTTAGTATATTAAATATTTATTATTGTATCTTATACTAATTTCTTTTTACTATGTATTTTTAACTTACTTTTTGTTTTTTACAAACAAAATATAGGTGGTACACAATGGAGAATGAGGCGATATATACAACATTCAATAATATCCTCAAGGATAGATATAGGGACAGGATGTGGGATTTGAGGAAGTTATTTGCCAAAATGTCACGACGTGATTGGCTACCCATTCAAAAAGGTTATAGTAAATACTTTCCTAAGATGTATCAACACCGTCCCGATATGCTACCGGAGTCTGCGTGGCCACGTTTGTATGATGTAAGAGATACAATACATTATTGTTTTATTTTGTTGATTTTTATTACCTATAATATATATATATATATATATATATATATATATATATATATATATATATATATATATATATATATATATATATATTCTTTTCACATCATTGGAGCACAGAGAAATGGAAAAAGTTGTCAGAAGCTGCTCAGAAGAACCAAAACACCCCTGATTCCAATGGAAGGACATCAAAGCATACGGTTGGTAGTATAGGATTTGTCGAGCATTTTCGTAACTTGGTTACTATCATAATTGTAAATTTCATTATTCTTGTTTTCTTTTAACACTAACTACATCAATTATACTTTATCTTTTATGTAGAGAGCACAGACGGGTAAAGAACCCAAATCTTGTGATCTATACGTGAAGACACATGGCACAAGTGAGTCCAAGAAAAGTTATTTCAAGGGAGAACATGAAAATATAGAATATTGTTCATAAATTGCCAAAGATGCAAAAGTAAATTATCTTTATCAATTTTTTATATTGACTATCTCAATTTCTTTCTATATGACAGTGGTGTCGTTTTGGTAAATTGTAGGATACATATCTAGAGGGGTTAGCGATGAAATATGGAGAAGATCCGGCAAACCATAAGGACGATGCAGTGGTATGGGTTAAAAGTAACCTTCGGAGAAAAGTATGAAAGAAGAAGGGTCATATCTATGTTATAGGAGCATCAGATGCCAATTTTGTGGTTTTTAGGACACCATCTTCCCAATCTACCCGCTCCACCCAATCTGACAACAACACACAACAAGATGTATGTTGTTAATTATGGTTTAAAAGTTAAATAGTAGGTTGTTATTATGGATAAAATTTATTACAAAGAAGTAAATTGTTATTATGGTTTAAAAGTTAGGTAGTTTGTTGTGGTTATAGATTAAATTGATAATAAAAAATAGTACATTGTTATTATGGTTTATTGATAAGAAAGAAAAGTACATTGCTATTATAGTTCAAAATTTAAGTATATTGCTACAATTATAATAAACTCAAGTACATTGCTTTATGTTTTAAGTACTGAATTAATTGTATTACCATTTTGTAGGTTGATAGGTTGCGTGAAGAAGTTTCTACAATGCGAAATTGCAAGAACAAATGGTAGAACAAATGGCAATGATGGCGAGGATGATGAATGTGACGCCAAATCAAGCCTGTGATCCCCCACATACTCCACCTAAGGATGATGTATAAGTTATGAATGTTGGTATTTGGAATGAATGTTTGTTAATTTTTAGTTGGTATGAATGTTGTGAAAATGGAACAATGGAATGTGTCAAACTTGGTATTTGGAACACTTTTTGTGTATTTTGAAAATTTAATTGTAGTGTTATTAGGTTTGTGTTTACTTACGGAATACCAACGACAAGGTTGTCAGTCAATATGACCGTCGGAAATCTCTCGATGGTGTGAGTCAAAGTGTGTTCCGTCGGTAATCCATCGCTAATGAATCTGTCGGTATTCCATAAGTAAGTAGAAGTTGTCGATAATCCGCCGCAAATATGTCGCTAATGAAATCCGTCTGTAATCCATAGGTAAGTGTAAGTCGTCAATAATCTGTCGCAATTCCGTGGCTATTGTATTTCGTAGGTATTATGTTGGTAAATTACCTATGGAAAAGGGTCGTCGGTATTTCGTAGCTAATACGTCATAGTTTCGTAGCTAACATTTACCCATGAGCAATTATGTTACGACACACTTTTCTTCACAATTCTGTAGGTAAACTCGTATACCAAGGGATTTTGTTGCAGGTATTTTGAGATTTTCTAGTAGTGGTACCAATGATTTGAAACCCATAACACAAACCAAACAAGATCATCAACCCCTAAATGATTCATTTGTTTCCTTGCCTATGAACATTCGAAGCCCAAAATATACTTGGAAGTTTGTCTTAATGGATAGTCTAAGAAAAAGATTATTTAGTTAAGGATCAAGCACGATGTTCAATGAAATTGATTTTTGAGGTAAAACCCATATGAAGTCAAACCCATCTAAACTACCACATACTATGTAGGTCTTTAACAAATTGCAACCTAGTTGAGGGGTGTTTTATAATATCTCTTGTTGGATTGATGTCATATGTGGTGGTACAGGATGCAATAGATCTGCACATGAGGGCACGATTTATGAGTTTAATTTCTAGATTGGAGGTGGTGCATGTGTTGGTGCTCAATGGCAGTGGTGGTAGCAATAGTATTTGATATCGGAGATGGGGTCGGTGTTTGATGGCGGAGGTTGTGGTCAGTGGCGAGTCTAGAACGTAAAACAAGGTGGTTCACTATTTAAGTGAAACTGATAGAAAATAAAGAAAAAATATTAGTTACGGGTCCGGGTCGGGTCGTAAGCCTACCGTGTGTAAAGCGAGAGAAGAAACGATGTGGTGAAACACCTTTTTTTGCCTTGTTTTCCTTTATTTATCCTTAACTTGTATTGAACTATTTTTTATTGGATTATAATCTAAATGAATATAAAGAAAAAAAAAATATTAGTTTCGGGTCCGGATCGGGTCGTAAGCCGACCGTGTGTAAAGCGAGAGAAGAAGCGATGTGGTGAAACGCCTTTTTTGGCTTGTTTCTTTTATTTTGTCTTTAACTTGTATTGAACTATTTATTTATTGGATTCTAATCCAAATGAATTGGATATTTGGCCTATTGAAATATAAAGTGTTGGCTTTAAAAATCTTTATTTATACATGATTGTTTTGCAAAGAACATTAAAGATAATTTAAGGTAGTTCATTTCAAATACTTAAAATATGGCACAATGTATATGTATATATAATCTGTTATAGGAAAAAAAAAATTAGGTGGGTCAAATGACCCACCTTCAATACATACAGACTCGCCTCTGGTTGTGGTGGTGGTGTTTGATGGAGGAGATGATGGTGTCGTTGGGGAGAAAGAGAAAATATGGGTAGAGGGACGGTGGTGGTGGTTGTAGGCGGATGGTGGTGGTAGCAGTAGGCGGTCGATGGTGATGTTCTTGAATGTTGAGAGATGGAAAGGAGGAGATGTATAGGAGATACGAGTAATATTTTAGACATTTCATATTTTATTTTTTATATAAAAAAAAAATAAAAAATAAAAACAAATGATATTTTTTCATTTCACACACTTAACTGAATCTGTTAACAAAGTCATAAAGACTATTTGTTTGTTGTTTTGTCGAAAAAGACCACTGGTGTGTTGTGTTTTGTCAAAAGGAACAATTCATGCAAAAAATGTTTTCACAAGGATTATCTTGGGGACAAAATTAAAACTATAAAGACCATTTGTGAAATTTTTTCTATATTTTTATATTGTTTCTTAGTAATTTAGTATATATAAAGCAAACTATAAAATATTTTAGAGAAATTAAATATTCTCCTACTTAATCCTCCTAACCAATGAAATAGTGACATGTATAATATAATGCTTATTTAATAATATTTTAATATGCTAATATGACACGTATTATTATTTAATTGTTTAGAAAAATTGATAGGAACAAAAAACAGAATAATATTTAATTTCTCAATATTTTAATATATAATTTACAGTCTTATCATGAGTTTAATAGTGCTTATTTAGCAATGAGCTCAATAGCATTTAACCTGATCTTGAGTTGAACTTTAATTAGCAAGTCGATTTGGAATAAATCACGAGAAGCATAGCTCACTTACGCACGTGAATACATTCTATTAAAAATAAATTACTACTGGAAATATAATAAGATTTAGAATAATACGTTATGCATAGATTTTATTTATTAGAAATAATATATTATACATATATACCCATTTTGCGGCTGATAAACATTGACACGCTATTTGAATGTGTCATTGTGCATGAACACCGATTTGATGTTTGTGATGCCGTGCTGTTGGAGCTAATTTCGCAAACAAAAATACTGGTTTGCTGCTGGGTTGGGTGAATGTGATTATCATTGGCGTCGAAAGAAAATAACCTACACACTCGAAGCATGACCTCCATGCCGGCAAGCTTCTCTGGTCAGGTCGGAAATTCCAGATGGTCGCTAGCCGGAATGAGTGCTCTGGTCACCGGTGGTACACGTGGAATCGGCTATGCTGTGGTGGAGGAACTCGCTGAGTTAGGGGCAAGAGTACACACATGCTCACGTAACGAGTCTGAACTCAATCAACGCTTACAAGAATGGTCGGGGAAGGGCTTCATCGTCACTGGATCTGTCTGCGACTTATCTTCTCGTCCCCAACGAGAACACCTCATTGAAAAAGTATCCTCTCTTTTCAGTGGCAAGCTCAACATCCTTGTAAGTTCTTGATTTCTTCCATTGTTGCCCAATACTCAAGTTTTTTTTTTTTCTCAGATTATAGGAACTTGAGCAGTTATCAGAAGACTTACTTCCGTAACATAAATGTTTCCTGTAGATAAACAATGTTGGGACGAGTATAGTGAAACCTACTATAGAGTATACAGCAGAAGAATACTCAACGCTCATGGGCACCAATTTCGAATCTTGTTACCATATGTCTCAACTTGCACATCCTCTTTTAAAGGCTTCTGGAGTGGGAAACATTGTGTTCATTTCATCTGTTGCAGGTCTGGTTCATGCTTCTGTTGGGTCTATTTACAGTGCTACTAAAGGTATGGTTATTTCGCCCCACGTACAACTCTATATGTGTATCTGATGTCTGATTTACATGTACAGGTGCAATGAATCAGCTTACAAAGAATTTAGCCTGTGAATGGGCTAAAGATAACATTCGGAGTAATAGTGTAGCGCCATGGTTCACTAAAACATCCCTTATTGAAGATGTAATATATCTTGTTCATGTTGCCCTTTTTTTGTTTACTGAATGATAATGGTGGATACGTATACGTACCCTTGTGTAGTATTTGCAGGGTGCTGATAGTAAGGAGTTTGTGGATGCTGTGGTGTCAAGAACTCCTATGAAACGCTTTGCAGAAGCCAATGAAGTTTCATCTCTGGTCGCCTTCCTTTGCTTACCTGCTGCTTCTTACATCACTGGGCAAATCATTGCTGTTGATGGAGGATCTTCAGTCAACGGTTATCCGTAAGTGCAATGTAGGGTCTTTTAGCGAATGCTTGTGAACTTCGTTTTTTTTCAATTAATATTACTTGCTATTGTGTTTCGAAACAAACACCATGTTTGTATAAATACAAAAAAAAACACAAGAACATAGTTTTGTATCGAAGTTGATGATTGAGTTTATGCATGATAGTAACTTCATTGTAAAATGATTAAAAAGGCGAGTTGATGTCAACTTTTTAACATAAATCACAAAATAATAATCAATTTAATATAAAGAGTAAATTATGTGAATGCTCCATTATGTTTGAGATAATTTGTGTTTGAGATAATTTGTGTGTTTGGTCCTTAACTTATTTTTAACCCCGACCATCCATATTATATGGTTTTGTTACGCCGTTGGTCCCTAACAAAGATAAAAAGATTGTTTTATCTTTTCTATTTAAATTAATGTTTCTTTTTATTGTTTTCTAATTTAATAATGTGTTTAATTTAATGGGACCCGTCGACCCACATATCACCACTTCTCCAACTAGAATGCCTACAAACCTCATCTTGTCCCCTATTCTTCTTTCCGGAAAGGCAGTATCTTATCCGGCGAGAATGTAAAAAATGCAATTCTCGTTAAACTCCATCTCTGGCCTCTTGCACTACCGTCACCCACCTAATCGCCAGCCCCAACATGTTGATCCGAATGAATTTGATTTTAGAAAAGAGCTTCACACAATCGATTTTATAAACTAAAACCTCAAAATTGTGAATCGGTTTTACAAAACCACGTCATAACCTTCACACACCAACCCTACTCCATATTAGTAAAACAAGCATCGCCTACAATCAACACCGATTAAACTGGTCATGCTTCCTGTCCTTAGTATGTTTCAATGATATGTGATCTTATTCTTACATAATTCTTGACGATTAAACTGACCATGCTTCATGTCCGTAGTATGTTATTGTTCTAATCGACTGACCCAAGTTAGTTATACTTCGAGTTGGTTCTTAATTTACGTACCCATACTTGTTAGTCGTTATGCCAACCTACAATTAAATACAAGTAATCAATTAAATGTTGAAAAGGGAAAAGGATTTTAGAATTTGTGTAACACCCTGTTCCGAATCGTTTCCTATTTCGGGGTGGTGACCAAAGATCGAGAATTATCAGGCTTAGGATCGTTGAGGAAATGAGATCTGGACCTATTTGGATATGGGTGATGTAAATCTAGATGATAAAAGTGTAAATGAGATCTAAACCTATTTTGGTAAATGTCAGCTTGGACTTTGATGGAAATTGGATTTCTATTCGGGAAATTTTAAGGCGATTATGAGATAATAAAAGTATAGAGCTTCTCATTGCCTTTTTATGGATATATGGATCGTTGGAAACAGATATATAATGAAGAAGTTATGGCCTTCAGAAGAATTTAGGGTTTTGGGAAAAACCCTAGTACGTGGGGCGTACATGGGGAGTATGCAAGGCGTACTCTTGCAAGGGCCCTTACGTGGGGCATACCTTGGCGTACGCTGAGTGTAGTCAGCAGT
Organism: Lactuca virosa; assembly: GCF_052849685.1. NCBI lineage: Eukaryota > Viridiplantae > Streptophyta > Magnoliopsida > Asterales > Asteraceae > Lactuca > Lactuca virosa. The sequence goes on along the minus strand of NC_136434.1, from coordinate 132,659,265 downwards.
TCGATCGCGAAGCTTCAGCCTCGTACGTTGGGGGTACGAGGAGTTCATGAAACCTTATTTTCTTTGTGTTGTACCCTATATAAACACCTTAAGACCCTAGGGTTGGCCTCTTTACCAGCCCCCAAACCTCCTTAAACCCTAAATCATCCCTTAATCTTTCTTGGTGGTGTTATTGAGCCCTTGAGAGGTTTTAGTGGGTGTTTTGCTCATTGTGAAGGAAGCTTTGAAGATTGAAGGTGCCTTGCTTGGAAGGAAGGTCATAGATCCAGAGTCATCTCACTTGTTGCAATCTCTTTGATGTATCAAGTTCATACCTTGGCTTGTAGAGGTTTAGATCTCCCCATAACTTTTTTTGTTATGCTTTTGGGCCCATTTCGGGTTGATTGAAGAGCTAAGACGTTTAAAGGGCTTGTTCTTGTTGGGTTTTGATACGAAATAAAAGTTTGTTTTTCATGAAAACTGGCAACGGAAGACTTTAAAAATAACAACTTTATTTTTAGTTCATAACAAATCCAAACCATCATGGATCCATTTATAGAGGTTAGAATGAAATAAAATCAACCATAGAATGTTTTAGAGATAACCTTTGAAGCCTTTGAACCCACTTGGTTTTGGGGTGTTGATGAAGATAGCAAAAATCAAAGTGTATGATTTCTCTACAAGTATCCACCATCAAGAGTAAGGCACTTGGAATGCTAGTTCTTTCTTGTATTCTTGAGTATCTAAAGCCTTTAAGTGCTTAAATTAATTAAGCACTAAAGGGAACAACTCAAGAGGTCTTCTAAACACCAGACTAACTTCAAAAGTGAGAGAGGAAGAAGAGAAGAAGAACCAACAGTTCTAGAGAGAAACGAGAGGAAGAAGAAGAGATCACTCTTGCAAAAATGCAAGCCTCATGCATATCTTATATAGCCCATGAAAAGTAAGGCTTAACCATTAAAATAATCTAAAGTAATGGTAGTCTTTAGAAGCATGAGAGACAAAAAGTGGAAGGTTAGAAAAGCAACCTCCAACACCATCATTATGCCTTTTAAAAAGTAAGATTTAAAAGACAAAAGAATCCAACTAGTCCAAAATGTTGTGCATGACTTATTAATTCATACCATATGAAATAATAACTAGTAATACTCTCTTACAATTATTATTTTCACAAAACAATAATTATTCCCTAATTAAAATACAAGAATCGATATTATTTATTAATAATCATATTAATAATAAATATACAAAATGTGCCAACTTGATAAAGGTGTGACCCTATAAGATCATATATTATTAGCAATATCACTCCATAAGGATTCTTAGGCATATAGATCCAATAGTTCTTTTAGATCTGAGCTTGTGGTGGACTCCTTCATCATAAAGGTGCAAGCTTTAAGGGATTTTTGACCACATGCATGCATTAAGTCACTTGATAAGTCCTCTTAAATCTTAAGAGCTTCATTTAGCCATGCATGAACGTAAAGTTGGCAACTTTACGTGATAATGAAAGATCTAGTATGCTCAAGAGACATATTAAAGTGATATTGCTAAATAACATATGATACTAATGGGTCACACTAACAAAAACTTGATACAATTGATTATTTATTAGAAATTGATTTTAATAAATATTCAATAAAACTCTTATAATTAAATTGGAAATTATTTGTTTCATGGAAATAATAATTTTCATTAGCAAGTAAGATTATATTATTTCATATGGTATGAATTAATAAGTCATGCACAAATTTTTTGGACTAGTTGAAAACATTTTGTCTTTTACTTAAAAGACAAAGTTTATATTTTATAAACCTTGAGTTTATAAAATTTAAACTAACTTTCTTCTTCTTTATGCAATTTTCGAGATATGCATAAAAGGAAGAAGTGTATGACTTGTCTAATCATGCTTTAAAGGCATGGGAAACATGTTTATGACAATGGGGACAAGTTTGTTTAAAGTGCTAATGACTAATGGTTAATAACTTCACTTTATGCATATAAATAAGAGGGCTTGCATTTGGCAAGAGTGCTCATTCCTTCCTTAAGGCATATGGCCGAAAGCTCCTCTTCTTCTCTCATTATCTCTAGTTTTGCTTTGAAGACTTGGAGATTACTTGCATTTATACTCTCTTGAAGTTCATACTTTGGTTATGAACTTCAATCTTAAGAGTTTAAGAGTTTTGGACTAGCATCTACATCAAGTTGAGTCATTGTTGGTGTCTCAAAGGTTCCACATTCTTCATCAACTTCCAAGCCTCCCAAGAGGACTCAAAGGACTATAAAGGTTGTTATTTCTTCACCTTTTCTTCGGTTGGTGTTTAAATCTTTCTATGTCAGTCTAATATGAGTCTTGCGCAAGTGGGAGATTGAAAGATCTAGTATGCTCAAGAGTCATATTAAAGTGATATTGCTAAATAACATATGATACTAATGGGTCACACTAACAACAACTTGATACAATTGATTATTTATTAGAAACTGATTTTAATAAATATTCAGTAAAACTCTTATAATTAAATTGGAAATTATTTGTTTCATGGCAATAATAATTTTCATTAGCAAGTAACATTATATTATTTCATATGGTATGAATTAATAAGTCATGCACAAATTTTTTGGACTAGTTGAAAACCTTTTGTCTTTTACTTAAAAGACAAAGTTTATATTTTATAAACCTTGAGTTTATAAAATTTAAACTAACTTTCTTCTTCTTTATGCAATTTACGAGATATGCATAAAAGGAAGAAGTGTATGACTTGTCTAATCATGCTTTAAAGGCATGGGAGACATGCTTATGGCAATGGGGACAAGTTTGCTTAAAGTGCTAATGACTAATGGTTAATAACTTCACTTTATGCATATAAATAAGAGGGCTTGCATTTGGCAAGAGTGCTCCTTCCTTCCTTGAGGCATATGGCCGAAAGCTCCTATTCTTCTCTCATTATCTCTAGTTTTGCTTTGAAGACTTGGAGATTACTTGCATTTATACTCTCTTGAAGTTGATACTTTGGTTATGAACTTCAAGCTTAAGAGTTTAAGAGTTTTGGACTAGCATCTACATCAAGTTGAGTCATTGTTGGTGTCTCAAAGGTTCCACATTCTTCATCAACTTCCAAGCCTCCCAAGAGGACTCAAAGGACTACAAAGGTTGTTATTTCTTCACCTCTTCTTCGGTTGGTGTTTAAATCTTTCTATGACTTGCAAGAAGATCCTTGGTGGGTATAAAATGTGTATGTTGCTTCAAAATTAAAGTCTTCCGTTGCCATATTTTTCAAGTTTATGAAACTATTTTTGAACTAAAAACCCAACAATTGGTATCAGAGCCATCTTGCAAGTTTGGTTAGTTTTTTTTTTTTTTTTTTTTTGGAGAATATGGATAACTTGTTTTTGTATAAAAATAAGTGCATACATATTTTCTTTGACAACTTTTTGTTATGTTATGTGACAGAAGCTTCATGCATCTTTTGTCATTTAAAGTTGTCTTAGAAAACAAAGGTTGTTTGATGTGTATACTGATGTATATGATGTGCATAAACTAGCCAATGACCATTGTGTTGTTATGTTGTTGTGTTGGTTATTTTTGTTATAAAATGGTTTTAATAATTTATTTATTCATATGGTATGTAATAAATTAAATATATTAGTTTTCTTGTTTATTTTTGTAAAGTAATATATTACTTTTTAAAAACAATTTATTTGTATAAAGATGTAACAAAAAATGAAGTTTGAACCATTTTTTGAAGACAAAAGGAAAATTTTCGAGTTCAACATGTGCTGGGCAGAACATGACACTTTCTAAAAAGTGTCATGAATGCAAAACATGTGATTAAAAGATGCTGAACAGCAAGATGACACTTTCTGAAAAGTGTCATGAAAGCTGCAGTTTTTCCTTTAAAGAAGTCTTTCAAATCTTTTGCAAGCAATGGGTGTTCACTCAAGTGGGAGCTTCTACAACAAAATTGCAAGAAGATTTTTGGTCCCATTGAATGTCCCTTTAGGAATGGAATTGACATCTTTTGTGTTGGCTCACAAAATGTCATTAGTTGGCTATGCTTATGCACATATCTTTCTATGCATGTTTGTGTTGTTTATTTTATGCAATTATTTTATGTGGTTGATAAAATTAGTTTTTCACATGCTAAACTAATTTTGGACAAAATAAACATCACATGGAGTTTGGGTTTTCAAAAATTGGACATAAGATGTAACAAGTTATTATAAAACCCGGTTTTATAAAATCGTTAATAACGGCAAATTTTGAAATACTCCATTATAAGTTTTAAAATGGTGATTTTTGTAACTTATACAAACTCCAAATATATAAGTAATAAAATGAAGTTTTATTAAAGATATAAAAGGTTCAAATACATTAAAACTTAATACCGATTATTAAAATTGAATTGCGTCAAATTATATAAAAACTAGGTTTTTATATAGAACCTTTAAAAGTGATTTTTTTAAAAAATTGATACCATGGTTTATTATATGCATGTAATAACCATGATATCATATGTTTTTAAACTAGAATTATAAAACATATATAATGACCCTTATTTTACAAACCTCAAATCTATGCAATCCTTTTGAAAAACATCTGCACGTCTCTTGTATGCACTAGTGGGATAAAGAATACCTAACCGCTTAGTGTTGTCTTTTGATGGCCGGGGTGTCTTAACGATTTCTATAACCAATTTATAGGCCGATTACACAAGTTTTCCAAATTGGACGATTTGATCGGAAATCTTTTGTGATAAAAGATAACTAAGCAAGAGAGTTCCGAGGCATAGATGGGATCAAACATGTCTAATTAAATTTGTTATTAATCCCATAAATCTAGGAATTATATCGTAAGATATAATTGATAATCGATATCTACCGAGTTGAATTCAAATGGATGGGATAAAGGATACATAACCATTTATTTGTTTTGCAACTTGGATCCTAGACTTTGATAATTAACGTTTTTGGAAACTAAAAGAGTATTAATTATTAAAGATTAAATATTAAAAATACTAAATGAATTTTGTTAAAATTTTGTAGTTATATAATCCATTCTCATAATCATGAATTGTCATTTTCTTTAATGACTTAATGAAACAATAACATTCAATAGATACAACTCCAATGAATAAGTTCATGTCTTAAGTGACAATCTCATAAGAGATGTGAAATTGTATACCCTTAAAGGTCCTAGTCCTAAACTATTTGCTTTGAGAAATAAACCTGAACATGATACCTAGTAAAGGCATCACTGTGATGCTTAAGATGTTTCTAACATCATGCTAGGAATAGTTATTCATAATTTCTAGGAAGTCTTGGATAATTTATATATATATATATATATATATATATATATATATATATATATATATGATGATATAACAGGTCAAGCAATATTCCAATAAATACAGTGACATTTTATTTAAAGCTAGTTTTAACATTGGAATAATGCAAGGCTAAAAGAGTCACCTAGTGTGATCTAAGAGGCCCACGTTTCATGGACTGAACACCTTTAAGCCCAAGAAATCTACTAAAGCCCACATAGATGGATCTTGTTTCTTTTATGAAGAAACTGGACACTAGAAGAGGATTTACTAGGAAAGAAAGTCTGGAAGAGACTAGTACTTCTTGTATCTACTAGATAGAAGTCATACTTTTCATATAACACTTAGGTACTTGGTACTTAAATGTTAATCCAATATTTATAAATGGCTTGAAAATATTTATTGAAGAGTGTCCAAGCTGAGCACAATGAAGTTGGAACTACACTCTAGGAGTTTAGCTTATTATTTATGCTTAAAACATAAATTACTTGTAAAACAATATTTGTTTTGGAACAAAGTGTGTTTTAATTTATCATGTCTAAATTTATGTTTCAGTTATTTTATTCAAATGTTTGATCATTTACTTAATCGTTTTTCTATAACGATAATATTCATCATCTGAAATGATTAACTTCTATTTATGAGACTAGATCTCTTAATAGAGTTGTGAAGTAAATATCAACATTTCATAAATAAAATTAAGTTCTATATGCAAGCACTTTTGACTTAAACTTGTTTTAAGTCAAACTCATCTTTGACATTGTTATCCTTATTATATAAATGGCATTCACATATTCCAACTTCAAGAAAACGATCTTTGAAGGCAAATAATGTAGTTTATTTGACATATGCGAACCTTATTTATATGTAAAGGATTTCGAATGGTGTATAGAAAATAATTAAGTAACTATACACTTTGGTGTATGACTTCCTCTCTAATGAATGTCTGAGATTAAGCATAAGATACCAAATCAACTTTATTAACAACTATAGTAGTTTTAATTATATTTTAAGTGGTAAAACATAATTGTGAAATCTTTGTTGAAGGTTTCAAAAGGTTGAGATATAAACCTGTAAGAACCATCTAAGGCCTTAATGATAATAAAGTGTCACAACTAGCAAAATTAATTTGAGATTGTGATTCTTGTACAAACAATCCCTCAATGTAACCTTATTTCACTAAGTTATTGAGGTTCAAAACAACAATTTTATATGAATACATTTGTGCATACACTAAGAATCAAGTAGTAATAACCTCATGTAAGCCCGAACTTGACCCAATAGCAAAACAAAAACGAATGTTGGGCTTGTGCTTAGGACTCTCGGCCCAATTTAACCCTAGGCCGAAAACCCTTTTCTTTAGGCCTAGTTGGACTGAAAACTCTTATATTGGGCCAAATTAAGCCCAAAAGCCCGCCACAGACATCAAAACCGCAAACCCTTAAGGAGATAGGGTGTTTTCGGCCACCCTAAAACCGAAAACCCTCTCTCAAGCCAATAAAATCGGATTTGGGAGCCAAGACAAACAAAAAAAAGGAAAAAGAAATACAAAAAGGTGGTGACACCTCACCTTTACCCCCACAAACCTCAATGCAATTAACTAGCATACATCCATGCACATGTACTAGTAACCATCATGTTTCTAAGCTAATTACCCATCAAGCAACAAGAAGTCAACCCATCCCCCCATTTAAGGGAGTGATCGGCCGCAAACCCTCCACACACCCATACTAAAATCATTTTTCACTAATTTACTCTCCAAACACTCTCATTCCCTCTCCAAATTTCATGAACCGCGTCCAAGGAAAGATACTTCTTCAAGTGGTCCTAGAAAACTTTGGTAAGTTTCTTGTAAAACCCAAATGATTTTATACATTTTTAGGTTAAGATCATCTTATTTACACACCATTTTTGTGTGCTAGAATCCATAGAACACTAGCAATTTTCGAGTGTTCTTCAAGTTGTGCAAGGCTAGGCTCGAAATCTCCTTCACTTTTCCTCCCTTCAACCCACGAAATCATCAAGGTGAGTTTCATACCCTTATGTTTTCCGTGTTTTTCATGCTTTTCGGGGGGGGGGGGGGGGGGGATACAATTCAAGTTTCGTTTACCCTTTGGATATTTACATGCACCAACTTGCTCATGAAATGATTTATGCATTTGATGTCGAAAACTTCATGCTCATACACACAAAAATCGTGTCTTGCAAACTTGTTATAAGATAAAATACGTTTTTCCATTGGACAATTCCGTGCACTATGGTTATATGTTGAACATGGAAAATATTGTTGCATAAAAAGGTTTATGTCTTTTGTTAACTACGTAAAAATGACGACATATATGTTTGTTATCTTCGTTACATAAAAATCGTGACTTATTAGAGTCAAACCAAAATAAAATATTTTGTGTACAAAACTATCATATCGGTAAAAGGTGTTAAATAAACCACAAAGTTTATATTTTACTAAAAATGATTGTATTAGTAAAATAGTCATAAACTTGTCATCACTATTTTTGGATGGTTTAAAATCCAAGAAATTATCATTATATTTACTACTAGTCATATTTGTCATTGACTATTTATATGAAATTTTTTACAAAAATTTCACACAATAGAAAATTACAAACAAACTGTTGATAGAACATTCCGCGTGTCATAAACTGCATGTTGTAAACAGCACATTATTGTAACCTGTAAAATGCATGTCATAAAATTCCTGTCACGAAATTATACTAGTGATGTCATTTCATTATACAACAAAGGGAGTCAAAGTTAGCGTAAATCCGTTAAAGCTCTAGTGAGACACCATCTTCACCATACCTACCTAGAGTACATTTTAAGTCCTGCATTATAACTAGAGTTTCCTGGAGGGAGAGCGAGATAACTATGTATAGATCTATATGGGGATTGACAACCCCACACCTGAGCTGTTCGCTACAGCTAGACGGGCCAGTCTAGGGTGACAAATATCTTACCAATTTCAACGCCTGAAGAACGTCGTACAGGCATAACAATCACATTAGCATGGTTATTATAACTCACTTAGGGAACTAACAATACTATATTGATTTACGAGAAGCTTACACTCCACTGGTTTTATAAATTATAAAACTACATACTATTTTTTCAGTATAATATTATCACTATTCCGGTATTAGGGTTTTAAGACTATAGATTTTCATAGGTCAGAAAATATTGGATTTTCTGGGAACATACAAGGAAACATGTATACATACATTTTCTATCATTGGTATAAGACATACAATTCACTATTTTAGAAACTATCAGATTTTCTGGGAAATATACAATAGTTTTCAAACAAAGCTAATACAAACCGTTATGTAGTCATATTTAGGGTAAATATATCCTGATCAACTATATTTACTCGAGATATGACCAACATGTGTTTAGGAGTGGTCGAGGTGGACAACAAATCTAAAACTTACCAACTTTAAAACCATAAGGGTCTAAGAACGAAACTAAAAGAAATAAAATACTATCGGGGTATTTTGACATTCTATCTATTTTCTCGTACTTATATAGATATTCGTGCAGACGCTATGGCAGACTTTCACCACCCAGGAGATCCTTTTCCCCCCAACGAGGAGAACGGGGGACGGATAGAGGAGGATCCGGAAGAGGTCATGGAGGAGTTCGAGGAAGAGGAGATCGATGAGGAGGTCGACGAGGAGGAGGAGGAAGAGGATGATTCAGACGCATAGTCCAAAGTCATCGACCCTCCCTACATGGCTAGGGCACCAGCGCACCGATGGGGCTACAATGGCCCTACGCCCCCTGGGCATATGATATTCGCCATGGAGGACCTGCCGACCGAGCCCTTCCTGTTTTGATCTGACGGATCTCAAATATTGGCGATCAGGGTCAGACGAGGGCAAACCGAGTCGGAGATATGAGAGCTGCTGTGGAACTCACGGCGGCACGCACTCAGGACCTCGAGAGGGACTTCTACCCTATGGACCGACTTATCGAGGACCTTACTACCGCGCGAGCGGAAGTAAGGGAATACCAGGTGAGGCAGGATGCCCTTGAGGAGAGGGTTCGGGTAGCCGAGCGCCGACTAGCCGAGCTGTAGGGTGCCTCTACATCATCCCAGGCACCGCAGGGGACGACTCGACGTGAGTAGGATCTATCCTACTCACCAGCCATGATAGACTAGATGTTTGGGTATGCATTAGTGCTACCCCTTTTCTTTATTTTATATGTAGGACCGACCCTACGTCTAAGTGATTACACTATTCGTAGGGTCATTATGATGCCGAAATGTTACCTTGATGTATTGTAGACCTTTTAAAGGTCAATTTTCCAAAAAGTTATGTACCATTACTTTATCATTAATGAAACAAACATGTGTTTTATTTAAGGATGTTGTTATCTGCTATGTCTTATCTATTCATTTTATTTGGTAAAACAAGATTTCAATTGTATGTACAAAATAACTTTCGATAATCACTATACCTGACATATCTAAACGCGATATTTCATTACAATAGTATCTGCATCATAACCCTAATCAAAAACTTATTCCACTTGTGGCAGTAGAATGCCGCCCCGGAGATACGTCCGATGCAAGAACAACGAGACAGCACCACCACCGCCGCCGCCTCCACCATAAATGGATTCGACCGCATTCCATGCGACAGTTTCAGTTGCAGTCACTGCGGCTCTGGCACATATCAACAACAATGGTGCAAATGGAGGCGGAAGTGGGAATGGAACGGGCAGTTCCAATCACGGGGTTAATCAAGGGTCTCAGCGTGTGTGTTCATATAAAGACTTCACAAACGAGAAGCCAAGGCCATTCAATGGAAGCGGGGGTATCATAGCCCTAACTCGATGGTTGAGAAGACAGAATCAGTCTTCGAGATTTGCGGCTATCCGGAAGAAAGCAAAGTACATTTTGCAACCTGTACTTTTGCTGATAGAGCCCTTACATGGTGGAATGGCCACATTAAGGCTCTAACCCTCCCTGTGGCGAACTCGATGGCTTGGGAGGACCTCAAGACCATGATGCTTGAAGAGTACAGTCCGAGTGGGAGGTGTAGAAACTTGAGCAAGAATTGTGGAATCTCACTGTAAAGGACTCCGAAATTAAAGCTTACATTGTCAGGTTCAGCGATCTGGCAATCTTGTGTCCGGGAATGATCACCTCTGAAAGTAAGAAGGTCGAACGTTTCATTTGGTGGCTAACTCCCCCGATTCAAGGGATGTGATTGCTGAAAACCCAACAATGTTCGACAGCGCCCAACGCCTCGTGCAAAAGCTATATGACCATGGGGCACAAAAGGGTACGATGACTTACGTCACTGAATCGAAGAAAGGGAATGATAACAAGAAAAATCCAGGAAACAAGAGGAAAGGGCAACAAACTCAGGAATCCTCCAAAAAGAAACAAATAATGGCGGTTCATGCCGCTACTACTCCTGCCACATCAGCTCCCACAAAGCAATATGCCAGTAATCTGCCAAAGTGCGACAAATGCCCCTTCCACCACCACGGAGCCTGCAGGGTGATGCAATGCACAACTTGCAACAAGAAAGGGCACACTGCTCGATACTGCAAGACTCCAGCACAGCAGGCCACCCAACCCACAAACATTGGGGTGAGCCAAGCGTGTTATGGGTGTGGAGAAACGAGTCATTACAAGAGAAACTGTCCAAAGGCCAACAACAAAAACATAGGAGGGAACATGCAGAGTCCTAGCAATAGGACATGAGGAGGCTGTGAAGGATCCGACAGTAGTCACTGGTACGTTCCTCCTCAACAACATCTATGCATGCATTTTATTTGATAGTGGGGCAGAAAGAAGCTTTGTGAGTCATAGGTTTAAGCACCTACTCAACCAAAATCCTCAATCATTAAAAGAAACATTTACTGTCGAAATAGCTAACGGAAAGACAGAAACAACCAACAATGTATTCATAGGGTGCACACTAACTTTAAATAACCACTCCTTTCGAATTAATTTAATGTCGGTTACGATTAGGAGTTTTGATGTGATCATCGGCATGGACTGGTTAAGCCCCCACCGTGCCGATATTATGTGCTATGAGAATGTCGTTCGCCTTCACCTACCCGACAATGAAACCCTAGTTATATATGGTGATAAACCTGGTACGAACCTTCGTCTCATCTCATGTATCAAGGCACAAAAGTGATTGCACAAGAAGAACTACGCCTTCCTAGTTCATGTGGTTTATAAAAAGAAAGAAGAAAGGAACATTAAAGATATCCTGGAGGTGTGCGATTTTCCCGATGTGTTTCCCGAGGACCTTAGGGGAATACCTCCAGAACGACAAGTCGAATTTTGAATCGACTTGATACCCGGAGCCACACCAATCTCCAAGTCGTCGTATAGATTAGCTCATACGGAGATGCAAGAGCTTTCCAGTCAATTAAGTGAGTTACTAGACAAGGGTTTTATAAGACCAAGCTTCTCACCCTGGGGAGCTCCAGTCTTATTCGTAAAGAAGAAGGATGGGTCGTTTCATATGTGCATCGATTACCGTGAACTCAACAAGCTCACCGTCAAGAATCGATACCCTCTTCCCCGAATCGACGATCTATTTGACCAGCTTCAAGGAGCAAGTTACTCTTAAAAGATAGATTTGAGGTCCGGATACCACCAACTATGGGTCCGGGATAACGAGGATCAGAAACAAGGTGTGAATAACCATGCAAAATGTGCTTGGTACTCTCGATGTCATTTATCACCCAATCAATGTGTCGGTTAACCAAACACGCTCCATTGATCTTATGATAAACATCGAGCCACCCTTTTCCACCCTTACTAGTCCAAGTTAATGTGTCGGTTAACCACACACGCTCCATTAACGACTTGGCAAGGTGGAAAGTGCAATTTTCATGGATTAGCATCAATTTCACATTTTCCTAAAGTAACTAAGATTCGGAATTTAATAAAACATTTAGTTACTTTATTATTATCATTATACTTTTAATGAGAATTATAGTCCTATCCTACCCGTTCGGCTAACGACCCTCCACCAGTCAAGGAAGTGGTGGGTGAGAGTGGACACCCATTAAGCCACCATTTTATAGGCAGTAACCTTATACCCCCCTTATAGACCGGCTTCGTGAATGAGGCCTACTAACGGTAAGACTGACTTGATCTTATACATATATATATATATATATATATATATATATATATATATATATATATATATATATATATATATATATATATATATATATATATATTATTAAACTTATAGTACTATAAAGTATAAGGGTTGAATTTTAAACTTTTAAAATTCTAGGGTTTGGAATTAAAGCATCTTAATTGACTTTACAAATTCCAAAACTTGATGGCAAGTTTTGAAACTATTCAAAACCTTTCATTTCCATAACTTATGAGTTTTAATGACTTTTATGAAAAAGACTTTTGGTTTTCCATAACTTGAGGACAAGTTATGGAATCCATTAAAAGCCATTTAGATCAACAATTAAACTAACAAGAAATGCCAAATAATATCTATGATCTAGACAAAACTCATAAGCAAAGATAATTCACATCAACAAATTTCAACAAATCATATAAACTAATATAAATCTTGAAACTTTAACAATTATATTTTAATTGGATAAGCATGATCATTACCGTATGAAAAAACACGTTTCATGGTTCAAAAAATAGTTTGGGGTAATGAACCTAATCAAATTTCTTGCCAAATGTCGAAATTCTGCCCCCTGGAGCACCAACTCGGCGAGTACATGAACTGGACTCGTCGAGTTGGTCATTTTACAAAGGGACTCGGCGAGTCACCTAGTGGACTCGGCGAGTTCACTGGGCAGAAGGCAGAAATTTGATTTTTTTCCCTTTGAAAATCAATATAACATCAAGTATAATAGAAAACAATCCTAGTCTCTGATACCACTGACGGGTTTTAAGCATCCTAACAACCTTAAGGTGCACATACAACCCTAAATGCTTTGGATCTATGTTTTCTCTAATTATACATGCAAAATGATTTTCCAAAGCATTGTCCTAACTGTTGGATTAGGTGTCTAAGCTCATAACTATAATTGGTATGTACTTGAATTGATAGCAACACAGTCCTTTTGGGTTGCCCTCAACCTAGCAACTGGACAAGGAAATTATGAAATGAGAGATATTAATTTATAAGATTAATGAATTAATATAAATGATTTATTAATATGTTAAAAGATTAATATATTAATTAGAAATCATTATGTTTAATTAATAGTTAGCCAGAAATTAATCAGAATTAATTTTGGGGTTAACAGAATTAATTATAAATTACAGGGACTAGTTTGCAAGTAACTAATAGTTGAGTGGAAGGTTCCAGAACCCCCTTGGAAGGAGGTGGACGAAATTCTTAGGGGAATCCCTAGAGATTTCGTCCAAGGGGTCCAAATAAGGCCTTTGGATCTTGCTTAGGCCATAAGCAAAGGATAACTAGGGTTTTCCCTAAACCCTAGATCCCTCAGCTATTTAAGGAGCCTCCTGGCTCACATTTGAGGTCACTGATTTCTTTGGAAGAAACCCTAAGGCCGAAATTGCATACTCTCTCCATCCTCTCTCCTCCAAGTTTCCTTCTTGCTAGTTCTTGGGTGTGATTCCATTAGAGGCTTTACATTTGTGGTGCTAAGCTTCCAAGAAGATCAAGTTTCCTTGTTTTGCAATTCAAAGTTATATGTTCAATGGTTAAAACATAGATCCAAAGTAGGTTGCATGTGAACTGAGGAATTGTTTTCTAGTTTATTTGTTTTACCTAAAACCCATTAGTGGTATCAGAGCCATTGTTTGTTTTAAATTGAATTGCTATAATTGTTGAATTGCAAATTAGGGTTTATAGCTATTAAACCCTAAAGGCCAAATTTTCGATTTCTAGGGTTTTGGATAAAAGGGTTTTTTCGAAAACTCTAGCCTCCAAAGAACCCTAATCGAAATTAGGGTTAGGGTTTTGAAAACCCTAGCCTCCTTCCTTGTAAATTTTGAAATTGCTAGAAGTTTTAGGGTTTCTTGTTTTGGATAATTGTTACTTAATTAGATTAATTGGATAATTATCCTTACCCTATTTTTCAAAATTTAGAGGGATAAGGATTAGGATTAAATTAATTGATTAATTTAATTAGATAATCCTTACAAGATTTAATAATTTGATTAATAGTTAATTAAAAGATAAATATTAAATCTAGTTAATTGGTTTATTTAAATTTAAATTTAATAGTTTGAATTTCGAAATTTATATAAACCCTTGAAGTTTTAAAATGTTTTAAAACACACCCTATATATGTATTATGATTAAAAGTTTAATATTATATATGTATAAGAATATGGTCAGTCAAATCGCTAGTATGCCTCATTCACGAAGCTAATCTATAAGGGGGTATAAGGAAACTGCCTATAAAATGGTAGTTGAATGGGTGTCCACTCTCACCCACCGCTTCCTTGATTAGTGGAGGGTCGTTAGCAGAACGGATTTGATAGGACAACTACTTCTCATTAAAAGTATAATGACATTAAAGAAAGTACTAGAACATTATTTTTAAAATCCCAACTCTAGTTACTTTAGGAAAAATGTGAAAAGTATGCTAATCCATGAAATTGCACATTATGCTTTATTGGTCGTTAGTGGAGCGTGTGTGGTTAACCAGCACACTAAAGGGCACTAATAAAGAGTAGTAATGGGTATCTCATAATTGTCATTTTGATGGAGCGTGTGTGGTTTACCAGCACATCAATAGTTAATGATAAAGACAATGAGGTTACCAAGCACATTTGCATGGTTATTCACATCTTGTTTGTGATCCTCGGCATCCCAGTCACAAATAGAAGAGCATAATCTGAGATTAAAACATGCCATTGAATAGTTTCAATGTATCTCAAAAGAATTAGGAATTTCACTTCGTTTGTTTCGTCTAATGGTGGAATTGGTGAATCGTCATTCACCTACCTTTATGAAATTTACACTTGGATCTCGGCATCCCATTTCTAAGTTGTGAATCTTCATAGTTGGATCCTAACCTTGATATTTTATCTTTGGGTTATTATATTGAGGTATCTTGAAATCTAACTAAAACTTTCTTTCTTTTCAGATGTCTACTCCTGGAAACACTTCTGCTTCATCCTCCTCCAACCAGAACTTCTCTTTGCTCAATATCTGCTCCAAAGTCGTTATGGATGGCTCAAA
The DNA here is from genome assembly GCF_052849685.1 of Lactuca virosa. Lineage (NCBI taxonomy): Eukaryota > Viridiplantae > Streptophyta > Magnoliopsida > Asterales > Asteraceae > Lactuca > Lactuca virosa. The sequence goes on along the minus strand of NC_136434.1, from coordinate 132,643,763 downwards.
CTATAACGATTGGATGCGCAACATCAAGATGGCTCTTCGTTTTGAGAACAAAGAATATGTTCTTGAAAAGGAGCTCAAAGAGCTTGATGAGTCTGAAGTTACTCCTGAAGATCTTGCTGCCTACAAGAAACATTACGATGATGCTACCAAAGTGGCGTGCATCATGGTGGCAACCATGTCCCCAGAACTGCAGAGGTACTATGAGGACTACTGGCCTTTTGAGATGAACAAGGACCTTATGGAAAAGTACCATAAGCGAGCTCGTCAAGAAAAGTTTGAAGTAGTCAAGTCACTCATGGCTTGCAAGATGAAAGAAGGGGAATCGGTTGTGTCACATGTGCAAAGAATGCAACGCTACATAGAGCGTTTGGTCAAGCTCAACATTCACTTTGATGAGGAATTGGCCATTGACATGGTCTTGAACTCACTACCTGATTGTTATGGTCAGTTTATTCTAACTTACCATTTGAACAATATTGAGCAGACCTTGGCCCAATTGCACAACTTGTTGCAGACAGCTGAGGCAGGAATGAAGGGTAAAAGTATACCCTCCACGCCTATAAGTGCCCCTGTGTTGGCTATTGGACAGGAAAAAGGGAAAAAGAGGAAAGGTCCTCCCAAGCAAAACTGGAAGAGCAAGGCTCAAGCTGGGTCGTCTAGTAATGGCCCAAAGGCTAAGCCCAATGGTTCCACTCCCCATGTTCCTGATCCAAAAGAGGCCGTTTTCTTTTACTGCAATGAAAAGGGGCATTGGAAGAGATCTTGCCCACAATATCTGCAAGATATCAAGGATGGCAAAGTGAAGCCATCTTCGGCAGGTATTTACACTATTTCTGCTAATAACTCATTATCTTCTCGTTCATGGGTCCTTGATACAGGATGTGGTTTTCATATCTGTTCTGATTTGCAGGGACTAAAGGAAAGTGAGGAGATAGAGTGAGGAAGGATAAACTTGATCATGGGAAACAGAAAGTCTTCACCAGTGACCAAGATCGGAGTTTATCAGCTTCTGCTTAGCAATGATGTTAGATTAGATTTAATAAATTGTTGCTATTCGTCTAAGATGACGAGAAACATTATTTCATTTCATGCATTGTTCAGACAAGGTTTCAAATATTCTTTTAATGATTTGAATGGTTCAATTTCTGTTTATAAGAATGATGTTTTTATGTTTGAAGCTTTACCTTGTGATGGTGTGTATGAAACAGTGACTTGTGTTGATAGCTTAGAAAATAGTGTACTTAATATTGACTTGTCTAATAGTGTAGACAAGGCATGCTTGTGGCATTGTCGTCTTGGACACATTAACAAGAAACGCATAGCCCAACTCCAAAAGGATGGAGTGTTGGAATCATTTGACCTAAAATCAGATGATATGTGTGAATCTTGTCTTTTGGGAAAGATGACAAAATCACCATTCACAGGGTCTTGTGAAAGAGGTGAAGGTCTGTTGGATCTCATACACACAGATGTGTGTGGGCCCTTCAGATCAACTACAAGAGATGCTAATCGATTCTATGTGACTTTCACTGACGATTATAGCAGATATGGATATATCTACTTGATCAAGCATAAGTCAGAAACTTTTGAAAAGTTCAAAGAGTTTAAGCATGAAGTCGAAAATCAATTGGGCAGAAAGATAAAGATACTTAGATCCGATAGAGGCGGGGAGTATCTTAGTATCGAGTTTAACGACTATCTGAAAGAATGTGGGATAGTCTCACAATTGACTCCTCCTAGGACACCACAGTTAAATGGTGTAGCTGAGAGGCGTAATCGAACCTTGTTAGACATGGTTCGTTCTATGATGAGTCGGGCTTCGCTTCCCATTCACTTCTGGGGGTATGCCTTAGAGACAGCCGCCCACATCCTCAATCTTGTCCCTACAAAGAAGGTTGCCAAAACACCTCACGAAATGTGGACAGGGAAAGTTCCCTCGTTAGCACATATTAAAGTCTGGGGTTGTGAAGCTTTCGTAAGACGAGAGACTCACGACAAGCTAGCAGCTAGAAGTGAGAAATGTGTTTTCATTGGTTACCCAAAGCAGTCTTTTGGATATTTGTTCTACAGGCCTAGTGAGAACGTGGTCTTTGTAGCACGAAGAGGAGTCTTTCTTGAAAGAGAGCTCATATTCAAAGAGGACAGTGGGAGCACTATTGACCTTGAAGAAATTCAAGACTCAGCCAATGAAGGAACCTTAGATGACACTAGCACTCAACCAGAGGAAACAGTTCCTGTTGAACCAATCCATAACTCATTACCTCTTAGAAGATCCACTAGGGTGAGTGTGCCACCTGAGTTGTATGGTTTTCATATTACTTCAGATGATGACACATTCATAAGTAACAGAACACTGGTAAACTTAGATGAACCAGTCACTTATAAGGAAGCAATGGTAGGCCCAGAGGCTTCCAAGTGGAAAGAGGCAATGGACAGCGAGATTAAGTCCATGTATGACAACCAAGTTTGGAATTTGGTTGATAGTGCACCAGGTCGTAAGACAGTTGGGTGCAAATGGATCTTCAAGAAGAAGACAGACATGGATGGAAATGTGCACACATTCAAGGCTCGACTGGTTGCAAAAGGTTTCACTCAAACCCCAAGGGTTGACTATGATGAGACCTTCTCCCCAGTGGCTAAGATTAAATCTATTAGGATATTGCTCGCCATAACTGCCTTTCATGATTATGAAATCTGGCAGATGGATGTCAAAACTGCTTTCCTTAATGGGAAGTTGGCTGAAGATGTTTACATGAGTCAGCCAGAGGGTTTAGTTGATGCAAAGTTCCCCAATAGAGTGTTCAAGCTTGAGAAATCCATTTATGGATTGAAACAAGCATCTCGCAGTTGGAATCTTTGCTTCCATGAGAAAGTCAAAGAGTTTAGTTTCTCTAGAAGTGAAGATGAGTTCTGTGTGTATATCAAGGCTAGTGGGAGTATAGTAACTTTTCTGGTGTTGTATGTCGATGACATATTACTCATTGGCAACGACGTTCCAACCTTGAAAGAAGTTAAGTCTTGGCTTGGAAAGTGTTTTGCCATGAAAGACCTTGGAGAAGCTGCCTATATTCTTGGGATTAGAATATTGAGAGATAGAAAGAAGAGACTAATTGGACTTAGTCAAAGCACATACTTGGATAAGGTACTAAAGAGGTTTAGTATGGAAAATTCCAAGAAGGGAGAGCTACCTATCCAGAGCAATACCAAATTGAGTAAGACTCAATGCCCGAGTACAGATGTTGAAATAGATGACATGAGTCGTGTACCTTATGCTTCCGCTGTCGGATCGATCATGTACGCTATGACATGTACTCGCCCTGATGTGGCATTTGCTTTGAGCATGGTCAGTCGCTATCAGGGAAACCCAGGTAGAGCTCATTAGATAGCAGTTAAGAATATACTCAAGTATTTGCGAAGGACAAAGGACTGGGTCCTTGTGCTTGGTGGCAGTGATACTTTGAGAGTAGATGGTTACAGTGATGCCAGCTTTCATACGGATAGAGATAACTTACGTTCTCAGTCGGGCTGGGTGTTTTTACTGAATGGAGGAGCAGTTACTTGGAAGAGTTCCAAGCAAAATACGGTGGTTGATTCTACTTGTGAATCAGAGTACATAGCAGCAAGTGAAGCATCGAAAGAAGCAGCTTGGTTGAGGAACTTCATCGGGGATCTCAGAGTTGTTCCAACCATCCAGGAGCCTATGGAACTGTTCTGCGATAATGAAGGAGCGGTTGCCTTGACAAAGGAACCGAGAGATCATGGTAAGACCAGACATATCGACAGAAAGTACCATTTCATCAGACATAGAGTTGAAGAAGGCCATCTTAGAGTAAAGAGGGTGTCATCTGAAGATAACCCAGCAGATCCCCTCACAAAGGGTCTGAGTAGGGCTAAGCATATTCAGCATGCTCGGAGCATAGGACTGAAAGATGATATTAGTTTTAGTAGTTAGATTAGTTTTATTCTGAAACTTGTAACAAAGTAAATGTAATTGACTTTTTGTGATTAAATAATAAAGTATTATTTATAAGTTTGGTTTCTGCCTTTTGTCAATTGTTTATTATTGTGTTTCATTTTTGCATGATTTACTTCCCGAATAATAAGATTATTCAAACTCCACAGTCACTCATACTTTTGGAAGTAAGTAGTGAATTAAGATTGTCATGAACTGGATTGTAGATTGTCTAAGGATAGACATGGCAATAGAATTGCTGCAACGTTCATGAGTACTCAGAAATTGAGATTTGAGTACTGGATAAAACCTCGCTCAGAGTATCACTTCATGGAATTCATCACGAGTAATACTGAGACGATAATATCTTATAATCTTGAAACGAAGATATATGAGTTGCAATTTACAAGTCGGTCATGCATTGGTGATACGAAAACGCATTAGTAACTTGGTGTTATAAAACGTATTGTCATGTATAATTTGATGAGTAAAAGATACAAGCATATGAGTCAACGTTTATTCGTTCCTTTTGCCCTAATAGGAAAAGCGATATCTGTGGGCCCCTCGATGATTTGGTGTTGACTTATGTGCTGGGCCCAGCCAGGACTAGATTGATGTGTTCGATTAGAAGTCCTACATCATCACAAATCAGAAATCGGGAAACATAGATTCTGGACAAAGAGATTGATTACATCCCATGTCTTTTGTCTAGGGATATCTGCCAGAACGAAGGATTATATGATCACTTATCTTAGGACACGTGACTGACTGGGTCAAAGTTCGGCAGCAGCTTTTTGGAAGCTACAATTTGCTGGTCAAATTTAGAAGGCATACTAGCAATTATAGTTACAGACTTATCCAAGTGGGAGACTGTTGGATTAGGTGTCTAAGCCCATAACTATAATTGGTATGTACTTGAATTGATAGCAGCACAGTCCTTTTGGGTTGCCCTCAACCTAGCAACTGGACAAGGAAATTATGAAAGGAGAGATATTAATTTATAAGATTAATGAATTAATATAAATGATTTATTAATATGTTAAAAGATTAATATATTAATTAGAAATCATTATGTTTAATTAATAGTTAGCCAGAAATTAATCAGAATTAATTTTGGGGTTAAAAGAATTAATTATAAAGTGCAGGGACTAGTTTGCAAGTAACTAATAGTTGAGTGGAAGGTTCCAGAACCCCCTTGGAAGGAGGTGGACGAAATTCTTAGGGGAAACCCTAGAGATTTCGTCCAAGGGGTCCAAATAAGGCCTTTGGATCTTGCTTAGGCCCTAAGCAAAGGATAACTAGGGTTTTCCCTAAACCCTAGATCCCTCAGCAATTTAAGGAGCCTCCTGGCTCACATTTGAGGTCACTGATTTCTTTGGAAGAAACCCTAAGGCCGAAATTGCATACTCTCTCCATCCTCTCTCCTCCAAGTTTCCTTCTTGCTAGTTCTTTGGTGTGATTCCATTAGAGGCATTACATTTGTGGTGCTAAGCTTCCAAGAAGATCAAGATCAAGATCAAGAGGATTATCAATTGTTTGCTATAACAATTGAAAGGTATGTAACTCCTAAACCCTAGTTTGTTAATTTCGAAATTAGCCTCTCTCCTCTAGGGTTCTTGTTTTGCAATTCAAAGTTATTTGTTCAATGGTTAAAACATAGATCCAAAGTAGGTTGCATGTGAACTTAGGAATTGTTTTCTAGTTTATTTGTTTTACCTAAAACCCATTACTAACTAGCATACAATTATGGGTACTTGTATAACAAAAACTAGTTAGAAGACATGCCTTTTCTTGTAGCTTGATTCCTTGGACCTTTAAGAGCCTAGCACCCCAAATGTGATTCCTCAAATGCTTCACACAACACCACCAACAATGGAGGACTTTGAGAGAGAATACTTGCACTCTAAAATCGACTATGGCTCTTCCAAGAACACTAGGGTGCCGATTTTAGGAGTTAATGGGTTTCTTATATAGTATGGCAAAACTCGGGTTACACCATGTAAACCCTAATGGGCATAACCTTCCATATTCCTTAGGCTCCATGGGTTTAAACCTCCATGGATCATCCATGGGTTGTCACATGGGTTTAGCCCAGCCTAAGGAATCATGGATCATTGGCCCACACCATAAGAATGAATGATTTACCAAATCAACCCCTTATACTATTAGTCTCTTTTGATCAAAAAATTAATTCCAAATTAATTCTTGATCAATACTAATTAAATAATATGATTCCATATTAATATATTAGAACTTATAATATATTAATAAATCATAAATAACCTCTTCTCAATTGTCCATCCTTCATATTGTTCTGGTGCCATGCAACCCACATGGACCATGCTACTCTCGGGTCAAGTACATACCAATTATAGTTATGGAGTTAGACACCTTATCCAACAAGCTATTCACAAACATAAATTGTTCGCATTAGTGGTAGAAATCATCTATGACTGGAGAAATGTGGAATCTCTCATTGATGAGCTTTTATTAATGGTTTCTGGAAAATTCATCAAATACTAAGATGCTATGTTAGATCTTGAATCTGATAAACGACTTAGAGTCATGAAATGATATGTAATCCATGTATGAGAATCAAGTACGGGCTTGATTAAAATTTGTCTGTATAGGAAGGCTAGAATGAGAAAATAATTCTTCTAGAAAGAATAAATTACATGGATAACCATACACATTTAAAGCAAGACTCGTAGTAAAAGGATTTTCTCATACTCATGTCATTGACTATGGTCCTCATCGTACTCATGAAATTAACTATGATCAAACCTTTTTCACTGGTAGCTATGATTAGATCAACAAGGATATACTTTGCTATAAATTCATATTCTTAATATGAGATATAGAAAATAGATTTCAAGAAAGACCGCTTTTCTTTATAGACATCTACTGGAAGCTATCTATATAGATTAGCCTGAAGGTTTTCGTAATCCAAGTTATCCTAACAAAATATGTAGAGCTTGACATCCACTTTTGGATATAAAGCAAACATCTTAATGTTACAATCATCATTTTATGTAAAACCACAAGGTATGTTTTTATATCAAAATGAATAGAACATATGTGTTTACTAAGAACTAATGGGAGCATAGTGAAATTCCTATTCTTGTATGAATGAGACATACTTAATCATTTGAAATCACATTCTGACTAAGCAAGGTCGTTTTCGCCTTGACTCGGAAAGTGTTTCTAAAATGAAAGACTTAGGAAGGAGATGATACATTCTTGGAATGTAAAATATATAGGGGATAGATAAAATGAATGTTAAGAGTTTCATGTCCTTATACATATATTGGCAATATTTTGAAAGGGATCAAGATACAAGATTCTTTTGGAGAATTCTTAACATTGTCATATGGCATCATTTTGAGCTAGCCTCAAAAGTACATAGTTCATAGATTTGAACTAGATGAAATGATTTATATTCTATTTGCTTGGGAAATGAATTCATCATTTACGCCATATTATGCATAAGACATGGTATTTGATCATGTTGTAAGCATGTCGTAGGATACTAATTGAATACATGGTTAAGTCACTAGATGACTAAGAGAGCATTCTAAGAGTAGTTTAGAAGAACTAAGAGAATGTACATGAGACAATTAGTTTAGAAAGGATCTTTGTGGAAAGATCTACACAAGATGTTAATTTCTAAACAGATATAAATAATTATGAATTATAATTGGATTTTGAATTCATTATGGAATGAAGGGTAAGTTTTGTTGGAATAAGGTCCAACCAAAACATAATGACACAATCTACTACAAAAATAAGAATACACTACTTTAGAAGTTGAATTAAAATATGATTGGATGAATGGGATCATTGAAAAACTACATTGATTTCTGACATTCAAGGCTCACATAGAAATCTTTGTGACCTCGAGAGTATACTTAATCAAGCTAAGAGACTCTATGTCACGAAAGATCACCAATCATATTCTCCAAGATATTTAACTATACTTATAGTAAAGTTAAGTGTGGAGATGGTAGTATTCACAGAATTCACACAAATTAAATTTTGTCAGATCCATTGATAAAGCCATTCTTTTGAGCTAAGTATGAATGGTCACACTTTAGCTACAAGACTTTATTATTCTAGAAATGGGTTTTTGATATGGATTTAGTATTTGGATATTGGAACATTATAACAACAACTATTAGATAATGTTATGATATATTGGGATATAGTCATTACATTAATACTTGTTATGTTCTATATTAACATGTTTAATCCATGAATAATGTTATTATTCTAAAGGTTCATAGTCAGTTATAATTGTGGGAGCAATTATAAATTAAGACCAATATGAATTGAATTGGTTGACACTCACTAGATGAAAGTAGGCAAGTGGTTGTAACCAAGTTTCATAGAAACTTGTCAGAGAACTAGTATTGAACTGACCCGCATCAAGATCATCTCATGGATCGCTATCATGAATGATACTTGATTTAAAGGTACTATATTTGTATCCTTAACACCTGAGATGCATAGTGGGACTTAAGTGTAGGGAGTACTATGCTTTGAAATGGTCAAATGTTGTTCCATAAATGGGCAATTATAAAAGCCATTTTCAGGTATGGTGTGAACTATGCAAGAGGCTTATGTAGTCAAGATGCGATTTGTTCCTCTTATGTGTTGAGAGTTAGACATCTAAGGCGCCTTACCAAAAGTTGAACAACTAATGAGATTGATCGCGATCCGAATCTCATGTTTAACATGGTGTATGTAGCAAAGGGATAACTGGTAAACTTACCTTATACACCAATTGTAGCTTTGAGCTTTTTGGGAATTGGGCGTTGATAGAATGGCACAAACAGTTGTATGGTCTTAGGGGCAGTGAAATGTTGCTAGACGTTCACCGCTTTCTATATCAGTCTAATATGAGTCTTGCGCAAGTGGGAGATTGAAAGATCTAGTATGCTCAAGAGTCATATTAAAGTGATATTGCTAAATAACATATGATACTAATGGGTCACACTAACAACAACTTGATACAATTGATTATTTATTAGAAACTGATTTTAATAAATATTCAGTAAAACTCTTATAATTAAATTGGAAATTATTTGTTTCATGGCAATAATAATTTTCATTAGCAAGTAACATTATATTATTTCATATGGTATGAATTAATAAGTCATGCACAAATTTTTTGGACTAGTTGAAAACCTTTTGTCTTTTACTTAAAAGACAAAGTTTATATTTTATAAACCTTGAGTTTATAAAATTTAAACTAACTTTCTTCTTCTTTATGCAATTTACGAGATATGCATAAAAGGAAGAAGTGTATGACTTGTCTAATCATGCTTTAAAGGCATGGGAGACATGCTTATGGCAATGGGGACAAGTTTGCTTAAAGTGCTAATGACTAATGGTTAATAACTTCACTTTATGCATATAAATAAGAGGGCTTGCATTTGGCAAGAGTGCTCCTTCCTTCCTTGAGGCATATGGCCGAAAGCTCCTATTCTTCTCTCATTATCTCTAGTTTTGCTTTGAAGACTTGGAGATTACTTGCATTTATACTCTCTTGAAGTTGATACTTTGGTTATGAACTTCAAGCTTAAGAGTTTAAGAGTTTTGGACTAGCATCTACATCAAGTTGAGTCATTGTTGGTGTCTCAAAGGTTCCACATTCTTCATCAACTTCCAAGCCTCCCAAGAGGACTCAAAGGACTACAAAGGTTGTTATTTCTTCACCTCTTCTTCGGTTGGTGTTTAAATCTTTCTATGACTTGCAAGAAGATCCTTGGTGGGTATAAAATGTGTATGTTGCTTCAAAATTAAAGTCTTCCGTTGCCATATTTTTCAAGTTTATGAAACTATTTTTGAACTAAAAACCCAACAGATAATTCAGCTCAAGGAAGTCAAATCTACGTTTTGGAGCAATGTCTTAAGGGATTAAGGACTAAATGTGAAAGGTGGCTGAACAGGAGGAGTACGTTGGGCATATAATCCAGTACGCGCAACGTATAAGCCCTAAAGCGTGTAATCTTAGCGTACAGCTGAGTACGCCCCGCATACTCAGCAGAATGGACCTGAGATCTTTTGGTCTTCGGTTTGGGCCATGTGTTGGGCTTTGATGTTTGGGGCTTTGTTGGGCCATCTGGTTTTCGGTGTTTTGGGATAGGAATGTTATTGGGCCTTGGGTTAAGGTCCATGGAAGGGGTTTGGGCCCAATTTGGAAAATTGGGCCATGCTTGGGCCTTGGGTGTTTGTTTAGAATTTAGGCCTTGGCTTTGGGCCAAGTTATGAAGAGGATAAAAAGGACTTTTACCCTAGTTTGGACACTTAGTGTGGGTCAGATTCGATTATTGATGGATGATTTATTTGTGATTGATAGGGGATTCTTGTGGGCCAACAGCCAAAGATTTCTTTCTATGAGATTCGGCAGTGTGAGGTGAGTTTTCCTCACTGTATTTATGGGTCGAAGGCACCTAGTATAGCCCACTAGTTTGATAACCCGATATTCATTGATATGCTGAGTATGGAATTGATAGCATGCTAGTTTTGATATGCTAGTCTACTAGATCAGTAGGACTACTTGTGATAATGTTTGTATGATTATTTGTATGTGTTAGTATCTGTTCTATGTCGACATATTGTGTGGGTTGGGTTGAGGTTGTACTGTTCCGTGCGGTAGCCAGCAAACCCTGGAGCAATCCAGATATTAGCTAAGGGTCGGGTAGGGCATGCCAAACTCATACTGAGGGCTCATGAGCATTCCAAATACAAGCTGAGGGTCGGGTAGGGCATGCCAAACTTGTACTAAGGGCTTGGTGGTATTCAGTCTGAGGACTGATCTGGTTAGGAAGCAAGCCAGACATAAGTTGTGGGCCCTAAGGGCAAGCCAAACATATGATGTGGGCTCAGGGGTAATCCATTCTTTTAGTTGTGGACCCATTGCATGTTGTTATTGTATGTGTGTTATTTGTTTGTGTGTTGGTACTTTGGGGGAACTCACTAAGCTTTGGGCTTATAGTTTTGGATTATGTTTCAAGTACCTCAGATGATCGCGGGAGGCAAAGGCGTGATCGTGCACCTCCTCGTGTTTTGTTTTATGATTTTGGGAAAAACCCTGATAATAAACTTGTTTTGAAAACTATTTTGTAAACAATGATGGTTTGTGGATTGGTTTTAAAAGTTTAAATTTTTCATGAATTTTATGGATGTTACATTTTGATTAGTGTTGTTTGGTAGATATGTAAAAAGCTAGTGTATGTAAGAAAGTAATAGGAAATTATTGATTAGTAGGCCTGAATGGTTATAAAACTTGAATGATTCAAAGGTTGTAATGATTCAAAATTCAAATCTTGAACATATCCATATTCAGCATATATAGAAGTTGTGTGAATTTCCAAAATTACCAGCATATGATATTCCCATAATGAAGAGTTTTAAGCTAATTTCACCAAAGCCAATACTAAGCAGATAGTTACAAATTAAAACCTTGAACTCTTTAAGTGCTTTCAACCAAGCCTAGTGTTCGTTATTTCTTTTTTTATAGATAAAGACACGAAGTAAAGCTTTCAAGTAACCTAAAACATGACACAAATTAAGCAAAATCCTTTTCATTTAAGCATTTTATCGAACAGATGGTAGGCAAAAAAATTATTCCAACTTAGCCAAATCAAAATTTGAAAGCTAAAAGTCTGATAAGCTAAAACATTATGATAATATGATTTAAATTATTATATTCTAAAATCCAATGTTTTCACCGGTTCATTGTGAGAAACTTGCTTTTGAACAAAAAAAAACATATAGTAAATGATTACTTGATGTCGGAGAACACGTTTGGTTTGAACCACATGATGACCTTTAATCTGGTTGAGTACACCTAAATTCGAAGACCCTTTGTGACTCTCCCTAGATTTTAATGTTCTATGATGAAAAAGTAATCCTCTGACTACTATTCTCCACCGCAACTCCAACCCTCAAAGCAAATAGGCCAAAATAGAATGAAAATGTTAATGGGAAATATGACACAACCGATTCCAATTGAAAAATTCCATCAAAATTAAATTAAATACTCCCTCCGTCCCAAAATTATTGTCCATGTTTGACTTTTGAAGTCTTTCCATTTCAACTTTGACCATAAATAACTTTATTTGTGTTATATAATTTTTGATGAAACTTATAACAAAGAAAATACATTTAAAAATAATATATTCATATATCTTGCATAAAAAATTATATAAAAAAAAGTAAATTATTTAAGGTCAAAGTTGAAGAAAAGAGACTTAAAAAGTCAAATGTGGACAATAATTTTGGGACGGAGGGAGTAATAAAAAGATACTTGGGATTTAGAAATTTTCTGACTGTGAAATTCGATCAACATCACACCGATTCAGCCGGCCTCACCAAATCCTAAGACGAAGACAATGTGCTGGAGAAAGGGCTAAATCGAAGAGATGTAGATGTAAAGAATCAAGGAGGTTTGAAGGAGGGTAATACATGTGGTAAATTAGAGATGCAAGTGGGGAAGATAATGCATCTGAATCGATTGGATGATGGAAACGGTGTACCATCCCTTTTAGCCGAAGTCAATATATTCCTGTATCCGTCTCTTTCCAATCTGCTCTGCTTTTCATCCCTATCTCATTCGATTGTAAGTGATGTTGGATTTTATTTAGGGCTCAGTAACACCAAACTAAAGAATTCAAAGAAGATTGAAACGGAGATGGAGCTTCCCGCAATTTTTTATGGTAGCCTACAGGTTAAGTTTCGATTCATGGCCTCTTTCATCATCTCTGGTAATACTTTAAAAGAAAATATGAAAATAGATTTTGGTCTTCCACTCCATCCCGATTGTCGGACCTGTTGAAGTAGATCTTTCTACCAAGAAAAGTCAGCAGAAGATAGAAGAAACCATCGGATATAGATGTTGAAGAACAAACCCACTTTGGCTACAAACCCCGTGTTCCTCTAGGTTTTCCTTTCGTATCATGAGTTCGTCGCCAACTTCGGGAATCAATTTGAGAGCATACTGAGATTAGGAATTATGGGCAGAGTGGAAGAATGGAAAAGAAAGAGAGTGGAAGGAAGACGAAAGCTGAATAAGCCAGAAAAACACAGAAAAAAAACATGTGTCTAGGACACGCACCCACCAACTGACCCGACATATTCAAGGAGGTAAAGTTGACAACCCTTCAAATTAGTGCGAAATCCAATGTTTTCACCGGTTCATTGTGAGAAACTTGCTTTTGAACAAAAAAAACATATAGTAAATGATTACTTGATGTCGGAGAACATGTTTGGTTTGAACCACATGATGACCTTTAATCTGGTTGAGTACACCTAAATTCGAATACCCTTTGTGACTCTCCCTAGATTTTAATGTTCTATGATGTAAAAGTAATCCTCTGACTACTATTCTCCACCGCAACTCCAACCCTCAAAGCAAATAGGCCAAAATAGAATGAACATGTTAATGGGAAATATGACACAACCGATTCCAATTGAAAAATTCCATCAAAATTAAATTAAATATTCCCTCCGTCCCAAAATTATTGTCCATGTTTGACTTTTGAAGTCTTTCCATTTCAACTTTGACCATAAATAACTTTATTTGTGTTATATAATTTTTGATGAAACTTATAACAAAGAAAATACATTTAAAAATAATATATTCATATATCTTGCATAAAAAATTATATAAAAAAAAGTAAATTATTTAAGGTCAAAGTTGAAGAAAAGAGACTTAAAAAGTCAAATGTGGACAATAATTTTGGGACGGAGGGAGTAATAAAAAGATACTTGGGATTTAGAAATTTTCTGACTGTGAAATTCGATCAACATCACACCGATTCAGCCGGCCTCACCAAATCCTAAGACGAAGACAATGTGCTGGAGAAAGGGCTAAATCGAAGAGATGTAGATGTAAAGAATCAAGGAGGTTTGAAGGAGGGTAATACATGTGGTAAATTAGAGATGCAAGTGGGGAAGATAATGCATCTGAATCGATTGGATGATGGAAACGGTGTACCATCCCTTTTAGCCGAAGTCAATATATTCCTGTATCCGTCTCTTTCCAATCTGCTCTGCTTTTCATCCCTATCTCATTCGATTGTAAGTGATGTTGGATTTTATTTAGGGCTCAGTAACACCAAACTAAAGAATTCAAAGAAGATTGAAACGGAGATGGAGCTTCCCGCAATTTTTTATGGTAGCCTACAGGTTAAGTTTCGATTCATGGCCTCTTTCATCATCTCTGGTAATACTTTAAAAGAAAATATGAAAATAGATTTTGGTCTTCCACTCCATCCCGATTGTCGGACCTGTTGAAGTAGATCTTTCTACCAAGAAAAGTCAGCAGAAGATAGAAGAAACCATCGGATATAGATGTTGAAGAACAAACCCACTTTGGCTACAAACCCCGTGTTCCTCTAGGTTTTCCTTTCGTATCATGAGTTCATCGCCAACTTCGGGAATCAATTTGAGAGCATACTGAGATTAGGAATTATGGGCAGAGTGGAAGAATGGAAAAGAAAGAGAGTGGAAGGAAGACGAAAGCTGAATAAGCCAGAAAAACACAGAAAAAAAACATGTGTCTAGGACACGCACCCACCAACTGACCCGACATATTCAAGGAGGTAAAGTTGACAACCCTTCAAATTAGTGCGAAAAAAATTCTAAAGACCATAAATTTACTGTTCCTAAGCCCATCCACTATTAATAATATATATAATGAAATATAGGATAGGAACCAAATTCTTAATAATCATTAAAAGTGGAGTCAATGTAATATAGTTCAAAAGTTTGGCCAAAGGTGTAGAAAATAAAAGTCATATATGCACCAAATTTGTAAGAAAAAAAATTGAATTATGCCAAAACTATATCAAAGAGAAAATATGTCAATGACCAAACATCTTAAAAATTAAAATTGGAATAAAACTGTAAGATACGAAAAAGTGATAATGTCACCGTAGTGAAACATCCCAAACTCACCGACAATTTTTTTTTTGTTTTCAAACATCAAATCACAAAATAATTGTTCCAAAGTACATCATAGTAAAATGTATCACAATCTTCAGTGTAAAATAACAATCATCAATGCGGAAAATCATTAGTGGGATGTTGTGCAGTCAAGCTGTGCCCTTACCTTTGGAAGTGGAAGTACCTGAAAATGTTAAACCACAAAACCATAAGCACAAAGCTTAGTGAGTTCCCATAAAATACCACATACCATATATATTGGGCCCCACCCTCATGTCGGGCCCTGCCCATCATATAAATAGGCTCAGCCCAACATACAAACGGGCCCAGCCCACCATACAAACGGGCCCAACCCAGCATACAAACGGGCCCAGCCCAGCATACTAAAGCAAGAATCACAAAGACAACTAGCATTCTACACAGTATCGTAAGAAGACTCACCTGTCTCACGAATTCAGCTAAAACACAACTCAATGCCACGCAAACGGTGTTGCAACACACATATCAAATCAAAGAAGGTCCAACCTTAGTCTATACTCTAGAACAAGCAATTTGAGAAAAATTCGACCATATCAACAAGTCAATGGACAACATTTCCATTACCTTATCCTCACATCGTGACCAGCTCATGGTTACGTCGTGTGAAACACACTTAGCTCGGTCCCAATTCGATCATGATCCAACTCAGTCTCGTTCCATACTATCATCACATCGTGATGGACAGGTCATCACATCATGACACAGTCTGTCCAAAATAACCGGCAAACCTCAGTCAGCACATCGTGACAAGGTGGGTGTCACGTCGTGAAACTGGTTTTTCTTAGCGTAATAGATTCAAATCTCAATCCATTAATCCATCCATCCATTCCTTCCATAAGGCTTCCTAATGTCCAAAACAACCTAAGCACAAGAGACACAAAAGATCGGGTCGCACCGGAATCGAACAAAACATAAGCAGGCATACCATTGACTAAAAACTTCCATATACATGATTAGATAAAACATAAGCATAAACAAAGAAAACAATAAAAGACATGGTAAAGATACATACCAGTAACTACATCTGGTGCCGCTCGAGCCTTCTCGCCTATCAACTGAAATGCCCTGCTCTTCACCACCGGAGCCTCCGCCTTGACCTGGCGGATATCAATAATCCTCAAGGTGGCTTGTGCGGGCATCGCCACTACTCCTCCTGACAATCTTAGGAAATCGGCCTTTTGTGGCCGGTCCGATTGCAATGGAAGCGTATGAGTGCTCCCTGAGTGCAATCACTGCTAAAATGACCAGTATGGCCGCAGTTGAAGCAACCCCCTCCCTTCTCACGATAGCTCCCCTCGTGACTCCTCTCATATTTGGATCAACGTCCCGACCTGATGGCTTCTCGATCACAAATAAAAGTTTTGGGCCTCTTCGCCTAGCCCACTACTGTTTGTACCTGCTCCGGCTTACGCTTCGTCCGAAGCTACAACTCAATCTCCCATTCACGGGCTCTAGCTATCATGCCATCTATGGTATTGCAGCTCGACATACTCAAAAACTCTAGAATATCATGCATGAGCATCTCATGGTACCTCGTCTTCCTTATCTCCACGTCCGCGTCATATTGTGGAACCATCAAAGCTCTCTCTCGGAACTTGGCGGTGATCTCCGCCACAGTCTCCATAGTCTGGAGAAGGTCCTAAAACTCCCTCGCCAGTTGTTGCACCTCAATAGCCAGTGTGAACTCAGCTCTGAACCTCGTCACAAAATCATCCCAATTCATGGCCACCACGACCGTAGCTCCCAAAGAGTGTCCAACCTCCTCCCACCAATCGCAGGCTCCATCCCTCAGAAGGCAAGATGCAAATCCTACCTTCGACACCTTTGGGCAGAAACTTGTCTATTGAGCATTATCCATGTCATAGATCCATCGTTGGGTAGCAATAGGGTCCTTCTTGCCGAAAACCTATGAGGCTCCACATGCGTTAAACTCCTGAAAAAAAGGGAGTTTATGCCCCTAGCTGACCAGCTGTGATCTCGATGCGAAAGGCCCCCAAGCGATCATCCAATAGCTCTATAATTCCCTCCTTGATGGTACAAAAAGTCGTAGGAGTAGCATCGAAAATACTACGAGTGATCTCAAACGTGATGAACTCGCGTATTCTTTCATCAATCGGTTCAGCACCAGGGCTAGAACAAGAACCTTCTCCTCGAGTTCTCATGTGACATCCCCATTTTCACTGTCATAAAAGACCTTTTTATTTCTGCATATGTTAAAACACAGTATTCTTTACATTATGAAAATTTTCCCATAAAAGTATTTCCAAAGAAATGTTTTTCATTGATTTATTAAAAACTTGGGATGTCATAACTGATACAAGAAACATAAGCATAAACGTAATCATTACTGTACTTACAACATCTAATGGACTAAATTTCCTCAAATCTCTCATTATATCCAAACATGATATACCTTTGTACCGCTACCTTTGATACAAAGAAACTGAGTGGGTCAGGTTGGGAAACCTGATGAGTACATAGGGTTTTCAACCCATAATATTATAATTAATTTTTATATATATTTTACACCAAGAAAATAAACCGATTACCCATTCTTGTTATTCTCACTCACTGGTCCCAAACCGATGATCTAAAGGGATCTATCCTAAAAGATCTCTAAGTGAATAATACTGCTTCGGGAATTCCTTAGCAATATATGTTAATAAATCATGGGGTGAATAGAATACCCAAATGAATAACTTATTCATACCTACAGTTTGTAGTCCTGTCTGTATGAGGATCTATAACATATAAAGGTCGTGGACCTACCCATGGATTGTTCAGTAACAGCTATAGATCGTAGAGATGTCCGTGTACGGTTCATCAATGCCTACAGGTCGCTTACCTGACCGTATATAATTTATTAACACCTACAGGTTGTAAACCTGCCCATGTACCATCGATTAACACCTACAGGTTGTAAACCTGCCCATGTATGACTTATAAACATCTTTGGGTTACAAGCATGTCCATGTTTGACATGACATATCTAGAATAGTCTGCGGTCATCATCAATACCCTACTCGGTGACTACATTGCTAGTCTGGTAGTACTATAAAGGTTACGACCTTTCATTATTACTTTCATCCCTCTTTTCCCTTCACTACCCCATATATTATAAGTATGAAAACATGTATATCGTTAAACAAAATCATCTCATATAGTTTCATCTAACACAGAAGGTTTCAATCACAGATAATAGGCACATATATCACTTAATTATCTAAATAATTCATATCTATATGTAAGATGAAAGTAACTATGCACTCATTTGTTAAATATAGATGATTGGTGAATCCGGCAGTGCTCCGACTAATACCCTGGCTTTTCCCTTGATGTGACCTCGGTATGAATGTCACTAAGTCTTAATCTTATATTCTTGGTGACTAATGATAGTCTAGATTCCTCACTAATCCCAATGTTTACATCAAGATCTATCAAGTAAGGAACAACCAGGAAAAATCATATCGGAGGTAGGTTTCGTTTCGTATACAGAGTATACTGTTCAGAAATCCCACTTCAAACTCCTCACTAAATCCAGCCTAGACATCATTCCCATAAGTAGATCAATCATTATAATGACTTGGAACCACTAATAAATCTTATTTACAGGTTCTTAATAACGATTATGAACATAACTATAAGTTACACTTGAAATAAATTAATTGTAGGTTAAATTACATAGATTTTAGCGAAAAGTAAGAAATGGCACTGGTAGAACTCCAACTCATGAGCTTCTAGTTGCCAGGCTCTTAAATACTTCAGATCCTAGTTGAATACCCTAAATCCTAAGGAAATATTGAGATTTGCCTCTAGAGAGTTCTTAGAGAAAGATTGTTGATTGTGAATAATGAATGATGGGACTGGTGCTATTTATAGGTGAATTTTGACCATGCGCACTGCACCTTTCAAGGTGCGTGGCGTATGCTTATGGCGACGTCTCCCCTGACACTTTCTAGAAGTGTGCCGGCTTCTTTGTGGTCCACGTTGCCACTTTCTATAAGTGTGCATCGCGCTCTCGCCACGCTCCATGCAAAACGTAGATTTTGTAAATTCTGTAACCTCTTCATACGAGATCCATTTTCAACATTCTTTATATCCACACATAGCTATCAACAAGATCTACAACTTTCATTTAGACTTCATTGGCTAATTCTAACTTTATTTTTAAATTTATATTTTATATAGGTTTAGACTGTTTAAGTCTGTATAAAAATCATAACTCTTTCGTGTGACTTCCATTCTCGACTTTCTTTATGTCGACGAAATTGTCTCTATGAGATCTCCAACTCCTGTTTAGATTGGTTCAGCTAACAATCAACCGATTTCTATTTTAGCTTTACGTTGTGTACTACTAAGTTGAAACTTCGAAAAATCATAACTTCCTCATATGAAGTCAGATTTGGACGTTCTCTATATGCAAGCACTTGGTTTAGGATAAAAATCAACCTATCTAAAATTCACTTTTTATAATACGCATAGCCACGTCGATTTAATCGTGAAACTTCAAAGAAGCATAACTTCTTCATACGAAATCGGATTTCAGAGTTCTTTATATGTACGGAATCTTTGTCACACATATTATAACTTTGGCTAATATTATTTATCTTAAATAAACTTCTATCAAAATGTTGTTTTATCGCTAATTATTTCTTAATTATCTAGCCCGAATTTGTGGGCATTACAGCTCACCACCATACTGTAATACAAACATATAAATGATCGGAATACACTCGAGGGACTCCTTAAACAACAAGTTCCTTAGAATCTATATGATTTTCCTTGATTCAAGTAAGGATCATGTGCTTCTAGTAGTACATGCCAAATACTACCTCCCACACCTATTCGTACTTTCCTCAAGAACCATTTCGAATCTTCCAAAACACTTAACCATGACAACTCACATAAGCCCAATGCTAAACAACATAAATATCTCACTAAAGCACTCCCTATACTCTCCTAGAAATTCTCGCCTCACTGGCCTTTGGAATGCTAAGAACTTCTATCAACACCGTCGGTTGCCTTATGCATGCAAATTATACACAATATGGGACCAAATAGACTGTCGAATAAATGATTCTACCCTAAGCCCAAAACCAGACAAGGAATAGGAAATAAGGATAAATCAATCTTTCTAAGGCTATATGATCCTAATCGTATACAATTTTGGAACATAAACTTAGCAAATAATTTCACCATATAGATTCCAAGTAATACATAACATCTAATTTCTCCTAGGATACAGGGCATCACAAATCAGACAATTCTATCATGTAATTCCTGTATGTATCCTTAGCCCTATCATAACATGCAATTCATGTAAACACATAATACTTATGTATGAGTATTTTGGGAATCACTTACTTACACTCGGCTGATTGCACGCATCACACCCCTTTCTTTGTGAAAATCTTTTTAGAAAAATTATTTCCTTTCAAAAATGATTACCAGTTCCTCGTTTTGAGTTTAGAGACAGCCAAGAGTGTGCCTAAATTCCTCAAACTAAGGCTGTACTACCAACTTGTAACATCCCAAAATAACCGATAAATATTTTTTTGGTTTCAAACATCAAATCACACAATAATTGTTCCAAAATCCATCATAGTAAAATGTGTAACAATCATCAGAGTAAAATAACAATCATCAATGCGGAAAATCATTAGTGGAATGTTGTGCAGTTAAGTCGGGCCCTTCCCTTTGGAACTAGAAATACCTGAAAATGTTAAACGACAAAACCATAAGCACAAAGCTTAGTGAGTTCCCCAAAATACCACAAACCATACATATTGGGCCCCGCCCTCATGTCAGGCCTCACCCATCCTACAAACGGGCCCATCCTAACATACAAACAAGCCCAACCCATCATACTAATGCAAAATCCACAAAGACAACTAGCATCCTACATAATATAGTAAGAAGACTCACCTGTCTCACAAATTCAGCTAAAACACATCTTAATGGCACACAAATGGTGCTACAACACACCTATCGAATCAAAAAAAGTCTAACCTTAGTCTATACTCTAGCACTAGCAATTTAACCGAAAAGTCAGCCCATGTGAACAAGTCAACGGTCAACATTCCCATTAGCTGACCCTCACGTCGTGGCCAGCTCATGGTCACGTCATGATAAACACACTCAAACCGGTCCTAACTCGGTCATAATCCAACTCAGCCAACTCCGTCTTGATCCATACTATCATCACTTCATGATAGACATGTCATCACATCGTGATAGACAGGCCATCACGTCGTAACACAGTCAGTCAAAAATAACTGGGAAACCCCCATCATCACGTCGTGACAAGGAGAGTGTCACGTCGTGAAACTCGTTTTTCTCAGCTTAATGGATTCAGCTCTCAATTCATTAATCAATCTATCCATTCCTTCCAGAAGGCTTCCTAATGTCTAAAATAACCTAAATACTTATACTTTTCAACCATGCATTTCCATTGTGAGCCTAAAGCTCAAACTAGGTCAAAAATGGAGAAACATCACCAAAGATCTCATTCATGGGTTCACTACTCTAGCAAAATCCAGATCTAGACTATATGATATCGAAATGATCTCAAAGATCAATAAATTTGCTAACATTATTGTATCCTACCATTCCAACTAGCTTATACTTGAAGAATATGGGACAAATCTTTAGATCTAGCAATGTAGAGTAATAAAATTAGGATCTTGAACACTTAAAAAGGTCCAAGGATGCCGAAAATGAAGTCCCAAGCTAGCCAAGATGCACGCAATACTACTTGTGACATCCTGGAATGTAGGTTAAAGACTATGAACGGTCAATTCACAGTAAATCTCTTTGTAATTTGACTCATTGAGTTTTAGTGCATCTTTTGTAAAATAAATGATTTCATTTCAACTATTATAAGATACTAGATAGTATCTTACTTTCAAATGTGTAAAGTGGCAAACGAATTAAACAGCTCAAATTGCAAACCTAGTTAATGCGTCTGAAAAACTAAACATTCGTATTAAGCAGTTGTGAGCGAAGCAAACACTTTAATCTTATAGTACATGTTCCCCTATTTCCAAAACAATAAAGAAAACGTCCAAAACGGAGTTCGTATGCAATACATATGATAGTTATAAGAAAACAAACCAGTAAAACATTGATTTTCTTTAAACTGCTAAAATTGAATCCATCCGTTGAGGGAATTGCACACTTCTGATGTAATTGTCGAGAGCGTTTCTAGAATCAGTCTATGGTCTATTTAATTTCATAATCAAAATATTTTTAGCGAAAATATTTGCAAAAGTCAAACAATCGAGCATTTTGGTCTATTTAGACACAAAATTTTAAACACGATTTCCTGATGTTCTGTAACTCGAAAAATTAATTCGTTCGAGTTTTTGGAATCCTTGAACTTGGCTCTATCAAACGACACTTTTGGGAAAAAAAATTCAACGTCGGGATCTTGATATATCAAAATAAGATTGTTTTAGGCAATTAAAGGGATTGTGACATCATTGTGGGGCCCACCTAACCTTTCTAGATAAAGGAAAAACACATTTTCATATCTTCTTGCCCTAACCCATGTCACTTACACCTCCATCATCATCTCCCGTGCTTACACACTTCACCTTTAAGGTACAAGTATGGGGTATTGAGGGTATGGGCTTCCAAGGCTTGCATGCCTTCAAGAGGCTTAAGGCTCTCATTATCTACACCAAATAATCAGCCTTCTTCTCTCAATATCTCCCTCTCCATCTCTTTTAAAAACACCACCTTTCTACCACCAGAGAGCCACCACCGAACCACCAACATCACCACCATTGTGCCACCTTCTTTTGATAGGAAATCACACCCCAAACACCACCTCTATCACAACCTCACTCCTCTCCTCCCTCCCCTCTCTCCTTCTCGTAGAGTGCAAGCCGAATAAAGCTAGAAAAACGGGCAGCAAGGGGCTGCCAACCCTCGCCACCCCTCCTACCACCGTGGAGCTCATTGGCCACCAACCGACCATTGTTGCGACCCTCTATTGTGTTGCCTACCGCCGTTGTAAGTATCATCACCACCATTCTTTTGTTGTTCCATCGACTCGTAAACCACCGAGGATCAAAAGCCCATCCCTTTTTTGTTTTCTTTTTTTTCCGTGCATGAACTCAGAGGAGGAAATTCCTCCACCTCAAACTTCATTTTTAATTGTTTAAAAACTACCCTCTCAAGAAATTTCTTTTCAAACAAGTCCAAATTCTTCAAACTTCATTTCCTTATTAATTACCAGCCCCATCCCTTGAAAATCTGTTACAAAATAAGTCCTAAATCCCAAACTTCTATTCAAATGTTTAAGAACAGTCCCTCCCTTAGTACTATCCTACAAATTTGGTCTCATTCCATTTATTTAATTTAGTAAATGGGCCCTATAGTTTGGTTAAATTACAAAACAACCCACACTTATTAATTTATACAAAAAATTTCCACTTTGGTTAATTACGTAACTAAATTAGTCCCGACGGTTCGTTTTAGAAGCAACACATTTCGGTTTCTCACGTCAAATTCCCGAAACAAATCAACAACCACACGTTAAGGTGAGTGTTACGGCCCCTCTTTTATATTTTTATATGCTTTAGGGGAGAATACATGTGCTTAGTTGTGCTAGTTGATGCAAAAATACACATAAAATATTATTTTATGTGAAAACTATAACTAGTTTATAAAAAGTTGGTTTGACATTTATATGTTATAAACACATAAACTAGTTTTAAACCTCAATATTTTCATATGTTATGTTGTTAAAATGATAAAACTAATAAAAATAACATATGCCTTTTTACTACAAAACTCTATCATTTTATGTAACATTGTATGTCATCAAAAGCATGTCATAAAACTTTGTGGTATTTCTAAGGATTTAAGCTACACATGAATTTTTTTTGAAACATCCTTCGTTATAACAGTGAGTACCTTATACTATACATGCATACCAATTATGCTCGACTTTTATAAACTCTATACAATTATTGTGCCTAGTAGCTTATCCACTTATAAGTTAGGGTTGAGAGTTATTCACATACCTTAGTTAAGGGCTTTTTGATGGGTTTTGCGCATTCTAACACTCCTAAGTGTACATGCAACCCTAAATACCTTGGATCTATGTTTTCTCTATTATACATGCAATTATGAACTTTCCAAGGTATTACCCTATCTAGCATACAATACTTGATACTTGGGTAATCAAATGGATAGAATACATACCTTTGTTTGATGTAGCTTGTCTCCATGAAGCTTGAGTGCCTAGTGCCCCAAGTGTGACACCTCAAATGGTTCACACAACACCAAATGCACATGGAATGACTTGAGAGAAATGGAACACTCCTTGAAATCGTCTAGCCCTCATATTCACACATTAGTGCACGATTTCTTGAGCCATGGGATTCTTTTATATGGTGGCTATTAGGGTTACACCATGTAACTCATAACTTTACCCATTCCTTATGCTCCATGGATTTTAACCTCCATGGAGTATCCATGGGTCACCCCATGGACTTAGTCCAACATAAGGAATCTTGGATCACAAGCCCACATATATAAGAATGAATGATTTACACAATCAACCCATATATTTAATTAGTCTCCTTTTGATCACTTAATTAATTCCAAATTAATTCTTGATCAATACTAATTAAATAACCTTATTAATATATTAGAACTTATAATATATTAACCAACCTTAAGTGTTATTTCTCTCATTATAGTCTATCCAAATGCACGATGCCATGCAACCCAAATGGACCATGCCGGGTCGGGTCAAGTCTTACCAATTATAGTTATGGACTTAGACATTAATCCAACAGTCTCCCACTTGGATAAGTCTAAAACTATTATTGCGTATGACTTCAGGAACCGATCAGCAATCGTAGCTCTCAAAAGCTTCTTTCGAACTCTGACCTTGTCGATGAACTTTGACCTTTGTCAAGGACTTGTCCATTAGATAAGGGATCATATATTCCTCCATTCTAGATATCATATGGACTAAGACATGGATTATCAATCATTCTCTCTGTCCATTTGTTGTTTCCCGATTTCCGATTCATGATGACTGACTGATTGAACAAATCAAATCAGTCCTGGCTTGGCCAAGCACTCACATGTATCATCTTTAAATCATCGAGGGGCCCACAGATATCGCTTTTATCCCGAAGGTAAAAGGAATGGATAAACTTCGACTCATATGGCTTGTTCTACTACTTGTTGAATCATACACAAAGGCACGTTTTATAACATCGAGTTACCAATGCGTTTTCGTGCAATCAATGTATAACCAACTCATAGTAACAACTCATATCTCTAGGTTTGAAGAATATAAGATATTATCGTCTCATGATCACTCGTGATAAAATCCATGAAGTGATTCAAATGAGCGTGGGTTGAATCCAATACTCAGAACTTATGAGCACTCATGAGTGTTGTAGCACCACTTTGTCCACCAACTTGGACCTCTACAAACCAACCCATGACAGTCTTGATTCATATCTACTTCCAACATATGACCGACTGTGGATGGTTTGAATAACTTAATCATTCAGGAAGAGCGACTTAGTTATTCTGGAAGTCAAAACATGCAAAGTGAAACACAAGAATAAATGAATCAAATATGGTATCAAATCCTATGAATATAAATAAACACTTTTATTTATCAACATACTGATTACTCATTATTCATTGTTTCGGTTTTATCAACTTTATACTTGAATTAAAAACACTAGTTGTCCCATGCTCCAAGCATGTACACTATGTTTTTCTTAAACAATAGCTTTGCCATACACCAAGTATGCACTCTATGTTTGTCTATGATCCTTACTTTGTGAAATAAACCAATTGAACATAATTTCAATGATTCTAATTTCACACTCCCAAATCCTTATCGAAAAATGTGAGAATTTCAAATTCCTATCATTTATCGAAATCTGTTTAGATTTTAAACTTATATGCACTGACCCTCCTGTAATGAATATGTACAAAGTCACAAAGACTTGTCAACAGTCATTATAAGGTATTCCAATGGAGATCAACTCCATGGAAACTAAGTCTCATATTCAAAGTACATTGCTTTGGACATGCTTCTTGCATTAAGTTTTCTAATCTTACACAGATTACTTCCACCTATGGAGACAACTCCATATTCTCATTTTGACTATCACTTCTGAATAAGAGATGCCTCTTTTCAGAATATGTCAATATGGTCCTTCCAAAATTAGCACTATACTTCCAACTGTCCCTGAGCAACCAATCATTGGTAAACCTCAGATTGTCCTCGACAATTGCTTAATCATTTTAGTCATATCCAATTCTAGACCTTTTCCCTTCTTAATGCCTCTGGGCATTTGGAAAAATTTAGAAATGACAAATATTATAGCACATGCAATCGATCCTGTACCCAAAGCAAATGGTACACGATTCATGATGTCTCACATAAAGACATGATTCTAGACCAGTCTTTTGCTACAATATTTTTATTTGCCATGTTTTCAAAATTTGACTATGAAGAGGGATGCCGTAATCATAATCGAATTTTGAGAACGCAATATATAGAATTTCCTTAAGTTGAACCAATCCAACATGAAATTCATATATATATTCTTGACTAAAGATGGTTAAGGTCTCAATCTAAGCCTTTAGAACTGAAATGAAGTATATCCTCTCCCTTAATTATAGCAAAACAACTTTTTCAATCCCTGCAGCCTCACGAATTGAAACTTTTGTTTTCTATAATTAACATTGCTAACTTGCAACACTAACAATAATTATCATGCTCCCACCAACATGATGATTATTAGCATAACACTTATGCTCCCACTAGCTTTGACATGTACTCAGAAATCAGCTGGACTTCTAGAAATCAATACTTTATTGACTTCCTTACCAAAGTTCAGATTTCTGATACGAGATGCTTTGATAAAACTTTATCAAAATCATACACCTTTCCTTAGATAGCATGCATGTGTGTCTAAACAATTTCAGAACTATGAAAAGGGATGTCGTAATCATAGTCTCAATTGTTTAGACATTTTGCCATCTGCTTCAAATCTACTTGGTGGAAGTGTTTCCTCACCATCATTTTCATGAATCGGAGAGAAACCTTATGACCCTTAGATTTTATGGTGTATGTGTTCTTATCCATGTGAATCGTCAAAACCATAGTCACAAGACAAGGATAATGACAAATCCAAACTCATATGGACTGAACTTATGCAATCTTAACTTCTTGCCACCTGGCAGTACAGGGCCTGCCATTGCTTCCAAGTTGTTATGCAACCAATTGAGAACTTTCAGAACTCCTATGCAAAGCCAACTTTAACTGGAATGGGCACAGAATATGTCAACATGATAGGTTATAAACCTCAAGTCGTGTGCTAGTGAAGAACCTCAGGTTTTATTCTTGATTAGTTCTTGAAATTCTTTTTAGGATCTTTAAGACTCCCACTGTCCTCTTGACATATAAGACTATCTTGCCAAATATTCAAGAGATAGTGCGGATTCTTTATCAAGACAAACACTTCACACAATTGGCCTTAGTTGGTCTTTGTTTAATCCAAAACATCACAACTTACCAACTTCAAATGTACAAGAGTAGGACACTTTTACTCTTACATTTGACAAGTGTTATAAACCTTTCTTTAAGATATGTCACTCAACTTATAGTCTTGGAGTATGACTCTAAGACTTGTTTTGAAACGAAGTATGACTCATCTTCTTGATTCAACCATTTCAACAATTCATGACTCCTCTTCTTAGTCATAAGAATGCACTAAGATGTCCTTAGAAGACCAATTGTGATGTGGTTCTTTAATCATTAAGATGATCACAAAACATGATACTAAAGTACTCTCCCATCTTTTCAGATTTGAGAAACTTTTATCTGTCTGCCTAATTTGATTCTTCCCATTCGTTCTGCCATACATTGAGACTTTTCCAATGTTTCAGAATTATACTTAAACTTGTAAGTATAACCATATTTACTAAAATTTAGTAAATCATGACGAATAGTCTTAACGAGCTTTGTGGTGGACTTGACCAGTGCACAAGAATGTGTACTCGATCCCTTTAGTCCTTAACTTGACTCACATATCCATGTGAACAAGTCTTAATTTTCCAATGCTTGAAAGTTCTCATTCATCATTCTATTCAACTTGCATGATTCCAAGTTTCTATCCAACTGAAGCCTTAGGAATGAGAATCTTTCCTTATTTGGTAAATTATGACACTACCACAAACGAAAGAATCAAGTCCATTTTTTTTTCAATTATTGCTATCAATGGAATCGTATAAACAACCATTTTTCACAAATGCCACTTGTAAGGATATTTAAAATAAATATAAAATTAAAAACTTTTATTTTATTTCAAAACTTTGCGGAAAAAACTTATCCTTATAGTGCAAATGCATACGGAAAAACTTGTTGTTATCTATTCCTAAGCAATATATCATAACTCCTAAGTAACAGCTTCAAAATTCTGATGCGATCGAAATCCACCTACGCGATCAGAATCAGCATATACTTCCTTTAAGCTTTCTCTCTATTCTTTGATTCTTAAAACATCAACATGTGACCCAGTCACATCATGTAATGAGGATCTTAGAATAGAAACTTAACAGAGTTAGATAATGGGCTTTACCTGAAGTAGAGTCAGACTTATTGACTTTAACATCCTTAGGTAAACTTGGCAGCTTTGCAATCAACGCCCCTTCCTTTGGCAAAATAAACATATGGACCCTTTGGTAATGGGACTATCTCAGACTTAGCCTTTCTCCTTACCATTTGGTCAACCGGGTTGACTATGGCCAATCCCTTTCCATTGGGAAGAGAATGCTTTTTCTGGATTTCCAGTGTCACCATTGTCACTGTCCATAAAGTTTTTGGGAAGTTGATCTTCTAATCAAATTTGCTTTACTATCGTTCCAAATCATTGCTGATTCAGCAGCACCAAGCAAATAGATATGATCATTAAGGTTCATGTCATAGTCTGTTTCATAGTAGTCCCAAAGGAACTCACTATGTGACTTAGAAAGTGATTGAACATCCAACTTTCTCAAGACTTTGACACCCAACTCTCCCAGCTTGTCAATATGTGACTTCATCTCTAAGATGTGATCACACATAGACCTTGCTTGCCATTAGGGCTTGAGTGACCTTGAACTTGTGGGTTAGGGAGAATAATTGGAGGAGGTGGAGGAAGTAAAGTTCCAAGAGATTTGGGAAGATCATAGATGTCTGAACTAGACATCTTTTGGGAGATATTCAAGATAGTTGATCTAAAGTCCTTAATATAACACCCAATATGAAATATTAAGGCTAGGATCCAACAACCTATTTATAACTGGAAGAGGGATGCCGTAATCCGAGTTATAAAATAGTTGAAGGTAGGTAAATGATGATTTACCAATTTCCACCATGAAAAACGAAATAATGTAATTAGGTTTTTTATTGGATTTGAAACTCCTAGATCTTTTGAGATTCATTGAACTTTTCAATGGCATGTTTCAATCTCGAGTGTGCTCTTCAGGTTTTGTGACTGGGATGCCGAGGATCACAAAACAAGGTGTGAAGTAACCATGCAAATATACTTGGTACCCTTAATATTTACCCCTCAATCGATGTGCCTGTTAACCACACGAGCTCCACCGATACTATGATAAATATTAAGTTACCCTTTTCCTACTTTGTTAAATCCAGGTTAGTGTGCCGGTTAACCACACACGCTCCACTAACGGTTTAAACAAAGTGCAAAGTGTAATTTCATGGATTAGCACCTTATTCACATTTTCCTAAGTAACTAAGATTGGGAATTTATAAGTGTTTAGTTACTTAGTATTTATCATTAATACTTTTAATGAAGGGAGAATTATAGTCCTTGTCCTACCCGTTCGGCTAACGACCCTCCACCAGTCAAGGAAGCGGTGGGTGAGAGTGGACACCCATTAAACTGTCATTTTATAGGCAGTAACCTTATACCCCCCTTATAGACCGGCTTCGTGAATGAGGCCTACTAACGGTAAGACTGACTTGCTCTTATACATATATTTATTATTAACTTATAATACTATAAAGTATAAGGGTTGAATTTTAACTTTTAAAATTCTAAGGGCTAACTTGGAATTAAAGTATTCATGGGGAAAACTTTACAAATTCCAAAACTTGAGGGCAAGTTTTGAAAATATTCAAAACTAATTAATTCCATAACTTATGTGTTTAAAGTAGTTTTAATTAAAAAAAAACTCTTCAAGTTCCATAACTTGAGGACAAGTTATGGAAGACTTTAAACTAATAAAAGAATGTAACTTTTCTTTATTTTTGTAACTTATGGAACTAATTAAGGTTACACATTTTATCATTTAATGAAGTGACTCTTGAACCTCCATAACTTGAGGACAAGTTATGGAGTCATAAAACCATTTAGTGAGGATAAGACTCTTCATTTTTGTAACCATTGCCAACTTTTTATGAGTTTTATGAAACTTAAATGTGACTTTTCATATAACTTGAGGATAAGTTACAAAAACACATTTTAGAATCAACTCTTAGATTAAAATGGATTGAAAACACATAATCAATTAACTTTTCTATTAATCTAATAAACTCATATGAACAAAGATAATTCACATCAAATTTTTTTCAAGTAATTAGCATAACTTTTAAACTAATACAATTCGATTTTTCAGCTAATTTTGCAAGTATAACAAGAAAACAAGCCTTGGCTCTGATACCACTGATGGGTTTTGCGCATTCTAACACTCCTAAGTGTACATGCAACCCTAAATACCTTGGATCTATGTTTTCTCTATTATACATGCAATTATGAACTTTCCAAGGTATTACCCTATCTAGCATACAATACTTGATACTTGGGTAATCAAATGGATAGAATACATACCTTTGTTTGATGTAGCTTGTCTCCATGAAGCTTGAGTGCCTAGTGCCCCAAGTGTGACACCTCAAATGGTTCACACAACACCAAATGCACATGGAATGACTTGAGAGAAATGGAACACTCCTTGAAATCGTCTAGCCCTCATATTCACACATTAGTGCACGATTTCTTGAGCCATGGGATTCTTTTATATGGTGGCTATTAGGGTTACACCATGTAACTCATAACTTTACCCATTCCGTATGCTCCATGGATTTTAACCTCCATGGAGTATCCATGGGTCACCCCATGGACTTAGTCCAACATAAGGAATCTTGGATCATAAGCCCACATATATAAGAATGAATGATTTACACAATCAACCTATATATTTAATTAGTCTCCTTTTGATCACTTAATTAATTCCAAATTAATTCTTGATCAATACTAATTAAATAACCTTATTAATATATTAGAACTTATAATATATTAACCAACCTTAAGTGTTATTTCTCTCATTATAGTCTATCCAAATGCATGATGCCATGCAACCCAAATGGACCATGCCGGGTCGGGTCAAGTCTTACCAATTATAGTTATGGACTTAGACATTAATCCAACACTTTTTACTTAGAATATATTCATTAGCTAAGTCTAAACACTTAGCATAGCCACACTACTATAGCTGTTAATCTTCGGAGCGAGATATGTATATATAGATCTATACGAAGTTGACATTCCCACATATGGTTGCTAGCTACAGCCTCGGCCGATTAATCAAAGTGGGTGATAAATATCTACTATCATTACTACGACGTACGATGAATCATTGTAGGGGGGTACACTCAGTGACATAGCTCGGTTATAGGACTCACTATAAACGTTAACTAGAATCTCTACCATGGGCTTGGTTGCTTTCAAAACTATTTTAAGTATGGATTTACTTATGCAAAGATACATTTTAGTTTTCAAAGCTTATTCACAAACACTGTTTTAAGTACGGTTATACTTACACAGAAAATACTTTTTAGACTTTTTAAAAGTATGATTGTTGTTAGCAGAAAATCTGTAACTCTCACCAACATTGTGCTAACCCTTAAAAGTACATGTATTCTCAGGGAATCAGTAATTCAACCATTCAGACGACGGATAATCATGGATTTCAGGCAATCTAGTTTACTAGTTTTTGTTATGTCTGCCTACCTGTTAAGGCAATTCATGTACTATTTTTGTCTGTAAGAACCATGTATTCAAACTTAATGATGGAATACAAATAATGTTTTGTTTATTGTTATACTTTTGTTATATATTCAGTTTACCTGTGACCCATGAACTTAGTTGCATAGTCCGGCATGTTCCGCCGCCTCGGTCGGGGGTGTGACAGATTGGTATCAGAGCTAAATTGGCTATAGAAAACGTGTATCCTCAAAAGGGGAATACAACTATAGTAATAAACTCCTAATAAAATTATTATTATTATTAATTACATTACTTCTTGGCTACTTATGATACGGAGAATCTGGTTTGAAGGGCCGCTTGGGTTGTTGGATTCAGAACAGCTTAATAGCTAAAATGATCATGCCCTCCAGTTCTTCTTGTTTGGCCTCGTCTGTGCTTGGTAGTATTGGAGTACTAAACAAAAATTAATAATACTACAAACCTCACCAACAATAATATATAAGAGTTATATATATATATATATATATATATATATATATATATGTGTGTGTGTGTGTGTGTGTATATATATACTCTGACCCGCGATGAGAACACTTAATAAAATTATAAACATCCCTTCAACTAAAACTACCCACTCAACCCTTTAGGTCAAACGCCTCAACTAAGGTTAGTATCGTACATAATCCATACCACAAATAAAACTGGAACACGCGCCTATGTTATTTAAGGTCGAGCCGATACACAACCAACCTTGAGCAAGGAAGTTGGCAGACTACAACGGTTGAGAGTTTTAGAGGTTCTTAATATTCATTGCAGATACCTAGTAACCTAGAACCTTTATGTCAACCTTAAAACACTTATACATTAAAAAACTTACTAACACACTTACAACCCTTTTATGTAGATGGCAGATTTACCCGACGATCATCCATCTTGGTTGGATATTACAGAACCAGATGAGCTACACGAGGTTCCGATACATCTAGCCAAGGATTCATATTTCCCCCAAGACGCTCCAGTCACCCCCGTAGACATCTCGGAGGAAGAGGATCTGTTAGAGGACAAAGAGGACGACAATATAGAGGAGATTGTAGAGTTTGACGATGAGGGCATACTTCAGCATGCCCAGGAGATAGATGATAACGAACCCATTGAGGATGAGGAGGGACTTACTGACGAGAAACCCGCCCCTCCTACCCCACCATCCTCTCTGCACAGGCCACACTATCATCCATATCTCCTTAATGGAAAGGGTCCTTTCCTGATGAGGACTCCGAGGACGAGCATTTCTCTTATATACCATTTGGACCCTACTACACATGTCTCCAGACCCACTTGTGGTCAACTGGGGAAACAAACCTTTCCCTATGAGCCAACTTGGCTCCCCGGCATACTCTGCAAGTGAAGGATCACTGACCTTCCACCACATTTTGAGATTGGCGAGTCTTCTCAAGCTCGACCACATGCACCACTCAGGGACGACCCATATAATGATCCGATCCCCCGCCTTATGTCTCAGGGCGACCAACTATCGAATAGATTCGAATCCCTAGAGAGTCTCATAAGAGTTTTAGGCTCTACTTCACTAGATCAGCAAGTCGAAAGACTCGAGGAGGAGAAGAAAGAGGACATTGAAGCCATTCAGACACTATATCATCACGTGCGTGCTAACCGCACCGAGGTGAACGCTATGAGTGCTCATAGTAGAGGACTAGCCTACAAGACCCAAATCGTCGAGAGCCGGTTGGATGGGACTGAGCACGAATTGGTTGTTGTCACGCAAGAGCGACGTCATATCCAGGAGCAGTTCAATGAACTGGTCCTCTATCCGATTTCGCATTTTGGGCCATAGATGTTTCATCTAGGGTGGCTTCTGCCCTATGGTAGGGTTAGAACTTTTTAGGAATAGCATTTGTTTCGCATGTGTTTATCACTGCCTGATTTGTAATTGTTCTTTTGTAAAGCTTTTCCATTTCTAACCTTACACGGTTGGTACCTTTGTAACCGAAAACAAGTAGTTCTAATATATGAAACTACTTTCAATATTTATTAAATGTTGAAACTTATTATCTGTATTGCTTGTAACATACTGTCATTACTCAGTTGAAAACATCGGTTGAAACTCTCATTCTATGACTTGGAAATCTGTAAGATTTTCAGGAACAAGTTACACAAAATACACTATCACAAAATACAACTTGTTTATGACTACATAGTGTAAAACAACTTAACGTATCCATATAAACATATCAGGACGATGCCTCCATGAAAACGTCCACGAGTTTGTCCACCACCAACTCCCCGAGACAATCAAAGAGGTGCTCCAGAAGTAACTCAAACTTTGGGTGAAACTCCAAATATTGGAGGAGCTCCAGGTGCAACTAATGCAAAACCACCATTTCAAATGGAACCTACTCAAATGTGGACCCTGCTTGTGCAAGGGATTTCTATAGCCTTAGCTGCATATAAAGCTGCCAGAAATAACAACACTGGGAATAGTAGAAACGGTAGCAGCACTCCAGCTGTAAACCAAAACAATCCAAGGCCTTGTTCATACAAGGATTTCATGGTCTGGAAACCCTGATCCTTCTATGGCATAGAAGGAGCCATTGGTATATCCCGCTGGATAGAAAAGATGGAGGCAGTATTTCGCATCAGTGTTTGCATTGAGGACTACCGAGTGAAATATGCAACCTGTACACTGATGAATTTCGCCTTGACTTGGTGGAATAACCATGTTAAGTCCATGGGGATCAATGAAGCCTATGCCATGGGCTGGGAACCTCTAAAGTAGATGATGATCAAAGAATATTTCCCACGACATGAAGTCTAGGCTTTAGAGCATGAGATTTGGAACCTTACCATGAAAGGATCGGAGGTGGCTTCCTACACCTCCCGATTCAATGACCTTGCAAACCTTTGCCCGGGAATGGTGACCCTAGAAGAAAAAAAGACGGAAATATACATTTAGGGACTAGCTTCACCAGTCCAAGGCTAGTTACTGCATCCAGACCCTCCACTTTCGATAGTGCCAAGCAATTGGCCTATCAGTCGACTGATCAATGTATCCGTCAAGGTACCATGACATCGCCAAAAGAGAAGAACTAAGCTTGGAATACAAAGACGAAGTTCCATGGAAAACCGAAAGGGAACTTCAAGCATCGCAAGCCCAATCCAGAACTAGTGATTTAATATGATGCAATCACAAACACTCCCACTCCAGCAAAGCCCTATTCTGGAACCCTACCCCACTGTACCAAATGCAACTTCCACCATATTGGAAATTGATTGATCTGCAGTATCGACAACTTGTGGGGCCACACCTCTAAGTTTTGCAGAAAGGCCCCGAACAACACAACCTCAACCACTGAGGTAGGAGGAAGCCAAAACTTCTTTGAATGCAACCAACCAAGGCACTTCAAGAAAGACTACCTAAACTGAAGAACCAGGGCGGTAAAGGAAAGACATTCATGATAGGTGCATGAGATGCACATCATGAACCAACTATGGTTACTGCTACGTTTCCTATCAACAATATTTATGCTTTCATATTATTTGACACTGGTGCCGATAGAAGCTTAATTTCCCATAAGTTTAGAAGAATGATAACTCATAAATCATGCAAACTTAATGAAGCTTACACGGTAGAAGTTGTTGGACAAGGTATCTAAGCCAATAACTGAATTAGTATATATTTGAATTATTAGCAAAGTCTTTTTGGGTTGCCCTTAAACCTAGTAATTGAATAATATGACTTTTAGAGAAAGAGAATAATTTATTGATTTATTATATGATTAATAAGTAGGAATAAATGAATTTATTAATATGTTATGAAAATAATATATTAATTAGAAATGGTATTATTAATTTAATAACTAATCAGAAATTAATTGGAATTAATTAGATTAATTAAAATTATAGAGATTGTTTGGTTATTTATTGAAAGTTGAAGAAGGAAGACACCAGAACCCCATGGGATGGGGTAGACAAAAATTGGCTAGGGATAGCCTAGAATATTCATGCAAGGGGCTTGGGATAAGGAGATAATGCAGCTAAATTATTATATTAATTAATTTAGGTCTTATCCCTAAAACCTTAGCTTTGGCCCCAAGTTTCTTTCAGTTGTATAAACTTCTCCCTGGCCTTATTGTTTGATTTATGGTGCCATTGTGGTTGGTTCTTTCTTACTGTTGTTATTTTTTTTCATTCACTACAAGAAGACGGTTTGCTAAAACTACTAAATAATAAGGCATCCTTGTAATTTTATACATTTTTTCCACTATTATCTGATTTCAAATTTATGAGTTAATACAGAAATAAAAGTGTAATCAAAATTGATGAATTTATGTGTGCTTAACTACAAGGAGCCAATGGCTATGATGATGGTCCTATTGTTAATTTCTGTTATATACATTTATTTATAAATTTATTAAAAAATACCCTTTTCTCAAGACATTATTAATGACATATCTTTTATATCAGACCACATCAAACACTCTAGATGAAATTAATAAAATTTCATTAACAGGATGTGATTCTAGCATGTTACCCAAATAGATAGTGAAGTGGTTTATAGGTTAATAGGTTGGATGGATCCTTCAAATCCAGATGTTAGTTTCTTAATACTCTCATGTTATTGTTTTTTTTTTTTTTTTTTTTTGATGTTTTTACCCCTAATGCCATGGCTACCAGGTTTTATGTTTTTTTACAGGAATTACATTAAACTTGAATATAATGTTCAATTCTTAGACGATTGTTTTTTCTCTCCAATTACATCCAAGAAGATTGATGAAAGCTTAAAAAATTCACTAGCACATGTATGTCCGATGCATTTTATTTTGATTTTTTTCATTTTTGATGCCTTTTAATAGCAATGAACTTTATGTTTTAATTATTTTAATAGCATTGAACTTGTAGGTTTTATGTATTTAAAAAAAACCGTCATATTTTTTCATTTTTGGTGTCTATTTATTGCAATGATCATGTAGTTTTAATTTTTTTAAAAGCAATTAACTTGTAGTTATAGATCAATTGCACACAACAATGGCACCAACTACCTACCTCCGTTGGTGTGTGTGGAATGTCCAACAAATAGTGCCTACAAAAATTTATTCACCTATTCAATCAATGAGTTCATTAAAATACACACACAATTTATACTTTTTGAACTTCTCTCGAAGCTAAAGTATCGATTTTGGTTTGAACTTGTTGGAAATGAACAAAACAAAAAAAAAACTACATTGAAGTATGCTAAGTTAGATAATCAAGTACTGATATAATGAAGAGATAGAAAGTAAGTCCTCTAATAACCCCTTAGCCAAAATTTCTGCCAAATAATGAAATCGAATGAGAACACAAACTTTGTAAAGCATTGAAAATGTTTAAAATTATAAAAAATAAATAAATAAAACAATTTCTCTACATAAAGTTATGGTTATATGTCCTACTTTAACTTTGAAGTGGTAAAGTAATATATATATATATATATATATATATATATATATATATATATATATATATATATATATATATATATATATATAAACAAAAAATACAAAATAAAAATGTTCTTCACAAAAATAAAAGTCAATTTCCAAGTCTGCATACCTATTATTATTATAATTTATTACGATATACAATTTTATGTTTAGATGGATTTTAATATTCTTTCTTTAAATAATACTATAATTTAGAATAATAACTTATTTATCAATTTCTTTTAGTTAATATACAAAATAAATTTGACGAATTGACCTTACAGTCTTTACAATCGTCATTTCTATTAAAAAGAGCTCTTTATAGTTCACTTGATATGTGTTATAGTATTTGTAATAAAACAGGGGTAATAGATAGGTACGTAGATGTTTTTATATAACAATATACTTTCCAAGTACATTGCTATTTTTAGTTTTAAATTTCATTAAAATTGTAATTTAATATGTTGTATTTACTTATTTTTAATATATTTATGTTATATTTAATTTTTCGTATATCAATGTCATGCATTGATTGCATCTTTTTACACTCTATTCAAATTTATATTATGTTCTATATAATCATAATTTTATTAAATGTCTACACAGTATATCGGATATTCAAATATATATATATATATATATATATATATATATATATATATATATAATTTCTAAATATTTAGTATAAAAGTTTAACCAAAACTTGTATTTTATTAATTTAATAAAATTTTATAAGTCTTAACAAATGATTAAGATCTCGAAGGTGTTTCTCTTTTTCCCTCTCTACATCAATGATCTATTTCTTTCTCCTTTTTCCGTGTATCTTCTATTTTCTTAGGGGTTTTGATTTGTTAATATTTTTTGTGATTAGGGTTTGATAAACACCAACAAATTGCTTATGAGTTCTCTATTTATCTTTATCTAATCAACAATGCTCGCCGGAAATGAAGGTAACAAAGTAAAATGGCCTGAAAATAGTTTTATTTGTCGGGAACTTTTCAAAAAACGGGTTCATGCATGAACTGAGATGTGATGTGGGGCGGTGTAGCTTGGTTGCAGCAGTGACCTATGGGAAGCTTAATTACTATAAACCCATGGCCATATACATTTATATGTTTTCTATTTAGCATACATCCGTTATATGAATATAAATTAAAACATCAGAGACTACCAATATTCCAACACCTTATTGGATGCTCTAACTGTTTGGACTCCATAGTTAGTTTGTTTGAAAAAAACAAACCCAGTTTGTCTCCATATTGGTAGCAATGTAACTGAAACTCTCTATCTGCTTCAAGATGAATTTTTCTACCTGAAGGTTTCATCTAAGCCTTTCTAGCAGCATTTTCTTTTTCTTTAAAATCTAATGTCGATTCTTGAAGATGTAATGATGACTTTTTGTTGAAACCGTTGCAACTTCCTGTTTGTGGTGTACAACAAGTTTCTTGGATTTTATTTGTCCTTATTTACATGAAGTGCTTGAAGGGAAACGACTCACTTGCAGAATCTTTAAACACCAGATATCTCCTTTAAATTGCTCATTTTTATGCGATGCACTATTAATTTCTTGTAATCTGAACCAATTTTGATAAAAAGACCTTCAAGATGTCACATAAATAAGAAGAAATAATAAAAATTGATGACAAGTTTATAACATTTATGCAGATATAACCATCGTAGGGTATGTACATGGAAAAAGGAACTTTTAATATTATTTCTTATAATATCTTTTATTATTATTTGTAATAAAACTTTATTGTTAATTTCAACAAATTAATTTTCTGATTTATCATATACCAATTTTAATTTACTTCATTTATTGTGGTTGTTTTATTTTTATAAGCAATTTAACATTTCATTATACAATATCATTATTTTTTGACTAATTCACAAATAAAATTTGTCTCATATATCTTGAAAAATAATTTCACATATTTATTTGAATCAATTATTACAATTTACATAAATAAAAAATATATATAAATATTTTAATTGATAATTTATTGAAAATAATTGATTAATAATTATGATTTTTACTATAAAATTTTATTTATTTTTGTAATCGTGGGTCCCACGTACTATAACCTAGTTCTTTATATTTTTAATTCATAGGGATGATAGACATAAAACTTAATATTTATTAGCAAATAGAAGCTTTTGGCTTATTCAAAAATTTAAGAACTTAAATAAACTATTTTATTTATTATTGATGAAAATTGACAATAAACCAATCAAATACATGTTATGTTCTTCTTTTGTTATTTAGTAGTCATGAAACGTCGTCTAGATTTGAGCCCCCCCCCCCCCCCCTCCCCCCCTTCCCGATGATTCTAGCCATTGTACTTGGGATTGAAGAGACAGTGGGTTGTGGTGTTAGTTCGTCGGGGTTGAAGGACCGAAAAAAGAAGGGATGGTGAAGACGTCGATGTCACTAAAAATGAAAATGAAATAGAATTTGAGGAGAATGAGAGATGGGATGGTGACCGGTGGGACCAATATTAAATTTCTCAAATGTGGTTTCATGTTCAGGAGGAGGAGACAGAGACCAAGCGCGCAACAATTGATTCAAATATGTAAATTGTAACAAAAATAAATAGTAGGGACCATCCAGGTTAAAAAAATAAGTTGGGGACCAAACGCACAAATCCCCCAAAACCACAGAGTCATTCGTGTAATTTACTTTTATTTTTCATTTTGTTCATATTTGGGTAGCTATTTTTTTGTACACATCTAGGTAACGAACTAGTTGAAATTGTTCACATATGATCATTATGACCGGATGTAACCTGCTACAGCAGATCAGAATAGTCATATGTAAACACTTCCAACAAGTTCGTTACTTAGATGTGTACGAAAAAAAATTTGTTACCCAGATGTAAAAAAGCCGAAAAGTTAATTACCATAACAAGTCATATTCTCATTGTTCTTTGTTTTTCAGCTATCTAATGCCAAGAAACTCTATCATTTGATGCTTGTCACAAATAGATTAACTGTGGAACCATTCGATTAGAGTACTTATTTTGGGGGGTTTGATCCCCCGACCTACTATAGCCATCCTGGTTTTTAGATAACCTGCCATTCAAATGTTCCCTTACTCAATTACAAATCAGTGAACTACCAAGTTTAGATACAAACAGTAAGCAGACGATCACCATCGCAAGAAACAATCTATGGGAAAACTTTTGCCTTCGATTTCTATACAACACCACTTACAACTCAAAACTGTTCAGTGGGGATAATTTCAACCTGCAGGATGTTTCTTGTTCTACGCTTGCAATACTAGTATACCAAAAATAGGTTTGGGGGTAATAATTATCAATTTAGTTGCAATGTGAATGAGATATAAGATAATAAGATAATACTAAAAAAAATTAAAAATAAGATACTTTTAAAAAAATCCTTTTGTTTTTGGATTTATTTACGAAAGTCTTTATATTATGTTGGTAACCGATGAGCGGTTTACAGGATAAAAGAGTCAAAATGAATATAATTATCGGATTTAAAGACTTAATTAACTAAAATATAAAAATAAAGATTAAACTGTTAAGCGGTCAAAATAGGGAAATTAAGTAATTCAACCACTTTTTAATGTTTATTTGAAAACAAATAACCCATTTTTTCTTTTTCCAAAAACCACTTTGTCTAAAATGGGGTATTCTGGACCAAGAAAAAACATGTTATTTCCTAATTCTGGAATATCATTCCGGATTCCAGACTAAAATTTCGGATTTCAAGAAAAAATACTTAGGAATTTCAAGAATAAGTCTGACATCGGGCTTACCCCGGAATACATAACATATAACATATAAACTAGCATGCATCGGGCTTGCCCCGGTACACATAACACATAACATGCATGAATCACAAAGACATCAAGCATACATAAACTCTTCTCGGGACCGCCCCGGCATCGGACCGTAATCTGGAACTACTAACATCTAAACGGGCCGACATTGTGGCCTTAGACCCGTTCCTACTAGAAGAGGACTCACCTCTCAAACTGGATGCTGAACTCGTGCGTGAGGAATCTCTGCTGGCTGCTCCCACGACTCCCCGGCTATCTCTATACAACAATACGTAGTCAGAAAATCTGAGAATCCTTCTAAGGGTAAAATAACCATTTTACCCCTGCAATGATTTGGACCATAACCAAGGACCAAATCCATTTAATATTTCTAAGTCCACTAATGCCCCATTAAAGGCCTACTAATGAACCAATTTTCTAAATTGGCCCAACTTCTCAAATGGGCCTTCCCAAAGCCCAACAATGTCCATAATCCAAAATCAGACTTCTGATGGCCCACTAAGGCTATAACTCCAGAGGCTACTTTTCCCATTAAGCACTTAATACTCAACTCCAGAGGCTATAACTACAGATCCAAGTCCCTTTCAACGTCCTAATCCATAAAGTCGATCACTTGGTGGCTTGCAACCCACCAAATGAGCCCAAACATAGAATAATAGCAACTAACTCCATAGAAATGGCTAGATCTCATTCATGGTTCCATAAAAGCCCCAAAGATTGAAACTTTACTGCTAAAGGAATGCTTTGAGCTCCAAGGGTGGCAACCCTAAGCTCAAAAACGAAGTTTCATGATAAAGGTCCATCCTTTGGACCTAAAAAGGTCCATCCTTTGGACCTAAAAAGGTCCAAAGCTCCATAATCTTAGATCTAAGCTTCTAAGAGGAAAGTTAGAAGCTTTATACCTCCTTTGAGTGCCAAAAGATGAAATAGTTCCAGATCCTTGAGCTCAAGATACTCAAGTTCTTCTCCTCCAACTTCTCTTCACTTCTTCCAAGCTTTTCTTCACCAAAAATAAGCTCAAGAAGTCAAACACACACAACAATGGAGTATGAGGGCGTATTAGGGTTTTCTGGGGGTGAGGGGCTGGTAAGGAGGCCAGGGGTGGCTATAATGGGGTATTTATATGTCTTAAACCCTAAAAATTAGGGTTTTGGCATCTGCTCACGTATGCTGCGCGTACGTGTGCGCGCCTCCCACATCCAATGCATGCCTCTACGCCCCGTGTACACCAAGGCTATGCTCAGCGTACGTCTTATGGGCGGCCCAGATCCTTGGCCCATTTGCTTAATCCCAAACCAAAAGTCCTTTTATCTACATTTTGGCCCAACTATAATTAATACCTCAAATGAAGGTCGTTACAATTCACCCCCACTTGAATTAGACTTCATCCTCGAAGTCTGTTGCATCCGGAAACAACTCCGGGTAGTGCTCCCTCATCTCCTCCTCGGGTTCCCAGGTCCACTCCGAGCCCTTGCGGTGCTGCCACTGCACCTTCGCCAACTCCACTCTCTTTTTCCTCAGTTCTTTCGTGTTCCTGTCGAGGATAGCCACTGGTCTCTCGATGTAGTTCAGGCTATCATCCACCTGAATGTCTTCTAAAGGTACAACTGCTGACTCATCCACTAAGCACTTCCACATCTGAGAAACGTGGAAAGTGATGTGGATCTGGCTGATCTCTGCCGGAAGATCTAATCGATATGCCACCTTGCCCACCCGGGCTATAACCCTGAAAGGACCGATGAACTTGGGGCCCAGCTTGCCCCGCTTCTGGAACCTGATAACACCCTTCCAGGGTGACACCTTCAGAAGAACCATGTTGCCCACCTGGAACTCTAAGTCTGAACGCATCTTGTCGGCGTAGCACTTCTGCCGACTCTGAGCAGTCTGGAGCCTGCTCCGGACCTGCTGGATCCTCTTAGTAGTCTTGAGTACTACTTCAGTACTCCCCATAACTCTCTGAACGACCTCACCCCAATAAATTGGGGTCCTACACTTCCTCCCGTAGAGCATCTCAAACGTTGGTCGATCTATGCTGGCATGGTAACTGTTGTTAAACGAAAATTCCGCTAGCGGAAGATACGTATCCCAACTGCCACTGAAATCTAACACGCATGCGCGTAGCATGTCCTCGAGAGTCTGTATCGTCTTCTCGCTCTGTCCGTCTGTCTGAGGGTGGAAAGCGGTGCTGAAATGGAGACGAGTACCCATCTCCTCGTGAAACCGCTTCCAAAATCTGGAAGTGAAACGGACATCTCGGTCTGATACCACCGAGACAGGCACCCCATGCCGTGCCACTATCTCTCGTACATAAATCGCGGCCAGCTTCTCGGCCGATATTCTCTCCTGGATCGGGATAAAATGAGCACTCTTGGTCAACCGATCCACGATGACCCATATCGAATCCACCCCACGTGCGGTCCTGGGGAGCTTAGTGATGAAATCCATAGTAATGTCCTCCAATTTCCACACGAGGATATCCAACGGCTGCATCTTTCCGTGAGGCCTCTGGTGCTCTGCCTTGACCTTCCTACAGGTCAGGCATCTCTCTACATACCAAGCTACAACCTGCTTCATGCAGGGCCACCAGTAATCAGGTCGAAGATCTATATACATCTTCGTCGCCCTGGGATGGATAGAGAACCTCGACTTATAGTCCTCATCCATCAGAACCTGTCGTACTCCGCCCCAGTACGGAACCCAGACCTTCCCATGCAGGGTCAACAACCCTCAGCTATCATAATCAAATGAGGCCACCCGGCCTACAATCCTTTCACACTTCTGGCGCTCTTCCTTCAGGCCCTCAACCTGCGTCTCTCTAATCTGCTCCAACAGTGGAGTGATCACCGTCATCCTCACACACAGATCTCTGATCGGAGCCGCTATTATCTTGTGGCTCAGGGCGTCAGCCACCACGTTGGCCTTGCCCGGGTGGTAAAGGATCTCACAATCATAATCCTTTACCACATCTAACCACCGCCGCTGCCTCATGTTCAGATTCAGCTGATCCATGAGGTAC
The DNA here is from genome assembly GCF_052849685.1 of Lactuca virosa. Taxonomy (NCBI): domain Eukaryota; kingdom Viridiplantae; phylum Streptophyta; class Magnoliopsida; order Asterales; family Asteraceae; genus Lactuca; species Lactuca virosa. The sequence goes on along the minus strand of NC_136434.1, from coordinate 132,599,476 downwards.
CTCAAACTCTTGTGGTCCGTGTAAATGGTACAACCGACCCCATAGAGGTAATGCCGCCAAATCTTGAGGGCGAACACCACAGCCCCCAGCTCTAAATCGTGCGTCAGATAGTTAGCCTCGTGAGGCTTCAGCTGCCTCGACGCGTAGGCTATCACATGACCCCTCTGCATCAAAATTGCACCCATGCCCGAAATCGACGAGTCACAATACACCACAAAGTTATCTACTCCCTCGGGCAGAGCCAAAATCGGTGCCTCGCACAACCGCTGTCTCAGAGTCTCGAAGGTCGTCTGCTGCTCAGGCCCCCAGCGGAATGTCACCGACTTTTTGGTCAGTCGGGTCAAGGGAACTGCGATCTTGGAGAAGTCCTGAATAAATCTCCTGTAATAACCCGCCAGACCCAGGAAACTCCGAATTTCAGATGAAGTCCTCAGAATCTCCCACTGCATCACGGCTTCTATCTTGGCCGTATCAACCAGAATACCCTCCTGGTTGACGAGATGCCCAAGGAACTACACCTCGTGCAACCAAAACTCACACTTGGAGAACTTTGCGAAAAGCCTCTCCCTCCTCAGTCTCTCCAGCACCTTCCTAAGGTGCTCCTCATGTTGCTCCTGAGTCTTGGAGTAAACCAAAATCTCATCGATGAATACAATTACAGACTGATCTAGCATCGGTCTGCACACGCGGTTCATGAGGTCCATGAACGAGGATGGAGCATTGGTGAGCCCAAACGGCAACACCACAAACTCATAATGACCATAGCGAGTCCTAAAAGTTTTCTTCTGAACATCATCATCCCTGACTCACATCTGGTGATACTCTGGCCGTAGATCAATCTTGGAGAACCAGGATGCTCCCTGAAGTTGGTCAAACAAATCATCTATCCTCGGAAGTGGGTAACGATTCTTCACCGTTACCTTGTTCAGTTCCAGGTAGTCTATGCACATGCGATGTGACCCGTCCTTCTTCTTCACAAATAGGATCGGAGCTCCCCATGGTGAAATGTTCGGCCAGATAAAACCCTTGTCCATCATCTATTACAGCTGCGTAGACAACTTCTGCATCTCGGGAGGAGCCAACCGATATGGTGCCTTGGCTATCGAAGCCGCACCAGGGACTAGGTCAATCCTAAACTCAACCTGTCTCTCCGTAGGTACCCCAGGTAAATCTTTCGGGAATACGTCCGGGTACTCTCGCACTACCGGTACATCATCAACTGTCGCGCTTACCCTTATCTCGGGTATCCATGACAGAGGCTACATACCCTGCGCAACCCTGCTGAAGGTGGTGCCTCACTCTCGCTGCTGAACATAAAATTGGTCTGCGTTGTGTCCTTTCGCCTTAGATCACTAATCCTCCCCCACTAGGAGTGCAAACCCTCACTAGCTGCTGCTCACAATCAATCACTGCCCCATTAGGGCTCAACCAGTCCATACCAACTATAACCTTCTTCCCACGCAGGGGAATAGGAACCAAATCCACTGAAAACTGCTCATCGAATAATCATAACATACATCCTCTATGAACCCTCGTGACCCTGGCGGTCCTGTCATCTGCTATCTCAACATCAATTGGGCAATCCAACTCCCCCGGAGCTCTACTAAATCGCTTGCTAAGTGCGAGCGACACAAAGGATCGGGTGGCACCCGAATCAAACAGTACCAAAGCTGATATGCCGTTCACTAAGAACGATCCTATAGAAAAACACATAAACATAAGTAACATACAATATAAATAAAGAGATAAGAGAAAGATACATACCCGTCACCACGTCAGGAGCTGCTCGTGCCTCCTCTGCAGTAAGCTGAAAACTCGTGCTCCGCACCGTAGGCGCCTCAGCCCGGCCCTAACGGCCATCTGTAATCTTCAATGTAGCAGGAGAAGGTGTCGCCACCTTCCCTGCTGTAGCTAAAATCGAGCACTGGGACCGCTTGTGTCCCCTCTGATTGCACTGAAAGCAAATCAGATCTGATGTTGTCGTGGTGGTGGTAGTGGTTGTGCAATCTCGGCTCACATGACCAGTTCGACCGCACTTGTAGCAGCCCGAACTCCCCGCCTTGCACGTTCCCTCGTGCATCCTGCCGTATTTACCACAACGGTTGTAGCTCTGCTGGCTTCGAGATCTGTGATCTGATACCTTGGGCTTCTTGCCCGCACTCCCTGACTGACTCCCCTCTGGTCTCCTCTTCTTCTCCATCTCTAGATCCAACTCCCTCTCTAGAGCCCTAACAATCATGTCCTCCAGCGTATTACAGGTGGAGCGGCTCACAAACTGTCTAATATCACTCCTTAGCATCTCATGGTACCGAGCCTTCTTCATCTCCTCATCTGCCACATACTGTGGAACAAGAAGGGCTCTCTCCCTGAACTTGGCGGTGATCTCCGCCACTGTCTCTGTAGTTTGCTGGAGGTCCTGAAACTCTTTAGCAAGCTGCTTCACCTCAATAACAGGTGCGAACTCGGCCCTGAACCTGGTCGTGAAATCACTCCAAGTCATCGTATCCAACAATGTATCATCATCAATGGCTCGTCTGACCTCCTCCCACCAGTCACGTGCCCTGTCCTTCAAAAGACAGGATGCTAACCTAACCTTGTCCCCCTCGGGACATCTGCTGGTGCGGAATGTGTTGGCGACATCAACCAACCATCTAGTACTCGCAATGGGGTCCTGAGCCCCATGATAGTCGGGAGCTCCACATGCTCTGAACTCCTAGAAAGTGAGTGTGCGCGACCCCATCATGGCCGCCACCTTAGTGCGGAAAGCACTAAATCTCTCATCCATAAGCTCCAAGATACCCTCATTGATCGAACTGAAGATCACAGGAGTCTGCTCAAGAATAATGTGTGTGATCTCTGAGGAGATGAACTCTCTGGTCTGCTCGTCTAGCTGCTCAACTCCAGAGCCTGAGCCTGATCCCTCACCGGGACCTGAACTGTCGACTGCTGGTCTAGGGCGTAAAACCACCATTCTGAAAAGAAAACACATCATAACAACATCAGAATACTAAACATAACTCGAGGGATCTCATACGCTACAAGTTTCCCGATTTCATATCAGCCTTCCTTGATTCGAGTACGGATCCTCTGCTTTGAGTAGTACGGGCACCGACTACCTTCCAAATATATATGTACTTTCCTCAAGAACTGCCTCGACTCCACCAAGTCCCTTCTACTACTACTGCTGATCTCATACTAAACTCTTCCTAGGCTTTCCCTAGGGTAATCACCAACCCACTCTCCGATATCATCTGCATAAGAAGTCCCTGCTACCTCCCCCTAACTAGCTCGTGAATACTACTACATATCACTAAGATTAGATAATTCTTCGAATGAGACATCCTACCCTACAACGGTTGGACTCAGACAAGAGTTGCACAATAGAGCTAGACCTAACCTTATGAAATTATTTAATCCTCGCAATATGTAACGTAACATATTCATTTACTAGTTAGCAAAAGATAACTAAGACTCCTATAAGCACAAAGCAAGCAGCATTCGAGCATCGAGTAAACATAATCAAGCATATCTCTTTCAGGCTATCCCTGACTAATCTGTACTATCATGCAGTTCATAAAGCTGAGATACATATAACATGCACATAAGGCATCCTTCCTAGATCCTTAGCCCTAAACTAGCATGCAGTTCTCATAAGGCTGATACACATATAACAGGAACATAAGGCATCCTTCCTAGATTCTTAGTCCTAATCTAGCATGCAGTTCTCATAAAGCTGGTAATTATATCATAACATAAACTTGTATGGGTAATTTGGGAGTACTTACTTGAGCTCGACTGATTGCACGCATCACACCCTTTTCTCTTTTGAAAGTTATTTTCTCTTTTAAAAATTCTTTTTGTAAAAATGATTTTCTTTTGAAAATTTTCATACCATGTCCTTAGTTTGAGTTCAGACACACCCGAGAGTGTGCCTGAATCCCTCAAACCAAGGCTTTGATACCAACTTGAAACATCCCAAAAATACGGTCCAAAAATTTCATTTTTAAATCATTATTAAACCATAAATATCATCACCATAGTATAAAATCATAAACCATGTATCTCAAAATATCATAACATCTGTCAACATATCAAATATCAGAGTAAATCTCCCAGGTTAGAAAACTGTGGTGTGTGTCACGCGATCATCCCGAGCCCTTCCTTTTACTAGCTGAAGTACCTGAAACCAAACTAAAAACTGTAAGCACGAAGTTTAGTGAGCTCCCCCAAAATACCACATACCATAAACATATATCATATCACAGATAGCACAACTATGCGACACCGCCCAGCTGCATCGGGACGAACCCGACATCGGCTTACCCGACATCGGACTCCTGCCCGGTATCGGGCTCACCCCGGCATCAGACCACGTCTGGCATCGGGCTCACCCCGACATCGGGCTTACCCCGACACACACACAGCATATCATATATCATAAACACATAACATCAGCATATAACATACGTCGGGCTCGCCGCGACATCGGGCTTACCCCGGAATACATAACATATAACATATAAACTAGCATGCATCGGGCTTGCCCCAGAAAACATAACACATAATATGCATGAATCACAAAGACATCAAGCATACATAAACTCTTCTTGGGACCGCCCCGGCATCGGACCGTAATCCGGAACTACTAACATCTAAACGAGTCGGCATTGTGGCCTTAGACTCGTTCCTACTGGAAGAGGAATCACCTCTCAGACTGGATCCTGAAATCGTACGTGAGGAATCTCTGCTGGCTGCTCCCACGGTAGAAGCCCAATACGGTTAAGTACGCGGGGCGTACTTCTATGTACGCAGCGCGTACCTGCTGCATGGCTTGTACGCTGCGCGTACTAGCTGGTACGCCCAACGTACTACCCTGTTAAGCTACTTTTCCCATTAAGAACTTAATACTCAACTCCAGAGGCTATAACTACAGATCCAAGTCCCTTTCAACATCCTAATCCATAAAGTCGATCATTTGGTGGCTTGCAACCCACCAAATGAGCCCAAACATAGAATAATAGCAACTAACTCCATAGAAATGGCTATATCTCATGCATGGTTCCATAAAAACCCAAAGATTGAAACTTTACTGCTAAAGGAATGCTTTGAGCTCCAACGGTGGCAACCCTAAGCTCAAAAACGAAGTTGCATGATAAAGGTCCATCCTTTGGACCTAAAAAGGTCCAAAGCTCCATAATCTTAGATCTAAGCTTCTAAGAGGAAAGTTAGAAGCTTTATACCTCCTTTGAGTGCCAAAAGATGAAATCGTTCCAGATCCTTGAGCTCAAGATACTCAAGTTCTTCTCCTCCAACTTCTCTTCACTTCTTCCAAGCTTTTCTTCACCAAAAATAAGCTCAAGAAGTCAAACACACACAACAATGGAGTATGAGGGCGTATTAGGGTTTTTTGAGGGTGAGGGGCTGGTAAGGAGGCCAGGGGGTGGCTATAATGGGGTATTTATATGTCTTAAACCCTAAAAATTAGGGTTTTGGCATCTGCGCACGTACGCTGCGCGTACTCCTGGTACATTGCGCATATGTGTACGCGCCTCCCGCATCCAATGCATGCCTCTACGCCCCGTGTACGCCAAGGCTACGCTCATCGTACGTCTTATGGGCGCCCCAGATCCTTGACCCATTTGCTTAAGCCCAAACCAAAAGTCCTTTGATCCACATTTTGGCCCAACAATAATTAATACCTCAAATGACGATCGTTACAATTCACCCCCACTTGAATTAGACTTCGTCCTCGAAGTCTGCTGTATCCGGAAACAACTCCGGGTAGTGCTCCCTCATCTCCTCATCGGGCTCCCAGGTCCACTTTGATCCCTTGTGGTGCTGCCACTGCACCTTCACCAACTCCACTCTCTTTTTTCTCAGTTCTTTCGTCTTCCTGTCGAGGATAGCCACTGGTCTCTCGATGTAGTTCAGGCTATCATCCACCTGAATGTCCTCTAAAGGTACAACTGCTGACTCATCCATTAAGTACTTCCGCCCCGGGATGGATAAAGAACCTCGACTTATGTGCCTCATCCATCAGAACCTGCCGTACTCCACCCCAGTACGGAACCCAGACCCTCCCATGCAGGGTCAACAACCCTCGGCTATCATAATCAAATGAGGCCACCCGGCCTACAATCCTTTCACACTTCTGACGCTCTTCCTTCTGGCCCTCAACCTAGGTCTCTCTAATCTGGTCCGACAGTGGAGTGATCACCGTCATCCTCAAACACAGATCTCTGATCGGAGCCGCTATTACCCGTAGATCATGTTCCTGAACTTTACAACTTCATCTGGGAAAAATGCCACATAGATCAAGTATCTGATTTTAATTTAAAACAAAAAAAGGCACATAATCAAGTGTAACGTGGGTGAATTTCGAATATTTCGTTAATTAATAGGTAAAATATGACTTTAATGGTAAAAAAAAAAAAAAAAAAAAAAAAAAAAAACATTGTTTGAGTAAATTGGACAATTATCATAATTTTAATGTGGAGTGGGTAGAATAAGAAAAATATGGTCCATATTCAGCAACTCCGGTGATATGCTTGTAACAAATTGGAAGGACCAAAGGAGTGAAATTAGTCATCTCTGTCGAAGATATCCACTGCAATATTTCAAAACAATCTGATAAAATGACGACGGCGGCAGCGGCGGAGAGCAGTTCAGAAACTAAAAATTCCAGATGGTCTCTCGCCGGCATGACTGCTCTCGTCACCGGCGGCACACGTGGGATCGGCTACGCTGTGGTGGAGGAATTGGCGGAGTTAGGGGCGGCCGTACACACCTGCTCTCGTAACGAGGCTGAGCTCAACCACCGCTTACAAGAATGGTCTTCCAAGGGTTTCACCGTCACCGGATCCGTCTGCGACGCAACTTCTCGTCCTCAACGCGAACATCTTCTAGAAAAAGTCTCCTCTATCTTCAATGGAAAGCTCAACATCCTAGTAAGTTCTTCTGATATCACTTTCAGCGATAAATTGGGGAATTCTTCCATACATCAAGTTTCATCTTATTTTGCAGGAATTCCTAATGTTTTGGAACGAACACATTCATTCTTGTGTTACTAATTGAATACCCACAACTGATTATACAAACTTCCAAAACTGTAGATAAACAATGTTGGGACTAACATAATGAAAGCTACTCTAGAGTATACTGCAGAAGAGTATTCCCTGATCATGGCTACCAATTTGGAATCCTGTTACCATATCTCTCAACTTTCACATCCTCTTTTAAAAGCTTCTGGATTTGGAAGCATTGTGTTCATTTCCTCCATTGCAGGTTCTGTTCATTTTAATTACACATCTATCTACGGACCCACTAAAGGTAATACGGTTTGATTTTCCTGATTGTATTTGGTGTTACAAGAAATTTTAAGCTTCCATTTTCTGTTCATAGCTGCTATGAATCAACTTGCAAAGAATTTAGCTTGTGAATGGGCTAAAGATAACATTCGGAGTAATAGTGTAGCTCCAGGGTGCACTAGAACCCCACTTGTTGAACCTGTAATATACTTCAATCCTACCTTTCTTTGTGTTTGTTCTATTTATCCCATTGAATGTATTGATTTTAATCAACCAATAAACAAATTGTGTGTAGTTGCTAAGTAATGAGGAGTTTTTGGGTGCAATGGTATCAGAAACACCTTTGAAACGCATTGCTGAAGCGATTGATGTGTCATCAGTGGTGGCGTTCCTTTGTTTACCTGCTGCTTCTTACATCACTGGCCAAACAATTGCTGTTGATGGAGGATTTTCTGTTAATGGTTTCCCATGACTTCCAAAATGTTCAAGGATTTGGCTTTTGATTGGTGATGATCGAGAAATGGATGATGTAGAAATCGTCATGATGATTGTTTGTTAAGTTGATAATTAATGAAGGAATTTTTTATTTTAAAACTCATATTATCACTGTCGGATTTTAACAAGTTATCGAATGTTGAGTATCAATTAAAGAATACTTATTCGTGAATTAAATTACAGCGGCAGTTGATCTGCAGACACCAATTTTTTTATTATGTACAACAATTTATACTTTAAAAGTTTATGCAACATATAAATTATACAACTTTTGAAAGCATAAATATTGTGTCTACGGAAATGAACCGCAAAAATAGTGCATTTAGGCCCCGTTTAATAGAAATCTTTGCAGCTCCAAACAGATCTTTCTGGTTGAATGAACCGAAAAGACTGTTTGATATGCACAAAAAAATGGGTCTTTCCGGATAAGATATGTCTTTCCCAGAAAGCTCCAAAATCATATCTTTCTGGCTGAAGAGGCTGGAAAGACAATTGTACCTCAAACTCTCTCTTTTTCTTTCTTGGATTATTAATTTCTTTTATATAACTCTTTTAATTTTTTTATTGGACTATTGTATAGTAATAAATATTATTTTGAATATATAATATTTATGTATTAATTAATATTAGTTTATTGGATTATTAATTTTTTTAAATAATTCTTTTTTTATTTTCTTTTTATTGATTAATTCTTTTTATTTGATTATTATATATTAATAAATATTATTTATAACTATATAATATTAAATATTAATAAATATTACTTTATTAGATTATTAATTTCTTTTAGTTAATTTTTTTTAATTCATTTTTGTTGGATTAATCATTTTAATAGACAACACCACGATCATCCTAATATATTAAAAAAAAAAACATCAATCCCACCACTATCGGACATAAACCGGGTCAAGAATCACATGTTGACTTATAAAAAAAAGTTATAATTGCTAGAAAGAATAACAACGTAACATCAACTTGAAAAAAAAAACTAAAAACAACTTACTCGACATTCTATTTGGATTTTAAATGATTATTGTGTAATTTTAATTTTGTATGACAATTTATATTTTTTTATAATTATTCAGCAACTTCATCCATCATAATATAGAAAAGCATGGTAATATTGTCATTTTTCATCATTCAGCACAATCAATCAGATGTATAATCAAACAACATGGTTTCTTTCCCAGTCAGAAAACTTTCTCATACACCACTTTTCCAGAAAGCACTTTCCCGGAGAAAAACTATCAAACGGTACCTTAGTTATTTAGTCATTTTGTGTGTAGGTCCAAAAAGAGATCTATAGATTGGTTTCTTAATGTACCTGTTTATAATTTTGAAAATAACAATTATATCCCCACTTTAAAATTTTAATAATAATACTGACAATAACATTAAAAGTTAAAATTACAATAATAATAATAATAATAATAATAATAATATTATTATTATTATTATTATTATAACGAATTACATAAATAACATTTATAGTTTGTAAAAAAAAATAGTAATTTCAGTACAAAATAATATTTTGTTAAAAAGTAGAGATTTTAATACAAAATAATCTTTTGCCCGAATTTCGTCTTTATAGGGCTTTGTTCTTTTGACAAATGTAAAATAGGTAATTGACTTAATATAGTAATATAGTTTTCATTTTGTAAAAATATAGTCATTGATGTTTTTTTTGTTCAGAGTTGATCATTTAACTTATTTTTTGTACATATTCAGTCTTTATAACCGATTACTTTAAGTTAAATCGGAAAAAATGACTTAAGCGGGTAATATAGTTCTCATTTTATACACATTTAGTCCTTAATGTTTTTGTTGTTGCAAAATAAGTTATTGTTGTTTTTGTATACATTCAGTCTTTATGATCGGTTTCTTCAGATTTTGCTCACGGCATCCTACGTGGGACAATTATTAATGAGGTGTTCTTATACCACCCACATATGAGAACATCTCATTAATAATTGCCATACATGGTTCAGTCTGGCATGTTCTTCGTCAACCCGTTGCCAAAATTTGCACTTTCTACCTGGTTTCTTTAGTTAAAAAAGACAAAGTTTATGCATGTAAGAAAGAAGGTCAATTTGAAAAAAATAAATAAATAAATAAAATAGATTTGTAGTAAAAATGGTCAAAGTTGACATACCAAGAAATTATGGAAAACTCTAAGTTTCTGCTTGTGTATTCTTTTGTCTTGGAAATGCAAATTCGAGTCGGGAGGAAGCAATCACAAAGAATCTCGAGGTACTGACGAGTCAACCCGTTAAGAAAATACTCATCAAGCCTGAGAAACCGGAAAGGCTGGCTAAATAAGTAATTAAGGTGGGGGAACATGATATTTAATATTTTCCTTGAACCAACGACAACTTCTTGACATAAATACCAAAAGATGTACAACATCCACCTTAAAGCTAAACTCCCACCGGCTTGCAAGATAAGACAAGGCCTGAGGAAACCTGGATGCTACACACAGATAGAGCATCAAGTAAGGATGGATTAGGCACTGGTCGAGTCTTAATGAGCCTTCAAGAGGAAGAAGTCACATATATACCCCGATTCAATTTCCACACCTATCAGAATAATTAGCAAAACACAATTTTTATAAATTCCGTAACTTCTTCATACAAACTCCGTTTTTGACGTTCTTTATATCCCCAGAAAGCTCTCGACGAGATCCAAAAATTTCCTTTGGACCCTAACAACTAATTCTTACTTTATTTTTTCATCGATATTTTTATAGAATTAAATGATTTTGCTAAAATCATAACTTTCTCGTACGAACTCCGTTATTGACATTTTTTTTCTCAAAATTATTATCTTAAAGAGTACTATGATTTTCCTTTTGGTAACTTTAGCTAAAGGTCAACCATTTTCTTTGTCGCTTTTTATGTCACACATTCCTTGTGCGCGATTGACTTTTATATCTTATAAAAATCATATCTAATTCATACGGAATAAGATTTCTAAGAACGTTATATTTTTGGGATTGGGATGACTTTTTACTTTCTTTCTCTCTCTCTCTCTCTCTCTCTCTCTATATATATATATATATATATATATATATATATATATATATATATATATGTTTTAGAATACTCATTTTTACGATTTACAGACAATTCATTTTATTTTTCCTATTTTTCTTGGGCTAAAGAGTAATATATTTCTACTTCGAATTATAGAAACATTTGTTTATATTGAAGCTTATAGAACATTAAAAATGGGGTGTTACATTTTTAGGTTCTCATTTTTATATATCTTATTATGTTAGTAATGGAAAAAAAAACTTTGATATATTGTGTATAGCGGCTGAGCGAAAGAAGGAAAAAACATAGAGCCAAAACAAAAATTAGTAGGGAAGACTAAGAGACATATGATTCTTCTAAAATAATCATCTCATTTGGCCTCTCACTACCATCGATAGAATGGATATATGGATTAATTATGGGTTTTTTAAACCCTCAACAAAAAAAAATCAATTCACAATAAATGGATTATGGTTTTTCACGCATCCTTCTGATTTTTTATTTTCGATTTAAATTTCAATGTTCTGATTTCTGATTTCAATATTTCTCACTACATCGATTCTGATAATCTTAATTCACGCATCCTATCAATCTTGTATTCGTGTTAATCTGATTTCCGATTTTAATATTTCTCAATACATCGATTATGATAATCTTATTTCACGCATTCTATCAATCTTGTATTCGTGTTAATCAGACAGAATCGTTGATTCGGATTTATGATTCGTGTAAATTGTGAGATTTCGTTACTGTTCTTTAATTCTTTCATGTTAGTTTTTTGATAAAAAATTAATTAATTTAAGCATTTTCTTTTTGAAATTCTTGTTGATAACTTGAAACTTCAACATCACAAGTTTTGAAATCTTTGGTGTTGGGTCCTAGACAACGATTAAGAAGCAGGTGGTTTTCATTTCCTTTACTTATTTTTTTTTTCTAATTGTTTTATAAGTTTAAAATAATAACATTTTTCTTAATAAACATTTATCTGATACTGAAAAAAGGAAAAAACAAAAACAAAAAAACCAAACAACTAAAATTACAAAAACGATTTAAGGATAAATTTATAAGAATGGCTCATTCAAGAAAAACAAAACAAAAAAAAACCATACACTTTCCTTTACTACTTCTTTTTAATGTAAAGGCCATATATATATTTTTTTAATTTGTCCGGGGTTTCAAATCGGCTTGGACCGGCCCTAATTATGAAGAGACCCACGTTCGATTCTTGTCTTCATTATTATTATTATTATTCCTATAACGTTATAACGTTTAGCAGATCTTCTAACAATATACTTCATCCGTCCCATATTAATAGTTCATATTTCGTTTTTGGTTTGTCCCAAAATAATAATATATTTTTAAAAACAAATATCACATTTACCAAAATACTCGTCATTATTGGTTAACCTATCATTGAATTAAATGCAACAAAATGATGTAATTAAATGAAAAAAATGGCACAATTGTCATTTCATTTAATAAAATTAGTGATAATTAATGTTTTCGTAATTTGTATGTTTTTCGTCTGTGGAGAATAATTTTGGGACGAAGGGAGTATTATATTAAAGAAGATTAAAAATCGAAAACGCAAATTGGCTTAGTGGTACAATTGGTACTTCCCTTGGTTGAGGTTTCGAGTTTGATACCAATCATCACCATTTTTTTTAATAAAAATTAGAATAAAAGAATTCAGTAGTCAATATGTATAAAAACAAGATTCTGGTTAAATATATATATAAAAAAAGAGTTTAAGGGAATATTTTTTAATAAAACAAATAGATAATTTGCAAGGTTGTTAAGATCGGGATCCTACGTGGGATCGTTTTTGGGTTTGCAATATCAGGATTGTAAGGTCGGGATCGGGATCCTAAGATCCCACAAAATAAAACATAATTTTAATTTATAATCTTTAAACATGAAAAAAAATTCAAACATTCAACTTTTTGTTCGAACGATATAAAAACTTCAAAATATTAGATATAAGTCACAACACAAAATGATAAACGGTAAATTAAAGTGGTAAAAAAAGTTTCATTTGCAAAAAAAAGAATAATAAATAAATAAAAAATCAATGGAAGGAAGGATAGGATCGTAGCCCAAATCCGATACTATGATCCTACCCCAAATACGATCCTACTCGTTTTTCATTCTTGGACCTTACCACAACAATCAAAAAAGTTCAAATAAAATACGTAAAAAGATACGTGATACGCACGAAGAGAAAAAAAAAGGCGTCGATTGAGTGGGGAAAATCTGGACCATACAGCAACTCCCCTGATCCGCTTGTAACAAATCGGAAGGAGTGAAATTAGTCATCTTGTCGAACATATCGATAGTCCACTGCAATATTTCAAAACAATCTGATAATGACGACGGCCGCAGCGGCTGAGAGCAGTTCAGAAACTAGAAACTCCAGATGGTCTCTCGCCGGAATGACGGCTCTCGTTACCGGTGGTACACATGGGATCGGCTACGCTGTGGTGGAGGAACTGTCGGAGTTAGGGGCGGCGGTTCACACCTGCTCTCGCAACGAGGCTGAGCTCAACCAACGCTTACAGGAATGGTCTTCCAAGGGCTTCACAGTCACCGGATCCATCTGCGATGCAGCTTCTCGTCCTCAACGCGAACAGCTTCTAGAAAAAGTCTCCTCTGTCTTCAATGGAAAGCTCAACATCCTAGTAAGTTCTTTTAATTTTATCTCAGCGATAAATTGGGGAATTCTTCCATACGTCCAAGTTTCATTCTTGTGTTACTAATTGTATTCTTACAAATTATTATACAAACTTCCAAAACTGTAGATAAACAATGTTGGGACGAACATAGTGAAACCTAGTTTGGAGTATACTGCAGAAGAGTATTCCCTGATCATGGCTACCAATTTGGAATCTTGTTACCATATCTCTCAACTTTCACATCCTCTTTTAAAAGCTTCTGGATTTGGAAGCATCGTGTTCATTTCCTCTGTTGCAGGTTCTGTTCATGTTAATTACACATCTATCTACGGACCCACTAAAGGTATATGGTTTGATTTTCCTGATCATTGTATTTGGTGTTACAAAGAAGTTTTAAGCTTCCATTTTCTGTGCATAGCTGCTATGAATCAACTTGCAAAGAATTTAGCTTGTGAATGGGCGAAAGATAACATTCGGAGTAATAGTGTAGCTCCAGGGTGCACTAGGACCCCACTTGTGGAACGTGTAATATAACTCAATCCTAGCCTTCTTTCTAATTGTTATATTTATTGACATTTTTTGATCCTATCGTAAGAATTTATTTTGTTTTGTGTAGTTGTTTAATAATCATGAGGAGTTTATAAATACATTGGTATCAAGAACACCTTTGAAACGCATTGCTGAAACGAATGAAGTGTCATCAATGGTGGCGTTCCTTTGTATGCCTGCTGCTTCTTACATCACTGGCCAAACAATTCTTGTTGATGGAGGATTTTCTGTTAATGGTTTCTCGTGACTTTGAAAATTAATAGAAAATATTGGCATGTAAAATTACTTGTTTATAAAACGAGAAATGAGTATGAAAATAGATGATGTAGAAATCGTCATGATGCTTGTTAAATAAATGATTGGTGAAGGAGTTTCTTCTTACAAAAACTGATATGATATCTCATATTTTAACAAGGTGTTGAATGTTGAGTAACAGAAAGTTCATGAATTAACTTTAGACTGAACTGCAAAAATAAAGCAAATTACAAAAATGATCTTCGTAATTCTCAAAAGGCATTGATTACGGTACAAGAATTTTTTTTGTCAAAAATTAGTGATTTCAATAAAAAGAATTTGTTGTTGCAATTCCGTTTTTAAAACCTAATTTTAACCGCCTAATAAAACACTATTATACAGGCTAATAAAGTAGTATTTTCATTCGAACTAACCTTTAAAAAAACATTATTTTAAGGAAAATTGAGTAATCTACATTTTAGTTTAGACAAAACTTCAAAAATGGTCCCTATGGTTTTCGAAAATACCAAGTTTGGTCCCTAATTTACAAAAACCTCACGGATCGTCCATGTGGTTTCAAAACTTTTAACATTTGGTCATTTCGGCTAACTCCGTTACCATTTAGCCATTAAGTCAGGGGCATTTTTGTCATTTCACTACACAGGGACCATTTATGAGGTATTCAATTACTTTTTTTTAAATAAATAAATAATATTTAATATGCAAGGGGTCCCACCCCCCCTCTCTCTCTCTCTCTCTCTCTCTCACTTACGATTCCACACGGTAGCACCACCTTCCGCCATAAAACCACCACTGCCATCACCTCCTTCCCCACCAGAAACCACAACCCAGCCACCCATATTCCATCCCGTTTGATCACTCAAACCCACCCTCAAATACCACCACTTACTGCCTTCCATTCACGTTTTTCTACTGCCCTTCCCCTTTTCCTTCACTACCGAGAAACACCACCACCCCCAAGGGTGGTGTTGCTGTTGTTGTAACCCAAACACCTCATCGAGTGTGGCCTGTTCGAATTCAGAGCCAATCTTCTTCTCCAGGTGTGAAATTATACACTTTCAGTTTTGCGAAGAAACATTTCTTTCAGCTGTTTCATCGAGCACCTGGAGTGCATTTTTCTCCTCCTTCATTTTCTGATTTATTTAGTAAGAGTTATCACCATTGGAAGCATACAATTCCAATTTTCTGTCCAGAGATATCCAATTCAGCAAATAGATGAACATGTATAGAGATGGGAATAAGAAATTAAGGAGTTGGAATTAAAATAAGGGAAAATTGTAAGAGACTTGGATACAAGCATGAGGAATCGTAGGTGCTCTGCTTATCCATTATCATTCTCTTCACCTGATCCCACTCCTCACATTCTTGTGCTTCTTAGTCCTCTACCAATCCTCCCAAGATCCTTCCATAAAAGGTAATTTTGCATTGTAAATCGATTGAAGCAGTAGAAGGTGGTGGTGGCGGCTGGAATCATGGTGGTAGCAGCAGATGGCGGCTATAGTGGTGGCCGGAGTTTGCTCCGGTTGCCTTTCTTGCTTCCTTCTTGCTTCTGCTCAGCGGGGATGACGAGAGGGAAGAGCGATGGACGATGTCAGATGATAGATGGTCAGAGTAGGGGTGTTCCAACAGTCACTGCGGTGGCGGTGGTGAAGTGGGTTTTGCCAATGGTGGGTGGCAGCTCTGCTGCCCGGTTATTTTGGCATCCGGTGGTTCACGATGAGAAGGAAGGGGAAGGCTGCAATGTTGATGGCAGTGGAGGTGGGTTAATATGGTCCTTTATTATTTTGGCGGAGAGAGAGAGAGAGAGAGAGAGAGAGAGAGAGAGAGGGAGGGGGTGGGACCCCTTGCATATTAAATATTATTTATTTAAAAAAAAGTAATAGAAAACCTCATAAATGGTCCCTAGGTAGTGAAATGACAAAAATGCCCCTTACTTAACGGTGAAATGCTAACGGAGTGAGCCGGAAGGACCAAATGTTAAAAGTTTTGAAACCACAGGAACCATCTGTGAGGTTTTTTGAACTTAGGGACTAAACTTGATATTTTCGAAAATCACAGGGACCATTTTTGAAGTTTTATCTTTAGTTTATTTCAATAAAAATAATCAACATTTTTTTTTGAAAACTAACCATTGTGTCCAAACAATCATTTCGAACCAAACCAAAACGGGTCAAGCCCAATGTTATATATATATATATATATATATATATATATATATATATATATATATATATATATATATATATATATATATATATGGCCCACAAAGTGAAATTCCAAATCTCTTGCCACGACATTTCGAACAGAGTTTTTTAAGCTTATAAACTATAGTTTCAACAAACCATGAGTTTACTCTTTTATTTAGACAAAATTGCAAAAATGGTCCCTGTGGTATACATTCTTTTGGGGTTTTAGTCCAAACCACGACTTTTTTGGATTGGTGGTCCTTTTGAGCTAGTTTCGTTGCGTTTTTGGTCCCTCTGAATAGTGAAATGACTGTCATGCCCTTCTGATATATATATTTTTTTGTTTAATCTATTTAATTTAATGTTTTATTAATTAAAAATATGGGGCCCACCCCTCTGTCTCTTTCTCTCTCTCTCTCATACATCAACACACAGTGAATAAGTATAGTTTCTGTTGAAACTTGAAAGCTTTGAACTCCCATGGCCGATGAGTTTAATGATTCAAATCACTCGAGCTTACTCGTTGCTGATCAATACATCATTAATCCGAATCCATTGAGTTTCGAGTCTGCTTTCACCGGCTCATGGGGCTCTTCTTCTTCCTGTATGAATACCTCGTTCGGGTCGGAGCAGGATTCAAGTGAGGCTGACAACGACGATGAAGACGAGTTCGTTGATGAGTTGACTCGAAAAATGGCGGATTACATGCTTCAAGAAGATGGCGATGATAATTCTTACGATAAGTACACATCTCCCGAAGGTTATGTTTCTCAGAAACCGATCTCCGAGGTTACTGGACAACCCTAATTTCTTACGTAATACAATTTATTTGCTTGTTTTGTAATCTGCTGATGTAATCGTATCAGGTAAAGCATCCAAATCAAAACCGAGTTACAGGGCTTCTGATGATTTCTTGTTCAAGAATAAGGAATAAAGTTGATTCTTACCTATCAATCTGGAATCGTAAATCGATTTCTTCAATGTTCAACGTGTATGGATTCGAGAATCTGGAACAAAATCGATGTTGACCCATAAACTGGAACAAATTGATTTCGTCCCCTGATATGTCTTCAACTTCTCAATCGATTTCTTCTGTTGTTCTTGAAGAGCAAACCCAGAAATCTGCAACTCTTTCATCCCCAAATCAATAGTTTTAAAACCCTAGAAACAGCCATCAAATTCTATAAGGTGTCGATCACGCTGAAGGGAGGGAAGCAAAAGTTTCAACAAGAGTGAGGTTGCACCTATTTCCAGAATTTACAGAAGTCTAAACGTGAATCGACCCAAAATCAGGAAAAATGAAGAATTAAAGGGCGTTTATATCATTTGAACTCTGATAGTTAAAGAATTAGACGATCTAGGTTTGTCACCGGAAGCATCCGAGAGAGAGAGAGAGAGAGAGAGAGAGAGAGAGAGAGAGAGAGAGAGAGAGAGAGAGAGAGAGAGAGGTGGGCCCTCTATTATTTTTTTAATTGTTAAAATAAATAAATAGATATTAAATTTAAAAAAAAATGAAAGAAAATGAAAAATAAATACCCCAAGGGTAATATAGTCATTTCAATTTTTGGAGGGACTATTTTCACATACAAACCACTCCAAAAGGACCATGAATCCAAAAAACTCGGAGTTTGGACTAAAACCCCAAAAATTTGCATACCACATGGACCATTTTTGCATATTTGTCTTTTATTTACTTGCATTTTACTTTTACAAATAATTATATGTATTTCGGAATGCGTATAACATTCCAAAATACGAAGAACTAGTCTGGAATATCTAGTTTTTTATTTTTTAATGTTTTCACATATATAAAAACCATGTAAGTAGCTTAAAATGTGTTTAGCACCATTTTTTAGCGAATAAATAAATCCACATTAGCCATTACAAGTGATTCTGGAATGATAGTCACAATCCGGAATACGAAGAACAAAGTCCAGAATACAAAGATCAATTCCAAAATGACAATCCAGAGTAACAATTCAACATTTGTTTTGTTTATGGTATTTTTAAATTAATTTAATATTTTTTGCGTTAAACCGATACCCAATATTAGTCCGAAGATCAATTTGCGTGGATGTTGTTAAAAAGGTGGGTTTTACGAACGGTGAATTGTATTCTATTTACATGAACTTTTAGAATTACGTCCGATAAAGGTAAGAAAAAGTTTAAAAAATGTTATAAATATTTTGTATTTTTATGGTAATATAATAAAATAATGTTGGAATTTTTTTCAGATAAAAAAACAAGATGTTTAATTAGGAAAAAAAACAAACAATAAACCACCAAGGGTGTAACATCCTGATGATATGGTACTTCAAATTTCAACCCTATAATTTTATTATGTTGCATTTTGGTCCCTAAGTTCGAGAAAGTATGCAAAAGGAGCCCTAATGGCATTGTGGTAATTATGGTCTTCGGAGTACGCCATACGTACATGGTGTACGCTAAGCGTACTTGCCAGTTAAGGAAACCCTAATTTTTAGGGTGTGACTTATATTTAAGAACTCATATGGCCTCATTTCTTTCACCCTAGTTGCCTCCATCCCTCTCATACGTCCTTGCAACCCTAGTTTCACCTTGAGGAGCATTTTGGAGCTTAGAGTGTGTATTTTGGCGCCTTAGAAGAAGAAGGAAGGAAACCAAGCTCATCTTGAAGGAGTGGAACACTTGGATCTGGGATTTCTACATCTTTTGCAACCATTCTAAGGTAAAAAGCTTGCAACTTTGTCCCTCTAGCTCATAGATGTAGTTTTGGTTGTCTTTATGGACCTTTTTGGTCCCAAAAATGTTATATCTTGAATATAGCATGTTCTTGACCTTTGAGTTGTCCTTTCAGACCCTAGGAGGGGTCTTAAGTCATAAAAATGGGTTCCAAATGGTTAGTATTGCTTCATACATCATTTAGAAGGTCTTAATGGAATAAGACCTTGTGTTAAGCACTTATTGGACATGATAGGTCATAAAGTTGGAGACTTTATGACTCCTAGGAGGATTTTAGCCATGGATTTGAGTTATGGACGTAAGAGCTTAAACCATTAAGCTCTTAAATAGATTTTGGGACTTGTGAGTGTACGCCCCACATACTCGGAGTACGCCCTACGTACGAGGTCAACCACCCCGATGGTGGTCAACTGCGAGGTTGCGTGTATGCCCAACGTACCTCCAAAGTACGCCCTGCGTACGCACCCTGAGTTGACTCGACTGGGTTGACTTAGTTGACCTAGTTGGTTTGACCAGTTGACTTTGACCAAGTTTGACATTGAGGGTATTTTGGGATTTTTATGGAAATTGGTCATTGGTGGGAATAGGTGTTGGTTAGAGAGCTGAGATTCGGAGTCGGGACCTCATCAACTTCTGTTTAGTTTGTGATGTGAGTTTTCCTCATTGTACTTGCGGGTCGAAGGCACCAAGGTCGGCCCTTTGGATTTGATATCATGTTATATATGCTATTGTACTGTAGTGATCTGTTAGATCGGTATCCTGGTATATAGGATGATGTAATGCTTAGTGATCTGTAGATATGTCTGTAGATTGTTATATGATTATCTGTTATATATATTCACATATTTGGTTGGTGGCTGATGCTTTACTGCTTTGTGCGTAAGCCAACAGGCTGGGGGCATACCAACCCGATGGTTGAACGTGCCCAAGGGTATTCCATCCCGAGGATGACAGGACCCGTTGTGTATTGGCATTTCAACCCGATGGTTGACGGGTCTGGGGTATTCCAACCCGATGGTTGACTGGATCCATAGTGTATTGGCATTCCAACCCGATGGTTAAGGGGCTTGGGCCTTGGGGTATTCAACCCGATGGTTGATTGGACCCGACATGTTGTTATTGTATATGTTATTTGTTTGCGTGTTGGTACTGTGGGGGGGACTCACTAAGTGTTGGCTTAGAATTTTTGGTTATGTTTCAGGTACTTCAGATGACCGTGGGACAGCGAAGGCGTGACCGTACACATCCTCATGTTTTGACTTGTGGTTTTGGGAGACTCTGATGTTGATAACGTTTTGAAAACCATTTTGTAAACAATTTATGAATTTGGGTTGTTTTTAAAAGTTTAAATTTATCATGATTTTTATGGATGTTACAAAGGGCACCTCGAAAATTATGAGACAGGAGCTAGTTTAGATAAACCGGTTATTTTAGACTAGTTGCGAATTTATAATTTTTGATATGGATATGTTTCTCCAAGTTGGTTTTAATTTTGGAACATTCCCTTTTTTTAATACATATATTTTTAATATTTTTTTAATTTCAGTCTCCAACATCCAGTGACTCGATTGATGAGGATGCTTTGTCAACAGACTATGAAATACTACGTCTTGAAGACGAGCAACAGCGTCTTATTGATACGACTACATTAGAAATGAATTTTGATTATCAACGTGCGGAACAACGAATAATAATACTGAAAATCTCATTACCGCCTTTTATGGTCAATGAGCATAGAAAATTACCATTGTATAATATGCAAATGCTCCTAATTACGATGTTTGAAGATATACGACAGTTTGTGAACATAATGGACATCATCGAAGAAACACGTAGGACAAGTGCAACAATTGGAGAACGAGTGCATTTTAGCCTAATTGTGACATATATGAAATTGTTTGAAAATCATGAAAACACTATTAGTTTGTACCGGATGCAAGTTCATAGTTATCCTAGAAATGTATTATAACTTTAAATATTGTAATACCATTTCAAATTTAATTATGTAAAAGAAATGGTAGGGTTTTCTAAAATGACAATGCTTTTCATTAACATTAGTTAAACAGTCGTTACAAACGCTATTACCTACTTATATTGGTTTCTACAAATTAGAAAATTGTAAGGGATACATATTTTGTCTGCGCTCAATAAAATCTACTCTAATTCTAACAACATCTGTTAGGCGGTCTCGTTCTGCCCGAAGCTTATCAATCTCCGCATTTGCAGCTCGAATCCACTTCTCAACTTCTTTGACTTTTTTCATAGTTTTAGAAACCCATTTTTCTTTTTCATTTACTTATTCCGCTAGATTGTATGCACGTTGATCGAGTGTCCGACCTATTTCATAGTGCCTTTCGTTGGCTTCTTCAACGACCGTTATAACTTCGAAAATGTCATCAAACATTTTATTCGGGAGTGGGAAACTTGGGCCTTCTGGAAATGGGTTAATATCTGAACAAACATAACAATCTTCTTCTTCTTCACAATGCCAAACACCAAACTCATATGAACTCAATCTCAAGTTTTTTACTTTGCTAATAAACTACGTTTACGATGTATGGTAGTTGCATATTAATAGTGGCTGTAAGACATTATAGCTACAAAATGTTATAAAATTACCACACATCCAATAGCCACAAAACTAAGTTGGAAACGATTCATCACATCAGTTTTGACGTCCGTATAACTATGATGGTTGGTTCGCCTTATGTAGGTAAACAAACAGGATGATAAAACTTTCTTCATGCTCACTGTCTGAGAAACTCATAGTGAAGGAGTTATAATAGATAATTACGAATCATCTGAAGTAAGTGACTAAGTACATGAGATACCATTTACATATAGTGAACGAAAAATGTTGTATTGGTCGCGCCGTGCAACTCGAAATTCCACAAAATTAAAATGGATGAAACAACTACCGAGAATCATGAAAACGAATGTTATATTTTTTATTTCAAGTTTTTAATGAAAAAGCTAAAAGCTTTGGATACTCTTAGGTACACCTGACAATTCGTGTTTTAATGTTGTGTCGTATCAGACACAAATTTACACAATACGAATTTGTAAAACATGAATACGACATAAATTATAAAACATGTTTTTGATATCAAACACAAACACGACAAGTAATTAATTTGTATGACATATAACATTACAAACATAGACATGTTTTTAACCGTGTTATACAAAAACATGAATTTATACACACATTATCTACCACTGATTCGATAGGAAAACATGCAATTAATTCAAGTGTATATATATTTATACATGTCACGTGTCACATGTCTATATGTATATATACATGTTTATATGTGTCGTGTGTCTATACATGTTTAAACGTGCCACATGTCATGATAATTTAAGTCGTGTCTTATATGTGTTTAAATAGATAAATTCGTATTTGACATGTATCAGACATAAAACATGAATGTAGTTATTGTGTTGACATCAATCATAAATTTCTTAAATACATACACGGATAACTCATGTCTTGTTGTCGGCCGTGTCATGTGTTAAACTGTCTCGTCTACTCTTAAGCTTTATGGCTGTCCAAGAGTTTTATGATTGTCCATCATAGGCTCTCTTTGTTTGTTGCAAGGAATCGAAGAAATTCTTTCAAGAAGCATGAATAACTAGAAAATGAACAGAACATTTTATATTTACATTTAAGTCTTAATGTATAATAACTAATTAAATATTAATAGAGTGATAAGCTAATAAAAATTAAAAAAATTATTGATTGCCTTTTCATTTATATTGCATATCTTTTGACATTGAAAGATAACCAAATTCTTTTGATTAAAAATTGCAATAATTGGCCTGAACCGCATAGTGTCTTAGTTTCAAATAATTTTAAGTTAGCGTTTTTAATTTCTTTAAATGATATCGACATATGCTTAATTGTTAATTGTTAATTCCGTTTTTCTATTTGATTTACGTAAATTGTCTTTCATTACTCTTTTTATTACTAACGGTGAAAATTTTATCCGTCTTTTTCAAAAAAAAAACATTAATACTCTATTACCAAAAAATTTCAAATACTTTCAATTAAAATTTGAAAAATGTTAATATCACTATACTCTAATACTAGATCTATACAAACCTAAAGCTGGAAGAAACTAATTTCGTCTCTTTTCTTTCCTCTTCCACAGATATCATAACATGACGTCAATGCCGGAGAGCCTCTCTGCAACTACAAATCCCAGATGGTCTCTCGCCGGAATGACTGCTCTCGTCACCGGTGGAACACATGGGATCGGCTACGCTGTGGTGGTGGAACTGGCGGAGTTGGGGGCAGCGGTGCACACCTGCTCTCGCAATGAGGCTGAGCTCAACCAACTCTTACAAGAATGGTCTTCCAAGGGCTTCACAGTCACCGGATCCGTCTGCAATGCAGCCTCTCGTCCTCAGCGTGAACAGCTTCTAGAAAAAGTCTCCACTATATTCAATGGAAAGCTCAATATCTTAGTAATTAACTTCTTTTTGCTTGCTGTTTTGAACGATTTTCTGTTTCCTTATTATGTTAAACATAAGGATCGAGGCTACAATAATGTACAGATCCTCATACTTATTGTAGATAAACAATGTTGGGATGAACATAATGAAACCTACTACGGACTATACTGCTGAAGAGTATTCCCTGATCATGGCTACCAATTTTGAATCTTGTTACCATATGTCTCAACTTTCACATTCTCTTTTAAAAGCTTCTGGATTTCGAAGCGTTGTGTTCATTTCATCTGTTGCAGGTTCTACTCATGTTTTTTCTGGATCTATCTATGGAGCCACTAAAGGTAATTAATATCCATTATCCGTACGTAATCATATTTGGTGTTGTGGGGTTGTTAATTTAACTTCTATTTCGTGTCTATAGGTGCAATGAATCAGCTTGCAAAGAATTTAGCATGTGAATGGGCTAAAGATAACATTCGGAGTAATAGTGTATCACCATGGTTCACAAGAACCCCGCTTGTCGAACATGTAATATTAATATACATCCATCGATGATTCTACCATTCTTTCTTTGATCTTTCTTTAAAATTTATAGATAAGCCATGCAAATTTTCTTTTGTTTAGTTGCTAGGTAATAAGGAGCTTTTAGATAGAGTGGTATCAAGGACTCCTCTGAAACGCGTTGCAGAAGCAAATGAAGTTTCATCAATCGTGGCGTTTCTTTGCATGCCTGCTGCTTCTTATATCACTGGCCAAACAATTGTTGTTGATGGAGGATTTTCAGTTAATGGTTTCGCATAACTTACAAAATGCTCAACGAGTTCTTTTTTGTTATGTTGATGTGAAGAGGCTTGGGTGGTAACTATAATGCTCTTTTATTCTTTCTGTAACAAGGGTAAACGCATAAAGGAAATGAATTGTGTTAATTTATATATTGGTTTACTGCCTAAATGAGTATATGCGCATGCTAATTAGATGTGTCATGTTTGTCAATAATACATATTACATATTTTGTTAATTGGTTTATATTTAATTATTTGCTAAAACAGTGATCGTTAATTTAATTATATTTGTTTTTTTGTTCATCCGTTTAATTTGTTTATGTGTGTGTTTTACATTTAAATTGTTAAATTGTATTAATGTTGTTTAAATTTGGATGTTTGTCTAATTATTATTTACAATTTAGTAAATTTAGTAAATTACATAATCGTCCGTGTCATTTGGGGTCAAATACATGTTTTATCCTTAACTTAATTTTTAACTTTGACCCATGTGGTTAAAATTTGTTTCAATTTTGGTGACGGTTTGAATTAAAATGATTATTTTACTTTTAATTTCTTTTTAAATAGTTATGTTATTATGATACGTGGAGATCCTACCTTAACAATGTTCCCCTCCATCTTTACCCTTTCCACTTCCTCCTTTTCACCCCGCTCCCGAGTTCAACTTAAGGAGAGAAAAGAAAGGAAATGAGTGGAAATGAGAGGAAAGTAAGAGAGATTGATGCTCCCGAGTTTCATTAAAGGAAGGAAGTGGAAGGAAATGGAAGGATCACTTTCCCTCCTAACTTTCCTTCCGATTTGGGAGGATTTGAAAAGAAAGAATAAAATGTTTAATTTTCCTTCCATTTCTCTCCAACTCGGGAGCACAAAAGACAAATTTGTTTTCCTTTCTTTTCTCTTATTTTCTCTCCTTACTTTCTTTTCTCTTCTCTTCTTTTCTTTGCTTCAAATCGGGAGCGGGGTGTTCATGTATCTATCTCATCTTTCCCCTAAACCTCACAGCCGAATGCATACGATATATCTTTCACCACCATCAACGTCGGTCTTCTGCACAACTGACACCAACCCCATCAAAATCCTATTATGGAAAACACCAAAAAGTGAACAACATCTCCTTCCTTCTACATTTATTTTGCTCAATCTCACAACTCTCGTAGAAAAGAAGGCTCGTTGGTTCCCATTTTCTTTGTCGGAACAATCAAATGAAATGAATTATTTGAAGTTTGGCTCGTTAGGTTCCATTTTTCTTTGTTGGAATAATTAACTAAAATGACCGATATACATACCTAAGATATGGATCGAGTTGTGAAAGAATGGGGTGATTAGTGAACGGCACAAGTAAAACATGTTGATCGAAAAAACTATTGGATTAGTGTCTAAGTCCATAACTATAAATGGTATGTACTTGATCCGAGAGTAGCATGGTCCATTTGGGTTGCATGGCACCGGAACAATCTGAATGATGGATAATTGAGAAGAGGTTATTTATGATTTATTAATATATTATAATTTCTAATATATTAATATGAAATCATATTATTTAATTAGTATTGATCAAGAATTAATTTGGAATTAATTTTGTGATCAAAAGAGACTAATTAAATATATGGGGATTGATTATGTAAATCATTCATTCTTATAATGTGCGCTTATGATCCATAGTTCTTTGTGTTGGGCTAAACCCATGTGGTGACCCATGGATGATCCATGGAGGGTTAAACCCATTGAGCATGAGGAATATGGAAGGTCATGCACATTAGGGTTTGCATGGTGTAACCCTAATTAAGCCACACTATATAAGAACCCCTCTAGCTCATGAAATCTGACTTAAGTAAGCTTACAAGAGGGCAAACCGATTTTATGAAGTGCAAGTAACCTCCTCTCAAGTTCCTTCATTGTTGGTGGTGTTGTGTGATTCCATTTGAGGTGCAACACTTGGGACACTAAGTTCTTAAAGGTCCAAGGCTTCCAACTACAACAAAAGGTATGTCATCTAACTAGAATTTGTAGTAAAGATACTCCATTATATGCTAGTTAGGATGATGCTTTGGAAAAACCAAGTTTGCATGTATATTAGAGAAAACATAGATCCAAAGCATCTAGGGTTGCATGTACACCATAGGAGTGTTAGAATGCTCAAAACCCTTCAGTGGTATCAGAGCCTAGGGTTGTTTTCCTATATACTTGATGCTACTTGTTTTCAAAGCTTGAAAAATCGATTTTCTACTGTCTGGACAGTGGACTCGCCGAGTCCACTGGGGAACTCGACGAGTCCACCCTATAATCTGACCAACTCGCCGAGTTAGTTCATGCACTCGACGAGTTGGTGCTCCTGGATGCAGAATTTCGAGTTTTAAGGCTGGAATTAGACTAGGATCATTACCCTAAACTGATTTTGAACTTATAAACCTGTTTTTGATGTGGTAATGATCATGCTTATCCAATTTAAAAGATAATTGTCAAAGTTTCATGTTTTATATTAGTTTATATGGTTAGGCTAATTAGATGAAATTTGTTTGATATGAATTGTCTTGTTCTTATGAGTTTAATCTAGATCATAAGCAAATTGTTTGATTTTCTTGTTAGAAATTTTTGATCTAAATGGTTTTGATGAATTCCATAACTTGTCCTCAAGTTATGGAAAATGAAATGTTTTTTTTAAGAGATCATTAAAATCATAGGTTATGAAATTGAAGAGCTTTTTTCCCATAAATGGTTTTATGAACTCCATAACTTGTCCTCAAGTTATGGAATGTCAAAAAGTCTTTTCATAAAACCTATATTAAACTCATAAGTTACGGATTTGAAAAGTTTTGACAAGTTTCAAAACTTGCCCTCAAGTTTTGGAATTTGTAAAGTTTCTGTAACAACGTAATCTTTTAAACCAAAATTTTCAATTTAAAAACACATTTATCACAGTAATAAAACCTTAAAATGTCACAATGTCAATCATCAAATCTCATAATCAAAGACTGTATATATATCAAACTCCACGATCCTCTAAATCATAACTCAAACTCTGATGCGTGTGTACAATCATGCCGACGCCTTCCCGTGATCCTTAGAAGTACCTGAAACACATAACACGGTAAGCACGTAGCTTAGTGAGTTCCCCAAAATACCACATACACAGATAATAAGCCTCTCATGGCTCTAGCTCGTTGGACCCTCCGGTCCGGTCTCAGTAACATATAATGTAGCATACATATATCACACAGACAAGATGCATAACTCAAGTAAACACATAAGACCCTCCGGTCACTCATAAATACCACTCATGGTAAGTATAGTGAGAAGACTCACCTCGTAAGAATTGGACAACCTCGATCTCGAATCACCAGTCTATCCTCCGCCTAACACACACAATAATTATCCCTAATTAATAGCTGCTCTCATGAAGCTAAACTAACCCTTCCATACACTCACAGAAGGGTAAAATACCATTTTAGCTCTCCATGGGCTCAATAGACCACACGTTGACCAAAACCCTAAAAGTCAACCAAAAGTCAACGACACGGAGTACGCTGCGCGTACCAACTCTCTACGCTGGATGTACTTAGCTGCCATGCAGATATCGGGGATGCTCGACCCCTACGCTGCGCGTACTAGGATTACGCCCAACGTAAGTCCCAGTTTCACTCTCCTCACATATTTGGTCTTAATCAGTTAAGACCTTGGCTCATATCACAGATCTGGACTCCCTAATATCTCTTAATCCATAAAGTCAGTGACTTTAAGCCTTTGCATAGCTGATTAGGTCACAAACACTCAAAACACTCATCCTCTTTCCTCATAAAGCTCATATCTCATGCATGGCTTGCTTCTAACGTCCAAGATTGAATTTTTATGACTTTACTCCACAAAATACACTAAAAGGGGTTGATCATAGTCTATGGAGCTCATTATCTCATAAAGTCTCCATCTTTTGGGACAAAACCCTAAAATACTCCATATAAATGCACAAATCAAAAGAGTGAGAAAGCTTGAAGCTTTATACCTCTATGTGAAGATTTCCACACAGCTAAGCTCAGATCCAAAAGCCTGGACTCTCACTCCTTCTTCTCCAAGGCTTTTTCTCCACTTCAAGAACACAAGATTACACTCACAAGCTCTCAAACGCACTCACAAGCTATAAGAACGGTGACTTAGGGTTAGGAGGGTTTGGTGTCTAGGAATGGTGGCCAGGAATGAGGCCATCATATCCTTTATATAGGGGACTCACCAACAATTAGGGTTGTCATTCTGGACCTCGTACGCCCAGCGTACTAGGTGGTCTCCGCGTCAAATGCACGCATATGAGTACACTGAACGTACACTCTAGTATGCCCCGCGTACTCATTTACCACCTTTTTTCTAAAAAGGGCCAAAATGAACAATTGCTCAAAAGATTAAGGTTTACAAGGTATACTTGGACTTGGGATGTTAGAATTCTCCCCCACTAGAATCAGACTTCGCCCTCGAAGTCATGCTCCACAAATAACTCTGGATGCTGCTCCCGCATCTCCGACTCCGGCTCCCAATTCGACTCGGACCCCTTCCGATGCTGCCACTGGACCTGAACCAGGGGCGCCTCTTTGTTCCTCAAAACCTTCACCTTTCGATCTAAAATCGTGATCGGTCTCTCAATGTAATTCAGGCTCGCATCCACCTGAATGTTCTCTAGGGGTACCACTGCCGTCTCATCGACTACACACTTCCGCAACTGAGATACGTGGAAGGTGATGGGTTTCGAGTAATACATCAATCCTATGGTGTACATGCAAACCCTAATAGCTTTGGATCTAGTTTGTCTAATGAACATGCAATTGATAATCCAAAGCCATAAACCCTAGATCTAATAAACTATAACTGAAATTAGAGTTTAGTAATTACCTTTGATTGTTATATAGCAATAACAATCAATCCTTGATTTGATTGGCTTCAGAAAGCTTAGTGCCTCAAGTGTTGCACCTCTAATGGAGTCACAAACACCACTAAGCAACTTGGATGAAGAGGGAGGAGAGAGGAGGCACCAAAAACGGCTGGAAACCCTAAAGGATTACTTCACCACGTTTTTGGGGCTTAAGGGTCCTTTATATACATGTAGACTATTAGGGTTTACAACTAGGAAACCCTAATCTGACTGCTTAGGCCTTAAGCAATCCAATGGACCATTCCAGAAGGCTCTTGGACGATTTCTTTATGGACCTCCATATAGAATTCGTCCATTGCCATCTAATGAATCCAAAGCCCAACTTTGTAACTATCTTATAATTACAATATCAGTCCCCTTAATTTAATTAATCTCTTTTACCACAAAATTAATTCTTAATTAATTCTTGACTAATATTAATTAAACTATATGATTTCTCCTTTAATATATTATTCTCATAATATATTAATAAATCATAATTAAACCTTTCTCTCCTTAATTCATCCTACATATTGCTATGGTGAAGGCAACCCAAAAGGACCATGCTCATAATCGGGTCAAGTACATACCAAAATAGTTATGGACTTAGACACTAATCCAACAGTCTCCCACTTGGATAAGTCTAATTACTATTCTGCATAACTTCAGAACCTGATCAGCAATCATAGCTTTCAAAAGCCGATGTCAACTCTGATCTTATCAGATGTGCGTGTCCTTTAGATAAGGGATCATATATTCCTCCATTCTCAAGATATCGTATAGACGCGAGACATGGATTTAAATCATTCTCTCTGCCTATGTATTGTTTCCCGACATCTACTTTATGACGACTGACAACAGACTACAATTGAACACATCAACTTAGTCCCGACTTGACCAAGCGCTTAGGGTGTCATCACTAAATCATCGAGAGGCCCACATATATCTCTTTTATCCCACTTTGGGTAAAAGGAATGGATAAACTTCGACTCAAATGCTCGCTTGCATTTACTGATCGAATCACACACAACAATAAGTTTTATAACACCAAGTTACTGGTGCGTTTTCTTATTATCAATGCGTAATCGACCAACAAATAACAACTCACACATCTCGGTTTCAAGAATATACAATGTTGTCGTCTCACTAATCACCCGTGATAAAACCATGAAGTGATTCAAGTGAGCGTGGGTTTAATCCAATACTTTAATCTTATCAAAGCACTCATGAACTCTGCAGCAAACTTGTGCTATGTCTAAACACTTTAGACAATCTACAGACAAATTCATGACAGTCTTCCTTCATACCTACTTCCAACGTATGACCGACTGTGGAGGTTCTAATAACCCAGTTATTCTGGAAGTCAAAACATGCAAAGTGAAACGCAATAATAATATTAATCCTATATGGCCCCAAAACTTTTGAGCGTAAATAAAACACTTTTATTTAAACACCATATTGATTACTCATTATTCATTGCTTACTGTTTCAGAAAATCAACTTATTACTCGAATTATAACCACAATTGTCCCATGCTCCAAGCATGCACACTTTGGTTTCCTATGGTCCATACTTTGTGAAATAGATCAACTGAAAAACTTTTCCAATGAAACTCATTTCACAATCCCCTAATCTTTATTAGTATAAGAATACCAAATTCTTGCCACTTTTAGAATATGTCAGATTCTAACATTTTATGCAATGATTCTTTCGTAATGTCATAGCACAAAAGTCACCAAGACCTGGCTAATGAAATTACAAGGTATTCTATCGCAAATTGTTACAAGACAATTCCATAGACGTGAAGTCTCACATTCAAAGTACATTCCTTTGAGCATCCTTCTCGCATAAAAGTTTCTAATCTAGACATTTTTCTTAATATCCAACTCCCATTAATGGAAACATTTCCATATTTGCCATATGATAACTCATCCTTAATAGAATCTTATCTAATCATAATAATGTCAATATAGTCCATCCAGTACTATACTTCCAACTACTCACAAGCGACAAATCCTCAGTGAACCTCAGATCGTCCTTTGATAGTTGTTTAATTATTTTAGTCAAAACCGATTCTAGTCCTTTTCCCTCTTAATGCCCTAGGCATTTGGAAAATTTTAGAATGGTCAAATATTATAGCATATGCAATCGATCCTATACCCGAAGCGTATTGGACACGATGCATAATGTCTCACATAAAGACGTGATACTTTATCAGCCTTCTGCCATAATATTTTATATGCCCTGTTCCCACAATTCGAACTATGAAGAGGGATGCCGTAATCATAATCGAATTTTGAGAATGCACTATTTATCCTTGACTAAATTTATTAACGTTTCTCGATCTAAACTTTAGAATTTTGAAACGAAGTATAATATTCTCTCCCTTAATTATAGCAAAACAACTTTTCAACCCTTGCAACTTTGCAAAGTGAATCTTTGTTTTCTATAATTAACATTGCTAACTTGCAATACTTACCATAATAATCATGCTCCCACTAACATGATGATTATTTTCTTACCAGCATAACACTTATGCTCCCACTAGCTTTGACATGTATTCAGAAAACAATTGAACTTCCAGAAAACAATGCTTATTGAATTCCTTAAGTTCATATTTCTAATACCTAATGCTTTGATAAGCCTTTATCTAAGATTTTTAAGCTCATACACCTTTGCCTTAGATAGCTCACATGTGTGTCTAAACAATTCAGAATTTATGTTACTAAGTCCCAAATGTTCAGACCAATTGCCAAATCTCACAATTCGAACTATGAAAAGGGATGCCGTAATCATAATCGAATTTGAGAATACAATTTTCACAATTGCTATCTTCTTAAAATCTCTCTTAGTGAAAGCATTTCCTCACAATCATTTTCATGAAGGAGTCACTTAGATTTTATGATGTATGTGTTCCTATCCATGTGAATTTGTCAAAAACGAAAGTTTGCGACAAATCCAAAACCATATGGACTGAACTCGTTCAATCTTGATTTCTTGCCTCATGGTAACACGAGTGCCCACCATGTCTTCCAAGTGGTTCAGCAACTCACCCTTACATATCAATGTACTTTCCATTGATCAAGGTGCTTTGTCTTTATGCATTCAAATGAGAACTCATAGAACTCACATACATATTTAGCTTAATTGGAATGGCACAGAAACAAAATAATGTCAACACGATAGGTTATAAGCCTCAAGTCGTGCGCTAGTGATGATTAACTAGGTTTACTCTTGATTTGTTCTTGAAACTTTTGAAGATCATTAAGACTCCCACTGACTCCTTGACATACAAGGTTCTCTTGTCAAGAAACATTTCTTGACAAACAAATACTCAAGAGTTAGTGTAGCCTTTTGTCAAGTTTAACACTTCACACAATTGGTCCTGGTTGGTCTTTGTCTTATCCAAGACATCACAACTTACCAATTTCAAATGTGCAAGAATAAGAAAACTTTTCCAAATTTCACATTTGTCGAGTGTTATAAACCTACTTAAGACTTGTAAGACTTGATTTTGGAACGAAGTATGATTGACTTCTTGATTTAACCATTTCTACAATTCTCGATTCCTCTTCTTAGACATGCAATTGCACTAAGACTCACTTAGAGGATCAATTGAGACATGGCTCTTAATCATTAAGACCTATCATAAAACACAATAAAAGTTACTCTCCCTTCTTCTTAGAATAGATAAACTTTTATCTTTCTGCCTACTAGATTCTTCTTATTCGTTCTGCTATTGATTGAAACTCTTTCAATCAACTCAAAATTATACTCAATCTTATAAGTATAACCATATTTACTAAACTTTAGTAAATCATGACGAATATCTTTATTACTCTTGTGGTGGATTTGATCGACGCACTACCTAGTGTACTCGATCTCTTAGTCCTTCACTTGACACTTTGTCAAGGAATTAGTCTAATTTTCAAATATGAAGTTTCTCATTCATCACGCAACCAAGTTGCATGACTCCAAGTTTCTGTCCAACTGAAACTTGGGCGATGAGAATCTTCCCTTATTTGGCAAATTCTCGACATTTCCACAAATAACATAATAAAGAATCCATTATTGCTAACAATAGAAACAATCAAACATCAATTTTTCATACACACCATTGCAAGGATAAATAAATAAGACAAAATCAAAATTTATTGTATTGCGGAAAAATTTGTCCTTACAAAGCAATTCAACTGAAAAACTATGCTATTTCATATTTCTTATCATTCTATCCTAACTCTAGAGTAGCAGCTCAAAAATCTGATCCTCGAAATCCATTTCTTCATGATCAGATTCAGCACGCTTCTTCCTTAAGTTTCCTCTCTTTTCTTCGATCCTACAAAAACATCATAATGTAATCTTATCACATCATGCATTAAGAATCAAAGAATAGGAACTTATAGAGTTAGTTCATAGATTTTACCTGAAGTAGAGCCATATGTCTTGACTTTCCCATCTCTTAGATCTCTCAGGTAAACAGGGCAGCTTCGTCTCCAATGCCCCTTCTCTTGGCAGTAGAAGCAGATGGACTCTTTTGGAATGGCACAAGGAACTATCTCAGAATTTACCTTTTCTGGATTTCCAATGTCACCATTTTCAATGTCCATTGAAGTTTGGGAGTTTGATTTGCCAGAAAAATTTGCTCGATCAGCACGCCAAATCATTTCTAATTCAGCAGCTATAAGCAAATAGGTCAAATTAATGAGGGTCACGTCATGGTCCATCATATAGTACTCTCTATCGAACTCACTATATGATTCAGGAAGTGATTGAAGAACCCAGTCAACAGCCAACATTTCTGAGATATCGACACCCATCATCCTTAACCTATCAATGTGTGACTTCATCTCTAAGATGTGTGCACACACAGGTTTCCCATCTTCGTGTTTACTTGCCAAAAGGGCTTGAGTGAGCTTGAACTTTTCAAGCCTTTGAACTTGTGGGTTAGGGAGAATAATTGGAGGAGGTGGAGGAAGTGAAGCATGAATCTCATTTCCTTGATCGTATCGTGGAACGTCATCTTCATTTGGAAAGCTTGTTCCAAGGGACTTGGGAAGACCATTGTAAGATTTAGACATCTACAAAACGGGAGAAAAATCAAGTTAGTTGATAAAAAATCCTTGATGTAACACCCAAATGAAACATCAAGGCTAGGATCCAACACAATACTCTACAACCTAGAAGAGGGATGCCGTAATCTAGTTGCAGAATATTTGAAGGTAGGTAAATGACGATTTACCAATTCCACCATGAAAAACAAAATGAAGTTTAAGTTTTAAATGAACTGAAACTCTTAGATCTTTTGAGATTCATTGAACTTTTCAAAGGCATGTTTAATCTCGATTATGCCCTTCTATTTGTGACTGGGATGCCGAGGATCACAAACAAGGTGTGAATAACCATACGAATCATGTGGTGCACCCAATTGCTACTATCACCTAATCAATGTGCCGGTTAGCCACACACGCTCCATTGATCTATGATAAACATCGAGCCACCCTTCGCCACCAATGTCAATCCCAAATTAGTGTGCCGGTTAACCACACACGCTCCACTAACGTTTCGACAAGGGTACAAAGTGTAATTCCATGGATTAGCATACAATTCCACATTTTTCCTAAAGTAACTATGATTTGGGAATTTGTAAAAGCATGTAGTTACTTTGTACTTCATTATACTTATAATGGAAGGTTTCGTCCTATCCTACGCGTTCGGCTAACGACCCTCCACTAGTCAAGAGTGTGGTGGGAAAGAGTGGATACCCATTCAATCGCCATTTTATAGGCAATTTCCTTAAACACCCCTTATAGACCAGCTTCGTGAATGAGGCCTACTAACGGTAAGACTGACTTTTTACTCATACATATATAATATTAGACTTTTAATGTTACATATAGTATAAGGGTGTATTTTAAACTTTTAAAATACTAGGTGATCTAATTTAATAAATTACACTTTTAATTTAATTAAATGTAAACCAAAACTATATGGGTTTATTAAATCTCTTTTAATTATACACCTTAATTAATTAATAAAACCATAAGGGTGTAATTTGAACTTTTCAAAATGCGAGGGTTTTAGAATTTAACATTTCAAAATCAAACTTTTAATCAACTTTTAAATTCCAAAACTTGAGGGCAAGTTTTGAAACTTTTTAAAACATTTGGGATTAGAATTTAAATATTTCAAAATTAACTTTTAATCAAACAAATTTAAACTCCAAAACTTGAGGGCAAGTTTTGAAACTTTTCAAAACATTTGGGTTTAACTATTTAAATTTCAAAAACAAAACTTTTAAGTTCAAATTTAAACTATAAAACCTAAAGGGGAAAATTGAAACTTTTTCACAAGATAATTCAAATCTAAATTACAAATAATCAATCTTTATCTAATAAAACAAAAGATTATCTAAATTTTGACAATTATCTTCTATTTTGGTAAGGATAATCACCCAATATCAATAAAAATCGGATTTTATGAATTAAAAACGTTTATGGTAAGTATCCCAAGCCAAAACAGCAACAAAATCGCCAAAAACCGCTGCCAGATCAATGGACTCGCCGAGTCGGCCTGACTCGTCGAGTTCATCCACTGACTCGCCGAGTCGGAGATTCAGAGGGCAAAAAACTTCGTTTTTCATGCAATTTTCGATCAAGTAAGCATCAAATTCACTAACAAACAGCCCTAGGCTCTGATACCATTGATGGGTTTTGAGCAATACATCAATCCTATGGTGTACATGCAAACCCTAATAGCTTTGGATCTAGTTTGTCTAATGAACATGCAATTAATAATCCAAAGCCATAAACCCTAGATCTAATAAACTATAACTGAAATTAGGGTTTAGTAATTACCTTTGATTGTTATATAGCAATAACAATCAATCCTTGCTTTGATTGGCTTCAGAAAGCTTAGTGCCTCAAGTGTTGCACCTCTAATGGAGTCACAAACACCACTAAGCAACTTGGATGAAGAGGGAGGAGAGAGGAGGCACCAAAAACGGCTGGAAACCCTAAAGGATTACTTCACCACGTTTTTGGGGCTTAAGGGTCCTTTATATACATATAGGCTATTAAGGTTTACAACTAGGAAACCCTAATCTGACTGCTTAGGCCTTAAGCAATCCAATGGACCATTCCAGAAGGCTCTTGGACGATTTCTTTATGGACCTCCATATAGAATTCGTCCATTGCCATCTAATGAATCCAAACCCCAACTTTGTAACTATCTTATAATTACAATATCAGTCCCCTTAATTTAATTAATCTCTTTTAGCCACAAAATTAATTCTTAATTAATTCTTGACTAATATTAATTAAACTATATGATTTCTCCTTTAATATATTAATCTCATAATATATTAATTAAACCTTTCTCTCATTAATTCATCCTACATATTGCTATGGTGAAGGCAACCCAAAAGGACCATGCTCATAATCGGGTCAAGTACATACCAAAATAGTTATGGACTTAGACACTAATCCAACAGAAGGTGTTATGAATCTGACTCAATTCTGCCGGTAGCTCCAACCGGTAGGCTACTATGCCTACTCTGGCGGTCACTCTAAAAGGACCGATGTATCGGGGCCCTAGCTTGCCCCGCTTCCTGAATCGGATCACCCCTTTCCATGGGGATACCTTCAGGAGGACAAAATCTCCGTCCTGGAATTGTAGCTCGGATCGTCGCCTGTCCGCATAACTTTTCTGGCGACTCTGGGCCGTTAGTAATCTCTGTCTAACCTGCTGAATCTGCTCGGTCGTCTTAGCACTATCTCAGTGCCACCCATCACTCTCTGTCCCACCTCTCCCCAACAGATAGGAGTCCGACACCTCCTCCCATATAAAAATTCAAAGAGAGGCATACCAATACTCGAATGGTGGCTATTGTTGTAGGAAAACTCAGACAGGAGTAAGTAAGCGTCCCAACTTCCTCCGAAGTCCATGACACAGGAACGCAGCATGTCCTCAAGCGTCTGAATCGTCCGCTCGCTCTGCTCGTCCGTCTGCGGGTAGTACGCAGTACTAAAGTGCAAGCGCGTGCCCAACTCCTCATGAAATTTCTTCCAGAATCTGGAAGTAAAGCGCACGTCTCGATCTGACACTATCAAGATCGGCACTCCATGCCGAGATACCACCTCTCTCTGTCACACCTCCAAACCGGAATGGCGGAAACGTTCGGGGGTGGTTGACGTCATGCGTAGTATCACAACAGTTGTATCATAGCAAGCATAGTAAACACGACCAAACATTGAATACATATATGAAAAAGGTTTACATTGTGTTAATACATAGCTTTGTTCTTATCAAAAGTAAAATGGAAAGACGTGACTCTAACGCGCTGACTTCTCCAAAAGCCTGACAGTAATTCCCTCAGAATACAAGCAGTTTTGAAAGAATATCAGCAAAAAGCTGGTGAGTTCATAAGCATTTAGTTTTGGTGGAAAGTGTTCTTTGAATCCTTTTGAAAAGTGTTCCTCAAGAAAATCCTATATTTTCTTATAAAAAGCGTGTTTGAAAACCCATTCCTTCCATGACTTCTCGTTTCATACTAGATATGCACAATCCAAGGAGTCATGGAATGAATATGAATATCCGTTAGTAGAATAATAAATCATCAGTTTTTAGAATGTCGGTGTCATCCTGGGAAAATCCTATATTTTCCCTAAGAACATGTTATCCGTCCTAGAGGGTTAGGATTTGGTATTGGGGCCACTGGGGGTAAGTTCTCGACTTCGGGTTCTGAGTCAGTCTCTTCAGGAAAGGGTTCGGCAATGCCATCGTCCAAAGGGATTT
Source organism: Lactuca virosa (assembly GCF_052849685.1). Lineage (NCBI taxonomy): Eukaryota > Viridiplantae > Streptophyta > Magnoliopsida > Asterales > Asteraceae > Lactuca > Lactuca virosa. The sequence goes on along the minus strand of NC_136434.1, from coordinate 132,561,338 downwards.
CATGGTTTTCTTCTGCTCTGGCTCGATCCATCCACCATTTCCTTGGTTGGGAAAGTACGGGTCGCCAGGAAGATGGAATCCAGCCATGCTATCTACGCGAGGTGATGGTAAAGGAATAGTTAATAGGCTTTGAATCTATAATACCTCCAATGTATTATAGTTACATGATTGATTCTTGAAGAATGGATTTTTGGGTAAGTTTCCGGTTTGGTCGTTACAGCATCCTAAAATACTCCTATAGTATTTTAATCCTTATATTCGGTTCTCGAACTCTTCTGGTATCTAGGTAAGTTTTAGGCTTGCTGCAACACCACAGTCACTCCCAAGCACATGTTGGTCATGTCTCGAATGAATATAGTTGATCAGGCTATATTGACCCTAGACATGATTACATAACTGCACAGGTTTAACCGCAGTGTCCCAACATCCAAATACTTTTGTGTTGTTCTACCTACGACTCTGGTTCTGTTATGTATGTATGTTCGTATACTTTTTAATAAAATACTTATATTTTTGAAAGTATACTTTTAGTTTAGAGCACTTAGGCCCCTTAGTATTTATAGTTGTATACCATGTATGGTTCGGTATACTTAGTTCGCTATAAACAAGGGCTCTAATACCATTCTGTCACACCCCCAAACCGGAATGGCGGAAACGTTCGGGGGTGGTTGACGTCATGCGTAGTATCACAACAGTTGTATCATAGCAAGCATAGTAAACACAACCAAAAATTGAATACATAAATGAAAAAGGTTTACATAGTCTTAATATATAGCTTTGTTCTTATCAAAAGTAAAATGGAAAGACATGACTCTAACGCGCCGACTTCTCTAAAAGTCTGGAAGTACCTGTCTACTAATTCCCTGAGAATACAAGCAGTTTTGAAAGAATATGAGCATAAAGCTGGTGAGTTCATAAGCATTTAGTTTTGGTGGAAAGTGTTCTTTGAATCCTTTTGAAAAGTGTTCCTCAAGAAAATCCTATATTTTCTTATAAAAAGCCTGTTTGAAAACCCATTCCTTCCATGACTTCTCGGTTCATACAAGATATGCACAATCCAAGGAGTCATGGAATGAATATGAATATCCGTTAGTAGAATAATAAATCATCAGTTTTTAGAATGCCGGTGTCATCCTGGGAAAATCCTATATTTTCCCTAAAAACATGTTATCCGTCCTAGAGGTAGAGATGTAAGTTTAGAAATCCATGATTACTATCAGTATATATGAAAGTAGTTTTATTACTCAAAATAAAACAAATGAAGAATAGAATCCGTAAAACCAATGTTAGTTTATACTTATTTGCGAGTCGTATAACCATACTTGATATGACCTAGAGACCTTTATAACGTTCTTCAGGCGTTTAAGCTAAATGACATTTGTCTACCACAGGCATGCCTGCCTAACTGTAGCTAGCAGTTATGGTGTGGGATTGTCAGTCCCGAATAGATCTATTCACAAATCTCACACTCTCCCTCCAGGAGACTCTGGTTATACTATGATAGGATTTAGTTTCGTACACTAAAGGGTACAGTATTGAAGTAGAACCTCACAATTTTCTATAATCTAGTTTACTAGCGAGAAACAGTATAAAACAATAATTAACCTTGAATAATAGTACTTTATACTCCTGAGAAAATATATAACATAAACTAAATCTGCCATAGTTTATACATATTTATTCATGAAATCTGATTTGGTGAAAACTGCCTAGCGGGTTATCCCAAACTATACCCATTATAGTTTAATAGAATTGATATGAAAATGCTTTGTAAAAACCTTTCTGAAAGCTATGAAATTAGATTTCCAATATAAAAGTTTCCCTTATGCTCAACATATTAAAAAGGGATAAAATATCCGAATATGTTATTAAACGTAGAAATCGTTGGATTGTATTAATAAGTTTAAAACTTAATAAAATACTTTGAGTTTGGCTTGTATTCCCCCCTGAAAACATTAAAAACACGGAAAATGTAGGGGTATGAACTCACCGGTTGACGTGGGGTTCGAGTGTAAGTTGCTAGGAATTGTTGAGTGTCAATAAAGCCTCGGGCACAAATGGACCCTATTTAGCATGTATAAGTACATATATGTATTAGGTGAGGGCATAACGCTATTTGTTATGGAAGGAACCACGTTAGGGACTAGGAAACACTTAAAATAGAATCACATGTGATTGAAAAGGGAGTTTGCGGCCGTAATCAGGAGTGTACGGTCAGGGGTTTACGGTTCCATGGGTTCACGGTCTAATGACCTTACGGTCATAAGGTTTACGGTCTAATGAACTTACGGTCATAAGGTTTACGGTCCATGGGTTTACGGTCTTTGGGTTTACAGACCATGAGTTTACGGTCATTGAAGGGTGTACGGTCTAAGGAGATACACTAGACCGTAAACACTTTTGTTCATGGAAAAGTGACGATTTCAAGGCAAAACTCGAGAATCCTAACTAGATATAAGTATAAGAGAATGATACTTACGATTTGAAGGCAAAGAGAGGTGTTTTCGGCCCAAAACACTAAGGTGTTCTTGAGGATTCTTGAAGATCTAGATAAAAAGATGAAATCCTTGGATGAATCAAGAGTGAATCATGAATATAGGAAGGATTAACACCCAAATCAAGGAATCACTTACTTTCTTGAGGTTTTTCCTTAAGTAAACTTGATGAAGGTAGAAAGAGAGTAGAGAGAGAAAGCCTTTGAAGTGTTTAAAGTGTGAAATGAAGGCTAAATACCCTATATATAGGGTAGAGTTCTCGGTCAAGGGGGGGTGGGGTCCACCTGGCACTGACCATAAACTGGGTTTACGGTCTACACGAGTTTACGACCGTAAACTCGTTCTGACCGTGAACTCGGTGATTTTCGAGGAAGTTTCGAGTTTTTTGCGTGATTCCCGGTTTATTCCGAATCGTATAAAATACATATTATTTATTTAAAACGTAAGGTCTTTCTCAAACTAAGAAATTTGACGGAATTTAATAAAACCCAGATTTTATCAACGGAAACTGGGTAAGGATAACGGAAAAAGTTTCGGGTTGTCACTCTCTCACATAAATCTCGGCCAATCTCTCTGCAGAAGAGCTCTCACTAATAGCAAGGAAGTGAGCACTCTTCGGCAGTCGGTCCACAATCACCCAAATCGCATCAACTCCACGCGCTGTCCTCGATAACTTGGTGATAAAGTCCATAGAGATTTGTTCCCACTTCCACTGGGTAATCTCCAGAGGCTGCAATGGACCATGTGGACGCTGGTGCTCTGCCTTAACCCGACGGCAGGTCAAACACCTCTCAACTACCCAAGCAACATCCCGCTTCATACAAGGCCACCAGTAATCCCTCTTCAGGTCCAAATACATCTTAGTAGCCCCGGGATGGATCGAGAATCTCGATCTATGCACCTCCTCCATCAGTATATGCCGAGCTCTTCCTGTAAAGGGCACCCAAATCCCCCCTCGGAAAGTCATAAGCCCTCAGCTATCCATCGCAAACTCGGACACCTATCCAATCACCCGCTCCCTCTTGCGGTTCTCCGGTCTCACGGCTTCCACCTAAGCCTATTGAATGGTATCTAAGACTGGAGTCATCACCGCCATCCTCATACACACATCTCGGATCGGAGCACTCTCTGCTCTGCGGCTCAGGGCGTCGGCTACCACATTAGCCTTGCCCGGATGATACAGGATCTCATAGTCATAGTCTTTCACCACATCCAACCATCTCCTATGTCTGATGTTTAGGTTGGGCTGATCCATGAGATACTTTAAGCTCTTGTGGTCCGTGTATATGGTACACCGGACCCCGTACAAATAGTGGCGCCAGATCTTGAGGGCGAATACTACCGCCCCCAGCTCCAGATCGTGGGTGGGATATCTCGTCTCATGAGGCTTCAACTGCCTCGATGCGTATGATATCACATGCCCTCTCTGCATCAGCACCGCACCCAAACTGGATATAGATGTATCACAAAAAACCACAAAGTCCTCCACTCCCTCGGGAAAGGCTAACACCGGGGCTTCGCACAATCTCTGGCGAAGAGTCTCAAATGAGGTCTGCTGCTCGGGACCCCAAGTAAAAGTAACGCCCTTCCGGGTCAACCTGGTGAGGGGGACGACAATCTTGGATAAATCTCCGATAATAGCCGGTCAATCCCAGAAAACTCCTGATCTCGGATGGGGATCTCGGCACCTCCCATCGCATAACTGCCTCAATCTTGGCCGGGTCGACCAAGATCCCATTTAGATTAACAAGATGTCTTAGGAACTGAACCTCTCGTAACCAGAATTCACACTTGGAGAATTTGGCATACAGCCTCTCCGATCTCAAAACTCCAAGAATCTCTCTCAGATGCTCCTCGTGCTGCTCTCTGGATCTCGAATACACCAAGATATCATCGATGAACACGATCACCGATCGATCCAACATAGGCCTGCACACCCGGTTTATGAGATCCATGAACGCTGCCGGTGCGTTGGTGAGCCCAAAAGGCATCACCACGAACTCGTAATGCCCATGACGAGTCCTAAAGGCCGTCTTCTGGATATCCTCCTCACGGACTCTCATCTGATGATATCCAGAGCTCAAATCGATCTTTGAAAACCAAGACGCGCCCTGCTTGTTCAACTCCCGGTAGTCAATACACATCCGTTGTGACCATCCTTTTTCTTGACAAAAAGGATCGACGCTCCCCACGATGAGCTACTCGATCTGATAAATCCCTTCCTCAGCAGCTCCTGGAGCTGTGAGGATAACTCTTGCATCTCTGGTGGCGCAAGGCGATAAGGTGCCTTGGCGATAGGCGCCGCTCCCGGAACCAAATCAATCCGGAACTCCACTTGGCTCTCGGGAGGCACACCCGGTAACTCCTCGGGAAACACATCCGGGAACTCCCTCACTATTGGAACCTCGGCGATAGAACTCAGTCTCTCAGTAGCAGCTCGTGTATCCATCACATACGCTAAAAAGCCTCCGCAACCCTGCTGTAGACTCTGCCTTGCTCTGGCAGCCGAACAGAATGCTGACCCAGATCGAGTACCCTCGCCATATACTGTAAGCACTCCCCCACTAGGGTCTCGTATGGTCACCAACTGACACTCGCAGTCGATTACAACTCCGAACCGGCTCAACCAGTCTATGCCCATAATGACACAGACATCACCCATCGCGATCGGTACCAGATCTATTAGAAACTCAACACCAAAAATATCGAGCACACAGCCCCGGATCACATCAGTGGCAAACACCGCATGCTCATCGGCTATAGAAACTCTCAGAGGTCGACTCAATGACTCACATCGAATACTGATGTGGCGACTAAATGCTAATGAAATGAAGGATCGACTCGCACCCGAGTCAAATAACACCAAGGCAGGTACAGAGCTTACAAGAAAAGTACCTAAGCATATCACAATATAAGCACAAATAACTCAAAATAGAATGAATAAAGGAATACATACCGGCCACGACATCAGGTGTTGCGCGGACATCCTCCGCTGTCAGCTGGAAGGCTCTCCCACGAACCTTCGGCGCCTCGGCCTTCACAGGCCGACTCTCGGTAGCTCGTATAGCAGCGGGTGCAGATCCCTGTGCTGATCCCTGTAGCAGCTGGGGGCACTCGACCTTCTAATGGCCGGTCTGGTTGCAGTGAAAGCATACTGCAAACCCCTTGGGGCAATCCCTCGCGATATTCCCCTCCTTGCCACACTTGTAGCAAACACCCGCTCGACATATCCCCTCATGACTCTTGCCGCACTTCCCACAAGTGCGGCCCTTCTGGCCTCCAGATCTCGAATCAGCGGGCTTTGCCCGCTTGGCTGCCGGCTGAGACTGTGTCGGTCGCCGATCCCTCCCCTGAGACTCCGCCTCCTCCCTGGTCTGAGTCTCCAGCTCAATCTCCCTCTTTCGGGCATTTGCCTGAAGCTCAACAAATGACCGATAAGACGAGTTCGCCATGAACTCGCGAATATCCCTCCTCAGAATGCTCAAATATTGACTCATACGTGCCTGCTCGGTAGACACGTGCTCAGCGCAGAACAACGCCCTCTCATGGAACATCCTCGTAATAACTATCACTGAATCTGTCCTCTGCTTAAGGGACAGAAACTCCTGGGCCAATCGTTCCCTCTCTACCGGGGGAACATACTCATCTCAAAACATCATAGTAAATCTCTCCCATGTCACTACAGTGTGCTCTGCAGGAGTGTAACTGGCTGTCACAAACTTCCACCAATCCTTCGCCCCAAAGCGAAGCTGGTTCAAAGCGAACCGTACCCTCAAGTGCTCCAGACATGAACAAGTGTAGAAACACCCCTCGATATCAGAGATCCACCTCATCGCAACAATTGGTTCCTGAGTCCTATCAAACTCTAGTGGCTTCGTGTTGCTGAACTCCCGGTACAACAACGAGTCACCTCCCTGAGGCATATCAGCGGCGACAGCTGCAGTGGCGGCAACAGCAGCAGCCTCGGTGACAGCTTCGTATCGCTCATCAAACGTCTCAATCAGGGTGGTCTTAATAGACGAAAACATCTCGGGAATCTCTGCTCGGATAGCTGCGGCCACCTCCTCGTGAATCATCCTCCGAATCTCATCATCGCTAGTCCCACTACCTCCAGGGTTATGGCGTGTACCCACCATGATGCCTCTGAAACACAACACAAAATCATTAGAGACTCACTCGAGCATACTCAAACTCGATCACCCATCCCTACTTGTTCCTTAGCTTCCTAAGGATTCTTCCTTGGGTTGCGTACATATCTGGTGTTTTCAGTAGTACGGGCCCAATACTACCTTCCACACCCGGCCTGTAGTCACCCCAAGTCCTCCTCCTAGGATTCTAATTCCCAAGTACTCTATCTCTCTCGAATATCAGACTACTCTCGTCTCAGAATTTTCTCTCTAAGTGTTCCTGCTCACTACTCTCATATGGACATACTCATAGCACATAACATGTAACAACGACTCCTAAGCTAAGGCATCACAAATCAGGCAACCCTATCCCTAGGATATGAAATTCCTAGCTCATTCTCTAGCATGCATAATATCTCATAAAATATCTCATGTAAATCTCATAACACAAAAGTAAGGGCATTCAGGGAAATCACCGTTCGGGCTCTGGCTGATTGTACACACTGCTCCAACTCGTTTTCTCTTAAACTCTTTCCCATTTTGAAAAATTATTTATTTTTGAAAATTTTTCTCAAATCCTCAGTTTGAGTCCAAACACACCCGGAGGTGCATCCGAATCCCTCAAACCAAGGCTCTGATACCAACTTGTAACAACGTAAATTTTTAAACCAAAATTTTCAATTTAAAAACACATTTATCACAGTAATAAAACCTCAAAATGTCACAATGTCAATCATCAAATCTCATAATAAAAGACTGTATCTATATCAAACTCCAGGATCCTCTAAATCATAAGTCAAACTCTGATGTGTGTGTACAATCATGCCGACGCCTTCCCGTGATCCTGAGAAGTACCTGAAACACATAACACATAACACAGTAAGCACGAAGCTTAGTGAGTTCCCCAAAATACCACATACACAGATAATAAGCCTCTCATGGCTATAGCTCGTTGGACCCTCCGGTCCGGTCTCAGTAACATATAATGTAGCATACATATATCACATAGACAAGATGCATAACTCAAGTAAACACATAAGACCCTCCGGTCACTCATAAATACCACTCATGGTAAGTATAGTGAGAAGACTCACCTCATAAGAATTGGACAACCTCGAACTCGAATCACCAGTCTAGCCTCCGCCTAACATACACAATAATTATCCCTAATTAATAGCTGCTCTCATGAAGCTAAACTAACCCTTCCATACACTCACAGAAGGGTAAAAGACCATTTTACGCCTCCATGGGCTCAATAGACCACATGTTGACCAAAACCCTAAAAGTCAACCAAAAGTCAATGACAGGGAGTACGTTGCGCGTACCAACTCTCTACGCTGGATGTACTCAGCTGTCATGCAGATATCAGGGATGCTCGACCCCTACGCTGCGCGTACTAGGATTACGCCCAGCGTAAGTTCCAGTTTCACTCTCCTCACATATTTGGTCTTAATCAGTTAAGACCTTGGCTCATATCACAGATCTGGACTCCCTAATATCTCTTAATCCATAAAGTCAGTGACTTTAAGCCTTTGCATGGCTGATTAGGTCACAAACACTCAAAACACTCATCCTTTTTCCTCATAAAGCTCATATCTCATGCATGGCTTGCTTCCAATGTCCAAGATTGGATTTTTATGACTTTACTCCACAAAATACACTAAAAGGGGTTGATCATGGTCTCTGAAGCTCATTATCTCATAAAGTCTCCATCTTTTAGGACAAAACCCTAAAATACTCCATATAAATGCACAAATCAAAAGAGTTAGAAAGCTTGAAGCTTTATACCTCTATGTGAAGCTTTCCACACAGCTAAGCTCAGATCCAAAAGCCTGGACTCTCACTCCTTCTTCTCTAAGGCTTCTTCTCCACTTCAAGAACACAATATTACACTCACAAGCTATAAGAACGATGATTTAGGGTTAGGTGGGTTTGGTGTCTGGGAATGGTGGCCAGGAATGAGGTCATTATATCCTTTATATAGGGGACTCACCAACAATTAGGGTTTTCATTATGGGCCTAGTACGCCCAGCGTACTGGGTGGTCTCCGCGTCAAATGCACGCATATGAGTACGCTGAGCGTACACTCTAGTACGCCTCGCGTACTCATTTACCACCTTTTTTCTAAAAAGGGCCAAAATAGACAAGTGCTCAAAATATTAAGGTTTACAAGGTATACCTGAACTTGGGATGTTACAGTTTCACTTTTTGAATATTTTAGTTCCAAACTCCAGAATTTTAAAAGTTTAAAATTCAACCCTTATACTACTATAATATTATAGGTTTAATATTTATATGTATGTATAAGAACAAAAGTCAGTCTTACCATTAGTAGGCCTCATTCACGGGAGCTGGTCTATAAGGGGGTATAAGGTTACTGCCTATAAAATGGCAGTTTAATGGGTGTCCACTCTCATCCACCGCTTCCTTGATTGGTGGAGGGTCGTTAGCCGAACGGGTAGGATAGGACTCTAATTCTCCCTTCATTAAAAGTATAATGATAAATATGAAGTAACTAAACACTTATAAATTCCCAAATCTTAGTTACTTAGGAAAATGTGAATATGGTGCTAACCCATGAAATTGCACTTTGCACCTTGTTAAGTCGTTAGTAGAGCGTGTGTGGTTAACCGACACACTAATCTGGACTGACAGTGCGTGGCAAAGGGTAGCTTAATGTTAATCATGGATCAATGGATCGTGTGTGGTTAACAGGCACATTGATTAGGTGGTTGTAACATTGGGTGTACCAAGCTAATTTGCATGGTTATTCACACCTTGTTTGTGATCCTCGACATCCCAGTCACAAACTTGAAGGGCACAATTGAGATTTAAACATGCCATTGAAAGTTTCAATGAATCTCAAAGGATCTAGGAATTTCGATTCACTTAAAACCTAAAATTCTTTTTTTTGTTTTTCGTGATGGAAATTGGTAAATCGTCATTTAACTACCTTCAAATATTTGCAATTGGATTACGGCATCCCTCTTCCAAATTGTAAAGTATTGTGTTGGGTCCTAGCCTTAATATTTCATTTGGGTGTTAAATTAAGACTTAAATCAACTAACTTGAATTTCTCCCATTGTAGATGTCTAGTTCAGACAACTATGGTCTTCCCAAATCTTTTGGAACAAGCTTTCTTCTTGAAGATGATGTCCCGCGTTTGGATCGTGGAAGTCATAATTCACTTCCTCCACCTCCTCCAATAATTCTCCCTAACCCAAAAGTTCAAAGACTTGAAAAATTCAAGGTCACTCAAGCCCTAATTGCAATGAAACATCAAGATGTAAGGCCTATGTATACTCACGTCTTGGAGATGAAGTCACATATTGACAGGCTGAGATTATTGGGTGTCGCTGTCTCGAGGAAGTTGGCGGTTGACTGGGTTCTTCAACCACTTCCTGAGTCATACATATAGTGAGTTCATTAAGGACTACTATGTGACAGACCACGACATGTCCCTTATTGATCTTACCTATTTGCTTGTTGCTGCTGAATCAGCAATGATTTGGCGCACTGGAAAAACAAATTTGATTGGAAGATCTACTCCCCAATGTAACATCCTGTTCCGAATCGATTCCTAGTCTGAGGCTCTGGCTCGAAGATCGGTGATCATAAGCAGTAGGGCTTTTGAAAAGTTAAGATCTAGGCTCATTTAGGTGCGGGTGATGCATTAGAAGTGATTCGGGTGTTCAGTTCGTATTTTGGAGCGCAGGGGTATTTCGGTAAAGTGTAAGTTCGGGCTTTTGTGGAAAATGGATTCTTGTTCGGAAGTTCTTAAGAAACTTTTGAGTTGTTAGAAGTGTAGGGCTTCTCGTTACCTTTCCGTTGATATAAGGATCGTCGGAATCGGGTTTATAACGAAGAAGTTATGGCCTTCGGAGTTTCGTGGTTTTCAGGCTTAGCCGAGTACGCAGGGCGTACACAAAGCGTACGCGGGGTGTACTAGTGAAGAAGGCAGTATGATGGGCGTACCTTGGAGCAGGCTAGGCGTACTGACCAGGATGGTCGTGAAGGTTCCCAGGAGTACGTTGGGCGTACCATATGTACGCAGAGCGTACTCCAGTCAGGTCAGAACCCTATTTTAGGGTCTTGGACCCTATTTAAGCTCCTAATCTCATAACCTAACCCTAATATTTCAGCCTCCACCCCTATAAACCCAATAAATCGACCCTAAGCCCCCATTTGAGTGATTATAGAGCTTCAAAGTGATTTTTGTGTGTTTTGGTGCTTGAGGAGGAAGAAGGAACTTCTTGAAGAGTCATTGTTTGACTTGGAGCTTTTGGATACAAGCTTTGTGCACCTAGATATATCTCCTGGAGGTATAAAGTCTTAACCTTGACAACTTTTTTCATGTAGATCTAGCTAAATGGTACATTGTTATGGTTTTGGTCCCTTTGAGGTGGTTCTTGTGAGTAGAAGTTACTCCAGAACCTTTGAGCTTCATATTTGGTCCTTATGGAGGTTATAGAGTCATAAAGTTTGTATCTTGATGGGTATAAACCTTCCATGCATGATTTGGTAGTCATTTGATGAAGTTTGGGACTTAGGGTTTTGATTTGGACCCCATTAAGTTGTGCTAAGTCATAAAGTTGGAAACTTTATGACTTAAGAAGTCCCTTGAAATCAAATCTGGAAGTTTGGACTGAGGTCTTAAGGTATTAAGAAGTGTTAAGACATTTTGGAAGTAGATTATCATTTTTTTTGGAGTTTGAGCTTATGTGGGACATGCAAAATCACCAAGTCCATGACTTTATGGATTTAGAGGAACTCAGATCTGTGATTTGGACCATTGACTAGAAGCATTAAGTGCTTAATAGCAAAAAGAGCTTAACAGGGGAGTACGTTGGGCGTACAAGCTGGTACGCGCAGCGTACATGTCACAAGCCCAATACGCCCTGCGTACAGCTGAGTACGCCCCGCGTACTCAGTCAGAATGGGTCTTGAGTTAGTGGGCCTCGGTTTGGGCCATTCTTTGGACTTGGCTACTTTGGGCCTTAGTGGCCCATCAGAAGTCGCATATTTATGGACTAAGGAAATTATTGGGCTTTAGGATAAGACCCATTAGAGAGGCTTGGGCCCAATTTGGAAAATTGGGCCATATGTTGGGCTTTGGCCCATTACTTGTCTATTGGGCCTATGGAGTGTGAGTTGGACCTTGGGCTTGGAACCCAATTATTAATTGGGTGTCGTTTTGATTATTGACAATTTGGGAATCTGTCAACCAGCATCTAGAGTTTATCCGTGGGACTTCGGCAGTGCCAGGTGAGTCTCCTCACCATACCAATGGGTCTAAGGCACCAAGTTCGGCCCATTTTATGATATGTAGTATCCTAGCTGGGATTGTATTATGTGACTTGTTAGTTGGTATGAGCAAGGGAGTATTCTAGTGGTATATGTGGTATGTTTGTATGGAAGACCATGGGAGAGCCCATGACACTTGGATATAAGACCATGTGGAGAGCCCATGGATTTCCTATTATGTAGTTGTGTTTATTGTAGATTCGCTACTAATATATCTGGTATGCATGTATAGGTGGTATGCTAGTGATTATGTGGTATGCTAGTTGTCTTTGTGAAACTTGCATAGAAGACCATGGGGGATCCCATGACACCTGGATGTAAGACCATGTGGAGAGCCCATGGCTTTCCTATTAAAGACCATAGGAGAGCCCACGACACTTAGGTGTAAGACCATGTGGGGAGCCCATGGTATCCTTGAGTAAGACTCTGGGGACGAGCCCACGGTATCCCTATATGTTGTATGAATGGCTTATATGGTTTATGTAGCTTTTATAGCTAATATGGATTATGTAATTATGTGGTTTGTGTGTGGGGTATGCTCTGGGGAACTCACTAAGCTTCGCGCTTACTGTTTTGTTTATTGTTTCAGGTATCATTAGTTTGGAAAGAAAGGGCTCGGCTTGATCCCAATGCGCACACCCATGTTTTCCGCAATGAATGATTTTGGGATGAACTCTGATAAATGTTTTAACTAACGATGTTTTGGAATGTTTGGAATAAAATATATCTATGTTTTGGCTATATTAAAAATGAAATTTTTACCCTTGATTTTCGGGTCATTACAAGTTGGTATCAGAGCCTTGGTTTGAGGGATTCGGACATACTTTTGGGTGTGTCTGAACTCAAACTGAGGATCTGTAAAGTTTTCAAAGAGAAAAATGTTTTCAAGGAAAAAGTTTTCTAAGAAAAGAAAGGGTGTGGTGCATGCAATCAGCCGAGCTCAAGTAAGTTTCTCCAGAATACCCATATATGTTATCTGTTATGATTTGATTTACGAATTTGAGTATCACATGCAAGTTAGGGCTAGGGAGATGTCTCTATATGTTGTATGAGCTGGTAGACTTTCATGCTAGTGCTGAGTAGTCAGCGGTAGAGTGGCCTGATATGTGATGATTGTAGCCTTGGAACGTTGGATGCCATGCTAGAATGGAAATGATTATTGGTATTAGTAACTGCTAAGTCTATGTTTTAAAAAATTTATACGGTTAGGATCTTATAGCCTTAGAATCTTGTTTGGCTCGTTTCCTGTTCTGTGTATAATTTGCATGCATTAGGAAGCCGACAGTGAGGATGGATGGATGTGGATAGCGCGAGTTGCGATATGTGGGTTGAATGTTCTATGATAGTTCTTTGGATCGCAGTGTTACTGCACGAATGCTGCTTGCTTTGTGCTTTGTGGAACTCATGAGTGATGGGAGTCAGCCACTAAATGGATATGACGATATCCAGGAGGTGGATGGCTGGCATCATGGGGAGTTCTTCAGCAGCTGATGGCAGGGTGAGATTGGGGACCTAGGAAAGCCTAGGATATGCTCCAGTGTGTTCAGTGGGGCGGTTCGGTGAAGTTGGGAACCTAGGGGGAGCCTAGGAGTTGCTTCGGTAGATATCGTGTTGCTGTTTAGCAGACATTTAGTATACCGGTGGAGTAAGTGACTTAGAGGATTCGGGAGGATTGCTGAGGAAAGTATGGATAGGTGTGGAAGGTAGTATTGGGCCCGTACTACTGAAAGCACAGGATCCATACTCGAATCGGTGAGAGTCTTGGAGAATCTGAGAAGCTTACGGGAAGGAGAATTCTTGGTTATGCCTTGATCGTGGGAATAGCTGCTTTGCAGAATGAGGATGAGCACGTATGGGAAGGACCAAGGTTTGGTCCCGGCTCCGGTGGCGAGCCAGTTAGTGGAAGGACTTCCAGGGTTTTGAGTTCGCCTTGGATCTCTTGTATCAGGCGGAAAGGACTGATTGTGCGACCTATTGCACTTTCGGGACTGGAGACTATGTCTTGGGGGTAATGTGTAGCTCAGTTCAGAGCAGAGGATGCTCCGGTTATTTTAGTTCAGCTGTTGACGATTGAGCTGGTGAGTGTGTCAGGGTGCGAGACCCTGAATGTTATGGATCCCAGAGCCCGAGGGCGGAAGATTGATTTGGAGTACCTCGAGAAGAGAGGTTCAGGTTATGTGCATTTAGTGGAGGGTCTCGGGAAGAGACCCAAGAAATTTGGGTCAGCGTTTGAGAGGCCAGCAGGTCGGGTTCAGTGCAACACTTGTGGAAACTGCACGATGGAGGTTCATTCCAAGAGCTGGGATTGTCGTTGGGACTGGAAGGAAGTGTTACACCATGTCCTCAGGGTGGTCGAGGTAATACAGGAGGAGGAGGTCAGGATTCCTTCAAGTGTTTGCGGAAATGCTATCTTCTGCTATTTCCAATGGATATCAAGAGTTTGCATCGCCTTGGAATTGAAATAAGTTAGATCTCGGGTCGGTTATCTGCTATTGTTTGAGTTAGCAAGGGTTGTCAGCATGTCGAGGAATCTTTGAGAGATCTTCGGACAGATGAATCTCGCGGGGCGGGTTCCGCGGGTACCGTGATTGCTCCGAGTCGTTGTCAGAATATGTTCAGCGATCTGGGTTGCTACAGGTGTAGCAGGTTCGGCCACGTCAGCAGGGATTGCCCACAGGGGGCAAGCCCGTTATATTATCGTTGTGATCAAGTGGACGACAAGGAGGTCGACTGTCCGATGATCAGAGAGGAGCAGTGAGTACATGCTCCAGTTATTTTAGGGTTGTTATCTCCGTTGGTGGTTGAGTTGATTATGTTCAAGAAGAGTCATGTGCCATGTGACATCCCCGAATTTCTCTGCCAGAAAAGACCGATTTAATTTATGCTTTTTAAAATAAAGTCAGAGAATCTTTTTAAAAGATATTGCGGAATTGGTCCCCAAAAACAAAACATGATAAAAGTTTGTCAAAACCTTTCTTTAAGAAATATATAATTTCCTTTTATATTAAAACCTGGGGATTTCATGTTCCGATACAGATCAAAAGCATAAACAAGACATTATAAGCCTTACAACAGTTATTTATAACTACTGGCCTATAATCCATAAATCACTCATCATCATCATCCGATTATGCTCGGGGTCCACTACCTGTAATCATAAAAAGCTGAGTGGGTCAGGCTTGGAAGCCTGGTGAGCATATAGGGTTTTCAACCCACAATAAATAAATTTATTGTACTTAAACATCAAACAATCAACCAAATTACCCCAACCCCATTATCTTATTTATTTCTTAAGGGTTTAACCTAAGAATCAACTATCACTCCTTCCTAAGGATTCATCCTAAGGAATAGGCACAAGGTCACACCATCACCAGGGTTTATACAACAGGCACTAAGTCCATAGCTGCCAAGGTTTATTCAACATGTGCTAAATCCATAGCTCTCATTTATCGACAGTATTATTTACAGGTATTCCCCCCCTGCAATACATGTCAATGGGTTTTTAGAGTACATCAAATGAACATATAGTTCATTACACCTACAGGTTGCGGGCCTGCTAGTGTTCCACAGACTGTCTAGAATAGTCAGGGTTGTCATCCATACTCTGCTGAATGACGGGGGCCAACATTTTGGGTAAGTGATTCTCTCAAATTTCACCACTCACCCTCAACTCATGATCAATATTACTGATCATATCCTTTATCCAACTCACCTTTCATCACACACCCATTATTTCATCTACCCATGTTTTACCCAATATTTTTGTAGATAAAAATACATATACAGTTTAAATTATTTAAAAACATGTATAAATCACACCTTCAACATCCAACTCAAATAAACAAACAATAAATATTCATACAACACGTATTTTATGTAAAATACTTCATATCTATGTGTAAGGTGAAAGTAACTACACACTCACCTGATTTAATGAAAATCGGGCAGCAATTCGTTTCCTAAAACGATCGTTTCTAATAAAACCGGGAGTTTTATTGAGAAACCGGGCTCTGCGAAGGGTTGGACTTCGAAACCGAAAAGATAAATTTTCCGGGCTTCTCGGGCACTTCGTGGCGTATTCCGGGTGTTAGAATCGATACCGGGGCTTCGGGGAATGTTAAGGTGAAGAAAATATGGAAAAAGGGGTTAAAAGTGGCAAAATCCCAAAAGTACCCGGGAGGGTTCGCATACCCCTTGTATTTATAGGGTCCGAAGATGCTGATCGGACGGATGAGAAGAAGCCACGCGTCGCAGATCCGAGGTTCGCAGGGGAAGGCTCGCACGTGGGTTCGCACATGGCTGCGCATGCGAGGGCCTCGCTGGAGGCTTCTGATTGGACCGCTTCGGACAGCTGGTGCGACACGGGTCGGGACGAGGTAAGGCGGCTTCGGATGGAGGAGTCACTGTACACGCGTCGGATGTGCGAGGGCCGAGGCTTCGGTCGAATCCGGAAGTGACACGCGACTGCCAGCTGCTCGGATGACTCGACCATTTCGGACACGTGGCACATTTTGGGCGAAGGTGACGTGGCATTTCCGGGTGAAGCTCATCCATGCGAAATTTCTCGAATTTTGTGCCAAAATCTTCTAAAATTCATAACTTTCGCATACGATCTCCGTTTTTGACGTTCTTTATATGCACGCGTAGGTAAAATTACACTCTACAACTTTCGTTTAGACTTCGTCGGCTAATTTTGAATTTAATTTTTATATTATTATTTTTAACAGACCGGGACAGGAAATCCGTTAAAAATTCATAACTTCTTCATCCGACGTCCGTTTTCGTCAGACTTTTTACAGTTGTGCTACTAATGACGAGACCTTCGATTCTCGTTTAGGTCGTGTCGGCTAAAAATCACTCGATCTAAAATTCGAGTTTTTAGCTGTCTACTGCTAAGCTGAAACTTCGAAAAATCATAACTTCCTCATACGAAGTCAGATTTGGGCGTTCTTTTTATCGAACTTCTCGGTTTAACGAATACTACGAGTTTCGTTTAGATTACTAAGGCTAAAAAGTAGTTTATGAAAAACTCACTTTTTACGACATTCGGCACCGTGCCGGTTTATCGCGAAACTTCGACAGGCCATAACTTCTTCGTTATAACTCGGATTTCGGCATTCTTTATATATCCGTAATCCTTGTCACGCCCACTACAAGTTTCTTAATAGATATCGGCTTTATCTAAAATTTAATTTTTGACGCTCATTTTTATTCTTAATTATTTAAACCCTAATAATTAAGCATAAAACACATAAAACACATAATATTCACATAATTCCTTTTCATTTCTTCTAAATGAGTCACAAAGGTTAACCTAGACCATTATGTCAATATTAATGCCTAGCCTAGAAACACGGGCGTTACATGCCATCTACATACCATGGATCTTTGGTGGAGTAGCATGAGGTCGTCTCCTTATATACAGTAGATTCCCAGTGTTCGAATGGCATCTTGGGTATATTCGGGGTTGGATCAAGTGCTTGAACGAGGGAGTTATGACTAGTTTTAGAAGCCTTAGTAATTATGTTTGGAAGAGTGATCGGGATTGCCGAGGGAAGAGAGAGTTGTTACTGAGGTTTTGGTTAGACCATCCGTTCTTTGGACTTCGAGATTTGAGCGTGATATCATTTGTTTTAGCATCTGGACTCATTGATGTGGTTGGGATTCATGAAGTGTTAGCTGGTTTTCAGGAGTTGTGTTGTTTTGGGGAGAGTTACTTTTGGTGCGCTAGCTTTAGTAAACACCGGTTGTCAGCAGACTGATCATAGGAACGTAAGAAGGAATGAGAATCTTTCAATTTTCATATTCCAAGCGGACTTAGTGGAATCTAAGTGGGGGAGAATCACGCAGGTATTCAGGAGAGGGGCATGCATGAGACCAGGATGGGTTTCTCATCCTCATCGAGGAAAATGGCTGCCCAAATAGCTAATTGGTTTGAGGGTTGTGCGAGTTTGGGGTTCGGTAAAAACTCCCCAGCATGTGGATCACATCTTCTTGGGGCTTGATAGCAGAATTTAGGGAAATCAGGTTGGGGCTCCAGTTATGAATTGAGTTCAGTTCGGGTGTTCGGTCGAGTGCGTGCTCGACTCTGTATGCGTTCGAATTGATATATTAGGGGTAAGGCATTAGGATGCGGTTGTGTTAGGATGGAAGTGTTGTAAGTCTGCGGGTGTAGCCGTAGCACTCACAAGGTCGCTGGATAGTGTTGGAAGTGTTGTAAGTCTGCGGGTGTAGTCGTAGCACTCACAAGGTTGTTGGATAGTGTTGGAGGTGTTGTAAGTCTGTGGGTGTAGCCGTAGCATTCACCATGTTGTTGGATAGTGTTGGAAGTGTTGTAAGCCTGCGGGTGTAGCCGTAGCATTCACAAGGTTGTTGGATTGTGTTGGAAGTGTTGTAAGTCTGCGAGTGTAGCCGTAGCATTCACAAGGTTGTTGGATAGTGTTGGAAGTGTTGTAAGTCTGCGGGTGTAGTCGTAGCATTCACAGATTCGTTCAGATGACTTAGGCTAGGATGAGCCAGTTTGCAAGGTTGTGTGTAGGTCCCAACATAATTGGAATCAGGAAACGGTAGGTCGAAGGAGACCGGGTATGATGTAAGACTAAAATTATTCTGGTAGCATTCACCTTTTTGCGTCGGATTCAGTGGTGACAAGTTGTCAGCCTATCATGATCAGATGGATCAAATGAATTGAAAGAGCCATGAGTAGCGGTATAGATATGGAAGTTATTGTCAGTTGAGGTATTCTTCGGAGGCCATATAGTACTATTGTACGTGTGTTTTTGGCTCAGCAATCGGGTAGGTGTCTGGTGTTCCGGACAGTTGGCAGACAAGTTGGGACCAAGGAGGTCCAGATTGTTCTTCAGGAAAGCAGCTATGCGACAGCAAGAGGAGTGGGAGCGAATTCAGTGATTTGGGGTCCGTATGTGAAATTTGCTTGTTATTCGGTAGCCACAGTTGACCGGTGATTTTGTTCTTTTGGAAGCCTCAAGCTATTACGGATGGAAAGTATTTTATTTAGGCTGGTTTTCTTGTGGAATAAGTTCGATGATGATTCGATGTGGGCAGTCGGTCAGGGAAACGGACCATCTCGAGACTTCAAATTTCAGATGGAGCAGATGTGATCAGGTTGCAAAGAATTTGTTCATCTTCGGGTTCTAGAACCCTACGAGGGTTGGTTTCGGTTTCCTTGGAAAGGCTATGGTATGCTCGGGGCTGTGGCCATATTGCTCAATTTATTTGGCGTAAGTAATGGTAAGGAATGATTTCGAGGACGAAATCTAATTTAAGTGGGGAGAGTTGTAACATCTTGTTCCGAATCGATTCCTAGTCTGAGACTGTGGCCCTAAGATCGGTGATCATAAGGAGTAGGGCTTTTGAAAAGGTAAGATCTAGGCTCATTTGGGTGTGGGTGATGCATTAGAAGTGATCCGGGTGTACGGTTCGTATTTTGGAGCGTAGGGGTATTTCGGTAAAGTGTTAGTTCGGGCTTTTGTGGAAAATGAATTCTTGTTCGGAAGGTCTTAAGAAAGGCTTAAGTTGTTAGAAGTGTAGGGCTTCTCGTTACCTTTCCGTTGATATAAGGATCGTCGGAATCGGGTAGAAGTTATAGCCTTCGGAAGTTTCGTGGTTTTCAGGCTTAGCCGAGTACGCGGGGCTTACACAAAGCGTACGCGGGGTGTACTAGTGAAGAAGGCAGTATGCTGGGCGTACTGACCAGGATGGTCGTGAAAGTTCCCATGAGTACGTTGGGTGTACAATATGTACGTTGGGCGTACTCCAGTCAGGTCAGAACCCTATTTTAGGGTCTTGGACCCTATTTAAGCTCCTTATCTCATACCCTAACCCTAATATCTTCAGCCTCACCCCTCTAAACCCTAGAAATCGATCCTTAGCCCCCATTTGAGTGATTGTAGAGCTTCAAAGTGATTTTTGTGTGTTTTGGTGCTTGAGGAGGAAGAAGGAACTTCTTGAAGAGTCATTGTTTGACTTGGAGCTTTTGGATCCAAGCTTTGTGCACCTAGATCTATCTCCTGGAGGTATAAAGTCTTAACCTTGACAACTTTTTCATGTAGATCTAGCTAAATGGTACATTGTTATGGTTTTGGTCCCTTTGAGGTGCTTCTTGTGAGTAGAAGTTACTCCAGAACCTTTAAGCTTCATATTTGGTCCTTATGGAGGTTATGGAGTCATAAAGTTTGTATCTTGATGGGTATAAACCTTCCATGCATGATTTGGTAGTCATTTGATGAAGTTTGGGACTTAGGGTTTTGATTTGGACCCCATTAAGTTGTGCTAAGTCATAAAGTTGGAAACTTTATGACTTAAGAAGTCCCTTGAAATCAGATCTGGAAGTTTGGACTGAGGTCTTAAGGTATTAAGAAGTTTTAAGACATTTTGGAAGTAGATTATCATTTTTTTGGAGTTTGAGCTTATATGGGACATGCAAAGTCACCAAGTCCGTGACTTTATGGATTTAGAGGAACTCAGATCTGTGATTTGGACCATTGACTAGAAGCATTAAGTGCTTAATAGCAAAAAGAGCTTAACAGGGGAGTACGTTGGGCGTACAAGCTGGTACGCGCAACGAACATGTCACGAGCCCAGTACGCCCTGCGTACAGCTGAGTACGGCCCGCGTACTCAGTCAGAATGGGTCTTGAATTAGTGGGCCTCGGTTTGGGCCATTCTTTGGACTTGGCTACTTTGGGCCTTAATGGGCCATCAGAAGTCGCATATTTATGGACTAAGGAAATTATTGGGCTTTAGGATAAGACCCATTAGAGAGGATTGGGCCCAATTTGGAAAATTGGGCCATATGTTGGGCTTTGGCCCATTACTTGTCTATTGGGCCTATGAAGTGTGAGTTGGACCTTGGGCTTGGAACCCAGTTATTAATTGGGTGTCGTTTTGATGATTGACAGTTCGGGAATCTGTCAACCAGCAGGTAGAGTTTATCCGTGGGACTTCAGCAGTGCCAGTTGAGTCTCCTCACCATACCAATGGGTCTAAGGCACCAAGGCCGACCCATTTTATGATATGTAGTATCCTAGCTGAGATTGTATTATGTGACTTGTTAGTTGGTATGAGCAAGGAAGTATGTTAGTGGTATATGTGGTATGTTTGTATGGAATAACATGGGAGAGCCCATGGCACTTGGATATAAGACCATGTAGACAGCCCATGGCTTTCCTATTATGTAGTAGTGTTTATTGTAGATTCGCTACTGATATGTCTGGTATGCATGTATAGGTGGTATGCTAGTGATTATGTGCACACCCATGTTTTTCGCAATGAATGATTTTGAGATGAACTCTGATAAATGTTTTAACTAACGATGTTTTGGAATGTTTGGAATAAAATATATCTATGTTTTGGCTATATTAAAAATGAAATTTTTACCCTTGATTTTCGGGTAAATGTTTTAACTCTGATTTTCGTTTGGACAGAAACTTGGAATCATGCAAGTTGTGGTAGTGTATTGTATGATGAATGAGGATTTTCATCTTTGGTAAATTAAGACTAATTCCTTATTTTAACTCTGATTTTCGTTTGTGGTAGTGTCGAGTATTTTCCAAATAATGAAAGATTCTCATCACCAAAGTTTCAATTGGACATAAACTTGGAATCATGCAAGTTGTATTGTATGATGAATGAGAATTTTCATCTTTGGTAAATTAAGACTAATTCCTTGTTCACATGTATATGTGATTCAAGTGAAGGACTAGGGGATCAGGTACACTGGGTGTGCGTTGGTCAAGATCCACCACAAAGATCAATAAGACTATTTGTCATGATTTGCTAAAGTTTAGTAAACATGGTTATGCTTACAAGTTTAAGTATAATTCTGAAACATTGGAAAAGGTTCAATGTGTTGCAGAACGAATGAGAAGAATCAAATTAGGCAGAAAGATAGAAGTTTCTCCAATCTGAAAAGATGGGAGAGCACTTTAGTATCGTGTTTTGTGATCATCTTAATGTTTATGGAAAAACCATATCACAATTGATCGTCTAAATACATCTTAGTGCATTTGTATGGCTAAGAAGAGGAATCGTGAATTGTTGAAATAATTTAAATCAAGAAGATGAGTCATACTTCGTTCCTAAAACAAGTCTTAGAGTCATACTCCAAGATTGTAACCTTGAGTGACATAATCTTAAGAAAGGTTTAAAACACTTATCAAGTATAGAGTAAAAAGTTTTCTACTCTTGTACATTTGAAATTGGTAAGTTGTGATGTTTTGGATAAAACAAAGACCAACTAAGGCCAATTGTGTGAAGTGTTTGTCTTGATAAGAATCTGCACTAACTCTTGAATATTTTTTTTGTCAAGGAATGATTCATGAAAAGAGAATCTTATATGTCAAGAGGGCAGTGGGAGTCTTAAAGATCTTGGAAAAGCTTCAAGAACTAATCAAGAATAAAACCTATTGTTTATCACTAGCACACGACTTGAGGTTTATAACCTATCGTGTTGACATATTCTTGTTTCTGTGCCCATTCCAGTTAAAGTTGACTATGCATGTGAGTTCTGAGAGTTCTCAATTGGTTGCATAACAAACTGGAAGCAATGGTAGGCCCTTGTGCTGCCAGGTGGCAGGAAATTGAGATTGAACAAGTTCAGTCCATATGAGTTTGGATTTGTCACTAACCATGTCTTGTGATTATGGTCATGACAAATTCACGTGGATAGGAACACATACACCATAAAATCTAAGTTTCATAAGGTTTCTCTCCGATTCATGAAAATGATTGTGAGGAAACGCTTTCACTAAGTAGATTTTAAGGAGATAGCAATTGTGATATTTACATTCTCAAATTCGATTATGATTACGACATCCCTCTTCATAGTTCGAATTGTGAGAAATGGAAAAAGGTCTAAACATTTGAGACTTATGGTTATAAGTTCTA
This sequence comes from Lactuca virosa, assembly GCF_052849685.1. Taxonomy (NCBI): domain Eukaryota; kingdom Viridiplantae; phylum Streptophyta; class Magnoliopsida; order Asterales; family Asteraceae; genus Lactuca; species Lactuca virosa. Next base: position 132,538,505 of record NC_136434.1, on the reverse strand, counting down.
AAATTGTTTAGAAACACATGTGAGCTATCTAAGGAAAGGTGTATGATTTTGAGAAGCCTGGATAAAGTCTTACTGAAGCATCTCGTATCATAAATCTGAACTTTGGTAAGAAAGTCAATAAGTATTGATTTCTAGAAGTCAAACTGATTTCTGAATAAATGTCAAAGCTAGTGGGAGCATAAGTGTTATGCTAATAATAATTATTATGCTAGTGGGAGCATAATTATTATGGTAAGTGTTGCAAGTTAGCAATGTTAATTATAGAAAACAAAGGTTTCAATTCGCAAAGTTGCAGGGTTTGAAAAGTTGTTTTGCTATAATTAAGGGAGAGAAATTTATACTTCATTTCAAATCTAAAAGCTTAGATTGTGAGATTTTAATCAAATTTAGTCAAATATATATGAATGTTATGTTGGAATGGTTCAACATAAGGAAATTCTATATATGGAAATGTCAATTGCGTTCTCAAATTTGATTATGATTACGGCATCCCTCTTCATAATCAAATTTATGAGAACATGGCAAATAGAAATATTATAGCAAAAGACTGATTAAGTATCATGTCTTTATGTTAGACATTATGAATCGTATCCTATATGCTTCGGGTATAAGATCGATTGCATATGCTATAATATTCTCGTGTTCTAATTTTCCAAATGCCTAGGGCATTAAGAGGGAAAAAGGAATAGAACCGGATATGACTAAAGTGGTTAAACAACTGTTAAGGACAATCTAAGGTTCGCCAAAGATTGGTCGCTTAAGGACAGTTGGAAGTATAGTAATGGATGAACAGTAATGGATGAACCATATTGACATTATTATGAATAGACAGGAGTCTATTAATAATGAGTTGTCGTATGGAAAATATGGAATGTTTCCATATTGGGAGTTGAAGAATAGATGCAAAAGTTAGAATCTTTTATGCAAGAAGGATGTTCAAAGGAATGTACTTTGAAATTGACTTCATTTCCATGGAATTGTCTTGTAACAATCTCCAAAGGAATATATTATAATATCATTGGTCAAGTCTCTGTGACTTTTGGCACCTAGACATTACAAAAGAATCTTTACATGATAGTTTAGAATCTAACACTTTCTAGCAGTGACAAGAATTTGGAATTCTTACACTTGCAATAAGGATTTGGAATTTTGAAATGAGCATCATTGAAATGTTTTTCAATTGATCTGTTTCACAAAGTAAGGACTATAGACAAACATAGTGTGCGTGCTTGGTGCATGTCATAACTATTGTTTAGACAAACATAGTGTGCATGCTTGGAGCATGGCACAACTATTGTTTTAATTCAAGTATTAAGTTGATTATTCGAAACATTATACAATGAATGATGAGTAATCAATATCGCTCAAACATTTTGGGGCCATATAGGATTAGTATTATTCTTGTGTTTCACTTTGCATGTTTTGACTTCCCGAATAACTAGGTTCTTCAAACCATCCACAGTCGATCATCCTTTGGAAGTAGGTATTGAGATAAGACTGTCATGAATGGGTCTGTAGTTTGTCTAGGACAAGGTGGCTGCAGTGTTCATGAGTACTCCTGGAATAAGATTCGAGTATTGGATTCAACCCACGCTCATTTGAATCACTTCATGGATTTTGTCACGAGTGATCATGAGACGATAATATCTTATATTCTTGGAATGGAGACATGTGAGTTGTAGTTGCGAGTCGGTTGCACATTGACATATGTAAACGCACCAGTAACTTGGATGTTATAAAACATATTGTTGTGTGTAATTTGATGAGTAATTACAAGCGAGCATTTGGGTCGAAGTTTATCCGTTCCTTTTACCCCATGTGGATAAAAGCGATATTTGTGGGCCCCTCGATGATTTAGTGATGACACCAGGCCTGGACTAATTTGATTTGTTCAATTAGTCAGTCGTCATAAATCGGAAATCGAGAAACAACAGATAGACAGAGAGAATGATTATAATCCATGGCTCAGTCCATATGATATCTAGAATGGAGGAATATATGATCCCTTATCTAATGTACACGTCATTAACTAGGTCAGAGTTCGACAATGGATTTTAAGAGCTACGATTGCTAGTCGGGTTGGACTCAGGCTTGCAATGATAGTTATTAGACTTATCCAAGTGGGAGACTGTTGGATTAGTGTCTAAGTCCATAACTATAATTGGTATGTACTTGACCCGAGAGTAGCATGGTCCATTTAGGTTGCATGGCACCGGAACAATCTGAAGGATGGATAATTGAGAAGAGGTTATTTATGGTTCATTAATATATTATAAGTTCTAATATATTAAAATGAAATCATATTATTTAATTAGTATTGATCAAGAATTAATTTGGAATTAATTTTGTGATCAAAAGAGACTAATTAAATATATGGGGATTGATTATGTAAATCATTCATTTTTATAATGTGCGCTTATGATCCATAGTTCTTTGTGTTGAGCTAAAACCATGTGGTGACCCATGGATGATCCATGGAGGTTTAAACCCATTGAGCATGAGGAATATGGAAGGTCATGCACATTAGGGTTTGCATGGTGTAACCCTAATTAAGCCACACTATATAAGAACCCCTCTAGCTCATGAAATCTGACTTAAGTAAGCTTACAAGAGGGCAAGCCGATTTTATGAAGTGCAAGTAACCTCTTCTCAAGTTCCTCCATTGTTGGTGGTGTTGTGTGATTCCATTTGAGGTGCAACACTTGGGGCACTAAGTTCTTAAAGGTCCAAGGCTTCCAACTACAGCAAAAAGTATGTCATCTAACTAGAATTTGTAGTAAAGATACTCCATTGTATGTAGTTAGGATGATGCTTTGGAAAAACCAATTTTGCATGTATATTAGAGAAAACATAGATCCAAAGCATCTAGGGTTGCATGTACACCATAGGAGTGTTAGAATGCTCAAAACCCTTCAAAAACGAGAATGGTGGTCTGGGTTATGGTTCGAGTTTAGCAAGGAGTGGTGTAGGTAGAGGAGAGGTGTTGGTATTTCTAGGGACTCCAATGAGAGAGAGAGAGAGAGAGATAGATAGATAGATAGATAGATAGAGAGATGGGGGCGAGAGGGAGGGAGAAAGGGATGGAGGGAGGGAGGGGAGAGGAAGAGGGAGATGGAGAAGGAGAAGGAGGGGGAGAGGAAGATGGAGATAGAGATGGAGAGTGTTGTGATATGTTCTTCGAGCTTAATGTCGACTCGGAATAGCTTCGCCTAGGTTAAGCCTGATAATCACAGTAATGAAGGAACCAACGTCAGTCGTCGTCCAGGAGGTAGTCCTGGAACGAAGCTTCGACGGTCTAGTTAGTGGTTGTATGAGAGAATTAGGTTTAGGTATGGGATAGAGAATGAGGCGATCTCCTCTCTTGGAGAAGAAGGGTTTCTTTTATACTTGTTGTCTTCTACGCGTGATCCCGACAGGATCCTTTGTCACGTCTGGGTCAACAGGATGTGGAAGATTACTATTGGCGGATCGTGCACCACTAGCGGTTATCCGCTATTGGTGCAGAACTAAAAAAGGTGTAACATCCCGACTCCCAGGCATAATATTTAATTAAATTTGCATTCGTATTTCAGAGCAACTCGACGAGTTGGATGCCCCAACTCGCCGAGTTGAGGAGTTAATGGCTGCGTGATTTTTAGAGTCTACTCAACGAGTTGGAGGACCCCAACTCGACGAGTAGGTGCTGAGTAAGAAAACCCTAATTTTTAGGGTTTGTATCCTATTTAAAGGACCTTAAGCCTTCATTTCCGCTCCCTTATCACCCTTCTACTCTGTGAGGAACCCTAATCCAGTGTATTCGTTTGTGAGAGAAAGAGAAGCTAACTTTGAGTTTTCTAGTGCACATTTGGAAGGGGGGGTGAAGAGCATCAAGGCTTGGAACGAGAAGAGGATTTTGGATCAAGGGTTTTTATGTGCTAGCTTCGGTTTGGAGGTAAAAAGCTACCACCTTGATCATTTCTTTGATAGATCTCTTTCTAGGGAGTTTTAGGGCTTTCTCCCATCCATCTTTTGGGTATTGAGTCATTTGAGCATGACATGAAGTTGATACATTAGATTTGGACTGAAGGAGGTCCCTTGAGTCCAAAGATCCAAGCTTTATCAAACTAGAGACAAGCTTTTATGCATTAGACCCCATATAGAGCTTATTATGTCATTTTGAGCCCTAGATGCCATGCATGGACGTAAAGCTTGCAGCTTTACGTGGTATTTCAACCTTGGGAGGCTAGATCTAGAGTTTGGGACATTATTTCTTCTTAGAATCGTCCAAATGAGAATTTGGTCCAGAGAGACTTGACGAGTGCATGAGCCAACTCGACAAGTCAACAAGGGTTTCCCCGATAGTCTGAACGCGCTACAACTCGGCGAGTTGGTGAGACAACTCGACGAGTTGAGTTGGAGTTTTCCCGATTATCTGAGGACAGGGGGAGCTCGACGAGTCACATAGGTGCACTCGCCGAGTTCGGTCAACATGGACTGTTGACTCAAATGTTGACTTCCGTTGACTTTTAGGGTTTGGACAATAATGGACTTTGGAGACCATGGAGGGGTAAAATGGTCTTTTCACCCTTTTTGAGACCTAGTAGAAGAGTTAGCTTGGTGGTTATTACAAATTGTTGATTAGAGATAATTATATTATGTAGGCGGAGTCTAGACTGTTCGTGGGGTGCTAGATCTACTTATTTGCTTACGAGGTGAGTCTCCTCACTATACTTACCTGAGTGGTAATGTTGTGTGACCGAAGGATCTTATTTGAGTTATCGACCGGAGGGTCCTATGTGCTTATATTAAGTTATGTGATATCACTACTAGAAAAACAGCCTTTTACGACGCGCAAATTACGACACTAATTGATTTATGTTACGCAAAAGAGAGTGACATTAAAAAAGTGTCATCTCTTCAAAAAATTTAAGGATTTAGGTCACGCATTATTGCGTGCCCTTAAATTAATGTCTCATGTAAAAAAATTAAAAACACGGAGGGCACTTTATCTAAAATGTGCGTCCTCTGTGAATGTCGCTTTATATTTTTTTTTAATAAACGCGCGTCTCCTTCGACTTAGAGGGAAAATGAAATCCCCAAATTTTTTAAACCCCCGCCTTCTTCTCCCTCGTCTCCACCCCTCACCCACATCCACTGCCCTTCAATCCTCGTTGCCTCAGACTGTGCCGATTAACAACTACGATTCATCAACCGTCAATCGAAGCTACCAATTGAACAAGCCCTAATCGACACCTCCACCTTCCCGTCTCTCCTTCTCCACCAGGTTTTATCGCATCTCTATCCTCCTCCTTATCGTCTCTCCTTCTCCATTGACAACACCAACACCGTTGTCACGATCTATTCCAACACCCACCACAGTCGAAATTGATGAAACCATACCTCCTCCTGCTTCCAATGCCTCAAAATGGATTGTAGATGTCGACGCTTCTTGTTTTTATTATCCCATTTCTTTCAAAATCAAATCGACCCAAAACCCTAGTTCTTGTTGTTCAAATCAATTTCAATGGTGAACCTCCGACTTCATTGGTTTGAAGAAAAATATATTGGAAACAGTGTATTAGAATCCAGTAGTGGCGGTAATTGGTGAGAACGGTTCATGGAAGAGAACTCAACAATCTTAGATATTACACAAAAATGGCTACACGAAGACCGGAACCATCCTAGTAACCCAGCCCCACCGTGTCGCCATCGTCTATGTTTCTAGGTAATCATATTCTCACACCTTAATTTTTACCTCTCATGTATCTGTGCGACTTTGATTACTTCCTTGGATCATTTGAGGTTCCTTTTTTATCCTTCTTTTCTCCCAATGTTTCAATACACATGTGATTAAATTACACATGGGATCTCATTGTTTATTCATTTAATTGGAAGGTATGATAAGGGCTGGAATCTCTCAAGTAAATTATGCCCCTGTAAAGGTATTGGTGTAAAATTTCATTGGTTTGGTTTCAGATCATTTATAATTACTCCTGAAAGCTACTCTACACAAACTAAAAATGCAGGGCCTTGGTCTATATTAACAAAGAAGTTAAGTAGTTGGAATGAGTATTATGAATGGAGAGGCATCCCTTTAGATTCTCATGTTGCTCTGCGTCTTCACTGGGTAATGTAGTTTCATATACTTCATACAATGTTTGTATTAGATTTAGTGTATATGGTTACATACTTATATTTTTGTGTTTTTCTCATTTAAGCCATAAAATTTTACTATTTTGGTTTTATTTCCAGCCATTGACCATATATCAAGCAATTCAGATTGCTTCTGTGAACAGTTGATCCCTGAAACTACTGATGAACTATGCATACACTACCTAGGTATTTTCATCACTTTCAAAACATGATTTAGCTTATTGTATATAGATTTTTTTGGACCTGCTATTCCACATGCATATAGATTTTGTTGGTAGGTTCTAGTAACAAAATACAACTACATTTACATATGCAGAAGCTCATCATCAGCAATTAAGTATCTCTTTTTGTTCTATATATTTATGTTACTTTCTAGTTCTTATCATGCTGAGTTTAGTGAGGTCAAAAAGCACAGTGGTTGTTCTTCCTGGAGATATTCATACATATACCTCATCCTCATCATTGAAAGTAGTGCTTGTTTTCTTTTCTTTTTTTTTGAATTGATTGATGCAGTGGGTTCAATAGAGGGTCTGGAGAGGACCCGAAGCCTCTAACGTTTTCATTCCATGACAAGTACAAACAGGGGCCCTGTTATCAGTTGTAAGTATTGTATTTCTAGCACCCATTTTATCAATTTAGCTACTCATACTCAACTATTATTAAAATAATCATAAATAAATAATTAATAAATAATGTTTGTAATTATGCAATGCAGGTATGGAGCACTGGACGTTGTGTCACCTACCCCCTCCTGATTCGTTCCCATCTCCTTGCTTAGCTTAAGCCCAGCCCCAGCCCACCTATTTTCAATTTTCTTCACCTGTACACTTTCTATCCAGTTTTGCAGCAATCACGGGCATTTGATTTGTAGAATATTATCAGAAGGAATGGAATCTGTTTCAAAGGATTTAATTATATATATGATGGGGTATTTTGGTATTTTAACAAATCTGTTAATATTCTATCAATTTAGCCCCTCATCTGGTAAGTATCCTATCTTTATTTTGGTATTTTAACAAATCTGTTTATATTTACATCTTTTTTATATATGGAATCTGAAATGTTCAGGGACTAAATCACACTCCTTTTAGAGCTTGCAAATTATCTAACATTATATGGAATCTGAAGTGTCACAGTTGATTTCATTGATCTGTAAGCAAATTATCTAACATTATTTTTGTTGAATTATTCGTTCCTATCTGTATCATGAGGGTATTCTGGTCTTTTTAACAACACGTGTGTGTGTGTGTGTGTGTGTGTGATTGTTTGAATTTGGTGGGGGAAACAGGGAGCTGTCACTATTTATTGCAGCAGGGAAGCTTCATTGCAAGATCGACAAAGTAGCAGGTGTTTTGGAAACCAACCGCCCGGATGCAAAGAATGCTCTTTATCATATCTTATACTTTTAGTTCTTCTCTAGTTGTTCCAAGAACAGAGAAAATATTGCAAATTCAGGTCTGATGATTCAGCCTTATTTAATTTCTTATGCTTTTAATTCTGGAGTTAAACCTGCTTTAATTATAGAATCATGGGAACCCCAACTGAAGATACATGGCCTGGTGTGACTTCTTTGCCTGACTTAAAGTCCGCCTTTCCAAAGTGGTCCTCAAAGGTGACTAGTCTTCTTTTTTCACTTTAATCTTTAACCTTTTGATCTTTTTTTTTAATTATTTTATTTTTTTACTTTAGTCTTTAGTCAAAAAAGTGGTAATTGGTGTATCTTTTAATTTTCAGGACCTGGCAACTGTGGTACCGAATCTTGAAAAAACTGGTCTTGATCTTCTACGTGTAAGTTCAAACTGATAATATTTTTGTTTATTGTAAATTTTTTGTTTCTATTTATTTCAATATATATAACGGGTGATTAGTTTTCTAATAAAAAGACCTGTAAGGAAATTGAATTCCTTCCACCAACTATAGGATTTAAAGAATAACGACATAATACAATTCCGTTCATTTGGCAACCAAACATTCCATGGAATGTAATCTTGAATTTCAATTCCATTGATTCGTTGGAATCTGCAAACCAAACACGCCATGATATTTTCTCTATCTACAAACAAATCTCTACTTATATCTATAAAGCAAACAAATACTGAATTTTGATTTAATTTAATCTAATGATCAATTTTGTTTCAGAAAATGATGTGTTTGGATCCAATCAGACGAATTACAGCGAGGACAGCACTGGAGCATGAATACTTTAAGGATATCGGGTTCGTGCCATATTCACTTCACCAGGTTAAGGTCATCTTCATGTGCAAAATTTAAAAACCCTCAATGAATGGATTATTATGTGAGATATGTGTGCTGTTTGTTTTTAGGTGATTTTTTTTGTTTTTTGTTTCTACCATCTTAGGACACGGTGATTTATAAGGTTGTTTCTTGCAAAGCCATTGTCGAATTGGCTATCTCTTCATCTGAAACTCTGTTTTTCTAGTTTGAAAAAAAGTTTCAAATTTCTTGTAACAATTTTCTTGATGGAGGACATATCATCATGTTTTATTTCCTTTGAATGGAGTTGTTTGGTGTGCAATTTGCATGTTTCTTTCCTTCTGTTGGGTTCTGTTGGGTTGAAGCAGCGGGACCATAGCCGATTGGTCTCACTCACCCCCAGTTATGACCCTGTGTCATCGAGGATCTTAGTTTACTTATTGGAAGGGTAGTTTTGTAATTATTTGGTGTGTTGTAGTTGATGCTTATTGGCTGAATGAAGGTTATCGATAGAAGGGTAGATTAGTAATTATTAATTTATTATTTACATATAATACACATCAAGCATTTTTTGGCTGAATGAACGTTATCGATAATTCATTGTGTTTTTCTTCTCAGCTTACAAGTGAGCCACACATGTCTCATGGAATGTTCAATTTTGACTAAAAGGTAAATTATTAGTCTTGTATGCTTTACAAGTTTTCCATTTTTATTAAATTATGTCATTTTATTGTTAATTGTTTTTGAAATTTGTATGCAGGGATTCACAAGTTTAAAAGGAGTCGGTTTGAAGTCAAAGTCCAAGTTTAGCTCTTTCCTTTTCATTATTCTCATGTTTTCCCTGGATTGCATATTATCTTTACTTGTTTTCATAAATTCAAATGTTTTTGATTATGTTGTGTTTAGTCTTGAGAAGGATTATGGAATGAAATATTGTCCATATGAAGCAGGTGTTGATGTTTTCTTGTCTGGATACGTTTTTCACTTGAAGATTTTACATGAGAGAGGCCTAGACTTGTTAAATGGACAATGTAAGAAAATCTTGTCATTTTCATTTTGAAATTCAATTAAAGGTTAAAAATAAGAACAAGGTAGAAATATAATGATTTGTATTTTGTCTTAATGCAGCTGAAAGTTATCAAGTAAAGAGAGTTTCCTCAAAGGTAGCAAGGAAAGAATTAAGAATGTTGAAGCTGGTGAGTGGAATTTCTGTAAAAAATCTAAGTATTATATATTACAATTTTATCTAAATGCTTTGAATTATAAGAATAAATAGTAATTAAAAAATTATAATATGTTGTCACAGGCTGCAAGAGATGATGGAGCTCTTAGAGAAGCTAAGGACAAACTGGAGAAGTGAGTTGAAGAGCTGACATGGAGATTAGACTTTGAAAAGCATTTGAGGGTATATTTTTTTATATTTCTTGTATCTAATTAGTTTGTAAATTTTTGTTACAACTTCTATTGATTTGTTTTATCTTTCCATATAACGATTATTTGTATGACATTAAATTTTATGCAATGGATTGTATTTTTTTGTATATGATATTTTATTTTCTATTATGAGACATTAAATACAAATTTAATTTGAAATTAGTAAATCTATAAATAATATTTTTTTAAACATATAAAATTATGATACGCAAAAATGTGTGTCATCTTCATTTATGACATGACCTTTCTTGACAGGGCCTTTAATGATACGCAATGCGAGTCGTAAATGCGCGTCGTAAGGTTACGACACGCAAATGCGTGTCATCTTCATTTATGACAGGGCCTTCCTTGATACGCAATGCGTATCGTAAACGCGCGTCGTAAATGTGTGTCGTAATTGCGCGTCGTAAATGCGCGTCGTAAATAGACGACGCGCAAAAGCGTGTCGTCTCTCGTTATGACAGGGCCTTTCTTGACACGCATTTGCGCGTCGTCTGAGCCTTTGACGACACGCATTGCGCGTCGTAAAAGGTTGTTTTTCTAGTAGTGTATTATGCATCTTGTCTTTGTGATATATGCTATATTATTTTGTGCATTATTGAGATAGGATCGGAGGGTCCAAACCGAGTTGTGAGACCGCTCGTCTTCACTGAGATATAGGCCTGGAGGGTCCGACCCGAGCTGTGACACCGGAGGGTCTTCACTGAGACACATGACCAGAGAGTCCACACTGAGCCGTGAGACAAGAGGGTCCTCACCGAGACGCATGACCGGAGGGTCCATGCCGAGCTATAGCCATGAGAGGGTTATTATTTGTGTTTGTGGTATTTTGGGGAACTCACTAAGCTTTGTGGTTACAGTGTTGTGTGATTATGTTGTGGATTCTGGGATTATCAGTTGTTTTGTTGACTTGTGTTTGACATTTGATACATTGTGGTTTTTTAGAACATGTGACATTGAGTTTTTATGTGATTTAAAAACGAAAAATTTGTTTGAAAATTTACGGTGTTGCAAAAGGACAGTGCCTTAGGCACTACACTTGTCGCTCTGGGGAGTGGCCAGTACTATGTTGGCTTATTTTAGACTGGAGTTTCTCGTTTTGAATTGGACCTTGGCGCTAGAGCGTCGGGATCTAAGTGTGAGGCCGTGAGGGCAAGGGCCCGAGCCTAATCACTTACGCTGGGTAGTGACCATTAGCTTGGCCGTCCTTTTGATAACTGTTTTGTTATCTTTGACGTATTCCAAAGACGTTAACGAGTCCCCTAGGCTAGTAAACGTCAGCGTTAGCCTAGGGTAGCTCAGTTGTTCTAGCTTAGATCAAGACACATGGTTAGTGAAGATGGCTTTGACGTCCACTGATGTGACAGAACCGTCTGTACGAATGGTTTTATCACGGCTACTGTTCGATCTTCCCGCTTTGTATTTAAAACTTCCTTTATTAGGAACGCTTTTACTTTCTTTTTTACACTTCCTCTTCTTCGACTGCCTTTTCCTTCTCTTTGCTTATTTTCTCTTACGTCTCGTCTTCGTTATTGGAAGGCAATAGCATTTGTGCGATCTATGAGTGATCCGACACTAAAAGAGTTCGAATCCCTTCAGTTTCGGTTCGGGTTTATGCCTGAGCACGGTGTGCAATTTCCGAAGGAAGAGGCTATCATCTATTAGCCACTGGCAGGGAAGGTTGGAATCCCTATGTCGATTTTTGAGGCGGGGCTGTGTCTGCCAATATCGGATTTCTTTGATGAAGTCATGTGTGAGTATGGCTTCTCTGTGGACGATCTTACTCCTAATGTCGTTAATAAGATTTTCGAGTTCGAATTGGCTTGCCGAGCCTTGGTTGTACTTCCCCAATTTCGGGCTTTCCAGACTTTCTTCAATTCATCCACCCAGTCTGGTGTGCATACTTTTTTGTCAATGGAGAAATACTCACACATTCATCGTTTACGCCCAGGAAGAATTGGCAGGATCGGTGGCTGTGGGTTAATAGCGACTTGGTCGGTCCTAATTATCCTCATGTGGTCATCTCCTCTGATCGAGAACCTCAACTGGCGGGCGTCACTTTGTTCGTGGCTCAGACGTTGAAGGGGATTTGCTTCAACGGGGAAGATTGGGAGGACTGCATCCTGGCGGCGGTGAGGATGAGCGATGGTTGGAGAGCCCGGGGAAAGATGCATCAGTTATATGTGGAGAAGAACCGTAGGTGTTCTTTCCCTGCTCCCCCCCCCCTTAATTTTGACAAGTACCCCTTGATGAGGGTAGCGGATGTTCTTAACCGTTTGTTGTTTATATTGCAGGTTTCGAGAGAGTCTTGTCCCTCGAGAGGGTTTTGCGTGGGAGGTTTAAGGGCGACCTTCAATATCACGAGGTCCCGTTGGTGGAGACTCTCCCGCCGCCCGTTGGTGATAGTCGGGCACTTGTGTCTGCCATTCCATCCACCATTGTGTGTGGGGGGCCTTCCACTCAGGTTGGCCCTAGTTCTTTCGATGCATCTGCTGGCGGTTCTTCCTATAACAACCCTTCACTCCGCTTCTTTGGGATCAGCTGGCGAAGGAGGTGTCTTTTGGCGACGGTCGAGTGGCCACCAGGTGGCGGACGACCTGGGTGGACTCCCCACTCACAGATCATACTGGGGCCAACATAATTGGCAGTCAGTTACGTAAGAAGCGTAACATCGATTTTCTGTTTGGGGGTTCTGTCGCCGTGATTGACATTTTCGATGATGACACTACGCAACCGTCAGAGAGAGTGAGCTAGGGAGCGATTGAATTACTCCAGCGTCCGAAGACGGGAACGAAAGGTGTTGTCGACTCAAGTAGCGGTGATCCTGGTAAGAAGCCTGTGATTGATCCTAAGGCTATCCCCAGTACCTGCTCGCTTCCGATCCCTGACGACACCATCTCTGGTGTCTCCTCTACGCCACTGGGAAGTGCTGGTGTGTATCTCCCGGGGTGGAATCTCACTCATGGGTTTGCGTGTCTAAATGATAAAATATATTATACTAATAACCAATTTTTGTGGTAATAAATTGAATATTGGTCACAATTATAAAAACTTTTGTGTCTATAAATCAATTACAGTTAGTTTTTTAATTGATTATCTATGTCGAAATGATATAAAATAGTCATAGTTACGACTTTTTATATGTCTGAATGATAGTATCGCTCATAATAAGTAACACAAATATGGTTGTAAGCAAATATTAAATCCATAATTTTAATAAAATCTGTGCCTTTATAATACTTATGATTATGTTTCACTTAATTGTGTGTCTCTATACGATAGACAATAATCACAATAAAAGATTGTTTTTGTGACAAATTATTAGCAAATTGTCACTTATGAAATTAATTACATGTGGTTATTAGTTGAACATCGTCATGTTCACCATAATTGCATGTCTGCAAAAGATACCCAATAGTTTTAATAAACTTTGAATAATGTGGCAATTTATTAGCAAAACGCCACATTGAAACAACATGTATGTCACTAGTTGGTGATATACAGTCACTACAATTACTAAAAAAGTGTATCTACTGACGGTTTAATGCCATAATATTCGATAAAATGATTGATTATAGAAACAAAATTCCTTACCCAATAGCCACACTTTTATGATACGACCACATTTTTTCATATCATACAGACACTAAATTTTAAAGTGACCATAAGACTCATACGATGACGTCACCTTCCGTCATATTTTCAGTGAAAAAAAGAAAATGTCACTATATACATATGGTCACACTTTTATGGTGTGTCCGTAAATCATTTTTGTACTAGTGCAATACCAGAAATGTACAAATGGATAAAAAAATGTATAATAACATCTGATTTTGACACTTCAAGACAACTTGAAATCGGAAACATGTAAATCGCAAAGCTAGATTGAAAGTGGACATATTATTGCTTTAATCTTCTGAATTTGAGGAAAAAGGAATCATAAATAATAATAAAAAAAACTAATCTACTTCTAAAGAACATCATAAATGAGTCAGATAGATAAAAAATGAATAATACATTTTGATTTTTGTCCCTAGACCCGGTCACCAATTCTGGTTTTCGAAACTTCACTCCCGATTTCACTAATTTTTGAAGCCTCACTCTCAATTTAGATTCTATGATTTTTTTTAGATCTAGAAAGAATTATGAACTAAAAACTTCTGATCGAGTGATTTAAGAATTACGATCGTTGATGCTAGCAATTGTTGATTGGTTCTTGTCTTCCCAATGCTTAAATAGAAATTACTATTAGCAGGAACCAAATCGTTGTTTCCTTTTCCCAAAAAAAAAAGTCTGATTCCCGCTCATCTTATTTTGATTCCCACTGCCTCTTGTGTCGTTTCTTTTCTCTCCTAAAACATCATCCTTAACCTATTTGGACTAAAATAAAATGAATATATCCTAAAATAAAATCTGAAAAAAATTGACCCTAGATTTTAATGGTCCATATTCATAGATATACTTTAAACTCTTTTGGACCGGCCTAACTAGAATACTAATATTATTTTTTTATGATCTTCCCACATTCGTTGTAATATTTGTTTCTGTATATACTTAACTAGTTTATGACCAGTAGGAACCATGGTTACAAAATAAATTAAATTTTCATAGTAAAAATTCAAAAATTATTTATCAATTATTTTTAATAAATCATTAATTAACAGATATATCAAAATTTTAAAGTTATTATAACTTCAAATTTAACATATAATTAGAATAAGTAATTTGAATTTTGAAGTGTTGCTTAATATATCTCTTTGACATGAGACATAATATTAATGAAAAGTTGTATTAGAGTGACACATGTCAAATGGAGATTAAAACTATTCTTTTATTAAAATAGGGAGATATATTTTCTTTTAATTTTTTGGGTTTATAACAAGAAGAACTCTGGTTTATTTTACTAAAAAATAATATTTAATTTCACCATCCGTATTTTAATAAGTTTAAAATTATAATGAATAATGCATAAATAATACATTAGTTTTGTGAACTAGTTTATTTTGCTAATATCTTTGGATACTTATTTAGACATCTTACAAAACGATTTAAGTAAACCGCAAATTTGGTCCCCGTGATTAGCAAAAAAGTGTGGATAAAGTTCAAAAATTTCTAACTTGCACTAATGGTCCAAAATATAATACTTCTTGTGGATTTAGTCCTTCCCAGATTTGATTGTTTGTGGATTTGGTCCACATCCAATCTAAAATAATGAATATATCCCTTAAATATATATTTTTAATTTATTTCCTTATTTTATTATTATTGAAAAAGAAATTATATCAATCCCCCTATCTTTCTCCCTCTATTCCTAGCTTTCATTCCTCTCTCGACCTTGTTCTTCATTTTGCAGCGAATTCGAGTTTTAGAAACCGAAGATTGCAAAGAATCTCTTCCTTTCCCTACACTCGATTCTTCATCTCCTCACTCCTAACCCAAATTGGAGAACAAACACCCATCTAATCTAACTTTTTCATGGTTATTAAATATCTTATTGATGTTCAACAATGGTGGGTCTTCTTAGATCCAACCAAAACATGAAGAGATTCTACGTGAAGATGAAGTTCTTTCGAACCAGAAAAACAAAACCAAAAAAACCCCTTCGCCCTTCGGATACTGCAAATGGCTCTCTAGTTTCCCATATCGTTATACTTCTTCACTCAGGTTCTCAACAATCATGAACCCAATACAAATTCGTTGAAGAGAACGATAATCTCTCACTCTCAATCCAGTGGTGTTTCTCGTGCTCTTTTCGAATCAGTTCCCTCAATAACCATAAATTAAACAAAGGTTTGAATCTGATAATCTGATTAACATGTTTTTGTAGGGTTATTTGATTCGATATGATTCGATTTGCAAAATTTTGAAGGATTTGAAGGTGTATGTATACGAAATACAACAACGATTGAAGGTGTATAGCAGGAACTCATCACCTCCTTCTTCTTTGTGGATTTTCTTTTAACCCATTTTTGAGTTAGGGTTTTGTAACCATCGATGATCAGATTGTAGTTATTTTCCAGCAAGCTTGAGGTTTAGATCTAGCCAGTTATCCGTTGATGGATAAAGTCTACGAATCAGTTTGACGTTCGATGACTTATTAAGTGGTGTTCTCTGGTGAGTATTGCAACTAGTCATGCGGTGGGTTTGCTCCATGGGTGATTTTTTAAACAATCAATATGTGTGTGAGAGAGACGGGGTGGGGATGGGTTGCCGGAAAAGATAAATGTGAGGGTGGTGGTGAAACTGGGATGGAGTGGATGGTGTCTTTGAGAGAGAGAGAGAGAGAGAGAGAGAGAGAGAGAGAGAGAGAGATTATTTTATTTTATTTTTTAAATTAAAAATGTACTAAAATAAATATAAAAAATGTGAAAAGGAAATTATAAGGGTAAAATAGTTTTTTTTTTTAATTTTCAGGAGCTTTCAAAGCCAAAAGTTATTTTTCTAAAAGTTTTTTTCTTAAAAGTTTTTTAAGGAGTAAAAGTTAAAAGTTAGTTTTAAAAAATGTTTGGATGAAATTTCTTGACTTTTGAATGTTTTTTACCTTTTAAAAGGCCAAAAGCCACAAAAAGATACAATTTCATGACTTTTGAAAAGCCTTTTTTTTCTTCTTGACAAAAAGTTATTTTCAAAAGTTCTTTTTTTATTTCCAAACATCGTTTGAATCTTTTAACTTTTTCAAAAAACTAAAAGTTAAAAAGTTATTTTAAAAACAATCCCAACTCCTAAGGTGTTGTTTGTTTTTTCTGAGACAAAATGTCTGCAGTCTGTGGACCATATCTGTAGACCTCTGCAGTAGAAGAGGTGGACCAAACGTCTGCAGTCTGAAAAAAGAAGACTGTTTGTTTTTTTAACATCTGCGGGCTACTAAAATAAACTGAAATATAAATAAACTGTTTTTTTAAACTTCAAAGTGATTTTTTAATATTTTTATGACTTTGTTATAAATAATTAACGAATCTAGATCAACTTTTATGTATTATTGTATAAAAAATAAAAATAAAAATGGTATGAATTAACGTATATATTTGATAAAAAACCAACAACTTTGGTTGCAAAGTTATAACTAAACATTATAATTAGTGATCAAAGAATTTGATACATAAATAGATGGAAATAAACTTCGATTTTTTCAATTAAATCCATTAAAAACATACTATAAATATTTTCTCGAGAAATTGACGATATTGTATTAAATAATGTTTTACAAAATTTGGCAAAAAAATATAAGAATATATTATGATTTTTTTTTCTTTTCATATTTATATAAACAACTTCAACGACTATTATTGTAATAAATCTTTATTTATAAATTTGTCAAAAATATCATGTTTGTATCGTCGAACGTTTTTTTTAAGTTTTGTAATTTTTTTTTTCAAATTGTTTATCATTAATAAAGTTGGAAAAAAATATAAATTAAAAAAAACTTAAAAAAATAAAGATATATATGTTTTTTTAGGCTAGAAGATGTCTGAAGATGTTAGAAGACTCTGGTCCACATCTGCGTCAAGAAGAGGGCGCGCAGACATTTTTAGGTTTGCAGTCTTCAAAAAAACAAACAGTCTGCGAAGGCTAATGTCTGCGCGTGGTCTGCGCGGCGCAGACCGAAGAGGCCACGCAGATCTGCTGACAAAAAACAAACACTACCTTATTGTACTACAAGGTTTTTTACAAATCACAATAAAGCAGTTTAGTCAAACGATTTTATGTGATATTTTAACTCGTAGTGAGTTGTAACAAAGTTGGGAATTTGGATAACATAAAATGCCACGTTAGAATTTAAAAATACAAAGGGTGTGACTGTGAACATCAATTAAAAAGCGGAAGAAATCGTCTCTGCCAAAGAAACGTTGCAAATCAGGATACATAGATTATTATGACGACGGCGGAGAGCAGTTCTGCAACTACAAATTCCAGATGGTCTCTGGCCGGAATGACTGCTCTGGTCACCGGCGGCACACGTGGTATCGGTTACGCTGTGGTGGAGGAATTGGCGGGGTTAGGGGCGGCGGTGCACACCTGCTCTCGCAACGAGTCTGAGCTCAACCAACGCTTACAGGAATGGTCCGTCAAGGGCTTCTCCGTCACCGGATCCGTCTGCGACGCCACTTCTCGACCTCAACGCCAACAGCTTCTAGAAAAAGTCTCCTCTGTCTTCAATGGAAAGCTCAACATTCTTGTAAGTTCTTTCGATTTTGTTACTAATGTTAACGTTTCCCAAATCCCAAATCGCTTCCAAACATTACGAGGTTTTATACTGCGAATTATTAGGGAGAAACTCCCTATTTTGAAACAAGTTTCTGTTTCTATATCCATAGTTCGTTCAATTGTTACATTTTGAAAGCTTTGAAACCAATTCTAGATCCAAAATTCGTTTGTGCTCTTTCCTTTTAGATATTTGACTAATGGCTAGACATTTCTAGGTTAAACAACAATGACTTTTACGAATGATTTTACAAAATCCACATTTGTAAGAAGACTTACTTCCATTAAATTCTTTCCTGTAGATAAACAATGTTGGAACAAACATCAGGAAACCTACAACCGACTACACTTCAGAAGAGTATTCCAAGCTCATGTCTACCAATTTGGAATCTTCATACCATATGTGTCAACTTTCACACCCTCTATTAAAAGCTTCTGGAGTTGGAAACATCGTGTTCATTTCCTCTGTTGCAGGTTCTATTCACATTGCTTCTGGCTCCATCTATGGAGCCACCAAAGGTATATATACACTTTCCCTTTTCCAATTTTCCTATTCTTGAGACTCAAATTTCTCAAGGAAAAGGGATTTAAGTTTTTAACTTCCATTTTTCAAGGTGCAATAAATCAGCTTGCAAAGAATTTAGCATGTGAATGGGGTAAAGATAACATAAGGACTAATAGTGTATCACCATGGTACACAAAAACCCCACTTGTTCAACATGTAATATCTTCTCATCTTTCCCTTGTTTCTTTATGATCATACTGAAATTTTATATTACTTACGAAATTGTTTTGTGTAGTTGCTAGAAAATGAGGAGTATTTGGAAAGAGTGGTGTCAAGAACTCCTCTAAAACGTGTTGCAGAAGCGAATGAAGTGTCATCAATGGTGGCGTTCCTTTGTTTACCTGCAGCTTCTTACATCACTGGCCAAACAATTGCTGTTGATGGAGGATTTTCGGTTAATGGTTTCGCATGAATTTTGTAATAGAATTAGGAATTTGGTTTGGTTATCTTAAAGAAATTTTTACTTAATGGTAACTGAGTGTTTTACTTGATTATATATTTATAATATTGACATTAATTATCAACTTAATGGTAATAGAATGGAAAAAGTTCAAATAATGACATATCCCCAAAGATGTAGAAGGTCCAATGGATTTGGACTCAAATATGGAGCCCACCATTAATTTTATACCATCAATACTTGGCCCTTTTCCAAAGCAAATAAGAAAGAATTAAGAAGCTGCCAATTTAAACTCCTCCTGCCCACAAAAGAATTCAAGGTCTCGAAATAATATAGAAGCACCATTTCTCTCTTGGTGCAGGATTAGATTAGGATGAAGGGTAGAATTGACATTTCAGCAATACAGTAAACAGATCGGATCAGATCAGATCAGATGAGGATTAGATTGGAAAAACACAACTTTTGCAAAACTTTGCAATGAAAGATATCCATACCATGTGAAATAACTGAAAATATAGTAATCCTACGTATAAGAAGATTGGGTTATTAATCATTCGTACTTTTAAAATCTTGAAATAATCGTCTAAAGTATCAAATGTCCAAACCTCTCATTGTCATGGCTGCTGAATCCATTAGCAAACCTGAAATTAATAACAAATATTTTAATACTAATGAAAAGGTGATGAAAATCTCAACCAAATGCTGAGTAATCATTTTTTAAAGAATTAAGAGTCATTCTAGATTTCAAGTTGCAAAATGACGTATCGATTTTTAAATAGCAGTTACTGAAAAATCAGAAAACATGTGTAGAGATTACCAGTTAGGTACAATCAATCTTTGATCAATTGTTTTAGAAGGGAAGATTTGAAATTGGAAGATGTTACTTACAGACACAAATTGAGGATTCTGAAAAAGTTGATATGGGGTGATGATGGATAGTGGCGTCTTTTACCCTTGAAATTGTAAAATCCAATTCACGGCCCAAACAATTATTTAAGTGCAACAGGTTGATGTCAATTAAAACAAAGGTAAGAAATGAAATAGGTGGTGTTTGCTTTATTTTTTATTAAATGGCATGAATTATTGTTTTCTTTAATGACAATTGTTTCATCTAACATTTATAAAGTTTTGAAAAAGTTAACTTTTCTCTTACGTTAGTTTTCATGTTCAATACATTTTTTACAACAAACTTTTATAGAAAAGTCTTATAAAAATACCTTCCTAAATAATAAAAACTAAAAAAGAGTTATAGGGAAACGTTTGATAAGTTTGTATAAAAATACAATAAAAACCATAAAAAAGGTTGTAACGAAAAGATTGGATGACCAAGAAATTTATAATTTTGTTTGTAAAAGAAGCTTAAAAAAAATTGTAGAAGACCATATAATTCATTTTTCTACAAAATTAGAAAACCTCAGGCCCCTCAACCATCGCGTTGGAATGCCAACATACTATCGGACCAATCAACCATCAGGTTGGAATACCCCAGACCCATCAACCATCGAGTTGGAATGCTAACATACTATGGGTCCAATCATCCTCGGGATGGAATACCCTAGGCCTTCAACCATCGGGTTGGAATGCCCCGGCCTGTTGGCTTACACACAAAGCATTGAAGCCTCAGCCACTAACCAAACATGTGAACATAATACAGATAACCATACTATTAACCAGCTAGCAAACAAATAAACAGATCTTACAGATCACTAAGCATATCATCATGCTATCTACCAGGATACTGATCTAATCGATCATTATAACATAACATTCATAACAAGCTATCAATCCAAGAGCCGACA
This sequence comes from Lactuca virosa, assembly GCF_052849685.1. NCBI lineage: Eukaryota > Viridiplantae > Streptophyta > Magnoliopsida > Asterales > Asteraceae > Lactuca > Lactuca virosa. The sequence goes on along the minus strand of NC_136434.1, from coordinate 132,517,759 downwards.
TTGGTGCCTTCGACCTGCAAGTACAGTGAGGAAAACTCACCTCACACTGAAAGTCTCCGGTTGCTAGCTCCCGAAAATCCCCGCACTAAAACACCAAAATAAACATCCAATTAATAATTGGGTTACAATCCTTGACTAACAAACCACACATAGGGTAAATGGCCACTTTTACCCTTTCCCTAGATGGTCTAAGATCCAGGCCTAAATCTTGATCTAAAAGGCCCAATAATGAATAATTACACAAGGCCCATAATTGGCCCAATTTTCCAAATTGGGCCCAACTCCTATTAGGGTCTTACTCCAAGGTCCAAAAATTCACTTGGCCCAAAATACACATAATTAAATGGACTAATAAGGACCCAAGAATCCAAGCCCAAAAAGGTGACCCAACACATTGAAGCCCAAAATGAAAACCTAACAAGCTGAGTATGCGGGGCGTACTCAGCCGTACGCTCAGTGTATACCGCATTGACCAGAAACGTGTCCTTGACTGCCTATGCCCAGCGTACACCCTGGTACGCCCAGCGTACGCGGTGGCCATGCAAGAAGTGATTATGGACTTATTCATTTCAGTCCAACGCCTAAATTTCAAATCTAGGTCCAAAAAGGTGTTCCAAACGATAAAGTTTCCAACTTTATGTCATGCATGTCTTAATAAGGCCTAACATCAAGATCCTATCTTTTATTAAACACTAAAGACCTCATGCACACACCAAAAGGACCAAGATAACATTTTTATGACTTATTGCATCTCATTTCTTCATAAAGGATGGATCATTTGGTCTTAGAGTAGCATATACTCATTAACACCAAGAAAAGGGACCAAACACGCACAAATTTTCCCCATGGCAAGATCTAAAAGTAAACAAGGCAAGATTGAAGCTTTATACCTTCTGGAGCTTCTCAAGAGGGTAGAAATTCTAGATCTACAAGTTGCTCCTTCACCAAAGCTTCTCCAAGAATCTTCTTTTTCCACTAACACACTAAGAACACACCACAAAGCACACACTTGAGCTCAAAAAGGCACAATCAAAGATTAGGGATTGCAAAAACGTTCCAAAGGAGTGGAGGCTGAAAGGTGGAAAGGAAATAAGCCAACATGATGCCTAAATACCCTCCAAACGCTAAAATATAGGGTTTCCTTCTGACGTGAGTACGCCCAACGTATGTGAGTGTACACCCTGTCCTAGGGCGCGCCCTAGTACACGCAGCGTAGACACATGTACGCTTAGCGTAGTCCTCCAGCTCAAATTACAAAAATTCCACTAGGGCTTCAAGGCATAATTCTTGGACTTAGGGACCAAATTGACTTATAATTTAAACCAATGGATGAATTTGAAAATACCTAAAAACCGGGGTGTTACAGTGTATAATTACTTTCATCTTACACATAGATATGAAGTATTTAATAATAATACATGCTATATGTGCTTATTATCTATGTTTCTGATATCTATGCTAGATGAACGATTTATACATGTTTTACTTGATTTAAACTGTATATGTATTTTTAAACCTATAAATATATTAAGTAAAGATGGGTAGATGAAAAATGATAAAGACGATGAGAGATGAAAGATGATATAGATATTGAGAGGTGAAAGATGATGAGAAGTCTTGACGTTAACGCTGATTCGGTCATCTAGCAGAGTATAGATGACAACCATGGACGATTCTAGACAGTTCAGCAAAACGCTAGCAGGCTTGCAACCTGTAGGTGTTTTTGAACTACGTGTTCACCAGATGTACTCTTAAAATTCTGGCAGTTGCGCCTAATAAATAATATTGGCGGATGTACCTAATAGATAACCTTTGAACTACATGTTCACCAGGTGTACTCTAAAAACTCTAGCAAATATGGACTTAGTGCCTTATGAATAAACGTTGGCAGCTATGGACTTAGTGCCTACTGGATAGCATTAGTAGCTGTGCCTAACATATAACATCAACAGCTATGGACTTAGTTCCTATTAGATAAACCCTGACAGCGATGGACTTCGTGCCTATTCCTTAAGAAAATCCTTAGAAATAAATATTGAAGAATAGATGATTCTTAGGATAGATCCTTAAGAATAAAGAAGATAATCGAGATGGGTAATCGAGGTAATTGTTTGACATGAAGTATGTGAAGAAACAAATTAACTATATTAATGTGGGTTGAAAACCCTATATACTTACCAGGTTTCCCAACCTGACCCACTCAGTTTATTTGAATTACAGGTATCGATGCGAATATACATTACACTGGGAGAATAAAGGGGATGTAAAACATTAGTGTAAATGAATATAAGATCTGTTTATGCTTATGTTTCTATATTGATGATGTCATCCCAATGTTTTAAGATAAATAAAATACATTTCTTCGAAAATGCTTTGAAAATATATTTAACATATTTTTTGGGACAAATTCCGCAATAGTATTCTTCAAAAAGGATATTTTGATTTTAAAATAAGCATAAATAAATTTTTTAAAATGACCATGAATTTGGGGATGTCACAGTTGGTATCATAGCATTAGTTTAAGCGAACTAGGAGTAAGGATTTATTTCTAGACTTCAACTTAGAATGCTAAACGATGATTGTGAGATGAGTGTCTGCTATATTTAGGATGTATGCCTGAATAGACACGAGCACTAGCTTATTTAGGGGAAATGCCTAAATTGCTTTTATGTTCTAAATGATTTATGCTATAATATGTCTTATACGCTTTATGATGCTATCAGATCTATGGTGTATTGCCGACCGGATCTGGAAATTTTATGTGTCAGATTTCTAAACGTTTAATTACGGTATTAGAACTGGCATGTAACTTTTTGGAGTAGTAAGGATGATTATGCGTCTAAACCTTCTCTATATTAAATTTCTCGTCTTGAACAACTATTACGACGTATGGAACGTCATGATAAGGACTAGTACCAGACTGAGAAAATAGAGGAAATTAGAAAGCTGATGATAGTGAATGATACCTATCAGAAGATATCATAAGAGTGGTATCTTGCCTTTAGAATATGTAATACGTCTGGTACGGGAGAAGTACACTTTCGATAGGAAAAAAGAAATAACTTTTGGTATAGTACCTGAAGTTATCCCATCGTCTGGCATTTCTATCACCAACTGAGTTAAAGAAAAATTTATGTTGAAGATACGCATGGAAGAAGTCCTAGTAGAGTCTAGGGAAATTTTTATGATTATTTGGACACATTCGTATGTGTTAAATCGTTTTGCGATTTTAGGAAATAAGAACTTGGGGTTTGCGAGACAATACTTGGGACGAGTATGAGTAGGTGTGAAAGGTAGTAGAGGCTTATACTACCGGAAGCGCAAGACTCACACTTGGATCAGGGAAAGTCACAAGGTTACCAAGGCGTCAGTAATTGATTCCGTTTTGTTCATGTATGTCGTTACCATCGTTTCGGTAATGACCAAGAAGATGATTGATATTCCAACCATAGAGGTTATATCAAATTAAGTCTGGATAAGATATGTATGTTACGTGGTTTAGAGACCCAAGTTCGATGTAGCATCCGACTTAAGCTAGAATGTTGAAGTGAAAGATAACCGAAGCAATCAATAGATGTATTGCGATCACCGTTAAAGTATGAAACTTGTAGATATGAGTGTTACATGATAGAATGTGATTATATCACATTAGAACATGAAGAAATGGATATTCCATTCTGGAATTTGGCTCTAAAAGACCCGAGCCTAAAAATTGCATCATACGATGATAGGTCATTAGGACATGACCCATCGGTTTGTTATGATAATCGAAGCAAAGAACTTATCTTAAGTTATGTTTGTTTGAGAAGAAGCACGAGTCTCCAATAAGGATCGAGTTTGTAACTCGAATGTTACGATTGAAAATCCAACATTGAGCATCACCAATAGTTAAGAAGTCTACGAGTTAGATACTCATTTGAAAGGACATAAGAGTTATGGTTGTTACCTAGGATGAAAAGATAACATATGGAGTCATTATACAAGCCCTTTTTTTGTTGATGATTCTGGGACGTAATCATCCTAAGGGGGAGATAATTGTTACCCCTGCGGATTCGGGCTAGTCAATTTAGAGATAATAAGCGTTAAAATTCAATTTTTGAAAGAAGATTATTTAGATTAAATAATCTTAACCAAAGTTATAGTATATGTCACAAAGATTCCGTACATATAAAGAACGCTGAAATCCGACTTATAACGAAAAAGTTATGACCCGTCAAAGTTTTTTTTGATTAAACCGACACGACTTCGCCTATCGTAAAAAGTAAATTTTTGACGAAATACTTTTTAGCCTTATCAATCTGAATGAAATTCGTAGTATACGTTAAACCGAGAGGTTGCATAAGAGAACGTCCAAATCTGACTTCGTTTGAGGAAGTTCCGATTTTTCTAAGATTTTGCATAACAATATACAGCCCGAAAATCGAATTTTAGATCGATCGATTTTTAGCCGACACAACCTAAATGAGAGTTGAAGATCTCGTTAATAGGAGGTCAATGGTAAAAATACATTCGAAAACGGACGTCAGATGACAAAGTTATGAATTTTTAACGGACTTTAACTATCTAAGCCTGTTAAAATATAACTTTAAAAATAAAGTCAAAATTAGCCGACGGAGTCTAAACGAAAGTTGTAGATCATGTCACTACCTATGCGTGGATATAAAGAATGTAAAAAACGGAGCTCGTATAAGAAAGTTACGGATTTTAGAAGATAATTAATTTTTAGGATTAACTAGTGAGTGACACGTGGCAAGATCTAGGCCACACCTTCTTCCCCACGGCTTTGCACAAGATCGTGACATGTGGAATGAGTACGCGCAACGTAGCTCGGAGTATTCCCATCATACTCTTCGCGTACGCCCCGCGTACGAAATTGTCGGAGCCTATATATAGAAGGCGTTTTCACTCTTTTTTGCCATACCTCTTCAACCAATTCTCTCCCAAACCTCCCAAGGTCCTAAGACCTTTTCTATAGCCCTCCCTAGGAGTTAGTAGCAAATCTGAGAGTGCCAGAAGGCCGCGAGAAGAAGAGCTTTCACTTCAGAAGTTCTGCCCGTGCAGAGCCCGATTTCTCGCTAAACCCTATGCTTACCATACTTTAAGTATAACTTATGTTTAAGTTCATTATAGTTATTATGAACCTATAAACAAGATTTAACAGTGATTCAGAGTCGTTATACTGATTGATCTATTTACGGGGATGATGTCTAGACTATGATTTAGTGAGGTTTTTAAAGTGGGATTTCCAAACAGTATACTTCGTATACCAAACGGACCCTACCTCTAATATGATCATACATGGTTGTTCCTTACTTGATAGATCATGAAAGTAGACTTTGAGTTAATGATAAATCTAGAGTAATAACTAGTCACAATAAATATTAGACTACAACTTAGTAATAATGATACTAGGTTTCGTCAAAGGAAAAGAAAATTGTTCGAAGCGAAGCGCTGCCCGAATTTTGAGTCATTTGTTTAACAAATGAGTGCATAATTACTTTCATCATAGACATAGATATGAAGTATTTAATTATAATACATGCCATATGTGCTTATTATCTGTGTTCCTGATATCTATGTTGGATGAACGATTATACATGTTTTACTTGATTTAAGCTGTATATGTATTTTTATACATATAAATATATTAGGTAAAGATGGGTAGATGAAAGATGATATAGATGATGAGAGATGAAAGATGATATAGATATTGAGAAATGAAAGATGATGAGAAGCCTTGACGTTAACGCTAATCTTGTCATCTATCATAGTATAGATGGCAACCACGGACGATTCTAGACAGTCCAGTGGAACGCTAGCAGGCTTGCAACCTGTAGGTGTTTTTGAACTACGTGTTCACCAGATGTACTCTAAAACTTTAGAAGTTACGCCTAATGGATAATATTGGCGGCTGTGCCTAATAGATAACCTTTGAACTACATGTTCACCAGATGTACTCTAAAAACCCTGGCAGCTATGGACTTAATGCCTTATGAATGAACGGTGGCAGCTATGGACTTAGTGCCTAATGGATAGCATTGGCAGTTGTGCCTAACATATAACATCGACAACTATTGACTTAGTGACTGTTAGATAAACCCTGGAAGCGATGAACTTCGTGCCTATTCCTTAAGAAAATCATTAGGAATAAATATTGAAGAATGGATGATTCTTAGGGTAGATCCATAAGAATAAAGAAGATAATGGGGATGGGTAATCGAGGTAATTGTTTGACATGAAGTATGTCAAGAAACAAATTAACTATATTATTGTAGGTTGAAAACCCTATGTACTCACCAGGTTTCCCAACCTGACCCACTCAGTTTATTTGTATGACAAGTATCGATGCGAAGATACATTACACTGAGAGAATAAAGGAGATGTAAAACATTAGTGTAAATGAATGTAAGATCTGTTTATGCTTATGTTTATTTATTGACGATGACATCCCAATGTTTTAATATAAATAAAATACATTTCTTCGAAATGCTTTGATAATATATTTATCATATTTTTAGGACAAATTCCGCAATAATATTCTTCAAAAAGGATACTCTGATTTTAAAATAAGCAAAAATAAAATTTTTAAAATGACCGTGAATTTGGGGATGTCACAGTTGGTATCAGAGCATTAGTTTAAGCGAACTAGGATTAAAGATTTATTTCTAGACTTAAACTTAGAATGCCAAGTGATGATTGTGAGATGAGTGTCTGCTATATTTAGGATGTATGTTTGAATAGACACGAGCACTAGCTTATTTAGGGGAAATGCCTAAATTGCTTTTATGTGCTAAATGATTTATGCTATAATATGTCTTATATGCTTTATGATGCTATCACATCTATGGTCTATTGCCGACTGGATCTGGAAATTTTATGTGTCAGATTTCCAAACGTTTAATTACGGTATTAGAACTGGCATATAACTTTTTGGAGTGGTAAGGAGGATTACGCGTCTAAACCTTATCTAGGAGTAGTAAGGAGGACATATTCGTTTGAGTTAAATCATTTTGTGATTTTAGTAAATAAGAACTTGGGGACTGCGAGACAATACTTGGGATGAGTATGAGTAGGTGTGAAAGGTAGTAGAAGCCTATACTACTAGAAGCACATGTCTCACACTTGGATCAGGGAAAGTCACAAGGTTACCAAGGCGTCAGTAATTGATTCCATTTTGTTCATGTATGCCGTTACCATTGTTTTGGTAATGACCAAGAAGATAATCGAAGCGATCAATAGAAGTATTTCGATCACCGTTAAAGTAAGAAGCTTGTAGCTAGGAGTGATTATATCGCATAGTAGAATGTGATTATATCGCATTAGAACACGAAGAAAGGTATATTCCATTATGGAATTTGGCTCTAAAAGACGCGAGCCTATGCATTGCATCATACGATGAGAAGTCATTAGGACATGACCCATCGGTCTGTTATGATAATCGAAGCAAAGAACTTATCTTAAGTTAAGTTTGTTTGAGAAGGAGCAGGAGTCTCCAATAAGGATCGAGCTTGTAACTCGAAGGTTGTGATTGAAAGTCCAAAATTGAGCAACACCAACAGTTAAGAAGTCCACGATTCAGATACCCATTTAAAAGGACATAAGAGTTACGTTTATTACCTAGGATTAAAAGATAACATATGGAGTCATTATACAAGCCCTATTTAGTTGATGATACCGGGACGTAATCATCCTAAAGGGAGATAATTGTAACACCCGCAGATTCGGGCTAATCAATTTAGAGATAATAAGCGTTAAAAATGACTTTTTTATAGAATATTATTTAGAGTAAATAATTTTAACCAAAGTTATAGTATATGTCACAAGGATTCCGTACATATATAGAACGCTGAAATCCGACTTATAACGAAGAAGTTATGACCCGTCCAAGTTTCGCGATTAAACCGACACGGCTTCACGTATCATAAAAAGTAAATTTTTGACGAAATAATTTTTAGCCTTAGCAATCTAAAGTAAAATTCGTAGTATACGTTAAACCAAGAGCGTGCATATGGAGAACGTCCTAATCTGACTTCGTTTGAGGAAGTCACTCATTTTTGCCACACCTCTTCAACCATTTCTCTCCCAATCCTCCCAAGGTCCTAAGACCTTTTCTGTAGCCCTCCCTATGAGTTAGTAGTGAGTCTCGAACCGGCAGAATACCCCGAGAAGAAGAGCTTTCGACTCAGAAGTTCTGACCGCGCAGAGCCCGGTTTCTCGCTAAACCCCCTTGTAAGTGAGTTATGCTTACCATACTTTAAGTATAACTTATGTTTAAGTTCATTATCATTATTATGAACCTATAAAAAAGATTTAACAGTGATTTAGAGTCATTATACTGATTGATCTATTTACGGGGATGATGTCTAGGCTATGATTTAGTGAGGTGTTTAAAGTGAGATTTCCAAACAGTATACTTCGTATACCAAACGGACCCTACCTCCAATATGATCCTACCTGGTTGTTCCTTACTTGATAGATCATGAAAGTAGACTTTGAGTTAATGATAAATCTAGATTAATAACTACTCACAATAAATCTTAGACTAAAACTTAGTAATAATGATACTAGGTTTCGTCAAAGAAAAAGAAAATTGTTCGAAGCGAAGCGCTGCCCGAATTTCGAGTCATCTGTTTAACATGTGAGTACATAGTTACTTTCATCTTACACATAGATATGAAGTATTTAATAATTATACATGCTACATGTGCTTATTATCGGTATTCCCGATATCTATGCTAGATGAACGATTTATACATGTTTTACTTGATTTAAACTGTATATATATGTATTTTTATACTTAAAAAGATATTGGGTAAAGATGGGTAAATGAAAGATGATAGATGATGACATATGAAAGATGATATAGATATTAAGAGGTGAAAGATGATGAGAAGCTTGACGTTAACGTTGATCTAGTCATCTAGTAGAGTATATATGACAATCACAGACGATTCTAGACAGTCCAGTGGAACACTAGTAGGCTCGCAACCTATAGGTGTTTTTGAACTATGTGTTCACCAGATGTACTCTAAAAATCCTGGCAGCTGCTCCTAATGGATAATATTGTCAACTTTGCCTAATAGATAACCTTTGAACTACGTGTTCACCAAATGTACTCTAAAAACTCTAGCAGCTATGGACTTAGTGCCTTATGAATGAACGTTGGCGGCTATGGACTAAGTGCCTAATGGATAGCATTGGTAGCTGTGCCTAACACATAACATTGGTAGCTATGGACTTAGTTTCTATTAGATAAACCCTGGCAGTGATGGACTTCGTGCCTATTCTTGAGGAAAATCCTTAGTAATAAATATTGAAGAATAGATGGTTCTTAGTGTAGATCCTTAAGAATAAAAAAGATAATGGGGATGGGTAATCGGGGTAATTGTTTGACATGAAGTATGTGAAGAAACAAATTAACGATATTATTGTCGGTTGAAAACCCTATGTACTCACTAGGTTTCCCAACCTGACCCACTCGGTTTATTTTTATTACAGGTATCGATGTGAAGATACATTACACTGAGAGAATAAAGGAGATGTAAATCATTAGTGTAAATGAATGTAAGATCTGTTTATGCTTATGTTTCTGTATTGACGATGACATCCCAATGTTTTAATATAAATGAAATACATTTCTTCGGAAATGCTTTGATAATATATTTATCATATTTTTGGGACGAATTCCACAATAGTATTCTTCAATAAGGATACTATGATTTTAAAATAAGCATAAATAAAATTTTTAAAATGACTGTGAATTTGGGGATGTCACACACAAAATAGCACAAAATACCACAAAATCCTCAACTCCCTCCGGAAGGGTCAATACCGGGGCCTCAAATAACCTCTGTCATAGAGTCTCGAATGTCGTCTGCTGCTCAGGGCCCTATCGAAAATCTACTCCCTTCCTCGTCAGACGAGTGAGAGGTACCACGATCTTGGAGAAGTCCTGAATAAATCTCCGATCATACCCCACCAAACCTAAGAAACTCCTTATCTCTGATGGAGATTTCGGAACCTCCCACTACATTATGACCTCGATCTTGGAAGCGTCGACCAAAATCCCGTCTTGGTTAACGAGATGTCCCCGGAACTTGACCTCTCATAACCAAAACTCACACTTCGAGATCTTGGCGTACAACGGTTCCTGTCTCAATACTCCCAAAAGCTCTCGAAGGTGCTCCTCGTGCTGCCCTCTAGTCTTGGAATACACCAATATATCATCAATGAACACAATAACAGATCTATCGAGCATCGGCCTGCGCACCCGATTCATTAAATCCATAAACACTGCAGGCACATTGGTGAGCCCAAATGGCATCACCACGAACTCGTAATGCCCTTAACGAGACCGAAACAAGGTCTTCTCCACGTCCTCCTCTCTCACCTTCACCTGGTGATACCCCGACCTCAAGTCGATCTTGGAGAACCAAGATGCACCCTATAAATGATCAAAGAGATCATCAATCCGTGAAAGGGGATAATGGTTCTTCACCGTCAACTTGTTCAACTCCCGGTAAACAATGCACATCCAGTGTAAAGCATCCTTTATCTTGACGAACAGTATCAGCGCTCCCCATGGAGAACTAATTGGTCTGATGAACTACTTGCCTAACAGCTCATGAAACTAAGAGGACAACTCCTGCATCTCAGGTGGTTCCAAGCGGTACGACGCCTTGGCAATCGGAGCCGCACCGGGCACTAGATCAATCCTGAACTCAACCTGCCTCTCGGGAGGCACATCGGGTAACTCCTCCGGGAGTATATCGACAACTCCGTAACAAATGGCATATATGAAACTGAGACTTGTTCCCCCCACTCGAGTATCAACAACATAAGCCAGATACTCGCACACCCATGCTGAATATACTATCGAGGCCCTGCTGCCGAACAAAAACCTGAACCAACACCAGTATCCTCTCCATGGATAACCAGTTCTCCCCCACTTGGGGTTCTAACTACTACTCACTGGCCTTTGCAATCGATCATGGTACCAAACCTGCTCAGCCAATCCATCCTCACTATCATGCATCAATCGGGTAAGGCATCCCAAAGATCTCCAATACATAACCCTGGTACACTCTGGATGTAGAGACCACGTGTTCGTTGGCGATAGAAACCCACAACGGACACTCCAAATTGCAAATGGGCATATCAAAATCTCTACTAAAGGAATGAGACACGAAGGAGCAACTCGTTCCCGAGTCGAACAACATAAGAGTAGGCAAAGAGTTCACTAAGAATGTACGTATTGGAAATATAGATATAAGCACACCATACAGTAATCGACAGAATAATAAACAGAAATATACCAGTCACGACATCTGGCGCTATCTTGGTCTGCTCGGCAGTAAGCTAAAAAGCATGGCCCCGAGCCATCGGAGGCTCCGCCCTACCCTAGCTCCCATCGGTAATCCCCAGAGTGGCTGGCGCTGGGGCCTGCGTTGGCTTGGCGGCGAGCAATGGACAATTGACCTTCACATGTCCAACCTGATCATAGTGGTAGCAAATCCTGGTACTCGAAACTAGGACCGGCTGGCGAAAATCCCTAACATAGTGTCCCTCCTTGCCACATTTGTGGAATCTAGAAGTAAACCAACAAGGATCCTTATGAACCTTGCTGCACTACCCACAAGTTCCGTCCCTTTGACTCCTAGATCTCCCATCAGCGGCCTTGAACCGCTTCACAGTAGGTTGTGACTACACGGGGGCCAATTGACGAATGTCCGTCTTGAGCATGCTCAAGTACCGGGTCATCTGAGCTTGCTCAGAAGCAGCAAACTTAGGACCAAACATAGAGCTCTCTGTAAACATCTTGGTGAACTCCATCACCGACTCAGTCCCTTGCCTTAGATCCAAGTACTCCGGAGCCAACCTCTACCGCTCCACTAAAGGTACATATCTCCAACAGAACATCTAAGAGAACTGCTCCCAAGTCACAACATCTCTCTGCTCTAGAGAGTATGAGCTAGTCACTAATCTCCACCAATCCTTCGCTCCAGACCTAAGAAGGTTCAGAGCGCACTTGACCTTCTGGTCAACTGGACAGGAGCAAGTAAAGAAAGATCCCTTTACATCTATCCACCTCATGGCAATGATCAGATCCTGGACCCCATCAAACACCTGGGGCTTCGTGTTGTCGAAGTCCTGATACCGGAAGGCTCTCCCAACGCCAATCCCTGTCACAGCGACGACCGCAGTGGCTGCAGCAGCAGCAGTCTCAGAAAGTGCAACGTATCGGTCATCAAAGAACTCCATCATAGCGGTCTTGATAGAACCAAACAACTCTGTTATCTACCCATGGATAATAGAAACAACCTCCTCCTGAATGATCTCCTTAACCTGGTCCTCATACAATCCTGGCCACCCGCTCCGAATCCTGATCCAGATCCTGTCTCAAATCGTCTCGTAACCACCATACTGAAAATAAACCAGAGAGATATCATATAAAACGCATATCATACCATAAGAATCATTCCCCAACAAAACCCTCGGGGTTGTGACTTCCCTGTTATACGTACGGGTCCCGTGCTTCCAGTAGCACGGGCCCATACTACCTTACGCATCTACACGTATTTGTCCTAGATGATCATCATAACAACCCTAAAAGCACTCACTAGAATACGCATGCAACCTATTCTCACATCCTAGAGAAAGGATAAAAATCCCTTGACTGGTCGGCTGACCCCACATAACTCATCCATGAAACTTCAATCAACCCTGCAACACTCGTGCATGCTAATCATACATAACACTGGATCCTATAGACAGTCGAATACTTGATTCTACTCTAAGCCCAAAACTAGACAAGGAATAGGAAATAAGGCCAAATCAAACATTCTCAAGGTATAAAATCTTAGTTATGTACAATTTGATTCATACACAAAGCAACTACAGTAATGATGTCAATTTCATGTAAGTGAGAAACCCTAGGCTATCAGGCATCATATAATCAGACAATTCTATAATTCAATTCCCGAAGATCTGTAGCCTATCACTAGCATGTTGTTCTACCATAACACAATATCAAATAACAGTGTGGTAACTTGGGGTTTACTTACTGGCTCCGGCTGATCGTACACATCACATCCTTTCTTAATCATTTTTTTAAAACAATTTTGAAAATCTTTTTTAAAAATTTTGCAGTTCCTCAGTTTGAGGTTGGATTCACACGGATGTTCTTCCAATTCGTTCAAACCAAGGCTCTGATACCAACTTGTAACATCACAAAAATCACAACAAATTTAAATTTTTTAAAACAACCCAAAATCATAAAATGTTTACAAATCATTGTTTCCAAATTGTTTATCAATATCATAGTATCCCAAAATCAATAAGCCATAAACAGAGGATGTGTACGGTCATGCCTTCGCCTTCCTGAGATCATTAGAAGTACATGAAACAATAAACTAGACCGTAAGTCAAAGATTAGTGAGTTCCCCCAAAGTACCACCACATAAACATAACAAACAACAACATGCATAAATGAGCCTTCAACCTGACTGGACCGCCTCTCAGGGCCTATAGCCTATCTGGACCGCTCTCAGTGCCTTCGGCATGACTGGACCACCTCGTAGGGCCTACAACCCATTCAGACCGCTCTCCAGGCCTTCGGCTTGACTGGAGCGTCTCGCAGCGCCTACAATGTATCCGGACCGCCCAGGGTATCTTGGCCTTCAGCACAAAGTAGGACCGCCTCAACCCAACCCAACATAACATGTCGACATATACATATAAATAAACATATAACCAGTCAATCAGATAAACAAACATATCTACCAATCACTACCGTATGCTACTATCCTATATTCCAGGATATCGATCTCAAAAATCTCTACAACATAATCACATCATATCATACTATATTATAAAGGAAACATTTTTCCTTTCACCACATTCATTTGAAACTCCCATGACTTTTCAATTTCTTTCTAATAATAATTATAAATTGGTTAATAAGGTTAAATAAATATCAAACCTAAAGTGTAATCACATATAAACTAAATTTTAATATTAAAATAATATATTTACTTCTACTTATTAAGTGAATTTTTTTAATTTTTAACATATTATACTTAGTTTATTAGTTTTAATATATTGTCGGATGTAAACCATTATCATTTAAAGATGCAATTTTGGAACAATTTGTATAAAATACTTCAATTATTAATTTGAATGTAACATTACAGGGTCAACTTAAATATAAATTTTAGTTTAACTTAACCAACCCAAAGAATATTTTGTAAATAGTTAAAAATGATTAATTGTAGTGTTTTTTTAATAATTATTATAAGTTGGTTAATAACGTTAAATAAATTTCAAACCTAAAGTGTAATCATAAATATACTAAATTTCAATTTTAAAATAATAACTTTACTACTACTTATAAAGTTATGTCTTTAACTTTTAACATATTATACTTAATTTCTTAGATTTAATATGTTGTTGTATGCAAACCATTATCAGTTTAAAGCTACAACTTTTTAACAGTTTGTACAAAATACTTAAATTGTTATTTTAAATATAACATTACAATGTCAACTTAAATATAAATTTCAGTTCCACTTAAAAAGACAAAAAATTATTTTGTAAATAGTTAAAAGTGATAAATTTTAGTGATAAATGCAAAAACTAAATTGTAATCTCAGTTTAACTAAACTATTTCCTAAAGATATTTTTATAATCATTAAAAGTTTTCAAATAAGTAACTTAAAATAATTTACAATAACAATAGTTAAAAATAACTCTATATAAATGATTGACTAAACTTCACAAATGGTCCCTGCGGTTTGCTCAAAATTGCCACTTTGGTCCAAAAAAGTTTTGACTAGCACCACAGGTCCAAAGTTTTCATTTTGTTGCGATTTTAGTCCAATTTGATTTAGAAATATTTAAAATGACGGATTTACCCTTTGTACTTTCTTTTTCTATTTTTTTATTTATTTAAATGTTTTTTCTGATTAAAAGAAAAATAAAAAAGAATCTCTCTCTCTCTCTCTCTCTCTCTCTCTCTCTCCATTTTCGTTCCAGTCAAGTACAACAACCCCAAACATCCTCGACCCTTACTCTTTCCTCCCCTCATCTCTCACACGTTGACCTCGACGGAAGAAATAAACAGAAGCGGCAGGAGTCGCCGGAACGAGCACCACCGGCTGCCACCGTTGTTCTCAGCCCAATCCGCCCTCCCCCTTTCGTGACTCATTGCCATCAAACACCCCAACGTCGCTGCTGCCTTCCACCTATTGCCTCCGTTCAAGCATTCACCTGTCATGCGCTGCAATCAGTCACCAATCTACCACCTCCCATTCCTTTGTATCCACAACATATATGCACATCATTAGATCGAACTCCTTCTACATAGCTTCAGATCAAACCTATTACTGCACCCACAATTAGAGATATCACCCCATTATTTTACCCTCATCTACCAACAGCTCCCCACCCATGTACAAACCACTTTTGAATTCGATTTGTTCAGATACAAAAAAGGAAAACACCACCGGTTACCTGTGACCTAAAATCAAAATCAATCTTGAAACATTAACCAAATTGAATCATCCATTGAAAATACATCAAACGAACTGGGTCAACAAAGATCAGAGAGATAGAAAGGAGCAAATCAACTAGATGAAAGAGTGAAGGACATGGATTCCACAATCGTCACTTAATATGAATCAATTTCTGATGTGAACCCTAAACCTAAAATTGATTTTTGCAGATGTAGGGATGATCTTCACCAAAACGAATCTCTCAATCGTAACAATCAAGACAAATTCCACAACAATTGCTAAATCTAAAGGGTAGGAAACTGTAATTTGCTGACCACCGCCTTCGCCTTTACCGAGAAATCCAAAAATCGACATCAAGCCAGTGGTGCTCGTCGATTCTCACGAGGTTTGAGATCTAAAGAGTATGTCGACCCAATCACTTTGGGGTTTTCCTTCACGATGGATGGTAACCACAGGAAGTGGGTTTGCCTCTCGGTGGTCACCACAGTAACACCACCCTTGGTGGTGTTTGTCCTCGGCGGTGAATGAAGAGGAATGGTAGTAGGTGGTGGTGGTTCTTGGTTTGAATAAGGAGGAGGATGGAGGAGGTCGTGAAACGGCGGTATTGGCTGGTGAGATACGAACGAGAGGGAGAGATGTTTTGAGTGAGGGAGGGTTATATGTTTCTAGAGAGAGAGAGAGAGAGAGAGCTATTTCTTTTTAATTTTTATTTTAATCAGAAAAATATTTAAATAAATAAATAAAATTGAAAAATAAAAAAGCATAAGGGCAAAACCGTCATTATAAAAATATTTAAAGCAAATTGGACCAAACTCGCAAGAAAATGAAAAGTTGGGACCTCTAGTGCTAGTCCAAATCTTTTTGGACCAAAGTGGCAATTTTCAGCTAACTATAGGGACTATTTGTGCAGTTTTGTCTAAATGATTGTATTGTTACCTTTAAAATCAAAAAACAATGTTTGATGTTTTAAATAATTATAATGATAAAAATTAAAACATTAAGCAAATAAATTTTAAAAAATTAATTAACAATAACAACAACTATAAATAACATTAAACCATATATTATATAATTTTATTCATGTATAACTCGCGGGTAGAAGTCATTCAAACGATTGTGATTATGCAGTTATAATAGATGTATATATTATCATATAATTCAAAATAATCAATACATTATATCAATTTAGTATACAAATTATTATATCAAATTTAACAACAACGTTATTGCTATATTAAAAAAAACATATATTTGTAAAGACTTCAACTATATAGTTGTTTATGCACAACGCGCGTGCATTCGCCTAGTCATTATAATTATCATTTCATTATATAATATCATATCATATCATACTATATTATAAAGGAAGCATTTTTCCATTCACCACATTTATTTAAAACTCCCATGCATTTTCCTTTCACCACATTCATTTGAAACTCTCATGACTTTTTAATTTATTTCTAATAATAATTATAAGTTGGTTAATAAGGTTAAATAAATATCAAACCTAAAGTGTAATCATATATAAACTAAATTTCAATATTAAAATAATATATTTACTTCTACTTATAAAGTTATGTTTTGTTAACTTTTAACATATTATACTTAATTTATTAGTTTTAATATATTGTTGGATGTAAACCATTATCATTTTAAAGATACAATTTTGGAACAATTTGTATAAAATATTTAAATTATTAATTTGAATATAACATTACAAGGTCAGCTTAAATATAAATTTTAGTTTAACTTAAACAACCCAAAGAATATTTTGTAAATAGTTAAAAATGATTAATTGTAGTGTCTTTCTAATGATGATTATAAGTTGGTTAATATGGTTAAATAAATTTCAAACCTAAAGTGTAATGATAAAATATACTAAATTTCAATTTTAAAATAATATCTTTACTTCTACTTATAAAGTTATGTCTTTAACTTCTAACATATTATACTTAATTTATTAGATTTAAAATGTTGTTGTATGTAAATCATTATCAGTATAAAGCTACAACTTTTGAACAGTTTGGACAAAATACTTAAATTTTTAATTTAAATATAACATTACAATGTTAACTTCAATATAAATTTTAGTTCTACCTAAATAACCAAAGAATATTTTGTAAATAGTTAAAAGTGATAAATTGTAGTGATAAATGAAAAAACTAAATTGTAATCTCAATTTAACTCAAATATTTCCTACAGATATTTTTATAATCATTAAAAGTTTTCAAATAAATAGCTTAAAATAAATGACAATAACAATAGTTAAAAATAACTCTATATAAATGATTATATTGTTACCTTTAAAATCAAAAAACAATGTTTGATGTTTTAAATAATTATAATGATAGAAATTAAAACATTAAGCAAATAATTTTTAAAAATTTATTAACAATAACAACAACTATAAATAACATTAAACTATATATTATATTTAATTTTATTCAACTGTAACTCACGGATAGAAGTCATTCAAGCGATTGAGATTATGCAGTTATAATAGATGTATATATTATCATATAATTCTAAATAATCAATATATTATATCAACTTAGTATATATGAATTATTATATCAAATTTAACAACAACGTTATTGCTATATTTAAAAAAAATATATATTTGTAAAGATGAAAGACCCTCACTTTCGTATTTATGAAAGACCCAAACTTTCATACTTGACAATATAGTTACTCCAAAACATGCTACTTGCATATTCATAAAAACAATATTTTACATTTTTAAAGAGGTTACAAACTACTGGATACAAACCGACTATTTTAAAATGTTATATATTACATAACTTCCCAGGATTCTATAGTTTTATACATATGGGAGTGCAAAATACAATAGTTTCAAACTATTCATAAGCTTCTATCAATACAATAGTTCAAACTATTCAAAAATCTTCTACCAGTATATAACTATACTGGATGCTTATCTCCTGCAATTTGTTAAACATTGAGAGGGTAAGCGGTGACGCTTAGTGAGTTCAATAATAGATACAATATAACGTTATGCCATATATATACCTCAATATGGCAGAAGCAAAGAGGAACAAAGAACAACAAGGGCATATGTGATTCATGTGACAAACTTTCCATATCAATAATTGATTTGATTCAAAGATATACAATCAATGAGACATAACAATTTCCATACTTGATATACATCAATAAAGCTTTGGCCCAAATGGCACAGAAGACATACAACTTCAGATTAACATTTTGGTAGATTTCAGGCTTATAGCCCTGTCTAACCTTCTGCTAATACCATAGAATAGAAATCATTCTCTTACGGAGACATGTTCTACATGGCCAGAGGCTACATACCAGTACCAACGTGAATCTAAGTCCTTTCACTGATCACATGGTCAGAGGTATTTCTTTGCTATTAAAAAAATAGCGAATAATATAACACGGGAAAATAACCCGGAATAATAACACTGAAAAGCACGTAGCACATATAACACATAACATACAATTGTTCCTATATATTAAACTCACCGTGAAATAACCGGGGGATAAAATATTAATTTTGGCAGCACTTCGGCTCTAAATATAACTTTCTTCGTTGAAAACCGAGAGTTTTCTTGATAACCGGGCTCTGCGAAGGTAGAGCTTCAAAACCGAAAAGATAAATTTTTTGGGCTTCTCGGGCACTTCGTGGCGTATTCCGGGGGTTATAATCGTTACCGGGGCTTCGGGGAAAGTCGGGATGAAAGAAATATATGTTAAGGGGTGAAATTTGCCAATTTTCTAACATTTTCTCGGGAGGGTTCGCAGGCACTATTTATAGTGCGAGGGTTGGATCCGAAGCGAGAGGGAGAGACAGGTGGCTGCGAGGCTCGGACCAGCTGGCTGCTTCAGCGAGGCTCAGATGCGAGGGTCGGAACAGCTGGCTCGCAGACGGCAGCTTCAGATTTGACCCAACTTCGGTCCAATGGGCAGGCTCCATGTAGGTGCAAGGGTCATCCGAGGGGTGTCTCATGCGAAGGTGTCCGAAGATTAGTGGACCTCGGACTTGGCTGAAGAGGTACCTGAAACAAAACTGTAAACTGTAAGCACAAAGCTTAGTGAGTTCCCCCCATCGTCCACATACCATACAATCATATAGCATACATACTGCCAGGCATTTCTGGGGTGCCCGACCTACCCGATACGGCCATTCTGGGGTGCCGACCTACCCGTGCGGCTATTCTGGGGTGCCGTCCTACCCGTGTCAAGCCATTCTGGGGTGCTGACCTACCCATGTCGAGCCATTCTGGGGTGCTGACAACCCTTCGGTCCTACAACCGAACCTCGGGGACTATTTCACCCCCTACTACTACTGTCACATATATCATAGCAATATCTACTGTCAGACATATTTGGGGTGCCGACCTACCCTTTGGTCCTAACAACCGAATCTCGGGGACCATTCCCCCCTCTACTACCTCTATCTCGTATAACATATCATGCTAGCAGCTAAACATATCATAACATACTGTTAGGCATATCTGGGGTGCCTAACCTACCCTTCGGTCCTAACAACCGAATCTCTATCACTATCACATATCATATCACGCTAGCATATAACATATCAGGTAGTACAAACACATATGAATATCACAAAGACAAACATCTATCATACGATCCCTACTGGTGGGCCGGAATTGTGGTCGTAGACCCACCGCTACTGGAAGGTAACTCACCTCGTAGTAGCTGCTGATCTGTGCGGGAGCTCTTTGTCTGCTGCAGCTGCTCCGGAAATCCTCCGGCTATAAATCCCACAAAACACACAATCAGAGTCTGATATCTACTCTTTGGGTAAAATGACCATTTTACCCCTGATCAAGTCAAGTCAAAGTCAAAGTCAACTTCCAGTTGACCTGACTCGCCGAGTTGGCTAGCCAACTCGCCGAGTCCCTAACCTTCCATTTGTCCTTATCCACGACTCTACTCGTCGAGTTGGGCCGTCAACTCGACGAGCTCTTCTCTCATATGAACGTCACAAGAAAACTCATCCGACTCGCCGAGTTGATGGACAACTCGTCGAGTCCTCCTTCATCTGATGAACAAGATCTGTCCTCGACTCGCCGAGTTGATGAACAACTCGTCGAGTTCTAAGAAGATTGCCTTGGACTCGCCGAGTCCAAGAACGGACTCGCCGAGTCCAGTCTTGACCAATTCCATACAGTTGATTTAAATGGGATCTAGCACACCAAAACCATAGATCTGGCCTCCTAATGTCCATTTTATATGTAAAGTTCCAAACTTGATGCACATGCATGGGGTTTTAGCTTAAAAATCCACATAAAGTGTCCTACAATGTGCATGGGGCTCTCATGGCCCTAAAATTGGCACCTTTATGCCATGAAACCCCTCTTAAGGCCCAGATCTGAAGTCAAAACCCACTCCACACTTCCAATACCAAAACATGACTTAGCAATCCAAAGAAATCCCAAGTTAAAGATGAATAACACATAGATGAGTCAAGACAGGGGCATTATACCTTGAAGCTGCTGAAAATGAAGTAAAATCTCTGGATCTACTGTCCCCAACTCAGGTTCCAAGCTCCTTTCTTCCTTCCAAGCTGTACAACCACACAAGAACACCAAAAATGGCCTCAACAATGCACAAACGGCTAGGGTTTCAATGAGAAGTGTTTTGGGAGCATAAGGGACAATATGGCCGTCATATCATTGCTTAAATAGGGTGCAAACCCTCGGATTAGGGTTTTTGGTCCGAACAACACCTACTCGCCGAGTCCGGGACCCGACTCGCCGAGTTCATCACTTAAGTCCTGCGTCCCTTCTCGCTTCTACTCGGCGAGGTGGTCCTTCAACTCGCCGAGTCCAAGGCCAAAATGCAAAATATTTAAAGAACTAATAAAAAGAATACGTACCAAGAACCAGGTGCTACAAATCTCCCCCACTTATTTTAGACTTCGTCCTCGAAGTCTGCTGTTCGTTCCTGAAACAGCTCGGGGTAATGCTCCATCATCTCGTCCACCGGCTCCCAAGTCCACTCCGACCCCTTCCGGTGTTGCCATTGCACCTTCACGAGTTCCACTCTCTTGTTCCTCAAATCCTTCGACTTCCGGTCGAGAATCGCCACAGGCCGCTCAATGTAGTTCAGGCTATCATCAACCTGAATATCCTCTAGGGGCACCACTGCTGAGTCGTCCACCAGGCACTTCCGCAGCTGGGAGACGTGGAAAGTGTTGTGGATCTGATTGAGTTCGGCTGGCAGATCCAGCCTGTACGCCACCTTGCCCACCCGGGCTACAACCCTGAACGATCCAATGTACCTTGGGCCCAACTTGCCCCGCTTCCTGAATCGGATGATGCCTTTCCAAGGCGACACCTTCAGGAGAACCATATCCCCGACCTGGAACTCCAGGTCCGAACGACGCTTGTCGGCATAACTTTTCTGCCGACTCTGAGCAGTCTGAAGCCTGCTTCGGACCTGCTGAATCCTCTCCGTCATCTTGAGCACCACTTCGGTGCTCCCCATGACTCTCTGGCCAACCTCGCCCCAACATATCGGGGTCCTGCACCTCCTCCCATACAACATCTCGAAGGGAGGACGGTCGATGCTCGCGTAGTAACTATTGTTGTAGGAGAACTCTGCCAATGGAAGGTAGGTATCCCAACTACCTCCGAAGTCTAAAACACATGCCCGCAGCATATCCTCCAGAGTCTGGATGGTCCGCTCGCTCTGGCCATCCGTCTGCGGGTGAAAGGCGATGCTGAAATGCAGACGAGTACCCAACTCGTCGTGGAATTTCTTCCAAAACCTGGAAGTGAACCGCACATCCCTATCTGAAATCACCGAAACTGGCACTCCATGTCGCGCCACCACCTCTCTGATATAGATATCGGCCAATTTCTCGGCCGAGATGCTCTCCTGAATCGGGATAAAGTGGGCGCTCTTGGTCAATCGATCGACGATGACCCAAATCGAATCCACTCCCCGCGCGGTCCTGGGAAGCTTGGTGATAAAACCCATCGTAATATCCTCCCATTTCCACAGCGGAATATCCAACGGCTGCATCTTGCCGTGTGGTCTCTGATGCTCGGCCTTGACCTTCCTGCAGGTCAAGCACCGCTCCACGTACCATGCCACATCCCGCTTCATGCAGGGCCACCAATAGTCAAGACGAAGATCCCTATACATCTTCGTCGCCCCGGGATGAATGGAGAATCGGGATTTGTGCGCCTCCTCCATCAAAACCTGGCGCACGCCTCCGTGGTATGGAACCCACACCCTGCGGTGTAGCGTCAATAATCCCCTGCTGTCATAGTCGAAGGAGGAAACCTGACCCACTATACGCTCACTCTTTCGATATTCCTCCTTCATAGCCTCCTGCTGGGCCTCTCGGATCTGCTCCAATAACGGGGTCACTACTGTCATCCGCATGCAGATATCTCTGATCGGTGCCGCCTTGCGGCTAAGCGCATCGCCCACCACACTGGCCTTCCCCGGATGGTAAAGGATCTCACAATCGTAATCCTTCATCACGTCAAACCACCGACACTGCCTCATGTTTAGATTCGGCTGATCCATGAGGTACCTCAAGCTCTTGTGGTCCGTGTAAATCGTACAACGAACCCCATAGAGGTAATGACGCCAAATCTTGAGGGCGAACACAACAGCCCCCAGCTCCAAATCATGCGTCGGGTAGTTCGCCTCGTGAGGCTTCAGCTGCCTCGAAGCGTAAGCGATAACATGCCCTCTCTGCATCAATACTGCGCCCAAGCCTGAGATGGACGCATCACAGTACATGTCGAGATCCTCCATGCCCTCTGACAGGGCTAAGATTGGCGCCTCGCACAATCTCTGTCTCAGTGTCTCGAATGCAGCCTGCTGCTCAGGCCCCCAACGAAAGACCACGGCCTTCCTCGTTAGCCTGGTCAGGGGTAAGGCTATCTTGGAGAAATCCTGGATGAATCTCTGATAGTAGCCAGCTAATCCCAGGAAACTCCGAATCTCAGATGGAGACTTCGGAACCTCCCATCTCATCACGGCCTCCACCTTGGCCGGATCTACCGAAATCCCGTTCTGGTTGACAAGGTGCCCAAGAAACTGCACCTCGCGCAACCAGAACTCACACTTGGAGAACTTGGCATACAAGTTCTCCCTCCTCAAAGTCTCTAGAACCTCTTGCAGATGCTCCTCGTGCTCCTCCTGCGTCTTGGAGTAAACCAAGATATCATCAATAAACACTATCACTGACCGGTCTAACATCGGTCTACACACGCGGTTCATGAGGTCCATGAACGCGGCAGGAGCATTGGTGAGCCCGAAAGGCATCGCCACGAACTCATAGTGGCCATAACGCGTCCGAAACGCCGTCTTCTGTACATCCTCCTCTCTGACCCTCATCTGATGATACCCTGAACGCAAATCAATCTTGGAGAACCAAGATGCCCCCTGTAGCTGGTCAAAGAGGTCGTCAATCCTTGGGAGTGGGTAACGGTTCTTCGCCGTTACCTTATTCTGCTCCCTATAGTCTATACACATACGATGTGACTCGTCCTTCTTCTTCACAAACAGAATCGGGGCTCCCCAAGGCGAACTACTCGGCCTGATGAATCCCTTGTCTAGCAGCTCCTGCAGCTGCGTAGACAACTCCTGCATCTCGGGAGGAGCCAACCGATATGGTGCCTTGGCTATCGGAGCCGCACCAGGAACTAGGTCGATCCTGAACTCTACCTATCGCTCCGGAGGTATCCCTGGCAACTCCTAGGGGAATACATCCGCGAACTCTCGTACTACGGGTACATCGCCCACCGTCACCCTACCCGCCTCCCGGGTATCCATAACATACGCGACATAACCTGCGCAACCCTGCTGAAGGTAACGCCTAGCTCTCGCTACAGAACACAAAGCTGGTCCTTGCTGTGGCCTTTCGCCCTGAATCACTAACTCTCCCCACCTGGGGTCCTAACTCGCACTAGCTGCTGTGCACAATCGATCACCGCCCCGTTGGGGCTTAGCCAATCCATACCGATAATCACCTTGTTCCCCCGTAAAGGTATGGGAACCAGATCCACCAGGTAGCGCTCCTCAAATAATCTCAGCACACAATCTCGGAAGACCTCAGATGCTTGCACTGATCGGTCGTCCGCAATCTCGACCTCTAGAGGGCAATCCAACATGCCCGAAGACTCAGAAAACTTCTTGCTAAGCGCAAGAGAAACAAACGATCGGGTAGCACCCGAATCAAACAATACCTGAACTGGGATACCGTTCACATGGAACGATCCTAAACAGAGCACATATCAATATCATAAACATCATATAAATAAATCAGAGGGAAAGAATCATACCCGTCACCACATCGGATGCGGCGCGTGCCTCCTCGGTAGTCAGCTGAAATGTCCGACTCCTCACCACCGGAGCCTCTGCCTTGCCCTGCCGGCCATCTGTAATCCGCAGGGTCGCTGGAGCTGGCGCCTTCACTGGCGCTGCTGCTGCTGTCAACTGAGGGCAGTTGGCCTTCTTGTGGCCCCTCTGGTTGCAGTGGAAACACAGCAACTCAGACGTCTGAATAACAGGTGCAGGGGCGGTACAATCCCTGCTGAAGTGCCCCATCTTGCCGCACTTATAGCAGCCCGATGACCCCAATCTACATGCCCCCTCATGTGGCCTGCCGTATTTCCTGCAGCGGCCCGGTCCTGACTGGCCTTTCGGCCTACCATCTGATCCCTTGGGCTTCTTTCCCGAAGCCCCTATCGTCTGTCCCTCCTCTGCCTTCCTCTTCCGGATGTGCTCCAGATCTATCTCCCTCTCCCTTGCCCTGGCAATCATAGAATCCAGGGTAGGGCAAGCTGAAAAACTGACATGCTCCCGAATGTCGGCTCGCAACATGTCATGGTAGCGGGTCCTCCTCATATCCTCATCACCCGCATACTGGGGTACCAGTAACGCCCTCTCCCGGAACTTGGCGGTGATCTCCGCCACAGTCTCCGTCGTCTGCCTCATATCCAAAAACTCCCTGGCCAGCTGTTGAAGCTCTACAGCTGGCGCAAACTCTGCTCTGAACCGGGTCACAAAGTTCGGCCATGTCGTAGCCTCAACAGCCGAGGCTCCCAATGAGTCACCAACAGACTCCCACCAATCTCTAGCTCTGTCTCTCAAACACCCTGCTGCATATCTCACCTTCGACCCCTCGGGGCAGAAGCTGGTCAGCTGCGCAAACTCAATGTCTGCAATCCATCGTCTGGCCACAATGGGGTCCTTCGCCCCGTGGAAGTCCGTCGCACCACTGCTCCTGAAGTCCTTAAAGGACAGTGTGCAAGATCCTGACTGGCCAGATGCCATGTCACTCCTGAACGCCCTGAGGCGGTCCTCCATCAGCTCAACTATCCCTTCCTTGATCGACCCGAAAATGATGGGGGTCGACTCAAGGATGCCTCTGGTGATCTCTGACGCGATGAACTCGCGTAGCCTCTCATCCACTGGTTCGGGACCTGAACCCGGACCCGATCCCTCTCCCAAACTGCCAACTGTTGGCCTCGAACGTAGTACCACCATTCTGCAATACATAACGACAACTGTCAGTGGTACTGATACATCTTAGAGGGATCACATCTACTGCAAGGTTCCTGGTCTCGCCTCAGCCTTCCTCAATTCAACTACGGATCCTCTGCTTCCAGTAGTACGGGCCCATACTACCTTCCATATTTATCCGTACTTTCCTCAAGAACTGCCTTGACTCCACCAAGTCCCTTCTACTACTACTGCTGATCTCATGCTACCCTCATCCTAGGCTTGCCCTAGGTAACCACCAACCCACTCTCCGTCATCAGCTGCATAAGAAGTCCCTGCTTTCTTCCCCTAACTAGCTCGCGAATACTATTACATATTACTCAGACTAGATAATTCTTCGAATGAGAGATCCTACCCTACAACGGTTGGACTCAAACAAGAGCTGCAAAATAGGGCTAGACCCAACCTTCTGGAATTATTTAGTCCTTGCAATATGTAACTTAACGTATTCGTTTACTAGTTAGTGAAAGAACGCTAGAACTCCTAAAAGCACAAAGCAAGCAGCATTCAGACAAAGGAAACTACTCAAGCAAATCTATTTTCATAACAAGAAACTGTACTAGCATACAATGCTAAGCTCATACTATCAGGCATAACCTAAACAGGCTATCCTACTGCTGTCTACTCAATACTAGCATGTAATTCTCATAAAGCTGAAGCACATAAAGCAGGCACATAAGGCATCATTCCTAGATCCTTAGTCCTATTCTAGCATGCAGTTCTACTGAAACTGGTAAATCATAACATGAACTTGTATGGGTACTCTAGGGAAAACTTACTTGAGCTCGGCCGGTCGCGCACATCACACACCTTGTTCTTTCTCAAAACTCTTTTACTTAGCCTTTAGAAAATCATTTCTTTATAACAATCTTTTAATCCCTCGATTTGAGTCCAGACACCCCCGAAGGTGTGTCCGAATCCCTCAAACCAGGGCTCTGATACCAACTTGTAACGACCCAATTTTCACGCCCAAAAATTTCATTTAAAATAAGTGGTTTGCGAAACATTTTTAGTAAAACATCATCCGATCATATCATTTCATAAAAACATATCTCGTGTCTGAAAACCAAATCATAAAAATAATAATAATGTCAGAGTACAATCCCATAACATCTCATAATGCGGAAAAACCAATGCGTGTGTGTATGATGTGCCGCTACCGCGCCAGCTCCTTCCCCCTTCGCTGAAGAGGTACCTGAAACAAAACTGTAAACTGTAAGCACAAAGCTTAGTGAGTTCCCCCCATCGTCCACATACCATACAATCATATAGCATACATACTGCCAGGCATTTCTGGGGTGCCCGACCTACCCAGTATGGCCATTCTGGGGTGTCGACCTACCCGTGCGGCTATTCTGGGGTGCCGTCCTACCCGTGTCAAGCCATTCTGGGGTGCTGACCTATCCATGTCGAGCCATTCTGGGGTGCTGACTACACTTCGGTCCTACAACCGAACCTCAGGGACTATTTCACCCCCTACTACTACTGTCACATATATCATAGCAATATCTACTGTCACACATATCTGGGGTGCCGACCTACCTTTCGGTCCTAACAACCGAATCTCGGGGACCATTCCCCCCTCTACTACCTCTATCTCGTATAACATATCATGCTAGCAGCTAAACATATCATAACATACTGTTAGGCATATCTGGGGTGCCTAACCTACCCTTCGGTCCTAACAACCGAATCTCTATCACTATCACATATCATATCACGCTAGCATATAACATATCAGGTAGTAGCAACACAGATGAATATCACAAAGACAAACATCTACCATACGATCCCTACTGGTGGGCCGGCATTGTGGCCGTAGACCCACCGCTACTGGAAGGTAACTCACCTCGTAGCAGCTGTTGATCTGTGTGGGAGCTCTCTATCTGCTACTGCTGCTTCGGAAATCCTCCGACTATAAATACCACAAAACACACAATCAGAGTCTGATATCTACTCTTTGGGTAAAATGACCATTTTACCCCTGATCAAGTCAAGTCAAAGTCAAAGTCAACTTCCAGTTGACCTGACTCGCCGAGTTGGCTAGCCAACTCGCCGAGTCCCTAACCTTCCATTTGTCCTTATCCACGACTCTACTCGTCGAGTTGGGCCGTCAACTCGACGAGCTCTTCTCTCATATGAACGTCACAAGAAAACTCATCCGACTCGCCGAGTTGATGAACAACTCGTCGAGTCCTCCTTTATCTGATGAACAAGATAGGTCCTCGACTCGCCGAGTTGATGAACAACTCGTCGAGTTCTAAGAAGATTGCCTTGGACTCGCCGTGTCCAAGAACGGACTCGCCGAGTCCAGTCTTGACCAATTCCATGCAGTTGATTTAAATCGGATCTAGCACACCAAAACCATAGATCTGGCCTCCTAATGTCCATTTTATACGTAAAGTTCCAAACTTAATGCACATGCATGGGGTTTTTAGCTCAAAAATCCACATAAAGTGTCCTACAATGTGCATGGGGCTCTCATGGCCCTAAAGTTGGCACCTTTATGCCATGAAACCCCTCTTAAGGCCCAGATCTGAAGTCAAAACCCACTCCACACTTCAAATACCAAAACATGACTTAGCAATCCAAAGAAATCCCAAGTTAAAGATGAATAACACATAGATGAGTCAAGACAGGGGCATTATACCTTGAAGCTGCTGAAAATGAAGTAAAATCTCTGGATCTACTGTCCCCAACTCAGGTTCCAAGCTCCTTTCTTCCTTCCAAGCATTACAACCACACAAGAACACCAAAAAAGGCCTCAACAATGCACAAACAGCTAGGGTTTCAATGAGAAGTGTTTTGGGAGCATAAGGGACAATATGGCCGTCATATCATTGCTTAAATAGGGTGCAAACCCTCAGATTAGGGTTTTTGGTCCGAACAGCACCTACTCGCCGAGTCCGGGACCCGACTCGCTGAGTTCATCACTTAAGTCCCGCCTCCCTTCTCGCTTCTACAAGGCGAGTTGGTCCTTCAACTCGCCGAGTCCAAGGCCAAAATGCAAAATATTTAAAGAATTAATAAAAATAATACGTACCAAGAACCAGGTGCTATAAGAAATCATTCTCTTACGGAGACATGTTCTACATGGCCAGAGGCTACATACCAGTACCAACGTGAATCTAAGTCCTTTCACTGATCACATGGTCAGAGGTATTTCTTTGCTATTAAAAAAAATAGCGAATAAAATAACACGGGAAAATAACCCGGAATAATAACACTGAAAAGCACGTAGCACATATAACACAAAACATACAATTGTTCCTATATATTAAACTCACCGTGAAATAACCGGGGGCTAAAATATTAATTTGGGCAGCACTTCGGCTCTAAATATAACTTTCTTCGTTGAAAACCGAGAGTTTTCTTGATAACAGGGCTCTGCGAAGGTAGAGCTTCAAAACCGAAAAGATAAATTTTTCGGGCTTCTCGGGCACTTCGTGGCGTATTCCGGGGGTTATAATCGTTATCGGGGCTTCGGGGAAAGTCGGGATGAAAGAAATATATGTTAAGGGGTGAAATTTGCCAATTTTCTAACATTTTCTCGGGAGGGTTCGCAGGCACTATTTATAGTGCGAGGGTTGGATCCGAAGCGAGAGGGAGAGGCAGGTGGCTGCGAGGCTCGGACTAGCTGGCTTCTTCAGCGAGGCTCGGATGCGAGGGTCGGAACAGGTGGCTTGCAGACGGCAGCTTCAGATTGGACCCAACTTCGGTCCAATGGGCAGGCTCCACGTAGGTGCGAGGGTCATCCGAGGGGTGTCTCATGCGAAGGTGTCCAAAGCTTAGTGGACCTCGGACTTGGTCCAATCAGAAGGCGACAAAGCAAACCTTGGTCCTATCAGAAGGCGACACGTGGAGGCTGTATGCGAGGGATGACATGGCTGGCACTAGTCATGCGAAATTTATCGAAAATTGTGCCCAATCTTGTAAAATCCATAACTTTCTCATACGGGCTCCGTTTTTGACGTTCTTTATATGCACGCGTAGGTAAAATTATGCACTACAACTTTCGTTTAGACTTCGTCGGCTAATTTTGACTTTATTTTTAATATTATTATTTTTAATCGACCGGGACAAGAAAATCCGTTAAAAATTCATAACTTCTTCATCCGTCATCCGTTTTCGTCAGACTTTTTACTGTTGTACTACTAATGACGAGACCTTTAATTCTCGTTTAGGTTGTGTCGGCTAAAAATCACTCGATCTAAAATTCGAGTTTTTAGCTGTCTACTGCTAAGCTGAAACTTAGAAAAATCATAACTTCCTCATACGAAGTCAGATTTTGGCGTTCTTTTTATCGAAATTCTCGGTTTAACGAATACTATGACTTTCATTTAGATTACTAAGGCTAAAAAGTAGTTTATCAAAAACTCACTTTTTACGTCATTCAGCGCCGTGCCGGTTTTGTCGCGGATCTTCGATTGGTCATAACTTCTTCGTTATAACTCGGATTTCGATGAGGTTTTCCCCTAAATGTTTCTAACGAGATTATCTACAACTTTCAATAATAAAATTTTACTTATTCCAAATTTTGTGTTTTCGTTAAATTTCACTATTTGACATTTGATTGGAATCTCATAAGACTTCCAATACTTTCTGAATGATTCTAAGCGTAGTTTTACTTCAATTCTAGTAAAAACTATCTGTTAGAACTCAACATTCAAATTCACATTATATTTCATAATATTATTTACTTAAAACACGATTTCAAGACGTGTATGTTACAAATACCTCATCCTTTTGAGGATTTCGTCCCCGAAATTACATCGATTAAAATAAATGGGGATATTTTGCTCTTATCTCATTCTTATTTTCCCAAGTATAATTTGGGCCTCGATGGTGTTTCCACTTGACAAGCACCAACTCTACTTCTTTATTACGTAGATTAGTTGTTCTTTCATTCACGATCTCTTCCGGCTCTTCTACATATCTTAACTTATTATCCAATTTCACCTCGGATAATGGAACTGTCTCATCGTTGATGCTCAAGCATTTGCGCAGATAGCTCACATGAAACACATCATGAATACCTGCCAAATCTTCAGGCAATTCTAAGCGGTATGCTTGCTTTCCAATTCTCTGGATGATTTTGAAAGCTCCAACAAATCTGGGACTCAACTTTCCTTTCTTCCCAAATCTCATAAGGCCTTTCCATGGGGATACCTTCAGCATTACAAAATCACCCCACTTGAAATTCTATGGGTCGCCTCCTCTTTTCTGTATAGGACTTCTGTCAATCCTGGGCCGCTTTCATTCTTTCTCGTACAATTTGAATCTTGTCGGTGGTTTCTTGAATCATTTTAGGGCCTCCAAGGATCTTCTGTCCTATGTCTCGCCAACATAATGGCGTACGACATTTGCGACCATATAATGCCTCATATGGTGGCATTTTGATTGAAGCGTGGTAACTGTTATTATACGAGAACTCGACAAGAGGTAAGTATTTATCCCAGTTACCACCGAACTCCAAGACACATGCACGGGGCATATCTTCTACTGTTTGGATTGTTCTCTCCGTCTGACTATCTGTCTGGGGATGATAAGCTGTGCTGAGAGCAACTCGAGATCCCAATTCACGTTGCATACTCGCCCAAAAGTGAGAAGTGAAGCGAGTATCACGATCGAAAATGATCTTTAGTGGCACACCGTGTCTTGCAACAATTTCATCCAAGTATACTTGTGAGTATTTCTCCATTGGAGCCGTTTCACGCATGGCAAGAAAATGAGCGCTTTTAGTCAGGCGGTCGACGATTACCCAAATGCTATCATGCTGTTTAGCAGTCTTTGGCAATTTGATAATAAAATCCATGGACAGTTCTTCCCATTTCCATACAGGAACACTAAGACTTTCTGGGGTTCCGTAAGGCTTTTGGTGCTCTGCTTTGAATTGTAAGCATACTAAGCATTCCTGTACATATCTTCCAATGTCTCTCTTTAATCCAGGCCACCAATAATCAACTCTTACATCATAGTACATTTTACTTGTACCAGGATGTATTGACAGTTTAGATTTATGGGCTTCATCTAAAATCTTCTGTCTTAATCCACCAATCTTTGGAATCCATAGCCGATTCTTGAATACTTTTAATCCTCGCGGATCATCAAGTAAAACATCGGTGTAATGTACCATCCCTTCTTTCTTCACATTTTCTGGCTTTAGGGCCTCTTCTTGCCATTTCTCTAATTCATCTAAAATAGTGAATTTTACTGTAGTATGAGTAATAGCATAACACATACTATTGCGATAAACCTTTCTGCTAAGTGCATCGGCAACTACGTTGGCTTTTCCAGGATGATATAGGATTTCACAATCATAATCTTTGATCAGATCCATGGCTCGTTGTTGTCTCATATTCAAAGTTTGCTGACTGAATATGTACTTGAGACTTTTGTGGTCGGTAAATAATTGGCATTTTGTACCAAAAAGATAATGCCTCCAAAGTTTTAGGGCAAATACCACCGCAGCGAGTTCGAGATCATGAGTGGGATAATTCTTTTCATGTTCTTTTAGTTGTCTTGAGGCATAGGCTATCACTTTGCCACGTTGCATCAACACACAACCGAGTCCCAATCTTGAAGCATCGCTATACACAGAGAAATCATCATCACCTTCTGGGAGTGATAAGATTGGAGCATGAGTCAAAAGATCTTTTAGAGTCGAGAAAGCTTTTTCTTGGGCTTCACCCCATTCGAACTTCACTTCCTTCCGTGTAAGACTCGTGAGAGGTATGGCTATACGAGAAAAGTCTTTAATGAATCTCCGGTAATATCCCGCGAGACCCAAGAAACTACGAATTTCAAAAGCATTACGGGGCGCTTCCCAATTTTGAATGGCTTCGATTTTGATAGGATCTACGGATACACCATCACTAGAAATAACATGGCCGAGAAATTGAACTTGGCGAAGCCAAAATTCACATTTCGAGAATTTAGCATATAGTTTCTCCTTTTAAAGAAGTTCTAATACCGCACGAATATGAATGGCATGATCAGCTTCAGACTTGGAATAGATTAGCATATCGTCAATGAATACGATGACTGATTTATCGAGCATTGGGCGGCATACCCGATTCATCATATCCATGAATATAGCAGGAGCATTTGTTAAACCAAACGGCATAACAAGGAATTCATAATGCCCATATCGAGTACGAAAAGCAGTCTTCAGTACATCCTGCTCGTGAACTTTCAACTGATGATAGCCAGATCTTAGATCAATCTTTGAGAAATAGCTAACACCCTGAAGTTGATCGAACAAATCGTCGATGCGAGGTAGTGGGTACTTGTTCTTGATAGTCACCTTATTCAGCTCACGATAATCAATGCACATTCGCATCGATCCATCTTTCTTCTTGACAAACAATACCGGAGCACCCCAGGGAGAGGTACTCGGTCGAATGAAATCCTTGTCAAGTAGTTCCTGCAGTTGGATCATCATTTCTTTCATCTCAGCTGGCGCAAGACGATAAGGAGTATTTGCAATCGGAGCAGCACCAGGCACAAGGTCAATTCGGAATTCTACTTGCCTATCCGGAGGAAGGCCAGGCGAGTCATCGGGGAAAACATCAGGATATTCGTTAACAACGGGAACATCATTTACAGTTTTCTTCTCCTCTTTTAAGACATCAACTGTGTAGGCCGGATAAATAGAACACCCTTTCGATATGAATTTACGAGCTTTAAGGAAAGAGATTATTTTTAAGAGTCTTTGTTCACTGTAGACATAGATAGGATTCTCCCCTTCAATAGGAATGCGTACTATATTTTCATAACACAAGAGTTCTGCGTTGTTCTTTGATAACCAATCCATACCGAGAATAATATCAAAGTTGGGCAAGGAGATAGGGATCAGGTTAGCAAGAAAAGTATAGCCTTCAATTTCTATAACACAATCCCTATAGACTTTATCAGCAAGTAGTGATATACTTCCCGCAGTATCTACGTGAAATGGTTGCACGAGTACAAAGCAAGCAATTTGAAAGGAATGCGCAAATTCATAAGACACAAAAGAATCTGAGGCACCAGAATCAAATAAGATGTGAGCACGTCTAGAGTTGACAAGAAATGTACCCGTCACAACATTCGGGTCCTCGCGTGCCTCCTCTGAGGTAATCTGGAATGCACGACCCTTAGCTTTTGGCACCTCCTCCTTTTTAGTTGGAGTACCCTTTGATTGTCGAATAGGGACTTGACTTCTCGCCGGTTGTTGAATAGAAGCTTGACTTCCCGTCATCTGACTAGTAAGAGTAGGGCAAAAACGCTTCTTGTGGCCAGTAATACCACATGCATAGCAAGTAACATCCTTTCTTGGGCAAGCTGGCTTTATATGACCCTTTTCTCCCCATCCATAACAGATAATGGATTCCTTGTCTATTTTGCATTGGCCCGGATGATTCCTTCCACAAACACGACATGAAGGCGATTGAATAGAAAAAGATTGTGATCTACCGCGTCCACGAGAGGCATTTTGAGTTTGAACTTGATTACCAGGTTCAGTCCGAACGGATTGAGCTGGTAGAAAAGAAGGAACAGGAACAGTTCTTTCAGTACGTGGATGCTTCAGAGCAGTAAAAGTGGCACCACGTATTTCTAAGTCATGCTCACGTCTTCGAGCATACTCAACGGCTTTATCGAATGACAGAACTTCTCGATTGGCAACGAATGACAGAACTTCCTAAGTGTACATGCAACCCTAATAACCTTGAATCTATGTTTTCTCTATATACATGCAAATTTCTTTTTCAAGGTTATTTCCTAACTAGCATGGCATGGGGATTACATAAAACATAAAACTAGTAGAAATACATACCTTGTTGTTGCTTGGATTCCTTCAAGACTTTGTGAGCCTAGCACCCCAAATGTTGTGCCTCAAATGCTTCACACAACACCACAAGACTTGGAATAACTTGAGAGAATACTTCTAGCACTCAAATTTGGTTATGCCCTCTCTAGTAACACTATGTCCACTAGGTACTCATTTTGCTAGCCATAGGGTTCCTTTTATAGTGTTGTCACAATTAGGGTTTACACATGAATGCCCTTAATTGTCATGAGTCTTGATTTCCCATGACCCATGGATTTGTAACTCCCATGGACTATCCATGGAGCTCCATATGGTTACATCCATAACCCATAAACCATGGATCATTAATCCACCATAAAAGAATTGATGATTGTCATAATCAACCCTATATATTTAATTAGTCTCACTTTGATCACCAAATTAATACTAGATTAATACTTGATCAATACTAATTAAATAATACTATTATTAATATATTAGAACTTATAATATATTAATAATGATAAGTGCCTTATTCTCTCATTTAGTCTATCCAAGTATTGCAATGCCATGCAACCCAAATGGACCATGCCGGGTCGGGTCAAGTACATACCAAATAAAGTTATGGACTTATACACTATATCCAACAGTCTCCCACTTGGATAAGTCTAATAACTATATTTGCAAATATGACTTCAAAATCCGACTAGTAATCGTAGCTCTTTCAAAGTCTCTCGGAACTGAGATGATGATGATACGCCATTTAAGATAAGTGATCATATAATCCTCTGTTCTCATGATATCAGCCGGACAAACACATGGAACATGGTCTTACTTATTGTCCAGCATTTGTTTCTCGATCTCTGATTTGTTTCGACATAGAACTAAATTGAACACATCAATTAGGTTCTGACCGGGCCCGGTACATAGGTCAAAACCAAATCATCGAGGGGCCCAGATATCGCTTCTATTTCTAGAAGGAACAGATAAACTTCGACTGATATGCTTGTACTAACTACTTGTTGAATTATTCACAAAGGCACGTTTTATAACATCGAGTTACCAATGCGTTTTCGTACAATCAATGAATAACCAACTCATAGTCAACAACTCATATCTCTAGGTTTGAAGATTTATATGATATTACCGTCTCACGATCACTCGAGATAAATTCCATGAAGTGATGCAAGTGAGCGTGGGTTGGATCCAATACTCAGCCCTTATGAGTACTCATGAATGTTGTAGCAACCATTGCATTGTCCAAAGCACTTTTAGACAAATCATACAAGCCAAATTCATGACAGTCTTAAATCAATACTTCCAAAGTTTGACTGACTGTGGATGGTTTGAATAATAACATAATTATTCTGGAAGTAAAAACATGCAAAATTGAAACATAGTAAACAATCAACACAAGATAGTAACACCTTACTCATAAATAAATAACAACTTTTATTTATCATCAAATGTCAATTAGATTTTACAAGTTTCAGGAATCTAATTATTGAAACTAATATCATCCCTCAGCCCAATGCGCCTCGCATGCTGTAAATGCTTAACCCTGCTCAGTCCCTTCGTGAGGGGATCTGCCGGGTTCTCATCTGATGATACCCTCTTAGCCATGAGGAGTCCTTCTTCTATTCGATGTCTGATGAAATGGTATTTTCTGTCAATGTGCCTAGATCTCCCGTGATCTCTCGGTTCCTTAGCCAAAGCAACCGCACTTTCATTGTCACAGAAAATTTCCATTGGCTCCTTTATAGCTGGTACAACTCCAAGGTCTCCGATGAAGTTCTTTAGCCATATCGCCTCCTTAGCTGCTTCACTTGCTACTATGTACTCTGATTCACAAGTAGAATCAGCTACTGTCTCCTGCTTGGAACTTTTCCAAGTAATTGCCCCCCCCATTTAGGATAAAGACCCAGCCTGACTGAGAGCGGAAATTATCCCTATCAGTCTGGAAGCTAGCATCGCTATATCCTTCCACTCTCAAGTCATCACTGCCTCCGAGGGTAAGGACCCAGTCCTTAGTCCTCCGCAGATACTTGAGAATGTTCTTTACCGCTGTCCAGTGTGCCTTGCCAGGGTTCCCTTGATATCTACTAACCATGCTCAAAGCAAAGGCCACATCAGGGCGAGTACAAGTCATAGCATACATGATCGAGCCCACAGCGGAAGCATATGGTATATGACTCATTTCAGCTATCTCAGCCTCTGTACTCGGACTCTGAGTCTTACTCAGCTTGGCATTACTCTGGATTGGTAATTCTCTTTTCTTGGAATCTTGCATACTGAACCTCTTCAGTACCTTATCCACATAAGTACTTTGACTAAGTCCAATTAGTCTCTTACTCCTATCTCTCAATATCCTTATCCCTAGGATATAGGCAGCTTCCCCAAGGTCCTTCATAGCGAAACACTTCCCAAGCCAGGACTTAACCTCCTGCAAGGTTGGGACGTCGTTTCCTATGAGAAGTATGTCATCCACATACAACACCAAGAAGCTAACTATGCTCCCACTAGCCCTGACATACACACAAGACTCATCCTCACTCCTAGAAAAGCCAAACTCTTTGACTTTCTCATCAAAGCAAAGATTCCATCTGCGAGATGCTTGTTTCAATCCATAAATGGATTTATCAAGCTTACACACTTTATTAGGGTATCTTATATCGCAAAACCCTCTGGTTGAGCCATGTAAACATCCTCAGCCAACTTTCCATTAAGGAAAGCGGTTTTGACATCCATTTGCCATATTTCATAATCATGAAATGCAGCTATGGCTAACAATACTCTAATAGACTTAATCTTAGCTACTGGTGAGAAGGTCTCATCATAGTCAACTCCCGGAGTTTGAGTAAAGCCCTTCGCAACCAGTCACGCTTTATAAGTGTGTACCTTCCCATCCATGTCGGTCTTCTTCTTGAAGATCCATTTGCACCCAACTGTCTTACGACCTGGTACATTGTCAACCAAGTTCCAAACTTGATTGTCATACATGGACTGAATCTCACTGTCCATAGCCTCCTTCCATTTAGCAGACTCAGGGCCTGCCATGGCTTCCCTGTAGTTATTAGGTTCATCCAAATCTATTAGTGTACTATCACTAATAAACGTATCACCTTCAGTGGTGATGTGATAACCATAATAAAAATCAGGTGTGTTCCTCACCCTAGTGGAACGTCTTGGAGGTACAGACTCATCTATCGGATCAACAGGAGTTTCCTCCTCAGGTTGGTCGATAGCATTTGAGGTTCCTTCACCACTTGACTCTTGAAGCTCTTCAAGGTCAATTTACCTCCCACTGTCCCCTTGGCTTATGAATTCTCTCTCACGAAAGACTCCTCTTCTTGCTACAAAGACCACATTATCATTAGGTCTGTAGAAGAGGTAACCAAAGGATCTCTGTGGGTAACCGATGAAAATACACCTCTCACTTCGAGGTTCAAGCTTATCATGAGTCTCACGCCTCACGAAAGCTTCACAACCCCAAATCTTGATGTGGTCCAGATTGGGAACTTTCCCAGTCCACATCTCGTGAGGTGTTTTGGCAACCTTTTTAGTAGGGACTAGATTAAGGATATGGGTGGCAGTCTCTAAGGCATACCCCCAGAAAGAGATTGGTAACGAAGCTCGACTCATCATGGAACGAACCATATCCAACAAGGTTCGATTGCGCCTCTCAGCTACACCATTCAATTGTGGTGTCCTGGGAGGTGTCAATTGTGAGACAATCCCACATTCCTTAAGATAGTCAAGGAACTCAATGCTAAGATACTCTCCTCCTCGATCGGATCGGAGCATCTTGATGTTCCTGCCCAATTGATTCTCCACTTCCTGCTTAAACTCTTTGAACTTTTCAAAGGTTTCTGACTTATGCTTGATTAAGTAAATATATCCATATCTACTGTAATCATCAGTAAAAGTCACATAATAGCGATTAGCATCCCTTGTAGCAACTCTGAAGGGCCCACACACATCCGTGTGTACAAGGTCCAACAAACCTTCACCCCTATCACAAGTACCTGTGAAGGGTGACTTTGTCATTTTTCCAAGTAAACAAGACTCGCAACTATCATCTGACTTGAGGTCAAATGATTCCAAGACTCCAGCCTTTTGGAGTTGGCCTATGCGCTTCTTGTTAACATGTCCAAGACGACAATGCCACAAGGATGCTTTATCCAAGCTATCTGAAGAATCAATATACAACATATTATTTCCTAGATTGTCTACAACATTCACGGCTTCATATACACCATCACAAGGTAATTCTTTAAAGTGAAATACATCATTGTAATAAACATTAATAGCACCATTTTTATTATCAAATGAAAATGTAAAACCTTGTTTGTACAAGCCATGAAAGGAAATAATATTTCTCGCCATTTCGGGCGAGTAACAACACTTATTCAAATCTAACATTAACCCATTATTAAGCAATAAAGAATAAACTCCTATCTTGGTAACGGGTGATGCTTTCCTGTTGCCCATGACTAAGTTTATCTTCCCGTGCTCCACTTGCTCACTTCTTCTTAGTGCCTGCAAATCAGTACAAATGTGAATACCACACCCTGTATCAAGCACCCAAGAATTAGCATTAGATGAGTTGTTAGATAATATTGTGTAAATACCTGCATGGGTGGGTTTAACCTTCCCATCCTTTAGATCTTGCAGATATTTGGGGCAGCTTCGCTTGAAGTGTCCCTTATCCTGGCAATAGAAGCACTGTGCTTCCTTTGGGTTTGAAGAAGGAGTAATGGGACCTTTCTTTGTCCCACTTGAAGAGGAACCATCAAGAGTCTTACCCTTGGTACCCTTCGAAGGGCTTTTCCTCTTCTTACCCTTTCCCTGCCCAATAGCCAGAACAGGGGCTGTTGAAGGAGTAGAAGTAGCAACCGCTTTACCCTTAAGGCCATTTTCAGCTGTCCTTAAGAGTCCTTGAAGTTTGCTAAGTGTGACTTCCTCCTTGTTCATATGATAAGTCATACGAAACTGATCATAACTTGGAGGTAAGGAATGGAGAATGATGTCAATCGCCATTTCCTCAGGAAAGTCAACATTTAGCTTCAGCAACCGGTCAACGAACCTTTGCATCTTCTGCAAGTGACCGGTGATGGGTTCACCATCCTTCATCCTTGCGGTTATCATGGAGGAGATGATTTCATACCTCTCCTGACGCGCGCTCTGATGGTACCTTTCCATCAGATCCAGGTACATCTCATAGGGGTAGAAATCTTCATAGGATTTTTGAAGTTCAGGAGTCATGGTGGCCATCATGATGCATGCTACTTTAGTAGCATCCTTTTCATGTGCAACAAACTCCGCAAACTCTTCAGGAGTAGCAGTGGCTTCATTCACAACCTTAAGCTCCCTATCGAGGACATATTCTTTGTCCTCATAGCGGGTAATCATTCTGATGTTTCTGATCCACTCATTGAAATTGGATCCATCAAAGATGATCTTACCACACAAGTTCATAAGGGAAAAGGAGCCTGTTGGGTTTGAGCCAGAAGCATTGTTGGAAGACATCTGAAAGGAAAGAAAGACAAGTTTCATTAGATTAGGAATCCTTAATAATTCACCCAAATGAAATATTAAGGCTAGGATCCACCAATTTCCACCATAAGAACGAAATATTTTATTATTAGGTTTTATTGGTTTTGAAACTCCTAGATCTTTTGAGATACATTGAACTTTTCAATGGCATGTTTGAATCTCGATTGTGCCCTCTCAAGTTTGTGACTGGGATGCCGAGGATCACAAACAAGGTGTGAATAACCATACAAATTGACTTGGTACCCTCAACAATATTACCTAATCGATGTGCCGGTTAACCACACACGCTCCACCGATCTATAA
Source organism: Lactuca virosa (assembly GCF_052849685.1). Classification (NCBI taxonomy): domain Eukaryota; kingdom Viridiplantae; phylum Streptophyta; class Magnoliopsida; order Asterales; family Asteraceae; genus Lactuca; species Lactuca virosa. Next base: position 132,477,064 of record NC_136434.1, on the reverse strand, counting down.
TAAGGTCAAGTTACCCTTTGCCACTCTTACTAGTCCATGTTAGTGTGCCGGTTAACCACACACGCTCCACTAACGACTTGGTAAGGTACAAAGTGTAATTTTATGGGCTAGCACCAATTTCACATTTTCCTAAAGTAACTAAGATTGGGAATTTATAATGTATAGTTACTTTATAATTCATTATACTTTTAACGAGTATTTAAAGTCGTATCCTACCCGTTCGGCTAACGACCCTCCACCGATCAAGGAAGCGGTGGGTGAGAGTGGACACCCATTAAGTCACCATTTTATAGGCAACAACCTTATACCCCCCTTATAGACCGGCTTCGTGAATGAGGCCTACTAACGGTAAGAATAACATATTCTTATACATATCTATATAATAAAATTATAATAATAGTATAAGTGTTGATTTTTAAACTTTTTAAAAATCTAAGGTTTAATTTGGAATTAAAGTATTAAAGTATAAGACTTTTCAAATTCCAAAACTTGAGGGCAAGATTTGAAACTATTCCAAGTCTCTTCAATTTGTAACTTATGAGTTTTAATGGTTCATAAAATGAAGACTCTTCATTTTATGAAACCTCTTTAGTTCTTTAATCACAATTAAAGGAAGTGACTTTTGGTTATCCATAACTTGAGGACAAGTTATGGACACCATCATAGCCATTAAGATCATGAATTAAACACACATGGTGGTTACACATAATTCCTATGATCTTCTAAAAACTCATAAGAACACAAATTCATGTCAAGCAATTTCAAGAAATCATATAAACATATACAATACTTGAAAATTGATAAAAGTCATGTAAAATGGGTTAACATAATCATTATCATTTTGAAAAACAGATTTTACAAGTCCAAAACAGATTGGGATAATGATCTTAATCCATTTCCAGCAACAAAACTCGAAAAAACTGCCCAGCACGCTCCTACTCGCCGAGTGCACTATTCTACTCGGCGAGTAGGATGAATTTGTCCATGGACTCGGCGAGTCCTCCCCATGGACTCGGCGAGTCCAGTCGTCAGAATACAGAATTTTCGATTTTTAAGCAGTTTTGCATCAAGTATACAGAAAACAATCCTAGGCTCTGATACCACTGATGGGTTTTGAGCATTCTAACACTTCCTAAGTGTACATGCAACCCTAATAACCTTGAATCTATGTTTTCTCTATATACATGCAAATTTCTTTTTCAAGGTTATTTCCTAACTAGCATGGCATGGGGATTACATAAAACATAAAACTAGTAGAAATACATACCTTGTTGTTGCTTGGATTCCTTCAAGACTTTGTGAGCCTAGCACCCCAAATGTTGTGCCTCAAATGCTTCACACAACACCACAAGACTTGGAATAACTTGAGAGAATACTTCTAGCACTCAAATTTGGTTATGCCCTCTCTAGTAACACTATGTCCACTAGGTACTCATTTTGCTAGCCATAGGGTTCCTTTTATAGTGTTGTCACAATTAGGGTTTACACATGAATGCCCTTAATTGTCATGACTCTTGATTTCCCATGACCCATGGATTTGTAACTCCCATGGACTATCCATGGAGCTCCATATGGTTACATCCATAACCCATAAACCATGGATCATTAATCCACCATAAAAGAATTGATGATTGTCATAATCAACCCTATATATTTAATTAGTCTCACTTTGATCACCAAATTAATACTAGATTAATACTTGATCAATAATAATTAAATAATACTATTATTAATATATTAGAACTTATAATATATTAATAATGATAAGTGCCTTATTCTCTCATTTAGTCTATCCAAGTATTGCAATGCCATGCAACCGAAATGGACCATGCCGGGTCGGGTCAAGTACATACCAAATAAAGTTATGGACTTATACACTATATCCAACATTAAGAACACCGGAAAACTCTGTAGCACCACTACTCTTGAAATCTTTGAATGAGGGACGCTTCACCTCTCCTTTCGAAGATTCTCCAGTGGCTTTCTCTTTTCCTTTATCACCATTCTTTTTGTGTTCTTCGAGAGTCTGTCGAATAACACCGGTAATTTCACCCAAGAGTCGCTCCTCACGAGGAGATACTGGAGTATTCACTTCCTCGGGTTGAGGACCTCCACCAACCTCAGGGGTATGGCTACTAACCTGTTCAGCCATTGCTCTGCAATATGGAGTAACATTGTATTTTAAAACATTAGGGTTTATTATTACCTAATACTTTTACTTAAATATTTCCTATGGTTTGTATCCATATACTTACAATGAATCCGTTCATATATTGAACTTTCAATAGTTTAAGTCTAAATACCAATCTGTGGAATTTATTTCACTCAAACTACTGCTCTGATACCATGATTGAAAGACCCTCACTTTCGTATTTATGAAAGACCCAAACTTTCATACTTGACAATATAGTTACTCCAAAACATGCTACTTGCATATTCATAAAAACAATATTTTACATTGTTAAAGAGGTTACAAACTACTGGATATAAACCGACTATTTTAAAGTGTTATATATTACATAACTTCCCAGGATTCTATAGTTTTATACATATGGGAGTGCAAAATACAATAGTTTCAAACTATTCATAAGCTTCTATCAATACAATAGTTCAAACTATTCAAAAATCTTCTACCAGTATATAACTATACTGGATGCTTATCTCCTGCAATTTGTTAAACATTGAGAGGGTAAGCGGTGACGCTTAGTGAGTTCAATAATAGATACAATATAACGTTATGCCATATATATACCTCAATATGGCAGAAGCAAAGAGGAACAAAGAACAACAAGGGCATATGTGATTCATGTGACAAACTTTCCATATCAATCATTGATTTGATTCAAAGATATACAATCAATGAGACATAACAATTTCCATACTTGATATACATCAATAAAGCTTTGGCCCAAATGGCACAGAAGACATACAACTTCGGATTAACATTTTGGTAGATTTCAGGCTTATAGCCCTGTCTAACCTTCTGCCAATACCATAGAATAGAAATCATTCTCTTACGGAGACATGTTCCACATGGCCAGAGGCTACATACCAGTACCAACGTGAATCTAAGTCCTTTCACTGATCACATGGTCAGAGGTATTTCTTTGCTATTAAAAAAATAGCGAATAAAATAACACGGGAAAATAACCCGAAATAATAACACTGAAAAGCACGTAGCACATATAACACATAACATACAATTGTTCCTATATATTAAACTCACCGTGAAATAACCGGGGGATAAAATATTAATTTTGGCAGCACTTCGACTCTAAATATAACTTTCTTCGTTGAAAACCGAGAGTTTTCTTGATAACCGGGCTCTGCGAAGGTAGAGCTTCAAAACTGAAAAGATAAATTTTTCGGGCTTCTCGGGCACTTCGTGGCGTATTCCGGGGGTTATAATCGTTACCGGGGCTTCGGAGAAAGTCGGGATGAAAGAAATATATGTTAAGGGGTGAAATTTGCCAATTTTCTAACATTTTCTCGGGAGGGTTCGCAGGCACTATTTATAGTGCGAGGGTTGGATCCGAAGCGAGAGGGAGAGGCAGGTGGCTGCGAGGCTCGGACCAGCTGGCTGCTTCAGTGAGGCTCGGATGCGAGGGTCGGAACAGCTGGCTCGCAGACGGCAGCTTCAGATTGGACCCAACTTCGGTCCAATGGGCAGGCTCCATGTAGGTGCAAGGGTCATCCGAGGGGTGTCTCATGCCAAGGTGTCCGAAGATTAGTGGACCTCGGACTTGGTCCAATCAGAAGGCGACACAGCAAACCTCGGTCCTATCAGAAGGCGACACGTGGAGGCTGTATGCGAGGGATGACATGGCTGGCACTAGTCATGCGAAATTTATCGAAAATTGTGCCCAATCTTGTAAAATCCATAACTTTCTCATACGGGCTCCGTTTTTGACGTTCTTTATATGCACGCGTAGGTAAAATTATGCTCTACAACTTTCGTTTAGATTTCGTCGGCTAATTTTGAATTTATTTTTAATATTATTATTTTTAATCGACCGGGACAAGAAAATCCGTTAAAAATTCATAACTTCTTCATCCGTCATCCGTTTTCGTCAGACTTTTTACTGTTGTACTACTAATGACGAGACCTTCAATTCTCGTTTAGGTTGTGTCGGCTAAAAATCACTCGATCTAAAATTCGAGTTTTTAGCTGTCTACTGCTAAGCTGAAACTTAGAAAAATCATAACTTCCTCATACGAAGTCAGATTTTGGCGTTCTTTTTATCGAACTTCTCGGTTTAACGAATACTACGAATTTCATTTAGATTACTAAGGCTAAAAAGTAGTTTATCAAAAACTCACTTTTTACGTCATTCAGCGTCGTGCCGGTTTTGTCGCGGATCTTCGATTGGTCATAACTTCTTCGTTATAACTCGGATTTCGATGAGGTTTTCGCCTAAATGTTTCTAACGAGATTAGCTACAACTTTCAATAATAAAATTTTACTTATTCCAAATTTTATATTTTCGTTAAATTTCACTATTTGACATTTGATTGGAATCTCATAAGACTTCCAATACTTTCTGAATGATTCTAAGCGTAGTTTTACTTCAATTCTAGTAAAAACTATATGTTAGAACTCAACATTCAAATTCACATAATATTTCATAATATTATTTACTTAAAACACGATTTCAAAACGTGTATGTAACAAAAGACTTCAACTATATAGGTGTTTTTGCGCAACGCGCGAGAATTCGCCTAGTAATACCATATAACAGGATATCCAATCCAATGGGACGGCCTTGATGCCTTCAACCCATGTGTACAGTGAGGAAGACTCACCTCACAGGTTGACGAAAAGCTGAACGATAAACTGATCCAAATATCGGCTCACCCAAAACCTCCTGGAGGTTGCAAATAAGAAGGAAAAATCAGATCCAAGAGGGTTCCAAGCTCTAAGATCTTCTTACCACCTTCTTCTTCTTCACGAGCACCTCTAAAACACTCTAATGGACTCAAAATGCTCTCTTCTCTTCTTAGGGTTTGCTTAGGGTCGTTTCACAGATGGAGGCTTGTCATTTGGATGTTATAGTCTGGTAGTAATTAGGTATGCCCTCATGAATTCACCACACAAGTTTTTCTAAAATAAAAAACTTGAAAAATGTTGGACTATGTCTTTGTTGCTCGGCACCGAACAGACTTGTACCTCTTCATCTGAAGCACCATCTATATATACGAGGTGCGTATGCCATTCAACCTCGCTAAAAAATAAACATTATAATTTATAGTAATTTACAACTAAATAATAAATCAATATTTATATAGTATTGTACCTCCCATATGCCTACGTTGAATAAAAATATGTTGAATGTACTCATAAATTACCTCAATAAGCGTTATTGTTGGTACATTATGTTCAGTAACCGATAACACCATGAAATTTTTTGTAATATCAATGTTGAATGTATTACAACGGATGTTATGGAAATATGGTATTGCCCATTTCGCATGATCGATATTAGTAAGAACCCAACATGCAGCATGGGTTAGCCGACTTAATGTTTCTTGAAAATCAGGAACCATGTTGATAAGAATCGGAGAATACCTGACTTAGGAAAGAAGTTATGACATCGTCCATATTGGTTATGAACGTACTTCCCTAGTTTCCATGGTAGCATCCTTCAACCTCATCAGAACCATGTACAAGAGTTGATATTATTTGTCACACCAAGACAGAATGTTATAGGCAGGGTCTTGTTGTTTGCATCCATAGCAATCGATATGAACATTGTTTGTACGTAGTCATTTCTTAGAGCGACACAACCTATAAAGATGACATACAACAAACAAATTATGAATGTGCACGGAGCTGAACTTTTTTTTTAGGAAAACAAACAATAAGTTGTAAAAAGATGATAAATTTTAACTAAATAATTAAAACTTAGAGCAAAATTATTTTATCATATTTCCAATAGCCACAAAATAGAGTTGGAAACAACTTATAATATCGGTTTTGATCTTCGTGTAACTATGAGGGTTCGTCCGCTCAAGGTTGTGCATGTAAACATGTAAAGCTTTCTTCATGGCCGTAATCTGAGAAACTCATATTTAAGCAATTATAATTGAGAATTATGGATTCTGGTTGTATGTGAATAACTAAATGGAATATCACATGTTATATAGGGAAGGAAAACCTAGTTTTTATGTGTCCAAAATGTGTGTCTGGAACATGTGTCCAAAGTGTATTTCCAGAATGTCAGTTCTACATGTACGGTTTTGAGTATCGTACTCCGGAATTGATTGTGTCAATCTGGAATATACGATATCAGATTCCAAAATCCAAACTATACCTACCACCGTCTACTCTGGAATGAATAGTACTTCTCTGAAATTTCTTTTTCCGAAGAAAATGGTTATTTTTCTAGGTTTTATAAAAGTTGGTTATTATTAATACATTACTCATTTATAAAGGTTATTTTTCTTAATTTCCCAAAAGTGAATCCAAAAAATTAATATATAAATCATGAAATATTAATAGTAACGAAAGAATAAATTAAGAGGGAACTAAGACTCTAAAATATAATACTTTATGTGAACGAAGACAAAATTTAGGAAGGGAATAATAGAAAGGTAAATATGAAAAAGAATAAATATTATGCTAATCAATATGGAATGCTAGTCGTAATAAAAATATTTACCATAATTACTGCTTCTTACGTGTGTGTGTGTGTGTGTATATATATATATATATATATATATATATATATATAGGTTTAGGTTCTATGGAAAACAAAAAAAACCCTAAAAATCATAAAAATGCATAAAAAATACTTATAGATCACAAAACTTTTTTTGAATTTTTTTATCAAAAAATCGCAACTTTTAATATAAAATTGCTGAAAATTTTTTAAAAAAAAAATTTTACAAAAAAAATAAATTGATTTTTTATTTTTTTTTCAACGAAATTGTCAAAAAGGCTGCGATTTTTTGATAAAAAAATTCAAAAAAAAAAGTTTTGTAATGTCTAGGTATTTTTTTATGCATTTTTATGATTTTTAGGGTTTTTTTGTTTTTCATAGAACCTAAACCTATATATATATATATATATATATATATATATATATATATATATATATATATATATATATATATATATATATATATATATATATATAGAGTTATTAGGATGGAACGTTGCCTTGGCTGAAAGTGAAGATACGTGCCTTACCCTTACGTCCTCGTCTTTGACCGCTGACGACCTCCACGACTCCACCTCTGGCGATCCCTCACCGCTCACAGCTTCATCTCTGACTCACGCTCTTAGGTTTTTCTCTCTTTGATGTGTCTTTCACTCTTTCTAATTTCTATTTTCTTTTTAATAGTTAAAGATTATTTGATCAAATTTATCATGTTTCTGATTTCTGTCTTGCGTACTTCATTTGATCAAATTGTCTCTTTCACTCTTTATTTGATAAAATTTAAGTTTACTCTTGTTTTGTGTGAATGCAACTAGCACAAATTTAAGTTTAATCTTATAGGTTGTTAATGTTCTTTTGCTACAAGTTTAAATTTATGTTTGATTCTTGGGAATGTTTTCTTAAATTGTTTTGATTCTTGATTTTGTGTGTTTGACTTTCTGTATGAGAATGTTGTTGATAATTTAGGTGTGATCAAATTGTCTGAATTTGCATTGAAACACGACTTTAATATTAAAAAGATCACGCAATTTAGTTATTATCATGTTTCGTTTTCTTTTGCTTGTTTATGAGTTAAAATTGCTTAAATAGTTGAAGACTTCAAGTAATGAACATATATATTAATTGTCTAAGCATATAGAGGTAGATGGTCGCTATTGCTATCCAAAACTATAGGATTGATAACATACTGTTGTTGATTTTGAGATACAAATTGGTTTGAATGGGGAGTTTATTACCTGGTTGATTAAATGGGGTTTGATGCTAAAATTCAGAATTTAAAGTTTTTGCTCTTCCAGGAGTAATTGAGTTTTGTTATATTTCCCTTTATGTGATTGTAATATATGGAGGATACACTTTCTTTTGTTTCTTCTGTAAACTAGATTATGACCCGCGTAAAACGCGGGGAACACATAAAAAAACATATAAATGTATAAAATAAATCAAACTAAACTTGTGGACACCTTCGGTTGATAAAAAAAAAGAGCATCACTGATGTTTAAGACTCCACAATTAAAATAAATCAGATTAAATCCAAGTATCTGCTCTTGTTATGTGTTCCATCATAGTTTACACACATAAAACATAGATTGAATAGTTTTAAAACTCATGTAACACATGGCTGATTAATTATAAAATAAAATTTTAATTTTTAGAATATTAATTATATTATCTAAATTAACTTGTAAATTATTCGTATACGATTTATCTCATCAAAGGTAAGAACTTTTATTAGACATATTGATGGCTTTGAAAAAGGTTTTGTATTTGAATCAAAATGTTATTTCTAGAGACTTGCTATAGTACAATGTGTTAATAGGAAGAAAAGAAACGAAAAAAAAAGATAGTTCGTTGCTATTTTGATTGTAATGGAATTTTACTAATGATCACATTTATATTTGCTAATACATCAAGTGGTTATATCTTAATTTTCTAACATGTTTTGGTCAAACTATTGGAATAACATTTGGTCAACATTGTTTTGAATGTAATGAAATCTGTTAGTATATTCCAATATGCTTTATTTTAAATGTCTTAGAATAACATTTGGTCAAACTATTGGAATAACATCTGGATTTTAAATTTGTTGGTATTAATTGTTTTATATATACCCCTCCATAATCATCATTGTTGTCCACTAATTCATTTTCAAAAATTTAGTTGTCTACAATCTACATCCTAATCTCTTTTTTTTCCTCATCTTAACCCTAAGCAACAAAAAAAGATAACATCATTATGAGTTTAGTTCATAAAATAGCAATGCACTTTCATTTACTTTAGCATTATAGCATTATACTTTCATTTTTTATTACACAATTCATTTTTGATTTAGAATAACACTAACTAAACCAAACCTAAAAATTTGTCTTTTAAAATATAAAAAGAACCTAAACCACCAATTTTGTATAACTTGGTTTTTTGGTACAGTTTTTTTGGTTTGGTTTTTTTAATTGTATCTTTTTTTACACTGTTGTGTATTACTTTTTATACAATATAAAACTAATGAAACATCAAAAGTTTTTTTGTGACATAGTGAAAAATTAAATAATAAAAATGTCAAAAAAACAAACTGGTTAAAAAAAACTTCTTATAAATTTAAAGGGCCTCAATCTCATCACAAAGCTCACCTGTTATAACTTCTCTAACAACCTTTACGTCATTAGATGCCATTTCATTTAGTGTCCAACTATATTAACAAAAAAATATCACCTCAATTCTACATATATTACAGAAATTTCAAGTAAAAAAATGAATATAAAATTTCAAAGTTGATCAGGATACCTTTGTAACTACCAGCAGCTTTTTGAAAAGACCCTGTTTTTAAGACAACATAATCATGTATCTATCAACAAATAGAACCCTATTAGTTCACAATTAATTTAAGAAAAAATAAAATCCTAATATGATAGACCTGAAGCGCTATACAGGATGTTCATCATGTTGGAACAACCATCGATCTACCTTTATTTTTAAAAGAAAATTCATTTCTTTCTTCTTCAATCCACATCTCTCTCTGAAGAAGATTTTCACCAAAGAATCACATGGTTTCTGACCCATGTACTTATATACCCTTAATGTAGATAACAAAGAGAGGTTTGTTTTTAATAAGTGATTACATGGTCTCTGAAGAAGATTTTCACCAAAGAATCACATGGTTTCTGAAGAAGATTTTCACCAAAGAATCACATGGTCTCTGCACCCCCTACTCTTTTTTTATTCAATTGATTATAGTGAAGGTTTTGAGCTAGACCTTTTGTCGAACAGTTGGAAGGCGGTTGTAGAAACCCCAATAACTTTATGGACTGAAATTAAGAAAAAAGTATGTTAGTACTAAATCAATCCATCAAACATTAATTGATAACCTAAAGAATTATGTAGCGCAATCTATATAAGAGCATAGTGTTGGAAAAGAAGTCAAATCTAGATACCCAGTTTTTATTTTTCATGCAATTAGTTCCTCTAATAATCTTTTTGATTCATTTGACCTGCACGACAACATAAGAAAAAGAATCAGAGTAATATGAATATAGTGTATAATAACCAAAATATAGAATCAGAGTAGTATGAATCTCGCACGGAAAGAAACATAGTAACCAAAACCCATAAAAGATAGCAAGAACTCATTAAGCTAAATAAACCCTAGACCAAAACAGTTTACCTAAACTCGAAATGATGATGATTGGAAAATGCGTTTAACCATTTTAGCTCCTATCGTTGGTTCTGAACAACCTAACCATGGTTCCTATAGAACCATTGGCTACAAAATAATTCATCAGTTAATGTTTTCTGAAACATGTTCTTGAGAGCAGCTAAAGTCTAGAGTGCCACCTTGATGAACTAAAAAAATGGCATATCCAAACAAACAGAGTAGTATGAATCGCCATACACACGTATACATGAAGAAATTTCAAAACTAATGTACAATCAATGGTACGAGTAGAATAGTCATCGATTTCTTGGCAAACCAGTCGATTCTTGGGATTGCATTGTAACTTGTTCACTCTTACTCCTTCCAAGCTTGTTCAACAATCTGGATTTCTTTTCTTTTTTCTTTTTTCTTTTCCTTTGATGGCACTATAATTCCCCTGCTTAAACAATCATTACATAATAGTCAAAAGATAGTTTGGCAGATCTGTAGTTCTAAGAGAACCAATCACAGCAAAATGGGAATTCAAAAGGAATGTGAAAACAGTGTCAATGTGTGTGTACGAAATAAAGTTCAAGCAAAGCAATAAAAGATACCCTGAAGCTCCTGTAGCAGCCAGAAGGATTTCATAGGCAGATTCATGGAGATCATCATCAGTTATACCTGAAGGAATGACCAAACACATAACTTTACACACCAATTTCAAAAAATGATACAATATAGCTATGAAATACATAACATAATTTGTCTAGCGTGTATTTCATATCTATTTTAGTAAACCTGTCTAGATTCTCACTCAGATCTCCACCAAATTATCAAATAAGGCTTGCAAAATAACAAACAACTGGTTTACCATTCCTAAAGACACTTGATACCAGAAGTCATGCACTTTATGAATGGGCGTCATTCAAAGAGATTGTGGAATGAATTTGGTGAAGGGAGGGACGGATGAATGAAATGAAGTTAATTGACAATGACTAAAATACCCCCATTATTGTAATGAAGTTAATTGACAATGAGTTATTAATCAAATATTTTTCTTTCCAATTTCATTGCAGAATCAATCTTCAAGCTTTCCTTCCTGATTAAAATTCCTTGACAACCTTTTCGGTGAACTCTTTCTAATCACAGTTCATATAAGAACTTACCCTTTTGTGCTCATCTGTCAAGATTGATTATTTTAATCGGAAGATATCAACTTCTGGAGCCACTTATTCAATTGATTTGCCAAGCAAAGCAATCTTCTTTTCTGAGTTGGGATCAAGTTCACCAACAACCTACTAAAGAGATAAAAACCAAATTAGATACAATGCTAAAGTAAAAAAAAAAAAAAAAAAAAAAAAAGCTTAATGTTAGATCATGAGGGACTCGTATGTAATATTACATTACGTTAATGTTATATCAAAAGCAGATTTCATTTAGACATTTAATCAAATGGTTATATGCATGTAAAATGAAAAGATTTTGAGAAAATAACTCTTATAATGATAAACTAAAATGGATTTAAAATTATGTAAAATGAACTTGATGGTTCAGGATTGGTAGCCAAAAAAAACTCACCTTCAGACCTTGCATTCTTCATTACAAAGAAAAGAAAAACAAACAAATAAATAAATAAATGATGGTAATGCAAGAGAGCATCTATTTGAATATTTATATTTCTTGATCCACTATCGTTTTTCTATTTATTTTAGCTACCAACTTCAACCTTAAAAGTTAAAACATACAATGTTAACATCAAGTTTGATGTTAGAAAATAGTTTGTTTGAGGCTCATAGACACATACCACTTATTTTCTTTTGAAAATGAAGGATATTCAACTTTCATCTTACCATATGGGGGTATCCAGTACTATCATGATAATCTCTAATGGCTTTTGAAAGCTCAAGCATGTTACCTACAAAATAGTTCAAGATACAGAAATTAGTGATTCTAATTTTAGGTGAAAGAAAACGAAATATAACAGCAAAAACTTAGTTCCATGTTTACTTAAAAGAGATGCATCTTGTTTTCTTGACAGACTAAAATTGTCAACAATAATAAAGCCCAAAAGTAACCTTTTGACATTCAAAGTCAAAATGCAGCTCTTATTGTGGAATCTGAGGCGATACAACTTATTAAATGAATCAATTGCAAAGCTACAAACCTTTTTTCACGGAATTCAAAACAAAATCAACACTAACTTGATTGTTTAATGTAATCCGTCTGTTATAGTTTGACAATGCACTTGTAGTATCACATTATCAAAATCAGATAATCAGTTGGTTAAACACATGATAATTATGTTTCAATAGCAAAATCAAAATCAATTCGATGCATAATTTACTCCGATTTAAATGAGCCCAGATTGAAAAAGTGGTTTTCGACATATCTGAATTGGTTAAAGATTCTAACTTTTTCGACATTCAAGAATCTTGAATTGGAAACATGAAAACATACCTCGTGATTCTTGGAATCAAGTCCTTTGCAATTAGCTAGAAAGTAATAAAGAGGATGGTCGTAAGAAATGGCTGCGCGTAAGAAATGGCTGGCGAAGAATCAAGCGACGCATAGGAGGTGTGGTTTGACGGTGGTTGCATTGTGAATAGAGGAGATTAGGGTTTTAAATTAAAGCGGTTATTTTTTAGGATGACATCGTCATCAAATTGATCTAAAGGTGGAAAACTATTAAGGAAACCAATCAATGGTGGAAAACTATTAAGGAAACCAATCAATGAGCTTGATTGTTGAAGGTGATGTAATAAAGTTTCTCTTTTAATAATATTTAGAGATTATTTTTGTGAATTGATAACTGATTTATGGAAGTATACTAAATTATGATTGGGGTCTTTTGTTAAGGTCTTATTTTTTGCTACCAAGTGATGTTTGGAATAAAATTGTTGATGGGGGTGTCTTTCGTGTTTAGGTTTTCTTTTATAATATAACATGCATGAACAGAATTAGAGTTTGGATATGAAGAAATGAGATTTGAACATTTGTTGCATGGTTTTACTAGACACACCCCCAAACATTTGACGCAAGCCAACCTGCCAAGCTGTTGGATTTTGGTTATGAAATCTATTGTATTGAAATTTTCTGTAAGTCTGATGCATGCCAAACCCAATACAAGGTCATTAAAGTGTTGAATTTCTTTTTCTTATATCGTAATCTATATAGTACACTTTCGGGCTTTAGCAATTAAGGACTTGATATGAAAAAAAAACAAAAGAAAAACAAAGTGTGAGTATCTCAGTTTTCTCTTAATTGAGGAAAAAGATGTTTTCTCTATTAATTCACTAGGTGTGAGATCCATATAATAAACGTATTTTTTTAAATTAATATATTTTGTTAAGCATTACATGTTTAGTAATTTACAAAACTGAATTTGGAAAGAATATCAATATTAGATGTGAATAAACCAATTTTTGCAAGGTTTCTGCAAATTATTGTGAATTTAAAAGAGATTGGCCGAAAATTATGTTTTTCAACTAGAAAGGTTAATTTAAATTTAAATTGTATTTAATACATTAATTGACAAATTATGTGAGAATTTATGGAGACATTTTAGTTTCCTTATTTTCTTTATTATTTTTTAGATTAGATTTTTTTATAATATAATAAAAAGCCAAAAAACCATAATTTGCCAAGTGGAATTAAATGAAATTGAAATCCTCCTTAATAAATGAAGGTCTTTTTTGCCACATGTCAATCTCTCATGAGTTTTGACACTTGTCATTTTGTGGTATTTTTAAAATAAATAATATCCACATGTCAATTTCTAGGTTTTTTTTTAATTTTTAAAATTAAAAAGCCACATAATACATATAGTTATATAAGTAAACTATCAAATGTAATATATATTTTACTAAATTACAATTAATATGTTTCTTATTTTAAAATGTCATTCTTTATTTCAAAATTTTATTTTAAAAAAATATTTATTATTTATATTTTAATATTTTATTTTTTTAATTAACCCGTGTAATACACGGGGTTTATACCTAGTATTTAAAAAAAGTCATGTGACATATTAAATTAGGTGACGACATATGACAAAAAACCTTCATTTATTAGGTAGGATATATTTGCTAGTATGGAAACTTTCTATAATAACATTGTATATCGACAGATCTACCTGATTTTCACTGCTGTAAGCCAATATATATTTGAAAATACAACTTTCTAGAATGAAAAATATAATTGTGTTGATTTTTCAAAATAGAGTACATCATTAAGAAAAAATTGATTATACAATGTTGTAAAATAAAAGGAAAGAAAGTATGATGCGATGATAGACAAATATGTTGTTGTTTCTTACATGTACCACTTTCGTTTTTTCCGTCCATTTTCCAAAGTGTGTCGTGATTTTCTTGATTTCTTTTAGAATATCATTTTTAGTCAATTAATGATAGATATATCCTATCCAAAGTTCCCTGATATTACGTCCGTGGATCAATCCCACAACATAGACTCACCTTATTCGTGACCTTCCACTCAACCCAAATGATCACATATGCAAATGCAATACAAATATAATCGATGTTTATCGTGAATGCAACATCTAATCGCATAATACAATGTGCATTCTCGTTTATAAAATGACTCCTTTGATAGGTACCTCATTCCATTCGGTCAACATACAACTCCTCACTCGCCCAATAAGACTATTTAGACAAATAAGTCCATCTTCTAATAGTGTCACAATTGATCCCGTACTTTGACGTTTTTCCCATTTCAGTGTTATATTGGTAGATGGTGTTTAAAATATATTTGGGAAAAATGATTGACTTATTTGTAAAAAGTTAGCACTAGATAGGAAAATTAAAAGATTAAGACGTTTTTTTGCATGCATTAAATAAAAAATAAATCCTCGAAATCTGTCTACGCAAATAAACTAATTTCATTTTTTTTCCATTAGTAGGGTTTGATGGGAACAAAAGGGTGTATGTTTCGGGACGTTAAGATTGAAATGGATTTTTGGGTTGGAGGGTTATTGCAAAATCCCAAAAAAAGTGAAGGAGGAGTCGGTATTACTCGACACACTCCGGTCTATATCTACAAAAGCACTAGCACCGGTGACTGTTAGTGTCTTGAATTTTGATGCACTTAATGGGACGTTGGAGAAGATACATAAAAGACTTTTCTCAGGTATTGTAGCAACTCTCATTTTTTTCACATGCTTTTTTTTTTCTCTCAATATCGTGATAAAGTATAAAAACAAACAAAACCGTGGGAGATTTGAATGAATGATAGTATTAAGTGTCTTGACACCAAAGTTGTCGATAACGGGTAGCAGACGATAGCATCTAAACTGCTCTAAATGATTTAACCTAATTAAATAATTTCATGGTTAGAAAATCATAGTTAGTGGCATGTTAACAAAAAGAATAAAAAACAAGACGTAAATAAAAAAAAATCGTACCAGTTAATTTCCCAATTTCAAAATATAATACGAGTACTTATCCCAAAGGAAATAGAAAGCAGCAATCATAAAGAAAACTTCATATTTATCTAAAAAGCTAAATAAACAATTACTACATAGAAAGTAGAAACTATTGTTATGTTCATATTGACAGCTTTGTTCGACAATTGAGTTATGAGTTGAGATCCTTTAATATGATCGTGGCTGAATGGGAGGAAGAGTGTTTCCATTTTTTTTTAATGCATAAACCAGTATTTACGCCTTATTTTTTTTCCCTATTTTTTACAATATTTATACTATTTAGTATGTCATTGACGACACAAATGCTCTTTTTTTGCATTAAGTATTCAAAATCTATGCAAATGAACTAATTTTATATGTTGTTTTTCATCGGGAATGGGGAAACGTATGTTCTATATATGGCGAGAGTTCCTTTAAAATGGATCTTAGTAATCTCGATGCACGTTATATGAGACCATTGCAACTTTTCGAAAAGCTGAAGGTTGAACAAGGCTCTTTTGATTTCGATGCATTTTATGAGAGGTTAGCTCCAATTTTTCCCAAAAATCCACAACAGTCATCCAATAAAGTCTCCTCTCAGGTATGGTTTCATTATTCCACATTTATGTTTCTTAATTCTCTCCAATATCGTTTTGAAAAAAAAAATCAAAACCGTTTACAGTTTTTTTGAATGATACTTTGTCACACCCTGAAAATCCGAGCATGTGAGTGCTATTAATTCCTTAAGTAGCGGATGCTTTGACTAACAATACCTTAAAAATCTTATTGTGTAAGTCTACAACATAAACAAATATGGCTAATATTAAAACCAAACCAAATAGTTAAATAGCTAAAACTCCTTAAAGAGTTTATGCTCTCCTTTCCTTTATTCTATGGTATTTTGTGAGATAAATGTAAGGTATTTATGTTTTATGTCGGTTAGTTCACAGTTTGATAAAATATAAAATATCGCATCCAAATGTAAACATGCACTTCAAAATTTCATAACATGTTGAATATATTTATAACTGTTGAACACATGACCTCCAAAAAAGTAACATAACTAAATATCATCATGTGAACTAAAATATACTAAAAACACCATAATTGGACACTATTTAATTATTATATGGAAAATTCGAAGGAAAATGCATGACGTGAAATTGTAAAAAGTTAAGACTTGATGGGAATGAACTAATGTGATATTAATTGTACCACAATCAGGCCTGGGAAACGAAAGACTTTTATTATCCTTTGGCAGCAAAGGCAGCCACTATTAGTGTCTTGAATTTTGGAGCATCAAACTTTGGTTTCGATGCATTCTATAAGAAGCTACACAAACAAGACTCTTATCAGGTATGGTAGCTTCCACATGTTTATTTTCCCCTCAGTTTCATGATACAAGTTTTGATAAAAAAAAAAAAAATAAACAGCACCTAACGAGCAATTTTATAAATAATTTGACAGAGTGGAGACTACCGGATTAAGCATGGGAATTGTCGGATGACAAGGTCATATAGAAACGTCCAACCAATTGTGGCAAAAGCATCCAACAGAGAATATAATTGCATGCCAAAAGTTATGACAACGATTGCAACAACTGCCATTGCAGCTAGCCTAAAAAATCATCCAATGCTCCGAGAGATACTAATGAGGGTGGCAATGTCAATGGCATCCGACATTAATTACGAGTGTATGTCAGCAGTTACGAGAGTCATTGCACAAAACCTAATAAGTCAACCCAAGCTCCAAAAGATACTCATAATGGGGATAATAACCATGGCTATTAATTTCCCCTTAGGTATGTTTCGAGAACACATCAAACGCTTACCTACTTCGTTGTCACTTGTTGTTGTAGCCCTTCCATATATATCCATCACCGCTAATGCTATTCTGATGCCAAAAACCGTCGTGACATATACACTTGCCGCCACCATTTTGGGACTATGTCTTGGAGCTATGACTGAGAAGCAGCGCCTAAAATCCATTGCCGCCGTGTATCCGCCTTGGCCAAAGTATTGGTATCACAAATATTAAATCATGTCAAGCAGTTACGGGTTATAAATGGTTTATTAATGTAACAAGTATCATTTTTTGGAATTATATTTAATTGTAAAAATGAGATTTTTTTTATATTATATGATAAATATAATAGTCGGATATGTTTAAAGTTTTAAATAGTTATGGTTAACTGATAATTTTTTTTCAGCCAACCCAATAATTTAGTCATATATAGATAGATGAATGAAGTACTGTGTTTGTTTGGATGTTAAAGATTTTTACCTCTATCTTTCTACGTATGCATATATATGTATGTGTGTATGTGTAACTGTGAATGATTATGTGTGTACTAAACTATTGAATAATGTATTTAAATGTTAGATCCTTTTTGCAAGGCCTTAAGACACTATAGTGATTGATTTAATTAATTTAAACTTTGATAAAGAAAAACAAATCAAACCCAAAAATTCGCAGTAGAGAAGTGCGATTTCTTCGAAATTGAGGGATGCGTTTGATTGTTTGCACATTTTGGATCCTCATGTTCGGTAGTGATTCGCTAAAATTCTTTCACTTCATTCATGCCCCTTTATCCAATATTATTTTTGGAACCGAAAATCTAATTTAATCCTAAACTACCCTTTTTCAGACAAGATATAAACTCTCAACCTCAAAAAGATAGGCAATACCGCTAAAGTAGAAGTTTTTTGTCCACTTTTTCACATATTACAGACTAAAGTTCAAAAATGCTTACGGTCAAAAAATCACATGTTTATTTGTTTTATTATTATTATATGTTTACTTTTTTTATTATTATTATTATTATTATTATTATTATTATTAGATGGTCTTGTTGTTTATTTTGTTTTTCTTCTATATTTCTTATTGGTTTACATATGATTCATATCTATAATTAAAATAAATAGATAATAACAAAAATAAAACCATTTGGGTTGTGTTGACTTGGTAAGCGTTGTGGAAGATATGATAAATAACCTATTGACATATGTTTAAATCCTGACAATACTCAGCCTCCGTGCACGAAAACTGATCCGGAAACCATCGTTAGGGTAGTTTCATCTCCAAAAAAAAAAAAACAAAAAAACCATTAATTATAAATTTGCAAACAATTCTTTATATATAATAGTGACTGTTGTTTTAGTAAGTATACAATCATTATCTATAATTAGATCATCCGTAATACCTACAACTAACCATTATAGTCGTGGGTGTCACATCATCATTACATTTCCTACCACTAACCATGAGATACCTACCACTAAACACATCATTTCATTTTATTTTTTTAATTAAATTTAATTCAAAAATACATTAAAAAACATATAATTGTTTTTTTTAAATACTAATAAGTGATTAAATGGTCAAGTAAAAATCATATATATATATATATATATATATATATATATATATATATATATTTTAAATACTAATAAGTGATTAGGAAATATAAATCCTAGATTTAATTTTTCATTTTAGAAACTATTTATGTTAAAGGATTTCTGGTTAAACGTGTTTTCTACCAATTGACTGTATCTTAGGGATCAAAGTTGGCAAGACTTGCGAAGCTAACAAAAGGATGCAGCTCGCAGCAAAGGAAAATATGTCAAAATAAGCAATCTAGCCCCATTAGTCACCTTGGCATGTCTTACCCGCCACAAATTGCAACGATAACGGCCGACCCGGCCGGGGTGGTGTGCACGGACCATGACCGTGGCCACGTCAACAACGAACCGTCTCATGGCCGATACACGATGGTCTTAATAGTTTATAATCTTTCTTTACTTTTAACTATGAGCCTTTTGAAGTTTCCTAAGGATGAAAAGAAAAAGTTGAGGACGTTTCACTCCCATAGTGTACAAAGCCAAAACTTGGTTACCATGAAATTAATACAAAAATGTGTAAAACAAACAAATATTAAAATTACAAGAAATCAAAAACTACGAAGCTATCAACTACTACAACATCAAATATCACTCTCATGGTTATATCTTTATTTACACCGAAGATGACGGGTTACATGGCTTTAATATATTTTGATTGAAAGAGAAAATGACAAAAAAAAGTCTTGCAAAGCATAAACTCCTCAAAAGATCTCTCTCTCTCTCTCTCTCTCTCTCTCTATATATATATATATATATATATATATATATATATATATATATATAATATTTAGAATCTCTAAAAAAAATTTATCGATCTTGACATCAACAAATTCCCCGACTTAATGGGAACATCCATAAAGAAAAAGGGCACGGTAAGATCCGCAACACAAGACATGAAGATGGTATTTGAGGTTTTTACTTACCATCAAGTTTCTAATAGCTACCTCAACTTCTCACCCACGAAACAGAGCAACACAATATTAGCCTTCCTCTTACATCACAACTTCATAGCTGAATATCATGTAAACCCAAATATACTAAAAACACCATATTTGCACCCTATTTAATTGTTATACGATTCGAAGGAAAATAAATGACAATAAATTGTAAAAAGTTAGGACTTGATGGGACGAGTTTGAAGGCGCTCTTTTTTGCATGAATTAATTATAAAAGAAACACATAAAATCTATGCAAATGAAGTAAGTGTCATATTGTTATACGTCCACCAAGCCTGGAAACCGAACACTTTTCTTATCTTATGGAAGCTTAGGCAGCAACTATTTGTCTCTTGAATTTTAGAGGGTCTTGGAATACCTTCAACCCTTGGTTGTTTGTACCGAACACTAACGTTTTGCCCAAACGTTCTTGCTTTCGCTCATTTTTCTCTGAAGCTTCCTCTTGAGCTTTCTTTATACTTTCCACATTTAAAACAAGTGACCTCCTCGCCACATTTCCCAACATGTTTCTTCTTACATTTATCACACCATTCTACTTCGCCTCTTCTTCCTCTCGAATCAGACTTCAAGAATTTACTTTTCTTATTAGACCTCGATGATCCATCAAACTTTCTTTTCTCACCAACCTCTTCCCTCTCTTGATTCCTTTCTTTTAACTGGGTTTCCACATTTTTAGTTGCTCGGACAGCTGTCTTCAGAGTAGCTGCCATCTTGACCGTTGGGCCAAAGTCGGCTGGCAGTCCGTTCGCAAACCTCTCAATTTTTGAGAGTTCAGTTGGCACTAAGTATGGAAATAACTTCATATTTTCGGTAAATGTAGTAGCATAGTCGTCTATGCTCATTTTCCTTTTCTTCAAGTTCTGAAATTCATTTTTTAGATCTATCAGATCTATCTCTGAGCAGTACTGCATCTTTAACTGCTCGAAAAACATTTCCCAAGACATTTTCAGGGCTTCTCCATGTGGCATCGTGTTTGCCAACAACTTCCACCAGCTTAAAACTCCGGTCTTCAGTTGTTTGACCGCAAAAACAGTTTTCTGCTTATCGCTACAGTTGCAACTTTCAAATACCATCTCCATTTCGGAGATCCAGTCCATAATTTCTACAAGCTTTGGGCTTCCAAAAAGACTTGGTGGTTTGGCGCCCAAGAAATTCTTATATGTACGCCCATCTATGTGGATTTCCCTCTCCGGGTTATTCCTTTCTGCCACTGTAGGTTCCGCTTGACTGACAGTACGGCTGTAATTTCTATCCTCTGATCGTCCGTCATTTAATTCAGGTTGTTCAACAGGCATTGAAGGTTCACTCCTGTTGTTCAGCAACAGTTGCCTCATTTCCTCCCTTTGTTCAGCCATCATTGCCTGAATCATGGCTTGTACTCCAGCCATGGTGATGGGTTCTGGTGCAGCTCCTGCTATCGGCACCTGTTCCACCACTTGGGGTTGAGGTTGTTGGTTTCTATTTGCATTTCCAGCTCCACTTCAAGTTCTCGCCATTTGATCTATACACCAAATTAGGCGAATTTAGATCTTTATTCACGATAGACGTTTAAATTCTCCTTATTACTCCGAAACGTTTACATGTTAGTTCTAATATCGTAGTCATACACTTAGAATACTAAACACATAAGGTTTCCAGATCTGGTCAGCACCAGACCATAAATCCGAACAAATAATGGCATATATGACAAACATATAACATTTAGCAGATAAAAGTATTTTAGGCATCTTTCCTAAAATATACTAGTAATCGTGTCTAAAATATGGTAGACACTCATCTCACGATCATCACTTAGCATTCTAAGTTTAAGTCTAGAAATCCTACAAATTCCTAATTCGCTTAAACTAATGCTCTGATACCAAGTATGACATCCCTATTTTTTTTATCGGTCAGAAAAGACCGATTTAATTTATGCTTTTAAAATAAAATTAGAGTAATTTTCCAAAAGATGTTGTAGAATTTGTTCCAAAAACAAAATATAATAAAAATTTATCAAAACATTTCTTAAAGAAATATGTTTTCATTATATAACAAAACCTCGAGATGTCATGTTCCGGTACAGATGAAAAGCATAAACAGTACGTTATAAGCCTTGCAACAGTTATTTACAACTACTGGCCTATAATCAAAAAGTCTCTCGTTGCCTTCCAATTATGTTCGGGGTCCACTACCTGTAATACAGAAAGCTGAGTGGGTCAGGCTTGGGAGCCTGGTGAGCATATAGGGTTTTCAACCCACAAATAATAAATTTATTAATTTTCATCAACCAACAATAAATTTATTAATTTCATGAAATAACAATAACCCTGATTACCCGTTCCCGTTATCCGCACTTTATGTCCTTAAACACCTTTCATAAGGGACCTAGCCTAAGGATTTTCATCGGGGGGACAACACTGCTTTAGGGGATTCCTCAGCAAATTATGTCAAATAAGGCAACCATGTGGAGTATACCATTGAACACTAAGTTCACAAACACCTACAGGTTGCGAGCCTGCTAGCATTCCACTGGACTGTCTAGAAAGGTCTGTGGTCGTCATCTATACTCTGCTAGATGACTGAAACAATAACAATATCGAGGCCTCTCATCATTTTAACACACATCAACTATTTCATCTACCCATGTTTTACCCAACATATTTGTAGATAAAAATACATATACAGTTTAAAACTTGTATAAAATATCTATTCAACATCCATCTCAAATAAACAAATAATATAATTACGTATAGCACGTATTTTATAGAAAATACTTCATATCTATGTGTAAGATGAAAGTGACTATACACTCACTTGATAAGATGGTAATCGGGCAGCACCTCATCTCTTAAAATGATCGTTTCCGATAAAACCGGGGTGTTTTCTTAAAAACCGGGCTTCACGTGGACAAAGTTTCGGCTTGAAAACTCTTTTTCTCGGGATCTTCGGGGCTCTGTAACTTGCTTCGGGTACTAGGACGATACACTAGGCTTCGGGGGTATTTATTTCAATTTAGGAGAGAGTATAAGGGTGAGAGATGTAAAGAACAGGGGTGTTTTCTCAAAAACCGGGCTTCACGTGGACAAAGTTTCGGCTTGAAAACTCTTTTTCTCGGGATCTTCGGGGCTCTGTAACTTGCTTCGGGTACTAGGACGATACACTAGGCTTCGGGGGTATTTATTTCAATTTAGGAGAGAGTATAAGGGTGAGAGATGTAAAGAAAGTAAACAAAAATCGGGCAGCCTTGAGTTCTATTTATAGTGGTCCGAAGCTGCTGACTACGCTGAGCGTAATTCCTCGGTATGTTGGGCGTACTGCGAGGCGGTCCACTACGCGGGGTGTATCCCTCGTACGTGGGGCGTACGGGTGGATCATCTCGGACGCATCAGAGCTACATTCACGTGTCGACCATGCGATGGAGTAGGCTACGTGGCCCAACTCAGACCATGAGCATGAGTATACTGGGCTTCCAAACTTCTAAAATTCGTATCTTTCGCATACGAGCTCCGTTTTTTACTTTCTTTATATCCACGCGAAGGTGAGACTATGCTCTCCAACTTTCGTTTAGTCTCCTTCGGCTAATTTTGACTTCATTTTTAATATTATATTTTTAACAGGCCGGGACAGGAAATGTCCTTTTAAAAATTCATAACTTCTTCATCTGACGTCCGTTTTCGTTTGTCTTTTTATCGTTAAACTACTAACGACAAGATCTTCGATTCTCGTTTAGGTTGTTTCAGCTAAAAATCACTCGATATAAAATTCGAGTTTCGGGTTGCATACTGCTATGCTGAAACTTAGAAAAATCATAACTTCCTCATATGAAGTCAGATTTGGGCGTTCTTTTTATGCATGCTCTCGGTTTAACGAATACTACGACTTTCATTTAGGTCCCTAAGGCTAAAAAGCACTTTATCATAAATTCACTTTTTACGTCCCATAGCGTTGTCCCGGTTCTGTCGCGAAACTTCGACAGGTCATAACTTATTCGTTATAACTCGGATTTCGGTATTCTTTATATCTCCGGAATCCTTTTCACGATCACTACAACATCCTTCATAGATATTGGTTTATTTAATATTTATTTTTGACGCTTATTTTTATTCTTAATTAATTAAATCATAATAATTAAGTAAATAAGCACATAATTCACATAATTCCTCTTTATTACTTTAAAACGAGTTACAAAGGTTAACCTAGACTATTACATCATCATTAATGCCTAGCCTAGAAACACGGGCGTTTTACAGTGAATAACTAAATGGAATATCACATGTTATATAGGGAAGAAAAACCTAGTTTTTATGTGTCCAAAATGTGTGTCTGGAACATGTGTCCAAAATGTATTTCCGAAATGTCAGTTCTACATGTACGGTTTTGAGTATCGTACTTCGGAATTGACTGTATCAATCTAGAATATACGATAGCAGATTCCAAAATCCAAACTATACCTACCACCGTCTACTCTGGAATGAATAGTACTTCTCTGAAATTTCTTTTTCCGAAGAAAATGGTTATTTTTCTAGGTTTTATAAAAGTTGGTTATTATTAATAAATTATTCATTTATAAAGGTTATTTTTCTTAATTTCCCAAAAGTGAATCCAAAAAATTAATATATAAATCATGGAATATTAATAGTAACGAAAGAATAAATTGGAAAGGAACTAAGACTCTAAAATATAATACTTTATGTGAATGAAGACAAAATTTTGGAAGGAAATAATAGAAAGGTAAATATGAAAAAGAATAAATAGTATGCTAATCAATATGGAATGCTAGTCGTAATAAAAATATTTACCATAATTACTGCCTCTTACGTATATATATTTTTAGGACATATATTAAAAACATCTCTTTATACTGTTACTATTTTTAAGTCGGCATAAATATAGTGATTAGGGTGGAACGTTGCCTTGGCTGAAAGTGAAGATACGTGCCTTACCCTTACGTCCTCGTCTTTGACCGCCCACGACCTCCACGACTCCACCTCTGGCGATCCCCCACCGCTCATTGCTCCATCTCTGACTCATGCTCTTAGGTTTTTCTCTCTTTGATGTGTCTTTCACTCTTTCTAATTTCTATGTTCTTTTTAATAGTTAAAGATTATTTGATCAAATTTATCATGTTTCTGATTTCTGTCTTGCGTACTTCATTTGATCAAATTGTCTCTTTCACTCTTTATTTGATAAAATTTAAGTTTACTCTTGTTTTGTGTGAATGCAACTAGCACAAATTTAAGTTTAATCTTATAGGTTGTTAATGTTCTTGTGCTACAAGTTTAAATTTATGTTTGATTCTTGGGAATGTTTTCTTAAATTGTTTTGATTCTTGATTTTGTGTGTTTGACTTTCTGTATGAGAATGTTGTTGATAATTTAGGTGTGATCAAATTGTCTGAATTTGCATTGAAACACGACTTTAATATTAAAAAGATCACGCAATTTAGTTATTATCATGTTTCGTTTTCTTTTGCTTATTTATGGGTTAAAATTGCTTAAATAGTTTAAGACTTCAAGTAATGAAAATATATATTAATTGTCTTAGCATATAGGTCGATGGTCGATATTGCTATCGAAAACTATAGGATTGATAACATACTGTTGTTGATTTTGAGATACAAATTGGTTTGAATGGGGAGTTAATTAATTACCTGGTTGATTAAATGGGGTTTGATACTAAAATTCAGAATTTAAAGTTTTTGCTCTTCCAGGAGTAACAGTAACTGGGTTTTGTTATATTTCCCTTTATGTGATTGTAAATATATGGAGGATACACTTTCTTTTGTTTATTCTTTAAATTATTTATGTGAATTGATAACTGATTTATGGAAGTATACTAAATTATGATTGGGATCTTTTGTTAAGGTTTTTTTTTTTTTGCTACCAAGTGATGATTGGAATAAAATTGTTGATGGGGGTGTCTTTCGTGTTTAGGTTTTCTTTTATAATATAACATGCATGAACGGAATTAGAGTTTGGATAAGAAGAAATGAGATTTAAACATTTGTTGCATGGTTTTACTAGAAGCACCCCCAAACATTTGACGCAAGCCAACCTGCCAAGCTGTTGGATTTTGGTTATGAAATCTATTGTATTGAAATCTGGTTGACTTTGTGAGCTCGATGCATGCCAAACCCGTCATGAAAGTGTTGAATTTCTTTTTCTTATATCGTAATCTATATACTACACTTTTCGTGCTTTAGCAATTAAGGACTTGATATGGAAAAAAAAACAAAAAAAAAAACAAAGCGTGAGTATCTCAATTTTCTCTTAATTGAGAAAAAAGATGTTTTCTCTATTAATTCACTAGGTGTGAGATACATGAGTTTTTTTTAAATTAATATATTTTGTTAAGAATTACATGTTTAATAATTTATAAAACTGAATTTGGAAAGAATATTAATATTAGTTGTGAATAAACCAATTTTTGCAAGGTTTCTGCAAATTATCGTAAATTCAAAAAAGATTGGCCGAAAATTATGTTTTTCAATTAGGAAGATTGATTTAAATTTAAATTGTATTTAATACATTAATTGACAAATTACGTGAGAATTTATGGAGACATTTAAGATTTCTTATTTTCTTTAATATTTTTTAGATTAGATTTTTTTATGATTTAATAAAAAGCCAAAAAACCACAATTTGCCAAGTGGATTTAAATGAAATTGAAATATTTAAAAAAAAAATATCATGTGACATATTGAATTAGGTGATGACATATGACAAAAAACCTTTATTTATTAGGTAGGATAGCTTTGGTAGTATAGAAACTTCCTATAATAACATTGTATATCGAGAGATCTACGTTGTGAGCCAATAGATTTGAAAGTACAACTTTCTAGAATGAAAAATATAATTGAGTTGATTTTTCAAAGTACAATACATCATTAAGAAAAAATTGATTATACAATGTTGTAATATAAAATGAAAGAAAGTATGATGCGATGATAGACAAATATGTTGTTGTTTCTTACATGTAGCACTTTCGTTTTTTCCGTCCATTTTCCAAAGTGTGTCGTGATTTTCTTGATTTCTTTTAGAATATCATTTTTAGTCAATTAACGATATATCCTATCCAATGTTCCGTGATATTACGTCCGTGGATCAATCCCACAACATAGACTCACCTTATTCGTGACCTTCCATTCAACCCAAATGATCACATATGCAAATGCAATACATATATAATCGATGCTTATCGTGAATGCAACATCTAACATCATAATACAATGTGCATTCTCGTTTATAAAATGACTCCTTTGATAGGTACCTCATTCCATTCGGTCATCATACAACTCCTCACTCGCCCAATAAGACTATTTAGGCAAATAAGTCCATCTTCTAATAGTGTCACAATTGGTTCCGTACTTTGACGTTTTTCCCATTTAAGTGTTATATTGGTAGATGGTGTTTAAAATATATCTGGGAAAAATGATTGACTTATTTGTAAAAAGTTAGCACTTGATAGGAAAATTAAAAGATTAAGACGTTTTTTGCATGCATTAAATAAAAAATAAATCCTCGAAATCTTCTAATAAGATTATTTAGGCAAATAAGTCCATCTTCTAATAGTGTCACAATTGGTCCCGTACTTTGACGTTTTTCCCATTTAAGTGTTATATTGGTAGATGGTGTTTAAAATATATTTGGCTAAAATGATTGACTTATTTGTAAAAAGTTAGCACTTGATAGGAAAATTAAAAGATTAAGACGTTTTTTTGCATGCATTAAATAAAAAATAAATCCTCGAAATCTGTCTATGCAAATAAACTAATTTCATTTTTTTCCATTAGTAGGGTTTGATGGGAACAAAAGGTTGTATGTTTCGGGACGTTAAGATTGAAATGGATTTTATGGTTGGAGGATTATTGCAAAATCCCAAAAAAGTGAAGGAGGAGTCGGTATTACTCGACACACTCCGGTCTATATCTACAAAAGCACTAGCACCGGTGACTATCGGTGTCTTGAATTTTGATGCACTTAATGGGACGTTCGAGAAGATACATAAAGACTTTTCCCAGGTATGATAGCAACTCTCATTTTTTTCACATGTTTTTTTTTCTCTCAATATCGTGATAAAGTATAAAAACAAACAAAACCGTGGGAGATTTGAATGAATGATAGTATTAAGTGTCTTGACACCAAAGTTGTCGATAACGAGTAGCAGACGATATATAGCATCTAAATTGTTCAAGTCTAAAATGATTTAACCTAATTAAATAATTTCATGGTTAGAAAATCATAGGTAGTGGCATGTTCACAAAAAGAATAAAAAAGCACAAAACATAAATCAAACAAAATCGTATCAGTTTTCCAATTTCAAAATATAATACGAGTACTTATCCCAAAGGAAATAGAAAGCAGCAATCATAAAGAAAACTTCATATTTATCTAAAAAGCTAAATAAACAATTACTACATAGAAATAGAAAGTAGAAACTATATATTGTTATGTTCATATTGACAGCTTTAATCGACACTTGAGTTATAGTTGAGATCCTTTAATATGATCGTGGCAGAATGGGAGGAAGAGTGTTTCCATTTATTTTAATGCATAAACCAGTATTTACGCCTTATTTTTTCCCTATTTTTTACAATATTTATATTATTTAGTATGTCATTGACGACACAAATGTTCTTTTCTTACATTAAGTATTCAAAATCTATGCAAATGAACTAACTTTATATGTTGTTTTTCATCAGGAATGGGGAAACGTATGTTCTATATATGGCGAGAATTCCTTTAAAATGGATCTTAGTAATCTCGATGCACGTTATATGAGACCATTGCAACTTTTCGAAAAGTTGAAGGTTGAACAAGGGTCTTTTGCGTTAAGCATACTAGTGCCATGTCATCAATTCCATGTACTTAACTGTTAAGTATTAGTTAGGGAGTTAGAGTTGTTACGTCTCTTCTAGATCATTCTAACTCCTTCTCTATTGTATAAATAGATGGCACTGTACTCTTTTCATTTCAAGAAATACAACATCACAAAAGTCTCTCTCATACTAAATTCTCTCTCTTTTCTGTTTGACTTTATTTTGATTTCGATGCATTTTATGTGAGGTTAGCTCCAATTTTTCCCAAAAATCCACAACAGTCATCCAATAAAGTCTCCTCTTAGGTATGATTTCATTATTCCACATTTATGTTTCTTAATTCTCTCCAATATCGTTTAAAAAAAAATCAAAACCGTTTATAGTTTTATTGAATGATACTTTGTCACACCCTGAAAATCCGAGCATGTGAGTGCTATTAATTCCTTAAGTAGCGGAAGCTTTGACTAACAATACCTTAAAAATCTTGTTGCGTAAGTCTACAACATAAACGAATATGGCTAATATTAAAACCAAACCAAATAGTTAAATTAATAGCTAAAACTCCTTAAAGAGTTCATGCTCTCCTTTCCTTTATTCTATGATATTTTATGAGATAAATGTAAGGTATTTATGTTTTATGCCGGTTAGTTCACAGTTTGATAAAATATAAAATACCGCATCCAAATGTAAACATGCACTTCAAAATTTCATAACATGTTGAATATATTTATAAATGTTGAACACATGACCTCCAAAAATATACATAACGAAATATCATCATGTAAACCAAAATATACTAAAAACACCATAATTGGACACTATTTAATTGTTATATGGAAAATTCGAAGGAAAATACATTACGTGAAATTGTAAAAAGTTAGGACTTGATGAGAATGAACTAATGTCATATTGTTGTACGTCTATTAGGCTCGGGAAACCAAAGACTTTCATTATCCTTTGGCAGTAAAGGCAACAACTATTAGTCTCTTAAGTTTTAGTGGGTCAAACTTCGGTTTTGATGCATTCTATAAGAAGCTACACAAACAAGACTCTTCTCAGGTATATATGGTATAGCTTCCACATGTTTCTTTTCCCCTCAATTTCATGATACAACTTTTGATAAAAATAATAATAATAAATAATCAGCGCCTAACGTACAATTTTATAAATAATTTGACCGAGTCGAGACTACCGGATTAAGCATGGGAATTGTTGGATGACAAGGTCATATAGAAACGTCCAACCAATTGTGGCAAAAGCATCCAACAGAGAATATAATTGCATGGCAACAATTATGACATCCATTGCAACAACAGCCATTGCAGGAAGCCTGAAAAATCAACCAATGCTCCGAGAGATACTCACGAGGGTGGCAATGTCCATGGCATCCGAGTGTATGCCAGCAGTTATGAGAGTCATTGCACAAAACCTGATAAGTCAACCCAAGCTCCAAAAGCTACTCATAATGACCATAACTATTAATTTCCCATTAGGTATGTGTCGAGAACACAGCAATCGCGTACCTGCTTGGCTTACAGCTGTTCTTGTAGCCATTCCATATATATCCATCACCGTTAATGCTATTCTGATGCCAAAAGCCACCGCGGCATATACACTTGCCGCCACCATTTTGGGACTATATCTTGGATGTATGGCTGAGCAGCAGCGCCTAAAATCCATTGCCGCCATGTATCCGCCTGAGCCACAGTATAGGTATTACAAATATTAAATCATGTCAAGTAGTTACTGTTGGTTTACAAAGTAGTTATTAATTCATAACTATAAGGGCATATATGTAATTTTGATTAGAAAGTTGTTACAGTCGTTATTTATACTGTATATATATAAGCTTTGTAGAAGGAGATCTTCTTAATGAATGAGAAACTCATTTTTCTCAATCTTCTCTTCCGTTTTCAATCATTTTATTACAATCTAACATTGTATCCGACGTGTAATCGATTATGTTCATCCTTTCTTCCTCAATTTCTTTCAATTTCTTGTTCATCATGTCTAATTCTTCAACAAATGAATCATTTAATTCATCGATCGATGTCTCTAGGCCTTTCTTCATCGGATCTTCTGATAATCCGAATTCTGTTCTTGTTTCAAATATTTTCACTGGTGTTGGATTCAATTCTTGGAAACGATCGATGGTGATTTCATTGTCTCTGAAGAATAAGCTTGGTTTTGTTGATGGAACTATTGCTCCACCTCTTTCAACATCTTCTACGTATTCTAACTGGTTTCGTGCTAACTCCATGGTTATCAGTTGGCTCTTAAATTCTGTTTCCAAGACAATTGCTGATAGTCTTCTATTTCTTCCAACTACAAAAGAGATTTGGCAAGAATTACATCAACGATTTGAACAATCTGATAGTGCTCTCATCTATCAAATGCAACAACAGCTGTATTCTCTTTCTCAAGGTGCTGATGATTTCTCTTCTTACTTTACTAAGTTCACCAAACTTTGGGATGAAATTCGTATGATACAATCTGTTCCTAATTGCACTTGTGGTGCATCTGTTGCAATTAACAAATTCTTTGAAGAACAACGCTTAATTCAGTTACTAATGGGACTTGATGAATCATACAAAATTATTCGTGGTCAAATTTTGATGATGAAGCCTTTACCATCTGTTTCAACTGCTTATTCTCCGATCATAAAAGAAGAACGACAACGAGGCATCAATCTTCCTTCTTCTTTACCAAATGATGCAATTGCTATGCAAATTTTATCCGATTCATCTCGCAAATTGCTCACAAGCAATCATTGCAAGAAATCAGGGCATACTAAAGCTCAATGTTATCGCCTTAATGGCTTTCCTTCGAACTTCAAATTAATGAAGAACAAGAAAGATGATGTTAAACCTGATGGGTTTTAGGTAAAACAAATAAACTAGAAAAACAATTCCTAAGTTCACATGCAACCTACTTTGGATCTATGTTTTAACTATTGAACATATAACTTTGAATTGCAAAACAAGAACCCTAGAGGAGAGAGGCTAATTTCGAAATTAACAAACTAGGGTTTAGGAGTTACATACCTTTCAATTGTTATAGCAAACAATTGATAATCCACTTGATCTTGATCTTGATCTTCTTGGAAGCTTAGCACCACAAATGTAATGCCTCTAATGGAATCACACCCAAGAACTAGCAAGAAGGAAACTTGGAGGAGAGAGGATGGAGAGAGTATGCAATTTCGGCCTTAGGGTTTCTTCCAAAGAAATCAGTGACCTCAAATGTGAGCCAGGAGGCTCCTTAAATAGCTGAGGGATCTAGGGTTTAGGGAAAACCCTAGTTATCCTTTGCTTAGGGCCTAAGCAAGATCCAAAGGCCTTATTTGGACCCCTTGGACGAAATCTCTAGGGTTTCCCCTAAGAATTTCGTCCACCTCCTTCCAAGGGGGTTCTGGAACCTTCCACTCAACTATTAGTTAATTGCAAACTAGTCCCTACACTTTATAATTAATTCTTTTAACCCCAAAATTAATTCTGATTAATTTCTGGCTAACTATTAATTAAACATAATGATTTCTAATTAATATATTAATCTTTTAACATATTAATAAATCATTTATATTAATTCATTAATCTTATAAATTAATATCTCTCCTTTCATAATTTCCTTGTCCAGTTGCTAGGTTGAGGGCAACCCAAAAGGACTGTGCTGCTATCAATTCAAGTACATACCAATTATAGTTATGGGCTTAGACACCTAATCCAACAAAACCTACAGTTTAGAACGTTAATTCTAATGAATCTCCACCTATTTCACAAGAACAATACAATCAATTGATTCAACTGTTGAACATTAATTCTCTTTCAAGCCCTGGTTCATCTTCTCAGTCAAATATCTCCATTGTTAATGGTGTTATGCAAGATGAAGGTATTCCATTTGATTTTAAACATTTGGCTGCTAATGTTTATAAATCATCATCCCTATTACATGAACATGTTTCTTGGATTGTCGATTCTGGTGCTACTGATCATATTTGCTCTAATCGATCTCTTTTTTCTTCATTATCAAAAATTTCACAGCCACATTTTCTTTGTCTTCCTAATGGAAATGATACTATTATTTCTTACATTGGTAATGTTAAATTACATAAAACTATCACTCTTCACAATGTTCTTTATGTTTCCTCTTTCAAGTACAATCTTGTTTCTGTACCCAAACTTGCTTCTCAGCTTCATACATTTATTCTTTTTACTGACGAATATTGTATGTTGCAGGACCCTTCAGTAAATGATAAATTTGCTCTTTCTTCTTTTGGCCAAAGGATTAGAGATCTTTAAGTCTTTGATCATCATTTCATTCAGCACAATCTTTCTTATAGTATTTCTGTAATAAATACATTGAATTTTCGTTCTTTCAATGTAATGCATAAACATTCCAATGTTATGTTGTGGCACAACAGATTAGGACATTTACCTATTCAAAAACTTCACTCTATGTCTCTTGTTGATTGCTCTCATGATTCACATGTTGATTCTTGTTCTATTTGTTTTAAATCAAAACAACATAGAAATCATTTCCCAAACAACATTTCTGCTACTAATCATCCATTTGAACTCATACATATTGATGTTTGGGGACCTTAGAAAACCTTATCTCATGATGGATATAATTTTTTTTCTAACCATTGTTGATGATTTTAGTCGACATACATGGGTCAACATGTTAACTCATAAAGGATATGCTTTTACTCTCATCAAATCTTTTATTGTTTATGTTCACACACAATATCAAAGGCCAGTGAAAATTATTAGAACATATAAGCTTTAGAGCTTGGTTCTAGTAATGAAAGGAGTCAAATTTTTTCAAGAAAAAGGCCTTCAACATCAAAGATCAACAATATATACCCCTCAACAAAATGGCACTGTTGAAAGGAAACATAGACACATTTTGGAGGTTTCTAGATCTTTATATTTTCAATCTGGAGTGGGAAATGCTTATTGGACTGAATGTGTTCGAACTGCAGTTCATCTAATCAACCGAATGCCCACAAAAGTATTACATCATAAATCGCCTTATGAAATATTGTTCAATCAGAAACCAGATCTTTCTCAACTTAGGTCTGTTGGATGTCTTTGTTTTGTTGCTACACCTTCTGTTCATCGAGACAAATTTATGCCTAGATCAACTCCTTGTATCTTTATTGGTTATCCAATTGGACAAAAGGCATTTAAAGTTCTCAATCTGGCCACCAAATCCATACAAATTTCAAGAGATGTTCAATTTGTGGAAGATGTTTTTCGTCTACACTTGATAACACCAAAACCTCATACATCCAATTCTTTTATTCCCAATAATGCCCCTGATTTTCCAAATACTCCAGATGCTTCTTCCACTATCTTTCCAAATGACCGAACTGCCCCTGAACCAACTCAAACTCAAACTTTAAGAGTTCCACGTGTTAGAGAGCCTCCTGCTTATCTTCAAGATTATATTTGTAACAATGTTCATTCTCATGATCATTGTTCTCATACCTTAACCAATGTGTGCATTCCATCCTCTTCCTCATTTCAAGACCATAATCACCATTTACATTCGTTTGCTTTTACCACTACACTTCAAGTTCCAGAACCTGCCTTTTATCATCAAGCTAAAGGTAATCCATCTTGGGAACAAGCTATGCAAATTGAGTTATCCGCTCTTATCGATAATAACACATGGATCTTGGTTAAATTACCCAAGGGTAAAAAGCCAATTCAATGTCGGTGGGTTTACAAAGTCAAGTATAGAGCAGATGGATCACTTGAGAGGCATAAAGCACGCCTTGTTTCTAAAGGTTTTACTCAACAACAAGGCACAAATTATCACGAAACTTATTCTCCAGTAGTTAAATTCACTACTGTTCACTGTTTAATTGCTTTGGCTGTCAAAAAGGGTTGGGATATTCAACAATTAGATGTTAATAACGCATTTTTACACGGAGATCTACATGAAGAAGTGTTTATGAAATTACCTCCTAGTTATAATGTTGATAATCCACATCTGGTTTGCAAATTAAACAAATCCTTATATGGATTAAAACAAGCCTCTCGTCAATGGTATGCCAAATTAACTCAAGCTTTACATCAACAAGGATATGTTCATTCAAAAAATGATTACTCTTTGTTCTTAAAAAAGGGTAATGGTTCTCTTACCATCGTTGCTGTTTATGTCGATGATATCCTATTTATATGTCACCCACCATTTTCATCATTTTACATGTAATAGTTCATAAAATTCACACGAATATTCATATCAATAATAACGATAACATGTAATTTGCAAATAAATTAGAATCAACTTTCATGCAAGCAACCACAAAATTCACACGAAACTCACCTCGTTGGCGTTAGGTCTTAATCGAATCTTGTCACGCTATTCGCACCCTACATTTAACCAACATATTTTTCTAAGTTCGCAATCCTAGAAAAACATCCTATGTGCTTGTTTAGTTCCACTATTCACTTATCTCGTTCGGCCAACTAATAACTATACAATTTTATTATTCATAAGATTGATATTAATTTTTGATTCAAATAGTATATTGCGTCTTTATCGAACTAAGAAAGCCTTCTCCTTTAAATTATCATTTTATAAAACCTTAATATAAATATATAAAAAAAATTTGTGTGTTTAAATTTATCAAACATTTGAAAACAGTTTAGGAACTTAAATATCTTAAAGTTAACATCAGATTTCAATTCAAATGAAACACACGTGTGTTATATAGTCTCATTTCAAAATCAAACATATTATGAAAATAGAAGGATTGAATATGTATTTTCACTTTGAAAGAATATATATACGGCTAATAATGGGAATTGACCATGGGCCAGCTTTTAATCCGCCCAACCAAAAAAAAAGACCCGGTAAGCTGTCTTCCTAACCCGACATTCTTTTTTTTTTTCTTCTTCTGCCATTTTCATTAGTACAGCGACTTCGACTTTTCTCAAAAAAATAATTACCAAATAACGATATAAAATAATCATATCTCCATTTCTTATTAGTCGTATATCCACAATTAATCATAAAAAACAAAATCAAATTAGAATAAATAAAATCTTTTATTGCATCCAATATGTTCTTTTAAAATCCTTATCAATTTATAGTATCAGCCAAATCGAGACCCTAAGTGGAACCAAAACACTAAGCACGACCATATAAACCTACTCTAACAACTATAACAAGCTGAAACTGAAGAATCATTCCTTAATTTCAAGCACAACTCCGAAAATACTTCAAGAACTTCCAATCCCTATTTCTCCTTCGATTCTCAGTTGATTTCCAAAATTCTTGTGGGGTTTCCACTCGATTTTACGTGCTATATATAATGTCTAATCCTATAATTGGTGAAACCCTTTCATTTTCTCGAATTTAACTGGCCCAATGAAAGTGACGGTTTTGGACATTAAATCTCATAACTCTCAACTAATTACCTCATTATTCCTTGAATTAATCATTTTATTATAATGAATAATTTAATTACAATATATTTTTACCTC
Source organism: Lactuca virosa (assembly GCF_052849685.1). Taxonomy (NCBI): domain Eukaryota; kingdom Viridiplantae; phylum Streptophyta; class Magnoliopsida; order Asterales; family Asteraceae; genus Lactuca; species Lactuca virosa. The sequence goes on along the minus strand of NC_136434.1, from coordinate 132,440,708 downwards.
TTAAATTTGAGTTAGCACAACCACCCTCTACTCTGGAATGAATAGTACTTCTCTGAAATATCTTTTCCGAAGAAAATGGTGATTTTTTTAGGTTTTATAAAAGTTGGTTATTATTAATACATTACTCATTTATAAAGGTTATTTTTCTTAATTTCCCAAAAAATGAATCCAAAAAATTAAGGGATAATGACTTAAAAGGGTAATGTATTTTTTGATTTGTATACATTTACTCACTGACTTTTATTTTCGTCCACATTTACCCATTTAGCTTGTGAAACTGTACACATTTAGTTCTTATGACCGGCTACTCCAGGTTAGCCGGTAAAAATGACTTAATAGGGTAATATATTTCTCACTTTGTACACATTTAGTCCTTAATATTTTTTTGTTGCAAAATAAGTCATTTTTGTTTTTGTACTTATTTAGTACTTATGAATGATTTCTTTAGGTTTTTCTCACGACATCTTACGTGAGATAGTCATTTGGTGGTGGGATAGGTTAAGATGGTCCTACTATATGTTGTAGGCCAAGATAGCTGGTGCGGGCCGGCTGTAAGGTGTAGGCACGTAGGCTCGAGAAGAGCGGTTGGGTTAAGGCGGCATGCCGACAAACCCTGGGTATTCCAATCTGATGACTGATTGGACCTATTGCATGTTGGCATTCCAGTATGATAACTGACTAGACCACGGTATTCCAATCTGATGAGTGTGGGCTCATTATGTATGATATTACGTTTGTCGTATCGAGTATTTTGGGGAAAATTCACTAACCTTTGTGCTTACCCAGTTGTTTATGTTTTCAGGTTCTATCGTTGATCGTGGGAAGGCGACGACATGATTGTACACACTCATCAATAGTATTGAGGATTCCGCGTTACTTATATTACTCTGATTTTCGATAAATGTATTTTGGAATAAACGTTTTTTCTTAATAATGGATTTATAATTAGGGACTTTTGCCTTATTTAAAAATGAAAATTTTCTGTTTTGAAAATAAGACGTTACACATAAATATCAACAGCCCCACACACTTCATCAATGATTGTCCCACGTAAGATGTCGTGAGATAAACTTAAAAAAATCATTCATAAGTACTGAATGAGTACAAAAACAAAATGACTTATTTTGAAACAAAAAAATATTAAGGACTAAATGTGTACAAAAATATTATGGACTAAATGTATACAAAATGAGAAATATATTACCCTATTAAGTCATTTTTCGTGGCCAACCTGGAGTAACCGGTCATAAGGACTGAATGTGTACAATTTAACAAGTTGAAGGGGTAAATGTGGATGAAAAAAAAAACCCAGTGACCAAATGTGTATAAATCGAAAAATATATTACCCTTTTAAGTCATTATCCCAAAAATTAATATATAAATCATGGAATATTAATAGTAACGAAAGAATAAATTTGGAGGGAACTAAGACTCTAAAATATAATACTTTATGTGAACGAAGAAAAAATTTAGGAAGGAAATAATAGAAAGGTAAATATGAAAAAGAATAAATAGTTTGCTAATCAATAAGGAATGCTAGTCGTAATAAAAATATTCATAATTACTGCTTCTTACGTATATATATATTTTTAGGACATATATTAAAAAATCTCTTTATACTTTTACTATTTTTAAGTTGGCATAAATAGAGTTATTAGGGTGGAACGTTGCCTTGGCTGAAAGTGAAGATACGTGCCTTACCCTTACGTCCTCGTCTTTGACCGCCCACGACCTCCACGACTCCACCTCTGGCGATCCCCCACCGCTCACTGCTCCATCTCTGACTCAGGCTCTTAGGTTTTTCTCTCTTTGATGCGTCTTTCACTCTTTCTAATTTCTATGTTCTTTTTAATAGTTAAAGATTATTTGATCAAATTAATCATGTTTCTGATTTCTGTGTTGCTTACTTCATTTGATCAAATTGTCTCTTTCACTCTTTATTTGATAAAATTTAAGTTTACTCTTGTTTTGTATGAATGCAACTAGCACAAATTTTAGTTTAATCTTATTAGTTGTTAATGTTCTTAAATTTATGTTTGATTCTTGGGAATGTTTTCTTAAATTGTTTTGATTCTTGATTTTGTGTGTTTGACTTTCTGTCTCTCTAGATGAGAATGTTGTTGATAATTTAGGTGTGATCAAATTGTCTGAATTTGCATTGAAACACGACTTTAATATGAAAAAGATCACACAATTTAGTTGATTTTTCAAAGTACAATACATCATTAAGAAAAAATTGATTATACAATGTTGTAATATAAAAGGAAAGAAAGCATGATGTGTATGATAGACAAATATGTTGTTTCTTACATGTAGCACTTTCGTTTTTTCCGTCCATTTTCCAAAGTGTGTCGTCATTTTGTTGATTTCTTTTAGAATATCATTTTTAGTCAATTAACGATATATCTTTTCCAATGTTCTGTGATATTACGTCCGTGGATCAATCCCACAACATAGACTCACCTTATTTGTGACCTTCCACTCAACCCAAATGATCACATATGCAAATGCAATACATATGTAATCGATACTTATCGTGCATGCAACATCTAACATCATAATACAATGTGCATTCTCGTTTATAAAATGACTCCTTTGATAGGTACCTTATTCCATTCGGTCATCATACAACTCCTCACTTGCCCAATAAGACTATATAGGCAAATAAGTCCATCTTCTAATAGTGTCACAATTGGTCCCGTACTTTGACGTTTTTCCCATTTAAGTGTTATATTGGTAGATGGTGTTTAAAATATATTTGGGAAAAATAAATGACTTATTTGTAAAAAGTTAGCACTTGATAGGAAAATTAAAAGATTAAGACGTTTTTTTGCATGCATTAAATAAAAAATAAATCCTCGAAATCTGTCTAAGCAAATAAACTAATTTCATTTTTTTTTCATTAGTAGGGTTTGATGGGAACAAATGGTTGTATGTTTCCGGACGTTAAGATTGAAATGGATTTTAGGGTTGGAGGGTTATTGCAAAACCCCAAAAAAGTGAAGGAGGAGTCGGTATTACTCGACACACTCCGGTCTATATCTACAAAAGCACTAGCAACGGTGACTATGCACTTAATGGGACGTTCGAGAAGATACATAAAGACTTTTCCCAGGTATGATAGGAACTCTCATTTTTTTCACATATTTTTTTTTCTCTCAATATCGTGATAAACGTATAAAAACAAACAAAACCGTGGGAGATTTGAATGAATGATAGTATTAAGTGTCTTGACAGCAAAGTTGTCGATAATGAGTGGCAGACGATAGCATCTAAACTGTTCAAGTCTAAAATGATTTAACCTAATTAAATAATTTCATGGTTAGAAAATCATAGTTAGTGGCATGTTCACAAAAAGAATAAAAAAAACAAAACATAAATCAAACAAAATCGTACCAGTTTCCCAATTTCAAAATATAATACGAGTACTTATCCCAAAGGAAATAGAAAGCAGCAATCATAAAGAAAACTTCATATTTATCTAAAAAGCTAAATAAACAGTTACTACATAGAAAGTAGAAACTATATATTGTTATGTTCATATTGACAGCTTTAATCGACACTTGAGTTATGAGTTGAGATCCTTTAATTTGATCGTGGCTGAATGGGAGGAAGAGTGTTTCCATTTATTTTAATGCATAAACCAGTATTTACGCCTTATTTTTTCCCTATTTTTTACAATATTTATATTATTTAGTTTGTCATTGACGACACAAATGCTCTTTTTTTTGCATTAAGTATTCAAAATCTATGCAAATGAACTAATTTTCTATGTTGTTTTTCATCAGGAATGGGGAAACGTATGTTCTATATATGGCGAGAGTTCCTTTAAAATGGATCTTAGTAATCTCGATGCACGTTATATGAGACCATTGCAACTTTTCCAAAAGCTGAAGGTTGAAGAAGGCTCTTTTGATTTCGATGCATTTTATGAGAGGTTAGCTCCAATTTTTCCCAAAAATCCACAACCGTCATCCAATAAAGTCTCCTTTCAGGTATGGTTTCATTATTCCACATTTATGTTTCTTAATTCTCTCCAATATCGTTTAAAAAAAATATATCAAAACCGTTTACAGTTTTATTGAATTATACTTTGTCACACCCTGAAAATCCGAGCATGTGAGTGCTATTAATTCCTTAAGTAGCGGAAGCTTTGACTAACAATACCTTAAAAATCTTGTTGCGTAAGTCTACAACATAAACGAATATGGCTAATATTAAAACCAAACCAAATAGTTAAATAGCTAAAACTCCTTAAAGAGTTCATGCTCTCCTTTCCTTTATTCTATGGTATTTTGTGAGATAAATGTAAGGTATTTATGTTTTATGCCGGTTAGTTCACAGTTTGATAAAATATAAAATATCGCATCCAAATGTAAACATGCACTTCAAAATTTCATAACATGTTGAATATATTTATAAATGTTGAACACATGACCTCCAAAAAAGTAACATAACTAAATATCATCATGTAAACTAAAATATACTAAAAACACCATAATTGGACACTATTTAATTATTATATGGAAAATTCGAAGGAAAATACATGACGTGAAATTGTAAAAAGTTAAGACTTGATGGGAATGAACTAATGTGATATTAATTGTACCACAATCAGGCCTGGGAAACGAAAGACTTTTATTATCCTTTGGCAGCAAAGGCAGCTACTATTAGTATCTTGAATTTTGGAGCATCAAACTTTGGTTTCGATGCATTCTATAAGAAGCTACACAAACAAGACTCTTCTCAGATATGGTATAGCTTCCACATGTTTCTTTTCCCCTCAATTTCATGATACAACTTTTGATAAAAAAAAATAATAATAATAAATAAGCAGCGCCTAACGAACAATTTTATAAATAATTTGACAGAGTGGAGACTACCGGATTAAGCATGGGAATTGTCGGATGACAAGGTCATATAGAAACGTCCAGCCAATTGTGGCAAAAGCATCCAACAGAGAATATAATTGCATGACAAAAGTTATGACAACGATTGCAACAACTGCCATTGCAGCTAGCCTGAAAAATCATCCAATGCTCCGAGAGATACTAATGAGGGTGGCAATGTCAATGACATCCGACATTAATTACGAGTGTATGTCAGCAGTTACGAGAGTCATTGCACAAAACCTAATAAGTCAACCCAAGCTCCAAAAGATACTCATAATGGGGATAATAACCATGGCTATTAATTTCCCCTTAGGTATGTTTCGAGAACACATCAAACGCTTACCTACTTCGTTGTCACTTGTTGTAGCCCTTCCATATATATCCATCACCGCTAATGCTATTCTGATGCCAAAAACCGTCGTGACATATACACTTGCCGCCACCATTTTGGGACTATGTCTTGGAGCTATGACTGAGAAGCAGCGCCTAAAATCCATTGCCGCCGTATATCCGCCTTGGCCACAGTATTGGTATTACAAATATTAAATCATGTCAAGCAGTTACGGGTTATTACAAAGGGTTTCTAGTCTAGTGGTATCCGGTGTTGCCCTCCCTCCTTGAGGTCGAGGGTTCAAGTCCCGTGAGGGACATAGGTGGAGATTTAGGAGTAGATTAGATTTGCAGTTCAAAAAAAAGCTACGGTTATAAATGGGTTATTAATGTAACAAGTATCATTTTTTCGAATTATATTTAATTGTAAAAATGAGATTTTTTTATATTATACACTACAAGAAATACAGCGATCCGCGTCAAATTACCCCCATCCGTCCGATTTGTTTTCAATCCAATGGTTGTAGAGGAAAGCGAAAACACGCTTGTAACATCCTGATTCAGATTGTCCATGATTAGGGTTCGTGGGCCACGAGCCGGGCATGAGGAAGTCTCGGGTTGTGGCGAGTTGCTAGAATCCTAAGGCATCTCATCACCTTCCCGTAGGTATGAGGATCTTTGGAATCGGAGTTATATCAAAGAAGCTATGGAAGTTTGAAGATTTGGCAAGATGAGTCCCTATAGTGGAGAAGTGTGGCAGCAAAGTACGCTGGGCGTACGTATGCGTACGCTTAGCGTACAAATGCGCGTGTTCCTTAAGCAAGAGTCACCTAGTACGTTGGGCGTACCAGATGGTACGTTGGCGTACTAGGCACAGAAGGAAAACCCTAATATTTTAAGTGACCCTATATAAAGAATGAGATGGCCTCATTCCTGGCCACCTTTCTCAGAGAGCAAACCCTCCAAAACCCTAGTCCTTCATTCTTGGAGCTTGTATGTGTATTTAAGAGCTTTTGAGAGTTTTGTGTGCTCTTGAGGAGAAGTGGAAGCCTTGAAGAAGAAGGAGTTTGAGTCCAAGCTTCTAGATCTGAGCATATCTGAGATGGGAGCTTCTTTTTGAGGTATAAAGCTTCAAACTTTACCTCTCTTTTGTTTTAAGAATGTTATGGGGTATTTTAGGGTTTTGTCCCAAAAAGATGGAGACTTGATGAGATATTGAACTGCAGAGACTAAGACCCTCCCCTTTTGAGCTTATTAGTGGTGTTATGTCATAAAAATGGGACCTTGGGTGTTGGAACCAAGTTATGCATGAGATAAGAGCTTAATGGGTAAAGAGAATAAGTGTTTTGTGTGCTTGTGACTTCTTCAGCCATGCAAAGGCTTAAAGTCGTTAGCTTTATGGAGTAGGAGATGTTAGGAAGTCCAGATCCAAGAGATGAGTTAAGGTCTTAACGGGTTAAGACCCAGAAATTAGTTTAAGCAAAACTGAGAGTACGCCCAGCGTAATTCTAGTACGCCCCGCGTACTGGGCTGAGGTCCCCGATCAGATTTGTGCATGCTTGGGTACGCTGAGCGTACCAAAGGAGGTACGCCCCGCGTAACCCCTCTGTAGGCTTTTGGGCTAAGTGATGTGTTTGGCCTTGAGTGTTGGGCCTGGGGTTTGGGCTTCAGGCAATAGAGCCTTGGATCAGAGAATCATATGTATGTGCTTTGGGCCCTTGGGTTGGGCTTGCCTTTTAGTTTGGGGTTTTGGGCCGTGTGAGGGCCCATTTATTATTGGGCCTTGGTGGGCCCAATGGGTTCAGGGCATTAATAGGCTGGTAGGTGGTCTATCTTTAGACCCAAAGAGTGAGAGGTTGGACTTAGCTCCTAATTGAGATAATTGTGGGTTTGGCACAGAGTTAGAGGCCGGTGCGTGGCAGCAGTGTTTATAGGAGCTGTTCTTCATCCGAGGTGAGTCTTCTCACTATACTTTACCTAGAGTGGTAATTAGAGTTATGTGACAGAGTATTTTTTATGACATTTATATGATGTGATACACTGCATTATTTCTATGTGATTTATGCTATGAATGTTACAGAGTTTACAGAGTTAGGACCGGAAGGTCCACAGAGTTAGGACCAGAGGGTCCATAGAGTTATGGGACTGGAGGGTCCCACTCAGACACATTGACCAGAGGGTCAAACAGAGTTATAGCCTCGAGTGGCTAATATGTGTTGTATGTGGTATTTTGGGGAACTCACTAAGCTTCGTGCTTATCGTGTTATGTGTTATGTGTATCAGGTTCTTATCAGGATCGCGGGAAGGCGGCGGCTCGATTGTACACACCAGAGAAAAGAGTCACGAATGGGGATCCTGGATTTTGATATTGTTTAGAAAACTTTGTTGACTATTAAATGGTGTTTATTTAAAATGACATGTGTTTTATGGAATTAAAAATGAAAAATTTGTTTGAAAATTTACGGTGTTACAAGTTGGTATCAGAGCCTTGGTTTGAGGGATTCGGATACACCTTCGGGTATGTCTGGACTCAAACTGAGGATTTGAGAAAAGTTTTCAAAAGGAACGGTTTTCTAAAAATTAGTAAGAGAATTTTAAGAGAAAGAGGAAATGAGCAGTGTGTACAATCAGCCAGCGCCCGAACGGTGATTTCCCAAAATACCCCTTACGTTGTGTGTTATGAATGATATGTGATATGTTATGCATGCTAGAGATTAGGCTAGGTACTTCATATTTTAGGGCTAGAGTGGCCTGATTTGTGATGCCTTAGCCTAGGAGTTATTGTTATCTGTGATTTGCTTTTGAGTATGTGCGGAGTATGAGTATCCAGCAGGAATCCTTTTTAGAGAGGGATCTGAGTAGAGGAGTAATCTAGGAGAGATACCTAGATGAGCAGTTGAGGAGCCTACTAAGAAGATAGTCGGATACCCGCGAGGGGTGGAGTTGCTTGAGCTCGGTGATATCTTTTGAGTATGAGTGTAGCAAGCGGAGTTGTAACCTAGAGTGGTGATACGTGTTGATAGAGATTATTCGATGCCCGAATGTTGCTTGCTTCGTGCTTTGTGGAACTCTCGATGATGGGAGTCAGCTACTAAGTGAATATGACGATATTCAGGAGGTAGACGGCTGACATCATTAGGAGTTCTTCAGCAGCTGATGGCAGAGAAATGTGAGCACCTAGGAAGAGCCTAGGGGGTGACCGTGGTCAGATGAGTGCGCTGTCAGGGTAGAGCTTTTCGCTAGGGAGCGAACACATGTAACGGGATGGACGAACGATAAAGTTGAGCAGCTACTTAGAAAATCTGGGATGGTCCGTGTGGAAAGTATGGGTAGATGTGGTAGGTAGTATGGGCCGGTACTACTGAAAGCAGAGGACCCATACTTGATGCAGGGAGTATTCTGGAGATTTTAAGTAGCAGATTAAGAGGTGAAGTCATGGTTCGAGTACCATGACTGGTAGCAGATTGAGAAGTGATTTCATGGTTCGAGTACCATGATTTGTAGCAGATCGAGAGGGGATTTCATGGTTCGAGTACCATGATTTGTAGCAGATCGAGAGGTGATTTCATGGTTCGAGTACCATGATTTGTAGCAGATCGAGAGGTGATGTCATGGTTCGAATACCATGATTCGTAGCGGATTGAGAAGAGATAACATGGTTCGGGTACCATGATTCATATCAGATCGAGAGGTGGCGACATGGTTCGAGTACCATGACCGTGGTGGGTGGTTAGTGTTACTGGTTCTACCAGTTATTCCGTTATGTTTGGTTATACTGAGATCAGATATGAAAGGGTATGGGGCCAGAGGGCCAATTTGAATGAATTTCGATGGACCATACCTTGAGAGGGAAATCGAGTTAGTTCCCGAGGAATTTTTGGTGAGATGTCATTTGGAGTCGCAAGACTCAAGGATAAGTAGAGGTGGTGTTTTTTTTGGATTGCGGTCTGAGCTGAGCAGTCGGCCGATAGCAGAGATGCCACTTTCTGTGACCAGAGTTATGCTATTTTCTGTGAGAAGCAGGAGGGATATTGAGCTTTCAGTTTCAGAGTTGGAGGTAGATGCGGTGGGGTAGCAAGGGGTTGTGACCTTTTCACCAGAGTATTTGGGCAGTATGTTTGCTGCGAGGTAATCTTATCCCATGAGAGAGTCATTAGTGGGACTAAGATGGATAAGAACAAAGAGGTGCTTTATTGCGGGTGATGTATTATTTTTGGCAGTTCCCGGTGGCTAAGAGGAGTATATCGGGGTGGTGGCCCCCGTGGTCTACGTTGTGTATCGACAATGAGAGTGAGGTCTATTGCTTTTATGAGTTTTTCCGATTTGGGAAAACGGGTTGAGGAGTCAGAGTCGAGGTGTGTGATTGTGCATCATTTCCGGACCGAGAGTCAGATCTAATTCGAAGCAGTGGGGTACCCAACAGTGTGTCGGTTTGAGGCTTCGAGATGAATAGAGGCAGTCACGCTGGGAGGATTCTAAGATTTTTGGTCAAGGTTGAGATATGTGGAGTTTCTTGGTTTCCATCGGGAAGATCATTAAAGCGATCACGTGACACATTCCAAGAGTCAAGTGGTGATATTATTGGTAAAAGCAGTATGTGGGTTAGATTGTTGGCGGACCAATTGGTGATGGTTCGAACCCTGAGTGGGGGGAAAACCGGGTACTTCTGAGGAGATCATAGATTTGTTCAAGAGCGGTTAGAAAACTGGATAGAGATGCCTGCGGTGCGGATTCCTGAGACCAGGGTTATTGTTGGTCAAGGAGAGGTGCAGAGTGAGATAGTGCATGTGGTACGTGTTGAGAAAGGATGAGTGTCTCCACGGCAAGTGGCCGTTGGTCGGAGACCTTGTGGTGGTTAGGAATCCTTCAAGGTTAAAATGGTGAATTCGAGGTGGTTGGCTTGTGAGGTTAGTTCGGCGGTTGAGAGTTCCTGGTTCAGAGTATGGGCTATTATATGCAGTATGGGAAGGAAAAAAGTTGATTGGGCAACCAACTTCAGGGTTGTTATAAGTATTCTTGCATGAGTTTTGAGCAATAGAGGAGGAAGTTTCGGATTGTCATCTTCGTGTTCTGAGTCGTTGGCAATTTCTCCGTGTTTTAATTTGGGAGATGGAGTATTCCGGGGTATCCGAGTTTAATGTCCTAAATCTCGGATTATTTTGAGTTTTGAGCTTGAGATGACAAGTGGTGTATCGAGTGTCTATGGTTGCGGTGGGGGCCCTTCGGGTAATTGACATCAAAGGGATTTATTTGAGAATGTGAATTGCAGCGAGAAAAAGAGGTTTTGTCACGACGGTGGTCGTCCGAAGTAGTGTTGCTTAGCCTGGATGGGTGTGTGTGTACCTATCTATGCTGGGCCGCAAAGCATGAGTTAATGATCGTAGTGTGATGTCAACCTGAGGATGAGATTGTGAAGTGGTAAGAGTAAGTGCGGTAAGACTGCGAGGAGCTGCAGTTTCAATGAGTCAGTGCAGAAAGGTTGTGGTGATGCTACGGGGAGCCATAGTACTCACTATTCAGCGAGGGGTTGTGGTGATGCTACGGGGAGCCGTAGTACTCACTATTCAATGAGAGGTTGTGGTGATGCTACGGGGAGCCGTAGTACTCACTATTCAGTGAGGGGTTGTGGTGATGCTACGGGGAGCCGTAGTACTCGCTACTCAGTAAGAGGTTGTGGTGATGCTACGGGGAGCCGTAGTACTCACTATTCAGTGAGAGATTGTGGTGATGCTACGGGGAGCCGTAGTATTCGCTATTCAGTGAGAGGTCGTCGTGATACTGCGGGGAGCCGTAGTACCCACTGGTCAGCAAGAGAATGTTGTGATGAAGTACTCTCTGATCAGAGCTTGACGCAGAAGAGTTTTAGGCTTGGGTAGCCCTAATATTTGAGTTGTGGAAGCCTGGGGTCGAACCAGGGGCGAGACTGGGGTCTCCATGATTGTCGGAAGTCATTATATTCTGATTTGAGTGGTGGTTTTCGTGACCAAAGGGAAGTGGATCAGTGAGGTACGCGTGGGTTGCGGGTCATGGGTCACGAGTTGAGTATTCGTTGGGACGAGTGGTTCCAATTTTGTGCCAGACCAGACTCTCGAGTTGAGTTTGATTCTAGTGGTGTATTGAGTAGGTGGAATGAGATGCCGGATTCAGAGATGGATTCCATATTGAGGGGTATTGTTTATCATCTGATGTCTTAGACCTGTATAGGTCAGTACTCGGGTACGGGAAGTACCGCGAGATGCATGGAACTATGAGCAGTGAACGACATAGGTCGGGGCTGAGTCGACCTTCAGTAGGGAGTGTAGCATTCGCTTGGGGTAAGGCGAACTTCATGGCTTGTGTGTCACAATGGACCGAGGTAGTTATTATGAGAAAGGAACCATTGAGACGGTTGAGATAATGCAATGGACCTTGGAGGTTCAACGGTTGGGTCGAGTTCAGACCTGGTGCACAATGTTAAAAAGGGGTATGTGAAATGGAGTTGAGGCTTATGGTTATTTTTATGTCTGAGGACACTTCTGAGCGAGCATGATTATTCTCTTGTGTCTGAGGGCAGAGTGTTGAGAATTCACTGTTCGGATGGGTTAGTATAGCAGTTCAGTGGATGAGCCCTGGTGGGATGTGAACCCTTCCGTTCCTTGGGGCGTGATCCAGATTGTTGGGTACATTGGTATGAGTGATCGATAGCCGATTGTTGAATTTTGTCTTGTGAAATCAGAGGAGCAGCGAGTTATCAGGGTTTGAGGTTCAAGGGGCGACTATCATGGTGATAGCATGAGTGGGCGGTCTGGCGGCGGGCCAGGCGCCTAGAGTTTCCGATTTTGGAAAGGTCAGAAAGGGGTTCGATTTTGGTTCTGGATTTGGGAGTTCCTGTTTGGACTCAGGCATCCACGGAAAGATAGTGGTGGGATATGAGGTCCTTTTATTGGTGCTTCTTGGGTTTTTGGTTTCAATCTAAGTGTTGATAAGAAGCGATTTCGAGGACGAAATCTAATTAAGTGGGGGAGAATTGTAACATCCTGATTCGGATTGTCCATGATTAGGGTTCGTGGGCCACGAGCCGGGCATGAGGAAGTCTCGAGTTGTGGCGAGTTGCTAGAATCGTAAGGCATCTCATCACCTTCCCGTAGGTATGAGGATCTTTGGAATCGGAGTTATATCAAACAAGTTATGGAAGTTTGAAGATTTGGCAAGATGAGTCCCTATAGTGGAGAAGTGTGGCAGCGAAGTACGCTGGGCGTACGTATGCGTACGCTTAGCATACAAATGCGCTTGTTCCTTAAGCAAGAGCCACCCAGTATGCTGGACGTACCAGATGGTATGCTGGGCGTACTAGGCACAGAAGGAAAACCCTAATATTTTAAGTGACCCTATATAAAGAATGAGATGGCCTCATTCCTGGCCACCTTTCTCAGAGAGCAAACCCTCCAAAACCCTAGTCCTTCATTCTTGGAGCTTGTATGTGTATTTAAGAGCTTTTGAGAGTTTTGTGTGCTCTTGAGGAGAAGTGGAAGCCTTGAAGAAGAAGGAGTTTGAGTCCAAGCTTCTAGATCTGAGCATATCTGAGATGGGAGCTTCTTTTTGAGGTATAAAGCTTCAAACTTTACCTCTCTTTTGTTTTAAGAATGTTAATGGGGTATTTTAGGGTTTTGTCCCAAAAAGGTGGAGACTTGATGAGATCCTGAACTCCAGAGACTAAGACCCTCCCCTTTTGAGCTTATTAGTGGTGTTATGTCATAAAAATGGGACCTTGGGTGTTGGAACCAAGTTATGCATGAGATAAGAGCTTAATGGGTGAAGAGAATAAGTGTTTTGTGTGCTTGTGACTTCTTCAGCCATGCAAAGGCTTAAAGTCGTTAGCTTTATGGAGTAGGAGATGTTAGGAAGTCCAGATCCAAGAGATGAGTTAAGGTCTTAACGGGTTAAGACCCAGAAATTAGTTTAAGCAAAATTGAGTGTACGCCCAGCGTAATTCTAGTACGCCCCGCGTACTGGGCTGAGGTCCCCGATCAGATTTGTGCATGCTTGGGTACGCTGAGCGTACCAAAGGAGGTACGCCCCGCGTAACCCCTCTGTGGGCTTTTGGGCTAAGTGATGTGTTGGGCCTGGGGTTTGGGCTTCACGCAATAGAGCCTTGGATCAGAGAATCATATGTATGTGCTTTGGGCCCTTGGGTTAGGCTTGCCTTTTAGTTTGGGGTTTTGCGCCGTGTGAGGGCCCATTTATTATTGGGCCTTGGTGGGCCCAATGGGTTCAGGGCATTAATAGGCTGGTAGGTGGTCTATCTTTAGACCCAAAGAGTGAGAGGTTGGACTTAGCTCCTAATTGAGATAATTGTGGGTTTGGCACAGAGTTAGAGGCCGGTGCGTGGCAGCAGTGTTTATAGGAGCTGTTCTTCATCCGAGGTGAGTCTTCTCACTATACTTTACCTAGAGTGGTAATTAGAGTTATGTGACAGAGTATTTTGTATGCCATTTATATGATGTGATACACTGTATTATTTATATGTGATTTATGCTATGAATGTTACAGAGTTTACAGAGTTAGGACCGGAAGGTCCACAGAGTTAGGACCAGAGGGTCCATAGAGTTATGGGACTGGAGGGTCCCACTGAGACACATTGACCAGAGGGTCAAACAGAGTTATAGCTGTTGGGTTTTGAGCATTCTAACACTTCCTAAGTATACATGCAACCCTAATAAACCTTGGATCTATGTTTGTCTAAGGTACATGCAAAATATTATTTTCCAAGGTTTATAACCTATCTAGCATGGCATGGGGTACTTTTAAACATAAAAGAACTAGATGAATTACATACCTTTTGTTGATTGTTGATTCCTTGGAGTTTGAGAGCCAAGCACCAATAATGTGAATGCCTCAAATGGAAATCACAAATCACCACAAACTTGGAAAATATATGAGAGAGTATACTAACACTTAGAAATCGGCCACCACTATTACACACACACTAGGGTCTTTTTCATGCAACATAAGCTTGTTTATATAGTGTGCATGGTTAGGGTGAAACCCTAATAACCCATGTCTTTTCCTCTTCCAAGGATCCATGGGTTAAAAGCTCCATGGATCATCCATGGACTTCCATATAAGCTTAGCCCATTAACAAATGAGCATTAGTCCACACCATATAAATACAATAGCCCATGATTTAATTAGTCTTCCTTTTAATCACTAAATCAATTCATAATTAATTCAAGATTAAAACTAATTAAATAACATGACTTTATATTAATATATTATAACTTATAATATATTAATAAATCGTAAGTATACAATTCTCATAAAATTATCCATAAACAGTTTGGGTGAAGTGCAACCCAAATGGACCATGCCGGGTCGGGTCAAGTATATACCAAATAAGTTATGGACTTAGACACCTTATCCAACAGTCTCCCACTTGGATAAGTCTAATAACTGTATTTGCGTATGTTACTTCAGGAACCAACCAGCAATCGTAGCTCTCGAAAACTCTGTTGAACTATGAAGCGCCATTTAGATAAGTGATCATATAATCCTCTGTTCTCATGATATCAGCCGGACAAATACATGGAACAACGTCGTACTTATTGTCCAGCAGTTTGTTTCCCGATTTCCGATTTGTTTGACAAAGAACTAAATTGAACACATCAATTAGGTTCTGACCGGGCCCGGTACATAGGTCAAAACAAAATCATCGAGGGGCCCAGATATCACTTCTAATCCTCCAAGGACTAGAAGGAACAGATAAACTTCGACTCATATACTTGTTTCTACTACTTGTTGAATTATACACAAAGGCACGTTTTATAACATCAAGTTACTGATGCGTTTACGTGCAATCAATGCACAACCAACTCATAGGTAACAACTCATATCTCTAGGTTTGAAGACTTATATGATATTACCGTGTCACGATCACTCGAGATAAATTCCATGAAGTGATGCAAGTGAGCGTGGGTTGAATCCAATACTCATAACTTATGAGCACTCATGAGTGTTGTAGCCATGTCCAACATCTTAGACCTATACAACCAACTCATGACAGTCTTGATTCATATCTACTTCCAACATATGACCGACTGTGGATGGTTTGAATAACTTAATCATTCGGAAAGAATAACCTAGTTATTATGGAAGTCAAAACATGCAAAGTGAAACACAATAATAATCGAATCCAATATGGTCTCAGAACCCTTTTGAATATAAATAAAACCATCTTTTATTTATCACCATATTGATTACACATTATTCATTGTATAATGTTTCAAATAATCAACTTAATACTTGAACAAAAACAACAGTCGTCCCATGCTCCTAGCATGTACACTTTGTTTTTCTAAACAATAGTTATGCCATACTCCAAGTATGCACACTATGTTTGTCTATGATCTTTACTTTGTGAAATAGATCAATTGAACATGATTCCAATGATGCTCATTTCACAATCCCAAATCCTTATTGTAAATGTAAGAATTCCTAATTCCTACCATTTACCAAAAAACTGTTAGATTTTAAACTTATATGCACTGATCCTCTCGTAATGATTATGCACAAGGTCACCAAAACCTTGTCATCAGTCATTACAGAGGATTCCAAAGGAGATCAACTCTATGGAAACGAACTCTCATATTCAAAGTACATTGCTTTGAACATCCTTCTTGCATAAAAGTTTCTAACTTTCTCATAGATTCTTAATATCCAACTCCCAATATGGAAAATTTCCATATTCCTATTTTGATTATCATATCTGAACAAGAGCTACCTCTTTTCAGAATATATCCATATGGTCCTTCCAAAATTTAACACTATACTTCCAACTGTCCTTGAGCAACCAATCTTTGGAGAACCTTAGATTGTCCTAGACAATTGCTTAATCACTTTAGTCATATCCAATTCTAGACTTTTCCCTTCTTAATGCCCTAAGCATTTGGAAAATTTAGAAAGGATAAATATTATAGCACATGTGACCGATCCTATATCCGAAGCATATGGGACACGATTCATGATGTCTCACATAAAGACCTGATACTAGATCAGTCTTTTGCTACAATATTTTTTATTTGCCATGTTTTCAAAAATCGACTATGAAGAGGGATGCCGTAATCATAATCGAATTTGAGAATGCAATATATATAGAATTTCCTTATGTTGAACCATTCCAACATAAAATTCATATATATATCCTTGACTAAAGATGATTAAAAACTCAATCTAAGCTTTTAGAATTGAAATGAAGTATAATTTCCTCTCCCTTAATTATAGCAAAACAACTTTTTCAACCCCTACAACATTACGAATTGAAACTTTTGTTTTTCTATAATTAACATTGCTAACTTGCAACACTAAACATAATAATCATGCTCCCACTAACATGATGATTATCAGCATAACACTTATGTTCCCACTAGCTCTGACATATTTCCATAAATCAGCTGGACTTCTGAAATTTAGATTCGTACACCCTTTCTTAGATAGCTCACATGTGTGTCTAAACAATTTCCAGAACTATGATTACGGGGTAATCATAGTCTTAATTGTTTAGACCTTTGCCATTTCTCACAAGTCCATGTTAGTGTGCCGGTTAACCACACACGCTCCACTAACGACTTTGAGAATGCAAACATCACAATTGCTATCTACTTAAAATCTTCTTAGTGAAAGCATTTCCTCACCATCATTTTCATGAATCGGAGAGAAACCTTATGACACTTAGATTTTATGGTGTATGAGTTCCTATCCATGTGAATTTGTCAAAACCATAATCACAAGACTAGGTTAGTAACAAATTCAGCCTTACATGGATTGAACTTGTTCAATCTTAATTTCTTGTCATCTGGTAGCACAAGGCCCACCAATGCTTACAAGTTGTTATGCACACAGTTTAGAACTAACAGAACTCATATGCATAGTCAACTTAATAGGAACAGACACAGAAACAAGAATTATGTCAACTTAATAGGTTTCAAACCTTAAGTCGTGTGCTAGTGATAAAACTCAGGTTTTAAATCTTGAAATCCTTTCAGGATCTTTAAGACTCCCACTGTCCTCTTGACATATAAGTTTCCCTAGTCAAGAACCATTCCTTGACAAAACAAATATTCAAGGGATAGTGCAGATTCTTATTAAGATAAACACTTCACACAATTGGTCTTAGTTGGTCTTTGTCTTATCCAAGACATCACAACTTACCAATTTCAAATGTACAGGAGTAGAAAACATTTTACACTACATTTGATAAGTGTTTTTAAACCTTACTTTATGTCACTCAATGTTACAATCTTGGAGTATGACTCTGAGAGTTGTTTTGAAACGAAGTATGATCCATCTTCTTGATTTTAACCATTCCAACAATTCATGACCCCTCATCTTAGTCATAACAATGCACTAATATGTCCTTAGAGTATGAATTTGTGATATGGTTTCATAATCATTAAGATGATCATAAAAACATGATACTAAAGTACTCTCCCATCTTTTCAGATTTGAGAAACTTTTATCTTTCTGCCAAATTTGATTCTTCTCATCCGTTCTGCCATACATTGAAACTTTTCCAATGTTACAGAATTATACTTAACCTTATAAGTATAACCATATTTACTAATCTGTAGTAAATCATGACGAATCGATCTTTGTGGTGGACCTTGACCAGCACACACCCAGTGTGCCTAACTCCTTAGTCCTTCAATTGGCTCACATATGCATGTGATCAATGAATTAGTCTCAAGTTTACAAAGATGAGAATTCTCATTCATCATACAATACAACTTGTATGATTCCAAGTTTCTGTCTAACTGAAGCTTGGGTGATGAGAACCTTTCCTCATTTGGTAAATTCAGACACTACCAGATATGAGAGAATCAAACTCATATTTCCAATATTGCTAGAAACATACAAACATCAATTTCCATAAATGCTATTGTAAGGGGATATAATATAAAATAAACTAAACAAAACTTTTATTTCTTTATTAAAATGCGGAAAAATATTCCTTACAATGCATCTTCAAATGAAAACTATGATATTACATATTTCCTAGCAATCTATCATAACTTTTAAGTAGTAGCTCAAAAATCCGATCCTCGAACCATGCGACAGAAATCCATCTTCGTGATCAGATTCAGCACACTCTTATTTTAACCTTCCTTTTGCTCTATCCTGCTAAACATCAAGATGCAACCTAGTCACATCATGTAATAAGAATCAACAATTAGGAATTTTAACAAAGTTAGATAGTGGACTTACCTGAAGCCGAGTCAAACATTTTGTCTCTACTTGCTTTCAAATATTTCAGGTATTCAGGGTAGCTTCGCTTCCAATGTCCCTTCTCATGACAATAAAAACATATAGACTCTTTGGGAATGGTACATGAGACAATCACAGACTTAGCCTTTCCCTTTACCTTTTGGTCAACCGGGTTGACCAAGGTCGTTCCCTTTCCATTGGGACGAGAAAGCTTTTCTGGACTTCCAATGTTACCATTGTCCATGTCCATGGAAGTTTGAGAATTAGACCTTCCATCAATATTTGCTTGACCATTGCGCCAAATCATTGCTGATTCAGCAGCAACAAGCAAATAAGAAAGATCTATTAGGGTTATGTCAGGATCTGTCATATGGTAGTCTTTAATAAACTCACCATACGACTCAGGAAGTGACTGAAGAACCCAGTCAACAGCGAACTTCCTTGAAATAACAGCACCCAACATTCTCAACCTGTCAATGTGTGACTTCATTCCTAAGACATGAGTGCACACAGGTCTTCCATCTTTATGTTTCATTTCTAGTAGAGCTTGAGTGACCTTGAACCTTTCAAGTCTTCGGGCTTGTGGGTCAGGGAGAATAAATGGAGGAGGTGGAGGGAGTGAAGTATGATGTTGAGGGACATCATCTTCAGGAGGAAAGCTTGTTTCAAACGATTTGGGAAGATCATAGTTGTCTGAACCAGACATCTACAATGGGAGAAAATCAAGTTAGTTGATTCAAGTCCTTAATATAACACCCAATATGAAATATTAAGGCTAGGACCCAACACAATATTTTATAACTTGGAAGAGGGATGCCGTAATCCAAGCTATAAAATATTTGAAGGTAGGTGAATGACGATTCACCAATTTCCACCATGAAAAACGAAATAATTTATTAGGTTTTAATTGGATTTGAAACTCCTAGATCTTTTGAGATTCATTGAACTTTTCAATGGCATGTTTCAATCTCGATTGTGCCCTCTCAAGTTTTGTGACTGGGATGCCGAGGATCACAAAACAAGGAGTGAATAACCATGCAAACTCACTTGGTACCCTTAATATTATCACCTAATCGATGTGCCGGTTAACCACACACGCTCCACCGATCTATGATAAACATTAAGTCACCCTTCGTGATCCTTACTAGTCCAAGTTAGTGTGCCAGTTAACCACACACGCTCCACCAACGACTTGGTAAGGTATAAAGTGTGAATTTCATGGGTTAGCACCATATTCACATTTTCCTAAAGTAACTAAGATTGGGAATTTATAAAAGGTTTAGTTACTTTATAATATTCATTATACTTTTAATGAGAATTTAAAGTCATTGTCCTACCCTTTCGGCTAACGACCCTCCACCGATCAAGGAAGCGGTGGGTACGAATGGACACCCATTAAGTTGCCATTTTATAGGCAACAACCTTATACCCCCCTTATAGACCGGCTTCGTGAATGAGGCCTACTAACGGTAGAACGACTTATTCTTATACATATATATAATAATTAACCATTAATGTTATAAATAGTATAAGTGTTGAATTTTAACTATTAAAACTCTAAGGGTTGGAATTAAAGTTTATTAAAGTGTGTGAAACTTTACAAATTCCAAAACTTGAGGGCAAGTTTTGTAACTCTCCAAAACTTTTCATTTCATAACTTATGAATTAAAGGTTCATAAAAATGAAGACTCTTCATTTTATGTAACTTATGTGTTTTAAGTGTGTGTTTAAAAGAAGTGACCTTTGGATATCCATAACTTGAGGACAAATTATGGACTCCATTAAAACACATAAATGATCAAGAATTAATCCTAAACAATTCAGCAAATAATTCCTATCATCTTCTAAATTCATAAGAACATGAACATGATCATCAAAGTTTCAAGAATTATATGAACACATACAAATCATGAAATTTTGATATAAGCTATTGTAAATGGATTAGAACTACCATTACACCAACTAAAACAAGTTTTAAAACACCAAAACAGTTTAGGGTAATGTTTCTAGTCCATTTCCAGCAGCAAAAGTCGAAAATCTGCATTCTGAGGCTCCTACTCGCCGAGTGCATGAACCTACTCGGCGAGTAGGATGAGTTTACACATGAACTCGGCGAGTCCCCCCATGGACTCGGCGAGTTCATCAGTCAGACAGCAAAAATTCGACTTTTTATCACTATTTTGCATCAAGTATCAAACAAACAAGCCTAGGCTCTGATACCATTGTTGGGTTTTGAGCATTCTAACACTTCCTAAGTGTACATGCAACCCTAATAAACCTTGGATCTATGTTTGTCTAAGGTACATGCAAAATATTATTTTCCAAGGTTTATAACCTATCTAGCATGGCATGGGGTACTTTTAAACATAAAAGAACTAGATGAATTACATACCTTTTGTTGATTGTTGATTCCTTGGAGTTTGAGAGCCAAGCACCAATAATGTGAATGCCTCAAATGGAAATCACAAATCACCACAAACTTGGAAAATATATGAGAGAGTATACTAACACTTAGAAATCGGCCACCACTATTACACACACACTAGGGTCTTTTTCATGCAACATAAGCTTGTTTATATAGTGTGCATGGTTAGGGTGAAACCCTAATAACCCATGTCTTTTCCTCTTCCAAGGATCCATGGGTTAAAAGCTCCATGGATCATCCATGGACTTCCATATAAGCTTAGCCCATTAACAAATGAGCATTAGCCCACACCATATAAATACAATAGCCCATGATTTAATTAGTCTTCCTTTTAATCACTAAATCAATTCATAATTAATTCAAGATTAAAACTAATTAAATAACATGACTTTATATTAATATATTATAACTTATAATATATTAATAAATCGTAAGTATACAATTCTCATAAAATTATCCATAAACAGTTTGGGTGAAGTGCAACCCAAATGGACCATGCCGGGTCGGGTCAAGTATATACCAAATAAGTTATGGACTTAGACACCTTATCCAACAATAGCCTCGAGTGGCTAATGTGTGTTGTATGTGGTATTTTGGGGAACTCACTAAGCTTCGTGCTTACCGTGTTATGTGTTATGTGTTTCAGGTTCTTATCAGGATCGCGGGAAGGCGGCGGCTTGATTGTACACACCAGAGAAAAGAGTCACGAATGGGGATCCTGGATTTTGATAATGTTTAGAAAACTTTATTGACTATTAAATGGTGTTTATTTAAAATGACATGTGTTTTATGGAATTAAAAATGAAAAATTTGTTTGAAAATTTACGGTGTTACAACGCTAATTTTTCCCTCCAAGGTGTCGCCGCTATTGTCATATTGTCGCTGCTAATACCTCTGCGTCGTCGCTATTGCCTGTCACCGCTAATGCCCCTTACAGATAACACGTTCCAGTTTCCTTTTCTGTGAGATTTTTTTCTGTTCTCTGGTTTCATTCTCTCGTTTCTTTGTTGCTTCTCATTTTCATCACTTGGATGAGTAGACTTGCTGGAGGACGAAGGTAAAAGTCGGTGCTAGCCCCTCCTGCCGCCACAAGACTGCCACACCTTCCCCCAAAAACCGGTGACCCTTGAGCTCAATTCCGAAATTGCCCACATTCAAGGTCGAATTCCTCCTATTTTCTATTATTTTTCTATTTTGGTGCTAATTTGGATGATAAATTGATAGTAATTTTCAATTTTGTTGAGTGATTATGTTTGTATTTTGAGATAAGAAGTGTTTGTGCATTTTGTTGGATTGTATGCTTTTTCAGATTTGTGGGAAGTTTTTATGCATTTTGTGTATGTTTTTGTAATTTATGTTTATACCACATTGGCTTAAAAATGAAATTTGGCATGAAATTGAAATTGGATGTATATATACACTTGTTTAATTTTGTATTTAGATGTATAAATTTGTATACATTTGGCTTAATTGTATGAAATTGGATGAAATTGGAATATGCAAATTGGATGTATACATTTTTGCTTAATTGTATGAAATTGGATGTATACATTTGGCTTAATTAGGTTATTAATAGCAACTTACTTCTAGTAATGTATTGTATATGGTTTCAAAGTGCTTAATTTTGTTAGTGACTTAATGTTTGTCATTACAACTTTAGCTTTAGTTAGGTTATTAATAACAATGCACTTCTAGTATTTTTTAATTTAATTATAGAATAAAATTAAATTAATTTTAAAAAAATCAATAAAAAATAAGGTTATTAATAGCTTTAGTTAGGTTATTAATAGCAATGTACTTCAGCCGAGCTTCCAAAAAAAAAAAGGGGCATGTCAAAAAATATCGTGCTGGGAAAGTTGATACGGACAAACAAGGGAAAGCCCGTGGATTTGGATTTCGACAGGGAGATCACATATTCCCCTGTCGGGAAGTGTGGTAATTGGTTCATACATGAAATTAGGAGGTATTTGTGGAACAACGTCCCTTTCAACGTATCTGGTTGGGACAATGTTTCCCCCGCCTTAAGGAATGCAGCAGTTGTGCATCTAAAGGTAACTTGGATACAATTTTAAGTTTAGTTGTGATTGTTATTTAATTAACTAAATTTTTTGTATTTTGCAGAATAAATTTGATTTGGATAAGGTTAACATGGATCCAGAGCATGCTCAATTGTTGCGGAGCATTGATTCGAGTCTTGCAAAAGTTTACAGAGGCCGAAAAAGTAAAGTTCATTCTTATTTTAAGGAAATCAGGGGGCCTGCAGATATCCCAGCCACATTAAACAACCCCCCTAAGGGTATGTCACATGAAAATTGGGCTAAGGCAGTCGAACATTTTCAAACCACAGAATTTTTAAGGCAGACACCATCATCAAAATCAATGTCACTATTTGTTCCTTAAGGAAACTCCCCCTCAAAACAAGAACTAGGATAGAAAACATTTAAATGGAAAAACCAAAAAAAACATCTTGTTACATGAAACCAAGGTCCAGAAACTCTTCATAGTCATTGGCTTCTGATTGGTCACCGGTGTCTAGAATGGGCTGATCAGTTGCAACATCAGTATTTGGAATTTTAGCAACAACAATCTGCATTAGAGGCTCAGCTTTAGGTTTACCCCTTTCAGTCATCTCAAGCTGAGATGTAATCACCTACTGCATTTGCATTGGCTGAGGACCCTCTTGATAATTCTCCGCTTTTTGGCAGCATCAGATTGGGGAGGAGAGTTAGGAGGAGGAGAAGGAGTTCTTGAATGAGATGGTGGAGGAAGATTTGTTGATGGAGGTTGAGATGGAGGATGGTTATCACCTGTAGAATTTGTTGGAGTGTCATCAACAACCATATCATCACCATCATCAAGGGCCATGAATCTCTTCATTGTGGCCACGTCCCTTTTAACTTTCATCAATCTTTTATCCATTGACTAAACTAACTGCACAATTAAGGAGAGTTGAGAAAGCACAAAAGTTTCAAAGTTGGAGTTTGATTCTCCCTGATCACTCTGATGAAAAGGAGTAATAGTAATGGGTGATGGTGTAGGGGGGAACCGTTTCAGATTGATGAATAGTATTAGCTTGAGGAGAAGGAAATGGTTTTGGAGAAGGTTCATCCTGGATTATTGGCTCAGTAGTATCTTCATTGGAGGGGTTGATCCACGATGTATAGTATCTTCAGGAGAGGAAGAGGATGAAGAAATAGTTGAAAAATGAATGTGCTTATTCAACCTTGGAGGAGAGTTCATTTTCTGAGCGAAGTCATCTCCCATATCAGCTTATGAGTCTTCTTCATCATTATCAAAGTCTTCCTCCTCATCAGCCCATTTTTAATAATCAGCTTCTAAATCATTATCATCATCATTATCTTCTTCATCACCAACATCATCATCATTATCCTCTTCAGAGCTTGAGGATTCAACCACATAGGGTTCTTCAATCCACTTTTGCATCCTTGTAGAAATGGACAGATCATCCTTAGATTGGGCATCAATGACGATTTTCGACGAAAGAGCAGGAATAGGAAAGATGATCCCATAACTTTCAACATAGCCTACTTCACGAGACAAGATCAACCCAATCCAACGTGGGTAGGGAACATACACTGGTCTCTTCATCCCAGAAATACATTCAATTATCTAATCAAGAAAGATATGAGAAAAATCCAGTTTTTTTGTTTTAAACAATGGAGTATAGGATCCTTTTCTCAAAGAGATTTAATTGATCCAAAGTTCCAGTCTTGTGACCAAGACTGTAACGACCCAAAAATCATGACTAAAAAATTTCATTTTTAAAACGTTACTTAACCACAATTGTCAATCCATAACATAAATCATAACATAAGATCAGAGTGTTAATTCAAAACATATTCTTATTATCAGAGTAAAACATCCCAGGCTGACTAACTATGGTGTGTGCCATGCGATCATCCCAAGCTCTTCCCTCCGCTACCGGAAGTGCCTGAAACCAAAACTGAAAACTGTAAGCACGGAGCTTAGTGAGTTCCCCAACCTACCACATACCATACACATAACTACATACTGCAAATACTGGGCCTCACCCACTACCTCGGGCCTCGCCCGCTACAACAGGCCCCGCCTGGCTTCGAGCCCCGCTCGGTGTACAAATCGGTTTCTCTTAGCCCTGCCTGTCTCTGGGCCCCGCCCGCTAAAAATATACAAACATATAACATATCGCATAACACCTAAACCATAACTACTCTACCGCCTTTCTGTACTAAGGCCTCGCCTGTCTTGGGCCCCGCCCCTGTCCTGCTACTGATGAGTCATGGAACCCTGTCCACACTCCTGCTGATAGTGAGATACGGAACCAGCCCACACTCACTCCTTTCCTAACTTGGGCCTCACCCCTGCTCGACTATTGATGAGATATGGAACCCCATCCACACTCTGCTAATGGTGAGATACGAGACCCCGCCCACACTCACCTCCCTACCAGGCACATACAAGTATCACACAGACAACAAGTATACTATATCATGCAGACCATTCCTTGGGCACCCGCCCGACATTGGACGTTGGACCTGAATATCACACTAGAAAACAATACCTAGGGCTAACCCCCGGGTCTTCCTACTCATAACTACATGGGCCGACATTGTGGCCGTAGACCCATTCACACAAAGGGAAACTCACCTGCACTGCTGAACTCTGCTGATAACCCTCTGGCTGCTATCCGACAACTCCCCGAACTGCTGCTCCTCTAGCTCCCCGAGCTACCAATACCAATAACAACACTTAGGTGCTGTTTGTTTTTTCGAAGTGAAAATTCATGAAGTCTGCGGACCACCTCTGCAATCCTCTGTAGCAGCAGAGGTGGAACAAACGGCTGCAGCCTAAAATAATAAGCATGTTTGTTTTTTAACATCTGCAGACTGCTGCAGTAAACTGAAATTTAAATAAACTAATTTTATAAACTGAAAATAGTTCTCAACACCGAAATTTAATAATTCTAGTGTTAAAACATTGAAATAATAATAAAAAGAACATGTAAAAAAACAAAAATATAAGTTTTTTTTTTTAAAAAAAAAAACTTAAAAAAATGTAAAAGAAGCTAATAGTTTTATTCTAGAAAAAAAAACTAATTTTAAAAAACATTAAAAAAGAAAATAATAAAAAAACTAAGAAAGTATTGCAAACGATATCTACAAAGTTCGTAAAAAATTACACACGTTAAAAAAATCAATAAAACGGTAAAAAAAATTAAAAAAATCAAGTTAAAAAAATCGTGGAAACTATAAAAATAAATTGTATCACATCCGTAAATAAAAATTTAAGAAAATCAAAGTTTAAAAAAAAAGTTATACAAAAATTCTTAAAAAAACACTTGGAAAAAATGAAAGCTGAAGAGGTTAGAAGAGGCAAGTCAAGTGCTGCGCCACGCAGCACACGCGCAGAGGTTTTGTAGTCTGAAGTCTTCCAAAAAACAAACTGCTGCGAGAGGGAAAGTGATGCGCGTATGCTGCGCCGCGCAGCAATAAGTGGTTTGAAGAGGTTTTTATAAAAAAACAAACAGCACCTTAGCCTAACTGTCCTCAAGAAGCCAACTAAGCGAACTCTAGTCAAGGTCCTTCTCAAGGTCAAAGTCAACGGTCAGAGTCAACTTCCAGTTGACTCGACTCGCCGAGTTGTTCTACCAACTCGTCGAGTCCATGCTCCTCAAATCCCAAAACAACCTCGACTCTACTCGCGAGTCTAGCAACAACTCGACGGGTTCTCCTTCAACTAAACATTCGGGACCATCTTCAACTGATTCGCCGAGTTGTAGAACAACTCGTCGAGTCCATCTTCATAAGCTAAGGAGATTGCCTTGGACTCGCCGAGTTCCTCCTTGAACTCGTCGAGTACCATGATATTCATGTCCATTACGAACACAGACTGGCTGATTCCTTCTCTAACCCCACTCACTGATCCGACTCATAAACAGAAGGGTTTGGGTTTGCGACCCGACTCGTCGAGTCCATGAACTGACTCGCCGAGTCCATCTTGTGACTTCTCTATTCTGCTGATTCCAGTCCATCCCAACACCTCCAACTCATAGATCTGGACTCCTTATGCTATAATTGCACATAAAGTTGCTAACTTTACGTGTATGCAAGGTGTTATGAGGCTAGAACACTTAATCCAAGCTATAAAGAAGGCCTACGTCATGAAATAGGACCTTAGCTGGATAAAGCCAACAACTTTGAGCTTCTAAAGCTCAAGAGTGTCCAGATCTGTGTCCAATCCATCCTCAAAGGCTTAATACTCGGATTGACCTTGGAAATGGTCCAAATGTGACCAAATCTATGCTAGGAAGCGGATCTAGATGATTAACAGTCAAGGTATAAGCTTTTTACCTCTAAATGGTCCGAAATGCTACCCCAACTCTGCATCTATAGCTTCTTCTTGCACCACCAAGGTCCTTCCTCCTTCTCCAAGCTTCAATTCACTCTCAAGGCAAGAACTAGCTCAACAATGAGGTTGGGTGACTAGGGTTTTGGGTTCTGGACGAGAGAGGCTGTAAATGAACCCTAGGGAAGAGAATAAGACGCTTAAATAGGGTACCAAGTCCCGGAATTAGGGCTTCCTAACCCAGACCAGACTCGCCGAGTCCACTATCCGACTCGTCGAGTCGGTCACTTAACCTTGCACACGGATCCCGCTCCGACTCGTCGAGTTCTTCCTTGGACTCGACGAGTTGACCCCCCCCCCCTTTAACTTAGGGTTTTCCTTTCCTTTCTTGGCCTTTCTGATACTGGGTGTTACAACTCTCCCCCATTTAAACTAGACTTCGTCCTCGAAGTCCGCTACAGCCAACTATCCTGCAATCCGCTCGCATCACCCTTACCTGATGAATACAACTCCGGCCGACCACTTCCATTGACCTTCCGCCCGGTCACTCAGAATAAAGCTAGTCCTTGTAGATAACAATCCTCTAGTGCACTCTAATACCGTTAATCCTGAGCACACAACTCACTTAACTGACAATCCTTCTGGTACTCCCCGAGTACTTATGTTGGACATCCTAGGGGTTCTCCCCCTTTTTCCTTACACGTTTACTGGCCTTCCCAAGGCAACGTTCCACAACTAACCACCTCCTCTACCACTGTGAAGGTCATATCCTTCACGGTATTCATTACTCCAGCCACTCCCAGTGCTGGTCACTACTGCCGATACACACCGAATACTTCTTGCTACTATAACTTAGTGCTGAGCACCCAACCCAGCGTATGGATCAGATAATCCTTCGAGTAAAAGATTCATCCCTATAACGGTTAGACTCATACAAGAGCTGCGCAACAGGGTCAAACCCTTCCCTCTGAGATTATCCAACCCTGCTGTTAGAGGCGTAACACTCCTTGGTCAACTAGCTGTCTCACACCATACTTCTCTATCATCACTTCCCTACCTTAAAGTTCTACTGTCTCTCATCCACCTTCCGAACGAACCGAGACCACCCTGGTCCCAGCTGATTCTGCCGATAACTGGGTTACCGGATACCCACTGTTTACTACAACTAGCACAATCTCTTAGTCGCTCCCAGCGACTTCCAAAGAAACTTCGGCTATCTAAACTGCTCTATCAATCTTGCTACTCTGACCTTACAAGTCTTAGGATCCTCGATCCCCTAACTTGACCCTACGGTCCCTACCAGGTCCTACCTGTGCTGCTATATTCTCACGGGTCTCACCCACGGGTCTCACCCTACTATATCCTAAAGCGGTCCTCCCCTCTAGTCTCACCTGTCTAGCTACTGTCGCACGGGCCTCGCCCACGGGTCTCACCCAAACCATACTACTGAGCAATCCTGCTCCCAGGTCTCACCTATACTGCTATTAACAAACAGGCCTCGCCCACGGGTCTCACCCAACTGCATCCTGGAGGGGTCTCTCCCAAGGCCTCACCTATCAGGGGCTATGCATGCCAACTCCATACTAAACCTCAACGACTTAACCTTTCCTGATCCCTACCTCGCTAACTAGGAGATACGGGCCCCCGCCTACACTCCACTAACCAAACTGCTAATGAATGCTACGGCTTACCCGCAGTCTTACATCACTTCCCTTGCTATCTCGCTGCTCCAGTATGTTGCGGCTATCCCGCAATCCTACCACACCCTCCATGCTGTCTCTACCACTGACTATTATTCCGAGGGCATCCTTACTCACCCGAGTCCTGCTAGCGATCCTCCAACCTAATTTACAAAACCAGCCCTCAGTCATCAAATGCTACAACCACCTTGTAGTCTTACATCCGTGCTTTAATCGCGCTCTGACGAGAAAATCTTCAGCTTGGTTTCTCAAACCAATTGTCTACTAATCCCAAATACAAGAACTCGATGTTGGGAAGTTTACCAAATTCCCAACTCCTGTACTCCTGAACCCACTCAACTCCTCGGACTGCTTTCGCTTCCTTCTCGGAGGTCACTAATCCTTCTAAGTTTAGCATGCTACCGACTCTGAATACTTGAAGGGTTCTCCCCTACTTTGGTCCTGCTAATACCTTACGGCTCAGCGCTTTAAAAGGATTCCCAATCCTTCCTATCATCCATTGACCAATCTGCTGAACACCCCAAGCTTACCACAGCTAGGGATCTAACCGATCTATCCCCGAACGACACCTTCCTGAAAATAGCGAGACACTACCGAGTCTCACGCATACATGCTACAGTTACTGCATCCGAACCAACCTGCTCTACAAGGGACGTCCTCAACTATCATTCTAAAATCCAAGATATGCAGATGGCATATAACTCAATCACAAACAGGCCACAAAATTTCGAAATGCCCCTACCAATAGCGATGCAGAACCATAACAATATATTCATGAATAAAAGTTAACTGGGGAACAAAATATACACACCTGCAACGTCCGGTGCTACTCGCGCCTCCACGGTAGACAGCTGAAAAGCCCTGCCTCCCACCGCAGGCGCCTATGCTCGGCCCTGACGGTCGTCGGTGATCCTCAAAGTCGCAGGGGCGGGTGCTATCACCCAACCTGCCAAAAGCAAACTCGGGCAATGGGCCTTCTTGTGGCCCCGCTGACTGCAATGAAAACATATTAGGTCTGACCCCTGAGTGGTGGTAGCAGTACAATCTCTGCTAAAATGACCAGTCCGGCCGCACTTGAAGCATCCAGAATAACCACCACTACCACTCCTACACGCACCCTCGTGCGTCCTGCCACACTTCCCGCATCAGCTATGGCTCTAAAAATCCTTCGATCTCGAATCTGACCCCGTGGGCCTTTTGCCCGAACATGTGGCTACCTGAATCTCATCCGGCTTCCTCTTCCTGATCTGCTCCAGATCAATCTCTCTCTCTCTCTCTCTCTCTGGCCCGAGCAATCATGTCCTCCAGCGTCTTGCAGCTGGACCTGCTCACAAAGTACCTGATGTCACTCCTCAGCATCTCATGATATCGAGCCTTCTTCATCTCCTCATCCACAACATACTGTGGAACAAGAAGAGCCCTCTCTATGAACTTGGCGGTGATCTCCGCCACAGTCTCAGTCGTCTGCTGAAGATCTTGAAACTTCCGTGCCAACTGCTGCACCTCAATAATTGGTGCAAACTCAGCCCTGAACTTGGCCGAGAAATCACTCCATGTCATCGCGTCCAACGCGACATCATCACCAATGGCATGTCCAACCTCCTCCCACCAATCTCGCGCTCTGTCCTTCAGAAGACAGGAGGCGAGTCTGACCTTGTCCCCCTCGGGACACCGACTCGTGCTGAAAGTGTTGGCAACATCTGCCAACCACCTGCTGCTAGCAATGGGGTCCCTGGCCCCATGATAATCTAGTGCTCCACAAGCTCTAAACTCTCGGAATGTGAAGGTACGCGCTCCTACCAAAGCCATCATCTCTGCGCGAAAGGCTCCAAGCCTCTCGTCCAAAATCTCTAGTATACCCTCCTTGAACGTGCCAAAGATCACAGGAGTCTGGTCTAAGATACTGTGCGTGATCTCAGCTGATACAAACTCTCTCATCCGCTCCTCGAGCTGCTCGGTCCCTGAACCCGAGCTTGATCCCTCTCCGGCGCCTGATCCGCCAACTAGTCTCTCACGCAATGTCACCATGCTGAAAACATAATACAAAAACTATCAAAACACACATCACTGTTGAGGGATCACCCATACACACACTACAAGTTTCCCGGTCTCATCTCGGCCCTTCTTGAATCGAGTACGGATCCTCTGCTTTCAGTAGTACGGGCCCATACTACCTTCCACATCTATCCGTACTTTCCTCAAGAACTGCTTCGACTCCACCAGGTCCCTTTTCTACCACTACTGCTCCCAGCAGTAAACTCATCCTAGGCTTGCCCTAGGGAATTCTCCGACCCACCCAGTCCTCAGCTGCTAAAAGATTTCTAGCAATGTCAGCTAGCTACCTCATGAATATAGCCACATGCAACAGAGATCAGATAATCCTTCGAGTAAAAGACCCATCCCTAGAATGGTTGGACTCAAACAAGAGCTGTGCAATAGGGTCAAATCTATCATTCTGAGATTATCCAGCCTGTGCCACATGTAACTTAGCATATTCACTTAATAGTTAGCTCACATTACTAAAAGTCCCACAAAGCACAAAGCAAGCAGCATTCAGACAAAAGAAAATCTAACCATAACATAATCAAGCAATCATATTCACATAACAAGAATCTGCACTAGCATGCAACATAATCTCATAAACTCAGGCATAACCTAAACAGGCTATCCTACTACTGTCTAACCAATACTATCATGCAGCTCAAAAGCACATATAACAGGCACATAAGGCATCCTCCGTAGATCCTTAGTCCTAATCTAGCATGCTGTTCTACTAACTGATAATCATAACATAAACTTGTATGGGTATTTTGGGGGTACTTACTTGAGCTCGGCTGATTGCATGCACCACACCCTTTTCTCTTTTCAAAGTTCTTTTCTTTCTCAAAGTTCTTTCCGCTTTTCTCTAAAACTCTTTTCTTTTCTCAAAATCCATTTTTTACAAAAATTGATTTTCCTTTTGAAAATTTTGAATATCAATTCCTTAGTTTGAGTTCAGACACACCCGAAAGTATGTCCGAATCCCTCAAACCAAGGCTCTGATACCAACTTGTAACGACCCGAAAATCATGACTAAAAAATTTCATTTTTAAAACGTTACTTAACCACAATTGTCAATCCATAACATAAATCATAACATAAGATCAGAGTGTTAATTCAAAACGTATTCTTATTATCAGAGTAAAACATCCCAGGCTGACTAACTATGGTGTGTGCCATACGATCATCCCGAGCTCTTCCCTCCGCTACTGGAAGTACCTGAAACCAAAACTGAAAACTGTAAGCACAGAGCTTAGTGAGTTCCCCAACCTACCACATACCATACACATAACTGCATACTGCAAATACTGGGCCTCGCACACTACCTCGGGCCTCGCCCGCTACAACAGGCTCTGACTGGCTTCGAGCCCCGCTCGATGTAAATATATGTTTCTCTTAGGCCCCGTCTGTCTCTGGGCCCCGTCCGCTAAACATATACAAACATATACCATATCGCATAACACCTAAACCATAACTACTCTACTGCCTTCCTGTATTAAGGCCTCGCCTGTCTTGGGCCCCGCCCCTGTCCTGCTACTGATGAGTCATGGAACCCCGTCCACACTCCAGCTGATAGTGAGATACGGGCCCAGCCCACACTCACTCCTTTCCTAACTTGGGCCTCGCCCCTACTCGGCTATTGATGAGATATGGAACCCCATCCATACTCTGCTAACGGTGAGATACGGGACCCCACCCACACTCACCTCCCTACCAGGCACATACACGTATCACACAGACAACAAGTATACTCTATCATGCAAACCATTCCTTGGGCACCCGCCCGACATCGGACCTTGGTCCTAAATATCAAAATAGCAAAAAGTGCCTAGGGCTAACCCCTGGGTCTTCCTACTCATAACTACATGGGCCGGCATTGTGGCCGTAGACCCATTCACACAAACGGAAACTCACCTGCACTGCTGAACTCTGCTGATAACCCTCTGGCTGCTATTTGACAACTCCCCGAATTGCTGCTCCTCTAGCTCTGCGAGCTACCAATACCAATAACAACACTTATCCTAACTGTCCTCAAGAAGCCAACTAAGCCAACTCTGGTCAAGGTCCTTCTCAAGGTCAAAGTCAACGGTCAGAGTCAACTTCCAGTTGACTCGACTCGCCGAGTTGTTCTACCAACTCGTCGAGTCCATGCTCCTCAAATCCCAAAACAACCTCGACTCTACTCGTCGAGTCTAGCAACAACTCGACGGGTTCTCCTTCAACTAAACATTCGGGACCATCTTCAACCGACTCGCCGAGTTGTAGAACAACTCGTCGAGTCCATCTTCATAACCTAAGGAGATTTCCTTGGACTCGCCGACTTCCTCCTTGAACTCGTCGAGTACCATGATATTCATGTCCATTACGAACACAGACTGGCTGATTCCTTCTCTAACCCCACTCACTGATCCGACTCATAAACAGAAGGGTTTGGGTTTGCGACCCGACTCGTCGAGTCCATGAACTGACTCGCCAAGTCCATCTCGTGACATCTCTATTCTGCCGATTCCAGTCCATCCCAACACCTCCAACTCATAGATCTGGACTCCTTATGCTAGCATTGCACGTAAAGTTGCTAACTTTATGTGCATGCAAGGAGTTATGAGGCTAGAACACTTAATCCAAGCTACAAAGAAGGCCTAGGTCATGAAATGGGACCTTAGCTGGATAAAGCCAACAACTTTGAGCTTCTAAAGCTCAAGAGTGTCCAGATCTGTGTCCAATCCATCATCAAAGGCTTAATACTCGGATTGACCTTGGAAATGGTCAAAATGTGACCAAATCTATGCTAGGAAGGGGATCTAGATGATTAACAGTCAAGGTATAAGCTTTTTACCTCTAAATGGTCCGAAATGCTACCCCAACTCTGGATCTATAGCTTCTTCTTGCACCACCAAGGTCCTTCCTCCTTCTCGAAGCTTCAATTCACTCTCAAGGCAAGAACTAGCTCAACAATGGGGTTGGGTGACTAGGGTTTTGGGTTCTGGACGAGAGAGGCTGTAAATCAACCCTAGGGAAGAGAATAAGACGCTTAAATAGGGTACCAAGTCCCGGAATTAGGGCTTCCTAACCCATACCAGACTCGCTGAGTCCACTCTCCGACTCGTTGAGTCGATCACTTAACCTTGCACACGGATCCCGCTCCGACTCGTCGAGTTCTTCCTTGGACTCGACGAGTTGACCCCCCCCCCCTTTGACTTAGGGTTTTCTTTTCCTTTCTTGGCCTTTCTGATACTGGGTGTTACAAAGACATTTTCCAATCATGCCTGTTAAGTATTTCCATCCTACATTAAAACACTGACGAAGGGTATTCCTGTAGGGATCACGAGTGAGGCCTGGAAGATTGAAGTTGTACCCGAATTTCTCACGAACAATCTTGCAGCTTTCTTCAGAAGGAGTTTCAGAGTAACTCTCAAAGTGAGGAAGATGAAGAGCATTTCAAACGGATTCCACATCAATAGTAACCTTATATTGACCATCTCCAATGGTTCTAGAGATGGTTCGAGCAACAGTATCAACAGAGCATGTGTAATAGAACTCACATACATGTTTAGGGTAGAAAGGATCCAAAAAGTTGCAGAATGTATACCTAAGTGGACCGCTTTTGACAAATTCGACAAATCTTCGATTCCAGAATTCACAAACTGCTTTGGGATTTTTTATAAGAACACCACATTTGTCGACTGAATGATGATGATAGCATCAGAAGCATGAGGACCTTTGATGATTTTAGTGCTAGGAGCAGACTAGTACAAGGGCTTTGACATGATGAAAGCTTGGAGGAAGATGACGATTGGGAGCCTTTTGAGAGAGAATTCCAATTGTTTTGAATTTCTTGTAAAATTGACCTAGAGTGGTGAATTCCCAATTTATACCCAAGAGTATTCTTTTTTTTATGTAATCATGAAAGAAGAGATATGCGCCGTCGAAAAATCGTTTCCCAAGATAATGATGGTTCTTTCAGTCGTCATCCAAAACTTACCATTAAAACAGGTGATAAGTCATCAGTGGTAATGAGCATCAACGATCAACGAGAGCCCTTACCATTTCATACGTTGAATCATAAATCTCTTTTATTAGGAGAAGAATGGAAAGAGTGGGTAGATGCATATAATATATCATGGAAAATGATATATCCATCGGCATAGAATTTTCAAGCTCTCATCAACGTATGGTACATTACGCTGAATCATAAAGCTTTAAAGAAGAATATGAGGGCAAGAATAGATCGACGTGTGTGATAGCCTACAATACACAGACTAACCATCGGCATAGACTTCCGAACTTTTATCAGTGTGTGGTTTTACACAGTGAATCATCAAGTTCTGTTAAGAAGAAAAAGGGAGATAATGGATTGTTTCAGTCATGCAGAGGTGAAATCAGTGTGATTCATTAACAGTTTAACTCATCAACAAGAAGTGGTTTAAACTTCTCCATCATAGAGTAAGTTTCAATCTAGAATCAAAGATTCACCATTAATTCATAATGGTACCATGTCTATCTCAAACTAGGAGGTTAGGGACATGAACAACCCTTTCTCATTTAAGGACCTGACAAGTATCTCCTACGCTTATGCCTATACAATCAAGGTAAGCCATTAGGTTTTGTTCAATGTTTCAGCAGAACATGAGATTTAATGCATATGGCAAGCATGCTTCCAGGGACAAGGTCAGGTAAATATGATTAACTTAAAAATAATAAACACCCTAGCCTTTTTATCAATATTTTTTATTTGGACCAGGCTATCTCACTTTGAGAGTTTAGACAATGCTAGACAATCAACGTGAGAGGGTGAATCGATGTTCTCAGTAGATGGTCTCGCTGATGAGAGACTTAAAGAGATTTAGTCACATACAATAGCATGCTTCTAGTGACAATGATGTGTCAAAAGTTGCATACTAGGCTCAAACTTGCCACCATCGGATTCCTTTACAAAATGGTACAAGAGATTAAATAATATAAGAAAACAAACAAAATAATTAATAAAACAAGAAAATAGTTAACACAACGAAAGATGTGTAGCTTTTGCAGTAAGGTAATAAAAGACTCGTTCCATATAATCTTTGGAATTGAATGGTCATTAATGCACTTCCATTCCTAGATATCTACCACTTGAATTTTGGATATAAAATAGAACAAACAAGATCAACCATATCACACAAAAATAACACAATTCATAGTAAACAAAGAGAGAGAATGCATTTAATCGATGAGGCTCTGCAGATTGATTCCAAGCTTCATGTTCACCAAGAACAAAAGAAGAACATGAACCAGTCTTTGTAACCAATGAGTTAAAGGGATCCAACCTTTGTAACCTTCGAATTATGAGAGTCACAAAGGAAACACTTGAACGTTCCATTCATTGTAATCCCTAAAGGAGAAAAAGGTGGGATGGCTCTCTCTTTGAAGGCGTTTTTGGATCATTAAGGTGATTAAGTTGTGATGACAACCTCAATGGAAATTAGTTGAGCCAATTCACCTAACTTCATCTCATCTAATTGAAACAGAAATAGGTGGTCCAAGATAAAAGAGATATGTGCCTAGAAGAACACCTGGTGGCACAGTTAACCCCCATCTGATCTCGTCAGCATAAGACAACATGTCATTCAACATGTGCATAAGCGTCAGTGAGAGGGCAGTTGTTGCTAAAGAAAATATGAAGATTCAACGCCAACTGGTTTACAATGAGAGTGTTGCATTCAAGGAATGACATGTT
The DNA here is from genome assembly GCF_052849685.1 of Lactuca virosa. Lineage (NCBI taxonomy): Eukaryota > Viridiplantae > Streptophyta > Magnoliopsida > Asterales > Asteraceae > Lactuca > Lactuca virosa. The sequence goes on along the minus strand of NC_136434.1, from coordinate 132,404,024 downwards.
GATCCCTTTAAAGTAGATCAGTCAGAAGAGGTCACTATTGATAGAGAACATCATGTAGGAAACGTTAGTAGAAAAAGAGAGCATATTCACAATGTAAACTTCTTTGGTAAAGAATAAACAAAAAAATTTAATGCAAACAAACCAAAAGTAAATTAAAAGTGTATCGAACTTATGTTCAAAATTATTAAAAGTAGCAAAGCATAAATCAAAAAGTAATGTATCAGCATCTGAACCAATAAAGTAAACCATATAAATATCGTTCTCCCTGAATACAGAAAGCACGATCTTGTTTTCAGAGTCAAATACTTTTCCCTTATGATTGTCGAAAAGAACTTTGTAACAAGCATCACAAAGTTGACTGATGGAGATGAAGTTGCATTTAGTCCTTCTATATAGAGCACGTCCTTCAGCTCAATCATCCTACACTAAAAAATTCCAACACATTTTACAACTTTTCTACTATTGTCACCGAAAGTCACCATTGGATCATCCTTCTCTGTAAAATTTGTTAGGAGAGACTTGTAACAAGTCAAGTGTATAGAACTTCCACTATCTAGGTACCAAGTTTGACCTAGATTTGGACTTGATTCAGTGTCAGCGTGAGAACCATCAACGTCACATGTATCATTAGGGTAATCATCTACAAGTGTCAAGAGACCCTTAACGTTCAGTTCCTCATCTTCAGATGCCTCCTCTTCATCCACCCATTCTTCGTTATCCTCTTGTTTTTCAATGAAATCCTTTAGTAGAGATATATTTTCTTTCTTATTATGAGCCACTACCTTCTTGTACAAAACTTCATAGTTCTCAGGACTCTGAACTTTTTTCTTCTCCATGTAGTCCCTGGAAAAATGGTTAGGGCTCCCACAATTAAAGCAATTACCTGAGCTTTTCTTTTCTGAAGTGGATATTCTCGTTGAGTTGCTTCCCTTGAATTGAGCACTTTTCACTCTGTTTGCTCTGCTTTCTTCATAACGCTTAATGATGAGTGCAGCGCTGGCGACAAGCTCATCGGTGAGATCTTCATCACTTTCTTCGCCCTGATCTAACTTGTCTGAGTCACTGATGTGCTTTATTTCTTCCTTTCGAGACATTAGGGAAACAAACTTTTCCTTGCTCGAGTCCTTCATGATTTCCTTATGAAGAGAATTGGTCTCTTCATAATTTCGCAGATTACCGAACAACAAATTTAGATCCATGGAATCGATCTTCTCACCGTTTTTAAGAACATCAGTGTGATGTTCCCAACTTTACCCAAAAGAATCGTGCAACTTCAGAACCAACTGTGATGAGTGCTTAACGATTCCCAGCTTACGCATATCATTAACCAAACAATTAAACCTATTAAAGGTTTGAGTAAGAGACTCACCTTGTTAAGCAAAGAAATGCCTGTATCTTTGATTAAGATTGTTGATGGTCGTAGCCTAGAATTCCATGGTGCCTTCATAAGCTATAGTAAGCGTGTCCATCATTTCTTCTGCTGATTAACAATTTTGTACAAGATGATACATGTGGTAGGGAAGAGAGTTTCCATAAGCAGCATTGGATTTCACATCAAGACTGAGCAATCTTTTTTCATCATCATCATAACTCGATGCTGACTTTTTCTTCAGGGGGGGGCAACGGGAGCGTTGTATTCCATGGGTTGGTACATAGGAACAAGGGATCCTTTTTCAACAATATTTTTCATCTCATAGTCAATGGTTTCAAGAACTACCATGGCCTTGGTTTTCCCCATGGCGAAGTTGTGTTCATCGAAAGGGAGGAATTTTGTTGAGACCAAAGGATTTGGAATTGCTTGAAGTCGACATGATAACTTGAGTGTATCACAAACCCGCTCTGATACCAATTGAAGGTTTGTGTTTGATCGGATACACTTCAAGTATGAATAAGAAAATCAAAACTAATATAAGCAAAATAATTGATAGAAAGTAAATAGCACAGAAGTTCTTCAATTTGTTTTTTCACAAAGAAAAGAGGTTTTGTCTTCACTACGAAGACGGGTTTGTCACAAAGACGATTGGCACAAAGCCACGATCACAACATTAGGGTTTTCCCTAATGTTGTATATATAATAATCTATACATGTATATCCCATGATCAAAAGGATTGCGTCTAATCTATACTAATGATCAGATCCTTATCACAAAGATTATAGGATCTAATATCTTTTCTATATTTATCTATAATAAGTGCCTAATATACAAAAGATTACATAGATAACTAAACTGTAAGCTGACGATATTGAACTTGATACGCTGGCACTGATAACTTATAGACGTTGATGCTGACAGATCATCATGTCATGTGTTTGACTCATCAGATCATAAGGTGTGACCTTACATCTATCAACTCTCCTTCACCTTAAAACTTCTCGAGCTTCAATCCAAAATTCATAAAGGCCCGAACTATCACTTTACGGTTATACCATTGCACTCCAAAGAACCAACCGAACTCTCAGATCACCTAATCTACATTACCCATATCCAAAGGGGTCTAAATCTCTCTTTACCCCAAGGAAAGAAATCTTATGATAACTGATCTTTGGATCACGACTGCAAATTATGAAGCGATTTGAAACAAGGTGTTACAATTCGGGCTGAAGTTCTGCCTGCGAGCTATCCGAGCTTTTGTCAGAAATCTCAGTAAGTTAAGCTATACTTATACTCAGTGTAACTTATATTTATAATCATAATCATTATTATGAACTTATAAATAAGATTTATAAGTGATTCCAATTCATTATACTGATTGATTTACTTACAAGAGTGATGTCTAGGTTGGAATTAATGAGGTGTTTAAAGTGAGATTTCCAAACAGTATACTATGTATACTAAACGGACCCTACCACCAATATGATCCTACCTAGTTATTCCTTACTTGATAAATCTTGATGTAGACATCGGGATTATTGAGGAATCTAGATTATTATTGTTATAGTCACAAGGATTATGAAACTAGAGTAAGACTTAGTGTTATATGCATTTAGGTCTTTGAGAGGATAAAATGTTAAGCCGAAGCGCTATCCTAACTTCGAATCACCCACTTTTATCAGGTGCATGCATAGTTACTTTCATCTTACAAATAGATATGCAGTATTTAGATACTTTAATGCTATATGTGCCTACATTCAATGTTCATGAACCATTATAAATAAGAGTGACACTGAAGTTACTTATATAACTCCAAAATGACAAAAAATCAACCCCTGCCATGGACTACAAAAGAAGAGATCATGTTTGTTCAGTCTTGGATAATCATTAGGGATGGTGTTGTTTTCACCGATCTTCCAAATTTGGTGTATGGATCACTTTGGGACCGGTTGAAGAATTTGTTTCACTATGAGTTGTCTCATAGAGAGTATCAAATATAATAAGAAGTCAAGAGTAACTTTCAAGACATAAGATCAAAGGTGGAGACGATTAACAAAATTTATCACAATATCGCCAATGAATTATTGAATCAAGATACAAATGTAATTTTGCAAGTGGCTAGGGTGCAACTAAAAAATAAAAATAGCTAGGTTGAATTTTGATATGAACATTCTTGCAATATTTTGAAAGATGTTCCTTATTTTTAAATTATTTATTTTGGTATTTGTAAAATTCTATGTTGGTTAAAGGGAAAATAACACTGTAACACAACAAAGTGTTGGTTTTGTCCCTGATTCATCACTAAGGTTTATTTTTTTATTTTTGCAAAAGACCCTTAACATATTATTTTACCTGTTAAATAAGGGAAGTAACTAATTTCATTCCATTTTAACAGGTTACATTCGGTCTTAGGTGGCTTTTTTGAATTTTTTCAAAATAAAAAATTAAAAGGTAAAAGACGTGGCTCTTATTTTCATTTTCAGTTTAGTAGAAATTTAAGTTAAAACACTCCAAGTCCATCTTCTTCCCCATTCCTAGCACTAACCCTAGCCAGTGATTCCTATACCAACCACTACCGACGCCTTTCTTCTCAACCTTAATTGACGATTCCTTCACCAACCATCGTATGCGCCTTTCATCGCAACCATCTCCGATATATTTATGTTTGATTATAGTCTTTTGATCGCCACTGTTTCTCTCACTCACTCACACACACACAGTCTATCTCTCTCTCTCTCTCTCTCTCTCTCTCTCTCCCTCTTCATTTAAATTTGGTTCAGTAAGGGTTCAATTTATTAAAATCATGTTCATGAAAGGGACTATGCACTCACACATATACTCTGTAATAATTATTTAACTCTTTAATAGATACTTAATATTTTTAATTAATAATGGTATTAAAATCATGTTCATGAAAGGGACTATGCACTCACTTGTTAAAGTGATGACTCGAAACTCGGACAGCGCTTTGTTCCTAGAAACTGTCTTTTCCTTCGACGTAACCCAATATTATTATTAGTGAGTCTTAGTCTAATATTTCTTGCGACTAATTATTAGTCTAGATTCATCATTAATTCATAGTATACTTCAAGATCTATCAGGTAAGGATCAGCCAAGCAAGATAGTTGGGAGGTAGGATCATCACAGCATATAGCTTTTCTGAAATCCAACAACCAAGCTAATGTGACCATTCTAGACACCTCTTCTGTAAGTAGATCAATCAGTATAAGGACTTGGAATCGCTGATAAATCATGTTTATATGTTCATAATAACGATAATGAACTTAAACAAAAGTTATACTTAAAGCACGGTAAGCATAACTCAACTTATAGGTGGTTTAGCGAGAAACCAGACGTTGCGCTGTCAGAACTTCTAAAACGAAATCTCTATTTCTTGGGGCTCTCTGGCGCTTTGGGGCTTCGCTACTAACACTTAGGAAGTTCTAGGGAAAAGCCTTGGGACCTTGGGGGGTTTGGGAGAGAATAGAATGGAAAGGTGTGAAGAAATTATTGAAATTCAGCTCTATTTATAGGCTACCCAGGGGCCTCTCACGTTGTGAGCATGCATAGGCACCAAGGCTTCGTCTCTGGTGGTGACACGTGGCATCGGACGCAATTAAAACTATAGATCTTCAAAAATTCATAACATTTGTATACGCTCTTCGTTTTTTGACGTGCTTTATATCCACGCGTAGGAATTTCTGAGTACTACAACTTTTTTTGACCCCATCGGCTAATTCTAGACCGATCAAAAATTAAATAATTTGAGAAGATTACACTGTCAATGACCATGTAAAATTAATAACTTCTAACATACAGACTCTGTTTTCGATTGTCGTTTTATTGTTGAATTCCTATTAATGAGATCTTCAATTCTCATTTAGATCATTTCGGCTAAAAATCAACCGATCTAAAATTCGACTTTTGTGCCCGCACTACTGCGTTGAAACTTCGAAAAATCATAACTCCCTCTATTGAAGTCAGATTTGGACGTTCTCTAAATGCACGCTCTTGATTTAACGAATAATATAACTTTCATTTAGATTACTAAGGCTAAAAATAAATTTATCAAAAATTCATTTTTTATGATACACAGAGTTGTGCTCGTTTAATCGAGAAACTTTGAAGAAGCATAATTTCTTCATTCGAAGTCGGATTTTAGAATTATTTATATGTACGGAATCCTTGTCACATATACTGTAACTTCTGTTAATATTATTTGTCCTAAATATCTTCTATTAAAAAGTCATTTTTAACGTTTATTATCTCTAAATTGTCTAGCCCGAATCTGTGTGCGTTACAACCCCACATGCAACATGGGTTAGCCGACATAATGTGTCTTGAAAATCAGACATAGTATACGATTTGCATATATGCCAAAACAAATATTCAAATGTTCTGTTTTGACCGATTCTTGTATGCACATGCAATGCCATACTCTTACAATAATACATATGATAAGAATCAAGGAATACCCGACCTAAGGAAGAAGTTATGACATTGTCCATATTGGTTATGAACGATACATCCCTACTGCGTCTGGTAGCGTCCTTCAACCTCATTAGGAACCAGGTAGAAGAGTCGACATTATTTGCTACACCAAGAGAAAATGTTATAGGCAGGGTCTTCTTGTATCCATCCATAACAACCGCTATGAAAATTATCTGTAGGTAGTCCCCTCTTAGAGTGACATTATCTATAAAGATGACATGCAACAAGCAACCTATGAATGCATGTAGCTGAATTTTTTTAGGAAAACAAACAATAAGTTGTAAAAATATTATAAGTTTTAACTAAACAATTAAACTTTGAGCAAAATTAATTTACCATATATCAAATAGCCACAAAACAGAGTTGGAAACAATCCATAACATCGATTTTGATGTTCGTGTAACTATGAGGGTTCATCCGCTCAACGTTGTGCATGTAAACATGCATGTTGGTAAAGCTTTCTTCATGGACGCTGTCTGAAAAAACTCATTTTCAAGCAATTATAGTAGAGAATTATGGATTCTGGTTGTAAGTGAATAATTAAATGGAATACCACATGTTATGCAGGGAAAAAAAACCTTGTTTTTGTGTGTTAGGAATGTGTGTCCAGAATATATGTCCAGAATGTAAGTCCAAAATCTCAGTTCTACATGTACGATTTTGAATATTATACTCTTGAATTGATTATACGAGTCTGGAATGTACAATATCAGATTCCAGAATCCAAACTATACTTACCACCGTATACTATGGAATGAATAGTACTTCTCTGGAATTTCTTATTCCGGAGAAAATAACTATTTTTCTAAATTTTATAAGAGTTGGTTATTATTAATACATTACTCGGATATAAAGGTTCTTATTTTCCAAAAGTGAATCCAAAAAATTAATATATAAATCATGGAATCTACCCTTCTTAATAAAAGAGTAAATCTTCATCCTCCATTCGCCACATGTCATCCAAACGCCACGTGTCACTGTATTCAATTATTGACAACTGTCGCCTTAATAGAGGTGTTGCCACGTCTGCATTTGTTTTACAATTCAAAATTTAAATTCAAATACGACATCACATTTTGAAGAAAATTTCAAACTTTCAAAATTATAAACTTATTAAATATCGTATTACAATTAAGTAAAAGGTGTAGAGCTAATAATCCGGCATTTAATATGGAAATTTACATTCGTATATACATATTTCAGCTATCAATTCCGTAATTAAAGTGATAATGATATTATCTCTTAATATTATCTAGATTTGGGACGATTTTCTTATACTTAATATACAAATATATACCTGCAATACAAATTTAAGAACATTCACAGTTCGTCATTATCTTCGGCCTTTTTCTTCTTCCTCTTTGTATTCTCGGCTTTGGCTTCAACTTCAAAACCTCAGGTAAGTTTTTTTTATCTATATTTCTTCATTCATGTTTCTTCTTCCATCTGTTTGTTTTTCTGCTACAGTTTTATAATCGAAAGTATTTAACTTCACATAAATATCAATAAATACCAACTACATTTCACTGTTTTTATTTCGATTTCTAAGTTATTGTGTGTGTGTGTTCTTTGTATCTGTATATGTGTGTTTGTATCTGTTTCTATCTGTTTATTACAATGTGTATGGTTCTAACTAAACATAATCTCCACTTCAAATTCGTTTTTCTGCTACAATTTATAATCGAAGTTATTTTACTTCACATAATTTGAGATAAATATCAACTTTCGTTTTTCATCGTATTAGTTTTTCACAGGGACCATTATTTATACTGTTTTAAAATAATTTTAAGTAAAATACAATTCCTGTGTATGACTTTTTCACAGCGACCATTATATAAAAAGTTGTGTAAAATATATTTTTAATAAAAAGGGCCATTTTTTGTAAAACTATCATAAAAATTAGCATTTCTGAATATTTATATACACAAGTTCATTTGCTTTTCATAATATGCCATTGTTCAATAATTTTTCTCTAATTTGCTTTTATATTGGATCTATAATAGTTTCGTAAAGGGGCCATTTTGTCATGTTTTCACTGTCACATGGACCATCTTTGAAACAGTTTCCTGCCATAAGGACCTTTTATGTAATAGTTTTCTGTCAAAGGGACCGTTTCTGAAACTATTCCTTAATGGGCCATTTTATATCTTTGAAACAGTTTCCTGCCATAAGGACCTGTTATATTTGAAACAGTTTCCTACCATAAGGACATTTTATCTTTGAAACAGTTTCCTGCCATAAGGACCTTTTATCTTAGACCTTTTCTGGAAATTTAATTATTTTGTGTTTTATCTCTTTGAGTGTGTGACTGTTTTTATATTATTCTTTATTTAAATATGTAAAATATCCACCATTTTCTTTTTACTTAACTACATTTTACATCGTTTCCTTTCAGAGTAATGCCTAACGCGAAAATCACCTACTTGTGAAGGTAAAGATTATATTTTAGTATTATTATATTATCATATTAGTCCCACTTAAATATATTTGTTGTTGATGAAAAATACATAAATTTCAATAAAATGTAACGACAACTAACAATTTATTACTTTATTCGATTTTAGGATTGTGCTTCTCAGACGGGAGAGAATGTAACTCCTTCAACTTTAGAAAAATCAACCGCGACCAGTCCGATTAAACTTTTTAACAAAACCATTGATCTAAAGCGGAATTTGCATGAAGTATATGATGTTGATTCCCCCGATGTTGAATCAGCAGCAAAGCCAAGACGTGTATCAAGTGGTCAAAGCATTCCTCTTTTGGTCCCAAAAAAAGAGAAGTAAAGTGTGGTTTGGTTTTTAAAAATTCTTCAATAATTTGGTATTTGTGTGTGGGATTTTGTTTTCAATTTCTCCGTTTTTGATATTTTGGATTATGGTTTTTTATATGGTCGTTGGTTGTTTTTAAAACATTCTCAAATTTGGAAAAACTATTTTATTGGTTTTATGGTTTTGAATTTTATTGGAATAGTCTTTTTCTTTTATGTTAATGTTATTATGAGTATAACCATTTAAAAGATGATTTGGTAAAAAGAAACAAATAAATAATAATTACGAAATTAAAAGAGAAGTTAGAAACTACCTGATTAGTTATGTGCTACTGATGGAGTGGGGAACCCAACTTGTCAGAGTTTCAAAAGATGATGAGTACCCTGCCTTCCTTGGAAGAGACTAAAAAAACATCAACGATACACTCCATAATTTTCTACATCAGATAAAAAATAAAAGGTTGGAAAATTAAAAAAATAGATATAGAATGTTATAATACATAGCTTAACAAAAGTAATGAAATTTCGTTGCTATGAATGCATGGAAAAAATAACAAAAGTAATGAAACAATGTTGCTATTGCTAACTGTTACTTAGTATGAAAGTTTGCTGCATCAACCTATAAGGTTAAAATGGTAATTTAAAAAACATATGGGACAGCAGAGAAGACTAAGGGGTCGTTTGATAGTTGCTGACTGGGTTAGAAGCTGATTGGGTTAAAAATGCTGACTGAATCCATATGAGTTTATGCTGTTTGATTATTTATCTAAATGGTTGTGCTGAATGAAAAAATGACCATATTACCCTTGTGTTGTCTCTTGTGCTGGATAAAAAAATTATAAAAACACAAATTATCATATAAAATCCAAATTAAACATACATCAATTAAAATCCAAATACAAAATGTAATACAAAATCCAAATACAAATTGTCATACATAATAAAAAAAGTACACCATTTAACGTGAACCATTTGAAAATAACTGATTAGCAATCTGGTCACGCAAAATAGTCATATAGTCAACGGCTTCTGAACCCCATTCTATGCCTTCTATGTTTTGACCCTCATTTCCTCCACCACCCACATTAGGAGTAACCATAGTGTTTTGTTCAAAGTTCGTAAATAATTCATCTTCAATATCGTATTTCCTTATAAATAGGTATGTCAAAAAGTCCCATGGGACCCCGTTCCCGTGGGGGCCCTATCTCGTTTGGGGAAAAAAAATTTAAAAAAATCGGGGGCGGGGACGAGGGCGGGGGCAAGGTTAACCCCCGTTTTAATTTCGGGGGCGGGGGTTGGGATAGGCAATCCCGTCCCGAAACCCCCATGGGGACCCCGTTAATAAATTACACATATATTTACATATATTAATTATATAAATATAATAAACTATAACATGATTTTGAGCTTCCAAAATTCGTCAAAAAAACATGTTTTTAAATTGTTAGTATAATGTTTTTAAGATGTCATAACTTTTTTATTTTTAACATGTTAAATTCTACTATAAATAATTATTTGTTACCTAAAAATAGCTTCTTTTAGCGTAAATAACAACTTCTTTTAGCCAAAAAAAGGCAGCCCAAAATCAGTCGGGGGCGGGGGCGGGGGTAGGAAGGCTAAATATTTTGGGGGCGGGGGCGGGGACGGGGGAACAAAGAAATTTCGGGGGCGGGGGCGGGGGATGCACTCCCCGTCCCATTTGCCCCCGTTGACATCCCTACTTATAAAATTATGGACCGCAACACAAGCAATGACTATGTCTCTTTGCACTGGAAAAGGATAAGGAGCCATTTGTTTTAAAATTGGAAATCTCGCCTTCAATACACCATAAGCACGTTCAATGTAATTTCTAAGTTGTGCATGAGCATGATTGAACCTTTCTTCCTTAGTTAAAGCTCTGTTTCTTCGAAAATCGGCTAACCAATACCTAGTATTGCAGTAGGGAGCCATAAATCCACGGGTGTTGGTGTATGCGGCATCACAAAGGTAATATTTATCTGTAGATGTATGACAAATTTATCATATAAATACAAAAAAAGATAAAAAAAACGTATAGTAAAGTTACAAACATGGTGGAGGGAATGGAAATCCGGAAGTCGGGTTAAATGCAACTTCTTTCAAAACTTTAGAATCCTGTGCTATGCCCTCCCATCCAGCCCATACAAAGGTGAATATCATATCAAAATTACAAATTCCAATTACATTTTGATAACATTCACCTTTTCCTCTTGCCCTATAACGAGTTTGTTGATCAACAGGCACAACTGCATGTACAAGTGTTCCATCTAGTGCACCTATTGCTCCGGGAAATATATGCATTAGTCGTCTATGTCGTTCTGATGTATTTCTTGTTGCATTAGACGAGGTTGGTACTATAATTTCTCGTGCAAAACACATCATTGCACGTAAGACCTCATGAAAACATTGATGAATTGTTTGTGTGGAGTGATGAAATCTTTCTTTAACGGCTCGAAAACGTTCATTATGTCCTATAACATGTAAAAACATAGCCATCTTCTCTTCAATGCTTATCGTCCTACTAGATTGCAACCAATTTCTTTCTGTAAAGTGATTGCATAATAATACAAATGCATCTTGTGAAAGACGTATCATATCGAAACATTGTATAGGACATCCGTGTATCAAATCTTGCGTATACACATACCCCTTTGCTACCTGTTCGCTAGCTCTTATTCTTTTAATTATTCTTTGCCTTTGTCGGACCAACATCAACCAATACCACGAGAATATAAGAAAATATAAAAAGTCACCTTCTTTATCCATGTGTCCTGTTAGATGTCAAATACAAATTACATTTTAATCAATAACATAACAAACCGTAACATGTAAATACTAAAAGCATAACATTCCATAACATATAAATTCATATAACATAATTGCATCTAAGAAAACAATCCATAACATAACTAAAACCGTAACATACTAAAGTCAAACAATGAACCATAACATACTAAAGTCAAACAATGAACCATAACATACTAAAGTCAACCAACTAATCCAAACTTTCTTCCCGCATTTGTTACCCACGACTCACAAGTTGACAACTTAAGGCGCAACCAAATTTTCCTATTACCAGCACTTTCATAAAATAACATAAGAGCAGTGGTGTATGTTGGATCATATTCTCCCCACTCCAAGCTTGTCAACTTCGCCATACAAGCATCCATCTCGTCAAGATTATTTGCTTCCGTGAATGCTTGTGCAGCCTTGATAATTTCTCTTCCAACTTCTTTCAACTCATCATCAAGTGTGGTATCTTTAGGACCATTTCGTTTGCCCCCCTTGTTTTTTGTCCGCCCAGATGATTCCTCACTATTAGGTTGAGGTACTGTTGAGCTTGGGGTATCTGCATGAGGTGCTGGCTCATACATCTATGTATCCTCAAAATCATGTGTACTGAAGGTTTCATTGGGATGAGGTAGTGTCGAAGATGGCCCCCAACTGTGAACACCGGTCGAGGTCGCACCATCAAATAGTTGGGTACAAAGTTCAGGGTAAGGGAGGGGTGCATTTCTCAGCTTATCTACATACTTGTTCAACTGTTTGAAAATTTAAGAAAAATTATTAAACTAGTAAAAAAATAATCTAATTTAAAAAATATGTATATATGTACCTTCGCTTCTGCTTCCCATTCTTCATTAGTCATGTTAAAAGAATTCGTTACGGGATTATAAATATTTCATGTTTTGTTTTTAAGTTTTAACCACACTGCATACTTTGCTTTTAAATAGTCGTATCGGTTTTTCATTTGTTTTTTGTCGACAATCAAATTATGATCTGTTTTCAATTTCTCCGCGACCACAGCCCATGAGCTTGCTTTTAGGCCACTACCCTCCCGGCCATTGCTTGTTAATTCTTGTATACATGCTTCCAAAAAAGTTTTGTCCACCAATTCCGACTTCCAACTAACCCTAATTCTTTTATCCGTCATGTCTATTGTAAAAAGGAAAAACAAATAGCTAATCATCCACTTAACATAAATTTACAAATAAATCAAGCATAAATGTGATTTCATCACATTTTTAACAGCATATAACAATCTTTTATTAACAAAAACACATTATGAATTGATTTTATAAGCATACAACAATCTTTAACAATCTTTTATAAACAAAAACACATAAATGTGAGTTCATCATATTTTCAACAGCATATAACAATCTGATTTTATGTCAACAACATATAACTATCTGATTTTATGTCAAAAACACATTATGAAATCAGATTTCATAAACAAAAACACATAACAAATTGATTTTATGCACAAAAACACATAAATGTGAGTTCATCATATTTTCAACAGCATATAACAATATGATTTTATGTCAACAGCATATAACAATCTGATTTTATGTCAAAAACACATTATGAAATCAGATTTCATAAACAAAAACACATAACAAATTGATTTTATGCACAAAAACACATAAATGTGAGTTCATCATATTTTCAACAGCATATAACAATATGATTTTATGTCAACAGCATATAACAATCTGATTTTATGTCAAAAACACATTATGAAATCAGATTTCATAAACAAAAACACATAACAAATTGATTTTATGTTAACTCTTCAATCTAATTGAATCCAAGAATAATGAAAGAATTGATTTCAAATTTTGATTTCAGAATGAAATCAGTAATTTCACAACAAACATGAAGGGTTTTATGATTTCAGGAAAAAACACATTATGAAATCAGATTTCATAAACAAAAACACATAACAAATTGATTTTATGCTAACTCTTCAATCTAATTGAATCCAAGAATAATGAAAGAAGTGATTTCAAACTTTGATTTCAGAATGAAATCAGTAATTTCACAACAAACATGAAGGGTTTTCTGATTTCAGGAAAAGAAAAGCAAAAAAAACACAGAAACATACCTGCAGTGGCGCTGTGTGGTTGTCGTCGGCGCTGTCTGGTCTTCGCCGGAGAAGATGGCGCAGCAGGCAGCAGGCAGCAGTCGATGGCGCAGCAGCAACAGTCGATGGGATCAGATTTTGTGTAGACGAAAGAGGCTGGAGGCGATAAAGGGCAAGGGAAAAAATCGCTTCTCTTATTTCCCAGTCAGGAAATATTTTTTTAATGACCGAGTCAGTGGAATGGGATGGACTGGGCTGACCAAATCAGCTCTAATATGTCAATAACAAACAGCTGACTGCTGACCGGGTCAGCAGTCAGCACTGACCGGACCCGGTAAGTTCAAATCAAACAGGCCCTAAGTGAGTCGTGGGTCTTATGGAAACTAATGAGATTTCTATTACTTTAATTTTTTTGCTTAATATAAACATCACTTTAATGATATTAAGATTTTTTACCTACAAAAACAATATATTTAAATAAAAAAAATTGTATAATTATATTTATTGTATTCATCAGATTTTATAAATATTGCTTTTTAAATATAGGTATTTGAAAAAAAAATTATTTTAACTATCTGCACTATGATATTGATATATGTATTTGCATGTATTTATTGTAATTCATCATATTAAATAATTATGTTATACATATTCATAAAATAGCATGGATTCTATTTTTGCTAAAGAGCGAATAAAAAAAAGGAAATTATATTTGAATAACCGAAAAGCGAAAAATAAAACTATCATATCCAAGGGTCAAAGTTCATCTACTGCACAATTTTTTTACACTTCTGAGAACGGTAATTATTTCATATACTTTTTATTAAATATTTCAACCAAGTTTTAAATTTCTTTATTGTTATATATTTTTTTTATATCAACTACATTTATACTTATTTGTAGCCAATATCTTCAATCATCGTCAACATATAAACTCTTCAAATAAAGTCACGTCTATTTCTTTTCACAAGGAACACAACAACTCTGAAAACTTTCATCGATATAATTCTCCAAACTTTCAATCTCCTGCAAATATAAATTGTAGGACTCCACTATCCAATATATCTAATGGTATACATAACTCTTTTGTTATTATACATACAATATTCTTTTCCCTCACAATAATTATATGAATCATAAGTTATAATTTTGTTTTTCAGCTTTTTTTAGCAATCAGCATAATGGTTGAACACCGTTATCAAATAACAGACAATACTCTGCATTTTGTAATCCTATGCAATCTCCGGAAAATATCGATTGTAGAACTCCACTATCCAATATATCAAATGGTATGCATAACTCTTTTGTAATTAAACATACAATATTCTTTTCCATTACAATAATTATATGAATCATAAGTTATAATTTTTTTTTCAGCTTTTTTTAGCAATCAGCATAATGGTCGAACACCGTTATCAAATAACAGACAATACTCTGCATTTTGTAATCTCATGCAATCTCCTGCAAATATCAATTGTAGGACTCCACTATCCAATATATCAAATGGTATGCATAACTCTTTTGTTATTATACATACAATATTCTTTTCCATTATCAATTATAATTTACTTCAATTGTCGTGCTTCTTTTATTTTTATAAATAATTTAACATTTCATTATACAATATCATTTTTTATTAATTAAAAAATAATAAATAACTAATATATATTGAAAAATAATTTTACATAAATAAAAACATAAATCTCTTAATTAATAATCTATTTTAAATAATTCATTAATAATTATAAGTTTTTACTATAAAAATTCAATTATTTTGCCAAACCGTGGTTTCCACGGGCTATAACCTAGTATTAATAATAATGAAAGAATAATTTTGGAGGGAATTAAGAATCTGAAATATGCTGGTTTATATGTGACCGGAGACAAAATTTAGGAAGAGAATAATACAAAGGTAAATATAAAAAACAATAATATAGTATGTTAATTAGTATGGAATGCTACTCCTAATAAAAATATTTACCATAACTAATGCCTCTTACTTATATACGTAGTACTAGATTACAACCCGTGGAAACCACGGGTAAAAAATTTATAAAACATTTATAATTATTATTAAGAGTTAAGTTTTTTTAAAACTTTTTGTATTGATTATTTAAAATTAATATATATATATATATATATATATATATATATATATATATATATATATATATATATATATATATATATAAACATAATATAAAATTGAGTATGTTGTAAATGATTTATAAAACAGAATAGAAATTTGAATAGAGTTAAAAAAGAAACACATTGAATAATATAAATGACATTGATATATAAATATAAAAAATAAAATATAACACAAATATAATAAATAAAACACAATAGTTTGACTTTAAAAACTACGAATCATTTATAAATTTCTAAAAACTTCCTTATAAACAACATTGAAAGTTTTGTTTGTAAGTCTATCATCCTTATCTAAAATTAACAATTTCAATCATTTTCTACTTTGAACTCTAGATAAGGCAACATACAACTGTCCATGTGAAAAAACAGGATGTTTGAGATACAGACCAACCTTTGATAACGACTGCCCCTGACTTTTATTAATTGTGATTGCAAAACATACAGCCAATGGAAACTGTTTTCTTTGAAATTCGAAGGGAATTTTTTTTCAGAAGGAGTTAAAGACATTCTTGGAATAAAGGTTCGGTTTCCAATATTACTTCCAGATATGATAACTGCATCAATAACACGTTTTCCCAGAGATTTGACTTGTAGTCTAGTGCCGTTACATAAGCCATTTTTCTGATTAATGTTTCTCAGTAACATAACTAGAACACCGACCTTTAAAATTAACTTGTGATTTGGCAAACCTTATACTTTAAGACCATTTAAAACATCTGGGGAGTATAACACAAAGACACATACAATAATAAGAACAACAATGGCAGAAAATTACACACACAAAATATAAACACACAAAATTATCATTATATCGCTGGAGTAATAATAATATAAGAACAACAATGGAGATTTTGAATAGAGTGAAAAAAACAATAAATCATGGAAATAGCATTGTTATATGACAAATTAAAGATAACAAAGTTAAAGGTATGATTTCCAATATGAGACAAATATAATCTTTAACCATAAATTTGCAAACACTTATTTGTATATAATAGGGAATGTTATGTTGGTAAGTGCATAATAAAATATTATTAACCTTACTAACAATTCTTTATGAAACAAAATTGAAATAGTCACTGGTGTATATTAACGAAATACAAAATTATATTTTCAGTAACATATGAATGAAATTAAAAAGAAAAAAAAAGGTAAGTACATTAATAAGTTACAACAATAATATTGACAATGAAAGACATAAAGTTATAACTCATATCTATACAATGGTTATGTTGTATACAACATTGCCATAAATGGATTTAAAAACTATAAACTTTCGATCACCAGACCAAATATGTCAAAGTGAGGACTAATATGTCACAGAACCCAACAAAGGCATACAAGGTTTTTAAAATTTCCAGCGATAATCGATAAAAACTAATAAACAAATAAATACTTTTTATTAATTGCAAGATAATTTTTCATTTTAGGTCCTCTGAAACCTGTGATATTACACACATACTATAAACTTTCGATCACCAGACCAAATATGTCGAAGTGAGAACTAATATGTCACAGAACCCAACATGGACATGGCGATTCACACATATACGATGAAATAGTCACTCGTGTATATTAACGAAATACAAAATTATATTTTCAGTAACATATATATGAATTAAATTAAAAAGAAAAAAAAAGTAAGTACATTAATAAGTTACAACAATAATATTGACAATGAAAAACATGAAGTTATAACTCATATCTATACAAAGGTTATGTTGTATACAACATTGCTATAAATGGATTTAAAAACTATAAACTTTCGATCACCAAACCAAATATGTCAAAGTGAGGATCATCAAGCAAGGTTTATAAATGTAGTTTGAAAAAGTCCCGACCTATTGCAATTAAGTGGTATTTAGATTATCACATATAGATTACAGATGATGCAGAGAAAACATTAGAAAATAGAGATACAAAATTAGAGATTAGAGATACAGAATATATATCGAAATCACACAGATTATATGAATGATATGGAGATTTTGATTGTATAAAATACTAACCTGATATTGGACAGGAATTTACTTTGAAGCAGACTGATATTCTTTCTCAGCGATGAAGAAGTCAACGGAATATATCATTTTCTGTAAAAAATTGAATATGAGGATAATTTGACTACCTCCAAAATTTAAGGAACTATTTGTGCATAAATATTCGTTTATACAAAAATAATTCCTTAAATCCTAGAGGTAGTCGGTTAATTTTGGATGGAATAACGTTTTCAAATAATTTCGGTAAACATAAAGATTTATATTGATTCATATCGTATCATTTAAAAGCGCAGGTTATTCATTCATACCAAAGAGCACAAGTGTAATTTTATATTGAACGAAACCTGCTTTGAGAAGATGGACTCGTGAATATGGTTTCTTTTATTAAAAAGGGAGATATTCTAAGGACATATATTAAAAATCTCTTTATACTTGAATACTTTTACTATATTTAAGTCGGCATAAATGGAGTTATTAGGGTTGAACGTTCCCTTGGCTAAAAGTGAAGATACGTGCCTCACCTTTACGACCTTGTCTTTAACCGCTCACGACCTCGTCCGACCTCCACGACTCCACCTGGCGATCCCTCACCGCTCACTCCTCCATCTCTGACTCAGGCTCTTAGGTTTTTTCTTTATTTATTTCATTGTCTATTTCTCTCTTTGATGTGTCTTTCACTCTTTCTAATTTCTAAGTTCTTTTTATTTGTTAAAGATTATTTGATCAAACTAATCATGTTTCTGATTTCTGTATTGCATACTTTATTTGATCAAATTGTCCCTTTCACTCTTTATTTGATCAGATTTAAATTTACTCTTGTTTTGTCTGAATGCAACTAGCACAAATATGAGTTTACTCTTGTTAGTTGTTAATGTTCTTAACTGTGCTACAAGTTTAAATTTATGTTTGATTCTTCGTAATGTTTTCTTAAATTGTTTTGATTCTTGATTTTGTGTGTTTGACTTTCTCTCTCTGGATGAGAACGTTGTTGATAATTTAGGAGTGATCAAATTGTCTGAACTTGCATTGAAACACGACATTAATATTAAAAGATCACGCAATGTAGCTATTATCATGTTTCGTTTTCTTTTGCTTATTTATGGTGGCTAAAATTGCTTAAATAGTTTAAGACTTCAAGGTAATGAACATATATATTAATTTGTCTAAGCATATAGGTAGATTGTAGCTATTGCTATTGAAACCTATAGGATTGATAACATACTGTTGTTGAGTTCGAGATACAAATTGGTTTTGAATGGGGGATTGGATGACCTGGATGATTAAATGGGGTTTGATGCTAAAATTCAGAATTTAAAGTTTTGCTCTTCCCGGAGTAGTAATTGAGTTTTTTTTTTTTTTTTTTTTTTTTATATTTCCCTTTATGTGATTGTAAGATATGGAAGATACACTAATTCTTTTGTTACTTCTGTAAATTATTTTTGTTAACTGATAACTGATAAATTATTTTTGTTATTTCTTTTGTTTTCCACTAGTAGGGTTTGATGGGAACAAAAGGTTGTGTCTTCCGGGAAGCTCAGATTGAAATGGGTTTTAGGGATGGAGGATTATTGCAATTTCCAAAAAAAGTGAAGGAAACACTCCGGTCTATATCTACAAAAGCACTAGCACCGTTGACTATTAGTGTCTTGAATTTTGATGCATACAATGGGAAGTTCGAGAAGATACATAAAGACTTTTCCCAGGTATTGTAGCAACTCTCATTTTTTTCACATGTTTTTTTTCTCTCAATATCGTGATAAAGTATAAAAACAAACCAAATCGTGGGAGATTTGAATGAATGATAGAATTAAGTGTCTTGACACCAAAGTTGTCGATATCCAGACGATAGCATCTAAATTGTTCAAGTCTAAATGATTTAACCTAATTAAATAATTTCATGGTTAGAAAGTCATAGTTAGTGGCATGTTCACAAAAAAAGTTGAAAATACAAAATGTAAATCAAACTAAATCGTACCCGTTTCCCAATTTCAAAATATAATACGAGCAATTACCCCAAAGGAAATAGAAAGCAACAGTCTTAAAGAAAACTTCATATTATTTAAAAAGCTAAATAAACTATTACTACATTGAAAGTAGAAACTATATATTGTTATGTTCCTATCGACAACTTTGTTCGACACTTTAGTAATGAGTTGAGATCCTTTATGATTGTGGCTGAATGGGAGGAAGGATGTTTCCATTTATACTGATTGTACAACTGAATAAAACATAATTTGTTATGTATGGCTAAAAAATGTTGTGTATGGATCATCATCCTTTATTTTAATTCATAAACCATTATTTACGCCTTGTTTTTTTCCTATTTTTTACAATATTTATATTATTTAATATTACATTGATGACACAAATGTTCTTTTTTTCATTAAGTACTCCAAATCTATGCAAATGAACTAACTTTATACGTTGTTTTTCATCAGGAATGGGGAAACGTATGTTCTATATATGACGAGAATTCCTTTAAAATGGATCTTAGTAATCTCGATACACTTTATATGAGACAATTGCAACTTTTCCAAAAGGTGAAGGTTGAACAAGGGTCTATTGATTTCAATTCATTTTATGAGAGGTTAGCTCCCATTTTTCACAAAACTCCACAACAGTCATCCCATAAAGTCTCCTCTCAGGTATGGTCTCTATACCTTTCATTCTTCCACATTCATGTTTCTTAATTCTCTCCAATATCGTTTTGAAAAAAAAAATCAAAACGTTTACAGTTTTAATGAATGATACTTTGTCACACCTTGAAAATCCGAGCATGTGAATGCTATTAATTCCTTAATTAGCGGAAGTTTTGACTAACAATACCTTAAAAACCTTGTTGTCTAAGACTACTCAAATCACTAATTCAAAAAAAATAAAACACAATAGAGATGGAATAACTATCCAATTTATTGTGAAACTTAACTCAAAACTCAATTTTTTTTTACAGCATAGAAACATAACTCGTTATCTATACATATATAAGTCTAGACTACCAAACTTGTAGAATAAGACTAGGAAACAAATTTCCTTGTATATGATCAAACCCTCGTGAGTCCTACTCAATTGGTCTTCCTTGTGTCCTACATGACTTTGGAATTCCAACATCTACAATATAAAAGAATATGACTAATTATTAAAACCCAAACAAATAATTAAATAGTAAAAACTCCTTAGAATCATTTATGTTTTCACGTTCCCTTTCGAGCTCCATTCTATGGCATTTTGTTTAGGTATGTTGTATGCCGATTAGTTCACAGTTTGATAAAATATAAAATATCGCGTCCAACTGTAAAACAAGTACTTCAAAATTTGATAACATGTTGAATATATTTATAAATGTTGAACTCATAACTTGTAAAAAATTACATATCTGAATATGTGGAAAAGTTGCCTCCAAAATTAGCAAGTGGCAAATAGTTCAGGGGTTATTTCCGTAACTTATCATTTACTATTCATAGTTTGACTATGAATAGTAATCTAATATGAAATTGAAAATGAAATTGGACGGAACGGAGGCGCAGCAGTTTTTTGGACGGCATTTTTGTTTTCACATTAGATTTATATTCTCCTCTTTGGCTATAAATAGCCAAAAAGACTTAACCCACAAAATTAACCCAACAATCAAATATATATATATATATATATATATATAGTAAAACTTTATATATATATATATATATATATATATATATATATATATATATATATATATATATACTGATACACCACCATATATTTTAGCCCTCTCACTCTATTTGTAATCTCTTTCATAATCCCTGTAAACACTGCAAATTATAGTGAATTGTTTCTCGGCTTCCTCCGCCCGTGGTTTTTTTTTTCGATTTGGGTTTCCACGTAAATTCCTGTGTCTCTATTCTATTTATTTTATTCGTATTTCGTTGTGATTATTACGCTTTGATAATTTTTGATCCCATTCCGCATTGAGCTAATATTATTTAAGTCTATTCGGATCCTTCGTATTTCACAACAATTGGTATCAGAGCATCCGGGTTGTAATATTAGCTCATTGGGATCATTTTATCAAGTAATTAATCATGTCTTCGGTAAAATACGATATTCCACTACTGGATCGTAACACACGATTTCCGTTGTGGCAAGTAAAGATGAGAGACATTCTCATTCAGATGGATTTACACAAAGCGCTATTGGGTTTCAATAAGATGCCTGATACATGGACCGAAGAAGAAAAGGAGATGAAAGATCTGAAGGCTTTATCCCAGATTCGTTTGCACTTGTCAAACGATGTTTTGCAAGATGTTCTAAAAGAAACGTCAGCGGCTTCTTTATGGCTAAAGTTGGAGCAACTGTTGATGACCAAGAGCTTACCAAACAAGTTGCATTTGAAGCAACGGTTGTTCAATCTCAAGATGATTGAAGGAGGCTCTTTAACTGAACATATATCCACATTTAAAGAGTTAGTAAATAACTTAGAGAATATGGATGTTCAGTATGAAGATGAAGACTTGGCTTTATTCTTACTGTCGTCGTTGCCAGAATCCTATAGCCATTTTCGTGATACTATTATCTATAGCCGTGACACTTTAGTTTTAGATGAAGTCTATACAGCTTTGGATTCCAAAGAGAAGATGAAGCATATTACTGGTGGTGGTTCAAGTGATGCTAAAGCCGAAGGTTTGAATGCCAAAGGAAGAACAACAGAGAGAAGTAGAACTTCTCAATCTTCCAACAGAACCAGATCCAAATCAAAAGGCAAACGAAAGTTTTGCAACTATTGTCACAAGAAGGGACATGTGCTTGAAGAATGCTTCAAGTTGAAGAATAAAGAAAAAGAGAAGACGGCAGCAAATGGTAAACAAGTTAGCACTTCGGGTGAAGCCGATGTAGCTGAGGTGGAAGGTATTGGAGAACTTTTGACAGTTTATTCAGATAAACTGGATTCCACTGG
This sequence comes from Lactuca virosa, assembly GCF_052849685.1. Lineage (NCBI taxonomy): Eukaryota > Viridiplantae > Streptophyta > Magnoliopsida > Asterales > Asteraceae > Lactuca > Lactuca virosa. The sequence continues at coordinate 132,381,427 of NC_136434.1, read as the reverse complement.
TGATTGGATACTCGACTCTGGTTGTACTTTTCATATGTGTCACAACAAAAGTTGGTTTTACACATTTGAAAAGGTTAACCAGGGCTATGTGTTGATGGGTAACAATACTACATGTCCAGTTCTTGGACATGGTTCAGTCAGGATCCGTATGTTTGACGGAGTTATTCGAACCATGGGGGATGTTAAATATGTTCCTGACCTCAGAAGAAACTTGTTATCTCTCAGTTCCTTTGACAAAAGGGGATACGAGTTTGCTGGTAAAGGTGGAGTTCTCAGGGTATTCAAAGACGGCTCCGACAAACTGAGAGCCAAACGAAAAACCTCAGATCTTTACTTTCTTGACGGTCAAACAATTTCGAGTGATGCTGCTGTTGTTTCAAAGTCTCTTTCTGATCCAGATCAGTCCCGTCTTTGGCACCTTCGACTCGGCCATATGAGTTTTCAAGGCATGTCAGAATTGAGTCGAAGAGGTTTACTTGGTCAACAAAAGATTGTTGATTTGGATTTCTGTGAAGACTGTGTATATGGTAAGGCAAAACGAGTGAGGTTTGCAAGTGGCATCCATACAACGAAAGGACCACTTGATTATGTTCACTCGGATTTGTGGGGACCGGCTCGAGTTGCTTCAAAAGGTGGAGCTATTTATATGCTCACTATTATTGATGATTTCTCCAGGAAGGTGTGGTCTTTCTTCTTAAAACATAAAGGAGACGTTTTCTATACCTTCAGAAATTGGAAAGTTCAGGTTGAAAAGCAATCAGGTCTGGTGGTAAAGTATCTTCGTACGGATAATGGACTTGAGTTTTGCTCAGAAGAGTTTAATGTCTATTGTCAAAAGGAAGGCATTACTCGACATCGCACAGTAGTCCATTCACCTCAACAAAATGGTGTAGCTGAAAGGATGAATCGCACCATTATGGAGAAGGTCCGGTGTATGCTTTCTAATTCCAAATTGCCAAAGTCTTTTTGGGCGGAGGCTGCTTCGACTGCTTGCTATGTTATCAACCGATCACCGTCAAGAGCAATCGAGAAGAAAACTCCGTTTGAGTTATGGTCCGGTAAACCTGCTAATTATTCAGATTTAAAACCATTCGGATGTCCAGCGTATGCACGAGTTGACAATGGGAAGCTAGAACCAAGAGCAATCAAATGCGTTTTTCTTGGGTACAATCAAGGTGTAAAGGGTTACAAGTTATGGAGCTTTGATTTGAAGAAAATTATCATCTCAAGAGATGTTACTTTTGATGAGTCTGCTATGATTCAACCAGTTGCTGACTCTTCTAAAAGAACAGATGCATCAGATGTATCATCCGAAGCAAATAAAGAGTATGCTCAAATGGAGGTGGAGCTTCCTACTTCACCTACCACTAATCAGAGTACAAATCAGCATCAAGATTCTTCTTCGTCGGATGAGCATGTTGTTGGTGAAGATTCAACACCTTCACAACCACAAGCTACTACTCAAAGCATTGCAAGAGATAGACCGAGAAGACAGATTATTCCTCCGAAGAGGTATGCTGAATCTGATTTAGTTGCCTATGCTTTTATTGTTGCTGATAATATTGAGTACGCAACGGAGCCTGCGAATTATGACGAGGCTATCAAATCTGAAGACTCAAATGATTGGATGCTCGCTATGCAAAATGAGATGGAATCCTTGCAGCGAAACAGTACTTGGAATTTAGTTCCTATTCCGAAAAGGAAGAGACCAGTTAAATGCAAGTGGGTCTATAAGCTCAAGGAACCTGTCAACCCAAATGATAAACCAAGATACAAAGCTCGGTTAGTAGCTAAAGGCTACAGTCAGATTCCTGGTATTGATTACACTGACATTTATTCCCCAGTTGTCAAACATACTTCCATTCGTGTATTGTTGGGGTTGGTTGCTTCTAACGATTTTGAGTTAGAACAACTTGATGTCACTACAGCTTTCCTAAATGGTGAGCTTGAGGAAGAGATTTTTATGCAACAACCTGAAGGTTTTGTAGTTCCTGGAAAGGAGAACTACGTATGCAAGTTGAACAAATCTCTTTATGGCCTCAAGCAGTCTCCTAGACAATGGTACAAGAGGTTCGATTCTTTCATGACCAGTCACAAATTCAGCAGGTGCACCTATGATAGCTGCGTTTATTTCAAGAAAGGTGACAATGGTTCAAAGATCTACTTACTCTTGTACGTGGATGACATGTTGATTGCAGCAAAAGATATGAAGGAGATTCAGAAGTTAAAAGACCAGTTGAAAGCTGAATTTGAAATGAAGGACTTAGGAGCTGCCAAAAAGATTTTAGGTATGGAAATTATTCGTGACAGGAAGTCTAGGATCTTGCATCTTTCTCAGAAAAGTTATATTGAGAAAGTCCTAAGACACTTCAATATGCACGAAGCAAAGTCTGTCAACACACCTTTTGCAGCTCATTTCAAGCTATCATCCGCTTTTAGTCCTACTAATGAGACTGATATGGCTTACATGGCACGTGTTCCATACTCTAGTGCTGTTGGATCTTTAATGTATGCTATGATCTGCACACGCCCTGATTTGGCTTATGCTGTTAGCATGGTTAGTAGATACATGGCGAACCCGGGGAAAGAACACTGGAAAGCAGTACAGTGGATTTTTCGTTATTTACGAGGTACGTCTTCCATGTGTTTACGTTTTGGCAAATCTAACACTGGGGTGTTCGGATATGTTGATTCAGATTATGGAAAAGATTTGGATAAACGAAGATCAATTACAGGGTATGTGTTTACACTAAATGGTTGTGCTGTTAGTTGGAAAGCCCAGTTACAGTCTACAGTTGCCCTGTCTTCTACCGAGACAGAGTACATGGCGATTACAGAAGCAGTTAAGGAAGATATCTGGTTGAAGGGGTTATTCGGAGAACTCGATGATAGAATAAAGGTGACCACAGTTTTCTGTGACAACCAAAGTGCTATCTTCTTGAGTAAAGATCAAATGTTTCATGACCGAACAAAGCATATTAATATTCGTTATCATTTTGTGCGGGATATCATTGAAAAAGGTGATTGTGTTGTGGACAAGATTCATACAGATTATAATCCCGCTGATATGTTCACTAAAAGTCTTCCTATAGCCAAGTTCAAATTATGTTTGGACATGGTGGGTGTTTCTGATCGCAGTTGAGCCTGAAGGCTCGTGGTGGAGGAACTATTATTTATTTTTCCGGAAACAATTTTTCTCTATACAAAATTGCAGTTTTTTATGGAAGTTTTAGAGTTTGATGAGCTAAAGGTTTTGACTAATCGTAAAGCATGACTTGCTTAATTTTGATGTCAAGGTGGAGATTGTGGAAAAGTTGCCTCCAAAATTAGCAAGTGGCAAATAGTTCAGGGGTTATTTCCGTAACTTATCATTTACTATTCATAGTTTGACTATGAATAGTAATCTAATATGAAATTGAAAATGAAATTGGACGGAATGGAGGCGCAGCAGTTTTTTGGACGGCATTTTTGTTTTCACATTAGATTTATATTCTCCTCTTTGGCTATAAATAGCCAGAGAGACTTAACCCACAAAATTAACCCAACAATCAAATATATATATATAGTAAAACTTTATATATATATATATATATATATATATATATATATATATATATATATATATATATATATATATACTGATACACCACCATATATTTTAGCCCTCTCACTCTATTTGTAATCTCTTTCATAATCCCTGTAAACACTGCAAATTATAGTGAATTGTTTCTCGGCTTCCTCCGCCCGTGGTTTTTTTTTCCGATTTGGGTTTCCACGTAAATTCTTGTGTCTCTATTCTATTTATTTTATTCGTATTTCGTTGTGATTATTACGCTTTGATAATTTTTGATCTCATTCGCATTGAGCTAATATTATTTAAGTCTATTCGGATCCTTCGTATTTCACAACAGAATATCATGTAAACCTGAATATACTGAAAACACTATAGTAGTTAGACCCTATTTATTTGTTATATGCCAAATTCGAAGGAAAATACATGAGGTGAAATTGTAAAAAGTTAGGACTTAGATGGGAATGAACTAATGTGATATTGTTGTACGTTCATCAGCCTTGGGAACCCAAAGACTTTTATTATCCTTTGGCAGCAAAGGCAGCTACTATTAGTGTCTTGAATTTTGGAGCATCAAACTTTGGTTTCGATGCATTCTATAAGAAGCTACACAAACAAGACTCTTATCAGGTATGGTAGCTTCCACATGTTTATTTTCCTCTTAATTTCATGATACAAGTTTTGATAAAAAAAATAATAATAAAAAATAAACAGCACGTAACGAGCAATTTTATAAATGATGTGACAGAGTGGAGACTACCGGATTAAGCATGGGAATTGTCGGATGACAAGGTCATATAGAAACGTCCAACCAATTGTAGCAAAAGCATCCAACAGAGAATATAATTGCATGCCAAAAGTTATGACAACCATTGCAACAACTGCCATTGCAGCTAGCCTGAAAAATCAACCAATGCTCCGAGAGATACTAATGAGGGTGGCAATGTCCATGGCATCCGAGTTTATGGCAGCAGTTATGAGAGTCATTGCACAAGATCTGATAAGTCAGACCAAGCTCCAAAAGTTACTCATGATGGGGGCAATAACCAGGGTTATTAATTTCCCATTAGGTATGTGTCGAGAACACAACAATCGCGTACCTGCTTGGCTTACACCTGTTCTTGTAGCCATTCCATATATATCCATCACCGTTAATGCTATTCTGATGCCAAAAGCCACCGCGCCATATACACTTGCCGCCACCGTTTTGGGACTATATCTTGGATGTATGGCTGAGGAGTAGCGCCTAAAATCCATTGCCGCCATGTATCCGCCTGAGCCACAGTATTGGTATTATAAATATTAAATCATGTCAAGTAGTTATGGGTTAATGGTTTATTAATGCAACGAATATCATTTTGTGGAATTATATTTAACCGTAAAAATGTGATTTTGTTTGAATTGCTAGTGTGGTACAATCCAATTTGACAATTTGACTTGTTTTTATAGGTTACACACTTTTGTATTGCCGTTTCTTATATTATATGATAAATATAATAGTCGGATATGTTTAAATAGTTACGGTTAACTGATAAATTTGTTTCTGGCCTTAGTCTTATATAGATAGAGAAAATGAAATACTTTGTTTGGATGTTAATTAAAGAGTTTTATTTCCATCTATCTATGTAGCACATATATGTATGTGTGTATGTGTAACTGTGTATGATTATGTGCGTACTAAACTATTGAATTATGTGTTTAAATGTTGGATACTTTTTGGAAGGCCATAAGGCACTATAGTGATTGATTTAATTAATTTAAACTTTGATAAAGAAAATCAAATCAAACCCAAAAATCCGCAGAAGAGAAGTGCGATTTCTTCGAAATTGAGGGATGCTTTTGATTGTTTGCACATTTTGGATCCTCAAGTTCCTTAGTGATTCGCTAAAATTCTTTCACTTCATTCATTCCCCTTTATCCAATATTATTTTTGGAACTGAAAATCTAATCTAATCGTAAACTACCCCTAAATAGACATGTCTGAACTCTCAACCTCAAAGACGTTGGACAATACTTGAAAAACTGTCTTCTTCCCCAACATAAGGATGCAGCTCGCAACAAATGAAAGAATGTCAAAATAAGCAATCAAACCCCATTGGTCGTCTTGGCTCGTCTTCGCCACCACAAATTGCAACGATAATGGCCGACCATGACTGGTCGGGGTGGTGTGCACGGACCACGACCGTGGCCATGTCAACCACGAAGCGGCTATTGGCCGGTATACAGAATGGTCTTAATATTTTATAATCTTTCTTTACTCTTTTTGAAATTTCCTAAGGATGAAAAGAAAAAGTTGAGTACTACTACAACATCAAATATTGTGTACAAAGCCAAAACTTGGTTACCATGAAATTAATACAAAAAAAATATTAAAATTACAAGAAACCAAAAACTACGAAGCTATCAACTACTAAAAACATCAAATATCACTCTCATGGTTATATCTTTATTTACACCGAAGACGACTGGTTACATGGCTTTAACATATTTTGATTGAAAAAAAAAAGTATTCCAAAACATAAACTCCTCATAATATATATATATATATATATATATATATATATATATATATATATATATATATATAATCATTTATGATTAGTTATAGACATCTGCTGTTAGTACACTGGAGCGTTACAACGACAAATGTAAAACATGTGACTGATGTTAAATCTTAATATTTCTATTTTTTTAGAATCTTAAGTGAACCGTCCCCATATATATATATATATATATATATATATATATATATATATATATATATATATATATATATATAGGGTTAGGTTATTTTGTTTTTGCTAAGTATTGTGTGCATGTGTAAATGATTCTAGACCAATCATTTGTGTTAAATTAATAAAGTGATTTTCCTTTAAAATTAAATAGAAAAAAACAAAGTAATAGGATTTCATTAAATGACCGCGCATGGAAGGGTAGTATCATACATTACCTTCATTTTAATAGGAAACCTTCGTTTATTTTTTAACAGATATACCCGATTATCCCAAATATCTCACAAACAATCAAAATCAATAACCCATTTCTATCGGAGATCAAAACATATTCTGATTTTGTTTAATCAATCTTCAAAATCGGAAGATTCTGTGAACGTATTTAATATAAATATCGACATTAAACCCTAGAAGATGGAGAAGACATTGGGGGTTTTCTGTGAACTGTATTCTTGAAGAATGTGGAGTACAAGATCGACTTCATTCAAGTCCAAGTTCATGAACACAGTAGAGACAATGTTGAATCTTGATGATGACGATTATGATGTCTGTTCGAAACCTGAAGGTATCGATTTTTTATTGAAGTGGATGTTTATTGAGTTTAAATATGTATTCTACTGTAATAAATGTAGTTAGACTGATTTATGCATGTATGATTTGTGTTTTGCAACTAGAAGTTGTGATTTTGGTTTAATTCCTTAAGAAAATTATCTAGTTATGAGATTCCGCTGTGATATTTACAAAAAAATAAATAAATAATAAAATCAAAACCTAATAATCTGATAGAATCAACTAGTTATGGAGCTTGTTTTGCAAGAATGTTTGATATTCTGTTAGAATAAATTCTGTTGGAATCAAAATTTGTATATGATTAATGAATTAAAGTGAAACATTTAGAATTCTTGTAGAATGATAGACTTTATATGTAGGATATGTTGGTAGAATGCAACTATGTATATGAGTGTGAGTATTTCCATGGTTAGTGGATTATGTATCAAAGTGACCTGTATGATATTCTGGTAGAATTAAATGTTGTATATGCATGCTCATTTTATGTTAGTATCTTTTTATTCTATTAGAATTGCAACTATGTGTATAGTATGTTTATTTTATGGTAGTATATTTTTATTCTGTTCGAATAATGAATAAAAGTGAAACATTTACAATTCTTGTAGAATCATAGACTTTATATGTAGGATACGCTGTAGAATGCAAATATGTATATGAATGTGAGTATTTCCATGGTTAGTGGATTAGGTATCAAAGTGACATTTATGATATTCTGGTAGAATTAAACTTTGTATATGCATGCTTATTTTATGTTAGTATCTTTTTTGTTCTGATAGAATTGCAACTATGTGTATACTATGTTTGATGTATTTGTTGTATTCAATGACAGAAAAAACTGTTTTGCAACTACTTAACATCACAACATCATCCAATGGCAAAAGCATTAAGTTTTAAGGCGGGTCGTGTAATGAACATATCTTGGCAAGTAGAAAATCCTGAAACAGATTGTGGAATCTACCTTATGAGACATATGGAAAGTTACATGGGAGGAAATGAAGGGTGTTAAGAGTGTGGTCTTACAGGTAAAATGTCTGCTGATGTGAGTGCTATAGGTAAATTAAGAACAAAATACATGGCAAGAATGTTGACAACCGACTTCAACAAGTATAAGAGTATGATAGTTAAAAATTTTGAAGTGTTTCGTAAGCTTGATATTTTGGAACAAACTATGCTTCTTCAAGAGTCATGTGAAAATAGGAAGAAAAATAGAAAAGCAAAGGGTCGTCGGTAAGCATTTGAAGTGGTAGTTTGGTTTTTTGAAGATACATATTGACATGAAAGTATATGAACTTTTTGTTTTAGGTTATTTAAACATAAATTTGGTTTATGTTAGTGTTTTGAAAAAATACTTTGTCTTTTAGACGTTTTGAATCGGTGGTTGCAAGAATTCATCTTATATCTTCTAACAAAATATTTGTTTTGATCTAATGGCTGTGTTGATGCATTGTTTATTTTCTCGAATGATGATGTGGTTTATTGTTAAAAGGCAATTCTGTTAGAATGAGTTATAGTTTAATACTAAGTCTTGATGAGATGTTTCTGAAAAAAATTAGTATTAAACTATTAAGCTTTTTTATGTATAATTCCTGGTTATATTGAATAATGGATATGTTGATGTATTTTTTAATTATATGGTCAGATATTGTTGTGTTACTGGAATGTTTTTGATAGATTTAACATTCTGTTAGAATACGTTAGTTGTTATTATTCTATTAGAATATGTTATAGTTTGTTATTATCTCTTAATGGGATGTTGCTGACAAATGTATTTTTCTGTAAAATATAGTCTTTTTGAAATGAAATATGTGTATATAAATGCAGTATTCAGAAAAAAAAAACAATAGAAAATTATGTTGGAATGAATATGTTTATGAAATATGTAGTCTTGCTGAAATGAAATATGTGTATGAAATATGTTATACTGAATACTTGTATATAAATTATTTATTGTATAACCTAGTATAAGTAATGAAAAGAATGAATGCATAGTTTTTATGGAATGAATATTTGTATTTAGTTATATAATTATTCTTAAAGAATAAAAAATCATAAATATTATGAGATTAATTGACAATGGCATCATAAGTATCGAAAAATGTGATTCTTAACGAACAATCAAGGTAAATACTTTATTAAACGACATAACAAATAACATTAAATGTGAACCGATTAAATTAAAATGAAATATCATTTTAGTAAAACCATTAAAGTAACATAAAAATTTCCAATCTAAAATAATATTGTGTTTTCACATTCTGAAAGAATTTGCCGGTTTGAATACACTCTCGGTATGCATGTTTTTCTTTTTGTTCCTCACTAATGGCAGTTTGTTTAAAAACTAAAAAGAAAAAAAAATATCAAAATCTAACAAAAACAATAATCCATTCTGAAAGAATATTATTCAAACTTCCAAGTCTTTCTCTTGTACGATCAATCTTTGATTCCTTCTTTAAGTCATTATGAAAGAATAATATGCACTACTCATTAGTATTACAAGTTAAGCAGATTGATTTGACTAAACCAAAATAGCATCGTACAATTACTCATTACTATATTTGTAACCGAAATAGTATTACCAGCCAGTTAAGCATAGCTATTTGAGTAAATAAAATAGCATCATACAATTACTCATTACTATAAATGATAGTTAAAGCTTTTGTGTTTCGCACCTACCAATTTCTTTGACAACGAAATAAATGCAAATAGATATATAACAAAAATTCAAAACAAATAATTAAAAATAATAAAATAAGAGTAGACAAACGCATATAAGTGCACACTGAGTTGCCATGAACATAACCACAACCTCCATCCATTATAATCTTTGTTATTTTCATCATATAGTTCTTTTTCAATACTTCTATGATTTTAATTTTAAGGGAGTTATTTGTGATATAATCCATCAAATAGGAACGTAGCTTACTGCAGTTAGTATAACAATTAAAATCATGATTATCACATAAGTTTGTAACAAGATACGAGAAAATTGTTAGAAGATCTAAAAGTTAAAACACAAACGTGATGTGAATTTCAATGGGGAACATAAACTAGGTATTAAACATAGGCATATAAACATCCAAATATTTAACCCAAGCACCTTGTTTTCACTTTAATTTCTCTGTTTTTAGCTTCGATTGTGAAGATTAGTTGTCGTTGCTACAGTGGCGGTGCTATGGTTGTCGGTTTCCTCTATTGTTGCGGCAACAATGTTGTTTGTATCAATTGGGGATAGCATGTGATGGTGTTGTTTCTATGGTGTCGCTAGGTTTATTGGTGGGGTTTTTTTTGGTGGCTTATGGTGGTTCAATTTTGATGTCGGTGGTGATTTTTGGAGCGTGAAGATGAATTCCAGAGAAAGAGAAAAATAATCGGTTGTTATAAAGAGAGACGAGTGAAAAAGAGATAATTCTGCAGAGGAGATCGCACTGTGCTTGCTGGCTTTGTGTAGAATAGTATACGATGATGGGTCGATGAAGAAGATGAACAGCAAGACAACAGAGATGTGGAGGAAGAAAATTGAAGACAACAATTGTAGGGTTTTTTCAATAGGTTTTGACTTTGACATGCCATATTTAAAGGGATAATAAACATAATAATTATCTACCATAAAAAAATTGTCGATCTTGACGTCAACAAATTCCCCGACTCCAAAATTTTATTTCTAGAATCCACTATTATTTCTGGCTTGGCTTGCATAGAAAACAAGTATGTTGTCTTGTTTGACGCAATGTGAACTTCATTAAAGAAAAAGGTCATGGTAAGAACCGCAACACAAGAAATTAAGATGGTATTAGGTTTTTACTTACCATCAAGTTTCTAATAGCTACCTCAACTTCTCACCCACGAAACAGAGCAACACAATATTAGCCTTCCTCTCACATCACAACTTCATAACTGAATATCATGTAAACCCAAATATACTAAAAATACCATAATTGCACACTATTTAATTTTTATATGATACGAAGGAAAATAAATGACAATAAATTGTGAAGAGTTGGGAATTGATGGGAAGAGTTTGAAGGCGCTCTTTTTTGCATGAATTAATTATAAAAGAAACACATAAAATCTATGCAAATGAAGTAACTGTCATATTGTGATACGTCCACCAAGCCTGGAAACCGAACACTTTTATTATCTTCTGGTAGCTTAGGCAACAACTATTGGTGTCTTGAATTTTAGAGGGTCAAACTTAGGTCACGATGCATTCTGTGGGACATCCAATACATTACACAAACAAGAATCTTCTCTGATATGGTGTAGCTTTTCCCCTCAACTTCATGATACAAGTTTTGAAAAAAAAAATAATAAAAAGAAATAAAAGGATGTAATTTTATAAATGGTTTCATAGAGTGGAGACTATTAGAAACATGGGAATTTTCAGATGAAAAAGTCATATAGGAACATCCAAACAATTATAGCCAAGGCATGCAACACATAATATAAATAGTGCCAACAATTATGACAACAATTGCAACAACTGCTATTGCAACAATCTTGAAAAAATCAACCCATGCTCCAAAAGATACTCATGAGTGTAGAAATGAACAATGCGTCTGACATAGAATACTAGTGTGTGTCAACAATTATGACACTCATTGCATAAAAACTGATTAGTCAATCCAAGCTCCAAGAGATACGCATGATTGGGGCAATAGCCATGGCTATTAATTTCCCCTTAGGTATATGTTGAGATACTCACCTCCTTATCTTCCAGTCGTTCTTTCAGCCATTCCATATATATCCATCATTGCTAACAATGTTTTGATGCCAAAAACCTAAAGATTATAATACTTCTAAAGCTTAACTTTCATTAAATCACCAAAGGGATATAAATACAATAGTTTCCTTTGGAACGTAGGAAAGGAGAAGATAACAACTGGATTTAAATAAAAATATAATTGAAGAAACTAAAATATAGGAGTCGATAATAATTATGATAATGATTCTTAAATGCCTTTACCCCCCTCCCCCTCCCTTCAAGTTGGAGCATGCAAGTTCCAAATTCCCAACTTACTTAATAAGAGATGAAGATGTTGTGATCCTGAGGTCTTTATAAACAAGTAAAAAACATGATGTTTATGCATATGATGAATCTCCTTTGACTCAACTCGCTCACAAACAAAATAACAACCCATTTCAACGTTCTTGGTTCTCTCATGAAAAACGAGATTGTTAGTTATGTGTCTAACTGCTTGATTATCACAGAAGATATATGGTGGTCCAATCGGATGCTAAATAGTTTTCCTAGATAGTTTTTTGTTCCTTGTATTTTTTACCAATCATTCCCAACTATCACAACATCATCTATGTAGATGAGCGATGCAACAAAACTTCCATAGCGCATGTAAATGAAGAATGATTGATCCGTATGTGTTTGTTTAAAATTTATCTTAAGTAAATTTTTTGTGAATTTATGGTACCAATTACGTGAATCTTGTTGAAGACCATAAACATATTTCCTTAACCTGCACACTTTTGTTTCACTTTCTTTACTGAACCCTTGAAGTATCTTCATTTATACCTCTTCATCTAGATCCCCTTACATAAAGGCGTTGTTGATGTCGAGTTTCTATATGATCCAATCCCTTTTTACCGCTACAACAAGCAAGGTCAAACAGTAAAAAGTTTTGATATCAGTGCAAAGGTGTCATGGAAATCCACACACTCCAATTGCATGAAACCTTTCACAACAAGTCGTGATTTATATATTTTAGTCTCTCTATTGGGCTTGTTCTTGATTTTATAGACCCATTTTGAGTCTATTGCATGTTTCCCACTTGGTAGTTCCTCAAGAGACCACATCCCATTTTCTCCAAGAGCATTTACTTCCTTTTGCATGGCTTCCCTCCTTTTGGTATCTTGCATATTTTGGTTAAAGTGTTTCGGCTCATAGTTTGAGCAAACTGCTACAAAGAAAAGCTTTGTGTGAATCAGAAAAATTCTTATAAGAGATAAATTTGACCCGATGATGTACCGTAGAGGACTATTGATTGGTAATATGTGATGTGTGACATCCTCAATTTCACGGCCAGAAAAGACCGATTTGTTTATGCTTTATTTAAAATTAGAGTATCCTTTTGAAGAATAATATTGTAGAATTTGTTCCCAAAAATATGATAAATATATTATAAAAGCATTTCAGAAAAAATGTATTTTAATTATATTAAAAACGTTGGAATGTCATCGTCAATACAATACATAAGCATAAACGGAAATAACATAGGCCTTACAAACATCTATTATTCTACTAGACTATAATCCATAAATCTCTCATCTAATCATCACACATGTGCTCTTGTGCCACTACCTGTAATACAAGAAATTGAGTAGGTTAGGCTTGAGAGCCTGGTGAGCACATAGGGTTTGCAACCCATAATATTTAAATTCTTTGTTTTTATCAAATCATTCAACCTGATTACCAATTCCCGTTATCCTTACTTTATGTCCCTAGAGCATCTAATTAAAGGGGCCTATCCTAAGGTTTATCTTTGGGATAGAAAATAATGCTTAGGGATTCCTCAACAATATATCAGTAAGGCAACCACGAGGGGGATGGAGTACACCTGGTGAACACTTAGTTCAAAAACACCTACAGGTTGTGAGCCTGCTAGCGTTCCACTGGACTGTCTAGAATAGTTTGTTGTCGTCATCTATCTTCCACTAGACGACTGGATCATCTTTAAAGTCAATGCCTCTTATATTTTATGTCATCCTTCATCTTTCATCATCTATATCATCTTTCATCTACCCATATTTACCCAACATATTTATAAGTATAAAATACATATACAGTTTAAATCAAGTAAAACATGTATAAATCGTTCATCCAACATAGATATCAGGAACACATATAATAAGCACATATTGCATGTATTTTATCTTAAATACTTCATATCTATGTGTAAGATGAAAGTAATTATGCACTGACTTATTAAAGTGACGACTCAAAATTCGAACAACGCTTCAATTCTAACAACTGTCTTTTCCTTTGACGTAACCTAGTATCATTATGACTAAGTCTTAGTCTAATATTTATTGCGAATAAATATTAGTCTAGATTCATCATTAATTCAAAGTCAACTTCAAGATCTATCAAGTAAGGATTAGCCAGGCAAGACAGGGGGGAGGTAGGATCATTTCGGCGTATAGCTTTTCTGAAATCCAACAAGTAAGCTAACATGATCATTCTAGACACCTCCCCCGTAAGTAGATCAATTAGTATAACGACTTAAAATCACTAATAAATATTGTTTATAGGTTCATAATAATGATAATGAACATAAACATAAGTTATACTTAAAGTACGGTAATCATAACTCAACTTACAGGTGGTTTAGCGAGAAACCAGACTCTGCGTGGATAGAACTTCTAAACTGAAAGCTTCGCTACTAACACCTAGGAAGTGCTGAAGAAAGGTCTTGGGACCTTGGGAGGGTTTTGGAAGAGAAGTAATGGTAATGTGTGAAGAAAAGAGTGAATTTCGAGCTCTATTTATAGGCTGCAAATGGTCAAGTATGCAGGGCATACCCAACTTACGCAGGGCGTACTGGGGGCCATGTGTCAACATCATATCGCAAGGCTTGGAGAGGAAGGTGTGGTGCTTGACCGCGACACGTGTCGCCCTCTTGTTAATCCGAAAATTAATTATCTTGTAAAATCCCTAACCTTCGCATACGAGCTCAGTTTTTGACATTCTTTATATCCACGTGTAGTTATCGACGAGATCAACAACTTTTGTTTAGACTCCATCGGCTAATTTTGATTTTTATTTTTAAATTCATATTTTAACAGGCTTAGATAGTTAAATTCTGTTAAAAATTCATAACTTTGTCATCCGACATCCGTTTTCGAATGTCTTTATATCGTTGAGCTCCTATTAACGAGATATTCAATTCTTGTTTAGATTGTGTCGGCTAATAATCAATCTATCTAAAATTTAATTTCCGAGCTGCACACTGCTACGCTGAATCTTAGAAAAATCATAACTTCTTTAAATGAATTCAGATTTGGACGTTCTCTATATGCACACTCTCAGTTCAACGTCTACTACGACTTTCTTTCAGATCGCTAAAGCTAAAAACTATTTTTTGTCAAAAATCGGTTTAATCGCGAAACTTCGACGGGTCATAACTTCTTCGTTATAAGACGGATTTCAGTGTTCCTTATATCTTCAGAATCCTTGTTATGACTACCTCAGATTTCTTCAAAGATATTTGGTCTAATTATTATTTTATTTTAGACACGTATTTTATTCTTATTTTATTATATCGTTATAAACACGTATATTGCACATAATTTACACGTAAATCACATAATACTCAAATAACTCTTCGTCATTGCATCAAATAGGTTAAAATTGTTGACCCTAACTATTACATCATTTGATTAATGCTTAGCCAGAAACACGGGCGTTACATGGTGCATGGCCTACCGAAGGGGGGCAGCTTTACAACAAAATCATCAAAATGATTAGGTCTTGACCTGTTCATCTTCTCTTTTTGACCTTCAGTCGGTTGTATTTCAACAGTCATGTCTTCAACAATATTTTCTGTTGAACCTTCAGGCGTGCTCTCTATCCTTGTGTTTGGATCGGTGGTGACTTCATCTTGGTTATCAGTTGTAAGTCGATCCATATTATCTACATGATTTGATTCTTGCGGTATATCTTGATTATCTTAATCTTATATTTCCTCATTGTTTCCTTGGATTGGTCTATCTAAAAACTTATCTTCTCTTGTTTCATCGCTATTGTTTTTTTAATCATTAAAGAAAGGGAAGGTATTCTCCACAAATTTAACGTTCCTAGTAACAATGATTATCTTATGTCTTAAATCAAGTATTCAATAGCCTTTTTTACTTTGTGTATATCCGATGAATATGCCCAGTCTCCCCCTTACTTCAAACGTATTGTTGGAAATAGGTGTCTAATGTCATAACTAAATTGATAAAACTATTGGAATAATAACAAAGTCTTTTTTTTGGGGGGCTTTGTAACATCCTGAAAATTCCGATGAAAATTTTCTTTCTAAATTCATTTCAAACATACGATAATCATAATAAACAGTAAATAGTATATAATAATAACATGTTATCAGAGTACAAAATCCCAAAATCATGTGATGCAGAAAATCATAGGTGGATGCAGTGCGATCAAGCCGGATCCTTCCCTTTCGAGCTGGAAGTGCCTAAAATATAAATTGAAAACCACAAGCACAAAGCTTAGTGAGTTCCCTCAAAATACCTCATAACATACATATATAACAGTCAAGCATATATGGGTGCTTGCAATCCCCTTTGGTCTCTTTCAACCGGTATTGGGTATATTTCAACCCCTTCGGTCTCTTTCAACCGGTATTGGGTATATTTTAACCCCTTCAGTCTCTTGTAACACCTGGTTCGAGTATGGGTTGGAAAGTTGCCAATTTGGGAAGTTTTATGCATGAACTCGGCGAGTTGGGAGATCAACTCGTCGAGTAGGGTCGTGTCATCTTGGACGCGGGTGGGAACTGACTCGGCAGGTCGGAAGGCCCGACTTGGCGAGTCAAAGCTGTTTTAAGAAAACCTTAGTCTTGGGGTTTGCCCCCTATATAAACGTCAAAATCCGCCCCAGTAGCCTCCCTCAACACCATAGAAGGACGTTCACGGCCGCAAACCCTCTAGTGTGTGAAGTAAGATCCATTGGGAGCTTATCTTTGAGATTTTGGGGAGGATTCCAAGCTTGAAGAGGAAGTATCAAGGGAGGAGTGTTAGAACAAGCATCTATTTCGTGTTGGGCATCTGCCTGAGGTATCAATCTGCTACCTTAAGCCTTGATTTCTTTTTGGAAATTATGGTCAACCTTGAAGAGATGGAAGCAAACTTAGATCTGGACCTATCACAAGGATATGATTCCAGATCTGGACCTCCTTAGGTCCCAAATATCATAAAGTTGCACCTTTTATTTAGCTTATCTCCTTTCCATGCATGAAAACCTTGTTTGAAGGTTAGTTTTGGTGTCTTGGCCATATGAGGCCTTGCATGCACGTAAAGTTTGCAACTTTACGTGACATCTTCACTAAGAGATTATGGATCTAAAGTTTGAGGCGTTAAATCC
This sequence comes from Lactuca virosa, assembly GCF_052849685.1. Classification (NCBI taxonomy): domain Eukaryota; kingdom Viridiplantae; phylum Streptophyta; class Magnoliopsida; order Asterales; family Asteraceae; genus Lactuca; species Lactuca virosa. The sequence goes on along the minus strand of NC_136434.1, from coordinate 132,364,458 downwards.
CACTGGAAAGGACCTAATACGAGAGAACTCGTCGAGTCGTTATGGTGACTCGGCGAGTCGAGAGGGTTTTCTCATTCACGACCAAGGGTTTACGGTCGAAGGTTCATGGCCATGGGTTCACGGTCAAGGGTGTTCGGTTGGAATTTTACGACCGTAAACATCAAGGAACTCGACGAGTCTCTCGAGTGACTCGGCAAGTCGATGAGTGATGCCAGGAACTCGACGAGTGGCAGGTTCCACTTGACGAGTTGAGGTCAACATTGACTGCTGACCTTAACTTTGACTTTGTCCAGGGTTGACTCTGAGGGAATTTATGGGATAGTGTTAAGTGAATCACTTGCTGGTTATAGGTAGTTGAGAAGAGGCAGCGTGGGATATATCTGAATTCAGCGTACCAGTCCAGCATTCCAAATGTGAGTTTTCTCACCATACCAATGGGTCTAAGGCACCAAGGCCGGCGCATTTTACGTTAGTTGGTTTACTTGATATGTAGAGTTGTGCTATGTATGTATGCATGATATGCGGTAGAGATAGCATTTGTGGCTAATGGTAGAGATAGCCTTTTGGCTAATGGTAGAGACAGCCTTTATGGCTGATGGTAGAGATAGCCTTGTGGCTAACGGTAGAGATAGCCCTTGTGGCTAACGGTAGAGATAGCTTCATAGCTAATTGACATGTGATATGTGGTAGAGGTAGTTACTATAGCTAATCGATATGTGTTATGTAGTAGAGATAGCTTTTATAGCTAATGTGATATGTGGCTTGTGTGAGGTATGCTCTAGGGGACTCACTAAGCTTTCAACTTACCGTTTGTGGATTTGTTTCAGGTACATCTGAGCCCAAGGGCAAAGGCAAGGCGTTACATCTCTTTTAACCACTATCAGGTCTATTTCACTCCAAGTTTTAAAAATAAGATGGCGCGGCGTGCACTCTATCTCTCTTTCACTTATATGGTCTGGGAACACTCTGATGTTTTAAAAATAAGATTTTATGTTTGTGGATTTGAAAACAATTGTGTTGGGATTTCGTGATTTATGCAAATGAGTTTGATTAATTAAAATGAAAAATTTCTTTGAAAAATTTGGGTCATTACATCTCTTTTAACCACTATCAGGTCTATTTCACTCCTAGAACTACCACATAAGATCATAACAAAGAGCCACAGAGATATCAAGGACATACAGGCATAACATAAATTTATCACAAAGACCATCATCATACTAAAAGCATAAAATAATGGGTCAGCATTGGTACCTTATACCCACAGATACAGTAAAGAAAGATCGCCTTAGACTGAAAGAGGGGGGGGGGGGGGGGGGGAATCTAACTTGAATTCAGTCAAAAGGGTGAAAATGGGACAATTTCTGCCAAAATTGAGGTTGAAATCTGACATTTCTGCAAAAAGGAGGATGCAAGCTGTCAAACTTTTCTGAAAAAGGGTCAAAATCGGAACTTTCATGTCTCAAGGATCAAATTCGGAATTGCAGTCACATATTAAATGTTTGATCGGAATTATTATGCGACTGTGGTTTCGCAATTGAGACGATGATCTCGTACTGAATCGGAACTCAAGCAATCTTAATCCAAACATAACTTGATCAGAACTTCAACTTCAAAATCAGAATTGAGAAATCATTATCTAGTCTCAGAATTGGATATCGCAAATTGGACTTGAACAGGAAATCGATTTCCAAATTCTAAAATCGGAACTATTTTTAATTCGTAATCAGAATTGAAAGATTGATTTCGGAATTGAATCACAAATATGGAATCGGAACTAGATCATCTCATATATCACACTCGTTTCAGAAATTGATTTTATATTCGGAATGATTCGCATTCCTGGTCTCGCTTTCTCAATCTGCCATTGAAAATCAAAATCGGAAATCATCGTATTTCAGAAAATTGAATTCCAAATTTGAATTCAATCTTCTACTGTTCATCTTCCGAGACTCGGATTTTGTCTTTCTCAATTCTAATTTCGACTTTCTATAGTGAAAGATCGTTGTTTTCTCCGATCAATAGAGAATGATGGGTTAAATTTTCATTTTTGGTCCCTAATCTTTTCAAAAATGTCTGATCCTACCCCATGAAATTCTTTACAATTGTCATGGAGTTTTACCATTTTTACCCCTTCTTCCCAAAATATTTTCATTTCTTATCTTTTTCTTGGTCTTATTCTTTACAAACCCTTCTAATAATTGTTTCTTATTCTTTTCTTTTTGTCTAACCCTCAAAAACCGAAAAACACAAAAAGATGTTTGTTCTTTTTCTGTTTTTAATTTCAAAAAATCCCGAAAATCCAAAAATGATTTATTTCATCATTTATTCAATTTTGATGGGTTTTGAAGATCCATTTTAGCAAACTTTCTCTTTAATGACATAGTAGGTTATAAGCGAAATTTCTCTTTGTGATAGAGTAGGTTGTTGGTGATTCTTCTAAATTTTCTGGATTCTCTCCATGGTATTTGTTGAAGATTCAGGGGAAGGGGGTATTATTCAAGGGGGAGTTTGCATTTGGAAGATAATATTTGATTCTCTCTCTTTGAAGACCACATAATGATGAGTCTCACAATTTAGGGGGAGAAATGCCAAGAAGATTAGAAATAGTGGTCTTCATTCGTTGCAACATCTATGGGAGATTGTTGAGTATTTGAGATATTGAAACAGAATTGGCATTTCTGTTAATTATGGAAGACTATTTAGGGTTTTGTACTTTTGATAAATATTTTATTTTCCCAATATATAGTCATTAGCTTAGCTAGTTAGGTAAGCTTTTTCCAGTAAAGGTTTCATTGTATGTTCCATTCCAAATAAAAAATATACAAAACCTTTGACAAGATTACTTGCAACTTTATGGTGATTGATTCATGATTCTTCTTTAGATTTCGGATTCGTCATCTCTTTTTTTGTTCCTAACAAGTGGTATCAGAGCGGGTTCTTGTAGATCTCAACGGTTATTGCAACAATCGATCAGATATGTCGAAATTGTTTTTATGAATCTCACTCTGTTCTTCAACTTTTGTATGTTTTCTGTAGAGAAAAGTGAAACATCTCTTATTTTTGCAAAACTCAATTCAGATATGTTATTTTCTACACATTCTACCATCTGATTTGTTCTTTAATCAAATTTTGAAAATGAAATAAAAGAAGAAATTTGTATTTTATTCTCATGTTTGTGTTCAGATATGTTTTCTCTATCTAGAAATCATCTCAGATCCGTTTTCTCTCTCTCTCTCTACAAATCTTATCAGATCTATTTTCTCTCTCTTTGAGTTTTGTTTTTTGTTGAAGATTTAATGGCGGATTATAAGGTGTTAAATCTCATTAAAATACTAGGATTAAAAGTTACAGATCCAAAGTTTCGTCTTAAAGAAGGATATTTGTTTTGGGATGTTCATGGTCAATCTATGTTGAAGAAAGCCACTGAGATGTATAATCTCTATGTTGATGAGAAGATTGGTGATTTCACATTGATTTCTTGTGGTGGATTTGAAAGTAATCGTTTAGGCGAAGATAAAGAATTGTTAAAGCGATTTTCCATTATCATAGAATATTTACTTCTGAAGAAAACACAACATAATTAAGAGAAATAAAAGAAAAGAAAAAGAAGATTTTCTTGGTGTTCTTGATGAAGTTCATGAAGTTCTTCAAGTTTCTAAGAAAAAGATGACTCCAGATGTTCTTGTTGAGGGGGGTCAAGTGTTTCTACAAAGTCTTGTGATTCAGAAGCCTTACATTCAGAATCTGGTGTTTCAGATAGTGAATCGCAAAGCAAATCTTCTGAAATAGTGAAAACAATGGTATTTTGTTCTATTGGAACTCAAACAGAAGATTGTTCATGTTCTGAAGATGTTTTTGAAAGAATGGTTGCTTACAGAAAGCGTATTATTCAAGATGTTCAAATGTACGAAACTCAAAAAGTTTGTGTACCAAAGTCTTGTGATGTTCAAATTCCAAAATGTGATGAGGTAGTTTAGATCCAAAAATCATATTTGAAGTCTCAAATTTTGAAAAGAAAGAAAGAAAGAAAGAAAGAAGAAGAAGAAGAAGAAGAAGAAGAAGAAGAAGAAGAAGAAGAACACCAAAGAAACCCTCAATGGTCGACTCAATGCCTCACATCTGACACTAATGTGATAGCTAAAGGATAAGGACACAAAAGATCGACTCGTACCCGAGTCAAATAATACCAAAGCAGGCACAAAACTCACAAGAAAAGTACTTATATACAACCCAATATAAGAATAAACAAATCTCAAAATAACATGAATAAGAAAATACGTACTAGCCATGACATCAGGTGTTGCACGGACCTCCTCCGCTGTCAACTGGAAAGCTTTCGCACGAGCCCTCAAAGCCTCAGCCTTCACCGGCCGACTATCAGTAGCGCGCAAGGCAGCAGGAGTAGAAGTCTAGGCTGATCCCTGGGTGAGCTGAGGGCACTCAGCCCTCCGATGGTCGTTTTCGTTGCAGTGAAAGCATACTGCAAATCCCTTAGGAAAGTCCTTCGCCATATGTCCCTCTTTGCCACACTTGTAGCAAATCCCAGCCCGACATGATCCCTCATGAATCTTGTCGCACTTGGCACAAGTGCGGCCCTTCTGTCCCCCCGCTCTCGTATCAGCGAGCTATGCCCGCTTTGTCGCCGGCTGTGAATGTACTGGTCTTCAGTCTCTACCTCGAGACTCCTCCTCCTCTCTGGTCTGCAACTCTAGGTCAATCTCCCTCCTCCTGGCATTGGTCTGAAGCTCAGCCAATGTCCGGTATGATGAGTTCGCCACAAACTCCCGTATATTCCTCCTCAGTATGCTCAGATATCGGCTCACACGTGCCTGCTCATTAGACATGTGCTCAGGGAAAACAACACCCTCTCATGGAACATCCTTGTGATCTCAGTCACAGTTTATGCCTTCTGCTTGAGAGACAGAAACTCCTAGACTAACCGTTCTCTCTCTACCGGGGGAACATACTCATATCAGAACAACTGTGTAAACCTCTCCCATGTCATTGCAGCATGGTCTGCAGGAGTAAAACTAGTAGTCACGAACTTCCACCTGTCATTCGCTCCCAAGCGAAGCTGGTTCAGTGCAAACCGAATTCTCAGGTGATTTGGGCACGCACATGTATAAAACATCCCTCAATGTTGGATATCCATCTCATGGCAGCAATCGAATCTTGTGTCCTATCAAACTCTGGTGGCTTCGTGTTGCTGAACTCCCAAAATAACAACGAGTCAGCTCCCTGTGGCCTAGTAGCAGCTACGGCTGCGGTGGCTGCAGCAGCAGCAACCTCCATAACGGTAGTGTCTCGCTCGTCGAATGTCTCAATAAGCAAGGTCTTAATAGACCCGAACATCTCTGGTATGGCCTTTCGGATAGTTGCGGCCACCTACTCATGAATGATCCTGTGGATCTCCTCGTCACTGACATTGCTGCTCTTGGGGTTGTGGCGTGTACCCACCATGATGTTTCTGAAACGCAACACGAAAATCATCAGAGACTCGTTCAATCATACTCATACTCGATTACCTGTCCCTACATGCTTCTTAGTATCCTAAGGATTCTTACTTGGGTCGGATACTGATCCGGTACTTTTCAGTAGTACGGGCCCAATACTACCTTCCACACCAAATCGTAGTCACCCCAAGTCCTCCTCCTAGGATCCTAATTCACAAGTACTCTATCTCTCACAAATATCAGACTACTCTCTCAGTAGGTTCCTTCTATGCTCATCTAGGTATCTCTCCTAGATTATCCCTCTACTCAGAATTCTTTCTAACAAAATTCCCACAAGGTACTCCCACTCAGCACATGCTCAAGGAAAATAACATATAACATCAATCAATAGCATACCCTAGACTAAGGCATCATGAATCAGGCAACTCTAGCCCTAATTTCTGATGTACCTAGCCTATCCTCTAGCATGCAGCTCTAATATCTCATAAATATCTCATAATATAAACAAATAATGGTATATTAGGAAATCACCGTTCGGGCTCTGACTGATTGTACACACTGCTCCGTCTCGTTTTCTCTTTAAACTCTTACTCGTTTTAAAAAAATTATTTCTCTTTATAAAAATTTTATCAATTCCTCAGTTTGAGTCCCGACATACCCGAGAGTACATCTGAATCCCTCAAACCTACCAACTTTTAACACCGTAAATTTTCAAACAAAATTTTCATTTTCAAAACCACATAATTCTCAATATCACATTTCAAAACCACAATTGTCTAAATTATCACAATTACAAATTCATAAATTATTTGATAATATCCAGGATCCTCAAAACATAAATTCCATCTCGTGTGTATAATCAAGAAGGCGACTTCCCGTGATCCTGAGAAGTACCTGAAACACATATCACATAACATGGTAAGCACAAAGCTTAGTGAGTTCCCCAAAATACCAAACACATCACATTCACCTCTCATGGCTATATCTTAATAAAGACCCTCCGGTCAATGTGTATCAGTAGGAAGCCTCCGGTCCCACAACTCGGGTTGGACCCTCCAGTCGTAACTCAATAAAGCTCGGAATAATACACAACATAAATCACAAAGACATAATGCAGGATATCACAATTCTCAATATAAGCATACAAGACCCATCGGTCACACAATGATACCTCTCATGGTAAGTATAGTGAGAAGACTCACCTCGTAAGTAAGCAAGTAATCCCCGTAACCCTCGAACGGTCTAATCCTCGCCTACACGTCGTAATCATCGCTAATTAACACCTATCACCATAACCTAAGAAAGTTAAGATAACCTTTTTCTCTAACCCTTGGGAAGGGTAAAAGACCATTTTACCCCTCCATGGTCTCCAATCCATGTCTTGACCAAACCCTAAAAGTCAACAGAAGTCAACACTCGAGTCAACAGTCCTTGTTGACCCAACTCGTCGAGTGCATCTATGTGACTCATTGAGTTCCCTCGTTCTCTCAGAAATGTCATGAAAATCCAACTTAACTCGTCGAGTTGTCTCGTCAACTCGACGAGTTACACATCTCCATACTCGTCGGGGAAAACCCTAACCGACTCGTCGAGGCAGCTCACCGACTCGTCGAGTCTTTTCAGACCATTTCCTCAAACAGACGTTTTTAGGTAGAAATGATGTCTCATAATCTGGATCTAGCATTCTAAGGCTCACTTATTACGTAAAGTTGCAAGCTTTACGTTCATGCATGGCATCTAAGGCTCAAAATGCCATAACCAGCTCCATAAAGGGTTTCATGCATGGAGACTTGCCCAAAGCTTGATAATGCTTGGATCTTTGGGCTCATGGGACTTCCTTTTGTCCAGATTTGGAGTCTCAACTCCATGAAAAGCTCCGGAAATTAGGAACCACAAGATAAGGGGAAAAATCCCTAAAACCATCTACAAAGAGATCAATCAAAAGAAATGCTCAAGGTGATAGCTTTTTACCTCCAAACTGAAGCTAGCACAGAGAAACACTTGATCCACAAACCTCTTCTCGTTCCAAAGCTTGATGCTCTTCACTCTTCTTCCAATTATGCACTAAAACACCCAAAGTTAGCTCCTCTCTCTCACACAAATGGCTACACACAATTAGGGTTTCTCAGAGAGGGTTAGAATGATAAGGGAGGTGGGAATGAGGGCTTAAGGTCCTTTAAATAGGACACAAACCTTGAAAATTAGGGTTTTCTCACCCAGCTCCTACTCGTCGAGTCGGGGTCCTTCGACTCGTCGGGCAGACTCTAAAAACCCGCGGCCATTACACTCTCTACTTGGCGAGTTGGTTCCCCCAACTCATCTAGTTTCCCTGCCAAAATGAAAGAATATTAATTAAATAATATACATGGGGCTTGGGATGTTACAGTCCTTCCAGGTGGTGGACTTGTTATCCCTCTTCGGCCATCTTGCTTTGTCTCTAAGATCCTGCATAGCATGAATTACACCTGAAATATCCACAGAAAAAAATAGTCAGTGATCTTAGGAAGTTCTTCTTCTTCTCCTTCATCTTCGAGGGCATTGACCCTGTGATGATCCAGTTTGGAATAGGGATTCGATTTGTAGGATCTTCGAGTCGAGGATTCGGCCTTCCTATTAGGATTTTCATATTGATTTGAAGGGTTGCTTCTCTTCTGGATTTCCTTATCCTCTTCAAGCCTCATGAATCTCAATGCTTGGCACCTAACTTCATCCAATATTTTGCATCGGGTCATAGAACGGTCTTCATAGAAGGGTGAAATCTTCCTTAGTCCCATCTTGAAGGCCTCTACAACAGTGGCCATGTCGATGTTGGGGATGCTCAGAGCTTCCCTGCCAAACCTGTTAACAAAATTCCTATGTTTCTCCTTAGGATCCTGAATCACTCGATAGGGATCACTAGTGATCTTCTCGAAGGTTCTGTTGCAGGAAAACCGGTTCTTAAAAATATTGACTAAGTGTGCGAATGAAGTGATATAGTATGGGGTAATGTTTAGCATCCATTTAAGAGTTGATCCTCTAAGGGTTGAACCAAAGCCTTTGCATAGGCAAGCTTCCTTCAAGTGCCCTAGAATGGGAATGATCTCCATCCTTTCTCAGTATTGTACTATATGGTCTTCAGGATATGTGGTTCCATCATATAGCTTCATGCTGGGAGTTTAAAAGCGCTTAGGAACTTCGGTATCGGCTATCGCAGGAGAAAATCTTGAGATCCTGTGACTTGTTGGATACGCTTGTGGTATGGGTTGGACCACTCCGGGTACACTTGAGATCATTTGTCTCAACTGCTAAAGTTCCCAGTCCATGTTTGGATTTATTCCTGCATCAACATTAATATAGTTAGTATTAATAGTATTGTTGTTTAAGAAGTTACTAGAATCAAGGTTTCTGGGAGTGTTGAAAGGCTCATTGATCATAGATGTTCGGTTGTTCATAGTTGTCTCATAGGGTGATGCCACAGTGGTGGGAACTGTGTCCTTTTGGTGATTTTCTGATGATCATGCATTGTCAAAGTTTAGGATCCTTGGTTGTATAACTCTGGGCGTTGCTTCCTGGGATTTCTAAAACTCCACCTTCATCCTATCCACTTCTCTGAGCAGTGCTCTATTCTCCTCCTACTGTTGGGTCACCTGTTGCGTCATTTTCCTCATCATTGTGAAGAGTTCTGCAGTAATGACCGAGGCAGACGGATCCTGGGGTCCTAAAGATCCCAAACTTCCTTGGTTAATGACCGGACGGGTGTTTTTCTTGGAAGTGTCAGGAATTTTCCTCTGAGTAGGAGGACCACTCGGAGGAGGTAGTAGGTTTTTAGTTAGACTGGAAGGAGCGGAGGATGAAGAAAGGATCGGTTGTGTAGACATGATTTTTTTCGAGGATTTTGAAGACCACGGCCCCACGGTGGGCGCCAAATTGTTTTGGTCAAAATTTACACAAGTACTAATCAGCCAAATTGAACGAGAGACTATGATGTTCGAGTTGTGCAATATGATAAAAGAGAATGACACAATTGTTTACAAGGAAAGCCCTTGATCCTTGCTAGGATCTCCGGCACAAAACCTTGGGAGGTGATAATGATCACCTGCCTTGATGATTTTATTAATATACAATGGTGATTACAGAGAATTCTAGTAAGAACAAGTGGATAAATCCGTAGAGTAATCTTAGAGTAAAAAACAGTGTGTTGTGTGCAAAATACAAGTGTCAATTTATAGTCTAAACTAGCCAACAAGATGTCTGATATTTCCGGGATCCTCTATGACCAACTTCACGAACGTTATTTGACCAAGTATTCCAGGTCTCTAGCATAGTTGACATGATTCTTCATTAAGAATTGTTCTTCACTTGACTATTTTTGCACATGTATTAGTTATGAACAAAATATGACCGTTATCAAAGTTAATAAAAATAATAACGGTAATAGTCGAGATCCTGAAGTAGCTAAGGATCCTGGATATTTGAGGATCCTGAATATTTTGAGGATCCTGACCTAACACTCAGGTAGCGATTCAATATGCATATGTTTCTGACACCTAACGCCTCTAAAAAATAACTCTCCATTGGAACCTGAATCTCGCATATTTATCGAATACATATTCCACTATAAATCCATGATGAGAATTAAACACAAAGCCTTCAACAACAGTAAGGAAAATTGCATACATTTTCACATAAATCTATTATGTCAATGTTTTTAGTATTCTTACATACCTTGTTTTTTACCCATAATAGCAGCATACTTAAACTTCTTTACAAATAATAGTAGTGTACTTCGTTTTTTACCCATATTAGCAATCAATATTGGCATTGTACATTATCTATAAGTACATTTCCTGTATTAGTAAAATAAGTAAAGTAGATTTACTTTTTTTAAATATGCCAACTGAAGTCTCCATTAATGCTTCCAACATTGATTCCATTATGAATTCATCAAGAACAACACCAAATTTGTTCATTGTGTTTGGGCGTATGGTTGTTGATTTTATTTGAAAAATCCACTTTCGTAATTTTGAACCTAAGACATTATAATATGATAAGAAAATATAAAAAGTAAAGTACAAAAATAGAAATAGAAGATTATTTTTATATAAAAAATGAGGACCTCAACTAGTTGTTGGGTTTTGACCATAACATCAATCCTATGGTGTACATGAAACCCCAATTGTTTTGATCTAGGTTTTTCTATAATGAACATACAACTATGAATACCAAAGCAATAAACCCTAATCTAGCATGCTTATTTCGATATTGACATAATAAACAAGTTAGAATGATTACCTCAACTTGTTATGTAGTAATAACAAGATGTCCTTGACCTTTGAAAGCTTAGTGCCCCAAGTGTTGCACCTCTAATGGAGTCACAAACACCACTAGCAACAAGGAACAACAAGAGAGAGAAGAGAGGCTCAAAATCGGATATGGAATCCTTCTAGGGTTTTTAGTGGCCTATTTTAGCATGCCCAAGGGTTCCTTATATAGCTGAGCTGTTAGGGTTTCAGTCAAAACCCTAATCCAGTTGCTTAGTCCTTAAGCAGCCCAAAGGATCCTTCCAGAAGGCCCCTTGAACGATTTCTATATGGACTCCGATATAGAATTTGTCCATTGCTTCCTTATGGATCCTAAGTCCAACTTTGTAACTATCTTAAAATTATAGTATCAGTCCCCTTGATTTAATTAATCTCTTTTGACCACAAAATTAGTTCTAAATTAATTATTGATCAATATTAATTAAACAATATGATTTCTCTTTTAATAGATTATTCACATAATATATTAATAAATCACAATTAATCCTCTTTCTCCATAATTCATCCTATCAGTTGCTATGGTGAAGGCAACCCAAAAGGACCATGCTCATAATCGGGTCAAGTACATACATAAATAGTTATGGGCTTAGACATCTAATCCAACAGTCTCCCACTTGGATAAGTCTAATAACTATTTTGCAAGTACGACTTCAGAACCTGATTAGCAATCGTAGCTTTCAAAAGCCGTTATCGAACTCTGATCTTATCAGCAGCGCATCCTTTAGATAAGGGATCATATATTCCTCCATTCTAGATATCGTATAGACATGAGACATGGATTATAATCATTCTCTCAGTCTATGTGTTGTTTCCCGATTTCCGATTTATGATGACTAACAACAGACTATAATTGAACACATCAAATTAGTCCAGGCATGGCCAAGCGCTTTAGGGTGTCATCACTAAATCATTGGGGGCCCACAGATATCGCTTTTATCCCACATTGGGTAAAAGGAACGGATAAACTTCGACTCATATGCTTGATCTATTTACTCATCAAATCACACACAACAATATGTTTTATAACACAAAGTCACTGGTGCATTTACATATTATCAATGAGCAACCGACTCGTAAACTGCAACTATATGTCTCGGTTTCAAGAATATAAGATATTATCGTCTCACAATCACTCGTGATAAAATTCATGAAGTTATTCACGTGAGCGTGGGTTTAATCAAATCCTCAAATCTTATTTCAGCAGCACTCATGAACATTACAGCAGACTTTTGCTATGTCTAGATGCTTCAGACAATCTACAAGCCAATTCACGACAGTCTTGCCTCATACCTACTTCCAATGTATGATCGATTGTGGATGTTAATTTGAATAATCTTATTACTCGGGAAGTCAAAACATGCGAAGTGAAACACAATAATAATCGAATCCAATATGTCCTCAAAACATGTGAGTATAAATAAAACACCTTTTATTTAATCACCATATTGATTACACATTATTCATTGTATAATGTTTCGGATAATCAACTTAATACTTGAATTGAAACAATAGTCACCCCATGCTCCAAGCATGCACACCATGTTTACCTGTGGTCCATACTTTGTGAAATAGATCAATTGAACACACTTCCAATGATACTCATTTCACAATTCCCAATCCTTATCATAAGTGTAAGAATACCAAATTCTTTCCACTACTAGAATGTGTTAGATTCTAAAAATTTACGCAATGATCCTTTTGTAATGACATAGCACCAAAGTCACAAAGACTTTGACAATGAAATTACAAAGTGCTCTATTGGAGATTGCTACATGACAACTCCATAGACATGAAGTCTCATATTCAAAGTACATTCCTTCGAACATCCTTCTTGCATAAAAGTTTCTAATCTACACAGATTCTTAATATCCAACTCCCATTATGGAAACATTTCCATATTTGCCATATGACAACGCATTTTAAATAGAATCTTATCTATTCATAATAATGTCAATATGGTCCGTTCATTACTATACTTCCAATTGCCCACAAGTGACCATTCATTGGCGAACCTTAGATTTTCCTTGATAGTTGTTTAACTTACTTTAGTCATATCCGGTTCTAGTCCTTTTTCCCTCTTAATGCCCTAGGCATTTGGAAAATTAGAACGGTTGAATATTACATCATATGCAATCGATCCTATACCTGAAGCATATAGGATACGATACATAATGTCTTACATGATACTTCACCAGTCTCCTGTTACAATATTGCTATATATAGAATTCCCTTATGTTGAATCTTTTCAACATAACATTCATATATGTCCTTCGACTAAATTTGATTAAAATTTCTTGATCTAAGCTTTTAGATTCGAAATGAAGTATAAGTTCCTCTCCCTTGATTATAGCAAAACAACTTTTCAACCTCTGCAACTTTGCGAATTGAAACTTTTGTTTTTCTATAATTAATATTGCTAACTCCCAATGTTTAACATAATAATCATGTTCCTACTAACATGAAGATTTAATCCTTACCAGCATAACACTTATGCTCCCACTAGCTTTGACATGTATTCAGATATCAGCTGGACTTCTAGAAATTAATACTTATTGACTTTCTTACCAAAGTTCATATTTCTGATACGTGATGCTTCGATAAAACTTTATCTAAGCTTCTAAAACTCATACACCTTTCCTTAGATAACTCATATGTGTGTCTCAACAATTCTAGAACTTATAGATATAAGTCTTAAATGTTCAAACTATTTGCCTTTTCTCACAATCTGAACTATGAAGAGGGATGCCGTAATCATAATCGAATTCAAGAATACAAATATCAAAATGGCTATCTCCTTAAAATCTTCTTAGTGAAAGCGTTTCCTCACAATCATTTTCATAAAGGAGAGAAACCTTATGACACTTAGATTTTATGGTGTATGTGTTCCTATCCATGTGAATTTGTCATAACCATAATCACAAGACAAGGTTTGTGACAAATCCTAACTCATATGGACTGAACTTGTTCAATCTTTATTTCTTGCCATCTGGCAGCACAAGGGCCTACCATGTCTTCCAACTGGTCAAGCAGCTCACTCATACAGATCAATGAACTTTCACCAATCAAGGTGCTTTGCTTTATGCAATCAATTGAGAGCTCTTTGAACTCACATGCATAGTCAACTTTACTGGAATGGAACAAAAACAAGAATATGTCAACATGATAGGTTATAAACCTCAAGTCGTGTGCTAGTGATGAACAACTAGGTTTATTCTTGATTTGTTCTTGAAACTTTTTAAGATCATTAAGTGTGACAACCCGAAAATTTTTGCTTTGTAAGCCTAGCCATTCAATTCAACCAAGTGTCAGACACATTTCTGCTACCTTTTAGCCATGTTTAAAGTCTGCTTAAGGGTTCAAAGCTCAGTACATTCAAGTCGAACACTCCATCAGAGGGAGTGTACGACCTTACACATGAGTGTGCGGCCGTACACATGTGTGTGCATCCGTACACCCATGTTGGCTATACAACTCCCTCCATAAGTATGATATCCTTCCATGTCTAGGTCCTTTCTTCAGTTTCCAAGCGAAGAACACGAGTTTTCTCTCAACTATCATCAAGCTTTTCACCCAATATTCAAGGAGGTAAGCCTTTCTTCTGTTGTGATTAGTTGTTATCCTTCTTCTCCTAGTAACACCCTTTGATTTCATCCATGAAAATCATCTTTTGACTAGATCTTCAAATCTTCATCCATTTCACCAAGAACACCAAGAACACACACTTGTTCTTGGTGATTGTGAACCCTTTTGAGCCTCCAAATCGTAAGTACTCCTTCCTTATGCTTAGTACATGATATGAACACTAGTTTAACACCCTAAAAACGACCATAACACAAGATCATCATGAGTGTGCGACCGTACACCCATGTGTGGCCATACACCCCTCAAAACACCCCTAAAGGGCCTTCAAAATGCAAATCTAGCTTCAAGACTTTATGAGCAATAGTCCCAAAAGCTTCCCTATCATCCAAGCAAACTTTTGTGCACTTGTTACCATGAGTGTTCGGCCATACACTCCCTGGCCGTACACCCATGGCCGCACACTGTCACACCCCCGAACCGTCAGAAAACAACGGTGGAAACGTCCGGGGGCGGGTGACGTCATGCGTAGTATCACAACAATCGTATCATAACAATCAAAGTAAACACAACCATTACATTACAATATGATTATTTACATCTGTTTGAAAACATAATTTGTATACATCAGTACTATAACAAAAGAAAAAGACGAGACTCCAAAGTGCTCCGTCTTCTCCAAAAGCTAGCAAAGGTACCTGTCTATCGTTGTCCTGAGAATATAAGCGGTTTTGAAAACGTATCAGCATAAAGCTGGTGAGTTCATAAGCATGCTTTTGTATTGAAAACTAGTCACTGAATTTGTACAAATGATTTCTTTTCATTATAAGTAAAATGTCGTTTGTATCGAAAACCATTGTTATCAAGTTCTGAAATATGTATGCATGCTTTCCAAGAAAATCCAATATTTTCTAACATGTTTGTTGATTACTGTATGAAAAGTATGTTCCGTTTGAAAACCCTGCTACCACCAGTATGTAGTGTATGTTCTGTTCGAAAACCCTAGCTACCACTAGTATGTAGTGTATGTTCTGTTCGAAAACCCTGGCTATCACCAGTATGTAGTGTATGATATGTTTAAAAACCCTGGCTACCACCAGTACGTATAGTAGTTTTATTTCTTAAAATAAAACCAAAGGTTGTGTCCCTGGAATACCCTCCAGTAAGTAGATAGGTAGTTTTATTAATTAAAATAAAACTATAGAAGAAAGAAATCCCGTAAACAAAGGTTAGTTGATACTATTATGAGTTCGTATAACCATACTAATATGACTGATGAACTCCTTGACGTTTCTTCAGGCGTCGTACGATTACAAAATTTGTCACCCCAGGCGTGCCCACCTAACTGTAGCTAACAGTTCATGTGTGGGATTGTCGGTCCCGAATAGATCTATTCACAAATTTCACGCTCTCCCTCCAGGAGACTCTGGTTATACTAAAGGTGAGGATTTATTGGTACCCCGAGAGGCATAACGAAGATAGGTCTCCCAATCCTGTATTATCTAGTTTATGTGTTGTTCTGTGATACTCGTGTTCGAAATCGTTTGTATACGGCATAGAGTATAAATAATTATACACAAAATAATTATTTAGTAAGATACTCTTTTTATCTGAATGTAGTAATGGATAAACTAAATATGTCCTAGTTTATGTGTTTGACTTTGTACGTAGTTTGAATCTGTAAGACTGGTAATGAAATCCCCAAACTATACCTATTATAGTTTGAATGGTTTGTTACGTTCATGTACTGTTCTGAAAAATATGCAATTAAGTTTAGAAAAAACATCCCTTATGCTCCGCATATTATAAAAGGGATAAAGTATCTAAATGTTTGATGTAAAACCGTTGTAATTGCATCAGTTTTTAACTTTTGAAAACCGTTATGTTTGGATTGTATTCCCCCCTGAAAACGTTTTAAAATCTGTAAAAGCGTAGGGGTATGAACTCACTGTTTAACGTAGGATTCGAGTGTACGATCGGTATGAGTGCTGAGTGTCAACTGATGTTTCGTATGCAAGTGGATCCTATTAACATATAGTAACACATATATGTATTAGATTAGGGTATTTCATGACTAAACATAACGGGAAACCACCCTAAGGACCTGGAAATGCTTGAACTAAGTGTCGGAACCATAAATGATCGAACGAGGGAGGTATACGGCCACCCTAAGGGTATGTACGACCATGGGTGTACGGCCCATGAGTGTAAGACTGTACACTCATGATGGGGAGTGTTTTTGAGGCGTTTCCAAGGTACTACAAGCATCCAAGGAGTGTTCTAGGTCCCATACTTAGTGGTTTTTGCAAGTTTAAGGCCAAATATGAGCATTAAAGTGGGTGTAAGGCCATAAAAGTGTGTGTGAGGCCGTACATAGGGGTGTGCGGCCGTACACTCTTCATTTATGCTCAAAACATCGATTTCCAGGTGATTCAAGGTTAATACTAAGTCCAACTAGAAGATAGGGGGCCAAACTCTCACTTTGGAGAGTCTTTAAGGTGTGTACGGCCACCTTATGAAGGTGTGCGGTCGTACACCTTCAAGTGATGAAGAACATGATGAAACTTGATGAATTAAGGCTTAGATTAAGAAGTCTTACAAGTATAACAAGCTAGATGATGGAATACTTACATTTTTTAAGCCTTTGGAGTGTTCTTGGATGAAGATTCTAGAGAGAGAAAGTAGATTGCAGCCAAAGAGGGAAAAGAATGAATGAAGGGGTCTCCCTTATATATAGAGGTGAGTGTGCGGCTGGGGGGTGGGTGTGCGGTCGTACACCCATGTATACGGCCGTACACACCTCCCAAGAGGGTGTATGGCCCGGTTTTGTCCCTATACGACTTGTTGACTCATTCCTAATCTCATTCCCAGCTGTACTCGGGCTTAGAACACTTAAACGAACCCTTAAACGGCGTTAAAAGGTAATGGAATTGAGTTTAATATTGATAGAATTGACCAATCTTTACAGAATAAAAGTTTCGGGTTGTCACACACACTACTCATTGTGGCCGTACACCTTTAGATGAATCACAAGTGTTTCCTAGTCCCTAAAGGTGTTTCCTTGCATGTGGTTGCTTCTAAACACTATATTCATGCCAACATATGCCATTATATTTCATTTAGGACTTGTATGTGCCTCAGGACTTCACTAGTGGAGCTTCTCATCCTTATGCGCTTATTCGTTTGAATCACCCACATAAGGTGAGTTCATACCCCTATAACCAATATTTTAACTGTTTTTAATGCTTTTAAAGGGGGGGGGGGGGAATACAAGTTGAACACAATGTTAATTGTTTAAATGTTTTGTTATAAACATCTTTTAAAGGATTGCTTATGTATTAATAAGTGATCAAATCGTTTCAAAAACTCTTTTAAAGTTATGTTACTTTATAGTTTACAAAACTCCGTTTTTAAAAGTACAATTATAACTTAGTAGATAAAATGAGTCTTTTCTTCAAGTCAGTATCAGTTCAAGTAGACATACTAGTAAACTATAATAGGTATAGTTTAGGGGTTCAGAACATACTATAACAAGTACAGAGAAGAACATACTATAACAAGTACAGGGAGGAACACACTATAACAAGTTCAGGGAGGAACATACTATAACAAGTACACGGAGGAACATACTTTAACAAGTACAGGGAGGAACATACTATAACAAGTACAGGGAGGAACATACTATAACAAGTACAGATGAACAATTCAAGATTTACGCACTTATACGATGTTCCTAGTACTCTAGGAAGACATCGTATCCTTAACTTATTGTTTGTAACAAATTCAGATGTTAATATATCTTTCCGAGTTTGCGTTAACACCAGTACGATTTCACGTACCAGGGTTAGCAGGCGCGAGGTGATACAACATACTAATATATCTTTCCGAGTTTGAGTTAACACCAGTACGATTTGACGTACCAGGGTTAGCAGGAACGAGGTGATAAAAATACTAATATATCTTTACGAGTTTACGTTAACACCAGTACGATTTCACGTACCAGGGTTAGCAGGCACGAGGTGATAAAACATACTAATATATCTTTCCGGGTTTGCGTCAACACCAGTACGATTTCACGTACCAGGGTTAGCAGGCACGAGGTGATAAAACATACTAATATATCTTTCCGGGTTTGCGTTAACACCAGTACAATTTCACGTACTAGAGTTAGTAGGCACGAGGTGATAGCAATATATTGAATCGAAATTATTTATACAGAGTATCTTCGTAAAGTACCTGACAGTAATAAATAAAATACATAACTTATTTGTAACATGAACATTAAATAGAAAGGGACCTAGAATGATAACTTTATGATTCTTTAGTGTATACATCAAGGATATATATTAATCGTGTCTAGTAGATAGTAGGACGTGTGCTTTCCGCCTTACTTCCTGTTCCTTGTTTGGTTGTGGGCTTAGGGCAGATGCACTCAGTCTACTATCTATCCGATCTTAGTTTTATATATATATATATATATATATATATATATATATATATATATATATATATATATGTATATATATATATATTCCGTATACACCAAGTAATCATAAGGAGTACCAGGTATAGGCCAGGTCATAGTAAACTAATTCAAATACATCTTTTTCTAGTACAAGAACATACTTTTCAGAAAGAACACGAGGTAGACTAAACTAGAAACTTATCAGTAAAAAGGGTTTAATCCATTTTATTAAACCAATATACTTAAAGGTCCTTTAGTGGTTAATTCCATAATACCTTAGTTTATACATCAGAGTTATATATAATTAATATCCGATAGGCAGTTTGATGTGTGTTTTCCGCTTTACTTCTTGTTCCTTGTTTGGTTGTGGGCTTAGGGCAGATCCACACAATTAACTATTTGTTCGATATTAGATTATATATAGCTTGTATAAATTAAGTGATTATAGAAGGAACTATTGTGGTTACCATTTTTACTAAAGGAAATAAGGGTTTTCCTTAAGGAATGTTTTCATCAAATATAGAGGAACTATTACAGTTAACTCCATGAGTACCAAGTGAATACGCCAGGGTTATATACAACGATGATCTAAGAAACAATAGGAGGTGTGCCTTCCGCCTCATTTCCTGTTCCTTGTTTGGTTGTGGGCTTAGGGCAGATACACACAATCGATTGTTTGTTTACTTTGGGTTTTATATAACTTGTATCCACTTAGTACTCATAGAAAGGATTGTAGAGTCATTTTAGTTATCTTTCATCAAAGCAGGAAATATAGGATTTTCTGGAGGAACAGGCGAACTTTTCTAAACATAACTTACAACTTTCTTACAACTTACATTACATCACTAAAATCTTATGAACTCACCAGCTTAAATGCTGATCAACTCTTTCAAAATAACTTGTATTCTCAGGAAACCAGTAGACAGGTACACGCACTGGGATTGAGAAGATGGAGCATAATAGCTTCATGTCTTTTTGGTTATTTACTTTGTAGTCTATGTTATGTGAACCACATACTTTGTAAACACTTTCTTTCTAATGAAATTGTTGTTTATTACTTTGATTACTATGATGCATGTCTTGTGATACTAAACATGACGTCCTCCACCCCCGAACGTTTCCGCGGTTCCGTTTTTGGGGTGTGACATTAAGACTCCCACTGGCCTCTTGACATATAAGATTGTCTTGTCAAGAAACATTCATTGGTCTTAGTTGGTCTTTGTCTTATCCAATACATCACAACTTAGCAATTTCAAATGCACGAGAGTAAAACATTTTCTACTCCACATTTCATGAGTGGTATACATCTTTTAAGATGTTGTCACTCAAGTCACAATCTTGGAGTACGACTCTAAGACTTGATTTTGGAACGAAGTATGATTCACCTTTTGACTTAACCATTTCAACAATTTCAGATTCCTCTTCTTAGCCATACTTATGTACTAAGGTGTCCTTAGAGGATCAATTGTAATATGGTTTCATAATCACTAAGACGGTCATAAAACACGATACTTAAGTACTCTCCCTTCTTTTTAGATTGGAGAAACTTTTATATTTCTACCTAATTGATTCTTCCTATTCGTTCTGCTATACATTGAAACCTTTTCAATGATTCAGAATCATACTTAATCTTGTAAGCATAACCATATTTACTAAACTTTTAGCAAATCATGACGAATATTCTTATTGTTCTTTGTGGTGGACTTGACCTAATGCACAACAATGCGTACTAGATCTCCTAGTCCTTCACTTGACTCACATACTTATGCAAACAATGAATTAGTCTTAATTTCCAAATACGGAGGTTCTCATTCATCATACAATACAAGTCACATGATTCCAAGTTTTTGTCCAGTTGAAACTTGGGTGATGAGAATCTTCCTTATTTGTAAATTTCTGACACTACCTCAAATAACATAACTAAGAATCACATCCATTTTAATATTGCTAACAATAGAGACACACAAACATCAATTTTCACAAAAGCCATTACAAGGATATATGAATAAATAAGACAAAACAAAATTTACTTTATTGATAAAAGTGCGGAAAAACTTGTCCTTATAATGCAATTACAAATGAAAATTATGTTACTAAACATTTCTAAGCAATCTATCTTAACTCTCAAACAGCAGCTCAAAAATCCGATCTTCGAACCATGCGATCGAAGTCCATTTCTTCGTGATCAGACTTAGCATACCTTTTCCTTTAAGCTTCCTTTCTTTTCTTCGATCCTACAAAACATCAAAATGCAATCTTATCACATCATGTATTTAGAATCTATAAATAGGAACTTAATAGAGTTAGATAGTGGATTTACCTGAAGAAGAGTCATACATCTTGACTCTCCCATCTTCGCGATCCTTCAGGTAGATACGGCAGCTTCGCATCCAGTGCCCTTTCTCTTGGCAGTAGAAACAAATGGACTCTTTTAGAACAACACATGGGACAATCTCAGATTCAGCCTTTCTCTTTACCATCCGGTCAAAGGTTTGACTATGGCCAATCCCTTTCCATTGGGAAGAGAAGACTTTTCTGGACTTCCAATGTTGCCATTTTCAATGCCCATGGAAGTTTGGGAGGTTGACCTACTAGTCAAATTTGATTTACAAGTGCGCCAAATCATTGCTGATTCAGCAGCAATAAGCAAATAGGTAAGATTAATGAGGGTCACGTCGTGGTTCATCATATAGTAATCTTTAACAACCTCACTATATGATTCGGGAAGTGATTGAAGAACCAAGTTAACAACCAACCTCCTTGAGACATCGACACCCAACATTCCTAACTTGTCAATATGCAACTTCATATCCAAGACGTGAGCACATATAGACTTTCCTTCTTCGTGTTTGATTGCCAATAGGGCTTGAGTGACCTTGAACTTTTCAAGTCTTCAAACACGTGGGTCAGGGAGAATTATTGGAGGAGGTGGGGGAAGTGAAGCATGATTTCTGTTTCCACAATCCAATCGCAGAACATCATCTTCATGTGGAAAGCTTTTTCCAAAGGATTCGGGAAGACCACAGTTGTTAGATTTTGACATCTACAAAACGGGAGAAATTCAAGTTAGTTGATTTAATCCTTAATATAACACCCAAATGAAATATTAAGGCTACGAACCAAACAATATTCTACAACTCGGAAGAGGGATGCCGTAATCGAGCTACAGAATATTTGAAGGTAGGTAAATGATGATATACCAATTTCCACCATAAAAAATGAAAATTGAAAATTAGGTTTTAAATTAATTGAAACTCCTAGATCTTTTGAGATTCATTGAACTTTTTAATGGCATGTTTAATCTCGATTATGCCCTTCAAGTTTGTGACTGGGATGCCGAGGATCACAAATAAGGTGTGAATAAACATGCAAATTAGTTTGGTACTCTCAAAGACATATATCACCTAATCAATGTGTCGGTTAACCAAACACGCTCCATTGATCTATGATAATCTACGAGCTACCCATTGCCATCCTTCATTGGTCCCATATTAGTGTGCCGATTAACCCCACATGCTCCATTAACGACCAACAAGGTGGAATGTGCAATTTCATAGATTAGCACCAAATTCACATTTTTTTCCTATAGTAACTAAGATTTTGGGAATTTATAAAAGTGTTTATTTACTTTGTATTTCATTATACTTATAATGGATGATTGTTTCCTACCCTATCCAATTGGCTAACGACCCTCCAGAAGTCAAGGATGTGGTAGGTAAGAGTGGATACCCAATGACAGTCATTTTACAGACCGCTTCCTTACCCCATATAGACCAGCTTCATGAATGAGGCATACTAACGGTAAGACTGTGACAACCTGAAATTTTTTGCTTTGAAAGGTCAGTCAGTCAACTCAGTTGAGTGTCAGACTCATTTCTAACGAGCTCTAGCCTTGTAAAAGGTCATTCTAAGGAGTTTTAGCCTAGTACACTTAAGGAATAAGTGTTGGGAAGTACCTGCTAGAGACACTGTATAACATTCGAGCCTTAATCCTCATCAAATGGATTTCACGGCCACAACACCTGAGTTTATGGCCGTAAACTCAAGGTGAGCCGTAAACTCCCTCCTTATAAGCTCATATCCTTCAACTTTCATTCATTAGTTCACTTTCACCTCAAGAACTTCCCTTCTCTCTCAACTATCATCCCGATTTTCACCTTTGATCTTCAAAAATGTAAGTGTTCTTCCTTTGATTTACTGATACATCTCTTAATCTAGTATCATCTCATGATTTCATCCATGGAAATCATATTTTCTTAGATCTTCAAGAAACACCAAGAACACACACTAGTGTTCTTGGACCTTAATCACCATTTCAAGCCTCTATATCGTAAGTACTCTCTCCTTAGCTTGTTATCTAGTTGAAACACCTGATTAGAGCCTTGAAAACAATAAAAAATGCAAGAACAAAACGAGTTTATGGCCAAGCCATCTCCCATGTCCGTAAACCCCTATAAGTGTGCCATGTTGGCCACAAACACCTCTAATAACCAAGCCTTAGACCTTGAAACCTTAATGGATGTTGTAGGATCTTAAAACACACACATATTCATGTTTGAACATGAGTTTACGGCCGTAAACTCCCTTGTCCGTAAACATATGTTAGTGCCATTCCACTCTCGTTTGATCAATCACATGTGATTTCAACGCTTAGTCCAAGTCCCCAAGGGTGTTTCTTAGCATATTGGTTGCTTATAAACACTATATTCATCCAAATACTTTCCCTATATGTCATTTAGGACTCGTTAAGTCTCGGGAGTTCATTCGTGGAGCTTCTCATCCTTACGCACATATTCGTTTGAATCACCCACATCAGGTGAGTTCATACCCCATAATGAATCTTTCAACTGTTTTAAATGCTTTTAAGGGAGGGGGGATACAAGTTGTACACAATGTTAATTGTGTAAATGTTTGTTATAAACATCTTTCAAAAGATTGCTTATGTCTTTTATAAGTGGTCAAAACATTTCAAAAGCTCTTTTCAAGTTATGTTACTTTCTAGTTTAACACAAATCCATTTTTAAAGTACAAGCATAACTTAGTAGTAAAATGAGTCTTTTCAATAAAAGTTCAAGTAAAACATTAGTAAATTATAAGGGGTATAGTTTAGAGGTTCAGTTCATACTAGATACAATACACGATAACAGGAAGATCATACTAAGATACTATAACAGAACGAACATACTAAGTTGCTATAGCATGGAACTACTACATGATCTAATTATACCAATGAATCACTAACTCATTGTTCTAAACAAAAGGTGATAGTTAAATTGGGTATACATGATCACATAACTTTAGTGTGGATTACACGACCTAGCAACTGGTTTGCGGAAGTCGTGTTTGGTTCCCAGAATCTCTTGACAAGGAGAGCGTATAGTATGGGTACTAGCCTTCACATTATGGCCTTAATAAAACAAACATGGTTTAAGGAAATCAGTACGCTAGGTTATCAATTTAAAAGACAACTGAGTACTTTCATTTTCCCATTACTTTCATAAAGTGACAGTTCCACTTGAAAGTTAATGCAAACTATTTTCGAGTCAAGATAGTTATAAACTAGGGAAAACTTACATTTTACAAACGACAATCAGAACTGTCGAGTCTAGTACGTTCAGTAGAAAAGGACCATAATGCTAACCTTATGATTCCTTAATGTATACATCAAGGGATATATACTAATAGGATCCGACAGGTAATAGGATGTGTGCTTTCCGCTTCATTTCCTGTTCCTTGTTTGGTTGTGGGCTTAGAGCGGATTCACCCAACCTATTATCCATTCGATCTTAGTTATATATATGTTCTGTATACATTAAGTCATCATAAGGGGTACCAGTTATGGGTCAGGTCATAGGACACTAAATCAATGCACAGTTTTCGAGTACAAAACATACTTTCCAAATCAGAACTTTTGGTATACAAAACTAGAAACTTACCAGTAAAGGGTTTAATCTAGGGATGTTAAAAAACCCCGCGGGACCCCGTTCCCGTGGGACCCCGATACCGTGCGGGACTAATTTTTAAAAAAATTCGGGAGCGGGGGCGGGAGAGGGAGAGAGATTAACCCCCGTTTATTTTCGGGACCGGGGTCGGGAGTGAGTATTTCCGTCCCGTACTCCCGCGGGGGCCCGTTTATATTTATATAAAAAATATATATATTTAATGTAAAATACAAATAGGAATCTAATTTTAATTTTAGGGTTCACAGTTCACAACTTCACAGTTCACACCGCTTGAGTCTTGACCGCTTCAGCCGTTGCCCTTCAGCTTTATTCGATCTTTGACTCTTCCCAAAATCCAAATCACGAATTCACGATCGATTGACAACAGAAAACTACCTTCGAGTGATCGAGTCTTCGACTGGACTCTAGAGATTGACGAGAATACGACCGCGACTTCTCCAACTCCCACCCAATAAGCCACTGCATTTGACCGGTCTTCAGCCTTCATGTCGACGCCTTTCCGCCTGCCGAGTGCCGACACCCTTTCACCGGTCTTCGGTCTTCAGCTTGTGACTTCACATCCCGGTAAGTAATGTACCCTTAATTTCCTTCTGTCATTCTCTGATACAAATACAATTGCGACTTGAAAATTTGATTTATGGATTATTTGATACTTTGCAACACTGTAATGTACCCTCAATTTTCTTTTACCCTCAACTGTTGGCTCACAATATCTGTTTCTCACCTCCGATTTCTATGTAACACTGTAACTTATGGGTTGCTGAATTGTTGTTGTGTATCGTTTGTGACTTGTGGTGCAATATGGAAATATAGATAAGTGATTTGAGTTTTGAGATTTTGTATCATACATTCTTCTTTATTTTGGTCCATGTTAATTAATTTTATCATTATTTGATATATAAATTAAGTCGCACTAATCCACTGTTAAAAATAATATTTTTTTTGCCTAAAACAAAGAAGTTTTTCAGCAAAAAAAATCCAATTTTAAGCCTATAAACCGTGGGAACCGGGGGAACGGGGGCGGGACCGGGGGCGATGGAGGTAGCCGGGGGCGGGACCGGGGGCTGTGTAAACGGGGGATCCGGGGGCGGGACCGGGGACGGGGGCAGCAACTGATTTCGGGGGCGGGGGCGGGGCAGCTATTTCCGCTCCCGTTTGCCCCCGTTGACATCCCTAGTTTAATCCATTTTATTAAACCAGTATAACTTAAAGGACCTTAGGTGATTAACTCTATAATACCTTAGTTTATACATCAGGGTTATATATAATTAATACCCGATAGATAGTAAGATGTGTGCCTTCCGCCTCATTTCCTGTTCCTTGTTTGGTTGTAGGCTTAGGGCAGATTCACACAAGCAACTATTTATTCGATATTATATTATATATAGCTAGTATAAACTAAGTGACTTTAGAAGGAACCACTGTGGTTACTATTTTATTATAAGAAATAATGGTTTTCTTAAAGTATCTTTTCATCAAATATAAAGAAACTATTACAGTTAACTCCGTGAGTACCAAGTGAATACGCTAGGGTTATATACAACGATGACCTAACAATCAATGGGATGTGTGCCATCCGCCTCATTTCCTGTTCCTTGTTTGGTTGTGGGATTAGGGCAGATACACACAATCGATTGTTTGTTTACTTTGAGTTTTATATAACTTGTATCCATTTAGTACTCACAGAAAGGATTGTAGAGTCATTTTTACTTATCTTTCATAAAAGCAGGAAATATAGGATTTTCTGGAGGAACAGGCGAACTTTTCTAATCATAACTTACAATTTACTAAGTTTTCTACAACTTACTTACATCACTAAAATCTTATGAACTCACCAGCTTAATTGCTGATAAACTCTTTCAAATAACTTGTATTCTCAGGAAACTAATAGACAAGTACTCGCGTTGGGAATTCAGAAGATGGAGCAGTATAGCTTCAAGTCTTGTTTTGTTATTTGCTTATGTATTCTATGTTTTGTGAACACACACTTTGTAAACACTTTCTTTCAAATGAAATGGTTGTTTATTACTTTGATTACTATGATGCATGTCTTGTGATACTAAACATGACGTCCTCCACCCCGAACGTTTCCGCCGTTCCGGTTTTGGGGTGTGACAGATTGGTATCAGAGCATTGTTTATAGTGAACTAAGTATATCAACCGATAAAAGATATACAACTATAAATACAATGGGGCTTAAGTGCTTTGGATAATAATATATTTTAAGAATATAACGATAAGTTATAAAAATATACCTACTTGCTTATACATGTACACATACTAGTAGGGGTAAGCATGGTGCGGTTCGGTGCGGTTTTTGGCCAAAACCGAACCGAAAACCGCAACTTCGGTTTTTTTAAAATTTAGAAACCGCACCGTTCGGTTTTTATACGGTTCGGTTTTTGCGGTTTTTTGTTAGATTTTTTTGTTTTCGTTTTGTCTTTTTACTAAAAACTTAAGTAACTCAGCGAGTTACTTTGACTTAGATGAGAAGTGTTAATCATTTATTGAAGATAAACTGATACCACAACCTCTTGGTTTGAAATCAAATTACATAACCAATCATCCAATATGTTTCTAATGCTTGAATAGAAAATGAATTTAATATAATATTTGTTTCAAAAATACATACGATAATATCAATTAATGTATTCATAAAAATTATACTATATCACTAGTACTCTTCATATTTAAATGGTAAAAAATGTCATAAACATTATTTGTTATTGTAAATACCACTGAATGTATGCTTAAAAATATACAATCATCCTCTGATTGGATAAGATAGATATTTATATTTATAGAAATTTTAATTGTTATACGTTCTTAGTTCTTAAAAATGTCAACACTTAATATATATATATATATATATATATATATATATATATATATATATATAGTGCGGTTCGGTTTTTTTGCGATTTTTGCGAGACTAGAAACCGCACCGCACCGAGTATTTTCGGTTTTTGCAAAACTAAAAACCGCACCATCGGTTTTCATTTTGGTTTCGGTTTTTCGGTTTCGGTTTATGCGGTTTTTTCGGTTTTTTTGGATTGCGGTTCGGTTTTTGCTCACCCCTACATACTAGAACAAGTATCACAAGAAGAACATAACAGAAGTATTTAAAGGTTGAATACTGAGGTCAAACCTGGACAGTTATGTAATCATATCTGGGATCAATATAGCCTGATCAACTATATTCATTTGAGATACGACCGACATGTGCTTGGGAGTGATGTGGTGTTGCAACGGTGTTAAAATTTACCTAACTCTATACAAGGGATCTCTAGATCAGAACATGAAAGTTAGAGTACTATAGGAGTATTCTATGACACTATAACACGATAACAAGTTTGAAACATACTAAGTACATTACATTAAAATACTATAGGAGTATTTTAGGCACTATAACAATAACTTATGTGATAACTTAAAAGACCCTTACGGATAGGTCAATAATCTTGCAATGTATACTCCCAAGGTTTTATATAATTGAGATTTTATAGACTTAGAATTTGTGAGCTACGCTTCACTACCTGTTCCTTGTTTGGTTTTGGTTTTGGAGTAGGATCACTTATTCGAAGGCCTATTTAATCTTAAATTATATACAACTTGTATACATTGTACAATTATAGGAGGACTCGGTAAGGATCACCCCATAAAGATACCCTAAATCTCATAGATTCTTTAGACACTTCCATTCTCGCACGACAAACCCAGATAGATGTAACCACTTCCTCATAGTAGCCAGGAGAAGAGTCAAGGAGGAACAAGAGCAAGTTCATGAGAGGTTTATGAAGAAGGATCACCCGAAGTAACAAAAACGTCATATGCGTCACACTAATAAATAATAATCTTGGTTAACTTAATGAGTTAGTGGAAACACTACTCACCCTATGTGATAGGATTATTTTCTTTACATGCAACTGGTAACAGTTATTCAGGTCACATATATTCATTCGAGGATAGCCATTTCTAATTCATGAAGTTTATTAGGCATAAACTCTTTTATGAATCGTTTCCAGAACCCCGTGGAAGTCAGGACCCGATACACTCAGAACTAGGATAACCTTGTCTTTCAGCTTTCGGTTTTATCCACTGCTATAGATTTATTCCATCTCATCTTTGTATTCTTAGCAAAAGATGCCTCACGGTAGACCGGTAAAGCGCGTAGTCAACAGTACGACAGAGAATCCGCCACCGCAGTTCGACCTAGCTGCTTTTCAGGCAGCGGTAACAGCAGCAACGGCAGCCGCCCTAACCCAAATTCGCGCAAGTGGTATCAGTGGATCTGGTAGCGGTGCTCACCTAACCAACCACGAAGATACCCACGAACACCCAAGGGAATGTTTGTATAAGGACTTCATGAACTACAAACCCAAATCCTTCAATGGAGAAGGAGGAGTCATTGCCCTGATGCAATGGTTCGAGAAAAAAAATTCGGTCTAGGAAATATGTTCATGCCCAGAAAGGATCAAAGTCAAGTTTGCTGCCTGCACCTTCTCCGGCAGAGCCTTAACATGGTGGAATGGCCATGTTAAGTCACTGACTCTATCAGTGGCTAACTCTATGGGCTGGGAAAACTTGAAAGAAATGATGATGGGAGAATACTGCCCAAGGGGCGAAGTATAGAAGCTAAAACAAGAACTATGGGAGCTCAAGATGGTCGGCTCAGACATAGTGACCTACACTGACAGGTTTAGCGACCTGGCAGCACTGTGCCCCGGGATGGTTACCCCGGAGAGAAAGAAGATAGAAAGATACATCTGGGGTCTAACTGCCCGACCCAAGGAGATGTGTTGTCTTCTAACCAAGGTTCTGAATAACGTAATGCGTGACTTGGCGGCAATGTCAAGCCTCAAGCTTTACCGAGCCTTGGCGAGTCATGACGTTTGTAAGGCGTGACTTAAGGCGGCAATTTTTTATATAATTAATATTTTTATATGTATTTTCAACTATTATTCATTTTTGTACACATATATGAGTTAAGGCGGCATTTTGGCAAAGCTTGGCAGCAGGTGCAAGCCTTGGAGTCGTGGCGCGCCATGGCGGAGCCATGGCGAGCTTTTTAGAACCTTGCTTCTAACCCAACCACATTTGATAGTGTCAAAGGCCTAGCCCAGCGACTCATCGACCATGGAGTCCGCCACGACGTAGAAGTCCCAGTTCCCGAGCCATTTAAGGGAAAGGAATATACACAGAAGTCTGGGAACAAGAAGAAGAAGAAGAAGCGAACAACACAGGAACCCTCGCAAGAGCAACAAACGAGTACTATGTACGCTGCCACAACACCTGCTACTCTAACACCTGCCAGTCGATATGATGGAACCCTTCCGAAATGTGAAAAGTGCAACTACCACCACACCGGAGTATGTCGGGAAATGCAGTGTCTGAACTGCCACATAAAGGGACACACAGTCTGTTTCTGCAGGGCACCGGCTCAACCGATCTCCTAAGTCCCCGGAGTTGAGGAAAACCAAGCCTGCTATGGCTGTGGTGAGACTGGACACTACCAAAGGGACTGCCCGATAACAAAGAACTCAGGAGCTGACGGACGCATTCTGATGATAACCGCAGGAGAATCAACCCCGGAGTCGCCTTCTAGCAGCGGTACGTTTTCGAAATAGTTTTAAAAATTAATTTATATTTATATAAGATTAAAACTTGGGGAAAACACTTAAAAGTAATTATAATAACTCACTTATTGAAACAAGTCACAATATTCAAGAGAACTAAAAGATCCGATCAGAGAAGCTATGATGACTTAGCATATACATCAGGGTTGTACATAGCTAGGATGTTGCAGACTTAGAGTGAGTGATTTCGCCTTAATTCTTGTTCCTTGTTTGGTTGTGGATTTGAGGCAGAGTTACTCAGTCGACTGTCTTATTCATCTTAATTATTCATAGCTTGTATATGACAGTCGATCGTAGTGGTACCAAGGAGGATCGTAGTATAAACTATCGACACTAGTTATCAAAACACTTTCATTAGTATGTGCTCGCTCATCGCGGTACGATACATAGAAGTGTTAACATTAAATGAAAAACAGAAAGCACTAGGACAGTTACAAAGAGTACATTGTCGAGCACACTAGCGGCACATCATCGTATAACAAGCGTTTCTTTCAAATCGGCCAAAACTTTGTTTAGTAAAGAGTCCGTTACTATCATTCGTCATGAGTTGGCGTGGTCCTCACCATACTAAGTTCATATGTTTCTATCGCTCCGACCGTCAAATTCACGAAACCTTCGTCATTCATATCGACAGTCCGACCTAAACCTCAGTTTTGTCTCTCGTATTCTAAACCCCGAAGTACTCGTGCGAAGAGTACTTTGTCCTCCGAAGCCTTGTCGCCGTATGTTCCACAGACCGTCACGAAATACCACTCATCCAGCAGACCAAGTTCGAGCACAGAGGGTAAGGACGAATACAACCAACCTATCACTATTCAGTGTATACGCGAGGGTGGTATATGATTATGATTACATAGATTTAGTATGTGTGCTTTCGCCCTATCTCCTATTCCTTGTTTGGTTGTGGACTTGGGGCAGAGTCGCACATCCGACGATATTACTAATCCTAATTATATGCGACTTGTATACATGAGGTAATGATAAGATGGACCGAGTATGAGTCCTATCATGAACACTAGGGAAAAGTTCCCAGGTCTACGAGTGGGTATTCTGCAAATCAGAGGAGCGCAACCCCAGTAGTACTGTAAGAAAGCTAATTTCGGGACGAAATTCCATCTAACGGGGGGATGATGTGACAACCTGAAAATTCTTGCTTTGAAAGCTCAGTCAGTCAACTCAGCTGAGTGTCAGACTCATTTCTAATGAGCTCTAGCCTTGTTAAAGGTCATTCTAAGGAGTTTTAGCCTAGTACACTTAAGGAATAAGTGTTGGGAAGTACCTGCTAGAGACACTGTACAACATTCGAGCCTTAATCCTCATCAAATGGAGTTCACGGCCACAACACTTGAGTTTACGACCATAAACTCAAGGTGGGCTGTAAGCTCCCTCCTTATAGGCTCATATCCTTCAACTTTCATTCATTAGTTCACTTTCACCTCAAGAACTTCCCTTATCTCTCAACTATCATCCCGATTTTCACCTTTGATCTTCAAAAACGTAAGTGTTCTTCCTTTGATTTACTGATACATCTCTTAATCTAGTATCATCTAATGATTTCATCCATGGAAATCATCTTTTCTTAGATCTTCAAGAAACACCAAGAACACACACTAGTGTTCTTGGACCTTAATCACCATTTCAAGCCTCTATATCGTAAGTACTCTTTCCTTAGCTTGTTATCTAGTTGAAACACCTGATTAGAGCCTTGAAAACCATCAAAAATGCAATAACAAAAGGAGTTTACGGACAAGCCATCTCCCATGGCCGTAAACCCCTATAAGTGTGCCATGTTGGCCACAAACACCTCTAATAACCAAGCCTTAGACCTTGAAACCTTAATGGATGTTGTAGGATCTTAAAACACACACATATTCATGTTTGAACATGAGTTTACGGCCGTAAACTCCCTTGGCCGTAAACATATGTTAGTGCCATTCCACTCTCGTTTGATCAATCACATGTGATTTCAATACTTAGTCCAAGTCCCCAAGGGTGTTTCTTAGCATATTGGTTGCTTATAAACACTATATTCATGCAAATACTTTCCCTATATGTCATTTAGGACTCGTTAAGTCTCGGGAGTTCATTCGTGGAGCTTCTCATCCTTACGCACATATTCATTTGAATCACCCACATCAGGTGAGTTCATACCCCGTAATGAATCTTTCAACTGTTTTAAATGCTTTTAAGGGGGGATACAAGTTATACACAATGTTAATTGTGTAAATGTTTGTTATAAACATCTTTCAAAAGATTGTTTATGTCTTTTATAAGTGATCAAAACATTTCAAAAGCTCTTTTCAAGTTATGTTACTTTCTAGTTTAACAAAACTCCATTTTTAAAGTACAAGCATAACTTAGTAGTAAAATGAGTCTTTTCAATAACAGTTCAAGTAAAACATTAGTAAACTATAAGGGGTATAGTTTAGAGGTTCAGTTCATAGTAGATACAATACACGATAACATGAAGATCATACTAAGATACTATAACAGAACGAACATACTAAGTTGCTATAGCATGGAACTACTACAGGATCTAATTATAGCAATGAATCACTAACTCATTGTTCTAAACAAAAGGTGATAGTTAAATTGGGTATACATGATCACATAACTTTAATGTGGATTACACGACCTAGCAACTGGTTTGCGGAAGTCGTGTTTGGTTCCCAGAATCTCTTGACAAGGAGAGCGTATAGTATGGGTACTAGCCTTCACATTATGGCCTTAATAAAACAAACATGGTTTAAGGAAATCAGTACGCTAGGTTATCAATTTAAAAGACAACTGAGTACTTTCATTTTCCCATTACTTTCATAAAGTGACAGTTCCACTTGAAAGTTAATGCAAACTATTTTCGAGTCAAGATAGTTATAAACTAGGGAAAACTTACATTTTACAAACGACAATCAGAACTGTCGAGTCTAGTATGTTCAGTAGAAAGGGGCCATAATGCTAACCTTATGATTCCTTAATGTATACATCAAGGGATATATACTAATAGGATCCGACCGGTAATAGGATGTGTGCTTTCCGCTTCATTTCCTGTTCCTTGTTTGGTTGTGGGCTTAGAGCGGATTCACCCAACCTATTATCCATTCGATCTTAGTTATATATATGTTCCGTATACATTAAGTCATCATAAGGGGTACCAGTTATGGGTCAGGTCATAGGACACTAAATCAATGCACAGTTTTCGAGTACAAAACATACTTTCCAAATCATAACTTTTGTTATACAAAACTAGAAACTTACCAGTAAAGGGTTTAATCCATTTTATTAAACCAGTATAACTTAAAGGACCTTAGGTGATTAACTCTATAATACCTTAGTTTATACATCAGGGTTATATATAATTAATACCCGATAGATAGTAAGATGTGTGCCTTCCGCATCATTTCCTGTTCCTTGTTTGGTTGTGGGCTTATGGCAGATTCACACAAGTAACTATCTATTCGATATTAGATTATATATAGCTAGTATAAACTAAGTGACTATAGAAGGAAACACTGTGGTTACTATTTTATTATAAGAAATAAGAGTTTTCTTAAAGGATCTTTTCATCAAATATAAAGGAACTATTACAGTTAACTTCGTGAGTACCAAGTGAATACACCAGGGTTATATACAACGATGACCTAACAACCAATGGGATGTGTGCCATCCGCCTCATTCCCCGTTCCTTGTTTGGTTGTGGGATTAGGGCAGATACACACAATCGATTGTTTGTTTACTTTGAGTTTTATATAACTTGTATCCATTTAGTACTCATAGAAAGGATTGTATAGTCATTTTTACTTATCTTTCATCAAAGCAGGAAATATTGGATTTTCTGGAGGAACAGGCGAACTTTTCTAATCATAACTTACAATTTACTAAGTTTTCTACAACTTACTTACATCACTAAAATCTTATGAACTCACCAGCTTAATTGCTGATAAAATCTTTCAAATAACTTGTATTCTCAGGAAACTAATAGACAGGTACTCGCGCTGGGAATTCAGAAGATGGAGCAGTATAGCTTCAAGTCTTGTTTTGTTATTTGCTTATGTATTCTATGTTTTGTGAACACGCACTTTGTAAACACTTTCTTTCAAATGAAATGGTTGTTTATTACTTTGATTACTATGATGCATGTCTTGTGATACTAAACATGACGTCCTCCACCCCGAACGTTTCCGCCGTTCTGGTTTTGGGGTGTGACAAAGACTGACATTTACTTATACATATATAATATTAAACTTTTAATTCTATATGTAGTATAAGGGTGTATTTTATACTTTTAAAATACTAGGTGGTTTAATGTAATAACAAGTTGTACTTTTAATTTGATTAATCTTAAACCATATTGTAATGGATTTATTAATTCTCTCTTTTAATTAAGCTCTTAATTAATTTAATAAAACCATAAGAGTGTATATTGAACTTTTCAAAATACTAGGGTTTTAGAATTTTAATATTTCAAAATTAATACCTTTTAATTAAATTTTGTATTCTAAAACTTGAGGACAAATTTTTGAAACCTTTCAAAAATATTAGGGTTTAACTATTTAAATTTCAAAAACTAAAACCTTTGAGTTCAAATTTAAACCAAAAAACCTAAAGGGGTGTAATTTGAAACTTTTCATAATTACTAGGTCAAATATTTGAATCATAATAATCCTATAGTATCCATATTTAACCATATCCACCAATTTTGAAATGGATAACCATACCAAACATACAAATTCAGATTTTGGCAAGAAAAACAAGTTATGGTCATTATCCTCATCAAAATCTGGCCAAAAATTCAAAAATCCTGGCACCAGGTTACTGGACTTGTCGAGTCCACTATGGAACTCGTCGAGTTCATGCAACTCGTTGAGTCCATACATGGACTTGGTGAGTCAGCCTGTCAGACAACAAGATTTTCAACTGTTTGATCCTTTGGCAGTTCACTTTTGCATCTATTCAATAAAAAAACGACCTAGGCTTTGATACCACTGTTAGGTTTTGAGCATAACATCAATCCTATGGTGTACATGCAGCCCTAATTGCTTTGATCTAGGTTTTTCTATAATGAACATACAACTATGAATACCAAAGCAATAAACCCTAATCTAGCATGCTTATTTCGAAATTGACATAATAAACAAGTTAGAATGATTACCTCAACTTGTTATCTAGTAATAACAAGATCTCCTTGACCTTTGAAAGCTTAGTGCCCCAAGTGTTGCACCTCTAATGGAGTCACAAACACCACTAGCAACAAGGAAGAACAAGAGAGAGAAGAGAGGCTCAAAATCGGCTATGGAATCCTTCTAGGGTTTCTAGTGGCCTATTTTAGCATGCCCAATGGTTCCTTATATAGCTAAGATGTTAGGGTTTCAGTCAAAACCCTAATCCAGTTGCTTAGTCCTTAAGCAGCCCAAAGGATCCTTCCAGAAGGCCCTTTGGACGATTTCTATATGGACTCCCATATATAATTACTCCATTGTTTCCTTATGGATCCTAAGCCCAACTTTGTAACTATCTTATAATGATAGTATCAGTCCCCTTGATTTAATTAATCTATTTTGACCACAAAATTAATTCTAAATTAATTCTTGATCAATATTAATTAAACAATATTATTTATCTTTTAATAAATTATTCACATAATATATTAATAAATCACGATTAATCCTCTTTCTCCATAATTCATCATATCAGTTGCTAAGGTGAAGGCAACCCAAAAGGACCATGCTCATAATCGGACCAAGTACATACCAAAATAGTTATGGGCTTAGACATTTAATCAAACACTAGTATCTTTTCACATAAATATGGTTGTAGCATATCAAATGTATAAACTCATGGAATAGGTTCAGAGATTATATTTTTGATACTTTCTTTTTTGTTGTAATCGTTAGCCATGAATGCGTTTATAAAATATGGCACAAATAAGGTTGTGGGATTCAGTTGATATAACTCTCTATGAAGAGGTTGAAAAGCAAGGAAAAATAAAATGAGTGATTACTGATTATATATATATATATATATATATATATATATATATATATATATATATATATATATATATATCATTTAGTCGTGTATATGGTTTAGGCTAAAAATGAAATGAAAAGAAATTATAGATATTTCATATCATCACATTTACAAATAATAACATAGCTAGTACTTTAACGTTGTGATATATATTTTTAACAAATTAGCCTTTTCGAATAGTTTTTATAAGTTTATTTGATAATTGGATATGATTCTCTTTCTGTATTCGTTGTGCCTCTTGTGCCTCTTGACCTATTGAAAGTGATGAAAAAGAATAGTAGCTATTGAAATAGATTTTAACATATAAAATTCAAGTCCAATGATCATGAAAAGTAGTATATTAAGAAAGAATTTCTTATGTAGGATATAAAATCTAAGTTATTTTAAGTTATTGAAGTCGTATGAAGAAACTGGTACCTAACAAATGTAATCCATCACTTTTTATCATAGAATTGAATACAATCCCTTAATATGCAAACATTTTCTTAACTTTATGTCTAAAGCAGTAGAAAAGCCAATGGTGTACTACAAATAAACATTACCCAAAATGGACAAGATTTTACAAAAATAAGGCCTCAGTATAGCTCTAGACTTCTAAAGTATTTTTCCCCTAATTTTCATGTCACTAGTAGAACTCTGTACATAGAGGAAAGTGATTTCTCCCAAAAAAGAAAAAGGAAAATTTATGCAAATATAGTCTGGTTAAAAAACCATAAGTTTCTCTTAATCATTTCATTGATTAGGTGTGATAGATTCCATTTTATGCATTTTTTAGGGTAGTTTTTATTAGCATTTTGCATAATATTTTATGTCTTTCTGTGAGTTTAAATAATATTTTGCTCATTGTTATCGCTAGAATTCTCGTACTGATCATGTTTTTATGTCGTTTTCGGATATTTCGAGTGAAGTGGTACTTTGGAAGCAGCTTGGATGCATACTTGGAGTTTAATGGAGCTAAAATACCTGAGGAAGCTGGAACATGGGTTGGATTTGCTGAAACTTAAGAGTTCGCCTCCGAAACGCGTGTTTTAGGAAAAACATGATTGTGTTTTTCCCTATATGGTCGTGCTTTTGATTGTGTTTTACATTCATAATTTTTCCAAGCCAAAATTTAAGTTTTGAGACTTCGAAGACAAAACACGATCGTGTATTTCACTTTTTGTCAGATTTAGCAACGTACTTCATTAGTCGGAAATTTTGGAGGCTTCGAAGAAAAAACGATCGTGTTTTTCCCAAATAATGATCGTGTTTTCTATTTTTCGTTCCTAAAATAGTTAGCTTGCATATAAATACCTCCTATCTGTTCAGTTTAAACCCTAGACGTTCCCAGACGACGAAAAACGACTTTTAAAGGCGATTTCTACACTTTTTGATCACTTTCTGAAAATATGAAGGTTGTAGATCATCTCATTCAATCAGTTTTGTAAGATTTAGTTTATTAATGTTTCTTCTTATTTTTTTAGATCAGATTTTAGCCATGTCTGGTTAAATCCTAGATTTCAGTTATGCAAAATCAAGAATTTTCACGTAATCAGTCAGTAGACTTGGTTTTCATTGTGTGATTCTATCTATTTGTTTCAATTTTGTGCTTATTGAATGTTTGATTTTAGTTCTTTTTAGTCTGATCACCTAATTTATGATTCAATCAATCTAGTTAATCAGTTGTTGAAATCCATAATTGTTTTGATACACTAGTAATAAGTAACAAGTATCAGATTGGTTTTATGTTGTGATTTAATTTTGATAAAAACAGAAATTTCACATTTTTATGCTTCTGAGCTTGTAAGAAGTATTGAATATTGTTGAGAATTTTACAAAGATCATAATGTTGTTTTCTAACTTGATTAAGAGTTTGTTTAATTAGGTTAGTAAAAGTTAGGATTAAGTGGAGAGCTTGTTTTGGTTAATTAATTGGGTTAAAGAGAATGTACTAGAGCTTGTTAGTTGTTCTCATTACCGACTTAGATAGAACACATTTTGAATAACTAGGATTCGA
This sequence comes from Lactuca virosa, assembly GCF_052849685.1. Taxonomy (NCBI): domain Eukaryota; kingdom Viridiplantae; phylum Streptophyta; class Magnoliopsida; order Asterales; family Asteraceae; genus Lactuca; species Lactuca virosa. The sequence continues at coordinate 132,326,036 of NC_136434.1, read as the reverse complement.
ACATGCTTCACTGTGTTATCCTTTAGTGCATTCGAGCAGTGATATTTTATTTATTTAAGATGCTTGTGACATCGTTTTAACAAGGTGGCAGCCAAACCTCGAAGTAATTTTGAAACATGTGCGCCATGGTCATGAAGAGTACAACAATTATTTCCTAACAAGAAACTGTCGAATAGTAATAAAACATCAAACTAAATAGAAAAAAACTTTAATATATATATATATATATATATATATATATATATATATATATATATATATATATATATATATATATATATATCATATGGCATTTTAGTATTTTCAATTTTTCGAGGGATCAAAACCACATGCAAACATGGTCAAAATGACCATCAATCCAATAAAATTGTAGTTTGGACCAAATCTTAGAAATAATACATATCATAGGGACTATTTTTGCAGTTTTTTCTTCTCGTTATTTAAAAAGGGATTATATAACATTTCTTCTTAAATAATCCTTTATGTTTAACGTATTTTGTAATTTCATGTGTAACTGAATGTGTAATTTCTTGACATATAATCTACACACTTTCTTTAAATATTAGGATATTGACATAAAAACACAAGAAAGTGTCACGTTTGACTTTAAGTTGTCAATTAAATGTCACGTTTGAGTTTAAAATTAAATAATATATGAACTTTCTTTAAATATAGTGTAATTTCATCTTCTTTTTTTTGCATTTATTGGACCATTAAAGTAAAATTTTACATACATGTGAAACGGTTATTCGGTTATTTGGGATGACTTTGAAATTAATTTATGTTTGATTTTAGATAACAGCAATCAACATGTATAAAGATTATTCAACTTCCATCAAGATTGTTAAGATCGGGATCTTACCCAATATCGTTTTATGTTTTGCAAGAATATAATCGTAAGATCGGATCGGGATCGGATGATTCTACCATGATGAACTTATTTTCAAATTTGTTTGTAAGGTCTTGGGTGTGTAGTATATACATTATAACTTGATGTCAATTAAAATATTAATATGGAATCAACTTTAATTTTTTATAGATGAATTATAATTTTTGTTATTGCAAACTATAAAAAAAATTAGGAAGAAAACGTCTTTATTACAAAAAGAAATAAGATCATTATGATCTACAACTAAAGGCTTGAGATCATAAATGAATATCATGAATGTAACTTGTCTAATTCAAGATGATGTGATAAAGTGACGATGGTTATGAGGATATTCCAACTTGCAATGTTTAATTTCATGTTGAATAGAAGAACTTATCAGACTCTACTATATAATAAAACTATAGAGATGAGATCGGATCATATTAAGATCTTAAGAACCTAGTCGGGATCCTAAGATCTCACTATAGATCTTACTTCATATAGATCCTAATGAGATCGGGATCGTTTTTGGCTTGTAAAATCTTAAATTCGTAAGATCATCAGGATCTTACCATGACCTCTACCATCATCAACCATGACCTCTACCATCATCTCCTGCTTCAATCACAATTTAAGTACATGTTACTAGCTAAAGTAGGATAAATAATTTATATTTCCTTTTTAGCATGTCATTAATTAAGGACTTATAAGATACAACAAGAAAAATTAATGACCATTTAAACCCAAAAACAAAATTCATAATTTTTTTAATGATAATAACCTTCAAATTTTATTTTTTTTACTAATATAAAAAGAAATATCTAAGACAATTAAAAAAACGAGATAAACGTAAACATAATATTGATAATACCTAAATATGCAATGGTGGTAGTATCATCACATTTAACCCATTACTACAAAAGCCCAATTTTCCCAAATTCTCACAAAAACCCAATTTTCTAAAAGTGTCTGGGTAAACCGTAAGGCTAAGGGGAGTGGTAACACTCCTAACACCTTGTCACCTCAAATTTTTGAGTGACACCTCATTTTTAACCATTTAGCATGTAATCTTAGCATTTGGTAAGGAGTGGTAACACTCATAGCATTCCTTTTTTTTATTTTCTTTTTCTAATATAATTAAATTACTTTATTTTAATATAAAAACATTTTTTTTCACAAATTTTATTTTTTATATCACATACAATTAATATAATATAAATTATATTATTTTAAACCACATACAATTAATATAATAGAAGTTATGTTTTTTAAACCACAAACAATTTTATTTTTTGAAATTAATCAACAATGGAACGAGGTGGCAAGAGAGTGTACGTAAATTATGATAATGTTTAAAAACTTTTTTTTGTGAGAAGTTGATAGAAATTAAATTGGCAATTTAACTTTGGGTATATGGGGAATTAAAGTCAGTCAACCAATTTAAGCAAGTCAAAAGCACTCGACCAATCAAAGAGCCTCATTCATTTCTCTCTCCTTGCGCCAAACCTTTAACGAATTGCTTTGAGCGAGCCCCCTAGCGAGCACTAGGGGGTGGTATTCTCTTCTTCTTAGCGATCCTAGCGACTACTTAGCGAGCGTCCACTCCTTTTAGTCTAAAGGCGTAAATGTATCAATTATCATAACACCTTAACTAATTATTCTAAACCCAACCTGTATAATTGATCACTAATTAAAAATCCACTCCCACAGGCGACTCCAATTCATCACCAACAGCGCCACTGCCATATACTGTATCCAAGAAAACACATCTGCAACACCACCACCACCACCAACACCAACACCAACACCAACATCATCTTTTTTGTTGGCCGGAAGTCTGTGAAGATTAGGACTGCTGACAAATGAGTTTGACCCATCACGAGAAGCCTTCTTGTTCTTGATCCTGTTTTTCTCAGCCATCTGCCCCAGAAATTGGGCAACAATCGATAAAGTTCATGGATTTGGGGAGTAAAATTAATGTAGGTGCAAGCGTAGGGTATGAAATGAAAAAGACCCAGAATTGCAAGGAGCCAAATGGGTGAGTAGCGTCCATGTTCTCGCAGCATTCCCAATGCAAAGTTAATGCAATCGCAACTCCCAGGATCATAGCCATCTCCTTTGGTTTTCGGTGAGTTATCACCGTTGTTATGAGGGATGTGGCAATCATTGTGGTAAGAACAGCTGGCATGTTTTGAAATTCCCAATTCGACGACGTCGCTTTAGCACAGAGTGGTTTGACTTTCTTAACAACTTCATGTTTCTTAAGCTTTCCTGTTCCAGTCATATCTTTCAAACCGTAGGTCGAGAGACTTAAACTTGCTGTCTTTGTTGCCAAATTTGTTTCCAACATCTGAATTAAAAAGAAAAAACATATATGATTTTTTGAGTTACGTGTGCAATTTCATGTCAAAAAGATTGATAAAGTATGAAAGACTGTGAGAGGTTTAATTATAATACCTTTTGGGTGGTAAAAGTTTTGGAACCTGTCAAATTTAGCCCTCCTGCAATAAAGATTTAAAAAAAAAAAAAAAAAAAAGAATATTAGTTATATTTATACGAATAAATTAATGCTTCAACTTTTACAAATATATTATCGATTCACCAGATGAGACAAGTTTTCGCCAGTTTGAGAGATTTGATGCATGGCTCTTTGGGTATTGGACGGGCTTAACCTTGAGTTTGAACATGTTGATTTTTGGTTGAATGCACCTGAATAAAACCATGAATCATGAAGTTCAAATTTTTGCAAATTTTAATTGACCAAAATTCTAGGAAAGTATAAATCTAATAGGGAAAATAAACACTGTCATTTGTTAAAACAGAATAATATCCCATAAAGGGAAAGAAAATAAATAGGGCCTAAGTATACGTGTCTGCTAACATAACTCATTGACAAAACTGCAAAAATGGTCCATGTGGTTTCTCATTTTATGTGGCTACGGTCCAAACGTTTGAAAAGTTGCAGATTTGGTCCTTTTCAACAAGTTTTGTTGTGGTTTTAGTCCCTCATCCGTTAACTTCCTTAAAATGACAATTTTAACCCTAGGGACCATTTTCGCAGTTTTGTCTTTTACTATACTACAAGGACCATTTTTGCATACATTCTTTTTTATTTTAATGTAGTATTATATATTAATAGATATTATTTTTAATATATAATATTATATATTAATAAATATTTTTTTATTGGATTATTAATTTATTTTAGTTGATTTTTTTTAAAAAAATATGTTGGAGTAATTCTTTTTTATTGAGTTATTATATATCAATACATATAGTTTTTAATATATAATACTTATATCATAATAAATATTATATTATTGGATTATCAATTTTTTTTGTTAATTTTTGTAATTTTTAATTATTTTTTATTGTATTATTACTTATAATTTATTTTTTTCTTCATATACTAAATGTTGTTTTATTGTATTATTAATTTATTTTAGTTAATTATATATTTTTTAATTTTTTTGGCGAAGTAATTCTTTTTTATTGAATTATTATATATCAGTTCATATAGTTTTTAATATATAATATTTATATCATAATAAATATTATATTATGGGATTATTATATATTACAAAATATTATTTTATTAGATTATTAATTTCTTTTAGTTGATTCTTTTTATAATTTCTTTTTTGTTGGAGCAATTTTTTTTATTAGATTATTATATATCAACAAATATTATTTTTAATATATAATATTTACATCATAATAAATAATACATTATTGGATTATTAATTTTTGTAATTTGTTTTTTTGAATTATTAATTTGTTGAAATATTACTTTTAATATATTATTTTTTTAATATAATAAATATTATCTTATTGGATTATTATTTTATTTTTAATGTATACTATTAATTGTTTTTAATTTTATTAGTGTCACCACAAAGTCGTCGAAATACGTAAAAGTGTCGCTTATCATCGTCAAATATTGGCAGGATCACCTCCAAACACCTTCATTGGAGGTTCAATAGATACCCTACCCTATTCCACCTAGCGTTGCTGGTAGCCACCTGCGACAACCTCTTCATAATCCACTGGAACCTTCATATCCCACACAATGCGCAACAAACCCCTATAACATTTATAAGTGGTGGTGGTGACCGAGTGATGGTAATGGTATTTTCCCTATGGTTTCTCATTATAAGCTAGATGAAATGAAAGTGTTTGGCAGCAATCCTAACGATTTCAATGATGAGAGACGACGGTTTTGCGTATCCCATGACTTTATGGTGGAACCAATAAAATTAACAAGAACTATTATTATAATTAAAAATAAATTAATAATCAAATAAAATAATATTTAGTATATGAAGAAAATAATAAATTAAAAGTAATAATCCAATAAAAAATAGTTTAAAAAAAATTACAAAAATTAACTAAAAGATGATAATAATCAAATAATTTAATATTTATTATGATATAAATATTATATATTAAAAACTATATTTATTGATATATAATAATTCAATAAAAAAATAATTACTTCGACAATTGTTTTTAAAAAAAAAAGAATTAACTAAAATAAGTTAATAATCCAATAAAACAATATTTAGTATATGAAGAAAATAATAAATTAAATAATCCAATAAAAATAATTTAAATAAAAAGAATTAAAAATATTAACTAAAAGAAATTAATAATCTAATAATATATTTATTATGATATAAATATTATATATTAAAAACTATATGTATTGATATATAATAACTTAATAAAAAGAATTACTCTAACAAAAAAAAATTAAAAAAAATCAACTATAATAAATTAATAATCCAATAAAACAATATTTATTAATATATAATATTATATATTAAAAATAATATTTATTAATATATAATACTTCAATAAAATAAAAAAAAATGTATGCAAAAATGGTCCTTATGGTATGGTAAAAGACAAAACTGCGAAAATGGTCCCTGAGGGTAAAATTGTCATTTTAAAAAAGTTAACAGCCAACCAGTTAAACTTAACGGATGAAGGACCAAAACCACAATAAAACTTGTGGAAAAGGACCAAATCTGCAACTTTTCAAACGTTTGGACCATAACCACATAAAATAAGAAACCACGGGGACCATTTTTGCAATTTTGTCTAACTCATTTGAAGCAACTTTTTATTAGAAGAACATTTCATAGCCCATATACAATCCATTTAACATGGATGTAATTCAATATTTTATTTTTATTATGGTGCTCTCATTACTCATACAGTGCAACTTATTAATCCAACCATTTATATAAAAACAAATAGTTTCAACAAAAAGAAAATGTGCTTCTTAATACCTATACTATTTAGATTCAAGAAAAGCAGCATCATAGTTTATAAATCTAACAAGGAGATATGGTCTTATAACTTTTTTTCAACATTAGCAAAAAGAAGTCAAATTAGATGTTAAATGGTTCTATGCAAACTGATTTTAATTAGATTAATAATATAGTAGAATGTTGTCTTTTGGTCATTGTATTAAATTTGGTAGAATTTGCAAACAAAACTATTTTGGTTGGTTTTATGATGCTTGAATTAAATTTAATCACAAAAAGTTCAAGAAATAAGCTAAGTTTAACGTATCAATTTAATGATCATGGTTTAAAATACTTTTTGTTTATAGTTTTTGTGTTTCTTCTACAAAGTAAACGTGGGGGGAGTATATGAATGCATAAACCTAGCTTCTTACAACTTAGCCAATTAAGTCATGGTTTAAACATTAAGCAAAAAGCAAATACTCTTATAGTCTTATATATCTATATCGATTCAACTTTTTATTAATGAAGTCCTTAGGTTAAAAAGAAACAGCCACTAAATTTCATCAATTAAGAAGATGAAGGTAAAATCGAGTAATATGCGTACTTTCAAAATGCAAACAATCATCCACTATGTAAAACGAAATTAGATATATGATTTGAATCAACACCTACAACTTAATGCTATTTACTACAATTAATTTTGAAAAAGTATGATAAATTTTTGACAAACTTAGATCAATGGTGAGAAAAATTACGTACTAAAAATCAATCTAGGTTCTTACTAGAAAGTTCTCATCTACAAATTTGCTATACGTTTTAGCAATCAATTAGATAAAAACAACACATGAATTCACAATTTGATAGATATTCAATGTGTTCTAGAAAAGGTCAATCTATTTAACGTTTCTCTTTCTCTCAACCTTGAGAGTATATATATATATATATATATATATATATATATATATATATATATATAATGAATGCTTAGCAAATTATATGAGATTGCGTGAAAATGTATCTATGCTCTAACACAGAATTCATTTTAGCAAAATGTTCGGAACTTGTAATCAATAGAATACACAAACATAGCACATGCTTTAACAATTTAATACATACTCACAGTGTTCTTGAATTCGTATTAAAGCTCAGAGTCTCTCGATTTAGCTAACGCCTTCTGCTTCTGCGTCGAGAGGATAATTGAAAAGACAGCTTTGTAGAGCTTTGTAGAAATAGAACCAGAATGTGAGGCGTGTGTATTTGACGAAGGTGGTGTGTGATTGGGGAGGAGAATATTTCATTGTCAGAATGGGATTTGCTATTGTGCCCCTGAATCGAATGATGGTGTTATTTATGTATGCATCGTTACAGAAATGACCCCTCACGTTTTTCCTTTTATTCCTAAAATATTTAAATTACAAAAAATGGTCCTTCAATTATTTCTTTTTAATGATGGTGTTATTTATGTATGCATCCAAGAAGATTCTTCACTAATATCATCAATCATTGGTAAGATTTTGTATACTTAAGTGGGATTATTTCATTCTTTAGCTACATCATTCCTTATCCACATCTATTTTGTGATTTTGCTTCCTAGAACTTCTTAAGTTCGAAATCCACTCAAGAAAGCTTGCTAGGATCAAAAATCTTCTTCCACTTCTTCTTCAAACCGTGAACAACTAAGCAAGGTGAGTTCATACCCCCCTTGTTTTCGGTTATTACTTGTTTTTGGGGGAGAATACAAGTGTTATGTGTAGATCTATGTAGATATGCATGTTATGTGTGATTTTCTTGGATTATGTTGTGATTGTGTGATAAACTCGATGGATCCATGAAACTTCAACAAAAATATGTGAGATTCATAAACCAAAAACACTCTATACATCATACTACAAAGTTAAAAGTGTTATAAATGCCTAAGTTGTGAAAAACTAAACAAAATCTTGTATAAGGATCATTTGTGACAAATAAACAAAAGTTTGGGGTCAAGAGTGACACCTACAGTTTTATAGGGGCTAAAAGGGTATTATTAGCTTAAAAATGAGTTTTTATAACAACCATATCTTTCTAAGGGTCAAAAGTGTAAAATTGGCATTTTGGGCCTTAATGTGGGCCTCATGGCTTATTGGGCCCAAATTGCAAAAATATCAATTTTTAGGGATTTAAATGTTATTTAATCAAAACTTCAGCAAAAAATGAGAATAAACGAGATTAGGGGCTGAAAATGACACTATCTCAAGATTTGGACCAAAAAGGTTAATTTTATAAAAATTGGGCCGAAAATGTTATTTTATGCAAATAAGGGCCAAAATTGTAATTTTCTGCAAAAACGGACTGAAAATGTCATTACATGTATTTTTGGGCCAAACCCGTCAATCACTAAACATTTGGGGCGAAAATATAAATTTTTATAAATTTATGGACTAAAATGTTATTTTAATTTAAAATAGACCAAAATGACATTTTATGTAAAAATAAGCCTTTAAATGTTCAAATTAGTTCATAAGGAACCTAAAGGGTAATTTTTAATAAATATGGGTTCAAATCATAGAATTTTGACGCATCAAACTAAAAAAATATCATTATAACAAAACATTGGACTTCTTTTATAACTTTGTTTTTAAAGTACAAGCATAGCTTAGTAGATAAATGAGTCTTTTCAATAACAGTCCGAATAGAACATTAGTAAGCTATAAAAGGTATAGTTTAGGAGAATACTTTTCATTACTTCTAGTACAATGAAGTACAGAAACAAACAATACCATACAGAGAGAACATACATACATGCTAGACAGGGAGAGAACACACAATACAGCTAGTACATACATATACTAGAACATTACTACAGTTATGTGAGCCACGTAACGGGGCATGGCACTACCTGTCATGACCGTTTTGTATCCAGAATCTCCTTAAGTGGGGAGCGTATGAGTTTGTGTATAGATCTATACTGGATTGACTATCCTACACCTCGCTGCTCGCTACAGTGGGACTTGCAAGTCTACAGGTGCCAAACGTCATTTCTTCCGACATCTTACATTGTCGCGTTCTATAGTCGGTAGCAGGGTACAGGCCGATCACATGGTACCTTAAATAACAATTGGTTTAAGGTAGTTAGTACAGCAGTAGTTACTTAATACAACACTACAGTACTATTTCATTTTCCCACTTCTTTCATAAAGTGACAGTACCACTTGAAAGTCAAACTCAAACTATTTTCGAGTCAAGATAGTTATAAACTAGGGAAAATATACATTTTTACAATCGACAAACGGAACAGTCGAGTCTAACACGTAACAGAAGATACCTTGGTAGAAGGCTACGTTTAAAAGAAATGACCATAATGCTAGTCTTATGATTCCTTAATGTATACAACACAGGATATATATATACCAATATAGTCCGACAGGTAATAGGATGTGTGCTCTCCGCTTCATTTCCTGTTCCTTGTTTGGTTGTGGGCTTGGAACGAATTCACCCAATCTATTTTCTACCCGATTCTATATATATGTATGCTTAGTATACATTAAGTCATCATAAGGGTACCAGGTATGGGTCAGGTTATAGGACACTGAGTCAAAGCACAGTTTTTCTAGTACAAAACATACTTTCAGTACTTTTGGTATACAAAACTAGAAACTTCCCAGTAAAGGGTTTAATCCATTTTATTAAACCAGTTCAAATTAAAAGACCTTAGGTGAGTAACTCTATAATACCTTAGTTTATACATCATGTTTATATATAAAACTAATACCCAGTAGGTAGTTGGATGTGTGCTTTCCGCCTTACTTCCTGTTCCTTGTTTGGTTGTGGGCTTAGGGCAGATTCACTCAATTAATTTTCTATCCGATATTAGATTATATATATCAGTATAAACTAAGCTATTATAAAAGTAGTCACTGTGGTCACCATTTTATTATAAGAAATAAGGGTTTTCTTAAAGAACTTTTCATTAGATACAAAGGAACCATCACAACTAACTCCATGAGTAACAAGTGAATACACCAGGGTTATATATGACGACGATCTAACAAACAATGGGATGTGTGCTATCCGCCTTAATTTCTGTTCCTCGTTTGGTTGTGAGCTTGAGGCAGATGCGCACAATCGATTGTTTGTTTACTCTGAGTCCCATATAACTTGTACCCACTTAGTACCCATAGAAAGGGCTGTAGTGTCATTTTACTTAAACTTCCATCAAAATAGGAAATATAGGATTTTCTAGAGGAACAGGCGAGCTTTTCAAAACAGAACTTACAACTTACAACATTTTACAACTACATGTTACATTTACATATTTAACAACACTTGACAACTTACTTACATCTCTAAACTCTTATGAACTCACCAACTTAATTGCTGATCAACTCTTTCAAATAACTTGTATTCTCAGGAGACTATTAGACAGGTGCTCGTGCTGGGAATTCAGAAGATGAAGCGTTATAGCTTCAAGTCTTGTTTTGTTATTTGTGTATGAATTCTACGTTTTATGAACACACACATTGTAAACACTTTCTTTCGAAATGAAATGGTTGTTCATTACTTTCTTACCATATACATATCTTGTGATACTAAACATGACGTCCTCCACCCCCGAACGATTCCGCCGTTCCGGTTTTAGGGGTGTGACAGATTGGTATCAGAGCATTGTTTATAGTGAACTAAGTATATCAACCGATAAAAGATATACAACTATAAATACAATGGGGCTTAAGTGCTCTGGATAATGATATATTTTTAGAGTATAACTACAAGTTGTAAAAATATACCTACTTGCTTATACATGTACATAATAGAACTAGTGTCACGAGGAGAACATAACTAAAAGTATTTAAAGGTTGGGCACTGTCGTCAACCTGAACAGTTATGTAATCATAGCTAGGATCAATATAGCCTGATCAACTATATTCATTCGAGATGTGACCGACATGTGTTTGGGAATGATGTGGTGTTGCAACAGTGTTAAAACTTACCTGAACACCAGAACAAGTACATCCAAAGTTAGAATACTATAGGAGTATTTTAGTCCATATAAATAACTTAAGTGATAACCTAAAAAGACCCTTACGGATAAGTCTATAATCTTGCAAGGCATATTCCTAAAGTTTTATATATAATCAAGATCTTATAGACTTAGAATCTGTGGTCTACGCTTCGCTATCCATTCCTCTTAAGGGTGTAGTGTTGGAGTGGATCACTTATTCGAAGGTATATTTAATCTTCAATTATATACAAACTTGTGTACCTTGTGCAATTATAGGAGGACTCCGTAAGGATCACCCCATAAAGTTACCTTAAAGCTCATAGATTCTTCAGTTACTTTCATTCTCGCACGACAAACCCAGATAGATGTAACCACTTCCTCATAGTAGACAACAGAAGAGTCCAGGAGGAACAATAACAAGTTCATGAGAAGTTTTCAAAGAGGGATCAACCGAAGTAACTAAAACGTCTTACACGTCATACTAATAAATAATAGTCTGGTTAATTTAATGAGCAAGTGGAAACACTGCTCACATTATTTGTTAAGATTATTTTCTTACATGCAGCTGGTAACAGTTATTCAGGAAACAGATATTCATTCGAGGATAGTTATTTCAAAATTCATAGAGTTTATTAGGTATAGACTCTTTTAATGGATTGTTTCTAGAACCCTGTGGAAGTCAGGACCCGATACATCCGGAACTAGGATAACCTTGTCTTTTCAGCTTTCGGCTTGTGTCCATTACTTTAGACTTATTCTGTCTCATCTTTGTGTTCTTTTAGCAAAGATGCCTCCTCGCAGATCTATCAGACGCACTACTCCGATAACCCCAATACCGCCTCCTTCGTAAATCGATATGGCAGCTATAAACGCTGCAGTGGTTGTGGCTGTGGCAACAGCCATGGCTCAATATCACTCCATCAGTACCAGTGGAGGGGGAACGCCTACTGATTCTACTCGAGGTGAGGTCCTCGTGCGCTCGAGAGAGTTCTCCTACAAGGACTTCACCAAATGCCAGCCATTGTCCTTTGATGGGACTGAAGGAGTCATTGCCCTCATGCAATGGTTCGAGAAAACAGAGTCGATATTCGAAATCTGTTTATGCCCAGAAGGAAGCCAGGTGAAGTTTGCTACCTGCACCTTCTCTGGCAAGGCCCTAACATGGTGGAACAACCATGTTAAGTCACTGACCCTATCAGTGGCTAATTCAATAGGCTGGGAAAACCTAAAAGAGTTAATGCGGGAGGAATACTGCCCGTTAGGCGAAATTCAAAAACTGGAACAAGAGCTGTGGGATCTCACTATGGTCGGCTCAGACATAGTGACCTACACTGACCGGTTCAGCGAACTAGCAGCTCTATGCCCCGGGATGATTACCTCGGAGAGCAAAAAGATAGAAAGATACATTTGGGGTCTGACTGCTCCGACCCAAGGAAATGTGTTGTCTTCTAACCCAACTACATTCGATAGTGCTAAACGCCTGACACAGCGACTCATCGACCATGGAGGCCGCCATGGTGTAAAAGTCCCTATTCCCGAGCCATCGAGGGACGAGGACTGTAATCAGGAGTCGGGGAACAAGAGGAAGAAGAAGCGAACAACACAAGACACCCCACAAGAGCAACGAGCGAGTACTATGTACGCCGCTACGACGCCTACTGCTCCAGCACCTGCCAGTCGATATGCTGGGAACCTTCCGAAGTGTGGGAAGTGCAACTTTCACCACACCGGAGTGTGCCGGGAAATGCAGTGTCTGAACTGCCACAGAAAGGGACACAGTCCGTTTCTGCAAGGCACCAGCTCGACCGATCTCCCAAGTCCACGGAGCTGAAGAAAACCAAGCCTGCTATGGCTGTGGTGAGACTAGACATTTTCAGAGGGACTGCCCGATAAAAAGGAACTCAGGCGCGGATGGACGCATTCTGATGATCACCGCAGGAGAATCCGCCCCAGAGTCGTCGACGAGTAGCGGTACGTTTTCGAAATAGTAAATACTTTTAAAATTTATTTATATTCATATAAGATTAAAATTTTGGGGATAACACTTAAAAGTAACTATAACAACTCACATGTTGAAATAGGCCACAGCATTCAAGAGAACTAAAAGATCCCTTAGAGAAGCTATTATGGCTTACCATATACATCAGGGTTGTGCGCAACTAAGATGTTGCAGACTAAGAGTGAGTGACTCCGCTTAGATCCTCATCCCTTAATTGGTTGAGGGATTTGAGGCAGAGTTACTCAGTCGACCGCCTGATTCATCTTAAATATTCATAACTTTATATGGCAGGCGATGGTAGTGGTACCAACGAGGATTATGATATAAAGTATCCCCACCAGTTAGTAGAGCACTTTTGTTCGTATGTATGCACACATAGCGGTACGATACGTAGGAGTGTTAACTTCAAAGAGAAAACAGGAAACACGGGAATAGTTACAAAGAGTACATTGTCGGACATACTAGGAGTATAATATCGATCATACAAAGGATACATCATCGTATATCAGACGTTTCTTTCATTTGACCAAAACTTAGTTCGGTAAAGAGTCTGTTGCTTTCAGTCGTCATGAGTTGGCGTGGTCCTCATAATACTAAGTTCATATGTATCTATCGCCTCGATCGGCAAGTTCTCGAAAATTTCGTCTTTCGTATCGAAAGTCCGACCTAAACCTAAATTTTATCTTTCGTATTCTAAAACCCGAAGTACTCGTACGAAGAGTACTTTGTCCTCCGAAGCCTTATCGTCAGATACCCGCAGACCGTCACGAAATACCGCTCGTCCAGCAGACCAAGTTCGAGCACAGAGGCTAAGGACGAATACAGCCCACCTATTACTATTCAGTGTATACATTAGTATGTGTGTTTCCGCCCTATCTCCTGTTCCTTGTTTGGTTGTGGACCTGGGGCAGATTCACACATCCGACCGTCTTACTAACCTTAATTATATACGACTTGTATACACGAGGTAATGATAGATGGACCAAGTACGAATCCTATCATGAACAAGAAGGGCAAAGTTGCCAAGTCTACGAGTGGGTATTCTGCCAATCAGAAGAGCGCAACCCCATTAGTAATGCTAAGAAAGCTAATTTCGGGACGAAATTCCTTCTAACGGGGGGATGATGTGACAACCCAAAATTTCTATTCTGTACAACCATTCAACTCAATAGAAGTCAGAACAGTTTCTATTAACTTTCAAACTTTTTGGAATAAGTTTTAGTGTTTTAAAGATAGTACTTCGGGAGATATCAGGAGAGGGGATGCCCTAGGGTTTATTATGCAACAATAATGTCCCAAAACTCTAAGAGTTTGGAGTTTACGGCCTAAACAAAGGTGTTTACGGCCGTAAACCCAAAAAGGGGGTATAAATATGACACTTAGTCATTATTTACCACTTTTTCACATTTTCAAGATCCAAACTCAAATCCTCTCAAGTATCATCCAACTTTTCTTCTTGATCTTCAACTTTGTAAGTGTTTCTATCCCTAAAAAGTTGATATCTTACTTAATCTAGTGATCTTACATGATTACATCCGTGAAATCATTCCAAAAGTGTAGATCTTCAAGTTTCACCAAGAACACCAAGAACACACACTAGTGTTCTTGGACTTTTAGCACCTTTTCAAGCTTCTACCTAGTAAGTACTCTTACCCTAGTGTATTATAAGACTTGTTACACTTCTAATCATCAAGAAAACACCAAGGAAACACTAGATCAAAGGTGTTTACGGTCCAAGATGTTCTTGGACCGTAAACCCTAACAAAGGGGCCAAAGTGTGCCCTAGTCCCCTACAAAGCCTCAGAAACTAGTCTAGATACCATCCTTGATGTGCTAGGGTCTTGAAACATCAAAATGACCATAAACCATTTGGGTTTACGGCCGTAAACCCAAAGACAAATGGTCTAAGGACCGTAAACTCCACAAAGGAGTGAAATGGTGCCCTAATCTCTTCCAAAGGCTTAGACTTGAAGTAGGAATGCTTCTTAGGACTTGTAAAGCTTCAAAACTCAGCATGGTAAAAGTACCATGAGTTTACGGCCGTAAACTCATGGGTTTACGACCGTAAACTCAATGAGTTATGGTCACAAAACCGTAAACTCCAAGGGAGTTTACCGTTGAACCCTAAACTCAATAGCAATGTCCTACCGCCCTTAGATGCAATCCTTAGTACTTATAACACTTGAATCAAGGTGTTTCCTAGTCCCGGAAGGTGTTTCCCTTCATATAGTTGTTTATAAACACTATATTCATGTCAATATGTGTCCTTATATGTCATTTAGGACTTATTGTGTCTCGGGACTTCATTCGTGGAACTTCTCATCCTTACACACATACCCGATTGAATCACCCACATCAGGTGAGTTCATACCCCGTAATGAATCTTTTAACTGTTTTAACTGTTTTAAGGGGGGGAATACAAGTTGAACACAATGATAATTGTGTAAATGTTTGTTATAAACATCTTTCAAAATGTTACTTATGTCATTTATAAGTTGTCAAAACATTTCAAAACTCTTTTAAAGTTATGTTACTTTATAGTTAGACAAAACTTTGTTTTTAAAGTACAAGCATAGCTTAGTAGATAAATGAGTCTTTTCAATAACAGTCCGAATAGAACATTAGTAAGCTATAAAAGGTATAGTTTAGGAGAATACTTTTCATTACTTCTAGTACAATGAAGTACAGAAACAAACAATACCATACAGAGAGAACATACATACATGCTAGACAGGGAGAGAACACACAATACAGCTAGTACATACATATACTAGAACATTACTACAGTTATGTGAGCCACGTAACGGGGCATGGCACTACCTGTCATGACCGTTTTGTATCCAGAATCTCCTTAAGTGGGGAGCGTATGAGTTTGTGTATAGATCTATACTGGATTGACTATCCTACACCTCGCTGCTCGCTACAGTGGGACTTGCAAGTCTACAGGTGCCAAACGTCATTTCTTCCGACATCTTACATTGTCGCGTTCTATAGTCGGTAGCAGGGTACAGGCCGATCACATGGTACCTTAAATAACAATTGGTTTAAGGTAGTTAGTACAGCAGTAGTTACTTAATACAACACTACAGTACTATTTCATTTTCCCACTTCTTTCATAAAGTGACAGTACCACTTGAAAGTCAAACTCAAACTATTTTCGAGTCAAGATAGTTATAAACTAGGGAAAATATACATTTTTACAATCGACAAACGGAACAGTCGAGTCTAACACGTAACAGAAGATACCTTGGTAGAAGGCTACGTTTAAAAGAAATGACCATAATGCTAGTCTTATGATTCCTTAATGTATACAACACAGGATATATATATACCAATAGAGTCCGACAGGTAATAGGATGTGTGCTCTCCGCTTCATTTCCTGTTCCTTGTTTGGTTGTGGTCTTGGAACGAATTCACCTAATCTATTTTCTACCCGATTCTATATATATATGTATGCTTAGTATACATTAAGTCATCATAAGGGTACCATGTATGGGTCAGGTTATAGGACACTGAGTCAAAGCACAGTTTTTCTAGTACAAAACATACTTTCAGTACTTTTGGTATACAAAACTAGAAACTTCCCAGTAAAGGGTTTAATCCATTTTATTAAACCAGTTCAAATTAAAAGACCTTAGGTGAGTAACTCTATAATACCTTAGTTTATACATCATGTTTATATATAAAACTAATACCCAGTAGGTAGTTGGATGTGTGCTTTCCGCCTTACTTACTGTTCCTTGTTTGGTTGTGGGCTTAGGGCAGATTCACTCAATTAACTTTCTATCCGATATTAGATTATATATATCAGTATAAACTAAGCTATTATAAAAGTAGTCACTGTGGTCACCATTTTATTATAAGAAATAAGGGTTTTCTTAAAGAACTTTTCATTAGATACAAAGGAACCATCACAACTAACTCCATGAGTAACAAGTGAATACACCAGGGTTATATATGACGACGATCTAACAAACAATGGGATGTGTGCTATCCGCCTTAATTTCTGTTCCTTGTTTGGTTGTGAGCTTGAGGCAGATGCGCACAATCGATTGTTTGTTTACTCTGAGTCCCATATAACTTGTACCCACTTAGTACCCATAGAAAGGGCTGTAGTGTCATTTTACTTAAACTTCCATCAAAATAGGAAATATAGGATTTTCTAGAGGAACAGGCGAGCTTTTCAAAACAGAACTTACAACTTACAACATTTTACAACTACATGTTACATTTACATATTTAACAACACTTTACAACTTACTTACATCACTAAACTCTTATGAACTCACCAACTTAATTGCTGATCAACTCTTTCAAATAACTTGTATTCTCAGGAGACTATTAGACAGGTGCTCGTGCTGGGAATTCAGAAGATGAAGCGTTATAGCTTCAAGTCTTGTTTTGTTATTTGTGTATGAATTCTACGTTTTGTGAACACACAAATTGTAAACACTTTCTTTCGAAATGAAATGGTTGTTCATTACTTGCTTACCATATACATATCTTGTGATACTAAACATGACGTCCTCCACCCCCGAACGATTCCGCCGTTCCGGTTTTGGGGGTGTGACACTCACCAACATTATATATGTTGACCGTTTTCAAAATAACTTGTATTCTCAGGTAATCGTTAAGCAGAAGGACTTTCAAGTGTGTATGGATTTATTTTGTGTAACATCACTCATCGTACTATTAACACTTTGGATTTATGTAACCTATGACAATGTACTTGATGTGAACAATACCAGCTGTAATATGTAATGTTTGGTGATGAATGTGTTATGTTTCATGTATATTCATTGTGATGATATTTCAGTTGATAGTCACACGAGACCTCGGACGTTTCCGCCGTCTGGTTCGGGGGTGTGACACAAAAGAAAATAGAATTAAAATAAACTTAATTCTTCATGCATCATTATATTTTTGATTGTGGGATCGTGTCGTACACTTGAAAGAAGATGTGAAATTCTTTAATGGAAGTTGATATTTCCACATGGTATTTTTTATCCTTCCCCTTAATTTAATTTTGTGTTCCCCTTTTATGCCTCTCAATTTAGTTACCAAAAATATGAAGAGAGATAATAATTAAAGAACATCAAAGGTTGATTTTATCCATCCACATGTTTTTTATCCCTCTTTATCTCTAATTTACTAGAAATAATATTCAAGGATAGAAAGTGTACATTAAAAAAAAAAGGGAAAATGACTATGGAGGGTAACTAACTGTTGAGTTTGTTTTTATTTGGTCACTTTTTTTTTCATACCTAATATACCATCGAACTTGTTGTTTGTGTTCACCATAACCCTTTTGACTGGCTATCACATGTGATAGTCGGTCAAAGGGTTATGGTAAACACAAACAACAAGTTCGATGGTATATTGGGTACAAAAAAGGACCAAATGAGAACAAGCTCAACAGTTGGTTACCCTCCTTAGTCATTTTCCCCAAAAAGTTAGGCCTTGTTTGATACCCGTCTGACTCGGTCTGGGTCAGCGATTTTGGCTGACTCGGTCAGACGATCGTGTTTGATACCTGCTGAGTGGGTCAGAATGTCTGGCCTAAATCACTTACTCAGTCAGCTTACAACATGTTGCTGGCTGGAATAAAAGACTCTCCTGCCCTCTTCTTTCTTCTTCCCTCTCGACCTAAAAGAAATACGCAGCAACAAAAAAAAAATCATCGCTATCCTGCTTCTCCACAACCACCGACGCCTCCTCCTCCTCCTCCCAAGATCGGCGCTGTTTTTCCTTCACTCCGACCTCCGCCTTCTCCGGCCAGAGCCTCCGCCTTCTCCGGCCAGAGCTGCGTCAACAAAGGTAAGCAACCTCTCTTTCTTTCGTCTTTTTTTAACAAGTAGATCGAATGGCTGTTCTTCCGTGTTTGTTTATAATGTAAGAAATTAGAATCTGTTTCTTGTATGAGTTATGAAAATCTGAATCAGAATATATATATATTTTTAGTTTTGGTTCCAATTTACCCTCTGTTTTGACTTCCTAAACTCAGAACTACATTCTCACTACAAATGGTTAATGCACTTGAAACTTTCCCACTTTCTTATGAGATGCATATAGCTGGTTTTCTTGTGCTTTGGGTATATTACCTGGGATTAATTGAGTTCTATTATTGCAGATCCTTATCATGTTGATGATGATTAAGCTTCTAACAAAATAGATGAAATGGTGGCTGATGATGAATGGAATGGATTTTGTATAATGCTATTATGTGGTTATTTTTGGTATAGCTTTATTGTAATTGCTTGACTTTATATTTATACAATCTTATTTCATTCTAATTTATAAATACTTTATTAAATCTAAATTTTCAATGTTCTAATCAAGAATCAAATTTATTGTTATGAACTTATGATACTTGAATTCATGTGGGATGTTGGTGATCTTTGCTCATACACACATACATACATACCAGGTGTTAAATGAAGATGAAGGCTATGATTTTGGAGGCTGATATGGAGATAAGGGTAAAATGGTCATTTTTCATCAGTCAGCCCATTAGTCAGATGTACAATCAAACAACATGATTTCTTACCCACTCATGATTTCTTACCCAGTTAGACCTTTTCCAGTCAGCACTTTCTCAGCCAGTAACTATCAAACGGGACCTTAAATGAAATTAAAGCTGCAAAAGTATCAAAAACTGCAACCTTCTTAGGCCATAACGTACATGAAGAGCGTTTCGGAGGGGTAGTTTCGTCAAAACATGGTCTATGCTATGCTTACTGTGGTTAGTTGTCAACATCTCGCTGCAAAAGGATATGACTGTGTATGAGAGGTATCTTGATCAACATAAACATTTAACTTAAGGTATATTACAGTGATGTGTCTACAAAAGCTGCATGATCTTGTACATATTGGTGTTGTGTCTTATCCCATGAATTCGATCTTAAAGCCAAGTAAAACTCAAAAATCACAGCACTTTTGATTTCACTCGTTTGTAGACTTGTCCAAAATCCATGCTATGATAAATCATTTTATTGGAAATGTAATGTAGTCATGAAATGCACCAGCTCAATCAAGATTCTCCTAATAAATATTCTAGTGCATTACAAAGTTGTATATGTATGAATAATGTTCTTTCGTGGGTTATGTTTTGAAGAGAAGCAAGAATGAATCTCATAAAGTCATTAATATGAGTAGGAGATGACGTGAGATTTTCTGTAAATGAGTAAAGGGAAAATGACTCAGGAAGGTAACCAACTGTTGAGTTTGTTCTCATTTGGTCGCTTTCCTTTTTTTGTACCCAAAATACAATCGAAGTTGTTGTTTGTGTTCACCATAGCCCTTTGACCGACTATTACAAATGATAGTCGGTCAAAAGGGTTACAGTGAACACAAAAAAAAAGTTTGATGGTATATTGGGTACAAAAAAAAGGAAAGAGACCAAATGAGAACAAACTCAACAATTAGTTACACCCCATAGACATCCCCCCCCCCCCCCCCCCCCCCCGAAAAAAAAAGTTAAATGAAGATTTAAAAAGCAGATTGTTAATATTCTTTTGTTGGGTTGATAAATATGTATCATGGAAAAATCTTAAATAGAAACCTTCTATATTTTTGTTAACATAAAAAAAAATCTTAAGGCTAAATTTCCATGTTTATATTTGTGTTGCTAATTCTACGATTTATACACTTGAAGAATTGCAAAGGTGATAAGATAGATGACACACATGCATGGCAATGGTGCCGGTCCGAATGCTAAGGCCAAGCTTTTGGCATGTGAAAAATGTATTCTATAACACGAACACCTCTCTCATACTCCTTAAAATTATATACTCGGGTAGGGGAACATTGTCTTTACCAGTAAAACGATCACTTCTGTCCACTGCGAAACACGAGTTATCCCCTACATTTACCCACATTACTTCCACAATACATTGTCTTTACCAGTAAAACGATCACTTCTGTCCACTGCGAAACACGAGTTATCCCCTAGTTTAATATATATATATATATATATATATATATATATATATATATATATATATTCTATGTCAATAAAATTAATTTAATACACAAAATTATGGCATACAAAATAAGAGTTATATTAACTTATTCAACGGAACACAAACACCATAACTAAAAGAGAGAATAATTAACAAATAGATTTTGACCAACTATTAATGAAAACGATAACAAAAGAATTATATTTTTAATATAAATCTTGTACAACCAATTTACTATAGATATTTTAAAAAGATTAAACTAAAAATTATGAATTATATTTATATCAACAAACTGATTAAATATAAATGTAATATAATACCGTCATTATTATTTAATCTTTTTAAAATAATATAATTATAATTTTCCGGTGACTGATCTAGAAATCTTGTTTGTATGTAGTGTTGGTTATTTTCATAACCAAAACATAAAACGTGGAAGCTTTAGATCTTAATCTCGAATATGTCAAAAGAAATCTTTAAACCTGAAAGAACGAGTACATACCCGATTTCATTATGATCTTCAGATCTGAAGAACTAGGGTTGGATTTTCCAGTTGATCTCAAGAGCACTTTCTAAATCCCACAGCAAACCCTAAAACGAATTTCTTGTATATTTTCGTGTATATTGTAAATCTGCCTCTCATCACGTATTTATATAGATGAAGATATAACCGAATGTGAGAGATATTAGGGATTTAGGAGATCTTGAGTCAAACCGGGAACTCAACCCATAAGATAAACATGGTAAGTGTATATCTTTATTTATTAATAAAATCGGTCCATCAAGAATTTTATATAATTTCCAGTGGGAGATTGTTAGATATTTTGGTTTTAAGTGTATATCTTTATTTATTAAACATGATGTGTGGTTTTAAAATCTAAATATATTTCCAACGAGTTCCTCTTTAGATTGAAGTGAGATCAAACTTCAAATAAGTGCAACTAATAATGGAGTTAACCAAATTCTTAATTCTGTACAGAAAAACATAATTGTTGTTAAACAAAACATAAAGCACCATAAAACTCCCACTAAAACCAAATATCACACCAACGTGTGTAGTATGCTCATGAAAGACCTAGGGAGATAATCCCTTTATGAGCGGATCCGGTTTCTTGGAGTTTGTTCATATGTGCTATATATATTCCATTTTGCACTATTGTGTTAACAGGAGAAAATTTGATGTCAATATGTTTGACTTAATAGAACTTCTGTTGTTGGAATATAACATTGCTGACTTATTATCACATTTTAGTGGTCTTTCAATACCAATAATGTGTAGCCTCGTGACAAATTTCAGCAACTATATTCCACGCTACAAATTATTCTGTCATTATGGAAGAAGCTACTGAAGTCTATTCTATGAAATGACTCATCATGCTAAAATGTAAAAATATCCCGATATGGATCAGTAACCATTTTGGCATCTAATAAAATTAGATTCTTAATAAAAAATGATTTAAAAAACATTTGAATTTCCTATAATTGAGCATATAACCTTTTGTTATATATAGATATCTCAAAATCCATTTGGTTACTTTCTTAGGATCCAAACTTGAGTTGCGTAGATATCTGCCCAAAACCAGAAAGTAAAATTTACTCCCACTTAATTTGTGATACACAAAATCATTTATTGTATTTACCTCAAAACCAAAAGAAATAAAAAAAATTGATGAAAAATGTGGTACCACACATAGGATATCCAAAGTTAAGGTTGTTGAGTTTGTGTATTCAGAATAGGAGATTGAATAACATTGTCGATCACTAATTCATAATCTGCATACTATCGAAAACAATAATAGGAATCAAGATTGATTCCTCCTTAAGGACAATGTTTTAACATTGTTTCTCCCCTAAACTCAACATCCTCAAAGAATGTTGATCTATCCAAAATGCAAGGTCAATATCCATGCAATTGAAAACTAACATAATGCCCTCATTCCATTCCATAAAGTTAATCTCATTGAGCACATGAATCATAACTGTGATCAATGTTAGCAGATATAATACCATAATTCAAATTTGTTGTTTTGAGAACATCAGCAAATCTATTTTTAAGCTCATTAATCCATAAACCGTAATCAATAAATTCAGTTTATGACATCTTTACAAGGTATCAACACAACATTAGTATCAAGTCCGTGGACAATAATACTAACTTGCAAGAGATATCCTTGTTTTAGATATAAACATTGACAATAAATCATGTCAATTAACAAGTCCCTCTTTGGATTGACTTATTGATCACATGAAACTAAAAAAAAATTGTCACATGTTTATCACTACATATATGTTTATTCAGCCAAATATTAGTTTACCTTTGGGTCGGCTAATACCCGCATTAATAAACAAATAAACTATAAATTTTGATAATAATAATTGACAATATATCATGTCAATTAATAAGTCATTTGGATTGACTTATTAATGACACATAACCTAAAAATTGTCGCATATTTATCATCAAACATGTGTTTATCCGGCAAAATATTAACATACCTTTGGGTCGATTAATATCCGCATTAACAAACACATAAACCATAAAATTTAATAATATATGTTGACAATAAATCATGCCAATTAATAAGACTCTATTTGGATTGACTTATTAATGACATGCAACCTTAAAAATTGTCGCGTGTTTATTATTATATATGTGTTTATTCGGCAAAATAT
The DNA here is from genome assembly GCF_052849685.1 of Lactuca virosa. Classification (NCBI taxonomy): domain Eukaryota; kingdom Viridiplantae; phylum Streptophyta; class Magnoliopsida; order Asterales; family Asteraceae; genus Lactuca; species Lactuca virosa. The sequence continues at coordinate 132,302,299 of NC_136434.1, read as the reverse complement.
CAACCTACCTTTGGGTCGATTGATATCCGCATTAATAAACACATAAACCATAATATCATCACTGAATTTATTGATAACAAAAATAGTAATAATAATAATAATAATAACAAAAATATGAAAATGATTTCACATATCAAAAAATGGTTCTTTAATTAAATTGCATAAACACTAATAGTATTAAAATGTAAACACATCGAGGGGACGAATGATTGAAAAATACATCAAATGATGATAGATTTTGTAAACACTCTCTTCTGCCACCCAAAACAAAAGATTAATAGAATCAAAGGGGAATAACACCCAAAACAAAAGATTAATAGAATCAAAGGGGAATAACACCGTTGAATACCCACATAATTAAATAGGAATTAATAAAGGCCCAAACAGTTCAAAAAGACTATCATGAAATTTGAAACAAAAAGACTATCATGAAATTTGAAACAAAAAGACTATGCGAGTTTAATACTTTTATATCCAAATTTAAACTACCATATATTTTAAGTTACAAAACATTTATACAAAAGTTTAATATCCTTTGATCACGTGAATATCCTTACTCGATCTTGATAACAAAATTGTAATAAAAAATGCTTTATAAATATAAAGATATTAACAAAAGCCTTTATTTATTTGGTACGTATTTCAACTGCTTATCTTAAATGATGGCAAATATCAATATTATCAAATATATTGATTTTATAACTTCTGCAAATATCACAGCCATAAATAACATAATGGTGGTTTTATATAAACATAAAACATGCTAAGATAAAACTTAAACGAAAATACATTGCCGTCACAAAAAAAAATTCTGATTACTCTCGTTGCAAGATATTGATTTGCAAATTTTCTCAAACTTAATCTTAACACGCATAAAACAATTTAGCATTAAACCTTTAATGGTCATTTTATGACAAAAGGTTTGAAGACAATCAAATAAAGTGTATGTGGGGTTGGAAAATGTTGTCAAATATATATATATCCACATTCACGCAAGATAGATCCGGCAAGAACAATACGATCGACTAAACACATACATACTGGTATGTTTTAGATGGAAGGTAAGATCCAAAACAAACCCAAAAAATTTACAGATCTTAAACAAATCAAATATATATTCTAGTACCAAATTCGAGTAGGCTCTAATACCAATTGTTGGTTATTTTCATAACCAAAACATAAAACGCGGAAACTTTAGATCTTAATCTCGAATATATCAAAAGAAATCTTTAAACCTGAAAGAACGAGTACATACCTGATTTCATTATGATCTTCGGATCTGAAGATCTAGGGTTGAATTTTCCAGTTGATCTCAAGAGCACTCTCTAAATCCCACAGCAAACCCTAAAACGAATTTCTTGTATATTTTCGTGTATATTGTAAATCTGCTTCTCATCACGTATTTATATAGATGAAGATATAACCGAATGTGAGAGATATTAGAGATTTAGGAGATCTTGAGTCAAACCGGGAACTCAACCCATAATATAAACATGGTAAGTGTATATATTTATTTATTAATAAAATCGGTCTATCAACAATTTTATATAATTTCCATAATAATATAAAATTAATAATAACATTATTTATATACATTTATTAGTGGTCCCAAATATCTAACATGTAACACTAACGATCAGTTATATGATCGTATCGGATCAAAATGGTCAAAACAATCATGTCAGTCGTAATCGTCTACTTTTTTCATTCCAATATCAAGAAACATGATCAACAGTTTAACAAATAATATTTTGCTCCTAAAATATAGATGTCTAAGCATGTACAAAAGAAGTTCGTATAAGACTTTATAATGTCTAGGTACGTACAAAAGAAGTTCATGGGTCATATATAAGACTTTATAATGTTAAAATGAAATGGCATGACCTTTCAAGGTTAAACAAGTTGCTGTTAGTGTTAATCCCAAAGACCAGAAAGGTAGAAATCTAAAATTTGCATTCGAAGGTAAAGGTAGTACGTAGGTGCTGTTAAAAAAGAAAAAACAATAGACATGGCTTGATTAAGGAGACAGGAGAGAGGCATTTTTTTTTTTTTTTTTTTAATCCGAGAAGCAAAAACACCACCAAAAATGTCAGTTAGGCTTTATTTATTTATTTATTATTATTATTTTGTTAGCCCAATGCCCTTACAATCTATCTTAGGAAGAGTCTAGCCCAAATATTATCGAGGCACCTTGTGAAGAGCCTCTCTAATAAATTATTTTTGGATCCAAATTATGCCCTTGTGCCCATATTGATTGTTAGAAGGTATTCGAATCAGCGGTACATCAACCAGTTTTAGGTTCAAATCCTTTGGAAAGTCGTAATTGTTGTAACCATTTCGAATAATAGTTAATTTGTTGATTTATTCAGGATTTTAAATTTAAACTATAAGGCAACATATTAATAAACATATTCATTAATCATTAATGCATATATTGGAAAAGTCTTGGTTACCAACATCTTTTAATTGTTAAAATAAAATTAGCCCAAAAATATTTAGGCTTTTGGTCACCACTTTCGATCACAAGCCAAAGACTTTTACAGGTTTGTTTTTTCTTTATTTATATTTTTTTGTTTCAAGAATTTAAGAAATTATTGAGTTTTTTTTATTTTATTTTATTTTATTTAATTTTTTTTATTAAAAGCAGTATCCGGTTTTTTTTGGGTTTATTGTACCAGCTTTTTTGGATTTCATCGATTCAGTTTTTGCTACTTTTCTATATATTTTCTAGAATTTTGTTTCACTCTCCAAATTATGGTAAGGAATTTTGGTTTCTAGATGAACTTCAAGTGTTCGATGAGAACATTATGAAAATGTTATCAATATTTAGTTCCTTTATATACTGCTCCTTCGTTAACATGGAAATCTCTTTGTAAAAATCTGTGTTTCTATTACGTTTTAGCTCATTATGTGTCTAATATGAAAACAATGAGATTTGATGTGCACGTGTTATGCAATTTGTCCGGATATTGGGGGTTGGGCTTGGAAACGACGACCAAATTGCCAGGAGGAGTCTGATGAGCTAAATATGTTAAGATGTATTTTGTCTAACCACTCCCGATCTGGCGCGGAGGATACTCTAAGAGCAAAACTTTCAAGTGACGGGAGGTTTTTGGTGAGTAGTGTTCGAAAGCTAATTGACTCTTACGTCTCCTGTCCCATGGAAAATGGCACAATCTGGAATCACACGGTGCTGTTGAAAATTAATTGTTTCATATGGAGAGCTTGTATTGGTAGAATTTCCACTGCGTGTGCGCTATCTCGGCGTGGGATCAACGTCAATGACCTTTCATGTTGCGACTGTTAGTCTATATTATTAGCCCGCTTGTTTATAGGCCCTTTTTGTCTTTAGCCCATTAGGGTTTCTGTCTAGCTAGTATTTATATCCGCTTTATTCCTTGTATTCTTTATGCTTTTCTCTGAGAACCCTTGTAATTTCTCTTTGATATAATCATATGACAATGTTATCATGGTATCAGAGCAGAGGTTTGATACGTTGTTAGAAGTCTTTGTAGCAGTCATCTGTGGCACGAATCGTTTTTTTTAGGGTTACTGTAGCATGCCGTTTTCGTTCATTATCACTGGTATTCGTTTTTTTGATATGTTGATTCGTTGCTACTGTTGATTCGTTGCTGCTGTCGGTTCGTTGCTGCTGTCGGTTCGTTGCTGCTGTTGGTTCATAATTGTTGTTGATTCGTTATTCAAGTGATTGCTTCCGCTGGTTTGTTACTCCTTTCATTCTCAGATTATTATATTGTCATTGTGGTTATTCATTCACTATCAACATGACTGGAAAGGATGATTCCCTTCAGTCAATTAGTACTCGTTTGGATGGAAATAATTATACGTATTGGAGTTACGTTATGAAGAACTTCCTTCCTGGGAAGAATATGTGGGGCTATGTCACTGGGACTAAAGCCAAACCCTCAGTGCCTCAAACTGAGAATTATGATATGTTGCTTGATGCTTGGGAGACTGATAACTCCAAGGTTATTACTTGGATCAATAACTCTGTTACTCAGTCCATTGGTATGCAGTTGGCTAAGTATGATACAGCAAAGGAAGTTTGGAATCACTTGGAGAGACTGTATACTCAGTCCAATTTTGCTAAACAATACCAATTGGAATATGATATTCGTGCCCTTCAACAGAATGACCAGAGCATTCAAGATTTCTATGCTGCTATGTCTGATCTCTGGGATCAATTGGCTCTTACTGAATCTAAAGAGTTAAAAGATTTTGAGCCTTACATTGCTAGGGGGGAAGAACAACGCTTGGTTCAGTTCTTGATGGCCTTGCGTTCTGATTTTGAAGGTCTTCGTGGAACAATTATTCATCGCTCTCCTCTTCCTTCAGTTGATTCAGTTGTCCATGAGTTAATTGCAGAAGAGACTCGTATCAAGTCCCATGCAGATAAAGGGTTTAAAGCAACCTCTACTCCTACTCCCGCTCCTGCTGTGCTTGCTGTCTCCTCCAGTCAATCTCGACAAACTTCAAGAGTCGCTTATGATGAGTGTGCATTCTGCAAACAGAAGAATCATTAGAAAGCTCAGTGTCCATTGTTAGTCAACAAGGGTAAATCTGGTCAACCTCAGTCAGGGCAACAAAATAGGTCTGGTCAACAAAAGTATCAGTCGCGTTCATCTGGTACTCCTCCATGGACCCCTCGTCCTCCACAGTTTGCTGTTGCTGCTGTTCCACCAGTTGACACAGAATCTGTTGGACATATGTCACCATCTGCATTGGATCCTAAGGTGTTTGAGAGCTTTAGACAGTATTTGGCTTCTAATCCCACTGCCATGTCTGCATCTATGTCTCATTCTGGTCCTTCTTCATCTGACACTTCAGGTATTCCCTCATCTTTGTGGGTTTTAGATTCTGGTGCAACCCATCATATGACTCCTCATTTGTCATCATTTACTTCTTTGTCGCAAGTGTCATCTATTTCTGTTAAGTCTGCTAGTGATACATATATGCTAGTTGAGGGTGTTGGGTCTGTCTCCGTTTCTCATATAACTCTTCCTGATGTTTATTACATTCCCAAACTTACTTTGAACCTTGCCTCAGTCAGTCAGCTATGCAAGTCTGGTAACTGGGTGTTCTTTTCTGATTCTGTCTGTGTTATACAGGATCAACACACCCAGAAGGTGATTGGGATCGGCCCTAGGGTGGGGGAACTATATGTCTTGGAGGTCCTCAAAATATCTGTTGTTGCTGCTTCCAGCATTGATTTATCTTCTTTTCGTTTGAGTCCTTTGTCGTCTGAGTTTTATCTTTGGCATTCTCGTTTGGGACATATGTCTGTATCACGGTTGAATTTCTTAGCATCTAGTGGTGTTTTGGGTCATTTAAACTCTTGTGATATTTCTGATTGTAGTGGTTGCAAACTAGCAAAATTTTCTGCTTTACCCTTCAATAAAAGTATGTCTTGTTCTACTGCTCCTTTTGATATTATTCATTCTGATGTGTGGGGTCCTAGACCAGTATCCACAAAGGGTGGGTCAACCTATTATGTATCTTTTATAGATGATTATACTCGATATACATGAGTTTATCTTATGAAACGCAGATCTGATTTCTTTGGTATTTACAGCAATTTTAGATCTCTTGTTAAAACTCAACATTCGGTTGTGATTAAGTGCTTCAGGTGTGACTTAGGGGGTGAATATACCTCTAATGATTTCACTCAGTTACTTGCTTCTGATGGTACCATACACAGTCTTCGTGTACTGACACACCTCAGCAAAACGGTGTGGCAGAACGAAAACATCGTCATATTGTTGAGACTGCCCGCTCATTGCTCCTGTCTGCGCAGGTCCCTAGTGCCTTTTGGGGAGAAGCAGTCCTAACTGCTGTGTATGTGATTAATCGTATCCCTACTTCATTGAATTCAGGAATATCTCCTTTTAAGAAGTTATATGGTCATCCACCAGACTACTCTTCCTTACGAGTTTTTGGATGTACTTGTTTTGTTCTTCGTCCTCATGTTGAAAGGAACAAGCTGGGGCCGAAATCTGCTATTTGTGTATTTTTGGGGTATGGGATTGGTCAAGAAGGATACCGTTGCTATGATCCTGTGAGTCAGAAGTTATATGTTTCTCGGCACGTTACTTTTTTGGAACATATTCCTTTCTACTCGATTCTTGCTACAGCCCACAATGTAACAAAGTCTGATCTTCTACGTATTGATCCTTTTAATGAAGATATAGAGGCTCAAGACTCATCTATGCCACATGATCCCTCAGCACATGACACACCCACTTCTTCAGAGGGTGCCTCGACTCCACCTGTTCCTGAGCCTGATCCTCCGATTATTGAAGTTGAGGATCCTCCTCCACCACCACCCTTCAGGAGATCTTTTCGTCCTGTCAAGTCCACCAAGCTACCAAATTTTTCTTACTCTACATATTCAGGACCGTTTGCTTCTTTTATAGCAAGCATCCATCATCTATCTGAACCTGAATCATATAGAGAAGCTGTTTCAGATCCTCTTTGGCAGAATGCTATGGCTGAAGAACTCACTGCTCTTCATCAGACTCATACATGAGATTTGGTTTCTCTTCCTCCTGGGAAACATACGATAGGTTGTCGTTGGGTGTACAAGATAAAAACAAAAGCTGATGGCTCTGTTGAACGATATAAGGCTAGACTTGTAGCAAAAGGGTATTCCCAACAGTATGGTTTTGACTACGAGGAGACATTTGCCCCAGTTGCAAAGATGACGACAGTTCGTACTATGATTGTAGTTGTATCCGTTCGACAGTGGAAGATCTTTCAAATGGATGTCAAGAATTCCTTTTTGAATGGTGACCTTCATGAAAAGGTTTATATGACCCCTCCTCCAGGAATTCAGCACCGACCGGGCGAGGTTTGTCGGCTTCGCAAAGCTTTGTATGGGCTCAAGCAAGCCCCTCGTGCTTGGTTTGAGAAATTCTCCACAGTGATTACCTCTCTTGGATTTGTCCAGAGTAATCACGATTCTACTCTGTTTGTTAGATGCTCGAGTGCAGGACATATTCTTCTGTCCTTATATGTGGATGACATGATTATTACAGGTGATGACCATGGTGGTATTGAGTCTTTGAAGCATTATCTAGCTCGTCGATTTGCTATGAAGGATTTGGGCTTGCTGCGTTATTTCTTGGGTATTGAGGTCGCTCAGTCTAAGAAAGGGTACCTTCTTTCCCAAACTAAATATATATCTGACTTTTTTACACGGGCGGGACTTTCTGACAATCGGACTGTTGATACCCCTCTTGAAACCAATGCTCGATACTCTCCTACTGATGGTGTTCCTTTGTCTGATCTGAATCTTTATCGTACTGTGGTGGGAAGTTTGGTTTATCTCACAGTCACTCGTCCAGATATTGCTCATGCTGTTCATATTGTCAGTCAGTTTGTTACTGCACCTACCTCTGTTCATTGGGGAGCTGTTCTTCGTATTCTAAGATATCTTCGTGGCACTCAGTTTCAGACTCTCTTGTTTCCCTCGACATCTTCTCTTGAGTTACGTGCCTATAGTGATGCTCATTGGGATGGTGATCGTCATGATCGTAAGTCTACCACTGGATTTTGTGTATTTCTTGGAGAGTCTCTTATTTCATGGAAGAGCAAGAAACAGGATGTTATCTCTAGATCTTCCACGGAGGCTGAATATCGTGCTATGGCTGTAACTACATGCGAGATTATCTGGTTACGGTGGCTGCTTGCGGATATGGGAGTTTACATTTCTTCACCTACTCCCTTGAATTGTGATAATAAAAGTGCGATACAAATTGCGAAGAATTCTGTTTTTCATGAGCGGACGAAGCACATTGAGATTGATTGTCATTTTACTCGTCATCATCTGCAGCTTGGGACCATTTCGCTTCCATTTGTTTCATCATCTTTGCAGCTTGCGGATATTTTTACGAAGACTTTATCGGCTTCTCGGTTTCGGTTCTTATGTGACAAACTGTCAATGCTTATTGCTGCGGCATTGTGAGTTTGAGGGGGGATGTTAGTCTATATTATTAGCCCGCTTGTTTATGGGCCCTTTTTGTCTTTAACCCATTAGGGTTTCTGTCTAGCTAGTATTTATATCCGCTTTATTCCTTGTAGTCTTTATGCTTTTCTCTGAGAACCCTTGTAATTTCTCTTTGATATAATCATATGACAATGTTATCAGCGACTGTGTGGGGGGTGTCGATGAAGCCGAACATATTTTTGTCAAGTGCCCGTTCGCAATTGATGTGTTTCGTCGGATTTGGAATTGGTGTGTCATTGTTCCTCCTGCTTTTGACACTGTAAGGGAAGTTATCACCTTTACGGCTAATTGGGGAAACTGTCCTAAGAAAAGGAATGTAATTCTTTCCATTGTGTATGGTTGCTTTTGGTGCATTTGGAGGGTGAGAAATGACTTGATTTTCAACAATATCCGATCTTCTTCATCTAATGTGGCTGATGATGTGATTTCTTTAGTTTTCAATTAGGTGAGGTTTAGGGGGAGTTTTGGAAATTGTAAGTGGGTGAATTGGTGTTGTAATCCTGTATCAATTGTGTAATTGTGTTTTTTTGTTTTCTTTGTCCTTTCCCTGCTTAGGCTCTTTCTAGGCACCGGTATTTATCTCACTTTGTTAATAAATGGTAATTATTTACTCTTTTGATAGATTGTGTATGATTTCGTCATGATAATCTTCTTGAAATGCTACTTGATGATTTCTTCAAAGTACAATACCTTAATTACCAAAAGTAAAAAATTACAATTTTATTATAAAACGTTAAAAACAGGTTATGATTTATAGTTGCTTCATTGCTCCTCCTTTCTTAGAATATCGGATTATCTACTTTACTTATTTTGTCTAACAATTGCGACTTTGTAGGTTGAATAATTAATATATTTGGGATATACTTATAGGCCCTTAAAACACAGATTATTTGTTTTTTTCAAACTTGAATCTTATTATAAACTTAATTTTTCATGATCGTATTTGGGTTTATCAATTAATAATGAGGCTGTTCATGTCCATTTGAATTTGCAGTTTTTGGATGATTGTCAAACGGTTTTGTGATTTTTACATTTAACTCGTTCGTGCAATAATATGTCAAATTTACTCCCCTAATTATACTTAGAATTAAAAGGAGTTGCAAACCATTTTATGAATATACTCATGGGAAAGGAAGTCAAGAGGAAATAGAGGGGAATTATTTATGAGTCTAATCACTATAATGACTATATTTGGGAGCCATATATTACTCTTCATGATGATCTTTTAGGCAATTATCAGATAATGATTATTTAACGCAATAAACAACATCCATTCTGTTATTTGGGTATTAGAAAGTATGTTGTTGTCTCTTTGGCATAACAAAGATTTAGTCATTTAGATCAAAGGAATATGCACAGATTGTGTTTTGCTATTACTATATATTTTTCCCTTTTTTTGGAATGGTGTACGAGTAGTACAATGTTGTAAATATTAAAATTGAAGTCAAATGCTATACTAATGAATATTAAGGTACTTCCATTTAATTGTTTATTGTAGCACATTCTCAAATACTCTGTTTTTTCATTATTTTTTTATAATAGCAATGTACTTCATTTTTTGTTTTTTATATTCATTAGCACATTTTCAAATATTCTGTTTCAATGTACGTTTTTATTTCCGGCAAATTACAAGAAATAACGACATACTTTTGGGTAATTTTTAGGTAACTTTTCAAACTATAATGTTTTTCAAACTAGAATGTTGTAATAGGTAGAAATGAAAATTGCTTTGTGAATGTATGATACTGCCATAATTTGGGTAATTTTTCAAACTAGAATGTTTTTTTTTTTATTTTATTTGAAAGAGAGTCAAACTAAAATGTTGTAATTGGTAGAAATGAAAGTAAGATGTTATGATAAACAAATAAATAAAAGTGCATTGCCATTTCTTCCATTTAACCCTTGATAAAATGAGTTCAAACGCAATCTTAAGTATAGACTATAGATCGGGTTTCTTTTAGTTTTATCGTTTCTTCCATCTTTTAGGAGAAAAAAAACAACATTGATATTTATGTCTATCATTATAACAACCCATGTGGCTGTTAATTACCCAAGATTAGCTGTTAAAAACTTCAACACAATAGTTTTGTGTAAAAAAAACAACCCTCCTAAAAATGGGTACAAATATGGCATCACAGTGACTCTCCTTTTATTCTTCTTATTAACGAATGGTAATATGAAAAATCAACTAATTATAACAATGCATTTTCAAAAAAAAAAATAAAATCCAATTAGAGCTAAGAAGTCAAACATTTTATGTAATGAATATGGATCATCTTCGGTTCGTTATTGTCTTTATACAATTTTGAAATTATAGGCAAAATACTTTAGTTTTTACACATCATATGTTGTATATCAAAAGCAATAGACACGCAAGGAAACCGACAAATAATATTAAGAATTATATGTCCATTAGTTGCAAATAATAAATTCCATTATTATTAATATGATTATCAAGTTTCATCTAGAAACCAGATCAATCATTCTCGATTAGATCTTATTATAAGAAAGATAGAATGAGAGTGTCCTGTTATTGGACGAAAGAAAACACGAGACAGTAATATAAAACCGAGTTGTTGATGGCTGATCTTGATCTTAGAGAACTGCAGGGATCGAACTCATGTCCTTAAAGGTTTTTACTTCGTTTCTATTGGCTGTAAGCAACAGAGCAAAATCCCATGATTTAATGCGGACTTATCGGTTTTCCAACAACAATGGAAAACGATAAACGCAAAGTGAATATTCAGAAAGCTAAAAGAAATCGCCAAGAGAGGAAGAAGCTTCGAAATTCGTGTGTATAATACGGCTCCTAGGGAGTTGTATTTATAGGTGTCGAAACCCTAGACGACATAAAAGGGCCCTCATAGGCCGACTAGGGCGCCGACTTGCTCTCCAAGGAAGCCGTTTTCTAAACCTTCTAGAACATCACGTCACCTTATCCACGAAGTCAATGTTGGTCAACCGTTTGAACAGATCGGTCAAGCCGACTTGACCCAAACTCGTCAAAAATAAAATTCCTCAGCTCCCAACATCGGATGCGTCGTGTAAAGTGCGCCTAAATCGTGTCATGTCGCGCACTCTCGGCATCGACTAGTGTTAGGCTAGGCTAGCCGCATGTGTGTGGGCTTGGCCCATTCCTTTGATCCACTAAAGTCTTCGAATGTCTATTAAAGGAAAAGCCTTATAAACCCACTAAATGTTTCTTCCCCCACCAATATGGGATGGAGGAAACTTGCCAACTTGCAATATTTCCTCTATAAATTCTAACAACCCCCACCAAGTTGGAAAATTTCCTATCACTCAGACACATGATGTCACTTGGGTGTCATGAAGATTAAACCCTAGTTTAATGAGAACTACCAATAAGAAACCAATTCAATGATATCCTTAGAGGTATAAACCATGAACCTTGTGACCTCTCTGGTTTACCCCCACACATCACATGCCGTCTTTGTGTTCTCCCCAATCGCTAATATGACCATGTGCTATAAATACTTTTAATGGCTCTTTAGAAGATAAACCGATAATCTTCACTTGAGGCGGCACCACCTCTACATCATATAGGCAAAGTTTTACAACATCTTCGTAACTTAGATGTATCCAAGACTTTGTTAAAAGTCGTAACTCAACCTCGTTCTCGACAATGACGTACTATCCTACCTCACATGGATCTATCATTAATGATAGTACCTTCTATTGTTAGTGACTTTGTTGTTACCCTTTAAACTTGAGAATTAGGAGCACTATGTAAAGTTGGGTTTCCATCAATAAGCGATTCTATTTTGATTTTAGACCAATGACTCTTGTGGTAGATGTAACCAAATCTCCCGTTAGAGGTTTGGTAAACGGATCTGCCAAGTAATGGGTTATTAGGGTTACAACTACAATGCTCTAAGTGGAAAACATTTAAACAATTAAATAATTAGGGCACATGTAACCTAATAGGATCTACGTCTTTCACATATAGGCAACATACTATGAATTGTCATCCTACAAAACTTTCCTATGAAAAACTAATTCATAAGAACAAGAAACTTACCTTGAAGATTGTTACTGCAAACAATCTCGAATTCCTTCTTCAAAACTTTTGGCAACAAGCAGCACAAGTGTCGTGCCTCTGATGACTCACACCCAAGACTAGCAACTAAGGATTATGGAGAGAGGAGAAGCAAATTCCGGCCAGGTCTTTCTAATGGAAGGAGTATTGAAATTAAGAGGGTTATGACCCTTTATACAGTTAAGGAAGAAACCCTAATTCCTTTGCTTGGTGACCAAGCAGCCCATTCCCTTCCTTATGCAATGGCTTGGACGAAATTCCTTGGGCTTTCCCAAGTGATTTTCGTCCACCTCACCCAATGAGGTCCATGAGCTCCTTTCTTCAACTTCCAATAAATAACCAAACAGACCCTACACTTTTAATTAATCTAGTTAATCCCAAAATTAATTCTAATTAATTTCTGATTAATTATTAATTAAACAATATGATTTCTAATTAATATATTATTTTCATAACATATTATTAAATCAATTATTTCAATTTATTATGCAAATAATAAATTAACCTCTCTCTCAAAAATCATCCTGTCCAATTGCTAGGTTTGAGGGCAACCTAAAAGGACTGTGCCACTATCAATTCAAGTATATACCAATTATAGTTATGGGCTTAGACACCTAATCCAACAGTCTCCCACTTGGATAAGTCTAATGACTATAAATGCCAGTATAACTTCCAAACTGATCAGAAAATTATAGCTACCAATAGACGTTGTCGAACTCTGACCAAGTCAGTTACGTGTCTTAAGTTAAGTGATCAAATATTCATTCGTTCTACAAGATATCATATGAACACAAGACATGGATTGAAATCAATCTCTTTGTCCAAAATTTTGTTTCCCAACTTCCACTATGGAAACATTTCCATATTCCCATATGATCATCAATTCTAAACAAGAATCACCTCCATCCAGAATTATGTCAATATGGTCCGTCCAAATTAATACTTATACTTCCAACTATCCACAAGCAACCAATCTTTAGTAACCCTTCAGAATGCTCTTGACAGTTGTTCAAGAATTTTAGTCACACAAAGTTCAAGTCCTTTTTCCCTTCTCAATGCCCAAGGCATTAGGAAAAATCAGAACAAGTGAATATCATAGCATATGTAACCGATCCTATATCCGAAGCATATGAGACTCAATTCATAATGTCTTACGTAAAGTCCTGATATCTCTTCAGTCTCTTGTTATAATATTTCCGTGTATCAAGTTTCCTATGTTGAATCATTTCAACATGATATTCATATATGTCCAAGACTAAGCTCTATTAAACCCTTTAATCTAAACCTTTAGATTTGAAACGAAGTATAAGTGCCCTCTCCATTAAGTCTAACTATAGCGACACAATTTCCAAACTTTGCAACATGAAAATTTGTAAACTTTGTTTCCTACAAATAGTATCGCCAACCTGTAATACTTAGCGTAACAATTATGCTCCCACTAGCATAACAATTATGCTCCCACTAGCTTTCACATATACCCAGAAATCAACTGTACTTCTAGAAATCAATACTCTCGACTTTCTTAATAAAGTGCATATTTCTGATACGTGATGCTTCGAGAAGTCTTAAACTAGACTTCTCAAGCTTATACACCTTCATTAGATAGCATATGTGTGTGTGTGTTCAAACCCTTTCAGAACTTATAACCATATGTCCTGAAAGTTCAAACAATTCCTTGCCATCTCTCACAATTTGAATTATGAAAAGGAATGTCCTAATCATATTGTGAGAATGCAATTATCACAACTACTAACCATAATGGTATTTATCAGATATTTAAAATCTACTAGCGAAAGTGTTTCCTCATAATCATTTTCATGAATTAGAGCGAAACATTTTGCCACCTAGATTTTATGGTGTACATGTTCCCATCCATGTGAATCTATCATTTGCAACCTACAATCATAAGATAAGGTTTTAGGACAAAACCAAACTCAAATTTAGCTTTTCTTTCATGGACTGAACTTTGCTTATAATTTCTTGTCCCCTGGTAGTACAAGGGCCTACCAGTGCTTCCATGTTGTTAAGCAGCTCACCCATATCAATCAATGTACTTTCATTAACCAACATGCTCTACCTTTTGCAACCAAATGAGAACCATAGAACTCATAAGTATTGCCAACTCAACTGGAAGGTTCACAAAAACAAGATGTGTCAACTTAACACGATAGGTTATTAACCTCAGGTTGTGTGCTAGTGATGACTAAAAGGTTTATTTTTCGATTGAATCCTGAAACACTCAAGATCAATAAGACTCTCACTAACTTCTTGACATATAAGTTTCCTTCTTAAGGAACATTCCTTGACGAGCTAAAACAAATATTCAAAAGTTACTGTGGATTCCCGACAAGAACACACTACATAGAATTGGTCTTAGTTTATCATTTGTTTTAACCAAAACATCACAACATCCAATTCCAAATGTGCTAGAGTAAGAAAACATTATTACTCCACATTTCATGATGTGGTATAAACCTACTTAGTATAAAATAAGTTTTCAAGATACAATTTGTAGTAACTAGAGCATGGCTCTAAAACTTGATTGGAAAGGAAGTATGACTCATCTCTTGATTGAACCATTTCAACAATATCCGATTCCTCTTCTTAGTCAAATAGTTGCACTAAGATGTTCTTCGAGGATCACTTGTGATATAGTTCCACAATCATTAAGATGATTATAAAACACGATACTAAAGTGCTCTCCTTTCCTTTCAGATTGGAGAAACTTTTTTCTTTCTGCCTAATAGATTCTTCTTATTCGTTCTGGTACACTTTGAATCTTTTCAAAATATCATAATCATGCTTAATCTTATAAACACAACCATACTTACTGAAACATCAGTAAATTATGACAAATAGACTTATCGTCCTTTGTGGTGGATCTGAATAGTCCATATCAACATGTACCAGATCCATTAGTCCTTTCACTTTGACTCACATAAACACGTGATCAATGAATTAGTCATAATCTTCCAACGATCAAGATTCTCATTCATCACACAATTCAAATTGCATGACTCCAAGTTTCTTTCCAATTGAAACTTGGGTGATGAGAATTCTTTATCACTTAGTCAATTATGACATTACCACAAGTGATATAACAAGAATCAAATCGACATTTAACATTGCTAATGATAGAAATGTAACCACCAATTTTCATAAATGTCATTGTAATATAAAGTAAGCCAACTAGATAAACCAAAATTTCACTTTTATTAAAAATAAATGAAAATTTTAGAACTTGTCCTTACAATGCATAAAATGAAAACTATGTTTCTAGACATCTCCTAAGAAATCTATTAAATTATCACAACTCCTAAGCAGTAGCTTCTAAAATCTGATCATCGAACCATGCGATCGAAATCTATCTCTCACGATCAGATTCAATTCACTCTTCTTAAGCTTCCTTCTTTCTCTTAGATCCCGAAATAAAGTCAATATGTGATCATCACATCATGTATTAAGAATCTATGAATATGAACTTGTTAAAATAATACAGTTAGATAATGGATGTACCTGAAGTAGAGTCACACGACTTGACTTTACCATCTCTAAGATCTTTCAGGTAGGCTGGGCAGCTTCACAACCAATGTTCCTTTAATTGGCAATAGAAACATATGTACTCTTTGGGGTTAACCTATGGAACTATCTCAGAACCAGCCTTTCTCTTTACCATACAATCAAACATTTTAACCTTGGTCAATCCCTTTCCATTGGGAGGAGAAATCTTTTCTGGACCACCATTGTCATCATTGTCAATGCCCATGGAAACTTTGAAATCAGACCCTTCAAGCATCTTTGCTTCACTTGTGCTCTTAAGCATTTCTGCCTCAACATCAATCAACATTTGGGTCAGATCAATTAGGGTTACGTCGAGGTCGCTCATGTAAAAGTTCTCAATGAACTGACTATATGACTTAGGAAGCGAAAGTAGAATTAAATCAATGGCTTGCTCCCTTGGGAAAACAACACCCAATCTATCTAATTTGTCAATGTATGATTTCATTTCCAGAACATGCGTACACACAGAATTTCCATCTCGATGTTTACATGCCAATAAGGCTTGAGTAGTTTCGTATCTTTCAACTCGAGGAAAACGTGACGTCGAGAGAGTCACTGGAGGAGGAGGAGGAAGAGTTGGAGAAGCATGATGTCCAGTTCCACCATTTCCTGAACAATAGAAAACACTTTCACCTTGATTAGAAAGTGGAAGATCATCTTCAGATGGTAGACGAAAACTATTTCCAAAATAAAGAGGAAGACCATTATTGTCTTGACTAGACATCTATAATAGGAGAAAAGAGAATTCAAGTTAGTTGATTTTAATCCTTAATTATTAACCCATAAATTTAAATTAAGGCTATGATCCATATTTTCAATTCGAACTTTGAAGAGGGATGTCGTAATCAAATTCGAATCTATTTTGGGTAGGTAAGGCTTTTACCAGTTTCAATCTTATGAAACTCCTAGATCATTTGAGATTCATTGAATCTAATCAATGACATCTTAAATCTCAGATTATGCTCTCACTTTGTGACTGGGATGCCGAGGATCACAAACGAGATGTGAATAACCATGTAAATTAGCTTGGTGCTCTCGATGTCATTTATCATCTCGTTTTAATGTGCCGGTTAGCCACACACACTCCATTAATCAATGATAATTTTCGAGATACCCATTAACACTCTTTATTAGTCCCCCATTAGTGTGTCGGTTAACCACACACGCTCCACTAACGACTTATAAAGTGTAATGTGCAATTTCATGGATTAGCATACAAATTCACATTTTTCCTAAAGTAACTAAGAGTGAGATTTTAAATAAAAGGGTTTAGTTACTTTTAATATCATTATACTTTTAATGATAACTAATTTGTCCTATCAACCCATTCAGCTAACGAACATCCACCATACAAGAGAGCGGTGGGTAAGAATGGATACCCAATGACGGTCATTTTATAGGTTGATTCATTAAACTCTCCTTATAGTATGGCTTCGTGAATGAGGCATACTAGCGGTTCGACTGACTTTTCTTATACATATAATATATATTAAACTTTTAAATATATACATAGTATAAGGTGTATTTTAAAACATTTTAAAATTCCAATGATTTAATCTTTTATTAAATTAAACTTTTAATTTAATTAAATTTAAACCATTTTATGGATTTTATTAATCATATTTTAATTAATTACTTAATTAAATTAATAATAAGATCCATAAGGATGTATTTTAAACTTTTCAAAATACTAGGTTTATAATAATTTATAAAATAAACCAAATAATATTTGACATTAATTATTAAGTTTAATTAATATCTAGATTTATTATTTATACACTTAAAAGATCAATCATATTAATCAACAAAACAATTAATCAGGTCAAATACTTATCTCCTAACTTCTACGATTTTATTTTATCATCATAGATACACCAAAATCGGATTTGGAGGATAAATATAACAAGTAATTATCACATAAAAGCTGATTAGGCAGATTAGCACAAAAACTCGGATCTGACTGAGCTCACGTCGTGATTGGTCACGTCATGAGCAACGACAAAAACAAAACCAGGTTTCTTTTTTCGATTCACCAATGTGAAAATACATGAAAGAAAGCCATAGGTTCTGATACCACTGATGGATTATTAGGGTTGCAACTACAATGCTCTAAGCGGAAAACATTTAAACAATTAAATGATTAGGGCACATGCAACCTAGTAGGATCTATGTCTTTCATGTATACGCAACATACTATGTGTAACGTCCCAAAAAATAAGACCCAAAAATTTCATTTTATATTTATAAAACCAGTTTTCCAGAAACATCATCATAAGAATCCAGATAAAACAAATGTGTCAATCATCACATCACATCAGAGTAAGTTAAGAAAATGCAGAACGAGGTGGTGCGTGCTCTGCAATCATCCCGAGCTCTTCCTTTTGAAAATAGAAATACCTGAAACATAAACTGAAAACCGTAAGCACAAAGCTTAGTGAGTTCCCCGGAATACCACATACCATACATACATTTGCCATGGGCTACCCCCATGGTCTTTTCCATGAAATGCCCTGGGCTACCCCAAAGTTCTGACATCCATGTGTCATGGCTACCCCCATGGTCTTTCCCTGAAATGTCATGGGCTGAACCCATGATCATCTAAATTACGTCACCCACACCCAAATGGGAAACAATTCGGGACAGGGAGTTACACTATGAATTGTCATTCTACAAAACTTTCCTATGAAAAACTAATTCATAAGAACAAAAAACTCACCTTGAAGATTGTTATTGCAAAAAATGTTGAGTTCCTTATTCAAAAATTTTGGCAGCAAGCACCACAAGTGTCGTGCCTCTCATGGATCACATCCAAGACTAGCAACTAAGGATTATGGATATAGGAGAGGGTTATGGCCATTTATATAGTTGAGGTAGCTTAGTGCCAAAGTTAGGGTTTAAGGAGGAAACCGTAATACATTTTCTTGGTGACCAAGCAACCCATTCCCTTCCTTACGCAAGGGCTTGGACGAAATTCCCTGGGCTTTCCCAAGTGATTTTCGTCCACCTTGCCCAATGAGGTCCATGGGCTCCTTTCCTTAACTTCCAATAAATAACCAAACAGACCCTGTACTTTTAATTAATCCAATTAATCCCAAAATTAATTCCAATTAATTTATGATTAGTTATTAATTAAACAATATGATTTCTAATTAATATATTATTTTCATAACATATTAATAAATCAATTATTTCAATTTATTATTCAAATAATAAATTAATCTATCTCTCCAAAATCATCATGTCCAATTGCTAGGTTTGAGGGCAACCCAAAAGGACTGTGCTACTATCAATTCAAGTATATATCATTATAGTTATGGGCTTAGACACCTAATCCAACACCAAGTTCCTACTTGTCTTGACATAGACAACTTTGATGGTACCAGTTTTAATTAGTTGTCTTGCAAAATTGTGTCTCAGACCTACATCTCTCGACTTCCCATTATATATAGCGTTATATACTTTAGACAGTGTGGCCTCACTGTCACAATACATAGGTATAGAAGGCATTGAAATATCACACATACGGATATCCATGAGTAGATCTCAAATCCATTATGCCTCTTTGCCTGCTGCTGCTAAGGCAATTAGCTCTGCTTCCATCATTGAATGAGCTATGCATGTATGTTTCTTTCTCTCCTAATAAAAAGCACCACCAGCTAGAGTATAAATCCTACCACTTGTGTATTTTGAATCACTTGTATGATCTATCTTGCTAGTATCAAAATAACCTTCTAGTTTTCCGTTAGATGAAGGATACTTCAACTCAAAAGTACGTGTCCTTTTCAGGTATCCCAATACTCTACCCACTTCCTTCCAGTGCTCCGTCCCTGGATTGAAAATATACTGAATCAGTTTTCTTACAACAAATGTGATGTTAGGTTGAGTGCAATGTGTAACATACAACATGCTCCTAACTGTACTTCATATTCTAGTTAAGCCACTGCTCCACTAGAATTCATATTTAGTTTCACACTTGAATCAAAAGGAGTGTTGAATTCCTTAATATTCAAATGTTGAAACTTTTTTAGAATTTTCTAATGAGATAGACTTAGAGAAATCTGATTTATTGTCTTTTTCACCTTGATACCAAGAATTGTATCAACTTCTCAAAGATCTTCCATCTTAAAGTTCGAGGATAGGTATTTCTTCGTCTCAAGAATACCTTCTAGGTGAGTGCCAATGATCAACATATCATCAACATAAATACATATAATAACTATGTACTCGGGTGTGTATTTGGAATAAATACATTTGTCATCACTATTGTGTTGAAATCCAAAAGCAGTTACAGTGGTGCCAAATCTCTCATGCCACTGTTTGGGAGCTTGCTTCAACATGTATAAGGATTTAATAAGTCTATACACTTTATTTTCTTGTCCAGGTTTTACGAAACCTTCAGGTTGCACTAAGTAAATCTCCTCCTTGAGATAACCATTCAAAAAGGATATCTTCACATCCATTTGATGAATGTACAATCCTTTCAAAGTTGATATAGCTGTGAGATTTCTAATAGAACTAATTGTTGATACAAAAAGTGACCCTCTTTAACTTAATGATCCGCAGTCTTGTTTTTCTACCACAAATGGAGATGCTACCGTAATTGAAGTTTGTCTACCGCAGTTAAAGAAGATGTTTTGTCAACCGTAGTGAACCGAAACCACTACCGCAGTAAAGAATGATGAAGACCTTCTAGTTACGTAACTGACTTAGCGTCTTATCTTAGCTTTATCCAGTGAACCTTGCATGGTCACTTAAGTGAGTAGGATGTTAATTGTTTATTTCATATGTAACTTTTTGGGACTCTATAAATAGAGTATCCAACTTCATGTAAAACACACTTCTTCATGATCATTCTGAACTTTCATCGAAATACAAAGATCATTCTATCTTATTATCTTCCAATATCCGAGATCCTCTTCATCTTAAATTGTTCATATTTACTAACTTGTGTTTGATTGAAAACCTTGTTACGAATCAGTTTGATGTCTACTTGATATAACTTTTTGTCATTTATATTTCCTTTACATTTCCGTAACTAACTATCTAAAACTTCTAACTTATTATTGTTGAGCCAACTTGATCCTTGAGATTAACTTATTCCGCAACTATTATCCAGTACTAACGTTTGTTCAAGTGTTTCTCAAAAAAATTTCTCTCAACAATTGGTATTAGAGCCAAAGTGGTGGCTTTTTAAACAAAAGTCTGATTTTGAAAAGCCTTCTATACCACTAAAGCTCATTCTTGAAAAAAAAAACAGAACAAAGGAAATATGGCACAAGCTTTATCATTGAATGTTTTCAACAGTGTTCGAGGTTTGAACAGAGCTCCAATACTCGTTGCAAATGAATACCACCATTGGTCCCAAAGAATGGAAAGGTGTCTCAAGAGGCTCGGTAGAGATGTATGGAGGTCTGTAGAAGAAGAACCCTATGTCCCTTTTCTTACTCCTGTTCAAACAGATGGTGCTCAAGCACGACTAGGTGGAGGTCCGACCGCAATGAATCGACCAACCAAAGATGATCTCGACAAAATGGAGAATGATGCCATAGCTTTTTATGAAATATCTTGCGGTGTTTCTCCAGATAATTTTGACATCATCATCAACTGCAAATCTGCTAAGGAGATCTAGGATGTGCTCAAGAATCTCTATCAAGGGTCAGAACAAGCTCAGGATAAGAAACTCACCACAACTCTCAATGAGTTTAACAACTTTAAAGCTCTTCCTGGTGAAAGTCTTAACGATTCGTTCAAACGGTTCAATCTCATCATCACAAAGTTATAAAATGCTGGAACAGTTCGAATCAATCATGAAACAAACCTGCAATTTCTGAATGGTTTGGGAAGACATTGGTCAACCGCAAAGATGATCGTGCAAGGGGATAGAAAGATTCATACTTTATCCTTGTTCAAGTTATATGGAGAACTTTAAGCACAAGAATCAACTGTGCTAAAAGATTGTGAAGACCTCGGCGGACCACTTGCCTCGATAGCTCAAACTCCACAAGTCAAAACTCCATAGTATTCATATACCACTGAATCATCCCATCCACTTTCATATGATAACCCACCACAGTCATATGAAGCTGATGTTGAAATCGATGACGATGAAGAATTTCAAAATGCCATCGCCTTGGTTAGCCAAAAATTCAACAGGCGACCACCACCATCATTTCGCAAAAATCAGCAGTTTACCAAACCACCCTTTAACCGAAACTTCAATCCACAGAATAACCACTCAAGATATCCCTAAAACCCTCACCATCCACCACAACCACATAATGCACATCATTCCAAAGAGGCACCGTAGTCCAACAAACCATCAGACTCCGATACCTCAACTGAAGAGAAAAATGAAGTCATTATCTGTCACAAGTGTCATAAAGAGAACCATTTTTCCAAAGACTGCAAAGCAAATGTGGTTAAGGAAAGAATATAGCGTCCCAAGAGCTATATCATGTGAGAGGAAGACTTGAGGATAAGAGACTTGAGGTTTCCATTCTAGAAAAGGATTTGTTGTTAGAAAATGATGTTAGGATGTTGAATGAAACTCAGTTAGATATTGCTTTAAATCAACGGGATCTTGCCCGAAAAGAAATTGTACATTTGAATCAATTAATAGAAAATCTTTTTAATGAAACTGAAGCAATTGAAAACTTAGTTAACAATGGGACCGTACACAACACTTACAACTGGGGAAGGTCCAATGGGTACTCAACGGATGAGAACTCAACTCCCCGGTTCAATGCTGATCGTCCATATGTCCCACCAGATCGTGAATTTCATTATCCAGTCAATGACAAAGATTCCCCGAATAAATAAGGTGTCATTTCGGTAGACTTCATGAACTCAGTAACAATTGTGTTATTGAAGAAATTCTTCCCGAATCCCCAGGTAATCCAAGTGATCAGTTACCCATCATTGGCACAACTTGTCCCGATTCTCAGTCATCTTCAGATGTAGATGAAGAAATTATTGTAGAAGAACCAAAGTTAGTTGTAAAATGCCCATACTTGCCTTCCATAGAGTATCCTAACAATAAACCATCCTTGACATACTATGCGTTAGTCCAGTCATCTGTACCACAGACCGCAGTCAAAATCACAGTGACTATTCATCCCATTCTTCATGAATTACCAATTGAAAATTTTGAATTTGGCCAATGTTCACGGAGTCCTAAAATTTCTAGTTCGGATGACTCAAGTACTCGCTTTTCAACTCATTCAAAGGTTTTCAAGAAATCGCAGTTAAACATTTCTGATTGCGGTTCTCCAAAGACTCAAGAAAAATTGGCTTTCAAAGAGGAACTTAGGTACCGAGGTAAAAAGTAGGATACTGATCTCAAAAACAAAATTTTCAAACAAGCCAAGTTTTCAAATCAAGAGAACTTCGAAAAACCCACTGCTGCCAAAAATCTTTCAAAAAATACGGTAGTCAAAGGATCAACCAAAAAGGAATGCATAGTGACAAAAACTTTTTCAAACGCTCCTGCAAAATTCCAAAAAAAAGTCACGTCTTTTCAAAAATATTCCTTAAACGATCCAAAGTGGAAAGTTATTTTACCAATTCCTGAACCTTCAAAATCACATCAATCGATCATTAGGTCAAAAACTAAGAGTAATTCACGTGCCAAATCTTTTTCAAATCCCAAGGGCACTGTAACCAAACATCACCTAAGGACCGGTCACAAGTCTCCAACCACACCCTCCGGACCGTTGACCAAGTATGGTGTCTGGATAAACGAGAAAAATTTCTCGTTTGGATTTTATTTGCTAAAAATGTTTCATCCAACCCATCCTCGTAACACCCCAAAAGTTGTGAAACACCCTGGACTAGGTTCAAAAACTGAAAAGCAATCTGTTCCTAAGTCACACATGCATTCATCTATTAAGAAAATTTCTCATGTGTCCCCGGGCTCCAAACTTGTTTGGGTTCCCTAATTAACCCTTTAATTTGCAGGCAATGTGCAAGGAGGAACAAGTAGAGGAGTGGTTAATCGATAGTGCCTGCTCCTTGCACATGAACGGAAGGTTAGAATACTTTCACGACTTCAGGCCAACCTGTAATGGTGGACACGTCACGTTTGGAAACAATGCAAATGGAATCATCAGGGGTTACGGTGTGTTGACCACATGAAGTTTCTCAATTCAAAAAGCCGCTTACGTAGAAGGCCTCAAGCATAACATGATCAGTGTGGGCCAACTATGCAAAGCTGGTCATCGGGTTGAATTTGATAGTGAATATTGCTACATAATGACAAATGATAGAAACACTTGCTCGATCAAGTCCAAAGCCGAAGGAACAATGTATCCTTTGGATTTCTCATTGATCAATGGCAAACCATAGTTGTGTTTTTCTGTCAAAAGCAGTATCAAAAGTCAGTTGGTTGTGGCACCGCAAACTAGCTCATCTCAACTTCAGATACATCAACAACGTGGTCACCAAAGAACTAGTCTATGGTCTGCCAATCTTAAAGTACAGTAACAATACGTTGTGCCCAGCTTGTGAGTGTGGAAAACAAACCAAGGGAAGCTATCCTCTGATTATCGATTCTTCAATCGTTGAACCTTTAGAGCCACTTCACATTGATCTCTATGGTCCATCTACCGTAGCCAGTCTTCATCACAAAAAATACATTTTGGTTATAGTTCATGATTGTACTTGTTTCACTTGGGTCTTCTTCTTGTGACTCAAATCCGACACACTGCAGATCATGAACAACTTCATAAAAGAAATAGAGCTCCAAATAAAGCTACCAGTCAGAAGGATAAGAAACGACAATGGAACCGAATTCACTAATCAACTCTTTAATATTTTCTTGGTTTCCAAGGGCATCAGTCACAACTTTTCAGCTCCCTACACATCACAACAAAATGGAGTAGTAGAGCGAAGAAATCGCACATTGGTCGAAGCAGCTAGATCAATGTTGAACTTTGCCAACCTTGCTCTCTACTTCTGGGCCGAAGCAGTGGCAACTTCATGCTTTGTTCAAAACCGAAACATCATTTGCAAACGTCTTAACAAGACTCTGTATGAGGGTCTCAAGAACTATAAACCCAATGTCCGATTCTTCCATATTTTTGGATGCAGATGTTTTGTGATCAACAACAAGGATCACCTTAACAAATTTGCACTGAAATCAGATGAAGACATTTTTCTTGGCTACTCAACTAATAAGGTGGCCTATAGGGTTCTCATTAGACGTACAAGATTAATAGTTGAAAGCTTTGATGTCAAATTTGATGACTATTATGTCCACAACACTGCTCCGTCAACTAAAACAAAAGATATCCTGGAAAGTGATACCCCAGCCTCTTCAGGTCCATTGAACATAGTTGAAATCAACTATGACGATCTTTTTGATCCCGCAGAGACAACTCATCTCTCCGAAATCCTGGTGTCTCTGGTATCCCAACAACAACATGCTGAGGTATCTGGTCCAACCTTGTCTGAAGATTTGTCACTCAATACTTCCACCTCACCGGTTGAGGGGGAAAGTTCAACTCTGGTTCAAGTGACAACCATCGTGGTTCCATTACTAGAAGATGCAGCTCCGATTTCTACCCGCAGAGTCACTACCCACTCAAATGTTTCTTCAGACTCTGAGGATGAAGAAGGTGAGAACATTGACACAAGATTAGATTCAAGGGTTATCACTTATTCATCAATCCAGGGGGAACCAATGTCAATGGTTCAAAAGTAACCGTCTTCGGTTCAGGGGGAACTCCCATCCTCATTTCAGGGGGAACCTCCTTCAACAGCTGCAATTCAAATTCCTACAGTCCAAGATGATGGGTTTTAGTATACTACAACATCCTATGGTGCACATACAACCTTAAAAGCTTTGAATCTATGTTTTCTCTTATTATACATGCAATATTGTTTCCAAAGCTTTAAGCCTACAACTAGCATACAAATGATATAAACTACATAAAATACTAGTTAGAAGTTTACCTCTTTGTGTAGCTTGTAGAACTTGATGAATTTGGCCTTTAAAAGCTTAGCCCCATTAGTGTGGAAGCCTCAAATGGAATCACAACACATCATGGACAAAGGTGGAACTTTAGAGAGAATCCTAGCCTCACCAAACCGTCCATATCCTCCAAGAATACATTAGTGGTGATTTTGGCTATGAAGTAACATATTTATATGTGGAATTCCAAAGGTCATGGGTTAACCCACACCCATACCCATGGGTTTATGATCCATGGTTCATGTGGCCCAACTCTTTATGTATCCATACATAAACTTGGTCCAACATGGATCATAAGCCCAACACATATAAATATAACTAATTACCATAATTAGTCCCCATAGATTTAATTAGTCTCTTTTGATCACATAATTAATTCCAAATTAATTCTTGATCAATACTAATTAAAACATATGATTTCATATTAATATATTATAACTTATAATATATTAATAAATCATATATATAACCTTCTCTTAAGAATCCATCCTAACAAATTGTCCTGATGATATGCAACCCAAATGGACCATGCTACTCTCGGGTCAAGTACATACCAGTAATAGTTATGGGCTTAGACATCTAATCCAAAAGTCTCCCACTTGGATAAGTCTAAAACTATTATTGCAAGCATGACTTCAAAACCCGACTAGCAATCGTAGCTCTAAAAAGCCGCTGTCGAACTCTGACCTAGTCAACGACTTGTCCATTAGATAAGGGATCATATATTCCTCCATTCTAGATATCATATAGACTGAGACATGGATTATAATCATTCTCTCTATCCATTTGTTGTTTCCCGATTTCCGATTTATGACGACCGACTAATTGAACAAATTCAAATCAGTCCAGGCCCGGCCGAGCACTTACGTTTGTCATCACTAAATCATCGAGGGGCCCACAGATATCGGTTTTATCCCTCCAAGGGTAAAAGTAATGGATAAACTTCGACTCATATGCTTATACTAACTACTTGTTGAATCATACACAAAGGCACATTTTATAACATCAAGTTACTGATGCGTTTTCGTACAATCAATGTACAACCAACTCATAGTCAACAACTCATATCTCTAGGTTTGAAGAATATAAGATATTATCGTCTCATGATCACTCGTGATAAAATCCATGAAGTGATTCAAATGAGAGTGGGTTTAATCCAATACTCGAATCTCATTCCAGGAGCACTCATGAATGTTGCAACAATGTTTTCTATGTCTAAACACTTTAGACATCTACAAGCCCAATTCATGACAGTCTTGATTCATACCTACTTCCAAAGCATGATTGACTGTCGAGAGTTTGAATAACCTAGTTATTCGGGAAGGCAAAACATGCAAAGTGAAACACAAGAATTATACTAATCCCATATGGCCCCAAGCACCTTTGAGAGTAATTAAAACACCTTTTATTTAAACACCATATTGATTACTCATTATTCATTGTATAATGTTTCGAATAATCAACTTAATACTTGAATTGAAACAATAGTCATGCCATGCTCGAAGCATGCACACTATGTTTTTCTAAACAATAGCTATGCCATACTCCAAGTACGCACACTATGTTTGTCTATGATCCTTACTTTGTGGAATAGATCAATTGAACATAATTCCAATGATTCTCATTTCACAATCCAAATCCTTATCGTAAATGTAAGAATTCCAAATTCCTGCCATTTATCGAAACCTGTTAGATTCTAAACTTATATACATTGATCCTCTTGTAATGACTATGCACAAAGTCACAAAGACTTGTCAACAGACATTACAAAGTATTCCAATGGAGATAAATTCCATGGAAACGAAGTCTCAAATTCAAAGTACATTCCTTTGAACATCCTTCTTGCATTAAGTTTTCTAATCTTACACAAATTTAATGAATAACTTCCACCTATGGAAACATTTCCATATTCCATTTTGACTATCACTTCTGAACAAGAGTTGCCTCCTTTCAGAATATGTCAATATGGTCCTTCCAAAATTAACACTATACTTCCAATTGTCCATGAGCAACGAATCTTTGGTAAACCTAAGATTGTCCTCGACAATTGCTTAATCATTTTAGTCATATCCAGTTCTAGTAGTTTTTCCCTCTTAATGCCCTAGGCATTTGGAAAATTTAGAACGGATGAATATTATAGCACATGTAATCGATCCTATACCCGATGCATATGGGACACGATTCATGATGTCTTACATAAAGACATGATCCTAGACCAGTCTTTTGCTACAATATATTTTTTTTATTTGCCATGTTTTCATAATTCGACTATGAAGAGGGATGCCGTAATCATAATCAAATTTTGAGAACACAATATATATAGAATTTCCTTATGAATAACTTATACCTATGGAAACATTTCCATATTCCATTTTGACTATCACTTTTGAACAAGAGTTGCCTCCTTTCAGAATATGTCAATATGGTCCTTCCAAAATTAACACTATACTTCCAATTGTCCATGAGCAACGAATCTTTGGTAAACCTAAGATTGTCCTCGACAATTGCTTAATCATTTTAGTCATATCCAGTTCTAGTCTTTTTTCCCTCTTAATGCCCTAGACATTTGGAAAATTTAGAACAGATGAATATTATAGCACATGTAATCGATCCTATACCCGAAGCATATGGGACACGATTCATGATGTCTCACATAGAGACATGATCCTATGTAACATCCCGTTATTTTCTGTTTGTAAAGTCAACTCTAGTCAACCAAAGTCAAACAAAGGTCAACTAAAGCCCTTTTTATTGTTTGGGTTTTCTATTTAGGTTATAATAATAACCTTTATTTGTTAAAATCCTTAAAATATCTACAATTGAATTTGGAAGGAAAAGGCTTGAAAATCCGAGAAACTTCGCAATTATCCCTTCGCTTCGGACCGCAAAGAGTTTACGGCCGTAAACTCCTCGGACCGTAAACTCCTCGCAGACCGTAAACTAGGCTTCGGCCGTAAACGCCTTGCCGACTTCGAACCGCAAACTCCTCGGCCGTAAACCCTCGGATACATATATAGATTTTCTTCATTTTTCATCATTTCTCTTCCATTTCAAGTCTAGAAACCCAATTTCTCTCTCAAGTATCATAGGATCTTCATCTTGATCTTCCAAAAATGTACGAACTCTTTCCATTTGATTTGTTGATACTAAGCTTTATCTAGTACAATACTTTGATTTCATCCATGAAATCATCTATTTTGGTTAGATCTTCAAGGAACACTAAGAACACCAAGAACACACACTAGTGTTTTTGGACCTTAAACACCCTCATTTGCCTTCAAATCATAAGTATACTACCCATGGCTTGTTATATAATTGAATCAGTTGTTAAACACCTAGAAAACATCAAGAAACTCAAAAACAAAAGGTGTTTACGGTCTAGTGCATCTTCATAGACCGTAAACCCTTATAAAGGGTGTTCTTATAGCCTTTACCCTTCCTAAGGCTAAGCATGGTCCCTTGAATCCGATGTCTTTGATTGAAGCCCTTGAAAACCATCATTTGTGAAAGATTTGGTGAGTTTGCGGTTGAATCTCCTTAGACCGTGAACTCCATGACCGTAAGGTCATTGGACCGTAAACACCTAGGACCGTGAACACATGGACCGTGAACACTTGGACCGTGAACCACTTGGACCGTAAACTCACTTGGTCATGTCATTTGGACCGTAAACTCTATAAGGTGGCCATATACCCTAGTTATGCAAGCATATGTGATTGTATTCCTTCCATCTAAGAGTTTCCTAGTCTATTAGGGTGTTATTCCATCTAATTAGTTGTTTATACACTAATCAAATACACATACATGTCATTATATGTTTATTAGGATATTTGTGTGCTCAAGGTTTCACCTGACACTCTACATCCTATTTCCAAACATACTTCCGTATCACTCACTACAGGTGAGTTCATACCCCCGTATTTTCATAGTTTTTACTCTTTTAAGGGGGGGAAATACAAGTCTAACACAAAGATTTTGTGTTATAACAAATGATTTCAAATGGATTACAGTTATTATAACAAATGATTTCAAATGGATTACAGTTATTATAACAAATGATTTCAAATGGATTACAGTTATCAAAACAAATGGTTTCAAACATCTTATCAAAATGAATTTCAGTATCATCAAATGAAGTGATTTTAAGTGATTGTTTCAAAAAGAAGTCAAGTCACCAAAATGGATATCAAAATATGAAACTTCTTTTAAATATTTTATAAACTTATATTTTTCCCCAAAAATCATACTAGTATACATATATTTATATAAATAAGATTTAAAAGATTTAGGACTGATAACCCACTTTGGTTCCTTTTCCTTGTTTGGATGTGGGATTACAAGTATTAGTTATTTGTCCGAGTGTTATTTAAATTTAACTTATATATATTGTATATGTATACAAGTATAAAAGTTTATTCATTTAGTTTCAATTACCCTTTTGTAACAAGTTGAGCAAGCGGTTGTATTCATTAATACTAAGTATCAATACAGAAAGTACATATAAATTATAACAGGTATAATTTATGATTCACAGAACAATAATTCATGATTCAAGCATACTAGAGTACATTGTTTTACAAGAACAAAGATTGATTCAAAACTATTCAAGGATATACATTCTTTCAGATACATGTTAAGAGTACTAATTCAAGAGCATACTATCAATTGGGTTTTCATAATTAATATACATGTAACGTTTATATGCTTTTATGAGACAAGTAGTACAGTTTGTTTAATTCATTTAAACAATATAGTAAAGTCCTGATATTATAACCAGAGTCTCCAGCAGGGGATCGAAATAATTGTGTATAGATCTATATTGGGATTGACAATCCCGCATTCGGACTGCTAGCTACAGTCAGACATACACGCCTGTAAGTGACAATTGTTATCATCAACTTTCAGCGCATTCATAGCGTTGGATCAGGCCATCTAGTTAGTATGGTTATAATAACTCATTAAAAGATATTAACAATACGTTAGTGTATATTTAACTAAACTTAAGTACATTTTCAAGATACAGTTTACAAGATATAGTTTACAAGATACAAGTTACAAGATACAAGTTTACATAAAGATTTCAAATACAGATAATTGGTTTACAAATAGAACAGTTTTATACAAATACAACTACTTTTTATAAACAACATAAAATATAGGATTTTCTGGAAACAGTTTACATATTCAAGAAACAGAAGATATTCTTACATACATAAAAACTTATGCACTCACTCAACTTTATGTTGATACTCTCTTTTCCAATTTACTTGTATTCTCAGGGAACCAGTAGATAGGTACACCCCGAGCTTTTGAGAAGATGGAGCTATTTATGTCTTGTCTTCTTCTTTTGTACAACTTTATAGTTTCAGTATACAATATGAAACACATGTAAATATTTATACTTTTTAATACAATGGTTTTTTGTACTTTGATTACTATATTACATGTGTTGTGGTATTACAAATGAAGTCCTCCACCCCCGGATGTTTCCGCCGTCTGGTATGGGGGTGTGACTGATTGGTATCAGAGAAATGTTTATAGTGAACTCAGTATATCAATCCATAAAAGATATACAAACTATAAATACATTTGGGGCTAAGAGCTCTGACTACAAGTATACTTTTAAAAATTTAAGTATTTTTACAAGAAGTATACTAACACTCATACCTACAAGTACAATATCACAATCATAAGAACTTAAAAGTATTTGGATGTTGAACACTACAGTCAAACCTGGACAGTTATGTAATCATATCTGGGATTAATATAGCCTGATCAACTATATTGATTTGAGATATGAACAACATGTGTTTGGGAGTGATAGTGGTGTTGTGGCATGTCTAAAACTTACCATACATACTCAGAAGAACTTTAGAACAGAACATAAAGATTAAAATACTATAGGGATATTTTAGGCACTATATACTATAACAAACATGTGAAAACAATAGAACAATTAAGGGTAGAACTATAAATATTAAGGGTATATTACAATTATATATAATTAAAGTTATATAGACTTAGAATATGTGATTTAGCTTCATTTCCTGTTCCTTGTTTGGTTGTGGATTTAGAGCCGCATCATATAATCGAAAGTCGGTTATACCCAAGTTATATATAATTAATATACACTTTATAGTTATAGTAATATCTAGAACAAGTTGTACTTAGTACATTATTTGTTAATTGTAGGTCTTTCTTGTAGAAACTTATCGTTACTAACTATATTCTATATCTCTTATCCATATTCTCGTTTAGATAACAATGGCTGGATTTCACCTACCCGGAGACCCTTATTTCCCTAATTAAGAACAAGATGCAGAGCCAGAAGAAAATCACGAAATTCCCTTAGATAATGATTTTGCAGAAAACTTTCTTGGAGACAATGATACCCGCCGCCATTAGGAGATACTCTACTCGTTTCCTATTTCACTCTTTTGGTTATAGTTCAGTCTATGGATAGGTTTTAGTGTTATTTTTCAGGTTTTTCAGTAAAACCACAAAAATTTTTATTTTCGATAGGTCTGTATGATGTCGATATTTTTCTCAGAATTTGGTGTATTGTAGACCCGCCTAGGGTCAAGTTTTCCAGACTTATGTATTCAATATGCCAATGTAATCGACATGCATTTTCTTAGTAATTGTAAAATAACCATTCACTTTCATACTATTCAGTTACAAGTTGTACTTGTCATAGACTTCTATTTCCAATTCATTCCAAGATTTATATCGAACTATATGTTTTAGTTCAGAGATATCAGAATTCATATTCACTCTTGATATCTTATCATCTTTGTATCTTTTGACTTTTATAGAAAAAGATGCCTCCTTGTAGAAATCCAAGACGTAAAAATGTTAATGAACCGCCGGTGCCACCTCCGCCACCACCTCCTCAGTTCGACCCCGCTATGTTCCAAGCGGAGGTCACGGCGGCTGTAGCTGCTGCTATGGCTCAGATCAATACTTCTGGAGCTAGTGGTTCAGGAGCTGGTGCAAATCCCCCTAACCAGGGTGAAGGTCATGGGCATTCGCGAGAATGCACTTATAAAGATTTTACCAATGCCAAACCCAGGACCTTTAATGGAACTGGAGGAGTTATGGCATTAAGGCAGTGGATAGAGAAGACAGAAGCAATTTTTGAAATTTGCTCCTATCCTGACAACAGCAAAGTCAAGTTCGCTGCTTGCACTTTTTCGGAAAGAGCTTTGACGTGGTGGAATGGTCACGTTAAATCACTTACTCTGGTAGTGGCTAATTCGATCAGTTGGGAGAACTTCAAGGGTATGCTTATGCAGGAGTATTGTCCGCGAGGTGAAGTTCAGAAACTTGAGGAGGAGCTCTAGGGTCTCTCAATGGTTGGTTCTGATATATCAACCTATACTAGTAGATTTTGTGATCTGGCAATTCTTTGCCCGGATATGGTTGCTCTTGAGAGCAAAAAGATTGAGAGATATATTTGGGGACTGTCGCCCCAAATTCAATCTAGTGTTTTAGCTTCAAGGCCTGTTACTTTTGACAGTGCCAAAGAGCTGGCACAATCTCTTATTGATCATGGAATCCATCAACACTCGGTGGTTGCTACACCAGAACAATCAAAGGGAAACAACAACAACAATAACAACAACAACAACAACAACAAGAAGGGTTGGAACAAGAGGAAGGGCAAGTTTTCACAGGATTCCTCAAAGAAACAACATCTGACTACAGTCAACGTTGCTACTGTACCTGCTGCTGTTCCCGTTAATCCAGCACCAGCTAAGCCATATGTTGGTAATCTCCCTAAGTGCAACAAGTGAAATTTTCACCATAATGGAAATTGCAGGGAAATGCAGTGTCCTAACTGCAACAGAAAAGGGCATACCGCCCGATTTTGTAAAGCACCACCCCAACCACTTAACCAAGTACCTACGGCTGGAGTTGGTCAAGCATGTTATCAGTGTGGTGAAGTGGGGCATTTCAAGAGAGATTTTCCTAAAGCTGGAAATGCAGGTGGAGTGGGGAGAATTTTAGCTTTGGGCCAGGAAGAAGCAGTGGCAAATCCCACAGTAGTTACGGGTACGTTCCTTCTCAACAACACTTATGCATGCATTCTATTTGATTGTGGTGCTGAGAAGAGCTTCGTGAGCCATAATTTCGAACACTTGCTAAATCAAAACTCTAAACCATTAAAAGAAACTTTCACGGTCGAAATGGCTAATGGGAAATCCGAATCCACCAACGAAATATACATAGGATGTACTCTTACCTTGAATAACTTTTCGTTTCCTATTGACCTTATGCCGGTCTCTATCAAGAGTTTCGTCGTCATAATAGGTATGGATTGGTTGTGTCCTAACCGTGCTGACATCCTATGTTATGAAAAAGCCATTCGTCTGAATTTACCAACTAATGAAACTCTTATTATTTACGGAGACAAACCTGGAACGAACCTCCAAATCATTTCTTGCATCAAGGCATAGAAGTACCTTCGCAAAGAGTATTGTGCTTTCTTAGGTCACGTGGTAGACAAAAAGAAGGAAGTGATAGATATCGCGAAAATTCCTGAAGTCTGTAACTTTCTCGACGTTTTCCCGATGATCTTCCAGGAGTACCTCCCGAACGACAAGTCGAATTCAGAATCGATTTAATTCCAGGGGCTACCCCTGTCGCCAAATTTCCTTATCGTCTTGCACCTTCAGAAATGCAGGAATTGTCCAGCCAGCTTAACGAACTCCTTAGCAAAGGTTTCATAAGACCAAGCTTCTCACCCTGGGGAGCACCGGTTTTGTTCGTGAAGAAGAAGGATGGATCGTTCCGTATGTGCATATACTACTGCGAGCTGAATAAACTTACCATTAAGAATCGATACCCTCTGCGTTGCATAGACGATCTGTTCGACCAACTTCAAGGTGCGAGCTACTTCTCAAAAATAGACTTAAGATCCGGGTATCACCAGTTACGAATTTTGGAAAATGACATTCCCAAAACCGCGTTCAGAACTCGTTATGGTCATTATGAATTCGTAGTGATGCCATTCGGATTGACGAATGCACCTGCTGTGTTCATGGATTTAATGAACAGAGTGTGTCGTCCATTCTTGGACAAATTCGTCATAGTCTTCATTGACGACATCCTTATCTACTCAAGAAGTGAAGAGGATCATAGCCAACATCTTCGTCAAGTTTTGCAAACTCTTAGAACAGAGAAACTTTATGCGAAGTTTTCAAAGAGTGAATTTTGGATCAGGAAGGTTGATTTCCTAGGTTACGTGGTCAGTTCAGAAGGAATACATGTTGATCCTTCCAAAATAAAGGCAATTGAAAACTGGTCAGCACCCAAAACACCTACAGAAATTCGTCAATTCTTAGGTCTTGCTGGCTATTATCGCAGATTCATCCAGAATTTCTCTCGAATAGCTAAACCTCTCACCACCCTGACGCAAAAGGGGGTAACTTTTAGTTGGGGAGAAAGACAAGAAACAGCATTCCAAACGCTGAAACGAGCCTTGTGTAGTGCACCAATCTTGTCTCTCCCTGAAGGGACATAGGATTTTGTAGTGTACTGTGATGCTTCAAATCAAGGGCTTGGATGTGTTCATATGCAAAGAGGAAAGGTGATATCCTATGCCTCAAGACAGCTAAAGACACATGAAGTCAACTATACAACACATGATCTTGAGCTAGGAGCAGTGGTATTCGCTCTAAAGATCTGGAGACATTACTTATATGGCACGAAATGCACAGTATTCACGGACCATAAAAGTCTCCAGCGCATCTTCAATCAAAAAGAGCTGAACATGAGACAACGACGGTGGGTGGAGCTACTGAACGACTACGATTGTGAGATTCTTTATCACCCTGGTAAAGCTAACGTTGTAGCTGACGCCCTTAGCAGAAAAGAATACTCGGAACGCAGAGTAAAGTCGTTAACCATGACAATCCATTCACATCTGTCCACACAGATCAGAGAGGCTCAACTCGAGGCCTTAAAACCTGAAAACGTGGCAGGTGAAACTTTGAGAGGAATGGATAAAAATTTCAAAGTCAGGGATGATGGAGTCTATTGTTTCATGAACCGGATCTGGACACCTAAGTTTGGTGGTTACAGAGAAGTAGTCATGAATGAAGCCCATAAAACCAGATACTCCATTCATTCAGGTTCAGACAAGATGTACCTGGACCTCAAGAAACTATACTGGTGGCCAAACATGAAGGCCGAAATTGCTACCTTTGTGGGCAAGTGCCTTACTTGTGCCAAGGTGAAGGTAGAATATCAGAAACCTTCAGGTTTATTGCAACAACCTGAAATCCCTGAATGGAAGTGGGAGCGGATTACAATGGATTTCATAACCAAGTTACCTAAGACAACGGGTGGTTATGATACTATTTGGGTAATCGTCGATAGATTAACCAAGTCCGCGCACTTCTTACCGATCAGAGAAACTGACAAGATGGAGAAGCTAACAAGAACTTATATCAAAGAAATCGTTAGACTGCATGGTGTTCCAATATCTATTATTTCCGACCGAGATAGTAGATTCACTTCTCACTTTTGGCAGTCTTTACAAAAATCTTTGGGAACGAGGCTGGACATGAGTACAACCTACCATCCTCAGACTGACGGACAAAGTGAGAGGACAATTCAAACTTTAGAAGATATGTTGCGAGCTTGCGTGATAGACTTTGGTAAGACATGGGATACTCATTTACCCCTTGTCGAATTCTCTTACAACAATAGTTATCACACTAGCATAAAAGCTGCTCCTTTCGAAGCTCTCTATGGCCGTAAGTGCAGATCCCCTCTGTGATGGGCTGAAGTGGGTGACACGCAGCTAGCTAGAAGCCAAATTCCTAACAGTACCCTCACTGGTCCGGAAATCATTCGTGAAACCACAGAGAAAATCGTACAAATCCGGGAGCGACTTAAAGCTTCCAGAGATAGACAGAAAAGCTACACTGACAAAAGAAGAAAACCTTTGGAGTTCCAGGTTGGTGACCGCGTCATGTTGAAGGTCTCACCGTGGAAGGGCATGATACGCTTTGGGAAGCGTGACAAGTTAAATCCAAGGTATATAGGACCATTCGAGATTCTTGCTAGAATCGGTCCCTAGCTTACAAACTCCATCTACCTCAAGAACTAAGTAACATACATCCTGTTTTCCACGTCTCAAACTTGAAAAAGTGTCTGTCCGACGAGACTCTTGTTATCCCACTCGACGAGATCGAAATCGACGAGAGCCTCAACTTTGTGGAAGAACATGTAGAAATCATGGACCGAGAGGTCAAGCAAACGAAGCAAAGCCGTATGCCAATAGTGAAGGTTCGCTGGAACGACAAGCGAGGACCTGAATTCACTTGGGAGCACGAGGATCAAATGAAACTGAAATATCCTCATCTTTTTACTTAGTTATTTGTAATAACTTAGTTGCTTAAACTCTAATTTCGGGACGAAATTCTCTCTAACGGGGGGATAATGTAACATCTCGTTATTTTCTGTTTGTAAAGTCAACTCTAGTCAACCAAAGTCAAACAAAGGTCAACTAAAGCCCTTTTTATTGTTTGGGTTTTCTATTTAGATTATAATAATAACCTTTATTTGTTAAAATCCTTAAAATATCTACAATTGAATTTGGAAGGAAAAGGCTTGAAAATCCGAGAAACTTCGCAATTATCCCTTCGCTTCGGACCGCAAAGAGTTTACGGCCGTAAACTCCTCGGACCGTAAACTCCTCGCAGACCGTAAACGAGGCTTTGGCCGTAAACGTCTTGCCGACTTCGGATCGCAAACTCCTCGGCCGTAAACCCTCGGATACATATATAGATTTTCTTCATTTTTCATCATTTCTCTTCCATTTCAAGTCTAGAAACCCAATTTCTCTCTCAAGTATCATAGGATCTTCATCTTGATCTTCCAAAAACGTACGAACTCTTTCCATTTGATTTGTTGATACTAAGCTTTATCTAGTACAATACTTTGATTTCATCCATGAAATCATCTATTTTGGTTAGATCTTCAAGGAACACTAAGAACACCAAGAACACACACTAGTGTTTTTGGACCTTAAACACCCTCATTTGCCTTCAAATCGTAAGTATACTACCCATGGCTTGTTATATAATTGAATCAGTTGTTAAACACCTAGAAAACATCAAGAAACTCAAGAACAAAAGGTGTTTACGGTCTAGTGCATCTTCATAGACCGTAAACCCTTATAAAGGGTGTTCTTATAGCCTTTACCCTTCCTAAGGCTAAGCATGGTCCCTTGAATCCGATGTCTTTGATTGGAGCCCTTGAAAACCATCATTTGTGAAAGATTTGGTGAGTTTGCGGTTGAATCTCCTTAGACCGTGAACTCCATGACCGTAAGGTCATTGGACCGTAAACACCTAGGACCGTGAACACATGGACCGTGAACACTTGGACCGTGAACCACTTGGACCGTGAACCACTTGGACCGTAAACTCACTTGGTCATGTCATTTGGACCGTAAACTCTATAGGGTGGCCATATACCCTAGTTATACAATCATATGTGATTGAATTCCTTCCATCTAAGAGTTTCCTAGTCTATTAGGGTGTTATTCCATATAATTAGTTGTTTATACACTAATCAAATACACATACATGTCATTATATGTTTATTAAGATATTTGTGTGCTCAAGGTTTCACCTGACACTCTACATCCTATTTCCAAACATACTTCCGTATCACTCACTACAGGTGAGTTCATACCCCCGTATTTTCATAGTTTTTACTCTTTTAAGGGGGGGAAATACAAGTCTAACACAAAGATTTTGTGTTATAACAAATGGTTTCAAATGGATTACAGTTATTATAACAAATGATTTCAAATGGATTACAGTTATTATAACAAATGATTTCAAATGGATTACAGTTATCAAAACAAATGGTTTCAAACATCTTATCAAAATGAATTTCAGTATCATCAAATGAAGTGATTTTAAGTGATTGTTTCAAAAAGACGTCAAGTCACCAAAATGGATATCAAAATATGAAACTTCTTTTAAATATTTTATAAACTTATATTTTTCCCCAAAAATCATACTAGTATACATATATTTATATAAATAAGATTTAAAAGATTTAGGACTGATAACCCACTTTGGTTCCTTTTCCTTGTTTGGATGTGGGATTACAAGTATTAGTTATTTGTCCGAGTGTTATTTAAATTTAACTTATATATATTGTATATGTATACAAGTATAAAAGTTTATTCATTTAGTTTCAATTACCCTTTTGTAACAAGTTGAGCAAGCGGTTGTATTCATTAATACTAAGTATCAATACAGAAAGTACATATAAATTATAACAGGTATAATTTATGATTCACAGAACAATAATTCATGATTCAAGCATACTAGAGTACATTGTTTTACAAGAACAAAGATTGATTCAAAACTATTCAAGGATATACATTCTTTCAGATACATGTTAAGAGTACTAATTCAAGAGCATACTATCAATTGGGTTTTCATAATTAATATACATGTAACGTTTATATGCTTTTATGAGACAAGTAGTACAGTTTGTTTAATTCATTTTAAACAATATAGTAAAGTCCTGATATTATAACCAGAGTCTCCAGCAGGGGATCGAAATAATTATGTATAGATCTATATTGGGATTGACAATCCCGCATTCGGACTGCTAGCTACAGTCAGACATACACGCCTGTGAGTGACAATTGTTATCATCAACTTTCAGCGCATTTATAGCGTTGGATCAGGCCATCTAGTTAGTATGGTTATAATAACTCATTTAAAAGATATTAACAATACGTTAGTGTATATTTAACTAAACTTAAGTACATTTTCAAGATACAGTTTACAAGATACAAGTTACAAGATACAAGTTTACATAAAGATTTCAAATACAGATAATTGGTTTACAAATAGAACAGTTTTATACAAATACAACTACTTTTTATAAACAACATAAAATATAGGATTTTCTGGAAACAGTTTACATATTCAAGAAACAGAAGATATTCTTACATACATAAAAACTTATGCACTCACTCAACTTTATGTTGATACTCTCTTTTCCAATTTACTTGTATTCTCAGGGAACCAGTAGACAGGTACACCCCGAGCTTTTGAGAAGATGGAGCTATTTATGTCTTGTCTTCTTCTTTTGTACAACTTTATAGTTTCAGTATACAATATGAAACACATGTAAATATTTATACTTTTTAATACAATGGTTGTTTGTACTTTGATTACTATATTACATGTGTTGTGATATTACAAATGAAGTCCTCCACCCCCGGACGTTTCCGCCGTCTGGTTTGGGGGTGTGACATCCTAGACCAGTCTTTTGCTATAATATTTTTTTTATTTGCCATGTTTTCATAATTTAAATATGAAGAGGGATGCCGTAATCATAATCGAATTTTGAGAACGCAATATATATAGAATTTCCTTATGAATAACTTCCACCTATGGAAACATTTCCATATTCCATTTTGACTATCACTTCTGAACAAGCGTTGCCTCCTTTCAGTATATGTCAATATTGTCCTTCCAAAATTAACACTATACTTCCAATTGTCCATGAGCAATGAATCTTTGGTAAACCTAAGATTATCCTCGACAATTGCTTAATCATTTTAGTCATATCCAGTTCTAGTCCTTTTTCCCTCTTAATGCCCTAGGCATTTGGAAAATTTAGAACGGATGAATATTATAGCACATGTAATCGATCCTATACCCGAAGCATATGGGACACGATTCATGATGTCTCACATAAAGACATGATCCTAGACCAGTATTTTGCTATAATATATATATATATATATATATATATATATATATATATATATATATATATATTTGCCATGTTTTCATAATTTGACTATGAAGAGGGATGCTGTAATCATAATCGAATTTTGAGAACGCAATATATATAGAATTTCCTTATGTAGAGCTATTCCAACATAAAATTCATATATATATATATCCTTGACTAAAGATGATTAAAATCTCAATCTAAGCTTTTAGAATTGAAATGAAGTATAATTTCCTCTCCCTTAATTATAGCAAAACAATTTTTTTTTCAACCCCTACAACTTCACGAATTGAGACTTTTGTTTTCTATAATTAACACTTAACATAATAATCATGCTCCCACTAACATGATAATTATTAGCATAACACTTATGCTCCCACTAGCTTTGACATGTACTCAGAAATCAGCTGGACTTCTAGAAATCAATACTTTATTGAATTTCTTACCAAAGTTCAGATTTCTGATACGAGATGCTTTGATAAAACTTTATCAAAATCATACACCTTTCCTTAGATAGCTCACATGTGTGTCTAAACAATTTTTAGAACTATGAAAAGGGATGCCGTAATCATAGTCTCAATTGTTTAGACCTTTGCCATTTCTCACAAGTCCATGTTAGTGTGCCGGTTAACCACACACGCTCCACTAACGACTTTGAGAATGCAAATATCACAATTGCTATCTACTTAAAATCTACTTAGTGAAAACGTTTCCTCACCATCATTTTCATGAATCGGGTAGAAACCTTATGACACTTATATTTTATAGTGTGTGCGTTCCTATCCATGTGAATTTGTCATAACCATAATCACAAGACAAGATTAATGACAAATCCAAACTGTATGGACTGAACTTGTTTAATCTTAACTTCTGGCCACCTGGCAGCACAAGGGATACCATTGCTTCCAAGTAGTTATACAAACAACTGAGAACTCATAGAACTCATATGCATAGTCAACTTTAACTGGAATGGGCACATAAATAAGAATATGTCAACACGATAGGTTACAAACCTCAAGTC
Source organism: Lactuca virosa (assembly GCF_052849685.1). Taxonomy (NCBI): domain Eukaryota; kingdom Viridiplantae; phylum Streptophyta; class Magnoliopsida; order Asterales; family Asteraceae; genus Lactuca; species Lactuca virosa. The sequence goes on along the minus strand of NC_136434.1, from coordinate 132,260,877 downwards.
GTGTGCTAGTGATAAACAATACCCTTGATTAGTTCTTGAAACTTTTCAAGATCTTTAAGACTCCCACTGACCTCTTGAGATATAAGATTCTCTTGTCAAGAACTATTCCTTGACAAAGCAAATATTCAAGAGTTAGTGCTGATACTTATCAAGATAAAGACTTCATACAATTGGTCTTAGTTGGTCTTTGTTTTATCCAAAACATAACAACATACCAATTTCAAATGTACAAGAGTAAGAAAACATTTTACTCTACATCTGACAAGTGTTATAAACCTTCTTAAGATTATGTCACTCAAGTTACAATCTTGGAGTATCACTGGAAGATTCAATTTTGGAACGAAGTATGATTTATCTTTTTGATTTAACCAATTCAACAATTCACGATTCCTCGTCTTAGTCAAACAAATGCACTAAGATGTCCTTAGAGAATCAATTGTGATATGGTTTCATAATCACTAAGACAATCATAAAACAAGATACTCAAGTACTCTCCCATCTTTTTAGATTGGAGAAAATTTTATCTTTCTGCCTAATTTGATTATTCTCATTCGTTCTGCCATACATTGCAACTTTTCCAATGTTTCAAAATTACACTTAAACTTGTAAGTATAACCCTATTCACTAAACTTTAGTAAATCATGACGAATAGCCTTATCGATCTTTGTGGTGGACCTGACCAGCGCACAACCAAGTGTACCCGATCTCCTAGTCATTCACTTGACTCACATATACATGTGAACAAGGAATCAATCTTAATTTTCCAAAGATGAAAAATTCTCATTCATCATACAATATAGGTTGCATGATTCCAAGTTTCTATCCAACTGAAACTTGGGTGATGAGAATCTTTCCTTATTTGGTAAATTATGACACTACCACAAACGAAAGAATCAAATCCATTTTCCAATATTGCTATCAATGGAATCATATAAACAACAATTTTTCACAAATGCCATTGTAAGGATACTTAAAATAAATAAAATCAAAACTTTTCTTTTATTTAAAACTTGTGAAAAAACTTATCCTTACAATGCAAATGCATATGAAAAACATGTTGTTATCTATTCCTAAGCAATATATCATAACTCTTAAGCAGCAGCTCAAAATTCTGATCTTCACGATCAGAATCAACTTACTCTTCTTTTAAGCTTCCTTTGATTCTTCAAAACATCAAAATGTAACCTAGTCACATCATGTGATAAGAATCTCTAAATAGGAACTTAATAGAGTTAGATAGTGGAGTTACCTGAAGTAGAGTCATACATTCTGACTTTACAAGCCTTAAGATTCTTCAGGTAAGTAGGGCAGCTTCGCAACAAATGTCCCTTCCTTTGGCAATAGAAACATATGGACTCTTTGGTACACGGGACTATCTCAGACTTAGCCTTTCTCTTTACCATTTGGTCAACCGAGTTGACTATGGCCGATCCCTTTCCATTGGGAAGAGAAAGCTTTTCTGGATTTCCAGTGTTACCATTGTCAATGTCCATGGATGTTTTGGAAGTCAATCTTCCAATCAAATTTGCTTTACCAGTGCTCCAAATCATTGTTGATTCAGCAGCATCAAGCAAATAGGTAAGATCATTAAGGGTCATGTCATGGTCTGTCATATAGTAGTCCTAAAGGAACTCACTGTGTGACTTAGGAAGTGATTGAAGAACCTAGTCAACAACCAACTTCCTCAATACTTTGACACCCAACTCTCCCGGCCTGTCTATATATGACTTCATCTCCAAGACGTGAGCACACACAGACTTTGCTTGCCAATAGGGCTTGATTGACCTTGAACTTGTGGGTTAGGGATAATAATTGGAGGAGGTGGAGGAAGTGAAGTATGATTTCCATGATCCAACCACGGGACATCATCTTCATTAGGAAAGCTTGTTTCAAGAGATTTGGGAAGGTCATAGTTGTCTGAACCAGACACCTTCAATGGGAGAAATTCAAGTTAGTTGATTTAAGTCCTTAATATAACACCCAATATGAAATATTAAGGCTAGGACCCAACACAATATTTTATAACTTGGAAGAGGGACGCCGTACTCCAAGCCATGAAATATTTGAAGGTAGGTGAATGACGATTTACCAATTTCCACCATGAAAACCTAATAGGATATTGGGTTTCAATTGGATTGAAACTCCTTGATCTTTTGAGATTCATTGAACTTTTCAATGGCATGTTTAAATCTCGATTGTGCTCTCTCAAGTTTCTGACTGGGATGCCGAGGATCACAAACAAGGTGTGAATAACCATGCAAATTAACTTGGTACCCTTAATCTTTATCACTTAATCAATGTGCCGGTTACCCACACGCGCTCCACCGATCTATGATAAACATTAAGTCACCCTTTTCCACTCTTACTAGTCCATATTAGTGTGCCGGTTACCCACACACGCTCCACCAATGACTTGGCAAGGTACATAGTGTAATTTCATGGGTTAGCACCAAATTCACATTTTCCTAAAGTAACCAATATTGGGAATTTAATAAAGTTTAGTTACTTTATATTTATCATTATACTTTTAATGAAGGGAGATTTAGAGTCATGTCCTACCCGTTCAGCTAACGACCCTCCACCAGTCAAGGAAGCGGTGGGTGAGAGTGGACACCCATTAAACTGCCATTTTATAGGCAGTAACCTTATACCCCCCTTATAGACCGGCTTCGTGAATGAGGCCTACTAACGGTAAGACTGACTTTACTCTTATACATATATATAAATATTAAACCTATACTATTATAATAGTATAAGGATTGAATTTTAAGCTTTTAAAATTCTAAGGGTTCAACTTGGAATTAAAGTATTCATGGGGGAAACTTTACAAATTCCAAAACTTGAGGGCAAGTTTTGAACAATGCAAAAACTTTTTGTTTCCATAACTTATGAGTTTAATATGGTTTTTATGAAAGACTTTTCAAGTTCCATAACTTGAGGAAAAGTTATGGAAGACATAAAAAACATTTTATGATGACATTAAAATTAGAGACTCTTCCATTTTCATAACCTATGACTTTTAATGACACTTTAAAAGAAAAACTCTTCATTTTCCATAACTTGAGGACAAGTTATGGAGTTCATAAAAACCATTAAGATCAAATTACCAATTAACACAATAATCAAGTAATTTTTCTATGAACAAGATCAAACTCATAAGTGAAGATAATTCATATCAACAATTTTCAAGAACTTAGCTAATCACATAAACTAAAACAAGTCTTGAAACTTTGACAATTATCCTTTATTTGGAAGAGAATAAACATTACCATAACATCAAAATCAAATTTTTTGAACAAAAACACTTTGTGGTAATGATTCTAATCCAAAACAGGCCAAAAAACTAATTTTTTTTCACTGAACAGTCACCACCTCGTGGTGAACTGGCAGATTCCAAAAAAAAAAGATTTTTCGTGGAAATAGCATCAAGTATAATTGAAATTAACCCATGGCTCTGATACCACTGATGGGTTTTAGTATACTACAACATCCTATGGTACACATACAACCCTAAAAGCTTTGGATCTATGTTTTCTCTTATTATACATGCAATATTGTTTCCAAAGCTTTAAGCCTACAACTAGCATACAAATGATATAAACTACATAAAATACTAGTTAGAAGTTTACCTCTTTGTGTAGCTTGTAGAACTTGATGAATTTGGCCTTTAAAAGCTTAGCCCCAATAGCGTGGAAGCCTCAAATGGAATCACAACACATCATGGACAAAGGTGGAACTTGAGAGAGAATCCTAGCCTCACCAAACCGTCCATATCCTCCAAGAATATATTAGTGGTGATTTTAGCTATGAAGTAACATATTTATATGTGGAATTCCAAAGGTCATGGGTTAACCCAAACCCATACCCATGGGTTTATGATCCATGGTTCATGTGGCCCAACTCTTTGTGTATCCATACATAAACTTGGTCCAACATGGATCATAAGGCCAACATATATAAATATAACTAATTACCATAATTAGTCCCCATAGATTTAATTAGTCTCTTTTGATCACATAATTAATTCCAAATTAATTCTTGATCAATACTAATTAAAACATATGATTTCATATTAATATATTATAACTTATAATATATTAATAAATCATATATATAACCTTCTCTCAAGAATCCATCCTAACAAATTGTCCTGATGATATGCAACCCAAATGGACCATGCTACTCTCGGGTCAAGTACATACCAATAATAGTTATGGGCTTAGACATCTAATCCAACAGTCTCCCACTTGGATAAGTCTAAAACTATTATTGCAAGCATGACTCCAAAACCCAACTACCAAAGCCTAAAGGCCACACTATCGTCGGTACAAGATGGGTATATAAAAAAAAGCTAGATGAGTCTGGTGCGGTGGTGAGAAACAAAGCCCGACTAGTTGCTAAGGGGTACAATCAACTTGAAGGCATTAACTACGATGAAACATATGCCCCCGTAGCTAGAATGGAAGCAGTACACATTTTCTTAGCGTACGCGGCACACAAGAACATCAAAGTGCATCAAATGGATGTAAACAGTGCCTTTCTGAATGAAGAACTGAAGGAAGAAGTTTACTTGCAACAACCTCCAGGCTTTGAGAGTCTAGAATTTCCAAACCATTGCTACAAGCTAGAGAAAGCAGTATACGGTCTGAAGCAAGCACCAAGGGCGTGGTATGAGACTCTCTCTGAGTTTCTTGTCACGTCGGGATATAAAAGAGGTGTTATTGATCCCACATTATTTAGAAGGGAAAATGGTAATCATTTGATGCTCATCCAAATATATGTGGATGATATCAATCAACATATCAGGGTATGGTGAATGACTTTGCAAAGCTCATGACAAGTAATTTTCAAATGAGCATGAATAGAGAGATCAACTTCTTTCTAGGACTTCAAATGAAACAAGTCCCTCAAGGGATATTCATTCATCAAGAAAAGTATACCACTAAGTTGCTGAAGAAATTCTCAATGGACAATTGCTCCTCAGCCAAGGTCCCGATGGCATTTGGGTAGAAGATTTCAGCTGAACCTATCGGAGAGTCGGTTGACCACAAAAACTACCGAGGAATGATTGGGTCGTTGATGTACCTCACCACAAGTCGACCGGATATTGTCTTTGCAACAGGCTTATGTGTTCGGTACCAAGCTGACCCTGCGGGCAATGACTTCAGCCTTCAAGCGTTCACAGATGCGGATCATGCAGGATGCAGATTAGATCGTAAAAGTACTTCGGGTAGATGCCAATTTTTATGAGTGATACTAGTCAGCTGGTCTTCAAGGAAGCATAATTGTGTTTCTCTGTCTACCGCAGAGGCAGAGTATGTGGCCGCAGCCAGCTGCTATTCCCAAGTTCTTTGGATGAAGACTCAACTTATGGACTACGGTTACAGAATGTTGCGGGTTCCAATTTACTGTGATTCAGAGAGTGCTATAGTGATTTCTCACAATCCTATTCACCATTCTAAGACTAAGCACATCGAACTACGGGACCACTTCATCAAGGATCACATCCTTAAGGGTCACATCGAACTCATTTTTGTGCCCACTCATGAAGAAATAGCTGATGTTTTTACTAAGGCACTTGATGCTACAAAATTAAACGGCTTTCTGGAAATGCTAGGAATGATGAACCCAGACCTGCAATTCTTATTGAATTGATAGCTACCGCAGACCATATCTGGTTTCCAAGTGTGAAGGAATTGCTTCTTTTCTTGTCAAATTAAAAAATAAAAACTGTTGAAGCACTCTCTTCATTGCGGCTCTAGAATAATATATTCCTCATATTTATTTTCAGTATACCTAGTATACCACAATCACATATGATCAATATATTCTTTGGGTCTTTTATTTCCTTTATTTCTAACCTTCGTGATCAAGTGTTATTTCAGTTGATGCTACCGTAGTCATACTGCTTACTACCGCAGTCACCTGAATCCTACCGCAGTTGCATTGAATGATCATGCAGTCATAACTTCATAAACGTATTGAATAATGTTGTGTGCTATTTAATGGACTTTAATAAAAACATTCTTCAAAACATTCATTTTGTCGCACATAATATTCTCAATCCTTTTCAAGATAAATTTCCTCAGTCAGACCTTTTTTCGGATAAAAAGACAAATGAAGCGTTTTCCCATAAACGAAATCTTTTAAGAAATCTTTTCCTCAACCAGTTATATCACCCGGCCGTTGGATGTCAAATCCGTTTCCACTTCCCCATTTTTCACAACGAATAAAACAAATCTCAACCCCACGTTCAGGCAGCGTGTGATCATGGTACTATGCAGGCATTAAATGCTCATCTTTTCCCAGAAACATTTTAATTTCGATTTATTTTAATTATTGCTGATAATGGTAAAAACCAAGGGTTTTTAACTTTAACAGTTGTCATTAAAGTAACAACAATGTTTTTTGAAATCTGGAGGTATAAAACCCCCAATTCCTTCCAAGATAGCCTTTACGCTATCTGAATCCTTGTGACAATCTTCTTCTTCTCCACCCTTCTTGCTAAAACCTTTTCTGCAAGTTCTCAAAAACGTTTTGTGTAACAATGGTGAAATTCGGTGTTTCAAGGAAGCAATCCAAAGCTTCAGGCTCTGTTCGTACTACTGGTTCTGAATCAACCATCAAAGATCAAACCCCATCCATTGCTTCAAGCAACTTCATAACCATCTTCGAAGATCATCCTTCTGAAAACGAAGCAATAAAGTTGATGATCAAGTTTCTCCCAAAACACCCACTATATGACGCGCTTGGTTCCTTCACAGAAGCAGTTCCAATGGCAGTCTTGTTCAAATGTTTCTTCTTTGCGTTTCGATCAAACAACAATTTAAAAGAAGTTCATCTCAATCTGGTGGATGACTCACTGGTGGTGCTCACAAAAGACAAGTTTCTGAATGCAGTTAATCTTAGGGTTCTTCCTTCGATGAAATTTTACTCCCCAAGCCCAAATGACGTGGTATCTACTCTGTAGCAAACGGGTTACCAGAAGAGGCTTAAAGGAATTGGCGAATTCAAGAAGAACCAGCTTCCTGCAGTTTGGCAATTTGTATGACATTTCATCATCAGAAGTCTTTCAGGAAGAACGGGTGGTACCGACAACATGGGAATCAAGCTTTTGGAACTCGTCTGGAGTATCTATACAGGAAATGTCATGAACTATGGGTAAATCTTGTGGGTTGACTTTTTGCAATACATTCCTCAGGACGCTCCAAAAGAAGTTGCTACCGAGCTTACTTTTGCTTGATTCTGGTCGTTGTGTATCTTCGATCTGCATAAGCAGGCCAAGCTGGATATGGGCAACGACACAAACTTGTTTTCAACTTGCGATCTGAAAAGGTACACAACCTCTAAAGATCAAACTATTTTCGGACGCCTTAGACGTTTGCTAATGTATATCTTAGAGTCCATTGGACTCACAAACCTTGAGGTAGCTGACCATATTGTGGCTATGAGTGGTATTGCCCCATACCACTCTTCCCCGCCAAGATCGAGTCAGTCTATTGCAGACCCTATCGCAACACAGGCCCCTCCTACTACCGCAAACCAAGTAGCTCAACCCAAATACAAACGAGTCAATTCTATTGTGACTTCAAAGAAAGCACCAAGTAACATTGTGAAAAAAGGAGCCGGTAATCCAAAGAAACGAAAAGTCAAGATCACAGAAACCTCTATTGCAGTTCCTCCTTCTCCTTCCAAGACTTTAGATCCCCCAGTTAATGTTGCAGATGATTCTCATCATGAGTCTTTAAATTTCGTAGATGTTTTTAGAGGGAAGAAACTCAAACTTACCCCCAGTCAAAGCCATATACGAACCACGACTCATACGCAGGCTCTCAAAAGACTCTGGTAGTCATTGGAGTCACCGCAGACTCACCCACTCACACCCCATCTCACCACTCAGATACAATAAGTGTATCTATTTCATCTCATCATGGAGACACACCCCCAGTCGGATTCCAAATGGATCCTATTGGTTCGAGTCTCCCTATGGTCTACAGGGCATCACACTTGCACCTTTTTAATCCTGAGGAGTTGAAATCCATATTACTTCGTGTCACACAAACACTGCAAACACCTGTTGCACCGCAGGGCACTTCTTCAGCCCTAGCCAGAACTGAGCTGAGCCCAGACTTGACTTTAGGTCAAGGAGACCGAGGAAGCTTAGGAAATCCTATTCCATCAACTTTACTTACAAGTGGTCTATGCGTGGTAAGCACAAATGTGCAAGGAACCACGGACTCGAGGGACACCTCGGCGCGACAAGAATTTGACGGATACAACACTGATGATTCTTGGACTCGATATCGCCCATGTACTAAGTCCGGGATCAGAAAATTTGAAGCGTTTAAAAGGGCAGTACTAGCAAGGAAAGCGCAACAAGTTCCACTACAACAATAAAAAGAGAAGGATATTCAGACTGTAGCAAAATACTGGGCGGACTCTATCAACAATGCCAAAACGGTCCATGATATCCTTTCAATTCAGCAATGGGTATATACCATGGAGGCAACGGTTCAAAATTCTCAACGAATGGAGAATACTGTTGGCACTTTCGAACCTCCCCTAACTGCAGAAATTCATGACTCCAACAATGACGACACCGCAATCGAGATAAGCTCAACCCCAATGTTCGGATTCGATGACATTGATCTGGAAGATGTTCAATAGCCTCCCCACTCGGAAGAATTTATGATGGTCTTTGAAGATGAAGAATCCAGTGGATCTCAACATTCCACTTCCAAACCAAAAGCGAAGAAGAAGAAGAATATTGCAGTATCAAGAAAGGAATTTCTCAGTCTCTAGGCCAAAGTCGATCAGATCCTGGCCGCAGTCACGATTAAAGAACAACAGAATACCGAAGTTCCTACACCGCAATCTCTTATGGAACATGTGGAAACCCTCGAGACCAAGGAAAGGATGCTTGCTCAAAGAGTTAGTCTCAAGATTGAAATGGGAATCTGAGATTTGGATAATCGCCGAACTGCTAATCACAAGGAGTTCCTCTCAATTGCGGAAAAGCTCATCAAGGAGATAAATGCACTGAAGGATGAGTTCAAAGTATCTCTTGAAAAACAAGCCATTCACTCCAACAAGCTGGTCAAAGAAACTCATAATGCCTATGAATCCAGTCTTGCGATCCTACAAACCACCATCAACGGCTTACGGAGATCCTTAACTGCAAACTCAAGTATTGATGAGATGTTGCGGCTTACCAAGGAAATCTATCAATTACTCTTCAACAAAGAGATCCCCAACAACCAACAGCTCTGTGAAGAAATGAAGTCTCAATTTAATGAAACTTTTTCAAAAATTGATGGTCTGAAACAGTGGTTTGAGGAGCAACAAATTGTTACTTCCTCAAAAGGGGGAAGTGAGACTCCTCTGCATTTCCATCATGAACAAGGCCCTTCACATTCAAAGACTCCTTCAATTCATCAAACTCCTCCAAGAATCCAACCTACTCCTTCCAAAGAACAAGACAAACCACCAACTCCACAACAAACTCCACCGCAACAAATCCTCATCAATCTCCACAACAGACTCCTCCGCAATTCAGAAATTTGGAGCCCACAATGTCTTCGGATCATTCCAATGACTCACAGGCCACTCTTCAAAGAAAACACGACTGGAGGGCCGCGAAGTTTGCTGAACAAATATGGAGGGCACATGGATTTGATACAACCATGGATGAGTCTTTAATCAATTCTTGGGTAAACCCTACCCGCATGCTTCTAGATGACGATTATAGGCCAATTCTAACTTATGATGAACCTTCATTGATGGATATTGGGACATACCAATCTCTCCAAACTCTAAATTTTTCCCTGTTTTTGAGCCATTTTATCTCAGCCTTCCGGATGATCAAAGATTTCCCCTTAAATTCGAATGCTTAAATTTGTTTCATGCCAAGCATGGTATTGACTTTGAAAAGATCTGGTCTAATGACAGACCAGAAGGGGTTAAGAATTATAAAGTGAGGAAGTTCATGAAAACGGATTTTGTTCAGTATACCCTCACCAGGAGAGGAGATGACTACATTAGAACGCATGCTGATTTCCCCTGCATGAACCCAGAAGAGATTTTTCTGATTGCATGGGTTTTTCAAGTTAAAGCTGAAAAACATCTGAAGATGAAGATTGCGTGTGAAAAAGCTTGTGAATTTCTTAAGGCATTAGTATGCGATTTTGGGAAAATTGATGCCGAAATTCACCCTGTCCTGGCCAAGAAGTTCAGCTTTCCAGACTTCGAGCCTGCACCAAGCTTTACTGAAGGTTATCAAGATATGTCACTCGGAGCAAAAAATTGCCAGGAGTTAGGAGTTGTATACAAGAAAACCAACAATGATCTCAAGTACTTCACCTGTAACCACAATGCATCGGTTGACCAAGAAGCAACTGGATACCGCCTTGGCTTCAGTTCAAAGATCCAAGAATACAACAGAAGAGGTGAAGTTTGAAATCAGTCGCAGAGTCCAGTGGCTAGGTGAAATAAGGAAGTTCTGGTGGATCATTATCAAATTCCTAAAACTTAACAAGTGAAGAAGAAAGTTGAAGAGGTCACTTTGGGGGAAATTGTTGATACAAAAAGTGACCCTCTTTAACTTAATGATCTGCAGTCTTGTTTTGCTACCGCAATTAAAATTTGTCTACCGCATTTAAAGAAGATGTTTTGTCAACCGTAGTGAACTGAAACCACTACCGCAGTAAAGAATGATGAAGACCTTCTAGTTACGTAACTGAATTAGCGTGTTAGATTAGCTTTATCCAATGAACCTTGCATGGTCACTTAAGTCAGTAGGATATTAATTGTTTATTTCATATGTAACTTTTTGGGACTCTATAAATAGAGTATCCAACTTCATGTAAAACACACTTCTTCATGATCATTTTGAACTTTCATCAAAATACAAAGATCATTCTATCTTATTATCTTCTAATGACCGAGATCCTCTTCATCTTAAACTATTCACATTTACTAACTTGTGTTTGATTGTAAACCTTGTTACAAATCAGTTTGATGTCTACTTGATAAAACTTGTTGTCATTTATATTTCCTTTACATTTCCACAACTAACTATCTAACACTTCTAACTTATTATTGTTGAGCTAACTTGATCCTCGAGATTTACTTATCCCACAACTATTATCTTGTACTAACGTTTGTTCAAGTGTTTCTCAAAAGTTTTTCTCTCAACACTAATCCTAGCAACTGGGGCATAAGTATCAAAATAATTGATCCCTTCTTGTTGCTTGTTGCCTTTAGCAACTAATCTTGCTTTATTGGCAGATATAGATCCATATGGATGATATTTTCTCTTGAATATCCGTTTAGATCCTATGGGTCTCCTCCTTTTGGGTAGATTAGCTAACTCCTAAGTTCCATTACCCATAATTGAATCCATTTCATCATTGATGGCTTCCTTCCACAAAGGAGCATCTCTAGATGTCATGGCTTTAGGAAAGGTCTTAGGATCATAATCCAAGTTAATGGAAAAAATGACCTTTCTTGTCACTTTCTTTTGTGTTCCATCGACCAAATAAGAATAGAAATCGTCTCCAAAATTTTTCTTTATTCTAGTTCTAGTACTTCTCCTAGGTTCCTCTATAGTAGGAGGAGGTAGGAGTGTTTCTCGAGAAGTACTTGTAGACGTTGTATTATTGGAGTTTTCATCATCTCTAGAAAACTTGTCTTCGAAGAATTCCACATCTTTGGATTCTACGACAACACTAGATTCAACATCCAATAATTGGTAAGCCTTGTTGTTCTGATCATATCCAATGAACACATTCTTCATAGCTCGAGCTACCAATTTACATCTCTTAAGATCAGGTGTCCGGTAATAATCCACACACCCCCACATTCAAATAGTCTAGGTTAGGCTTTTTTACCTTTCCACAACTCATAAGGGCTTGCAGGAATCACACGAATAGTGATCCTTTTATTAATATAACAAGCAACCAATAGTGCTTCCCCTACAAATTGTTTGGTAGATCAGATTGGTTCAACATGCAGTTGACCATCTCACAAAGGGTCTTATTCTTTCTCTCATCCAAACGATTCTGTTGAGGAGTATATGGTGAAGTTATCTCATGTTTGATTCCGTTCTCTTCGCCGAATGTGTCAAACTCTTGGTTGAAATGTTCTCCGCCTTTGTCCGAGCGAAGAATTTTGATGTGTCTTTCAAGTTGATTTTCGACTTCGGCCTTATACAGATTAAATGCATCAAAAGTTTCATCTTTTGATCTCAACAAATAAACATGTAGCTATCGATTGGAGTCATCATAGAATATAAAGAACTACCTTTTTCACCCTTAAGTAAGTATTCCATTTAATTCACATATATCAGAATGAATCAACTCAAGTAACGATGTATTCTCTTAACTGATAGAAATGGTTTCTTTGTAAATTTTGACATCACACAAGTTTCACATTTTTCAAAATCTTTTGTATCATATTTTAACATTCCTTTAGTTTGCATTTTTTTCAATACTGTCAACGTTAGTGTGTGCTAAACATTTTTGCCATAAAGAAATTGAACAAACAAAATAACCATACAAGTTCACTTCATTCACATTAGCAACTACCCTCATCACTAAGGCACAAACGATACAAACCTGAATAATTTTTCGCCCTTCCAACATATCTCCTGCCCTTAGTGGTCATAATTCTGCCTTTCTTAAGATCCATCTTGAATCCAACTTTGTCAAACTTGTCCGCAGAAACCAACCCCTTCGAGATAGTAGGAACATTAACAAAATATCGAAGGTTAACCTATTCACCATGTGTGAAATTCAGACGAACATCACCTCTTCCTTAAACTTAAGCTTTGTGACCATCTGCACAGACCACAACTATCCCTGGTGGTACTGGACGGTAAGTGTGGAATCTCTCTCGTTGCCCACAAACATACACAGTAGCTCCAACGTCCATGTACCATCCTCGAGCACAAATTGCTCGGGTTAGGGATGAGTTCATGTAAATCTCTTCAAGGTTCACACTTTCGACCATATCAGTAACATGCTCAACTGTATGTGCTACCGATCCTGATTTGTGATCTTTGTATTCTCTTGCATAGTGTCCAATCTCTCCACAGACATGGCAAGGTCCGATCCTCTTCGGCTTTGAGTTAGGATTCTGATGACTCGGTTTCTTGAAGCTTTGTATCTTAAGTCTCAAGTTCCTTTTGTTTTGTCCCCTAGACTTGGTCTTATGACCAGAACCCCCAGCTGATACATGGTGCACACTCGATCCGACTATACCACACTTGTCTCTGATGCGATTTTCCTCCTCAATGCGAAGATGTTTCATCAGATCATCCAAAGGGTAGTCCTCAGATTTGTGCATCATTCTCTTATAGAAGTCGTTCCATGAGGGTGGCAGTTTTTCGATAATCACACCAACCTAAAAGAGTTCTAGTATCGAGATGTAGAGCATGTTTAACTTGTTAACCATGACCTGGAGTTCATGTACTTGCTCCATGATGGTTTTGTCATCATCCATATGAAACTCTAGGTACTTAGATACAAGTTAATTAGTAGTACCTTCCTCATATGCCTTGTACTTGAGTTCCAAATCACTCCATAGCTCTATCTGAACTTTGACCGGCGTGTAAAGATCATATAGTCGATCGGATAGTGAGCTCTTGATGTGACCCACACATAGTTCCTCAGAATCTCTACGTAGAGCACTTTTCTTTTCCAGATCAAAGATGATCATTGGATCCACAATTTTCCCCGCCTCGGGAATTGGATCACTAGGAATTGGGACCAATTTTAGGTACAAAACATAGGCGAGCTTCAACACATGAAGTAAGAACTTGACCTTGTCGGCCCAACAGGTGTAGTTCTGACCATCAAAATTATTGGTTCATGTAGTGGAGACTATTAGCTGGGATTTGGATGTCCTTTAGTCTGTAATTTATAAACACCATTTATAAATTTTTTTACGAATGTTGTATATCAAAACCAATAGACTGGCACAGAAACCGACAAATAATATTGAGAATTATATGTCGATTAGTTGCAAATAATAAATCCAATTATTATTAATATGATCAACAAGTTTTGTTCAGAAACCGGATCAATCCTTCTCGATTAGATCTGATTATAAGTAAGGTAGAAGGAGTGTGTCATGTTATTGGACGAAAGTAAATGCGAGACAATATGTAAAACCGACCTGTTCATGGCTGATATTTATCTTACAGAACTGCATAGATCAAACTCAAGTCCTTAAAGGTTTTTACTTCGCTTCTATTGGCTGTAAGCAGCAGAGTAAAACCCTAGGATTTAATGCAGACTTATCGGCTTTCCAACAACAATGGAAAATGAGAAACCCAAAGTGAATACTCATAAAGCTAAAAAAAATTGCCAAGAGCAGGAGAGAGCTTCAAAATTCGTGTGTATAATACGGCTCCTAGGGAGGTGTATTTATAGGTGTCGAAACCCTAGAAGGCAGAAAAGAGCCCTCATAGGTCGGCCCTAGAAACCCTAGGGCAACGACTTGCTCGCTAAGCAAGACGTTTTCTGAGCCTTCTAGAACATTATGTTACCTGATCCACGAAGTCAACGCTGGTAAACCATTTGACCGGATCGGTCAAGCCAAATTGACCCGAACTCGTCAAAAATAAAACCTCCTAAGCTCCCAGAGTCGGTTGCGTCGTGCGAAGTGCGCCTAAATCGTGCCATTTTGCACACTCGCAGCGTTGGATAGTGCTAGGCTCGGCTAGGTTCGCATGTGTGGGCTTGGCCCATTCCTTTGATCCACTAAAGCCTTTAAATCCTATCAAGGGAAAAGCCTTATAAACCCACTAAATGTTTCTTCCCCCACCAATGTGGGTTAGAGAAAACTTGTCAATATGAAATATTTCCTCTATAATTTCTAACATTATAGCATGTACTTTCACTTTTTTACCCATAATAGCATTTTACTTTTAGTAAATTCGTCTTTGGATATCCATTTTAACTAAGTTCTACATCAATCGTGGGCCATATTCACATCTTAATAACAAAAGTAAAGTAGTTAACCTTATTTAAAGGACCCTTCTTTTAACATGAACTCTACTACAAGGTTTTAGGAGAATAAAAAGTTATGGATTCTAATTGTTGTAATCATCATTTATTCTACTATTTGCTTGGTTAGTGGTACACTTAACATGGGTATAATTGTCTTTAATGGTCTCTTTTTTCTAAGTTATTTTGAATTTCCTTGAATAATGTTTATAATTAGTCTCTTAATTTACGACCTTGCCAGATACAAGAAGTGTTTCAATTCTTATTGATAGCTTGAATAAAAAGCAATAAACAAGAGTTTAAAGAGGAAGCTAGCTAAAGAAAAAACCTAAACAATAAGAAGAGATAAAAAGGTAAGTATGTAAACAATATCTTAGCTATCAATATCCAATACTCCCCCTCAAGATGGAGCATGTAGATTAACAATGCCCATCTTGCCAAGCGGAAATTGAAGTTGGTTGGCACCAACAGATTTGGTGAGAAAATCAGCAACTCACATCTTATTGTCTATCTTCATCAACGAGACTTCTCGAGAAGCAACCCATTATCGAACAAAGAAACAATCCATTTGAACGTGCTTCGTCATCTCGTGGAAAACTGGATTGTTTGTAATATGACGGGATGCTAGGTTGGCACAAAACAAATTGGTTGGAGTGTCTATGACAACCTGTAAATCCTTGAGGAGCCATCTAACCCACAAAACTTCACTAACTTTCGAGGCCATAGTGTGATACTCAGCTTTAGCGGAAGAGCGAGAGACAATGGATTATTTTTTTGTTTTCCAAGAAATAGGAGCTTCTCCAAAAAAAGCAAGTAACCAGTCCATGAATGTCTCATGTATGGACAACCAAGCTAATTAGAATAATAAAAAACAGTTAAGATTGGTTCTCCAGTTCGTGGTAAAAGGATTCCTTGACTCGCAGTCCCTTTTAGGTATCTTAGGACTCCTGTTACTCCCTGCATGTGGCTTTGGCGAGGTTCAGATACAAAATGACTCAACAAGTTAACAACATATGTTACATCAGGATGAGTAGCTTGAAGATAGAGAGGCGGATCGATAAGTCTACGATACTGACTAGCATCAACCGGAGCTTCATCTTCTCATCTATCTAACTTCAAGTTTTGGTCAATAGAAAATGAACTTGGTTTGCAACCCAACATTCCACTATCTTCGAGAATATCTAATATTTACTTTACTTGACTCAAAACTAAGCTGTATGAAGTTTTTGCTACTTCTATACCAACAAAATATTTTAGTTTCCCAAGATCTTTAATGCTAAAAGCTTTGTCAACTTGTCCTTTTGTTTGTTAGATACGGTCAATATTATCACCAACTATAATGATACCGTCCACATATATCAAGATGGCAGTGAAAAAACCATCTCAAATTTTCAAAAACAGGGAATGATCATCCTTTGACTGACAAAAGTTAGTGCTCAAAAGAAATTTTTTCAATTTGTGGTACCAGTTATGTGAAGCATGCTTCAGACCATGGATGGATTTTTTAGATGAAAGACGCGAGTATCATTTTCTTTGGAAAAACCTTGGGGAAATTTCATATACACTTCTTCATCAAGGTCTCCATGCAAGAAGGCATTATTGACATCAAGATATTGGGTGACCCAGTTCTTCTTGGCAGCGACTGCTAACAGAGTACACATTGTTACTAATTTTGCAACTGGAGAAAAAGCATTGTTATAATCTACACCCCATTTAAGTGAACCCCTTTGAAACTAATCGAGCTTTGAACCGTTCCACATCTCCAGTTGGTTTATATTTGATTTTATAAACCCATTTTGAGTCAATATCTCGTTTTCCCTTTGGAAGATCAGTAAGGGTCCATGTTTCGTTGTTCTCAAGGGCACGAATTTCTTGTTGGATATCTTGTCTCCAAACGTTCATATTGAGAAGCTTGTTTAAAATTTTGAGGCTCGTTATTGGAGATAATGGTCGTTAGGTAAGCTTTATGACTTTCAGAAAAACTTTCATAAGAAACAAAGTTATAAATAAGGTGTACCGTTGAGGTAGCTTGTGTAACACCCGTGTTCCAGACTGGTTAAGATTACTTTTATCAGGGACCCACCATGCATGATTGTATATGTTATGTCGTGTGGGGTATTTTGGGGGAACTCACTAAGCTTTGGCTTACAGTTTTATTGTTGTGGTTTCATGTATTTTAGAGGTCAGGGGCAATGCAAAGGCATGATCATACACATTCTTCGGTGATTTGTTTGGAGATTTTATGACATTCTAATTTTGGGATGTTTGTACTTGATACTTGGTTTTTATGAATTGGGTTTTTATTGAAACAATGATTTTACCTAAATTGAAAAAAGGAAAACTTTATCAAGATTTTTGGGATGTTACAGCTTGACTGTAGTTGGGTTGTTGATGGTTGATCGAAGCGGGAAGGTTGACAACATAATATTTGAATCTTTGTGGTTGTGACTTAGCCCTGGTGCTCCTTGAGTTATTCTTGTGTTCTATCTCATTACTTTGTATATGTTCACTCGTAAAATTGGTGGGTTCGACTTGTGGGTCTGTTTCAGCGTCACTATGCTGCATACCCTCCTCATGGTCTTCGCTTTAAGGGCTAACGAGACAGTCATGGTCATTGTGAGTTGACTCCTCTATGGAAACAGATTCCATTGGTTGGTTTATGGTGTGTTTTTGATAACATACATCGTCGTGATATTAGGTTGGTTATTCATCTTTGTTGTAATGTTCAGCTTTATTACTTCTGAGTGGGAGGATACGTTCATAAAAGAGCACATCCCTACTGGTTAAAATCTTCTTGTTATTCAACATAATAAAATTTGTACCCTTTGGTTCCTTGCGGATAACCGAAGAAAACACCAAGCTTTCCTTTCTTGTCAAAATTTTCTCCTGTTGTATCGATATTCTTGTAACACACAAGACAACCAAAAACTTTCATATGGTCATATTGGGGCTTTTGGTTCCATATTATTTCAGAGGGAGTCTTATTTTTAATGACTTTAGAAGAAATGTGATTGATGGTGTAAGCAGCCGTTAGAATACATTCTCCCTAAAACCTTTTTGGTATGTTTGCCTCAAAACGAATTACTCAAGCTGTCTCAAGAAAATGTCTATGCTTTCTTTTAACAACACCGTTTTGTTGTGGTGTGTGTGGGCAAGTTTTTTGTAAGAAAATCCATTCTTCCTTATAGAACTGGAGCATAAGGTTGGAGCTGAATTCTCCACCATTGTCACACCTAATTCTTTTAATATGTTTCTCAAATTGAACTTTTATCATTTTGTGAAAATCAACTAGACACCTGCTAGCATCACTTTTATGTTTGATAAGAAAAACCCATACAATTCTACTAAAATCATAAACTATAGTAAGAAAGTAATTAGCTTTTGTATAGTATGGTATACGATACCCACCCTATATGTCCCAATTGATCAAATCACAAATTTCTTTTGTTTTAATAGAGATAACATGAAAAGGTGTTCTGGTAAGTTTTGCTTTCGCATAAGACTTACAAACTTCAATACTAAAACTAATGGAATTATTTTTAACTAACTCAATTCTAGAAAGCTTCTCCTTTGATGCGTGACCCAGTCTTTTGTTCCAAGTGTCTGCGACAGTCACCATAGCCTTCTTTTCCTTGGTCATCCCTATTCGATACAATCCACCATCACATATATCCGCACCAATCAAGTTCCTCATTTGTAGTCTCTATATCACACAAAAATTAGGAAACAATGTTATTGCACATTGGAGGACTTTACTTATGCGACTAACAAAAAGTAGATTGCATTTGAAATTTGGAACACATAACACCCCATTCACTTTCACTCATCCTGGGAGAGTACAACCCCCCCTTTCCTTCAAGAGGAACGGATTCACCATTAGGTATAACAACTGGGGACTAACAAAAGTTCTTTTCTTATTCTACAATAAGCTAGGCAAGTACGTTATGTGTTCGTTACAACCTGAGTCAATAATCCAATCACCTTTATTGTTTTATTTACATGTCATGTTGGCAACTCGCCCCTTTACCTCGTCACCATTGGTGCCAGAAAAGTGATTTACAAACAACTAGTACTGTTCGTTGGTTAGTTCTGGTATGGGACTAGAACTAGGTTCGGTGCAAGCTGATGCCTTCAGTTTCCCTTTCTCTTTCTTTCCACGCCATCATTTTGGGTATTCTACTAGCTTGAAACATCCCTCTTTCTTGTGACCATTCCTTTCACAAAATATGCAACTTTCGTTCTCTCATGTTTCTCTGTTGTCATTGGTGTTCCTTGTAAGGCCTCTCTCTTTATTCACATTAGGATTTCCATCTCTTCTTTGGAATGACTTGAACACAACGCACTCAATTTGATTCCTTTTTTCACTTGAGATTGAACTTTGTCTCTCATGTTCTACCACCAGGTGATAAGCAGCACCCAAATTTGGAATGGGCTTGGTTGCTAAAATATGGGTCTTGATAACGTTGAAGTCGGAATTTAAACACATGAGGACTTGATACAATCGTTCCTTTTCTTGGAAGTCGTTTAATCTTTTTCCAATGTCACAAGAATAATTTTCACACAAGCATTTAGGGAAGGGATGAACGGATGAAGTTTCATCCCAAAACGATCGAAGGTTGGTAAAATATGTTGATACGGAGGCCCTTTTTTGTCGAGTGGCTACGATTTCTACTTCAGTTCATAAGCCATTAGTGAGCTTTCCTTGACGAATCTTTCGAGCAGATCTGACCACATTTATGATTCAGTGCTTGCGTATTTGACACTGCTACAGATGTTCTTCTCCATGGCGGTGGTAAGCCACCCCTTTAACATTGCATCACAGCGCATCCATGGATGTAGTTCGAAGATCCCTTCTCGGGTTTCTTGATGGTCCTGTCGATAAACTCGAATTTGTTCTTGGCAAAGAGAAATTTTTCCATCTCTTGTGACAAATCGACATAATTGGTATCCGTGAGCACTTCGTTAACATGTAGTTGTTTAGGGAAATCAGAGGGATGAAGATAGTAGGGGAACTATGATCGATTGTTGTAATTGAACCTTCCCATGTACCGCTCTTGTCTTTTGGTTCGCCGCTTCCTGTCATTCTTCAAGATCGACGAAAGAAGGTCTTGAATCAGAGTTCCGAAACCTGCTCTGATACCATCTAGAATTTCGATGGTATCAATAGCCAATAATTTAAGGGACCTTTTTTTTTTACCATGAACTCTACTACAAGGCTTTAGGAGAATAGTCAAGTTATGGATTCTAATTGTTGTAATAATAATTTATACTACCATTTGCTTGGTCAGTGGTACACTCATCATGGGTATAATTGTCCTTAATAGGCTCCTTTTTCTAAATTATTTTTAATTTCCTTGAATAATTTTTACAATTAGTCTCTTGATTTACGACCTTGCCAGATACAGGAAGAAGAAAACAGTGAGCATGTGAATGTGAAACACATTTTGGAAACGAAGATTGTGTTAATATCAATGTTCTAAATAACGTGAGGCGTGGACTTGGCGGCAAGGTCAAAGTTAAGCCATGACAAGCCTTGGCGAGCCATGATGTTTTTCAAGACGTGACTATTTTATATAAATTAAAAAAGATAAATCATATAATTATTGAATTTTATCAAATATATCAAGCTTTTAGAGGTGTTACATTTAGTATCAAAAAGTTAAGAAAAACTCAATTATTTTAGGGCCGATCAGAAAAAACAAAAGAAAAAAAAAATTCGCGCCTTGAAAAATACTCGCGCCATAACGCGATAAGGCGCGCCTTGGACGTTTTCGTAACGACTAGGTCATGTCTCGCGCCATGGCACGCCTTGAGGCGCGCCATGGCGCGATTTTTAGAACCATGGTTAATATTATAGGTGAATTATATCATCTTGCACTTTTTACAACATAGACTCATCCGGTGGTTATTCGAAGAAGCCAAATGTACAAATCTCAAATAGAAGAAAAAAAACTATGATGATGTTGCGATTGAAGAGGCTACAGACGCAAAAGACTCTTCAAGAAGAAAAAATATATAAAGCAGAAGAGAGGTTTGTAAAAATAATACCATTCAATTCAAATTCTGGCACTACTCAGCCCTTGTGGCCATGGAGGTTCGCCAGTGACTCCAGGGCATGAGGCAAAGCCTCATGTTTGCAGCGGGGGATTAGTCGGTGCGCGAAAGCTGGCCCGGAAGCCCTCGTTAGGGAAGTTCCCTTTCCAAAAAAAAAATAATACCATTCAAATAAATGTTAGGAAAAACATCTGTTACCACCCGATGCAAACAAACATACATAATTATTGCAAGCTAAGAAATTTTTTTGATGGTATATTTTAAAATTTGTGAGACAAATCTTTTACTTTGTTATGTATTAAAATGGTTTCTTCAATTGTAAACTACTACTTTTATTATTATTGAAAAGAAGAAAAAATAAAATATGATTTTTTTTTCGTGGAATACATGGACTTTTACCTAAATTTTGAACTTTGAGAAAAATTTGAATTGGTTGGATATACCTATTTATTATTTTCATAATATTCTTTAATGAATTTGGCAATATCATTTGAAGGTGGTGGATTGGGGGTGATTATTGTCACTTTTAGTGTCTCCATATTCACATCCTAGGTCCATGGAAAGATTCATCTTCTAATTTCTTTTAAATTAATTGTTATTCTAACATTTGACCATTTTAACGTTTTACTTGATTCAGCCATATATGTACCTGTCGAGCCTCATTGCACATGTCGAGCCCCATTGACCGTATATTTACTGAAAAGATGAGATTTAGTAAAGTTGTATATCACTTTGTTGTAAATAAAATTGTTATATAATCTTCAAAATATAATTTAGGGTTTCCTGGTATTTTGAAAGGCAAATGTCATAAAAAACAGTTTACACAAAATTTTGATTTTGACATTATATTTTACTTTTTCTCAATTATATCACTAAGTTTACATTTTCGTTGCAAATTTAACCAATCCACCGATTTGCTTTAGTTGTTTCATGTTTCTCAATGGTTAACTAGGAAAATTTTTGATATGACTTTTATATATTATCTGAGTTGTCAAAATTGGGGTTAAACCTAACCCTTATGATCTATACTCATATTTCCTTATTTCTTTTCTCAGAGTATCACGATTTTGTGCAATGGTTTTCCAAGGTCGCTTAGATTTATCATCCCAGAGTGACGTAAGCAAGGAATGAAGGTTTCTTAGGAGATGTTATTGTGGCCAACCTTTCTAGCCTTGCTTACACCACTTTGGGATGATAAACCACTTGAGCAACCTTAGGAACCCATTGCATAGAATCGTGATTCTCCGAAAGAAGAAAAGAATAAGAAACTAGGAAAAGTGAGTATATATCTATATAAGCACTACTACAAAAACAACCTTTTACGACACGCAATGCGTGTCGTAAAACGCTCATGCGACACACAAATGCGTGTCAAGGAGTGCCCTGTCATAACGAAAGAAGACATGTTTTTGCGCGTCGTCTATTTATGACACGCATTTACGACACGCATTTACAACGCTCATTTACGACACGCAATGCGTATCAAGGAAGACCATGTCATAAAGGAAGACGACACGCATTTGCGTGTCATAACCTTACGACGCACATTTATGACACGCAATGCGTATCAAGGAAGCTGCAGTCATAAATGAAGATGACACGCATTTGCGTGTCATAAACTTCAGCTGCTAGTAACGATACACATTTACGACGTATATTTACGATAGTCATTTACAACGTGAATACACATATTAAAAAAACAAATATATACCAAAACATTCAATTTCATCTAAATGTCAAACAAGTTACCTAACATTATATGTCTAACAAGTTACCAAAACATTTAATTTCATCTTCTAAAATACACAACAAAACTTGATAAAACAACAATTATACACCCACCCACCCACCAACCATAACAACTCTTATTTTCATCTCATGTATGGAAACACTTTAACGAATTTTAAGAAAATGGTAAAAAGTTACCCAACAAAAAGATTCTAACAAGCAGCCTCATCATGCTCCAAAAACTTTTTGATAGGAAGGATGTCACTGCTATGATAAGAAAGAACCTACAATAAAGATCAAGACAAGGGTATTTACGTCTTTTGCACCAACAAGAGAACAAGATCAAGCCACTAAATAGGGCCCACGTATCTAATTCTAACTTGTTTGCCAAACATTGACATTTGACGTTTTTCTCCTCTGAATGACCTTACGTACATGCACCAAAAAATAATGTTAATTTGAGATTGAGATTGAAGTTTACCTTTTTGGGTCTTAATGATATATGACAGTTAGTAAACTTTATGTCATAGAGGGGTAAAATTGTAAAAAGAAATGAGTTGAGAACTCACAGTACGGATGGCAGAAAAAGTTTTAGTGATACAATCAGCTATTGAAGCTTGAGTCGACCCATAGGCTTTAAATACTTTCACAGTTGATCGTTTGTATACAGCTGGATACATACATGTACACGTGTATATATTAGTCAACAAGTAAAAATACGAAGAAAGGTTAAAAACATTAGAAGTTCTCGAAATTAAGGGTGGATTACGGTTCTTACAACCTAAAATGATATCTTCATCACAATTCCATCATGAACAAAAAAACCATAAAATTCTTATTGAAAGTTTAGGTAAAATTCTTATTGAAAGTTTAGGTAAAGCATATGTAACCCTATCTTTTATTTCTCCAACTTCCGCCTCACTAGCCCCTCCAACCTGGATTATATTTTATTTTTAATCAATAAAATTAAAAAAATAACCAAATGGTTTAAAATATACCTTACAGACTGCAACACCTCCTAACAACTTTGATAATCTCTCTTGTGCTTTCTCTTTGTCAAACATGGCAGAACTGTTCTCAATGGTTGACCTTAATTCCTCACATCTTTCTTTAATTTTCTTCTTATCACCACCACCATGTAGAAGGATTGTATCATCAAGAGAAATACACACAAAAATTAAATCCTAAATACAAGGTTTAGTAAAAAAAATCACAATAATTATTTTGGATTTTTTTTTTGAAGTAGTTATTAGGGAAAATTTCATTTATGTCCTTGTAAAATCTGAATATTACGTCAATATCCTTATAAACTTTAATATTACGTCTATATCCCTCTAAAACTATAAAAACTACATCAATATCCAAAATCATATTTTAATTAGGATTATATCAAATTTTTATTAATTTTTTATCTAATATTAAAAATTATATGTTATTTTACCAATTTACCCTTTCCTAATTTAATTCTAAAATAAATCACTAGGAAGATTACATATCATATCTCTTAAAAATTAGATCTATTTTTTAAAACAAACTTTACTTTAGAAACATCTTGATAAGTTATAGCAATATGTTCACAATAGAAACCATTTCATACAAAGCCTGCTCAACCTAACTTTTCATCAGGAATGATAACATTAGGGTTCCAACAGTAACAGACGGATCAACCTTCCCTGTTTTGATGAGAAGCTCCACAAACTACCACCACCACATCAGCAGGAGGATTTATCAGCACCACCAATAGCCATCACATTGCTCTTCTGCACCAGAACCAACCAATAGGATCCTTGAATCAGACTTGTATTTAGCCTTTGAATTATTATTTCTATTTATTTCTTCACTCACACACCCATCACCACTAGCTGCCAACCACAAGGCAATCCCAATATTAAGATCCTGTAACACAAAAAATAACATGAAACCTTACAATTATATTAAACTTTAAAAAAAATGTGCAATTAATAGATCTTTGTGCCATTCACAAACATATACTGAATTTTCATGTAGAAAAAAAAACATTTTCAAACTATGAGAGATACCCATGTAGATCTGAATACCTTATGAACACTGTCATCATTTATGAAAGCTATCTTTATCTCATTGCAGATTGATTCATAAAGAAAGTGGAAGGGTGCTAATATAAAGGAATTTACCTGAAGTGGAGAAAGACCATAATGCACAGCAATGGAAGCCCTTGATTGAGGTGAAAGAGAGACAATAAAAGTTTTGCCATTGTTTATATTGGATAGAAACTAATCCAAGCTTTGCTTCTCTAACATAACAGTCTCTACAGAAGTAATGCACCCACTGCATGATTACAATAATGTTATTGTTACCAATTCAATTCATCAACACTTGATGTATAATGGCTTCTAGGAGTTAGTGATCAGGATGTGTAACCTGCATGCTAAGGAATCCTTGAGTGATATTTTTAATGGATTTGTTTGAAGAGTTTCTTTAACAGGTGTTGTTTTTACCAGCTTCTGTTCAAGAAAAAGCACTTGGTGAATAACAATAGTCATATGTGTATGTATTTGAAGGATAAATAAGTGACAAGACACGTTTTGTCTCCATGGTCAATTTCGACAATTCTGCATCTATCTCTACTAGATTCCATCTGCATTTAAAAGTTGTTTGTATTATGAAAGAACTACAAGAAAGTCAAAGTCAGAGGGTAATAAAAAAAGTATACCACCAGATAGTCCTTTATCTCCTCAATGGTATAGATTAGAAGACAGGAAATCAAACAAACTGAAAGGAGAGCATATGTTAGCTGTGTGGTGGGGTACTCAAGCTGATGAAGCTTTCCCTGAAGCATGACATTCAGATGCAGCTTCTGTTGGTGGAGCTGATGCTCTTTCTAATATCCGTTCAAAAGTGTATCTTTCACCTAAGCTATGAAAGAAAAAACAAAATCAGAAAGAGAGAATATTGGTGACAGCAACGTGGTTGGTAGAATTGACAAACTACAATACCAATAATTAGGTAACACAAAAAAATTACTGAACGAGAAAACTACTGAACAAAAAAACTGACAAAACCCTAACCCTTTGATTTCAATTTCTTGGCCCTGTGAGTTGATGAAAATCATGCACCACCGTCACCATCTGTCGGTAGAGGCCAGCTGCCGCACACTCTAAATAATTTCCCTTAGCTATAATCCGATCAAATAACTCCCTGCCGGCGCACAACTCCATGATTAGGTTAACATAGTGCTGATCCTCGTAGGCACCATGGAGCTCTCGACGGACATTGTCGATGTCATCCTTGTTAATCAGTTTTCGCATCGCGATTGACTTACAAGCGAACTGTTGGTGCAAGGTTTTATGAGTGACAAGATGCGTCACGCCAAATTGGCCGTGGCCTAGCCCTTTACCGATTGTATAGGTTGCATGAACATCTTTCATTGGTCGCCCGAGGATGGGATTGGAGAGCTGCAAACGGTGATGGTGGATGAAGTGTTGGTCGATAAGGCCTGTACATCGTCGTCGTGCGAGACCTGGAGAGTCAGTGTGGGTTGGAGGTAGTGGAGGTGGGTATCATGCGGGGTTTTAGGGTTTCTTTCGATGAAAGAGGATTTTAAGAACTTCAAAAATATGAAACTATCGATCTTGTACACACCAAATACCAATTCGGAAAAATCGCATATCAGGAAGTCAAAAACATGATTTCAGGAACTTCACAACTAAAAATCACATATCCGGAACCCACACAATGCTTTTAGGGTTTCTTTTGATCAAGAGGATTTTACAACATACGAAGAAGAAGGAGGAGAGTATCAGGCGGGGTTTTTAATTTTTTGGGATTTCATTCCGCCCTTGGCAACTAAAAAATTGGAGAACGCGCGTTCATGAAAAAAATTATAAAACGACAGTTTTACATGACACGCTTTTTTATGATAGGTGCCCTCCGTGTTTTTAATTTTTGTTGTTTACACTAATTTCAGGTCACACATAAATGCGTGTCCTCTATCCTTCACATTTTGGAAAACTGACATTAATTTTTAGGGCATGCACAAATGCGTGTCCTCTATCCTTCACATTTTGGGAAACTGACATTAATTTTTAGGGCATGCACAAATGCGTGTCCTCTATCAGTATGTGTCATTGTGTGCGTGTCATTAAAGGGCTGTTTTCTAGTAGTGAAGGATTCAGTTTAACCCAAATGGTTTGCCAACTAGGATCATATATGAAAGCTACATCAACTTTTTGTCAAGTTTTAGCAAGTGAGAAACATGAAACACCTCAAGCAAATCGGTCAATTGCTAAATTTGCAACAAAAGTATAAAGTTAGTGACTTAATTGAGAAAAAATATAATACTATGTCAAAATCGAAATTTTGTGTAAATTAATGTCTTTTATGCATTTTCCCTATCTTGAAGTATATAAAAGTTTATAGGTATTAGCCAATCCGTATTTTTATTATTTAGCAAACTTGGAAACTAAACCATCCAAACAATTGATGTCAAAAATTCAATACATATGAAGCTAATTAATGCTATTGTATACTTAACATGAAAGAATGGAATGTAGAGCTAATAATTATAATAAGAATTCAATTTGATTTGCAAGAAATAGCAATGGCCTTTATTTATTTACTAATATTGGCGATGTACTTTAGTTTTTACTTCTAATAGGAATATACTTTCATTTCCTTACTAATTATAGCAATGTACTTTTCATGTTCTTACAAATAATAGCTACATACTTGTTCCTCACTTATAATAACAATGTATTTGGAATTCCTCTGCCATAATAGAAATGCATTTATATTTCTTCAAATATTCAAACAATAGTGAAGGAAATACTCTGGAACAGCCCAAAAACCAGGATAAAATTTTTCATTTTTAAACAAGAGTTACAGTCATTAAATTGATCCAAAAACCATCACATAGTAACAATGTCAAATCATCAGAGTACAATATCAAAAAGTGCGAAAAATAATGAGGGGAGAATGTTGTGCCATCACGTCAGGCCCTTCCCCTTAGTAACGGAAGTAGCTGAAACCATAAATATAAACCGTAAGCAAAAGCTTAGTGAATTCCCCCAAATTACCACATATATACATAAATAAGTTAGTGTTATGGGCCAAATCATAGTCTTATAAGTAATTTCCTGCCGAGGGCCAAATCCTAGTCTTCCATTAGAGTTTTAGGGGCTAGACCCTGGTCTTTCATACAGATACCAGGGGCCACATCATGTTCTTTCATACAGTTACCAGGGGCCAAATCCTGGTCTTTCACACATACATCACAAAGATAGCTAGTATCCTATATCACAAATAATGGGTCGGCCTTGGTGCCTTCGACCCATTGATACAGGGAGAAAACTCACCTCAGTCTGCTGATAAAATAGCTAGTTGCTCAGCTACAGAACCGGAAGATCCCACACTAAACACAAAGAAATCACCCTAATCAAAATTTGGTTATAAACCTTAACCGTGGGTCAATAATCCCAAACCCAATCTCCTAGGATAAAAGGGCATTTTACCCTTCCCTTAATGGGCCTAATCAAACTTGGCCCATTAACGCAATAATGCCCCCCAAGGACCATAAAGGCCCAAATCACATAACTTAAGGCCCACTAACGGAATCCTGAGGCCCACTCATACCTAAATAGTCCAATGCCCAAACCTAACTAAGTCCCAAAGGTCTAAATCCCAACCAAAGTCCAAAAGCCCACAGCAAGGCGTACGCTTGGCGTACTCGACCGCCAGTACGCGCAACGTACCACTTGGTATGCCCAGCGTACTGGGCTGCTTCCCACCTTAAGCCATTAAGTGTTTAATGTTGGATTAGGTGTCTAAGCCCATAACTATAATTTGTATGTACTTGACCCGAGAGTAGCATGGTCCATTTCGGGTTGCATATCACCAGGACAATTTGATAGGATGGATACTTGAGTAAGAGGTTGCTTATGATTTATTAATATATTATAAGTTCTAATATATTAATATGAAATCATATTATTTAATTAGTATTGATCAAGAATTAATTATGTGATCAAAAGAGACTAATTAAATATATGGGGATTGATTTGGTAAAACAATGATTCTTATAGTGTGGGTCAATTGTTATTTAGGATGGGCTAAACCAATATGGTAGTCCATGGATAGTCCATGGACGTTTAACCCATGGAGCCTAAGTATTATGAAAGGTCATGGGCATTAGGGTTTGCATGGATGTAACCCTATGCTTTGCCACACCATAAAAGGACTCCCTTAGCACCCAAAATCGGCCACAAGAGTTCTTGGAGTTCATTAGAGCCGATTTTGGAGGTAGCAACATCTCTCTCAAGTTTTCCTTTGTCCTAGGTGTGTTGTGAACCGTTTGAGGCATCACACTTGGGGTGCTAAGTTCTTAAAGGCCAAATACAACAAGTTCTACAAGCTACATAAAGAGGTAAACTCCTAACTAGTATTTTATGTTGTTTATGTCAATTGTATGCTAATTGTAGGCTTAGTGCTTTGGAAACAATAATGCATGTATAATTAGAGAAAACATAGATCCAAAGCATTTAGGGTTGTATGTGCACCATAGGATGTTGTAGTATACTAAAACTCATCAGTGGTACCAGAGCCTAGGATTGTTTTCTATTATATTCGATGAATGGCTCAATTTTCAAGGTTAAAAAAATTGTTTATCTGCATTCTGACTAGTGAACACGCCGAGTCCACTGGGTGACTCGACGAGTCCACTCAGAAACAGACCAACTCGACGAGTCCAGTTCATGTACTCGCCGAGTTGGTGCTCCAGTGTGCAAAATTTCGAGTTTTGGCCAGAAATTGGATTAGGATCATTACCCCCAAACTGTTTTTTTGAACCATGAAATCTGTTTTAGATAAGGTAATGATCATGCTTGTCCAATTAAAAGATAATTGTCATAATTTCAAGATTTGTATTAGTTTATATGATTAGGCTAATTTCTTGAAGATTGATGATATGAATTATCTTGACTTATGAGTTTAACTAGATCATAGACAAATTGTTTGATTTTTGTTAGTTAGAATATTTGATCTAAATGCTTTTTAATGAAATCCATAACTTGTCATCAAGTTATGGAAAATGAAAAGTCTCTCTTTTAAATGGTTTTAAAGTCTTCCATAACTTGTCCTCAAGTTATGTAACATGAAAAGTTTTTCCATTAAAAATGCATTAAACTCATAAGTTATAGAAACAAAAAGTGTTTGAATAGTTCAAAATTTGCCCTAAAGTTTTGGAATTTGTAAAGTCACCATTTATGAGTACTTTAGTTCCAAACCCTAGAATTTTAAAAGTCTAAAATACACCCTTATACTATTATAATATTAAAATTTTAATAATTATATATGTATAAGTTAAAAGTCAGTCTTGCCGTTAGTAGGCCTCATTCACGAAGCCAGTCTATGAGGGGGAGTATAAGGTTAATGCCTAGAAAATGGCAGTTTAATGGGTGTCCACTCTCACCCACCGCTTCCTTGACTAGTGGAGGGTCGTTAGCCGAACGGGTAGGATAGGACATTAATTCTCATTAAAATTATAATAAAATAGCAAGTAACTAAACACTTATAAATTCCCAATCTTAGTTACTTAGGAAAAATGTGAATTTGGTGCTAACCCATGAAATTGCACTTTGCACCTTGTTAAGTCGTTAGTGGAGCGTGTGTGGTTGACCGGCACACTAATCTGGGACTGACAGTATGTGTCAAAGGGTAGCTCGATGTTTGTCATAGATCAATGGAACGTGTGTGGTTAACCGGCACATTGATTAGGTGATAAATGACATCGAGAGTACCAAGCTAATTTGCATGATTATTCACACCTTGTTTGTGATCCTCAGTATCCCAGTCACAAACTTGAGGGGCACAATCGAGATTTAAACATGCCACTGAAAAGTTCAATGAATCTCAAAAGATCTATGAATTTCAATCCATTTAAAACCTAAAGTTCATTTTCGTTTTTCATGGTGGAAATTGGTAAATCGTCATTTACCTACCTTTAAGTATTTTGCAATTGGATTACGGCATCCCTCTTCCGAATAGTAAAATATTGTGTTGGGTCCTAGCCTTAATATTTCATTTGGGTGTTATATTAAGGACTTAAATCAACTAACTTGGATTTATCCCTTATAGACGTCTAGTTCTGACAACTATGGTCTTCTTCATCCTTTTGGAAAAAGATTTCTTCATAAAGATGATATTCCACGGGACGATCAAGGTGAAAGAATAATCCCTTCTTCGTGCTGAAGTGGAACTTCACTTCCTCGACCTCCTCCAATAATTCTCCCTGGCCCACAAGTTCATAGACTTGAAAAGTTCAAGGTCACTCAAACCCTATTGGCTAGCAAACACCAAGATGGAAGGTCGGTATGTACATATGTCTTGGAGATGAAGTCACACATTGGCAGGTTGGGAACGTTAGGATTCGATGTCGAGGAAGTTGGCTGTTGACTGGGTTCTTCAGTCACTCCTTGAGTCGTATAATGGGTTCTTTAAGGACTACTATATGGGAGATCACGACATGACCCTTACTGATCTAACATATTTTCTCGTTGTTGCTGAATCATTAATGATTTGGCGCACTGGTAAAGCAATTTTGATTGGAAGATCTACTTCCCAAACTTCCATGGACATTGATAATGGTAACATTGGAAGTCTAGAAAAGCTTTCTCTTCCCAATGGAAAGGGATCGGCCATGGTCAAGTCATTTGACCGAATGGTAATGAGAAAGGCTAGGTCTGAGATAGTCCCGTGTACCATTCCAAAAGAGTCTGTTTGTTTCTATTTCCAAGAGAAGGAGCATTGGTTGCGAAGCTGCCATATTTACCTGAAAGTTGGCAAGGATGGTAAAGTCAAAAAATTTTATTCTAATTCAGGTAAAATCCACTATCTAACTCTATTAAGTTCCTAATTGGAGATTCTTAAGACATGATGTAATGTAATTACATTTTGATGTTTTGTAGAATCAAAGAAATGAAAGGAAACTTAAAGGAAGAGTAAGCTGATTCTGATCGTGAAGAGATGGATTTCAATCGTATGGTTCGATGATCAGAATTTTGAGCTGCTGCTTAAGAGTTATGATAGATTGCTTAGGAATGGATAACAACATGGTTTTCATATGTATTTGCATTGTAAGGAAACGTTTTCCGCAATTTTACTAAATAAATTTTGATTTGATTTTATTTTTATTTTCCTTACAATGGCATTTGTGAAAATTGTTGTTTATATGTTTCCATTGATAGCCATATTGGAAAATGGATTTGATTCTTTCGTTTGTGGTAGTGTCATAATTTACCAAATAAGGAAAGATTCTCATCGCCCAAGTTTAAATTGGATAGAAACTTGGAATCATGCAACATGTATTGTGTGATGAATGAGAACCTTCATCTTTGGGAAATTAAGATTAATTCCTTGTTCATATGTATATGTGAGTCAAGTGAAGGACTAGGGGATCGAGTACACTATATGTATATGTGAGTCAAGTGAAGGACTAGGGGATCGAGTACACTTGGTTGTGCACTGGTCAGGTCCACCACAAAGAACGATAAGGCTATTCGTTATGATTTACTAAAGTTTAGTAAATACGGTTATGCTTACAAGATTAAGTGTAATTCTGAATCATTGAAAAGGTTTCAATGTATAGCAGAACGAATAAGAAGAATCAAATTAGGCAGAAAGATAAAAGTTTCTCTAATTTGAAAAGAAGTGAGAGTACTTGAGTATCGTGTTTTATGATCATCTTAATGATTATGAAAAACGATATCACAATTGATCCTCTAAGGACATCTTAGTGCATTTGTATGGTTAAGAAGAGGAATCGTGAATTGTTGAAATCGTTAAATCAAGAAGATAAATCATACTTCGTTCCAAAATCAAGTCTTAGAGTCATACTCCAAGATTGTAACTTGAGTGACATGGTCTTAAGAAAGGTTTCTAACATGCATCCAATGTAGAGTAAAATGTTTCTTACTCTTGTACATTTGAAATTCGTAAGTTGTGATGTTTTCGATAAGACAAAGACCAACTAAGACCAATTGTGTGAAGTGTTTGTCTTGATAAGAAACTGCACTAACTCTTGAATATTTGTTTGTCAAGTAATGTTCCTTGACAAAGTGAAACTTATATGTCAAGAGGTCAGTGGGATTCTTAAGGATCTTGAATAGCTTCAAGAACTAATCAAGAGTAAACCTATTGTTAATCACTAGCACACGACTTGAGGTTGGTAACCTATCGTGTTGACATATTCTTGTTTCTGTGGCCAATCTAGTTAAAGTTAACTATGCATGTGAGTTATATGAGTTCTTAATTGTTTGCATAACAACTTGGAAGCAATGGCAGACCCTTGTGCTGCCAGGTGGCAAGAAATTAAGATTGAACAAGTTCAGTCCATATGAGTTTGGAATTGTCACTAACCTTGTCTTGTGATTATGGTTATGACAAATTCACATGGATAGGAACACATACACCATAAAATGTAAGTGTCATAAGGTTTCTCTCCGCTTCATGAAAATGATTGTGAGGAAACATTTTCACTAAGTAGATTTTAAGGAGATAGCAATTGTGTTATTTGCATTCTCAAATTCGATTATGATTACGGCATCCCTCTTTATAGTTCGAATTGTGAGAAATGGCAAAAGGTCTAAACATTTGAGACTTATTGCTGTAAGTTCTAAAATTGTTTAGACACACATGTGAGCTATCTAAGGAAAGGTGTATGAGGTTGAGAAGCCTAGATAAAGTCTTATCGAAGCATATCGTATCAAAAATTTGAACTTTGGTAAGAAAGTCAATAAGTATTGATTTCTAGAAGTCCAGCTCAATTCTGGATACATGTCAAAGCTAGTAGGAACATAAGTGTTATGCTAGTAGGATAATAATTATTATGCTAGTGGGAGCAGAATTATTATGTTAAGAGTTGTGAGTTAGCAATGTTAATTATAGAAAACAAAAGTTTCAATTTGCAAAGATGCAGGGTTTGAAAATTTGTTTTGCTATAATTAAGGGAGAGGAATTCATACTTCATTTCAAATCTAAAAGCTTAGATTGAGATTTTAATCAAATTTAGCCAAAGGATATATATGAATGTTATGTTGAAAAGATTTGATATAAGGAAATTCTATATATGGAAATGTTATAGCAAGAAACTGGTAAAGTATCATGTCTTTATGTGAAACATTATGTATTGTATCCTATATGCTTCGGGTATAGGATTGATTAAATATGCTATAACATTAATATGTTCTAGTTTTCCAAATGCCTAGGGCATTAATAGGGAAAATAGACTAGAATGAGATATGATTAAAATGGTTAAGCAATTGTCGAGGACAATCTAAGGTTTACCAAAGATTGGTTGCTTATGGACAGTTGGAATTATATTGTAAATTTTGGAAGGACCATATTGACATATTCTGGAAAAAAGCAACTCTTGTTCAGAAGTGATAGTCAAAATGGGAATATGGAAATGTTTCCATAAGTGGAAGTTATTCTTTAAATCTGTCTAAGATTAGAAAAACTTAATGCAAGAAGGATGTTCAAAGGAATGTACTTTGAATATGAGACTTTGTTTCCATGGAATTGCTCTCCATTGGAATACTTTGTAGTATCTGTAAGGTCCTGAAAACGGATCTTACCAGTGATCAAACAATCAAACAATCAAAGAGAACAAGAATTAGAGTAGAAGTAGAATAGAAACAAGCTTGCACACGCTTTATAACTGAAAAACGTCGGGTACAACTTGTTTACAGCGACCGTGAACTCTCTAGCATCAACAACCAATAATGACCTACACAACCTCTATTTATAGGAGACTTGGGCCGGAAATAGGGTTTACGGCCGTAAACACACTACGAAGCCGTAAACACCAAAATAACCCACTATTACATCATAAAGACTCAAAAGAACTATTAGAATTGAAAGCCTAGACCAAACCACTAACTGGACCCTTCAATCTCCCCCTTGGTTTGGTGCTAGCTTGGACTCAATCTTAGTCAACCACCATCACGTCCGACTTCCCCATTGCCCCGTTCCACATCCTCTTGTTAATGATATCGGCAACCATAGACATATATTCTTTAGCAGCTGGCTCAAAAATATCTTCTGCAAATATTTTTCTTTTTTTTAAATTTGTTCATAGTTTTCCTCTATGCACAAATTTAGGGGGAGAATTAAAAAAATTCAAAAATCAAGGAGAGGATGTTCCTGTTTCTAGCACATCTACTTCATGTGCAGGTAAAGTAGCAGAGGATGAGAACAAGGAGAACACCATTGAACAAACCAACATCTCCTTGAACTCTAAATCTGTTGCTTCAAACTCAGCTGCTTCTGATCAACCTACTGTTGAGAAATACAGGCCACCAATTCCAGTGACACAGAGTGCATGTTGTAATTGTGTTTGTGGGAAAAATAAGAGACAAGGCAAGGATATGCCACCAGGGGCAGGAAGAAACAACTTCACAGTGAAGAAAAAGACACGTTTTCACTGTGGAACACCTGGACACATTGCCAGAAATTGTCCTAATCGTGCATACGTTCCCTACTATGCACAAGGCTGGCAGAACGCGCCAAGAGGGAGATACTTCAAAAGAAACCCCTCAAGGTCACGTTCAGACCATGGTGACTGGAACACATAGAAGGCCAAGAATCAAACCCAAAAGGCCAAGAATCTGAATCCCAAGGGCAAGAAGGGAATGCCGGCCAAGAAGCCAAATCCAAGAGATGCTCCCGTGAAGCCAAAATCAAAGTCATCTCAAAGGCCGACATCAAGATCAAAAGCAAGTACTGAGCCACCCATCAGATCGAAAAAGAAATGGGTTAAACCCAACTACAAATGGGTTCCGAAGGCTCAGTCTCTCAAATCTTCTAACGATTCTAATATTTCTTCATCTTCTGTTTGTGATAAACAGGACATGTCATGGGAGAGAGTACCCTGCAATGATGTTTTAAAATGGACTGGGTTCCAAAGACCAACTGATCCCGCTCTGTGTCAGAGCAACTATGGAGGCATATCATCAGACTTCGGTTTGTTGGTAGTGGTTGTTCCAGGCACATGATAGGGGACATCTCTCAACTGTACAACATTCAGACCTTTGTTTGAGAGTATGTGTCCTTTTGCGAGAAAGGAGGAAAGGAAGGGATCACATGGGGTTTGTGCTTAACGATGTGAAGAATTTTCGGATCTGTTCTAAGATTATGCGTGCTGTTCTCAGACCTTCTGGATGCAAATTCAATCGGTGAATTACGGTTTGCGTTTTGCTCTCTATACTCTTGAGTTTATCTTAAACTGATTCTTTTCAAAGACAATTTTTCATTTTCTTATAATTTTTCGTTAGTAGGTATTATTGGGAAGTGATATAAAGATAAAGTGATAACGGGCAGTCTAAAACATGTGTAAGGGACTGAATCTGAATTGTCTAGACTCTGTGTTCAATGTGCTGGTAGGTACGAAGGATTTGACAGTGTGGATTTAGTTAGGATTTTTTGGACTGGCCATACGACGCTCTGGTAGATTGAGCAGTGAGATAAACACGGGAACCCACGGGATACACTAAATTACTACGCATCTAGAACTGTGGCTTAACTTTTCCTTGATGTACGGACTTATGTCCTTAATTCTGGTTCTGATAGGGCGATTGGGAGGTTCTGATAAAGTAGGTCTGTAGGAAATTATTTTCTTGCTTTCTATCTGTCAGTCATATGTTGCTTCCTCTGCGTGATCGGAAGATTCGACCTCGAATGCAACATATGCGAATCTATTTCTACACACCTTCTTATCTATGAAACTATTTCTATATGTTAGCCATATGTTGTCCCCTCTGCGTGATCGGAAGATCCGACCTGGGACACAACATATGCAACATTCTACCTCTCAATCCCTTTATCCTAGTTAGCCATATGTTGTCCCCTATGCGTGATTGAAATATATCCGACCTGGGACACAACATATGCATCTATCTCTAAATCTGACTTCCTCCTTAATAATTGTTTACTCACCTAAAGTAAGGAGTCCTTAGGAATCTCTTGATAACGAGGGTATATCGGGAAGTGGGGAACACGTTCTAGTGCAACTAAAATTGAACCATTTAAGAGGTTTCCTGTAGATCTCGTTGCTTAATTTAAATGGATAACAATACCCGTGGTCGTCGTCAGCAAAATAGTTTACTTAGAAAAGTTTATCGATATCCTTCGTGTTTAAGTGGACCACAATACCGGCAATTGACCAGATCTATTCATGAAGGTGAAGGTACTGATAAACAAGTTCAGGCTGTCTCACAACTTTGATCCCAAATATTTTTCTTTTTGTTAAATTTGTTCATAGTTTTCCTCTATGCACAAATTTAGGGGGAGAATTAAAAAAATTCAAAAATCAAACAAAAATCAGAAAATTCAAAATCCAAAAATATTTTTATTTATGTTTTATTTCTTGTTCAGAAAAATCAAAAATCCAAAAATATTTTTGTTTATGTTTTATTTTTTTCAGAAAATATGAAAAACCCAAAAATATTGTGTGCTAAAATTTTCTTTTAGTCTTGTTTTGTCTTGAATAGTGAATTCAGGTGAAGATGAAACTCATGGAGTTTGTGTCGAAGTTTTCTGAGCCAAGGCTTCATCCGTAATCATCGAAGAATTCTCATTCGAAGGAACAAGAAATGAAGATTATTCTTTCAACTTTCAATCTTTCAACCCCAGAAGCAAGGCAAAGCTGACTTGAAGACTATGTGACGGATTGCATTGAATCCTCCTCAATCAGTCTGCTGCTATCTTGAACCTGCTGAAGTGATCCAGAATATTTGTTCTCTCTGATGTTCTCTCTGAAGATTCTCAAGCTGAAAGCGCTATCTTTCAAGAATCAGTACAACAAGCCTCCTCACCCAATGTGCGTTTAATGTCAAATTCTGCAAAAAATCCCAACTGCTCAAGATGAAGTCATTCTTTGAAGATTCATCAAGTTCATCTTGAAGTTGTAAAGAATTTGAAGATAAATGCTGAAGCCAAGCTTACAATGAAGATTAACAAGAAAAGCCAGCTACTTTTTAGGGGGAGCTTGTTGGGTCAATTTAGAAAAGAAAGCTATAAACCAAGGAGGAGATTGTTGGGTCAAAATATGGGTTTATACTTTGCTTTTCTAGTTGATTGTAATTTTCTGTAATATTTTATGAGTTTACGGTCAGGTTTACGGCCAGGGAGGTGTTTACGGCCGTAAACCCTGTTTACGGCCCATGTTTCTCTTGTATATATAGGGGTGAGGGGTGTGAGGTACGGAATAGAGAGAGAGAGAGAGAGAGAGAGAGAGAGATAGAGAAAGGAGCTTAAGTGTTTGCATTCTAAGGTGTGTTTTAGAGAGAGAAACAAGAGAGAAGAAGAGAGTGTGTGTGAATCTATTGTAAGGAACTTCAATCATATCATCAATACATTCAAGATTCAAGTTAAAAGATCAGCCACCTGAATGTCAAGCTCAATATTCTTCTGATTAAGCACATTTATTTCCTTTTGAAGATCAAGAAGTGTGGGATTATCTCCTCCTGAGAGACCTTCTCCAATAGAAATTCCTTTGGCTCGGGAGGAAGGCATTGAGCTTTGTTCTTGAGCCAAATGCATGGCAAGCCTCTCAGAGGCAACGTCATGATCAGGCCTGGGAGGAAAGAATCCAGCGGGAGTTGAAGAACCACCAGCTTCATAGGTGGTGCTAGGTCCTTCATTGATAGGTCCTGATGAAACAATAGGAATAGAGGTTGATGGTTGTGTTGGGAGGCCTTGAAGTATATCAGAAACAAAAATTCCTTGTCTGGGATCACGTTTTCTTCTTTTTGGAAGAGGTTGGGAGGTCTGGGTTGTTGTATGAAAACTCTGAAGTGGTTCTGTGGTAGGAGAAACAATATCAAGGGGAGGAATCCCTGACATTGTTTCCATAGGAATTGACACCCTCCTGATGTAGATTTCTTGTCAAGCTCACAGCCTCCATAATTACTGTCAGCAAAAGCATATAAATCAAATTCGGAATTTTTCGGATACCAAAGACCCAATTTTGGGCTGCCTTTAATATACCGAAAAATTCTTTTGACAGCAATAAGATGTGAAAGTTTAGGATTAGCCTGATAACGTGCACATTGACAAACTGCAAACATGATGTCTGGACAGCTTGCAGTAAGATACATCAACGATCCGATCATCGATCTGTAGTGTGTCTGATCTACGGATTCGCCATCAGTATCTGGATTCAGCAGGGGTCTTTCGGCCATCGACGTCGATGCAGATTTTGCGTCTTGAAACCCGCACTTCTCAAGAATATCCTCCACATACTTAGCTTGATGGAGCAGGATTCCGGTTGAATTTTGTTTGACCTGAAGCCCAGAAACATGGTCATTTCACCCAACGAACTCATCTCAAACCTCTTTTTCATAACGCCTTCTAACTCTTTGCATAGCTGTGGACTGGTAGGCTCGAAGATAATGTTGTCAACGTAGATCTGGACTAGAATCTGATCATTACCAACATGCTTGATGAATAAAGTTTGATCGATAGTGCCACGAGAGTATCCATGATTGAGCAAGTGCTTTGTGAGAGTCGCATACCATGCTCGAGGAGCTTGATGTAACCCATACAACGCCTTGTCCAACTTGTAGACATGATTAGGAACTTTGAGTTAACGAACCCAGGGGGCTGATCAACGTAGATTTCTTCCTTCACCTTGCCATACAAGAAGGCTGTCTTGACATCCATTTTGGTAAACCGTGAAGTTCATGTAGGAAGCATATGCAAGGAAGATACGAATAGCCTCCAAGCGAGCCACTGGAGCATAAACCTCAGTATAATCAAGACCCTCGACTTGTCGAAACCCGCGAACCACCAATCTTGCTTTATTGCGCACTATAACGCCAGAATCATCCTGCTTGTTTCGATAGACCCAGCGTGTGTCAAGAGACTTTTTGCCCTTTGGTAACTCAACCAATTACCAAACCCCGTGCTTTTCAAATTGATTTAGCTCTTCATGCATAGCATCTACCCAGCTGGGCTCATTCAAAGCCATTTCAACATTCTTGGACTCTATTTGAGAGATAAAGCAAGAATAGAGACATGTATTGACATCTCCACTCTGACTTCTAGTTCTAACTCCATCACCCAGCTGACCAATGATGTTTTCGATCGGATGACCGCGTTGAATTCTTGAAGGTATCTCTTGGCTGATATCATTGAGTGAAACGGGAAGATTGTGAATGTTGAAACCTCTATCATTTGCTGATTGTTCCACATTAGATGAATCTGCTACAAACTCATTAGCAATTTCTTCAGGAAAGAGTAGTTCCATAAAAGTTGGAGTGACAGCGGAAGCATCTCTAGACATGAACTCTCTTTCAACAGGAGTAAGAGGTGTAGCATCAGCATCTGGAGTATCATTTTGAACTGGAGACTCTGGACTACCAAGTGGAACAGATGACTCCCCCTCAGGTGGTGAAGAGGATACCGTTGGAGGTCTGTAAACAACTTCTTCGTCTTCGTCTTCAGAAACAATCTTCGAACCAAAGGAAGACCCAGATGAACCATCTAAAGACACATTAATGGACTTGAAGAGCGATGTGTAATCAAATAACCAATCAGGGCCCACTCGAGCATCCGTCTCATTCTCCTCCAACCAACGCACGTCGAAGGATTCTACAATCTGCTTCGTCTTCTTATCCTAGACCCTATACGCGGTGCGTGCAGCGTATCCTACTAAATAACAATCATCGGCTTTGGCATTGAACTTCGGGTTGGACTCCAGGTGAAGAAGGGTACAAGGGCAGCCAAATACATGGAAATGAGTGACTGAAGGTTTATGACCATATAGAATCTCGTACGGTGTCTTCATCTGAGCTTTGTTGATTAAAACACGATTCTGCACGTAGCAAGCAGTGTTAATCGCCTCAGCCCAAAAGAAAACAGGTAACTTGGAGTCACACAGCATCGTCCTTGCAGCGTCTTTTAAAGTTCTATTTCTCCTCTCAGCAACACCATTTTGTTGAGGTGTGTAAGCAGAGCTGTATTGACGCACAATTCCCTTTTCTGTGCAAAAAT
This sequence comes from Lactuca virosa, assembly GCF_052849685.1. NCBI lineage: Eukaryota > Viridiplantae > Streptophyta > Magnoliopsida > Asterales > Asteraceae > Lactuca > Lactuca virosa. The sequence goes on along the minus strand of NC_136434.1, from coordinate 132,220,063 downwards.
GATCAAGAACCGCATTCTTGAATTCTGTTCCATTATCAGTACGAAGCGCCTTCACCCGGTTGTTGGTTTGGTTCTCAATTATCACGATGAACTTCTTTATCAGATCAGCAACCCCATCTTTGTTGGATAAGAAGAAGACCCACGTAAAACGAGAGAAATCATCGATCACAACCAGACAGTACGAACTTATGTTCATGCTTACGATGTTGACCGGACCAAATAAGTCCATATGCAATAACTGGAGCACCTGACTGATTGAGTTAATTTGTTTTGGCAGGTGTGGTTTTCTATGATGTTTTCCCTGGGCACATGGCACACACTTCTCAAAAGTTATAAGTCTCTGACAGGTAAGCCTCGGACCATCTCATTCTTTGCAAGACGATTTAGGTTCTTAACGTTAGCATGACCGAGTCTTCGGTGCCACAGCATTGCGTTCTGTTCTGAGACCTTCGAAAAGAGGCAAGTGACTTGTTCAGGAATGTTGCTGTTCATATCAATAATATACGCATTTCCATCCCGCTTTGATTTGACAAGAATCCACTCTTCTGGGATGATAATGCCTGGCTTGAGAATCATGAACTCTTTGTCGGTGAAATGTGTAGAGTAACCTTTTTCACAAATCTGAGACACACTCAACAAACTGTGTTTTAACTCGGGAGAAAAGTTGACGTTCTCAAAACTCAGCACTCCATTTGTTACGGTTCCTCTCTGAGTGATCTTGCCACCTTCTCCGCCCGCAAAGGAAACATATCCCCCATTAAAGGATTGAATGTCGCTCAGTTGGGAGATGTCTCCTGTCATATGTCGGGAGCAGCTGCTGTCGACGTACCAAGGTCTGACGACATTCCTCCGCAACTGTCCCTGCAAAATGAGCGGGATCATTTAGATTTGGGAACCCAGGTCATCACTGTCCTGGGTTGCCTCTTCACTTTCTCTGATTGATCTTTCAAAGTCTTCAATTCTGAATCATCATTTCTAATCTTTTCAGAGGATGCTGATGATTGATTGGAAGTTAATTTGGGCATCCAATGATATTTAGGTTTCCTAACAGTCACAGGTGGTTTTGAAATATGTTTCTTATCAGTTTGCATTGAGCATCTAGACGTTCTACCAGAAGTGGTTGAAGATCTAGAACTGCTCTTTGATGAAACCGATCTTGGCGGAGCCTTGTTCGGTTTTGGCAAACTGTTTGGGACTTTGTTATGAAAAACCCTTTTATTCTTTTGAAAAACCACCCTTTTTCTACTTTGATCATCCTTCCAATCATCATCCCGAGAACGAGTTCTTGAGGACTTTCTAGTTAAAGACCTTCCTCTAGATTCGTTCTCTCCTCTTGGTGACATATAATGCACAAAAATCCTATTTTGACAATTCCTAGCTATATGACCACCAATACCACAATTAAAACAAATCTGTTGCTTATTATTGAAACTGGTACTGCCTGTCTCATATTTATTTTCTTTACTGACACCCTTACTTTTCCCACAAGAACATGTGTAAGAAACAGGTTGTGAGATAAGTGAGGTTGCATCAGATGGTGTGACTTGTGGAATTGGTTTGTTTTCATTAGAAGCGTCACAAACATCAGGATTATCAAATAATTCATCAAACACTTCAAAAAAATTTAATTCAGCAGGAGCAGATGCGGAAGTATCACAAAAAACATTGTCATTTTTAACATCAGAAATAAAAGGTTTTTCATTAGAAACAAAAACATCAGGTTCAGGCTCAGTTTTGTTATCAGAAACAGATCCTTCAACTTCGTGCTTTGACTGATCTAAGGATTGATCTGCAGGGGAAGTAGAAACGTTAGTACTTTCAACATTAATAAATCCTCCTGAAACAAAACAAGATGGCTTGCCATAAACCATGAATGGTTCGTTGGCAATCTCCTCTTTAGACATAGGGTGATACTGATATGTATGATTAAAAGGAGGAGGTACATTATCGTATCCTAAACCCTTTTGCTAGTTTCGTTTGAACTGCAGGCAATGGTCAATCATGTTGGCAACTACCTCGCTTGATACATCAAACCTTTTAAAATCAAAATTTGCAGTTTCAAATTGCCCTTTTAATGTATTAAGCTCGGTAATTAACTCAGCATTCTGTCTCTTGATATAATCATAATTTTCACATTTGTTACTGTAGTCTTCCTGAAGTCTCCTAAAGTCCTTTATTTTTGTTTCTAATTGGGCCTTTAGGGGTTTTTGTCCTTTTCTAAGTTGATAGCCCTCATATCTAAGATCCTCTACTTCTCTACGTAATGAATCTATTTCGTCACGAAGAATTTTAACATAATCAATACATGCCTGAGAACAAGAAGGTAAACTTACCTCACTTTTCTTGGGCTCGGAAGTAGAAGATACCATCAGTGAAAACTGCAGCTCCATCATCTTTTCTTCAGGATTAGCTGCAACATTCTTCACGGGAGCATCATCATTAATTTGGACTAGGTGAGCATTTTCAGGTCTTGAAATATTCAGAGCTTGAATCTGGTCCTCCCAGTCAAATGACTGAGCAACCATAGCAGTCTCACCGTTGACCACAGCACCTCCACGATTGTTTCCCACCGTAACCATCGTCCTGTCATTGTTCAACCTTCGATCCGGTTTCGGGCACTCACGAGAAAAATGACCCGGCTCGTGACAGTTGAAACATCACAGCTTTCCCTTATTGAACCCTACCTTTTTATCAGCATTCATCCCCCAGTTATTCTTCCCTGTCTTTTTAGCAAACTGCTTCGCCCTGAATACTGCCATAGCAATTTGCCACGTAATATCCATCTCTTCCACATCTTCTGGATGAATCTGATCCAGATCAGCAAATAACAACTGAGGTGGAAGCTCTCCAACTACAAAAGCATTATAGCAGTTAACAAGTCATGTGGTGAGATCAAGATTGTCATCACTTTCCTTTGTGTTTGAGGAAGAGGCTACAACTGGCACATTGGAGGAGGGAACAGCTTGTGGAGTGACAAACGACTGGCTTTGAGAATGAGGCATGGATGACGCAGTAGTAAAGGTTTGAATATGAGGTTGTTGAACAGCAAATGCTTGACCTGAGGAAGAAGTGATTGATGAAAGGGCATTGTTAGAAGAAATTCCAAGATTTTCAGTCGAATACGAGTTCACATGGTTAATCTCTCGCTGTTTATTATCAATATCACAAGCTTTGATGATCGCCATTGTTTCAGCAAGAGTGAGGCGATTCAGATCCTTGGTCTTCTTAATAACAGCTACATTCATGTCCCATGAGTTTGGAAGAGCATTCAATAGCTTTTTATTTATCTCGGACTTGGTCAAGAAGATCCCAGATATGTTCATCTCAGTAGTGAGAGTTGTGAATCGCTGCAGCTGTGCCTCCAGGGTTTCTCCGGGAATGTAGTTAAACATGTTGAATTTCTGTCGCAATATATCCTTGCGGCTTTCCTTCATGTGTTCATTTCATACACCTCAATCAAGGCTTCCCACAAAGCTTTAGCTGAAGTATACTCTCTGAAACCTTGAGCTATATCAGGAGATAAAGCCATGGTCAGAGTGGCCAAAGCCCTTTCCTGATCTTCAACTTTCTCAAAATCTTCATCTGTATAGTTCTCAACTGCTTTGTCAATCACTTGTCCTGCAACAGTGATGGTAATTCGGACAGGACCCTTGATGATGCTTCTCCAAAGTTTGAAGTCTTTCATTTTAATATACTTCTCAATCCGGTACTTCCATTCAGGAAAACCATCTGCAGACAGCAGTCTTGGAATACGTGTGGTTGTGCCCATGACAGAATCTAGTTCATGATGATGTGTTTGACTTTGAGAATCCATTGATTATTAAATTTTAAATCAAAAATTAAAACAAGAAGAATGTCAAAAATGAGTTTCTGATCAGATAGTTTACGGCCGTAAACTGAGTTTACGGTCGGATTTCCGGTCTAGTAGTTTACGGTCAATAAAGATGCACTGATTATGGTCTTTGAAGATGAGTTTTTGGTTATTGAAGATGCTCTGTTTACGGTCCAAGAACAAACTTTACGGTCTTTGAAGATTCTTGAGTTTACGGCTGTAAACTGAGTTTACGGCTGTAATCACTTGGCAGTAAACTCCCAGAAATTTACGTAAACACGAATTTTATCGGATTCGATCCCTTTTAGCAGTGAAAGTACCAAATCCAATCTCGAACAATGATGAATATTAGTTTAAACGGTCCGAAAACTCGATTGAATGATGCTTTGACACCGGTTTTGCTCTGATACCAATTGTAAGGTCCTGAAAACGGATCTTACCAGTGATCAAACAATCAAAGAGAACAAGAATTGGAGTAGAAGTAGAATAGAAACAAGCTTGCATACGCTTTATAACTGAAAAACGTCGGGTACAACTTGTTTACAGCGACCGTGAACTCTCTAGCATCAACAACCAATAATGACCTACACAACCTCTATTTATAGGGGACTTGGGTCGGAAATAGGGTTTACGGCCGTAAAGGGGTTTACAGCCGTAAACACACTACAAAGCCGTAAACACCAAAATAACCCACTATTACATCATAAAGACTGAAAAGAACTATTACAATTGAAAGCCTAGACCAAACCACTAACTGGACCCTTCAGTATCTGTTGCCAAGTCTCTTTGACTTTTGTGCATAGTCATTACAAGAGGATCATTGCATTTAAGTTTAGAATCTAACAGATTACAGTAAATGACAAGAATTTGGTATTCTTAAATTTACGGTAAGGATTTGGAATTGTGAAATGAGTGTCATTGAAATGCTTTTAATTGATCTATTTCACAAAGAAAGGACCATAGGCAAACATAGTGTGCATGCTTGGAGCATGGCGTAACTATTGTTTTAATTCAAGCATTAAGTTGATTAATCGAAACATTATACAATGAATAATGTGTAATCAATATGGTTATTAAATAAAAGGTGTTTTATTTATATTCATAAGTTGTGAGACCATATTGGATTCGATTATTCTTGTGTTTCACTTTGCATGTTTTGACTTCCCGAATAACTAGGTTATTCAAACTATCCACAGTCGATCATACTTTGGAAGTAGGTATTGAGGCAAGATTGTCATGAATCTGACTGTAGATTGTCTAGGTGTTTTAGACATAGCACAAGTTTGTTGTAGTGTTCATGAGTACTTCTGGAACAAGATTTGAGTATTGGATTAACCCAGGCTCATCTGAATCACTTCATGGATTTTATCACGAGTGGTTGTGAGACAATAATATCTTATATTCTTGAAACCAAGACATGTGAGTTGTAATTTACAAGTCGGTTGCACATTGACATATGTAAACGCACCAGTAACTTCGTGTTATAAAACATATTGTTGTGTGTGATTTGATGAGTAAGTACAAGCAAGCATTTGAGTCGAAGTTTATCCATTCCTTTTACCATTAGAGGGATAAAAGCGATATCTGTGGGCCCCTCGATGATTTAGTGATGACAAAACTAAGTGCTTGGCCAAGCCTGGACTGATTTGATTTGTTCAATTAGTCGGTCGTCATAAATCGGAAATCGGGAAACAAAGATAGACAGAGAGAATGATTATAATCCATGTCTTAGTTCATATGATATCTATAATGGAGGAATATATGATCCCTTATCTAATGGACGTGTCATTGAATAGGTCAGAGTTCGACAACGGATTTTAAGAGCTACGATTGCTAGTTGGGATTTTGGAGTCGTACTTGCAATAATAGTTGTTAGACTTATCCAAGTGGGAGACTGTTAGATTAGGTGTCTAATCCCATAACTATAATTGGTATGTACTTGACCCGAGAGTAGCATGGTCCATTTCAGGTTGCATATCACCAAGACAATTTGATAGGATGGATACTTGAGTAAGAGGTTGCTTATGATTTATTAATATATTATAAGTTCTAATATATTAATATGAAATCATATTATTTAATTAGTATTGATTAATAATTAATTTTGAATTAATTATGTGATCAAAAGAGACTAATTAAATATATGGGGATTGATTTGGTAAAACAATGATTATTATAGTGTGGGCCAATTGTTATTTAGGATGGGCTAAACCAATATGGTAGTCCATGTATAGTCCATGTAGGTTTAACCCATGGAGCCTAAGTAATATGTGTTGTATTAGATGTCAAAGCCAATAACTATTATTGGTATGTATTCGACCCGACTTGGCATGGTCCATTTGGGTTGCATGGCATCAGAACAATTTGGATAGACTTTTGTGAGAAAAGGATATATATGATTTATTAATATATTATAAGTTCTAATATATTAATATGAAATCATATTATTTAATTAGTATTGATCAAGAATTAATATGGAACTAATTCTGTGATCAAAAGACACTACTTAAATATATGGGGATTGATTGTGTAAATCATTCATTCTTATATATGTGGGCTTATGATCCATAGTTCTTCATGTTGGGCTAAACCCATGAAGTAATTTAACCTATGGAGCATGAAGAATATGGAAAGACACGAGTTACATAGTGTAACCCTAATAGCCACAATATATAAGGACCCCATGGCTCAAGAAATTGGCACCAAGGGGTTCATATGAGAGGGCTAGCCGATTTGAGCATAAGGACTTTTCTCTCAAGTTATTCCAAGTTGTTGTTGGTGTTGTGTGAACCATTTGAGGTGTCACACTTGGGGCACTCGGCTCTTAAGCTCCATGGAATCAAGCTACAACACAAAAGGTATGTTACTCTAATTAGTATCTTATTTGGTATATGAAAATGCATGCTAGTTATAGGTTTAATGCCTTGGAATCCATTTGCATGTATAATTAGTGAAAACATAGACCCAAGGTATTTAGGGTTGTATGTGCACCATAGGATGTTGTAGTATACTAAAACCCATCAGTGGTATCAGAGCCATGGTTAGTTTTCAATTAAACTTGATGCTATTTGCGAGAAAAATCGTTTTTTTGGAATCTGCCAGTTCACCACGAGGTGGTAGAATTTACCACGAGGTGGTGACTGTTCAGTGAATTTGTTTTTTAGTTTTTGGCCTGTTTTGGATTAGAATCATTACCACAAAGTGTTTTTGTTCATAAAACTTGATTTTGATGTTATGGTAATGTTTATTCTCATCAAATAAATGATAATTGTCAAAGTTTCAAGACTTGTTTTAGTTTATGTGATTAGCTAAGTTCTTGAAAATTGTTGATATGAATTATCTTCACTTATGAGTTTGATCTTGTTCATAGAAAAAATTACTTGATTATTGTGTTAATTGGTAATTTGATCTTAATGGTTTTTATAAACTCCATAACTTGTCCTCAAGTTATGGAAAATGAAGAGTTTTTTCTTTTAAAGTGTCATTAAAAGTCATAGGTTATGAAAATGGAAGAGTCTCTAATTTTAATGTCATCATAAAATGTTTTTTATGTCTTCCATAACTTGTCCTCAAGTTATGGAACTTGAAAAGTTCTTCATAAAAACCATATTAAACTCATAAGTTATGGAAACAAAGAGTTTTTGAATTGTTCAAAACTTGCCCTCAGGTTTTGGAATTTGTAAAGTTTCCCCCATGAATACTTTAATTCCAAATTAAACCCTTAGAATTTTAAAAGTTAAAATTCAACCCTTATACTATTATAATATTATAGGTTTAATATGTATATATATGTATAAGAACAAAGTCAGTCTTACCGTTAGTAGGCCTCATTCACGAAGCCGGTCTATAAGGGGGTATAAGGTTACTGCCTATAAAATGGCAGGTTAATTGGGTGTCCACTCTCACCCACCGCTTCCTTGACTGGTGGAGGGTCGTTAGCCGAACGGGTTTGACATGACTATAATTATCCCTACGTTAAAAGTATTAATGATAAATACTAAGTAACTAAACTCTTATAAATTCCCAATCTTAGTTACTTAGGAAAATATGAATTTGGTGCTAACCCATGAAATTACACTTTGCACTTTGCTTAAGTCGTTAGTGGAGCGTGTGTGGTTAACCGGAACACTAACTTGGATTTAACAAGGTTGGCAAAGGGTGGCTTAAGGTTTATCATAGATCGGTGGAGCGTGTGTGGTTAACCGGCACATCGATTAGGTGATAAAAACTAAGAGTACCAAGTATATTTGCATGGTTATTCACACCTTGTTTGTGATCCTCGGCATCCCAGTCACAAACTTGAGAGGGAACACTCGAGATTTAAACATGCCATTGAGTAGTTCAATGAATCTCAAAAGATCTAGGAGTTTCAAACCAATTAAAACCTAATACCTATTTCGTTTTTCATGGTGGAAATTGGTGAATCGTCATTTGCCTACCTTCAAATATTTTATACCTTGGATTACGGCATCCCTCTTCCAAGTTATAAAAATATTGTGGTGGGTCCTAGCCTTAATATTTCATATTAGGTGTTATATTAAGGACTTAAATCAACTAACTTGAATATCTCCCATTGTAGTTGTCTGGTTCAGACAACTATGATCTTCCCAAATCCCTTGGAACAAGCTTTCCTAATGAAGATGATGTCCCGTGGTTGGTTCATGGAAATCATACTTCTCTTCCTTCACCTCCTCCAATTATTCTCCCTAACCCACAAGTTCTTGAAAAGTTCAAGGTCACTCAAGCCCTATTGGCAAGCAAAGTCTATGTGTGCTCACATCTTGGAGATAAAGTCACATATTGACAAGCCGGGAGAGTTGGGTGTCAAGGTCTTGAGGAAGTTGGTTGTTGACTAGGTTATTCAATCACTTTTTAAGTCACATAGTGAGTTCCTTTAGGGCTACTACATGACAGACCATGACATGACCCTTAATGATCTTACATATTTGCTTGAGACTGCTAAATCAACAATGATTTGGAGCACGGGTAAAGCAAATTTGATTCGAAGATCGACTTCCCAAACTTCCATGGACATTGACAATGGTAACATTGGAAATCCAGAAAAGCTTTCTCTTCCCAATGGAAAGGGATCGGCCATAGTCAACTCGGTTGACCAAATGGTAATGAGAAAGGCTAAGTCTAAGATAGTCTCGTGTACCATTCCCAAAGAGTCCATATGCTTATATTGCCAAAGGAAGGGGCATTGGTTGCGAAGCTGCCCTATTTACATGAAAGATCATAAGGTTGGTCAAGTCGAAAAATTTGACTCTACTTCAGGTAAGTCCACTATCTAACTCTATTAAGTTCCTATTTGGAGATTCTTTTAAGAATCAAAGAAAAAATAGGAAGCTTAAAGGAAGTATATGCTGATTCTGATCGTGAAAATGGATTTCGATCACATGGTTCGGTGATCAGAATTTTGAGCTGCTGCTTAAGAGTTTTGATTTTTTTTTTATTTTAAGTATCCTTACAATGGTATTTGTGAAAATTTGTTGTTTATATGAATCCATTGATAGCAATATTGGAAAAATGGATTTGATTCTATCGTTTGTGGTAGTGTCATAATTTGCCAAATAAGGAAAGATTCTCATCACCCAAGTTTCAGTTGGATAGAAACTTGGAATCATGAAAGTTGTATTGTATGATGAATGAGAATTTTCATCTTTGGAAAAATTAAGACTAATTCATTGTTCACATGTGACATCCCCAATTTCATGGCCAGAAAAGACCGATTTAATTTATGCTTTTAAAATAATTTCAGAGTAATCATTTGATTAAAAGTGTTGCGGAATTTGTTCCCAGAAAAACATGATAAATATGTTATCAAATCATTTCCGAAGAAATGTATTTTATTCACTTAAACCATTGGGATGTCATTGTCAATACAAAAACATAAGCATAAACAAAACTTACATTCATTTACACTAGTGATCTACTTCTCTTTTAATCTCTCAGTGTAAACAAACTTCGTATCGATACCTGTGATACAATTAAACTGAGTGGGTCAGGCTTGGGAGACTGGTGAGCATATAGGGTTTTCAACCCACAATAAATAATAAACTTATTAAGTTCTCAATCAACAATAAATTTATTAATTTCATCAACCAAAATAACCCTAATTATCCATTCCCATTATCCTCACTTTACGTCCCTAAAACAACTATCACAAGGGACCTAGCCTAAGGATTTTCACAAGGGGTGACAGCATTTCTTTTCCTCAGCAATTTATGTCAAACAAGACATCCTAACATAAAACAACTAACAAGGTGACAACATTGCTTCCCTCTGCAATATATGTCAAATAAGACAAACACCGGGGTGACAACATTGCTTTCCTTCAGCAATTTATGTCAAATAGGCACGAAGTCACATCGTCGCAATGTGCTAGTCCATCGCTCTTATTCATCGACGGTATTTCCCACGAGAGTTTCCCCCCGCAATACATGTTAATGGGTTTTCCATATGCTAAGTCCATAGCTCTTATTCATCGACGATATTTCCCACAGGAGTTCCTCCCCCGCAATACATGTCAATGGGTTTTTCCATACAGCTGATGAACATACTAAGGGGTTTCCCCAGCCATACATGCCCTAAAGGCACTCATGAGGGGAATAGAGTACAGCGATTGAACACTCAAGTCCATTAACACCTACAGGTTACGAGCCTGCTAGTGTTCCACAGACCGTCTAAGACAGTCCATGGTTGTCATCCATACTCAACTGAATGACGGGGGTCAACGTTTGGGTAAGGGCTTTTTCTCATATTGCACCCCTCACGAAGGGGAATAGAGTAGATCGAATGAACACTCAAGTCCATTAATACCTACAGGTTGCGAGCCTACTAGTGTTCCACAGACCGTCTAGAACAGTCCATGGTTGTCATCCCTACTCTGCTGAATGACGGGGGTCAACGTTGGGTAAGGGCTTTTCTCATATTGCACCACTCACGCCAACATTTGGGTAAAAGCTTTTCCCATATTTCACCACTCACTCTCAACTCATCTATCCAACTCACCTTTCATCATACACCCACTATTTAACTCATGAGCTATATCACTAACTCATGAAGCTAGTCCGATCACTTCATAAAAGAACAAAGACTCCAAAGCTCTTCCAAATAAAAGTATAGGGAAAATACTGATAAAGTACTCTCGTACACTCCCGTACCCCGACACGTAATAGTGTCAAAAAGAAGAACTAACAGATGAACACATAGTTCAAAAACACCTAATGAACATATAGTTCAAGAACACTTTATGAACATATAGTTCAAACATACGTACTGATTACAAGTCTACTAACGTTCCACTGGACTATCTAAAATAGTCTTTGGCCGTTGTCTATACTTTGCTAGATGACTAGATCATCTTAAACATCGATACCTCTCATCACTTTTATTTCATCACACATCATCTAATTTATCTACCCATGTTTTACCCAACATATTTGTAGATAAAAATATATATACAGTTTAAAACTTGTATAAAACATCAATTCAACAGTCACCTCAAATAAACAATTAATATATTTACACATAACACTTATTTTAAGGTAAATACTTCATATCTATGTGTAAGGTGAAGGTGACTATACACTCACCTGATTTAATGAAAATCGGGCAGCAATTCGTTTCCTAAAACAATCGTTTCTAATAAAACCGGGAGTTTTATTGAGAAACCGGGCTCTGCGAGGATCGGGCTTCGAAACCGAAAAAATAAATTTTCCGGGCTTCTCGGGCTCTTCGTGGTGTATTCCGGGGGTTATAATCGATACCGGGGCTTTGGGGAATGTTAAGATGAAGAAAATATGAAGAAAGGGGCTAAAAGTGGCAATTTCCCAATTATAGCCGAGAAGGCTCGCATGACCCTTCTATTTATAGGGGGTCCGAAGGTCGGTTCAGGAGGGGGGAGTCATCGGGCGAGGGCAGGTGGCATCAGGAGCGAAGGTCACGCGGCAGCAGCTGGGCGGGGGTGCGCATGTGCTCGCACATGGACTGCGCGTGCGAAGCCTCGGTGTCGCCTCCTGATTGGACCGCGGCCTAGGGTCCGAAGTAGGGGTTCGTGGCTCTCTCTCGCGAAGGCTCGGACATGTGCTAGAGGGTACGTGTCGCCTTCTCAGTGGACCACTTCGGATCAGCTCACGAGATCGGATGACTCAGCAGCTCGGACACGTGGCCCGCATGACTCACCAATTTCGGACACGTGGCACGATCTAAGCGAGGGTGACGTGGCAAAAACGTGACTATGCGAATTTTCTCGATTTTTGTGCAAAAATTCTAAAATTCATAACTTTCGCATCCGTTTTTGACGTTCTTTATATGCACGCGTAGGTAAAATTACGCTCTACAACTTTTGTTTAGACTTCGTCGGCTAATTTTGAATTTAATTTTTATATTATTATTTTTAACAGACCGGGACAGGAAATCTGTTAAAAATTCATAACTTCTTCATCCGGCGTCCGTTTTCGTCAGACTTTTTACCGTTGTGCTACTAATGACGAGACCTTCGATTCTCGTTTAGGTCGTGTCGGCTAAAAATTACTCGATCTAAAATTCGAGTTTTTAGCTGTCTACTGCTAAGCTGAAACTTCGAAAAATCATAACTTCCTCATACGAAGTCAGATTTGGGCGTTCTTTTTATACCTACTCTCGGTTTAACGAACACTACGAGTTTCGTTTAGATCACTAAGGCTAAAAAGTAGTTTATCAAAAACTCACTTTTTACGACATTTGGCCCCGTGTCGGTTTTGTCGCGAAACTTCGACAGGTCATAACTTCTTCGTTATAACTCGGATTTCGGCATTCTTTATATATCCGTAATCCTTGTCACGCCCACTACAAGTTTCTTAATAGATATCGGCTTTATCTAAAATTTAATTTTGACGCTCATTTTTTTTATTCTTAATTAATTAAACCCTAATAATTAAGCATAAAACACATAATTCACATAATATTCACATAATTCCCTTTCATTTCTTCAAAATGAGTTACAAAGGTTAACCTAGACCATTATGTCAATATTAATGCCTAGCCTAGAAACACGGGCGTTACATCACATGTATATGTGAGTTAAGCGAAGGACTAGGAGATCGGGTACACTTGGTTGTGCGCTGATCAGGTCCACCACAAAGAACGATAAAATTATTCGTCATGATTTATTGAAGTTTAGTAAATATGGTTATACTTACAAGCTTAAGTATAATTCTGAAATATTGGAAAATTTTTAATGTATGGCAGAAAGAATGAGTAGAATGGAATTAGGTAGAAAGATAAACGTTTCTCCAATCTGAAAAGATGGGAGAGTACTTCAGTATCATGTTTTATGATCATCTTAATGATTATGAAATCATATCACAATTCATCCTCTAAGGGCATCTTAGTGCATTCTTATGGCTAAGAAGAGGAGTCATGAATTGTTGAAGTGGTTAAATCAAGAAGATGAGTCATACTTCGTTCCAAAACAATTCTTAGAGTCATACTCCAAGACTGTAACTTGAGTGACACATCTTAAAGAAGGTTTATAACACTTGTCAAATGTAAGAGTAAAATGATTTCTACTCTTATACATTTGAAAATTGGTAAGATGTGGTGTTTTGGATAAAACAAAGACCAACTAAGGCCAATTGTGTGAAGTGTTTGTCTTGATAAGAATCCGCACTAACTCCTAAATATTTTCTTTGTCAAGGAATGGTTCTTGACAAGAGAATCTTATATGTTAAGAGGTCAGTGGGAGGCTTAAAGATCTTGAAAAAGTTTCAAGAACAAATCAAGAATAAAACCTGTAGTTTATCACTAGCACACGACTTGAGGTTTGTAACCTATCGTGTTGACATACTCTTATTTCTGTGTCCATTCCAGTTAAAGTTGACTATACATCTGAGTTCTACAAGTTCTTATTGTTGAAGCAACTACTTGGAAGCAATTGTAGGCCCTTGTGCTGCTAGGTGGCAAGAAGTTAAGATTGCTTAAGTTCGGTCCATATGAGTTTCCATTTGTCACTAACCTCCCCTTGTGTTTATGACAAATTCGCATGGACAGGAACGCATACACCATAAAATGTAAGTGTCATAAAGTTTCTCTTCGATTCATGAAAATGATGGTGAGGAAACGTTTTCACTAAGTAGATTTTAAGTAGATAGAAATTGTGATATTTGCATTCTCAAAGCCGTTAGTGGAGCGTGTGTGTTTAACCGACACACTAACATGGACTTGTGAGAAATGGCAAAGGTCTAAACAATTGAGACGATGATTACGGCATCCCTTTTCATAGTTCTAAAAATTGTTTAGACACACATGTGAGCTATCTAAGAAAAGGTGTATGACTTTGATAAAGTCTTATCAAAGCATCTCGTATCGGAAATCTGAACTTTGGTAAGAAAGTCAATAAAGCATTGATTTCTAGGAGTCTAGCTGATTTCTAGATACATGTCAAAGCTAGTGGGAGCATAAGTGTTATGCTAATAATTATCATGTTATTGGGAGCATGATTATTATGTTAGGTGTTGCGAGTTAGCAATGTTAATTATAGAAAACAAAAGTTTCAATTTGCAAAATGTGCTTTGCAGGGTTTGAAAAGTTTTTTGCTATAATTAATGGAGAGGAAATTATACTTCATTTCAATTCTAAAAGCTTAGATTGAGATTTTAATCATCTTTAGGCAAGGATATATATATGAATTTTATGTTGGAATGGCTCAACATAAGGAAATTCTATCTATATTTCTTTCTCAAAATTCGATTATGATTATGGCATCCCTCTTCATAGTCGTATTTTGAGAACATGGCAAATAAAAAATATTGTAGCAAAAGACTGATCTAGGATCATGTCTTTATGTGAGACATCATGAATTGTGTCACATATGCTTCAGATATAGGATCAATTACATGTGGTAGAATATTTATCCTTTCTAAATTTTCCAAATGCCTAGGGCATTAAGAGGGGAAAAGGTCTAGAATTGGATATGACTAAAATGATTAAGCAATTGTCGAGGACAATTTGAGGTTTACCAAAGATTGGTTGCTCATGGACAATTGGAAGTATAGTGTTAATTTTGGAAGGACCATATTGACATATTTTGAAAGGAGGCAACTCTTGTTCAGAAGTGATAGTCAAAATGGAATATGGAAATGTTTCCATAAGTGGAAGTTATTCTTTAAATCTGTGTAAGATTAGAAAACTTAATGCTAGAAGGATGTTCAAAGCAACGTACTTTGAATTTGAGACTTCGTTTCCGTGGAATTGATCTCCATTGGAATACTCTGTCATGTCTGTTGGCAAGTATTTGTGACTTTGTGCATAGTCATTACAAGAGGATCAATGCATATAAGTTTATAATCTAACAGATTTCGGTAAATGGTAGGAATTTGGAATTCTTATATTTACGGTAAGGATTTAGGATTGTGAAATGAGCATCATTGGAATCACGTTCAATTGGTCTATTTCACAAAGTAAGGATCATAGACTAACATAGTGTACATACTTGGAGTATGGCATAACTATTGTTTGGACAAACATAGTGTGCATGCTTGGAGCATGGCATGACTATTGTTTCTATGCAAGTATAAAGTTGATTATTTGAAACATTATACAATGAATAATGAGTAATCAATATGGTGTTTAAATAAAAGGTGTTTTATTTACTCTCAAAGGTGCTTGGGACCATAGAGGATTAGTATTATTCTTGTGTTTCACTTTTCATGTTTTGACTTCCAGAATAGCTAGGTTATTCTTTCCGAATGACTAATTTATTTAAATTATCCACAGTCGGTCATATGTTGGAAGTAGATATTAATCAAGACTGTCATGAAGTTGGCTTGTAGAAGTCTAAGGTGTTGGACATAGCAAGAGTTGCTACAACATTCATGAGTGCTCATAAGTTCTGAGTATTGGATTAAACCCACGCCCATTTGAATCACTTCATGGATTTTATCATGAGTGATCATGAGACGATAATATCTTATATTCTTCAAACCTAGAGATATGAGTTGTTGACTATGAGTTGGTTATACATTGATTGTACGAAAACGCATTGGTAACTCGATGTTATAAAACGTGCCTTTGTGTATGATTCAACAAGTAGTAGAACAAGCATGTGATTCGAAGTTTATCCATTCCTTTTACCCTTGGAGGGATAAAAGCGATATTTGTGTGCCCCTCGATGATTTAGTGATGACAAACGTAAGTGCTCGGCTGGGCCTGGACTGATTTGATTTTTTCAATTAGTCAGTCGTCATAAATCGGAAATTGGGAAACAACAGATGGATAGAGAGAATGATTATAATCCATGTCTCAGTCCATATGATATCTAGAATGGAGGAATATATGATCCCTTGTATAATGGACGCGTCATTGATTTGTTCAGAGCTCGACAGCGGCTTTAAGAGCTACGATTGCTAGTCGGGTTTTGGAGTCATACACAATAATAATTTTAGACTTATCCAAGTGGGAGACTGTTGGATTAGATGTCTAAGCTCATAACTATTATAAGTTCTAATGTATTAATATGAAATCATATTATTTAATTAGTATTGATCAATACTTAATATGGAATTAATTCTGTGATCAAAAGACACTAATTAAATATATGGGGATTGATTGTGTGAATCATTGATTCTCATATATGTGGGCTTATGATCCATAGTTCTTCATGTTGGGCTAAACCCATGAAGTAAACCATGGATACTCCATTGAGGTTTTAACCCATGGAGCATGAAGAATATGGAAAGACATGAGTTACATAGTGTAACCCTAATAGCCACAATATATAAGGACCCCATGGCTCAAGAAATTAGCATCCAAGGGTTCATATGAGAGGGCTAGCCGATTTGAGCATAAGGACTTTTCTCTCAAGTTATTCCAAGTTGTTGTTGGTGTTGTGTGAACCATTTGAGGTGTCACAATTGGGGCACTCGGCTCTTAAGCTCCATGGAATCAAGCTACAACACAAAAGGTATGTTACTCTAACTAGTATCTTATTTGGTATATGAAAATGCATGCTAGTTATAGGTTTAATGACTTGGAATCAATTTGCATGTATATAATTAGTGAAAACCTAGATCCAAGGTATTTAGGGTTGTATGTGCACCATAGGATGTTGTAGTATACTAAAACCCATCAATATGAAAGGTCATGGGCATTAGGGTTTTCATGGATGTAACCCTAGACTTTTCCACACTATAAAAGGACTCCCTTAGCACCCAAAATCTGCCACTAGAGTTCTTGGAGTTCATTAGAGCCGATTTTGGAGCTAGCGACATCTCTCTCAAGTTCTCCTTTGTCCTAGGTATGTTGTGAACCATTTGAGGCATCACACTTGGGGTGCTAAGTTCTTAAAGGCCGAATACAACAAGTTCTACAAGCTACATAAAGAGGTAAATTCCTAACGAGTATTTTATGTTGTTTATTGTAACACTAGTCAAAATAGGTCAATAGACAATCACATGTGATTATACCAATCATGTAATGTGACTATGTTAACCTAGTAATGTGGTAAGAGTGTTATGTAGTTCATGATAAATTCTAATACAAATATGAATCTTCTTTATAATACAACTCAAAGTATACGTATATACGATCCCAAAAAGATAGAGAATGTTTGAATCTGACTTCGCATGAAGAAGTTATGATAAACCGAACACTATAAATCTCTATAATAAGAGGAATTTAAAATAAACTTAGAATTTGCTATTTAAGTCTAAAAGAGAGTTGTAGTACTCATAAATACCTACGCGTATAAAGAACGTAAAAAACGGAGTTCGTATGTGAAAGTTACGACCTTCCGAAGATATCGCTGTCAGAAACCCTAATTTGACTGGACTAACGACGTGAGCATAAAAACTCACGACGTGAGGACTCAAACCGCCACATTTCAGATCTAGAAGGTGTGACGAGGCTGTGAGGGGCTAAGATCCAAACTCACGACGTGAACAAGGAGTTTTTCACGACGTGAGGAGTCACATGGCCACCTTCCGAAGCTAGGGACGCAAATGGCAAGTCTACGGGATGAACATTCAGGACTCACGACGTGAGCCTTATAAAACTCACGGCGTGAGGTTCTAAAATCATTACTATAAATAGCAGGTTCGACTTCAGCCATTCTTACACCTAAACTTCTTCCCTTTCTCTCCTTTGCTGAGGCCCTCTTGCATCCCGAGCCCCAACGACCTCGTACGCTGACCGTTTTTGCTTAGATAACATAAAATCACGCTACTAGGGTGAGTTTCACGGCCCCACTTTCTAATATTTCGGGGGAAAACGCATGCTAGATATTATATATATATGTTATTATTATGTCTATATGATAGTATATAGTTATAATAGTCGGGGTATAGTTGTTCTAAATATAATATTTTGAATATATACAACTATTATCAACTCATCAGTATGTTAATTTACTAATGTAGATCTTGAGTTATACTTAAGATTCTATATATATATTGTGTGCGATATAGTTCCGAAGTTATATTCGAAAGATTTATATGTTAAGTTATAAAGTATGTTGCTATTAATAGTTTTATGTCAAGATAAAACTGGATATGTTATACGTTGTTATTGTTAGTTTTATGTTAAGATAAAACTTGGTATTGTTATTGATAGTTTTATGTCAAGATAAAACTAGGAACGTTATATGTTGTTATTATTGGTTTTAGGTCAAGATAAAACTTGGTTTTACTTCAAGATAAAGTTGTTATACTGCCTAAATATTATGAAGTTAGGAGTAATGTTTAAAAGCATAGTCTAGTAACTTAGGGTTTTAGACATAAAGATGCTTTTGTTGTTAGAGCTATAGGAAGCCGTCAAAGTCTACATGAGTAATTGTATTCATCAACTAAGATTGGGGATCTTAGTGGAAATCCTCTGAACTATAACCGTTAATCCCGTGTGAGCGAGGAAGTCGTGTATAATTAGTATACGGGTTGACCACCCCACTTGTGACTGTTAGCTACAGTCAACCAAAAGCAAGTGATGAACTATCCTTTTATTTGTTATTGTTCCGGCGTCGATGAAGCGTACGGTGTTGTTTCTCACGGTAAATCATGAGTGTGTTTGTTTCTCATGGTAAATCATGAGTGTGTTCTATCAGAGGTATTATGTCATAGCAGCGGTTACAGGCTCATGGTAGCAAATTGTTAGAAACATTATACTTTGTCATATACAAGTATTAATGTTAAGTATAAGTTTCCCCTACTTATACCTTAGGATTAAGGAATGTTTAGGTATAACACTTAATTGATAAGTAAACTATTATACTTAATATACATACTAAATGTTGGAGAGTCAAAATGATACTTTCAAAAACTATACTTTTGAATGTGGAAAATGTATTATTTTATGGAGTCAAAACCTGTGGACTCACCAACTTTATGTTGATGTATTTTAAAATGCATGTGTTTTCAGGAACTTGAAAAGCTGGTATGTATTTGAACAGAAGAAGTTTTACTATTACCTTTCTGTTCATTAAGAAGTATGCCATAGTCGGATATTATGTAATAGGTCCTAGAAAAACAGTTATGTAACTTTCAGTTATCAATAAAGGTATGTATTTTCTTTAGTACTGTTCAATGTATGTTATATAACTGTGATACGAAGAATAACGTTACACTACCCGGTGTTTCCACCGACGGCTGGGGGTGTGACAGAAATTGGTATCAGAGCTATTAACTATAGTGAACTAGTACTTTCTTAGGAAAGCACGTCTATAGTTTAGGACTTACTCTATTAGGTTTAGGTATATCCCTTAGCCTATAAATAAATTTTTTTATTAATTATTCTACTGAAGGACTACTTACGGGAGCGGTGACAAGGATAGACATGTCGATTTGGGTTGCTGGATTTCAGAACGGCTATATGCTAAAATGATCCTGCCCTTTCGACTGTCCTGACTGGCCGGAGCCTTATCAGATAGACCTGAAGTAACAAACAATAGTTAAAGCATGAATACAATAAATAAGAATATAGATTCATATGTAAAGACTCAGACCCGCGATGAGAATACACCTTAATACCCGGAATGTTTTTTATCTCAAGGATTTAGATCAAATATTCCAACCAAAGTTTATATGTGCATATATCCTATCACAACTAGGTGTAGGTGCGCAACTACATTTTATTACGATCAGATCATATGAACTATTTAATTTGGGAGTAATATTTGATAGACTAAAACTTTTTGGTGATCCAAAATGTATAGGAATTCGGCATGGCACATTCAAGAGAATGGATAATCATCGAGGACACGGATGAAGAAGAGGAAGTTTCATTCCCCATGATGGTAGGCGATCCTTACTACCCTATAAATCCAATCACCTTTCATCCAATACCTTCTGACGATGGAGCACCTTTACCCTCCAACGAATGGGAAGAGAGTGAACCAATGGAAGGAAGTGAATCCATGGAGGAGACAGAGTCGGTGGCATCATCTTTACCACCACTGAACACTCTTTACCGTAAAGTTCCAGGAGGAGTAAAAATGAAATGCACGACACGTAAATCCATACTGATATAGCAAAAGATTAAGAAGATTCAGAAGGCGACATCTTCAGGAAGTCATAGAGTTCAAGATGAACCTGCACGGATCGCACAAACCGTTGATAGGTGGGTGGCGGAAGAAAGAGTTGCCAAGATGTATGATACTGGTCAATCATCTTGACCACATCTCCCACATTCTTCTGAAGATAACACTTTATCTCAATTGTTTGAGAAAAGTGTCAAAATTAAAGACAAAATGGAAATTGTTGAAGGGAGGGCTACTCATCTCTCTGGAAGAGTGCGAAGGCTAGAAGGACAAAGGACACGAGATCAGGAATCGGTGATGGATGTCCATCATCGTATAAATTTTGCTTATAATGACATGATTACTCACGATGCCAGGATTGCAGAGTTAGAGCTCTACAATCAAACCTCAAGAAATGAAGAACGCACGGGAAGTCTTGAGCAGAGAACTCAAGCACTTGAAGAGCAAGTGGTTAATGTCACTGACGTGCTGGGTCATCACTTAGGTTTCTGGTAGATAAGCTCCAATAAGTGGTTATGTAAATAGAGAAAATCAGACTAGTTAAGGCGAAAAGAGGAAAGTTTATAGCAAGGATGTAGAAACCTTGCAAATTTTGCAATGTTTATAGAAACTTTTCTCTTATAACCTAAATAAACTGATGTAACCACTGGTAATAATATGAAGCATATGTTACAGTAATCATTGTGTTGTCTATTACGTTTTACACTGTGAATAATAACTGGAGTATTTAGTACTCGTGTATTAAATGATTAACAAAACTCATAAAATTCTTATTATTTATAATAGGAACTAAAACAAAATGACTAGAAGGAGTAATCGGCTAAACCCTAACCGACCATCAGCACCACAACAACAACAACCGCAACCACCACCAGAAATAAACCCCTCAATAAGTACAGTACAACTTGAAGAAATCATAGCTCAAAGAATTGATACAGCTCTATCTAATGTCACAAGAGATGGAGTTAGAAATGAAGGCCATGTAGGGACCACTAGAACATGTACCTACAAAGATTTTATGAATTGCAGTCCAAAACGCTTTCATGGAAATGAAGGGGCAATTAATTTGACGAGGTGGATAGAAAAGACAGAGTCCGTCTTTCAAATAACCTTCTGTCCAGATGATTATAAAGTATGATTTGCAGCATGTACTTTCGCTGATCCAGCACTCACCTGGTGGAACAACCATGTGAATACCATGGGAATTGATACTGCAAATTCCATGAAATGGGAGGAGCTAAAAATGATGCTAGTAGAGGAGTATTGTCCTAGGGAGGAGATACATAAACTGGAACAAGAACTGTGGACCCTAACCATGAAGGGTTCAGAGATAAAAGCTTATACCGCTAGATTTAATGATCTTGTTGTAATGTGTCCAGCACTTGTAACCCCTGAATATAAAAAGATTGAGCGATATATCTGGGGTTTAGCATCGCAAATTAAAGGCATGGTGATCGCATCAAAGCCTACGACTTATGACAGCACCAAGAGGATAGCTCATCAGCTAACCCTCACAGAGATCCACGGAACAGAAGTGGTCTCAAAGGTTGAGTCTCCCAAATCTAGAACAAACAAGCGTAAGTTTAATAGGAAGAATCCCAAACAATCATCTGAGAAAAGACAAGAAGTGGTAACCAATTATGCAGCCACAACAACAGTACCTACACAACCAAAATCTTCATGGTGCAATCAGTGCAACCGTCATCATCCAGGTGACTGTTTTGTCTGCATGAAGTGCAAGAAAAAGGGGCATACTGCTAGTTACTGCAGGAGCACAACACCTGCAACAGTCGATCAACAAACCAATAATGGGACAGGCCGTGGTGAAGGAAGAAAATGCTACGAGTGTAGGGAGGTTGGACATATCAAGAAAGAATGTCCAAAGTTAAGGAGTCAGGGAGGCATAGGACGTCGCAAGGCGTTTGTGATTGGAAGCAGAGAGGCTATCCAGGACCCTTCGGTCGTATCTGTTACGTTTCTTATAGATAATTTATATGCTTCTATACTCTT
The DNA here is from genome assembly GCF_052849685.1 of Lactuca virosa. Taxonomy (NCBI): domain Eukaryota; kingdom Viridiplantae; phylum Streptophyta; class Magnoliopsida; order Asterales; family Asteraceae; genus Lactuca; species Lactuca virosa. The sequence continues at coordinate 132,197,711 of NC_136434.1, read as the reverse complement.
TGACTCTGGAGCAGATCGAAGTTTTATAACTCCAACATTTAGAAAATTGTTAAGTCATAAGTCTAGCAGATTAAAAGAAATCTATGAAGTAGAAATCACTAACGGTCAAACTGAGAAAACACATGAAATCCTAGAAAACTGTCTGTTAACTCTTAATAACTACCTTTTTCACGTCAACCTCATGCCAATGCCTATCGGTAGTTTTGATGTCATAATTGGCATATATTGGTTATCTTCACACCGCGCCGAAATTCTATGTCATGAGAAAGCCATACGACTACCCTTACCAAATGGCGAAGCACTGATTATCTATGGTGATAAATCTGGGAAGAACTTCAAAGTCATCTCTTGTACTAAGACCCATAAATATCTACATAATAAATATAGCGCATTCTTAGCCCACATTGTAGATAGGAAGAGAAAGACAAAAGAAATCAAGGACATACCTCAAGTATGTGATTTCCCTGACGTGTTTCCTAAAGATCTACCTGGAATACCTCCCGTCCGACAAGTCGAGTTTCGAATCGACTTAATTCCAGGAGCAACACCAGTAGCGAAATCTCCTTATCGGTTGGCTCCATCTGAAATGCAAGAATTGTCTAGCCAACTATAAGAACTTCTTGACAAAGGCTTTATCCGACCAAGTTTTTCACCTTGGGGAGCACCAATCTTGTTTGTCAAGAAGAATGACGGATCCTTTCGAATGTGTATTGATTATCGGGAGCTAAACAAGCTAACGATCAAGAATCGTTATCCACTTCCGAGAATTGATGATTTATTCGATCAACTGCAAGGATCCAGCTACTACTCAAAGATAGATCTTAGACCAGGATACCATCAACTCAGAGTACAAGAAGACGACATTCCAAAAACAGCATTTAGAACACGTTATGGTCATTATGAGTTCTTAGTTATGTCTTTTGGATTAACCAATTCCCCAGCAGTGTTTATGGATCTCATGAATCGTGTTTGCAAACCATACTTGGATAAATTCGTGATCGTATTTATCGATGATATATTGATATATTCATGAACCAAGGAAGAACACGGTCAACACCTGCAAATAATCTTGGAACTACTAAGAAAAGAAAAGTTGTACGCTAAATTCTCCAAATGTGAGTTTTGGATTAGAGAAGTACAATTTTTAGGTCATGTAGTTAGCAACGAAGGAATTCATGTTGACCCATCCAAAGTTGAAGCAATCAGGAATTGGGAAGCACCAAAGACGCCAACAGAGGTGCGTCAATTCCTAGGACTTGCTGGCTATTACCGTAGATTCATAGAGAATTTCTCCAAAATAGCCAAGCCACTTACAGCACTAACCCAGAAGAATACGAAGTTCAACTGGGAAGACAAACAAGAAGCTGCTTTCCAGAAACTGAAGAAAATGTTGTGTAGTGCACCAATCCTATCCCTTCCAGATAGAACAGAAGATTTCGTTGTATACTGCGACGCGTCAAATCAAGGATTGGGATGTGTGTTGATGCAAAGAGGAAAAGTTATCGCCTATGCATCACGACAACTTAAGATGCATGAGAATAATTACACTACCCATGATCTTGAATTGGGAGCTGTAATTTTTGCACTAAAAATTTGGAGACATTACTTATACGGTACTAAGTGTAATATTTTTACCGACCACAAGAGTCTCCAACACATCTTCGACCAAAAAGATCTTAATATGAGACAAAGAAGATGGGTTGAATTGTTGAATGATTACGAATGTGAGATTTGTTATCATCCCGGAAAGGCAAACGTGGTAGCAGATGCCTTGAGCCGGAAAGAATATATTAAACCCCGACGAGTACGAGCATTAACTATAACTATCCATTCTAACATTACCGCACAAATTAGAGAAGCTCAGCTTGAGGCTCTAAAAGAAGAAAACATTAAGAACGAAGCTTTGCGAGGAATGGAAAAGCAACTTTTACGAATAGATGACGTAATACAATACTTTATGAACCGAGTTTGGACGCCTAGGTTCGGTGGAGTCAGGGACTTGGTCTTAGAAGAAGCCCACAAGTCCAGATATTCCGTGCATCCAGGTTCTGACAAAATGTACTTAGATTTAAAAGTACATTATTGGTGGCCAAACATGAAGGCAGAAATTGCTACCTATGTGAGCAAATGTTTGACTTGTTCTAGAGTAAAGGCAGAACATCAAAATCCTTCAGGTTTACTTCAACAACCGGAAATACCTGAATGGAAATGGGAGCAGATATCAATGGACTTCATCACTAAGTTACCTAAAACTCCTAGTGGGTCCGACACTATTTGGGTGATAGTCGATAGGTTGACTAAGTCCGCCCATTTCTTACCAATTAAGGAGAACGACAAGATGGAGAAGCTGACTAGAGTTTATCTTAAGGAAATTGTCAGATTGCATGGAGTTCCAAATTCTATTATTTCTGACCGAGATAGTAGATTCACTTCACGATTTTGGCAATCTCTACAAAAATCCTTAGGAACACGTCTAGACATGAGTACCGCTTACCATCCACAGACTGATGGTCAGAGTGAGAGAACCATTCAGACTTTAGAAGATATGCTCCGAGCCTGTGTAATAGAGTTTGGAAATGTGTGGGATACTCATTTACCGTTAATTGAGTTTTCCTACAACAATAGTCATCACACCAGCATCAAGGCTGCACCATTTGAGGCTCTTTATGGACGAAAATGTCGTTCCCCAGTGTGTTGGGCAGAAGTTGGAGATACGCAGATGGCCAGAGAACGTACAGGCGATACCTTACGTCCTGGACCAGAAATAATCCACGAGACAACTAAAAAGATCGTGCAAATTAAGGATCGATTAAAGGCTGCACGTGATCGTCAAAAGAGCTATGCTGACATAAGACGTAAGCCTTTAGAATTCCAAGTTGGAGATAAAGTAATGTTGAAAGTCTCTCCTTGGAAAGGTGTAATTCAATTCGGGAAACGAGGCAAACTAAACCCACGATATATAGGACCTTTTGAAATTCTGGCAAGAATTGGTTCCGTCGCATACCAACTTAAGTTGCCTCAAGAGCTAAGTAATGTGCACGATGTTTTTCACGTATCAAATCTCAAAAGATGTCTTTCCGATGACACTCTTGTTATACCTCTCGAAGAGATACAAGTCAATACGAAACTCAACTTTGTAGAAGAACCTGTTGAGATTATGGATCGAGAAGTCAAACGATTAAAGCAACGTCGTATGCCCATAGTGAAAGTTCGATGGACCTCTTTGCGAGGACCTGAATTTACTTGGGAATGTGAAGATCAGATGAAAGAAAAATACCCCCAACTGTTTAACGAAACCCATCCATAAGATAAATTTCGGGACGAAATTATTCTAACGGGGGGAGAATGTAACACTAGTCAAAATAGGTCAATAGACAATCACATGTGATTATGCCAATCATGTAATGTGATTATGTTAACCTAGTAATGTGGTAAGAGTGTTATGTAGTTCATGATAAATTCTAATACAAATATGAATCTTCTTTATAATACAACTCAAAGTATACGTCCATATGATCCCAAAAATATAGAGAATGTTTGAATCTGACTTCGCATGAAGAAGTTATGATAAACCGAACACTATAAATCTCTATAATAAGAGGAATTTAAAATAAACTTAGAATTTGCTATTTAAGTCTAAAAGAGAGTTGTAGTACTCATAAATACCTACGCGTATAAAGAACGTAAAAAACGGAGTTCGTATGTGAAAGTTACGACCTTCCGAAGATATCGCTGTCAGAAACCCTAATTTGACTGGACTAACGACGTGAGCATAAAAACTCACGACGTGAGGACTCAAACCGCCACATTTCAGATCTAGAAGGTGTGACGAGGCTGTGAGGGGATAAGATCCAAACTCACGACGTGAACAAGGAGTTTTTCACGACGTGAGGAGTCACATGGCCACCTTCCGAAGCTAGGGACGCAAATGGCAAGTCTACGGGATGAACATTCAGGACTCACGACGTGAGCCTTATAAAACTCACGGCGTGAGGTTCTAAAATCATTACTATAAATAGCAGGTTCGACTTCAGCCATTCTTACACCTAAACTTCTTCCCTTTCTCTCCTTTGCTGAGGCCCTCTTGCATCCCGAGCCCCAACGACCTCGTACGCTGACCGTTTTTGCTTAGATAACATAAAATCACGCTACTAGGGTGAGTTTCACGGCCCCACTTTCTAATATTTCGGGGGAAAACGCATGCTAGATATTATATATATATGTTATTATTATGTCTATATGATAGTATATAGTTATAATAGTCGGGGTATAGTTGTTCTAAATATAATATTTTGAATATATACAACTATTATCAACTCATCAGTATGTTAATTTACTAATGTAGATCTTGAGTTATACTTAAGATTCTATATATATATTGTGTGCGATATAGTTCCGAAGTTATATTCGAAAGATTTATATGTTAAGTTATAAAGTATGTTGCTATTAATAGTTTTATGTCAAGATAAAACTGGATATGTTATACGTTGTTATTGTTAGTTTTATGTTAAGATAAAACTTGGTATTGTTATTGATAGTTTTATGTCAAGATAAAACTAGGAATGTTATATGTTGTTATTATTGGTTTTAGGTCAAGATAAAACTTGGTTTTACTTCAAGATAAAGTTGTTATACTGCCTAAATATTATGAAGTTAGGAGTAATGTTTAAAAGCATAGTCTAGTAACTTAGGGTTTTAGACATAAAGATGCTTTTGTTGTTAGAGCTATAGGAAGCCGTCAAAGTCTACATGAGTAATTGTATTCATCAACTAAGATTGGGGATCTTAGTGGAAATCCTCTGAACTATAACCGTTAATCCCGTGTGAGCGAGGAAGTCGTGTATAATTAGTATACGGGTTGACCACCCCACTTGTGACTGTTAGCTACAGTCAACCAAAAGCAAGTGATGAACTATCCTTTTATTTGTTATTGTTCCGGCGTCGATGAAGCGTACGGTGTTGTTTCTCACGGTAAATCATGAGTGTGTTTGTTTCTCATGGTAAATCATGAGTGTGTTCTATCAGAGGTATTATGTCATAGCAACGGTTACAGGCTCATGGTAGCAAATTGTTAGAAACATTATACTTTGTCATATACAAGTATTAATGTTAAGTATAAGTTTCCCCTACTTATACCTTAGGATTAAGGAATGTTTAGGTATAACACTTAATTGATAAGTAAACTATTATACTTAATATACATACTAAATGTTGGAGAGTCAAAATGATACTTTCAAAAACTATACTTTTGAATGTGGAAAATGTATTATTTTATGGAGTCAAAACCTGTGGACTCACCAACTTTATGTTGACGTATTTTAAAATGCATGTGTTTTCAGGAACTTGAAAAGCTGGTATGTATTTGAACAGAAGAAGTTTTACTATTACCTTTCTGTTCATTAAGAAGTATGCCATAGTCGGATATTATGTAATAGGTCCTAGAAAAACAGTTATGTAACTTTCAGTTATCAATAAAGGTATGTATTTTCTTTAGTACTGTTCAATGTATGTTATATAACTGTGATACGAAGAATAACGTTACACTACCCGGTGTTTCCGCCGATGGCTGGGGGTGTGACATTTATGCAACTGAATACTAATTGTAGGCTTAATGCTTTGGAAACAATATTGCATGTATAATTAGAGAAAATATAGATCCAAAGCATTTAGGGTTTTTTTGGGAAAGAGGCCACAGCGCTGGCACAAGCATTTAGGGTTGTATGTGCACCATAGGATGTTGTAGTATACTAAAACCCATCACTTAATCCGTTCAGCCATAAGGTCCAACTTTCAGATCTCGTCCATTTTAGGGTTCTAATACATAAAGTTGATAATTAATGGAACCCAACATACATTTTTGTCCAATAATACGCATAATATGAACTCAAACTCTTGCATGAACCAATATCAACCATATAGATGGCATTTTTATTCATCAAGACCAACAAAGAGGCTAATATCTAACATATCTAACTCCTGGAATTACCAAACTTACAAAGAAAACCCATGGGACCAAATAAAGCTCAACAAGCCCTAAACTCTAACTATCAAGTGAATCATCAAGGTAAGAAATTTATACCTTCTTTAGCTCCCAAAGTTGATGTAGAATCTGGATCTAAAAGCTTAACCTCAACAAATTCTTGGTCTCCTAGTTCCTTCTTCTTGAATACACACAAAAATGCCCCAAAATCACTTCCAAAGCTCAAGAACTCTCAAAGGATGAACTAGGGTTTCAATGGGACGAAATGAACAGTGGAGGCTAATGAGGGTAAGTGTCCAAAGGCCGTAATGATGTTTAAATAGGGTGCAAACCTGAAAATTAGGGTTTGACCCAGGCAGACGTACGCCCCGTATACACCACGTCCGCCCAACGTACGTGGTTAACCCTTCGCGACCAAAGCAATCTCGTATGCTAAGCGTACCCAAACGTATGTCCAACGTACGAGGGACCATATTTACCAAAAAATATAAACTTAAGGGATAAATTAATTAGAACCAGGAATCAGATGTTACAACTCTCCCCCACTTGAATTAGACTTCGTCCTCGAAGTCCGCTGGTGCAAAAAAGTTTGGGTAGTGCTCCCTTATCTCGCCATCGGGCTCCCATATCCACTCAGAGCCCTTTCGGTGCTGCCATTGCACATTCACCATATTCACCACCTTATTGCGCAGAGTCTTAGTTTTCCTGTCGAGAATCACAATCGGCCTCTCCACGTAATTAAGGCGCTCATCCACTTGAATATCATCCACCGGAATCACTGCTGAATCATTGACTACACACTTCTGCAACTAAGACACGTGGAAAATGTTATGGATCTGACTGAGCTCATCAGGCAAATCCATCAGGTATGAAACCCTTCCCACCTAGGAAGTAATCCTGAAAGGACCAATAAATCAAGGGCCCAACTTTCCCCGCTTCCAAAATCGGATGACACCTTTGCAAGGTGACACCTTCAGCAGCACTAAGTCCCCTACCTGAAACTCGAGGTCCAAACGTCATCGATCATCATAACTCTTATGTTGGCTCTGCGAGACCCACAACCTGTCATGCACCTGCTGAATCAACTATGTGGTCTTAAGCACCACCTCGGTGCTTTCCCATGACCCGATGAACAACCTCGCCCGAACAAACCAGGGTCCTGAACCTCCTTCCATACAATATCTCAAATGGTGGTCGATCAATAATGGTATGATAATCGTTGTTGTAGGTAAACCCGGCCAGTGAAAGGTAAGCATCCCAACTCCCTCCAAAATCCAACACACAATCCCGAAGCATATCCTCGAGCGTTTGGATCGTTCGCTCGCTCTGGCCATCGGTCTTAGGGTGGTATGATGTAATAAAGTGCAACTGGGTACCCAACTCGTCATGAAAATTCCTCCAAAACCTGGAGGTGAAACGAACATCCCGGTCCGAGACCATCGAATCTGGCATCCCGTATCGAACTACCACCTCCCGGACATAAATATCCACTAGCTTCTCTGCGGATATGCTCTCGGCAATCGAAATGAAATGCACACTCTTGGTCAATCTGTCCACGATGAACCAGATTGAATCAACACCAAGTGTCGTCCTTGGAAATTTTTTGATGAAGTCCATAGTGATCTCCTCCCACTTCAACATGGGGATAGGTAAAGGCTGCATCTTGCCGTGAGGTCTCTGATGCTCGGCCTTCACTTTCTTGCAAGTCAGGCATCGCTCAACAAACCAAGCTATTTCCCTTTTCATACAGGGCCACCAATAACTCAACCTCAAATCTTCGTACATCTTCGTGCCCCCCAGATCGATAAAAAATTTTGACTTATGCGCCTCTTCCAGAACTGTCTGTCTCACCCCACCCAATGCTAGGGCCCAAACTCTACCACACTGAGTCAACAATCCACGGCTGTCCTTGACAAACAAGGGAATTTTGCCCCCTGATCCGCTCGACCTTCCAGTTCTCCTTTTTCAACCCTCAACATAAGCTTCCTTGATAATATCTAATAGAGGCGAGGTGACAACCATCCTCAAGCAAACAAATCTGATAGGAGTACTCGCCGCCTTGAGGTTCAAAGCATCGGCCACCACATTGGCCTTCCCAGGGTGGTACAAGATCTCGCAATCGTAATCCTTTACCACATCCAACCATCTCCGCTGTCGCATATTCATATTTGGTTGGTCCATCAAATACCTGAAACTCTTGTGGTCGGTGTAGATAGTACATCAGACCCTATACAGATAGTGCATCCAGATCTTTAGGGAAAAAACTACGACCTCCAACTCCAAATCATGTGTGGGGTAGTTCGCTTCATGAGGCTTCGGTTGTCTTAAAGCGTAAGCAATCATGTGACCTCTCTGTTGGATTAGGTGTCTAAGCCCATAACTATAATTGGTATGTACTTGACCCGAGAGTAGCATGGTCCTTTTGGTTTGCATTCACCAGGACAATCTGATAGGATGGATATTTAATAAAAGATGTTATTTATGATTTTTTAATATATTATAAGTATAATATATTAATAGAGGAATCATATTATTTAATTAGTATTGATCAAGAATTAATTTGGAGTTAATTTAGTGATCAAAATAGACTAATTAAATTAACGGGGACTGATTATGTAAATCAGTGATATATATGGTTTGGGCTATTGATCTATAATGGGCTAAGTTTATGTAAGAGTCCATGAAGAGTTAGCCCACATATGTTATGGATCATAAGCCAAGTGTATGGATTAGGGTTTACACATGACTCTTGGAATCCTACACCATATATAAGTTACCCCTTAGCCTAAAATCGGATGCACTGGTGTTCTTGGAGTTCATATAGCCGATTTTAGTGTCTCCATACCTCTCTCTCAAATCCTCCAATTGTTCATGGTGTCTTCTGATTCCATTAGAGGTGCAACATTTGAGGTACTAAGTTCTTAAAGGCCAAATACATCAAGCTACAACAAAGAGGTAATCATCTAATCTATTTTTTATGATTCAAATATCAAATTGTATGCTAGTTGTAGGCTTCATTCTTTGGATATTTTTATTGCATGTATAACTAGAGAAAACTTAGATCCAAAGCATTAGGGTTGTATGTGCACCATAGGGATGTTAGAGTACATAAAACCCAATAGTGGTATAAGAGCCATGGGTAGTTTTCTGGTATATTCATGCATGGCTAATTGTTCAAAGTTGAAGCAAAATGAAAAAACTGTTTCTGTCAGCATGAACTTGACGAGTCCACTATTGGACTCGAGGAGTTGGATGATTTTGGTCCTGAACTCGACGAGTCCATAGCCTGGCTCGACGAGTTGGATCATCAGATGGCAGTTTTTTGGGTTTTTTTTTGCCAGAATTGGATTTGGATCATTACCTTAAACTGTTTTGCATCATAAAATCTGTTTTTTCTGATATGGTAATGATTATCCTCATCCAATTAAAAGATAAATTGTCAAATCTTGAGATTATTACTAGTCCATATGATAAGCTAATTGTTTGTAATATTTTGATTTGAAGTTATCTTGCTTTAAAAGTTGCATTAGTCAAATTTGTAAAAATATAAAATTATGCTTATTTTATTGGTTTTAAAATTTGATCTAATTGTTTTTTAGGAGTTACAAAACTTGTCATCAAGTTTTGGAACTCAAATTTTTTTTATGGAGTTACAAATCTTGTCATCAAGTTTGGAACTCAAAATGTTTTCAAGAGTTACAAAACTTGCCCTCAAGTTTTGGTATTTGAAAAGTCTCAAATTATAAAACATTGATTTCTAAAACTCTTGTAATTAAAAGGTGCAACTCTTGGGTTCATAACCTAAAAATTAATTAAATAGTTTTTAATTTTGAATTTTTTATATTTAGAACCTTGATGTTTGTTTGAATAGTTCAAATTACCTCTTATGGATTTAATTAAGTTAATTAAATGTTTAATTAAAAGAGAAGATTAATAAATCCATAATAACATGGTTTAAGTTTAATTAAATTAAGAGTGTAATTTATTAATAGATTAAACCATCAAGTATTCTAAAAGTTTAAAATACACTCTTATACTATATAAACTTAAAAGTTTAATATATTATATATGTATAAGTAAAAGGTCAGTCTTACCGTTAGTAGGCCTCATTCACGAAGCCAGTCTATAAGGCGGGTATAAGGTTACTGCCTACAAAATGGTGGTTTAATGGGTGTCCACTCTCACCCACCGCTTTCGTGACTGGTGGAGGGTCGTTAGCCGAACTGGTAGGATAGGAAACTAAACCCTCATTAAAAGTATAATGAATTATAAAGTAACTAAACCCTTATAAATTCCTAATCTTAGTTACTTTAGGAAAAATGTGAATTTGATGCTAACCCATGAAATTGCACTTTGCACCTTGCCAAGTCGTTAGTGGAGCGTGTGTGGTTAACCGGAACACTAACATGGACTAGTAAGGGTGGCAAAGGGTAGCTCAATGTTTGTCATAGATCAATGGAGTGTGTGTGGTTAACCGGCACATTGATTAGGCGATAAATGACTTCGAGAGTACCAAGCTAATTTGCATGGTTATTCACACCTTGTTTGTGATCCTCAGTATCCCAGTCACAAACTTGAAGGGCATAATCGAGATTAAACATGCCATTGAAAAGTTCAATCAATCTCAAAAGAATCTAGGAATTTCAATTTATTTAAAACTTAATAATCATTTTCATTTTTCATGGTGGAAATTGGTAAATCGTCATTTACCTACCTTCAAATATTTTTCAATTGGATTACGGAATCCCTCTTCCGAATTGTAGAATATTGTGTTGGGTCCTAGCCTTAATATTTCATTTGGGTGTTATATTAAGGACTTAAATCAACAAACTTGAATTTCTCCCTTGTAGATGTCTAGTTCTGATAACTATGGTCTTCCCGAATCTTTTGGAAATAGATTTCCTTATAAAGATAATATTCCACAAGACGATCGAGGTGAAATATTAATCCCTTCTTCGTGCTGTAGTGGAACTTCTCTTCCTCCACCTCCTCCAATAATTCTCCGTGGCCCACAAGTTTAAAGACTTGAAAAGTTCAAGGTTACTTAAGCCCTATTGACTAGCAAACACCAAGATGGAAGGTCTGTGTGTGCACATGTCTTGGAGATGAAGTCACACATTGACAAGCTGAGAATGTTGGGTGTCCTTGTTTCATGGATGTTGGCTGTTGACTTGGTTCTTCAATTACTTCCTAAGTTATATAACGGGTTCTTTAAAGACTACTATATGGGAGATCACGACATGACCCTTTTTAATCTAACATATTTACTTGTTGCTGCTGAATCAGCAATGATTTGGCGCACTGGTAAAGCAAATTTGATTGGAAGATCTACTTCCCAAACTTCCATGGACACTGACAATGGAAACATTGGAAGTCCAGAAAAGCTTTATCTTCCCAATGGAAAGGGATCGGCCATAGTCAAGTCATTTGACCAAATAGTAAAGAGAAAGGCTAAGTTTGAGATTGTCCCATGTACCATTCCAGGAAAGTCTGTTTGCTTCTATTGCCAAGAAAAGGGGCATTGGTTGCGAAGCTGCTGTATCTACCTGAAGGACCACAAGGATGGTAAAGTCAAAATGTTTGACTCTGCTTCAGGTAATTCCACTATCTTACTCTATTAAGTTCCTATTTGTAGATTCTTAATACATGATGTGATGATATTACATTTTGATGTTTTGTAGAATCAAAGGAAGCTTGAAGGAAGAGTATGCCGAGTCTGATCGCGAAGAGTTGGATTTCGATCGCATGGTTTGATGATCAGATTTTTGAGCTGCTGCTTAAGAGTTATGATAGATTGCTTAAAAATATTTTCGAACATAGTTTTCATTTACAATTGCATTGTAAGGAAACGTTTTTTTTTGCATTTTATAAATAAATAAAAATTTGATTTTATCTTGTTCTATATTTATCCTTGCAATGGCATTTGTGAAAATTGATGTTTGTATATCTCTATTGTTAGCAATATTGGAAAATGGATTTGATTCTTTCATTTGTGGTAGTGTCATAATTTACCAAATAAGGAAAGATTCTCATCGCCCAAGTTTCAATTGGATAGAAACTTGGAATCACGCAACTTGTGTTTTGTGATGAATGAGAACCTTCGTCTTTAGGAAATTAGGACTAATTCCTTGTTCACATGTATATGTGATTCAAGTGAAGGACTAGGGGATCGGGTACACTTGGTTGTGCGATGGTCAAGTCCACCACAAAGAACGATAAGACTATTCGCTATGATTTACTAAAAGTTTAGTAAACATGGTTATACTTACAAGATTAAGTGTAATTTTGAATCATTGGAAAAGTTTCAATGTGTGGCAGAACGAATAAGAAGAATCAATTAGGCAAAAAGATAAAAGTTTCTCCAAACGGAAAAGTAGGGAGAGTACTTTAGCATCATGTTTTATGATCATCTTAATGATTATGAAAACCATATCACAATTGATCCTGTACGGACATTTTAGTGCATTTGTATGGCTAAGAAGAGGAACCGTGAATTGTTGAAATGATTAAATCAAGAGGTGAGTCATACTTCATTCCAAAGTCAAGTCTTAGAGTCATACTCCAAGATTGTGACTTGAGTGACATGATCTTGAGAAGGTTTATATCACACTCATCAAATATGGAATAGAAAAGATATTTTCTTACTCCTGCACATTTGAAATTGGTAAGTTGTGATGTCTTGGATAAGACAGAGACCAACTAAGACCAATTGTGTGAAGTGTTTTTCTTGATAAGAACCGGCACTAACTCTTGAATATTTGTTTGTCAAGTAATGTTTCGTGACAAAGAGAATCTTATATGTCAAGAGGTCAGTGGGGGTCTTAAAGATCTTGAAATGTTTCAAGAACTAATCAAGAATAAACCTATTGTTAATCACTAGCACACGAATTAAGGTTTGTAACCTATCATGTTGACATATTCTTGTTTTCTGTGCCCATTCTAGTTAAGTTGACTATGCATGTGAGTTTTATGAATTCTTAATTGTTTGCATAACAACCTGGAAGCAATGGTAGGTCCTTGTGCTACTAGGTGGAAAGAAATTAAGATTGAACAAGTTCAATCCATATGAGTTTAGATTTGTCACTAACATTGTCTTGTTATTATCGTTATGAAAAATTCACATGGATAGGAACACATACACCATTAATCTAAGTGACAAAGGTTTCTCTCCGCTTCATGAAAATGATTGTGAGGAAACATTTTCACTAAGTAGATTTTAAGGAGATAGCAATTGTGTTATTTGCATTCTCAAATTCGATTATGATTACGGCATCCCTCTTTATAGTTCGATTGTGAGAAATGGAAAAAGGTCTAAACATTTGAGACTTATTGCTGTAAGTTCTAAAATTGTTTAGACACACATGTGAGCTATCTAGGGAAAGGTGTATGAGTTTGAGAAGACTAGATAAAGTCTTATCGAAGCATCTCGTATCAGAAATATGAACTTTGGTAAGGAAGTCAATAGGTATTAAGTTCTAGAAGTCCAACTGATTTATGGGTACATGTCAAAGCTAGTAGGAGCATAATTGTTATGCTAATAAAAATGTAATTATTATGCTAGTGGGAGCACAATTATTACGTTAAGTGTTAGATTGAGTTTTTAATCAAATTTAGTCAAGGATATATATGAATGTTATGTTGACAAGATTCGACAAAAGGAAATTCTATATATGGATATGTTATAGCAAGAGACTGGTAAAGTATCACGTCTTTATGTAAGACATTATGAATCGTGTCCCATAGGCTTCAGGTATAGGATCGATTGCATATGCTATAATATTTGACCGTTCTGTCTTTTCCAAATGCCTAGGGAATTAAGAGGGAAAATGGGCCAGAACCGTATTTGACTAAAGTTGTTAAACAATTGTCAAGGACAATCTAAGGTTCGCCAAGGTTTGGTTACTTGAGGACAGTTGGAAGTATAGTAATGGATGGACCATATCGACATTATTATGAATAGACAGGATTCTATTAATAATGAGTTTTCATATGGAAAATATGGAAATGTTTCCATAATGGGAGTTGGATATTAAGAATCTATGTGTAGGTTAGAAACTTTTATCCAAGAAGGATGTTCAAAGGAATGTACTTTGAATTTGAGACTTCACTTCCTTGGAATTGTTTTGTTATTAATCTCCAGTGGAAAGTTTCGTAATTTCATTGTCCAAGTCTCAGTGACTTTAGTACATTGACATTACCAAAGGATCATTGCATAAAGGTTAAAACCTAACACATTCTAATAGTGGCAAGAATTTGGTATTCTTACACTGGGGATAAAGATTTGGGATTGTGAAATGAGTTTCATTGAAGATGTGTTCAATTGATCTATTTCACAAAGAAAGGACCATAGGCAAACATAGTATGCATGCTTGGAGCATGGGATAACTAATGTTTTAATTCAAGTATTAAGTTGATTAATCGAAACATTATACAATGAATATGGTGTAATCAATATGGTGATAAAATAAAAGGTGTTTTATTTACATTCAAAAGTTTTTTGAGACGATATTGGATTCGATTATTCTTGTGTTTCACTTCGTGTGTTTTACTTCCCGAATAACTAGGTTATTCAAACATCCACAATCAATCATACTTTGGAAGTAAGTAATGGGGTAAGACTGTCAAGAATCTGACTGTAGACTGTCTAAGTGTTTTAGACATAGCACAAGTTTGTTGCAGTGTTCATGAGTACTTCTGTAATAAGATTTGAGTATTGGATTAAACCCACGCTCATCTGATCACATCATGGATTTTATCACGAGTGATTAGTGAGATGATAATATCTTATATTCTTGAAACGGAGAGATATCAGTTGCACTCTACAAGTCAGTTGCACATTGATGATATGTAAACTCACCAGTAACTTGGTGTTATAAAACATATTGTTGCGTGTGATTCGATGAGTAAATAGAGCAAGCATATGAGTCGAAGTTTTTTCATTCCTTTTACCCTTAGAGGGATAAAAGTGATATATGTGGGCCCCTCGATGATTTAGTGATGACACCCTAAGTGCTTGGCCAAGCCTGGACTGATTTGGTTTTTTCAAATTAGTCAATCGTCATAAATCGGAAATCGAGAAACAACACATGAACATAGAGAATGATTATAATCCATGTCTTAGTTCATACGATGTCTTGTAGAATGGAGGAATATATGATCCCTTATCTAAAGGACGCGTCATTGACTAGGTCAGAGTTCGACAACAGCTTTTCAGAGCTACAATTGCTAGTCGGTTCTTGAAGTCGTACTTGCAATTATAGTTATTAGACTTATCCAAGTGGGAGACTATTGGATTAAGTGTCTAAGCCCATAACTATAATTGGTATGTACTTGACCCGAGAGTAGCATGGTCCTTTTGGGTTGCATTCACCAGGAGAATCTGATAGGATAGATATTTGAGAAAGAGGTTATTTATGATTTATTAATATATTATAAGTATAATATATTAATAGAGAAATCATATTATTTAATTAGTATTGATCAAGAATTAATTTGGAATTAATTTAGTGATTAAAAGAGACTAATTAAATTAACGGGAACTGATTAGTAAATCAGTGATATATATGGTTTGGGCTATTGATCCATGATGAGCTAAGTTTATGTAAGAGTCCATGAAGAGTGGATCATAAGCCAAGTGTATGGATTAGGGTTTACACATGACTCTTGGAATCCTACACCATATATAAGTTACCTCTTAGCCTAAAATCGGATGCACTAGTGTTCTTGGAGTTTATATAGCCGATTTTAGTGTCTCCATACCTCTCTATCAAATCCTCCAATTGTTCATGGTGTCTTGTGATTCCATTAGAGGTGCAACATTTGAGGCACTAAGTTCTTAAAGGCCAAATACATCAAGCTACAACAAAGAGGTAATTATCTAATCTATTTTTTATGATTCAAATATCAAATTGTATGCTAGTTGTAGGCTTCATTCTTTGGATATTTTTATTGCATGTATAACTAGAGAAAACTTAGATCCAAAGCATTAGGGTTGTATGTGCACCATAGGGATGTTAGAGTACATAAAACCCAATAGTGGTATAAGAGCCATGGGTAGTTTTCTGGTACATTCATGCATGGCTAATTGTTCAAAGTTGAAGCAAAATGAAAAAACTGTTTCTGTCAGCATGAACTTGACGAGTCCACTATTGGACTCGAGGAGTTGGATGATTTTGGTCCTGAACTCGACGAGTCCATAGCCTGGCTCGACGAGTCCATAGCCTGGCTCGACGAGTTGGATCATCAGATGGCAGTTTTTTGGGTTTTTTTTTGCCAGAATTGGATTTGGATCATTACCTTAAACTGTTTTGTATCATAAAATCTGTTTTTTCTGATATGGTAATGATTATCCTCATCCAATTAAAAGATAAATTGTCAAATCTTGAGATTATTACTAGTCCATATGATAAGCTAATTGTTTGTAATATTTTGATTTGAATTTATCTTGCTTTAAAAGTTGCATTAGTCAAATTTGTAAAAATATAAAATTATGATTATTTTATTGGTTTTAAAATTTGATCTAATTGTTTTTTAGGAGTTACAAAACTTGTCATCAAGTTTTGGAACTCAAATTTTTTTTATGGAGTTACAAATCTTGTCATCAAGTTTGGAACTCAAAATGTTTTCAAGAGTTACAAAACTTGCCCTCAAGTTTTGGTATTTGAAAAGTCTCAAATTATAAAACATTGATTTCTAAACCCTCAGGGAGCACAAGAATCGGGGCCTCACATAATCTCTGCCTCAAAGTCTCAAAAGCCAACTGCTGATCAGGCCCTCATCGAAAGGTCACACTCTTATTTGTCAAATGGGTCAAAGGCACAACAATCTTCGAGAAATCCTAGATAAATCTCCGATAATATTCCGTGATACCTAGGAAACTCCGAATCTTGGATGCGGTCCTCGGGACCTCCCAACGCATCACAGCCTCAATCTTGGTCGGGTCAACCAATATTCCCTTCTGGTTAACGATGTGCCCCATATACTACACCTCGTGCAACCAAAACTCACATTTTGAGAATTTGACATAAAGTCTCTCCCTCCTCAAGGTCTCCAACACCTCTCGTAAATGTTGCTCATGCTAATCCTTGGTCTTGTAGTAGACCAGAACATCATCAATGAAAACAATCACAGATCGATCCAGCATTAGCCTGCAGATCCGATTCATGAGATCCATGAATGTTGTTGGTGCATTGGTGAGCCCGAAAGGCATCACAACGAACTCGTAATGACCATCACTATTCCTAAAGGTTGTCTTCTGCACATCCTCATCCTTGACTTTCATTTGGTGGTATCCTGATCACAAATCAATCTTGGAAAACCAAGATGCACCCTGAAGTTGGTCAAAAAAATCGTCAATCTGAGGAAGTGGGTAACGGTTCTTCACTGTTAGCTTATTCAACTCCCGATAGTCAACACAAATTCTGTGTGAATTGTCTTTCTTCTTCACAAATAGGATCGGTGCTCCCCACAGAGAACTACTCGGATGAATAAAACCCTTGTCTAACAGCTCCTACAGCTATGTAGACAACTCCTGCATCTCAAGTGGTTCCAGGCGATACGAGGCCTTGGCTATCGGAGCCGCACCAGGTACCAAATCAATCTGAAACTCAACCTGCCTCTCGGGAGGCGCTCCAGGAAAATCATCGGGGAAAACATCAGGAAAATCCCGCACAATGGGTACTGTGCTCAACTCTGTCGTGTCCTCAACCCGCGTGTCAGAAACATAAGCTAAGAACCCAGAACAACCTTCCTGCAGATATCTCCTGGCCCTCGCAGCTGAATAGAGAGCTGGCCCATTCGAAGCTCTCTCACCAATAATAGCCAGCTCTCCCACACTTGGGGTTCTAACTCTCATCAGCTTTCGCTCGCAATCAATCACAGCCCCATTGGGGCCCAACAAATCCGTCCCGATGATAACCTTCGATCCTCTGAGGTGAATTGACACTAAATCAATAGGGAACCTCTTGCTAAACATGTTCAGGACACACCCACAGAAAACCCTCGAAGCACTCAGGGTACGGTCATCCATAATCTCCACCTTTAGAGAGGAATCCAAAGTCCCCGGAGCGTCTCGAAACTTCTTGCTGAGCGTAAGATATACAAAGGATCGGGTAGCCCTCGAATCGAACATAACATGACCAGACAAACCATTAGCTGAAAAGCCCTGCTCTTCACCACAGGAGCCTCCGCCTTTCCCTGGCAGCCATCGGTAATCCTCAAGGTGGCTGGCATAGGCGCCACCACTGCTCTCTTAGACAACCTCGAACAATTAGCATTTTTAATGGCCGGTCTGATTGCAATGTAAGAAAATCATATCCCTCTTAGGGCAATCCCTTCTCATGTGGCCCGACTGGTCATAGCTAAAACATCCTGAACTTGCTGATCGGCAAGCTCCACTATGTGACTTGCCACACTTGGCGCAACGGCCTCGGCCCTGCTGGCCTCTAGTATAGGTATCAGAGGTCTTGGGTCACTTATCCTGACCCACAACTATCTGAACTTGCTCCGGCTTCCGCTTCCTCCGGAGCTCCAACCCAATAATCCCGCCCGCGGGCCTTCTCGATCATATCACTCAGGGTCTTGCACCCCAAGAAGCTCACAAACTCCCTGATATCATCCCTCAACGTATCATGATATCTCGTCTTCCTCATCTCCTCATTCACAGCATATTGTGGGACCATAAATGTCCTCTCCCTGAATTTGGTGGTAATATCTGCCACAGTCTCTGTAGTCTGGCGAAGGTCCTGGAACTCCCAAGACGGTTGTTGCACCTTGATAGCTGGTGCTAACTCCCTGTGAAACCTATGAACAAAGTCCTCCCATGTCATCACAGCTACCGCCACCTTCTTTACAGCTCTAGTAACTTCTTCCCACCAGTCTCATGCTCTGTCCCTCAGTAGGCAGGATACAAAACCCATCTTTGCCCCCTCAGGGAAAAAACTCATCCGCTGAGCATTCTCCATGTCAGCGATCCAGCGACGGCTAGCGATGGGGTCCTTAACCCCAAAGAAATCAGGCTCTCCACACGCCTTGAGCTCTCGAAATGAGGGAGTTTGCGTCCTAATCTGCCCTGAAGCAATCTCGGTTCGAAAGGTCCTGAGCCGCCCATCCATGAGCTCCAAAATCCCCTCCTTGACGGTACCAAAAATCACGGGGGTAGCGTCAAGAATGTCGTAAGTAACCTCGGCTGCAATAAACTCACACAGCCTCTCATCAATTGGTTCTAAGCCAGAGCCAAAACCTGAACCCGAACTAGAGCCAGAACCAGTACCTCCCAATCCCAAACGAGTGACCATCATCCTTAAAATGAAATACAAAGATATAAACAATTAGCAAACACTCAATGGAAACTCGCAACACACAGGCACCCTTAGAGTCCCCAGGTCTGATCTTGTCACACCCCCAAACTGAAACGACGAAAATGTTCGAGGGTGGACGACGTCATATGTAGTATCACAACAATTGCATCATAGTAATCAAAGTAAGCACAACCATTACATTGAATATATATAAAAGGTATTTACATCTGTTTGATTCATATTTATATACATTAAAAGTAGCAAAATATAAAGACGTGACTCTATATGCTCCGTCTTCTCAAAAGTCTGCTGAGGTACCTATCTACTGATTTCCTGAGAATACAAGCAGTTTGAAAAGAGTATCAGCATTAAGCTGGTGAGTTCATAAGCATGTTTTTGTAATTAAAACCTGTTAATGAATCAGTGAAAATTTTTATATGTTTCCAAGAAAATCCAATACTTTCTAATGTATGAGTTTGTTACAGTGATCTATAAGTACGAAAACCCTTCCTATCACCAGTATGTATAGAATGTTCTGTTGGAAAACCCTGGTTACTACCAGTATGTATAGTAGTTTCATTAATTAAAATAAAACTAATGAAGAATGAAATCCCGTAAACGAAAGGTTAGTTTATACTATTGTGAGTCATATAACCATGCTTGATATGACCTAGTGACCTTTACGATGTTCTTCAAGTGTCGGATATATGACATTTGTCACCCCAGGCATGCCTGCTGTCACACCCCAAAACCGGAACGGCGGAAACGTTCTGGGGTGGAGGATGTCATGTTTAGTATCACAAGACATGCATCATAGTAATCAAAGTAATAAACAACCATTTCATTAGAAGGAAAGTGTTTACAAAGTATGTGGTTCACATAACATAGACTACAAAGTAAATAACAAAAAGACATGAAGCTATACTGCTCCTTCTTCTGAATCCCAGTATGCGTACCTGTCTACTGGTCTCTTGAGAATACAAGTTATTTTGAAAGAGTAGATCAGCATTTAAGCTGGTGAGTTCATAATATTTTAGTGATGCAAGTAAGTTGTAGTAAGTTGTAAGTTCGCATGTTCCTCCTGAAAATCTTGTATTTCCTGCTTTGATGAGAGATAAGTAAAAATGACTCTACAATCCTTTCTATGAGTACTAAATGGATACAAGTTATATAAAATCCAGAGTAAACAAACAATCGGTTGTGTGTATCTGCCCTAAGCCCACAACCAAACAAGGAACAGGAAATGAGGCGGAAAGCACACATCCCATTGTTTGTTAGATCTTCGTTGTATATAACCCTGGTGTATTCACTTGGTACTCACGAAGTTAACTATAATAGTTCCTTTATATTTGATGAAAAGATTCTTTAAGAAAACCCTTATTTCTTTTAGTAAAAATGGTAACCACAATAGTTCCCTCTATAATCAATTAGTTTATACTAGCTATATATAATCTAATATCGAACAGATAATTAATTGTGTGAATCTGCCCTAAGCCCACAACCAAACAAGGAACAGGAAATGAGGCGGAAAGCACACATCCAACTACCTATCGGGTATTAATTATATATAACCCTGATGTATAAACTAAGGTATTATAGAATTAACCACCTAAGGTCCTTTAAGTTATACTGGTTTAATAAAATGGATTAAACCCTTTACTAGTAAGTTTCTAGTTTTGTATACCAAATGTTCTATTTGAAAAGTATGTTTTGTACTAGAAAACGGTGCATTGAATTAGTGTCCTATGACCTGACCCATACTTGGTACCCCTTATGATTAATTGGTGTATACGGAACATATATATAGCTAAGATCGAATAGATAGTAGGCTGGGTGAATCTTCTCCAAGCCCACAACCAAACAAGGAACAGGAAATGAAGCGGAAAGCACACATCCTACTACCTATCGAATCCGATTAATATATATTCCTGATGTATAAACTAAGGAATCATAAAGTTAGCATTATAGGCCCCTTTCTACTGAATGTACTAGACTCGACCATTCTGTTTGTCGCTTGAAAAGTTGTAAGTTTTCCCTAGTTTATAACTATCTTAACTTGAAAATAGTTTTCATTCACTTTCAAGTGGAACTGTCACAATATGAAAGTAATGGGAAAATGTAAGTACACAGTTGTCCTTTAAAATAGTTTGTATCCCCCCCCCCCTTAAAAGCATTTAAAACAGTTAAAAGATTGATTATAGGGGTATGAACTCACCTTATGTGGGTGATTCAATCGAATGTGTGCGTAAGGATGAGAAGTTCCACGAATGAAGTCCCGAGACACAAATGAGTCCTAAATGACATATATGGCATATATTGGCATGATTTGGTGTTTAAAAGCAACTAACAAGCAAGGAAACATCCTTAGGGACTAGGAAACACTTGGACCAAGTGTTAGAACCACATGTGATTCATCTAAGCGGTGTGTACGGCTACAATGAGGAGTGTACGGCCATGGAGTGTACGGTCGTACACTCATGGTAAAATGTGCACAAAAGGGTCTTTGAATGATAGGGAAGCTTGTGGGACTATTGCTCAACAAGGATAGGAACTAGATTCTCACTTTGGAGGCCCTCGTGGGGTGTTTTGAGGGGTGTACGGCCACACATGGGTGTACGGCAATACACTACTTTGTTTCCAGTTTAATGTCGATTCTAGGATGTTTAACATGAGTATCTAACATGTACTAAGCATAGGGAAAAGATACTTACACTTTGGAGGCTCAAAAGGGTGTTCACAGCCACCAAGAACAAGTGTGTGTTCTTGGTGAAAGATGGAGATCTTGAAGATCTACCCAAAAGATGATTTTCATGGATGAAATCAAAGGGTGATACATGATTAAGAAGGATAACAACAACTAGATGGAAGAATCACTTACGTTTTTGAAGATCGAGGATGAAGAACTCGATGATACTTGAGAGAGAAATCGATTTTCTAGCCATGGGAATGTGAGATATGGTTAGAATTGAAAGGATATCAAACTTATGGAGGGGGTGTACGGCCAACATGGGTGTACGGCCGTACACACATGTGTACGGCCGTACACTCATGTGTACGGTCGTACACTCCCTCTGATGGAGTGTTCGGCTCGATTTCAACGCGAAGAACTTATGCAAGTCAATCCTATACCCAATGCTTGAATGTACTGAGCTTTGAACCCTTAAACAAACTCTAGACAAGGCTAAATGATAGCAGAAACGAGTCTGACACACGGTTGAATTGAATGGCTGGACATTACCAGGCAAAAATTTTCGAGTTGTCACATCATCCCCCTGTTAGATGGAATTTCGTCCCGAAATTAGCTTTCTTAGCAGTACTACTCGGGTTGTGCTCCTCTGATTGGCAGAATACCTACTCGTAGACCTGACAAATTCGCCCTAATGTTCATGATAGGATTCATACTTGGTCCATCTATCATTACCTTGTATATACGAGTCGTATATAATTAAGATTAGTAAGACGGTCGGATGTGCGACTCTGCCCCAGGTCCACAACTAAACAAGGAACAGAAGATAGGGCGGAAGCACACATACTAAATCTACATAATCATAATCATATACCACCCTCACGTATACACTGAATAGTGATAGGTGGGCTGTATTTGTCCTTAGCCTTTGTGCTTGAACTTGATCTGTTGAACGAGTGGTATTTCGGGAAGGTCTGCGGAACATACGACGGCAAGGCTTCGGAGGGCAAAGTACTCTTCGCACGAGTACTTTGGGGCTTAGAATACAAGGGACAAAACTGAGTTCTAGTTCGGACTGTCGTTACGAATAACGAAGGTTTCGCGAATTTGATGGTTAAGGCGATAGAAACATATGAACTTAGTATGGTGAGGACCACGCCAACTCATGACGAATGGTAGCAACGGACTCTTTACTGAACAAAAGTTTGGCCGATTTGAAAGAAACGTCTGTTATACGATGATGTATCCCTAGTGTGCTCGACAATGTACTATGTGTATACTTTCTAGTGCTTTATGTTTTCTCCTTGATGTTAACACTTCTGCGTATCGTACCGCGATGATCAAGTACGTACAATGCAAGTGTTTTGATAACTAGTGTTGATACTTTATACTACGATCCTCCTTGGTACCACTACGATCGCCTGGAATATACAAGTTCTGAATAATTAAGATGAATTAGACAGTCGGCTGAGTAACTCTGCCTCAAATCCACAACCAAACAAGGAACAGGAATTAAGGCGGAATCACTCACTCTAAGTCTGCAAAATCTTAGCTATGCACAACCCGGATGTACAAACTAAGCCATCATAGCTTCTCTGAACGGATCTTTTAGTTCTCTTGAATACTGTGACGTGTTTCAATAAGCGAGTTATTATAATTACTTTTAAGTGTTTTCCCCAAGTTTTAATCTTATATAAATATAATTTAATTTTTAAAATAGTTCTTATTTTATTTCGAAAACGTACCACTGCTCACTGGCGACTCCGGGGTTGACTCTCCTGCGGTGATCATCAGAATCCGTCCATCCGCTCCTGAGTTCTTTGTTATCGGGCAGTCCTTCCTATAGTGTCCATTCTCACCACAGCCATACCAGGCTTGGTTTTCTTCAACGTCGGGGACTTGGGAGATCGGTTGAGCCGGTGCCCTGTAGAAACGGACGGTGTGTCCTTTTATGTGGCAATTCAGGCACTGCATTTCCCGACATACTCCGGTGTGGTGATAGTTGCACTTTCCACACTTCGGGAGAGTTCCAGCATATCGACTGGCAGGTGCTGGAGTAGCAGGTGTCTTGGCGGCGTATATAGTACTCGTTTGTTGCTCCTGCGGGGGTTCCTGTGTTGTTCACTTCTTCTTCCTCTTGTTCCCCGACTAATGTTCATAGTCCTCTCCCCTTGATGGTTCGGGAACAGGGACTACCACACCATGGCGGACTCCATGGTCAATGAGTCGCTGGGCCAGGCGTTTGGCACTATCGAATGTGGCTGGGTTAGAAGACAATACATCTCCTTAAATCGGGGCAGGTAAACCCCAAATATATCTTTCTATATTCTCGCTCTCCGGGGTAACCATCCCGCGGCATAATGCTGCCAGGTCGCTAAACCTGTCAGTGTAGGCCACTATGTCTGAGCCGACCATAGTGTGCTCCCATAGTTCTTGTTCCAGCTTTTGAACTTCGCCCCTCGGGCAGTATTCTTCCAACATCATCTCCTTTAGGTTATCCCAACCCATAGAGTTAGCCACTGGTAGGGTCAGTGACTTAACATGGCTATTCCACCATGTCAGGGCTCTGTTGGAGAAGGTGCAGGCAACAACCTTCACTTTGCTCCCTTCTGGGCACGAACAGATTTCGAAGACCGGATCTGTTTTCTCGAACCATCGCATCAGAGCGATGACTCCACCATTTCCATTAAAGGAATTGGGTTTGCAATTCATGGAGTCCTTATACGAATGCTCCCTTGGGTGTCCGTGAGTAACTCTGGGGTTGGTTAAGTGGGTACCGCTACCAGATCCGAAGGTACCACTTTCGCCGAAGTGAGCTAGAGCAGTTGCCACTGCGGCTGATATTGCTGCTTGAAGAGCAGCAGGATCGAACTGTGGCGGAGGTAGTGGCGTTTGAGTTAGAGTTATCGGAGTTGTGCATCTGTTTGATCTGCGAGGAGGCATCTTTGCTAAAAGAATACAAAGATGAGATAGAATAAGTCTATAGCAGTGGTTTATAAGCCAAAAGCTGAAAGACAAGGTTATCCTAGTTCTGAGTGTATCTGGTCCTGACTTTCACTGGGTTATGGAAACAATTCATAAAAGAGTCTATACAAAATAAACTCTATGAATTAGAATGGCTATCCTCAAATGAATATCTGTGACCTGAATAACTGTTACCAGTTGCATGTAAAGAAAATAATCCTAACACATAATGTGAGCAGTGTCTCCACTAGCTCATTAAGTTAAACAAGATTATTATTTATTAATGTGACGTATAAGACGTTTTGGTTACTTCGGCTGATCCTTCTTTGAAAACGTCACATGAACCTGCCCTTGTTCCTCCTTGACTCTTTTGTTGACTGCTATGAGGAAGTGGTTACATTTATCAGGGTTTGTCGTGCGAGAATGGAAGTGTCTAAAGAATCTATGAGATTTAAGTGAAACATTATGGGGTGATCCTTACAGAGTCCTCCTATACTTGCACAATGTATACAAGTTGTATATAATTTAAGATTAAATAGACCTTCGAATAAGTGATCCTACTCCAAAACCACAACCAAACAAGGAACAGGTAGTGAAGTATAGATCACAAATTCTAAGTCTATAAAATCTCAATTATATAAAACCTTGGAAGTATACACTCCAAAATTATAGACCTATCCGTAAGGGTCTTTTAAGTTATCACATAAGTTATTTATATAGTGTCTAAAATACTCCTATAGTATTTTTAATGTAATGTACTTGGTGTGTTTTAAACTTATTGTCGTGTTATAGTATCATAAAATACTCCCATAGTATCTTAACGTTATGTTCTGATCTAGAAATCCCTTGAATAGAGTTAGGTAAGTTTTAAGACTGTTGCAACACCACATCACTCCCAAACACATGTCGGTCACATCTCGAATGAATATAGTTGATCAGGCTATATTGATTCTAGCTATGATTACATAATTGTCCAGGTTTGACCGCAGTGTTCAACCTTTAAATACTTTTGTTCTGTTCTTCTTGTGATACTTGTTCTAGTATGTATATATGTATAAGCACGTATGTATACTTTTATAAGGTATCTTTATATTTTTAAAATATAATATTATCCAGAGCACTTCGGCCCCCTTGTATTTATAGTTGTATATCTTTTATCGGTTGATATACTTAGTTCACTATAAACAATGCTCTGATACCAATCTGTCACACCCCAAAACCGGGACGGCGGAAACGTTCGGGGGTGGAGGACGTCATGTTTAGTATCACAAGACATGCATCATAGTAATCAAAGTAATAAACAACCATTTCATTAGAAGGAAAGTGTTTACAAAGTATGTGGTTCACATAACATAGACTACAAAGTAAATAACAAAAAGACATGAAGCTATACTGCCAGTGCGCGTACCTGTCTACTGGTCTCTTGAGAATACAAGTTATTTTGAAAGAGTAGATCAGCATTTAAGCTGGTCAGTTCATAAGATTTTAGTGATGTAATTAAGTTGTAATAAGTTGTAAGTTCTTTTAGAAAAGTTCGCCTGTTCCTCCAGAAAATCTTGTATTTCCTGCTTTGATGAGAGATAAGTAAAAATAACTCTACAATCCTTTCTATGAGTACTAAATGGATACAAGTTATATAAAATCCAGAGTAAACAAACAATCGGTTGTGTGTATCTGCCCTAAGCCCACAACCAAACAAGGAACAGGAAATGAGGCGGAAAGCACACATCCCATTGTTTGTTAGATCTTCGTTGTATATAACCCTGGTGTATTCACTTGGTACTCACGAAGTTAACTATAATAGTTCCTTTATATTTGATGAAAAGATTCTTTAAGAAAACCCTTATTTCTTTTAGTAAAAATGGTAACCACAATAGTTCCCTCTATAATCAATTAGTTTATACTAGCTATATATAATCTAATATCGAACAGATAATTAATTGTGTGAATCTGCCCTAAGCCCACAACCAAACAAGGAACAGGAAATGAGGCGGAAAGCACACATCCAACTACCTATCGGGTATTAATTATATATAACCCTGATGTATAAACTAAGGTATTATAGAATTAACAACCTAAGGTCCTTTAAGTTATACTGGTTTAATAAAATGGATTAAACCCTTTACTGGTAAGTTTCTAGTTTTGTATACCAAATGTTCTATTTGAAAAGTATGTTTTGTACTAGAAAACGGTGCATTGAATTAGTGTCCTATGACCTGACCCATACCTGGTACCCCTTATGATTACTTGGTGTATACGGAACATATATATAGCTAAGATCGAATAGATAGTAGGCTGGGTGAATCTTCTCCAAGCCCACAACCAAACAAGGAACAGGAAATAAAGTGGAAAGCACACATCCTACTACCCCTCGAATCCTATTAATATATATTACTGATGTATAAACTAAGGAATCATAAAGTTAGCATTATAGGCCCCTTTCTACTGAATGTACTAGACTCGACCGTTCTGTTTGTCGCCTGAAAAGTTGTAAGTTTTCCCTAGTTTATAACTATCTTAACTCGAAAATAGTTTGCATTCACTTTCAAGTGGAACTGTCACAATATGAAAGTAATGGGAAAATGTAAGTACGCAGTTGTCCTTTAAATTGACATTCTGAAGTACTGGTTACCTTAAAACAAGTATGTTTTATTAAGTTCATAATGTGATGTGGTTGTACCCATACTATACGCTCTCCCTACAAGAGATTCTGGTTACAAAATGCGTCTTCAGCAAACAAATTGCTAAGCTGTGAAGTAGTCTCACATTAAAGTTATAGTAGTCTTGTATACCTAATTTATTATCACCTTTTGTTTAGAACAATGAGTTAGTGATCATTGGTATATTTTGTAAATCATGATTTGTTCTTCGGTGATAGTATATAGTATGTTCTTTCTATTATCGTGTATTGTATCTTCCTCCCTGTTTCTCTTTATAGTATGTTCTCTTATGTTATCGTGTATTGTATCTACCTCCCTGTTTCTCTTTATAGTATGTTCTCTCTGTTCTAGTGTCTAGTGTGAACTGAACCTCTAAACTACACATATTATAGTTTACTAGTATGTTTACTTGAACTATTACTGACTTGAAGAAAAGACTCATTTTATCTACTAAGTTATGATTGTACTTTAAAAACGGAGTTTTGTAAACTATAAAGTAACATAACTTTAAAAGAGTTTTTGAAATGTTTTGATCACTTATAAATACATAAGCAATCCTTTAAAAGATGGTTTATAGCAAAACATTTACACAATTATCATTGTGTTCAACTTGTATCCCCCCCCCCCTTAAAAGAATTTAAAACAGTTAAAAGATTGATTATAGGGGTATGAACTCACCTTATGTGTGTGATTCAATCGAATGTGCGCGTAAGGATGAGAAGTTCCACGAATGAAGTCTCGAGACACAAACGAGTCCTAAATGACATATATGGCATATATTGGCATGATTTAGTGTTTAAAAGCAACTAACATGCAAGAAAACACCCTTAGGGACTAGGAAACACTTGGACCAAGTGTTAGAATCACATGTGATTCATCTAAGGGGTGTGTACGGCCACAATGAGGAGTGTACGGCCATGGAGTGTACGGCCGTACACTCATGGTAAAATTTGCACAAAAGGGTCTTTGAATGATAGGGAAGCATGTGGGACTATTGCTCAACAAGGATAGGAACTAGATTCTCACTTTGG
Organism: Lactuca virosa; assembly: GCF_052849685.1. Classification (NCBI taxonomy): domain Eukaryota; kingdom Viridiplantae; phylum Streptophyta; class Magnoliopsida; order Asterales; family Asteraceae; genus Lactuca; species Lactuca virosa. The sequence goes on along the minus strand of NC_136434.1, from coordinate 132,169,092 downwards.
AGGCCCTTGTGGGGTGTTTTGAGGGGTGTACGGCCACACATGGGTGTACGGCAATACACTACTTTGTTTCCAGTTTAATGTCGATTCTAGGATGTTTAACATGAGTATCTAACATGTACTAAGCATAGGGAAAAGATACTTACACTTTGGAGGCTCAAAAGGGTGTTCACAGCCACTAAGAACAAGTGTGTGTTCTTGGTGTTCTTGGTGAAAGATGGAGATCTTGAAGATCTACCCAAAAGATGATTTTCATGGATGAAATCAAAGGGTCATACATGATTAAGAAGGATAACAACAACTAGATGGAAGAATCACTTACGTTTTTGAAGATCTCGATGATACTTGAGAGAGAAACTCGATGATACTTGAGAGAGAAATCGATTTTCTAGCCTTGGGAATGTGAGAAATGGCTAGAATTGAAAGGATATCACACTTATAGAGGGGGTGTACGGCCAACATGGGTGTACGGCCGTACACTCCCTCTGATGGAGTGTTCGGCTCGATTTCAACTCGAAGAACTTACGCAACTCAATCCTATACCCAATGCTTGAATGTACTGAGCTTTGAACCCTTAAACAGACTCTAGACAAGGCTAAATGATAGCATAAACGAGTCTGACACACGGTTGAAATGAATGGCTGGACATTACAAGGCAAAAAATTTCGGGTTGTCACACCTGCCTAACTGTAGCTAGCAGTTCAGGTGTGGGATTGTCAGTCCCGAATAGATCTATTTACAAATCTCACGCTCTCCCTCCAGGAGGCTTTAGTTATACTATGGTAGGATTTTGTTCAGTACCCCGAAGGGTACAAATTGAAGTGGTGTCTCACAATCCTGTATTAACTAGTTTACGTGTTGTTCTGTATTGTTCTTTTGTATTTAAATTCGTTTGTATACTTTATAGAGTAATAATTATACTTAAATAATTATTTAGCAAAGTATTCTTGTTACCCGAGAATATCATAAACTAAGTTTGTCATAGTTTATATGCCTTTAAGTGTAAAACCGTGTATTGAAATCCCAAACTATACCTATTATAGTTTGTAGGTATGTTATGTAATTGGTTTGTGTATTGGTCCGAAAACTATGCAATTATGCTTATAAGTTGAAAACGTCCCTTATGCTCACAATGTCACAAAAGGGATAAAATATGTAAATATTTTATGAAATGTGGAAACTGTATGGCTGTATCAATTGCATCAGTTTTAAGCGTTTTGAAATCCTTTTGTATAAATTCACAAAATCATTTGTGTTTGGCTTGTACTCTCCCCTGAAAACATTAAAATCATAAAATTATAGAGGTATGAACTCACTGTTAGTTGCGCGAAAGTGTCGGACAACGAAACTAGGAATGAAGACCCTCGGGTTGATGTACGCGGCACTTAACGGGATCCTAATATCAATTAAATACATATATGCATTTTATTAGCGAAACCATTATTTATAGTGCTGGAAAAACACTTGCTTTTGGTTTAGGAATGTTACCGGGACTCGATTGAATCGGAGAAAGCGGGTTTTCAGCTAAATTCACGACTTAGAGAGGGTTTGCGGCCGTGAAGGGTTTCCAGCCGTGAACTGTTCTCGGCCGTGAACAGCTTACTTCCTTTGAAGGGTTTATGGCCTTTAAAGGTTTGAAGGGTTCTTGGCCATGAACTCAAGAACAACAATACTGGATTCGATGAAAAACGCGTTTTAGATGCTCCACAATAACACCCAAAAGTGATTCTTGATGATTTTCGGAGGAAAAGAGGGTATTTTGGTGTTTGCGGTTGAGAGGTTAGAGAGTGAATGGGGGATTTTTCGGCCAGAAAAGTGTAAATGAGGGGTAGGGACTCATATATATAGGGGGTTTCATGGTCGGTGGTGGGTCCAGCCGTGAACGGGTTTACGACCGTGATCGGGTTCACAGCCGTGAACACCAGTCAGGCCGGAAACTGCTGATTTTTGAAAGAATTTCGGGTTTTCGCGCGATTTTGGTTCTGACTCTCATATATAAAATTCAATTATATAACTTAAATGATTTTCCAAGCCAAAGGAATTTAACGGAACAAATAAAATTTGAAATTTATTTTACGGAAAACGGCTAACTTTAACGGAAGAAGGTTCGGGTTGTCACATCATCCCCCCGATAGAGGGAATTCCGTCCCGAAATTCAAGTGTAGAATATAATTATGTACTCGGAAAAAGATGAGGGTACTTCTGTTGCATTGAATCCTCTCGCTCCCAAGTGAATTCAGGTCCCCGCTTGGCATTCCAGCGGACCTTCACTATCGGTATGAGATTTTGTTTCGTTCGTTTGAATTTCTGATCCATGATTTCGACTGCTTCTTCCACGAAGTTAAGGTTCTCGTTGATCTCGATCTCATCAAGAGGGATCGCTAGGGTTTCATCGGATAAACACTTTTTAAGGTTCGAGATGTGGAAGACTGGATGAATGTTGCTAAGTTCTTGGGGTAAACGAAGTTTGTAAGCTACGGGACCGATCCTAGCAAAGATCTCGAATGGTCCTATGTATCTCAGATTCAGCTTTCCACGCTTGCCAAAGCGTATCATGCCTTTCCAGGGTGAGACCTTCAATAGAACACGGTCACCAACCTAGAAACTCCAGAGGTTTTCGTCTCTTATCGGCGTAGCTCTTTTGTCTCTCTCTTGAAGCTTTTAGTCGTTCTCAGATTTGTATGATCTTTTCTGTGGTTTCTCGGATGATTTCTGGGCCAGTGAGAGAGCTATTGGGAACTTGACCTCTAGCTAACTGCGTGTCACCCACCTCAGCCCAACACAGAGGGGATCTGCACTTACGACCTTAAAGGGCTTCAAACGGCACAACCTTGATGCTAGTGTGCCACACCCCCAAACCGAAACGGCGGAAACGTTCGGGGGTGGAGGACGTCATTTGTAGTATCACAAAAATTGAATAATAGTAATCAAAGCAACCACAACCATTGTATTAATAGTATAAGGTTTACATTACATTTGAATCATACACGATTGACTCCAAAAGTAAATAACAAGTAAAGACTCGAAGCTACTATGCTCCATCTTCTTGAACCCAGTGCGTGTACCTGTCTACTAATGTCCTGAGAATACAAGAAGGTTTGAAAGTGTATCAGCATAAAGCTGGTGAGTTCATAAGCGTTATGTTTTAGAAAACTATTCTTTGTTCTTTCGAAAAGTACGCTATGTTTCTCCTGAAAACCTTATATTTTTTGATGTAATGAATGTTAAGTAAAAACGATTATGTGATGTCTGTTGAAAGTATTTCTCAAGAAAATCCAATATTTTCTTATGTAAAGTATGATTAACCCATTTCTTCTATGACTTCTTAGTTCATACTAGTTATGTATAAACCAATATCGAATAGACAGTCGATTGTGTGGATCTGCCCTAAACCCACAACCAAACAAGGAATAGGGAATGAGGCGGAAAACACACATTCCACAGTCTATCAGGTATTCTTCATACATAACCTGGTTGCATAAACTAAGCAGTCATGGAATTTCTATGGAATGTTCGTTAGTTGAATAATAAACCAATTATTCGTAAAATACCGAGGTTTACTCTGGAAAATCCTATATTTTCCTTAAGAAAGATGTTTGATTATCCATTAGTTATTTGTTAAACAGTCCGTTTATGAAAGGTTGAGTTATCCCAGGAAAATCCTATATTTTCCCTAAAAGTTGATGGTTGGTTATCTATTTCTAGTCTGAGGTGTACAAGTATCTACCATACTTATATCGTTAGGCGTAGTTTTCTTGAAAAAAACCCTGTTAGCTCCCTGTGAGGTGTATTAGCCTTATTACATAAATAAAACTAATAAATAAGTGGTGAACTAAATCCTAAGGGTGTTATTAATACCCTCTAGTAATCGAATCGGTTATTACTTTGAGGTTAGCTCACTTGATTCATTATTACAAAAGTAAATTCATGTTATCTGGGTTGTGGGTGTCATAACCGTACTTAAACTTGATATGGCACTTACTGGGGCCAGTATCCTTTTATGAATTTGTCACCACAGGCATGTATGCCTAACTGTAGCTAGCAGTTTAGGTGCGGGATAGTCAGTCCTGTATAGATCTATACACAACAGTCACGCTCTCCCCACAAGAGATTCTGGTTACAAGTGCTAGTCCTACACTCTCGAATTCGGTGGGGAGTGTTACAAGGACGTGTCCCCAACTTTAGACTAACAATTTACAAGTAATAATACTAAAAATCCTGTTTATAATTAGCATGATATACATTTTACTATACGTTTCACGAGTTCATTACTTTAGTTTTGAAAAATGTTTCTACGAGTTGATTTCTTAATCATTTGGTAAAACTGTTTTCTATGTTAAAAGCATTCCAAACATGAAATTATCTTAAGCAAAATAATATAATTTGAGCACAAGTTTCCTTGTACTTTTGCTTGTATTCCACCCCTGAAAACATGAAAAACTCGGAAAAAGCGTAGGGTATGAACTCACCTGTAGTGAGTGGTTCTGACGTGTGGTTGGAAGAGGAGTGTAGAGTGTCAGGTGTAACCTTGAGCACACCACGATCCTAATAGACACATATAGACATGTATGTGTATGAATTTAGCGTATAGACGACTAAATAAGAAGGTAACACCATTAATGGCTAGGAAACTCTAAGATTTATGGGATACAATCAAATATGATTGCATAACTAGGGTATATGGCCACCCTATAGAGTTTACGGTCAAAGAGGTATGACCATTGGAGTTCACGGTCCAAGTGTTCACGGTCTTAGTGTTTACGGTTTTAGTGTTTATGGTCCAATGACCTTACGGTCATGGAGTTCACGGTCTAATGACCTTACGTTCATAAGGTTTACGGTCCGTGGGTTTACGGTTCCATGGGTTTACGGCCCATGAATATACGGTCATTGAAGGGTCTACGGTCTAAAGAGATACACTAGACCGTAAAATCATCAATCTTGCACAAATGATGGTTTTCAAGGGCTTCATTCAAAGGCATCGGATTCTAGGGACCATGCTTAGCCTTAGGAAGGGTAAAGACTATAAGAACACCCTTTATAAGGGTTTACGGTCTATGAAGATTCATAGGACCGTAAACTCTTTTGTTCAAGAAAAGAGTGATGATCTTAAGTCCAAAATGAAGGATTTTAACTCGATTCATGAAGGGGAAGATGATACTTACGGTTTTTGAAGGTAGAGAGGGAGTAGAGAGAGAAAGCCTTTGAAGTGTTTAAAATGTGAAATGAAGGCCAAATACTCTATATATAGGGTAGAGTTCTCGGTCAAAAAGGGGTCCACCTGACCGTAAACGTGTTTACGGTCTACACGAGTTTACGGTCGTAAACTCGTCCTGACCGTGAACTCGGCGATTTTTGAGGAAGTTTCAAGTTTTTCGCGTGATTCCTGGTTTATTCCGAATCGTATAAAATACATATTATTTATTTAAACTTAAAGTCCTTCCCAAATTAAGAAATTTGACGGAATTTAATAAAAACCTAAATTTTATTAACGGAAACTGGGTAAGGATAACGGAAAAAGTTTCGGGTTGTCACATCATCCCCCCGTTAGAGGGAATTTCGTCCTGAAATTCTAACACGAAATAAAATTCCTGGATTTTAGAAAAAGATGAAGGTTATCACAAGTGTCTCATCGGACCGACGTTTCTCCAGGATCAGTAGAGCCCTTGGGTTTCATACGACTCTCGCGTTCTCTAGTGAATTCAAATCCTTGCTGGGTGATTCAGCAGGTCATCACTGTTGTATCTGTTACTCTGATCTGTGAATGATGTGTAGCTTGGGGTTTCCTGGCCACGTTCATCCAACTGGTAGGATGTTCTTTCATAGTTCTGAGCAACCTTTTTCCTTGAGCTCATGGTAGAACTCATACCTGGTCTGTCTATCATTGCCTCATGTACACAAGTCGTATATAATTAAGATTAATAAGACGGTCGGATGGGTGTCACCGCCCCAGGTCCACAACCAAACAAGGAACAGGAGATAGGGCGGAAACGCACATCCTAAGTCTGTAGGATCTTAATTACACACCATCCTCGCGTGCACATTTAACATTGATAGGCTAACCGTATGTGTCCCTAGCCTCTGTGCTTGAACTTGACTTGTTGCGCGAGGGGTGTTTCCAAAATGGTCTATTGAGGGCGCTTAAGGAAGGTTACGGTTGGATACCATACTCCATGTATGAATACTTTTGAGAGTTTGAGGCGAGATGAAATTTCGGGCGTTCGCATCTAGTTTATCGTTATGAGTGACGAGAGTTGTGTTATTCAGTCGGCTTAAAGCAAAGGGACTCCTCGGTGACACGTGGGTTTGGTATAATGCATAATCAATCGGACTCAGCGGAAAGACGTCGTGGAGTTTCGGGTTAAGTTAGTTCGGAAAGGGTACTTGGTTAGAACATTGGTGCATCTGGGTGTATTCTCGGTGTTTTCTGTTTCGATTCGGAAATTACTACTACGATAGTTTTGCATTGCCCTTCGTGTGTATTAACTGAAAGATTTTTCTGGTGAATGCTACTTGATATTATGATCCCTATCCAGTCTTTCTATAATCGCTTGGTGTCTACAAGTCATATATAATTAAGAGTGATAAGACAGTCGCCTGATTGACCCTGCCTTAAATCCACAACCAGACAAGGAACAGGAAATAAGGCGGAATCACGCACTCTAAGTCTATTGGTTCCTAATTATATATAACCCTAATGTTTACACCAAGCCGTTATAGCTTACCAGAAAGAGTATTTAGTTTCTGTATATAAACTATGTGCTTAGTTTAGATGAGGAAGAAACTATTATCGTTAGAACTTAATCGCGAAATGGTTTCCTTGAAAATGTAGGTTTGGGAAAAAGATTCGATTTGGGAGGCGTACCGCTGCTTTCGGGGGTCTCTGGGGTCGATTCTCCTGCGGTGATCATTAGCACTCTTCCATCTTCACCAGGGTTCCTGACCGAGGGACAATATCTCCTGAAGTGTCCTAATTCACCACATTCGTGGCAGGTCTGACTTGCTTCCTCAGATGGGACCTGAGAGATTGGTCGTGTCGGTGCCCTACAGAAGCGGATGGTGTGTCCCCTTCGGAGGTAGTTCTTGCAATACAACTTCCGACACCTTCCGATATGATGGAAGTTGCACTTATTACATTTAGGGAGAGTTCCAGCATAACGATTGCCACGCGTTGAGGTGCTTGGCGTCGGGGCAGCATAGGTTGTACCTGTCTGTTGTTCCTCGGAGGGTTCTTGTGTTGACTGCCTCTTCCTTCTGCTCTCGGGCCCTTGATTATCATCGTCTCCTTTTGTTGTCCTATGAACGGGGTCCATTACGCCTTGGAGGATTCCATAGTCCACCAAGGTCCGAGCCAGGCGTTTGGCACTGTCAAACGTAAGGGGTTTTGCCGCTATTACGTTTCCTTGGATTGGATAAGGTAGTCCCCAAATGAATCTTTCTACCTTCTTACTTTTCGGGGTAACCATCCCAGGGCATAGTGCAGCTAAGTCGCTGAATCGGTATGTGTTGGCTTCTATGTCTGAGCCTGCCATGGTGAGATTCCACAGCTCATGCTCTAGCTTTTGTACTTCGCCCCTCGGGCAGTACTCTTCCAGCATCATCTGTTTCAAATTTTCCCAGCCCATTGCGTTTGCGGTCGGAAGAGTCAGTGACTTGACATGGCTATTCCACCATGTAAGGGCTCTGTCAGAGAAAGTGCATGCAACAAACTTCACTTTGCTCCCTTCTGGACACCAGCAGAGCTCAAAAATCGATTCTGTCTTTTCGAACCATCGCATTAGAGCAATGACTCCCCCACTTCCATCGAAGAATTTAGGTCCTCAAATCATGAAATCTTTGTATGAGCACTCCCTTGTGCGTCCGTGGTTAGAGTTGTTGGTTCCACTACCCGATCCACTGGTACCACTTGCATTGACCTGTGCCATGACAGTTGTCACTGCGGCTGTCACTACTGCCTGAAAGACAACCGGGTCATACGGAGGAGGTCGCGGTGGAGGCGTGTTGTTCTTGATTATGTTCGACTTCTTAGGTGGCATCTTTTTGCTAATAAGACGAAACGAGGGTAAGTCCTTAGTGGCTACGAATCGAATGTTATCTGAATAGAGATGGTCTCGGTTTTGAATGTATCATGTTCCGACTTTTGAATCAATTCATAACAGAGGTCTATGCAACATAGACTTATGAATTTGATAGTGACCACCCTCTGAATGAAGTTATGGATCTAGTTTACTGATACTAACAGATATGAAAAAGGCGATAAGCCTAACACATAGTGTGAGTAGTGTAATCACTAATTCACTAGTTCATATTAACTAGTTAATTATTAGTATGACGTATATGGTGCTCTACCACCTGGCGCGCCTCGGGAGGGGTTTCTGTTCTAGTTATGATGGTCCTGAGTTCAGATGTGGGGATTTGTTGTCTCTGAACTTTCCTGTAGTTTTTCCTATTCACCGCAGCTCTTGCTCCGGTTTCTACTTACATATCTCCGTCACTTCCTGATGGAGGATTTGTCTCTTCGTATGATTCCTTCTAGGAATCCTCTTTATGAATCCTCTATGGTTCCTGTTTGATTCCTCTGTTGGCGTTTGAAGTGGCTATCTACATCTAGGTTGTTCGTGCGAAAATGGGGATGTCTAGAGAATCCTATGAGGTTAAAACATTTCTTCTTTTAGTTATTGATGATCCAAACTGGGTCCTCCTATAGTCAAGCAGTGCATGCAAGCTGTATATAACCAAAATCAAATAGACCTTCGAATAGGTGATCCTACTCCAAAACCACAACCAAACAAGGAACAGGTAATAGAGCGTAAATCACCAATTCTGAGTCTATAAGATCCCCATTATATACAACCGTGGAAGCATGCACTTCGCAACTATAGACCTGCCAGCATAGGTCTTTTAGTTCATATGTAAGTTTGTTATAGTGCCTAAAATACTCCTATAGTATTTTATCTTTATGTTCTGATCTAGGAAGCTTTTGAATATAGAGTTAGGTAAGTTTTAGACTCGTTGCAACATCATTATCACTCCCAAACACATGTTGGTCGTATCTCGAATAAATATAGTTGATCAGGTTATATTTATTCCAGATATGACTACATAACTGCTCAGGTTTGGCTGTAGTGTCCAACATCTAAATACTTTTGTTTGTTTTGTTCTTACTTGTTCTTATTGTGATACTTGTCATTAGTATGTATGCTTATTAGTATACTTATCATAAAATACTCATATTTTAAAAGTATACTTTTAGTCAGAGCACTCTGGCCCCATTGTATTTATAGTTGTATATCTTTTACTGGTTGATATACTAAGTTCACTATAAACAATGCTCTGATACCAATCTGTCACACCCCCAAACCGAAACGGCGGAAACGTTCGAGGGTGGTGGACGTCATTTGTAGTATCACAACAATTGAATAATAGTAATCAAAGCAACCACAACCATTGTATTAATAGTATAAGTTTTACATTACATTTGAATCATACACGATTGACTCCAAAAGTAAATAACAAGTAAAGACTCGAAGCTAATATGCTCCATCTTCTTGAACCCGGTGCGTGTACATGTCTACTAATGTCCTGAGAATACAAGCAGGTTTGAAAGTGTATCAGCATAAAGCTAGTGAGTTCATAAGCGTTATGTTTTAGAAAACTATTCTTTGTTCTTTCGAAAAGTACGCTATGTTTCTCCTGAAAACCTTATATTTTCTGATGTAATGAATGTTAAGTAAAAAAGATTCTTTGAAGTCTATTCAAAGTGTTTCTCAAGGAAATCCAATATTTTCTTATGTAAAGTATGATTAACCCATTTCTTCTACGACTTCTTAGTTCATACTAGTTATGTATAAACCAATATCGAATAGACAGTCGATTGTGTGGATCTGCCCTAAACCCACAACCAAACAACGAACAGGGAATGAGGCGGAAAACACACATTCCACAGTCTATCAGGTATTCTTCATACATAACCTGGTTGCATAAACTAAGCAGTCATGGAATTTCTATGGAATGTTCGTTAGTTGAATAATAAACCAATTATTCGTAAAATACCGAGGTTTACTCTGGAAAATCCTATATTTTCCTTAAGAAAGATGTTTGATTATCTATTAGTTATTTGTTAAACAGTCTGTTTATGAAAGGTTGAGTTATCCCAGGAAAATCCTATATTTTCCCTAAAAGTTGATGGTTAGTTATCTATTTCTAGTCTGAGGTGTACAAGTATCTACCATACTTATATCGTTAGGCGTAGTTTTCTTGAAAAAAAACCCTGTTAGCTCCTTGTGAGGTGTATTAGCCTTATTACATAAATAAAACTAATAAATAAGTGGTGAACTAAGTCCTAAGGGTGTTATTAATACCCTCTAGTAATCGAATCGGTTATTACTTTGAGGTTAGTTCACTTGATTCATTATTACAAAAGTAAATTCCTGTTATCTGGGTTGTGGGTGTCATAACCGTACTTAAACTTGATATGGCACGTACCGGGGCTAGTATCCTTTTATGACTTTGTCACCACAGGCATGTATGCCTAACTGTAGCTAGCAGTTTAGGTGCGGGATAGTCAGTCCCGTATAGATCTATACACAACAGTCACGCTCTCCCTACAAGAGATTCTGGTTACAAGTGTTAGTCCTACACTCTCGAATTCGGTGGGGAGTGTTACAAGGACGTGTCCCCAACTTTAGACTAACAATTTACAAGTAATAATACTAAAAATCCTATTTATAATTTGCATGATATACATTTTACTATACGTTTCACGAGTTCATTACTTTAGTTTTGAAAACTGTTTCTACGAGTTGATTTCTTAATCATTTGGTAAAACTGTTTTCTATGTTAAAAGCATTCTAAACATGAAATTATCTTAAGCAAAATAATATAATTTTAGCATAAGTTTCCTTGTACTTTTGCTTGTATTCCCCCCGTGAAAACATGAAAAACTCGGAAAAAGCGTAGGGGTATGAACTCACCTGTAGTGAGTGGTTCTGACGTGTGGTTGGAAGAGGAGTGCAGAGTGTCAGGTGTAACCTTGAGCACACCACGATCCTAATAGACACATATAGACATGTATGTGTATGAATTTAGCGTATAGACAACTAAATAAGAAGGTAACACCCTTAATGGCAAAGAAACTCTAAGATTTATGGGATACAATCAAATATGATTGCATAACTAGGGTATATGGCCACCATATAGAGTTTACGGTCAAAGAGGTATGACCATTGGAGTTCACGGTCCAAGTGTTCACGGTCTTAGTGTTTACGGTTTTAGTGTTTACGGTCCAATAACCTTACGGTCATGGAGTTCACGGTGTAATGACCTTACGGTCATAAGGTTTATGGTTCCATGCGTTTACGGCCCATGAATATACGGTCATTGAAGGATGTACGGTCTAAGGAGATACACTAGACCGTAAACTCATCAATCTTACTCAAATGATGGTTTTCAAGGGCTTCATTCAAAGGCATCGGATTCTAGGGACCATGCTTAGCCTTAGGAAGGGTAAAGGCTATAAGAACACCCTTTATAAGGGTTTACGCTCTATGAAGATTCATAGGACCGTAAACTCTTTTGTTCAAGCAAAGAGTGATGATCTTAAGTCCAAAATGAAGGATTTTAACTCGATTCATGAAGGGGGAGATGATACTTATGGTTTTTGAAGGCAAAGAAGGTGTTTTCGGTCCAAAACACAACCGTGTTCTTGAGGATTCTCGATGAAGGTAGAGAGGGAGTAGAGAGAGAAAGCCTTTGAAGTGTTTAAAATTTGAAATGAAGGCCAAATATTCTATATATAGGGTAGAGTTCTCGGTCAAAAAGGGGTCCACCTGACCGTAAATGTGTTTACGGTCTACACAAGTTTACGGTCGTAAACTCGTCCTGACCGTGAACTCGGCGATTTTCGAGGAAGTTTCAAGTTTTTCACGTGATTCCCGGTTTATTCCGAATCGTATAAAATACATATTATTTATTTAAACTTAAGGTCCTTCCCAAATTAAGAAATTTGACGGAATTTAATAAAAACCCAAATTTTATTAACGGAAACTGGGTAAGGATAACAGGAAAATGGGTGTCCCACGACTTGCCAAAGTCTATAACACATGCCCTCAACATGTCTTCCAATGTCTGAATGGTCCTCTAACACTGGTCGTCTGTCTGTGGATGGTAAGTTGTGCTCATATCAAGCTTAGTTCCAAGAGCCTTCTGCAGTGACTGCCAAAATCTCGAGGTGAATCTGCTATCCCGATCGGAGATAATGGACACATGCACACCATGCAGACGAACTATCTCTTGGATGTAGATTCGTGTTAGTCTCTCCATCTTGAGTGTTTCTTTGATTGGCAGGAAGTGGGCGGATTTAGTCAATCGATCGACAATTACCCAGATGGTATCGTACCCACTCAGAGACTTGGGCAATTTAGTGATAAAATCCATCGCAATCCTTTCCCACTTCCACTCAGGTATTACTGGTTGTTGAAGTAGACCTGAGGGCTTTTGATATTCCACCTTCACCTTGGCGCAAGTCAGACACTTGGCCATGAAGGTAGCGATCTCTGCTTTCATGTTTGGCTACCAATATAACTTTTTCAGATCTAGGTACATCTTATCCGAACCTGGGTGGACGGAGTATCTAGTCTTGTGAGCTTCGTTCGTGACAGCCTCCCTGTAACCGCTGAACTTTGGGGTCCAGATCCGGTTCATGAAATAGTAAACTCCGTCTCCCTTGATCTCTAAGTTCTTTTCCATTCCCCTCAAGTCTTCCTCCAACACATTCTCTGGTTTTAAGGCTTCTAACTGAGCCTCTCTGATTTGTGTGGACAGATGGGAATGGATGGTCATTGTCAGTGCCTTCACTCTACGACCTAAATATTCCTTCCGGCTGAGGGCATCTGCTACCACATTGGCCTTGCCGGGATGATAACTTATTTCGCACTAATAATCACTGATTAGCTCAACCCAACGTTGTTGCCTCATGTTCAACTCCTTCTGATCAAAAATGTGTCATAGGCTCTTATGGTCGGTGAAGATAGTACACTTGGTTCCATATAGATAATGTCTCCATATCTTTAATGCGAAGACCACTGCTCCCAACTCCAGGTCATGAGTTGTATTATTGACTTCGTGTGCTTTTAGCTGTCTTGAGGCATAAGCAATGACTTTTCCTCTCTGCATGAGCACACAGCCTAGGCCCTGATTGGACGCATCGTAGTAGACAACAAGGTCCTCCGTCCCTTCTGGAAGATACAGGATAGGTGCGCTACACAAGGCCCGCTTCAATGTTTGGAATGCAGTGTCTTGACTTTCTCCCCAACTAAAGGTTACACCTTTCTAAGTCAGGGCGGTCAGAGGCTTAGCAATTCTGGAGAAATTCTGGATAAACCTGCGATAGCAGCCAGCGAGACCCAAGAATTGACGGATTTCTGTGGGCGTCTTCGGTGCTGACCAATTCTCAATTGCTTTGATTTTGGAAGGGTCCACATGTATGCCTTCCTCGCTAACCACATGACCAAGGAAAGTTACTTTTCTGATCCAGAATTCGCACTTTGAAAATTTTGCATAAAGTTTCTCCACCCTTAGAGTTTCGAGCACTAGACTCAAGTGTTGTATATGATCTTCCTCACTCTGAGATTAGACAAGTATATCATCAATGAACACTATCACGAACTTGTCTAGGAAAGGGCGGCACACCAGATTCATCAGATCCATGAATACTGCGGGTGCGTTGGTTAGACCAAAGGGCATTACTACAAACTCGTAGTGACCATAGCGAGTTCAGAATGTTGTCTTGGGAACATCACCCTCATGGACTCGCAAGTGGTGGTACGCTGATCTCAGGTCTATTTTTTGAGAAATAGCCGACTCCTTGGAGTTGATCGAAGAGGTCGTCGATTCTGGGTAGGGGATAACGGTTTCTGATGGTAAGCTTGTTCAGTTCATGATAATATATGCACATCCGAAAGGACCCATCCTTCTTTTTCACAAATAAGACCGGGGCTCCCCAGGGTGAGGAACTTGGTCTGATGAATCCCTTGCTGACTAGTTCATTGAGCTGGATGGATAACTCTTGCATTTTTGTCGGCGCTAGACGGTAAGTGGATTTGGCTACGGGGGTAGCTTCGGGGATTAAGTCGATTCGGAACTCGACTTGGCGTTCGGGAGGGATTCCGGGAAGATCTTCGGTGAAGACATCAGGAAAGTTGCAGACTTCGGGGATGCTCTCGAGGTCTTTAACTTCCTGCTTCTGGTTAACAACATGGGCTAGGAATACATGTCACTCCTTTCGCAGATATTTCTGGGCTTTGATGCATGAAATGATACGAAGTTTTGAACTAAGTTTATCTCCATAGATAATAAGGGTTTCGCCAGAGGGCAGATTGAGGCGAATGGCTTTTTCATAACAAAAGATATCAACATGATTGGGACTCAACCAATCCATGCCGATGATGACATTGAAGCTCTTTATGGAAACTGGCATAAGGTCGATTGAAAAAGAATGGTCGTTTAAGGTAAGGGTACAGCCGATGAATACGTCATTAGTGCTCTCTTTCTTTCCGTTAGCCATCTCGACGATAAATGTTTCGGTTAAAGGTTGGGATTTACTCTTGAGAAGATGCTTAAATGCATGACTAACAAAACTCCTCTCCACACCACTATCGAAAAGAATGCATGCATAAGAGTTGTCGAGGAGGAACGTACCTGTAACAACGGTGGGATCAGCAACTACCTCCTCTTGGCCCATCGCTAGCGCTTTCCCTGTGTTTCCAGCTATTGTTGCTTTGGGATAATTCCTCTTGAAGTGTCCGATCTCCCCACATCCATAACAGGCTTGACTAACGCCCGCTCCAGGAGCCTGATTGGTTGGTTGGGCTGGTGTCTTGCAAAAATGAGTTATGTGTCCCTTCTAACCACAGCTATTGCACAACATTTCACGGCACGGTCCGTGATGGTGAAAATTACACTTGTCGCACCTTAGAAGAATACCAGCATATCTACTGGCAGGTTCTTGAGCTGCAGGAACAACGGCAGGAGTGGTAGCAGCATGAACTGCCACTATTTGTTGTTTCTTAGAGGGCTCCTGCGAAGACTTGCCCTTGCGTTTGTTCCAAAACTTTTTCTTCTCACCACTCTCGTTTGGTGGTTCGAGAAAGGTTTAGCAGCCAAGACATTCCCTTGAGTTGAACCCCGTGATCTATCAGTGACTGCACTCATGTCGCGGTTCCATGATGAACCCCGTGATCTATCAGTGACTGCACTAGACACTTGGCGCTGTCAAATGTGAGAGGTTTAGCAGCCAAGACATTCCCTTGAGTTGAGGGTGTCAATCCCCAAATGTACCTCTCAGTTTTCTTGCTTTCCGGGGTGACCATCCCGGGACACAGAAGAGCTAGATCACAGAATCTATTTGTATAAGTAGAAATGTCGGAACCCTTCGTCTTCAGGTTCCAGAGCTCGTGCTCTAACTTCTGCATTTCGCCCCTTGGGCAGTACTCAGCAAGCATAAGTTCCTTTAAACTATCCCAACCCATGGCATTGGCTACCGATAGAGTTAGGGATTTGACCCGGCTATTCCACCAAGTCAATCTCTATCGGTGAAGGTGCAGGCAGAAAACTTCACCTTGCTTGCCTCGGAACATGCACAAATCTCGAAAATTGATTCGATCTTCTCGAACCACCGGGTTAGGGCAATGACACCTCCATTTCCGTCAAAGGATTTGGGCTTCACATTCATGAAATCCTTGTAGGAACACTCCTTCTGGTGTCCCTGACCACCATCAAGGTTATGGGGATGGGTACCACTTCCTATTCCGCTAGAGCCGCCAGAATTTATCTGGGACATCGCGGCAGCCACATCGGCTGTAACTGCTGCCTGGAACATGGCAGGATTGAACTGAGGAGGTGGTGGCTGAGGATCTGTCGGGGGATTGTTGCTCTTTCTGTTGGGTCTCTTCCTGGGAGGCATCTTTCTCTAAAAGATACAAGGGGAAATGACGATAAGCCTTCTATACTGATCATGAATCGGATATTTTCGAGCAAGATATATCTTAATCCTACCGTGATAACAGAGATCTACAATAAAGGTTTACTAACATAAACAAGGAATTGCAGGTCTTTCATTTGTGAGGATTAGTACTACTTGTAATAATTCTGTGCAGTGTTATAGAAACATAAAATACTCCTATAGTATTTTAACTATGTGCTTCGTTAGTATATGATTTGGTGAATTTTAGACTTGTCGCAACACCACAGTCACTCCCAAACACATGTTGGTCATATCTCGGACAAATATAGTTGATCAGGTTATATTGGCCCCACATATGACTACATAACTATTCAGGTTTAACCGTAGTGTCCAACTCGCCTTAAATACTTTTATGTAGTTCTTACTGTGTTATAGCTTCTTGTACATACTTGTATACTTCTTGTAAAATACATAGATTTTAAAAGCATACTTTTAGTTTCAAAGCGCTTCGGCCCCTTTAGTGTTTATAGTTGCATACCATGTAAGGTTCGGTATACTTAGTTCACTATAAACAATAGCTCTGGTACCAATCTGTCACACCCCCAAACCGAAACGGCGGAAACGTTCGGGGGTGGATGACGTCATATGTAGTATCACAACAATTGCATCATGGTAATCAAAGTAAACACAACAATTACATTGAATATATATAAAAGGTATTTACATATGTTTGATTCATATTTATATACATTAAAAGTAGCAAAATATAAAGACGTGACTCTATATGCTCCGTCTTCTCAAAAGCCTGCTGAGGTACCTGTCTACTGATTTCCTGAGAATACAAGCGGTTTTGAAAAAAGTATCAGCATTAAGCTGGTGAGTTCATAAGCATGTTTTTGTAACGAAAACCTGTTAATGAATCAGTGAAAATGTTTATATGTTTCCAAGAAAATCCAATATTTTCTAATGTATGAGTTTGTTACAGTGATCTATAAGTACGAAAACCCTGGCTATCACCAGTATGTAAAGAATGTTCTGTTGGAAAGCCCTGGTTACTACCAGTATGTATAGTAGTTTCATTAATTAAAATAAAACTAATGAAGAATGAAATCTCGTAAACGAAAGGTTAGTTTATACTATTGTGAGTCGTATAACCATGCTTGATATGACCTAGTGACCTTTACAACGTTCTTCAGGTGTGGGATTGTCAGTCCCGAATAGATCAATTCACAAATCTCACGCTCTCCCTCCAGGATGCTCTGGTTATAATACGATAGGATTTAGTTCAGTACCCCGAAGGGTATAAATTGAAGTAGTGTCTCACAATCCTGTATTAACTAGTTTACGTGTTGTTCTGTATTGTTCTTTTGTATTTAAATCCGTTTGTATACTTTATAGAGTAATAATTATACTTAAATAATTATTTAGCGAAGTATTCTTGTTACCCGAGAATATCATAAACTAAGTCTGTCATAGTTTATATGCCTTTAAGTGTAAAACAGTATATTGAAATCTCAAACTATACCTATTATAGTTTGTAGGTATGTTATGTACTTGGTTTGTGTATTGGTCCGAAAACTATGAAATTATGCTTATAAGTTGAAAACGTCCCTTATTCTCAGCATGTTACAAAAGGAATAAAATATCTAAATATTTTATGAAATGTGGAAATCGTATGGTTGTATCAATTGCATCAGTTTTAAGCGTTTTGAAATCCTTTTGTATAAATTCACAAAATCATTTGTGTTTGGCTTGTACTCTCCCACTGAAAAACATTAAAATGATAAAAGTATAGGGGTATGAATTCACTGTTAGTTGCGCGAAAGTGTCGGACAATGAAACTGGGAATGAAGACCCTCGGGTTGATGTATGCAGCACTTAACGGGATCCTAATATCAATTAAATACATATATGCATTTTATTAGCAAATCCATTTTTATAGTGCTGTAAAAACACTTGGTTTTGGTTTAGGAATGTTATCGGGACTCGATTGAATCGGAGAAAGCGGGTTTTCAGCTAAATTCATGACATAGAGAGGGTTTGCGGCCATGAACTGTTCTCGGCCGTGAACAGTTTACTGCCTTTGAAGGGTTTACGGCCTTTGAATGTTTGAAGGGTTCTCGACCATGGACTTAAGAACAACGATATTGGATTCGATGAAAAACACGTTTTAGATGCTCCACAACAACACCCAAAAGTGATTCTTGATGATTTTCGGAGGAAAATAGGGTATTTTGGTGTTTGCGGTTGAAAGGTTAGAGAGAGAATGGGGGAGTTTTCGGCCAGAAAAGTGTAAATGAGGGGTAGGGACATATATATATATATATATATATATATATATATATATATATATATATATATATATATATATATATATATAGGGGGGTTTCATGGTCGATGGTGGGGCCAGCCGTGAACGGGTCACCAGTCGTGAATGGGTTTACGGCCGTGATCGGGTTCACGGCTGTGAACACCAGTCAGGTCGGAAACTGCTGATTTTTGAAGGAATTTCGGGTTTTCGCGCGATTTTGGTTTCGACTCTCATATATAAAATTCAATTATATAACTTAAGTGATTTTCCAAGCCAAAGGAATTTATCGGAACAAATAAAATTTGAAATTTATTTAATGTAAAACGGCTAACTTTAATGGAAAGAGGTTCGGGTTGTCACAGATCTTGTCTCAGGTACAGGTCCAGTGCTTCCATTTGTACGGGCCCAATACTACCTTCCACACCTATATGTACCTTCCTCAAGGTCAATTTTTGATTCCTCTAAGTTACCATACTACAACCATCAACAAAGCTTATGCTACCCATCATACATATCCTAGACTCTTCCAGGAACTCTCAACTTTCACCCCTCGCGGTACCCAGAACCTCAATCCACCTTGTTGGATGCCTTATGCATGCAAGATGTACACAACATAGGATCACATAGGCTGTCGAATGAAGATTCTACCCTTAGTCCACAACCAAACAAGGAATAGGAAATGAGGCAAAATCAATCATTCCAGGTCTATATAATCCTAATCATATACAACTTTTAAAGCATACACTTAGCAAACAACTGAGCCGATATTAATTCCAAGTAATACATGGCATCAAGTTCTATTGAGCTATAAGGGATCACAAAAATCAGGAAATTCTATCATATGATTCCTAAAGGTGTCCTTAGCCCTAATCTAGCATGCAGTTCACATATCAAGCATACTAATCACAATACATAAGTATGGATAACTTGGGAAACACTTAGTTGGGCTCGACTGATTACACATATTGCACTCCCCTTTTTTCTAAAAAAATATTTTCAAAAATTTAATTTATTTTTCTATTGAAAAGATTATCATTTGCTCAATTTGAGTTCTGACACACCCGAGAGTGTGCCTGAATCCCTCAAACCAAGGCTCTGATACCAACTTTTAACAACCTAAAAACCAGGATAAATTTTTTCATTTTTAAACAAGAGTTACAGTCATCAAATTGTTCCAAAAACCATCACATAGTAACAATGTCAAATCATAAGTGTAGAATATCAAAAAGTGTGGAAAATAGTGAGGGGAGAATGTTGTGTCATCACGTTGGGCCCTTCCCCTTAGTACCGGAAGTACCTGAAACCATAAATATAAACCATAAACCAAAGCTTAGTGAATTTTGATGGGTTTTGAGCATTCTAACACTCCTATGGTGTACATGCAACCCTAGAAACCTTGGATCTATGTTTTCTCTAATATACATGCAAATTTAATTTTTCCAAGGTTCTCATCCTAACTAGCATGTTATGGGGTACTTGTAACATAAAATCTAGTAGAATGACATACCTTTTCCTTGTGGTTGATTGCTTGGAGTTTTGAGAGCCTAGCACCAATAATGTGGATGCCTCAAGTGGAATCACAAATCACCAAACCAACTTGGAAAACTTGAGAGAATAGTATGCACTTGTATAAATCGCCCCACCTTTGTTCTCACACACACTAGTGCCATTTCATGTGCCAAAGACCTCTTTAAATAGTATGGTGGATTAGGGTTACATCCGTGTAAACCCTAATACCCATGACCTTTCATTTCCATAGGATCCATGGGTTAAAAACTCCATGGACTATCCATGCAAGCTTAGCCCATCCTAAATGAACATTGGCCCATTCTATATATATAAGAGTCCATATTTAATTAGTCTCTTTTGATCACCAAATTAATTCCAAATTAATTCTTGATCAATACTAATTAAATAATATGATTTCATATTACTATATTATAACTTATAATAAATCATAAATTTACTATTCTCAAAAGATTATCCATACAAATTGTTTCGGTGAAGTGCAACCCAAATGGACCATGCAGGGTCGGGTCAAGTACATACCAAATCTAGTTATGGACTTAGACACCTTATCCAACAGTCTCCCACTTGGATAAGTCTGAAAACTATAGTTGCAAGTATGACTTCAGGAACCGACCAACAATCGTAGCTCTTAAAACTCTGTTGAACTATGAAGTGCCATTTTAGATAAGTGATCATATAATCCTCTGTTCTAGATATCAGACGGACAAATACATGGAACAACGTCGTACTTATTGTCCAGTAGTTTGTTTCCCGATTTCCGATTTGTTTGACATAGAACTAAATTGAACACATCAATTTGGTTCTGACCGGGCCCGGCACATAGGTCAAAACAAAAACATTGAGGGGCCCATATATCGCTTTTAATCCTCCAAGGACTAAAAGGAACAGATAAACTTCGACTTATATGCTTGTACTAACTACTTGTTGAATCATACACAAAGGCACGTTTTATAACATCAAGTTACTGATGCGTTTTCGTACAATCAATGTACAACCAACTCACAGTCAACAACTCATATCTCTAGGTTTGAAGACTTATATGATATTACCGTCTCACGATCACTCGAGATAAATTCCATGAAGTGATACAAGTAAGCGTGGGTTTAATCCAATACTTAGAACTTATGAGCACTCATGAATGTTGTAGAAACTTTTTCTATGTCTAACACCTTAGACATCTACAAGCCCAATTCATGACAGTCTTGATTCATACCTACTTCCAAAGTACGACTGACTGTGGAGAGTTTGAATAAGGTAATTATTCTGGAAGTCAAAACATGCAAAGTTGAAACAATAGTAAACGATTGACACAAGATAGCAACACCATACTTATAAATAAACAACAACTTTTATTTAATCATCAAATGTCAATTACATTGTACAAGTTTTAGAAATAGCTATCTAATCTGTAAAACTAATATCGTCCTTCATCCCGATGCGCCTCGCATGCTGCAAATGCCTAACCCTAGTCAGTCCCTTCGTGAGGGGATCTGCTGGGTTCACTTCTGACGATACCCTCTTTTCCATGAGGAGTCCTTCTTCTATCTTGTGTCTTATGAAGTGATATTTTCTGTCAATGTGTCTGGATCTACCATGATCTCTCGGTTCCTTGGCTAAGGCAACCGCACTATTGATGTCACAGAAAATCTCCATAGGCTCCTTTATAGCTGGTACAACTCCAAGGTCTCCTATGAAGTTCCTCAGCCATATCGCCTCCTTCGCCGCTTCACTCGCTGTTATGTACTCTGATTCACATGTCGAATCAGCTACTGTCTCCTGCTTGGAACTTTTCCAAGTAATCACTCCTCCATTCATGGTAAAGACCCAGCCCGACTGAGATCGGAAATTATCCCTATCAGGCTGAAAGCTAGCGTCACTATACCCCACTACTCTCAAGTCATCACTCCCACCAAGGGTAAGGACCCAGTCCTTAGTCCTCCGCAGGTACTTGAGAATGTTCTTCACCGCAGTCCAGTGAGCCTTGCCAGGATTCCCCTGATATCTGTTGACCATGCTCAAAGAAAAGGTCACATCAGGGCAGGTACAAGTCATAGCATACATGATCGAGCCAACAGTGGAAGCATATGGTAATCGACTCATCTCAGTTATCTCAGCCTCTGTACTCGGACTCTGAGCCTTGCTCAGTTTGGCATTGCTTTGGATCGGTAAATCACCTTTCTTGGAATTCTGCATGTTGAACATTTTCAACACCTTGTCCAAGTAGGTGCTCTGACTAAGTCCAATTATTCTTTTACTCCTTTCTCTCAATATCCTTATCCCTAGGATATAGGCAGCTTCTCCAAGGTCCTTCATAGCGAAACACTTCCCAAGCCAGGACTTAATCTCCTGCAAAGTTGGGATGTCATTTCCTATGAGTAGTATGTCATCCACATACAGTACCAAAAAGCTAACTATACTCCCACTAGCTCTGACATATACACAAGACTCATCTTCGCTTCTTGAAAAACCAAACTCTTTGACTTTCTCATCAAAACAAAGATTCCAGCTGCGAGATGCTTGTTTCAATCCATAAATGGATCTCTCAATCTTGAACACTCTATCAGGGTACTCTGCATTGAAAAAACCCTCTGGCTGACTCATGTAAACATCCTCAGCCAACTTTCCATTAAGGAAAGTAGTTTTGACATCTATTTGCCATATTTCATAATCATGAAATGCAACAATGGCTAGCATAATCCTAATCGACTTAATCTTCGCTACTGGTGAGAAGGTTTCATCATAGTCAACTCCATGAGTTTGATTGAAGCCCTTCGCAACCAGTCGCGTCTTATAAGTGTGCACTTTCCCATCCATGTCGGTCTTCTTCTTGAAGATCCATTTGCACCCGACTGTCTTACGACCCGGTACCTTGTCAACCTGTAAGTCCCCTAAAATGCTATGATGTATCAATCAGATTCACTTTGATGGTGCGGAATCCCAATCAAAGTATATAATGCAAGAAATAAGATGAAATAAGAACACAAATAGTTAATCTTCAATGCACAATATTAGATTGAATAGTCGGGTACATAAGATGTTGATTACACACTATTCTCTCTTGGTTTCTCTCCAAAACGTGTTCTAGGCAATATGGCAGCCCTTAGAACGTCCCACACTCTAATCTTACTAATTTTCAAGCCTAAATAACCTTATATATACCTAGGCCTAATAACCAAGCCCAAGCCCAAAACCTAAACAAACAATACAAAGCCTAACCAAAATCACACACGATTTCAGTCCAATTACAAGGAACTCAAGGGGATTTCGGCCCTAGACTGAAAACTCTAAAGGCTTATGAAAAGCAAAGTATAAACCACAATTTATGACCTAACAATCTCCCCCTTGGTTTATAGCTTTCTTTTCTTATGACCTAACAAACTCCCCTGGGATTGTAGCTTTCTTTTTCTTTTCAATCTTCGCTTTGTTCTTAGCTTCAGTTTTTATCTTTAAATTCTTCACAACTTCAAGATGAACTTATAAATCTTCATGAATAACTTCATCTTTAGTAGTTGGACTTCCTTTAAGATCTGACTTTGAAAGCACATTGGGTTATGAGGCTTCTTGTAAAGATTCTTGAAAATCAGCACTTTCAGCTTTGAGAATCTTCAGAGAAAATAACAGAGAGAACTAATCTTATGGATCACTTCAGCAGGTACATAGATAGCAGCAAATTGATTGAGGAGGCTTCAATGCAACTTATCACATAATCTTCAAGTCAGCTTCACCTTGCTTCTGGGGTTGAAAGATTATATGTTGAAAAATGATCTTCACTTCTTGTTCCTTCGAATGAATGCTCTTTAACAATCACCAATGCATCTTGAGAAGTAACCATTGACTAGAAAAGTCCCTGTGGATCACAGAAAGAGTCGACCCTTCTCACCACAGTTGTTCAAGGATGAATCCTTGGCTCAGAAAGATACTTCTCGCAATATCTGTGTGAACTCGGAGGAACGCACTGCGATTTGTTGAGTATCAGAGAACTACTTGTGGCTAGTTTTGATGTTAGCCCTTGTATATTATTGATCATAGATCTCAATACAATTATCAAGTTAACGAGTTAACTTGGCCCTTGGCGAGACGTTCAGCGATACCTGTTTCCCTGTTGAGTGAATCGCCTTGGTGCCGTGACAGTTCTTAGGTAAAGAAAGTTGACAAGACTAATCTGACAATTTGTACCATTTCAGACTTTCAATTCCTTAGATACGACAGTTCTTAAAAAGAAATTGTCTGACTGGCATTTTGTACAATGTCACACCAGGTATGAGCCATTATCCGTCAATTCATGGGTGAAATCTAGAACATATAAAATGTTCACTGTCAATTCAGAATTAAATGGTTTTGGATTTTGGGTTTCACTTAGAGTCATGGTGACAACGACATCTAAGTTCATAAACACAGACTTTTTGGCAACCATCAGCCGAGTTGTTTTATACTCGAACATGAAGGGGTACCGGTACGTGAAAATGATTTGATGGAGAAAATTTTAGATATGGGTGAAGAATGGTTGGGTGTTTCACATTGGTCATGGTGAAAATGACCTTTGATCATTAACATTTGATGCAAAGACTCCTATTAAGAATGGTATAAGTCTCAATATGGAAGAGTCTATCATTCACATTTAAATCTTCCATCAATTCCTTTCCAAGTCTCTTCTCCCTTGCTCAGAATATTCCGATACAATCTCCTTGAGTCTCTTCTTCTTAAGAATTCTCATTTCAAGACAAACTAAATTTTGAGATAAAAACAAAATAAAACTAAACTTAGCACACACATAAAGCAACTAAGAATAAAATAAAATTAAAATATTCTCAAAAGCAATAAAGATATTTTTGGATTTTTGAATTTTCTCACGAAGAAATAAAATTTTTTTTTGAACCTTACGAAAGCAAAAATAAACATATTTTTTGTATTTTTGAATTTTATGGTTTTTTTAATTTTTAATTTTCCCTCTAAATTTGTGCATATAAGAAAATATGAACAAATTTACCAAAAACAGAAATAAAATACAAAATGCACAAAACCGAAACTTTTGGGATCAAAGTTGTCAAGCAATTTAACTTGCCCTTTATCACTAAGTCTCATATCACTTCCCAAAATTAATAAAGAAGAAATTTTTTTTGAATCTCTCCACCTTAATTTGTGCATAAGGGAGAAGGAAAATAAAAGCACAAATATAAACAAACAAAAATAAAAATTTGTCTTTAAAATGAATCATTTGAATAAAACTCATGAGTATCGAAAGAATTCAAACCGTAAGTCAGCAATTGAAGACGCATCCATATGAATTGATAACAGCAAGCAAATGTAGCAATAAAATCATCCTTAGTTGTGTTTCAATTCTGGAACGAAGTAAGCAAACTAAAAAAATTCTTCATGCAGTTAAGTACTATCCCCAGCTGTGATCCTCTTCTTTCTTCCTTTCCCGCAAAGGACACATACCCTCAATTAAAGTTTTGAATGTTGTAGAGTTGAGAGATGTCTCCTATCATGTGCTTGGAACAACCACTATCAACAAACCGAAGTCTGATGATATTCCTCCATGACTGCTCCAGCACATGGTGAGAGATTAGTTGGTCTTTGGAACCAGTCCATTTTGAAGTTGGGTTGACCTTTCTCATCTACACAAGGTACTCTCGCCCATGACATATCCTGTTTATCAGAAACAGAAGATGAAGAAGAATTAGAATCATTAGATGATTTGGGAGTGTGAACCTTTGGTACCCATCTGTATTCGGGTTTAACCCATTTCTTGTTTGATCGGATGGGTGCCTTATCACTTCCTTTAGAACTTGAAACCGATCTTCGAGATGACTTTGATCTAACTGATCTTGGTTTCACTGGAGCATCTCTTGGATTGGACTTCTTGGCCGGCATTCCCTTCTTGTTGTTGGGAGTTTGATTCTTGGCCTTTGTCGCGTTCCAGTCACCATTTCGTGATTGTGACCTCGAAGAATTTCCTTTGGATAATCTCCCTCTTGGCGCATTCTGCCATCCTTGTGCGTAGTAGAGAACATATGCGCGATTTGGACAATTTCTGGCAATGTGTCCAGGCGTTCCACAGTGAAAACACGTCTGTTTCTTCACATAGGAATTGTTTCTTCCTGCCCCTGGTGGCGTGCCCTTGCCTTGTCTCTGATTGTTCCCACAAGCACACTTGCAACAGGCACTCTGTTAAGATTGAATTGGTGGCCTGTATTTATCAACAACATCTTGATTAGAAACAACAGATTCAGATTTCAAGGAGTCATTTATTTGTTCAATAGTGTTCTCCTTGTTCTCATCTTCCACTACTTTACCTACACAAGAAGTAGAAGCATCAGAAACATTCACCTTAATAACCTCAGTAGACCCAGATGATTCAGTCTTAACTGAAGCCGGGACAGGGGTTTGGCCATACTGAGCAGGAATTTCTTCCTCGTTGGTCTCAAGGGGTGGGTTATAGTTGTCATTAAAGGGAGGTGGAACACTGTGATACCCTAGACCCGTATTCTGATTATCTTTAAATTTTAACTGTTTTTTAATCATGGACTCTACTTTCTTACTTGACACATCAAACTTTTTAAAATTAAAGTCTACATTTTCAAACTTATTTTTCAATGTGTCAAGTCTGGCAGTTAGATTGGCAATCTCTACTTGAGCATAGTTGTATTTTTCACATTTAATACTATATTCTTCCTTTATCGTTTTTAAATCTTGTGTTTGGGCCTCTAATTGTTGTTTTAAGGGTTTTTGAGCCTTCCTGAGAGTATATCCTTCATATTCAAGGTCCTCAACTTCCCTAATTAATATATCAATTTGATCACGATAAAGTTTAATTGTATCACTACATGCTTGAGAACAGGAAGTTTCATTGACCTCTTTTGTGATTGATGAACTCATTATTCACCAAAAAGGATAATTTACCAAAAATAGTAATTGTTTTAAGTTCCCTTTGATTTAAAACTCGAAAGTCAAGCTTGAAAGTTAAATTTGAAAGGTCAAAATTGAAAAGTCAACCTTAAAAGTCAAACTTAAAAGTCAAACTTGAAAAGTCAAAACTTGAAAAGTCAAATAATAAAAAAAACAACCTTAAAAATCAAATCTGAAAGTCAAACGTGAAGAACTTGAAATTTAAACGAGAAAGTCAAAGTTAAAAGTCAAAGGTCAAACTTAAAGTCAAAAGTCAACTTTGAAAGTCAAACATGAAAGTCAAAGTTATTTGTCCAAAAAGAATAACCTTTACCGAAGACAAAAATTTCTAAACCAAAAACGAAAATTTCATGACTAAAACCGAGAATATTTGACTTAAAAACGAGAGTATTTGACCAAAAACGTGACTTTTTGATCAAATATGAGGCTTAAGGACCAAAAAACGAAATTATTGGATCAAAAATATGGAAATTTGACCAAAAATAAGCTAAAATGTGGAAATTCCAAAATTTAGGCCTAGATTGCGAGGGGCTGATCCGAATCCGAGAAAAAAGGCGAAATCTGAACCGAGAACAAAAGAAACCGAGAAGCGGATGCGAGATTGTCGGACCGGAAACGAACTGTTGACCGTAAACCCTCGCTCTGAGATCTTCGCTTCGCACCGTGAACCTGCGAGACGCGTCCGAGATTTCCGAGGCCGAACCGAGAACGTTCGAAGCTGCTGCTGGCTGCCTAGGGTTTGACCGAGACCGATGGTTTCGCTGGGATTTCGCAAAATTTGGCCAAAAATCACCCAAAACTTTCCAAAAACGCGGGATTTTCAATATTTTAATGCCAAACTCGATCTAAACTCCTAAAATATGAAGAACACGAAGAACATTGGCCAAAAATTCATAAAATATAAATTAAAAACACCAAGAATATCCTAGAAAAACTTTTAAAAATATCTTGCAATGACCCGATTGCTACGATCCTTGCTCTGATACCACTTGTAAGTCCCCAAAATGCTATGATGTATCAATCGGATTGACTTTGATGGTGCGGAATCCCAATCAAAGTGTATAATGCAAGAAATAAGATGAAAAAGGAACACAAATAGTTAATCTTCAATGCACACTATTAGATTAAATAGTCGGGTACATAAGATGTTGATTACACACTATTCTCTCTTGGTTTCTCTCCAAAACGTGTTCTAGGCAATATGGCATCCCTTAGAACGTCCCACACTCTAATCTTACTCATTTTCAAGCCTAAATAACCCTATATATACCTAGGCCTAATAACCAAGCCCAAGCCCAAAACCTAAACAAAACAATACAAAGCCTAACCAAAATCACACACAATTTCGGTCCAATTACAAGGAACTCAAGGGGATTTCGGCCCTAGACTGAAAACTCTAAAGGCTTATGAAAAGCAAAATATAAACCACAATTTATGACCTAACAAGTTCCAAACTTGATTGTCATACATGGACTGAATCTCGCTGTCCATAACCTCTTTCCATTTAGCAGACTCGGGGCCTGCCATGGCTTCCCTATAGCTGTTAGGTTAATCCAAATTTACCAGTGTACTATCACTGATAAATGTATCACCTTCTGCAGTTTTATGGAAACCATAGTAATGCTCAGGTGCATTTCTAAATCTAGTGGAACGCCTCAGAGGTACAGACTCGTCAGTTGGTTCAACAGGAGTTTCCTCCTCAGGTTGATTGCAAGGGTTTGAGGTTCCTTCACCACTTGACTCTTGAAGCTCTACAAGGTCAATTTTCCTCCCACTGTTTCCTTGGCTTATAAATTCTCTCTCTCGAAAGACCCCTCTCCTTGCCACAAAGACCACATTATCATTGGGTCTGTAGAAGAGGTAACCAAAGGATTTCTGTGGGTAGCCGATGAAAATACATCGCTCACTTCGAGGTTCGAGCTTGTCGTGAGTCTCGCGCCTCACAAAAGCCTCACAGCCCCAAATCTTGATGTGGTCTAAATTGGGAACTTTCCCAGTCCACATCTCATGAGGTGTTTTGGCAACCTTCTTGGTAGGGACTAGATTAAGGATATGGGCGGCAGTCTCTAAGGCATACCCCCAGAATGAGATTGGTAACGAAGCTCGACTCATCATAGAACGAACCATGTCCAACAAGGTTCGATTGCGCCTCTCAGCCACACCATTAAGCTGTGGTGTCCTGGGAGGTGTCAATTGTGAAACAATTCCACATTCCTTAAGATAGTCAAGGAACTCTGTACTAAGATACTCTCCACCTCGATCGGATCGAAGCATCTTAATGTTCCTGCCCAACTGATTCTCCACTTCCTGTTTAAACTCTTTGAACTTGTCAAAGGTTTCTGACTTATGCTTGATTAAGTAGACATAACCATATCTACTATAATCATCAGTAAAAGTCACAAAGAAGCGGTTAGCATCCCCTATGGCGGTTCTGAAGGGTCCACACACATCTGTGTGTATGAGGTCCAACAAACCTTCACCCCTAGCACAAGTACCAGTGAAGGGTGACTTAGTCATTTTTCCAAGTAAACAAGATTCACAACTATCATCTGACCTTAAGTCAAATGACTCCAAGACTCCAGCCTTTTGGAGTTGGCCTATGCGCTTCTTGTTGACATGTCCAAGACGACAATGCCACAAGGAAGCCTTATCCAAACTAGTGGAAGAAGCGATATGCAACACATTATTTCCTAAGTTATCTACAACCGACACAATTTCATTTACACCATCACAAGGTAATGCTTTAAAATAAAGAACATTATTATAAAAAGCATTAATACCACCACATTCATTATCAAATGAAAAAGTAAACCCTTGTTTGTACAAACCGTGAAAAGAAATAATATTTCTCGCCATTTCAGACGAGTAACAACACTTATTCAAATCTAACATTAACCCACTACTTAGCAACAAAGAATAAACTCTAATCTTGGTGACAGGTGAAGCTATCCTATTCCCCATGATCAAGTTTATCTTTCCGTGCTCCACATCCTCACTTCTTCTTAGGCCCTGCAAATCAGAACATATATGAATACCACAACTTGTATCAAGGACCCAAGAATTAGTATGCGGTGAGTTATTAGACAATATAGTGTAAATACCTACATGGGTAGGTTTGACCTCCCCATCCTTAACATCTTGCAGGAACTTGGGGCAGTTTAGTTTCCAGTGCCCCTTATCATGACAATAGAAGCATTCAGCTTCCTTTGGGTTGGAAGAAGGAGTGACAGAACCACCTTTGGTTCCACTCGAAGAGGAGCCATCAAGAGACTTTCCCTTGGTACCCTTCGAAGGGGTCTTCCTCTTCTTCCCTCTACTTTGCCCGATTGCCAGAACAAGGGCGGTGTTAGGAGTAGGAGTAGTAACAACCGATTTACCTTTGAGACCACTTTCGGCGGTCTTCAAAATTCCTTGAAGCTCGCTGAGTGTGACCTCCTCCTTGTTCATATGATAGGTCATTCGGAACTAATCATAACAAGTAGGTAAGGAGTGCAGTATGATGTCAATAGCCAACTCCTCGGGGAAGTTCACATTCAACTTCAGCAAACGGTCCACAAACCTTTTCATTTTTCTGCATGTGGCCCGTGATGGGTTCACCATCCTTCATTCGGGTTGTTATCATGGAAGAGATGATTTCATACCTATCTTGACGAGCATTCTGATGGTATCTGTCCATCAGGTCCATGTGCATCTCAAAAGGGTAAAAGTCTGTGACAACCCGAAACTTTGTCCGTTTCCGTTACGCGAGTTTCGTTAATAAAATTTCGAATTTGTTAACTTTTCCGTCAAACTTTTGGTTTAGAAAATAATCTAGTTATATTCAATTAAATTATTTACGAGCTGGAACCAAAAATCGTGCAGAAACCCGAATATCTCGAAAAAAATCAAACATTTGCGGTCTAAATGAGATTACGACCGTAAACGTGTTTACGGCCCTAAACCTGTTTACGGTCAGCATAAAGTGGACCCCCCACAACGCCCCTATAAATACGACACCCCCATCTTCATTAGAACATTTCTGCACAAAAACTCTCTCCTTCTCTCTCTAAGAATCTTAACCGTAAACACTCAAAACGCCTTCAAGCTTCGGAAAACATCGAGAAACCACGTTTGGAGTCACTTGGAAACGCCTGGAAACGATTATCTCTTCGAAATCAGCAAGCAGAACCATTTTTCTTGAGTTTACGGTCCACCTTCAAGAACCGTAAACCCTGTTCTGGAGTTTACGGTCCAACCTTCAGAAACCGTAAACTCTGTTCTTGAGTTTACGGTTCGAGTCTTCAAGAACCGTAAACTCTGTTCTTGAGTTTACGGCCGTAAACTCACCGAGCATTCAGAAACCGTAAACTACTCTTCGACCGTAAACACCTTTTTAGTGGTGTTTTTTACTGAAAACTCACCTTCTTCGATTCGATCAAGTCCCGGTAACATTCCTTAACCGATTTCAAGTGTACCTCTAACACGTTATCTAACGAAATCGCTAATTTAGATACATATACGTATTTATTTGATATTAGGATTCCGTTAAGTGTCGCGTGCAACAACTCGAGGATCTTCATTTCAGTCAACAATTTCACAACAAGAACTGTGAGTTCATACCCCTACATTTTTCCATATTTTCAATGTTTTCAGGGGGGATACAAGCTAAACATAAATGTTTTCAAAACTTATGCAAATCTCATACTTTAACCCTTTTGTGCTGTGTTGAGCATAAGGGACGTTTTCACAACAATTTGCATAGTTTTCCGGAAACGCTATTCACTATTCATGCAAACTATAATCGGTATAGTTTGGGATTTTTCTAAAACATATCAAGTACAAAAACTTTCACTGTTAAACATATGCACTGAGACAGAAAGCATTTACAGTTTACACCACCACTTTATCATGGTATTCATAACTGTAATTATCATTATATACGGTATATATACGGATTTTCACTACGGTAGAACGCTACTACACTACATGTAAACTAGATTGTACGATACTGTGAGGCGCTACTTCACTAATGTACCCTTAGGTGTACAGGGATAAATCCTACCACTATATAACCAGAGTCTCCTGGAGGGAGAGCGTGAGATTTGTGAATAGATCTATTCGGGACTGACAATCCCACATCTGGACTGCTAGCTACAGTTAGGCGGGCACGCCTGAGATGTACAAATGTCATTTAACTCGACGCCTGAAGAACGTTGGAAAGGTCTCTAGTCATATCAAGCATGGTTATACGACTCACATTATGTATAAATCACCTTTAGTTTACAACTTAACACTCTTCAACAGTTCTATTTTTATTAAATAGAACTAACACACATTACGTATACTGGCTGAAGTCAGGGTTTTCAAACAGAACCGATTATGCATTGGTTTCACACACAAATACCTATACTTCATGATTAGCTCTAGCTAGTCATATGAGGTAGTATTTTCGCATATCACTACTGTTTTCAGTAACGAACATTCATGGTTTTATACAGAATCGATAACGCTACTTACTCACTAAAGAAAATATCGGATTTTCTTGGAAACATACAAGATATTCATGGTTCATTACAAAACTAATACACTACGTTTTTACTAAAGAAAATATCGGATTTTCTTGAATCTATACAAACACTTCTGTTAAAAACTACTGCTTATGAACTCACCAGTGTTATGCTGATATTTTCAAACTGCTTGTATTCTCAGGAAATCAGTAGACAGGTACTTGCTGGATTTTGAGGAACTGAAGCATTAAGAGTTTTTAAGTTTTTAAGTTTTTACTATACCAAGCTATTGGATGTAATTCAAACAAAGTTTCAGACAAGTTTCAACTGATGTAAACATTTTTGTTTAAGTATTCACTGTAATGGTTGTGTTGCTATGATTGCTGTTATTCATTGGTTGTGATACTACACATGACGTCCACCTCCCCGGAACGTTTCCGCCTTTCTGGTTTCGGGATGTGACAGATTGGTATCAGAGCCCTTGTTTATAGCGAGCTAGTATACCGAACCTTACGTGGTATACAACTATAAACACTAAGGGGCCTAAGTGCTCTACGCTAAAAGTATACTTTCAAAATATAAAGTATTTTTATAAAAAGTATACGAGCATGCATACATAGTCGTTAGTAGAACAGAACAAAAGTATTTGGATGTCGGAACGTTGCGGTTAAACCGGGGCAGTTATGTAATCATGTCTAGGGTGAATATAGCCTGATCAACTATATTCAGTCGAGACATGACCAACATGTGCTTGGGAGTGACTGTCGTGTTACAGCAGGCCTAAAACTTACCAAACATCATCTCACATAAAATAGTATAGGAGTATTTTCGCTAGAACCAAACTCAGTATACAGATTCACTCTAAGTGTTGCCACCTCTCCTTCCTTAAGCGATAACTTACTTGTATTAGTAACCTTTCTGTGTTTATCGCTCGGTAAAATACTTTCATTATCAGAATGAGATATATTTTGTTTTATATCTCGAGGACTTACCATCCTCTTCTCCCTGATTATTTCTAGAACAAGATGCCTCCCCGACCAAGACCCATCAGAAGGAACGACAACACTCCGCCACCACCACCACCCCCACAGTTCGACCCCGTCATGTTTCAAGCAGCAGTTACAGCCGCCGTGACTGCAGCAATGGCTCAAGTGAATGCCAGTGGGGCTGGAGGTGGAACCGACCCACAAAGACAAGATGGAAGTCAGGGACATCAAAAAGAGTGCTCCTACAAGGACTTCATGACTGTGAAGCCCAAGTCCTTCGACGGAAATGGAGGTGTCATCGCCCTGACTCGATGGTTTGAGAAGATCGAATCCATCTTCGAAATTTGCGTTTGTTCTGAAGCAAACAAGGTGAAGTTCGCCGCCTGCACCTTCACCGACAGAGCCTTGACCTGGTGGAATGGTCGGGTCAAAACCCTAACCCTGCCAGTGGCTAATGTCATGGGTTGGGAAAGATTGAAGGAGCTCATGCTCGCTGAGTACTGCCCGAGGGGCGAAGTGCAAAAGTTGGAGCATGAACTTTGGAACTTGAAGATGAAGGGTTCTGACATTGCTGCTTACACTGCTAGATTCTATGATCTGGCACTTCTCTGTCCGGGAATGGTCACCCCGGAAAGCAAGAAAATCGAGAGGTACATCTGCGGACTGACGCAACCCACCAAAGGAAATGTCTTGGCTGCTCGACCAACCACATTTGAAAGCGCCAAGGATCTGGCACAGACTCTGATCGATCATGGAATCGATCTGGATAAAGTGGCAGCTGTCTCTGAACCGCAAAAGGAAAGCAGTGGGAAGAAGAAGAAGTTTGGTAACAGACGAAAGGGCCAGTCTTCGCGGGAGCCCTCCAAGAAACAACAAATAGTGGCAGTTCATGTTGTTACTGCCCCTGCTGCTGCTCCCACTGCTGTCCCAACCACCCAATCTCCTACCAGAGGTTATGCTGGGAAGCTTCCCCTGTGCAACAAGTGTAACTTCCATCATCACGGACCCTGCCGTGAGTTGAGTTGCAACAGCTGTGGAAAGAAAGGACACACAGCTCGATAGTGCAATACACCAGCTCAACCAACCAACCAGGCTCCAGGATCGGGCGCTGGTCAAACTTGTTATGGATGTGGAGAGGCTGGGAACTTCAGGAGAAACTGCCCCAAGGCAACAACTAGTGGCAATGCAGGGAGAGTTCTTGTGATGGGCCATGAGGAAGCAGTTGCCGATCCTACCGTTGTTACGGGTACGTTCCTCCTTGACAACTCTTATGCATGCATTCTCTTCGATTCTGGTGCGGAAAGGAGTTTTGTTAGTCATACATTCAAACATCTAATCAAATGTAAATCCCAACCTCTAACCGAAACATTTACCGTCGAGATGGCTAACGGAAAGAAGGAGAGCACTAACGACATATTCATAGGCTGTACTCTTACCCTAGACAATTATTCTTTTCCTATCAATCTTATGCTTGTGTCCATCAAGAGTTTCGACGTCATTATCGGCATGGACTAGCTAAGCTCCAATCGTGCTGATATTCTTTGCTTCGAGAAGGCTATCTGTCTCAATCTTCCCTCTGGCGAAGCTCTCATGATTTACGGAGATAAGCCTAGCTTGAACCTCCGTATTATTTCATGCATCAAAGCTCGGAAGTATCTACGAAAGGAGTGCCATGCATTTATAGCTCACGTTATAGACGTGACGCAAAAAGTTAAAGACCTCGAGAGTCTTCCCGAAGTCTGCAACTTCCCTAATGTCTTCCCTGAAGATCTCCCAGGAATCCCTCCCGAACGCCAAGTCGAGTTTCGTATTGACTTGATCCCCGGAGCTACTCCCGTAGCTAAATCCCCTTACCGCTTAGCGCCAGCGGAAATGCAAGAATTATCCAGTCAGCTCAATGAGCTGATTAGTAAGGGATTCATAAGGCCGAGTTCCTCACCCTGGGGAGCTCCGATCTTATTCGTGAAAAAGAAAGATGGATCCTTTCGGATGTGCATTGACTACTGAGAGCTGAAGAAGCTGACTATCAAGAACCGATATCCCTTACCCAGAATCGACGATCTCTTCGACCAACTTCAGGGAGCCAGTTATTTCTCAAAGATCGATCTGAGATCAGGGTACCATCAATTGCGAGTTCATGAAAATGATGTGCCCAAAACAGCATTCCGAACTCGCTATGGACACTATGAGTTTGTAGTAATGCCCTTTGGTCTAACCAACGCACCGACAGTATTCATGGACCTGATGAATCGGGTGTGCCACCCTTTCTTAGATAAGTTCGTGATTGTGTTCATCGACGATATACTTGTCTATTCGCGGAGTGAGAATGATCATAAACAGCACTTAAGGCAGGTGTTGGAAACATTAAGGGCAGAAAAGCTATACGCGAAATTCTCGAAGTGCGAATTCTGGATCAGGAAGGTGAATTTCCTTGGACACGTGATTAGCAAGGAAGGAATACACGTGGACCCTTCCAAGATCAAGGCGATTGAGAACTGGTCTGCACCGAAGACACCCACAGAAATCCGGCAATTCTTGGGTCTCGCGGGCTATTATCGCAGGTTCATCCAGAACTTCTCCAAAATCGCTAAGCCCTTAACTGCCCTGACGCAAAAAGGGCTAACATTTAGTTGGGGAGTCAAGCAAGACACTGCGCTTCAAACATTGAAGCAGGCCCTATGCAGCGCACCTATCTTGTCCCTGCCCGAAGGGACAGAAGACTTCGTTGTCTACTGTGATGCATCCAATCAGGGCCTAGGGTGTGTGCTCATGCAGAGAGGAAAGCTCATCGCCTATGCCTCGAGGCAGTTGAAAAC
This sequence comes from Lactuca virosa, assembly GCF_052849685.1. NCBI lineage: Eukaryota > Viridiplantae > Streptophyta > Magnoliopsida > Asterales > Asteraceae > Lactuca > Lactuca virosa. Next base: position 132,133,096 of record NC_136434.1, on the reverse strand, counting down.
ACACGAAGTCAATTACACAACTCACGATTTAGAGTTGGGAGCAGTGGTCTTTGCGTTAAAGATCTGGAGACACTATCTCTACGGAACCAAGTGCACTATCTTCACCGACCATAAGAGCTTGCAACATATTTTCGATCAAAAGGAGTTAAACATGAGACAACGGCGATGGGTAGAGTTACTCAGTGACTACGAATGCGAAATTCGCTATCATCCCGGGAAGGCCAATGTGGTAGCAGATTCCCTCAGTCGAAATGAGTATTCAGGACGTAAGGTGAAGGCACTAACAATGACCATCCATTCCCATTTAACCGCGCAAATCAGAGAGGCTCAGCTGGAAGCCTTAAAATCCGAGAACGTGGCAAATGAGTCACTGCGAGGAATGGACAAGAACTTGGAGGTCAAAGGAGACGGAGTGTACTATTTCATGAACCGGATCTGGACCCCAAAGTTCGGCGGGTACAGAGAGGTTTTCATGAATGAGGCTCACAAGATGAAATACTCCGTCCATCCAGGTTCGGATAAGATGTACTTGGATCTCAAACAGCTCTATTGGTGGCCAAACATGAAAGCAGAGATCGCTACCTTCGTGGGCAAGTGCCTGACTTGCACCAAGGTGAAGGTCGAATGTCAGAAGCCCTCAGGCCTACTTCAACAACCGGAAATACCTGAGTGGAAGTGGGAAAGGATAACCATGGATTTTATCACCAAGTTACCCAGATCTCCGAGTGGGCACGATGCCATCAGGGTGATTGTCGATCGATTAACGAAGTCCGCCCACTTCCTGCCAATCAAAGAAAACTTCAAGATGGAGAGACTCACCCGGATCTACATTCAAGAGATAGTTCGCCTTCATGGTGTACCTGCATCCATTATCTCCGATCGAGATAGCAGGTTTACATCGAGGTTCTGGCAGTCACTACAGAAAGCTCTTGGAACTAAATTGGACATGAGCACGGCTTATCATCCGCAGACTGATGGACAGAGTGAGAGAACAATTCAGACCTTGGAAGACATGTTGAGAGCTTGCGTCATCGATTTCGGCGCGTCATGGGACACTCATCTTCCTTTGGTTAAATTCTCCTACAACAACAGCTACCATACCAGCATCAAGGCTGCGCCATTTGAAGCCCTCTATGGTCGTAAGTGCAGATCCCCTCTGTGCTGGGCTGAGGTGGGTGACACGTAGCTAGCCAGGGGTCGAGCCCCCGACAGCACTCTCACTGGTCCTGAAATTATCCGAGAAACAACCGAAAATATTGTAGAAATCCGAGAACGACTGAAAGCCTCTCGAGATAGACAAAAGAGCTACGCCGATAAGAGACGAAAACCCTTGTAGTTCCAGGTTGGTGACCGCGTCCTTCTAAAGGTCTCACCCTGGAAAGGCATGATACGTTTTGGGAAACGTGGAAAGCTAAACCCAAGGTACATTGGACCGTTCGAAATCCTTGCTAGGAACGGTCCCATGGCATACAAACTTCAGTTACCCCGAGAGCTCAGCAACATCCATCCTGTCTTCCACGTGTCGAACCTAAAGAAGTGTCTGTCCGATGAGACACTTGTGATGCCTCTCGACGAGATTGAAATCAACGAGAACCTCAACTTCGGAGAAGAACCTGTCGAAATCATGGATCGGGAAGTCAAACGAATGAAACAAAGTCCCATCCCGATAGTGAAGGTTCGCTGGAATGCCAAGCGGGGACCTGAATTCACTTGGGAGCGCGAAGATCAGATGAAACAGAAGTATCCGCATCTTTTCCCTAATCCATGACTTGTGTTCTGCGTTCAAATTTCGGGACGAAATTCCCTCTAATGGGGGGATGATGTGACAACCCGAAACTTTGTCCGTTTCCGTTACGCGAGTTTCGTTAATAAAATTTCGAATTTGTTAACTTTTCCGTCAAACTTTTGGTTTAGAAAATAATCTAGTTATATTCTATTAAATTATTTACGAGTTGGAACCAAAAATCGCGCAGAAACCCGAATATCTCGAAAAAAATCAAACATTTGCGGTCTAAATGAGATTACGACCGTAAACGTGTTTACGGCCGTAAACTCGTTTACGACCGTAAACCTGTTTACGGTCAGCATAAAGTGGACCCCCCACAACGCCCCTATAAATACGACACCCCCATCTTCATTAGAACATTTCTGCACAAAAACTCTCTCCTTCTCTCTCTAAGAATCTTAACCGTAAACACTCAAAACGCCTTCAAGCTTCGGAAAACATCGAGAAACCACATTTGGAGTCACTTGGAAACGCCTGGAAACGATTATCTCTTCGAAATCAGCAAGCAGAACCATTTTTCTTGAGTTTACGGTCCACCATCAAGAACCGTAAACCATGTTCTGGAGTTTACGGTCCAACCTTCAGAAACCGTAAACTCTGTTCTTGAGTTTACGGTCCGAGTCTTCAAGAACCGTAAACTCTGTTCTTGAGTTTACGGCCGTAAACTCACCGAGCATTCAGAAACCGTAAACTACTCTTCGACTGTAAACACCTTTTTAGTGGTGTTTTTCACTGAAAACTCACCTTCTTCGATTCGATCAAGTCCCGGTAACATTCCTTAACCGATTTCAAGTGTACCTCTAACACGTTATCTAACGAAATCGCTAATTTAGATACATATACGTATTTATTTGATATTAGGATTCCGTTAAGTGTCGCGTGCAACAACTCGAGGATCTTCATTTCAGTCAACAATTTCACAACAAGAACTGTGAGTTCATACCCCTACATTTTTCCATATTTTCAATGTTTTCAGGGGGGATACAAGCTAAACATAAATGTTTTCAAAACTTATGCAAATCTCATACTTTAACCCTTTTGTGCTGTGTTGAGCATAAGGGACGTTTTCACAACAATTTGCATAGTTTTCCGGACACGCTATTCACTATTCATGCAAACTATAATCGGTATAGTTTGGGATTTTTCTAAAAAATATCAAGTACAAAAACTTTCACTGTTAAACATATGCACTGAGACAGAAAGCATTTACAGTTTACACCACCACTTTATCATGGTATTCATAACTGTAATTATCATTATATACGGTATATATACGGATTTTCACTACGGTAGAACGCTACTACACTACATGTAAACTAGATTGTACGATACTGTGAGGCGCTACTTCACTACTGTACCCTTAGGTGTACAGGGATAAATCCTACCACTGTATAACCAGAGTCTCCTGGAGGGAGAGCGTGAGATTTGTGAATAGATCTATTCGGGACTGACAATCCCACATCTGGACTGCTAGCTACAGTTAGGCGGGCACGCCTGAGATGTACAAATGTCATTTAACTCGACGCCTGAAGAACGTTGGAAAGGTCTCTAGTCATATCAAGCATGTTATACGACTCACATTATGTATAAATCACCTTTAGTTTACAACTTAACACTCTTCAACAGTTCTATTTTTATTAAATAGAACTAACACACATTACGTATACTGGCTGAAGTCAGGGTTTTCAAACAGAACCGATTATGCATTGGTTTCACACACAAATACCTATACTTCATGATTAGCTCTAGCTAGTCATATGAGGTAGTATTTTCGCATATCACTACTGTTTTCAGTAACGAACATTCATGGTTTTATACAGAATCGATAACGCTACTTACTCACTAAAGAAAATATCGGATTTTCTTGGAAACATACAAGACATTCATGGTTCATTACAAAACTAATACACTACGTTTTCACTAAAGAAAATATCGGATTTTCTTGAAGCTATACAAACACTTCTGTTAAAAACTACTGCTTATGAACTCACCAGCGTTATGCTGATATTTTCAAACTGCTTGTATTCTCAGGAAATCAGTAGACAGGTACTTGCTGGATTTTGAGGAACTGAAGCATTAAGAGTTTTTAAGTTTTTAAGTTTTTACTATACCAAGCTATTGGATGTAATTCAAACAAAGTTTCAGACAAGTTTCAACTGATGTAAACATTTTTGTTTAAGTATTCACTGTAATGGTTGTGTTGTTATGATTGCTGTTATTCATTGGTTGTGATACTACACATGACGTCCTCCGCCCCGGAACGTTTCCGCCTTTCTGGTTTCGGGGTGTGACAAAGTCCTCATAGGACTTCTGGAGTTCAGCTGTCATTGTGGCCAACATGATACATGCCACCTTGGTGGCATCTCTCTCATGAGTCCTAAAGTCAGTGATCTCCTGTGGTGTAGCAGTAGACTCATCAATTTCTTTCAGCTCCTTGTCAAGGACATATTCTTTGTCCTCGTAACGCGCGACCATCATGATGTTCCTGATCCAATCATTAAAGTTTGAACCATCAAAGATGACTCTCCCACAAAGGTTCATGAGAGAGAAGGAGCCTGTTGGGTTTGAGCCAGAAGCAGCATTGTTGGAAGACATCTGAAAAAGAATAAAGACAAGTTTAGATTAGATATAGAATCCTTAATAAGACACCAAAATGTAATATTAAGGCTAGGACCCAACACAATATTTTATAACTTGGAAGAGGGATGTCGTAATCCAAACTATAAAATATTTGAAGGTAGGAGAATGACGATTCACCAATTTCCACCATGAAAAACGAAATAAATTATTAGGTTTTAATTGGATTGAAACTCCTAGATTCTTTTGAGATTCATTGAACTTTTCAATGGCATGTTTAAATCTTGATTGTGCCCTATCAAGTTTGTGACTGGGATGCCGAGGATCACAAACAAGGTGTGAATAACCATGCAAATTAACTTGGTACCCTTAACTTTATCACCTAATCGATGTGTCGGTTAACCACACGCGCTCCACTGATCTATGATAAACATTAAGTTACCCTTTGCCACACTTACTAGTCCATGTTAGTGTGTCGGTTAACCACACACGCTCCACTAACGAATTGGTAAGGTACAAAGTGTAATTTCATGGGTTAGCACCAAATTCACATTTTCCTAAAGTAATTAAGATTGAGAATTTATAAAAGGTTTAGTTACTTTATCATCATCATTATACTTTTAATGAGAATTATAGTCCTTGTCCTACCCGTTCGGCTAACGACCCTCCACCAGTCAAGGAAGTGGTGGTTGAGAGTGGACACTCATTAAGCTGCCATTTTATAGGCAACAACCTTATACCCCCCCTTATAGACCGGCTTCGTGAATGAGGCCTACTAACGGTAAGACTAACTTGATCTTATACATACATATATATATATATATATATATATATATATATATATATATATATATATATATATATATATATATATTATTAACTTATAATAGTATAAAGTGTAAGGGTTGAATTTTAACATTTAAAACTATAGGGTTTGAAATTAAAGTGTGTGTGAGACTTTACAAATTCCAAGACTTGAGGGAAAGTTTTGAAACTATTCAAGACTTTTCATTTCTATAACTTATGAGTTTTAATGGTTTTAAAGAAGAGACTTTTGGAATTCCATAACTTGAGGACAAGTTATGGAGTCCATTAATTGGCATTTTGATCGAGACTTACACTAACAAACTATTTGCAAATAATTCTTATGATCTACTAAAACTCATAAGCATGAACATTCATATCAACAATTTCAAGACTCATATAAAAATTGAAACTTTGAGAATAACCTTCGAAAATGGATTAGCATAATCATTACCACATCAAAAAACAGATTTTATAAGTCCAAAACAGTTTAGGGTAATGATTTTAGCCCATTTCCAGCAACAAAACTCGAAAATCAGCACTTTGGGCCTTCTACTCGCTGACTGCAAGAACCTACTCGACGATTAGGATGAGTTTTCACTTGGACTCGTCGAGTCCCCCCATGGACTCGGCGAGTCCACTGAACAGTGAGCAGATTTTCGACTTTTTTTAGCAATTTGCATCAAGTATAATGAAAACAAGCCTAGGCTCTGATACCACTGATGGGTTTTGAGCATTCTAACACTCCTATGGTGTACATGCAACCCTAGAAACCTTGGATCTATGTTTTCTCTAATATACATGCAAATTTGATTTTTCCAAGGTTCTCATCCTAACTAGCATGTTATGGGGTACTTGTAACATAAAATCTAGTAGAATAACATACCTTTTCCTTGTGGTTGATTGCTTGGAATTTTGAGAGCCTAGCACCAATAATGTGGATGCCACAAGTGGAATCACAAATCACCAAACCAACTTGGAAAACTTGAGAGAATAGTATGCACTTGTATAAATCGGCCCACCTTTGTTCTCACACACACTAGTGCCATTTCATGTGCCAACGACATCTTTATATAGTATGGTGGATTAGGGTTCCATCCATGTAAACCCTAATACCCATGACCTTTCATTTCCATAGGATCCATGGGTTAAAAACTCCATGAACTATCCATGCAAGCTTAGCTCATCCTAAATGAACATTGGCCCATTCTATATATATAAGAGTCCATATTTAATTAGTCTCTTTTGATCACTAAATTAATTTCAAATTAATTCTTGATCAATACTAATTAAATAATATGATTTCATATTAATATATTATAACTTATAATAAATCATAAATTTACTATTCTCAAAAGATTATCCATACAAATTGTTTCGGTGAAGTGCAACCCAAATGGACCATGTCGGGTCGGGTCAGGTACATACCAAATATAGTTATGGACATAGACACCTTATCCAACAAATTTCCCCAAAGTACCACATACATACATAAATAAATTATTGATATGGGCCAAATCATAGTTTTACAAGTAATTTCCTACCGAGGGCCAAATCCCAGTCTTCAATTCAAGTGTCACGGGCCAGATCATGGTCTTTCATACAGATGTCAGGGGTCACATCCTGGTCTTTCATATAGTTGTCAGGGGCCAAATCCTGGTCTTTCATACACATATCACAAAGATAGCTAGTATCTTATATAACAAATAATGGGTCGGCCTTTGTGCCTTCGACCCATTGATACAGGGAGAAAACTCACCTTAGTCCGTTGATAAAATAACTAGCTGGTCGGCTACAGAACCAGAAGATCCACACTAAACACAAACAAATCAACCTAACCAAAATTAGGTTATAAATCTTAACCGTGGGTCTAAAATCCAAAACCCAAACTCCTAAGATAAAAGGTCATTTTACACTTCCCTTGATGGGCCTAACCAAACTTGGCCTATTAACACACTAATGGCCTCCCTAAGCCCCATAAAGGCCCAAATCACACAACTTAAGGCCCACTAATAGAACACTGAGGCCCAATCATACCTAAATAGTCCAAGGCCCAAACCTAACTAAGGCCCAAAGGTATAAAGTCCGACCGAAGTCCAAAAGCCCACAGCGAGGCGTACGCTCCGCGTACGCAGTGTACGCTTAGCGTACTCAACCACCAGTACACGCAACATACCACTTGGTACGCCATCGTACTGGGCTGCTTGCCATGTTAAGACATCAAGTGCTTAATCCGTTCAGCTATAAGGTCTAACTTTCAGATCCCGTCCATTTTAGTGTTCTAATACATAAAGTTGATAAATTTAACACTTAGCATGTCTTAATGGAACCCAACATCCATTTTTGTCCGATAATACCCATAATATGAATTCAAACTCTTGCATGGACCAATATCAACCATAAAGATGGCATTTTTATGCATCAAGACCAACAAAGAGACTGAGATCTAACATATCTAACTTCTGGAGTTGTCCAAACTCATAAAGAGAACCCATGGGACCCAATAAAGCTCATAAACAAGCCCTAAACTCTAACTATCAAATGAATCATCAAGGTAAAAACTTTTTACCTTCTCTAGCTCCCAAAGTTGATGTAGACTCTGGATCTAAAAGCTCAACCTCAACAAATGCTTGGTCTCCAAGTTCCTTCTTCTTGAATATATACAAAATGCCCCAAAATCACTTCCAAAGTTCAAGAACTCTCAAAGGATGAATTAGGGTTTCAATGGTACGAAATGAACAGTGGAGGCTGATGCGGGTAAGTGTCCAAAGGCCATAATGATGTTTAAATGGGGTGCAAACCCTAAAAATTAGGGTTTGACGCAGGCAGACGTACGCCCCGCCTACACCACGTACGCTCAGCATGTGTGGTTAACCCTCCGAAACCAAAGCAATCTCGTACACTAAGCGTACCCAAACGTACGCCTGGCGTACGAGGGACCATATTTGCCAAAAAAATCTCAAATTAAGGGATAAAAGAATTAGAACCTGGAATCGGAGGTTACATACTCAAAGTACCCTTCGGTCCTTTAAAATGTGTGTGGGTGTCTGTTGGTGATTTTATTGTCACCAGAACATTTTGTGTAATTGGAACTTACATAGTTACATGTGAGCTAAGGGCTTCGTAATTTGTACTCTAATATATTTTTGGGTATGTGCGGAGTGCACACATGTATAAGATCGAATTACAACTTGGTTTGACGACAAGTCAAGGGTCCGGGCGCAGTGCCCCTTTGGTGGGGTCTAAGGGTTGTGCCTCTAGCAGGGTCCAAGGGGCAGAGCCCCTAACTGAGGCCTCATGATTTGTTTTGGAAATTATTGAGTTCCATATTAATTTCGGATTCCCTAGATTTGTTTCCAAAGAAATTCATGACGGCCAACCCTAAAAACGAAAACCTTACATCTCGTTTTCTATATAAACGGTTCTCTTCTTTGAAGGGACATACTTTTTAGCTCTTGTTTTCTTCATACGAACTCCTAATTCTCTAGCAATTTGGCTTACAATTTTTGTGTCTAGATTCGTGACTGTCCCTTGCAATTATCCTAGATTGAATTTCTTGTAACCCGGATATAATATAGAAATATCAGTTCGGAAAATGTTTACACGATCCAAAGAGTATCTAGATCTCCACTATAAGCCCTATATATATATATATATATATATATATATATATATATATATATATATATATATAATTTAATTATTGAAAAAGTTATATGCCTTGATCGATAAAATATATTTATATGTTTGTCATTATATATATATATATATATATATATATATATATATATATATATATATATATATATATATATATATATATATAATTTAATTATTGAAAAAGTTATATGCCTTGATCGATAAAATATATTTATATGTTTGTCATTATATCTTTGGTCGGTATAATTTTAATCCGGTGAATTTAATATGTTTCGCTTAAAGATGACGTGTGAAGATCTTAAGTCGAGTGCGCCGACCGATCTAATTTGAGGTAGGCAGCAGCACAGGTAAATGAAAAGGGGGATGCATACAGCTTATTTTAGTTGGGTAATTTAAAATTATTTTATTTATTAAAAAATTTAGGTTGAAGGTGGACACGTGTTTGTGCTGGATAAAAGAAAGATGCCGATCCACGTCAGTTACAAGACACGTGTCGATGTTTAGATGCCTCATGACATCAGATATTCCGAGAAACACCTCTGAGATTCGTACCTGTTTAATTTTGATTAGCTGCAACTATCACCTCGGTATCGCTCTTTATCTATTTTACTATCGGTTTTAGTGTACTTGTTGAGTAAATTACAGTTTCTTTAACTGTATACAGAGTTTTTCGACAAAATGATATTTATTGGTCTTTTTAACTTACAAATAATGTTTTGAAAATTGGACCGGACATTGAACCATACATCTTATCGGTTTGATGGTTCTTTTTAATAAATTACTTTTAAAACCGCCACATGTCACTCTTATACACCTCATTGTTTACACGTGTCACTCCAGCATGTATCTTATTAGTTATTTTCCCACAAATTGCTTCATTCAAGAATCGACATCATCATCTACTAATCAACAAATCAGTTTTCACATTCTATCTTATACCCATAATTAAGTGCATTTAAAATATAAAAAGATCATGTATATTAAATAATTCAAATTCAAACTCCAAAACATATAATATATAATATCCCATAAAACGAGTTACACATAATTAGAAATGCAATCATGATTACATGTAATTTTTGCAAAACTGAATAAATATAAGAACTTATACGTTTCAATTCAACAATTCAAAATTAATCTTCATTTATATTTATATTTTTGGAATATATCTTCGCCTTTTGATTGCACTTATAAATACCGAACCCCTAAATTTATTTACATGTTTGCATCTTTCTCCTATGATTCGTATCTACTTCTCTCTGCAAACTACCATCTTCATTCAAACATTTCAATCCATCGTGTTAGTGTAAAATATAATATTTTTTCCACTTTCTTTTATTTTGTTTATATCTATTTTCTTCTCATTTTGTTACAATTATGATATAACATCCTAGAAACAAGTATGTCGATTTATGAGTGTTGCTCTCTGTATGTTTTTTGCTTATACTTTTGTTTTTTGTTTTTTGTCTTTCTTAATAAAAACATATGAATGTTTTCCCAATCACAACATTGAACTTTAAGGCTGTTAGGTGTGGGCAATGCCCATGGGGGCGTTTTTGCATGTTATAACGGCACAATAACCGCCCCTCCTCCCCGTTTTTGCGCGTTATTAGCCTGCCTGTTGCTTCCCGTTACCACCACCACATCCTATAACGCCCGTTTTCTTCTAAAAACGTCGGTGGGCGTTGCCCACTCTGACCATTCTAAAAGTCATTATATGATTTTCTTTTGTGAACTGTGAAAACTATTTTCTATATCTGTGTGTTGTATTTGTGTTAATGGCTTATACAGTGAAGTACTCGTTATGCAAATTGTTTATATATGAATGATTTGTTTCGAAGATGTTTTGAAATCCAGATAGTTAATTCATACAACAAAAAGTTAACCATTAATTGCACAAACACAAGTCATGTTTTACAACACATTACATGTGTTACTATCTCATTAGAGTCTACTTGAGAAGTTCGCCCTGTTTCATCTCAACATTATTGTGAAATTTGTATTATCTATCTCTTATTTATCTGAAAAGTCTTTATTTTTTCTTTTCTTTTATATTTCTATATGGTTTGTGATTCCATTAATATATATGTAATGGGTTTTGTTTTGAAATTTTATTTGGCCAGATTCAAACTTGGACATTTTTTCAACATAAAACTCTTTTAGTATCCTACATTCCACTTTTGGACATTTTAAACATTTTTTTTACCTCGGACCATATCATTATTTTTTCAACATTTTTTTTTTGAAATGATAGCTATAATGATATAATTTTCAGGTGGCATCAAAAGACTCTTTAAAGCATCCTGCTGCCACTATTGAAAATTATGACCATTTAAACCTTTTCTTTTACCATTTTGCCTTGATGTTTCCTTTAGGCCACTTGTGGACATTTTAACCATTTTTTAAGCCATTTGCGGACATTTTAACCATTTTTTTAAATAAAGTTAGATGGGTTTAAAATATTTGAAATTAACGGAAAAATAGAGAAAAACATTCAAACCTGAGCATTTTTTCAACATCAAACTCTGCTAGCATCATATTTCCATTTTCTGCCACTTTTGGATATTTTAAACATTTTATTTAATATCGGACACTTTATATTTTTAATTTATTGTACTCTAATAGACGATAACTTGGTGCAATTGAAAGAATAAAGGACAAAAAAGGGCAATCTGTTATTTTCATGGCTATTACCAAAACTCCAACATAAAGATAAAGACGTCAAATTTTAATTATTAGGAATATATATATATATATATATATATATATATATATATATATATATATATATATATATATATATAGACGAGGGTTCAATTGAGAAAAAAAAAGGTTGAGAATAAGGGAATCATTCTCAGCCAATCATTTAATCTAAGCAAAAAAAAAAGACACGGTGGCAAACTTGTAAATATGATAACCACCTTCAATCTCAAATACGTAACTGTAGAGAATTAGATTACAGTTCAAACTCATTCATCGTTCATCATCCAAATTTCTTCTCCAACCTTCAACAATCATCCAGATTTTTTCAATTAAACCATCATCAACGTCATCCAGTATTAATCAGTCATCGATCTTCGTCAATAACATGTTTATCAACACCATTCAATAGTTAACAACAAAAATTCGTTTTTATTTCTTTTAATCCAACCTTCTATTTTGCTTGAATACGCAGATCTTCAACATCTACGATTAATTATAATCCCAGTGTCATTAGATCAACATCATCGATAATCAACAAAAAAATCCACTTCATATCATTCATTCAACATCGATCATCAAATAAAACTTCAAAATTAAGGTTAGAAAAAGATTAAATCGTTGTTTTTTTGAAAAATTTCATATAATTCTATATCAACGCAGTTTAAACGGAAGATTTTTTGTACTCACCACTCTATTCCTACCATGGTTTTGATATATTGAATTTCAATTTTGACATCCTGTAACATTTATACAAAACACATATTATTTCATTTTTTGAATTTCACTTCACTTTCAAAAAAGAAAATTTAACGGTCCACCTACAACACTCTAGCCTTCATGCAAGAATTTGAAAATAGAAAAAATATATAAAACACAAACATGATTCACTAAACATTGCATTAACCAATAAGAACATAATAGTGGTAGGCACTCGCTTGCTTAAAAGACTGAGATGGTTTGTTTTTGTTATTTCATACATTTACTATTTTTAGGTAATATATATATATATATATATATATATATATATATATATATATATATATATATATATATATATAACCCTTTTGAAAACAAAAGGGTATCCGAGTAAATTGGATTCCATAGATTTTAGGACAGAATATTGAAATCCACATTTCAAAGGATTTGTGAATTTCAATTAGATTCAATCTGGTACTTATTTGCAACCAATGCCATAATGGAATGGAATTGGATTTCAATTCCGACCAAACCTCATGTCTATTACAAATAAACGATTATAGAGTTAGAAAAAGCAATTACCATCTAATACAATTGTTAGGAAGTAAAGCCGATAACTAGAAAAACTATATGCACACAAGACACAGTATTTACGTGGTTCAGTTAAGGTGCCTATGTCCATGGGCAGGAGAGGAGTATTCTTTTATTTTATAGCTCTCAAACCGAGGTTACAAGTACAATTACACAGAGATTTGTCTATCACTCTAGAAATTAATATACAAAATGATCTAGAATGCATCCCTATTTATACTTGAGGGGATCAGACCTAAAACCCTAATGGGCCAAGCCCATTAGCCCATAGGCCCATGAAAGGTGTCAACCAATCACAATCCGCCATGCAACATCTTCTGGAACATTCATCCATGTCATACAACTCATGAGCATCAGCAACACACATGATGGAGCACCTTGTGCCATAGTGAAGCAACATCATGTATAAGTGGCGCATCATGAACACTAATGGCCCAACAACCATCATGGTGGCACAACATGGTGTAATCCTTGAGCAATACCAAACTTCAAAGCATCCTTGAACGATCTTGAGCATCATAGCATACTTAGCTCATCAAGGACCAAAATGGTCCAACTCGTGCCATCATGGTGCAACAACAACTCCATGGCGCAACAACATCTCTAGATGGCACAACAAGGAATATGGATTACGCAAGAGGCTTCAAGTGTGGCACAAGAACATCAATATTTGAGCAACAACATCACCTTGGCGTAACAGGCACATGCATGGCGCAACACCAAGCTTCATGGTGCAAGAGTGAACATGATGGCGCAAGAGAGAGTGCCATGACGCAAGAGCATCACTCTTGGCCCATCCTTTTATAATATGGCGCAACAAGGCTCCGTTGTTGCTCCATATCACTCCTAAGTGCTCCAAACCTCTTCCAGTTGCTCCAAACCCCCTTATGTATGATCCGTTCGTTTGGCACTTGATCCGTTCCTTTGTTTCCCCCTTTCCCCTCTTCAGGCGATCCATTCCTTTCTCAGATGATCCGTTCCTTTGTCACATGCTTCATGAACCCCAAGTGCTCCATTGAGTTCCAAGTGCTCCAAATTCTCCATGAACATGATCCAAATGCTTGAGTCACATTTAACAATCTCCACCTTGACTTGGGCATCCTCTAAACTCCACCTCGAACAAGAACTTCCTCTCCCTTCCTCCCATTCGTCCCCGAAGGGACCTTCCTCCTGCGAACATCAACCAAGTCCAAGCAAAGATTGAACTTCTCCATGGGCAACAACTTTGTCAACATATGTGTTGGGTTCACCTTGGTATCAATCTTCAGTATTGAAAACTTTTCTCCTTCCAGAATATCCCGAATGAAATTCATCCGGACATCAATATGCTTTGTCTTCTCGTGATACACAGGGTTCTTTGCAATCCTCAAAGCACCTTGACTGTCACAATATAATACATGCTTCTCCATCTTCAGACCAAGACTCTAAATGAGCCCTTGCAACCATATCTCCTCCTTTATTCCTTCCATCATGGACATGCACTCAGATTTAGTTGTAGACAAAGCAACAGTATCTTGTAATGTTGACTTCCAACTGATGGCACATCCGAATAACATGAATATGTAGCACATCCGTGACCTGTTCTTCAACAAGTCACCACCATAATCCGAGCTAGCATATCCCACCAAGTCACTCTTCGTATTTTCTCCATACACCAAGCAAACATTCATCATTCCCTTCAAGTATCGCAAGATCCACTTTACAGCTTCCCAATGAGTCTACCCTGGATTACTCATAAACCTACTAACCATAATAATTACATGAGCCAAATCAGGTCTGGTACAGACCATAGAATACATGAGACTTCCAACAGTACTTGAGTATGGAATCCTACTCATGTACTTCCTCTCTTCATTAGTAGTGGGTATAGTGCTTGGACCAAGTTTAAAGTGAACCGTTAAAGGAGTTCCAACTGGTTTGGACTGATCACAATTGAAGGACTGCAAAACTTTCTCAATGTACTTTTTTGGAGAAATACATAACCACCCTGATCTTCTGTCCCTTAGTATCTCCATTCCAAGTATCTTCTTTGCTGCTCCCAAATCCTTCATTTCGAACTCATTCTTCAGGGTCGCCTTTAATTCATTTATTCCAGCCATATCCTTGGCTGCGATGAGCATATCATCAGCATATATCAACAAATATATGTAGGAATCTGGTGACAATTCCTTTGAGTAAACACAATTGTGAAATTGGTTCTGAGTGTAGCCATTCGAGATCATAAATGAATCAAATCTCTTGTACCATTGTCTTGGAGTCTGCTTCAAACAATACATGGATTTCTTAAGCAAACATACATGATCCTTCTTTGAATCAAGGAACCCTTCTGGTTGGGACATATAAATCTTTTCTTCTGAATTTCCATGAAGAAATGTTGTTTTCACATCAAGTTGTTCAAGTTGCAGATCAAATGCACTCACCTTGGCCAAAAGAACCCGAATTGTCTTGTGCTTCACGGCCGGTGAGAACACCTCATGATAATCAATTCCTTTTTTTTGAGAGAACCCTTATGCCACCAACCTTGCCTTGAACCTAGCTGGTTCAACTCCTGGTATCCCTTCCTTCTTCTTAAAGATCCAGCTACATCCCACTGGCTTTGTTCCC
Organism: Lactuca virosa; assembly: GCF_052849685.1. NCBI lineage: Eukaryota > Viridiplantae > Streptophyta > Magnoliopsida > Asterales > Asteraceae > Lactuca > Lactuca virosa. The sequence continues at coordinate 132,117,675 of NC_136434.1, read as the reverse complement.
TTTAGTGTTGGAACAAGATCTCATGTTTCATTCTTCTCTAAAGATTGCATTTCTTCATTCATGGCCATCAACCAGTCATTTGTTTCTTTACTCACCACGACCTCTTTATACGATTGAGGCTCCTCAGTGTCAATGTTTTCTCCAGTTGCTAAAGCAAAAGCAATGGAGTCAAGTTCACCTGAGTTTACACATCCCAAATATCTATCAGGTTGACGAACGACCCTCTTCGATCTTCTCTTTGCTATAGATTCAGGCCCATCATCCTTCCTGACATTAGCACCATTGGACGAAGATCCCATGGATTGCTCTTGGGTTTCATCTTGTCCGGGTTGTTCACTGTCTCCTTGCTCTTTGTCACTTATCACAACTCTTTCTGGAGTTTGAGTTGAAAACTCCACCTTTCGGCTAACACCCTGATCTTTGTTCCCTGCTTGACTTGTGTCACCTCCTCCCTGGTTACTTATGGCAGATTCATCAAAGGTCACATCACTACTGATGATGAATTTAAGAGTTCTTCCTTCTTCTGTACACCATAGTCGATAACCTTTTACTCCTACCGTATATCCTAGAAATATGCACTTCATTGCCCTTTGGTCAATTTTACCATCATTCACATGAGTATATGCAGGGCATCCAAATATACGTAAACCAAAATAGTCATAGGGTTTCCCGGACCATACCTCTTGAGGAGTCTTCAAGTCAATAGTAATAGTTGATGATCTATTCACCAGTTAGCAAGTAGTGTTAACTGCTTCTGCCCAGAATTGCTGGGATAATTTAGCAAATATCTGCATGCATCTTGCACGCTGCATGAGTGTTTGGTTCATCTGTTCTGCCACTCTATTTTGTTGTGGTGTGTGTCGTACAGTGTGGTGCCTCACTATACCTTCTACCTTGCAAAAATTATCAAATGGAGCATTGCAGAACTCCAACCCATTGACAGTCCTCAGAGTCTTGACCTATTTTGCAATCCTTTTCTCAACCATGGTCTTCCACTCCTTGAACTTCCCAAACACCTCATCTTTGGTCTTCAGAAAGTACAACCAAACCTTCCTTGAATATTCATCAATGAACGTCACAAAGTATGAGCATCCTCCTTGAGACTTCACTAGTGCAGGACCCCACATATCTGAGTGAACATACTCCATGATTTCCTTGCTTGTGTGTGGTACCGAACTTCACTTTGGGATGCTTTTCCTTGAAGCAAGCTTCACAAAACTTTATCTTTCCAGTAGCCTCTCCACCAAGAAGACCTTGTTTACTTAGAATTGGTATGCTCTTCTCACTTATGTTCCCCAACCTACGATGCCAAAACTCTGTCTTGTCATCACCTTCATTCAAGGATTGGGAGATAGCCACCGTTCCCATAACCGTACGGCCTTCTAGGATATAGATCCCTCCACGATTCATCTTCCCTTTCACTATAACCAGAGAGCCTTTGGTCACTTTGACCCAGTCACCTTCACCAGCCTACCTCATCCCATTCTTAGCCAATGTACGAAGAGAAATTATATTATTATGAAGTTCTGGAACGTACCAGCAATCTAACTTCCTGACCATGCCATCGTGCATCTTGATGTGCACCATGCCACTACCTTTGATACTACTCACCCAATCATCACCCATCTTGATTGTGCCATCCCACTCTTTGAAGGAGTCGAACCAGTCACGATTATACATCATGTGATAGGATGCTCCAGAATCCAAGACCCAAGCATCAACAGAACTTGATGTACATACAGTCAGTATATCACCATCATCTCTTTCATCAGAACTTTCCTGAACCACGAACCATAATAGTAGTGTTATTGCTGCTTGATTCACTCTTGGACTTCCCATTCTTCAACTGTAGACAATTTCGCTTGAAGTGCCCCTTCTCCTTACAGTTCTAACATTTGACATTAGATGAACCTTTAGACTTCGATTTAGAACGTGATCTCCCTCTATTTCCCCCTTTCCTCTCTTTTTTCCTCCCTCTCCCCACATACACACCGGAAATGGAGACCTCCTCTGTAACTGGAACTTTTCTTTTCAGTTCCTTGGACATCAGAGAGTCCTTCACATCATTCACATTGATCGTTTTCCTACCATAGAGCATGGTATCAATGAAATTCTTATATGAGTTAGGAAGAGAACATAAGAGAATGAGCGCCTGATCTTTATCATCAATCTTCATGTCAACACCTTGTAGATCCAAGATGATGCGATTGAAGTTATCCAGATGATCTTTCACTTGGGTACTTTCATACATTCTGAGAGTGTACAACCTTTGCTTCTGATACAACCTATTCGTTAGTGAGTTGTTATGGTACTTGTCACAAAGTTTATCCTAGAGCTCAGAAGCAGTTGTTTCATCCACAAACTCCCTCAATACTTCACCTGTTAAGCTCAAAAGAATGGAACTATGTGCATTCGTCAGAATGTCCACCTTCTTATCAGCCGCCATGTCCTTTGGCAGTTTTGCCTCCCCTTCCAATGTTGCCGCACATCCTTGTTGAACTAGAAGAGTCCTCATCTTCACCTTCCACAAAGTGAAGTCATTTGAACCATTGAACTTCTCCAAATCAAACTTGTGAGTAGACATCTTCAATTACAGGAATATAAACCGCATCTTTGATACCACTTATTAGGAAGTAAGGCGGATAACTAGCAAGACTATAAGCACACAAGACATAGTATTTACGTGCTTCAGTCAAGGTGACCTACGTCCACGGGGAGGAAGGGAGTATTCGTTTATTTCAGAGCTCTCAAACAGAGGTTACAAGTACAATTACCCAGAGATTCGCATATCACTCTAGAATTCAAGATACAAAATGAACTAGCATGCATCCCTATTTATACTTGAGGGATCCAACCTAAAACCCTAATGGGCCAAGCCCATAGGCCCATGAAAGGTGTCAACCAATAACAATATGACATGTAGCATCTTCTGGAACATTCATCCATGTCATACAACCCATGAGCATCAGCAACACACATGATGGAGCACCTTGTGCCATAGTGGAGCAACATGATGCATAAGTGGCGCATCATGAACACTAATGGACCAACAACCATCATGGTGGCACAACATTGTTTAATCCTTGAGCAATACCAACTTCAGAGCATCCTTGAACGATCTTGAGCATCATAGAGGAGTTCAAAGTATACTTGGCTCATCAAGGACCAAAATGGTCCAACTTACGTCATCATGGCGCAACATCAACTCTACGAACCCCAAGTGCTCCATTGAGTTCCATGTGCTCCAAATGCTCCATGAACAAGATCCAAATGCTCAAGTCACATTTAACATTCTCCACATTAACTTGAGCATCCTCTGAACTCCACCTCGAACAAGAACTTCCTCTCCCTTCATGTCATTCGTCCCCGAGGAGACGTACCTCCCGCGAACATTAACCAAGTCCAAGTAAAGCTTGAACTTATCCGTGGGCGACGACTTTGTCAACATATATGTTGGTTTGACCTTGGTATAAAATCTTCAGTACTGAAAACTTTTCTCTTTCCAAAATATCCCGAATGAAATTCAGCCAGACATCAATGTGCTTTGTCTTCTCGTGATACACATGATTCTTTGCAAGACTCAAAGTAGTTTGACTGTCACAATACAAAGCATGCTTCTCCATATTCAGACCAAGACTCTAAAGTGGCCCTTGCAACCATATCTCCTCCTTTATTCCTTTCGTCATGGACATGTACTCGGATTCAGTTGTGGACAAAGCAACGATATCTTGTAACTTTAACTTCCAGCTGATGGCAAATCTGAATAAAGTGAAGATGTATCACGTCCGTGATCTATGCTTTAACAAGTCACCACCACAATCCGAATCAGCATATCCCACCAAGTCACTCTTCGTATTTGCTCCATACACCAAGCAAACATCCAACATTCCCTTCAAGTATCAGAAGATCCACTTTACAGCTTCCCAATAAGTCTTCCCTAGATTATTCATAAACCTGCTTACCACACTAACTGCATGAGCCAAATCAGGTCTAGTACAGACCATAACATACATGAGACTTCTAACAACACTTGAGTATGGAACCCTGATCATGTACTTCCTATCTTCATTAGTAGTGGGTATAATGCTTGGACCAAGTTTAAAGTAAGCTGCCAAAGGAGTTCCAACTGACTTGGACTGATCACAATTGAAGAACTGCAGAACTTTCCCAATGTAGTTTTCTTGAGAAATACATAACGGCCCTGATCTTTTATCACTTAGTATCTCTATTCCAAGTATCTTCTTTGCTGCTCCCAAATCCTTCATTTCGAACTCATTCTTCAGGGTCGCCTTCAATTCATTTATTCAAGTAATGTCCTTCGCTGCGATAAGCATATCATCGACATATAACAACAAATATGTTTAGGAATATGGTGACAATTCCTTTGAGTAAACACAATTGTCAAACTAGTTTCGAGTGTAGGCATTTGAGATCATAAATGAATCAAATCTCTTGTACCATTGTCTTGGAGACTGCTTCAAACCATACGGGGATTTATTCAGCAAACATACATGATCCTACTTAGATTCAAGGAACCCTTCTGGCTGGGACATATAAATCTTTTCTTCTAGATTTCCATGAAGAAATGTAGTTTTCACATCAAGCTGTTCAAGCTCCAGATCAAATGCACTCACCATGGCCAAAAGAACCCGAATTGTCTTGTGCTTCACGAACGGTGAGAACACCTCGTGATAATCAATTCTTTCTTTCTAAGAGAACCCTTTTGCCATTAACCTTGTCTTGAAACTAGCTGGTTCAACTCCTAGTATCCCTTCCTTCTTCTTAAAGATGCACTTGCATCCCACTCGCTTTACTCCCTTTGGTTATGGAACAAGATCCCATGTTTCATTCTTCTCTAAAGATTTCATTTCTTCATTCATGGCCGTCAACCAGTCATTTGCTTCTTTACTCACCAAAACCTTTTTTATACTATTAAGGCTCCTCTGTGTCAATGTCTTCTCCAGTTTCTAAAGCAAAAGCAATGGAGTCAAGTTCACCTGAGTTCACACATCCCACATATCTATCAGGTTGACGAATGACCCTTTTCTATCTTCTCTTTGCTATAGATTCAGGCCCATCATCCATCCCGACATCAGCACCACTGTACGAAGATCCTATGGGTTGCTCTTCGATTTTTTCTTGTCCAGGCTGTTCACTGTCTCCTTGCTCTTTGTCACTTATCACAACTCTGTTACTCATAGTAGATTCATCAAAGGTCACATCTTTGATCTTTATTCCCTGCTTGACTTGTAAAACCTCATCCCTGGTTACTTATAGCAGATTCATCAAAGGTCACATCTCTGCTCATGATGATAAAAATAAGTTTTAAAAATTGAAAAAAAGATTGGTTCCTTGGTTCCATTGTTAATAATGGTTCTCTATTGAACCTTATATATATATATATATATATATATATATATATATATATATATATATATATATATTAGATACATAAATTTCATTATATTATGTTTCTTAATTTATATTGTGATTTTTTTATCATTACAAAAAATAACGTAATAATACTTTTTTATAAATATAACATTACTTAGTTTGATATATAAAACAAATGCAAAATATAATATATTTTAGTATTTTATAATTACTTATTTGGTTAATAATTAAATACAAAATTATTAAATTTTTTATTATCATTGCTTAATAATTAAGTTATAGTTTAATTAAAAGTATTTTTAAATATCCACGAGTTATTATATATATATATATATATATATATATATATATATATATATATATATATATATATAAAAGTTCTATTAATTTACTAGTTGTAAGACTCATGTATTATATGGGTTAATTTAAAAAAAGTTAAATATGAATGTCTAAATATTATAGAACTTTGAATTTATAAGAAAATAAAAAAAATAAGGAATTATTAAAATTAAAATGTTTTTTATTATCTTTTAAATTTAATCAAATAATTTAAATAAATAAACAAAAGAAACTAATGGACTTTAATTTGGGAAGTTTGAAATTAGAAGGTAAGTTCACTAATGAATTTGATATCCATTTATTATTAATATATTGATTGCAATTATTGCATTAAAATATTATGTGAAATTTAATAAAATAAGAAATTCATAAAATGACATGTGGAAAAAAAATAAATTCAAAATAATCATAAAATGACATTTGGCAAAATGAATGATAGTGTGACATGTGAAAAAAAAATCTTCATATATTCGAGTAGATACGTTATATTTTCTTTAAATTTTGTTATAATAAAAGTTTTGTTATAAAAGTAATGAAAAAAAAAATATTGGTATTGAATGTGGGAGAGAAGAAGAATTCATGGTGAATGTTTAGGTTGGGATCCCACATCAGCCTAAAAACGTTATGGGGGAGCCTTTAAGAGTTGTATAAATAGAATGGAATGCTAAGTCGTTGTTGAATCAAACTGTGAGGTGAAAAAGTGGGTCTCTTTGTTTCCGATTGAATAGTTGAACCAATCGGTTCGGTTCTGTTTTCAAAAACAGTGCCTACACAAGACTATAAAATTGTTTTTATGGTTAGTCAAAAAAATTATTATCGCTCAAAAAGTTTTTGGCCTAACACACTATTGATCCAAATAACTTTTTGTGGAAAACGGAGATAAGATGAAGAAGACATGCATCTTTGAAGATGCAACAGAAAATCGGAAAATTGGTACTTTAAGCTTTTTGCATGGATTAATGGATTAAGTTCCGTATGAATTAAGCAAAACATAATTATATAGAATTGTAGGGCTTGTTGATACCTTCACATGGATATAAACTTCACTGCAAACAGAGTTTAAACGAAAAAGTTATGCACGTTTAAACATTGGAAGAAAATGTCCCAAAGCTGGAATCTGTGAGATGTTAAGGTGGTTTCCATGCCGCAGTGACGCTGTGTGACAACCCAGAAAATACGTCATTGACCGCCATTAGGATCCAACGCTAACAACGACACATAATTGAACAACATTGTAATCGTTCGGCATATAAATAAACATATTCAATTTTTGTCCTTAATTACACCGACAATTAGACTAAAAAATTTAGTGCACGAAAAAACATGTCATCTTATGTGACATCCACAATTTCACGGCTAGAAAAGACAAATTTAGTTATGCTTATTTAAAATCAAAGTATCATTCTTAAAAAATAATATAACAGAACTTGTTCCCAAAAACATGATAATGATATTATCAAAATATTTCCGAAGAAATGTATTTTATTTATATAAAAAACATTGGGATGTCATCGTCAATACCATACATAAGCATAAACGGAAATAATGCATGCCTTATAAACATTTGTTATTCTACTGGCCTATAATCCATAAATCTCTCATCAATCATCACACCTGTGCTCTCGTGCCACTACCTGTGATACAAGAAACTGAGTAGGTCATGCTTGGGAGCATGGTGAGCACATATGGTTTTCAACCCACAATGATTATATTCTTTTAATTATATATTTTCATCAAAACATTCAACCCGATTACTCATTCCCATTATCCTCACTTTCTGTCCCTAAAGCATCTAATTTTGGGGACCTATCCTAATGATTATCTTCGGGATAAACAATAATGATTAGGGGATTCCTTAGCACTGTATATCAATAAGGAAACCATGGGGGGGGGGGTGTGGAGTACACCTGTGGTCATCATCTATACTCCGCTAGACGACTGGATCATCTTTAAAGTCAAGGCCTTTCATCATCTATTTCATCTTTCATATCTCATCGTCTATATAATCTTTCATCTACCCATCTTTTACCAATATATTTATAGGTGTGTGTGTGTGTGTGTATATATATATATATATATATATATATATATAGTTTAAATCAAGTAAAACATGTATAAATTATTCATTTAGCATAGATATCAGGAACACAAATAATAGGCGCATATAGCATGTAATTATCTTAAATACTTCATATCTATGTGTAAGATGAAAGTAATTATGCTCTCACTTGTTAAAGCGATGACTCGAAAGTTAGACAACACTTGGCTTTTCCTTTGATATGGCCTAGGTTCAATTATCTCTAAGTCTTAGTTTATTATCTCTTACGACTAATTAATAGCCTAGATTTCTCAACAATCCCAATGTATACTGATCTATAGCTGATAATAGACAACCACGTAGGATCATATCGGAGGTAGGGTCCGTTTGGTATACAAGTATACTGATTGGAAATCCCACTTTAAACACCTAACTAAATCCAGCCTAGACATCATCCCCGTAAGTAGATCAATCAGTAATATGACGTTGGAACCACTAAAAGATCTTATTTATAGATTCATAACGATGACTATGAATCTAAATATAAATTACACTAGAATAGATAAGAGTGTAATTTAACTTACAGATACCCCCTAGACAAAAGTCTAGAACATCTACTGGCAGAGTTCCTATTTGATGACTACTATTTGACGGACACTCAAAGATCGTAGGGCTTCGCCGATACACTAGAAACTAGGGAAAAATGACTAATACCCGAAGAATATCGAGAGAGAAAGGTGTGGAGGGGTGAGGAATTATCAGTAGGTGAGCATTTATTTATAGGGAAATTTTCTCCAAGGCACGTCGTGCATAGGGGTGCGCGACGCGCACTTCGATCCACCCGTTGGCCGACACGTGTCCAATTCTGGCTGGAGCCACGTCGCCCCCTTCTAGAAGGTATGCGCACGACGAATTTTCAGAATTTCAATTCATACGGACTCCGTTTTTGACGTAATTTATATCCACGCGTAGCTATCGACAAGATCTAAAACTTTCTTTTAGACTCCGTCGGCTAGTTTTGACTTTGTTTATTTCACACAGGATTAGGTTGTTACAGTCCGTGTAAAATGCATAACTTTTTCATCCGACGTCTGTTTTCGACTGCCTTTATATTGTTGAACTCCTATCAACGAGATCTTTATTAATGAATTCGGATTTATATGTTACGCTGAATCTTAGAAAACTCATAACTTCCTCTAATGAATTCAGATTTATATGTTCTTTATATGTACGCTCTCGGTTTAATAACTACTATGACTTTCGTTTAGATCACTAAGGCTAAAAAGTTATCTATCTCTGATTCACTTTTTACGATATCCATAGTTGTATCGGGTCGAATTGCGAAACTTCAACGGATCATAATTCCTTCATTATAAGTCTATTTAAGCATTCCTTATATCTACAGAATCCTTGTCACGACTACTTCAACTTTCGACAAGGATATGCATCCTTTTTATTACTCAATTTAGACGTGTATTTTATTCCTATTTTATTATTTCGTTATAAGCACGTATACTACAAATATTTAAGCATAGAATAGCTAATATTCACCAAAATTTTCCCTAATCACACCAAGAAGGTTACAGTTGTTGACCCTAATTATTACATCATCTTTATTAATGCCTAGCGAGAAACGCGGGCGTTATAATTCTCTCCCCCTTAGGATGATTCCGTCATCGGAATCATGCATCAGCAAACAGATGTGGATAGCGATTCTTCATCTGGCTTCCTGTTTTCTAGGTGAGGTTCAGCCCATTCGAATGTTTCCAATGTATTAATACTAATTCGATCATCTTACGTCATAACTTCTTCGTTTTACGATCAACAATCACTTCTGGTTCTTCGATTAACCTCTTGTCTTCATCAATCGTTATCTCCAAAAGTGGAATTATATTGGGGACATCTCCCACAAACGTCCTCAAATAACACACGTGGAAAGTGTTATGAATATCATCCGACTCTTCTGGCAATTCCAGCTTGTAAGCTTGGTTTCCAACTCTCTAAAGAATCTTGAATGGTCCAATAAATCTTGGACTCAGTTTCCCTCTCTTTCCAAATCTGATAAGTCCCTTCCATTGTGAGACTTTAAGTAACACCAAATCTCCAACTTCGAAGGTCATTGGTCGTCGTTTCTTGTCAGCATAGCTCTTTTGACGATCTTGAGCTACTAACATCCTTTCTCTAATCACCTTTAACTTTTCAGCAGTATGATGAACTATCTCCGGTCCCATGAACTACTTTTCTCCAGCTTCTAGCCAACAAGATGGTGTACAACACTTTTGTTCGTACAAGGCTTTATAACGTTCCATCATAATGCTTGAATGGTAACTATTGTTGTAGGAAAACTCTACTAGGGGTAGATGTTCATCCCGGTTACCTTGGAATTCTAGGGTACTTGCTCTCAACATATCTTCCAACATTTGAATTGTCCTTTCACTCTGACCGTCTGTTTGTGGATGGTAGGTTGTACTCAAAAACAACTTCGTACCCATTTCTTCTTGTAGGCTTTTCCAAAACCTGATGTGAAATGACTGTCACGATCCGACACAATCGTTAGGGGAACACCGTGACGTCTTACTACCTCTTTCACATAGATATATGCAAGCTTATCCACATACCATCTCTCATTGGCCGCTATGAAATGTGCACACACCACCTTTTTCCGTATTTTGAGATTTACTCTGATATCATATAATGTAGTGACATACTTTGCTCTATTTAGGTTGTATGACAATGTTTTGAAATAATGTTTTATTTAAATTTAAAATGAAATTTTTGGGTTATATTTTTAGGACGTTACATCATGTCGTGACCATTCTTCGTCCTGGGTTGTTTATTTAAAAAATCCATGGTGATGTCTTCCTATTTACCCTTGGGTACTAGTAAAGGCTCCAAACTCCCATACGGTTTCTGATGTTGCACTTTAACTCTTGTGCGGGTCGACACTCAGCCACATACTTTGCAACATCGAGTTTCATCGTCATACACTAGTAATAAGGTTTTAAATCTTTATACATCTTGGTGATGCCTGACTGAATTGAGTACATGGTCTTGTGAGATTCTTCCATCAGAAGATCTCTCATTCCTCATATCTTAGGAACCCAAATCCTGTTTTGGAATACCTTCAATTCTTTATTGTTTGTACCGTATTCCAACGTTTTTCCTAAACGTTATTCCTTTCGATTATCTCCTTCCAAAGCTTCCTCCTGAGATTTCTTAATACTTTCTATGATTGTTGAGACAACTTCAATCCTTAACGCCCTTGGCTTCTTCCTTTCCAAGTTTATCTTTCTACTCAAAGCACCTGCTACGGCATTAGCTTTACCAGGGTGGCAAAGTTTTTCACAGTCGTAATCCTTGAGTAATTCTAGCTAGCGTCATTGTCTCATATTCAATTCTTTTTTACCGCAGAGATACTGGAGACTCTTATGATCGGTGTAAAGCTTACACTTTGTGCCATAAAGATAATGTCTCCATATATTTAGTGCAAAAACTACCATTGCCAACTCCAGATCATGAGTGAGGTAGTGCTTCTTGTGCTCTTTCAGCTGTCGATATGCATAGGCGATTACTTTATCTCTCTGGGTCAGAACAGAACCTAACCCAACTCCAGATGCATCACTATAAACTGTGAAGTCTTTAACTCCGTCAGGTAAAGAAAGAATCGGTGCTTCACATAATTTCTTCTTTAATTTCTCGAAAGCTTCTTCTTGCTTCTTACTCCATGTATATGTAGCTCCTTTATGAGTTAAAGTTGTCAATGAAGCAGCTATCGAAGAAAAGCCTTGGATAAACCTTCTGTAATATCCAGCTAATCCCAAAAAGCTTAGAATTTTGGTGGGACTTTTTGGTCGTTCCCACTTCATCACAACTTCAATCTTTTTTGGGTCAGCCATTATTCCTTGCTGTTTATCCACGTGACCGAAGAATTGGACTTCCCGAATCCAAAAGTCACATTTGGAGAACTTCGCGTACAGGTTCTCCTTTTTCAGGACTTCTAACACTTCGCACAAGTATTTACCATGCTCCTACCGACTCTTCGAGTATACGAGAATATCATTTATGAACACTATTATGAATTTATTGAGTAATGGTTTACAAACCTTGTTCACCAAATCCATAAATGTTGCTGGAGAATTGGTCAGTCCAAATGATATAACCAAAAACTCATAGTGTCCATATCTCGTTCTTAAAGCAGTCTTTTGTATATCATGTTCTCTCACCTTTAGTTGATGATATCCTGACCTAAGATTGATCTTTGAGAAATAGCTCGCACCCTGAAGCTGTTCAAATAGGTCATCAATCTTTGGAAAAGGGTACTTGTTCTTTATGTTGTCTTGTTCAACTCTCTATAATCTATGTACATCCTCATGCTCCCATCCTTCTTCTTCACGATTAACACCGGAGCTCCTCAGGGTGATGACCTAGGTCTAATGAAATCTTTGTCCACCAACTCCTGAAGTTGTATCATTAGCTCCTTCATTTTTATCGGTGCTAGTTGATTAGGTGCTTTTGCTATAGATGTGGTTCCTGGTAACAAGTCTATCCTAAACTCTACTTGTCTATCAGGGGTAATCCGGGAATATTTTTGGGAAAAACTTCTGGAAAGTCGCACACCAAGGGTAACCTTCGCATCTCCTTCTTCTCCTTCTTTTCATCGATCACGAATGCTAGGTATGATGTACATCCTTTGGACAAACAATTTATGGCTTTCATCAGGGAGATGATTCCATAATTACTCTACTTTTCCCCGTACACGACAAATGGTTCTCTTCCACGTAGTTTAATCACCACAATCTTCTTTCTATACTAGATGTTGGCGTCTTTTGCACTAAGCCAATCCATCCCTAATACTATGTCGAAGTCCTTCAACTCAATGGGCAACAATTCCTCGTGGAATTTATTCCCATTCAAGTCGATGACGATGTTCTTAATGAAATCACTAATAGGTACAAATTTTCCACTAGCAACTTCTACTACTAGAGAACTATATAGTTTATCTACAGGAAATGCTAGTCTTCTACCAAATTTATGCGATATAAAGGAGTAATTAGCTCCATAATCAAACATTATATTGACAGGCAAATAATTTACAAGAAAGGTACCTGAAGCGGCATCTGTTTCCTCCCTTGCTACTTCCAATGTCATTTGGAATGCTCTCGCCTTTGACCTTGGTGTCACATTGGTCTTTGCAGCCTCTTCAGGCAGTACCTTGCTATGTGCCCTTCTTCATTACATTTGTAATAAACGTTCTTATTAGATGTACACTTGTTGGCATAATCCACACATGTAACAGGTCAACTGCTCGCCACACTTCTCATAGTGCTTCTTCTTGCACTTCTCTCACCATTTTGCTTCTCCTCCACATCCAAAATTTTTGGAACCAAAATTTGAAAACATGCACTTCTTGTTGGACCTTGAAGATCCATCAAACTTCCTTTTCTCTCCAACCTCTGTTCTCTCCAGACCCTTCTCTCGAAGTTGGGTCTCCACATTCTTGGCTACTCTGACGGTTGCCATCAAAGTGGTTGCGATCTTTACCGTTGGACCAAAATCCGTTGGTGGTCCATTAGCAAAATTCTCTATCTTATAGAGTTTAGTAGGAACCAAGTAGGGGAATAACTGCATCTTTTCGGTGAATGCGGTGGCATACTCATAAACGCTTATCTTCCCATTCTTCAGGTTCTGAAACTCATTGTTCAGGTCTATCAGATCCACCTCCAAGCAGTAATGCATCTTCAACTGTTCCAAGAATGCTGCCTAAGACATCCTCAGGGCTTCTCTCACCGACATTATATCTGCCAACAACTTCCACCAACTTAAGACCCCAGTCTTTAGTTGTCTAACTTCAAGAACGGTTTTCTGCTTGTTGCTGCAGTTGCAACTCTCAAACACCATCTCCATCTTGGAGATCCAGTCCATAATCTCTACTAGCTTCAGACTTCCAGAAAGACTTTGTGGCTTGGCATCCATGAAGTTTTTATACTTACACTCACGTCCATTATTTCCTTCATTTTCTTCCTCGGGGTTATTCCTTTTAACCACTTGGGGTTCTTCTCGACTAATAGTTCTGCTATAATTTCCCTCCTCAGACTGTTCTATAATCAACTCGAGTTGCTCAACAGGCGCCGTAGGCTCTCTACCGTTCTCATGGATTAGCTGCCTCATTTCCTCTATTTGTTCGGCTAATAGAGCCCTAAGTTTTTCCATAGTGACAGCTTCAGCTACTAGCACTTCTTCGGCTGCACGCTCAATCACTTGTGGCTCAGGCTGCAAGTTTCCATTAGCGTTTCCTAAACCATTGAGTGTTCTCACCATGACTTTCTATACACCAAAGCAGACGTTCAATGTACAGTGATGAGAATTTGAGATAGGGAAGGATCTATTTACGATAGACTTCTAAATCTACTTATTCGTCCGAAATATTACATGCCAATTCCAATGTCGTACTTAAACAGTTAGAATCTTAAACACATAAAGTTTCCAAATTCAGGTAGGTAAAAGACCATAGATTCGATCAAATAATAGTATCCTAAAGCATATAAGGCATCTTATAGCTATAACACAAATCATTTAGCATGTAAAAGCAATTTAGGCATCATTCCTAGAATAAGCTAGTGCTCGTGTCTATTAAGGCATACTTCCTAAATATAGCAGACACTCATCTCACAATCATCGCTTAGAATTCTAAGTTTAAATCTAGAAATCCTACAAATTCATAGTTCGCTTAAACTAATGCTCTGATACCAACTATGACATCCCCGATTACACGGACATAAAATACTGATTTATGTATGCTTATTTAAAATCAAAGTATACTTTTTAAAGAATAATATTGCGGAATTGTTCCCAAAAACATGATAATGATATTATCAACACATTTCCGAAGAAATGTATTTTATTTATATTAAAAATGTTAGGATGTCATCGCCAATACAGTACATAAGGATAAATGGAAATAATACACGCCTTACAAACATACGTTATTCTACTGGCATATAATCCATAAATCTATCATCAATCATCACACTTGTGCTCTCGTGCCACTACCTGTGATACAAGAAACTGAGTGGCCGAGGCTTGGGAGCCTGGTGAGCACATATGGTTTTCAACCCACGATAATTATATTCTTTTAATTATATATTTTCATCAAAACATTCAACCCGATTACCCATTCCCGTTATCCTCACTTTCTATCCATAAAGCATCTAATTCTGGGGACCTATCCTAAGGATTATTTTTGGGATAGATAATAATGCTCAGGGAATTCCTTAGCACTATATGTCATAAAGGCAACCGTGGGGGTGGGGGGATGGAGTACACGTGGTGAACACTTAGTTCAAAAAAACACCTACAGGTTGTGAGCTTGCTAACATTCCACTGAACTGTCTAGAATAGTCCATGGTCGTTATCTATACTCCGCTAGACGATTGGATCATCTTCAAAGTCAAGGCCTCTCATCATCAATTTCATCTTTCCTTTCTCATTGTCTATATCATCTTTCATCTACCCATATTTTACCCAATATATTTATAGGTAGAAAAATACATATACAATTTAAATCAAGTAAAACATGTATAAATTGTTCATCTAGCATAAATATCAGGAACACAGATAATAGGCACATATAGCATGTAATTATCTTAAATACGTCATATCTTGTGTAAGATGAAAGTAACTATCCACTCACTTGTTAACGCAATGACTCGAAAGTTGGACAACGCTTTGCTTCAACACTTGGATTTTCATTTGATATGACCTAGGTTCAATTATCTCTAAGTCTTACTTTATTATCTATTATGCCTATCTAATAACCTACATTTCTTAACAATCCTAATGTCTACGATCTATAGCTGATAAGAGACAACTAGGTATAATCATATCGGAGGTAGGGTCCATTTGGTATACAAGTATACTGTTTGGAAATCCCACTTTAAACACCTCACTAAATCCAGCTTAGACATCATCCTCGTAAGTAGATCAATCAATAATATGATGTTGGAACTACTAACAATTCTTATTTATAGATTCATAACAATGACTATGAATCTAAATATAAATTACACTAAAATAGAATAGAGTGTAATTTAACTTACATAGATCCCCAAGACAAAAGTCTAGAAATTGTACTGGCAGAGTTCCTATTTGATGACTACTACTTGTCGGTCGCTCAAAGATCGTAGTTCTTCGCCAGTACACTAGAAACAAGAGAAAAATGATTGACAGCCAAAGAATATCAAGAGAGAATGGTGTGGAGGGGTGAGAAATGATCAGGAGGAGAGCATGTATTTATAGGGAAAATTTCTCCAATGCACGCCGTGAATAGGGGTGCGTGCCGCGAACTTCTACAACTTTCGTTTAGTCTTTATCGGCTAGTTTTGACTTTGTTTATTTCAACTGGCTTAGACTGTTAAAGTCCGTGTAAAACGCATAACTTTGTCATCCGACATCCGTTTTCGACTTTCTTTATCTTGACGAACTCCTATCAACGAGATCTTCAACTCTCATTTAGATTATTTTGGCTAAAAATTGATCGATCTAAAATTAAATTTATGAGCTGTATACTGCTATGCTGAATCTTAGAAAAATCATAACTTCCTCTAATGAAGTCAGATTTAGACGTTCTTTGTATGTACGCTCTCGGTCTAATGACTACTACAACTTTCGTTTATATCACAAAGGCTAAAAAGTTATCTGTCTCTGATTCACTTCTTACGATATCCGTAGTCGTATCCGGTCGAATGACGAAACTTCAACGGATCGTAACTCCTTCGTTATAAGTCCGATTTAAGTGGTCCTTATATCTCCAGAATCCTTGTCACGAGTACTTTAAATTTCGTCAAGGATATGCATCCTAATTATTAATCTATTTAGACGTGTATTTTGTTCTTATTTTATTATTTCGTTATAAACATGTATACTATAAATATTTACGCATAGAACACATAATATTCACCAAAATTTTCCCTTATCACACCAAATAGGTTGCAATTGTTGACCCTAATTATTACATCATCTTTATTAATACGTAGCAAAAAACGCGGTCGTTACATCTTAACAGCATGTTAACATTTTTAGAACATACACGTTATTGCAAGCGAAAAAATAAAAACTTCGCAAAGATCAACTCAGTATAGAAAAGATATGATTTTTATAGGAATAAAAATCTACCACATGCTAAACTTTACAACGTCAAAAACTACGAAAAAAATGGTTGATTTTTTTCACAAGTCACCAAAAGACGAAACATAGTACTACCCAAAGTAGGATTTAAGAGACAAGAATGCCTAAAACGAAACTTGTATGAGAGAGATATGATTTTTATAAAATTCAAAGGGTTAGAAAATATAGGCTAAAAACGAAATTCAATATTAGCCAAAACGACCAAAAGGAAAATTGTAGTATACGTCGATACCTACATGGATATATAACTGTCGTTGAAAACGGAGTTTGTATGCGAGGGTTATGACTTTTCAAAGTTTATAAAACATCACCGCATGCACCCATGCATAGAGCACGTCGTGCACTCTGACACCACGATTTGTCAGGATAAGGATGATGTATAATATTAGTTAGATAATTATGCTCATAACATTAGGATGATATTATGACCCGGTAGATACTCTGCCCAACCTTTAAAGATAATATTATGCCTAGTTCTTGTATTTACTCACATTGATATAAAATATCATAGCTAGTTGTTACGCTGGCTAGTTGCCAGGAAATGTCGATACTCTAGTCATTATGATAGCCACCATTTGGATAAGCTTAGTACCTAGTGGTTACTCTACCCAAATACTTGGCTATACAAAACATTATAACTTAGTTATATATATATATATATATATATATATATATATATATATATATATATATATATATATATATATAAGATGAATAATATATAATAAGTATCTCGCTTAAATACAACGAAGAATAACAACATGATCGACCATGGGAGGCCCCCACAACAAGTGTTAGATGAGACAAAATTCACCAACAAACTAAACAACCTTTAGCTAATAAGCCCCAGACATATAATCGTTAAATCATAAGTGAGTGGGAAAGATATGTGTAGATCTATATGGAGTTAACACCTCCACCTGCGGTTGTTAGCTACAACCCGACGACAGTCAGAGCATGCATAACTTTCTAAACTACAGACGACATCTGATGAAGCATCGCGATACTGGGTGGAAAACAACACTACTGAGAGCTCGATTATAGGAACTCAACCTAGAATTGTTAAACTTAACTCACTAATATTTAAGGGATGCCTCGAAGGGAGTAGTAGTACACGCAATACAATAAAATAATACTAGGATAGTATTACCCCAGTAACAATAAAGGATTCTAGAAATTTTATCAATAACTAAAGAAAGTAACAATATATATCTTTCTATTCACAAACAAAAATCCAGATTTGAATATTGTTACTAAACTATTTAAATCCACTACCAGAAACATTAAGAAAGCAGTTTGGTACACACAGATCCACTAACATAAGTTGGATAATACAACAAGCGTTGACCTAACAAACTCGGTAAAGTATTTTTCAAGTATAAAAAATATGTGAACTCACCAAGATTATGTTGAGCTTTCAAAAACCACATGTATTCCTAGGTCATCAATGGAGACAGAAGATCTTTCAGCAGAAGCTTATGAAGTAATTGTAGTTTACCGAAGAGTATAGTTACCAAGATAAAACTCTATGTAATAACGTAAAGCCTTTATGTAAGTTATCATTTATGAAATGGAAGGGATATTTATGTTATGAAATATATGCATCTGTGAGCAAACTTCCTAACGTCGTGCCGCCCGACGTTTCCGCCGCCAGGATGGGGTGTGACACGCTGCTAGAACATATATTTAATCTATTAAACGTCATTCTTAAACCAATTTCCTCCCAAATCGATAGAGAGTTGTAACGTCCCATTCTCACAACCAAAATTTAACTTTTTAAACTAGGTAAAAAATTTCCCATAAAAACCAAGTCAAGAAAAACCATAGTTATCAAAATACAATCATCCCAAAATCAGAATATCATAATAATGCAGAATCACAAACTCAACATGTGGAGGCTAGGGTTTGGATGGGGTATGATCTCAGAGGGTGGAGGATGCCAAATGAGGCAAACTTAGGAGTTAGTGCCTTTAAATAGATAACAAACCCAAAGATCTAGGATTTTGCACCAAAATAGCTACCACGTCGTGCCAAGACCCTGCCACGTCGTGGTGCTTCGCGGCTCAGCTTTCCTTAATCAGACGATGCCATGTCGTGGTGCCTCGGCCGCCACGTCGTGGCCCATCCAAGATCCTAAAAAACTTTATTAAAATTTTTTTTTACTCGAGAAAATCATTACTTGGAAAATGGATGTTACAAGAGTTGTCATGAGGCGATTTTGGTGCCAAGATGATATGGAGATGGTGGATTGCTAGGATTATGAACCTCTCTACATTAAGGTAAAGATTTCTCCGTTTTTTTTAATCTTGGAGCCTTATTGGTGAATGTGGTACTTTGGTTAAAATGGTTTAATGGATCGACGTATAGCTTGTATATGATGCTATAGATAGTGGTTAGAAGATTTGAACAAGCTTTGATGGTGATTTCCTTGGTGAAATCAAACCATTAGGGTTTGGAACCCTAACTAGTAATATTAATTATTTATGCATTGAAGATTAGAGTATAATGAATTAGGTATTACGGGGTGCTTAATACATTAGTTGGATTGGATTTTGAATTAGAAAAATGAGAAAGTAGAATTATGATCCATTAAGTAGTCATTTTGACAAAGAGAGTCATTAAGCTCTTAAAAGGCTAAGACAAGCATTAAGAAACTTCATATGTTGTATGAATAGGCCTTGAGCAAAGAAGATGAATCCAGAATGCATCAATGGAAGAATTGAGCCAAGGGTAGGTAGTCTTCACTAACTAACAAGGTGAGTTATAACTCTCACTCTCACTTTAGACAATGTTATATGTTTATATATATATATATATATATATATATATATATATATATATATATATATATATATATATATATGTGTGTGTGTGTGTGTGTGTGTGTATATATATATATATATATATATATAGGGTCCGGTTCCGATGAGAACTCTTTTTTCGGTGAGGACTCGTGAGGACACCTTAAAAAAATTTAAAAATATATATAAAAAAATACAAATCATAAAATTGAGCATAGTACTATATCAAAGAGAATAAAAAATTGAATTTTTTTTTTGGATCATTAAAATTGAATCATGGATCATAAAAAGTGATTCATGGATCATAAAAATGATCCATGCTTCAATTTTAATGATCCAAAAAAAATTTCCAATTTTTTTTCTCTCTGATATAGTACTATGCTCGACTTTTTTATTTGTATTTTTTTTTTAATTTTCTTAAGGTGTCCTCACGAGTCCTCACCGAAAAAAGAGACCTCACCCGATCCTATCTCTCTCTCTCTCTCTCTCTCTCTCTATATATATATATATATATATATATATATATATATATATATATATATATATATATATATATATGTGTGTGTGTGTGTGTGTGTGTATGTATGTATGTATGTATGTTGTATCTTGAGGCACTAAGTGAATGCCCTCAAGTTATTAGATGAAGATAGATTAATAATATACTTTTAAAAGCATGTATCTAAGCATATATATATATATATATATATATATATATATATATATATATATAGAGTATGTATGAGGTATACATTTGGAAACATATATCGGAGCATGTACGTATACCTACAGTAAACAAGGTTAGATGAGAAGGTTATTAGTTAATTGCCTAAGAGATGATAGAATATGATTATATGTATTATAATAATGAGTAAAAGCATGTATATATACTTAGATGATAATTATATTGTGTAGAATATCGTTGTGTATGAAATAAAGATATAAAGTAAGTACTTAATGAGTTAAGTACAATATGAGTAGTATTTGATCTCTTGATGATATAAATAGATAGATTTTCCATGGGAATAGTGCCATGTGATGAGTCACATGAAAAATTAACATAAATGTAGAAAGATCATTCTTTCAGGAATGAGATTATGTTCCCTACGGGGAACAAGATGATGATTCCTTCGGGAATGTAGATAAATGATTCATATAGGAAAAAGATTATGTGTGGTTAGATAGGATTCAGAAAGGTTCCACGAATGGAACCAAATAAGAGAGTTATTGAAAGAACTTAGATGTGATATGTGAGGGATTAAGAGTAATAAAATCCATGAAAGATTCAAGAGAAAAAGAATGTTTAAGGATCCACGATGGATCATAAGAGAGGGGAGTAAGTTCGGATGAGTGTACCCGGTAACGTTAATGGGATGTTGTTTCCCTTAGATGATATATGTGTTTATAATATGATATGGGACCAATGGGTCTAGCTGAGAATAGAATGCTAAGGCATTAGAAGTTGAGAATAGAGGGGTATGTGTGAGAAGAGTACGAAAAGGCATGTTAAGAGTAAGAGGTATGAGAGGAACATGCATATAATACGAAAAGAACATGCATAGTGATAATGTATAATTTGTACATATATTTATGGCGTTTTCTTATTATTTTACACTATGTTTTTATGCTATTTAGTACTAAAAGGTACTCATAATGCTGAAATTTATATTTTACAGGTATAATTGTGACTAGAGTGGAAGCGAAGCAAAAAGGATGAAATGGTACATGGATAGCTAAAAGGAACGAAGAGGTTGAGGAAGCCCATTACACCTAGCGTAATGGGGCGTACGCCTAGCGTACTGGCTGGGTGCTCTGGATCAAAGTCGCGACATTTGTTGCACTACGCCCCACGTAATTTCAGTACGCCCAACGTATTTATGTCGGATAAAAAACTTATAAATAGCGATTTTCGGTCAACGAAAAGGGAGATTACGATTTCTATCATTCCTTGGTCGACAAGAAACCATATTTATGTCGTTTTGAGGGTCTAGAAGGCGGCCTGAAGGCCGTTAATCTATCAGGAGCAAAGATCTAAAGGATTAGAGAGCGGATCCATGCTAGATATCATGTTGTTTGTTATTCTGCTCATGATTAGCATTCCACTGTGATTCCATTATGTGTTTACTTTCTGATTTGGGTGTCAAAACCCTTGAATTTGTGTTTATCTCTAGATTAATCTTTGAGAATTTGGATTAATTGTTATATGGATTGTTTGTTCTTGTTTAATTTATTTTGTCAAGTTTTATTGCAAGATCCATATATGTTAAAGAGTGTTACTTTATTCCCTATTGTTGAATTAATAGAGTCTAGATGACCATTATGGCTGTGTTAATTTAAATCATAGTTGTCCATGATCATTGGTAATTATGACTAGAGTTGGATCAAAACCTAGGGTTAGGAAATAAAGTGATGAACTTTAATGTGTGTGCATGAGTAGATCACCATTCTATGCATGAATTAATTCGTATGATCATTAGGATTAATAAAGATCAATTCTTGCTTAATACGAACCGAACACTGATTTTCGTGATTGTTTGTTTACTTGATCACTAAATTGATAATTTTGTAAAATCAAAGGATTAGTAGTCTAATCATGATGCTAGTCATTTTAGGAATCGGTGAGTAAAGAATAAATGCCCATTACACTAGTAGTTAACCATTATTTTGAGATGAAATCCAGTCTAAACCAAAGTACCTAAAGAGATTTGTCTTCAGTTAATTTATCGATATTTGATGTTAAGTTGTTTATTTGAGTTTTAATTAAATAAAACCCCTTCTTTACAGTTTTTGTGTGTTTAATGTAACCTATAATCAAGAATTCCGAATTAATTCACCATTGTTCCCCTTGTGTTCGACACCCTTGCTTATCAAAACTATACTATACTTGATCAGGTTCACTGCCTGTAAGGTGTGGTTTAGATGCGATAGACTAGGAATTCTAAATAAAAAACTTGTGCATATTAAATATACACATCACAGATTATGATATAAAATAAGTGTGATGAACAAGAAAAGAGATGTAGAAAGAAGAGTATGAGAGAGATAGAGGAAGAAAAGATAGTGTATGTACAGAGTATAAGATGAGCCCGAGAAGAGACTAAGAAAAATTATGAGACGAACTCGAGAAAAGGCTAATAAAGAGTATGAGATAAGAAGAAAAGATTGGAGAACGAGGCTAGAAGACAGAGTATAAGATAGATGAGATGTGGAGACATGAGAAAAGAGTAAAATAGATTAGATTGCAGAGTATGTGGAAAGAAGAGACAATAATGTTAGAGTATGTAAAGAAAGAAAGATAAGGAGGATACAATGATTTACATGAAAACATATATAATATAACTCAACTGACATGTGGTCTGATGTTGTAGATATGTATAACAACCGTGCTTCAGATTGGTTAAGCCTACTTTTATCTGGGACCGAAGATGAAGTTTTGGGGTAAAACCTGTGCCACGACGTGGTGCAAGGATGCCCATGAGATGGCACTGACTAAATGGATCGCGTGTCTTAGTGAGCCACCATGGCATGGCCATAGATGGCCACGGCATGGGAGATGTTCTGGCCCAAGTTCATGATTCTTTTAGGGTTTTCATTGTATTTAAACCCCTCTAAGTCACTTCTAGGGTTCATTACCAGCCTTCAATACCCTTATACCTCAGAGAAATCCTTGTAGTTCCGATTGAATCGAGTAATCAAACAAAATCAGAGTATGAAATGATTTAGAACACAAGATCTAAATATAATTTGTTTGCCACATTATATTGCTTGATCAGTTGAATACAAGTGGAAAAGAGAAATGATTACAATCAGGGAAAAGTTCTTAACATCTATAAGTATCCTTCCCATATTTATAGGGAAAACTGAAAGCACAAAAAGTATAAGGACATTCGACATCTAAGCTTCGTTACAAAAGTAGTCCTTAAAATAAAATACACTACAATATTTGATATTACAAATGACAAAGATAATTTCGACATCTCACAATCTATGAACCCCAACATTCTCCCCCTTCGTGAGAAGTGTCGAATCTATGTCATTAACACTTTCGCTGTTTGATGAATGACCCTTTTGTATCTCAACATACCAGTTAACAATCTTTCGAATCTCTGCCTTCTCTTTATCATTATTCTTCTCACAGCTATTCATTCTAACCAAGAGATTGGTGTAATGAGAATTTGTGTATCTTTCAACATCACACACTTGAAACAGGAATTTAGAGTTATTTCCCTTATTGTTTTTGCCAAGGAAAACAATTCCTAATGGTTTCAAGGTAATCTCCCCATCTTCAAGATTTTTCAAACTAGCCTTGGACATCAGCATAGTTTGTGGAACTTCGACTTCTTTACCAAGTGATTTAGCCAACTTAACATCAGTTAAGGCTAAAGCTCCATAATAACTATCGATAAAAGCTTTTAAGTGACCAAACCCATTCAAGAAATCATCTTTACTTGTCAGTTGGAGTTTCGAAACATCCACACTCTTCATTATCATCGACACAACTAATAAATCATAAAGATTAATCAGGGGAAAGTCTGAAACCGTGAAGTCGAAAGTAACATTATTTGCTCGGACTGCATAGTATCGATAATTCTGTAACATACCCTCGAACAATATGTCTTTGGATATGCCAAGAACCCAAACTATCTTGACTAAAGAGTAAGTTTCCTCCTCCTTCTTTCCTAGTACAGCATGGAAGCGAAGCTTCATGCATTTGTACTCAACCTTATCCTTGTACTTTTCAGCAAGTTCGAACTGTTCTTCCAAGGACATCATCATGTTCACTGGAAATTCCAGTTGACTCATGTTAGAGTTCACAGTATAAAAACTTCCTCTGGGCACCTTATCAAAATCATGCATCTCCCCAGCAACAACTAAAGCCTCAATATGCTCATAATGCTAGACTTTTGTTGGATCACCTTTATCAAGACAAGGAGGATCATTTTCACGTAGTCAAAGAATACTTTGCATATGTCTTTGTTTTTCCATTTCTGCTTCAAGAGCAGGTTTCTTCTCTTGTTTCGACAATTCAACACTTATGCCTTTGCCTTTGCCTTTATCTTCTTCATTTGGATTAGGTTTCCTTGATCTGACTCTCCACCAGTAGTTCCAATAACAATTCCCTTTGTGATAGGCCTTGTTGTTGTTGTTGTTGAAGATGTAACAGTAGAAGCTTTTGGTAAAGATGTTGGAATTTGAGTAGTCAACACTTTTCTAACAACTTTCGCATCACCACGTATGTTTCCATAACCACCTTCGCCTTTGAATCCACTCCCACTGCCAACATTTTTCCTTTCTCCCCCTTGCACCCCTGTGCTCACAGGTGGGGCATTCGTTGGCATGAAATTGGCAAATTTCGCAAGTGGAGCCAATTCAGTATGAATGGTTGACTCTAACATACAAAATTTTCCGTTAAAAAACTCACGAGATAAGATTGAAGCCTTTGAAGAATCATACTTTGACATAAGATCCTTTAACTCTACCAGTAATTTGTCCACATTTCCAAAGCTGGCAACATCAACCTCAACCTTTTTATCAAGCTTCGGAACCAAGGAATTGTGAAGAGTAGAATAATTGTCATCTAAAGCAGCTATCTCCTTCGTCATATCCTCTCTCAATTCTTGAAATTTGAGATTGACATTTTCTCGAATTGTTTTTACATCTTGAATAAAAAGAACATGTCGAGGCTTTTCTGAATCCTTCAAAGCACGAAGGGCACCATTGAAAGAATCAGACTGAGCTTTGACCCTAAGATCATTACACTTGTCCATTATATCAAGCTTATCCATGAGTCGATGCTCTTGAGCATTCAACATGACATCAACCTCAAGACCCGACACTGAATGTTTACCCCCTCCATCAGCTTGCAGTGAAGCAAGGAATTCAACTTCCTGTTTAAAACTTTAAACTGTTTCCTGACATCAACATATGATCAGGAATATTCTCTTCCTCCGAATTAAACTGAATTTCAGCAAATAAACCTTCAAACCTTCCATCATCAGTTTCATCGTCATGAACAAGTTGTGGTTCTTCAGGTGATTGGGAAGGAAACAAAGAAGTAATAGGTTATTGTATGATCGTGTCGAATGTAGGAGAATGAGTAAAGGAAGGAATATGAGATTAATTTGGAACAATAAAGGGTGGTAGCGAAACAGTAGTATCAATGACAGAAGTTTCGAAAGATAAGGATGTAGCGAAAGATGGATTACCTTGGGCTTCGTTATTCAGTACTCCTTCACCCATATTAACATTTACATCCGTATCAGATACGTTTGCATTGATGTTTGAAGTTCGAACCTCCTCATTAAATGACTCGGTATGCGAAACTTCGGGTGGTATGGCAGTTGCCTTCTTAGGAGTAGAATTTGTTGGTTGTTCACCGTGATTGATGGGTGTGTCCTTTAGAAGTTTCCACAATGAAATCAAGATTTCCAGTCTCCTCGAAAGTCGACTTAACAGGAGAATCCCTCACAGGTGAAGAATGGCCCAGTGTTGTATCTGCAAGTGGTGTTTCAGGAACTACTTCTTCGTCATTTGAATCTTCTTGCAATACCAATTTCCTCTGCTTCTTTTGTTTCTTACGTTTCTTCGAAATGTGCTTGGCCATGTCTTCGACACGCCTTTTCTTTGATTGAGGAGAAACAAGTGTTGGAACTTCACGAAAGATAACCCCCTTCCTGTTGACTTGAGGTTTGTAATGAAGGTCAGGTGAATGGCTTAGTTTGTGAGCCATTTTCGAAGAACCATCATTTGATTTATCCAACAACTTCCCAGTCTCTATTGATCGATTAACCGTCTGCAAATATGCAACTAGAATTGGATTCTTTGGGTTAACCTTTCGAAGGATCGCATCAGGGATACGAGCCACAATGGAATAAGTATCACTATCATCCTCCATAGTTTTTGGATAATGATATGTGGCAAACTCAACTAATTCATCACCTTCAAAAACTTGAATCCCTTCTTTATTGTAAACGAACTGTAAGACCAAGATCCAGTATTGAGCACATGAAACCCCATCAAAAACATTCGTATTTTCAATACTTTTGATAAAATCATTCCAAAGTTGAGTCGCATAATCCACATGTAGATCATAGTAAATGCCTGCCACCATATCATACACTTCCAATCTGCCTTTGTCTAACCCCACTATTCTTCCCGTCAAACAACGAAGATAGATTCCAAACAAAAAATTCCATATACAGGGTAAACCTGACTTCTTGAAGTCACTGATCTTGGTTAGAAGTGGTTGATGACCCATCTCATTAAACATATGGATGATTTGAGCATTCGTAACCTTATCGAAAGGTTCAACATTTGGGATATTTAGAATTTGAGCAAAAAGTTTCTTGGATAAACTGAATTTCTTGTCATAGTCTCGCGCTCCACAATAGAAAAGGGTTGGACAACCAAACCCTACTAATCCTTCAATATGTTATGAAGAAGGTTCAATGCGAACCTGGCGTTCATATCCTCCAGACAGAAGCACGTACTGAAAGCACCCTCGACATTGACAATTCAATGCATGCTGGTAATCAGGTCCTCCCCCCCTCCCCCCCCCCCCCCCCCCCCCCCGCCCCCCCAAAAAAAAGTGGGAGTTTGAGTAATTGTGAAATCATGATAGGTCACAGTCCCATCCCTTTACTGACCAACAACAACATACCGTTCATCAAACATGGCTATCAACTCCGTCTTGATCAAACCAAACATCTGGGTGATCATCTAATGTATTGCACTTAAAATCTCTATGGCTATCCACTCACATAGGCTCTAATCGCTCGGACCCGGCCCACGTTGGCCGCTCGTGCCAGCACCTGAACCAACGCCATAACTGGACCCACCACCAATCCTAGTCATCACCATACTACAGGTATAAACGAAAACATGTCAATACGAATTCATAGTACTAACCAAACACGATGGCCACTTAAAGATTTCCTACAAGTTATGTGACTCTTCCTGATCCACGTATGTATCATGTGCTTCCGATAGTACATGCCCATACTACCTTTCACATCTATCCGTACTCATTCCAATAATTGTTCGAAAGTTGTAACTCACCCCAAATGACCATTACCAGGGTTCAAATCACTTGTGTATGTTCCTATACAAGCACACACCACTAACCTTCCTATATTCTACATCTAGGATTCCACCTACCTTCGCTCTCATACCACTAGAAGCCTATGTTAACGTGGTAATGGCCTCATGAATGCAGTCGTACTTAACCAAGGATTAGATAGATGGTCGAATACGTGATTGTACCCTAAACCCACAACCAAACAAGGAATAGGTGTTGGATTAGGTGTCTAAGCCGCTCATAACTATAATTGATATGTACTTGACCCGATAGTAGCATGGTCCTTTTGGGTTGCCTTCACCGGAGCAATTTGATAGGATGGATATTTGAGAAAGAGGTTATTTGTAATTTATTAATATATTATAAGAATAATATATTAATTGAGAAATCATATTATTTAATTAGTATTGATCAAGAATTAATTTGGAATTAATTTAGTGATCAAAAGAGACTGATTAAATTATCGGGGATTGATTAGGTAAATCAGTAATACTTATAGTTTGGGCTAATGATCCATGTTGATTAGGGATGGACTAAATCTATGTGAGAGTCCATGAAGAGTTAGTCCAAAGGGCCTATAAAATGTGAAGAGTCCATGGTGAATTATGGTTTACAAGATTAAACCCTAGGAATTCCACACTATAAAAGTAACCCCTAAGTGTCCTAAAATCGGCCATGACTTCTATGATGAAACCCTAGCCGATTTTTGGTGCCTCCTAGCCTCTCTCTCATTATCCTCCATTTGATTTTGGTGTTTGTGACTTATTAGAGGTATCACACTTGAGGTACTAAGCTCTTGAAAGTCCAAGAACTACAAGCTACAACAAGAGGTATTCATCTAACTAGTTTTATGTTGTATATCTCAAATTGTATGCTAGCTAGGTTTTATGCTTTGGATAAAATGAAATTGCATGTATAACTTGAGAAAATTTAGATCCAAAGCATTTAGGGTTGTATGTGCACCATAGGATGGTTATAGTGCTCAAAACCCATCAGTTGTATCAGAGACTAGGGTGCTTTCTGTTATATTGATGCATTGGTTAATTGTTCAAAGCAAAAGGAAATTGTTTTTTGGAAACTGGCTGATGACCACGACGTGGTGTATCATCTGTTTGCAGATTTTCAAGTTTTTGGCCATTTTTGGATTAGGGTCATTACTACAAACTGTTTTGACTGTTAAATTTCGATTTTCTTATAAGGTAATGATTATCCTCATCCAATTGAATGATGATTGTCAAATTTTAAGATAATTACTTGATTTTTGTAAAAAAACTGATTATTTGTAGAATTTGATTTGAATCATCTTGCTATATAAAATTAGATTAGGTCAATTTTGTGATATTGTTAATTATATGATTAATTTAATTGTTTTCAAATTTGATCTAAAAGGTTTTGAAAAGTTTCAAAGTTTACCCTCAAGTTTTGGAATTTAAAATTTAATTAAAAGTTTTAATTTTGAAACATTAAATTCTAAAACCCTAGTAATTTGAAAAGGTTCAAAAGTACACGTCTTGGTTTTGTAATTTAAAATTTAATTAAATAGCCTTAATTTTGAAATCTTAAACTTAGAACCTTGATATTTTGAATAGTTCAAATTACACCCTTATAGCTTTATTAAATTAATTAAGTGTTTAATTAAAAGAGAGAATTAATAAATCCATATTGATATGGTTTAAGTTTAATTAAATTAATAGTCTATTTTATTAATAGATTAAACCACTTAGTATTTTAAATGTGTAAAATACACCCTTATACTATGTAAAATTAAAAGTATAATATATTATATATGTATAAGTTAACAGTCAGTCTTACCGTTAATAGACCTCATTCACGAAGCTGCTCTATAAGGGGTGTTTAAGGAAGCGGCCTGTAAAATGACTGCCATTGGATATCCACTCTTACCCACCGCACCCTTGACCAGTGGAGGGTCGTTAGTCGAACGGGTTTGATGGGACATTTAAATCCTCATTAAAAGTATAATGAATTATAAAGTAACTAAACCTTTTATAAATTCCCAATCTTAGTTACTTTAGGAAAAATGTGAAATTGATGCTAACCCATGAAATTGCACATTGCACCTTATTGGTCGTTATAGGAGCGTGTGTGGTTAAGCGGCACACTAATATGGGACTAATGAAGGATGGAAATGGGTAGATCGTAGGTATTCATAGATCAATGGAGCGTGTGTGGCTTACCGGCACATTGATTAGGTGATAAATGACTTCGAGAGTACCAAGTTAATTTGCATGGTTATTCACACCTTGTTTGTGATTCTCGGTATCCTAGTCACAAACTTGAAGGGCATAATCGAGATTAAACATGCCATTGAAAAATTCAATGAATCTCAAAAGATCTAGGAGTTTCATTTAAAAACCTAATTCGTTTAAAAATTTCGTTTTCGTGGTGGAATTGGTAAATCGTCATGTACCTACCGACAAATAGTTTACAATTGGATTACGGCATCCCTCTTCCGAATTGTGAATTATTATGTTGGGGCCTAGCCTTAGTATTTCATTTGGGTGTTATATTAAGGATTGAATCAACTAACTTGAATTTCTCCCTTTTAGAGATGTCTAGTTTTGACAACTATGGTCTTCCTCAATCCTTTGGAAAAGGCTTTCCATTCGAAGATGATATTCCACATGACGATCGAGGTGAAAGATCAATCCCTTCTTCGTGCTTTAGTGGAACTTCTCTTCCTCCACATCCTCCAATTATTCTCCCTGGCCCACGTGTTCGTCGACTTGAAAAGTTCAAGATCACTCAAGCCCTATTGGCAAGTATACACAAAGATGGAAAATTTGTATGTGCTCACATCTTGGAGATGAAGTTACATATTGATAGACTAGGAATGTTGGGTGTCATTTCCCAAAGGAAGCTAGCTGTTGACTTGGTTCTTCAGTCACTTCCCGAGTCATATAGTCAGTTTGTTGAAGATTACTATATGACAGATCGCGACATGACCATTATCGATCTTACCTATTTGCTAATTGTTGTTGAATCAGATATGATTTGGCGCACTGGTAAAGCAAATTTGATTGGAACATCTACTTCTCAAGCTGCCATGGACATAGGCAATGACATAGATGGTCCAGAAATAATCCATTCTCCTATGGGAAGGGAATTGGCCATGGTCAAAAGATTTAACCATAAGAGAAAAGCCAGTTCTGAGATAGTTCCATGTGCGAATGCCAAATAGTCCACTTGTTTCTACTGCCATTTGAAGGGACATTGGAAGCGAAGCTGCCCTGACTACCTGAGAGATCTAAGAGATGGTAAAATTAAACTGTATGGTCCTTCTTCAGGTAAGTCCACTATCAAACTCTATTAAGTTCCTATTTATAGATTCTTAATACATGATGTGATAAGATTGCATTTTGATGTTTTTAAAGGATCAAAGAAGAGAAAGGAAGCTTAAAGGAAGAGTAAGCTGAGTCTGGTCGCGAAGAGATGGATTTCGATCGCATGGTTCGATGATCAGATTTCTGAAGCTACTACTTAGGAATTATGATAGATTGCTTAGGAATATTTAGTAACATTCATATGTATTTGCATTGTAAGGACAAGTTTTCCGCATTTTATAAATAAAAGAAAATATTGATTTTGTCTTATTTTATATTTCCTTGCAATGACATTTGTGAAAATTGTTGTATGTATGTTTCTATTAATAGCAATGTTGAAAATGGTTTGATTCTTAGTTATATCGATTGTGGTAGTGTCATGATTTTCTAAGTAAGGAAAGATTCTCATTGTAACGCCCCGACTCTCAGGTGATAATTTTATGGCTTTGATTTTCATAAGTTGCATGGTCTACTCGACGAGTTGGATGCCCAGACTCGTCGAGTAGGAGCGGTTTGGGCCAAGTGTCTAAGTGACCTACTCGCCGAGTCCAAGATAGGACTCGACGAGTAGGAGCTGAGAGATGAAACCCTAATTTTCGGGGTTTTGCACCGTATTTAAAGGATCATAAGCCTCCTTCAGCCCCTTTGAAGCCTCTTGAGAGTCCAACAAACCCTAATCCGTGTGTGTGCTTCATTCTTGGGTGTTTTAAGCTTTGGAAGGTGGATCTTTGTAAGAAGAGCTTGGAGAGCAAGTGGCTAGAAGCAAGGAACGTATGGGGCTCCTATATCTACCTCAGTTAGCATATTTTGGAAGGTATCAAGTCGTTACCTTGACCTCATTTCATTCTAGATCTCATTTGGTTAAGGATTAGGGCTTTTCTAGCATAATAAGAAGCTATTCTTGGGTATGAGCTAAGATCTGAAGTTGTAACTTCAGATCTGAACTCTCTTTGGTCTCTAAGTCCCTAAAGCTCTCAGATTTAGCAAGTATGAACCTCTCCTTAAGTGTGAAACTCCATTTCAAGCTTGGTTTTGACATTATAAGACTTTAGAGCCTTGCATGCGCGTAAAGTTTGCAACTTTACGTGATAAACATGCTTTGGGAAGTTGGATCTGCATTATGGAACCTTAAAATGGCTTAAAAAGCATCTGAATAGATAGTGGACTGAAGGGACTCGGCGAGTTGCATGGTCAACTCGGAGAGTCCGATGAAGATTCCCGTGCATGGACTTCTGCATAGACTAGGCGAGTCAATGGGGTGACTCGGCGAGTCAACTTGGGTCTTCCCGAAGTTTGGACACACTTGAACTCGGCGAGTTGCAGGAAACTCGACGAGTCAGTGGGGGGTTTCCCGACTACTCGAGTTCTGGAAGGACTCGACGAGTCAGTGACTGCACTCGATGAGTCGGGTCAACATGGATTGTTGACCTTGATCGTTGACTTTGACTTTGGCCAAGGGTTGTCTATTTGACTTCTAGGGCATTTTGGGAAGTTGGAAATTTATAAGTATGGATCATTGGTGGTTATAGGTGTTGGAGTTTGGGGCAGTGTTTCGGAAATGCGATTTCGTGGTTCAGTTCGGCATTGCAAGGTGAGTTATCCTCACTATATCAACAGGGTCTAAGGCACCAATGTCGGCCCTTATCGGATCTGTATTCGGGTTTATTGCATGATATGCTTTTATTGATTTACATCCTGGTAGTTAGGATGGTGATATGCTTATGCTTAGTGACCTGGTTAGGTCGGTGTCCTGGTTATAGAATGAGGCTATGTTAGTGACCGGTTAGGTCTGTATCCCGATTATTGGGATGTTGCTATGATTAGTGATCTGTTAAATCATTTTGACTGTTATATGATATGAGCTAGCGTATGATATTTATGTGCACATGTTTGTTTGGTTGGGGGTTGGGTTGAGGCGGTCCTGCTTTGTGTTGTAGGCACACATACCCGGCGAGCGGTTCAGATAGGCTGTAGGACCTGCGAGGCGGTCCAGTCATGCCGAAGGCTCGGGAGCGATCCAGATAGGATGTAGGCCTTGCGAGGCGGTCCAGTCAGGCTGAAGGCTCATATGCATAATGTAGACTCAGAGAGTGGACCAGGTGGACTGAAGGCCCGGTGCGGGCGGACCAGTCACATTATAGACTCGAGATGTATGGCTCTTCTGTTTACTTATATGTTATATGTTATGGTTATATCAGTATGTCGTTGGTATTTTGGGGGTTAACTCACTATGCCTTCGAGCTTAAAGTTTCAGTTTATTGTTTCAGGTTCAGCGGATGACCGCGGGAAGGCGAAGGCGTGACCGTACACTTCCTTGATTGATGATTTTGATTTCTGGGAACTCTGATGTTTAAACTATTTTGAAAACAAATTGTAATAACTGAATGGTTTTAAATGATTTAAAAAGTTTAAATTGGCTCGAATTTTATGGATGTTACAAGCTGGTATCAGAGCCTTGATTTGAGTGAATTGGAGGAACACTCGTGTGAATCCAGTCTCAAATCAAGGAAAGATTTTCAAAATGATTTTTAAATGGTTTTCAAAATAAGTAAAGGAGGATGCAAGTGTACGGTCAGCCGGAGCCAGTAAGTAGACCCCAAAATACCATACAGTTATTTGACTATGTGATATGATAGAAGAACATGCTAGTACTAGGCTAGGGATCTTCAGGAATTGCATGATAGAATTGTCTGATTACATGATGCTTGCTAACCTAGGGTTTTCTTTATATGAGATTGACATCATTAATGTAGTTACTTGTGTTTGTATCGTGGCTATACATAATTAAGAGCTTATAGCCCGAGAATGTTTTATTTGGACTTATGTTCTGTTCTTATTGATTAGGGCTTAAGGTAGGATCAGATATTCAAAAGTCTATAGGGTCCAACGTTATGTATGGTTAGCATACACTAGTGTTGCAGGGTTGGTGGAAGTTTCATGGATAGGTGGGTAGAGAGAGGCTGGGAGGCCAGTTACGAGATATTTAGCATTCCTCTAGGAGTGAGGATTGAGCGCTCGCTATGATTATGTATATTGGTAGGGCGTTGTGATGATACTTGAGACAAATATGGGTAGGTGTAGAAGGTAGTATGGGCCTGTACTACTGAAAGCACAGGACCCATACGCATAGAAAGGAAGTCACAACCCCTATGGTTGGGTTGGGAGTTGGTCCCCTGTCATTATATGGGTTATCATACATCTTTCTGGTGTTTTACCAGAATGGTGGTTACGAGACGTCTTGAGACTGGATCTAGGTTAGGATCGGGAGCGGGCAGCCAGGATAGGCCAGCATTTTCAGGGGATCGTGTTAGTGAGATCATCCGGGAGGAGGTGATCAAGATTGTCTAGGAGCAGTTTCCGGAGATATCGGGTGTATTAAGACCGCCATGGTCGAGTATTTCAACGAGCGCTATGCAGCCATTTCCGAGACGGTTGTCGTGGCAGCTTTAGCAGCTGTAACGACGGGAAGGGGAGGATCTGGTCGAGCTTTCCAGTACTGGGACATATTCTGATGAGTGGAGGGTTGCAGTTACTTGAGATCAGGGAAGTATTCTGTACTCATTATTTTCCACAGGCTGAGCGGGAGTGGCTATCACAGGAGTGTATGGATTCGAGGCTTCGGGAGTTTTGCTCAAGGCCGGAATGTGAGTCGCGGGGACTCTGGAAAGGAGTGATGATTATGTTCGGAAGTGGAATGGTTAATTCATGGTTTGGGCTGTCGTTTTATAGGGCAAGGATTGTGCCTTTTCAGTTTTCGAGCTCGAAGGAGCGAGCAGGCTTGTGACCCCAGGATCAGGTTGTATTTCAGCTCGGGGTCAGTTGGTTGCAGGGATTAGCGACATTATTTCAGCGCCAGTGAGTGCAGGTGGGTCGAAGTGGCATAAGTATTTTATGAGGTCCGGTTTGCCTTGGATATCTTGTATCAGGTAGTAAGGATTGATTGTGCGATCTAGTGCACTCTTGGGATTGTAGACTATGTCTTGGGAGTATTTGTAGCCCGGTTTGGTGCATAGGTTGCTTCAGCTACTGTAGTCAAGGTTGTAGAACTCGCTACTCGGTACCTGCTCGGCCGACTGGGGAGTAGCGAGTACTCGGGAGTACTCGGGGAGTATTCGGATTCGGTAATTCATGTAGAAATATTTTTTGGAAAATTATATATGTCAAAATCATAAGTTAAAATCATAATTTGATTGAAATATATAACCAAAATTAGATACATGTGAATACATAAAACTGAAATACACATAATTGTCTCACTACGTGGATAATTACTGAAAATTTAAGATATATATGTAGTAATAATCACATGTTTGTGTTAAATAATAAATTATTAAGTGCATTATACATATTAATCTTGAAATTCTTGACTTTTTTCTCTTTTTATGACAATTTTGACCCTTTGACCGAGTTTGACCGATTTTGACCGAGTTGGCCGAGTTTGACCGAGTAGGCCCGAGTAAGACCGAGTAGGCCCGAGTTTGACCGAGTTTGTCCGATTTTTGACCGAGTTTGACCGATTTTTGGCCGATTTTGACTAAATCCGAGTTTTTTGGCCGAGTTGACATTACTCGCCTCCGTCGAGGGACGATTCCGAGTGATCGGCCGAGTACTCGGCCGAGTAGGCCGAGTTTTGCAACACTGACTGCAGTTTAGCTGTGGACGATTGAGCTGCTGAGTGAGTCAGGGTGCGAACCTTAAATGAAATGATTTCTAGAGCCCGAGAGCAGGAGACTTGTTTGGAGCATCTTGGGAAGAAGGGTATTATGAGGGAGGTCTGTGGACAGGGTCCCACATGATGGTTATTCAGCATTGTCAGGATTCAGTGGTTTTAGTAAGCGTTATTGATTGGCAGATGAAAGCGCCAAGGGAAGTATCTCGTTGCTGAGGTATTAGTTGGATTATCTATACTTTGGTCTTCAAGATTTGAATGT
This sequence comes from Lactuca virosa, assembly GCF_052849685.1. Lineage (NCBI taxonomy): Eukaryota > Viridiplantae > Streptophyta > Magnoliopsida > Asterales > Asteraceae > Lactuca > Lactuca virosa. The sequence continues at coordinate 132,081,574 of NC_136434.1, read as the reverse complement.
GGGATCATTCAAGCATTAGGGTTTGTCGGTTTCACTGAGATTTAGGAAGTGTTCATCTGGTTCTTAGAAGTGTGTGATCATTTGGGATTGGCTAGTAACGGAGCACTAGTTGGTAAGAATTGGTTGTTATCAGATCGATCATTGGAAAGGGAGAAAGATTGGGAATTCTCCAATTTTCATGTATTGTGAAGACTTAGTCGAATCTAAGTGGGGGAGAATCATCCCGGGATTCGGAAGCGGGAGTGGTTTCGAAACTGAGATAAGTTTCGCATCCTTGTCAGGAAGAAAGGCGGCCCAAGTGGCTGTTTGGTTGAGGGTTGTGTGAGTTGGGAGTTCGGTAAAACTTCCCAACATGTGTATCGCGTCTTCTCGGTGCTTGATAGCAGAATTTGGGGAATCAGTTTGGGTGTTCAGTCGAGTGTGTGATAGACTCTGAGGGTAATCGGATTGATAGATTGAGGGTAAGGTATCAGACTGCGGTTATGTTGGAGCGAAAGTGTTGTAAGACTGCGGGGGTAGCCGTAGCATTCACAAGCGATCAGATAGTATGGAAAGTGTTGTAAGACTGCAGGGGGTAGCCGTAGAATTCACTAGCGGTCAGATGGTGTGGGAAGTGTTGTGAGACAGCGAGATGATTCGTAGCATTCACAGATTCTTTCAGATGATCAGGTCAGGGTGGGCCCGTTCGCAAGATTGTGGGTAGACCATAGCATAATCGGAATCAGGAAAACGGTGGGTCGTTGGAGACCGGACATGATGTAAGACTACAATATTCTGGTAGCGTTCACTTTTCGTATCTGATTCGATGGCGACAGGTTGTTAGGCTGTTATGATCGAATGGATCAGAACGATTGATGGAGCCATGAGTGGCGATATAGTTAGGGCAGTTATTGTTAGTCGAAGTTTCCTTTGGGAGTCGCGTGGGGCGACTGTGAGATTACTATTGGCTCAACAATTGGACAGGACTTCAGTATTCCAGATAAGTTGGGACCGGGGAGGTCTCAGTGGACTTAGGAAGCAACAAGAAGGTAGCCTACTGTTTCGGATAGTTTCTGTGTTTAGGGCGGTATTGACGACTTGGGTTTTCAGGTGTACGAAAGTATATGTATGTGTTTGTAGATCTATGTGCGGGTATTGAGCATGTTGCTATGCTATAGCAATCAGTAGGTCTGTCCCCAAGTATGGAACATGTTGATGGAGTATGCTGATGACAATGTGTGGGTTTTGTTAGTTATATGATCAGGTTCTGAGTATATATGTGTTATGGGGTGAGGTTTCAGTATTGTGACGCTTTTTGGTGTTGTGAAGGACTTTGTTTAGGCCTTCATGGGCAATGGAGGAAGTGAGAATCTCCAGGATGGAGCGTTGGGACAACTGAAGTGACGATAGCAGTGTCGGTAGGTTATCGGGAGCATTCCAGTCATGAGCCGAGGGCCGGAGTGGGCATATCAGACTCGTGCTGTGGGCTCAGAGGCAATCCATACCTATGCTGAGGACCATGTAAGGGTATTACAGTCATAGGTTGTAGGCATAGAGATTGTGTTGATTATGTTTTTTGTAGGAGCACGTTCGGGTTAGATCTTTCTCTTGATCGTCTATGGCGACACATTATATTTGGGTAGGGTTGAGGCGGTCCTGCTCTATGCAGTAGGCCAAGATACCCGGTCTGGGCCGACTGAAAGTCGTAGGCACGAGGCTCAAGAGGAGGGGTAGGGTTGAGGCGGTAGGCCAACAAACCCTGAGAATTTTAACTCGATGGTTGGACTGATTCGACATGTTGGTATCCCAATCTAGGGTATTCCATCCCGAGGATGACCGGACCCTATGATCAAGTGGATTTGGCATATTGGTATTCCAACCCGAAGGGTGATATGGGCTAGATATGAGTGCCATACTGGTTGACCGGTAGTGGTAGGTATGTTGTTGGTGGTAATCGCTTACGAGACTGTATTCTATGGATGTGGTGGGAAACAAGGAGCGACATGGTAGATTATTGTTGGTGTTATGTGGATATATTATCCTGATGGTCTATTAGATGGCATGTTGTGCTTAATCGGGCTGAGGCAATCCTGCTCTATGCAGTAGGCCAATATATCCGGTGCGGGCCGACGGTAAGTCGTAGGCACAAGGGTTCAGTAGAAGAGTAGGACTGGGGAAGGATGTTAGCGGACCAGAGCGGTCCGGATTGATCGAGGGCCTACCAGGGGGGCCCAGTTCGGTCAAACGTTCGGCGAGCGGTCCGGGGAGACTGTAGGCCCCGAGTGGGCGGTCTAGTCATACCAAAGGCTCATTGTAAGTTAGTTTGTTAAGCTATGAAGGCGCTGATATGGGCTTATTTAGTCATAGAAATCATTCATTATCTTATTAATTATTGTTGATTTTATATCATTTTATGGACAAAAGGTACTTAATTAGCTTAATATTTCAATTTCAGCAATAAAAGACATGCTCGGGTGAAAAGGGAAGAGGATTGAGTGATTGGAAGCTTGGAGATTAAAGACTGAAGAAAGAAGGATGTTATTAGACAGCTTGACCCCTCGTCAGTGTTTTGTCCATATCTCATGAACCGTAACTCCGATTGACGAGATTCAAAATGTTCTGAAAACTAGACACAATTTCGGACGACTTTCGTGTTTTGAGAAAATGTTTATTCCAAGAGAACTCGACGAGTTGACCCAAAACTCGACGAGTTGGTCAGAATGTTCCCGATTCGAAGATGCCTTGCCATACACGCTGTATACGCGGATTATCGAAAAAACTCAACGATTTGGTGGTGAAAACTCATCGAGTTGGACCTGTTTTCATAATTTATATATAGAAATGCTTCTCATTCGAACCCTAACACTTCCTAGAGGCTAGCTGCGATTATTGAAGACCAGAAGGGTTCTTTAAGCTTCAGTTTTCGAGATTGCAACATAAGAGACAATTTAGAAGAGAATCAAAGGCAAATAATCATTCTTCTTTTCTTAATCTTTGTTTTGAACAATGTTTGAATCATTAGATTTTGATTTTAGGTTATTACTTGTTGTAGATATGAGCTAAAAGCTTTTTACTTCTGTTTGGATGAGATAATCTTATGAACATGGTTTGATTGAATGGTTGAATTAATATTAATTTGGTTATTTATCTTGTTAAGCTTGTTAAAGATCCTCATGTATTGATGATAAATATTTTCTGTTAATGAGTGAGTTATTAAGTTGTATGAACATCTTCTTGATTACTTGATTCATATAATTTTGAGAATACAAGATTGTACGCCTAGGAATAGTGAACATGAAACTAGGGTTAACTAGAAAATATGTAAATCAATATGTGAGCATGTGTGATGAACAACCACATATGAGTTGATTGAATTGAACAAATTTGATTAGCTATTATTACAAGTCTTACTTGATACGAACTGAACACTAGGAAACTTGTTAGTTTAATCAACTGGCCACTGTTTGAATTAACTTGTCTACTAAAGGGTTGGTAATAGTGAACATGAACCCAGTCATATTAGGAATTGGTAACCATTGACATATTGATCCATTGCACTTGCCACGAAATCAACCATAGGAATAAGTGAATCAAATCTGAACAGAAGTCTCTTTTATCATTGAATCTAGTTGTCCTTTCTTGTTCTTCTTAATTGTTAACTGTATTTTGTTTGAGTGTTAATTGATTGTTTAAGTTTCTAGTCTTGCAAAACTAGAGAAACCCCATTTCATATTGTTTTATTTAGATAATATTAGCATTTATTTTAATTGTTTGCCGTTCCCTGTGTTCGATACCCTACTTACCTGAACTAAACTACTAATCGATAGGTACACTGCCTTTTGTGTGTTTGTTTTTTTTTTTGTTTAAGTTAGTAGGATTAAAACTAGTACGTTTCACACACATCAGGCGCATATCGGATGAGTAGACGGTTGTATCGTTGGGTGATGTTCAGGTCGGAGAGCACTTGAACTATGTAGGGTAACCAGTGGCAGCATCGGAAAGGATCAGAGTAGACGTGGGAGCCGGAGGCGGAAATGCGGGAGCACTATCCAGGGTTGTTCACCGCAACAGACTTCGAGGACGAAGTCTAGTTCAAGTGGGGGAGAATTGTAATGCCCCGACTCTCAGGTGATAATTTTATGGCTTTGATTTTCATAAGTTGCATGGTCTACTCGACGAGTTGGATGCCCAGACTCGTTGAGTATGAGCGGTTTGGGCCACGTGTCTAAGTGACCTACTCGCCGAGTCCAAGATAGGACTCGACGAGTAGGAGCTCAGAGATGAAACCCTAATTTTTGTGGTTTTGCACCCTATTTAAAGGACCATAAGCCTCCTTCAGCCGCCTTGAAGCCTCTTGAGAGTCCGACAAACCCTAATTTGTGTGTGTGCTTCATTCTTGGGTGTTTTAAGCTTTGGAAGGTGGATCTTTGTAAAAAGAGCTTGGAGAGCAAGTGGCTAGAAAGCAAGGAACGTGTGGGGATCCTATATCTACCTCAGTTAGCATCTTTTGGAAGGTATCAAGTCGTTACCTTGACCTCATTTCATTCTAGATCTCATTTGGTTAAAGATTAGGGATTTTCTAGCATAATAAGAAGTTATTCTTGGGTATGAGCTAAGATCTGAAGTTGTAACTTCAGATCTGAACTCTCTTTGGCCTCTAAGTCCATAAATCTCTCAGCTTTAGCAAGTATGAACCTCTCCTTAAGTGTGAAACTCCATTTCAAGCTTGGTTTTGACATTATAAGACTTTACAGCCTTGCATGCATGTAAAGTTTGCAACTTTACGTGATATACATGCCTTGGGAAGCTGGATCTGCATTATGGAACCTTAAAATGGCTTAAAAAGCATATGAATGGATAGTAGACTGAAGGGACTCGGCGAGTTGCATGGTCAACTCGGCGAGTCCGATGAAGATTGTCGTGTATGGACTTCTGCATGGACTCAACGAGTCAGTGGGGTGACTCGTCGAGTCAACTTCGGTCTTCCCGAAGTTTGGAAACGCTTGAACTCGGCAAGTTGCAGGAAACTCGACGATTCAGTGGGGGGTTTCCCGACTACTCGAGTTCTGGAAGGACTCGACGTGTCAATGACTGCACTCGACGAGTCGGGTCAACATGGATTGTTGACCTTGATTGTTGACTTTGACTTTGGCCAAGGGTTGTCTATTTGACTTCTGGGGCATTTTGGGAAGTTAGAAATTTATAAGTATGGATCATTGGTGGTTATAGGTGTTGGAGTTTGGGGCAGTGTTTCAGAAGTGCGATTTCGTGGTTCAGTTCGGCATTGCAAGGTGAGTTATCCTCACTATATCAACAGGGTCTAAGGCACCAATGTCGGCCCTTATTGGATTTGTATCCGGGTTTATTGCATGATATGCTTTTATTGATTTACATCCTCGTATTTAGGATGGTGATATGCTTATGCTTAGTGACCTGGTTAGGTCGGTGTCCTGGTTATATAATGAGGCTATGTTAGTGACCGGTTAGGTTTGTATCCCGGTTATTGGGATGTTGCTATGATTAGTGATCTGTTAGATCAGTTTGACTGTTATATGATATGAGCTAGCGTATGATATTTATGTGCACATGTTTGTTTGGTTGGGGGTTGGGTTGAGGCGGTTCTGCTTTGTGTTGTAGGCCAACAAAGCCGACGAGCGGTCCGGATAGGCTGTAGGCCCTGCGAGGCGGTCCAGTAGGGCTGAAGGCTCATTATGCATACTGTAGACTCAGAGAGTGGACCAGGTGGACTGAAGGCCCGGTGCGGGCGGACCAGTCACATTGTAGACTCGAGATGCATGGCTGTTCTGTTTACTTATGTGTTATATGTTATGGTTATATCGGTATGGCGTTGGTATTTTGGGGGTTAACTCAATAAGCCTTCGAGCTTATAGTTTCAGTTTATTGTTTCAGGTTCAGCGGATGGCCGCGGGAAGGCGAAGGCGTGACCGTACACTTCCTCGATTGACGATTTTGATTTCTGGGAACTCTGATGTTGAAACTATTTTGAAAACAAATTGTAATAACTGAATGGTTTTAAATGATTTAAAAAGTTTAAATTGGCTCGAATTTTATGGATGTTACACTCATCGCCCAAGCTTCAATTGGAAAGAAACTTGGAATCATATGATTTGAATCATGTGATGTATGAAAAAGCTTGTTACTTGGAAAATTGGGAATAATTCCTTGTTTACATATATATGTAAGTTAAGTGAAAGATGAAAGGATCGAGTACGCATTTATGTGAACGGATCAGGTCCACCACAAAGTACGATACAGTTTATTCGTCATGATTTACTGAAAGCTTTGTAAATATGATTATGTTTACAAGATTAAGTATAATTCTGATACATTGAAAAGATTCAAAGTATAGCAGAATCAAATTAGGCAGAAAGATAAAAGTTTCTCCAATCTGAAAGGAAAAGAGAGTACTTTAGTATCGTGCTTTATAATCATCCTAATGATTATGGAACCATATCACGATTGATCCTCTAAGGACACCTTAGTGCATAAGTATGACTAAGAAGAGGAATCGAGAATTGTTGAAATGGTTTAATCAATAAGATGAATCATACTTCGTTCCAAATTCGACTTTTAGAATCGTACTCTAAGTTACTCCAAGTTGTATCTTGAGTGACATATCCTAAGTAGGTTTATAAACACATCATGAAAAGTAGAGTACAAAAGTTTTCTTACTCATGTACATTTAATATTGGAAGTTGTGATGTTTTGGATAAAACAAAGACCAAAACCAATCATATGAAGGGTTGTTCTTGATGAGAACTCGTACTTATTCTTGAATATTAGGTTGTCGATGAATGTTTCTTGACAAGAGAATCTTATATGTCAAGAGATCATTGGGAGTATTAATGATCTTGAATAGTTTCAAGAACTAATCAAGAATAAGCCTATTGTTTGTCACTAGCCCACGACTTGAGGTTTGTAACCTATCGTGTTGACATATTCTTGTTTCTGTGCCCATTCCAGTTAGTTCGACTATGCATGTGAGTTCTATGAGCTCTCATTTGAATGCATAAGGCAAAGTACCTTGATCAATGGAAAGTACATTAATCTGTAGGGGTGAGTTGCACAATAACTTGGAAGCAATGGTAGGACCCTTGTGCTACCAGATGGCAAGAAATTAAGATTGAAAAAGTTCAGTCCATATGAGTTTGGATTTGTCACAAACCTTGTCTTGTGGTTATGGTTATGACAAATTCGCATGGATAGGAACACATACTCTATAAAATCTAAGTGGCAAAAGGTTTCTCTCCTTCATGAAAATGATTGTGAGGAAATGCATTCACTAGTAGTTTTAGAGTTAGCAGATGTGATATTTGCGTTCTCAAATTCGAATATGATTACGGCATCCCTTTTCATAGTTCGAATTGTGAGAAATGACAAATAGTTTGAACATTCGGACTTATTGATTTAAGTTCTAAAAGGTTTAAACACACACTTGTGCTATCTAATGAATCGAAGCACCGCGTATCAGAAATCTAAACTTTGGTATGAAAGTCAATATGTATTGATTTCTAGAGATCGAGCTGATTTTAGATACATGTCAAAGCTAGTGGGAGCATAAGTGTTATGCTAGTAAGGACATAATTATTTTGCTAGTGGGAGCATAATCATTATGATAAGCGTTGCGAGTTAGCAATACTATTTATAGGAAACAAAGTTTTGATTTGCAAAGTTGCAGAGTTTGAAAAGTTGTTTTGCTATAGTAAGGGAGAGGATACTCATACTTCATTTCGAATCTAAAAGATTAGATTGAAATTATTAAAGGGACTTAGTCATGGATATATATGAATGTAATGTTGAAATGTTTCACCATTAGAAATTCTATATAAATAGAAATGTTATAGCAAAAGATTGTCTAGTATCATGTCTTTATGTAAGACATTATGAATCGTATCCCATGTGCTTCGGATATAGGATCGATTACATATGCTATAATATTTGATTGTTCTAATTTCCAAATACCTAGGGTATTAAGAGGGAAAAAGGACTAAAACAAGATATGACTGAAAGTTTTAAGCAACTATCAAGGACAATCTGAAGTTCGTTGAAGATTGGTTGCTTATGGACAGTTGGAAGTATAGTAATGGATGGACCATATTGACATAATCATGAATAGATAGGATTCTATTAAAAATGAATTGTCATATGGCAATACAGAAATGTTTCCATAATGGGAGTTGGATATTAAGAACCTATGTGTAGAAACTTTTATGCAAGAAGGATGTTCAAAGGAATGTACTTTGAATATGAGACTTCGTATCTATGGAATTGTCTTGTAGCAATCTCCAATGGGATGTTTTGTAATTGGCAAAGTCTTTGTGACTTTGGTGCCTCGACATTACAAAAGGATCATTACATGAAAGGTTGGAATTTAACATATTCTAAAGTGGAAAAAATTTTGTATTCTTACACTTGTGTTAAGGATTTGGAATTGTGAAATAAGCATCATTGGAAATGTGTTCAATTAATCTATTTCACAAAGAAAGGACCATAGATAAACATAGTGTGCATGCTTCGAGCATGGGATGACTATTGTTTTAATTCAAGTATTAAGTTGATTGTTCGAAACATTATACAATGAATAAGGTCTAATGAAGTTGGTGATTAAATAAAATTGCTTTTATTTATATTCAAAAGTTTTGAGACCATATTGGATTAGGTTATTCTTGTGTTTCACTTCACATGTTTTACTTCCCGAATAATAAGATTATTCAAACATCCACATTTAATCATACTTTGGAAGTAAGTAATGAGAAAAGACTGTCATGAATCCGTCTGTAGATTGTCTAAAAGCTTAGACATAGCAAATTTTTGCTGCAATGTTCATGAGTACTCCTGAAATAGGAATTTGAGTATTGGATTAAACCCACGCTCATATGAATCACTTCATGGATTGTATCACGAGTGATTGTGAGACAATAATATCTTATATTCTTGAAACGGAGACATATGAGTTGTAGTTTACAAGTCAGTTGCACATTGATGATACGTAAACGCACCAGTAACTTGGTGTTATAAAACGTATTGTTGTGTGTGATTTGATGAGTAAATTGATCAAGCATGTGAGTCGAAGTTTATCCGTTCCTTTTACCCTAAGAGGGATAAAAACGATATATGTGGGCCCCTCGATGATTTAGTGATGACACCTAAGCGCTTGGCCAAGCCTAGACTGATTTGATTTGTTCAATTAGTCAGTCATCATAAATCGGAAATCGGGAAACAGAACTTGGATTGAGAGAATGATTATAATCCATGTCTCATGTCTATAGGATATCTTGTAGAACGGAGGAATATTTGATCCCTTGTCTAAAGGACGCGTTACTGATAAGATCAGAGTTCGACAGCGGCTTTTAAGAGCTACAATTGCTAATCCGATTTTGAAGTTGCATTGGCAGTTATAGTTATTAGACTTATCCAAGTGGGAGACTGTTGGATTAGGTGTCTAAGCCCATAACTATAATTGATATGTACTTGACCCGATAGTAATATGGTCCTTTTGGGTTGCCTTCACCGGAGAAATTTGATAGGATGGATATTTGAGAAAGAGGTTATTTGTGATTTATTAATATATTATAAGAATAATATATTAATTGAGAAATCATATTATTTAATTAGTATTGATCAAGAATTAATTTGGAATTAATTTAGTGATCAAAAGAGACTGATTAAATTATCGGGGACTGATTAGGTAAATCAGTAATACTTATAGTTTGGGCTAATGATCCATGTGTGATTAGGGATGGACTAAATCTATGTGAGAGTCCATGAACAGTTAGTTCAAAGGGCCTATAAAATGTGAAGAGTCCATGGTGAATTAGGGTTTACAAGATTAAACCCTAGGAATTCCACACTATAAAAGTAACCCCTAAGCATCCTAAAATCGGCCATAACTTCTATGATGAAACCCTAGCCGATTTTTGGTGCCTCCTAACCTCTCTCTCATTATCCTCCATTTGCTTTTGGTTTTTGTGACTTATTAGAGGTATCACACTTGAGGTACTAAGCTCTTGAAAGGCCAAGAACTACAAGTTATAACAAGAGGTATTCATCTAACTAGTTTTATGTTGTATATCTCCAATTGTATGCTAGCTAGGTTTTATGCTTTGGATAAAATGAAATTGCATGCATAACTTTATAAAACTTAGATCCAAAGGATTTAGGGTTGTATGTGCACCATAGGATTGTTATAGTGCTCAAAACCCATCAATAGGAAGTAAGGCTAAATCAAGCATTTTAAGGCTATGTCATCCTAATTATGTACATTGTAACGCCCATAGATCCGGGCTAGTCAATTTAGAGACGATAAGCATCAAAAATGACTTTTTGATGGAAGATTATTTAGAAGTATTAATCTTAACCAAGTTTTAGTATATGTCTCAAGCTTTCCGGATATATAAAGAATGCCGAAATCCGAGTTATAACGAAGAAGTTATGACCTGTCGAAGTTTCGCGACAAAACCGGCACGGTGCCGAATGTCGTAAAAAGTGAGTTTTTGATAAACTACTTTTTAGCCTTGGTGATCTAAACGAAAGTCGTAGTACTTGTTAAACCGAGAAGTTCGATAAAAAGAACGCCAAAATCTGACTTCGTATGAGGAAGTTATGATTTTTCGAAGTTTCAGCTTAGCAGTAGACAGCTAAAAACTCGAATTTTAGATCGAGTTATTTTTAGCCGACACGACGTAAACGAGAATAGAAGGTCTCGTAAATAGTAGCACAACGGTAAAAAGACAGACGAAAACGGACGTCGGATGAAGAAGTTTTGAATTTTTAACGGATTTCCTGTCCCGGTCTGTTAAAAATAATAATATAAAAATTAAAATCAAAATTAGCCAACGAAGTCTAAACGAAAGTTGTAGAGCGTAATTTTACCTACGCGTGCATATAAAGAACGTCAAAAACGGAGCTCGTATGCGAAAGTTATGGATTTTAGAAGTATTGGCGCAAAAATCGAGAAATTATTTCAAAATCCGAGAAATTTCGCATAGGCCACGTCACCTTCGCTGTATGAGTGCTACGTGTCCGAAATCAGTGAGTCATGCGAGCCACATGTCCGAAATTGATGAGTCACCTCGCATGAACAGTAGCCACGTGCTCGCTTCTGATTCGATCAAAGGGAGGCCCAATCTGAAGCTCGCAGCTGGTCCGAGCCTCGCACCGCCTTAGCCTCCGAACCTCGCAGAATGTAACACGTGTCTTCTCTTCGCTGCTTTGGGTCCGAACCTCGGGCCTATATATAGAAGGCATGCGAGCCTTCCCGGGTAACTTTGGGATTTTGCCCTTTTTTACCCCTAAACTCATATTTTCACCATTGTCACATCCCCCGATGCCCCGAGATCATTTCCAACGCCCGGAACACATCGAAGCCCGACCCTCGCAGAGCCCGGTTTCTCAATAGAACTCCCGGTTTTATTAGAAACGATCGTTTTAGGAAACGAATTGCTGCCCGATTTTCATTAAATCATGTGAGTGTGTAGTCACTTTCATCTTACACATAGATATGAAGTATTTTATATAAAATACATGATATGTGTGTATATGTTGTTTGTTTATTTGAGATATATGTTGAATGAATGTTTTATACATGTTTAAAATGATTTAAAATGTATAAATATTTTATCTTCAAATATGTTGGGTAAAACATGGGTAGATAAAGAATGAGGGATAAAAGTACAGTATAGATGTACGTTGGTAGCTATGAATTTAGTACAGTATAGATGTACGTTGGTAGCTATGTATTTAGTACGTTGGCAGCTATGAGATGTAGTGCCTGTTGTATAAACCCTGGCGACGATGTGACTTCGTGCCTATTAGATAAACCCAAGCGACTATGAGACGTAGTGCCTATTAGATAAACCCTGGCGACTATGAGACGTAGTGCCTATTGTATAAACCCTGGCGACTATGTGACGTAGTGCCTGTTGTATAAACCTTGGCGACGATGTGACTTCGTGCCTATTTGACATAAATTGTTGAAGGAAAAACAATGTTGTCACCCCGATGTTTGTTTTATTTGACATAAATTGCTGAGGGAAAGCAATGTTGTCACCCCGATGTTTGTTTTATTTGACATAAACTGTTGAGGGAAAGCAATGTTGTCATCCAGGTGTTTGTTTTATTTGACATAAATTGCTGAGGGAAAGCAATGTTGTCACCCCGGTGATCGTCTTATTTGACATAAATTGCCGAGGAAAGCAATGTTGTCACCTTGTTGGTTGTTTTATGTTAGGATGTCTTGTTTGACATAAATTGCTGAGGAAAGCAATGTTGTCATCCCTAGTGAAAATCCTTAGGCTATGTCCCTTGTGATTGTTGTTTTAGGGACGTAAAGTGAGGATAATGGGAATGGGTAATTAGGGTTATTTTGGTTGATGAAATTAATAAATTTATTGTTGACTGAGAACTTAATAAGTTTATTATTTATTGTGGGTTGAAAACCCCATATGCTCACCAGGCTCCCAAGCCTGACCCACTCAGTTTAATTGTATCACAGGTATCGATACGAAGTTGCTTTACACTGAGAGATTAAAAGAGAAGTAGATCACTAGTGTAAATGAATGTAAGTTTTGTTTATGCTTATGTTTTTGTATTGACAATGACATCCCAATGGTTTTAGTGAATAAAATACATTTCTTCGGAAATGATTTGATAACATTTTTATCATGTTTTTCTGGGAACAAATTCCGCAACACTTTTAATCAAATGATTACTCTGAAATTATTTTTAAAGCATAAACGAAATCGGTCTTTTCTGGCCGTGAAATTGGGGATGTCACATACAAACTCTAAAGCATTCACTTAGAAACTAATTAAACTTAACATGACTTCACATAGAACATAACAAGCAAATTCTAAGGCAAAAAGGCGTCTTAAACATTAGACATTTCTATTATGGAATTCTTGAAAAATCCTTAGCCTATATAGTAGCATGTAAGTCTAACATATCACATATCAACAAATATAGCAAGTATGGATATTTTTGGGAAGTACTTTCCTTTTTGAACTCCGACTAACTATACACTTCACATCTTCTTACCTTCTTATATTTTTTTCAAAAAGGTTTGTATAAGTTCTCAGACTCTATTTTTGAGTTTGGAATCACGCAAACGTTCATCCAAATCCCTTAAATCAAGGCTCTATTAACAACTTGTAACGTCCCAAATTTCAAATCATTTTTTTTGTAAATAAGTAAAACATCCAAAACATTTTCATAAAAGATCAAAGTAATAAATTGTTTTAAACATCATCAAACCATAGTGTCAAGAAGTATCAAAATCGAGTCATAGAAAAATAATGGATTGAAATCATCAAAAACATCAGAAGTCTATGAAAACATAATAAACTACGATCCACATACAATACAATCAAGCAGAAGCCTTGCCACAATCAGAGGAACTGCTGGAAAAACATTTAATTCACAACTGTAAGCACAAATCTTAGTAAGTTCCGAAAAATAACACATACTTCAATACACATACAATTCATACAAATACAAGCCCTCGACTCTAGTGACGATCCACCTGATCAAACGTTGAGTAGCATCTCTAGTACATGTCTAGTCATCAATAACGATTAATGGCTCTATTACACGTCTATCATCAATACGAGTATTCTAGGCTCCTAACTCTAGTGTTGATCCACCATCAACTCCTCAAACATACATATCAACATATCATATAATCAAGCAATCAAAATACAATAGACTATGCTATCCTACTTGTACAATCAACATACTACAATACAAGTACATCCTATCATGCAAATATTATATACTATAACACATATTATATTAAGATAACTTACCTTAATTTAAAGCTAAAGGAATAACATCTACCTATACATACTTGTAGAAAAATGGCCTCACGAACCACCTAGATACCAATTACAGGTTAAACCACATTATACATCTCATTCTTGAACGTTTGACCATGTAACACCCAGAATCTAGAAGGTTAATTGTGGAATTATACTAATTTCAAGTTGAACTCGGCGAGTTGGAGGAGCCAACTCGTCGAGTTGAAGATGAAGAATCATGGGATTTAATGGGTCTACTCAACGAGTTGATGAGCCTCAACTCGTCGAGTAGAAGTTGGCTTGACCGCGAATTTTAATGAGGCAACTCGACGAGTTGAGGAGCCTCAACTCGGAAAGTTGTCCACTCAGAAGGAAACCCTAATTTTAGGGTATTGCACCCTATTTAAACACCTTAATTCCCAGGTGTTGGTCTCATTTCCAGCCTCCATAGCCCATAACCCTAATCTCGAAACCCTAGAGCCTCCTTGAGTGTTGTGAGCTCATTGTGGGTGTGTTTTGGTGTGTTTGAAGATCATTGAAGGAAGAAAATCTTGGTGCAAAGTGGTGTTTCGTGCAGGAGCTTTCAGATCTGGATTCTTTGCTCCATTTCCATCACATTTCGGGTATAAAGTCTTAACCTTGCTTAATATTTCATTAGGTCTCCTTATTTTGAGTTTTGTGGTGTTTTGGCCTCTTTTGGGGGATGATGATGGAGTAAAGTCATTTTAGGGGCTGCTCTTCCATATTTGGGTTAGGTTTGGTACCCTTGAGGTTAAAGGTGCAAGCTTTATGAGGATTTTGGTGTCATGCATGCATTAAGTCAATTATTAAGTCCATTCCAAGCTTACGAGCTTCATTTAGACATGCATGAACGTAAAGTTGGCAACTTTACATAGTTTTCCAGCTCAAGGAAGTCAGATCTATGTTTTGGAGTCATGTCCCAATGGATTAAGTGTTTAATGTGTTAAGAGGTGGGTTTCTGGCGAACTCGGCAAGTTTGTTGGATAAAATCGGCGAGTTGGATTGGTTTTCACCGACATTTTGATATTAATAGAGGAACTCGGTGAGTTGGTGGGTCAACTCGGCGAGTTGACTTGGTTTTTCTCGATTTGTGCAGATTAATGGAGAAACTCGACGAGTTGGGTCAACTTGGACCGTTGACTTTGACTTTTGACGTATGTCTTTGACAAAGTTTGTCCCGAGGGGTGTTTGGGATAACCTGATTTGGATTTAAGAAAAATATGGGCTTAGGATAAGACCCATATGGGGTTAGGCCCAATTCAGGAAATTGGGCCATTAGTGGGCCTTTGTGGATCTTTTGGTTTTGGGCCTCAGTTTTGGTGTATGTTGGGTCAGGGGTAAAATGATCATTTTACCCCAAGTATGGATTATGGATTATGGCATGTAACCCAATTGCTAATTAGGTGTGTTGTTGGTATTAATAGCTCGGGAAGCTGGCAGGACTGTAGCTAGGGATTTCTTTCGGGAAGCTTCTACATTCGAGGTGAGTCTTCCTCACTGTGCTTATGGGTCGAAGGCACCAATTCCGACCCTTTTGGATTGTTATGCTGGTTTATCGTATGCTTGTATGTTGTAGTGATATGTTAGATCGGTATCCTGGTATATAGGATGTTGCCATGCTGTGGTGATCTGTTAGATCAATATCCTGGTAGATAGGATGTTGCTATGTTGTTATGATTTGTTAGATCTGTATCCTGGTAGATAGGATGATGTTATGCTTAGTGATATGTAAGATCTGCATGTTTTTCTGTTGATTGGTTATATATTAATTGTTATGTATATGTCGACATGTTTGTGTGGTTGGGTTGAGGCGGTCCTGCTTTGTGCTGAAGGCTAACAGACCCAGGGCGGTCCGGATAGACTGAAGGCCTACTAGGCGGACCAGTCAGGCTGAAGGCCCAGAGAATGGTCCATGCAGGCTGTAGAATCGGTGAGGCGGTCCAAACATGCTGAAGGTTATGTGAGCGGTCCAGACAGGCTGTAGGCCCGGGGAGGCGGTCCAGACACGCTGAAGGCTCGGTATACATGTTGTTATTTGTATATGTTATCTGTTTGGGTGTTGGTACTTTGGGGGAACTCACTAAGCTTCATGCTTACAGTTTTGGTTAATGGTTTCAGGTACTTCAGTGGATCGTGGCAAGGTAAAGGCGTGACCGTACACATCCTCGCATTTTGGACTTATGATTTCTTGGAAACTCTAATAATGTGAATGTTTTGAAAACTATGTTGAAAGAGATTCGGATTTTTAAATAATGTTTTGGGAACAACGGCTTTTGTAAACACTTCTTTAGAAAAAGGGTTGTTTCGAATAGTTTAAATTTTATGAAATTTTATGGATGTTACAAGTTGGTATTAGAGCCTTGGTTTGCGTGAATTGGAGGAACACTCGTGTGAATCCAGTCTCAAACTAAGGAAAAAGATTTTCAATATGATTTTCAAATGGTTTTCAAAATACTCAAGGAGGATGCGATGTGTACGATCGGCCGGAGCCAGTAAGTAGACCCCAAAATACCATACTGTTATTTGATATTGTGATATATTAGAACAGCATGCTAGTGATAGGCTAGGGATCTACAGAAATTGCTTGATAATTTGATGCCTGATAGCATAGGATTCTTATTTATATGAAATTGACATCGTTACTGTAGTTGCTTAGTGTATGCATCATAGTTGTACATAACTAAGATTCTATAGCCTGGGAATGTTTGGTTTGGCCTTATTTCCTGTTCTTGTTTGATGAAGGGCTTAGGGTAGGATCAGATATTTGACTGTCTATAGGATCCAGTGTTATGTATGGCTAGCATACACGAGTGCTGTAGGGTTGGTGGAAGTTTCATGAGCGGGTGGAGTGTATAGCGGGTTGGCGCGAGGAATTATTAGCCACTCTGGGAGAGTGTGAGCAGGACAGGTGTACCCGTGTTGCGGGGAGTTGAAGATCGAGGATTTCGTATCAAGATCTGTCCGATTTTATTGCATTTTAGTGTTAGGCGGCTCTTCTGCATGAATATTGCTTGCTTTGTGCTTTGTGAAACGCATGAGTAATGTGATTTAGCTATTGGGTGAATATGTCAAGTCACATGTGGAAAAAAGGTTGGATAATCTCAGAGTGAGGGATTTGACTCTACTGTGCAGCTCTCGTTTAAGTCCAACCATTATAAGGATGAGTCTGTTACTCGAAGGATTATCTGAGCTTTAGTGCATGTGATTTGTATTCATGGAATAGCTAATTAACATTGTGAGGGGTTCTTCAGCAGCTGATGGCAGAGATGTGTGGGATCCTAGGATAGCCTAGGGAGTATTCTAGTGTAGTTGTTTCGCTGTTGAGCGGGTTTCAGGAATATTTTATGATTAGGTCTTAGAGTTTCCGAGAGGATTCTTGAGGAGAGTATGGATAGGTGTGGAAGGTAGTATTGGGCACGTACTACTGGAAGCACATGATCCATACTCAAATCGAGGAGCATTTCAGAGATTCTAAGGACTGGTCAGGGTAGATAGCATGGTTGGATACCATGGTTCAAGACAGTGGTTCTGTATCTGTTGATCTTTTGGCTTGGGTCGCTGAGGCGAGGATGGGTTTTGTGTATTTCAGGCCCCTGTGTCGATTTTTATGTGGGTTGAATGGTTCAGACCCAAATGAGTATGTTGATTGGAAGTCTCGTGGGTTTTGTTAGAGGTCGTGCCTCGGACCTCGAGACACGAAGAGGAAGTGGTTGATATGATCGGCTCGGAGTTTGCATCTGGAATTTAAGTGGCAGATTGTCGGATTAGATTGTCGTTATCTGTGGCAAGGATCTTGCCCTTCAGATTTCCGAGTTCGAAGGAGTGGACAGGCTGGTGACCTCCCAAGTTTGGTTGGATTCTCAGCTTAAGGTTTTTTGGTCGCGGTGGTTGGCGACAACATGTCAGCGCTGGTGTGCGCAAGTGATCTAATGTGGCATAAGTATCTTAGCGATGTGAGCAAGGGCCGTATCCTTGGGAGATGGGAAGTCAGGTACCATATTGTTGTATGGATTGCATGCAGGGGTGTATGTTAGGATCGCAAATCGGTAGTTGGCTATGCTTTGTAAGTGGTTATTATGGGAAGATCCAAGGTCTTCATCTGTATTTCAGGTTCCTCGTGCGGTTCATTTGATCCGTATCTGGAGGACCATTTTGTAGGTGATATTCATTTCATGGTCAAGTATGGTTGTAACTAGATGGGCTGCTCGGGTTATGTTTTGGTTTCACCACCAGTGGGCGGTGGTTCGAGTTCTAAGTGGGGGGGGGGGAATTGGAATTCTCAGGTCGAACGTCAGTCTTTGAGGGTTCTGACAGTTCGCTGGTTGGTTTGCTGCTTTCATATTTGTTGGGCAGATGTTGGTTGGTGGACCCTTTTCAGAAGCAGGTATGTTTAGCTCCAGGTGGGTTGTGGTTTCTATGGTTTGGGTGTCAAGGTATTCGAGACCATTGGTCGTTGAGTTCGTTATTTAGCAGGAAATCCTCTGAAGGATTTAAGTGGTGCCAGTTAAAGGTCAAGGAATGTGTCAGCTACCATCCTGTTCGGTATATTCTAAGTCTATTCGGTCTTCAGGTGTGCTTACCCTCAATGGTAGAGTGGGAGCTTGGTTCATAGCAGACTCAGGTTTTGGAAGCCTTCAGGATCATCTTGAAGGTTTTCTCAAGCTAGTGGGGTAGTGATGGAATCCGTTCAGTCCAGTATGGGGACTTGTTTTGACTGATCGTGAAGATGTTTTCTGTTTTGATTAAGGTGGCATGTCTATTATATATGGTGTTTCTTTTCTCTTCGGATGAGATTTTGGGTCTCTTAAGTATGTGTATGGGGGTGTTCTGTGTGAGCTGGGCAAGATGGCTTTGGGGCTCTTGGTTCGAGTTATGTGTATGGTTCTCTTAGGTTTCAGCTTCCGATTTGGATCAAGAGTCCGAGCATTATCCTTTCTATGGATCGTGTGTGACATTGTTTTCATAAGGATTACTGGGTTGCAACTATATGGTGCTCAGTGGCGCTGTGAGAGTGTCGTCAACGTCTGTGTGTTATCGGAAGCATTCCAGTCATAGGTTGTGGGCCTAGAGATCATAAAGTTTCACTTCTTCTACTTGTAGTGTTTTCGGGGTTGACGCGTTGATGGGGGTCAGGCGAGTCATAAATCTGTTGGTTGTATAAGGGAAGTAGTAAGCATTGAGGGAAGTATCAGGCAGTTATCATAAAGTTTCGGCAGGTTGTATGCAATAATTCCAGTTGTTCGCAAGCGGTTGTTAGAGTTGTAATTCTCAGATTGGAAATTCCTTATGCAGTCGTAAGTCATAAAGTTCTTGGGGAATGTATCGAGTGGGTGCCCAGGTGGGAGTACACCGGAGTCGGTAAGTGTTGGATGTATCGCAAAATTTCATGGTTGGATCGTAGTTTCTCGTCAAAGCAGTGGTCGGTAATGGCATAGCTTAGAGTCAAGGGTGTTAAGATTTTGGGTTCTTCATATGGTTTGGTTTTGGGATAAGTTTGCGGTCAGTGTGTTTCGAGGATCATCCTTCATGGTTCTGGTAATGCCCCAGTTAGGGAATGGGGGTGGATTCAAATGGATGGTTCTTCCATTGTGAAGGTTGGGCTAGTGAGAAGGATTCCGGATCCTAGCGTCAGTGTTTCGGGCTGTATTAGTGACGTGGGATTACACGTGTGTGTGTGGAGTATCTGGGAGTATGGGAAATGATAAGTCACTCGCAACAGGATTAAATAATCTCAGAGTAATTGGTTTGACCCTATTGCGCAACTCTCGTATGAGTCTAACCGATACAGGGATGAATCTTCTACTCGAAGGATTATCTGAGCCTTCTGTCGAGTATAAGTGTTCTGTCACTATATATGGTCAGTGACTTTATTTCCCTTTGAAGCAGCAATGTGATTAGGGGTTGGAAGTATTTTTTTGGTATGAGACTCTATGAGGTGGGCTTGGTGACAGTTCGATGGGGGAGGTCCGACAGGGAGTCAGACCATTGAGACTTTAGGTTGCGGATATCAGGAGAGGTAAGATTGGTTAGTATTTAAAGGATTGAGGATTTGTTCTTCATCGGGCTTGAAGAACTAGTTTAGGGAGGGTTTCGGTAAATCGGGATAGACCGTTGTATGATCAGAGTTGGATGTGTTATGGTTGGTTTATTATTCGTCGAGAGCTTGGCATGGAGTTGTTTCAGTGTGGGCAGTCTGTTGGGGAGTCAGACCATTATAGATTTTAGGTATCAGAAGGGTAGAAGTGGTTTGCATGGGATGAGGTTTTAATTGTTTTCTTTGGGGTGGAAGTTTTGGTTCGGGTTCTGGTTGCTATGGGAAGACTGTCTTAGGCGTAGAATTTCCGATTATGATCATCAGGTTGGTCATTTGTTATGAGTATTAATAAGGAGCATTTTCGAGGACGAAATCTAATTTAAGTGGGGGAGAGTTGTAACACCCGGAATCTAGAAGGTTAATTGTGGAATTATGCCAATTTCAATTTGAACTCGGCGAGTTGGAGGAGCCAACTCGGCGAGTTGAAGATGAAGAATCATGGGATTTAATGGGTCTACTCGACGAGTTGAGGAGCCTCAACTCGGCGAGTAGAAGTTGGCTTGACCGCGAATTTTAATGAGGCAACTCGACGAGTTGAGTAGCCTCAACTCGGCGAGTTGGCCACTCAGAAGGAAACCCTAATTTTAAGGTATTGCACCCTATTTAAACACCTTAAGTCCCAGGTGTTGGCCTCATTTCCAGCCTCCATAGCCCTTAACCCTAATATCGAAACCATAGAGCCTCCTTGTGTGTTTTGAGCTCATTGTAGGTGTGTTTTGGTGTGTTTGAAGATCATTGAAGGAAGAAAAGCTTGGTGCAAAGTGGTGGTTCGTGTAGGAGCTTTCAGATCTGGGTTTTATGCTCCATTTCCACTACATTTCGGGTATAAAATCCTAACCTTGCTTAATATTTCATTGGATCTCCTTATTTTGGATTTTGTGGTGTTTTGGCCTCTTTTTGGGGATGATGATGGAGTAAAGTCATTTTAGGGGTTGTTCTTCCAGATTTGGGTTGATTTTGGTACCCTTGAGCTTAAAGGTGCAAGCTTTATGAGGATTTTGGTGTCATGCATGCATTAAGTCAATTATTAAGTCCACTCCAAGATTAAGA
Organism: Lactuca virosa; assembly: GCF_052849685.1. Lineage (NCBI taxonomy): Eukaryota > Viridiplantae > Streptophyta > Magnoliopsida > Asterales > Asteraceae > Lactuca > Lactuca virosa. Next base: position 132,060,616 of record NC_136434.1, on the reverse strand, counting down.
GCTTCATTTTAGACATGCATGAACGTAAAGTTGGCAACTTTACGTGGTTTTCCAGCTCAAGGAATTCAAATCAATGTTTTGGAGTCATGTCCCAACGGATTAAGTGCTTAATGTGTTAAGAGGTGGGTTTCTGGCGAACTCGGCAAGTTTGTTGGATAAACTCGACGAGTTGGATCGGTTTTCACTGACATTTTTAGATTGATAGAGGAACTCGGTGAGTTGGTGGGTCAACTCGGCGAGTTGACTTGGTTTTTCTTGATCTGTGCAAATTGATGGAGAAACTCGACGAGTTGAAGGACAACTCGGCGAGTTGGGTCAACTTGGACCGTTGACTTTGACTTTTGACTTATGTCTTTGACAAAGTTTGTCCCGATGGGTGTTTGGGATAACTCGATTTGGATTTAAGAAAAATATGGGCATAGGATAAGACCCATATGGGGTTAGGCCCAATTCGGAAAATTGGGCCATTATTGGGCCTTTGTGAATCTTTTGGTTTTGGGCCTCATTTTTGGTGTATGTTGGGTCAGGGGTAAAATGGTCATTTTACCCCAAGTGTGGATTATGGATTATGGGATGTAACCCAATTGCTAATTTGGTGTGTTGTTGGTATTAATAGCTCGGGAAGCTGTCAGGGCTGCAGCTAGGGATTTCTTTAGGGGAGCTTTTACATTCGAGGTGAGTCTTCCTCACTGTGCTTATGGGTCGAAGGCACCAACACCAACCCTTTTGGATTGTTATCCTGGTTTATCGTGTAACAACCCAATTTTTATATGATTTTTAAACTTTTATTTTTCATAACATCAACCACAGTAAATATAAATATTTCAATACATATCCATGTTATTTTGAAAATTTAAAATATAAAGGACCAAATGTGAAAACACTAGAGAATGCATGCCTCGTCATTAAGCCTGGCCCTTGCCCTTATCGATAGAAGTACCTGAAACATACGAATAAACTGTAAGCACAAGCTTAGTGAGTTTCACAATTACACAAAACATATAATCACATAATGTCATGCTCATACATATACATACACATTGCCATGGACTCCCTCCATGGTGTTCAATGGAATGCCATGGGCTACCTCCATGGTCTTATATCCTTACGCCATGGGCTCCCCCATGGTCTTGACAAGTGCCATGGGCTCTCCCCATGGTCTTCACATAAACCCGTGCATAAATCAAATAACATATCATTTCTCATTCAATACAACATATCATATCAATTAATGGGCCAACGTTGGTGCCTTCGACCCATGAGTGTGGTAAGAAGAGTCACCTCAAATACTGCTAGTAGCTGAATAGTCCCTAGCTTCGAGTATCTACTCTACTCAATCCCTAAACATAAAAGACTCCTTAGATTCAACACAATACTTCAAACTCTAAGAGTCAACATTAGTCAAAGTCAAAGTCAAAGTCAACATTCCGATTTGACTCAACTCGTCGAGTTCCCTTGTTGACTGGCTGGATCACGAAAAGTCCCACCAACTCGTCGAGTTCACTCATGAACTCGTCGAGTTGCCCAGAAAACCCACTTCTTAATGCATTAAGTCGTTTCCTTTTAATCCAAAGATTCCAAACCTCAGATCCCTTTCAAAATGATGTCTAGAAGGGTAAAGTTTCCAACTTTACCCTCAAGGACCATCCATAAAGCTTCAAACTCAAACCCTAGGCCCTTTTAAGAGGGTCTTGACCCATTAAGCCCTTAAACTCTCACTTCAATGTTCCAAAACACAGATCTGATGTCCTACGGTAGGCAAAACACGTAAAGTTTCCAACTTTATGTCCATGCATGCTAGAAATACCCTTTAAGGCTCATTTATGACTTCATAATGGACATATTACATGAATGGGACATAAGGACCAATAAAGTTTGCAACTTTAAGCTTCAACAAGTCAGATCTAGCTTGACAACCCCTGGAACCCACATATTTTTGACAACTCAACCAAAACCCCCAAAATCATGCTTAAACTTCAAATAAGGAGATTCAGATGAATACATGACAAGGTGACGACTTTATACCTAAAAAATGTTGCCTTTGAAGAAGAGTCTCTAGATCTAAAGCCCCTCCTTCAATCTAGATGCTTCCCACCTTCAAGCTCCTTTCAAGAATCACCAAAAACCACTCTTTTAAGCTTACCACACTCAAGATGCAAGATAGAAAACGAATCTAGGGTTTCTCTGGACAGGGAGGCTGGTAGGGAGGCCAACCAAGAGAGTTTAAGTCCTTTATATAGGGGGTGCAACACCCTAAAATTAGGGTTTCATCTTTGGCCGTCAACTTGTCGAGTTGGGGCTCCCTAACTCGTCGAGTTGGACCCTTTAAACTCCGCGGCCAAAAAGATTCCTACACGACAAGTTGGAGCTCCCCAACTCGTCGAGTTCCAACCCAAATCCTTAAAAAATGTTGAGAAATGAATAATACCTGGACCAAGCGTTACAAATCTCCCCCACTTGAACTAGACTTCGTCCTCGAAGTCTGTTGATGCAAAAAGGTCCGGATAATGCTTCCTCACCTCGTCCTACGGCTCCCAGGTCCATTCGGAGCCTTTTCGGTGCTGCCATTGCACCTTTACTAACTTCACTTCCTTGTTCCGGAGGGCTTTCGTTTCTCTGTCCAGAATCACAATGGGCTTTTCCACATAATTCAAGCTCTCATTAATTTGAATATCATCAAGCGATACAACCATCGACTCATCAACCACACACTTCTGCAACTGCGAAACGTATCCTGGTAGATAGGATGTTGCAATGATGTTATGATTTGTTAGATTTGTATCCTGGTAGATAGGATGATGCTATGCTTAGTGATCTGTAAGATCTTCCTGTTTGTCAGTTGATTGGTAATATGTTAATTGTTATGTATATTTCGACATGTGTGTGTGTGGTTGGGTTGAGGCGTTCCTGCTTTGTGGTGAAGGCCAATAGACCCAGGGCGGTCCGGATAGACCGAAGGCCTGCGAGGCGGACCAGTCAGGCCGAAGGTCCGGAGAACGGTGCAGACAGGTTGTAGGCCCGGTGAGGCGGTCCAGACATGCTGAAGGCTCTATGAGCGGTCCAGACAGGCTGTAGGCCCGAGGAGGCGGTCCAGACATGCTGAAGGCTCTGTATACATGCTGTTATTTGTATATGTTATCTGTTTGGGTGTTGGTACTTTGGGGGAACTCACTAAGCTTCGTGCTTACAATTTTGGTTTATGGGTTCAGGTACTTTAGTGGATCGTGGCAAGGTGAAGGTGTGACCGTACACATCTTCGCGTTTTGGACTTATGATTTATGGGAAACTCTGATAATGTGAATGTTTTGAAAACTATGTTGAAAGAGATTCTGATTTTTAAATAATGTTTTGGGAACAACGGTTTTTGTAAACACTTCTATAGAAAAGGGTTGTTTCGAAAAGTTTAAATTTTATGAAATTTTATGGATGTTACAGACCAAATGTCAAACATGTCAAAAAGTCAACGGAGCACACCGTGACTAAGACCATTCGCATCAACCGTTATACAACAAAATAACCGTGAAATCCCAATAAGCGCATTGTAACACCCAAAAGGCGTGCCACACTCTATGGCTTAACAACCTCCTTTTATTAATCACTTAACCCTTTAAGTTAGAAGCACAAAACTTTAAATTTGGATCTCCTTAGCGACTTAATGGACAAAGTTTCCAACTTTATCCATTCTCAAGGCTCAAACTCCTCTAAACTCTAACCCTAAATTTAAAATGACCATTGTTCAAGCATTACACAATGAAAATGCATGAAGAACAATCTTTCCCTACATCAAAATGTCTTGAAGACAAAACAAATACAACCATAATGTTCTGGAGTTCTTCAAACTCCAAGTACACCATAGGAGTGGGCTAAAAAAGACTAAAAATGCACTCAAAAGTCTAGATCTAATGAACAAAACATCAATGTAACAACTTTTTACTTACTATGGTCCAAAATTATGATGAAGGACCTAGGTCTAAGTTGGAACAATCTTCCTTGAACCAAGGGGAATCTTTCTTTACCTTCAAGCTTCACATAAATGAAAAAAAGAGCTCAATAACACAAGAGAGATGGGCAAGGGTTGCAAAGGAAATGTTCTCCGGAAATGAGGGTGAGAGAATGACGAAACTCTAGGATTAATGCCCTTAAATAGGGCCCGTATCCTGAGGCTCATCAGCATGGGCACGCCGTACATCATTTAAGGCGCTCCACGGTTGACACGTGACAAGCGCGCCACGCCCTGTTAGTGACACGCCTCACCCCGACACAAAACTCCACGATTTAAAACACTTAAACAAATAAATTACATACTGAAAAATCGGATGTTACAATAACACTATATATGCTGTTATACTATTCACAAATACTAAATTTGATGTAATGTTTATTTTTAGATTATAGCAACTTTACACAATATAGTGAGAAATTTAGGTTATAATATTAGATTGGGATGCCTAAAGTTATTCTCAATTTAACATTAAAACTTACTTTTTACATAAAATATAATGTAATATTGATCTAACCACACATTAGACATTACACTAAATTTAGTGTTAAGGAATTGTATAACACAAGGAAATTGTTATATTAATTATCCACACCAAATATAATACCAAATATAGAGTTCACAACTATAAATTTACTTTTCGACTTTAAACTTACTATATTACTTTATTACTTGTATAAAAATAAATTATATTTAATATTTTACTCGTGTTACTATATATACAACAATTGTGGACACTTAAAAAGGCACATTGCATCGTGGACTATTTCTTAATTAGAAATCCTTGTTGAAGCTTAATGCATTTTCGGACTCGGATTAGGGTGACGTTACAACCATACGTCGATCGACCACTGCGTATATCTTGTACCTTCAATTGCCAAATTGATATTAAGCTCAGTTATTCCTTTCACCACATCCATAAAGGATCTGCTGCTTATGTTTAATTGTTTCATTTTTCTCGTTTTTTTGTTTTTTTTTTTTTTGGATGTGTAATCTCTAGTGATATTTTATTAAGAGGCATACTCATGCTAGGGTTTACTTCCCATCCAGTTTTCTTACAAAAATCATAAATGTTCGTTATCACGATGAATATGACAAATCAAAATATCTTCTTGTTATCATTCAAGTTTTTTTGCAATATAAAAATCGACCAAATCCCTATAAGATTGAAAGTTTTTCATAGTGCCACTTCATTTTGGTCGTAAGGAAAATTTTATAAGAAGAAAGTGGCCCCAATATTTTAAGTAAGTAATCATCTTTGGTAGATCTTTTCCGTAAAACCTACTACCATTGTTCGAAGTTTAGAAACCAGATGACTATTCATATAATTTTTTTTAACAGGGACTGAAATTATGAATATGGATAATTTATATAAATTTATCTATAAATATACCTAAAAAATATTCATACTATAATGTGTTAGGAAAGTGTTTATGTTAGCATTATTTTTATACTATTTTTATTAACTTGGTATTAAAAATAGTGAGAATGATTAGAGATGTCCAACACACAACATAACAAAAGAATATACACACTGATATGTGTTTGGAGCTTTGTACACGATCTTATGAAACGACATTCATCTTAACAAATACACAACATAGAAGAGATTTTTGGTTTTGATAAATAAAAAAAAGATTATTAAAACTTCATTACAAAACAATAATTTTTTTTTTACATCAAATGAAATTAAAGAATTAACGAAATTAATATTATTGAAAAAGAAATACAACCGTCCAATTTTTAAGAATCCAATAAAAAGCGGAGAGAAGTTCGGGTCGGGCCGTCCCTTCTTGGGACCACACTCGTGTCAGAAAAGGAAGCTTGTTCCCTGAACCTTATGTTGTCTACTTCTTATTGGGACACGTACCCCTAATACCAAACTGCTTTCCACGTGGCACCCTATCGAATCACCACCAAAAAGATTTTATTTCCAAATCAACGGTCACGATTCCATCTTGATGTCAGATTTCTACGTCATACCAACTCTAGTCTTGCCCGGGTCGGTGACGGGCAGCTGCCCGTCCCCACCACTCCTCCAGCAGGTATTATTGGTAATGGCCTCTTCCTCTTCTTCACAAAAACTTCATTGTCAACAATAAGTTCCTTTGAAAGATTTCTTGTACTTCTTTGTTTAAGTTTTTATTTAGATTCAAAACAACAGATAGTATTTGGGAATTGTTAAAGTCTTTTGGAGTTTTCGAGAAGAAATTTGTCGTCAGTTTCTTTAATCTTCCTTTTCGATTTTGATATGGCTGGTATGTGTTGTGGAGTTGTTGGTGAAGCGGACACTCCATCAACGGTTGAGCCTAGTGGTGGTCGTCAAGCGAGACGTCGCCGGATGGAAATTCATCAGCTTAAATTCCTTGCCACCGCCGCCTCCGACGTAGCTGCGCCGCCCCCGGAGTGCTGTAGAAAGCGAAGGAAGGTGGAAAATCTGGAAACGATTGAAAAGAGTGTTGTGGTGGAGGATTTAAGTCTTCCGGTAGAGTGCGAGAAGGTAGTTCAGCCGTGTGATATGATGCGGAAGGAAGACTGTTGTCTTGAAAGTTCGTCGGAGACGGAGATCGTGTTGAATTCATGCAAGTCGACGTTGGAGACTGTTGTTGAGACTGTTCAGGATGAGGATGAATCTAGGTTTGGCGTTACCACGGTTTGTGGAAGGAGGAGAGATATGGAAGACGCCGTTGCTGTAAAACCGTCGTTCTGTGGTGATGATCTGCACTTCTATGGCGTTTACGACGGCCATGGCTGCTCACATGTAAAATACTTCAATCCAAAATTCTTCAATCATATAAATACGGTGCTACGAACGTACATCTCTTGAGAATACTGATATTATTTGTTAATTTCTGCAGGTGGCGATGAAGTGCAAAGATCGAATGCACGAGATAGTAAAGAACGAGGTCGAAAATGGCGGAGAATCAATAGAATGGAAAGAGGCCATGGCGACGAGCTTCACCCGAATGGATAAAGAAGTGACAGAGTGGAGCGAAGGTGCTTCGATTTCGAATTGTCGATGCGAACTTCAAACTCCCCAATGCGACGCCGTTGGATCAACCGCTGTCGTTGCGCTGGTGACTCCGGACAAGATCGTCGTCTCAAACTGCGGTGACTCGCGCGCCGTGCTTTGCCGGAACGGCGTTGCTATTCCTCTCTCCTCCGATCACAAGGTATTAATTAAATCCTTTTGATTCTGGTTATTTATCCGATCTGGATCTGTCTTAATGCGTCGTGAAACTTACAATTTCGTTTAATATGAATGTAGCCTGATCGACCAGATGAACTATCCAGAATCGAAGAGGCCGGCGGCCGTGTGATATACTGGGACGGCGCTCGAGTTCTCGGAGTACTAGCCATGTCGAGAGCAATCGGTAAATTTTCCAACCGGAATAATTTCTTGTTTAAACCTTCAGATTCACAAATTAACCAATGGTCACAGATTGTAACTGTTTCGTGTTCGTTTAAATTTCAGGCGACAATTACTTGAAGCCGTACGTGATACCGGAACCGGAGGTAACCGTAACGGAACGTACATCAAACGACGAGTGTCTAATTTTAGCCAGCGACGGGCTGTGGGACGTGGTGTCGAACGACGTCGCATGTAACGTTGCACGTATGTGTCTATCCTCGCAAACGCCGGCATCGCCTCTGCGGTCACCGGGAAACGAAGTCAACGTTGCCGGCGGCGAAAGTTCCGATAAAGCCTGTTCTGACGCGTCAATCCTTTTAACAAAGCTAGCTTTGGCTCGACGGAGCTCAGATAACGTGAGCGTCGTTGTGGTTGATCTGAGAAGAAATCTGTAACAATTCATTTCAATCTTCAGATCTAATCCGATTCCTTTTTTTAATTGAATCAATCGATTGTTGTATTAAAATCATCATCAATCAGATATTGCAATTGGAATACAAGTTGGGTTTTGGATAAGATTTTTAGATTTTAGATTCATGAGAAACGGGTGAAAGTGAAGCATGAATTGATGATGGACGTTGGCCGTTGAAGACGCCGCCGTGGACGGTGGGGCAAGTGGTGGATGGATAGTGGGGTTCCACCATGGATTCGAATCGTTTGACAGGATGATGACTAGGGCAGAAGTCAGCGGCAGGTGAAGCCACGTCTACACTTTTTGTATTTGGTGTAAACAATGACGTGACTTCGATGTGTATGCGGTGGATTCCTATGAAACGCATAGTCATTAAAAACGAATATTAATTTCAACTTTATTTGTTAATTAATACATTATTATACTATAATTAAGTTATGTGTTAATTACGAAAATGACCAATATTGAAAATTACAACAAAGTATCACAAAATAGGGAAAATACAAAGAATGGGTCAAGAGTGTCTTTATTTATTGGAATTATTGGATTTTAAATGACTATTTGTGGATGTGTTTGTATATTGGAAAATGGAAATTATTGAATTGCTTTGTAGTTTGTACTGGATTTGGAATGTGGTGGCTATTTGATTAAGGTAAAAGGGTAATATTTAGTTTATAAACTAACTTAATAATAACATATCTTAGATTAGTATATCAAAAGTTATTTTATAAGTTATAATAAATAATAATTTTTTTTTTTGATTTTTACTAAATGTTAAACGAAAATAAGCCAACTTATTTCTACAAAACATGGGCTAAGACAGAAATGGTTTTGGGACTAAACTTCAGATCCAGATGTTTTTTCTTTAATATAATATTAGGTGTGAGACCCGTGTATTATACGTGTTGATTTAAAAAAAAGATTAAACATTAAAGTATAAATAGAAAATATTTTTTAATGTACAACTTTAAAATAAGAAAGGAAGAAACGTATTTATTACAATTTAATATCAAATATATGATATTTAATATTTTACAAATATAAGTATGTGACTTTAATTTTAAAAATTGAAACAAATCAAAAATTGACAAGTACATAATATTTATTTCAAGACAAGTGTCAAAACTCATGAGAGATTGACATGTGACAAAAAAAACCTTCATTTATTAAGAAGGATTAATATTAATATTTATATTTATATTTATATCTATATCGTTATTACCTAAAATGACCCACTCTTTCCTTCTCTACTCAAAGTGACGGGTAAACTATCTAGGAATGATATAAACAAATATAAATATAGTTGTAGTTCAATAGGGGATCGATATAATTTGGAAGAGTCACAACAAACCAAGTCAAACCTATATGAAAATTTTAAATATTATTATACAGACTTTATGAAATAAATATATATCGTGGCACAATGGTGTCACAAAATTGTAAACTCATATCCGATAATACGACACTTGAGTTAAATCTGTTTCATATTATATTGATCTTTTGTATTTTTGTACAAATTTATTTTATAAAATTTTATATTTATCCAATAATAACCCATTCAAAATGCCACAAAAGATGCAATGTCTCTAATCCATTATCCAACATGACGTGTTTAAGATGACGTTGATCATATTCTATAGAATAAATGTTTTTGTGAACGCTTTGTTGTACTAAGTGAATGATTCGATCTAAAATTAGGTTTGATATGAGATGAGGTTGTGGCCTTACTCCTTAGCATCTATTGCTTTTATTGTTAGAATCTCTTGAGTGCTTGTCCCTCTGAAAAATAAGCAACATAAGCATAAATTTTTATAGATTCGATTAAAAAAAACATGTCGATCGACAAAGAAGAAAAAGAAACATTGAGAGTGTCCATCAAACGTCAACATCGTCTTGCGATTTGGTTCTAGTTCCATATATGCTTTCATAAATGTATAATATTTACTAAAGCAATCAAGTCCAAAATACCGAAGAGGAAAAAATGACATTATCATAATAAAAAGGGAAATAAAATGACAAGATTATATCATTATGCGACATTCATGGGCTGCACATTTCAACTTGTTTAGACATTTCTCACTGGTACTTGATTTTAACTAGTCTCGGGGGGATGTATCCAATTTTTTATATGGTTGTAATTGTTAATTACATATTGGAACATTTATGACATGTTTGGTACAAAAAATAAAATTTAATATAAATGTAAAGATGGAGAGTAATGCTAGGGAAATGGAAGTTTTTACTGTTTGTTATATCAGAATATTCAGAAAATCGTTTCTTTTGTTTTCGTTGTATAAACAATGAAATGAAAATAATTTATTTTACTATGTTTATTGCCTTTCAAACAATATTTGTTTTATAATAATGCCTATATGATATACATCTTAATTTGTTAAATTATACATTTTTTATGTTTATAATTTTTTATTTTAACAATTAGTTTTTACCAAGTATGTTTTATAATTGTCAATTATCGTATCTTATATACATATCAAAATATAAGTGTTAGGCTTGAAAAGCCTAATATATATACCATGGTCAGTTATTAAAAGGCAAAGTATGTATGTGATCATCCAATGCTAATGTTAAATCCCCAAAGTAGTTTTTAAACATCTAACGATATCTTTAAGATCAAGTTAGGAAATATCTCAAAACAAATACATAACAAAACCATCAAGAATAGAAGTATGAAATCTTGTTAAGATGTTTTCCTTAAAATTCTATTTCTTTTCTTAACAAACAGTTATAAAGATCACAATTGATGTGTGGGATGATGCGGGAAGTGATTGAGAAGAATAACTCCAAGTATCAGATGCTTGATTACACTTCACAACAGGAGGTTAGCAAAATATCATCAATTTAGAAAATAAACTATGATTTGCTTTTCAAAGAACCAAGAAGGAATTACCATTAACTAATTGAATGCTTGAATGAGGATGCAATGCAGTGTCCTTCGGTTTATAGATAAATGTAGTGCCCTTCTGTTTATAGATAAATGGTGCACAAGATAACAACGTTAGTCCCCCAACTGTTTGTGAAAATGATTGAAAGAGAACAATGAAGTTTCAAAACAATTGATTGTTTCAATACTACAAAGTTTGTAATAAATGCTCATGTGACATCCCCTAATTTCTTGGCTAGAAAAGACCGATTTAATTTATGCTTTTAAAATAAAATCAGAGAAATCCTTTTAAAAGATGTTGCGGAATTGGTCCCCAAAACAAAACATGATAAAAGTTTATCAAAACCTTTCTTTAAGAAATATATAATTTCCTTTTATATCAAAACCTCGGGATGTCATGTTCCGATACAGATCAAAAGCATAAACAAGATATTATAAGCCTTACAACAGTTATTTACAACTACTGATAATCCAAAAATCTCTCATCGTCATCCGACTATGTTCGGGGTCCACTACCTGTAATAATAAAAAGCTGAGTGGGTCAGGCTTGGGAGCCTGGTGAGCATATAGGGTTTTCAACCCACAATAAATAAATTTATTATGCTTAAACATCAAACAATCAACCAAATTACCCCAACCCCATTATCTTATTTATTTCTTAAGGATTTACCCTAAGAATCAACTATAACTCATTCCTAAGGATTCATCCTAAGGAATAGGCACGAAGTCACATCGTCGCCATGGTTTATACAACATACACTAAGTCCATAGCTGCCAGGGTTTATACAACATGTGCTAAGTCAATAGCTCTTATTTATCGACAATATTATTCACGGGAACCCCCCCTGCAATACATGTCAATGGGTTTTTAGAGTACAACTGATGAACATATAGTTCACACACTTACATGTTGCGAGCCTGCTAATGTTCCACAGATCATCTAGAATAGTCCATGGTTGTCATCCATACTCTGCTGAATGACGGGGGCCAACGTTTGGGTAAGTGATTCTCTCATAATTCACCACTCACCCTCAACTCATGATCTATATCACTGATCATCTCATTTATCCAACTCATCTTTCATCACACACCCACTATTTCATCTACCCATGTTTTACCCAACATTTTTGTAGATAAAAATACATATACAATTTAAATTATTTAAAAACCTGTATAAATCATTCCTTCAACATCCATCTCAAATAAACAAACAATATATATTCACACAACACGTATTTTATATAAAATACTTCATATCTATGTGTAAGGTGAAAGTAACTACACACTCACTTGATTTAATGATAATCGGGCAGCACTTCGTTTCCTAAAACGATCGTTTCTAATAAAACCGGGAGTTTTATTGAGAAACCGGGCTCTGCGAGGGTCGGGCTTCGAAACCGAAAAGATAAATTTTTTGGGCTTCTCGGGAACTTGGGGGCGTGTTTCGGGTGCTAAAATTGATACCGGGGCTTCGGGGGTTGTCAAAATAGTGAAAATATTGAAAAATGGGTGAAAATGGACAATTTTCCAAAATTACCCGGGAAGGCTCGCAGGCCTTCTATTTATAGGGCGAAGTCCAAAGGGTGAGTCAGCAGCGAAGGCACGAGGCAGCAGGAGGTGAAGGCACGTGGCGTCTGCGGAGCGAAGCAGCTGGCTCGGATGCGAGAGTCATCGCGACACGCGTCGGATGCGAGGGCTCGCCACCAAGGCACACGCGTCAGATTCTTATTGGACCACTTCGGACTCGTCAGCAGATCGGAACACGGGGCGAGTTCATACGCGAGGTGACGTGGCCGAATCCTAACCATGCGATTTTTCTCGGATTTCGCAATTATTCTCGATTTTTGTGCCCCAAACTTCTAAAATCCATAACTTTCGTATACGGGCTCCGTTTTTGACGTTCTTTATATGCACGCATAGGTAAAATTACGCTCTACAACTTTCGTTTAGACTTCGTCGGCTAATTTTGACTTTAATTTTTATATTATTATTTTTAACAGACCGGGACAGGAAATCCGTTAAAAATTCATAACTTCTTCATCCGACGTCCGTTTTCGTCTGTCTTTTTACCGCTGTACTAATATTGACGAGACCTTCGATTCTCGTTTAGGTTGTGTCGGCTAAATATCACTCGATCTAAAATTCGAGTTTTTAGCTGTCTACTGCTAAGCTGAAACTTAGAAAAGTCATAACTTCCTCATACGAAGTCAAATTTGGGCGTTCTTTTTATACATACTCTCGGTTTAACGAACACTACGACTTTCGTTTAGATCGCCAAGGCTAAAAAGTAGTTTATTAAAAACTCACTTTTTACGTCATTCGGCACCGTGCCGGTTTTGTCGCGAAACTTCGACAGGTTATAACTTCTTCGTTATAACTCGGATTTCGGTATTCTTTATATATCCGTAACCCTTATCACGACCATTACAACTTTCTTAATAAATATCAGCTTTATCTAATATTTATTTTCGACGCTCATTTTTATTCTTAATTAATTAAATCCTAGTAATTAAGCATAAAACACATAATATTCACATAATTCCTTTTCATTTCTTCAAAATGAGTTACAAAGGTTAACATAGACTATCACGTCCATATTAATGCCTAGCCTAGAAACACGGACGTTACAGCTCATGCTTGAGTTGTTTGAAGGTAAAATTCTTTAACTTCATTTTGACTTGTTTGGTTGAATCTTTTGGATGAAAATTGTTTTTTTTTATCTTTTCTAAGAAGGGTAATATTTTGTTTATAATACTTTTTGTGAGAAGTGGTAAGATAATTTCTTGTTATTTTTGTGAGCTTGTGAACATGATTTTCAATGTCAAAATCAATGTATTTTCACTGTTTTTGGGTGTAGAATGTAAATTATGTTGTGTGATTTGTTAACTTTATTATGATGATATGTATGTATGATAAAGTTAGATAAGTATGAAACAATTAAATTGACTTGCTCTCTAGTTTGTTCTTGCTCTCTAATTAGCAAAAAGACTTAGCTAGTTTGAGTCTTCTTATGAATTCGTCCAAATTCATACATGATACATTTTCATTCCCATAAGTTGCGTAGAAGGTAGTCCACCAGGTAAGAGCTTCATCTTTTAATAAGTGAGATGCAAATCAAAATCTTTGTTCGTCACAACACTCACTAAATCCAACACTCACTAATACTTTGTCATTGACCTGAAAATAAGAGGCATTCTATAAGAATGATATAGAATTCCTTTAAGTTGTAATTATAAAAAAAATACAAATAGTAAAATAATCAAACTATACATTCACAATGAACAGTCTAAATTCAGTGCAATCTAAAAGAATAAAGAATCGAACTTTGATAATGAGAATTGATATTGCCGACTTTAAGTTTCAACTTACTGTATATAATACTTACCGTTAAAACTGTCAATTTGCTGAAAAATAAGGCTGACAATAGAACGCTAGAAAAGGAGTGACACGTAGATTCATGCGGAGGTCATCGGTAGTAACAATCGACATCGGCTTGATACAATTACCAAATATCGATTTCTAATTTCCCGAGACGGATTGAGACACGTAGATTCATGCGGAGGGTCACTTACGTGAATTGATATGAGAGAGTAAGAGCTGAGAATAAATCATAAATAGCTTCTGAAATTTACATATACGCAGTGAAGATAAAAAAAAATTACAAACCAATTGATTCATGATATTAACCACAAAACATTTTTATTTGTATGGAAGCCATTAATAAAAAAAAATAAACAAAGTTCTGTATTTAAAATTAGAAATAAGCATGGGAATAAGATTATTCAAAGAACATGACTACTCTACTATGATGGGCTTAAAACGATGGGCTTAAAACCAAGTCTCATCAAGCAAAAGGAAGCACGATATAGTCTTTGCTATCATTATCAATTAAGGTCCTGTTTGAAATGTGTCTGACCGAGTCGAGTCAGACGTTTTTGGCTGACTCGGTCAGCAAAAGCCGTTTGATAGTCGAATTGTGGCATCTGAGTCAATAAGAAAGAATCTGATTCGGATAGATACAGGAAAACAGCTGACTGAGAAAAGTTCCACCTTTACCCTTGCCCTACGTTTTCTTTTAGCGCCTTCATCCTACGTTTTCTTTCAGCGCCTCCTTCTCGTTGATTCTGCATCTTCCCCCGCTGACGATCTCCTCCACATCCAGCCTCCATCGACAATCTCCTGCCTCTTCATCAGGTACGATCCCTTGCCTCTTCATCGACGATATCCATCCTTCTCTTTCGGATTCTGATTTCTTTTTTGTATGATTTCTTCAACTGATCATAATATAAACATAACCTGGTTTGAATTTTGGATTCTGATTTGTTTCTTTGTCTGAAATTTTGATTTTTGAATCCTGGATTCTGATGTTCTATTGAATTTTTGTTCAACAAAATTTTTTTTTTATTCATGTTTGATATTGTTTAAAAGTTCTGATTTTTAGTTGTTTTTGTCCATGTTTGCTGCAGAATTTTGTTGTTCAATTGTAAATCAGAATTTTTAGTTGTTAGGTAAGAAATAGCAATTTCCACTTCCAGGTTTCATGATTTTTTATGGGGGCACATTAGTCTTTTGTCTATAAAAGTAGACAAGGGGAATCCATCCAAGAAAATGAGTCAATATTTGACTTTGGATTGCAAAAGATTTGCATAAATAAGATGCCTTCTACTGATGAGTTTGCTGTTTTTGCTTCTGTTATGTTCATGTTTGATGTTTCTATTTATGTTCTTTTCATATTAGGAAAATATTGGACTTAAATTGAATTTTTGTTGCTATAGTGATGATTGTTTGATGTTTCTATTTATGTTCTTTTGATTGTTGTTGATTCATACAAGTTTTATATTTTATATTTATATACAACAATATGCATATTTCGTGAAATTGTTCATTACAAAAACTTCCTTGCAAATTCTCAACAAATACCCTAGCCGGTTATAGTCTTTACTAATCAAAGAGTTAGGACATCACCACGTAAATATAAGTCCAAACCATTTGTAAAAATCGACATCAAACAATAATACCATCAGTCACAGTTATGTGAGGTCACAATTCACCCAATAGGATCACACCAAATTAATATAAGTGGCCTTATTATAACGACAAGAAATGAATAAGTGGAAACATCAACTACACTATATTGTAAAGTTTATGAATAATTGGAAACATCAACTACACTATATTGTAAAGTTTGAAGCAACTGTCTACATTGTAAATGGATGCAGGAAACAAAAAGAAGTTAAGAATCTACTATGATAACCATTTATTTATTTAAGGACATCGTATTCTTATTATTTGATATTCCGCCAATGCGAGAGAATAAAAGGATAGAAATAACACATACACACACACACACACACACACACACACACACACACATATATATATATATATATATATATATATATATATATATATATATATATATATATATATATATATATAACGCATATATATAAATATAAATACAAAGGGTAAAATGGTCATTTTTCATCAGTCAGCACATTTAGTCAGATGTACAATCAAACAGTATGATTTCTTACCCAAACAGACCTTTCCGAGTCAGCACTTTCTCAGTCGTTAACTATCAAACGGGGCCTAAGTAAGGTCTATATCCAAGTTCCATTTGAAATATAAAACCATGATTTAAAGTTATATAACGAGCACCAAGTACAAACCAAGAAAAAGAAAATAATTAAACCATACATGCAATTTCTTTCACGATATCTAGAAAAAAAGATAAGCAAGAATCCACTAAAATCAATAGTTCAAAAAAGAATATGGCTTTCCAGCCCACTCAATAAATAAAACATAAATTACCAATTCTCAATTTCTCCCTAATTAATGATGATGTATCAAGTTTAATTTGGTCTGCACTATTGAACGAAGAGCCTCACACAAGACAATGAATGAAAACCTTCAAATCATAATCATAAGAAAACCAAAATGTAAATACAAACTATCCAAAATCACATAAGGCATATCTAGTTAGGGATCAGCTATACAGTTAAACAGATGGTCCGCCCGAGTACGAACAATCAGACAAGAACACCGCAAACAGGTATGAGACCAAGAGTTCTCAGGTTATCCAACTTAAACTACAAAAACCTCAAGCTATCACTACTCAATAACCTTGCCACTCACCCTGCTCCAATGGCAACTAGCCTAACCTAGTTACCCAACTGTATGCTAAATATCAAACAAATCCTTCGTTGGTCAAGCATATATGATCCATGTAATTAGCCTTCCTAGTTAACCTGACCAAACAACCTCCTAACCATACTGCTTGATCAACCGGTCACAATCTCACCGGCCTATCTTTCCCGACCAAAAGGACTTTGGTGAACCCTCAAGATATACACCAAACAAATCTCCTGACCATGGGTCCGAAACCCAAGGTGACTTGTACTTGGGACTAATCTTAAATGATTCTCCCCCACTTGTATTCGACTACATGTTGCCAACCTAATAAGCATTCGAATTCCCAAGCCATCCCACGACATCACTATTCAAAACCATCACCAATTCAAGTTTGCATAACTAAGATTACATAACCAAACAATTAAGGGTAAGCATACCCAGAAGCCAAAATATACAACTCACCAAAACTTGATAAACGTATCAATTGCACTTTCAACTGATACAGTTCAAATCCTTCAAAGAACCTCAACCTTTGAAGGAGAACAAAATAACTAACGGTCGAGAAAGCATCGACAATTAATCCAATGATACAACATACTACTGAACAAAACCCATGCAGAACTACATATACGAAACACTGAAGCTGATTGACAAAACAACAACTACTTGTCGTTGACTATAGGTAATGATCCGTACTGCAGGTTAACAAATCTCTCGATAATCAGTACCCAATCTGAACAGCCCAAACACTTCTTGACCTAATTCTTGGCGTTCCCGAAAGGAACCACTGACTATAACAAACTCCTTGCCCAACAACTTCCTGCCGCGACGACAACCCATGCATTCCTACACATATAATTCTGATGGCAACCTGCTCTGCACTCCCGATCGTGAACCACAATCCTGCATACCTAAAGTGCAAATCTTGCGAACCATTACACCGAAACCATAAAAATCAAACGGTTTGTTGATCCTTTGATCAGAATACCAAGTTATCCCCCAATTAGGGTTCGAACTATCACCAAATGACGTTGCAACCAACAAGAAGTCTCAAACAGCTCGACCAAGTACATACTAACCATGAATCTCGGAATGCATAAGACATCATAAAACGATCCTTCGGGTAGAGGCTAACCAAACTCAAGAAAACTCCGAATCTCAGCTAGAGACCTCATAAATTTCCCAATACTACCTCCTTGAACATTACATTCCCATTCAAATGTACAAGCAACAATTCCAACAGTCATATCATAGCACCAAATCTACAACTAGCAACCATTGGACTAACCACCCATCTAGCCAACAATTCTCGCTAAGCAACCCATCGTAAGAATCAACATGAATCAGAGAGGCTTCATCCTATTAGTCGAAATACAGCAGAGGCACGAATATTATCGTTCCTGGTTCACTTCTCTTGATCACCTGGAGCAACCTGCTAGAACATGACCTAACTGATTTCGAAGATAACGTACCCTTGTACCCATCTTTTACAGTCTTAAAAATATTGACTCTTCTTCCCATATTTCAATATCTCGAGGTAATCACACCATATGAATCAACTTGTGCACTCCCACACTTGCCGCAAAAACTGCAACCATCTTTTCCTACACTGGGTCTACCTCCCAGTTCCAAAATCATATGCTCGCTCACTCTTTCCCTCAAACACAGAAAGCTGCAGGAAAACATAATCCTCGTCATAGATAATAGCATCATAATCCATTGGTCTCTCACTCAGCCTCATGCTTTAATTCTCAAGCCGATCATAATTGCTTCTTTCTTGAGTCCTGCGACTCAAACCGTCACTACATCGAGCAAGGTCTCCAACACGTTAGGATTAACTAACTCACGCATGTTTGCACCAACATAGCCAAACGAACAAGAACCAATTCCATCCTCATACAGAGCAACCATAACTAAAAGATCGGTAGAGATGGAAAGGGTTACAACTAACCCTAACGTTCTACCATACTGTCTACCATCAACCGGTTCCCTAGCAACCTTGTGAATTTTCCCGATCCTCGTACAAATCCTCTACTTCTGGTAGTACGGGCCCATACTACCTTCCACATCTATCCATATTTGTTTCAGGAATCATCCCAAAGTTCTAGGTCACATTCTCAATCAATATCCACTAACAATGTGCTTTACATGCTAACGTACTTCTTAGGTTCTCCTAGGATTCCCTTCACCCACTCTCCGCTATCAGCTGTAGAAGGAACTCCCTCTAATGCCATCTAACTACCTCATGAATACAATTTCATATTATCGACACTAGATAATTTTTCGGCTGAAAGGTCTCACACTAAAACGGTTGGACTCAAACAACGTGACAACTATAAAATTTTGGGTCAAACAAAGTCTAAGGAGTTTTGTTTATAAGTGTACTCTCAATGTATATCTATGTAACTTTGATGCAATAATAATCATTTGGAAACCAAGAAGGCATCATGGTATGATTAAAATATATACATGTATTTATGTATACTTTGAAAATCATTGTTGATAGTAAGCACATAAAGGTTTAAAAAGCAAATTAATTGGTACAAAACATGGAATTAGGAACACTACTTTGTAGTTTATGGCTTGGTACCCCACCTACCTTGGGATTTCGGTCGTGAGGAGGCCGAAATCTCAACTTAAGAACACCCCAAGACCGAAAACACAATGTTTAGGAAACATTATGACCGAAATCAACACCCTACAAGCCCACTAAGGCTGAAAACATATACCATGGATCCATTAAGGACGAAAACAACACTTAGTGGGGGTGTAGGACCAAAATCACCAAAGGAATAAGGTTATTTCGGTCATGTATGGCCGAAAACACCTTTATGGGGGAGAGTAGGACCGAAATCACTTAGTCAACCATGCCTAGGACTGAAATCACATGTGATTTCGGTCATACTAGGGTGTTTCAAAGAGTTTTCGGCCAAAGATAAGGAAAAAGTAAGGATAGTTGACTTTATGACTTGATATCTCACCCATTTCCAATAACATAACCGTATCCCACGCATTACCCATCAAATATCCATGCTTTAACCCCCAGTTAACCAAGTAAACTTCACATCATTTCCTTCCCCATCTTAAGGCCGGAATCATTCCCTCAAACACCACCAATTCCATTTCACTTACTGTAAAACTCCATTTGCTCTCAAGAAGTCAATTTCCAAGCTTTAAAGGGGTTTGAATCTTCAAGCATTATTCTTAGATTTTGGTAAGTAATTTCAAGACTCCTTAGCATTCTATACATTCTTATATTAAATTCATCCCATTTGCACACATTAAAATGTGTTAAAACCCTTAGGATAACATTATTCTCAAGGAAGTTCATCAACTCCATTCAAGAGTTTAGGCTTGGAAATCTTCCCTACATCACTTCAAACAAGCCACAAAATCCACTCAAGGTGAGTTTATACCCCACCTTTTTCGAGATTTTTCATGTTTTTTTTGGGGGGGGGGGAATACAAGCAAAACTATATTATACCAAAGATGTTGTTATATGTGTTCATCTATATGTTGTGTATATGGTTTAAGTGCAAGCTATGTGATTTTACTAGTGATTTCAAGCTTCCATGCACAATATGGTTAAAGTATAGTATATAACCGTATAAAAACAAGTTTAAATATATTACATGAACAAATGGAGAAATTATGACTTTTATGATAAAAGGAAATTTTCTATCAAGAATGGGTTTTGAACAAGAATGGTCATAACTATTCTAAGACAATGTTCTCTTGGGTTTTAACCAAGACATGAGTATTCTAAATCTATTATTTTGAATAATAAAACATATAAATGGGTTTACATTTCACTAACTCTGCAACTTTCTTTAGCTAAACTATAATGGGTATAGTTTGTGGTTCATTTACACTAGCTATCAGTTTTTAGGCATATCACAAATAATTATTTCCAACTATAATTATGTCACTCTATAAAACTACTATGGAAGGGAAATGCTTCTACATACAAAAAGGATTTTCACTACATTATACGTAAACCGTTAGTATAGTTTGTGAGACACACTCTCTTCACGTACTTTTCATAAGTACACCTTAAGTCCTGCATTATAACCAGAGTCTCCTGGAGGGAGAGCGAGATACTTGTGTATAGATCTATACGGGATTGACAATCCCACACCTAAGCTGTTCGCTACAGTTAGACCGGAAGTCTAGGGTGACAAATGTCTACCAGCTCTAACGCCTGAAGAACGTCGTACATGCCACTAGCCGTATTAGTATGGTTATAATAACTCACATAGGGTATTAACAATCATTTAGTTTACGAGGCTAATGCATCTCATTTGTTTTTATAAAAATAATAAAGCTATATAACACTACTTTACAGTACAACGCTACTTACATTTTTGGTCTTAGGGTTTTTAGACTATAGTTTACATATAAGAAAATATTGGATTTTTTGGAAAATCATACGCTATCATTTACAAGAAAACATTACAGATTTTATTCATACAAAAACGCTTATGAACTCACCAACTTTAATGCTGACACTTTTCAAAACTGCTTGTATTCTCAGGAAATCAGTGAATAGGTATTACGAAAACGTTTTGAGGACAAGCGTCACTACAACATGATCTCTACCTTATAGTTATTTGTACTTAATTTTTAAGCAAACAATGTTTGTAAACAATGTAACATTGTATTCTCAATGTATGAATGTTTGTTATGCTATGATTCATTTATATTCAACTGTTATGATATTGCACATGAAGTCACTCCATCCGCCCCCAGACGTTTCCGCCGTTCTGGTTTGGGGGTGTGACAAACAAGAGCTATGCAATAGAATTAATCTAACACATTCGCTTACTAGCTAGCTGATACTAATGGGAACTCCTAAAAGCACAAAGCAAGAAGCATTCGAGCATTGAGTAATTGGAATCAAAGCGTAACCTAAATAGGCCATCCTAATATATAACTAATCCAATACTAGCATGCAAATCCACAAGCTCATACAATAGGCAGATAAATGCATCTCTCCTAGCATTCTATCATGCAATTCTGAGCAGATCCTTAGCCCTAATCTAGCATGCGATTCTCATATACACATATCACGACATAAAACATATAACATGTATGGGTATTTTGGGAAGACTTACTTGAGGTCGGCTGATTGCATGCATCACACCCCCTTTTCTTTATAAAACCTTTTTAAAAAAAATCATTTTTCTTTTTAGAAAATTTATCAAATCCTTAGTTTGAGTTCAAGTACACCCAAGAGTATGCCCGAATCCCACAAACCAAGGCTTTGTTACCAACTTGTAACGTCCCAAAATTTAAGACTAAAAATTTCGATTTTTAAATTAATAAAACCATTATCCAAAACAACATCATCAAAACCATATTGAATCAAAGTGTATCAATAACATCCAAATATATCAGAATAATATAAAATGCAGAGCGATGTGGTGTGTGCACTACAATCATCCCGGGCTCTTCCCCTTCGAACCAGAAGTACCTGAAACTTAAACTGAAAACCATAAGCACAAAGCTTAGTGAGTTCCCGAAAATACCATATACCATAAAAACATACAGCCAAGCATATCTGGGTGCTTACAATCCCTTCGGTCTATTTCAACCGGATACTGTCTAGCATATCTGGGTGCTTGGAATCCCCTTTGGTCTATTTCAACCATATACTGTCAAGCATACCTGGGTGCTTGCAATCCTTTTCGGTCTATTTCAATCGAATATTGCCAAGCATATCTGGATTCCTGCAATCCCCTTCGGTATATTTCAACCAGATACCGGGTCTATTTCACCCCTACCACTAGCATATAATATCAAAACAAAGAACCACAGAGTCATCAAGCAAATACTGGTATAACTGACTGTTATCACGAAGACAATCATCATACTACATCATGAACTAGTGGGCCGACATTGGTGCCTTCGACACACATATACAGTGAAGGAAACTCACCTCGCCGACAAAATCCACAGCCAACGAATGGTTGCCATACACCTCCTAACAAACCATACAAGTTAAACCCTTAGTCCACCTTCTAAAACTAGAAATTTTACCAAAAGTCAACACTCAAAGTCAAAGTCAACAGTCAACATTTCCATCAGTTGACACTCACGTCATGACCAGTCCTTGGTCATGTCGTGAGAAGGCACTCGGCCAGATTCCAACTCAACTCGCTTCAACTCAGTCAACTCGGTCCCTGATGACCCACTCAACAGACCTCACAACATGAACCTTCCTTGGTCACGTCGTGAGCTCAGTCAGTCGAAACAATCGTGTAAAAACCACTCTCACGTCGTGACAATCCCCGTGTCACATCGTGAGCCGCGTCTGATGTTAAATCCTAATGTCTTGAGTCCTTAATCCATTAAGTCATTCATTCTAACTTTCTAGAGGGCTTTCATACACCAAAATCAACATAAATTTTTTTGCTTTATGGACATGCATGTCCAATGCATGTCTTGAACTTGATTAGGTCAAAATGGTGAAAATGAGATCCAAATCTCATGCGTAGGACCAAAACTCAACCAAACTATAGATCTAGCACACCAAAACTCAAAGGGACCTCATGGATCCATAACGTTGCCAACTTTATGGAATCCAACCACTCAAACCGCCTCCAACATGAAAAAGGCATAAAAGTCGAGATCTGTAAGAATAACACATAACGGTTGGAACTTGAGGACTAACCATGGTCCAAGGTATGATCTTTAAGGTGGTGAGGGAACTTACTTGCTGGATCTAAGCACGAAGAACATCTTCTTTTTCTTCAAGGCACCAAAAGCTTCATAAATGGATGGAAGATGATAGGGGAGGTCGAAAGGGTCAAGATGGTGAAAGGGAGGCTAGGGTTTCTCTCAAGATGATCTAGATATGATGGAGGCTCATAAAATTCCCTAAAAACATGGAACTAAACCTTATATATGTTGAAAACCCTAAAACTCGTGGGCTTGAGCTGCACAGTTCTCATGTCGTGAGCTCCTAATGCTCCTTCCATGAGCACAATTTAAATCATAATTTTCGTTTAATCGCTTCTCACGCCGTGAGCTCCAACTGCTCATGTTATGAGCTCATTTTTCCCCTAAATCCTTTCCAACTTCGAACAATCATAGCTTCTTCGTTTCAACTTCGAATTCGGCATTCTTTATATCCACGAAAGGTCTTGAAGAGCTCTACACTTCTATATTGATACTTTTGGCTCACCACACATCCAACTTAAAACCTTAACCCTCGCAAGCGGCCTGACACATAATTTTCCCCATTCCATCCTCCGTTCTAAATACATGATTCATAGGCCTTGATCTTATTACCAACAATAACTTCTTTCAATAAAGCCCAAACCTTACTTCCTTAAAAGCCCCACAGTCTACGATCCTGAATCACAGAACAATCCAAAAACGGTAGTTACATTACAATTTCAGCTCGGGCTAGATCCCGTTGATTGAAAGCAACATCTAACCGATTTTCAATAAGCAACTTAGCATCTTTTTCTAGTTTCAGATCTGTTTCTAACATAGTGACCTTAAGCTTCTTGTCGTCTAGTCTTCCTCTAAAGTGGTACAACTCTTGGGTCGTTATGTCCTTCTCATCTAAGGCTTTGTTATAATCTGAAAGGACATCAACACACGTTTGAATAAGTTTTTCTAGATGTGATTCACAATCATGCATGTTATATTTTTTTGACTAAATCATAAATTTTACATGTTCAACGATACTGATGTTCCCTTCCTTTTCCATGAAGCAATAGTTATTCTTCAACTTTCCGGTGTCCTCATTCTTTCTTGCAACCAGACACAACTTGCCTCATTTCCTTTGGATTTCATTGTCCATATCTTCATCTCTCGAGGACCATACTTGATGGTCTCTTCTTACTTGTGCCACAAATGCTTTCTTAATCGCTCTCTCCTTCTCTTTAGCCTCTTGAGCCATTCTCAAATAGAATGCTTTGTCTTTTACAACATTAGTTTTGCAGTTTCTTGCGAAGTGATTTTCTTTGTGACACTTATGGCATATGAGGACTCCTTCATTCTTCTCTTCGGTGCCATCTGCGGTGTCGGATGATTTGTCATCTTTTAGTGCTTCAGTGGAGTTAGTGAGCATTAAAGGTGTATTCTAAGACTGTGTTTGGTAGGGTGGATTTCTGGGAGCCCCTTAACGATGAGGTTGAATCTTTTGAAGGTGTATTTCGAGACTGTGTTTGGTATGGTGGATTTCTGGGATATCTGGAGGGATGAGAATAGTGTTGATGAAAGTTGTTTTGTGGATTGTAGTTGAGGTTAAAAGGAGGTCTGGTGAACTGTTGATTTTTACGGTAGTTGGGTAGAGGGATCCTGTTGAACTGTGTTTGGTATTGTGGATTTCTGGGATATTTGGAGGGATGAGAATAGTGTTGATAAGAGTTGTTATGAAGATTGTAATTGAGGTTAAAAGGAGGTTTGGTGAACTGTTGATTTTTACGGTAGTTGGGTAGAGGGAGCCTGTTGAACTGTTGACTAACTAGGGCCAAAGCATGTTGAAAAGCTTCTTCGTCATTAGGTTGCATCTCTAGTTCATATGACTGCAGCATGTCCCCATATGGGGTTTGGTATGATGACTCTCCGGTAGGAGGATACTGAGGAGTTAGGTTGGAAGACTGCGGTGAGTAAGCAACCAAGGCGAGTGGTTCCCCAAGATCCATGCAGTCCTTCATCACTGTAGAGTTTTGAGCTTCTAGTTCATCGTAGAGTTTGTATAAAGACAAAGTTTTGATCTTGTTGTCATCTTGAACTATCATCTTTGCCATGGTCCACTGCTTTCCTAAACCATTCAGGAACTATAGATTTGTTTCGTGATCACTTTGATTAATGCATGCATTTGAGAGTTTGGTGACGACGAGGTTGAATCTTTTGAAGGATTCATCAAGAATTTCACCAGGGAGAGCTTTGAAGCTGTTGGAATAATTTAAGGCGGTGCTCAAATTCTTGTCTTGAACTTGCTTTGTTCCTTCATATAGATTCTTTAGAACATCTCAGATTTCCTTTGCAGATTTACAATTAATAATAATATCAAAACTATTAGGAGGAACTCCACATGAGATTTCATAGAAAGTAATTTCGTCTTTCTCCATCTTTTCAATTTCATTGTTGGTAGGTCTAGTCATGGCAACTTGACCACCTCCAAGTCTGTTTGAGTTCATTGGTGACAATGGGTGTAAGGACAGGTACATATGGTCCTTTTTCTACAGATCTCCAAACTTCCTTACCAAGTCTCCTTAAATATATTTCAATACATTGAGACCAATGATGATATTCACTTGCAACAAGTATTTGAGCTCGATTAGAACCTCAAACAATGTTAGATACATTTAATGAGTAAAGTTGTGACATTTTCCTTGTTTGAAAAAGATGAGCTAAGTGGTATATAAGGCCTTTTAAATCAGAGTATTTCTTTAGAAAAGATTATGGATTTTCAAAGAAAGTTAAAAAGCAACCACTATGGCTCTGATACCAATTGTTGAGAGAAGAACTATAAATGAACACGAGATTATGATGCAGAATGAAAGTTAATCTCTAGGATCTTATGAAGCTCAACACTAATAATAAGTAAATGAATTTGAGAAGGAAACATGATCACAATATACTTCACTAAATATATGAAAACATAAACAATACTTGTTGAATCATATCTAGGTTTGCATTTAAACACAAGACATTATAAAGTGAACAACGAAGTAAGAACAATGAAGAACTTAAAGATAATGATAAGGAGATTTCTATTTCACTTGAATGAGTTACAAGGAAGATGAAGATCAAACACACTTTTAAACAATTACAATACATGTATATTTATAGGACGAAGTGGTACATGCCCCTAAATAAGATAATACTAAAGTAATCTCTGATTAAGACGTTCATGCCTCCCATGCTTGGACTGTCAACACCAACTTAACACACAATATCAGAAAGGTGATCATTACTTTACTAACACTGAGGTATCCACAAAACAACAAAATCTTTAACTCTTCGCTTCTTCATTAACTTTGGTATCTAACTCTGCAGTCAATCCTTTAGAAACTCAACTCTTCGCCAACATATCTATCATTGAACTCTTCGCTACATCAAAACAAGTCTTCGCTTCCATTTATTCTTCCTAGCTGCCGATGGTCACTTTCATGTAACAACAATATATAAAGCGTGACCCTGGGATTTTAGAGGCCTTGTGCAAAAATTAAATTAAGGACCGATACATTTCTTGTAAAATATTATTAATGAAGTTTCTTACTGCTAAAGACATAAAGAGTCCACCACTTGATCACAAATCAAAATTCTATAAAAATGTGATAATATATTCTCTACGTTCTTTTTCAAAGATTGAACATTATCAAAATTTATAGTATTATTTTCAAATACATTTTGCTCAACTGAACAAATTTTTCGTTATGAAATTTTGATATATTTTTTTCTATAAGATATGCAACTGAATTAATAATTTCATTCTTGTTAATCCACTTAAAATTGTGATACTTTTCATATACTCAATTTGACCTTATAGCTAAATACATTTTCAAAAGTTGAGTCAGGCTTTGGGGCTTTAGTTTCGTAGTGTAAATGTTTATATACCGGTGTCAGATTCTAACTGATGTTGATAACATATTTAACAAATATAATTTTTATTGTTAATAGTATAAATGAGATTTGTAATATGCAATTATACTTTAATTAACATATTATTATTATTTTCTTCTAATTCTTTTTAGTAATCTCCATATTCCAATAAAAGAATAGTTTTGTTCTCTTTTTGCCATGTGTCACCCTATTAAGCCTCCTAATTAATGTTATGCTACTTGTCAACCTATTGATTCTCCATTTTAAATTTTAAATTTCTCATTCTAATTACAATAAATTAATAACATTATAATAAAATTAAAAATAATATTAATACAAATTATAATGTGATATAATTTCATGTATTTATTTAAATTAATGATTATAATTTTTTATAACTAAAAAAATATCTTTTAGCCAATAATTTATTTAAATAATTGATTAATAATTTTAAGTTTTTAGTAAGAAATTTTAATTAATTTTATAACTGTGGTTTCCATATGTTATAAACTAATATAATATTAAATAAATTTCTCAACCGAAGGTCCTTTACAATTGGAGGCCCCGTACGACCGCACATCCGCACGACCCCCAAGGCCACCACTTCTTGTGTGTTAAACCAAAATGTTCTATTCAAATGTTAAATGTTGGTGATTCTTGTGATATAAACATTTAATGTAATTGGAATTTACACTAGTGCTAAGTGCGTTAAGACTACGATCTTTAGTTTGAATCTTTCAGTTTTGTACCTAAAACACGAAGTTGGTATCTTTTAGATCATCTAACGACTGGTTCGTGATATATACACATGCATTTGGTCGAAACATACTTGAAAAAAAGTGAAAGAACACGATTTAACACAAATTAGAAACCGAATGTTTCAAAGTGTCGGTTGTAAATAACATAAAATTTTATACCTTCGACTTCCACTCTATTCCTTTATCACTCTATAGAAAATGGCATCGGTGGCGGATTTATTAGCGAAGGGAATATGTTGCTTAAAAACCCACCTCCAGGCTACAGTTCAGCGATAAAATTAGTTTTACAAATTGATGCTTTCTAAATAGAAACATGAAAATAAATGGATAATTAAGAGAATCGCGTCTATTTATTTCATGTAATAGAAATTACTCTTAAGATTATACCCCTTCAGTTTATTCTAAGGATTACAAGTAGTTATTAATCAGACTTTCTTTTTGCGTAGAAAAGACCAAACATTTGGGGAAGCGGAGCAAATCTTTCCGTTGAAGCGGTAGCGGTGTGCTGCCAGCTGATCATGGTAATTACTAGGCGGTGGTGGCGGGTGTTGTGGTGGCCAAAGAAAAGCCCCCATTGCAAACTCCCTTTTGGACTCCAAATCACGGTGGCCACTGGCGGACAGACCATATTGAGCAAGTAATTGGTCAAGCATCCACTCTGGTAGTTCCTTGTACTCGTCCTTTGTGTACCTTGGGTAGTGGAGTGGCATTTGGAAATTAGAACCACCACTGCCACCGTCACTGGTGGTGGCAATATTCTTTCTCCTGCCGTCCATTGTCAAAGTCAATTTGGTGGATTGGGGTGTTTTATGGTGGTGATGATGGATTTATATTTGTGATATGGCCTGACTCACAAAAATCGTGTGGTTTACCTTCCCATGCAATACTTATAGGTTCTCCTAACGTGATTTATATTAAGGTGGGGACATGAAATTGGAACAACGTTATTTAAAGGAAAAATAAAGGATTTTTTAGTGGTCGAGTACGAAAATATATGAAGAAGGCATAAGGGATCGTTGATTATATTTTTATTTATGGATTTGAAAACTCTTTAAATTATACTTAGATGTGTTTTCGCGTAAAGTGACAGTGATAACTAGCTATTTTGGTGAATATTCTTACGTAAAAATAATTATTTGATTTTATTATTAGTTATTACGTAATAAAAAAATTATCAGTTTTAAATTAAATATTTATGTTTATACCTTATATTTATATTGTATGTTTATACATTTGATGTAAAGTAATTAATAGCGGTATCTAATTTAAGAAATATAAATTAAATTAAATACATGAATTTGATATTTTAAATTTGTTATTTTGCTCTAAATTGAATTTCTTAATAACATTTCTTAATTCAAGTGTTTAAACTTTCCACAAATATTAATGATTTATTTATCCATAATTGATTTGTACAAAAAACTTTGTAACTTATATATGGTAAAATTTAGATATGACTAATATGCTTTATAATATAATATAAAATTTTGAACTTAAATTTCTATCCATCTAGTATTTTAAGAGTAAATTACAGTTTTGGTCCATATTGTTTGCATATTTATGCATGTTTAGTCATATTTTTGAAAAATTGATGCTAATTGTTCTCATGGTTTCAAAATCCAAAAACGTTAGTCCCTTAGGCAGTTACCTTCCATATCCCTCCGTTAAGTATGTATGAAATGATAAAAACGCCCATGTGTTGTCATTTTTGGTACTTTACAACAATAACAATAACAAAACCCAAGTCCCATAAAAGTGAGGTAATAGGCTTTTTGGTATTTTCACATTTCTATTTTTCTCAAAGACCATATATATAAAAATTGAAAAGAATCCTTAAAAGCTCCTGGTATCGTTAAATATGCTTGTGATGTTATAGGCTAATGTTCTTAGCGTGTAATGTTGCGATAATGGAGACTTTGTGTTTGTTGTTTGTTGTTATTTTTGTTTGGTCATTGTTGTATAAGTTGCTATCAAAAAAGTTCTTTTCACTCACTCATTTTAATTTTCACAAAATCATATCACCATGGCTATTATTCATCCAACTAGCTCACTTCTACCTTCAAGCTTAAGTGTAAATCGTTTGCCATTCGATCATGCTAGTGCTATGAATTCTTTTCCCATCTTATGTCGAACATAAATCCCATTGATCAACATATAAACTATCGTCATAGTATGTTGTTCTTTAGATCTTGAATTCAACGAATGTTTGAATTGACGAAGGGGCTATAGATTTTGCCTCTTTACACTTTAGTTGTCATTTGTTTTGAATAGAAATAGATCTCCATAGACAAACAATTATTGCCCATTGACTCAATGATAGGCTTAACTCATACCATCAATATACATCTGATCTATTTTATGACTCTTGAACTGTTGAACATCAGTTAGAAATTGTTTAATGATGCTTCTTCAGTGCCTAATGTCATCAAATATTGGATCAACAATCAGACAAAATATCTGAACATTGATTATTTTCCCTGTTGATTTAGTTGACTCGGGTAGGTATGGGTGGAGTGGGGCCACGACTCATTTATTTAATTATAAAAACACGTATAGCTAATAAGAAAATACAAAATCACTAAAGAACAAAACATATGTTTTTTTTATATTTCATATATTTCATACAAACTTAACGGACAAGCATTAATGGTAACTAGTAATTGGTTAAGTGACCAGAGATGATGGATATGCAAACCAGGACGACCACATCAATTAAAAAAAAACAAACTTGTAGAAAGATGCAAACCGTAGGTACCAAAATTATAATATTCTCTTAATTTAATAATGAAAGGATTTCCAACCGCATGGGCTTGCCCTTTTAGATTTCGATATTTTTTCATTGGAAATAATTTGTTGCAAAATACATTGGATTGCATGGTCCAAAAGTAATGGTTTCTAAAGAAAATGCTGGTTTAGGTGTTGGGTCGCGTAGAGCACAAAACCTTGTGTTGCTTACTAAGTGGTGGTGAAGATTGAAAATGGATCCAAATAACTTATGGACAAAAGTGATTTACAACATTCAAAATCTAATTAGAAATTCGGTCACATATATATCGAAAAAATCAGCTCCTGGTGTATGGTGTGACATTTCTAAAGCCATCAACTGGCTTACTATGTTTGGTATTGATTTGCTTGAATTATTTTGTAACGCCCAAAATCCATGGAATTTTTTTAAAACAGTAGTCCATATAACAATTTTTTCCCAAAAACATTCAAGGTGAAAATAATATTTAAACATCAGAGTAAAAATCATACACAACCAATGCGAAATAAACTCTAGGGAATGTTCTGTAGTCATGCCGAGCCCTTTCCTTTTGAACTAGAAGTACCTGAAACCATAAACGTAAAACTATAAACACAAAGCTTAGTGAGTTCCCCAAAATACCACATACCATACATATCATTGGGCCTAGCCTGCACATTGGGCCCAACCCTTAATAATGGGCCTAAC
The DNA here is from genome assembly GCF_052849685.1 of Lactuca virosa. NCBI lineage: Eukaryota > Viridiplantae > Streptophyta > Magnoliopsida > Asterales > Asteraceae > Lactuca > Lactuca virosa. The sequence goes on along the minus strand of NC_136434.1, from coordinate 132,028,980 downwards.
CCTTCCTAATCAATGGGCCCAACCCAACATACAATTAAGCCTAGCCCATCATACAATACGTCTTGAACAATATACAATAGGCCCAACCCTACATGCATACCCATGGGCCCAGCCCAACATATAATTCAAGAGTCACAAAGACAACTAGCATCCTACATAACATATTCTAGTAGGTCGGCATTGTTGCCTTCGACCCACAAGTATAGTGAGGAGACTCACCTCAATCCGAAGATAACTGAATCACACATGCACTGCTGCTATAGGGCTCCTCACACTGAACATATCCAAAATCACCGCTAATCAATAATTAGGGTAATGACCCATAATCAAAGGTCCAATCATATTCTATCATGCTAAGAGGTAAAAGACTATTTTACCCTTCCATACTTGGCCCAACAAATGATGGCCCTAACCCAAAATGACCCAAAGCCCAAAATGGCCCAAATGCCTTCTGGTGAGTACATTTAGCATACCACCTTACTACACCCAACGTACTCCTTGCTTGAAGAAAAGGTAACGGGCTGAAAGTCGTTACACACAACGTACCAGGAGGGTACGCCCAACGTACGCCAACTGAAGCCCAAAATCACTTTCTAAGCTCTTAATACCTTAAGACCTAATGTATAACTCCCAAATCTGATTCTAAGGGATATCTTAAGTCATAAAGTTCCTAAATGTATGACTTTACATGGCTTAATGGAGTCCAAACCAAAGCCCTAGATTCATCTCTTCACCAAAGAAATACTATCTCATTCATGGAAAAGATGTGCCCACCAAGATTCGATTTTCATGACTTAATGACCTCATAAATGGCTAGAAATGATGCTTAAAGGTTCTGGAGTAACTTTTACTCACAAGATCCAAGCCATGGGACCAAAACATGCTCATAACATAACCTAAAACTAAATCTGCACTAAAGAGCCATAAAGTTTTAACCTTTATACCTCCAGAAGAAAGATCAAGATGAAGAAGGTCTTGATCTACAAGCTCCAAGCCAACCAACACTTCTCCAATGAGCTTCTTCTTCTCCAATATGTACCAAGAACACTCCAAATCAATCAAAGGGCTCAAGAATCTCACAAATGGGGCTAGGGTTTCGAGGGAACTACTTTAGAGGATGGAGGCTGAAGATAAGAAGGGTTTCCAAGAGGTTAAGGTCTTTAAATAGGGTCCAAGACCAAAAAATTAGGGTTTGACCTAGCCACGAGTACGCCCAGCGTATTAGAGAGTATCAGCGCGACCAACTTAAGCTAAGTACACTCAGCGTACATGACGTGTACGCCCAAGATATATGCTAAACTTATTCCCACCCTAACTTCCAATGACCATAAGTTATTCGTCCCAACTCTGTTTTCGGTGTTCTTTATATGCTCGAAAAGGTATTGAAGAGCCCCACAAACCCGTCTCATTACTTTTGACTAAAACCATACTGAACTAGGATTCTTAATTCAGGAAAGAAGCCCGTAACATCACTTTTTCCCATATTACCCCTTTGACTCCAAAACTCGAACCGTAGGCTTGGATTACATAACCTATATTACCCACATCCAATTAGGTCTAAACTTTTTCTCCTTCAAAGCCCAAAGCCTTATGTTACTCGATCCACGGATCACGGCCCCGAATTAAGAAACGACCCGAAACAAGGTGTTACAACTCTCCCCTACTTAAATTAGATTTCGTCCTCGAAATCATCCCTCACTACTTCTTCTGCCACACTGGTTGATCCAGACTAAATTTTCCTGAAATCCAAATAGGGCTACGATGTTGCCTCATACCGACGACTTCTCTTCCAATAATGCAATCAAAACCCCAGCCTTAGCAGAAATCATAAACCCTGATGAAGAAACGAGCCTTACCAAACCAATTTTAACCAATAAAGAGTATCCATCAGTACTCTTCCTAAAAATTCAGAAATCCAATAACTTGTCTAGCTTCCCGACCTACAAAACCATTCAGATGCGCAGTAAATATAACCCCACTTCGTAACTCAACCCAACGAAACTCTTCCAACCTTGAATTATCTTGCTGAAACCACTGGAAAATAGAATCCCTGACCATTTATTGTTGCCGAAAGGACCTTCTACTAAGTTGGGATATAGAATCCCCAACATTCTTCCATATTAGACTATCTTGCATAGGGTCACCCCCGTGAGACTCCACCCAAGAGTCTAACTGCTACAGGTTACCTGAGCCTAAATACCACATGGATTCCATCTGTTGATCACAGAGTTACCCTACTCTAAGTGTGATCCAACACCTTAATCAGACTAATTTCTACCGGGTTTCAGCCATACTACCATAACCAAACGGGCATCACCTATGGGTCTCACATAATCTACACAATTGACGGTGTCTCGCTCACGGGCTCACCCAATATACATAATCGAATGGGCCTAATGCACTCAAGGGCTATACAACCCAAAACATTGCCACAAATCCAACAATCCTCTTTTGAAATAAGGAGTGGTCGACCAACAAAACGGTCCAACTTGACCCACACATGCGTTGTGATCCCCCATCAACCCAACAACCACTCTTGCAATGGCCTACCTCATTCTGATGAATGCTACGACTCTATCACATAATTAAAATACTTCCCCGACAACCTATCTACCTAGTATATGCTATGGCTACCCCGCAGTCTTACAACACTCCCATAACAGCGATTGGCCCAATCCATGGTCTTGCCCTCCATGCATTATACAAACCCATGATCAATCATGAGTCGAAACCACATCCGACTACCCCAATCAGGTGTTCAAGTCATGCTTTGAACCCCAAAGCCTTCATCAGACAAGAACAAGCCGAGAGGCTCTACACAACCCTCAACCTGAATCTAATCACGCATCCGCCAAGATCTAATAATGATTGTTACACATTTGGGAAAATGTCCTGAACTCCCATTTATTGTGCAAACCTCAATCCATACTCCGACTAGAACTGGCTCTCCACTTGACTATGAACTCCTCCTTGTTTCGTACCTAGAATTATTCCCAATAATCCAAACGGTTCTCCCCCATGTGGATCCAACTGCGCTCTGCCAACCTCGCTAATGACATCGAAAGTTAAAACCTTCACTAGCACGGATAGATCTAAAAGCCTATCAACAATCAGCTAACATCCGCCTTGAGTGACACAACCACCACTGAATCCTGACTTTGTTGTCCCAGAGGGGAACAACCAGCTTCCATGAGATCTTTTCCTAAAAGATTCTGATATGAGGACCACACTCACAATCCCAAAAACATGAACCCTGTAGTGACTTCCTTGTACTCGCGTTCTAACCAATCACTTACAATCCACGGCTATCCTGAATTCCAATCACCAAAATAACTTGCACTGCAACTCCCTCTGACCCATTGTGTTGAAATATCACGTTGACCCGACTACTGATTCCTCTGAGTAGGACCCCTAGCTCACTCCCACAAAGGGCCCATATCATAATACCTAAATCTATCTCAATAAGATGTGCTCCACTCATGACACTCAGTATGTAAAATGGCATATGACGACCCTTGAAATAATAATAACCAGGCAATCAAAGAGGAACTAAACCGAAAATATTGTCTTACAAATACAAATGCATGATCCAAAAGCATATATATAAATAAATGATATGGCGAGGAAAACAGAAAAGGAATGTACCCATGATAACATCTGATGAAACTCTAGTCTCCCCTACATGCAAATGCAATGCTCGGCTCCACACTACTGGCGCCTCGACCTTGCCCTTGCTGCCATCAGTAATCCTCAAAGTAACTGGAGCAGGTGCTTTACTGCTCCACTCATCAACCTCAGACTATCAGCCTTCTTGATTGCAGTGAAAACACATCAGAACCGATCTTTGAGGACAATCCCTGCTGAAATGACCCATCTGACCGCAACTGAAGCATCCCATTCCTATCTCCCGACAGTTCTCCTCATGGTACCTTTTCTTATTCATCTCCTCATCTGTATATACTGCATAACCAATAAGGCCGTATACTTGAATTTGGTAGTGATCTCTGTCACAGTCTTAGTCGTCTGGCGAAGGTCGTAAATACCCTCGCCAAATGTTGCTCCTTGATAGCTAGTGCTAACTCTGCCCTAAATCGGGTCATAAATTCATCCCAAGTCATCATCTCAATAGCCTCGCCTCCCAAGGTGAAATTCACCTCCTCCCACCAGTCACGAGCTCTGTCTTTTAGAAGACAGGATGCAAATTTGACCTTCGACCACTCGGGGCAGAAGCTCGTCTGGAAAGTATTCGCTATGTCCGCTAACCACATCCTACTAGCAATGTGCTCCTTCTCCCCAAAGAACTTGGGAGCTCCACAAGAACAGAACTTGCAGAAGGACAAAGTGTGAGCTCCTACAATAGCCATAATCTCAGTATGGAACGTGCTCGAACGCTGATCCATAATCTCCATAATCCCCTCCTTGACCGAACCAAAGATCATAAGAGTCTGATCCAAAATACCGCGGGTGATCTCCAACGAGATGAACTCCCGTATCCGCTCCTCAAACGACTCAGTACCAACACCTAAACCCGAACCAGAACATGAACCTCTTCCACGCGTGCTAATAACCATACTGAAAAGCAATCACACAATCGATCAGAAAATACCCAAAGAATCCTCATTCTACAGGCTTCCTAGGATCTCCATGACTTTCATTGATTCGAGTATGGATCCTGTTCTTTCAGTAGTACGGGCCCAATACTACCTTCTACACCTATCCATACATTCCTCAAGAATTTTCCTGAATCCTCTAAGTCACCTTTTCAAACTGGTACTCCAAGGACCCTACTAAGAAGATTCCCAATAGAGGGTGTTACATATTTTCTCTCATACCTGGTAAAATTGTCAACTTTCTATTTTGGAAAGACAACTAGATTGGATCTCATACATTGCAATTCTGATTCCCATGATTGTATGAACTCGAATATGTGAAAAGTTGTTTATTCTCTCACATGTATCAAGGTAACAACTTTTCTTGGGAATGAAAAAGTTCCCAGTAGAGCCACGGTCACGATTGAATTGAATTCTCTTTACTCCCTTCTTGATGTTGTTAATGTTAATAACTCATCTGTTGGTTTTAGATTTAATCTGGTAACTGCTGATAGATTTACTGTTGATATTTTAACCAGATTTCTTGATTCCAAGATTCAACATACAGTCAGACTTTCAATTTTTTTGTTAAAAATTACCCTTTTGAATGTTCGATATATCATTTCGAGGTTTATGTTGGGGAGAATCCATATCGTTGACATGTTACTTCATTGGGGTATAACGTGTAATGTTCCAAAAGTTACAAAGTAAAAATTTTATTTTTCAACCACCCAAACCAATCATCCATTTATTCAAAAGTCAATCAAAGTATAATTTGTTCTCAAACATCAGAGTAAAATCATAAATAGTTTTCCCCGAATAAATCTCCAAGGGATACAGTGTGATCAAGTCAGGTCCTTCCCTTTGGAACAAAAAGTACCTGAAAACATTTTAAATATATACTATAACCACAAAGATTAGTGAGTTCCCAAAATACCACATACCATACGCATTAGTGGGCCCAACCCTTGGGGTGTATTTCAACCCTATGTGAATGCTATGATCCAACCATAGTGTTAGAGTTTGTAACGGCCCAAAACTCATAGAAATTTTTTCATTTTTAAATAATAAAACATCCAATGTATTTACATAGCAGATCAACATTGTCAATAATGTTTCAAAAATAGCGTCAGAGTATCAACAAATCATAAATGTGAATCGCCAGTGGATGCTATCCAATCATGTCGGGCCCTTCCCTTTCGAACTGGAAGTACCTGAAAATGTTAAACCATAAAATTGTAAGCACAAAGCTTAGTGTGTTTCCCCAAAATACCACATACCATATAAATGGGCTCATCCCATCACATAACTAAATGGGCCTAGCCCAACATATATAAATGGGCCTAACCCAACATAATCATGGGCCCAACCTAACATGTATAATAATAGGCCCAACCCAACATACAAAAGGGCCTAGCCCAACATAAATAATAACGGCCCCAACCCAACATAAAAATTCAAGAGTCACAAAGAGAACTAACACAATCCAATGGGCTGACATTGGTGCCTTCGACCTTTGAGTACCATGAGTAGACTCACATCAATCGATAGCTAGATAAAACTCACACTCGAGTTGCTGCTACAAACGATCCTCATACTAAACATATACAAAACAACCCTAATTAGCAATTAAGGTGATAATCCATAATTAAGGGTCCTTTACATATACTCTCTCTCTCTCTCTCTCTCTCTCTCTCTCTCTCTCTTTCTAGGGTAAATGACTATTTTACCCCTTCAAGGCTAGGACCCTCCCCTTTTAACCCAACATCCAAAATGACTAAACTCAAACCAGGTCAACGAGCCAATAACCATAATATTGAGTCTCATGTCATGACCAACCCTTAGTCATGTTGTGAGAGTTCACCCGGTCCAATTCCAGTAACTCGTTCCCGACTCAGCTAACTCAGTCACGGATTTCTCACTAGGCTGACCTCATGACGTGAGCATCACTCTGTCACGTCATGAGACCCAAAGACCTAGCTATATACTGGCTTTTTGATTGTCTCGTCATGAGACCTTATGTATCACGTCGTGACTACGGTCTGACACCAAAATCTAAGGTTTTAAGTCCTTAATCCATTAAGCCTTCAAACCCAACTCTTCCAGAAGCTTAAGGGGACCCTAAAGAGCCGTAAAAATGTTTACTTTATGGAGATGCATGTACCATGCATGTCCCCAATCCATTCTAGGTCAAAAGTAGAAATATGGCCTCAAATTCTCGTGCATGACTCTAATACTTCACCAACTTCCAGATGTAGACATTATGATGCTGAAAGGACATTTGGAATCCATAAAGTTGCTAACTTTATGGATCTTCTTCACTCAAAGTTGCTTAATCATAAAGAAGTGGGACAAAAACCAAGATCAAGTCATAAAATGAAATAAAGTTTGAGCCTTTCGGACTTGCAAAGGTCCAATAGGAAGAAGAGATGATGATGATGATGCTTCTTTGCAACTCCACCACTAGAACAATTCTTTTCCTTTCTTCTCTTCTTTTTTAAGCTAACAATTGCACCAAAATGGGTAAGGAACTCTAAGAAGGTTGTGATTAAGGTTTCTGGAGGCTAGAGAGTGAGGGAGACTGAGGATAAGCAACCCTAGCCCCCTCATTCCATTCAATACACGAAAAATTAGGGTTTTTGTTATCAGATATTCTCACGTTGTGACCAATAATGGCTCACGTCATGAGAATAAAAAATGTGAGTCAATGGGTCAACGCTAACTCACGGCGTGAGTTGGCATATCTGAATGTTACAACTCACCCCCACTTGAGTCAGACTTCGTCTTCAAAGTCCTATGCCTCGAACAATTTGGGGTACTACTCACTCATCTCGACTTCAGGTCCCCAAGTCCATTCGGAACCCTTCCGATATGACATTGCACCTTCACTAGATTCACCACCTTGTTGTGCAAGGTCTTTGTCTTCATGTCGAAAATCACAATCGGTCTCTCTATGTAGCTCAAGCAATCATCAACCTAAATGTCATCCAAGGAAACCACCATTGAGTCGTCAGCTAAGCACTTCTATAGCTGGGATACATGAAAAGTGTTGTGGATCTGACTGAGCACATCAGGTAAATCCAGTCGGTGTGCAACCTTGCCCACTCGGGTGATAATCCTGAAGGGACCAACGCCAACTTCATTATAATCAGCGTCAGCGTGATCCTATGATCTTAATGATCATTATACATTAAGAAGATATCATATCTATATTAGGCAGATATACTGTGTATATATAGAATTGATGTCTGATCCAAAATCTCAGTGATTAGAATAAGACCTTTACATAGATTAGTTTATATTTAGATTAGATACAATCCATTGATTGAAGGGATTCACTAGAATAAATTAGTATATAATAAATATTAGGGTGAGACCCTAATGTACGTCTTTTTGACCTCGTTCTCTTTGTGAGAACATTCTTTTTTAGTGAAAGTATCTTTGTGATTATACACGTTCTTTAGTTTTCTGTTTAATCTTTGCTTTGCTAGTTTGTTCTTTGTTATTCATACTTGAGTGTATCCGATCGATGCAAACTTTCAATTGGTATCAGAGCGGAGAGCGGATTTTCTGGTACATTCAAGTTATCAAAGCAGTTCAGAACATCTGCTCTAAGATCTCTTCATAGAAGGTCTGAAATTATTTTTCGGAAACCACAAAAATCAAAAGAATAAGAAGAAACTTTCGTTATGCTATCATCCACCAGATCTGATGGCTATTACAAAGATGCAAAAGAAAGATTACAGAAGTTGTAATACTTATTCATCTCTGTAGAGAGTAACAGTCAATGTAGTATCAGTTGAAGGACTATATACTATTTCTCAGATGAGAAAACAATTTACAAATGGAAAGATCAATGAAGATACTTTTGTTACTCCTCTGTATTGCTTTCCAGATTTGATGAAAGAAGATCCGTATTCTTGTGTCAATGGCTTCAAGGCTGAACCAGTTCTGAAAGACGAAGCTATCAATCAGAAACAAGAACAACTAGAAGTTCTCTGCATGCAACTTGAAGAAAGTAAGAAGAGGAGAACAGATGTATAAGAAAAGGCTTCATAAAATTCGTCATCACAAAAACCTAGTTCACACTCTGATGTGAAGGCAACCAAAGAATCTAAAGAGGTGTACTGAACCTGATGCCTAAAGAAAAGAAGAAGAGTGTTCAAATACTGAAACATGGTGTTCATCCTTCTACTATTCAGAGATATCACCAGATAAGTATTTCTAAATCAAATCTCTTTTTAGTTTCTAAAAATCTTTTGCCAAAATCTGAAGATGTGAGAATGAACTGGAATCTTTTAAAATTCTAGTTGGCAGTCTCTCTCTCTACACTCTCACTGAGAAAAAATAAGATTACCTTGTATATTATTTGTATAAAGTTTTTTTAATATCTTTTATTTGATTTTCCTTTTAAGTTTTGTGTATAGTTTTAGTTTTTTGAAATCATTATGTACTGGTTTGAAGTAAAAAAGAAAAAGGTAGAAAAAGATGTATGGAGCTTGTTGGTCTGTGATGACCTACTGTCAAGGGCATTTTGGGAATGATGTGCAGAAGTTTGAAGGAGATTAAAGAGCCATTAAAGTCTTTTGTATCTTGTAAAATTACGAGGTGCTATCAAAAGAAAATCATGAATGTTGTGCATAGATCTATTTCTTCATGCAATGCATCACAAATCAAGCTGATATGGGTATTTTCGTTAAAGCTGATGAGACTTTCACACTGACTTATTCACTGATAAGATTCAGATGCTGGTTGTTATCCTCGGCCCTAGCATTCCGTGTCTCTTTCCAGCAGCCTCAAGAATGTCTTAATTCAGTTTTTAGTCATCTGTTTGTCTCAAATAGTCAGCTTCATGATTTTCCTACATTAGTCTTTCACACTGCAATTAAAGTTGATCAAAAGTTCACACTAATGATCTTAAATCTCTCATGCTGATTGATTTTCATTCGATAACACGTTTTCTTCTCAAGTCCTTGATGAATGATGTATCTGTTGTGATACAACTTGAAGTTTTTAAGAAAAGAGCCTTAAGGTCAAAACTCCACCAGCTTCATCCTTTTCAGCGTCAACCTATCATCCTTAAACTTCAATTTTCTGCTCTTATTTCGTCTTCTTACAAGAGAAAGCTGCAATTGATGAACATATGTCTGAAAAGCAAATCCAAAAAGCAATAATGGACTGCAAAGCTATTGCTGCCTTTGACTGTGAATACTAACATGAACTAAAATGCTAATAAAGGATATTTTTTGTTTTGTTTTCTGTTCATGTGATATCGACTTTTGACTCAATAGTTAAATCCCTTGTCCCTGGATGTCAAAAGCAAATCACAGAGTGTGTTTCTTGTAAAAGAAAAAAGCATTATCCCCTCTTATCTAGGTAAATCAAAGAACAAAACGTTATTACTTGCTCTCATATTTTCAATTCGAATGCAGGTACCCAAGAAACGAAAGCTGAAACAACATGTTCACATGGGTAGGAGGTATAAGTTAAGAGTTTCCAATTCAATGAAAAGTACAATTCACATGGTAAAAATTCAGAAGGAGCAGGTCTCTTTTATGTGGATCAATGTAAATAAAAAGCAAGGGCATTTGTGTTATTTTCTTAGACGTTTCTCAAATGTTATCATCGAAAAGGAAAAGTATAGCAAATCTTCATCACTGATAAAAGAAACAAGAAAAGGAGGAATGTAAAAGGGCACAACTGTAAGTTTCTTATGGACTATCAACCAAAGAGTTTAAAGGAAAATAAATCTTTTTTTGGTCAAGGAAAGCTGTCATGTGTATTGTCTTCACGTGCTTAGTATAGCTATAGGTTCATATAAATGCAAATATTCAACTATCATTCCGTTTTAGTCAAAAGGGTAGTATGGATACTCCACCAACTTCACTCTATCAGCGTCAAGAACAACAAGGCTGCTCCTGCATTTATCCACGCTGACGGGTATTTTGGTCAATTACGTGTGCTGTCAAGAAATCTCTCAAGGGGCAGTTTGGTCACTGCTTAAAAAAAATTCTTCTTTTCGAGAAAAGCATTGACTGGGTTATCTTTCTAAAGAAAAAACACACAGGGGTATAATGGGAAAGAAACAATATTCTTTCAAGAAAGACGCAGATAAGCAGGGGTAGTCATCAATGAAGACGTGTTTGATGGAGTCATGGATGATTGATTTTCACGAATGGCTCATGTTGTTGATCCACTTTCATGTTGGATCATATCTCTTAGTGTTGATAAGATTTTCTCAGCATATTATCAAATATGAAATTCCTAATTCAAGCTCCATAGAATGCATGTTCATTCGCATGTCCGATGGTGAATCTTCAAGAAATCTCGATATAACTTGTATTCTGCAATGCTGGCATTACCTTGGCTTTACCCATCAGCGCCATCAGCGCCTTTTCATACAACTTCAATATTCTTGACATCACGTATGTCACTCACACTACATGGGATCACATCTCTTCTAATCAAGTATGCATTCCATGAAGGTTAAAGAATTGAAGAAAAAGGTGTCCGAACTTGTCCCTTGGGTCCCAATTGATTGCATACGGATAAATCAAGTCAAAACAAAGGTTGTTGACTGCTGATGGTTCAAATGAAACTGCTACCACAACTTTTCAGAAATGCAAGATCTTGATATTCAACAAAGGACAACAAGCCTACTGTTGCTATCGGTTGTGAGGGCTTCATGAAAGACTTACTCAGCCTCAAGAACTTTTCTCACCGTAAATGGATGGCTGTTTCAATCATTCCCATGTTTGTGAGCTGTGTCATGGGAGAAATTTTGTGCAGGTATTGTCTTACAAGAACAAGAAGATCAAAAGAAGAAGTGCAACAATGAAACTCTTTTTATGGGTTCATCAGTTTGTTCAATCATGCAAAAGAAAGTCAGGACCGATCTATTGTTTATGAGAACTTGGTTGCATTTGTTGTCCTAGGGAAATCCTATCACTGGCTAATTTAATAGAAGTCAAACAAAAGGTCATTAAGGGCAGTTTGGTCCGATCAAGGTTCCTTTAATCTATAACTTGAACAGTTAGAACTTGACCCCATTTTAAATGAGTTCCTTTTTTTGCTATACATACATTTTCACAAAGAAACTGTCCAAGACTAACGATCGGAAATGTCTCTTCATAATAATTGTAATGGAGAAAATACCAAATCAAATGGAATGGATTCAAAATGATGTTACTTCATGAATATGGATTATAAATTTGACCATTTTCATCCGGTAAATGGCTAAAAAGACACCCTATTTTACCATATAGACACCTTCATTAAATTTTGAAATATTTTTATTGGTTAAAATTGCATTGTGTTCTAAAAAAGTTGATTATAAATAGTTAATTATAGGTTGACTTTTTATAAAGGTATCAATGGGGTGTCTAAGGCTGGAGGGAGTGGTGTCGCGCTCCCTCATGAAACCGCAGTGACACGTAGGCGCCATCTCACCCATTACCACAAAAATGTGATCTCATACCACACCCAAGGAGTGGTGCCACACTTTGGGTTTTTTTAATTAAATAAAAACTATATTTTTAATAAAAACCATTCATTTCATTACTTCAAATTAAAAATAACATTACATTGCATTGCCCAAATAAAAATCCTACAAACTTCAAAAAAAAAAAAAAAAAAAACACCAGAAATTTTAAACCTACAAACTCAAAACAACATACATTAAACGATTTAAAATAAATGCACTACATGAAGTCGTCCTCCGAGAACTCGTCTTCCGGGTCCTCCTCCGGATCCAAATTGAGGTTAATGTGTTGCATCCCCTAAATGTGTTCCATAAAATCCATACGAAGATTGTGAAATGTTTCATTGCAACGAACCTTGCTCTCTTTTCAATGTACTCGTCGCCCCCAATTTCTATTCCTTGTGTCGCGGAAATGGTTTCCTCTTCATCATACTCACTTATCGCTCTTCTTTCATTTTCGATAATCATATTATGCAGTATTATACATGCATACATGACTTCATGCATTTTTTCATCGTTGAAAAAAATTGCTGGTTTTTTCAATATAAACCAACATTTCTTGAGAGCTCCAAACGCCCGCTCGACATCCTTCCTAGCTCTTTCTTGAGCTTTCTTGAATTTTTTCCGACGAGCATCATTCGGACACGTAAACGATTTAACAAAAACTGCATACTCAGGATAGATCCCATCAACTAGATAATAACCATATTTATATGGTGTTCCACGCTATTGGAAAGAAGAATCCGGTGCAGATCCGACGTATATGTTGTTAAATATAGGTGACCGATTAAGAACGTTAATGTCGTTGAGGGATCCAGGAGAACCAAAAAAAGCATGTCAAATCCACTGATCCTGTGATGCCACCGCTTCAAGTATGACCGTTGGATGCCCATGATCACCTCGGGTAAATTGACCATGGTGTGAGGCAGGACAATTTTCTCATGCCCAATGTAGACAATCTAAACTTCCTAACATTCCAGGAAAGCCATGTACGCTAGCATGATGAGATTGCAATTTCATGATGTCATTGCGTGTAGGCTTACGTAAATATTTTGGACCATAAAACTGAATAATAGTTTCGCAAAAATAGTGTAGACTATCTCGTGCGGTCCTAGTTGACATCCTAAAACTCTCCTCCAACGCATTAGGAGGGATGCCATATGATAACTGACGAAGTGCGGCTGTACATTTTTGTAAAGGGGTGAAACCGGGTGTACCTCTAGCATCGGCCCGTTGCTCGAAAAAATCACACTCCCTCGTTACATCTTCGACTATACGTTCGTACAATGGTTTGAACATTCTGAAGCGCCTTCTAAAGTAGTATCCTTGAAAAGTAGCATTTTCTTGAAAGTAGTTGTGTATCAGACGTTGGTTTGCATCTTCACGATTTCTAAAAATATATCTTCGTGTTCTCTGTTCAGCACTGGCATATGCCATACTGCATGCCGCTTCATATGTTTGTTTCGCAAATGTAGGAGCAACGACAAAAACATCGAACATAACATTAAACTCTTCAGAAGAATCAGACAAAGACATTTTTTTGATTTGTTTGAAAGGTAATGTAGTAGATAAGTATAAAAAATGTGAAGGGTTGAATGGTTTAAATAGATGTTAAAGTTTAAAAGAGAAAAAAAATTAAAATTAAAAACTAAGTTTTTTGACCGTTTGCAACAGTCAAATGAGCAACCAATCAAATTCGTCCATGGATTGCACCCTCTGAAAGCCGCAGTGCACCCTAGGCCACACCTGGACCGCACCGAGGGGGCAGTGTTCGTGGCTTATGTGGCATAGAGAGTGCGGTCGAGGCCGCACCACTCCCTCTGGTCTAAGGGGTGTCTTATTACAATGAGTTACTTTTCACGTTGGTCATATCATATTATGCATTTTTCGAGTACTGGGGCACAAAACAAAAGATGGATAGTGTCATATCTTCAAGCATAGGTAACAGGAATTGTGTTTGGCTATCACACGCAGCGAAGAGAAATATGGTCAGAAGCCTTTCAGAAAAGTACTGTGAAAGAAAGACTAATCGAACCCCTCATATACAACTTGCTATTTTTTTTATTTTTTTAATTATTAATTAAATTGTTTGTATATATTTTTTTTAGTTCTTAAATTTATTTTGTTTAATTTTTATCTTTTATATTTATTTTATTTTTCTAGTTATAGTTTACATATAAAAATTAATAAATAAATAAATAAATAAAATAAAAAATAAAATTATTTTCCAAAATTGTAATTAAGTTTTCTTTTTAGTTAATTAAAATCATTTTCAAAAGTTTTATTTAATTTTCTTTTAAGGTAAGTTTTCCTTTGTGCATTTTCGTTCATAATAGTCAAATTCATTTCGTTTTGGTTTTTTTAGATTTTATCCTTTATATTTATTCTATTTTTCTAATTATATATATATATATATATATATATATATATATATATATATATATATATATATATATATATATATATATATTAAAATTCTTTTTGCTTAGCTACAGTAAACTGGCTGATGGGTTGGCAAAAGTAGTCCCTGTTTATTTGTCTATTGTCAATTGTGTTTGGGCTTTCATGTCCGTCAAAAATGCCCCACTTCTTTCTTCAAATTACAATTTGCTCCCTCAAGGTTTCTGTGAAAATCTTATATCTGGGTCGGTGTGCTGGACAGACGTTCGACACGTATTCTCTTTCTGGAAATTTCCACCGCCTCTCCGACCAAATCTCTTTCTATTCTCTTTCCAGGGTTGATTGGTATACCTGTGTTCTGTCTCTCCTCTATCTCCGTTATCGGGGTTAACTCAACTATCCACCGCCTCATATGAAGACCTCGAAGCTTCTTATGCCCTCTGCTCCCTCCACCATCGCCGAACCAGTTTCCTGCTTGCTCCGCCTCAAATAATCTACCTTCCATCACAGAGTCGATTCTGTGACATCCCCTAATTTCTCGGCCAGAAAAGACCGATTTAATTTATGATTTTTAAAATAAAATCAGAGAAATCTTTTCAAAAGATGTTGCGGAATAGGTCCCCAAAATAAAACATGATAAAAGTTTATCAAAACCCTTCTTTAAGAAGGTATATATTTTCCATATATATCAAAACCTCGGGATGTCATGTTCCGATACAGATCAAAAACATAAACAAGACATTATAAGCCTTTCAACAGTTATTTACAACTACTGGCCTATAATCCAAAAATCTCTCATCGTCCTCCGACTATGCTCGGGGTCCACTACCTGTAATCATAAAAGGCTGAGTGGGTCAGGCTTGGGAGCCGGGTGAGCATATAGGGTTTTCGACCCACAATAATAATAACTTATTAAGTTCACCAATCAACAATAACCCTGATTACCCATTCCCGTTGTCCTCACTTTACGTCCCTAAACACCTAACATAAGGGACTTATCCTAAGGAATATCATCGGGTTGGACACTACTGCTTGGGGGACTCCTCAGCCATACATGTCCTAAAGGCAACCATAAGGGGGATTGGAGTACGCCAGCAAACATTTAGTTCACCAACACCTACAAGTTGCGAACTTGCTAGTGTGCCACTGGACTGTCTAGAAAAGTTCGTGGTCGTCATCTATACTCCGTTAGACGACTTCGCCAAGAACAACACCAACAACACCAACACCGACACCGACACCGAGGCCTCTCACCATTTTAACACACACCGACTATTTCGTCTACCCATGTTCTACCCAACATATTTGTAGATAAAATACATATACAGTTTAAAACTTGTATAAAACATCTGTTCAACAGTCACCTCAAATAAACAATTAATATATTTACACATAACACGTATTTTAAGGTAAATACTTCATATCTATGTGTAAAGTGAAAGTAACTACACACTCACTTGATTTAATGAAAATCGGGCAGCAATTCGTTTCCTAAAACGATCGTTTCTAATAAAACCGAGAGTTTTATTGAGAAACGGGGCTCTGCGAAGGTCGGGCTTCGAAACCGAAAAGATAAATTTTCCGGGCTTCTCGGGCACTTCGTGGCGTATTCCGGGGGTTATAATCGATACCGGGGCTTCGGGGGAAGTTAGAATGAAAGAAATATGAAATTTAGGGTGAAAGGTGGCAAATTTCCAAAGTTACCCGGGAAGGCTCGCAGCCTTCTATTTATAGGGAGGAGCTTCTGATCGGACGGCTGAGAAGCCTCCAGGTGGTGCTGATCCGAGGGCTCGCAGGGAGGGCTCGCACATGGCTCGCACATGCGAAGGGTTGCTGGCCTCTTGTGATTGGACCGAGGTCTAGGTCCGAAGTAGGGGCATCCGTGGCGGCCTTGCGAGGGTTTGGACATGTGCTAGAGGGTACGTGTCGCCTTCTCAGTGGACCACTTCGGATCAGGTCAGGAGTTCGGATGACTCAGCAGCTCGGAGACGTGGCTCGCATGACTCACCAATTTCAGACACGTGGCACGTTCTAAGCGAGGGTGACGTGGCAAAAACGTGACTATGCGAATTTTCTCGATTTTTGTGCAAAAACTTCTAAAATCCATAACTTTCGCATACGAGCTCCGTTTTTGACGTTCTTTATATGCACGCGTAGGTAAAATTACGCTCTACAATTTCCGTTTAGACTTTGTCGGCTAATTTTGATTTTAATTTTTATATTATTATTTTTAACAGACCGGGACAGGAAATCCGTTAAAAATTCATAACTTCTTCATCCGATGTCCGTTTTTGTCAGACTTTTTACCGTTGTGCTACTATTTACGAGACCTTCGATTCTCGTTTAGGTTGTGTCGGCTAAAAATCACTCGATCTAAAATTCGAGTTTTTAGCTGTCTACTGCTATGCCGAAACTTCGAAAAATCATAACTTCCTCATACGAAGTCAGATTTGGACGTTCTTTTTATACCTACTCTCGGTTTAACGAACACTACGAGTTTCGTTTAGATCACTAAGGCTAAAAAGTAGTTTATCAAAAACTCACTTTTTACGTCATTCGGCACCGTGCCGGTTTTGTCGCGAAACTTCGACAGGTCATAACTTCTTCGTTATAACTCGGATTTCGGCATTCTTTATATATCCGTTATCCTTGTCACGACCACTACAACTTTCTTAATAGATATCGGCTTTATCTAATATTTACTTTCGACGGTCATTTTATTCTTAATTAATTAACTCCCAGTAATTAAGCATAAAACACATAATATTCACATAATTCCTTTTCATTTCTCCAAAATGAGTCACAAAGGTTAACCTAGACTATCAAGTCAATATTAATGCCTAGCCTAGAAACACGGGCATTACAATTCTCTTCCCCTTAGGATGATTCCGTCCCCGGAATCACACATCGACAAACAACCACGGGTAGCGACTTACCATGTCACTCTCCGTTTTTCCCCAGGTGAGATTTGGCCCATACGTATGTTTCCAACGCACAAGCACTAAATCGACCATCTTACGTTACAACTTCTTAGTCTTACGGTCAACGATTGCCTCAGGTTCTCCAATTAACCTCTTGTTCTCCTCCAACCTTAATTCAGAAATGGGAATTATGTCAGGCACACCTCCCGTGAACTTTCTCAAATAACACACATGACAGGTGTTATGAATACCCTCTAGTTCTTTCGGTAATTCTAGCTTGTAAGCTTGATTCCCGATCCTCTAAAGAGCTTTTAAATGGTCCAATAAACCTTGGACTCAACTTTCCCCTTCTACCAAACCTTATAAGTCCCTTCCACGACGAGACTTTAAGTAAAACCGAATCTCCAACTTCGAATGATATCGGTTGTCTTTTCTTGTCAGCATAGCTCTTTTGAGCAGCTAACATCCTTTCCCTAATCACTTTCAACTTTCCAGCAGTCTGATGGACTATTTCAAGTCCCATAAGCTGCTTTTCCCCAGCTTCCAGTCACCATGACGGCATTCAACACTTTTCCCCATACAAAGCGTGATAAGGTGCCATCTTGATGCTTGAGTGGAAACTATTACCCTAGAAAAATTCTACTAAAGGTAAATGTTCATCCCAGTTACCTTGGAATTCCAGGGTACATGTTCTCAGCATATCCTTCAACGTTTGAATCGTTTATTCGCTCTGACCATCGGTTTGCGGATGGTAAGCTGTATCCAAACACAACTTGGTACCCAATTCCTCTTACAGACTCCTCCAACACCTTGAGGTAAAACGACTGTCACGATCGGATACAATCGTTAACGGAACACCGTGAAGCCTCACAATTTCATTCACATAAGAATTCGCAAGTTTATCCATAGACCATTTCTCGTTGGCTGCTATGAAATACGCACTCTTAGTGAAGCGATCAACGACCACCTAAATCATGTCGTGACTGTTCCTTGTTCTGGGCAGTTTAGTCACAAAATCCATAGTGATGTCTTCCCATTTGCCCATGGGTATAGGCAAAGGTTCGAAACTCCCATACGGTTTCTGATGTTGTGCCTTAACCCTAGCACAAGTTACACACTCGGCCACATACTTTGCAACATCGAGCTTCATCGTCGGCCACCAGTAATAGGGTTTTAGATCCATATACATTTTCGTACTGCCGGGATGAATCAAGTACATGGTTTTGTGAGCTTCTTCCATCAGAAGACCTCTTACTCCTCCCGTCTTAGATACCTAAATCCTATCTCTGAATACCTTCACTCCTTGACCGTTTGTATTAAACACCAACATTTTTTCCAAACGTTCCTCCTTTCGGTCATTTTTCTCTAAAGCTTCCTCCTGAGCTTTCTTTATACTTTCCACAACTGTCGAGACAACTTCAATTCTCAACGCTCTTGGCCTTTTCTTTTCAAGATTTACCTTCCGACTGAGAGCATTAGCAACAACATTTGCTTTACCAGGGTGGTAAAGTATCTCACAGTCGTAGTCCTTGAGTAACTCTAGCCAGCGTCGTTGCCTCATGTTCAATTCCTTCTCCATACCTTTAAGGCGAATACTACCGCTGCCAACTCCAGACCATGAGTGGGGTAGTTCTTTTCATGCTCTTTCAATTGCCTCGATGCATTCGCTATCATTTTATCCCTTTGGGTCAGAACACACCCTAACCCAACTTCTTTAACAATGAACGCGATACTTCTATTGATCGATTTGATCAAACTTTACTTCAATTCGGCTTAAGTCAACTGCTACATCGAACTTGGTTCTCTGAACCACATAACAAACTCATCGTAGTCGGACTTAATTTGATATGACCACTAGGGTCAGAATAACAGTCATCTTATTAGTCATTACCAAAACGATGGTAACGACAGACTAGAATAAGACGGAATCAATTATGAGTTCCTTGGTAACCTTGTGACTTTCCCTGATCCAAGTGTGAGTCATGTGCTTCCAGTAGTATAGATCTCTACTACTATTCACACCTACTCATACTCGTCCCAAGTACTGTATCGCAGTCCCCAAGTCCTAAAATCACAAAACAATTTAACACATACGAATGTGTCCAATTAATCATAAAATTTTCCTAGACTCTACTAGGACTTCTTCCATGCGTATCTTCAATCATCAATTCTGCTTCAACTTGGTTGGTGATGGAAATTCCAGACGATGGAACAACTTCAAGAATTACACCAACCATTCCATCATCCTGCCAATCGAAGGTGTACTTCAGACGTACCGTACCCCTCTAAACGTTCCGTTATTTTATTAGACATATTCTAAAGGCAAGATACCACTCTTATGATATCTTCTGATAGGTATCATTCACTATCATAAGCTTTTCATTTCCTCCATCTACTCCATTCTCTACGAGTCTTAACCATAACGTTTTATACACCCAAACAGACGTTCGGTGTATGGGGCAAGAATTTAAGATAGGAAAGCTTTATTTACGATAGACGTATAAATCTCCTTATCACTTCGAAACGTTTACATGTTAGTTCTAATCTCGTAATCATACGCTTAGAATCCTACACACATAAGGTTTCCAGATCCGGTCGACAACAGACCATAGATCCGAACAAATAATAACATCATTATAGCTATAACACAAAACATTTAGCACATAAAAGCATTTTAGGCATCCTTCCTAAAATAAACTAGTGCTCGTGTCAATTTAGGTGTACTACCTAAAATATAATAGACACACTCAACTCACAATCATCGCTTAGCATTCTAAGTTTAAGTCTAGAAATCCTACAAATTTCTTAGTTCGCTTAAACTAATGCTCTGATACCAACTGTGACATCCCCTAATTTTTCGGCCAGAAAAGACCGATTTAATTTATGCTTTTTAAAATAAAATCAGAGAAATCTTTTCAAAAGATGTTGCGGAATAGGTCCCCAAAATAAAACATGATAAAAGTTTATCAAAATCCTTCTTTAAGAAGGTATATATTGTCCATATATATCAAAACCTCGGGATGTCATGTTCCGATACAGATCAAAAGCATAAACAAGACATTATAAGCCTTTCAACAGTTATTTACAACTACTGGCCTATAATCCAAAAATCTCTCATCGTCCTCCGACTATGCTCGGGGTCCACTACCTATAATCATAAAAAGCTGAGTGGGTCAGGCTTGGGAGCCTGGTGAGTATATAGGCTTTTCAACCCACAATAATAATAACTTATTAAGTTCACCAATCAACAATAACCCTGATTACCCATTCCCGTTGTCCTCACTTTACGTCCCTAAACACCTAACACAAAGGACTTATCCTAAGGAATATCATCGGGTTGGACACTACTGCTAAGGGGACTCCTCCGCCATACATGTCCTAAAGACAACCATGAGGGGGATTGGAGTACGCCAGCAAACATTTAGTTCACCAACACCTACAAGTTGCGAACTTGCCAGTGTGCCACTGGACTGTCTAGAAAAGTCTGTGGTCGTCATCTATACTCCGTTAGACGACTTCGCCAAGAACAACACCAACAACACCAACACCGACACCGACACCGAGGCAACTCACCATTTTAACACACACCGATTATTTTGTCTACCCATGTTCTACCCAACATATTTGTAGATAAAATACATATACAGTTTAAAACTTGTATAAAACATCTGTTCAACAGTCACCTCAAATAAACAATTAATATATTTACACATAACACGTATTTTAAGGTAAATACTTCATATCTATGTGTAAAGTGAAAGTAACTACACACTCACTTGATTTAAAGAAAATCGGGCAGCAATTCGTTTCCTAAAACGATCGTTTCTAATAAAACCGGGAGTTTTATTGAGAAACGGGGCTCTACGAAGGTCGGGCTTCGAAACCGAAAAGATAAATTTTCCGGGCTTCTCGGGCACTTCGTGGCGTATTCCGGGGGTTATAATCGATACCGGGGCTTCGGGGGAATTTAGAATGAAAGAAATATGAAATTTAGGGTGAAAGGTGGCAAATTTCCAAAGTTACCCGGGAAGGCTCGCAGCCTTCTATTTATAGGGAGGAGCTTCTGATCGGACGGCTGAGAAGCCTCCAGGTGGTGCTGATCCGAGGGCTCGCAGGGAGGGCTCGCACATGGCTCGCACATGCGAAGGGTTGCTGGCCTCTTGTGATTGGACCGAGGTCTAGGTCCGAAGTAGGGGCATCCGTGGCGGCCTTGCGAGGGTTTGGACATGTGCTAGAGGGTACGTGTCGCCTTCTCAGTGGACCACTTCGGATCAGGTCAGGAGTTCGGATGACTCAGCAGCTCGGAGACGTGGTTCGCATGACTCACCATTTTCAGACACGTGGCACGTTCTAAGCGAGGGTGACGTGGCAAAAACGTGACTATGCGAATTTTCTCGATTTTTGTGCAAAAACTTCTAAAATCCATAACTTTCGCATACGAGCTCCGTTTTTGACGTTCTTTATATGCACGCGTAGGTAAAATTACGCTCTAATTTTGACTTTAATTTTTATATTATTATTTTTAACATACCGGGACAGGAAATCCGTTAAAAATTCATAACTTCTTCATCCGACGTCCGTTTTCGTCAGACTTTTTTACCGTTGTGCTACTATTTATGAGACCTTCGATTCTCGTTTAGGTTGTGTCGGCTAAAAATCACTCGATCTAAAATTCGAGTTTTTAGCTGTCTACTGCTATGCCGAAACTTCGAAAAATCATAACTTCCTCATACGAAGTCAGATTTGGACGTTCTTTTTATACCTACTCTCGGTTTAACGAACACTACAAGTTTCGTTTAGATCACTAAGGCTAAAAAGTAGTTTATCAAAACTCACTTTTTACGTCATTCGGCACCGTGCCGGTTTTGTCGCGAAACTTCGACATGTCATAACTTCTTCGTTATAACTCGGATTTCGGCATTCTTTATATATCCGTAATCCTTCACGACCACTACAACTTTCTTAATAGATATCGGCTTTATCTAATATTTATTTTCGACGATCATTTTTATTCTTAATTAATTAACTCCTAGTAATTAAACATAAAACACATAAAACACATAATATTCACATAATTCCTTTTCATTTCTCCAAAATGAGTCACAAAGGTTAACCTAGACTATCAAGTCAATATTAATGCCTAGCCTAGAAACATGAGCATTACAGATTCTGTTGAGAGAACAAATCCATATGATCTGAAAACCTCCAGACGGCTTTCCTCGCCGCTCCACCTATCGACTGCTTCTTCTCCTTCTACTTCGATTTCCATTAGGATCGATCTCCACTTCTCGGTAGAAGTCGATTCATCACCAACAATTTCATCACTAGGCCCACGCGTCAGTCGATCGCAGCCACTCCACCGTGGTCCATCTGTGGCGACATCGCCTTCTACTTGACCATTATCGATGACCGACAGTCTGACCTCTTTCTATGAAGGTACTTCCTAATTCAAAAGAATGGTTCTCAAATATTTGTTTCCGAATCTCAATCTTCACTTCTATAACACATGTTCTTATGTCTCCCAGGCTTATAATAAGTGTATAATTATATGATTTATGGTAATCTGATTTCAAGCCTGTGAACCTTTGTATTTCTCATCTTCTTACTCTGTCAATTTCCAAACTCCAGTTAATTTTATATCATTAACCTTGCTTTTTTTTTTCGAAAAGAATGGTAAATTTACATGCATATGACGTGTTCGATAAAATGTCTGAATGAAAAAAAAATTAATTGAATTTCGGAATTGGAAGATTAAGTTAGGAATCTATATAGTTTCTGGTTTTACATTTGAAAAAAATTCTTATTCACTATTTGTTGCAACGGAAGATGAACACATCTGTAAAAGCTGTCATGACAGAAGGGAAGCTTGCTACAGATTTTGTAGGTATGTTGTTGAGTTGTTCTCATGTGTAGAATTCGGGCATCCTTTATAGATCTAGATTATGATAAGGCCTTTCACTTAATTCATCAATTTATTAACATATAATTTTACAGTCAAGGTGTAGACTAGGTAGTGTGGGTAAGACATATTTCTTTGATTTTACTTATTTATTTTGGGTGAATTTTCATTTATGTTCCATTTCCATCCATTCAGGGTTGAATGAACGTGTTACTGGTCTTCCATTAAAGGGTTAGCCTTTGTAAGTTATCATGCCTTTTTCTTTCTTGCATTTATGTTATTATTTAGTTTGAAGGGTCAATTTGACAATTGGTATCAACATGGTTTTCAGGGAATTGACATTTTATGCCCTGCGTTGTTGGATTACCTAGAGGCAGTCAAAGTATGAAAGATGGTCCACCCACAAGAAATGATGGATTTGTATGCTCCCGGGATTTCGTTGGTTAAAGAAACAATCACCTGGTTCGTGTGAGTTTTCTTTTGTGCTTTGTTTTGCAATTTTAAATGTTTAAAGGCAGTGTTTTTGATTTCTTTTTTTGAAATTCGTCAGTAAATTGACAGATAAATCATTTTGGAAAGTTCAATTGCTCTGAAAAATAGATCGACTGATGCTGCAGTTGGACGTCTTGCAAACTATTGTTGAGGAATTCAAACAATGAAGCTATTTAAGAATGTATTTTTAATTTTAATTGTGTAAATATATGAAATAAACCTAATGTGAGGTTCTTTTTGCAGATTACAGAAGACCCTTTAATCCTCTTTCATCTCCGTCGCATGTTGCCTGCACCACCAAAGCTACGTCCGTTTGTTTTTTATGCGGTGGCGTCTCTGAAGCAGGTGATAGCGACGTCTGGGAATCCAGGATTTTTTTTCTTGACGGATTCTTATTGAAGACTCAGTTTCCTGTTTCTTTATCTACTCTGTATGCTGACTATCTACTTTATTCAAGTATCATCTTTACTATGGGAATTATGATCTTGGTCCATGACTGGAGGTGCTCATTTTGAGTTTTCAACTTCAAAATTGTTTGACTTCTTTATCAATTTTAATACAATTTGCAGAAAAAGAACTCGTTGGTCGCCAACATCTTTTAAAAAAAACCAAGAACAAACATATTCGAAAACCCAGGAGCCACAGGACGAGTATCCCAAAGGAAAGAAATGGTAATTTCCAATCCTCTTCCGTGACAAAAAAATAAACGTAATTTCTGAAATTAAGTTCAAGTCTTGAATGAAAAATATGACATTAATGAATGAATTTTGGTTTTAAAAAAATAATACTTGGAAAATGTTTATAACCTATGAAGAATTAAGTGAAAGGCCAAATTAGTTCATTTTGACAGCTTTGAATTTCTATCAAAGTCAAACATAGAATGCAAAATCAAAATTACTTTGAATGCTCTTAATGTATGTTGGAATAGAGTTCCGATTCATAAAGTACTATTGGTAATAAATTACAAACATAAAATAATCAAAGAATTTGAGCTTTTCAGCTTAGCGATAATAAGTTGGTAAAAGGGTAAAAATGTGATTTCTGCCTATCACTGATTTTCGTTTGTCTCCTTTTCATCCTATTTTTGCATTCTCTGTACGTGAACAAGGTGGTGGACATCAACATGCTACAGTAAGGTCTTTTTCAAGTTTGCAACATTTTTAATTTTTTGCTAAATTTGAAACTAATACTATCATTTTCTTTATTACGAACCACTAAATACAACTACTCATTTTTAATAATTATTTATTTTAATATTGCATGTCACATGGAAGCATTTGTATAAATGCAGTAAATAGCAACATACTTTGAATTTCATGTTTTTTTTTCTTTTTCTTTTGATATTTTTCTCCAACAACCTAACTACATTGCCATTAGGTGCATTTTCTATTTTTTATACTAAAATGCCCTAAATAGCAATGTACTTTGAAGTTGTACCTATTTTTTTCTGTTTTTTTACATTGCAATTTGTTGACTTTTCCATTTTTTTTAGCTTATAAATGTAGTAAATAGTCCGTAAAACTTACGCATGCCCAGAGAGGGTAATTTTTTATGATCACTATGAAGGCCACTTTCGGTTTACGCAGAATATTCCTTCACATGTTAAAAATCGTTCTTACCTCTCACTAACATTCTAATATTAATGCATGAATGTTTCATTTTTGTGTTAAGCTTACCTATTCACCCATTGTCGTTACAAATAAATATATGGAATTTTACTTGGATCCTTCTCTTTTTTGTTTATTGAAGCTTATTCTAAAAAAAAATAGACAAATCCATGCTATTTTTCGAAGGTTTTGTCATAATGAATCATCTTCCTACCGTTTATGGTTATCAAAATGAAAGACCATTGTCCTTTCACTGTACCAAATGACAAAAATAACATTATGTTGCCTTTTTCATCAACACCAACATACTAGGTAACACAAAATACATACTGCTATTTTTTAACATGCTTCATTTACAAGTGCAGATGATTTAAATGTACCAAAAACATTGATAAAAAATATCCTTACTATTTAAATGCACCAAACATGTAAATGCATTGACCAAATATATAATTTTTACTGTTAGGAGTAATTTTAATATTTTCATGCTCACTGTTGGTTTAACAACCAACAAAATTGCCATTTTTTCTGACCTTTGTTGATATTGATACATTCAAATTTGTTACTTGGCTTTTGCAGATCACAATTCGATATCAAGGTCAATCCCTTATTTCAATAAGATGGAAACCAGAAGAAATTCAAATTTTAGAAAATTATACTGCAAGATTGGGCACATATGTTTTTTTTGTTGTACTATTACTTTTGGAGTTGGAATCACCATACATCAGATTGGTTTAAATATAAATATTGTTGATTCAGGTACAATTAAGTTTTGAAATAGATAAAACTAATCCTAATTATGCAATTTTTTTAAATTGTTGTCATTTATGTATTTTTTAGGGAGGGATCATTTTTGATGTTTTTTTTAAAGCAGACCATTTCAACATTTTGTAAATATGAAATATTTTTTGAAATAACCAAAAGTTTTCCTAATTATAGCAATGTACATCGAAAGTATAATGTTATAACAGAAAACCGACACCTTCCGTCCCGCGCAACGCACGGGAAACCTTCTAGTTTATATTTATTTTTCTAATTATTCTTTAAATCTAAAAATCAAAAACAAGTAATGGGTTTTTAGCAAGGATTTTCAAATGTATATTTTCTATCAGCTGGATAGAAATATAAGGGCGAGAATGCACCGAAGTAACAAAATGGAGTCAAACTTTCACTTCGGGGGACAAATTTAATGTGGTGTTTGGTGTTCAATTTATCAATGAACATTAGAACTTATTTACCCCTAAAGCTCCTAACAATTATGCATTTATTGCATGTTCAAAGTTCTTTGACTTTAGGCACTCATTTGAAGCTAAACGAGAGATAGCATGAATGTTTGATCATATGATGTTTTTATATAGTTTCAAATGGGTTGTGGTGACGGTCTAACTAATGTGTCAATACGCATTTGGTTCAAGATTTGCAATTTCATTGCAGCGTTTTAATGAAGCTAGTGAGATATGTCATGAGTTGTGGTCATACACTGTGCTTACAAAGTGTCTCAAACAATTGAATCACAAGCGTAAATGGAGCAATCAAGTTTGACAAAGATCATAAAGTTATCTGGAACTGGATGATTTCTGGAGTTGTCTCCTACAAAATTCATCAAGTATGGTCATTCCTTCCAAAGATCATTGTACCTTTCATGATTTGACGGTGACATTTCGTAAGTCAAGTATGTAACTATTGACAATCCTTGTCCCTGGAAGCATGCTTTCCGTATGTATCAAGCCTCATTTTCTTCTAAAACGTCGAGCATTACCCAACGACTTACCTTGATTGCATAGTCATCATCGTAAGAGATACTTGTCTGGTCCTTAAATGACAAAGGGTTATTCATGTCCTTTACCTCCTAGTCTGAGGTATGACATGGTTCCATTACGAATTGATGGTAAATCTTTGATTCTAGACTGCAACTAACTCTAGGATACAACGATTAAACCACTTCTTGCTGATGAGTTATACCCCGTCATTGATGTACACTGATTTCACCTCAACGTGATTGAGACATTCTACTTCTTTCCCACAAGTCTTCTTTATAAGAATTTGATGATTCACTATGAAAAACCACACACTGATAAAAGTTCGAAAGTTTGTGCCGATGGTTAAGCTATGTGATGTAGTTTATCACACGCACCAACTCATTCTTGCCCTTCAATTCTTCTTAAAAGTTTTATGATTCAGTGTCAAATGCTAGACACTGATGAGAACTTGAAAAATCTTTGCCAATGGGTATATCATGTACCCTGATATATTACACGCACATACCCACTCTCGCCCTTATTCGTCTAATATAAGTGGTTAAGGATTCAGCGTATAAAACCATACGCTGATGAAACTTCACAATTTTGTGTAAATGATATGCTATTACAACAATAAAATAATGTGATACACCAAATCCTCTCCCATTTGTTAACTTTATTTGATGTTTATATTATTTCAGGTTACTTATTGTCTTTCAAAAAATCAAAAAAAGAAGGCAGTGATTACTGATGCTGTCAAAAAGGGGGAGAAATGTTTAGTTTTGCTATGTTTTCACTTGATCGTTCATACAATATCATACACTCTTGAAAGAAGAAGGTTATTTATCTAAGGGGGAGCATGTATCATATGTTTTCTATATGAACGGGAGCTAAATCTAAGGGGGAGCAGATATCAACATTCTATCATATCATTATTGTCTATCATTCCGCTGCGACTCATGATACACTGATTGTTTCCGCTGCTCTTATTGCTTCTGCTGTTGATAACCAAGAATAGGGAAGAGTCATACACCTTTTTAGGGGGGGGGGAGATAGTCATACCAGGAAATTTTTTGGAAGATTAGTTTTAATATCATCAGATAGGGTGAGATTGTAAGGTCACGCAGTATGATCTGATGAGTCAAACACTACATGTTGACCACTAACGCCAGCATCAGCGCCAACACCAACTTAAGTATGATTAATGTCAGCATGATCCCATGATCTTAGTGATCATTGTAAATTAGGAAGATATCATATGTATATTAGGCAGTTATACTATGTATATATAGAATAGATGTATGATCCCTAATCTTAGTGATTAGGATTAGACCTTTACATATATTAGTTTATATTTAGATTAGATACAATCACTTGATTGAAAGGACCCACTACAACAAATTAGTATAATTAACATTAGGGTGAAACCTTAATGTACATCTTTGTGACCTTCTTTGTGACCTTGTTCTCTTTGTGAGACCATTCTTTTTTAGTGAAAGTATCTTTGTGATTATACGTGTTATTTAGTTTTCTGTTTAATTTTTGCTTTGTTTTTTGTTCTTTGTTACTCACACTTGACTGTATCCGATCGATACAAAGCTTCAGTAACGGCTACATCTTGTCGTGGGGTCTCTGATGTTTGGCCTTGACTTTCTGGCAAGTCAAGCACCGCTCCACAAACCATGCCATCTCCCTCTTCATATAGGGCAATCAGTAACTCAACCTCAAATCCTTATCCATCTTCATGGCCCCCCGGATGGATCGAAAACTTCGATTTATGAGCCTCCTCCAATAGTGTCTGCCTAACCCCTCCAGCATCCGAGACCCAAACCCCACCACACTGAGTCAGTAACCTGCGACTATTCGCGACAAACAATAGAATCCGACCCATGATTCGCTCCTCTTTCCAATTTTCCTTCTTAAACACTTCCACTTGAGCCTTCTCAATCATCTCTAACAATGTATAAATAATAACCATCCTAAAACACAGCTCCCTGATGGGTACACTCGTGGCCTTGTGGATCAAGGCGTCGACCACACCATTGGCCTTCCTAGGATGATACAAAATTTCGCAATCATAATCCTTCACCACATCCAACCACCTCCATTGTATCATATTTAGATTAGGCTGATCCATCAGATATCTCAGGCTCTTGTGGTCAGTGTAAATAGTACACCTAACCCCATACAAGTAATGTCTTCATATCTTGAGGGCCAAAAATACAACCCACAACTCCAAATCGTGTGTAGGGTAATTCGCCTCACGAGGTTTCAGCTGCCTCGAAGCGTAAGCAATCACATGACCTCTCTACATGAGTAAAACTCCCAATCCCGAGAGAGAGGCGTCACAATAAACCACAAAATCATCCATACCCTCGGGAAGAGTGAGAATCGGGGCCTCGCATAATTATTGACTTAGTGTCTCAAAGGATGCCTGCTAATCAGCCCTGCATTGGAAAGTGTCATTTTTCTTTGTCAAACGAGTCAATGGTACAAGGATCTTGGAGAAATCCTGGATAAACCTCTGATAATAAGCTGGAAGACCAAGGAAACTCTTAATCTCAGATGGTGTCCTCGGAACCTCCCACCTCATCACCTCCTCAATCTTGGCGGGTCGACCAATATACCCTTCTGGTAGACGACGTGCCCCAAGAACAACACCTCGCGCAACCACAACTTGCATTTGGATAATTGGGCATACAACCTCTCCCTCCTTACGGTCTCCAAAACCTCTCGCAAGTGCTCCTCATATTGCTCTTTGGTCTTAGAGTAGACCTGAATATCATCGACAAACACAATCACTAACCTATCCAACATCGGTCTACATACTCGGTTCATGAGATCCATTTACAATGTTGGCGCATTGGTGAGCCTAAATGGCATCACCACGAACTCGTAATGACCATAACGATATCTAAAAGCCATCTTCAGCACATCCTCCTCTCTGACCCTGATCTGATGATAACTGGACCGCAAATCAATCTTGGAGAACCAAGATACACCCTAGTGTTGGTCAAATAAATCATCAATCCTAGGAATTGGGTAATGGTTATTCATCGTTAACTTATTTAACTCCCTGTAGTCAATGCACATCCTGTGTGAACCATCCTTCTTTTTGACAAATATGATCGGGGCTCCCCATGGTGAACTACTTGGTCCAATAACCACCTTGTCTAGCAGCTCCTGCAGCTGCGTAAACAACTCCTGCATCTTTGGCGAAGATAACCGATATGGTGCTTTGGCTATCAGAGCCGCACCGGAAGCTAAATAAATCCGGAACTCAACATGCGTCTCCGGAGGCACTCCAGGAAAAACCTCGGGAAATACATCAGGAAGGTCCCAAACGATGGGCACCTCACTCACGGTTGTCATGCCCCAACTTGAGTATCTGCCACATAAGCCAAAATTCCAGAACAACCCTGCTGAATATATCTCCTAACCCTTGTGGTTGAACAGAGAGTCGGTCCATGCTGAGCACCCTCACCGTGAATAATCAATTATCCCCTACTTAGGGTTCAAACTCTCACTAACTGGTTCTCACAGTCAATTATGGCCCCATTAGGACCCAACCAATCCATCCCTATAATAACCTTCGACCCTCGTAGAGGAATCAGAAGCATATTAATAGAATATCTCTCGCTGAACATGTTCAGAACACATCCTCAATGAACCCGCGAAGCACTTACAACATGATCATTCGCAATATCTACCTCCAATGGATAATCCAAAATCCTAGGAGCATCGCTAAACTTCTTGCTAAGCACAAGAGATACAAAAGATCGGGTAGCACCCAAATCAAACAAAACATGATTCGTCATACCATTGACTAAGAAAGTCCCTATACATGATCGATAAAATATAAGCACAAAATAAAGAAAACAGTAAAAGATATGGCAAAGATACGTATCAGTAACCATATCTGATATTGCTCGAGCCTAATCGGTAGTCAGCTGGAATGCCTTGTTCTTCACCACATGTGCCTTAGACTTGACCTGGCAGCCGTCAGTGATACTTAAAGTGGCTGACGCATGTGCAGCCACTGCCCCTCTCGTCAGGCTCAGATAGTCCGCCTTTTCTTGCCCCGTCTGATTGCAATGGAAACATATTAATGCTCCACAGGGTCAATCCCTACTGAAATGGCCTGTCTGGCCGCATCCAAAACAACTTCCTCCCTTCTCTCGCCATCTACCCTCATGATTCTTCCCATACTTGGCACAATGGCCTCGATCCTATTGGCCCATCGGTCTTGTATCAACGGTCTTGGGCCTCTTAGCTTGGCCCTCTAATGTTGGTGTCTGAACTGATCTCCGCTTCCCTAAAAGCTCCAAATCAATCTCCCCTCCCAAGGCTCTAGCAATCATATCATTTAGGATTTTGCATCCCGATAAACTCACAAACTCCCGGATGTCACCCCTCAACATGTCATGGTATCTTGCCTTCTCCATCTCCTCGTCAGCTGCATACTGTGGCACTAATAAAGCTCTCTCATGGAACTTGGCGGTGATTTCCGTCACAGTCTCCGTGGCTTGGCGAAGGTCCTGAAACTCCCTCGCCAGCTGTTGCACCTTAATCGTCGGTGCAAAGTCCTCGAACCTCGTCAAGAACTCCTCCCATGCCATGGCCACCACCGCTACAGATCCTAATGCACGACCTACCTCCTCCCACTAATCACGGTCTCGATCCCTCAGAAGGCAGGATGCAAATCCCATATTCTCCTCCTTAGGGAAGAAGCTCGTTTATTGATCATTCTCCATGTCAGCGAGCCATCAGCGACATGCAATGGGGTCCTTAACCCCAAAGAATTCTGGAGCTCCACAAGCCTTAAACAACCGAAAATAGGGAGTCCGTGCTCTGAACTATTCTTCCGTGATCTCAGACTGGAAGGCCCCGAGGCACTCATCCAGAAGCTCCATAATCTCATCCTTGATGGTACTAAAAATCAAAAGGGTGGCCTCCATAATACCGTGAGTAATCTCCGATATGATAAACTCACATAGTCGCTCATTAATCAGTTTTGGACCAGAGCCGGAACCAAAACCTGAAGCACCTCCTCGAGTGGTCACCATACTGAAATACAAACATATAAACGATCAGAATAAATCAAGAGAACTCCCACTCTGCAGGCTCCTTAGAATCCTTGAGACCGCCCTTGATTCGAGTATAAATCCTATGCTTTCAGTAGTACGGGCCCAATACTACCTTCCACACCTATCCGTACATTCCTCAAGAACCGTACCAAATCCTCTCGGTCACCCCACTAAAGCCATACACACAATCCCTATGCTAAGCATCATACATAACCCACTATGACATTTCCTAGCCTCTCCTAAAAATTCTCAACTCGCCAGCCTCTACACTACTAAGAACCTCAACCAATACAATTGGTTTCCTTATGCATGCAAATTGTACAAAAAATGGGACCATATACACCGTCGAATACTGATTCTACCCTAAGCCCACAACCAAACAAAGAACAGGAAATAAGGCCAAACCAATCATTCTAGGGCTATATGATCCTAATCGTATATAATTTTTAAAACATACACTTAACAATTAACCGAGCTGATATAAATTCCGATTAATACATAGTATCCAATCCTTCTAGGCTATAAGGCATCACACAAATTAGGAAATTCTTGCATACGATTCCTGAAGGTATCCTTAGCCCTATTCTATCATGCAATTCACATATCAAGCATACTAGTAATAATACATTGGTATGGATATTTGGGGAATCCGTTACTCGTGCTTTGTTGATTGCATACATCACACCCTTTTTCCTTTATAGAATCATTTTTTTAGAAAATTTATTTTCCATTTTCATAAAAATTTACCAAATCCTCAGTTTGAGTTTAGACATACCCGAGAGTATGCCCAAATCCCTTAAACCAAGGCTCTGATACCAACTTGTAACGACCCAAAACTCATAGAAAATTTTTCATTTTTAAATAATGAAATATCCAATGTATTTTCATACTGATCATCATTGTCAACAATGTTTCAAAAGAACATTAGAGTATCAACAAATCATAAATGTGAATATATAGTGGATATGATGCAATCATGTCGATCCCTTCCCTTTGGAACTGCAAGTACCTGAAAATGTTAAACCACAAAACCATAAGCACAAAGCTTAGTGAGTTTCCCCAAAATACCACATACCATATAAATGTGCTCATCCCAACACATAACTAAGTGGGCCCATCCCATCATAGATAAATGTGCCCAGCCCAACATAATCATGCGCCCAGCCTAACCTACATGATTATCGGCCCAATCCATTATACAAATAGGCCCAACCGAACATAAATAATAATGGGCCCAACCCAACATTCAAATGAGCCCAACCAAACATAAACATGCAACAGTAACAAAGACAACTAGCACAATCCAATGGTCCAATACTGGTACCTTCGATCCATGAGTATAGTGAGTAGACTCACCTCAATTGATAGCCGGATAAAACTCACACTTGAGCTACTGCTACAAAATCTCCTTACACTAAACATATCCAAAACAAACCTAATTAGAATTATAGTGATAATCCATAATTGAGGGTCCTTTACATACTCTCTCTCTCTCTCTCTCTCTCTCTTAGGGTAAATGAATATTTTAACCCTTCAAGGCTAGGACCCAACCCTTTTTACCCAACATCCAAAATGACCAAAGTCAAACCAGTTGAATGATTCAATAACCCTAATATTAATTCTCCTGTTGTGACCACCCCTTGGTCATGTCGTGAGAGTTCACTCGGTCCAATTCCAGTAAGTTGTTCCTGACTCAGCCAACTCAATCATGAATTTCTCACTGGTCTGACCTCATGACGTGAGCATCACTCTGTCATGTCGTGGGACCCAAAAACTTAGCGATATACGAGCTTTTTCATTGTCACATCATGAGACCTTATGTATCACATCGTGACTACGGTCTGAAGCCAAAATCCAAGGTTTAAAGTCCTTAATCCATTAAGCCTTCATACCCAACTCTTCCATAAGATTAAGGGGACCCTAAAGGTCCATAAAAATGTTTACTTTATGGACATGCATGTCCCTAATCCATTCTAGGTCAAAAGTATAAATATGGCCTCAAATTCTCGTGCATGACTCTAATACTTTAGTAACTTCTAGATCTGGACATTATGATGCTCAAAGGATCTTTAAAATCCATAAAGTTGCTAAGTTTATGGATCTTCTTCACTCAAACTTTCTTAATCATAAAGAAATAGGAAAAACCCTAGATCTAGCCATAAAATGAAATAAAGTTTGAGCCTTTGGCACTTACAATGGTCCAACAGGAAGAAGTGATGATGATGATGATGATGATGCTTCTTTGCAACTCCACAATCTAGGAACTTAGCTCCGATACCATTTGAACACTTATATTTTTGGAATATATTTCTAGGAACCTAGCTCCGATACCATGTGAACACTTATATTTTTGGAATATATTTCTTGAAATTAATAGAGAGGTTAAAGCCTCTATATATATACATAAACTATATACTATGAAAGGAAATCAAGATAAGGCTACTAAGAAAGAACCAAAAACTCTATTCTACATATATACATTGTAACAGACACGTGACCCAAGACAAACTAGAACCCAGAGTCGAGAAGTGTATTTTCATTGGTTACTTATAAAATTCGTTTATATACTTGTTCTATAGAGCAAGTAGGAATGTGGTCTTCATAGCTCGGGGATGAGTCTTTCAAGAGAGAGAGAGAGAGAGAGAGACAGAGAGAGAGAGAGATCTTTTCCAAAGGAGACAGTGGGAGTACTATTAATCTTGAAGAGCTTCAAGATTCACCCAATGAAAGAACCTTTAACGAAGCTGGCTCTCAACCTGAGACTGAAATTCTTGAGCCGATTGAAAATTCATTTCCACTTCATCGGTGCGGTTGAGTTAGCATGCCACCTTCATTTTATGTTTTTCATATAACAACAAATGGGGACATGTTTATCAATGATAGTACACTGGTAAATCTAGATGATCCGTTTAACTACAAGAAAGTGATGGAAGACCAAGAAATTGCTAAATGGAAAGGGGAAAAGGATAGCGAGATCCAATCCATATATGATAACCAAGTATGAACTTTGGTTGATCAAGCTCCTGGTTGAAAGACAATATGTTGCAAATGGATCTTCAAAAATAATACTGACATCGATGGTAATGTACAAACCTTCAAGGCAAGGTTTGTTGCAAAAGACTTTACTCAAACCTAAGGGTTTGACTATGATGAGACCTTTTCACCAGTTGCTAAGATTAAGTCAATTAGGGTAATGCTTGCTATAACTATTTATCATGATTATAAAGTATGGAAGATGGATGTTAAATCTACTTTTGTAAACGGGAAACTGATTACGAATGTATACATGGATCAGCCAGAAGGTTTTGAACATATCGAATTCCCTAATAGGGTGTGCAAGCTTAAGAAGTCCATCTATAGACTGAAATAAGCATCTCGCGGATGGAATCTTTGCTTCCATGAAAAGGTCAAGGGTTTTGGATTTTCATGAAGCTAGGATGTGTCATGCGTATATCTCAAAGACAGTGGGAGTGTAGTAACCTTCCTAGTCTTGTATGTGGATGACATACTCCGTATAGGAAATTGAA
The DNA here is from genome assembly GCF_052849685.1 of Lactuca virosa. Taxonomy (NCBI): domain Eukaryota; kingdom Viridiplantae; phylum Streptophyta; class Magnoliopsida; order Asterales; family Asteraceae; genus Lactuca; species Lactuca virosa. Next base: position 131,993,239 of record NC_136434.1, on the reverse strand, counting down.
TTCCAATTTTGGAACAGGTTATGTATTGGCTTGGAAACTGTTTCACTATGAAGGATTTAGGAGAGGCCACATACATATGATAAGAATTTACAGATATAAAGAAAAATGATTGATTGGACTGAGCCAGAGTACTTATTTGGATAAGATATTGAAAAGGTTCAATATGGAAAACTCCAAGAAAGGGGACTTACTCGTGCATCATACTATAAAAATGAGCAAGAATCAATATGTTAATAGTGATAAGGAAATATATACGATGAGTTGAGTTCATATGCTTTGGCTATAGGATCGATCATGAATGCTATGACATGTAGTCGAGTTGATTTAGCCTTTGCATTGAGCATGGTTAGCAGATATCATGGAAACCAATGTATGGCTCATTGGACAACTGTGAATAACATACTCAAGTATTTGCGAAAGGCAAAAAATATGATTTTAGTCTTTGGAAGTAAATATGAACTTAAAGTAAGTGAATATTCTCCGGTTTTCAAATAGATCGAGATAATAGTTATTCGCAATCTGGCTGGGTGTTCCTTTTAAATGGTGGAATAGTTACTTGAAAAAGTTTCAAGCATTAGACAGTGGATGATTCTACTTGTGAATTAGAGTATATCACAACAAGTGAGGCAGCAAAGGAAGTAGCATGGGTAACAAACTTTATTGGAGATTTTGGAGTTGTTACTTCGATCTAAGAACCAATATACATTTTATGTGAAAACGAAGGTGCGGTTTCTTTGACCAAAGAACCAAAGGATCACAATAGATCAAGGCATATCGATAGAAAATATCATTACATCCGACATCGAGTAGAAGAAGGTAAAATTGTGGCAAATCCAGTATCATCAGAAGATAATCATGTTGATCCTCTCACAAAGGGATTAAGCATGATCAAGCACTTCTAGAATGCTAGGAGCATTTGGCTGAGAGATGATGTTAGATTTAGATTTTAGTAGTTAGTTGATAATTTTAGAAACAATGTGACATTTATAAAAGTAATTGAATGGTGATTTATTTATGTTGAAGTTATTTGATACCATTTGTCAAATAGTTTATTCTTGTGTTTCACTTTTCACATTTTATGTAACACTAGTCAAATTAGGTCAATAGACAATCACATGTGATTATGCCAATCATGTAATGTGATTTTGTTAAACTAGTAATGTGATAAGAGTGCCATGTAGTTCATGATAAATTCTAAATACAAATATGAACTTTCTTTATGATACAACTCAAAGTATACGTCCATACGATTCCAAAAATATAGAGAATGTCTGAATCTGACTTCGCATGAAGAAGTTATGATAAACTGAACACTATAAATATCTATAATAAGAGGAATTTAAAATAGACTTAGAATTAGCTATTGGAGTCTAAAAGAGAGTTGTAGTACTTGTAAATACCTACGCGTGCATATAAAGAACGTCAAAAACGGAGTTCATATGTGAAAGTTACGACCTTCCGAAGATTCAGCTGTCAGAAACCCTAATCTAACTGAGCTCACGACGTGAGCAAAGAAACTCACGACGTGAGGAGTCATTTTGCCACATCTCGGAATCTAGAAGGTGTGTGATGAGGCTGCGAGGGGATAAGATCCAAACTCACGACGTGAGCAAGGATATTTCACGACGTGAGGAGTCACATGGCCACCTTCCGGAGCTAGGGATGCAAATGGCAAGTCTACGGGGATAAGATCCAAACTCACGACGTGAGCTTATAAAACTCACGACGTGGGGGTCCAAAATCCTTACTATAAGTAGCAGGTCCGACTTCAGCCATTCTTACACCTAAACTTCTTTCTCCTCTCTCCTTTGCTGAAGCCATCTTGCATCCCGAGCCCCGACGACCTCGTACGTTGACCGTGTCTGCTTAGATTACATAAAATCATGCTACTAGGGTGAGTTTCACGGCCCCACTTTCTAATATTTTGGGGGAAAATGCATGCTAAATATTATATATACATTACTATTATGTCTATATGATAGTATATAGTTATAATAGTCGGGGTATAGTTGTTCTAAATATAATATTTTGAATATATACAACTATTATCAACTTCTCAGCATGTTATTATACTAATGTAGATCTTGAGTTATACTTAGGATTCTATATATATATTGTGTGCGATATATATCTGAAGTTATATTCGGAAGTTCTATATGTTAATTTATAAAGTATGTTGCTATTATTGGTTTTATGTCAAGATAAAACTTGGTATGTTGTATGTTGTTATTGTTAGTTTTATGACAAGATAAAACTTGGTATGTTATATGTTGTTGTTGTTATTGGTTTCATGTCAAGATAAATCCTGGTTTTACTTCAAGTTATAGCTGTTATACTGCCTAAGTGTTATGAAGTTAGGAGTAATGTTTAAAAGCATAGTCTAGTAACTTAGGGTTTTAGACATGAAAATGCTTTTGTTGTTAGAGCTATAGGAATCCGTCGAAGTCTACATGAGTAATTGTATTCATCAACAGTCAACCAAATGCGAATGATGAACTATCCTTTTACTTGTTATTGTTCTGGCGTCGATGAAGCGTACATTGTTGTTTCTCATGGTTAATCATGAGTGTGTTGTTTCTCATGGTAAATCATGAGTGTGTTTTATCAGAGGTATTATGTCATAGCAGCGGTTACAGGCTCATGGTAGCAAATTGTTAGAAACATTATACTTTGTCGTATACAAGTATTAATGTTAAGTATAAGTTCCCCCCTACTTATACGTTAGGTTTAAGGAATGTTTAGGTATAACACTTAATTGATAAGTAAACTATTATACCTAATATACATACTAAATGTTGGAGAGTCAAAATGATGCTTTCAAAACTATACTTTTGAACGTGGAAATGTACTATTTTATGGAGTCAAAACCTGTGTACTCACCAACTTTATGTTGACATATTTTAAAATGCATGTGTTTTCAGGAACTTGAAAAGCTGGTATGTATTCGAACAGAAGAAGTTTTACTATTACCTTTCTGTTCATTAAGAAGTATGTCATGGTCGGATATTATGTAATAGGTCCTAGAAAAACAGTTATGTAACTTTCAGTTATCAATAAAGGTATGTATTTTCTTTAGTACTGTTCAATGTATGTTATATAACTGTGATACGAAGAATGACGTTACACCACTCGGTGTTTCCGCCGATGGCTGGGGGTGTGACAGAAATTGGTATCAGAGCTATTAACTATAGTGAACTAGTACTTTCTTAGGAAAGCACGTCTATAGTTTAGGGCTTACTCTATTAGGTTTTGGTATATCCCTTAGCCTACAATAAAAAATATTATTAATTATTCTACTTAAGGACTACTTACGGGAGCGGTGACAAGGATAGACATGTCGATTTGGGTTGCTGGATTCCAGAACGGCTATATGCTAAAATGATTCTGCCCTTTCGACTGTCCTGACTGGCCGGAGCCTTATCAGATAGACCTGAAGTAACAAACAATAATTAAAGCGTGAATACAATAAATAAGAATATAGAGTCATATATAAAGACTCAGACCCGCGATGAGAATACACCTTAATACCCGGAATGTTTTTGATCTCAAGGATTTAGATCAAATATTCCAACTAAAGTTTATATGTGCATATATCCTATCACAACTAGGTGTAGGTGCGCAACTACATTTTATTATGATCTATCATATGAAATATTTAATTTGGGAGTAATATTTGATAGACTAAAACTCTTGGTGATCCAAAATATATAGGAATTCGACATGGCACATTCACGAGAATGGATAATGATTGAGGATACGGATGAAGAAGAGGAAGTTTCATTCCCTATGATGGTAGGCGATCCTTACTACCCTATAAATCCAACCACCTTTCATCCAATACCTTCTGACGATGGAGCACCTTTACCCTCCAACGAATGGGAAAAGAGTGAACCAATGGAAGAGAGCGAACCAATGGAGGAGACAGAATTGGTGGCATCATCTTTAACACCACTGAACACTCTTTACCGTAAAGTTCCAAGAGGAGCAAAAATGAAACGCACGGCACGTAAATCCATACCGATATGGCAAAAGATTAAGAAGAATCAGAAGGCGACATCTTCAGGAAGTCATAGAGTTCAAGATGAACCTGCACGGATCGCACAAACCGTTGATAGGTGGGTGGTGGAAGAAAGAGCTGCTAAGATGTATGAGACTAGTCAATCATCTCGACCACATCTCCCACATTCTTCTGAAGTTAACACTTTATCTCAATTGTTTGAGAAAAGTGTGAAAATTGAAGATAAGATGGAAATTGTCGAAAGGAGGGATACTCATCTCTCTGGAAGAGTACGAAGGCTAGAAGGACAAAGGACACGAGATCAGGAATCGGTGATGGATGTCCATCATCGTATAAATTTCGCTTATAACGACATGATTACTCACGATGCAAGGATTACAGAGTTAGAGCTCTACAATCAAACCTCAATAAATGAAGAACGCATGGGAAGTCTTGAGCGGAGAACTCAAGCACTTGAGGAGCAAGTGGTTAATGTCACTGACGTGCTAGGTCATCACTTAGGTTTCTGGTAGATAAGCTAAAACTAGTGGTTGTGTAAATAGAGAAATCAGACTAGTTAAGGCGAAAAGAGGAAAGTTTATAACAAGGATGTAGAAAACCTTGCAAATTTTGCAATGTTTATAGAAACGTTTCTCTTATAAACCTAAATAAACTGATGTAACCGCTGGTAATAATATGAAGCATATATTACAGTAATCATTGTGTTGTCCATTATATTTTACACTTTGAAGAATAATTGAAGTATTTAGTACTCATGTACTAAGTGATTAACAAAACTCATAAAATTCTTATTATTTTAGGAACTAAAACAAAATGCCTAGAAGGAGTAATGCTCGGCTAAACCCTAACCGACCATCAACACCACAACAGCAACCACCAGAACCAAACCCCCCAATAAGTACAACACAACTGGAAGAAATTATAGCTCAAAGAATTGCTACGGCTCTATCTAATGTCACAAGAGATGAAGTTAGAAATGAAGGCCATGTAGGGACCGCTAGAACGTGTACCTACAAAGATTTTATGAATTGCAGGCCAAAGAGCTTTCATGGAAATGAAGGAGTTGTTAATTTGACTCTGTGGATAGAAAAGACAGAGTTTGTCTTTCAAATAAGCTTCTGTCCAGATGATTGTAAAGTACGGTTTGCAGCATGTACTTTCACTGATGCATCACTTACATGGTGGAACAGCCATGTGAATGCAATGGGAATTGATACTGCAAATTCCATGAAATGGGAAGAGCTAAAAATTATGCTAGTAGAAGAGTATTGTCCTAGGGAGGAGATACATAAACTGGAACAAGAATTGTGGACCCTAACCATGAAGGGTTCAGAGATAAAAGCTTATACCGCTAGATTTAATGATCTTGCAGTAATGTGTCCAACACTTGTAACCCCTGAATATAAGAAAATTGAGTGATATATCTGGGGTTTAGCATCGCAAATTAAAGGCATGGTGATTGCATCAAAGCCTACGACCTATGACAACACCAAGAGAATAGATCATCAGCTAACCCTCACAGAGATCCAAGGAACATAAGTGGTCTCAAAGGCTGAGTCTCCCAAATCTGGAACAAACAAGCGCAAGTTTAATAGGAAGAATCCCAAACAATCATCTGAGAAAAGACAAGAAGTGGCAACCAATTATGCAGCCACGACAGCAGTACCTACGCAGCCAAAGTCTTCATGGTGCAACCAGTGCAACCGTCATCATCCAGGTGACTGTTTTGTCTGCACAAAGTGCAAGAAAAAGGGGCATATTGCTAGTTACTGTAGGAGCACAACACCTGCAACAGTCGATCAACAAACAAATACTGGAACAGGCCGTGGTGAAGGAAGAAAGTGCTATGATTGTGGAGAGGTTTGACACATCAAGAAAGAATGTACAAAGTTAAACAGTCAAGGAGGCATACGACGTGGCAGGGCGTTTGTGATCGGAAGCAGAGAGGCTATCCAGGACCCTACGGTCGTATCTGGTACGTTTCTCATAGATAATTTATATGCTACTATACTCTTCGACTCTGGAGCAGATAGAACTTTTATAACTCCGACGTTTAGAAAATTGTTAAGTCATAAGTCTAGCAAATTAAAAGAAATCTATGAAGTAGAAATCGCTAACGGTCAAACCGAGAGAACACATGAAATCCTAGAAAACTGTCTGTTAACTCTTAATAACTACCTTTTTCTCGTCAACCCCATGCCAATGCCTATTGGTAGTTTTGATGTCATAATTGGCATGGATTGGTTATCTTCACACCGCGCCGAAATTCTATGTCATGAGAAAGACATACGACTACCCTTACCAAATGGCGAAGCCCTGATTATCTATGGTGATAAATCTGGGAAGAACCTCAAAGTCATCTCTTGTACTAAGACCCAGAAATATCTACATAAGAAATGTAGCGCATTCTTAGCCCACATTGTAGATAAGAAGAGAAAGACAGAAAGAAATCAAGGACATACCTCAAGTATGTGATTTCCCTTACGTGTTTCCTGAAGATCTACCTGGAATACCTCCCGTCCGACAAGTCGAGTTTCGAATCGACTTAATTCCAGGAGCAGCACTAGTAGCGAAATCTCCTTGTCGGTTGGCTCCATCCGAAATGCAAGAATTGTCTAGCCAACTACAAGAACTTCTTGACAAAGGCTTTATCCGACCAAGTTTTTCACCTTGGGGAGCACCAATCTTGTTTGTCAAGAAGAAGGACGAATCCTTTCGAATGTGTATTGATTATCGGGAGCTGAACAAGCTAACGATCAAGAATCGTTATCCGCTTCCAAGAATTGATGATCTATTCGATCAACTGCAAGGATCCAGCTACTACTCAAAGATAGATCTTAGATCAGGATACCATCAACTTAGAGTACAAGAAGACGAAATTCCAAAAATAGCATTTAGAAGTCGTTATGGTCATTATGAGTTCTTAGTTATGTCTTTTGGATTGACCAATGCCCCAACAGTGCTTATGGATCTCATGAATCGTGTTTGCAAACCATACTTGGATAAATTTGTGATCGTATTTATCGATGATATATTGATATATTCACGAACCAAGGAAGAACATGGTCAACACCTGCAAATAATCTTGGAACTACTAAGAAAAGAAAAGTTGTACGCCAAATTCTCCAAATGTGAGTTTTGGATTAGAGAAGTACAATTTTAGGTCATGTAGTTAGCAACGAAGGAATTCATGTTGACCCATCCAAAGTTGAAGCAATCAGGAATTGGGAAGCACCAAAGACGCCAGCAGAGGTGCGTCAATTCCTAGGAGTTGTTGGCTATTACCGTAGATTCATAGAGAATTTCTCCAAAATAGCCAAGTCGCTTACAACACTAACCCAGAATGATACGAAGTTCAACTGGGAAGACAAAGAAGAAGCTGATTTTCAGAAACTGAAGCAAATGTTGTGTAGTGCACCAATCTTATCCCTTCCAGATGGGACAGAAGATTTCGTCGTATACTGCGACATATCAAATCAAGGATTGGGATGTGTGTTGATGCAAAGAGGAAAAGTTATCGCCTATGCATCACAACAACCTAAGGTGCATGAGAATAATTACACTACCCATCATCTTGAATTGGGAGCTGTAGTTTTTGCACTAAAAATTTGGAGACATTACTTATACGGTACTAAGTGTACTATTTTTACCAACCACAAAAGTCTCCAGCACATCTTCAACCAAAAAGATCTTAATATGAGACAACGAAGATGGGTCGAATTATTGAATGATTACGAATGTGAGATTCGTTATCATCCCGGAAAGGCAAACGTGGTAGCAGATGCCTTGAGCCGTAAAGAATATATTAAACCCCGTCGGGTACGAGCATTAACTATAACTATCCATTCTAACTTTACCGCACAAATTAAAGAAGCTCAACTTGAGGCTCTAAAAGAAGAAAACATCAAGAACGAAGCTTTGCGAGGAATGGAAAAGAAACTTATACAAAGAGATGACGGAACGCGACACTTTATGAACCAAATTTGGACGCCTAAGTTCGGTGGAGTCAGGGACTTGGTCTTAGAAGAACCCCATAAGTCCAAATATTCCGTGCATCCAGGTTCTAACAAAATGTACTTAGATTTAAAAGTACGTTATTAGTAGCCAAACACGAAGGCAGAATTTGCTACTTATGTGAGCAAATGTTTGACTTGTTCTAGAGTAAAGGCAGAACATCAAAAGCCTTCAGGTTTACTTCAACAACCGGAAATACCTGAATGGAAATGGGAGCAGATATCAATGGACTTCATCACTAAGTTACCTAAAACTCCTAGTGGGCTCGACACTATTTGGGTAATAGTCGATAGATTGACTAAGTCCACCCATTTCTTACCAATTAAGGAGAACGACAAGATGGAGAAGCTAACTAGAATTTATCTTAAGGAAATTGTCAGATTGCATGGAGTTCCAAATTCTATTATTTCTGACCGAGATAGTAGATTCACTTTACGGTTTTGGCAATCTCTACAAAAATCCTTAGGAACACGTCTAGATATGAGTACAGCTTACCATCCACAGACTGATGGTCAGAGTGAGAGAACCATTCAAACTTTAGAAGACATGCTCTGAGCCTGTGTAATAGACTTTGGAAATGCGTAGGATACTCATTTACCATTAATTGAGTTTTCCTACAACAATAGTCATCACACCAGCATCAAGGCTGCACCATTTGAGGCTCTTTATGGACGAAAATGTCGTTCCCCAATATGTTGGGCAGAAGTTGGAGATACACAGATGGCCAGAGAACGTACAGGCGATACCTTACGTACTGGACCAGAAATAATCCATGAAACAACTGAAAAGATCGTGCAAATTAAGGATCGATTAAAGGCTGCACGTGATCGTCAAAAGAGTTATGTTGACGTAAGACGTAAGCCTTTAGAATTCCAAGTTGGAGATAAAGTAATGTTGAAAGTCTGTCCTTGGAAAGGCATAATTCGATTCGGGAAACGAGGCAAGCTAAACCCACGGTATATAGGACCTTTTGAAATTCTAGCAAGGATTGGTTCTGTCGCATACCAACTCAAGTTGCCTCAAGAGCTAAGTAATGTGCACGATGTTTTTCACGTATCAAATCTCAAAAGATGTCTTTCTGATGACACTCTTGTTATAGCTCTCGAAGAGATACAAGTCAATACGAAACTCAACTTTGTAGAAGAACCTGTTGAGATCATGGATCGAGAAGTCAAATGATTAAAGCAAAGTCGTATTCCCATAGTGAAAGTTCGATGGAACTCTTTACAAGGACCTAAATTTACCTGGGAACGTGAAGATCAGATGAAAGAAAAATACCCCCAACTGTTTGACAAAACCCCATCCATAAGATAAATTTCGGGACGAAATTATTCTAACGGGGGGAGAATGTAACACTAGTCAAATTAGGTCAATAGACAATCACATGTGATTATGCCAATCATGTAATGTGATTTTGTTAAACTAGTAATGTGATAAGAGTGCCATGTAGTTCATGATAAATTCTAAATACAAATATGAACTTTCTTTATGATACAACTTAAAGTATACGTCCATACGATTCCAAAAATATAGAGAATGTCTGAATCTGACTTCGCATGAAGAAGTTATGATAAACGGAACACTATAAATCTCTATAATAAGAGGAATTTAAAATATACTTACAATTAGCTATTGGAGTCTAAATAAGAGTTGTAGTACTTGTAAATACCTACGCGTGCATATAAAGAACGTCAAAAACGGAGTTCGTATGTGAAAGTTACGACCTTCCGAAGATTCAGCTGTCAGAAACCCTAATATGACTGAGCTCACGACGTGAGCAAAGAAACTCACGACGTGAGGAGTCATTTTTCCACATCTCGGAATCTAGAAGGTGTGTGACGAGGCTGCGAGGGGATAAGATCCAAACTCACTACGTGAGCAAGGATATTTCACGACGTGAGGAGTCACATGGCCACCTTCCGAAGCTAGGGACGCAAATGGCAAGTTTACGGGGATAAGATCCAAACTCACGACGTGAGCCTTATAAAGCTCACGACGCGGGGGTCCAAAGTCCTTACTATAAATAGCAGGTCCGACTTCAGCCATTCTTACACCTAAACTTCTTTCTCCTATCTCCTTTGTTGAAGCCATCTTGCATCCCGAGCCCTGACGACCTCGTACGCTGACCGTTTCTGCTTAGATTACATAAAATCACGCTACTAGGGTGAGTTTCACGGCCCCACTTTCTAATATTTTAGGGGAAAACGCATGCTAAATATTGTATATACATTACTATTATGTCTATATGATAGTATATGGTTATAATAGCCGGGGTATAGTTGTTCTAAATATAATATTTTGAATATATACAACTATTATCAACTTCTCAGCATGTTATTATACTAATGTAGATCTTGAGTTATACTTAGGATTCTATATATATATTGTGTGCGATATATATCTGAAGTTATATTCGGAAGTTCTATATGTTAATTTATAAAGTATGTTGCTATTATTGGTTTTATGTCAAGATAAAACTTGGTATGTTGTATGTTGTTATTGTTAGTTTTATGACAAGATAAAACTTGGTATGTTATATGTTGTTGTTGTTATTGGTTTCATGTCAAGATAAATCCTGGTTTTACTTCAAGTTATAGCTGTTATACTGCCTAAGTGTTATGAAGTTAGGAGTAATGTTTAAAAGCATAGTCTAGTAACTTAGGGTTTTAGACATGAAAATGCTTTTGTTGTTAGAGCTATAGGAATCCGTCGAAGTCTACATGAGTAATTGTATTCATCAACAGTCAACCAAATGCGAATGATGAACTATCCTTTTACTTATTATTGTTCTGGCGTCGATGAAGCGTACATTGTTGTTTCTCATGGTTAATCATGAGTGTGTTGTTTCTCATGGTAAATCATGAGTGTGTTTTATCAGAGGTATTATGTCATAGCAGCGGTTACAGGCTCATGGTAGCAAATTGTTAGAAACATTATACTTTGTCGTATACAAGTATTAATGTTAAGTATAAGTCCCCCCTACTTATACGTTAGGTTTAAGGAATGTTTAGGTATAACACTTAATTGATAAGTAAACTATTATACCTAATATACATACTAAATGTTGGAGAGTCAAAATGATACTTTCAAAACTATACTTTTGAACGTGAAAATGTACTATTTTATGGAGTCAAAACCTGTGGACTCACCAACTTTATGTTGACGTATTTTAAAATGCATGTGTTTTTAGGAACTTGAAAAGCTGGTATGTATTCGAACAGAAGAAGTTTTACTATTACCTTTCCGTTCATTAAGAAGTATGCCATAGTCGGATATTATGTAATAGGTCCTAGAAAAACAGTTATGTAACTTTCAGTTATCAATAAAGGTATGTATTTTCTTTAGTACTGTTCAATGTATGTTATATAACTGTGATACGAAGAATGACGTTACACCACCCGGTGTTTCCGCCGATGGCTGGGGGTGTGACAGTTTACTTCCGGAGTATTAAGTTACTCAAATTACCAATCGTTTGTAGATTTTTCATGGGGATTGAGCATTGTATATGGATTGTTGCAATATTCATGGGTACTTAGAAAATGGAGATTTTGAGTATTAGTTAAACCCGCACTTAGAGATTACTTCATGGATTTTATCATGAGTAATTCAAAGCGATAATATCTTCTATTCTTGAAACAGAGATATATAAGTCGTAGTTTATGAATATGTTGTACATTGGTTTGCATCAACACATCCATAATTGCAAATCATAAAGTGTATTTTCATGTATAATGTGACAAGTGAAATGTATGATTATATAATCTAAGTTTATCCGTCCCTTTTGCCTATTTAGGAAAAGCGATATCTCTAGGCCTCTCGGTGATTTGATGTTGACATTATAGTGATGGGCCCAACCGGGACTAAATTGACGTGTTCGAATAGTAGTCTGATGACATCATCATAAATCGGGAAATCGAGAAACAGAATATTGGACCATGACATTGATTATAATCCATGTATCGTGTCCACAAGATATCATGAGAATGAAGGAATTGTTAATCACTTATCTTAGGGCTGACATCTGACTTGATAGAAGTTTGGCAATGGCTTGGAATACACTCTTTACTAGTTATTCAAAGAGTTATGCCTGCATTTGTAGTTGACGACTTATCTAAGTGGGAGACTGTTGGATTAGGGTGTATAAGGTTTTAACTATATTGGTATAATTGATTGAATAATAATAAAGTCCTTTTTGGGTTGCCCTCATAACTGGGAAAATGACATGGATTGAGCATAAGAGAGAAATAATTAATTTGTTAATATATTATGAGATTGATATATTAGTTAGAAATGAAAATTATTAATTTAGAATTACTCATAATTAATTTAATTAATAGTGCTGGATTAACTAGAATTAATTATTGAGTCTAAGGGGTAGAATGTAATTGTTTAATATTTGAGCAATGAGGCAATCTAGAACCTCCCTGCTAGGGACGGTTTAAGGGAGCCTCCTGGAAGGGTTCCAAAAGTTTTCTTGGTCACCAAGGAAACTAATAAGGAAATAAGAAATATTTTATTAATATTTTGGATTCAAATCAGGGATTCCTATAAATATAAATAGGGACCTCCATAAGACTCAAAGAACACTACAACTTTACATGGAATTTCGAAATTCTCCTCCCTCTCTCTCTATTTTCGATCCTAGGGTTTTTCCTAGGGTTTGGGTGTGATTCAATAGAGGCTTCCACGCTATTGGGGCTAGCATTCTAAGTCTTCAAAGTATATTGTTATTTTCGAAAATAACATAAATGTATGTTTAAAAAAAACCTTTTGATTTTCGATTTTAGCTAGGTTATTTAGTATTTTCAAAGTATGTTGCTATTATGAGAAAAGCCATAGAATTGTTTCTAGGATTGCATGTGCACATAATTACTTATGTGAAACTCTGCAAGTACATAAAAGTAATCTAGAAAACCTATCTTAATATTTCTGATATGACTTTTGAAGATTAGGTGTCATGGTTGCAATCATAATGCAAGCAACCTTAGTGACATCGTCAACATGTTGTTTGTGCTCATCAAGTTCCTCACGAGTAGCAGCTGCTTCATTAATTTCTGGAACATTGGTATCGAGAACAGACTCCTTGTTCTTATAACGAAGTGTCATCTTCAAATTTCGCATCCAGTCCATATAGTTTGGACTAGTAAGCTTGTCTTTTGAGAGAATAAACAAAAGAGTGAAGTTTGAGTTATGTGTGGGTGGTGGAGGAGGAAGAAGAACATCACCATTTCCAAACATCTAAATAAGAGATAAGATTTTAGTTAGTTGATTATTACTTAATATTTTAACAGAAAATCTCCAGAAAAGACCTAATAATTTGAGAAATGTTTTAATAAAGTCCTAAACAAAATTGAATAGAAAAGTCCCAACTATTTAACTTTTTGAATACAAAAGCCCAAAAAAAACAACTAATTTTTCATTTTAGCCCTTTTGACATGTTCAGCAGGTCATGAGACCAAATTGTTAATTTTTGCAAAATATTAGGACTTTTCTGTAGATTTTGTCAAAATTTGTATAGAATATATAAACATATTTTTTTACATATATATATATATATATACGTATTTTTTTGATGTATTTTAAATGTATAAATGTATTTTTTATGGTCTTTATATGTATTTTAAGTATTTCACATAATTTTTATTTATTCTTATGTGTTATTTTTTATGTATTACATATTTTATGTATTTTTACATATTTATGTGTTTTTTAAGTTTTTTATATAGATGTTTATGTATTAATATGTATTTTAAATGTACAAACGTATTTTTTTTTTTGCATATTTATATGTATTTTTAAGTATTTTACATATTTTTATGTGTTTTTTATGTATTACGTATTTATATGCGTTTTTATGTATTTATGTATTTTCTTAAAGCTTTTTTATATATTTGTTTAAGTATTTTTATGTATTTTAAATGTATAACAGTATTATTTTTACGTATTTATGTATTATTTTACTTTAAGTCGTCTTCACCATCTAATCAAATTCCTACAGCTTCTTCGATTATGTGTAGATAGTTTTCCTACATATCCATATTTTTTAACCTTTTCCAATTCGCTTATCTTGAAATGATACATCGAATTAAAAAAGAAAATAATAATTTATGCACATACGAAAACTTATAAGCGAAAAGCTTTTTGATGTTTAATTCGAAAACTTATAAATTATTATTTTATCTTTTTCTTCGATATTTAATTTCAAGATATAAAAATAGGAAAGCTTAAATTATGTGGGTATGTAGGAAAATCATCTCGACATATTCGAAGAAGCTGTGAGAATTAGATGAAATGGTGAAGACGACTTTAAGTAAAAAAATACATAAATACGTAAAAATAGTACGGTCATACATTTTAAATACATAAACACATATATAACATAAATATGTAAAATTACATATAAATAAGTAATACATGAAAAACACATAAAAATACATAAGAAAATATGTAAAATACTTAAAAATACATATAAATATGTAAAAATATACGTTTATATATTTAAAATACATAAGCATCTATATAAAAAACTTAAAATATATATAAATAAAAATACATATGAATACGTAATATATAAAAAATAACACGTAAAAATACATAAGAAATAAGTAAAACACTTAAAAATACATATAAATACATAAAAAAAATACATTTATACATTTAAAATATATAGAAATGCATAGACATCTATATAAAAAACTATAAAAAAATACATAAATATGTAAAAATAAATATAAATACGTAATACATAAAAAAATAACACATAAAAATAAATAAACTGTAAAATACTTAAAATACATATAAATACGTAAAAAACTAAACTTATACATTTAAAATACATAAATATCTATATAAAAAACTTAAAATATACATAAATACGTAAAATACATATAAATACAAAATATATAGAAGAATAATACATTAAATATACAAAGAATATGTAAAATACTTAAAAATACATATGAATACATAAAAAATACATTTATACATTTAAAATACATAAAAATATGTAAACATATACATATATAAACTTTAAAAAATACTTAAATACATAAAAATACATATTAATACATAAAAAATATGTTTATACATTATATACAAAATTTCACAAAATCTACAGAAAAATTACATTATTTTGCAAAAATTGACGATTTTATCACATGACATGCTTTAGAGGTTAAAAATGTCTAAAATGAATAAATTGACCGGTTTTTTGGGATTTTTTATTCAAAAAGTTAAATAGTCTTGACTTTTCTGTTAAATTTTTTTTTTCAGAACTTTGTTAAAATTTTTCCCAAAATATTGGACTTTTCTGGATATTTTCTCATATTTTAACCAAAATTAATATCTAAGGATAGGAATTAGGATCCACAAATACAATTCTAAATTAAGAAGATAAATCCCGTAATCTAATTGCGAATTTAATTTAGATAGACAAAACACTCTACAAATTTCACACAAATGATTAATGATTTTGGTAAAATTGGGGAATAAAACTACTTAAAAAACTGCAAAATCAAAATGCAATTAGTTAACGTGGTTTGGTCTAATGTTACATATATCCACATAAGAACAAAAAAGAGAGGCAAAGAATTTTATTACACCAAAGAAATTAATCATTCAAGACCTAAACTACGTTAAAATTTGATCAGTCATTGTAAGACATCATTCGTGTTTTGACTACAGAACAAAAGGTTCTTCACAAATGAAACTACCTCACGATTGGTTCACAAGAACATGTAAAATCATTCTTTGTTTTTATCTATGTCGTTTTCTTGTTTCAGCACCCTTTAATAGATATCTATATATCTTTACGTAAGGACATCATTCTTTGATATTCAAAGAAAAAACAAGCCATTTTTTTTGACTTTTGTGACAATCTACCAGTGAATTTGGACGTGAAGTGTCACCAGTACCACCATTAATTTCAAGTATTAGGTTACTAACAGTGACATGCACAAACTAATTTACAGTTATGGTCCTTGAGCTATAAAAAATATGACATATTGTTCATAATTACACCAAACATAACAGCTGTAAGTAAATCACGAGTCAAATTATTTTAACAGTTTTACTTAAAGAAACAACTTGACAGATTACAGGCGGAAAGAGAGAACTAGCTAGAACATCAAAAGAAGCAATTAATACAACATAAGTAAGTCGAAGTATTGAATGCACTCACGAGAATCCATTGACCGTAAATCCACCATCAACAGCAATGGTTTGGCCAGTGATGTAAGAAGCAGCAGGCATGCAAAGGAACGCCACCAGAGATGAAACTTCATTTGCTTCTGCAGCGCGTTTCAGAGGAGTTCTAGATACCACACCTTCCATAAACTCCTCGCTTTCAAGAAGCTGCATATACAAAACAACAAGGGAATTACTGTTGGATTTAATCGGTTGTTTAAGGGTAATTTGGTCCATAATTTTATTTATGCAGAATTTGAATAAGGAAATGTAGGATAAGGTTAATTGACTGATTTTTAATGGGCATGTTGGGTATAAGAATATGGGTCAATCCTTGTACCGGTTCTTTAGGTGGCAGTGGGTTAGTAGATAGCATTTTATTCCTTGTTTTATGTTGCCACGTTTGTTTTATCTGTTGCTAGTTTGTAAGCCTATATATGGCACATCTTTGATTTAATTAAAATACCAAGAAAAGCACCTTCAGTGCATAACGTAAGATCTAAGTGTGTGTAATTGTGTGTGTTTTCTGAGGGGCCTGAACCAACAATTACAACATTATCAATCAGTAAAGATAAAAGGAAAAGATGAAGAAGGCATATTAGTATATTACATGTTCGGCGAGTGGGGTTTTAGTGACCCATGGCGCTACACAATTAGCCCTAATGTTATCTTTACCCCATTCACATGCTAAATTCTTTGCAAGCTGATTCATTGCACCTGTAGACGCAAAACTAACATTACAACCCATCCGTTTTCATCATACATGCATTATATATGGCGCCAAACAAGCATACCTTTGGTGGCACTGTAAATAGACCCAACAGAAACGTGAACAAGACCTGCAACAGATGAAATAAACACAATGTTTCCAGCTCCAGAAGCTTTTAAAAGAGGATGTGAAAGTTGACACATATGGTAACAAGACTCCAAATTGGTAGCCATGATCATGGAATACTCTTCTGGGGTAAACTCTAACGTAGTTTTAAATATATTTGTCCCAACATTGTTGATCTACAGGAGACAAGTCTGTGGAAGTAAGTCTTCATATTCATCTGAAAACAAAAACAAAAAAAGGAAGTAGAGTTTTGGGTAAGATATGGAAGAACTTACTAGGATGTTGAGTTTGCCACCGAAAAGTGCTGTGACTTTTTCCACAAACTGTTCCCGTTGGGGGCGAGAAGATAAGTCGCAGACGGATCCAGTGACCTTAAAGCCTTTGTCGGACCATTCTTGTAAGCGTTGGTTAAGTACAGATTCATTACGTGAGCAGGTGTGCACTTCTGCTCCTAACTCCGCCAGTTCCTCCACCACAGCATAGCCGATCCCAAGTGTACCACCGGTGACGACAGCAGTCATTCCGGCAAGTGACCATCTGGATTTTCCGATTGCACCAGAGAAAGGTGCGGCGGTCGTCATGCTCCAATAAGAATATCTCCTCTCCTATTATTTAATTTTATCCTAACAAAATTAAGAGTGCAAATATGCCACGTGGCAAGTCAGCAGCCCCTCCAAGCTAAGTGATCTTCCAAAAATGCCCTTGCATACTATATAACCTTGGCCTTTAAATCTGTGATGTGCATTTCTTGAAATTTTACTGATTTTTTGCATTTTACCTGTAGAAACATTTAAATGATTAATTCCTTTTAAATAAGGAAAATATAATGCTATTAGTTTAATTCAATTCCTTTCAAAATTTTATTTAAACATTCGAAACAGTTGATCCTTTCTATCTCCAATATCAAAAAATCAGGGATTGAGTTTATACATGAACATTCTTCATTTGTCATTCATCTTCTTCCTCTTTCAATTCCATATATATAAGATATAAGAGACTGGTCAATAGGTTAGCTATATCCTCGTATCACATATTTTTTCCTCTTTATTTTTATTGTTGCCTTAAATTAATAATTTTACATTCCTTTCATGTTTTCTTATATATTTTTTTCGAAACCTTTATATCTTTTCTTGTTTCATCTTATTCTTCCTTTCGAACATTTGGTTTACATAAATTTTCTGTGTTAAATCCATGTTATGTTTAGCATTTACCAACTTTTGCTTGTAATTGCATCAAATAACATTTTATTTTGTTAATGTTCCGTTTTTTTGCAATGTTCTTCATGTTTAATTTCATAACTGTTATCATTTTTTTTGTTGTGTTATTTTTGAAATAAAATTCATCCAGAAGGACCATATGGTCTTTTAAAATTAATTTTTTAATTGACCGATTTATCTCGCTGGATTTTTTTTAGTTCACGGATTTGTTTTAATTTTTTTTTATTTACAAGGCTTATTCATGTTTCTCTAATTGCATACAAATAACATTTTACTTGGTTACTTGTTCCATTCCTTTGGATTTTTTTAAGTCCAAGGACCTGTTTTAACTTTTTTATTTACAAGAATCATGCATGTTATTGTAATTGCATAAAATAGCATTTTATTTTGTTACTGTTCCGTTCTTACTTCATTCTTTATTAGATTACTGTTATACCCTCCTAACTTATCAATTAATGATTTCCAAATTATATTTATAATTTCCTGCAATTTATTTCATGATAGGGTCCTTTATTATAGATTAATTGCATTTATTTACCTGTGACGTCCCAAAAATTAAGACAAAAAAATTTTTGTTTTCAAATTAATAAACCTATCATCCAAAACATCATCATAAGACCATGGAGGAACAAAGTGTATCAACTACATCCTGAAACATCAGAGTAATCATAAAATGCGGAACGAGGTGGTGTGTGCACTGCAATCATCTCAGGCTCTTCCCCTTCGAACCAGAAGTACCTGAAAATATAAATTGAAAACCGTAAGCACAAAGCTTAGTAAGTTCCCCAAAATACCACATACCATACATAATAAACATATCATGGGGCCCGCCCGACTTCAAGTTCGGCTCGGTATACATATCTATCAATCATCGGACCCTGCCCAGTATACATATAAACAGATAAACGCATAACACATGCAATAATCACAAAGATAAATAGCATACAAAATGGTCAACGGACCCTTCCCGATAAGCATACAAGCACATAATACATGCAAGAGTCAAGCAAATATCTAGCGTCCTAAACATAACAAATCATGGGTCGTCATTTGTCCATGGATGTAGATCATATTAGACCGAACCACGTTAAATATCGTGTTCAGTTTTGTTTGCAATTTTTTTAGTAGTTTTACTCCACGAGTGATACCGAAATCGTTAATCATTTTCTCAGAAGTGCTTAACTTATTTTGTTGAATTCCCAACAAACCACAGTAAGATAAAAATGGATTTGAATTTGTTTGGTGGTTATTTTATATCCATTGACTTTTTAAATGTCTAACATGTTTCTGTCCATTAGAAAAAAAAAAGAGCAATCCATGTGAAAAGTATGTCTTCATTTGAATTGTATGAATTTGAATTGGTTGAATTTTTTGCCATGTTGGCAATACATAGAAAAAGAAAAGAGACATGCTTACCTAAGGCTTTATCCTTGTGAATTTAAGTGTTGTACATTATGTTAAGACATTTGTTTAAGAGATGTTTAATTTTATTGTATATCTTGCATAAGAAATTGTATTTAAGACTTGAATATATATATATATATATATATATATATATATATATATATATATATATATATATATAGAGAGAGAGAGAAAAAGAAAGAGAGAGAGAGAGAGAAAAAGAAAGAGAGAGATTGGTACATCTTTGTGTTTCAATATTGTGATGGTTTTTATTTGGGCATGTGCAGTTGTGTAGGTGCCATATAGGCTCCTCTATCATGTTTTTTACCCACACCCTAAAGTCATATAAACAATTGGTTGATAAAGGTAAAAACAACATAATGATTATAAATAAATGTAATTATTTATGATGCATTGCAAACAATTATTTTTATACATAATTTGATAGGTCTATTAATCTTCCTGATTAGAACTATTTTATTTTTTTGGTGATTTGAATTAGCACCATTGGATTCTGTCTTGACAATTGTATTAATTAAGTTTGCAAATATACATAAAAAGTTATCGAAAGTTTTATATTAATTGAACAATTAAATTTTGTAATTTCGATCTCTCTGGGAACTTATCGACTATTTTTTACTGATTTTGGCATGAATATCCTAACCAAACTATAATTATGCTGTTTAATTTGGTTTAAGGTTTTTCGGTTTTGGTTGTTTGTTGCACCGTTTATTTATATTTATGTGAATATCGAAATTGGCTAATGTTGGAACTTTATGTATATAAAGGAATGCAAGTTGACAATTTCCTTTGTATCCCACATTGGTAGGGAGAAGAAACTTTTGTGGGTTTATAATCTTATTCCTTTGATAGGCCTTTAAAGGCTTTAGTGAATCAAGGAAAGGGTCAAGCCTGCGAGCGCTTAGCATTAGCCGATGCTGCTAGCGCGCGATTTAGGTGCACTTTGCACGTCGGTGGGAGCTGAAGAGCTTTTATTTTTGACGAGTTCGGGTCAAGCCGGTTTGACCGATCTAGCCGATCTGGTCAAATGGTTGACCGTCGTTGACTTCGTGGAGGACAAGTCGGGATATTCTAGAATGATCAGGAAACAGCTTGCTCTCGAGCAAGCTGTCGCCCTAGGGTTTCTGGGGCCGGCCTATGGGGTCCTGTTTCATGCCTTTTTTGACGAGTTCGGGTCAAGCCGGTTTGACCGATCCAGCCGATCTGGTCAAATGGTTGACCGTCGTTGACTTCGTGGAGGACAAGTCGGGATATTCTAGAAGGATCAGGAAACAGCTTGCTTCGAGAGCAAGCTGTCGCCCTAGGGTTTCTGGGGCCGGCCTATGGGGGCCTGTTTCATGCCTTCTAGGGTTTCAATACCTATAAATACAGCTCCCTAGGAGCCGTATTCACTACTCACGAAAAATCGAAGCTCTCTCCTACTCTCTGCGTTTTTCCTTCTGGTTTCCGAGTATTCGCTTTGTGTTTGTCGATTTCCAGTGCTGTTGGAAGATCGATATATCTGCATTAAATCCTGGGGTTTTACTCTGTTGCTTACAGTCAGTAGAAGCGAAGTAAAACCCTTTAAGGACAGGAGTCCGATCCGTGCAGTTGTTTCAAGTTCAAGATCAACCATCAACAGGTCGGTTTTACTTTTCTGTCTTGCAGTTATTTTCATCCAACAACAGGACATTCTTCTTCTTCCTTTCTTATAATCAGATCTTATCGCGAAGGATCGATCTGGTTTTGGATGAAACTTGGTAAATATATAATAATAATTGGATTTGTTATTCGCAACTAATCAACATATAATTCTCAATATTATTTTTCGGTTTCCTTGCGTGTCTATTAATTAGTTTGATATACAACAGCTACTTGCAGGTGGAAAGTAACATGTATAGATTTAGAGGGCCTGCAAGATATGACCCTTGGCTTCTTATGCCACTTTGATTGCACTCGTGACCAAGACAAGCACAACCTATTATTATTATTTTCATGCATGCAACTTGATAGAAAAATATCTAATAGTTATAAGTATTGTTGTTTTAAATTTATTCTGGGCCAGGACCGAACCAGAAAATATAGAAATTTTATAACCTTTTTTATAATAACTTAATAACTGAAAGAATATTACTTGTATTAGCTTTTAAATATAACATTTTCAATTACAAAAATCAACATATTTATAGAAAAATAATTTTTATAGTTTTTTTATATGCAAAATTATTAATCATATCTTCAAGATCTATTTTTTTCAAACATATCATGAATAAAGTCTATAAAAATTTTGCATCCTTTTAAAAGATATGGGCACTAAGTCACACACGCTCCATTAACGACTCATAAAGAAACGATGTGCGTTTTTATGGATTAACATATAATTTCATATTTTTCCTAAAGTAACTACAGTAATCATATATGAATCTTGTTGAAATTGTTTTATGACTACGGACGCATGATTATTCGCAGTTATATAATTACGGACGCATCGTCTCTAATGCGGATTTGGAGTTCGTAGGTTCTTAAAAATCTTTAGGTTTGCACAATAACTAATATAGAGTCCGGTTCCGGTGATGACTTTTTTTTCGGTAAGAACTCATGAGAACATCTTAAAAATTGAAAAAAAAAATACAAATCATAAAATCGAGCACAATACTATATTGGAGAGAAAAAATTGGAATTTTTTTTGGATAATTAAAATTGAATCATGGATCATAAAAATGAATAATAGATTATAAAAATGATTCATGATTCAATTTTAATGATCAAAAAAATTTTTTAATTTTTTTTCTCTCAAATATAGTATTATGTTCGATGTTATGATTTATATTTTTTATTTTAATTTTTTTTCAATTTTTTAAGGTGTCTTTACTAGTCTTCACCAGAAAAAGAGTACTCACATGATTATATATATATATATATATATATATATATATATATATATATATATATATATATATATATATATATATATATATATATATATAACGACTCATTTGAGATTTTAAAAAAAATAGAGAGATTTAGATTCAACGTCAGCCACATATTTCTCATTTGCCGCTCTAACACTTCAACGTATCGGCAGCAGCAAGGTATGCCTAATCATAAATTATTACTTGGCAGAGAGATATAATCGTATATGATTATACATGTTTATACAAAAATACGTAATCATAATTGATTATACATATATGTCAGTTCACAGATTGAGTAATCATATATGATTGTGGTGGTTGGTGGCAAAGGAAGTGGTGGTGGCAGAGATGATAGTCTGATAGTTGACTGGGTAGCAGTGGTGGCGTCGGTTGGTGGCAGAGATGGTGATAGTGGTGGTGACGATAACGTTTGTGGTGGTGGGAAAAATGGCAGAAGAGAAAGGAACGGATGATGTTACATAATCATTGATGATTATAACTAACCACCGCGCCGGTATGCTGGAGTATTATAGCGGCAAATGTGAAACATTTGACTTTGGTTGAATCTCAAGATCTTTAGAGAGAGAGAGAGAGAGAAGCTTGTTTATTGTTCTCAATATAACCCCCCCCCCCCCAAGTACATGTTATCAAGTGCAATTAAGCATTATTACGAATACAATATATAAAAGATCTTAGGCACGAATATGAAGTTATAGTAGAGACCGTAACGTAAATCACGAGTCAAATTATTTTAACCATAATTTTACTAAACAAACAACTTGACAGATTACAGACAAAAAGAGAGTGCTAAAACATCCAATGAAACATTAATACGACATAAGCCATTCCGAACTTGAGATTGTGAAGAAAAATATGGTAATTTTGATAGCATTGCATCAATTGAAGTCCATGAGCATTACGCAAAATATGTTGGGGTTGAAACACACTTTTATTCAGAACTAGAACAAAAGAGAAGAGCTTACACACTCAATATTACAAAAAAAAAAAAAGAAACAACCCTCTAATACTCACTCTAAGTATTACACACTACACTCTCTGTTTTGTGGTGTCTTACAACTGAGGTTAGAGCCTCTATTTATACTTAAACAAGCCTACAATTACTACTGCTACCATTTATTGTGTTCATTATGTGAACATACGAAGTTGCCATTTGAGTTCTTATTGTCAACAAAGGAGGGATTCATTTGTCAACTAAAGAGGGTGGTACAGCTACTCATGGCAGGTTCACACCCAAGTAGGTTTACACTCACATTCTCCCCCTTAAACCTAACTTGGCTCGAGATTCGTCACTCCGATCATGTTTCGCATTTCACCATGTTTCACGTATGCTAAAGCCTTTGTAAAGATGTCCGCCCGTTGATCCTTCGAGTTGACATATTCCACTATAATTTGCCCACGTTCAACACATTCTCGTATGAAGTGATAACGAATGTCAATGTGTTTGCTTCGACCATGAAACACAGGATTTTTCATTAATGCGATTGCTGACTTGTTATCGACATATAAGGTGATACGCATAATATGATGTCCCGTGAGCTCCTTCACGAGATTAGCAAGCCAAATGGCTTGACATGCTGCTGTTGTAGCTGCCATGAACTCGGCTTCACACGTGGACAAAGCAACAGTCTTTTTCTTTTGGGATTGCCAAGTTATCGCATTCCTTCCCAGATAGAAAATCATTCCACTTGTGCTCTTGCTATCAACATAACCTTCTGGTTGGGTGACATAAACCTCCTCTTTGAGATCTCCATTGAGAAAAGCCGATTTGACATCGAGATGGTGGACAACCCACCCATGTTGAGCTGCTAAGGCAAGAATGAGCCTTACGGTGTCAAGTCGTGCTACCGGTGCAAAAACTTCATCAAAGCCGACTCCTTCCTTTTGTACAAATCCTTTTGCTACAAGTCGAGCTTTATGCTTCACCACTTTTCCCAAGTTGTCTTTCTTCACTTTAAACACCCATTTCAAACCGATTGCTTTGTGTCCGGGTGGCAAATCGGTAAGTTGCCATGTCTTGTTCTTCTCGATTGCATCCAACTCTGTTTCCATAGCCTCCTGCCATGCCTTAGAGGTTACCGCCTCTTTAAAATTCAAGTGTTGATCCGCTGCAATCATCAACAATTCTCCGGGTTCAAGGAACACATTTTCGGTTTCAGAATAAATATCGGTTAACGGACGCAATCCCCTTGGCCCAATCTCACTAGAAGGGCTTTCCATATGGGGCGAGGTTGAAGAAAACGGGGCTGAGACAGGAGTATGTGGAGCTGGTTCAGGCTCGTCAAATTCAGCATATGGTTGTCCAACTTGGATAGCATCGATTCCTGGGCTGTTTGGTTGTTCCGGATTTATTTCGGGGTCATTTTGAGGTGTTTCGAGGTGTATTTGGGGTTGTGGTTCAATTATGGTAAAGGTCTTAGGAGTCGCCATCTCTTCTTCTTTGTTTTTGTACCAATTCCATTCTTCTTTTTCGTCAAAAACAACATCGCGACTAACTCGCAACTTTCGGTCTTGTGGATCAAACAAACGGTTGCCTTTAGTTCCATCTTCCACACCTAAATACACCATCTTCTTACTTCGATCATCAAGCTTCTTCAAGTGACCACCTACAAGTTTAGCAAAAGCAACACAACCAAAAACTTTTAGATGTTCAAGGTTGGGCTTTTTGCCAAACCACGTTTCATAAGGCGTCTTGTCGGGAAGTACTTTTGTTGGCAGGCGGTTGAGAAGATAAACTGCATGTCTAACCGCTTCTCCCCAAAACTCTCCCGGAACATTTCTACCTTTGAGCAGACTTCTTGCCATGTCCATAACGGTCCGATTTCGCCTTTCTACAACTCCGTTCTGTTGAGGCGAATATGGTGTCGTAAGATGCCTTTGAATACCATTTTCTTCACAAAATAATGAGAATTCTTTTGAAGTGAACTCTCCCCCTCGGTCCGTTCAAAGTGTCTTTATTTGATAACCCGAATTCTTTTCAACCATCAACTTGAACCGTTTGAAAGCGCTCAAGGCTTGAGACTTCTCCGATAGCAGGTAAACCCACATCCACCGGCTAAAATCGTCTACTAAAAGGAGAAAATATTTACTCCCTCCAACAGACGTAGGTGTGATCGGACCACATAAGTCCGCATGAACAAGTTGTAGAGGTTTTTGAGCCCGAAAAACTGCATGATCCGGGAAAGGAATTCGGGTTTGTTTGGAAAGAACGCACCCTTCACATACTTGGTTTGGGTGCTCAATCTTTGGGACTCCGATTGCCATATTCTTTTCGGACAACTTCTTTAAGGCGAGAAAGTTAACATAACCGAGTCTAGAATGCCATATCCAAGCTGGTTCGTCTTTTGTTGCTAAAAGACAAGTCGGTCTACCGGTCCTTAAAGGAGTTTTATATAACCGGTTTGGGGATCGTTTAACTCTCAAAAGTAGAGTTTTGTTTCTGTCAAACAATGTCAGATCCGACCCATCCATTATGACCCGACTCCCTTCCTCCGTCATTTGTCCAAGACTAATAATATTGTTTTTTAGACTTGGAATGAAATATACCTCATTAAGGAGTCTTTGGTCGCCATTTTTGCTATCGAATAAAATCGACCCTTTTCCCAAAATAGCGACGGTCGAACCATCCCCAAATTTCACATGGCCCGTAACGTGCTCATCTAGTTCGTGAAACTTTGAGCGGTCTCCAGTCATGTGATTGCTAGCACCGTTGTCGAGATACCATACCTCAGACTCGACTCGACTTTCTCCCGATGCAAGAAGATTAACACAAATCTTCTCTCTTAAAGACACTTTTTTGTGTGCATATTCTTGTGAGGTTGCCATCATTAAAATAGGCTCTTCTTCGTTGGCTTGAGTGAGGTTTGCCTCCTCACCTCGATTCTTGTTTGGACACTCCGAAGCATAATGACCAAATTGTTCACAAGTAAAGCATTTGACTTTACTTTTATCCTTTCGAGAAGGATTATGGTCATTCTGATTTGTATTGTACTCGCGACCACCTCCTTGGCCACGTCCACGACCTCGGCCTCGTCCCCGGCCTCGGTTACCATGTCCTCCTCGTCCTCTTGAAGTGTTTGACGAGTTTCTCTCGCCAGTTTGCTTCGAACGAGATGCCCACTCGGCATGTGTAAGCAATAGAGAAGGTACTTCTTCTTTTTCTCCATAGCTTCGAAGTCTCTCTTCATGGGTCTTAAGACGACCCACAACTTCTTCCACCGTCATATTCTTCAAATCTCCGAATTGCTCGATCGATGTTACGATTTGTATAAATCGTATCGGTACGGCTCGCAAAAACTTCTTCACAACCGTAATTTCTTCAATCTTTTCACCTAGAGATCGAATACCGGTTACGATAGTATTCAATCTCATGGAAAAATCATCTACCGATTCACTGTCTTTCATCCGGATCACCTCGAAGTCACTTCTCAAGGTTTGAGCTTTAGCCTCCTTGACCCGATCGGCTCCCATGTGCATCATCTTGAGCGTTTCCCATGCTTCTTTAGTTGTGTCCTTCTCAGCTAACATCAGAAGTACGTCCTCTGGAATTGCTTGATAAATAGCCGCAAGAGCCATCCGATCTTTACGTTCGTCCGTTTCTGCATTTTTAATTACATCCCATACTCCTTGTGCTTGTAAATTCACTCGCATTTTTATGGCCCACACCGCGTAGTTCATCTTCGTGAGCATTGGATAGTGTAACGTAACGCTACCGTCTTTCCTGGTCCTTTGAAAACTTTCAACTCCGGCTTGAGAAGATGACGAGGTTGGTGTAGTCATTCTTGCCATATACTTGGGCATACACGAGTAAGAATATATATATATATATATATATATATATATATATATATATATATATATATATATATATATATATATATATATATTCTTTTTTTTTGAAGTATGGGGACCAATATGAACTTTTCAGAAGTTCAGGGGGCAAACAGAACTTTTACAGAAGTAAAACAGGGGCTAAATTGAAATTTTTCTGAAAAACGGGACCAAAATTGCAATTTTTCTGAAAAACAGGGGCCAAATTGCACTTTCCGGAAGAACAGGGGCTAAACTGCAATTTCCAGAACTTTTGTCAGCTGCTGACTTCACTGCTGATGTCACTGCTACAGTGTTTGCTACAGTGTCGTCTTCTCCGGCGAACCCTGGTTTTTCCGGCGACTTTTCCGGCAGATTTGACCAACTTTGACCGGTGATTTGGAGGCCTTCCGGTGGTCAAAAAATTTAAAAAAATATATATTTTCGGAATCCTCAGAACGAGACCTTTCCAACGGTGTACTCCGAAATTGTTTTTGAGACAAAAAATTTTCGACCAAAAAACAGAGAATGTTTCCCCCGGAGCTTAACCAAGCTCTGATACCACTTGTTGGGGTTGAAACACACTTTTATTCAGAACTAGAACAAAAGAGAAGAGCTTACACACTCAATATTACAAAAAAAAAGAAACAACCCTCTAATACTCACTCTAAGTATTACATACTACACTCTCTGTTTTGTGGTGTCTTACAACTGAGGTTAGAGCCTCTATTTATACTTAAACAAGCCTACAATTACTACTGCTACCATTTATTGTGTTCATTATGTGAACATACGAAGTTGCCATTTGAGTTCTTATTGTCAACAAAGGAGGGATTCATTTGTCAACTAAAGAGGGTGGTACAGCTACTCATGGCAGGTTCACACCCAAGTAGGTTTACACTCACAAAATACTCCTCGTACGTACGTTGCTGCATTCACGGGAATCCATTGACCGTAAATCCACCATCAACAGCAATGGTTTGGCCAGTGATGTAAGAAGCAGCAGGCATGCAAAGGAACGCTACCAGAGATGAAACTTCATTTGGTTCTGCAACGCGTTTCAGAGGAGTTCTAGATGCCACAGCTTCCAGAAACTCCACGCTTTCAACAAGCTGCATATACAAAACAACAAGGGAATTACAAAACTATCAATCAGTACAGTTAAAAGGGCAAGATGAAGACGCTGGTATATTACATGCTCGATGAGTGGGGTTTTAGTGAACCATGGTGCTACACTATTAGTCCTAATGTTATCTTTACCCCATTCACATGCGAAGTTCTTTGCAAGCTGATTCATGGCACCTGCAGACGCGAAACCAACATTACAATTTACAACCCACCAGTTTTTCATCAGATATAAAATATGGAGCCAAACAAACCATACCTTTGGTGGCACTGTAAACAGACCCAACAGAAACGTGAACCAGACCAGTAACAGATGAAATCAAAACAATGTTTCCAGCTCCAGAAGCTTTTAAAAGAGGATGTGAAAGTTGACATATATGGTAACAAGATTCCAAATTGGTAGCCATGATCATGGAATACTCTTCTGCGGTAAACTCTAACGTAGTTTTAAATACGTTTGTCCCAACATTGTTGATCTACAGGAAACAAGTATGTGGAAGTAAGTCTTCATATTCATCTGAAAAAAAAAAAGGAAGTAGAGTTTCGGGTAAGATATGGAAGAACTTACTAGGATATTGAGTTTGCCACCGAAAAGTGATGTAACTTTTTCCACAAACTGTTCCCGTTGGGGACGAGAAGATAAGTCGCAGACGGATCCAGTGACCTTAAAGCCTTTGTCGGACCATTCTTGTAAGCGTTGGTTAAGTACAGATTAATTACGTGAGCAGGTGTGCACTTCTGCTCCTAACTCCGCCAGTTCCTCCACCACAGCATAGCCGATCCCAAGTGTACCACCGGTGACGACAGCAGTCATTCCAGCAAGTGACCATCTGGAATTTCCGACTGGACCAGAGAAAGGTGCGGCGGTCGTCATGCTACGATCGATTGAGTCTGTTGTTATATTTATTTGGATATTACTGACGCCTAATGTGTAAAGCATTGGTCCTTTATATAACGAACTTTTTGTTTTATGATTTATGCATGTGTGGATCATTCAGCCACATATTTTGTGCGCAAAATTGTTCAAAGGTGAAATTTTAAAAACGAAATATACTAAACAGCAATATTTACGAGTAATTAAAAACAGAATCATCCTTTTAATTAAATATTTTAATAAAAATATTATTTATTATTAATTATATTTAAATATCTTATAAAAAATCTAAGATTTAGAAACTTTTGCAGATTGTGATATTTTGATAAAATTATCATTAATATTATATTTTTATAAATAATATTCTTATTATAAGGGCTACCTAGTATGGATATGTGTAACTACCCAATTTTCAGAATAAATTTTTTATTTTTCAACTAGAATAAACCCATATTTTTATAAGACATATTCAAGGTAAAATCCTTTGTTTGTAAACCGTAGTTCCAAAATCAGAGTTATAAAGAAAAGTATCGCAGAATCTCAAATCATTAAACTTTTGATCGGTATGTACAGTTACGCATTCCCTTACCACGAACTGTTAAAAAACCTGAAAAGCATTTAATCCACAACTGTAAGCCAAAGCTTAGTGAATTCCCCAAAATACTTCATACAACAATACATATACAATGCATGCACACCAAGTCTACAGCACAGGGCTGGACCACCACCTGAGCCTACAACATATAGCTGGACCGCTCTCTTACACCAACTAGTTGGACCGCTCTCTTAAGCCTACAACATCTACTTGGACCGCTCTCATGAGCCTACAACATCTAGCTAGATAGGCACTATAGTAGCAACCGGACCGTATGGGTCTCTTGGCCTACATCACAGAGCAGATCTGCCTCAACCCAACCACAATATGTCGACATATGAAAACAAATAATTAATAACCAACAAACACATGCCATTATAATAGATCTACCAATGTCTAACAAATCACTACAACACATAAACATCCTAACACATAAAGGATACATACTGCACTTCAAAGTATAGTGAGAAACTCACCTGGGCTAAACAGTAGAAGCTTCACAACAATCTCAACAATAGAATCAACTACCTAAATCCAAAACAAAACTATTCCTAAGTCAAATACTCACTTCTACCCGAGTTTGACCAAAAGTCAAATTGGTCAAAGTCAACTCAACTGACCACCACGTCGTAGTGAACTCTTGGCTACGTTGTGGCCGAGTCAGGACAAAACAATTGAGAGGCAGAGTACCACCACGTCGTGGGCCTTCCTTAGCCACATTGTGGTCTCCCACTACAAGAAAAATAGGCATATGTGACTAAACTATTAAAGACTGACTAATCAGTCCTGGATACCATGTATCTGGGACTGATGAATCAGTTTCAGATACTATCTAAGACTGATTTTAATGTTTGAGTAATTAGAGACTGACTAGACCTATTCGAGACTGAAATTTAGTCCCTAATATGTTTGTGCCGATTCAGGTTTGGAGGAAAACACATTAGCGACTGAATTTTAGTCTCAAATTGTATAGCGCCATTTTTTACTTTGGAGGGAAATTTATTAAGGAGTAAATTTCAGTCTCTAATAAATATGCGCCAATTTTAAATTTCTAAAGATATTATTAGGGACTAAATATCATTCTTTAATAGAGTTGCACCAATTTGGCATTGGGAGGGAAAGATTATAAAGACCGAATTCTTGTTTCTTATAAACATTCATTATTTACATTCGAATGAACACTTATACCAAAATATAAATTAGTATTTGAGACTGATTATATAGTCATAGATACGATGTATCAGGAAAACCGATTAATTAAGCACGATTAGTATTCGGAAGGAAACTCATTAGAGACTGAAGTTTATTTTTAGATAGACTGACCTAATTTTGCCATTGGACGAAAAATCACTAAGGACTGAATTTTAATCTCCAAATAAACATGTGGCAATGTTGATATTTTAGGGAACTTCTTAGGGACTAAATTTTAGTCTTTGAGGTAAATTATTTACTAACATATACCATATATCAGAGACTAATAAATCAGTAGTGTATACTATTTTGATTGAAACATATTAGGGAATAAATATCAGTCTTAGATATACTTGCACCGATTATGTATGTGTGGGGAGCCTTATTAGGGACTAAATTTCAACCCATTATTAGAAAAAAAAATTCATGAAAAAAGAATTACGACTCACAACAGTCTTATGACAAACAAAAATGCATGTCCTAGAAAGTATGACATCATTTGTAGAATGTTAATGATTTACGACAAATAGAATTGTCCGTTGTAAAAGTACGTCATATTTTCTAAAAGTTTACGAAATACAAAGATGTTGTCGTATTTTAACTTCTAAATTTGAGAAAAAATACAACAATATAGTTTTTATTTATGCTCTTCGTCCAAAAACGATATGTTATATTTCACCCCTTAACCCTTTTCATCTCCCTCCTTTCTTAAAAAATTTAACGTTAGGGAAATTCGGGTTTGAATTCGACAGATAGACGATATCGATGACGGTTTCGATTCAGCATTCGCAGATTGTTTAGCTTGCTTATAGGAAATGACATTCCTTCTATACATTGGTCACTTCTTTCTCCATAATTTCATATTCCATCACCATCAGTTGGGGTCTATTATGTCTTCATTGCCACCATCGTCTCCATTAACACCATCAGTGGCGAGTCTAGAATAGAAAACCACGTGATTCACTAACCTTAAAGAGCATAATCCTTAAAGACCAAGGCTCATAACATCATATATGGTATCTAATAGCTTCATAATGGATAAAGTTTCCAACTTTATGCATTAAGATGGTCCAAAAAACCAAGATCTAGACTTTAAGTCTCAAAGGGACCAACAATGCATCTTTCTCAATTTACTCCTTTAAAGTCCAAGTCTCCAACCTTCATATCTGAATCAACATGATGTCTAAATGGATAAAGTTTCTAACTTTATCCATTATAAGACCACAAACTTTCAAGATCTAAAGCTCTAAGTTGAGAAATGGTCAAAACTGTTTGATTAAGGTTTCTAAGCCAGTAACTAAATTGGTATTTTCTTGTACTTAGAAGCAAAGTCCTTTTTGGGTTGCCCTCATAACTAGAACTTGATTAAAATGAAATTTATAGAGAGATGATGATTTATTAGATTATTATATGATTAATAAACTAATTAGATATTATAAGAAAATTATTTATTAATAAACTATATGATTAATATATTAATTGGAAATAGACAGTTGGCTTATTATTTTATTATGTGATTAATAAATTAATATGAGATCAACTGTTTATAACTGATTTGTTAATTTATATGATTAATAAATTAATAAAAAAATCAATTAAAATTGATTAATTATTAATCCGAATTAATCTGGAATTAATTTGGGATTCATTGGAATTAATTAAAGGTACAAGAGGTGAATTGTAATTGTTTAATAGTTGAACAAAATAGACAATTTTAGAAGCATCATGTCATGGACGGTTTTCTGGAGTTCCTTAAGGTTTCCAAAAGCCTCCTAAATGATAATAATTAAAGGATTTAAATTGGAATTAAATTTATTATATAACTATTCAAATCTTGCTTTGTCCCTAAGTTACCTAAACTATAAATAGGACCCATTGTGCATCAATATTCGTTCTTAATCTTCCTTGAAGGATACTCTAGCCGAAAAGCAGGATCCTTCCTCTCTCATCTTGTCTTCTAGTTCTAGGGTTTGGGTATGAGCCATTAGAGGCATCATCCTTTTGGTGCTAAGCTTTCCAAGACCTACAAGGGATTGAAGTGACTTATTTGCAATAACAAATCAAAAGGTATGTAACCATATACTTTGTAATTTCAAAATTTCACTAGGGTATGCTACGTTTAGTTGTTCATTGTATGTTGCTATCAATGTGTATGACATAGATCTTTTATAAGATGCATGTACTTTATTAACAATTAATTATTTTCCTCATTGTACAATTTTCTTTTCTATAAAACCCAACAGTGGTATCAGAATTTAGGCTTGTCAAACATTGATTGCACATGAGTTGAATCGAACTAAACTTGTTTTTCGCAAAACACTATTCTCACGACGTGGCGATGTATCTGTCACGACGTGAGAATGGAATTTTCCAGATTTTCGATAATTATCTTTCTAATCTAATTTATGGTGTTATTTTTGGTAATTATCTTGTATTAATTCTATTTGATTCCGAATTTTGAATGTCTTGTGTGATAATTAATGAATCCCTAAATATTATGAGATATCCTTATTTGATAATTTTTAATTAGATAAATTAAATTGAATTATCCCTTATGAATTTAATAATTAATTTAATTGTAATGTAATAAAAAAATAATTATAAATTCATTATATGTTTAAATTGATTTATTAATTATATGATAATTTAGATAATTAATATTTAAACATAGTATTTTGAAAAGATTTAAAATACACCTTATACTATATATGATTAAAATTTAATACATATTATATGTATAAGACAAGTCTGTCAATCAATAATAGGCCTAATTCACGAAGTCATGCTATATGGGGGTATAAAGAAACAACCTATAAAATGACCGTTTAATGAGTGTCTATTCTCGCTCACCGCTCCCTTGCATGGTGGAAGGTCATTAGTCGAACGGGTTGATAGGACATAACCTCTTAAAATTATGATACTATAAAGTACTAGAACCCACTTTAGAAATCTCACTCTGCTTACTTTAGGAAAAATGTGAAATTGTATGCTAATCCATGAAAATACACATTGTTTCTTTATGTGTCGTTAATGGAGCGTGTGTGGTTAAACGGCACACTAATTTGGGACTATAAAAATGAAATGATGAAACAACTCGTGTTTATGATTTTTGATGGAGCCTGTATGGTTAACCGGCACATCAATGGGAGATCATAAACCAATCGAGGGTGTTTGAGCAGGTTTGCATGGTTATGCACATCCTAATTGTAATCCTCGGAATCTCAGTCACAATTGGTAAGATCATAATCGATATTAAATATGCCGTTGATAAGATTCAATTAATCTCAAAGATCTAGGAGTTTCATGTGATTGAAATTGGTGAGATGACTCTACCTACCTAAAATAGATTTGAATTTGATTACGACATCCCATTTCAAAGGTCGAATCAAAATTATGAATCCTAGCCTTAATTTAATTTTATGGTTAATAACTAAGGATTAAAATCAACTAAATTGAATTCTTTCTTCTCCCAAATTTTTTATGTCAAATCAACACAATGATGCTCATATGGAAATGGTTTTCCTCAACCTTTTGGAGATGGTTTTCCACTTTCAAGTCAAGGTCAAAATGTCTCCCCTTCCTTAGGAAATGGTGGAACGGGACAACGTCTCTATTCAACTCTTCCACATCCTCCCCCTATGACTCTCCCAGCGTCATGTTTTCTTCGAGTTGAAAGATATGAAACTACTTAAGCCCTGTTGGCATGTAAGCACAAAGATGAGAATTCTATCTATACGCACGTTCTGAAAATGAAGTCGTACACTGACAAGTTGGAAAGGATGGGTGTCGTATTCCCAAGGGAGCAAGCCATTGATTTGGTTCTTCTTTCGTGTAACATCCTGATGACGAGGTACTTCTAATTTCAACCCTATATGTACCCTCATTTTCCCTCACCTCTTCAGCTTCCACTCCCCTTGAGACGTTTTTGCAAACCCTAATCCTTTGAGTGTGTGTTTTGAGCTTAAGTGTGTGTTCGTGGTGTGTTGAAGGAAGAAAAAAGAGATATTGAGGAGCCTTGGTGTGGAATCAAGCTTGTGGATCTGGGATCTTTACATCCTTGGGAAGCTCCAGAAGGTATAAAGCTTTGATCTTGACTTGTATTTCCTTAAGACCTTGTCATGAGAAGTTTTATGAGTTTTTAGTCCCTTTTCTTGGACTTAAAGAGTATGAGCTACTCTAAAACCAAAGGAGATGTCCTTTCAGAAGACTTGAGGTGCATTAATTCATAAAAGTGAAATCTTGACTCATTTAGTGCTTGCATGTTAGTTATAGAAGTCTTAAGTGGTTAAGACAAACTAGGGTTTTGGTATTGGGACTTATTAAGGCATGCATAACCATAAAGTTGGAAACTTTATGGTTTGGAACACCTTTTTAGGCTTAGATCTAGATTTAGACGTTTGGCCTTGTTGAATTAAGCACTTAATGGAAGTTTTGCATGACTGTTGCATACGCTAGGCGTACCATAGGGTACGTTGGGCGTACGTGGTCTATTTCCCGTTTCTGGTCAATGTCCGAGTACGCGCGGCGTACGAGCTGGGTACGCTGGTCGTACTCAGCTGGGTTGACTTTCTGTTGACCGTTGAATTTTGACCTAGTTTGACCTGAGGGGCATTTTGGGTATTTTGCTATGAATTCTAAGGACTAGGTCTCTCCCTATGTATAGGTGACCTGTAGAGCTGACTCGTGGAGCGATATTCTTTTCTACTATCTTTATGGATTTGTGAGGTGAGTTTTCATCGCGGTACTTATGGGTCTAAGGCACCAAGGTCGACCCATTGGTTTGATATCCTGATATTCACTGATATGTTGAGTATGGAATAGATATGCATGGTTATGCTAGTTATTGATATGCTAGACTGGTAGATCTGTAGGACTATATGTTATTATGTTGCCTAATTATTTATATATGCTTATTATCTGTTATATGACGACATACTGTGGTGGGTTGAGGTTGTACTGCTTCGTACGGTAAACCCCGGAGCATTCCAGATATGAGCTGAGGGTCAGGTAGGGCATGCTAAACTCATAAGGGCTCATGAGCATTCCAGATATGAGCTGAGGACCGGGCGGTATAACAGACTCATACTGAGGGCTTGATAGTATTCCAGTCTGATGACTGAACTGGTCAGGGAGCAATACATGCATAGTTTGTGGGCCCGAGGGCAAGCCAGACTTATGTTGTGGGCTCAGGGGTAATTCAGTCTTTTAGCTGTGGACCCATTACATGTTGTTATTGTATATATGTGATATGGTTATGTGATGATACTTTGGGGGAACTCACTAAGCGTTGGCTTACAGTTTTGGATTTTGTTTCAAGTACTTCAGATGACCACGGGAAGGCGAAGGCGTGACCATACACATCCTCATGTTTTGACTTATGATTTTGGGAAACTCTGATGTTGAAATGTTTTTGGAAACTATGTTGTAAACAATTTGTGAATTGGGTTGGTTTTTAAAATTTTAAATTTATCATGATTTTTAAGAGTGTTACAAGTTGGTATCAGAGCCTTGGTTTGAGTGAATTGGAGGAGCACTCGTGTGAATCTAGTGATAGGCTAGGTGGTTGTCTGATGTAGAGGGGTGTTTCTTCACGTGCTTTTGCCCAGCTGACCAGCAGGTCAAGTGCGCTCTGAACCTTCTACGGTCTGGAGCGAAG
Organism: Lactuca virosa; assembly: GCF_052849685.1. Lineage (NCBI taxonomy): Eukaryota > Viridiplantae > Streptophyta > Magnoliopsida > Asterales > Asteraceae > Lactuca > Lactuca virosa. The sequence goes on along the minus strand of NC_136434.1, from coordinate 131,956,384 downwards.
GATTGGTGGAGACTTGTTACTAGATCGTATTCTTCTGAGGAGAGAGCTTCTGTGACTTGGGAGCAGTTCTCGGAGATGTTTTGTTCTAGATATGTGCCACTAGTGGGGCGTGAGTGGTTAGACCAGGACTACTTGGATTTGAGGCAGGGGACGGAGTCGGTGACGAAGATCACCAAGATGTTCACGGAGAGGGTCATGTTTTATCCTGAGTTTACTGCTTCTGAGTAGGCTCAGATGACCCGTTACTTGAGCATGATCAAGACGGATATCAAGCAGTTTGTATCCACTCAGCATTATGGATTCTTGTTGTAGTTGCAGGAGGCCGCCAGGCGGCGCGAGATTGAGATGGAGATCCAGACGAGGGAGAAGAGACCGGCCCCGTCATAGTCGCAGCCTGCGATGAAGCGATTCAAGGTCGATGATGTCAGATCTGGGGGGAAGGGCTTCACTTGCGAGAAGTGCGGAAAGGTTCATGAGGGTGATTGTCGATCATCTTTTGGGTGCCAAAATTGTGGCCGACATGGCCATATGGCGAGGGATTTCCGCCAGCAGGCCCCAACACTCAGCTCCAGGATTTGTTACCATTGCGACCAGGTTGGCCATGTGAAGGCCAACTTCCCCTTGCTTGTTGCTAGGCCGGCGCAGGCTCCAGCGCCGGCAACTCTGAGGATCACAAATGGGAGTCAAGGCAGGGTAGAGCCCCCGAGGGCTAGGGGTCGCGCTTTTCAGCTCACTGCCGAGGAGGCCAGAGCAGCTCCAGATGTTGTGACTGGTATGTATCTACTATTTATTCGGTTGATTATGTTTATGTTATGCTTATATATATATATATATATATATATATATATATATATATATATATATATATATATATATATATATATATGTGTGTGTGTGTGTGTGTGTGTGCCTCTGATAGGTACGTTCCTAGTGAACTCTCTGTCTGCTATTGTGTTGTTTGACTCGGGTGCAAGTCGGTCTTTTGTATCTCGATCATTCAGTAGGGAGTTTGATATGCCTATCGGGGAGTTAGAGTGTCGTTGCGAGTCTCCATCGCTAATGAACACGGGGTTGCTGCATCTTCAGTATATCATGGTTGTGTATTGGAGATCTTCGGGGTGCCCTATCCAGTTGATTTAATCCTTATCCCCATGGGGGATGTATGCACGATAGTGGGGATGAACTGGTTGAGTAAGTTTGGAGCCATGATTGACTGTGAGGGCCAACAGGTGGTAGTTTGAACCCCAAGTGGCGGAGAACGGTTTACTTATGGGGAGGGAACCAAGATTGGTTCAGGGTTTTGTTCGGCAGCCAGGGCTCGACTGTATATTCAGCACGGGTGTGTCGGTTATCTGGCTTATGTGGCTGATCTCGAGTTAGGGAGCAGAATTCAGTTTCAGAGGTTCCAGTTGTCAGGGAGTTTGTTGATGTGTTTCCAGAGGAGTTACCCGGCATGCCTCCTGAGAGGCATGTCGAGTTCAGGATTGACCTCCTGCCAGGTGCGGCCCCGATTGCCAAGGCGTCATACCGCTTGGCACCGCCTAAGATGCAGGAGTTGTCATCTCAGCTGCAAGAGTTATTGGGCAAGCAGTTCATCAGACCAAGCAGTTCACCGTGGGGAGTGCCGATTTTGTTCCTCAATAAGAAGGATGGGTCACACCGGATGTGAATTGATTACCGGGAGTTGAACACGCTAACGGTGAAGAACCGTTATCCCCTTCCGTAGATTGATGGCCTCTTTGATCTGTTGCAGGGCACATCTTGGTTCTCCAAGATAGATCCGAGGTCTGGGTATCATCAAGTGAGGGTGAGAGAGGAGGACATGGAGAAGACTGCGTTCTGGACTCGTTATAGGCATTACGAGTTCGTGGTGGTGCCATTTGGGCTCACCAATGCGACTGTTGTGTTCATGGATTTGATGAAGCGGGTATGCAGGCCGATGCTCGATCGATCTGTCATTGTGTTTATCAATGATATCTTGGTGTATTCCAATACCAGATAGCAACATGAGGAGCATCTTCGAGAGCTTCTGGGGGTTTTGAGACGAGAATGGCTTTATGCCAAGTTCTGAAAGTGTGATTTTTGGTTACGAGAGGTCCGGTTCCTGGGGCATCTCGTTAACCAGAACAATATATTGGTCGACCCGGCCAAGATTGAGGTCGTGATGCAGTGGGAGGTTCTGAAATCTCCCTCAGAGATCGGGAGTTTCTTGGGTTTGGCAGGGTACTATCGGAGATTCATTCATGATTTCTCCAAGATTGCAGTACCCCACACTTGTCTGACGAGGAAGGGGGTGGATTTTCGGTGGGGCCTGTAACATCTGGATTTTCAGGGATATTATCGTGTAATTTGATCTTGTGATTAAAGAAGAGACTCGACGAGTTGAGGGTCCAACTCGCCGAGTCGAGCCAGGTTTTTCCCGTGGACTTAATGAGTGGACTCGACGAGTCCGAGGAGGGACTCGTCGAGTAGGCGCTGATTAGAGAAACCCTAATTTTCGGGGTTTGGGACCTATTTAAAGGCACTTATAGCCTCATTTGCGGCTACCCTTTCCCTGGAAGCAAACCCTAAAGGTCATTTGAGCTAGAAAGTGAGAGAGAAGCTATCTTGGGATTTTTAGTGCATCATTTGAGAAGAAGAGAAGGAGATCAAGCAAGGATCAAGAGGGGGAAAGTTGGATCCAGTGATAGATCGTCCAGAGCTTCTAAGGAAGGTAAAAGTCTGCACCTTTCTCATTATTTTGGTTAGATCTCATTTGTTTGGAGTTCTAGGGCTTTTACCACCTTTGGTTTGGGACTTTGATTAAAATGGATTAGCTAGAAGCCTAGTCCTCAGATCTGGACCTTGTGAGGTCCCTAGAGCCCAAAGGTCCCAACTTTATTCATCCAAATGAGGGTTATTGTGCTTAACACCTTAAGAAGGGCTTGTTTTGGCATTTTGAGGCATTTATGCCATGCATGAACGCAAAGGTCGAGACTTTATGTGTCTCTGGTGTATTAAAGGGCTAGATCTAGGGTTTGGAATGAGAGATCTGACTTTGGACGTCTGAATGAGGAATCAGACCGAGGGGACTCGTCGAGTCCATGAGTTGACTTGACGAGTCAGTGAGGGTTTGTCCCGATGAGCTTGAGCATGCGATAGCTCGACGAGTTGGGGTCAACTCGACGAGCTGAGCTGGACTGTCACGAGATTTCTGAGGAAAGTAAGTGGACTCGACGAGTCTCAAGGGTGCACTCGGCGAGTCGGGTCAAACATGGACTGTTGACTCGAGTTTGACTTCTGTTGACTTTGGGGCTTTGATCAACATAAGTAGTAGAGACCATGGAGGGGTAAATTGGTCTTTTATCTACTTCAAAGAGTTAAAGAGAGGAAGAATAGCCTTCGGTCATTAGAATTGTGATGAGAGTATCACTTAGAGATATTCATCCCTTGTGTTAGGTGGAGGCTAGTTCGAGATCCGGGAGCGGGGTCTTTACTTGCTGCTGGTCAGGTGAGTCTTCTCACTATACTTTACCTTGAATGGTAAGTAGAATTATGTGACAGAGTATCTTGTATGATATGTATGTGATGTGTTGCACTGCATTATTTCTATGTGATTTATGTTGTGTGTATTCCAGAGTTCACAGAGTTAGGACCATAGGGTCCACAGAGTTAGGACCAGAAGGTTCATAGAGTTAGGGCCAGTGGGCCCACAGAGTTATAGCCTCGAGTGGCTAATATGTGTTATATGTGGTATTTTTGGGAACTCACTAAGCTTCGTGCTTACCGTGTTATGTGTTATGTGTTTCAGGTACCTCAAAGAATCGCGGGAAGGCACCGACTTGATTGTACACACCAGAGAAAGAGTCACGTTTTGAGGATCCTGGCTTATTAATGGAGTTGTGTTTTGTAATTTGAATAAACGAGATTTCTATACAATATGTTACGAAAAGTATGCGATTTTAAAATGAAAATTTTGTTTGAAAAATTACGGTGTTACAAGTTGGTATTAGAGCCTTGGTTTGAGGGATTCGGATGCACCTTCGGGTAGATCTGGACTCAAACTGAGGATTTGAGAAAAATTTTCAAGGAAATGATTTTTCTAAAACGAGCAAGAGTTTCTAAAAGAATACGAGTTGGATCAGTGTGTACAATCAGCCAGATCCCGAACGGTGATTTCCCAAAATACCCTTACGTTTGTATTATGAGATATTTATGAGATATGCTATGAGATATTATCCATGCTAGATATAGGCTAGGTATTTCATATGTTAGGACTAGAGTGGCCTGATTTGTGATGCCTTAGCCTAGGAGTTATTGTTATCTGTGATGTGCTTTCGAGCATGTGTTGAGTAAGAGTATCCAGCAGGAATCCTCTAGAGAAGGATTTGAGTAGAGGAGTAATCTAGGAGAGATACCTAGATGAGCATTTAAGGAGTCTACTGAGAGAGTAGTCAGACGCCCGCGTGGGGTAAAGTTGCTTGAGTTCGGTGGTGTCCTTTGAGTATGAGGAGAGCAAGTGGGTAATAACCTAGAGTGGTTTTACATGTTGGTAGAGATTATTCGATGCCCGAATGCTGCTTGCTTCGTGCTTTGTGGAACTCTTGATGATGAGAGTCAGCTACTAAGTGAATATGACGATATTCAGGAGGTAGATGGTTGGCATCATAAGGAGTTCTTCAGCAGCTGATGGCGGAGAAGTGTGAGAACCTAGGAAGAGCCTAGGAAAGGGTGACCCTAGTCAGATGAGTACGCTGACAGAGTTGGATATTTCGCAAGAGGAGCGAACACGCATGACGGGGTTGGTGATTGAGAAGGTCAAGCAGCTACTTAGGAACTCGGGGATGGTCTGTGTTGAAAGTATGGGTAGATGTGGCAGGTAGTATGGGCCCGTACTACTGAAAGCAGAGGACCCATACTCGATACAGGGAACATTCCGAAGGTTTTAAGTAGCAGATCGAGAGGTGATTTCATGGTTCGAGTACCATGATTTGTAGCAGATCGAGAGGTGATTTCATGGTTCGGGTACCATGATTTGTAGCAGATCGAGAGGTGATTTCATGGTTCGAGTACCATGATTTGTAGCAGATCGAGAGGTGATTTCATGGTTCGAGTACCATGATTTGTAGCAGATCGAGAGGTGATTTCATGGTTCGAGTACCATGATTTGTAGTAGATCGAGAGGTGATGTCATGGGTCGAGTACCATGACTCGTAGCGGATTGAGGAGAGATAGCATGGTTCGGGTACCATGATTCATAGCAGATCGAGAGGTGGCCACATGGTTCGAGTACCATGACCCGTGGCGGTTAGTGTTACTGGTTCTACCAGTTATTCCGTTGAAATTGGTTAGACTGAGATCAGATGTGAAAGAGTATGGGGCCAGAGGGCCATGATGAACGAGTTTTAGTGGAGCATCCCTTGAGAGGGAAATCGAGTTAGCTCCGAGGGATTTTTGGTAAGATGGCAGATGAAGGATCAAGGATGAGTAGAGATGGCAGTTATAGAGGATTGCGGCATGAGTTGAGAAATCAGCCGATAGTGGAGATGTCACCTTCTGTGACATGGATGGTATTATTTCCGTTCCCTGTGGGAAACATAAGAGGTGTTCAGAATTCGGCTTCCGAGCTTGGGGGTAGAACCCTATCGGTTAGCATTGATGGCGACCTTCCATCAGAGTATTTGGGCAGTATGTCTGCCGAGAGGTAATGTTAGTGTCTATGATGTGTATTGAGTATGGAAATGAGGTCTCTGCTCTTATTATAACTCACGTGATGGGACGTCAGTTGAGGAGTCGAGGATGAGGAGTATGTTAGTTCATTATTTTCAGACAGAGAGTCAGGGTTACTACTGGACAGTTGAGATGTCCGGTAGTGGGATGGTGCGAGATTCTGAATGACTAGAGGCAGTAATGATGAGAAGCTTCTGAGGATTCCATCTGAGATTCGGGGTATTTGGAGTTGTTTGATCTCCATCGGGAAGATCATCGAGCATAGCGTATCACCTTCCAAGAGTAGGTGTGATGTTACTGGTAAAAACAGTCTGCGGGATAGATTGTTGGTGAACCAATTAGTGATGGTTCGAACCCTGAGTGGGGGAGAACCGGGTACTTTTTGATGAGATCAGATGTTTGTTCAAGAGTGGTTAGAGAACTGGATATAGAGACATGCGGTGCGGATTCCCGAGACCAGGGTTATCGGTGATCGAGGTGAGTTGCAGAGGGAGTTAATGCATGTTGTCCGCGTTCAAGAAAGGATGAGTGTCTGCACGGCAGGTGGCCGTTGGTCAGAGGCCTTGTGGAAGATAAGAATTTTTCGAGGTGGTTGGTTCATAGGGATACTTCGGTAGTTGGGAGATTTTGGTTCGATGAATGGACTATTCTATGCTCTTTGGAAAGGGTAAAAGATGATCAGGCAGCCAATTTCCGGGACAGCATGCATAATCTCGCTTGGTTTTGAGCAATAGAGGAAAGAGTTTCGGAGGGTCATTTTCGTGTTCTGAGCCGTTGGCGATTTCTCCGTGTTTCAGTTTGGGAGATGGAGTATTCCGAGGTATCCGAGTTTAATGTTATAAGTTTTGGATTATTTCAAGACTTGAGTTATGAGATGTCGAGTGGTGTATAAGTGTCTATGGTTCCGGTGGGGGGCCTTCAGCTAATTGTCACCAAACGGGATTATCTGAGAATGTGAATGGCAGCGAGAAAAAGAAGTTTTGTCACGGCGGTGGTCGTCCGAAGTAGTGATGCATAGCCGGGATGGGTGTGTGTACTTATCTACGCTCGGCCGCGGAGCATGAGTGAGTAAACGCAGGATGGCGTCGACTTGAGGATGAGATCGTGGAGTGGTAAGAGAAAGCACGGTAAGACTACAGAGAGCTGTAGCATCCATGAGTTAGTGCGAGAGAGTGCGGTGATACTGCGGGAAGCCGCAGTAATTGCCAGTCAGCGAGAGGGTGTTGTGATACTGCGGGGGGCCGTAGTACTCACTATTCAGTGAGAGGTTGCGGTGATGCTACGGGGAGCCGTAGTACTCACTATTCAGTGAGAGGTTGCGGTGATGCTACGGGGAGCCGTAGTACTCACTATTCAGTGAGAGGTTACGGTGATGCTACGGGGAGCCGTAGTACTCACTATTCAGTGAGGGGTTGTGGTGATGCTGCGGGAAGCCGTAGTACTCACTGTTCAGTGAGAGGTCGTTATGATACGGCAGGGAGCCGTGGTACTCGCTAGTCAGCAAGAGAATGTTGTGACGAAGTGCTCTCTGATCAGAGCGTGGCGCAGAAGAGTTTTGGGCTTGGGTAGCCCTAATATTTGATTTTGTGGGAGCCTGGTGGTCGAACCAGGGGCGAGACTGGGGTCTCCATATTTGTCGGGAGTCGTTATATTCTGAAATTGAGTAATGGTTGTCGCAACCAAAGGGAAGTGGATAAGTGAGGAACGTATGAGTTGCGGGTCATGAGTCATGAGTTGAGTGCTTCATTGGGACGAGTGGTTCCAATTCTGGATCGGACCAGACTCTCGATATTGAGTTTGACTCTAGTGGTGCATTGAGTAGGCGAAATGAGACTCCGGATTCTGAGATGGGTTCCATTTTGAGGAATATTGTTTGTCATCAGATGTTTTGGACCGGGGTGGGTCAGTTCGTTGGTGCGGGAGGTACCGCGAGGCGCTCGTATCTAGGGAGTAGTGTTCGACGGGGGTCGAGGGTGAAACAATTTTGTAGGATTGTGGAATCCGTTGGGGTAAAGAGAACTTCGTGACTTGGGTGTCACTGGGTCGAGATAGTTGTTATGAGAAGGAAGTCAGTAAGACATTTCGGGATATGTTATGGGTGACCTTGGAGGTTCAACTGTGGAGTCAGAAGTTGACCTAGTGCTCAGTATTAAAAAGGGGTATGAGGAACGAAGTTGGGACTTGTGATTGTGATGTCTGAGGACACTCCTGAGCGAGCCTGGTTATTCTCTTGTGTCTGAAGGGCAGAGTGTTGAGGATTCTTTGTTCGGATGGGTTCCGATAGTAGTTTAGTGTATGATCCCTGGTGGGGTGTGGACCCTTCCGTTTATTGGGGCGTGATTTGGATCATTAGCATGTTGATATGAGTGAGCGGTAGCCGATTGTTGGATTTTGTCTTGTGAGAATCAGAGGATCAGTGAGTTATCAGGGTTTGATATTCAAGGAGCAAATATCATGGTGATCACTTGAGTAGGCGGTCTGGCGGCGGGTCAGGCCACTAGAGCTTCCGGATAGTGGGAAGGAGTATATTAGCGACGGAAGAGTTGGTTCAGTTCTGGTCTTGGGAGTTTTGTGTGGTTTCAGGTGTCCATAGAGAAAGATATCGGTGTAGTATGAGATCCTTTCGGTGGTGCCTTTTGGGTTGATGATTTCATTATGTGAGTGGTTAAGGAGTGATTTCGAGGGCGAAATCTAATTCAACTGGGGGAGAATTGTAACATCCGGATTTTCAGGGATATTATCGTGTAATTGTTGGGTTTTGGTATAATACAACATCCTATGGTGCACATACAACCCTAAATACCTTGGACCTATGTTTTCACTAATTATACATGCAAATGGTTTCCAAGGTATTGAACCTATAGCTAGCATGCAATTGTCATACAAACTACATAAAATACTAGATAGTATAACATACCTTTTTGTGTGGCTGGAGGTCTTGATGTATTTGGCCTTAAGAACTTAGCCCCAATAGTGTGGAAGCCTCAAATGAAGTCACAACACATCAAGGACAAAGGTAGGACTTGAGAGAGAATCTCCATGCACTCTAAAACCTTCATGAACTCCAAGAGCATGCACACACACTAAGGGCAGCGGTTTTTAGGTCATAACATATGTATTTATATGTGTTGAATTCTAAGAGTCATGGGTATAACCCAAACCCATATCCATGGATTTTATGATCCATGGTTCATGTGGCCCAACTCTTTATGTATCCATACATAAACTTGGTCCAACATGGATCATAATCCCAACACATGTAAATATAACTAATTACCATAATTAGTCCCCATAGTTTTAATTAGTCTCTTTTGATCACTAAATTAATTCCAAATTAATTCTTGATCAATACTAATTAAAACATATGACTTCATATTAATCTATTAGAACTTATAATGTATTAATAAATCATATATAACCTCTTCTCTCAAAAGTCCATCCTAACAAATTGTCCTGATGATATGCAACCCAAATGGACCATGCTACTCTCGGGTCGAATACATACCAATAATAGTTATGGGCTTAGACACCTAATCCAACAGTCTCCCACTTGGATAAGTCTAAAACTATTATTGCGTATGACTCCAAAACCCGACTAGCAATCGTAGCTCTTAAAGCCGCTGTCGAACTCTGAACAAATCAATGACGCGTCCATTAGATAAGCGATCATATATTCCTCCATTCTGGATATCATATGGACTGAGACATGGATTATAATCATTCTCTCTGTCCATTTGTTGTTTCCCGATTTCCGATTTATGACGACTGACTAATTAAACAAATCAAATCAGTCCAGGCCCGGCCAAGCACTTACGTTTGTCATCACCAAATCATCGAGGGGCCCACAGATATCGCTTTTATCCCTTTAAGGGTAAAAGGAATGGATAAACTTCGACTCATATGCTTGTTCTACTACTTGTTGAATCATACACAAAGGCACGTTTTATAACATCGAGTTACCAAATGCGTTTACGTGCAATCAATGTATAATCAACTCATAGGCAACAAGTCATATCTCTAGGTTTGAAGAATATAAGATATTATCGTCTCATGATCACTCGTGATAAAATCCATGAAGTGAGTCAAATGAGCGTAGGTTTAATCCAATACTCGAATCTCATTCCAGGAGCACTCATGAATGTTGCAGCAACTTTTGCTATGTCCACTACCTTGGACATCTACAAACCCGATTCATGACAGTCTTGCCTTAATACCTACTTCCAACGTATTATCGATTGTGGATGGTTTGAATAACTTAGTCATTCGGGAAGAATAACCTAGCCATTCTGGAAGTCAAAACATGCAAAGTGAAACACAAGAATAATACTAATCACTCTATGGTCCCAAGCACCTTTGAGAGTAAATAGAACACCTTTTATTTAAACACCATATTGATTACTCATTATTCATTGTATAATGTTTCAAATAATCAACTTTATACTTGAATTAAAACAATAGTTGTCCCATGCTCCAAGCATGTAAACTATGTTTTCTAAACACTAGTCATGCCATACACCAAGTATGCACACTATGTTTAACTATGATCTTTACTTTGTGAAATAGATCAACTGAACATGATTCCAATGATGCTCATTTCACAATCCCAAATCTTTATCGTAAATGTAAGAATTCCAAATTCCTACCATTTAACGAAATCTGTTAGATTCTAAACTTATATGCATTGATCCTCTCGTAATGACTATGCACAAAGTCACAAAGACTTGTCAACAGACATTACAGAGTATTCCAATGGAGATCAATTCCATGGAAACGAAGTCTCACATTCAAAGTACATTCCTTTGAACATCCTTCTTGCATTAATTTTTCTAATCTTACAAAGATTTGAAGAACAACTTCCACCTATGGAAACCTTTCCAGATTCGCATTTTGACTATCACTTCTTAACAAGAGTTGCCTCTTTTCAGAATATGTTAATACGGTCCTTCCAAAATTAACAATATACTTCCAATTGTCCATGAGCAACCAATCTTTGGTAAACCTCAGATTGTTCTCGACAATTGCTTAATCATTTTAGTCATATCCAATACTAGATCTTCTCTCCTCTTAATGCCTTAGGCATTCGAAAATTTAGAAAGGATAAATATTACAGCACATGCAATCGATCCTATATCCGAAGCATATGGGACACGATTCATGATGTCTCACATAAAGAGGTGATCATAGACCAGTCTTTTGCTACAATATTTTTTATTTGTCATGTTTTCAAAATTTGACTATGAAGAGGGATGCCGTAATCATAATCGAATTTTGAAAACGCAATATATATAGAATTTCCTTAAGTCGAACCATTCCAACATAAAATCCATATATATATCCTTGAATAAAGATGATCAAAATCTCAATCTAAGCTTTTAGAATTGAAATGAAGTATAATTTCCACTCCCTTAATTATAGCAAAACAACTTTTCAACCCCTGCAACTTCACGAATTGAAACTTTTGTTTTCTATAATTAACATTGCTAGCTTGCAATACTGAACATAATAATCATGCTCCCACTAACATGATAATTATCAGCACAACACTTATGCTCCCACTAGCTTTGACATGTACTCTGAAATCCGCTGGACTTCTAGAAATCAATACTTTATTGACTTCCTTAACAAAGTTCAGTTTTCTGATACGAGATGCTTTGATAAGAATTTATCAAATTCATACACCTTTCCTTAGATAGCTCATATGTGTGTCTAAACAATTTTAGAACTATGAAAAGGGATGCCGTAATCATAGTCTTAATTGTTTAGACCATTGCCATTTCTCACAAGTTCATGTTAGTGTGCTGGTTAACCACACACGCTCCACTAACGACTTTGAGAATGCAAATATCACAATTGCTATCTACCTAAAATCTACTTAGTGAAAGTGTTTCCTTACCATCATTTTCATGAATCGAAGAGAAACCTTATGACACTTAGATTTTTATGGTGAATGAGTCCCTATCCATGTGAATTTGTCAAAACCATAATCACAAGACAAGGTTAGTGACAAATCCAACCTCATATGGATTGAACTTGTGCAATCTTAACTTCTTGCCAACTGGCAGCACAAGGGCCTGCCATTGCTTTCAAGTTGTTATGCAACCAATTGAGAACTCTCAGAACTCTTATGCAAAGCCAACTTTAACTGGAATAGGCACATAAATGTCAACACGATTGGTTATAAACCTCAAGTCGTGTGCTAGTGAAGAACTTCAGGTTTTTATTCTTGATTAGTTCTTGGAACTTTCAAGAGCTTTAAGACTCCCACTGTCCTCTTGACATATAAGACTCTCTTGTCAAGAACCATTTCTTATCAAGGGTCAGTGCGGATTCTTATCAAGACTAACACTTCACATAATTGGCCTTAGTTGGTCTTTGTTTAACCCAAAAACATCACAACTTACCAATTTCAAATGTACAAGAGTAGAGACACATTTTACTCTTACACTTGACAAGTGTTACAAACCTTCCTTAAGATATGTCACTCGAGTTACAATCTTGGAGTATGACTCTAAGACTTGTTATGGAACGAAGTATGATTCATCTTTTTGATTTTAACCATTTCAACAATCCAAGATTTCTCTTCTTAGCCAAACAAATGCACTAAGATGTCCTTAGAGAATCAATTGTGATATGGTTTCATAATCACTAAGATAATCATAAAACAAGATACTCAAGTACTCTCCCATCTTTTCAGATTGGAGAAACTTTTATCTTCCTGCCTTATTTGATTCTCCTTATTCGTTCTGCCTAACATTGATACTTTTCCAATGTTTCAGAATTATACTTAAACATGTAAGTATAACCATATTTACTAAGCTTTAGTAAATCATGACGAATAGTCTCATCATTCTTTGTGGTGGACCTGACCAGTGCACACTCAAGTGTACCCGATCCCCTGATCCTTTCACTTGGCTCACATATACATGTGAACAATGAATTAGTCTTAATTTCCCAAAGATGAAAATTCTCATTCATCATACAACTTGCATGATTCCAAGTTTCCACCCAACTGAAAACTTGGGTGATGAGAATCTTTCTTTATTTGGTAAATTATGACAGTACCACAGTAGAAAGAATCAAATCCATTTTCCAATATTGCTATCAATGGAAACATATAAACAACAATTTCTCACAAATTCCACTGTAAGGATATTTTAAAATAAAATAAGAACTTTTCTTTTATTTTAGAACTTTGCGGAAAACCTTATCCTTACAATGCAAATGCATGTGAAAAACTATGTTGTTATGTATTCCTAAGCAATCTATCACAACTCTTTAAGTAACAGCTCAAAATTCTTCCTTTAAGCTTTCTCTTCACTTTGATTCTTAAAACATCAAAATGTGATCTAATCATACCATGTAATAAGAATCTCCAAATAGGAACTTAATAGAGTTAGATAGTGGACTTTACCTGAAGTAGAATCAAAACTTTTGACTTTACCATCCTTACAGACTATCAGGTAAATTTGGCCAGCTTCGCAACCAATGCCCCTTCCTTTGGCAATAGAAGGTTTGGGAAGTTGATCTTCTAATCAAATTTGCTTTTACCAGTGCTCAAAATCATTGCTGACTTAGCAGCACCAAGCAAATAGGTAAGATCATTAAGGGTCAAGTCATGGTCTGTCACATAGTAGTCCCAAAGGAACTCACTATGTGACTTAGAAAGTGATTGAACATCCAACTTTCTCAAGACTTTGACACCCAACTCTCCCGGCTTGTCAATACGTGACTTCATCTCCAAGATATGATCACACATAGACCTTGCTTGCCAATAGGGCTTGAGTGACCTTGAACTTGTGGGTTAGGGAGAATAATTGGAGGGGGTGGAGGAAGTGAAATTCCAAGAGATTTGGGAAGATCATAGATGTCTAAACTAGACATCTACAATGGGAGATGTTCAAGTTAGTTGATTTAAGTCCTTAATATAACACCCAATATGAAATATTAAGGCTAGGACCCAACACAATATTTTACAACTTGGAAGAGGGATGCCGTAATCCAAGCTATGAAATATTTGAAGGTAGGCGAATGACGATTCACCAATTTCCACCATGAAAAATGAAATAATTTATTAGGTTTTAATTGGTTTTGAAACTCCTAGATCTTTTGAGATTCATTGAACTTTTCAATGGCATGTTTCAATCTCGATTGTGCCCTCTCAAATTTTGTGACTGGGATGCCGAGGATCACAAAACAAGGTGTGAATAACCATGCAAATTCACTTGGTACCCTTAATATTATCACCTAATCGATGTGTCGGTTAACCACACACGCTCCACCGATCTATGACAAACATTAAGTTACCCTTCGCCACTCTTACTAGTCCATGTTAGTGTGCCGGTTAACCACACACGCTCCACTAACGACTTGGTAAGTACAAAGTGTAAATTTCATGGGTTAACACCAAATTCACATTTTCCTAAGTAACTAAGATTGGGAATTTATAAGTGTTTAGTTACTTAGTATTTATCATTAATACTTTTAATGAAGGGAGAATTATAGTCCTGTCAAACCCGTTCGGCTAACGACCCTCCACCAGTCAAGGAAGCGGTGGGTGAGAGTGAACACCCATTAAACTGCCATTTTATAGGCAGTAACCTTATACCCACCTTATAGACCGACTTCGTGAATGAAGCCTACTAACTGTAAGACTGACTTTTACTCTTATACATATATATAAATATTAAACCTATAATATTATAATAGTATAAGGGTTGAATTTTAAACTATTAAAATTCTAAGGGTTTAACTTGGAACTAAAGTATTCATGGGGGGAAACTTTATAAATTCCAAAACTTGAGGGCAAGTTTTGAACAATTCAAAAACCTTTTTCAATACCATAACTTATGAATTTAAAGTAGTTTTAATGAAAACTCTTCAAGTTCCATAACTTGAGGACAAGTTATGGAAGACTTTAAAAACATTTAAGGAAAAATAAACTCTTCATTTTCATAACCTATAAGTTTAAAGTAGTTTAATGAATAAACTCTTCAAGTTCCATAACTTGAGGACAAGTTATGGAAGACTTTAAAATCATTCAAGAAAATAAGACTCTTCATTTTTCCTAACTTATGGAAATATTATGAGTTTTAAAGAATCATAAATGTGACTTTTCATATAACTTGAGGACAAGTTACAAAACACATTTTATGAGCAACTTTAAGATTAATATGGATTGAAAACAAATTATCACATAACTTTTCTATTAATCTAGACTAACTCATAAGAACAAGACAATTCAAATCAAACTTTTTCATGAAATTAGCCTAACCATTAAACTAATACAAAACATGAATCTATTGACAATTATCTTTGAAATTGGTTTAGCATGAACATTACCACATCAAAAACAGGTCTACAAGACAAAAAACAGCTTAGGGTGATGTTTCTAGTCCAATTCCAGCCTTAAAAGTCGAAAATATGCTGTCAGGGGTCCTACTCGTCGAGTGCATGAACCAACTCGACGAGTTGGATGAATTTCTTCATGGACTCGGCGAGTTCATCAGTGGACTCGGCGAGTCCAGTGCCCAGACAGCCAAAATTTTCGATTTTTCAGTCATTTCAGCAAGTATAAGATGAAAACAAACCTGGCTCTGATACCACTGTTGGGGTTTGGTATAATACAACATCCTATGGTGCACATACAACCCTAAATACCTTGGACCTATGTTTTCACTAATTATACATGCAAATGGTTTCCAAGGTATTGAACCTATAGCTAGCATGCAATTGTCATACAAACTACATAAAATACTATATAGTATAACATACCTTTTTGTGTGGCTGGAGGTCTTGATGTATTTGGCCTTAAGAACTTAGCCCCAATAGTGTGGAAGCCTCAAATGAAGTCACAACACATCAAGGACAAAGGTAGGACTTGAGAGAGGATCTCCATGCACTCTAAACCCTTCATGAACTCCAAGAGCATGCACACACACTAAGGGCGGCGGTTTTTAGGTCATAACATATGTATTTATATGTGTTGAATTCTAAGAGTCATGGGTATAACCCAAACCCATATCCATGGATTTTATGATCCATGGTTCATGTGGCCCAACTCTTTATGTATCCATACATAAACTTGGTCCAACATGGATCATAAGCCCAACACATGTAAATATAACCAATTACCATAATTAGTCCCCATAGTTTTAATTAGTCTCTTTTGATCACTAAATTAATTCCAAATTAATTCTTGATCAATACTAATTAAAACATATGACTTCATATTAATATATTAGAACTTATAATATATTAATAAATCATATATAACCTCTTCTCTCAAAAGTCCATCCTAACAAATTGTCCTGATGATATGCAACCCAAATGGACCATGCTACTCTCGGGTCGAATACATACCAATAATAGTTATGGGCTTAGACACCTAATCCAACAGTAATTTGATCTTGTGATTAAAGAAGAGACTCGACAAGTTGAGGGTCCAAATCGCCGAGTCGAGCCGGGTTTTTCCCGTGGACTTAATGAGTGGACTCGACGAGTCCGAGGAGGGACTCGCCGAGTAGGCGCTGATTAGAGAAACCCCAATTTTCGGGGTTTGGGACCTATTTAAAGGCACTTATAGCCTCATTTGCGGCCACCCTTTCCCTGGAAGCAAACCCTAAAGGTCATTTGAGCTAGAAAGTGAGAGAGAAGCTATCTTGGGATTTTTAGTGCATCATTTGAGAAGAAGAGAAGGAGATCAAGCAAGGATCAAGAGGGGGAAAGTTGGATCCAGTGATAGATCGTCCAGAGCTTCTAAGGAAGGTAAAAGTCTGCACCTTTCTCATTATTTTGGTTAGATCTCATGTGTTTGGAGTTCTAGGGCTTTTACCACCTTTGGTTTGGGACTTTGATTAAAATGGATTAGCTAGAAGCCTAGTCCTCAGATCTGGACCTTGTGAGGTCCCTAGAGCCCAAAGGTCCCAACTTTATTCATCCAAATGAGGGTTGTTGTGCTTAACACCTTAAGAAGGGCTTGTTTTGGCATTTTGAGGCATTTATGCCATGCATGAACGCAAAGGTCGAGACTTTATGTGTCTCTGGTGTATTAAAGGGCTAGATCTAGGGTTTGGAATGAGAGATATGACTTTGGACATCTGAATGAGGAATCAGACCGAGGGGACTCGTCGAGTCCATGAGTTGACTTGACGAGTCAGTGAGGGTTTGTCCCGATGAGCTTGAGCATGCGATAGGTCGACGAGTTGGGGGTCAACTCGACGAGCTGAGCTGGACTGTCACGAGATTTCTGAGGAAAGTAAGTGGACTCGACGAGTCGCAAGGGTGCACTCGGCGAGTCGAGTCAAACATGGACTGTTGACTCGAGTTTGACTTATGTTGACTTTGGGGCTTTGATCAACATAAGTAGTAGAGACCATGGAGGGCTAAAATGGTCTTTTATCCACTTCAAAGAGTTAAAGAGCGAAAGAATAGCCTTCGGTCATTAGAATTGTGATGAGAGTATCACTTAGAGATATTCATCCCTTGTGTTAGGTGGAGGCTAGTTCGAGATCCGGGAGCGGGGTCTTTACTTGCTGCTGGTCAGGTGAATCTTCTCACTATACTTTACCTTGAGTGGTAAGTAGAATTATGTGACAGAGTATCTTGTATGCTATGTATGTGATGTGTTGCACTGCATTATTTCTATGTGATTTATGCTGTGTGTATTCCAGAGTTCACAGAGTTAGGACCATATGGTCCACAGAGTTAGGACCAGAGGGTCCACAGAGTTAGGGCCAGTGGGCCCACAGAGTTATAGCCTCGAGTGGCTAATATATGTTATATGTGGTATTTTGGGGAACTCACTAAGCTTCGTGCTTACCGTGTTATGTGTTATGTGTTTCAGGTACCTCAGAGGATCGCGAGAAGGCACCGGCTTGATTGTACACACCAGAGAAAGAGTCACGTTTTGAGGATCCTGGCTTATTAATGGAGTTGTGTTTTGTAATTTGAATAAACGAGATTTCTATACAATATGTTACGAAAAGTATGCGATTTTAAAATGAAAATTTTGTTTGAAAAATTACGGTGTTACAGGGCCCTGAGCAGTAGTCGACATTTGAGACTCTTTGGCAGAGATTATGCGAGGTCCCGGTATTGACCCTCCCGGAGGGAGTTGAGGATTTCATAGTCTATTGTGATGCATCCAGCAAAGGATTCGGGGCAGTACTCATGCAGCGTAGGAGAGTTATTGCTTATGCTTCACGTCAGCTGAAGCCACATGAGGCCCGATACCCTACGCGTGATTTGGAGTTGGGGGCAGTACTATTTGCCCTCAAGATCTGGCGGCATTATCTTTATGGGGTTCGGTGTACCATTTACACGGACCACAAGAGTTTAAGGTATATCATGGATCAGTCGAATCTGAAGATGAGGCGGAGGAGATGGTTGGACGTAGTCAAGGATTATGACTATGAGATTTTGTATCACCCCAGGAAGGCAAATGTGGTCATCGATGCCTTGAGCCGTAAATCGGCTAGTTCTTCGATTGGGAGTATATGTATGATGATTTCGATCGATTCTTCACTCCTTGAGTTGATTTGAGAAGCCCAGGTGGAGGGAATGAAGGAGAAGAACTGGAAGCAGGAGAGGCTAATTAGTGATATTGCCAGATTTTTGACAGGCAGTCGGAGATTGCTGACCCGGTGCGGTCGGGTTTGGATACCAATGTCTGGTAGGATTAGACATACAGTTATGTAGGAGGCGCATAAGTCTAGATTTTCGATACACCCTGGAGCCACCAAAATGTATCAGGATCTGAGGCTCAGTTACTGGTGGCCATGCATGAAGAGGGAGATAGCATGGTATGTTGAGAGGTGCTTGACCTGTCAGATGGTCAAGGCCGGCACTAGAGGTCGCATGGCAAGTTGCAGCCATTGGAGGTTCCCATGTGGAAATGGGAACACATTGTTGGATTAGTATCTAATTCCATAACTATAATTGGTATATACTTGACCCGACCCGACATGGTCCATTTGGGTTGCACTTCACTGGAACAATTTGTATGGATAGACTTTTGAGAGAAGAGGTTATATATGATATATTAATATATTATAAGTTATAATATATTAATATGAAATCATATTATTTAATTAGTATTGATCTAGAATTAATTTGGAATTAATTTAGTGATCAAAAAGAGACTAATTAAATATGGACTCTTACATATATATGGAATGGGCCAAGGTTTACTTAGGATGGGCTAAGAGTGTATGGAAGTCCATGGATAGTCCATGGAGCTTTTAACCCATGGATCCTATGTAAATGAAAGGTCATTGGTATTAGGGCTTACATGGATTTAACCCTAATCCTCCATATTATATAAAGGGGTCCTTGGCTCACAAAATGGACACTAGTGTGTGATATGAAGAGGTGGCCGATTTTAGTGAGCTCCATATTCTCTCAAGTTATTCCAAGTTGTTTTGGTGATTTGTGATTCCACTTGAGGCATTCACATTATTGGTTCTAGGATCTTAAAGCTCCAAGGAATCAACCACAAGAAAAGGTATGTCATCTAAACTTGTTTTATTACCCACGTATCAAACCTTTGTATGCTAGTTAGGGTAATACCTTGTAAAGTTCATATTTGCATGTATAATAGAGAAAACATAGATCCAAGGTATTTAGGGTTGCATGTACACCTTAGGAGTGTTAGAATGCTCAAAACCCGTCAGTGGTATTAGACCCTAGGGTTGTTTTCAATTATACTTGTTGCAACTCATTTTTCAAAGCCAAGAATCTGCCCAGACATGAAACTCGACGAGTTCTGCACAAAAACTCGACGATTTCATGTGTTAAAGCATGAACTCGACGAGTTTCTTGATGAACTCGACGAGTTTGTCTCCCAGAATGCATATTTTCGAGTTTCTTGGCTGGAATTGGACTAGGAACATTACCATAAGCTGTTTTTGAACCTATAAACCTGTTTTGATGTGGTAATGATCATTCTAATCCAATTCAAAAGATAATTGTCAAAAGTTTCATGTTTTGTATTAGTTTAATGATTAGGCTAATTACATGAAAATTGTTTGATTTGAATTGTCTTGTTCATATAAGTTTAAATCAAGATTATGAATATTGCTAGCTATGTTTGTGATAGTTGTTTTAATCCAAATTGATCTAAAAGTTACTCATAATATATGTTTTTGTAACTTGTCCTCAAGTTATATGAAAAGTCTCATTTATGAATTTTATTAGAAAACCATAGGGTATGAACTTGAAAAGTCTTTTCCCATAAATTGTTTTATGAACTCCATAACTTGTCCTCAAGTTATGGATGTTCAAGAGTCTCTTCATTAAAAGTTTTAAAACCTATATTAAACTCATATGTTATGAAATTGAAGAGTTTTGAAAAGTTTCAAAACTTGCCCTTAAGTTTTGGAATTTGTAAAGGTTCACACACAAGTACCTTAATTCCAAATCAAACCCTAGAATTTTAAAAGTTTAAAATTCAACCCTTATACTATTATTATAAGTTTAATTATATAGATATGTATAAGAATAAGTCAGTCTTACCGTTAGTAGGCCTCATTCACGAAGCCGGTCTATAAGGGGCGTATAAGGTTACTGCCTATAAAATGGCAGTTTAATGGGTGTCCCTTCTCACCCACCGCTTTCTTGACTGGTGGAGGGTCGTTAGTCGAACGGGTAGGACAAGACTATAATTCTCCCTTCATTAAAAGTATAATGATAAATACTAAGTAACTAAACACTTATAAATTCCTAATATTAGTTACTTAGGAAAATGTGAAATGGTGCTAACCCATGAAATTACACTTTGCACCTTTGTTAAGTCGTTAGTGGAGCGTGTGTGGTTAACCGGCACAATAACATGAGACTAACAATGTGTGGCAAAGGGTAACTTAATGTTTATCATAGATTGGTGGAGCGCGTGTGGTTAACCGGCACATCAATTAGGTGATAAAGTTAAGAGTACAAAGTTAATTTGCATGGTTATTCACACCTTGTTTGTGATCCTCCGCATCCCAGTCACAAACTTGAGAGGGCACAATCGAGATTCAAACATGCCATTGAAAGTTCAATGTATCTCAAAAGATCTAGGAGTTTCAAATCCAATTAAAACTTAATAATCTATTTTCGTTTTCTTGGTGGAAATTGGTAAATCGTCATTTACCTACCTTCAAATAGTTTATAACTTGGATTACGGCATCCCTCTTCCAGTTATAAATAGGTTGTTGGGTCCTAGCCTTAATATTTCATATTGGGAGTTATATTAAGGACTTAAATTAACTAACTTGAATTTCTCCCATTATAGATGTCTAGCTTAGACAACTATGGTCTTCCCAAATCTTTAGGAACAAGCTTCCTATTGAAGATGATATCCCACATGGCAATCAAGGTGAAAGATTAATCCCTTTGTTGTACATCAATGGGACTGGAAATCATTCTTCCCTTCCTCCACCTCCTCCAATTATTCTCCCTATCCCACAAGTTCAAATACTTGAAAAGTTCAAGGTCACTCAATCCCTATTGGCAAGCAAAGTCTATATGTGCTTACATCTTGGAGAATAAGTCACATATTGACAAGCCGGGGGAGTTGGGTGTCAAAGTCTCAAGGACGTTGACTGTTGACTAGGTTCATCAATCACTTCCCAAGTCATATACTGAGTTCTTTTAGGACTACTATGTAACAGACCATGACATGACCCTTAATGATCTTACCTATTTGCTTGATGCTGCTAAATCAGCAATGATTTGGGGCAGCGGTAAAGCAAATTTGATTGGAAGATCTACTTCCCAAACTTATTTGGACATTGACAATGGTGACATTGGAAATCCAGAAAAACATCTCTTCCCAATAAAAAGGGATCGGCCATGGTCAACTCATTTGACCAATGGTAAAGAGAAAGGATGAGTCTGAGATAATCAAGTGTACCATTCCCAAAGAGTCCATATGTTTCTTTTGCCAAGAGAAGGGGCATTGGTTGCGAAGCTGCCCAATTTACCTGAAAACACATAAGGATGGTAAAGTCAAAAAGTTTGACTCTACTTCGGGTAAACTCCATTATCTAACTCTATTAAGTCTCCTTTGGAGATTCTTAATACATGATGTAATGTAATTACATTTTGATGTTTTAGAGAATCAAAGGAAGCTTAAAAGAAGAGTATGTTGATTCTAATCGTGAAAGGATGGATTTCGATCGCATAGTTCGATTATCATAATTTTGAGCAACTGCTTAAGAGTTATGATATATATTGCTTAGGAATAGATAACAACATGTTTTCATATGTGTTTGCATTGTAAGGAAAGTTTTTCCACAAGTTTTAAAATAAAAGAAAAGTTTTGATTTTATTTTAAGTATCCTTACAATGGTATTAGTGAAAAATTGTTGTTTATATGATTTCATTAATAGCAATATTGGAAAATGGATTTGATTCTTTTGTTTGTGGTAGTGTCAAAATTTACCAAATAAGGAAAGATTTTCATCACCCAAGGTTCAGTTGGATAGAAACTTGGAATCATGCAAGTTGTGTTGTGTGATGAAAGAGAATTTTCATCTTTGGGAAATTAATACTAAGTCCTTGTTTACATGTATATGTAAGTCAAGTTAAGGACTAAGGGATCGGGTACACTACGTTGTGCGTTGGTCAGGTCCACCACAAAGATTGATAAGATTATTCGTTATGATTTACTAAAGTTTAGTAAATATGGTTATGTTTACAAGTTTAAGTATAATTCTGGATCATTGGAAAAGTTTCAATGAGAGACAGAATGAATAAAAAGAATCAAATTAGGCAGAAAGATGAAAGTTTCTGCAATCTGAAGAGTGGGAGAGTACTTGTTTTATGATTATCTTAGTGACTACAAAACCATATCACAATTGATCCTCTAAGGACACCTTAGTGCATTTGTTTGGCTAAGGAGAGGAATCGTGAATTGTTGAAATGGTTCAATCAAAAGATAAATCATACTGCGTCCCAAAATCAAGTCTTAGAGTCATACGCCAAGATTAAGCCTTGAGTGACATAATCTTAAGAAAGGTTTAAAACACTTGTCAAATGTAGAGTAAAATGTTTTCTTACTCTTGTACATTTAAAATTGGTAAGTTGTGATGTTTTGGATAAAACAAAGACCAACTAAGACCAATTGTGTGAAGTGTCTATCTTGATAAGAATCCGCACTAACTCTTGAATATTTGTTTTGTCAAGGAATGGTTCTTGACAAGAGAATCCTATATGTCTAGAGGACAGTGGGAGTCTTAAAAGATCTTGAGATGGTTTCAAGAACTAATCAAGAGTATTGTTAATCACTAGCCCACGACTGAGGTTTGTAACCTATCATGTTGACACATTCTTGTTTCTAGTCCATTCCAGTTTAAGTTGACTATGCAGGTGAATTCTAAGAGTTCTCAATTGTTTGCATAACAACTTGGAAGCAATGGTAGGCCCTTGTGCTAATAGGAGGCAAGAAATCAATATTGAACAAGTTCAGTCCATATGAATTTGGATCTGCCACTAACCTTGTCTTGTGATTAAGGTTATGACAAATTCACATCGATAGGAACACTTACACCATAAAAAAAATCTAAGTGTCATAAGGTTTCTCTCCGATTCATGAAAATGATGGTGAGGAAACACTTTCACTAAGTAGATTTTAAGTAGATAGTAATTGTGATTTTTGCATTCTCAAAGTCATTAGTGGAGCGCGTGTGGTTAACCGGCACACTAACATGGACTTGTGAGAATGGCAAAAGGTCTAAACATTATGATTACGGCATCCCTCTTCATAATTGTTTAGACACACATGTGAGCTATCTAAGGAAAGGTGTATGATTTTGATAAAGTCTTATCAAAGCAATCTCGTATCATAAATCTGAACTTTGGTAAGAAAGTCAATAAAGTATTGATTTCTAGAAGTCCAGTTGATTTCTGGGTACATGCATGTCAAAGCTAGTGGGAGCATAAGTGTTATGCTAGTAAGATAATAATCATTATGCTAGTGGGAGCATGATTATTATGTTAACTGTTGCAAGTTAGCAATGTTAATTATAGAAAACAAAGTTTCAATTCGCTTTGAAAGTTGTTTTGCTATAATTAAGGGAGAGGATTTTATACTTCATTCCAATTCTACAAGTTTAGATTGAGATTTTAATCAACTTTAGATTGTGATGGAATGGTTCAACATAAGGAAATTCTATATACGTTGCATTCTCAAAATTCGATTATGATTACGGCATACCTCTTCATACTTCGAATTGTGAGAACATGACAAATAAAAAATATTGTAGCAAAAGACTGGTCAAGTATCATGTCCTTATGTGAGACATCATTAATCGTGTCCCTTATGCTTCGGATATAGGATCGATTACATGTGCTATAATATTCATCCATTCTAAATTTTCCAAATGCCTAGGGCATTAAGAGGGAAAAAGGAATATAACTAGGTATGACTAAAATGATTAAGCAATTGTCGAGGACAATCTGAGGTTTACCAAAGATTGGTTGCTCGTGGACAATTGGAAGTATAGTGTAAACTTTGGAAAGGACCATATTGACATATTCTGAAAAGGAGGCAACTCTTGTTCAGAAGTGATAATCAAAATGGTAATATGGAATTGTTTCCATAGGTGGAAGTTATTCTTTGAATCTGTGTAAGATTAGAAAACTTAATGCAAAGAAGGATGTTCAAAGGAATGTACTTTGAATTTGAGACTTCGTTTCCATGGAATCGCTCTCCATTGGAATACTCTGTAATGTTTGTTGCCAAGTCTTTGTGACTTGGGCATAGTCATTACAAGAGGATCATTGCATATAAGTTTAGAATCTAACAAGATTACAGTAAATGGCAAGAGTTTGGTATTCTTACATTTACAATAAGGATTGGGATTGTGAAATGAGTATCATTGAAATATTGTCAATCGATCTGTTTCACAAAGTAAGGATCATAGACAAACATAGTGTGCATACTTGGAGTATGGCATAGCTATTGTTTAGACAAACATAGTATGCATGCTTGGAGCATGGCATGACTGTTGTTTTTAATTTAAGTATTAAGTTGATAAATCGAAACATTATACAATGAATAATGAGTAATCAATATGGTGCTTAGATAAAAGGTGTTTTTATTTACACTCAAAGTGTTGGGGCCATATAGGATTAGTATTATTCTTGTGTTTCACTTTGCGTGTTTTGACTTCCCGAATAACTAGGTTATTCAAACATCCACAGTCGGTCATACGTTGGAAGTAGGTATGAAGCAAGACTGTCATGAATGGGTCTGTAGTTTGTCTAGGTGGCTAGACTTAGCTGCAGTGTTCATGACTGCTTCTGGAATAAGATTCGAGTATTGGATTAAACCCACGCTCATTTGAATCACTTCATGGATTTTATCACGAGTGAATCATGAGACGATAATATCTTATATTCTTCAAACCTAGAGATATGAGTTGTAGACTATGAGTTGGTTATACATTGATTTTACGAAAACGCATCAATAACTTGATGTTATAAAACGTGTCTTTGTGTATGATTCAACAAGTAGTTAGTGCAAGCATATGAGTCGAAGTTTATCCATTCCTTTTACCTCATAAGGATAAAAGCGATATCTGTGGGCCCCTCGATGATTTAGTCATGACACCCCTGAGTGCTTGGCCAAGCCTGCACTGATTTGATTTGTTCGATTAGTCGGTCATCATAAATCAGAAATCGGGAAATAACAAATGGACAGAGAGAATGATTATAATCCATGTCTCAGTCCATATGATATCTAGAATGGAGGAATATATGATCCCTTATCTAATGGACGCGTCATAGATTTGTTCAGAGTTCGACAGCGGCTTCAAGAGCTACGATTGCTAGTCGGGTTATGAAGTCGTACTTGCAGTAATAGTTATTATACTTATCCAAGTGGGAGACTGTTGGATTAGTGTCTAAGTCCATAACTATAATCGGTATATACTTGACCCGACCCGGCATGATCCATTTGGGTTGCACTTCACCAGAACAATTTGTATGGATAGACTTTTGAGAGAAGAGGTTATATATGATATATTAATATATTATAAGTTATAATATATTAATATGAAATCATATTATTTAATTAGTATTGATCTAGAATTAATTTGGAATTAATTTAGTGATCAAAAAGAGACTAATTAAATATGGACTCTTACATATATATGGAATGGGCCAAGGTTTACTTAGGATGGGCTAAGAGTGTATGGAAGTCCATGGAGCTTTTAACCCATGGATCCTATGTAAATGAAAGGTCATGGGTATTAGGGTTTACATGGATGTAACCCTAATCCTCCATATTATATAAAGGGGTCCTTGGCTCACAAAATGGGCACTAGTGTGTGATATGAAGAGGTGGCCGATTTTAGTGAGCTCCATATTCTCTCAAGTTATTCCAAGTTGTTTTGGTGATTTGTGATTCCACTTGAGGCATTCACATTATTGGTGCTAGGCTCTTAAAGCTCCAAGGAATCAACCACAAGAAAAGGTATGTCATCTAAACTTGTTTTATTACCCAAGCATCAAACCTTTGTATTCTAGTTAGGGTAATACCTTGGAAAGTTCATATTTGCATGTATAATAGAGAAAACATAGATCCAAGGTATTTAGGGTCGTATTTACACCTTAGGAGTGTTAGAATGCTCAAAACCCATCACACAATACAATGGATTTCATTACCAAATTGCCTCGAACGGCTAACGGATTCAACGCGATTTGGGTGATTGTGGACTGTCTGACCAAAAGTGCTCACTTTTTAGCTATTCATCAGAGCTCTTCGGCTGAGAAAATGGCCGACTTATATGTACGCGATATTGTCGCTCGGCATGGTATTCCTATCTCCATTGTATTTGATTGGGATGTTCGGTTCACGTCTCGTTTTTGGAAGAAGTGTTGGATTAGGTGTCTAAGCCCATAACTATTATTGGTATGTACTTAACTCGAGAGTAGCATGGTCCATCTCGGATTGCATATCACCAGGACAATTTGATAGGATGGATACTTGAGTAAGAGGTTACTTATGATTTATTAATATATTATAAGTTCTAATATATTAATATGAAATCATATTATTTAATTAGTATTGATCAATAATTAATTTGGAATTAATTGTGTGTTCAAAAGAGACTAATTAAATATATGGGGATTGATTTGGTAAATCAATGATTCTTATAGTGTGGGCCAATTGTTATTTAGGATGGGCTAAACCAATATGGTAATCCATGGATAGTCCATGGAGCTTTAACCCATGGAGCCTAAGTAATATGAAAGGTCATGGGCATTAGGGTTGGCATGGATGTAACCCTAGACTTTGCCACACTATAAAAGGACTCCCTTGGCACCCAAAATCGACAACTAGAGTTCTTGGAGTTCATTAGAGCCGATTTTGGAGTTAGCAACATCTCTCTCAAGTTCTCCTTTTTCCTAGGTGTGTTGTAAACCGTTTGAGGCATCACTCAATTGTTTGCTAGTTGTAGGCTTAATGCTTTAGAAACAATATCGCATGTATAATTAGAGAAAACACAGATCCAAAGCATTTAGGGTTGTATGTGCACCATAGGATGTTGTAGTATATTAAAAGCCAACAGTGGTATCAGAGCCTAGGATTGTTTTCTATTATATTTGATGCTTGGTTATTTTTCAAAGCTGAAAAAAATGATTTTCTGGACTCTAACTGATGAACTCGCCAAGTCCACTGACCGACTCGACGAGTCCACTCAGTAAAAGGCCAACTCGACGAGTCAGGTTCATGCACTCGACGAGTTGGTGCTTCTGGTTGTAGAATTTCGAGTTTTTTTGGCCAGAATTGGTTAAAGATCATTACCACAAAATGTTTTAGTTCATAAATTTTGATTTTGTTGGTATGGTAATGATTATCCTCATCCAATTAAAAGATAATTGTCAAAATTTCAAGATTTGTATTAGTTTATATGTTAGGCTAATTTCTTGAATATTGTTGATGTGAATTATCTTGACTTATGAGTTTAATTAGATCATGAAAATTACATGATATTTTTGCTTGGTAAATTTGATCTTGAATGTTTTTTAAAGTCTTCCATAACTTGTCCTCAAGTTATGGAACATGGAAAGTTTTTTCATAAAAACCACATTAAACTCATAAGTTATGGAAATCAAAGGTTTTTCAAGAGTTTCAAAACTTGTCCTCAAGTTTTGGTATTTGAAAAGTCTCAAATGAAGAAACTTTTGTAATTAAAAAGTTGTAACTCTTGGGTTCATAAATTAAAAAAGTTAATTAAATAGTTTTTTTAATTTTGAACTTTTTATATTTAGAACCTTGAAGTATTTGAATAATTCAAATTGCACCTTATGGACTTTATTAAATTAATTAAAATGTTTAATTAAAAGAGAATTAATAATTCCATAATGACATGGTTTAAGTTAATTAAATTAAGAGTATAATTTGTTAATAGATTAAATCATCTAGTATTTTAAAAGTTTAAAATACACCCTTACACTATTATAATATTAAAAGTTTAATAATTATATATATATATATATATATATATATATATATATATATATATATATGTAAAAGACAAGTCAGTCTTACCGTTAGTAGGCCTCATTCACGAAGCCGGTCTATAAGGGGGTGTAAGGTTACTGCCTATAAAATGGCAGTTTAATGGGTGTCCACTCTCACCCACCGCTTCCTTCACTGGTGGAGGGTCGTTAGCCGAACGGGTAGGATAGGAAATTAATTCTCATTAAAAGTATAATGAAAATATCAAGTAACTAAATACTTATAAATTCCCAATCTTAGTTACTTAGGAAAAATGTGAATTTGGTGCTAACCCATGAAATTGCACTTTGCACCTTGTTAAGTCGTTAGTGGAGCGTGTGTGGCTAACCGGCACACTAAATTGGACTAACAAGGGTGGCAAAGGGTAGCCCGATGTTTGTCATAGATCTATGGAGCGTGTGTGGTTAACCGACACATTGATTAGGTGATAAATAACATCAAGAGTACCAAGCTAATTTGCATGGTTATTCACACGTTGTTTGTGATCCTCGGCATCCCGGTCACAAACTTGAAGGGCATAATCGAGATTAAACATGCCATTGAAAAGTTCAATGAATCTCAAAAGAATCTAGGAATTTCAATTCATTTAAAACTTAATAATCAATTTCTCTTTTCATGGTGGAAATTGGTAAATCGTCATTTACATACCTTCAAATATTTTTCAATTGGATTACGGCATCCCTCTTCCAAATTGTAAACTATTGTGTTGGGTCCTAGCCTTAATATTCCACAAGACGATCAAGGTGAAAGATTAATCCCTTCTTCGTGTTGTAGTGGTACTTTACTTCCTCCACCTCATCCAATAATTATCCCTAATCCACAAGTTCAAAGACTTGAAAAGTTCAAGGTCACTCAAGCCTTATTGGCTAGCAAACACCAAGATGGAAGGTCTGTGTGTGCACATGTCTTGGAGATAAAGTCACACATTGACAAGCTGGGAATGTTGGGTGTCGTTGTTTCAAGGAAGTTGGATGTTGACTTGGTTCTTCAATCACTTCCTAAGTCATATAGCGGGTTCTTTAAGGACAACTATATGGGAGATCACGACATGACCCTTACTGATCTAACATATTTGCTAGTTGTTGTTGAATCAGCAATGATTTGGCGCACTGGTAATGCAAATCTGATTGGAAGATCTATTTCCCAAACTTCCATGAAAATTTACAATGGTAACACTGGAAGTCCAGAAAATCTTTCTCTTCCCAATGGAAAGGGATCGGCCATGGTCAAGTTATTTGACCAAATGGTAAAGAGAAAGGCTAAGTCTCAGATAGTTCCATGTACCATTCCCAAAGAGTCCATATGTTTCTATTGCCAAGAGAATGGGCATTGGTTGCGAAGCTGGCGTATCTACCTGAAGGACCACAGGGATGGTAAAGTCAGAGTGTATGACTCTACTTAAGGTAAGTCCACTATCTAACTCTATTAAGTTCCTATTTGGAGATTCTTAATACATGATGTAATGTAATTACATTTTGATGTTTTGTAAGATCGAAGAAAAGAAAGGAACCTTAAAGGAAGAGTAAGCTGCTTCTGATCGCGAAGAGATGGATTTCGATGCTCAGAATTTTGAGCTGCTGCTTAAGAGTTATGATAGATTGCTTAGGAATAGATAACAACATAGTTTTCATATGTATTTGCATTGTAAGGAAAAGTTTTCCGTAATTTTAATAAATAAATTTTGATTTTATTTTATTTTAAAGTTTCCTTACAATGGCATTTGTGAAAATTGTTTTTTATATGTTTCCATTTATAGAAATATTGGAAATGGATTTGATTCTTTCGTTTGTGGTAGTGTCAAGATTTACCAAAATAAGGAAAGATTCTCATCACCCAAGGTTCAGCTGGATAGAAACTTGGAATCATGCAACTTGTATTGTGTGATGAATGAGAACTTCATCTTTGGGAAATTAAGACTAATTCATTTTTCACATGTATATATGAGTCAAGTGAAGGACTAAGGGATCAGGTACACTTGGTTGTGCGCTGCTCAGGTCCACCACAAAGAATGATAAGACTATTCGTTATAATTTACTAAAGTTTAGTAAATATGATTATACTTACAAGATTAAGTGTAATTCTGAATCATTGGAAAAGTTTCAATGTATGGCAGAACGAATAAGAAGAATCAAATTAGGCAGAAAGATAAAAGTTTCTCCAATCTGATAAGATGGGAGAGTACTTGAGTATTGTGTTTTATGATTATCTTAGTGATTATGAAACCATATCACAATTGATCCTCTAAGAATATCTTAGTGCATTTGTATGGCTAAGAAGAGGATTGTGAATTGTTGAAATGGTTAAATCAAGAAGATAAATCATACTTCGTTCCAAAATCAAGTCTTAGAGTGACATGATCTTAAGAAGGTTTATAACACTTATCAAATGTAGAGTAAAATGTTTCTTACTCTTGTACATTTGAGATTGGTAAGTTGTGATGTTTTGGATAAGACAAAGACCAACTAAGACCAATTGTGTGAAGTGTTTGTCTTGATAAGAAACCGCACTAACTCTTGAATATTTGTTTGTCAAGTAATGCTCCTTGACAAAGTGAATCTTATATGTCAATTGGACAGTAGGAGTCTTAAGGATCTTGAATAGCTTCAGGAACTAATCAAGAGTAAACCTATTGTTAATCACTAGCACACGACTTGAGGTTTGTAACCTATCGTGTTGACATATTCTTGTTTCTGTGCCCATTCCAGTTAAGGTTGACTATGCATGTGAGTTCTATGAGTTCTCAATTGTTTTCATAACAACTTGGAAGCAATGGTAGGCCCTCATGCTGCCAGGTGGCAAGAAATTAAGATTGAACAAGTTCAGTCCATATGAGTTTGGATTTGTCATTAACCTTGTCTTGTGATTATGGTTATGACAAATTCACATGGATAGGAACACATACACCATAAAATCTAAGTGTCATAAGGTTTCTCTCCAATTCATGAAAATGATTGCGAGGAAACGCTTTCACTAAGTAGATTTTAAGGAGATAGAAATTGTGATATTTGCATTGTCAAATTCGATTATGATTACGACATCCCTTTTCATAGTTCGAATTGTGAGAAATGGCAAAAGGTCTAAACAGTTGACACTTATTATTGTAAGTTCTAAAATTGTTTAGCCACACATGTGAGCTATCTAAGGAAAGGTGTATGAGTTTGAGAAGCCTAGATAAAGTCTTATCAAAGCATCTCGTGTCAGAAATCTGAACTTTGGTAAGGAAGTCAATAAGTATTGATTTCTAGAAGTCCAGCTGATTTCTGGGTACATGTCAAAGCTAGTGGGAGCATAAGTGTTATGCTAATAAGAATGTAATTATTATGCTAGTGGGAGCACAATTATTATGTTAAGAGTTGCGAGTTAGCAATGTTAATTATAGAAAACAAAAGTTTCAATTTGCAAAGATGCAGGGTTTGAAAAGTTGTTTTGCTATAATTAAGGGAGAGGAATTCATACTTCATTTCAAATCTAAAAGCTTAGATTGAGATTTTAATCAAATTTAGTCAAAGGATACATATGAATGTTATGTTGAAAAGATTTGACATAAGGAAATTCTATATATGGAAATGTTATAGCGAGAGATCGGTAAAGTATCATGTCTTTATGTGAAACATTATGTATCGTATCTCATATACATCGGGTATAGGATTGACTACATATGCTATAACATTAATCTGTTCTAATTTTCCAAATTCCTAGGGCATTAAGAGGGAAAAGGGACTAGAACGAGATATGACTAAAATGGTTAAGCAATTGTCGAGGACAATCTGAGGTTTACCAAAGATTGGTTGCTTATGGACAATTGGAAGTATATTCTAAATTTTTGAAGGACCATATTGACATACTCTGAGAAGAGGTAACTCTAGTTCAGAAGTGATAGTCAAGATGAGAATATGGAAATGTTTCCACAAGTGGAAGTTATTCTTAAATCTGTGTAAGATTAGAAAACTTAATGCAAGAAGGATGTTCAAAGGAATGTACTTTGAATGTGAGACTTCATTTCCATGGAATTGCTCTCCATTGGAGTACTTTGTAATTTCTGTTGCCAAGTCTCTGTGACTTTTGTGCATAGTCATTACAAGAGGATCATTGCATATAAGTTTAAAATCTAACAGATTATAGCAAATGGCAAGAATTTGGTATTCTTACATTTACGATAAGGATTTGAAATTGTGAAATGAGTGTCATTGAAATGCTTTCAATAGATATTTTTTACAAAGAAAGGACCATAGGAAAACATAGTGTGCATGCTTGGAGCATGGCATAGCTGTTGTTTTAATTCAAGTATTAAGTTGATTAATCGAAACATTATACAATGAATAATGTATAACCAATATGGTGATTAAATAAAAGGTGTTTCATTTATATTCATAAGTTTTGAGACCATATTGGATTCGATTATTCTTGTGTTTCACTTTGCAAGTTTTGACTTCCCGAATAACTAGGTTATTCACACCATCCACAGTCAATCATACTTTGGAAGTAGGTATTGAGGCAAGACTGTCATGAATCTCACTGTAGATTGTTAGATGTTTTAGACATAGCACAAGTTTGCTGCAGTGTTCATGAGTACTCCTGGAATAAGATTCGAGTATTGGATTAAACCCACGCTAATCTGAATCACTTCATGGATTTTATCACGAGTGATTGTGAGACGATAATATCTTATATTCTTGAAACCAAGACATGTGAGTTGTAGTTTAGAATTCGGTTGCACATTGACGTATGTAAACGCACCAGTAACTTGGTGTTATAAAACATATTGTTGTGTGTGATTTGATGAGTAAATACAAGCAAACATTTGATTCGAAGTTTATCCATTCCTTTTACCCTTAGAGGGATAAAAGCGATATCTGTGGGCCCCTCGATGATTTAGTGATGACACCCTAAGTGTTTGGCCAAGCCTGGACTGATTTGAGTTGTTCAATTAGTTAGTCGTCATAAATCGGAAATCGAGAAACAATAGATGGACAGAGAGAATAATTATAATCCATGACTCAGTCCATATGATATCTTGTAGAATGGAGGAATATATGATCCCTTATCTAATGGACGCGTCATTGACTAGGTTAGAGTTCGACATCGACTTTTAAGAGCTACGATTGTTGGTCGGGATTTTGGAGTCGTACTTGAAATAATAGTTATTAGGTTTATCCAAGTGGGAGACTGTTAGATTAGGTGTCTAAGCCCATAACTATTATTGGTATGTACTTGACCCGAGAGTAGCATGGTCCATTTCGGGTTGCATATCACCAGTACAATTTGATAGGATGGATACTTGAGTAAGAGGTTACTTATGATTTATTAATATATTATAAGTTCTAATATATTAATATGAAATCATATTATTTAATTAGTATTGATCAAGAATTAATTTGGAATTAATTGTGTGATCAAAAGAGACTAATTAAATATATGGGGATTGATTTGGTAAATCAATGATTCTTATAGTGTGGGCCAATTGTTATTTAGGATGGGCTAAACCAATATGGTAGTCCATGGAGGTTTAACACATGGAGCCTAAGTACTATGAAAGGTCATGGGCATTAGGGTTTGAATGGATGTAACCCTAGACTTTGCCACACTATAAAAGGACTCCCTTAGCACCCAAAATCGACAACTAGAGTTCCTGGAGTTCATTAGAGCTGATTTTGGAGTTAGCAACATATCTCTCAAGTTCTCCTTTGTCCTAGGTGTGTTGTGAACCGTTTGAGGCATCACACTTGGGGTGCTAAGTTCTTAAAGGCCAAATACAACAAGTTCTACAAGCTACATAAAGAGGTAAACTCCTAACTAGTATTTTATGTTGTTTATGTCAATTGTTTGCTAGTTGTAGGCTTAATGCTTTGGAAACAATATTGCATGTATAATTAGAGAAAACATAGATCCAAAGCATTCAGGGTTGTATGTGTACCATAGAATGTTGTAGTATACTAAAACCCAACAAGAAGTTCAATGAGGAACTGGGTATGAGACTACATTTTAGCACTGCTTATCATGTGCAGACCGACGGCCAGAGCGAGCGAACCATCCAGACCCTAGAGGACATGTTGAGGGTCTGTGTTATAGATTTCGGTGGGAGCTGGGACTCCAACCTTCCCTTAGTTGAGTTCTCATACAGCAAAAGCTATCATTCTAGGATCGGAGCACCACCATTCGAGCTCCTCTACGGGAGGAAATGTCGCACCCCGATTTGTTGGGGAGAGGTGGGCCATAGGGTTATAGGAAGGACTGAAGTAGTCCATAAGACGATAGAACTTATTCAGCAGATTAGGCAGAGACTGCAGACCGCATAGAGTCAGCAGAAAAGCTATGACGACCGATGCCGATCTAAGTTGGAATTTTAGGTTGGTGACATGGTATTACTGAAGGTCTCACCTTAGAAAGGTGTGATACGCTTCAGGAAGAGGGGGAAGTTGGGTCCCCGGTATATTAGGCCTTTTCGAGTGATTACCAGGGTTGGCAAGGTGGCTTACAGATTGGATCTACCTGAAGAGCTCAGTCAGATTCATAACACTTTTCATGTTTCGCAGCTGCAAAAGTGCGTATTGGATGAAGATGTAATGGTTTCCTTGGACGATATTCAGGTTGATGAGCGCCTAAACAATGTTGAGAGACCGATAGCTATTTTGGAAAGAAAAATGAAGGTCTTGCACAACAAGGAGATAACTTTGGTAAAGTTATGGTGGCAGCATCGGAAAGGCTCCGAGTAGACCTAGGAGTCGGAGGCTGAGATGCAGGAGCATTATTCAGAGTTATTCGCCACAGCAGACTTTGAGTACAAAGTCTAGATCAAGTGGGGGAGAATTGTAACATCCAGATGGCGAAGTACTTCTAATTTCAACCCTATAATTTAATTATGTTGCATTCCAGTCCCTAGTAGAAGAAAAGTGTCCATTGGAAGCCCTAGTGGCAAAATTGTAAATTTGAGGAGAATGGGAGTACGCTATGCGTACATGCGTACGCTTAGCATACTAGGGCGTGCCCTAGTACGCTGGGCGTACATCAGCGTACGCGGGGAGTACTCACCAGGTTTGGAAACCCTAAATTTTAGGTTTGAGCTCATATATAACCATCCTTATACCCTCATTTTCCCTCACCTCTTCAGCTGGGTACGTTGGGCATACTCAGCTGGTTTGACTTTTCTTTGACCGTTGACCGTTGACTTTTGACCTAGTTTGACCTTAGGGGCATTTTGGGTATTTTTCTATGAAGTCTAAGGATTGGGTCTCTCCCTGTGTATGTGTGACCTGTAGAGTTGACTCGTGGAGCGATATTCTTTTCTGCTATCTTTACAGATTTACACGGTAAGTTTTCCTCACTCTACTTATGGGTCTAAGGCACCAAGGCTGGCCCATTGGTTTGATATCTTGATATTCACTGATATGTTGAGTATGGAATAGATATGCATGGTTATGCTAGTTATTAATATGTTAGACTGGTAGATATGTAGGACTACCTGTTATTCTATTGCCTGATTATCTGTTATATGTCGCCATATTGTGGTGGGTTGAAGTTGTACTGCTCTGGGCGGTGGCCAACAAACCCTGGAGCATTCCAGATATGAGTTGAGGGTCGGGTAAGGCATGCCAGACTCATACTGAGGGCTCATGAGCATTCCATATACGAGTTGAGGACCGGGCGGTATGCCAGACTCGTACTAAGGGCTTGATAGTATTTCAATCTAATGACTGAACTGGTCAGGGAGTAAGCCAGACATAGCCTGTGGGCCCGAGGGTAAGCCAAACTTATATTGTGGGCTCGGTGGTAATTCAATCTTTAAGTTGTGGACCCATTACAT
The DNA here is from genome assembly GCF_052849685.1 of Lactuca virosa. Classification (NCBI taxonomy): domain Eukaryota; kingdom Viridiplantae; phylum Streptophyta; class Magnoliopsida; order Asterales; family Asteraceae; genus Lactuca; species Lactuca virosa. Next base: position 131,920,364 of record NC_136434.1, on the reverse strand, counting down.
GTTGTTATTGTATATATGTTATGTGGTTATGTGTTTGTACTTTGGGGAACTCACTAAGCGTTGGCTTACAGTTTTGGATTTTGTTTCAGGTATTTCAGATGACTGCGGGAAGGCGAAGGCGTGACCGTACACATCCTCATGTTTTGACTTATGATTTTGGGAAAATCTGATGTTGAAATGCTTTTGGAAACTATGTTGTAAAAAATTTGTGAATTAGGTTGGTTTTTAAAATTTTAAATTTATCATGATTTTATGACTGTTAAATTTTGTTTCCTAAGTCATATGGTTAGTTCGTTGAGAACTTTCATATGAGGAATCTCAACGTGAACCTGATTGATTTGACCGAGATGTTGACAGTTTTTGAAGAATAAATTCTTAAGAACACATCTGAAGCAGAGTTGCTTAAAGGGTCTAATTCTAAGAGTTCCATGCATGTTGACAATGGTAACATTGGTGACCCAGAAATGATTTCTCTTCCCTATGGAAAGGAGCCATCCAAGATCAAAGCGTTTGATCGTATGGTAAATAGAAAGTTTAATTATGGGATCATTCCATGTGCAAAACCCAAAGAGTCCATTTGTTTCTATTGCCAATTGAAGGGAAATTAGTTGCAAAGCTGTCCAAAATACATGGAGGATCTTAAAGATTAGGAACTCAATTTGTGTGACTTTACTTCAGATACATCCATTATCTAACTCCATAAGTTCCTATTCTTAAAATTTTAATACATGATGTGACGATCACATTTTGATGGAATTGAAGAATCTAAAAGAAGGAAGGAAGTTTATTTCTCCACCCCAAGAGTACGACCATCTGTAGGTCTGGGCTCACGCTAGGGGCATTTAAGTCTCTAGGATGGCCAAGGAGAGTTATTTTAGATCTCCTATCTTTAGGCTGCTCCATCGTCTGGTTGCTTCTACCATCTGTCACCATGAAGAGTGTGACAAGGTTCCTCAGGTGACCATTTCATGACGTGGTGCTTGACTGGTACTAAGGTTTGCCTCAACCTCCCTTATACTCTGGTTGTATACTTATCTATCTTAGTTGTAGGTCATGCGGTGAAGAGGCGGGTCTGTGGAGGCCATTGGGTCACTCGCTTGGATTGATCTTATGGGGTCGATACTAGTGGGATGGTTCCATGTTCTATTAGGAAGCAGGGTAAAACTACTCTAGGGAAGATACGGGCAGTGACACGAGGAGTTGAGTAGAGGTTAAGGATTCTTGTTGATGACATCATGGCACTGATCAGCCAGGTGAAGATGGAGCCTGATCCTAACCCTGCTTTCAAGAGGCGACAGAGACCTAGATATGTAGAGTCTGATCGAGATACGACTCTACATGACGTGATGTGGCGATTGGATATTCTATAGGAGGAGCATCACTAGATTATAGCATCGATTTCTAGGAAGATGGAGCTCCAGTGGATGGTGTTGGATAAGGTGTCTAAGTCCATAACTATATTTAGTATGTACTTGACCCGGCTTGACATGGTCCATTTGGGTTGCATCTTCATCACAACTGTTGGATAGACAAAATGAGAAAAAGGACACTTACGATTTGTTAATATATTATAAGTTCTAATATATTAATATGAAATCATATTATTTAATTAGTATTGATCAAGAATTAATTTGGAATTAATTTTGTGATCAAAAAGAGACTAATTAAATATATATATGGGGATTGATTTGTAAATCATTTATTCTTGTATAGTGGGCTTATGGTTCATGATTCACTAGATTGGGCTAGAACCCATTGGGTGCTCCATGGATGCTCCATGGAGGTTATAACCCATGGATCATGGGAGAAATGAAAAGCCATGCACATTAGGGTTTACATGGTGTAACCCTACATGTGACACACTATATAAAGAACCTCATATGGAGTAAAGTCGGCCACTAATATAAGACAAGGAGGGCTAGCCGATTTTGTGATCAAAGTGTTCTTCTCTCAAGTTATTCCAAGAGTTGTAGGTGTTGTGTGAAACATTTAAGGCATCACATTTGGGGTGCTAGGCTCACAAGGTCTTAAGGAATCCAATCTACAAAAAAAGGTATGTCATTCTACTAGTTTTTATATTGCAAGTACCCCATGCCATGCTAGTTAGGATGTAAGCCTTGGAAAATTCTTATTTGCATGAATATTAGAGAAAACATAGATCCAAGATTTCTAGGGTTGCATGTACACCTTAGGAGTGTTAGAATGCTCAAAACCCATCAGTGGTATCAGAGCCTAGGCTTGTTTTCTTTGTATTTGACGCAAACTGCTTGAAAAAATCGATTTTTCTACACACTGTTCAGTGAACTCGCCGAGTCTATGGGGGGACTCGATGAGTCCAAGTGAAAATGCATCCTACTCGTCGAGTAGGTTCTTGCACTCGACGAGTAGGAGCCCCTGTGTGCAGAATTTCGAGTTTTGCTGCTGGAAATGGACTAGAATCATTATCCTAAACTGTTTTGGACTTATAAAACTTGTTTTTGTTGGTGTAATGATTATGCTAATCCATTTACAATGGTTATTATCAAAGTTTTAAGTTTTATATGTGTTTATATGATTCTTGAAATTGTTGATATGAATGTTCATACTTATGAGTTTTAGAAGATCATAGGAATTATTTGCAAAGTGTTTGTTAGTGTAATTCTTGATCTTGATGCCTATTGTTGGAGTCCATAATTTGTCTTCAAGTTATGGATTACCAAAAGTCACTTTTTTAAATTGTCATTAAAAGGCCATAGGTTACATAAAGTAAAGACTCTTCATTTTAATAAACCATTAAACTCATAGGTTATGAACATGAAAGGTTTTGAATAGTTTCAAAACTTGCCATCAAGTTTTGGAATTTGTAAAGTCTTTTAGAAAACTTTAATTCAAAACCCTAGAGTTTTAAAAGTTAAAATTCAACCCTTATACTTTATAATATTATCAGTTAATAATATATATATATGTATAAGAGCAAGTCAGTTTTACCGTTAGTAGGCCTCATTCACGAAGCCGGTCTATAAGGGGGTATAAGGTTGTTGCCTACAAAAATGGTAGCTTAATGGGTGTCCACTCTCACTCACCGCTTCCTTGACTGGTGGAGGGTCGTTAGCCGAACGGGTAGGACAAGGACTATAATTCTCATTAAAAGTATAATGAAATTTATATAAAGTAACTAAACCTTTTATAAATTCCCAATCTTAGTTACTTTAGGAAAATGTGAAATTGGTGTTATCCCATGAAATTACACTTTGTACCTTACCAAGTCGTTGGTGGAGCGTGTGTGGATAACCGACACACTAATATGGACTAGTAAGAGTGGCAAAGGGTGACTTAATATTTATCATAGATCGGTGGAGCGCGTGTGGGTAACCGGCACATCGATTAGGTGATAAAGATTAAGGGTACCAAGTAAATTTGCATGGTTATTCACACCTTGTTTGTAATCATCGGCATCCTAGTCACAAACTTGAGAGGGAACAATCGAGATTTAAACATGCCATTGAAAATTTCAATGAATCTCAAAAGATCTAGGAGTTTCAATCCAATTAAAACCTAATTCCCATTTCGTTTTTCATGGTGGAAACTGGTGAATCGTCATTATCCTACCTTCAAATATTTTGTAGCTTGGATTACGGCATCCCTCTTCCAAGTTATAAAATATTGTGCTATGTCCTAGCCTTAATATTTCATATTGTGTGTTATATTAAGGACTTAAATCAACTAACTTGAATTTCTCCCACTTATAGATGTCTGGTTTAGACAACTATGATCTTCCTAAATCTCTTGAAACAAGTTTTCCTAATGAAGATGATGTCCCGTGGTTGGATCATGGAAATCATACTTCTCTTCCTCCACCTCCTCCAGTTATTCTCCCTAACCCACAAGTTCTTGAAAAGTTCAAGGTCACTCAAGCCCTATTGGCAAGCAAAGTCTATGTATGCTCACATCTTGAAGATGAAGTCACATATTGACAAGCCGGGAGAGTTGGGTGTCAAAGTCTTGAGGAAGTTGGTTATTGACTAGGTTCTTCAATCACTTCCTAAGTCACATAGTGAGTTCCTTTAGGACTACTATATGACAGACCATGACATGACCCTTAAATATCTTACCTATTTGCTTGATGCTGCTGAATCAGCAATGATTTGGAGCACTGGTAAAGTAAATTTGATTGGAAGATCGACTTCCCAAACTTCCATGGACATTGACAATGGTAACATTGGAAATCCAAAAAAACTTTCTCTTCCCAATGGAAAGGGATCGGCCATAGTCAACTCGGTTTACCAAATGGTAAAGAGAAAGGCTAAGTCTGAGATAGTCTCGTGTACCATTCCCAAAGAGTCCATATGTTTCTATTGCCAAAGGAAGGGGCATTGGTTGCGAAGCTGCCCTATTTACCTCAAAGATCATAAGGTTGGTAAAGTCAAAAAGTTTTACTCTACTTAGGGTAAAGTCCACTATCTTACTCTATTAAGTTCCTATTTGGAGATTCTTATTACATGATGTGACTAGGTCGCATGTTGATGTTTTAAGAATCAAAGAAAAGAGGAAGCTTAAAGGAAGAATATGCTGATTCTGATGGCGAAGATGGAATTTTGAGTTGTTGCTTAAGAGTTGTGATAAATTGCCTAGGAATAAATAACAACATTGTTTTCATATGCATTTGCATTGTAAGGATAAGTTTTTTTTCCGCAAAGATTCAAAATAAATAGAAAAGTTTTAATTTTATTTATTTTAAATATCCTTACAGTGGCATTTGTGAAAATTTGTTGTTTATATGATTCCATTGATATCAATATTGGAAAATGGATTTGATTCTTTCGTTTGTGGTAGTGTCATAATTTACCAAATAAGGAAAGATTCTCATCACCCAAGTTTTAGTTGGATAGAAACTTGGAATCATGCAACTTGTATTGTATGATGAATGAGAATTTTCATCTTTGGGAAAATAAGACTAATTCCTTGTTCACATGTATATGTGAGTCAAGTGAAGGACTAAGGGATCGAGTACACATTCTTGTGCACTGGTCAAGGTCCACCACAAAGATCGATAAGGCTATTCGTCATGATTTACTAAAGTTTAGTGAATATGGTTATACTTACAAGTTTAAGCGTAATTCTGAAACATTGGAAAAGTTTCAATATGTAACATACACGTTCAGTTATCGTGTTATGTAATTTTAAAAGTTAAAAATATAATGAAATACTATATGAAATTGAGCGTTGAGTTCTAACAGATAGTTTTTACTAGAAATGACGTAAAACTATGTTTAGAATCACTCGGAAAATATTGGAAATCTTATGAGATTCCAATCAAAAGTCAAATATTGAAAATTAACGAAAATATAAAATTTGAAATAAGTAAAATTTTATTATTGAAAGTTGCAGAGAATCCCGTTAGAAACATTTAGGCGAAAACCTCATCGAAATTCGAGTTATAACGAAGAAGTTATGACTATTTGAAGTTTCGCGATAGAACCAGCACGACGCCGTATGACGTAAAAAGTGAGTTTTCGATAAACTACTTTTTAGCTTTAGTAATCTAAACGAAAGTCGTAGTATTCTTTAAACCGAGAATTTCTATAAAAAGAACGTCCAAATCTGACTTCGTATGAGGAAGTTATGATTTTTCTAAGTTTCGGAATAGCAGTAGACAGCTAAAAACTCGAAATAAAGATCGAGTGATTTTTAGCCGACACAACCTAAACGAGAATCGAAGGTCTCGTCAATAGTAGTATAACGGTAAAAAGACAGACGAAAACGGATGTCGGATGAAGAAGTTATGAATTTTTAACTGATTTACCAGTCCCGATCTGTTAAAAATAATAATATTAAAAATAAAGTCAAAATTAGCCGACGAGGTCTAAATGAAAGTTGTAGAATATATTCCCGCCTACGCGTGCATATAAATAACGTCAAAAACGGAGCCCGTATGCAAAAGTTATGGATTTTAGAAGTTTTGGGTTCAATTTCCAAGAAAATTTGGATGGATAAGCTTCATCCGGACCAGCCACGTCACCCTCGCTCCGAGCTGGCCGCGTGTCCGAAGTAGTTGCGTCATCCGATTCGTGGCGCGTCCGAGGAGCGACTCGTGTCGCACAGGTGTCCGAGCCATGAGTCATCCGAAGCGGAGGTCCAACTGGAGTCCGACTTGTGTCTGTCGCGTGTCTCGCCCTCGCAACCGCCACCTGCCCGCTTCGCTGCTGACGTCTGGCACCTCGCATGCGAAGCCATGTGCCCTCTCCGGATCCGAAGCCTCCCCTATAAATAGAAGGTTGCGAGCCTTCCCGAGTAAATTTGGAAAATTGCCAGTTTTGACCCCTAAACCCATTTTTTAAGCTATTTCCACTTCCCCCGAAGCCCTGGGATTATTTTCAACGCCCGAAACACGCCCCGAAGTTCCCGAGAAGCCCGAAAAATTTATCTTTTCGGTTTTGAAGCCCAACCCTCGCAGGGCCCGGTTTTCAAGAAAACTCCCGGTTTTTCAACGAAGAAAGCTAATTATAGTAACGAAGTGCTGCCCAAATTACTATTTTAACCCCCGGTTATTTCACTGTGAGTTTAATATATAGGAACAATTGTATGTTATGTGTTATATGTGCTATATGCTTTCCTGAGTTATTTTAATTTTATACTGTTGATCATGTAGAGCATGTCTCGTATCACTTCTGGTATTGGCTTTGAGCCTCTGGCCATGTAAAGCATGTCTCATATTGTTATGGTTTTATACCTTTGGCTATGTAAAACATGATTTGTATACTAACGGAATACTAACGGAGCTATACCTTTGACTTGAAGTGTATGACATAAGCATCACTTGGGTATTGGTATGTAACCTTTGGCCATGTAGAGCATGTCTCCGTAAGAGAATGACTTCTATTCTATGGCATTGGCAGAAGGTTAGACAGGGCGTGAAAACCTGAAATCTACCTTAATGTTAATCAGAAATTGTTTGTCTTCAGTGCCATTTGGGCCGAAGCATTATTGATGTTTATCAAGTATTGAAATTGTTATATCTCATTGATTGTATATCTTTGAATCGAGTCATTGATTGATATGAAAATCCTGTCACATGATTTATCATATGCCTTTGTTGTTCCTTGTTCCTCTTTGCTTCTGCCATATTGAAGTATATATATGGCATAACGTTATATTGTATCTATTATTGAACTCACTAAGCGTCACCGCTTACCCTCTCAATGTTTAACAAATTTGCAGGAGATAAGTAACCAGTATAGTCATATACTGTTGGAAGATTTAGAATAGTTGTAATATTACTTTTGTATTTCGGTTTATGTTTGTATAAAATTACAATATCCTGGGTAGTTATGTAAAATATTAAAACATAGTCGGTTTGTATCCAATCTTTTGTATTCACTTTATCAATGTAAGATACTGTTTTATAAATATGCATGTAGCATGTTTTGGAGTAACAACTTTCAGAAATACGAAAGTTAGGGTCTTTCACAATGTATGGCAGAACGAATGAGAAGAATCAAATTAGGCAGAAAGATAAAAGTTTCTCCAATCTGAAGAGATGGGAGAGTACTTGAGTATCTTGTTTTATGATTATCTTAGTGATTATGAAATCGTATCACAATTGATCCTCTAAGGACATCTTAGTGCATTCGTATGACTAAGAAGAGGAATCGTGGATTGTTGAAATGGTTAAATCAAAAGATGAATCATATTTCGTTCCAGAATTGAGTCTTAGAGTAATACTCAAAGATTGTAACTTGAGTGACATAATCTTAAGAAGGTTTATAACACTTGTCAAATTTAGAGTAAAATGTTTCTTACTCTTGTACATTTGAAATTGGTAAGTTGTCATGTTTTGGATAAAACAAAGACCTACTAAGGTCAATTATGTGAAGTGTTTGTCTTGATAAGAATTCGCACTAACTCTTGAATATTTTTTTTCAAGGAATGGTTCTTGACAAAAGAATCTTATATGTCAAGAGGTCGGTGGGAGTCTTAAAGGTCTTGAAAAGTTTCAAGAACTAATCAAGATTAAAAACTATTGTTTATCACTAGCACACGACTTGAGTTTTGTAACCTGTCGTGTTGACATACTCCTGTTTCTGTGCCCATTCCAGTTAGAGTTGACTATGCATGTGAGTTCTATGAGATCTCAGATATTTGCATAACTACTTGGAAGCAATGGTAGGCCTTTGTGCTGCCCGGTGGCAAGAAGTTAAGATTACACAAGTTCAGTCCATATGAGTTTGGATTTGTCACTGACCTTGTCTTGTGATTATGGTTTTGACAAATTCACATGGATAGGAACACATACACCATAAAATCTAAGTGTCATAAGGTTTCTCTCCAATTCATGAAAATGATGGTGAGGAAACGCTTTCACTAAGTAGTTTTTTAAGTAGATAGCAATTGTGATATTTGCATTCTCAAAGTCGTTAGTGGAGCATGTGTGGGTAACCGGCACACTAACATGGACTTGTGAGAAGTGACAAAGGTCTAAAAAATTGAGACTATGATTACGGCATCCCTTTTCATAGTTCTAAAAATTGTTTAGACACACATGTGAGCTATCTAAGTAAAGGTGTATGATATTGATAAAGTCTTATCAAAGAATCTCGTATCAGAAATCTGAACTTTGGTAAGAAAGTCAATAAAGTATTGATTTCTAAAAGTCCAGCTGATTTCTGGATACATGTCAAAGCTAGTGGGAGCATAAGTGTTATGCTAATAATTATCATGTTAGTGGGAGCATGATTATTATGTTAAGTGTTAATTATAGAAAACAAAAGTCTCAATTCGTGACTTTGCAGGATTTGAAAAGTTGTTTTGCTATAATTAAGGGAGAGGAAATTATACTTCATATACTTCATTTCAATTCTAAAAGCTTATATTGAGATTTTAATCATCTTTAGTCAATGATATATATATATATATATATATATATATATATATATATATATATATATATATGAATTTTTGTTGGAATGGTTCAACATAAGCAAATTCTATATATATTGCGTTCTCAAAATTCGATTATGATTACGACATCTCTCTTCATAGTCAAATTATGAAACCATGGCAAATAAAAAAATATTGTAGCAAAAGGCTGGTCTAGGATCATGTCTTTATGTGAGACATCATGAATCGTGTCCCATATGCTTCGGATATAGGATCGATTACATGTGCTATAATATTTATCTTTTTCTAAATTTTCCAAATGCCTAGGGAATTAAGAGGGGAAAAGGTCTAGAATTGGATATGACTTAAATGATTAAGCAATTGTCGAGGATAATCTGAGGTTTACCAAAGATTGGTTGCTCATGGATAGTTGGTAGTATGGTGTAAATTTTTGGAAATGACCATGTTGACATATTCTGAAAGGAGGCAACTCTCATTCAGAAGTGATAGTCAGAATGGGAATCTAGAAATGTTTCCATAGGTGGAAGTTATCCATTAAATCTGTATAAGATTAGAAAAACTTAAAGTAGGAAGGATGTTCAAATGAATGTACTTTGAATCTGAGACTTCGTTTCCATGGAATTGATATCCATTGGAATACTCTGTAATGTCTGTTGACAAGTCTTTGTGACTCTGTGCATAGTCATTACAAGAGAATCAATGCATATAAGCTTAGAATCTAACAGATTTCGGTAAATGGTAGGAATTTGGAATTCTTACATTTATAATAAGGTTTTGGATTGTGAAATGAGCATCATTGGAATCATGTTCAAGTGGTCTATTTCACAAAGTAAGAATCATAGACGAACATAGTGTGCATACTTAGAGTATGGCATAACCATTGTTTAGACAAACATAGTGTGCATGCTTGGAGCATGGCATGACTATTGTTTTAATTCAAGTATTAGGTTGATAATTCGAAACATTATACAATGAATAATGAGTAATCAATATGGTGTTTAAATAAAAGGTGTTTTATTTACTCTCAAAGGTGCTTGGGGCCACATAGGATTAATATTATTATTGTGTTTCACTTTGCATGTTTTGACTTCCCGAATAACTAGATTATTCAAACTCTCCACAGTCAGTCATATGTTTGAAGTAGATATGAATCAAGACTGTCATGAATTGGGTTTGTAGATGTCTAAGGTGCTAGACATAGCAAATGGTTGCTACAACATTCATGAGTGCTCATAAGTTCTGAGTATCGGATTCAACCCACGCTCACTTGTATCACTTCATGGAATTTATCTCAAGTGATCGTGAGATCGTAATATCATATAAGTCTTCAAACCTAGAGATATGAGTTGTTGACTATGAGTTGGTTATACATTGATTGTATGAAAACGCATTGGTAACTCAATGTTATAAAACGTACATTTGTGTATAATTCAACAAGTAGTAGAACAAGCATATGAGTCAAAGTTTATTTGTTCCTTTTAGTCCTTGGAGGATTAAAAGCGATATCTGGGCCCCTCGATGATTTTGTTTTGACCCATGTATCGGGCCCGGTCAGAACCAAATTGATGTGTTCAGTTTAGTTTTATGTCAAACAAATCGGAAATCGGGAAACAAATTGCTAGACAATAAGTACGACATTGTTCCATGTATTTGTCCGACTGATATCTAGAACATAGGATTATATGATCACTTATCTTAAATGGCGCATCATCATCTCAGTTCCGCGAGCCTTTGAAAGAGCTACGATTACTGGTCGGTTCCTGAAGTCATACATGTAACTATAGTTATTAGACTTATCCAAGTGGGAGACTGTTGGATAATGTGTCTAAGTCCATAACTATATTTAGTATGTACTTGACCCCGGATTGGCATGGTCCATTTGGGTTGCATCTTCATCACAACTATTGGATAGAAAAAATGAGAAAAAAGGACACTTACGATTTGTTAATATATTATAAGTTCTAATATATTAATATGAAATCATATTATTTAATTAGTATTGATCAAGAATTAATTTGTAATTAATTTTGTGATAAAAAAGAGACTAATTAAATATATGGGGATTTATTTGTAAATCATTTATTCTTGTATAGTGGGCTTATGGTTCATGATTCACTAGATTGGGCTAGAACCCATTGGGTGCTCCATGGATGCTCCATGGAGGTTATAACCCATGGATCATGGGGGAAATGAAAATCCATGCACATTAGGGTTTACATGGTGTAACCCTACATGTGACACACTATAAAAAGAACCTCATATGGATTAAAGTCGACCACAAATATAAGACAAGGAGGGCTAGCCGATTTTCTGATCAAAGTGTTCTTCTCTCAAGTTATTCCAAGAGTTGTAGGTGTTGTGTGAAACATTTGAGGCATCACATTTGGGGTGCTAGGCTCATAAGGTCTTAAGGAATCCAAGCTACAAGAAAAGGTATGTCATTCTACTAGTTTTTATATTACAAGTACCCCATGCCATGCTAGCTAGGATGTAAACCTTGGAAAATTCTTATTTGCATGAATATTAGAGAAAACATAGATCCAAGGTTTCTAGGGTTGCATGTACACCTTAGGAGTGTTAGAATGCTCAAAACCCATCAGATGGATCATCCACCTTTTTCCACGAGCATGTCATGTTGTTGATCCTCCTCATGCTCAGCAGAGGGGTGCTGGTCATGAGGGTGTGGGTCTTTCTTGTACACATCATAGGGGTGATGATGACAGTAAGGAGGATACGGTGGATGAGGAGGGGAGTATGAGAGTAGTGATGAGTAATGATATGTTGTATTTTGATACTTGTTTTATAGGTTTGGCATGATATCTTTTGATACACTTATGTATGTAAACTCTTTATTTTTGGTTTATATATGTATGGTTCTTATTTTATCAATTACCGAGTCTAAATTCAAATGGTGCTTTGGTTCAACCAAGACTAAACATAGGTGATCAGACTACTTTTAGTTGTGACTCAACATTTACACACTAAATCAGCTAAGATAATTGACTTTCATAGTTTGTGTTCTTGATTTTTATACGTATGTATTCTTGATTGGCTATTTATTGTTTTGTACTTCTATACTATCAAATAAGGATCGGCCAGATGAGAAGTGCTTGCTGGCGAGACCATTTTAGCATATAGCCGTTCTGAAATCCATGAACCTAAGAGACAATTCAAACTAGTGACCTCTCCTGTAAGTAGTCTATCAGTAGTGTAATTTTATAATAATACTTTTATTTATACGTTTGAGGACAAACCTTATCAGAGTGTACGTCCTAGCCTATAGTCGTAGTATCCTAAGAAAGTACTAATTCGTTATAACCTTCGGCTCTGATACCACTCTGTCACACCCCCAGCCGACGGCGGAAACGTCAAGGGTTGACGACGTGTATAAATCACAGAACATAAATTTCCTTTTATTAATAAGATAAATTACATCGACTAGACTAAAACCCATCTATCTTCGTGCAAATTTCCCTTCCTTACGTTGAGCTTCTCTTCATCCTAGGAATACATACGATTTTTGAAAATATCAACTTGATGTTGGTAAGTTCTCAAGCTTTATGAATATCGATAAAACTCTTTGAAAACTTTTAGGATCTTTGTTTATGAATTTATTTATTTTTCATAAGTTCCGTATTTCCTAGGTTTTCAGATCTGTAGCTTCTACAAAGTCCTACTTTCGTTTCTTGAATCTTATCCTTAGGATGTACTATCTATCCTAATATTTTAGAAATTTCTTTCTTTAACAATCTTTCTGTCTTTTAGGATATAATACCTATCCTAAAACTTTATAGTTTTTAACCAATCCCTTTTAATTGAATCATACAACTACTTGAAGGCGTCCCTCTAGGCAGTTTAAATTAAGATTTTCCAAATTGTATTACCTTGAGCCCCTATAATCGACGTTGTGGACTGATATATACCGCGCACGATGCTTCATCGGACGTCGAATAATATTATTTTTATACTTAAGAAAGTTTTCCTGTTGGGATTGTAGCTAGCATCGCACATTGGGGTGTCATCCCCGTGAATATCTATACATATCTTTCTAGCTCTCACAAGATTAACGATTATAGGTTCGGGGTTAGCCGAATTTAATCAGGATAAAGGATGAAAAATAACATCTTACTAACACTGTATTTAATCTTAAGGATGATTATCGTTTAATCTTTTCGTTATTCAGTCTTTCTTTGATACCATAATTATTCATATATACTTAACCATATATAATAATTATATTTCTATAAATATTCTTTGATAGATTATGATACAGTTAAGTACATTACCTATCCTCGTGTTTACGCCCATAATTATATATATATATATATATATATATATATATATATATATATATATATATATATATATATATATATATATAAGATAATTAAAATTAATGAATATTCCATAATTATCTTGTATGTGTGTATGTATATATATATATATATATATATATATATAATAATAATAATAATAATAATAATAATTATGATTATCTGGATAACATGATATTAGGGCAGAGTAACAGCTAAGTACAATGCATATCCTAAAATTTGGCCAGCACTACTTCTAGGTACTAAGTTAACCTAGGAAATCGGCCAGAATAACAACTAGGAATAATATTTTCCTAGTATATTGGGTATCATAATGATTAAGCATAATATCTTTGCTTAAAACTAGGTAGAGTTTCTACCGGCATATTATCCTATCGTTTCATGTTTTGCATAAACTACTGATATATTTACCAAAATATATTTTTATAAAGTAATTTGATAAGCATGTATCCCCCCCCCCTCTGGTAAAATCATTTAAAACTATAAAAGTGGGGTCGTAAACTCATCCTAGTAGCTTGATCTTGCATATTTTGGCTAATGCATCCAAAGCTTCACGTCATCAGGAGGAGTAAAGGAATGGCGAGGTGGAGATGATAGTTTTTGAGGTGTGGAATTTGAAAAGTGAAGGTCTCTATTTGTAGGGCTTGTGCGCATTGTGCACCTTGTAAGCGTCGTGCACACGATTTGTGGCTCCACCAAATCTTGCCACAGGTTATACTTCTGGTTGTCCATGTCTCTCAAATCTCGATAAATTTAGTGTATTTAGAAAGTACACATCAACGTGCTCCCAATGATACAAACTTTGTAATAATCTGACCCGATTGAAGGAGTTATGATTTTATAAAAAATAAAATTCAACCATGTAATTAACGTCATTAACGTCAAAATGGTATAAAGAAATCGGTTGAGTTTTGACTACAGTCATTCAAAGGAAAATCACAGTACTCCTCGAGATAAGAACTTTGAAACGAAAAAGGTCAAAAACGGAGTATGTATAAAGAAGATACGATTTTTGGAAAAAAACTAAAATACTGATTAAAACTGAAACTTAAAATTTGACAACGCAACCTTAAGGAAAGTTTTAGTACTCAGTGATAGCTACACAACTTTATAAAGAAGGTAAGAAACAAGATTCATACAAGGAAGATATGAATTTTTATAGAAAATTAAGAGGTGCGCTCGAAGTGCATGACATGGAAGATATGAACTTTCTCAAGACTTTGACACCCAACTCTCCCGGCTTGTCAATATGTGACTACATCTCCAAGATGTGATCACACCTAGACCTTGCCTTGCCAATAGGGCTTGAGTGACCTTAAACTTTTTAGGAACTTGTGGGTTAGGGAGAATAATTGGAGGAGGTGAAAGAAGTATGATATCCATGGGACATCATCTTCATTTAGGAAAGCTTGTTTCAAGAGATTTGGGAAGATCATAAATGTCTAGACCAGACATCTTTTTGGGAGATATTCAAGATAGTTGATTTAAAGTCCTTAATATGACACCCAATATGAAATATTAAGGCTAGGACCCAACAAACTATTTTATAACTTAGAAGAGGGATGCCGTAATCCAAGCTATAAAATATTTGAAGTTAGGTGAATGACGATTCACCAATTTCCACCATGAAAAACGAAATAATTTATTAGGTTTTAATTGGATTTGAAAGTCCTAGATCTTTGAGATTCATTGAACTGTTCAAACGCATGTTTCAATCTCGAGTGTGCCCTTCAGGTTTTGTGACTGGGATGCCGAGGATCACAAAACAAGGTGTGAATAACCATGCAAATATACTTGGTACCCTTAATATTTACCCCTTAATCAGTGTGCCGGTTAACCACACATGCTCCACCGATACTATGATAAATATTAAGTTACCCTTTGCCTACCTTGTTAAGTCCAGGTTAGTGTGCCGGTTAACCACACACGCTCCACTAACGACTTAAGCAAAGTGCAAAGTGTAATTTCATGGGTTAGCACCAAATTCACATTTTCCTAAGTAACTAAGATTGGGTATTAATAAGAGTTTAGTTACTTAGTATTTATCATTAATACTTTTAATGAAAGGAGAATTATAGTCCTTGTCCTACCCGTTCGGCTAACGACCCTCCACCAGTCAAGGAAGCGGTGGGTGAGAGTGGACACCCATTAAACTGCCATTTTATAGGCAGTAACCTTATACCCCCTTATAGACCGGCTTCGTGAATGAGGCCTACTAACGGTAAGACTGACTTTACTCTTATACATATATATAAATATTATTAACTTATAATATTATAAAGTATAAGGGTTGAATTTTAACTTTTAAAATTCTAAGGGCTAACTTGGAATTAAAGTATTCATAAGTGAAAACTTTTCAAATTCCAAAACTTGAGGGCAAGTTTTGAAACTATTCAAAACTAATTAATTCCATAACTTATGAGTTTAAAGTAGTTTTAATTAAAAAAAAAAAAAAAAAAAAAAAAAAAAAAAAAAAACTCTTCAAGTTCCATAACTTGAGGACAAGTTATGGAAGACTTTAAACTAATTAATAAAAAAAATAACTTTTTTTATTGTAACTTATGGAACTAATTAAGGTTACACTTTTTTTTTAATTTAATGAAGAGACTCTTGAACCTCCATAACTTGAGGACAAGTTATGGAGTCATAAAACCATTTAATTAGAACTAGACTCTTCATTTTGTAACCTTTGCCAGCTTTTATGAGTTTTATGATTCTTAAATGTGACTTTTCATATAACTTGAGGACAAGTTACAAAAACACACTTTGGAATCAACTCTTAGATTAAAATGGATTGAAAACAACTATTTCACACAACTTTTCTATTAATCTAAGAACCTCATAAGAACAAGATAATTCAAATCATCAATCTTCAAGAAATTAGCATGAACATACAAACTAATACAAATCTTGAAATTATGACAATTATCTTAGAAATTGGATTAGCATGAACATTACCACATCAAAAACAAGTTTATAAGTCCAAAAACATCTTAGGGTAATGTTCATAGTCCAATTCCAGCCAAAACAATCGAATATATGCATCCAACTCGATTTTTTCAGCTACTTTTGCAAGTATAACAAGAAAACAAACCAGGCTCTGATACCACTGTTGGGTTATGAGCATTCTAACACTCCTAAGTGTACATGCAACCCTAAACACCTTGGATATATGTTTTCTCTATTATACATACAATTATGAACATCCAAGGTATTATCCTAATCTAGCATACAAAATAATAAATATAACAAGATAGAATACATACCTCTTTGATGTAGAATGTCTTCATGAAGCTTGAGTGCCTAGTGCCCCAAGTGTGACACCTCAAATGGTTCACACAACACCAAATACACTTGGAATAAATTGAGAGAAACTTGAACACTCCTTGAAATCGTCTAGCCCTCACACTCACACATTAGTGCACGATTTCTTGAGCCATGAGATTCTTTTATATGGTGGCTATTAGGGTTACACCATGTAACTCATAACTTTACCCATTCCTTATGCTCCATGGATTTTAACCTCCATGGAGTATCCATGGGTCACCCCATGGACTTAGTCCAACATAAGGAATCTTGGATCACAAGCCCACATATATAAGAATGAATGATTTACACAATCAACCCATATATTTAATTAGTCTCCTTTTGATCACTTAATTAATTCCAAATTAATTCTTGATCAATACTAATTAAATAACCTTATTAATATATTATAACTTATAATATATTAACCAACCTTAAGTGTTATTTCTCTCATTATAGTCTATCCAAATGCATGATGCCATGCAACCCAAATGGACCATGCCGGGTCGGGTCAAGTCTTACCAATTATAGTTATGGACTTAGACATTAATCCAACATCAGGGACCAATCTTACAGTAGCCTTTGTTGCTTCATTCTTCTCCTTCCTCCATCTGCTTCCTCCCGATTTGTACCGTTAAGCTTCTGCCAGCCTTATCCTCTCCGCCGGGAAAACACCTCCGTGACCATAGAAGCGTCTCCGACAGTAGCACCTCCGACAAAATTAGACCTACCAGCGATCTCGTTGTTGTTTCCCCCCTCAATTGTTTCTGACATATTTCACGTAGTCCGCTTCAAAATCTTCAAGCCCCCCCCCCCCCCCCCGGTGATGGCTGTGAAAGTTGTGATGAAACCCCTAGGGGTTTCTGTCAACAAACAGGGTATTAATGATCGGAGAACAAAAGCCCCTTGCTACAATCGAGATCCCCAAGGTGATTTGCATTCAATCCCAAGGCCTCTGAGAATAATTGGAAAAGTATGCCTCCTATTTCATCACTTGATTCGATTACTCGATTTGAATATCTCTGCAAACCTCCAACAATTGCATCACTTGATTTCGTGCGATGTTTATGGTGATTGGCAGAAGATGGGAGGGATTTGGCGGATTCCAGCATCAACAAGGCCCTTCACACCAGTTTTTGTTTGGTCGAAAACTTTGAGCTTCTATGTTCGATCTAGCTTGAGACTACTGAAGTAATGGTGGCAGCCATTTTTATGAAGACGATCTGTATATCTATTTGTGTGTGTGTCTATATGAGAGAGAGAGAGGGGGGGGGTTGTGGGGTTTATTTTATTTTCTATTCTTAATTATTTAAATACCAAAATAAATAAAGAAAAATAGAAAAAAGAAATGAAAAAGGGTAAAATCGACTTTTCAAGTTTTTTTGGACCAAAAACAATGAAAAACCTTGATTTTGGACCTGCGGTGCAAGCTGGAAACTTTTTGGACCCCATCCAAAGGTTTTTGCAAACCACAAGGACCAAATTTGCAGTTTTGCCTTAACTTTAACACCTTTTTTTGTTAAAATTGTAAAATTAACCATTTACCATTCTCTTTTGTATCTTTTGTACGGAAACCATTAAAAAACCAAAGACAAAAAAAAAGAGAAAAATGGCTACTTTTTCATATTGACCAAAAGTGTTGTTAAAATTAACGACACAAGGACCAAAATTGACATGGCTTGTGTGGAGCCGCAACACATAGTCAAATAAATACAGATACACAAATACACATTTAGCTACCCACATATACAATGAAATAAACACAAAAACACACAAATATACACACAGTTTACAGACTATTTTTACATTCAATGACATCCCCAAAGCTAGAAAATATTTATTTCAAAGACAGATCACCAGTCGGATAATAAAAACCTACAAAGATTTAAGGAATATATATATATATATATATATATATTCCTTAAATCTTTGTAGGTTTTTATTATCCGACTGGTGATCTGTCTTTGAAATAAATATTTTCTAGCTTTGGGGATGTCATTGAATGTAAAAATAGTCTGTAAATATATATATATGCACTTTCAAACGTCTCTAAAGAAATACATATAACCTCACAAAATCAACATAAAAGGGGAAATAAAGCTCTTTTACATTGGAATGGAGAAGAAAGATTGGAGTAAGATTAAAGTTCTCATCAAGAAGCGCCTTCAGACGTAGCATCATCAACATGAATATGAAGGTGCTTTAACCTCGAAATCATGTTGTCACCACCATCACTACGTAAATGGCAGCTGAATTTGAGGGAGTTAAAATTTGTAGCTCAAAGGATCAACGAACCTCATAAGTTGCAGGCCTTTTACTTAAATTACAAATAACCTAATTCATTCCTGAAAATGAATCCACAATACAAGCTTTAGAATCAATTAATAACTAAAAAGCAAACAACACAACTATTTGGATTACAAAAACCTCAATCTAATACCAAATTACAAGTCAAAAGCATACCTGAAATTGATTAAAACATATACCAATTTAGATAGATGTAGATATACAATGATACATTCGTGATTTCAAGGCTTCAAGTGACGGGGAGAGTATGAAACAACTTGTTGTCACCTTGTTTTCTGAAAGTCATGCGTCTCCTCGGTTTTTGAACGGTGTGCCTTTAACTTGGTAACAGACTGTTTCTCTTAAAGACCTAAAACATTTATAATTGCAATGCAAAAAAGAAGTTAGGAAGCCATTAAACTCCTAAATCCAAAACCCTAAACCCTAAACACCAAATATAAAATACACATGAAAAGAAATTGAAGAGATCGAGTATACATGATTGACAATTAAGACACTCATAATCAACTATTGAATCACTAGTAGTTGATATCTTTTAATTACTTTTTGGATACCAACACACAATGCATCAATACTTATGCTTGTAAATGTCTTATGCAATTCTGAGGCAAAAATCGAGTATCTATAGTTGGTGATGATGATGTCGATGGGGTTTTCTGCAACATGAAAACGAATTTGTCAAATTGGGAAAGAAAAAGGGAAATAATTAGGGTTTAGATAATTATAGAACTAGGATTACCGCTGAGCAGACCATCGCTTCGAACATGTGGGTCGACGAAATAAAAGGAAAATGAAGATGATAGCTGGAAGTAGCAAAAAAAAACATTGATTGGGTTTCTTTTACAGATTCGATAGACGGTGGCGCCAAGTTAATTGAATTAAACGCAACGACAGACATTAAGGGTTTGAGAGGGATTTGGAGACAACAAGATTAAAAACGGTGATACTCGGTGGAGGAAAAGGAGTGGCGGAGGTTGCGGTGGTACAAGAGAAGGATACGCGTGTGCAATAAGTCGATGACTGTGATTTCACTGTTCACTAGCACCATTGAGCAGGCCACAGCCAATACCAGCTACATACACTAGATTACAAAACCACCAACTCCATACTTGAATTGTTCCTAAGACTCTTACGATAATATATATATATATATATATATATATATATATATATATATATATATATATATATATATATATATATATATATATATATATATATACACACACGTTATTTCTTTATAAATCACAACGGATGTTATTATTAATACTTGCAAATTATATATATATATATATATATATATATATATATATATATATATATATATATATATATATAAAAGGTGGATTGAATGAGGACCTAAAAATAAGTGGTCACTGCGAGGATAAATTTTTGCCGCAAGATTGAAAAAATAAACGGTGGAGATTTGATTTTATTTATCGTCAGTATCTCGCGAGATGATACGATGTTTTTGTAATTATGTGCGAGATTTTGATATTTTCCGGCAAAAGTTGATATTCAAACCCCCCTTCCCCTCCCCCCCCCCCCAACATACTTTATGTATCCCTCATAGTTAATCTCCATCCCTTTTCGGCGACACAACGGTCTTTCCCTCTATGTACTTGATCTTGTCCTCTCCCCTGAGCACCTCCACCTCCATCAATTGTGTTCGCCGAAGAATCTCATCTTCCTGAGACAAACAATCTTAGATTTCCCGCCCTTTTCTGTATCTCAGTGCCGATGTAACGTCCCAAAAAATGACCCAAAAATTTCATTTTTAATTTAATAAAAAACAGTATTCCAAAAACATCATCAATACAATCCAAATAAAATAAGTGTATCAAACATCATCTCAAATCAGAGTAAATCACAAAAGCGGAACTATGTGGTGTGTGCAATGCAGTCATCCCTGAGTTCTTCCCCTTGGAACCAGAAGTACCTAAAACATAAAGTGAAAACCGTAAGCACAAAGTTTAGTGAGTTCCCCAAACTACCCCATACCAATAAATCACATATTGGGCCCCCGCCTTCCATCGGGCCCCTCCCGGTATCGACTCCCACTCGGCTTCAGCCCCGCCTAGCATCGAGCCCAGCTCAGTATACAGATATGTTATTCCTAGGCCCCACCTGACATCGTACCCCGCCATCTATACACATACAATATATATCACATAATCATACTAACACATACAATTATCATAAAACAATAGCATACGATTCAGTTATCGGGCCTCGCCCGGTATACATAGCAGCACATAACACATGCAAGGGTCATGCAGACTCCTAGCATCCTAACATAAACAATAAGGGTCGGCATTGGTGCCTTAGACCCGCTAAATCCAGTGAGGAAACTCACCATGACTGCTGAATCACACGACTAAATCTATGGCTGCTATCCGACGAATCCCCGAGCTATCAATACCAAATAAAATCCAGTTAATAATTGGATTCCAATCCATAACTATCAATCCATAATTAGGGTAAAAATACTATTTTACCCCTTACCTAGTTTGGACCAAGACTTAGTGTGACAACCCGAAATTTCTATCTTGTAAAAGTCAAACTTGGTCAACGAAAGTCAAACCTATCCAATAAAGGTCAAACTTATTTCTAACATTATCTTATGGTTAGATTAGATTAATGAAACGAGTGTGTTCAATGCCTAGTATTCTAAAGTGAAGAATGTTAAGTGAGAAAACCATTTGGACCGAGGCTTCGGGTCGTGAACGACCCTTCGGGCCATGAACAGCCTTCGAGCCGTGATCAGGCTTCGGGCCGTGATCATCCTTCAGGCCGTGAACCTCGGTCTGGGCCGTGAACCTCCCATCCCTATATATATATATATATATATATATATATATATATATATATATATATATATATATATATATATATATATATATATATATATGTGAGTTTAGACTGATTTTCACTTCACTTCTCCACTTCTAGCCGTGAACCACCCCTTTTCTCTCTCAAGTATCATACTCAAGAACACCATTTTCTTCCCTTAAACACTCCTTTTCTTTTGCATCTCTTTGGTATACCACGAAAGGCCTTCAAACACTCACCAATCAACAAGATCTCCAAGTGTTCTTCACATCTTTTGGGCCGTGAACCCTTCATAAGGGTTGTGAACCCTTCAAACCTTCAAGGGTTGTGAACCCTCCTTAGGCCGTGAACACATCAAGCCCAGCCATGAACTCCCTTTCAGCCTCCTAACTTGCTTCTAACACTCCTTTGGTGAGTTATTCTTTCATCCTAGGTTGTTTGCTAATCACCTTTGTGGTTAGATTCACTAATTTCATGCCTATATGTATCGTTGCATACTATTTAGGACTCATTTGTGCTTCGGGACTTCGTTCGTGAGTATAACATCCTTATTCCAGTCATCAATAGAATCACTCACATAAGGTGAGTTCATACCCCCATAATCTACCTTTTTAATGGTTTTAAATGCTTTTTAGGGGGAATACAAGTAAAACACAAGAAATCTTGTGTTTAAAAAAAATGTTATTTTACTTATTTCGTTATCTTGCCGTTAATGTGAATGAAAACATGAAACTTGTTAAAACATGGAGATAAACTATAATATGTATAGTTTATAGAACAAATGACTCTTTTTACAAAATTACTTGTATTATAAAAAGAGGTTTTTATTACTTTATGTAACTAATTAATACAGGATTGTGAACCACTCGATGTACCACTCATGGTACCCGTTAGAATCCTAATTATAACCAGAGTCTCCTTAAGGGAGAGCGTGAGTTGGTGTATAGATCTATACGGTACTAACTATGTATTAGTATGGTTATAATGAATATTCACAATAGTATTAACTAATTATTTACATAAAGATATACTTTTCCTAAACTTTCCCAAGGGATATTAACTATATGATACTCAGTATATACAATAAGGTTAGATAAAATTGAAATCCGATAAACAATGGAATGTGTGACTTCCGCCTCATTTCTTGTTCCTTGTTTGGTTGTGGGCTTAGGGCAGATTCACTCATTCAACTGTCTGTCCGATCTCGGTTATATACAACTCGTATGTATTAAGTGATCATAGGAGGGTAGTATCGTCGTATCAGATTTCCAGAACAAACCAGTCTTCAGCCAGTTTAACTTATCAACAAAACTAGATAACATTACAGTAAGTATAGTAATTATACTTGTGCTTTTCGATCATGGAACAACATAGACTACCAGTCGGTTTTATAGAAAATATAGGATTTTATATGGTAAACATCGTTCTTTTAAGGTAAACAGTTTTCGATAGAACTTTCTGAAAACAATAACATTTATTACCGAAAACAATGTTTCACATTAGAGTGAGTGAAACTAGAAACTTATTTACAAAAGGTTTAATACTTCTTATTAAACTAGTATAACATAAAGGACCTTAACTGGTTAATTCTATAATTCCTTAGTTTATACATCAGGGTTATATATAATTAATATCTGATAGGTAGTGAAATGTGTGACTTCCGCCTTACTTCCTGTTCCTTGTTTGGTTGTGGGCTTAGGGCAGATTCACACATTTAACTGTCCGTTCGATATTAGATTATATAGCTAGTATAAACTAAGCAATTGTAGAAGGAACTATTGTGGTTACCAATTTACTAAAGAAAATATATGATTTTCTTAAAGAATATTTTCATAAAATGTCAAAGAACTATTACAGTTAACTCCGTAATGACCTGGTCAATACGTCGGGGTTATATACAATGAAGATCTAACAAACAATGGAATGTGTGGCTTCCGCCTCATTTCTTGTTCCTTGTTTGGTTGTGGGCTTAGGACAGATCCACACAATTCATTGTCTGTTTGATTTGGATTATATATAACTTGTATTCATTAAGTACTCATAGAAGGAATTGTAAGAGTCATTTTTACTTATCATTCATCACATCAGAAAATATAGGATTTTCTGGAGGAACGGGCGAACTTTTCCAAAGAACTTAGAGTATACTTTTTATAACAAAAATACTTATGAACTCACCAGCTTAAATGCTGATCTACTCTTTCAAAACAACTTGTATTCTCAGGAAACTAGTAGATAGGTACGCGCACTGGGATTCAGAAGATGGAGCATAGTAGCTTCATGTCCTTGTTTTGTTATTTACTTTTGTAGTAAATCTTTTGTGAATTGAATACAATGTAAACACTTTAATATTAATGTAATGGTTGTTGTTACTTTGATTACTATGATGCATGTGTTGTGATACTGAGCATGACGTCCTCCGCCCCCGAACGTTTCCGCCGTTCTGGTTTAGGAGTGTGACACTTAGGCCCAAACCTATAATCCAAAAGGCCAAAAAACCAACTAACCGTTCAAGGCCCATACTTGGTCCAATTTTCCAAATTGGGCCCAAAACCTTACATGGGCCTTACCCTAAGGCCCAACAATTCTCCTAGTCCAAAACACTTGCACTCAGATGGCCCAACAACACCCTAAGCATCTAAGCCCAATAGAATGGCCCAAAATTGAAGCCCAAAACGCTAAGCCCAACAGACTGAGTATGCGTTATATATGGCGTGCGTACTAATCCATTTAGCCAAAACTCACTTTAAGCACTTAATGCTTAAGACCAGAAGTCCAAACCACATATCTAGCCCTTAATAAGCGTCTAGAACCATAAATTCACTGACTTGGTGACTTTGCATGCCCCAAAAGGATCCAACTTCAAGATATGGCACTCTACTTTCACTAAATGGACATAATCCCATGCATGGGTGATTCTCAACCCTAAAGGTGCCAAATTTATGGACTTTGAACCTCAGAAACACCAAGAGTGGCAACTCATAGCTTCTGGAGTGGTGTCAAACCACTAGATCTCATTCATGGGGCCAAAAGGGTCCAAAACCCATATAAACTAGAGGTAAGCTTCTAATGAACAAGTTCATAGCTTTTTACCTGAAACAAGCTGGAAATGGAGTAGAGAGTCAGGATCCACAAGCTCTTCCTTGATCCACAACCTTGCACCAAACTCCTTCTTCTTGATTATGAACCACAACACACCAAGATGCACACAATGAACTCAAAAACACAATGGAAAGGTCTAGCATTTCAAAATGAGGCTATAAGGTCAGTGGAGGCTGAGAAATGAGGGTATCATGAGCCATAAGTGTGATTATATAGTGTCCAAGCCCCGTAAATTAGGGATTAAGTTGGACATATTATGTTGGGCGTAGGTCAACGTACGCTGGGCGTAGTGCCTCAGTCACTCGCGTTTATTTAACCCAATATGTTGGGCGTACTTCATACTTACGCGGGGGTAATGAGCCAGACACGTGTGTTTTGCAACAAGCACATGGGGCCATTTTACAGATAAAATTAACACAACGGCCAAAAGTAAAATACCTGGAAATTATAATGTTACAGTCGACATCATCAAGATAGCTCAACAGGTCTCCATCACCACCCAAGACCTCTAACTGAACTTTCATCGACGGTTCAGAGTCACAACATTTCATCGTCATTGTCGATCACGTCTCCAACCATACAATATCTTCTACTACTACAATCATCTTCACTTGCTCCAATCGATGTTATTCCTGCTAATACTGGTGGCGGTGGTGGTAGGATTTAGATTTTTTATACGATGACAACAGTTGAACCCTAAATGCAGGTTTTGGGATTGGAATTGGAACTTATGGACTGAATTCTCCAAGCTATGACGATAAGATCTGAGAACATTTTGGGTGATGAAGTTGTGGGACTGGTAGGATTTAGATTCTTTGCATTTTGACCCTTTTTGACCGGTTAGAACCGGTAACAAATTAATTTATGACTATTTCGTAAACTGACACAAAATATTTGGACTTTTCTGAAAAAAAATATATATATTATGACTTTTTCGCAAACAAAAACTGTATTATTATTATTATTATTATTATTATTATTATTATTATTAAAAATATAAATAAGTATACCATTTTTTTAAATTCGTTATTATTAATATTGATAATAATACATATAAATACGTTTAAATGAAAATAATATATTAAAGACATTTTTAAAAGTGAAGGTGGAGGGGATGATAATACTTTAAATAATGGAATCATGAATGTTTTCTTGTATATTTTCACTTTGTATACGGTCATTCCACAATTGTTATTATTGTTTTCAATTCATAATATTAACACTTAACAATTTAAAAGAAGTTGTATATTTTTAAAATTGTTTATAAATAGTGATTTTGCGTCATAGACTATCAATATTATTTTCTTGAATTTGTAAGCGGACATTTAGTTGTTTTTTTTTTTTTTTGCTTACCATTCTCAACTTGTAAGCGGACATTTCTTATATATATTTTCTTGAATTTGGGGACGCAACTGGGATCAGATCAAGATTATGATTGGGGTTGTTACCACATGTATTAGTATTTGGGTGTGTGTTATGTGTGTATATGTATTATTAAAAAGATTAATAATAACGAATTTAAAAAATAGTATACCTATTTATATTTTAATAAAATAATAATAATAATAATAATAATAATAATAATAATAATAATGTTTTTGTTTACAGAAAAGTCATAATATGTTTGTTTACAAAAAAGTCTAAATATTTTTTGTTAGTTTACGAAATAATCCCAAATTAATTTGTTACCGGTTCCAACCGGTCAAAGAGGGTCAAAATGCAAATTTTTGTCTGTTTTTATGACTTTTTCGTAAAAAAATTAATTTATGACTAAAACATAAATTGAACCAAAATTTTGGGACTTTATTGGAAATTTCCCTAATACAAATCATAATAAAATTTTAATACAAATAGTAACAAATACAAAGATATCTACACTAAACTTCAATATATACTAGAAGGTTTTATATATATATATATATATATATATATATATATATATATATATATATATATATATATATAACAAGTTAACGATTAGAGATTCTATTTAATTAGAGGTTAAAATAAATAAAATGATGATCTGATATTTATTTTAAAGAATAACTACATAAAACATTAAAAACATTTTTATTTAATATTTAAAAAGAAAAATATCAATAGACATATAATCGTTTGATTTTTTTTTTTTTTGAAACGGCAAATCTATCTACTCCTAAACTACTCGTTAAATTCACTTCTATTTAATTAGAGGTTAAAATAAATAAAATGATGATCTGATATTTATTTTAAAGAATAACGTAGATAAAACATTAAAAACATTTTTATTTAATATTTAAAAAGAAAAATATCAATAGATAAAAAAACAGCAAATCTAACCTACTCCTAAACTCCACCTATGTCCACGAGATGAGACTTGAACCCTGAACCTCAAAGAGGAAGGGCAACACCAAATACCACTGGGCTAAAAGCCCTTTGTATATAATCGTTTGATGGGTGTGATATAACATAAAATTTTCTTATATGTGTCCTCCTATACACAGTATTTTTTTCATTTGAAATTGACTTGGTAGGAAAAAAAAGGTCCAGCCCATGCCGGCATCTCAAAAATATCCCACATCCTATCTTTTCTATCCATAAAAAGAGGAAATCTTCAACAAAGTCCCAATATTTACAGAAAAATTACACTTTAGTCTCAAGATTTTTTTTTTGAACGAAAAAATCCTGAAAACCGACAAAAATTTGCAGTTTGACCCTTTTTGACCGGTTGAAACCGGTACCAAATTATTTTAGAACTATTTCGTAAACTAACCCAAAATATTTAGACTTTTCTGTAAACAAAAAATATTAGGACTTTTCTGTAAACAAAAATATTAGGACTTTTCTACAAACAAAACTCTTATTATTATTATTATATTATTATTATTATTATTATTATTATTATTATTATTATTAAAAATATAAATAAGAATACTATTTATTGAACTTGTTATTATTAATATTGTTACTAATACATGTAAATGCATTTAAATGAAAAAATAATATTAATGACATTATTTATGGGTGGAGGTGGAGGAGATGATGATGTTTTTAGCATTGAAATCATGAATGTTTGTTTGTATATTTTTACTTTGTATATGGTCATTTCACATTTGTTATTATTGTTTTCAATTCAGAATACTAATACTTAACAATTTAAAAGAAGTTGCATATTTTTAAAATTGTTTATAAATAGTTTAAGGTAGAAAGATTTCTCACTTTGTATATAAAAATGTTTAAGGCAGAAGAATTACTTTCCAAATCCAACAGATCCACTACAAACATTTAAATGCATTTATATGTATTAGTAACAATATTAATAATAACAAGTTCAAAAAATAGTATTCTTATTTATGTTTTTAATAATAATAATAATAATAATAATAATAATAATAATAATAATAATAATAATAATAAGAGTTTTGTTTGTAGAAAAAGTCCTAATATTTTTGTTTACAGAAAAGTCCTAATATTTTTTGTTTACAGAAAAGTCCAAATATTTTGGGTTAGTTTATGAAATAGTCCCAAAATAATTTGGTACCGGTTTCAACCGGTCAAAAGGGGTCAAACTGTAAAATTTTACCGGTTTTCAGGACTTTTTTGTTCAAAAAAAAATTTTTGGACTAAAGTGTAACTTTTCCATAAATATTGGGACTTTTCTGAAGATTTTCCCATAAAAAAAATAAAGAAAATACGGCATTATTTATTTCCTTTTTGTAGGGATCAACCACCAAACTTCTTAAACCACACAAAAATTATCAACGAGTAGTTAGGATATTTTGTTCTTTTATATATAAAAAATGGATCACATTTAGTGATTTTTTTGTGTATGATTTACTTATAAATTATTTGAAATTGTTTATATTTACCTTTGTGATCGGTTACAACCGATAATAAAAATAAAATGTGAATAATTTCAACTAATTTATAGGTAAATCGAACATGAAAAAAATTCAATGATTAAATATGAATAAAATTAAAAGTTCATTATCCGTTCAAGTCATTATCTCACAAATAAATTCTTGTAACTTGGTAAATCACAATGTTATGTTCTCCATTTTAGGACTTCTTAATGAATTTTATTATATTATTTTATATTGGTGCAAAGTTTAACGTTTAAGATTTAAATAATATATTTGCTTTCATTATAACATTTAAGGGCATAACGAGTGATATATTTCGCCACCAAAGATATAAAGAATTTACGTAAATACCTTTAGTGGTGACATACTGCAACTAATATGTCATTAATAATGTTTAGTTAGAAATTTTTCGTACTTATATCTCTTTATATAACTTGAAATTGATATCTTATATATAATGTGCACAAGTAGTATTGCGTTCAGGATACTTCTTCGTAAATAGCATAATAGTTTGTAATATATATATATATATATATATATATATATATATATATATATATATATATATAAGTAAAAAATTTATTGTAATATGTGGTTTGATAAGGATATATCATTATAACATATAAAATTATAATTATAAATAGAAGCATAAAACATGAAATGAATAAAGAAACTATAGTTAAAAGTTTATTGTATGGACTAGGATAAAGCCATGAACTAAACATGGTTATGTGGTACACATTTTATTTTGCAATGCTTCTTAGAAACATAACACAAAACAAATGTAATGATTGAAATCAAAATTATTAATCTAATTAATTGCTACCAATAAGGAAAATAAACTAAAGGATGATTATAAAATGGATAATGACTTGAAAAGATAACGAAATTTCAATTATGTTTACGTTTAGACATTAAACCTTTTTTCGTGCTTGATTTATCTCTAAATTATTTAAAATTATTCCCATTTTATCCTTATGACAAGCTGTAACCAGTCATAAAGATAAAATATGAACAGTTTCAAATAATTCAGAAGTAAATCAAACATGAAAAAAGATAATGATTAAATATAAACAAAATTAAAAATTTATTACCCTTTAAGTCATTATCCCATCATAAAAAAATAACAAATTAATTTGTTATCTTTTCTATCCATAAAAATAAAATATGACATTATTTATTTTCTTTTCGTGGGAATCCACTAACTAACTTCTTTTTAAACCATGCAAAAATCATCAACAAGTAGGAAGTATATTTTGTTCTTTTATATATAAAAAAATGAACACGTTCTTACCAAGGACCCCTATGACCCTACACATATTATAGTTAGGGGTGTTTAATTTCGGATATCCGAAATTTTCGGATGATGCATTTCAATATCCAAATCAGTATCCGAAATTAATTTATTAGGCAAAGTAATTTAATTAAGTCCTTGTTTAGAATGGTGCAATCTATAAATTTAGAACAAACAAAGGTCAACGGTTGGTAAGTTTCATCTTTGAAACAAGAAATCAACATGAACTCTATAAAACTAACTTAGAGTAGCTTAGTTTGTATGCAATAGGAGTTGTAAGAATTGTATCGTCTAGTATGACTACATTAATGTTAATAAAGGGAAACATTCATAATATCGCGTATTGGATCACACTTTGAAAAGAAAATACTTCATCCATCCCATAATTATTGTCCACTTTTAACTTTTTAAATATTTATTCATCAACTTTGAACTTAAATATTTTTATTTGTGTTATGTATTACTTGATAAAGCTTATAACAATGAAAAAATATTTGAAATACAATAAATTCATATATTTTGCATCAAGTATTAATGTATTATATATCTAAAACAAAAATATTTAAGATCAAAGTTGAAGAATAAAGACTTCAAAAGTCAAACGTGAACAATAAATATGGGACGGATGTAGTATGAAATATGCAATTGAGAATTTGAAAGTGGCAAGTATCCCGTATGAATTCATAATGATTTTCTAACTCTACAAAGCTAAACAAAGTGGAAATTTCCATTATTAATTAATATATAAAATATAAAAGTAATTAAAAAATATAAATTTCAGATATAGGATATCCGGAATATCTAAAAGTCTTTGAAATCCTTATCCGTATCCGAATCCGAAAAACCGGATATCCGATTTTCGGATATCCGAAATTTCAGATACCCGGATTTTCGGATAAATTCGGATCGGTTTTTCGAAATTTTTGGATCGGATTTTCGGAGTCGGTTATTTTTGAACACCCCTAGTTATAGTGTCTGTTTACCGGAATGCATTGTTGAAACTCTTATATATTTCTATTTAAATAATGACTTTAGCTTTTCTATATTTAGTTATTGATTTTTTCGTGTTTGAGTTAATAATCATTTGAAATTGGTAATATTTTATCATTATGACCGTCAATAACAATCATAAGGATAAAATATGAACAATTTTAAATAATTCATAAATAAATCAAACATAAAAAAAATTCAGTAACTAAATATAAACAAAATTGAAAGTTAGTTATCATATATCTTATGTCCCTATTTATTTTAAACAATTTCAACCATATTTTGTTTTGTATGTGTTGAAATTTGTTGCAAACCTAATTATTACATATTTATATTTACTCCATATAATTTATTTATCATAATTTTAAAACATCATGATAATATTTTTGATCGCTACACCTCATATGTATTATAATGTTAAATATTCTAATATTACATACATCATAGATACATTGTTCTTGTTCAACATTGTTACTTTGTAACGTATAATGTTATATTAGTTATATTAGTGTCTTTACAGAAATAAAAAAAAAATATAAAAACGAGATGAGAAAATGATCATACCAATACTATAGTAAAATCATTTTTACTCAAATATTTACAACACATAACATGTCACTCATACGTGTTGTTAGAAAAATCAAATGTTACAAACCAAAAGGTTTCACTTCCATACTTGGAGGACTCTGAGGCCAATGTTTGCAACAAATTTGAACACTCACTTAACAAAAACATGGTTTCAAATTTGTTCATATTTAATCACCAAACTTTTTTCATGTTTGATTTACTAATTAATTATTTAAAATTATTCATATTTTATTCTTATGACTGGTTGTAAATAATCAAAATGATAAAATATGAACAGTTTTAAATAATTTATTGGTAAATTATTTAAACATGAAAAAAAATGATAAATCAAACACGAAAAAAAAATTAAATGCGTAAATATGAACAAATTTAAAATTTTGTTATCTTTTCAAATGATTATCCCTTTCTACTATTATTGTGTCCTTTTGATAAACTTTCACATAAAACTCATTAGATCAACAAATTGTAGACAATAGTGCATATTATTGCGATACCTCATGCAACTAAAGTTGTAATATATAAATAATATTGTTCTTTCTTTAAAAAAAAGTCCATGAGGGATAAAATAGTATGATTCAACAGTAAAAATAGAGCATGTAACATATCTAAGAACCGTCTCAAATTCATTACTTGCATCATAGTTGTATCTTTGGTAACTAGATTTGTAAGATGTGTGTGAAAACGAAAAACTTCAGAAAAACCTAACGTATTTTTATCAAATGCTTAAAAAAACCATTATATTATTTTTTAGTGTATTAAAACCCTTATATTTTCTGAAGTTCTTATTTAAGGTTTTCTGACCTTAGAAAAGCCTAATATTTTCATGAAAGAATTAAAAACACAATTATATTTTTTTAGTGCATTTAAACCTTTATATGTTTTGAAAATTTTTAATCTAATGAGTTGTAGAATCAAAACGTTGAGAATCGATTACCTAGCCTTTTCAGTTCTTTAGAATTTACCGAGCTCAATGCCTTAAATGATACATTTTAAAAAATATAAGGGTTTTAACTTTATATATATATATATATATATATATATATATATATATATATATATATATAGGAAGGATCATTTGAGAACTCATAGTTTCCCGAGAACCCGATAACTAAAAGTGGAGCGTTGGATCAAAAAAAGGGATGGTCAAGATGCACTGTGACATTTTTGTAAATAAGTGGAAAAATAAAGGAACAGGGGCATCAGAATTAAATGAAATTAGGGGCATTTTGGGGTTATAGAAATTGACCCATACACATACGTCTCCTGATCACCATTCATTATCAGATCTCTCTCTCTCTCTCTCTCTTTCTATCTATCTATCTATCTATCTATCTGTCTGTCTCACTCTCTCTCCACCGTATCTCTTCCCCTCGTCTCCATCCTCCCTTAATCGGTCCACCTCTATATCCGTCGACAATGAACGTCGGCTACCAATCAACAATCTTTCATATCCAGATCATCGGTGAAGAATTTACGAACCTATAGATCGACAATGTTCGTGTTCACCTTCGATTGCGATATTTGAAGCCCTAAATCGCCCGATTCATGATCATCGATTCATCGAGATCGATCAACAATGATCTCTCAAGTTTTTGTAAGCATCAATTTGTCATCATTGATCAGCTCCTGGGATCAAAAAGTCAAGCATATGACCATGGAAATTCATTTAGGTATCGATTCATCATAAATTGGAAGTATTTTTCTTGCTCCATTATGATCTGCGCCACTCTCTTCCATGGCGAGGGTATCGATCTTGAGATCACCGAATTCGTGAAACAGGTCCAAAAAGTTCTATCTTATGCTCAGATTATTGAATATACTTGTAAATTATTGTGAGGTTTTGACTTTTTTCTGTTCAGTTTTCCATCGTATCATTTGTTGATTCTGAATATGGAATTGATGACCAGAGTGTATCATAAGAGCCTCGATCGTGAATTCCTAAACTGATTTGAACAAGTGATGACTTAAGAATTTTGTTAAGCTGTGGACGACTTCATATTTCAAATTTGATGATATTTCTTCTGCTAAAGAGGATCTCGACTCCCCTTCCCTAAGGTTTTAATTTCTAAATTCATTTTTTTGTTCTTTGGTAATTTTACATTGAACTTTTTACAGTTCAGCCGTATTGTATGAAACACAAAATTATGAGTTATGTGAAATATAACAATTCGTTAACTCTATATGAAGATCAATTCATTGTGGACTTAATATAAACAGTAACTTTGGAGAATCATTTATCAAAGTCTCAGAAGAAGATGAAAGTGGAATCCAGGTATGTATCTTGATTCTTGAATGTATTAAATGTACTTTTTCTTCATATGCCCTTTAGTTGTCTTATCAGAAGATATAGTTTGACTTATTAGTTAATAAATTATGCAGCCTTTTGTAGAAAGCTTGTCCAAGTGTCCAAAACATGGCATGCACAACCCATTTAAATCCCCAGAAAGGTTTGCACGCTGTCCTCTGATTATCAATGTAAATTTAACATTTATCTGATTATATTTTTTTTACAGATACCTTTTGTATGGGGACATATCTGCAAAAGCAGGCCATATGCTTGCCCTTCCTGAGGTACATCATTTATATTGAGAAAACAAAGTGCATGGATATTTGTCTATTCAATTTATTTATTTTTTCATTTGTTTATAATGGTTTTGCATTTTTTCTATCTATTCAGGTTTCTGATTTCTTTGCCAAGTTAATATAGAGGGTTGCACCTAAGAGTTATCAGTAGGCTCTTGGTGAAGTGTATGCTATAGGGAAGTTTCTAGAGAACTTATCTGGTGATCAGGTACATGATAGTTATCTATTCTAGGGTTTGAAATTCTTCTGGAGATGTAAATGGTTCATGTAAAATCACCCGTTGTTGTTAGTGTTTTATCATCTGCATTTATGTATTTTTAGGCATGACACATACAAATACAATCTTCCTGAATTGATTCCAAATCTGCATGTTTAACATTAACAGGTACGTTTCCTAGCAAGGTCCTTTGGATTTCCTGGGAATCATCTTGGTCAACAAAGTCATGGTTTCCGCTGGCCTTATGGACCTGTAAGATTCTTTTTCACAGATTTATTTAGTCATTTTTTTAGAATCTCAACTACATGGGATTTGAAGATGTAAAATCACAATATTATCTCTTTCAGGTGGCAATCATTACACCTTTTAATTTCCCTTTATAGATTCCTCTACTCCAATTGATGGGCCCTCCATATCGATTTATTGGGTTATGAGTTTTTTTTTTTTTTTTGTTTTTGTAAATAGCAAATAAGTATATAAATGATCAAAAGCAAACAAATCAATATTCTAAGTTTGAGGATACAAAAACATAAAGTTCAGGAACATGAAAATTAAGGAAAAGAAATTACGAAGGACAAATACCATGTTTATTCCATTCTTGCCCCTGTGTTAAAGGACAGATACTCCAATCTACACTGTTTATTCCATTCTTTCCCCTGTGTTTATGCCATTCAAAAGTTTGAGTGATTATATTATTCAAATGTTGCAGTTTGCTGAGGCTACATACTGACTATATTGATCTTTATCAACTCTACCGACCTGATAGGTTTGTTGCCCCTTTAATATAACCCCATTAACATGAAGTTGTGTAGTGTGTATACAATACATATATGGTTTGGTTCCTAGTGTTTTGTTTTCTTTGAAATTGTTTGATGTAGATATGTTCCAATTTTTGGAGAAACTGATTATGATCCTATCAGGCAATATAGGCCAGTTAGTTTTGATGAACAACTTGATGCTCTAGGGACATCAATTGATGTTGGTAAGGTTGGTACTGTATATTCACCCTCACTAATCATTTGTAATTGTACTCGAAATCAGCTTTAACTAATGATAATGAAAACTTTTATGTGAAATGGGAAAAAGAAAGTTGTCAAAGGTAGACAAGATATTGGCAAAAACCAACATAATTTTTTAAGAAGCTCACTATTGTACTAATTGCTACATATAATATTCAAAATCTTTTTAATTTAATTATTATTCATCTTCATTATAGAAAAAAACACAAAGAAAAAGTAATTTATAAATTCAATTTTTTTTTGTTCTTTGTTTCCAGTGAATTGAGCTTGGAATTCCTTTCCTGGAAACCAGTTCAAAAGATTCCACCAATGTGGAACAGACTTTCATGGTCATGACTGCTTCCATCAAAGGTACTCAATATTTCCATTTTTTCTTTTTTATTAAAGACCAAAATGCTCTCATTACATATACAGAAATAAATAAAAATAAAAAATTTACTTTTATGCATTTACAATAAACAAAAAATATTTAAATATAAATAAAGATTTCATTTTTATTATTGAATTCCATTCCGCCAACCAAAATTTCACATTCTGATTTCACTTCCAATTCCAATCTTGAATTTACATATTTACATTTGTAGTATTCCAATCATAACAATTTTCCAATCTTTAATTTAACTATATACCACCCTTAAATTCACATGTAAATCACATGGGAATCATGTATAAATTACATATAATTCACATGTAAATCACAAGTGAATCACATATGAGGTACATGTGATTCATATGTAATTTACATATGAATCACATGCAATTCAATAGTAAATCACAAGTGATTCACATATGAATTACATGTGATTCACATGTAAATCATATATGAGTTACATCTGATTCGTATGTAATTTACATATGAATCACATGTAATTCACAAGTAAATCACAAGTGATTCACATATGAATTACATGTGATTCACATGTAAATCATAAGTGAATCACATATGAGTTACATGTGATTCATATGTAATTTACATACGAATCATATGTAATTCACAAGTAAATCACAAGTGATTCACAAGTAAATCACAAGTGATTCACATATGAATTACATGTGATTCACATGTAATTCACATGTAAATCGCAAGTGAATCACATATGAGTTACATGTGCTTCATATGTAATTCACATATGAATCACATGTAATTCACAAGTGAATCAAATATGAATTACATGTGATTCACATATAAATCACATGTGATTCACATATAAATCACATTTAATTCACATATGAATCACATGTAATTCATATGTAGGTCACAAGTGAATCACATATAAATTACGTTTATATGCACACATGCATTTTGTGTGAGTGTTGTTCGTTTTTATTTTCTTGTGAATTTCACATTTGAATTTAAAAGATACAATCACATGTGAATATCACATTATATAATCGAATGTGAATCTTACATGATATATACATATGCATTTTTGTGAGTGTTCTTGCATTAATCATTTTTTTTTATTTTCTTGTAGATTTGAAAGAATTTGTGGAAAATTTAAAGATGCAAAAAGTGATAAATTGAAGAAAATATGAAAATCTTGATATGAAGAAATGATAACATTGTGAATCTTTGTAGCTTTTTTATTTTTATATATTATTTTGTATCGAACAAAATACTTGTACCATAATGTTTATAGATTGATTAATAAAAATAAGATCTTTTATGATTTACTTACGAAAAAAATATTGAGTTTTTTTGTTAAAAAAATTAGATTTTTTTTAAATATTCTAGGTTTTTTTTAAAATTTACTGATTTTTAAAATTTTACTTTTTCAAAAATGCGGTTTTTTTTAAAAAATTGGAGTTTTTTTTTTTTGAAAAAATTGCAGTATTTTAAAAAAAAATGCAGTCTTTTATAAAAAAATTGCAGGTTTTTTTTGAAAAAAT
Source organism: Lactuca virosa (assembly GCF_052849685.1). NCBI lineage: Eukaryota > Viridiplantae > Streptophyta > Magnoliopsida > Asterales > Asteraceae > Lactuca > Lactuca virosa. The sequence goes on along the minus strand of NC_136434.1, from coordinate 131,883,186 downwards.
AGCATTTTTTTTAAATGCAGTTTTTTTTATAAAAAAATTGCAGTTTTTTTTTAAATTACAGTTTTTTTTTTTGAAAAAAAATAAAGCTTTTTTTTATTTAAAAAAATCAGCCTTTTAAAAAAATTGCAGTTTTTTTTTAAAATTTTGCAGCTTTTTTAAAAAATTACATTTTTTCATTTTTTTTTAAATTCATGTTTTCTGAAAAAAAAGTTAAAAAAAACTCCATTTTAAAAAAAAAATTATTAAAAAAATTCCGTAATTTGATTTATTATGTTAATTTTGTCCAATAACACAAAAAAAATAAACATTAAATGAGATCGGTAAGATTACGATCATGCCCTTTATGAGTTAATTTTGATCTAACGCTCCAACTTTAGTTTTCAGGTTTTTGGGAAACTATGAGTTCTCAACCGATTTCATCCATATATATATATATATATATATATATATATATATATATATATATATTGGTTTTTTTAAAATTTTGATGAAAATATGTTAGGTTTTTATAAGATTTTTCCCTTTGAAAAATACAAATTCTCTTGATTTTTAATCTCTTTGCCTCTTTGGGAGTATAAAGAAAGATAATCAACGTTTCATAAATGTTTACTAACCATTTGCATCGATGCAAGGATCTTTGGACGTTATTGTTTATACTTTTGAGGAAGATGGTGGGTCCACTGTTGGTGATTTTAGTGTCACCATGTCATTTTAAGTAACTGGAACTAACATATGAGCTAAGAGGCTTCATAAATTGTACTCTATTATATGTACGGGGTTGTGCGGAGTGCACGCATGTATAAGATCGGATTAGAAGCCGGTTCGACGACTAGTCGGGGGTCCGGGGGTAGCGCCCCTTTGGCGGGGTCTAGGGGCAGCGCCCCTAGCGGGGTCCAAGGGGCAGAGCCCCTGCCTGGGGTCAACTTCTTGAGGGTGTTTATGGTAAAACTAACGAAACTCGTTAGTTTTGGGAACCCTAAATCCTCATTAAATTCGGATTAATATTACTTGCTTCCAAAGCAACTAATGACGGCCCAACCTAATGAAACTCTAATATCGTTTATTATATAAACGGCTATTCTTTTCAGAAGAGGGTGACGATCTTAAGTTCTCGTTTTTCATCACACTTTCACAGAATCCTCTAGCATATTGGCTTACGATTTTTGTGCCTAGAATCGTAAGTGTCCACTTGGATTATCCTAGGCTGAATTTCTTGTAACCCAGGCATAGGGTAGAAATATCAGTTCGGAAAGTGATATCACGATCCAAGTCGGTATCCAGATCTGCACTACAAACCCTAATATTCCCAACATCCACTAGATTGCATCATCATGTATTAACCAAAGTTACACAAAAAGAACATAGTATCATAGTACTACCTTGGTTTAGACATGAGCGCAAAACAATCAACCTTCACAATAAAACAGATCAAATATTGTGACAAGTTACAGTTCACCATTGTGAACTTCTGAGATTGCAATTCACCATACGAGGGGCACACCAACCATTTGTTGAAATGCCTCTATCTAATCATTGTTACCCATCATCAAAACAAATCGGCTACAATCAACAGTTTGAATCAAAACAATTTACTGAATTGGAGTGTCGAAAGAAGGATGTATCTAACGTAAGCAGTAAAAAGTGTAGTGAAGAGTTGTGCACTCCAGCTGTTCGACGAAATGCCACAATTCCCTGAAATGGTTATGCGAGCGGTTCTATTATAATGAACTCGCCTGAAGAAAACACACAGTCTGGCTTTACAATTTCTTTGAAAATGGAGATATGATTGAAGTTACAAATCTCTAAATGACATTAAATCATAATGCTATAAGACATATTTTTGCGAACAACAAAAATCTTACAAAGGACAAAATATTGTTTACTCACCTTGTACACCTAACATTGGCAAACACTTGATATTTAAATTGCAATATTTTATTTCTATACAAACCTACTATTTTTAAAAAATATTCCTCTATAAACTCTAACCGTGAAAGCATAAATATTGCATTACGACATTGCAACCACAATCACAACAATAATATGATAATATCTCACATCCAAGCTCTTGAATAATTGTTGGTATGAAATATACTACTAGCACAAGTTTTATACCAACAATACACAATTTAAAAAGAAAAGATCAAGACAATACCATGATTTATGATTATCCTATTAAATGTTGTTCTAAGGACAATTGAGTTACTTTAACGTGTTTTGTTAGACATGTCTAAAATATGAATCTTACCAAACGCTAGCAACAATACACACTTTAAAAAGAAAAAATCAAGACTATACCATGATTTATGATTATCCTATTATATGTTGTTTTAAGGACAATTTAGTTACTTTAACGTTTTGTAATTTTGTTAGACATATCTGAAGTATGAAAGCTACACAAATAATTAGTTATGTCTCGACCTATATCTAATCCCGTTATGTCTCGAATACCAAATGCTAAATAACAACTCATCAAATATAGCATTCTCTTCCTCAAGATAGTTACAATATTTTGTTAGCAAGTATTGGGTCAAAGTATTTCTTAACTAATTAAAATTTTGAAATATTGTTAGCTTTAGTTTTGATTCATAAAACTTTTCGGATTTTTATTATTATTTGTCTAATAAAATAGAATTATACCTCAAATAGAATATTATAAGGGTGTTGTTATAATTATCTTCAAACAAATCTAAGATGTATGCGTAGCTCCAACTCAAATGGCCCATTCTCAAAAGAAGTCAACGCCTAATTTTAGGCCCTTCTCATGAAACTCTTGCAACTTGAAATCGGATTTTTGGTACTCCGGTTTTGAAGTCAAAGACTTTCTTTTAATGGGGCTATATATATATATATATATATATATATATATATATATATATATATATATATATATATATATATATATATATATATATATATATATATATATAAAAGATAATAATTGGATTAATTGTTAGATATTTTATGAACATATTTTCATAAATCCATATATACTGAACAGAAAATTATTAAATTTCAAATGAAATGTATCTAACTAAAAATAAGTCGCAATTTTCACAACATAAAAAATCTATTTAAAATTTATGCAAGTGAAAAAGAAAACTGGAAAAAAAAAATGAAGAAATGATAAAAGTTAAACTATATACATTCTAACCGATCAATATCAAATGTCAATACGGAAAATGTAAGTCGCATTGTCCTTGGTGCAAAGAAGTCATTATATGATTGAATGTGAGACACTATATATAGATTAAACATGTGGAGACTAAAATATAATGAAATGTTTTTCTATTTTATGTGTTAATTGTTAGAATAATTAGATTTATTGGCTCGTTTTCTATTGGATTTTTATTTAGGGTTTTAGCTAGTTTAATCTTAGATTGTTTTTCTATTTATATTCTTTATTTTTTTATTTTTTTATAATTGAGTCTGATTACAATAATGAAACCCTAGAAGTTTTTTTCTCTAAATTGTTATTAGTTATCATGGTATCATAGTTCTATTTGATCCATGCTTTTTGATTTGCAATCAATAGTTGCGTGGATTGAATTGTTCATCTTTTTTCGTTTAACCCCTATTTATACTTGCTTCTGCTATTTGTTTATTTCGATTATTGTTGGTATTTGCTCGTAACTTCTGATGTTATTATTTGTTTTGATCACTGTTAATATGGCTTGTAAGGAGGACTCTTTAGTGTACTAGTACTCAACTTGGGCAAAAATTATGTTTATTGGAGATATTAGTTATGTGATGAAGAATTTTTTGCATGGGAAACATACATGGGGAAATGTTACTAACACTTTTTGGTAAACCTAGTGATGGGAAGGCAACCAATTATGCAACTTTTCCTGATATATGAGAGGTTGGTAATTTGAAAATTAAAACTTGGATCAAGAATTTAGTGATCCAGTCAGTTGGCATTTAGTTGGAAATATGATATAGCAAGAGAAGTTTAAGATCACTACTGAACACTTAGTCTAAATATTTTGGCACAACTATTTGCATTTGATTGCATCATACTCCAATAACCTTGTACTAACATGCCTTAACGAAATGGTGTTACGTAAAGAAAACATCAACATATTGTTAATATCTTTTAAGGTTCCTGGTTCTTTCCGGGGAGAAGCACTCCTAAATGTTGTTTGAATGATCAATCAAATCCATTCTTTATAAAATTCAGGGATGTGTCTTTATGGGATATGGGATATGATGTTGGCCATAAAGAATATCGTTGTTTTGATATGGTAAGTCAAAAACTATATGTCTCATGTCATGTCACTTTCTTGGAGCATATTCTGTTCTCTATTCCCATTCAGTTACATGACTTGACAATGTCAGATCTTCAGGCTATTAATCCTTTCGGTATTTACGTTGATTTCATTGCATTTGATGTTCCATTTCATGCTACACACATCATCATCAACTACCCAACTGTCAGATTTTGCCTATTCTACTTATTCAAATTCGTTTGCAACCTCTATTGCTTATATACATAATCTATCAAAACCGAGTCTTATGAAAATACAAAATAAAAAAAATGGAAAATGTTTTGCAAAACATTTAACAAGTTTACTTTCGTTTTTTAAAACGTTTTTAAGTAAAAAACTGAAAAAAGAAAAAATTATATATATATATATATATATATATATATATATATATATATATATATATATATATATATATATATATATATATATATATATATGAGTTTTTTTGGGGGAGGGTTTAAATAATTGGACCAACCGGCTTGCGCCCATTTGGGAGGAAGATCTGAGCCTGTAAAAATAATTGCCATCGGAATCTTTTGGTTAATATTTGTCTAAATTTTGGCTTATTAAATTAATAAATTTGTCTAAATTTGTCTTGTTCTCTTAAAAATATCGTAAGTATTTGATCATTATAATAAACTATTAAGTATAAACATACAATAATAACCTTTTTCTTTGAATACCTAACTAGATTATAACCCGCGTTAAACGCGGGGAACGCATAAAAAACATATAAATGTCTACAGATATTGCATAATAATTATAAAAAGAAAAAATATGGTTATTGGTATTATTGAAATGTATAGAAGATACATTGAAATCGATAAATATCTATAATCATTGAAGGACTTCGTTGTATACAACATTTTTTGTTTTATTAGTTGAATGACATTCCTCGTCACATATGGTTATGATATTGTTATATAAGCATAAGTATTCTAATTAGACGTTCATTCCATAAGAAAGTTACTTAATTTAAGCCTATATTGACAACAATATACCGTTTTTTTTCATTGTATTAAATATTGACAACTATTTCATGTATTCAAATCAAATCATAGAGTATAATTTATGGAATATTAAATGTTATATAGATTTAATTTTAGTATATCATCAATGAAAATTCTTTTTTAAATCATGATTGGTTTATTTTAAATTGATTATGAATATAAGTGCTAACTTTTATGTTTGTTCTTATTTTAAATTGATTATGAATATAAGTGCTAATCGTAACGTTTTTACTAATTGTACTTACAAATCTCTTAATATCTTATAATTTTTATCTTACTATATAATTTTTCATAACTATATTATTTTCAAGATTGACAGTCTTAATAGTTATTTTTTTCAGTCTATTCAATTTTATATTTCATTATACAACATCATCGTTTGTATGTATTCTGATATTTCATTTTAAAAATGTTTATTATTTACATCTTGATATTTTTTTAATAAACTCGTCTAATAATTATGGAATATATATCTTGTTTGAATTAACATTTACTTCCTTCACTAAATTAAATTCCTCATTAAACGGATATATTTTGGTAAGTAATAATTATAATGGGGCAACATTATCTAAGACATAAATGTTTGATATACTTTTGGAGAAGAAAATCGGGATCATTAAAAAAAATTATATAAAGAAAATACAAATTTAAATTGGGTGAAATTATGGATGAAATTACTGACGAAAATTATTTTGGAGAGATTGTATATTTTGTAAAGTATAATACTATGACAAAATTCGAAATATGTATATTATTGTGTAAATTTATAAATTTTATTGTTACTATATAAAGATAAAACAAAGTAGGTTGGTATGTTAAAAAAATCCAATGAACGTATGTAACTAAAAAATGGAATTTGAAGATGAAAATTTAAAAGTTAAAAGTATGAAGACATATGATAAAAAAAATGTGTGAAAGAGCTCTAACAACATTTGACCAATTTGTTAGTGAGAAGATCATAAATGGACCCTCCTATAATGATCAACAAATTATTTCCTGTATGACAAAAGGTGAATTATATAATTAGTGGATTCGAAATGTTTTAAGTAATGCTAAAATAAACATGTATATTGAAGTGTAGATGAACATGTCATTTTCATGCAAACGACATGTTTTATGGTATCATGTAGAAAAATACTTTAGAAAATAAAATGTTTTAAACACATATACTTAACTTAGATCCTCATCAACCAGGTTCATCAACCGTTTCTCCCTTGAATTTTCAATAATCACTTTCATGGGATTAGTCGACACAACATGACCAAGAAAATCTGGAACAAAAAATATAAATAAACGGTTGTTGTATTATAGATATGTAATACAATAAATATTTACATGTAGATAAGGTAGAATGTAAATAAAATCTTACCAAATGCAACACGAGTGTCGAGATTCCTGGCTATCAAATCCTGGAAAGTCACAAAATTATAAGGATCCACCATAACAGCAAAATCATTTGATACACGAACTTTGGTTGTTTTGTAGAAATTATTCTTATGATTATGATCAACCACCATGTAATCTCCTTCATTTCTGGCCATACCAAAACTACTAATTTCCCTTACAGATCCTTCAACAAAGAGGGCTTCAAACGAATTAATGAGATTTTTTTATTGTTGCTTGTATTTTAGTGCCATGTAAGTGAAAAAAAAAATTGGTTAAGTTTAAAATTTTATAAATTAAAAGCAATATAATAATAAAAAGAAAAAATTGTACCTACTCGTCAATTAAAATCATGTCAAAGCTGTTGAACATGTTTGGGTTGTTTTTTAAGTTTGCTTCCAAAGCAAGAGTACTTGAACATGAATGTTTCAGGTTTTGTGCCATGGGTATAAAATGAAAGAGAAAACAATTAGAATTAGAAAGTACTTTTATATGAAATAAAAGGGATGTATACAATGTATTTATCTATAAAGAGGTATGATTTATAAAGATATATGAAAGCTATTATAGTTGTCAACAAAATTGTTTTCATACTTAATTTCAAAGGATGCATAAATAGATTATATATTATTTCCAATTAAATCAACCTAAAATTGTAATACGATCATACCAAAATATTTTAAAATCATACCAAAATTAACTGGATTCTTATGACATAATAATTAAAAAAATCATAATCATCTCTAATATATAAAAATAAAATTTTCCTAATTAGTGTCAATTCCAAAGATAGTTAATTTCTGTTTTGTTAAAGGTACGTAATATCTTTTCCTGATTATTTGAAAAGTTTCAGAAAAGTAGTTAACCGATTTCATGTAATTTGTGACAAAAAATCGAAATATATGAATACATATATTTGATATAGGAGCAAAAAAATAATCAAAAAAAATATAAAAAACGAAAAAAATGTACTGACCTTCTACTGCACAACAACGAAGGTTTGAGGCAGAGAATGATGATGAAAGTTATAAACAATAAGAATGATGTTGTAGAAGAATGTTTGAAGAAAAGCAACGATTGAAAATAAGTGTGAGCTGCAAATTCAATGATGAATCGTATATGTATGTGATAATTTGAATCTGATTTTTTGGTATTAATGGTTTCCTAATAAAAATAGATTTTATATTAATGCTTTATTAATATAAACAAATTTATATTAATGGTTGATATTAATGCCTTAATTGAAATGATTTGATACTAATATGTTTTTAAAGTTGACCATATTAAAAAGCTTTATAACCGGAAATACAAGATTTAAAATATAGGAAGATTTTATTTGAATTAAATATATTCCATTTGGGAAAGATGATGTATCAATTTGATCTAAGGGTAGAAAACATAGGATTGAAATAGGTGTTTAAAATGATGTCATAAATTTCTCTTTTAATAATATTTAGAGATAACAATACGATTTTATCTTGATAGTTGATACCAATTTGGTATGGATTTGTTCTTGTTGATTACAAAATTACGATACAAAGAAAAGATAAAGCGTAGCCTCAATCAGAAGCTTGAAGGTGAAAAGATAACTTAAATCTGTAACAATACAGCTCATTCCCCTTTTTGATGTTGGATTTCCGCCAACTCAATTCTCCTTCCTTCCTCGTTACATTTGCATATATAATCCCCATTCCTCTCTATACCAATTTGCACATGTAAAAGATACTCCCAACGACTAATCCTTCACCAAGTGAAGCTCTTTTGTCGCTCAGGTAATCTTCTCTCCTTTCGCTTCTTTAATTATGCCCCATTATATGCCGAATTTGAAAGATTTAGGTAAGTATTAGGGTTTATACGTGGTTAATGATTGCTAATCAAATGGCTATTTGCTTTAGATCCTTTCTGTCATTGTGAATTTTGATTACCGAAGTTGCTTATTTTATGAAATTCATATGCTTTTCATTTGATTAATGAATAGATCTGGTGGGTATTGATTGGCTTATTCTGTTTTATACATATTTTCATGGTAAATTTTGCATAATGTATTGTTTCGGTGAAGTCTAGCATTGAATTACTACTATAAATAGAGAGATCATTCTGATTCTTTGTTCTTATGTCATCAGTTGTAGCTCATCAATGGCTAATAATAGTCGTTTCATTGAGTTATGAATAGATCCAGATTCCATTCCTTGATCTCACCCTTCTAGTGAGTTTGAGATACTTACCTGAACTGGATTACATTCTGCAAACTGCAATGAAGTTTAATTTTGATTTGATATGTTTGGAGTTCAACAAAAGACTAAAATCTTAAACAAACCACCATTAATTTCATACATAAAACTTGAAAACAACATGTTGCCTTATCATCAATTCATCATCTACCTTAAAAGCAGCATTTATATCTTGTTGGGAAGCTTTCTTATATTTAGAAAATCTTAAATTGCTCTTGCCACTCACTCCAGTTAGTTGTATAAGATCATCATAAATCATATCAAAATCGAAGTAGAAGTTCTTTAAATTGTCAAAAAGGAAGAAAAAATAGAAATGAGTACAACTAAAGCTATATAAAGAATTCCATTCCAGCCTGTAGCAAGCTGGATTTGTTTCCTATTTCAGTCATCTTACTCACATGATGACACGTATCAAAGAAATCGGTTGTTTCACATCACATCTGCTTCAAAAGTCATCTTCTTTATTAACTCCACCAAGAATTTTTGGATATGAAGCTCAATTTAGATAGTACAATATGAAAATTGTTAACACAATGTAAAGATTTTGGCTTTGATTTTTCATTTTCCAGCAGTTATTATTATTATTGTGTGTGATTGTTGATATACTCATATCTATTTTTAGCATAAAAAGCACACCGACATTTTCATCTTTTTGAAGTGGAATTGCTTGCTTTTATGACATGCAAAAATGTCAACAAAGAGTTCCATGATTCCACATCTTTCTTAGTCTTTAAATAGAAAGAAACGAAGTATCTTTCAACACACATTCTCAATTTCAAGATTCTTATACTTTCTTGAATTTCCAGATCTTCCTTTCCACCATGAAAGCTCTTATTCTTGTTGGAGGATTTGGAACTCGGTTGAGGCCTTTGACTCTCAGCTTCCCAAAACCCCTTGTTGACTTTGCCAACAAACCCATGATCCTTCACCAGGTATAATATAACATTATAACCTTCATCCTCCTCTTTTCTTTTTCTTTTTTTTTTTTTATAAAAAAAGTAGCTAAAAATTATTTTTTTTATTAGATTGAAGCTCTCAAGGCTATAGGAGTCACCGAAGTAGTTCTTGCTATCAATTACCAACCCGAGGTAAAGTTTTATTATGTTTCACACTGTCAGAACATTATGTGAGGTGTAAATCAGGTACACAGTGTCTGTCAGGGTGGGGCCCACAAGGGGTCTGATCCACATTGGAATTCAAACTCTCACACTCTTTCTTTTGTTTCTACAAAGATATATGGATTTTTATAAATTTTTGTTTTTGTAGGTTATGCTTAACTTTTTGAAGGATTTTGAAACGAAACTTGGGATAAAGATCACATGCTCACAAGAGACTGAGCCACTTGGAACTGCGGGCCCACTAGCTCTGGCTAGAGATAAATTGGATGATGGATCTGGAGAACCTTTTTTTGTGCTTAATAGTGATGTTATAAGTGAATATCCACTCAAAGAAATGATTGCATTTCACAAATCCCATGGTGGTGAAGCTTCAATAATGGTCACCAAGGTAAATACTAAATACTTTACTTAAATAGTTTTTTTTTATTCATGTATTTCGGGTACTTCACTTGAATAAATGAAGTTCAAGAAATATTCAAGAAAGTGACAAATGGGGGAAAAATAAAGGGGTAAATGCAAGAACTAGCAACATACTTTAATATATATTTGCTTACTATATATAGTATCTTGCTATCATCTATTTTAATTACAACATTGTACTTTCAACTTTTGTCCTATTAAGACATTATAAATTAAAAAACCTACTAAATCGTAACCTTGTACTTTGAATAATTGACAAAATTATATAAGTTGAGACACTGCTATAATTAGGTAGAGCTCTTTTAGTACTTTTCTCATTCTTTCCTCATTAAGTCAAAAAGTAGCATTTATATATAGCTTATGAGATCAAGTACTCAAGTACAGTGTACTTATTAAGTCCATTAAGGCTATGTTCGGTACTAGCTGAAAAGCTGCTAGCTGTTAGCTGAAAAATCTAGTTGATAGACGAAAAGTCAGCTGTTAAATAAAAGAGCTGTTGATAGTTGAAAAGCTAGCCGATAAAAGATGACGTTTGGTAAAACTAGCTGAAAGGTATAAAATGACATAAAAAGGTATTTAAAAGAATGTGTTTCTAAAATTAACAAAGGGGTATATATGGAAAAATTTTAAAAAGCTCATAAAAGGCTAGTCTAAGACTATGTTTGGCATACAAGCTGAAAAGCTAGCTGTAAAATAAAAAGTTAGTCGGTTGCTGAAAAACTAGTTGATAAAAAATAACGTTTGGTAAAACTAGCTGAAAAGATATAAAATGACATTTAAAAGATGTGTTTCTATAATTAATTAAGGGGTATATTTGAAAAAAAAAAAATCCTAAAAAGCTAGTCTAAGTAGCTTTTCAAAAAACTAGCTTATAAGCTACTTTTTGGCTTGCCAAACATGACAACTTAAAAAAGCTTAAAAAATAAGCTAGCTTATCAGCTAAATGTGGCGTGCCAAATACAGCCCAAATAAAAAAGAAACTGACTTTTTTACTTTTTTACTGACTCTTTGTAGGTGGACGAACCGTCAAAATACGGTGTGGTGGTAATGGAAGAATCAACCGGACGAGTCGAAAGATTTGTTGAAAAACCAAAAATATTCGTGGGCAACAAAATCAACGCGGGAATTTACCTTTTAAACCCCTCAATTCTCAACCGAATCGAACCCAAACCCACATCAATCGAAAAAGAAATCTTCCCAAAAATCGCATCATCAAATCTCCTATTCGCAATGGTCTTACCCGGCTTTTGGATGGACATTGGTCAACCAAAAGATTACATAACCGGATTAAAACTATACCTAGACTCCCTAAGAAAAAAATCATCACCAAAATTAGCAAACGGGCCCCACATAATCGGAAATGTTTTGGTTCATGAAAGTGCTAAGATTGGTGAAGGGTGTTTGATTGGGCCCGATGTTGCAATTGGGCCCGGGTGTGTGGTGGAGTCTGGGGTGCGGTTGTCTAGGTGCACTGTGATGCGTGGGGTCCGCGTGAAGATGCATGCGTGTATATCGAGTAGTATTATTGGGTGGCATTCAACGGTTGGGATGTGGGCCCGGGTTGAGAATATGACGATTTTGGGGGAAGATGTTCATGTGTGTGATGAGGTTTATAGTAATGGTGGTGTGGTTTTGCCACATAAGGAGATTAAGGCTAGTATCTTGAAGCCGGAGATCGTTATGTGAATGAAGAAGATTTGTAATTTTATTGTGTTTATGTTTTTTACTTTGTGTTGTTTTGAAGTGTGTTTTTTGTTATTAAGTTTTTTTAATTTGGTGTTATTGGTAAGGGTATGGGTTGTGTTTTGATGTGTAATTTTGTGGTGTAAATAGAATAAATGGTTGGGTGAGTTATTTAGGTTCTTGTTGCATAAGGTTTATGAACCAATTTTAAAGATGAGATCTTGTTCTTTTATTTTAAAGTTTACAAACCTTAGTTTATTGTTCCAATACATATTTACTCAAAGAAATATATGTAAATGTATTGAGGATGATTTATTGTGTATCAATCATTTAAAACAATTAGAGTAATACCCATTTTGTATCGTTTAGTGTGAACAAAACAAAAATATAACAAAAAAACAAAACAAAAAATATATAATAACAAATGTATTAAAACTAACCAAAGATACAAAGTCGAAACTATTTACCCAACAAATTAGTTCGACTTAAAATCTGATCGAAAGATAAAGATAGGTAGAACTTCAAGGGTTTGATGAATAGTTTCTTTTGTAAAATCTCATATTATAAACTAGAAATAATGCATTAGCAAATAGTTTTCTTTGAGTGTTGGTTTATAGTTTAGGTTTATCGTTTATAGTTTAGCATTTTGGGTTTAGACCTTTGGGTATATAGTTTAAATATTAGAAAACATGTCACATTTCAAATAACACGAAGTGTAGAGATATCCACACACTATTTCCTTTCAAAAACATGTTCAAAATAACAGATAATGCAACGATTGACATTAGAATGAGTAAAGACCATAACTTTAAGGTAAGAAAATGTTTATTAACTCAAGTGGCTGTCTGAGTTGTAAGTTTTTTTCGTGTTTAAATATGCTTTGTAATTTCGAGCTTCTTACCGGCATTATTTTATATAAAGTTATATGTTTTTTTTTTTCTAAAAATCAAGTGGTTTTTTTTAAAGGGAATAAATATAACCGCAAATTTTGAGGGGTTGGTATATGTGTGTTTGGGGTGGGGTGGGTTGCACCAATCTAATTGAATGGAAATTGTCGTATGTAATATATTTTGGACTTAAAATTACTCAAAAAAAATGTAATTGATGGCCATACGAGCCTTTGACAATTTAATTATCTCGAAAGTCATTTTTCTAAACTTTTTTGCAAGTGGGAGAAAATTACATAATAGAGTTGAGAATCAAATTACTCTTAACTTGATGCTTGCAAATAAAACGATAGGGCATGTAGTGGGTGTTTTGGGATAACTTTTTTAGCTTTAAAGTTTTTTTTATAAAAGAATTTTTTGTAAAATGTCTTTTTCCAAAAATAATGGTTTAAAATGTATTTGAAAAGATAAAAGTTGCTTTTAAGAGCTACAAAAGTCACAAAAGTCACAATTTTGTGACTTTTAGAATCAAATTTTTTCCTGTGCCTAAAAGTTGTTTTAAAAAGAAGTTTTCAACTTCACAAACATCTTTTGAACTTTTTGAAAAAATAAAAATTTCAAAAGTCATTTTTAAAGCAAGCCCAAACATCCTCGTAATTCGAGATACAAAGGTATCTCTACAAAAACCAAACACCAAAATGTGTCCGCCTCCTAAGGCCGACTCTCACCCATATTTATAATAAACTCTATCTACTAAAGTAGGCAATTTCCAAAACAAATCTCAGGATCCATAAATACCAAATAGACAAAATTACAAAAATGGTCCATGTGGTTGCTAAAATCATGTGTTTTTGGTCCAAAAAGGTTTCATGGTGCATAAATGGTCAAAAAAATGGATTTTATTTGTGTTTTTGGTCCCTCTAGCTAACACCCGTTAGTAGGGCACGTTAGAGAGCAAAGACCACAGGGACAAATGCATCTTTCCAAGTCACAGGGACCATTTTGCATAATATTTTAGAACATTACAGGGACCGTTTTTACATGATATTACAGGGACCATTTATGTACGATATTAGAGAATGCTAAACCATACAGATGCATTTTAATTTATATAACTTTCTTGCATACATTTTGAACATAATTAATTTGAACAGATACTACTAAAACAGATGGTAACAACTTTTTAAGCCATACAAAGCACCAAAATATTAAAACATATGGTACCAAAACCAAATTAACAAATGGTTGTTTACAGAACTTTCAAGCCATAAGTAAAAGTAGAATGCTAGTTTAGGAATACCATCCCAATAAAATTGTTGACAAACATAGAAATGACCAAAAATACCCAATGTGAACTGCTTAGGGCTGCATACAAGCATAACTAATAACTAAAAAATAAGTTGTCACACCCCCAAACCGGAACGACGGAAACATTCGCGGGCAGAGGACGTCATGTACAATATCACAACAATTGCATAATAGTAACTAAAGTACAACCATTACATTGATAAAGTATAGTTTTACATTCGTGTTCAAATCAATGTATACTTGACACCAAAATGTATAGCAAAAGTTAAAAGACATGATTCAATGAAGCTCCGTCTTCTCAAAACCCGTGGATACCTGTTTACTGATTTCCTGAGAATACAAGTAGTTTTAAAAAGAGTGTCAACAATTAAGTTAGTGAGTTCATAAGTATGTATGTAATTGAAATCTGTTATTTGTTCCTTGAAAATGTAAGTATGTTTTCCAAGAAAATCCTATATTTTCTGTTGTAATATATTGTAATCAAAATGTATAAATGTTATTGTACTCTGAGATAGAAAAATGTAGTTTGATTCATATAAAACCATGAAAAGTATGTTCTTCTCTATACTGGAATAGTATTATGTATTTGTACTTGTGTGAAAACTGTGTAATTGTAAATGTCTGGTTTACCATCTGTACTTGTAAAATATTGTATTATAGTTTTATTATTTAATAAAACTATGTGAAGATGTTTACTTATTCTTACACTAATCGTATTGTTCAATACCAAATTGTGAGTTATCATAACCATGCTTGATGACCTAAGATGGCCTGAACACGACGTTCATCAGGCGTCGAAATCGGTACGACATTTGTCACCACAGGCCTGCCGGCCTAGTTGTTGCAAGCAGCTCAGGTGCGGGATTGTCAGTCCCGTATAGATCTATACACAAGTGTCACGTTCTCCCTCCACGAGACTCTGGTTATAATTTCAGGACTTGGTTGGTACTTAAATTAGTACGTGAAGTGTGTCTCACAAATGCTATATTGACGGTTATGTGTAGAATAATGAAAAGTTACTTTGTAATAAATAAACTGTAAGTATATATCTCATAAACTATATTTAATATAGTTTATATGTTTGTTTTCTGTAAGTTATTCTGAATATGTAAAGTAGTATATATGATCCATAAACTATACCTATTATAGTTTATATGTTTGTTTTCCGTATTGTAATCTGAACTTTGAAAAGCAACATGTATGTTCCATAAACTATACCTATTATAGTTTATATGTTTGTGTTTTACTAAAATGAAAACCTTTGTATTGTTAATAATTTGGTAACTTTAAATCGAAAATTCGGTGATACGGTTGTCCCGTGAAATTCAACATTTATACCCGAATGGTATTAAGATAATTTGCAAAAAATTATATTTTTGTTTAACAAGTTTTAAATCATTTTATACTTATATAAATATAATACTCCGTATTTATATAATTATGATTAAATAGACAGTCGAATAAATAATTCTACCCCAAGCCCACAACCAAACAAGGAACATGAAATAGAGCCAAATTTATCAATTCTAAGCCTGTTGAATCCTATTATATAATTTATATATATATATATATATATATATATATATATATATATATATATATATATATATATATAATTTTAATAACGACAACGATTAATAAATATTGAAAACATTTAGATATTAACACAAATTTTCTTGTATTACACTTGTATTCCCCCCGAAAACAGTGAAAAATCATAAAAACGTAGGGGTATGAACTCACCTTTTGTGTGATAACGGTTTTGCTAACGGGTAGAAAACGGTGACTTCGGGCTAGGACACGGGAAGGATATCGTATCCTAATGATTTGAATCACATAATAAAGTGTGATTAAAATGACACAAGTAATATATGTGTTTGTATAGCATAAGTTTTATAAATAAAACTTACCAAAACTTGTAAGGATAATGGAAGCGAAAATGTTTCTTGAAGTTGATTTTGTTCTTGGAAATGAAAGGAAACTTGAGAGGGAATGAGGATAATTTTGATTATGGAGGTGAAAAAGTGTGATATATGATCGAAATGTGACTTACATATGAAGAAAATATAGGCGATTAATAGCAAAATATCTAGATATTTAAGGGATTTCGGCCATGAACACAATCCGAGAAAAAGGAGTCTTCGTCTGAATCACCCTGATTTCGGTCAGGGTCTTCGGTGTGGAACTCTACCCGAGAAAGAGGGATTTCGGTCCAAGCTGTTTGCGGTCCGAAGTGATTGCGGTCAGAGGAGTTTTCGGTCCGAGACAAGTGGCTAATGCGAGTGTTTTCGGTGGGGCATGATTTCGGTCTTAACCGAAATCTGTTTTCGGTGCGAGGAGGGGTAAGACTTGCGAGGGTTCTTGGATTTTATGTTTTAAATTTTCAATTTTTGCAACACTTTAATAAAAATGAATTTCTATAAATTAAATTATTAATTTAGCCTTAATAAATTGCAATTCAAAAAATTTAACTTTTATTTAGCAATTTTGACTTTTATTGACTTTTACAGATTTGAAAATAACGGGTTGTTACATAAGTTCCTAAGACATTAATAAACATCAATTACTTATAAACTTTCTGGTTAGTCTTTGAGTTCGAGATTGACCCTGGCTTTGGCTCCTTTCATTTGCAGTACGCCTTCTTTTAGTCTTTGGTCTACCAGGTTGAGTGTGATGTGGTGGTGGTGTTAATTTAAAGGGGCATGCATTTTTTGGCCACATAGCCCTGCCCTTTATGGGGCCCACCTTGTTAGAATAAGCTTCCTTCCAAGTGTCAAGAAAGTATACTTTGTTGACATAAGTGTAAAGCTCTCCAACTCTCTCCCCATTATCATTTAGTTCATTTATTGTAGCTATTGCATATTTACAGGGAATACCAGTTAACTCCGACCTTCTACAAGAACATTCCATCTCCTTCATGTCAAACACATGCTGTTCATGCCATGGTCCATAAACCTCAAACTTTGAAGTCCCAGTCCACCTTGCCCTATACTTAGATGAAGCTTTATCGTTTCTTCCCCAAAGAAAGGATCAAAGTCACCCACATTCGAAACATTCTTAGTCAATAAGGTGGGATACCCTTCTGTACAAAAATGAGCACAACCAATATTATAATATAATAACAATTATCATTAGTTATAATTTTCGTTTCATTTGACAAAAAAGTTAACAAGTTTTATAGGATTGATCTCAAAAAAGTTAACAGCCCGTGTTTTTTCATGTTAAAAAAAGTTAACAAACTTTCATATGGTGGAATGTGATACCTGAAACAATACAAGACACAAAACGATCAATGAATTACATATATTTAAATGATTTTATTAAGAATGTGTGGTAACAGAGTACAATTGTGTAACATCACGTTTTTCTCATCCAAAATAATCGACATTGTACGAGGATTGCAGAAAAAAGGCTTCTGTTTTCACATTTTAAAGAAACTTATAATTACGAACTTGAATAATTGTGATTTATATCTTTTTTTATATATAAAATAGAATCGATTTAGGCATCATAGTTAAGCTATTAAGCCCAAAGAAGAAGAATAGACATGGAAGTGGAGAAACAGAGTACATTATTGTGTCGAGGAACACCTTCGACACGGTAGACATGGAAGTCAAATTTTTGAATGTGGTTGACCTAATCTTCCACATTCAAAAATTTCTCAGCCAACAATATTCGAAATCCCTTTGATGATCAAACGCACATGTGGAGGAACGATTAGGGTTTATTCAGTGAGAATAGGGTTTTATGTAGAAAGTGAAGAATCTGTAACTTGGGGAAGACGAGTTCTTAGGCCATATCCAATGCATTGAACTCATATGAGTTCAATAGATTTACACATATATATTTCACTCACTATATAATTTTACCTATTAAACTCTACACTCCATTAAACTCATATAAGTTTAATGGATTGACACATGTACATTCCACTCATTATATGTGTGTGTGAGGAGAAAGAGTGTAGAGTTCAATTTGGATTGAACTTCCTATTCTATTGAATGCCATGTCATTAATCGACAATGGGGATTTTGATTTTAATGGGATTCAACTCCTCATTCAACTCTCATTGGAGATGACCTTACTTGAAATGGCGCTAAGGTGTAGTATATGTGAGAAGCGTACTTGGAAAGACGCATTTGCCCCTGTGGTCTTTGCTCTCTAACGTGCCCAACTAGCGGTTGTTAACTAGAGGGACCAAAAACACTAATAAAATCTAATTTTGGACCATTTATTCATCATGAAACCTTTTTGGACCAAAAACACATGATTTTGGCAACCATGGGGACCATTTTTGCAATTCTGTCTACTAAATAACTATAATAATTAAATAAGATAGCTTATTAAAAATAAGTAATACGAAATTACTAAGCGCCCTCTTGAGTTTTCTTCATGCGTCGAAAGTAGACACGATCCCACCTTCCTATTTGGTTCATATCAATATCAGTCCTTTAAATGGAACATAAAAACATGGATCCAACTTCTCGTTCTATTTTTTGGCCACATGGGTTTGCTGATAAGATCGTAACTTCAAATAAAATAATTCTCCGACTTCAAACTCTATGTATATGCATTTCCCGTTTGCATGAGCCCTCATAATTTGTTATGCTCGAGTCAAATGTAGCTTAGGTTCCTTAAGTACTTCATCCCGACCCCGTAAATAATTATCAACTTGAAATGTGATTGTCGTATCGTGTTCATAACTTATTAGACCGGGAGTATCGTGACCTTACAAAATTTTAAAAGGAGTCATGTGTATCGACGAGTGATATTATGTATTATACGCCCATGATAGCCATTTCACCCATTCTTTTAGTGACTGATGGTCTGAGGGTGATAGGTTGTACTTAGGCCTGACAATTATCGACACGACGCGCAACACGACACAAAATAAATGGGTTTGGGTTGAGTTTTTCAACCCGCCAACCCGTTTATTAAACATGTCATATATGGGTTTCTCAACAAATATACGGGTTGACCCGCCAACCCGTTTAGAATTTTAATAAAAAAAAGTATATATTTTTTAAATGTATTAAGGTTTAAGTATATACAATTTATACGTCTAGGATAGGATGCCATTGATCATTTGACATGTGCAAAACATTTGTTGTTTGGCGTTTGCCCTAAATAATCTCAATACTCAAAAATACACAAACAAAATTGAATAAGCAGCCCTCTCCTCGTCTCCCCTCTGTGATGAACGACAAAAACAGCGACATGAATCGAACGACGCCGATACCTGAAGCCCTGAATGTGAGTCGGGCCTAAAGCCCTGAACTCACGAAGAACCTGAGATTGAGTATTGACCTCCAGTTGGCGCCTGAGTAGAATTCCATATACTAGGAACATCTGACCCATGAACACGCCTACTTGTAAACCCGTATAAATAAATGGGTCGACGGGTCATATATGGGTTTATGTTCCAAACCCGCCAACCCGTGACATGTATAGTTAAATGCGTCGTGTTTGGGTTAGTGTATTTTAACCCGCCAACCCGAACACGAAACGATTGACATGCCTAGTTGTACTGTGTTTAAGTGTGGTCCCTTGATACTTAACGGTTCCCTCAAAAAATGACTAATAAACACCTTATCTTTTTCAGAAACAATTGAGTGAGGAATCTCGTGCCGCCAACTATTTCATGAATAAAAACCACTGCCACCGATGTTATCGAAAATGGATGTTTGAGAGGGATAAAATGGGATGACTGTAGTACTTTGATTTATCAAGTAATGAAACGAGATCAAAATTAACAAGAAGTAAGAACACCGAGAGTAAATAAGATCTGGTTTTAGCTTAATTATGCTTTTGAGATACAGAGATAGTTTAGACAGAATCGTAGGAAAAGTTCTATCTAGTCTAAGTATCCTTCCCTATTTATAGGAAACATAAAGCAAACAAAAAATACAAAGGACTTCGACATAACAGATTCGAAACTAACATTGCCTTTGTAAATAACATTACAAAACTTTCGACACCTTACAACTAAACTTCGACCCTTACAATATCCCCCTTTGTAAGCAGTGTCGAAATCAAGTTATCAAAACTTGAGCAGCCATATGTAATGTCCTTCGAATCTCCGCATACCAGTTCATGACCTTCTTCAACTCTGCCTTATCCCCTTCATTGTTCTTCTTACAACTGTTCATACGCACAATTAAGTTTGTATAGTGAGCAGTTGTGTATCTTTCAACATCACTTGATTGGAATAAGAACTTTGTTTGTTTTCCCCTATTGCTCTTCCCCACGAAAACAACTCCAAATGGCTTCATACATATCTCACCATCATCATACATCTTTAAATCTGCTTTACTCTTCAACTCTGACTGAGGAACGGTGATTTTTTTTCCCATTGATAATGCCAATTCAACATCAGTAAATGCTAGACAATCATAATAATTGTCTATGAAAATCTTAATATGGCTTAACCCCAGACGTAAAACGTCTTTGCTTGTTCCCTGAAGTTTCGAAGCATCCATTTCTTTGAGTATGTTTGCAACTTAAATCAGATCATTCAAGTTCATTAGAGGAAAATCAACAATCGAGAAGTCAGGAGCAACATTGTTTGCCCTCATAACATGGTATCGAAAATTTTGCAGCATATTCTCGAACAGCACATCCTTTGTTATACTTATCACTCGAACTATTTTCACAAGTGACCATACCTCTTCCTGATCTTTTCCTAACACAACATGAAATCTCAACTTCATATGGATAAAATCATCTTTATCCTTGAATTGATCAACAATCTTGTACTGAACAGTAAGAAATATCATTTCATTGATTGGAAAATCAAGTTGATTCATATCAGAGTTCTCGATAGAATTACTTTTCCTTGGCTTCTTCTTGAACTCATGCATCTCATTGTAAGCAACTCTGGCTTTAATATTCTCATAACTGTGTAACTTCTTTGGATCACCTTTGTCCATTGTAGGAGGATCATTTTTACAAAGCATCAAGATACTCTGAATTTGACGTTGTTTCTCCATTTCTGCTTCAATTTCAGCTTTTCTTTCTTCCTTAGACTTTTCTATAACAAGCCCTTTTCCTTTTCCTTTTCCTTTATCTTTTTCATTTTGTTTGGGTTTCGAAGAACTCCCTTCTCCAGTAGATTCAATTACAATGCCTTTAGCAATTGGCCATGTAGTAACTGTAGTTGCCATCACCGGTTCAGCCTTCAAAAATATTGGTTTTGTTGTAGGAACTTGAGTTTTGAAAACTTTTCCAACAACCTTTGTTTCTTCATTTGTTTTCCCAGAAACACTTTCTCCTTTACCAACACCTTTCTTTTCTCCCCCTTGCACCCCTGTGGCAACAGGCGGGGAATTCGTTGGTAAGAGATTGATAAACTGAGACAATGGAGCCAACACGTTCTGAATTGCAGTCTCGAATGAACGAAACTTATGATTTACAAACTCAGGAGTGAAGATAGATGATGAGCCAGACTTCGAAACAAGCTCCTTCAATTCTACAAGCATGGTATTAAGTTTACCAAAACTGGTAACGTCAGCAATTGCTTTCTCATCAAACTTGGGAACAAAAGATTGATGTGTTTGAACAAACGTAGTAACACCAGCAACAATAATACCAACTTTCTCAATGATAGAAGAATACTTTTTATCCAACTCACTGAGCTCTGTGGACACACTCACTTTCATCTCTTCAAGCTTTCGATTCACATTTTCACGAACTGTTTTTACATCTTGCACAAAAAGAACATGACGTTCCTTGTCAACACGTTTCAAATCCTTGAGCTCCTCATTAAAAGTCGAAGACGTAGACTTCACTCTTAACTCATTATTTTTATCCACAATATCAAGCTTGTCTTGAATTCGAGATTCTGAATCTTGTATCAACACATTCAATTTATTCAAAAGATGAAGCTCTTGGGCTTTGACCATAACATCTACTTTAATACCAGAAACAGAATTCCTACCCCCTGCATCTGCTTGTGATTGCAATAAAGAGTTAAGCTTTCTGTTGAGAATCTTGAATTGTTTCCCCGATATAAGCATATGATCTGGAATGTTTTATTCTTCGGGATCAAATTCCAAATCAGCAAATGATCCTCCAAACCCTCCATCATCAGTATCATCATCATTCATTGGTTTGGGTGGGTCAGTAGATTGAGACAAAAATAGAGAAGTAATGGGTTGATTCATGATTAAATCAAAAGTTGGGGAATGTGTGGTTGTAGGAACAGTGGTGACAAATGGTGGTAAAGAAGTATTGGTTGTGATGATTGAGGTTTCAAAAATACCTTGAGTAGAAACTGGATGTTCATTGTTCGAGGCTCCTTCACCCATATTGACATTTACATCCGTATTAGATACGTGTGTAAGAATGCCTAAGGTTCGAACCTCCTCATAAGATGATTTGGTTAACGAAACCTCGGGTGGTATGACTGAAGTCTGCATAGGAGTCGATACTGTTATGGAGGCACCATGAAGAGTAGATATGTCCACTATCGAAGTTTCCACAGTGCTACTGGAAATTCCTATCTTTTCGAAAGTCAATTTGACAGGTGATTTCTTCCGAGGTGAAGGATTACTCATTGGAGAATCAGGAACGATTTCGTCTTGTTCATCTTCTGGAAGGATCAACTTTCTCTTCTTTGTCTTCTTGGAAATATGCTTTGCAACATCCTCAGCCCTTCGCTTCTTCGAGGATGGAGAAATTGGTACAGGAATTTCACGAAGAACAACTCCTTTCCGAGTTACATGTGGCTTACGAATCATTGAAGGTGAGAAGTTGGATGATCTCTCAAGAGAGTTTCTTGACCGATGAGACATATTTTTGAGATGCTTTAACACACCAGACTTCGTAGGAATAAGTTGTTGTGTTGGATCAACTATTTCAGTCTCTTTAGGCTTTGCTGATTTCTTCGAAACTCTTGCTCCCTCTGCAGGTTTTTTCTTTGGTGACTTAGAGACGGTTGCCTCTTGAATAGGTTTCTCAGGGGTGGATTCATCAACATTCTTTGGCTTTTGAGATTTATTCGAAGAACCTTCACCACTCCTTGGCAATAAAACACCAGTTTTGTCATTTAGGCTAATTGTGAGTAAATAAGCCATTAACACTGGATTCGATGGATCAACTTTCTTGAGCATACCATATGTAATTCAAGAAACAGAAGGAAATATACTCATATCATCTTCAATTGTTTTTGGATAATGATACTTCACAAACTCCACCCTTGATTCATCAGCATGAACCTGAATACCTTCCTTGGCATATGCATATTAAAGAATTAAACTCCAATACCTTGCACACGAAACCCCATCCACTGTATTTGTATTATCCACACTCTTCAAAAATTCTTTCCACATTTGTGTTGCATAGTCTACTGCAAGATCGTAGTATTACCTGCTACCATTGCATATACCTCCATTCTCCCTTTATCCAAACCAACACTTCGACCTGTGAGACATCGAAGATAAATTCCAAAAAGAAAATTCCAGTAACTTGGAAGACCAGACTTCTTGAAATCGCTTATCTTGGTTAGAGTGGGTTGATAACCCATCACATTGAAAATGTGTAGAACTTGTTCATTAGTAACTTTGTAGAAAGGTGGAGAATTAGGAATTTCGAGAATCCTAGCAAACAGCTTCTGGGTAAGACGAAACTTCTTATCATTCACAAGATTGAATGTTACTGTATCCATCGTCTTGTTGTAAGAAGCAGTGGAACCAGCCATGGATAACCAAGACATTGGTACTTTAAACAAACTGAACATCGCAGTCGATAAAACGGAATGTTTCAAAGCAACGATGAGTATCTTGAGTTCTTCAGGGTACAGAGTAAGATCATCATCAACTTAATAGTTGGTACTCTGAATCTTCATGATTGGTTGAGAAGATGCGTCATCAGTAGTGTTGGATTGAAGAGCAGCCATGATTAGGGTTTGTTTGATAGCGTTGAAGAACAGAGAGAAAAAAATAGCTCAGATCGTCTTGAGAATTTTTAGTACGCGTAATATTGGAATGAAGACCCAATTGCCCCTTTTATATGTATCCCTATTTTGAATCTCAAACGGTTACCATTTATGATCGTGACACGTGGCCCTTGAAAGTTGCACCATTAGCCGTCATATACGCCATGTCAGAAAAAGTGTGTGGCACAACATCCGATAAACACACACAGTAACCAAAACATCGCATCAAAAGTCTCTTCGTGAGTACTTGTGGATAAGGACTAAAATCTTCGGAATGGAGGTTGGGCTCTTTCGTTTTTGGGTTTGAAAACGAAGTCATGTGCCAGAATTTCGAAATCATCAGCCTGAGTTGGTAATACTCAGAACCTCAAGGATTTCGTGTGTGCAGTGTGTCAAGGAAAAAGATAAGAAGCAAAGTAAGAAAAATATGGATCTGTGATGTCAAAAATATAATTTCGACATAAAGACAGATAAATCTCGGGCAAAGATTGCTTCGCGAATCATCAAGAGAGATGATCAACAGCTTGTGTGGTTTCCCGTGAATTACAATCGAATACTTGAAGAGAAGTATCGAAGGGCTTCTTTTAGTATGACTTCAAAGGTGGCTTAATATTTCATTACAATGCACACTCAACATAAGTATGACACGTTGTAAACGAAACTACATGTTTGACCAGTGTAGTCAGTGACAAGTAAGCTTTGAAAAATGTATCAAGTAACGAAAGTTGAGAATGATACTCATACAGAAATCATATTCTTGAAACCAAAATTAGACCTAAGTCTTATTGGGAAACAAATGTCGTGGGTTTCGAACATTTGATCAAGATTACTATTCAAGAAAAGAATATGATTTTGTGTATCGAATATAGGTACTGAAACAAAGGTTTCGTGAGTTCTGGAACATAGTTCCCCGTCAATTCCTTAAAATGGTTCGACATTTACGGTTTCACTTTCATCACGGTCTCATGATGTTAGATCATAAACACAGAATTTTTATATGTCTAGATCCTGATTAGTTTTTACCGGAGATCTCTTGGACATATGTCATTGTGTGTGGATGTGTAAGAATTTTGGGATGAAAAAGATTGGGTAAAAAGAAACGAATGTACCTCTGCTTTAAATGTGACCATGCAGTAAACTCTTAACTCATATGAGAAGAGTAAGGTAGCTCTTGAATGAATGAGAATATAGCCTAATTGGGAAGGAATTCTCGAAATGAGAAAACCATTAAGGCTTCAAAACTCATAGCATTATTGAGGCTTTGGTCAACATGTTGCAGCATGCTTCTAGGGACACCTTAACTAGTACAAAGTTTTCGAAAGTTTACATTCCCTTAAGCAGCAAGCAAGTACCACGAACTCTTTCCAATTGTGAGGAGGTGTAGTAGAAACTTCGCGGCATCTACACAGAGTAAAAAAAATATACAAAAAATATTTTTGGAATTTTTGTTTTATATAAAGAAAATAACAAAAATAAGAAAATCTTTTTGATATTTTTGGATTTTTCGAAATGAGAAATAACAAAACAAACGAAAATATTTTTGGTGTTTTTGATTTTTCGACAGAAATGTAACGAAAAAATTATGTACAAAAGTAACGAAAATTTGTGATTAAGCAGTTTATACTCAATGTCGAAATCGAAGCTTGTCGAAGCGCTGAACGTGAACAGTTTCCTCTGAATGACAGGCTATCTCCTCTGAACGAACACTCAGCACCTCTGAATGGACACTTTTGCACTTTTTTCTCTTGTCATTATTTTGAAATTAACCCAGGAACTGAATTTCCTTCGAACACTCCTAGATCCCCCAAAATTCTCACGAATGAATTTTCATCTAAAGGCTTTGTGAAAATATCAGCCAGTTGATCAGTGGTTTTCACAAAGTGAACTTCTATATTGTCGTCCTAAACATGATCTTTTATAAAGTGATAGCGAAGAGTAATGTGCTTGGTTTTCGAATGTTGCACAGAGTTGTGACAAATACGTATCGCACTTTGTGAATCACAATACAACAAAATTTTCTTCATATTGATTGCATAATCACGCAGTTGGCTTTGAATCCATATGATTTGTGAAGTACAAGCTGCAACAACAACATACTCTGCTTCTACTGTGGAAATCCAAACACATGTTTGCTTTTTCGATTGCCAGCTTACTAACTTCCCACCCAGTAATTGACATCCGCCACTTGTGCTTTTTCTATCAAAATTGCAACCCCCTAAATCAGCATCAGAAAATGCTTGTATGAAGAATCTTGTTTTCGAAGGATACCATAATCCTAACGAAATTGAGCCTTTGAGATATCAAAAAATATTCTTCACGGCTGTTAAGTGTGGTTCTCTGGGATTCGATTGATATCTAGCACAATTACAAACAGAAAACATAATGTCAGGTCGACTTGCCGTAAGGTAAAGTAATGAACCTATCATGCTTCTGTATAATGTAAGATCAACAGCTGGTTTATCTAACGAAGGTGAGAGCCTTGTTCCAACCGCCATTGGTACTCGTAATTCCGTGCTATTCGTCAAGCCAAAATTTTCAAGCAGATTCTTTGTGTATTTTTCTTGATTGATAAAAATTCCTTCTCTGCTTTGACGAATATTCAATCCTATAAAGTTGTTTATTTTTCCCATCATGCTCATCTCAAATTAACTTTTCATCAGATTTTCGAAATCTCTAGACAAAGCAGGGTTAGTCGAGCCAAAAATAATATCATCGACATATATTTGAACAAGCATAAGATGATCCCCAACTTTCTTTCGAAAGAGTGTGGGATCAACTGATCCTTGTTTAAATTTCGATTGTTTTAAAAAAGAGGTAAGAGTTGCATACCATGCTCTTGGTGCTTGCTTTAACCTATATACAACTTTATCTAAGATATAACAATGATTAGGAAATTCTTCATTAACAAAACCTGGAGGTTGTTCAACGTAAACTGTTTCTTCAAGTTCTCCATTGAGAAAAGCACATTTAACATCCATCTGATAGACATCAAAATCTTTGTGTGCTGCATAGGCCAAAAATATTCGAACAGCCTCGAGTCTTGCGACATGAGCGAAGGTTTCCTCATAGTCGATACCTTCTTGTTGCGAATAACCTTTAACTACAAGCCTAGCTTGATTTCGAACAATATTACCATCTTTGTCTGTTTTATTTTTGAAAATCCATTTTAACCCAACAATCGAAACATCTTTTGGTTTAGGAATTAATCTCCAAACCTTGTTTCTTTCGAATTCAGATTGCATTGCAACAACCCAATCTGAGTGTTCCATTGCAGCCTTAACTGATTTTGGTTCAATTTTCGAAATAAAGAAATTAAACATGCAAAACTCCTGATGAACATTAAGGACCTCATTCTTTGCATGAAGTTGAGCTTTTGTTAACACACCATCTTGTGGATTTCCAAGCACTTGTTCTTTTAGATGATTTCTTGTCCATTTCTCCAATGGTGGATATGCTGGATCAAAATCCAAAGGTGCATCTTCGAACATCTCTTCATTCTCTGAACCTGCAACAGAATTATTATCGTTTAAATCATGAAAAGTTTCATATTGATTATTATTTGACACATTTAGCCCCCCTTCGACAATGTCATTTTCTGGTTGCTCCCTCTCAACATCATCATTCATTCTCCTATTCTCCCCCTCGAAAGAATGCTCCCCCTCAACATGAGAATGTGAATTCAAGTGCTCCCCGTCCACTTGATCGTTGTGCATGCTTTCGCTATTTTCAAGAGAAGGTGTTGTCGATAGAGATGGCAAAAAAACCGTACCCGATGGGTACCCGAAACCCTAACCCGAGTTGACCGGGTAAATCCCCGAGTTGACCGGGAACGGGGACGGGGATGGGTATTACCCGAATGCAAAAAGCGGGATGGGGATGAGGATGGTTCTATCTGTCGGGTACCCATACCCGTACCCAAAACCGGCCCTGATGAGTACCCGATATATATATATATATATATATATATATATATATATATATATATATATATATATATATATATATATATATATATATATATATATATATATATATATATATATATATATAGTATTATTTATGTTTTTATTTTAAATAATGCATAAGCAAATGTTCAGTAGACAAATTAAGGTTTTTTAACAATCAAACGTATAGTTTTGAGAATACTTTTTATGTCTTTTTTTTTGCAAAAAAATGGTTTAATTTGTAAACTTGAATGTTATTGTTCGTGTTTGAAGACATTCAGTGATTATAGTGCTTTATATTAATTATGTTAGTTTTTGTTTTGTTGGTTAATCTATAATTATGAGTTACTTTTCATAAAAGTTCAAAACTTTGTAATGGGGAAAAATCTCCGATTACCCATTGGGTATCCCCGTTACCCATTGGGGATGGGGATGGAGATAGATTTTTAATCCCCGATGGGGATGGGTTCGGGTATGGGTATGGGGATGGGGATTCGGGTATGGGTATGGGGAACACGAAACCCAGTATACCTGTACCCATTGCCATCCCTAGTTGTCGAGTTTAAATCAACAGCATCTTGAGTAATTGTCGAAGAGTCAGAATGCTTTAATGATTCAAGAATTTGATTATCTTGAGCATTGACTTCGGCATCAACATCCCTATCTGGAATACCAAAAATTAAATCATAATCAAAATCAGATGAATTAATACTTTCAGATTCATCTTTTGATTCATTAACTATTGGTTTTTGTTCGAAACACTTTTCAACTTGTTTGATGTAATAATCATCCAAAGTAAGATTGAATGTCTCTTCAATTTTCCGAGTTCGTCTATTCAACACTCGATATGCAACCGAATTATGAGAATAACCCAAGAAAATTCCTTCGTCAGCTTTGGACTGAAATTTCGAAAGATTATCCTTGAGATTCATGATAAAACACCTGCAACCAAAAACATGAAAGAATTTGACATTAGGTTTTCGGTTATTGATAATTTCATAAGAAGTAATGTTGAATCTCCGATGAATGAACGATCTATTTTGTATAAAACATGCAGTAGAAACTGCTTCAGCCCAAAGATATTGAGGAAGATTCGCATATGTGAGCATCGTTCTTGCAGCTTCACAAAGAGAACGATTTCTCCTTTCAACCACCCCATTCTGCTAAGGTGTGTAGGGTGAAGAAAAATTATGTGAAATTCCTTGTTCTACTAAAAATGAATCAAGAGCATTGTTCTTAAATTCGGAACCATTGTCACTCTTGATTTTTCAAACTTTCTTCTTTAAACTTGTTTCCATTTTCTTGATAAAATCAATCATTATTTGAGCTACTTCTGATTTTAACCTGAGAAAATAAACCCAAGTAAATCGAGAAAAATCATCAACAATGACTAAAATGTATCGTTTCTTGTTGAGAGTTTCAACAGTTGATGGTCCACAAAGATCAATATGAAGAAGTTCCAATGGTTCGATAATTTTTGAATCGATGACAATTGCATGTCCTTGACGATGTTATTTCTCTTGTTCGCAAGCTGCACATAAAGTATCATTATCAAATTTTAATACAGGTAAGCCTCGAATAAGATCGTTTACCACCAATTTGTTAATATTTCGAAAGTTCAAGTGAGAAAGACGTCGATGCCAAAGCCAGCTAACATCTGATGAAGCTTTCGAAAGTAAGCACACAGAAGGAACACCAATAATTGGCTTTATGTCAAGAGTGAACATATCTCCCTTTCTTTTGGATTTGAGCAAAACTTCGTTTGTATTGACATTTTAAATAATGATTCCTTCTTCATTAAACACCACTTGATTTCCAGTGCCCACAACAAGTTGCGAAACACTAATTAAATTATGTTGAAGACCTTCGACATAAGCAACTCGGTTTACAGTAAACTTGCCATTTGTGACTTTACCATATCCCTTGACTTGACACTTTTGATTGTTACCAAACTTCACAACACCAACATTTTCCAAACTTCGATAATCACGTAAATTCTCTTTCCTTCCAGTCATGTGATGAGAGAAACCACTATCGATATACCATTTTTCATCATATTGCTCGTTACATAGAACCTGCAATCAGTGAAAAAATTTAGGTACCCAAGGTTGTTTGGGTCCTTTATGATTAGTTTGAAACACATTGTGAAATGAAGATCCTAAAATCCAATTACGAACTTTAGATTTAACACTATCAATTAAGTCCACTTCATTTGGTAAAGGCTCAAAAATATAATATTTCGAAAGTTTAGGACTTTCACTGACTTTCACCTTTGTCTTCTCATATTGTGGCTTTATTGCCTTTTCTTTCGAAACAGGACGCCATGCCTTAACTGAAGATGTCAAGTCTTTCGATGATGAACTGACATTCGACATTTCGTTCAAATACTTTTCATAAGCATTTTTGATTTGTTGTTGAGAGTATTTTCCTGTTTGATAAGACCTCCCTTTGCCTTCAAGCCAATTATCGATATTTTGCACATTTGATCTTCCCTTGATATACGAAACTTTGAAAGCTTGTTTCACCGGGGGATTGGGAAAATTTGGTTGTTGTGGTGTGAATTTGACATTTCTTTTTTAATGAACTTGATCAAACTTTTGATTTTCAACTTTTGACTCAAACCTTTGTTGAGCAAAACTTCGATGTTGAAAAGATGATGAATCGGTTTTAGATGGAAATGATTTTGAAAAACCATTATTGGAAACCTTGTTTGATTGTTAGAATTAGTCTTCTTCAAAGATGATGAATTTGTCAAATTTGAAAATTTCTTTTCATGAGATGTGTGACTTTGAGTTCGTGACAAAAACTTTGATTTTCAATTTTCGATAAGTCTTTGTTTGAAGTTGATTGAGACAAATGCTTTTAAGACAGAGCGGGATTTTTCTTTGTAACTGAACTTGTTGAAGACTTTGTGTTAACCTTTTCAGACATTGTCTTTTCAGTTTTTTTCTTTTTCAAATCATTTGGTTTCTTTCGTGACTCAACAATTTGCCAAAAGATTTTCTTTCGTGCTTGTATCTTTGAAGTTCCATTTTCTTTCGAAAAATTGTCAATTTGATCTTTAAATTCTTTTGAATTTATTTTCACTTTTTGTGATTCAACTTCCACTGGCGTTTCAACTTCTTTTGAAATTTTTGATTTTTCAACCCAAGTTTGTTGAGGTTTTTGTCTTTGAAAAGAATATGAATTCTTTGTTAGATTATTTTCAACAGTGCTTTGATTAGAGATAAAACCTTCTTTCGAAGTTTACTTATTATCTTATTCTACCAATTTGTTAAATTCAGGCTTGATGTTATCAACATTCCCAGTAGTAACAAATACTTGATTTGAAAAAATGACATCATCAGAACACTTGAAATAGGGATAAACAACCGTATTTTTTTCGAGATAATGAGCACCCTTTTCTTTTAACACTTTGTCGAAATTTTCTGTTTCACCATACACTTGATCAACAACAATTCTTGGTATTTCTTTTTCTTTCGAAACAACTTTTGTTGTGGTTGTGTTTTTCAAAATTTCGTCATCATCCTCCTCATCATCACTACTGTCAATTTGACTATCTCTGACACTTACAAGATCAAAATCACAAACTTTCAAAGTGGAGGCTTGATCAGTGTCGGTCTTAGCTAACAAATCATTATATTTTTCTTTTCCTTTACTCAAAGATGTGACATTAATGATAGACAACTGAGAACAATCGACATCTTCAATTTCACTGATTTTGCTAAAATTGTCAGAATTATCTTCAATATCAGCAAAATTAGATTGATTGTCAGATTTCGAATTCTCAGTTCTTTTCAAAATTTTAAGTTGTTCGTCCTTGGTTAAGGTGTCATTCAAATTGTCAACTAATTTATTAGCATCAAGATATTCATCTATTTTCACAATCCCATAAGCAAACCTATTATCAGGAATTCTATCAAATTCAGCGATGGTTTTCTCACAATCATATGATATGCTATCAACCTTCTCTCTTTCGAAAGCTAGAAAAGGTAGTAACTTCCTATGTTGTTCCTTGCTTATGTCAGATGATTGATGCAATGCAGTTAGTTTTGCATACAAACGCTTAGCCGAATTACAATATATGTTTCTTTGAGCTAACAACATCCTTACATCTTTATCTAAATTTTCCCTATCAACCATTATGTTTGAAATCTGTAACTCTAAACAATATATCTTATTCTTCTTTGTTTCCAAGATTCTTTAAGTTTCTAGTAACTGAGTACTAGCTTTCTTAGCTTCATTGCTAGCAGAAATACCAAGATTATTCACATAAGTAACAGAAGCATCAAAATCAATTAATACAGAGTTATATGCAGATGAAGGAATGTTAAAGGATTGAAGTAGAGAACATACCTTCGCAGTCATTGGTGCACTATCTCCTGACTTCGAAACAAAGCATCTTCCTGTCACATTCTCTTCTTCGATATCCTCGTACCTTACATACATGGCCCCATGGGTTGGATTTCTCATCTCTTCGTCATCAGACCCCGATGACCATATCTGATACTTTCCCTTATCTTAATATTCTCCTCTAGCCACATGTGAAAGATTTTTCGACTTTGTCATGACTTCTTCCAGCTTCTCAAAGTAATAAGCCTCATCCTTTACTTTATTCTTTTCTTCTTTCTTTCTCAGCATACAGTCATTAGCCATGTGGTTTGCTCCATGACAATAATGACAATCTATCCCTTAATCACCCTTCAGCTTCTTCTCTTGTTTCGAATCCTCAGCCTTTACCTCTTTCTTATCAAACCTCTTCTCCTCACTAAACTTCCCATAATAACTTCCCTTCGT
The DNA here is from genome assembly GCF_052849685.1 of Lactuca virosa. NCBI lineage: Eukaryota > Viridiplantae > Streptophyta > Magnoliopsida > Asterales > Asteraceae > Lactuca > Lactuca virosa. The sequence continues at coordinate 131,850,203 of NC_136434.1, read as the reverse complement.
TTCTCCAGACTTCATCTTCGCATTAAATGGCTTCTTGTAAAACTTCTTCACCTTGTTGTTGGAGTAAAATGCAACAGCTTCATCGTCCGAGTTGACAATAAGACCTTCTTCCTCAGAACCTTCATTCTCAGCAACTTCCTTCTCACTTTCTCTACCACTTACCTTCGAAACTAGAGCTAAAGGACCACCCAGACTGATCATTGACTCTTCTGCCATTTCATTCACTTCAGTTTCATGAGTTTTTAGTTGGTTGTAAACATCATTCAAGGTAGAAAAATCGAAGCCATGATGTGTCTTAATCATCAAACTTACACTCCTCAATTCTTTGCGAAGACCCATAGCAAAAGTAATGTTGTATTCCATGTTAGTCCTTTTGATTCCATACCTTGTGCACTTGTAGATAAGCTCGTTCAGACGATCGTAATACATTTCAATCGTTTCTCCATCTTTCTGCTTGAATTCTCTTAATTCAATCAGACATTGTTTGACAGAGCTAATTTTGGTCTTTTCACTCCCCTGGTACTTCTCCTTCAACGTATTCCATATCTCTTTTGAAGTTGTGCAAGTTCGAACATGATTATACACCATAGGAGGAAGAGCACCACGAATCTCTCTCATGCATTTCTTCTCATACTTCTTCAACCTATCATTTTGTTCAGTAACACTTGGAGTTGATGAATAAATACCTATGTTTTCAACAGAAGAAGGTGAAATTACATCATTAGTAATACAGTTCCATAGCTCTTCATTTATGCCATTCAAGTAATCCTCCATTCGATCAGCCCACTAATCGTAATACTCTGGAATCAGCATTGGAATCTTCGTAGACAACCCAAGGAGATGAGAATACGATGTCATCGTGTTCATGTTAAAATTTGCCATCGATATACGGATGAATTTTCAGAAAAACTTCAGAAAATTTGAGAATTAATGGATGAATTTAACAGAAAGAACAAGAAGAACACTCGATTAAACAAACTAGTTGCAGAATCGAATCACAACTGAAGATCAAGGATGATTTTCAGTATCAAAGGTGCCGAAATTTTTGAATCCAAGATGAGACTCAAAATACGATTGATACAAAATGAAAATCAGATCATTGCAATATGATTCCTGCTCTGATACCAATTGTAGTAGTTTGATTTATCGAGTAATGAAACGAGATCAAAATTAACAAGAAGTATGAACACCGAGAGTAAATAAGATCTGGTTTCAGCTCAATTATGCTTTCGAGACACAGAGAGAGTTTAGACAGAATCATGGGAAAAGTTCTATCTAGTCTAAGTATCCTTCCCTATTTATAGGAAACAGAAAGCAAACAAAAAATACAAAGGACTTCGACATAACAGATTTGAAACTAACATTGTCTTTGTAAATAACATGACAAAACTTTCGACACCTTACAACTAAACTTCGACCCTTACAATGACTTGCTGATACAATCAACTACCACTAAGATAACGCTATACACTGATGACTTTGGCAAACCCTCGATAAAATCCATGGTTAAATCTTACCAAATACGATTAGGAATCTCTAATGTTTGTAATAACAAATTTGATTATTTATTACGTTGGCACACCGCACATTCCGCTACCATCTTTGCAACATCTTTACACATGCCTCACTAGAAAAATCCATGGCTAGTCTTGGTATGTTTGTTTTCTGAGTACCCTTGTGATCGCATGTTGCCCCGATATGAGGAATAACCTCAAAACCCAACTAAAACCCAACTAGATGTACTTGGAAGCACCAATCTCCCATTATACCTCGCATATTCCTTTATAATTTCATAACCCTCCATCACTTTGATTGTAGTTTCAATTTCCGCACGAATGGCTGGTATCCTGGGTCTTGGCTTAAGGAAGACAACAATTCTTTATGGTTGCTTATTTCAGAAATCATAAGTTCCGCTAGCGTGACCCCCTCCCCCGTCTAAATAAGGCGTCGACAACCCCATTGTCCATACCTGATCGATGAATAATTTCAAAATCATAACCCGATAACTTCGAAATCCATCGTTGATGTTCCCCTGCTACCGGTCGCGGCTCGAGCAAATATTTCAAACTCTTTTGATTTTGTAATCATCGTGAATCAATGCCTCAACAGATATAGGCGTCAATTTTGGACCGCCATCCCAATGGCCATCAACTTGTGCTTATAAACAAACTTGAATTGGGCTCTATTTCCTAACACCTGGCTAAAATAGGCCACATGGAGGCCTCTTACATCAGCACCGCCCCTACCCCGTGTCCATATGTGTCAGTTTCAATTGTGAATGTTTTAGAGAAATCCGATAAGGCCAACACCTGGACTTGAGTCATTGCATTTTGTAACTGGCAGAAGGCTTGTGTAGCCTCTTCATTCCATGCGAACTTATCTTTTTTAAGGAGTTTAGTTAGAGCGCATGCAATCTTGTCATACCCTTGTATGAAATTTCGATTGTAACCTGTCAAACTGATGAACTCACGTAAGTCCGAAACTATCCTTGGTATTGACCACTCCAACATAGTTGAAAGTTGAAACCTTACTCGGATCTGCCATCATGCCATCCTTAGTGAAAGTGTGTCCCCAAGTAGTCCACCCGAACATACCTTTTTTCGATTTCAAAACAACCTTTCATCCCTTAGACAATCGAACATAGTATTTAAGTACTTGCGGTATTCGTTTATCGTCATACCGTAAACCAAAATATCGTCAAAAAAGACAATAACAAATTTTCTGAGGTAAGGGTGGAAAACCTTGTTCATGAGAGATTGGAATGTCGAGGGTGTGTTTGTCAACCCGAAAATGAAAGGAGAGGAAACATGCAAGATGTTAAGAAAGATTACATATATGCCCTTGCATTAGACCATAACTATGTGACACACAATGTAAACTCCATTTTCATCAATAAAAAATTAATATGTTTGATCAAAGCTGTAACACCAAATATACAATTTAATCGTAACATTCCTTGACAATTGAGTCTTGGCAATAAAATTTCTTGTTTAGCAGCAATGTCTTGACAAAACATCAAGAATTACGTTAATAGACACATACTTGGTCTATTTCCTCAGATTCCTTGCCAGTTCAGTTGTGTCAATCCTTATGACGACCACCACCAATTGTGTTATTATTCCCCTGAAGATCTTGCTATGAATTGATATCCTTTTAAGTTACACGTGAGGGCAATACAATGTGTACCTTTTATTCTTTTAGTAGTAAGCCATTAAATAAACATTTATATCGCTTTTAAATACTCAATAAATTAATTGCACAAGGAGGATGTTGCCATGATTGCCAAACACATCTCACCCTGAAACTTTTGCATACATGCATTGTTTTCATTCCTAAACTCCCCCATATGTTACTGACATCTTAAGAAAGCTTGTCCATGTAACAAAATAATTTAATAGCATTGATATGCAATCCTTAATTTGGTTGTCGGAAAACTCGTCAAAAAGAACATAAGAAGCCCCATCTTTGTTGTAGTTTTTTATGTGATAAATTACTACCTACCCACCCTCACCACCACCACCCTTACCTTACACAGTGTCGGAGGTAGTGAGTAAGGAGTGGTGTCCATACACCCAGTCGCGAGTCAAGAATAGGAAACCACATGGTTCATTAATTTCTCTATAAAAAAAACTTCTATACAAATTCAAAAATCTTATAGGAAAGGTAGGTCCTAATTTTTTTTTTAAATGTAGGTCACTAAAATTTCCCTATAGAAAATTTAGCTAAATTAAAAAAATTAGGTTGGTTCATTGGACCCACCTTAGTTAAATGTAGACTCGCCCATCCATACACCTCACTTGGCTATGAGACGTCTACTATATTGTATATATGTAAATAATTTGTTTAACTTAATAATCCCCTCTTGATATTACATGTCACCCACTAATTAAATTGTTTTGTAAACTTTCACACTTCTCTATCATTTCTCTTTACATAAGGGTTTTATACGAGGTGATTTTTCAAGCAAAGAGCTTTCGCACTCCTCTTGATACTGTAGGGAAAACGGCCTCAAGAATCCCCAACAATCCTCTTAATAACAATAATAAACAAAATAACTGGACACAAGAATATACGTGGAAACTCTAAATGCAGAAGAAAGAAAAAACATTGGCCTCTAAAGAGAAAGATCCACTATATGATAAATTGTTACAGTCACATATACTAATATCTCAAGCCACCCCAAAAATACAACTACACTCTCCCAAAGTAGTAACTAACACTTTATACGCTCTAAAAAGAATATAAGAAGAAATAACTAAACACTTCAAGTGTATTTTGGTTGGGGTGTTTTGAAACCAAAGTCTTGGACTTTATTTATAAGCTTGGAGTCCTCCCAAGCTTTCATCCTTGCAGCAATGTGGGATGTGGACACTATTCACTTTTTAGCCATCAATCTTAACAATCTTCACCTTGGATAAATGAATGAAAACCACAACCACATAAAAGGAACATCATTGTCAACCGACAATCATAATTCTAAAAACATAGAATTATCATACTTAACCATAAAAGAGTATCTACACTTAGAATAAACCATTCTAATAATTTCACCTCTGAAAAACCTGCCGAAATGCTTGGCATGCCCGGAAGTTCATCAACAACCAACATCAACTTTATCATATGTCTTGTATTTATGCCGATCCAATTTCCATGTGTAACTTGTGAACCTGCTAACAAAACTACATCCATTTTTATGGTAGCATGAGCATACCATAGGGATGACATGCACTTGCTGGTTTTGAAACTAACCTTTTTAAAATTAGTCTTAAGACTTACCCCCACCATGACAAGTCTTAGGGTTATGCTAATTTATGTGTTGTTGTGTATAATTCTTGATTGATTAGGTACATGTCGGATGCATTTAAAAATAATTTTGCATATAAGTTAAGTGAATCATGTTTGTAAAGCATCAATAATGAGTTTAAATGAAAACTACAGATGTTGTATTTAAATAAACATGAGGGAGTAAGTTTCCAACTAGAGATGTAATTCCTACCCTAGGTCTACCTAGGGTGGCAACTCTCGACGCAACTCGTAACCTGTGACATTGACCCAACCCAAAAATAGACGGGTCTGGGTTGAAATTTTTGACCCGCCAACCTATTTATTTCATGGGTTTGGTTGGGTTACCTATTTCGGTTTGCGAGTCAACTCGCCAACCCGTATATATATATATATATATATATATATATATATATATATATATATATATATATATATATATGTGTGTGTGTGTGTGTGTGTTCTTTTTTTAGATCTAGCCTGAATGACTCCTAAACTAAAGGTTTTCACGGAATAACACTCGTATATATTGAGCTCGTAATGGTACCTCGCAATTCAAAAGTCCATTCCTCATGAGCCACTGATTTCTCCGAAACAAGAGATCAAAGTGATCTCTTAGAAGCTACAGGACATAGAAGTAGACCAACAAGTGGATTGAATCTTTCTTCTACTAGGAGTAGCCTTTTTAGTGCTAGCTGAACGTAAAGTAATGGCTTTTGTTATATATATATATATATATATATATATATATATATATATATATATATATATATATATATATATCATTTAAAAAATAGATATATTTAATTATTAATGAAATCTTATTTTCTTCCGTATTCGTAATATTTCGTATCATTGTATTTCTTCCGTATTCGTATGTGGCTAGCGTGTGTTTGTGTTTGAGGTGCCCTAATGTCACACCCCAAAACCGGAACGGCAGAAACATTATGGGGTGGAGGACGTCATGTTTAGTATCACAAGTCATGCATTATAGTAAGCAAAGTAATAAACAACCATTTCATTAGAAAGAAATTGTTTAAAAAGTATGTGATTCACATAATATAGAATACATAGCAAATAACAAAAAGACATGAAGCTATACTGCTCCATCTTCTGAATCCCAGTGCGCGTACCTGTCTACTGGTCTCCTGAGAATACAAGTTATTTTGAAAGAGTAGATCAGCATTTAAGCTGGTGAGTTCATAAGATTTTAGTGATGTAATGTAAGTTGTAAGAAAGTTGTAGTAAGTTGTAAGTTCTGTTTAGAAAAGTTCGTCTGTTCCTCCAGAAAATCCTATATTTCCTGCTTTGCTGAAAGATAAGTAAAAATGACTCTACAATCCTTTCTATGAGTATTAAATGGATACAAGTTATATAAAAACCAGAGTAAACAAACAATCGGTTGTGTGTATCTGCCCTAAGCCCACAACCAAACAAGGAACAGGGAATGATGCGGAAGACACACATCCCATTGTTTGTTAGATCATCGTTGTATATAACCCTGGCGTATTCACTTGGTACTCACGGAGTTAACTGTAATAGTTCCTTTATATTTAATGAAAAGATTCTTTAAGAAAACCCTTATTTCTTTTAGTAAAATTGGTAACCATAGTGGTTCCTTCTATAATCACTTCGTTTATACTAGCTATATATAATCTAATATCGAACAATTAGTTAATTGTGTGAATCTGCCCTAAGCCCACAACCAAACAAGGAACATGGAATGAGGCGGAAAGCACACATCCAACTATCTATCAAATATTAATTATATATAACTATGATGTATAAACTGAGATATTATGGAATTAATCACCTAAGGTCCTTTAAGTTATACTGGTTTAATAAAATATATTAAACCTTTACTGGTATGTTTCTAGTTTTGTATACCAAAAGTTCTATTTGAAAAGTATGTTTTGTACTAGAAAACGGTGCATTGAATTAGTGTCCTATGACCTGGCCCATACCTGGTACCCCTTATGATTACTTGGTGTATACGAAACATATATATAGCTAAGATCAGATAGATAGTAGGCTGGGTGAATCTTCTCTAAGCCCACAACCAAACAAGGAACAGGAAATGAAGCGGAAAGCACACATCCTACTACCTGTCGGACCCGATTAATATATATCTCTGAATGCATATACTAAGGAATCATAAAATTAGCATTATAGGCCCCCTTTCTACCGAATGTACTAGACTCGACTGTTCTGTTTGTCGTTTGTAAAATGAAAGTTTTCTCTAGTCTATAACTATCTTGACTCGAAAATAGTTTGCACTGACTTTCAAGTGGAACTGTCACAAAATGAAAGTAATGGGAAAATGTAAGTACACAGTTGTCTTTTGAATTGACAACATGAAGTACTGATTACCTTAAAACATGTTTGTTTTATTAAGGTCATAATGTGATGGATAGTACCCATACTATTGTTGGATTAATGTCTAAGTCCATAACTATAATTGGTAAGACTTGACCCGACCCGACATGGTCCATTTGGGTTGCATGGCATCATGCATTTGGATAGACTATAATGAGAGAAATAACACTTAAGGTTGGTTAATATATTATAAGTTCTAATATATTAATAAGGTTATTTAATTAGTATTGATCACGAATTAATTTGGAATTAATTAAGTGATCAAAAGGAGACTAATTAAATATATGGGTTGATTGTGTAAATCATTCATTCTTATATATGTGGGCTTGTGATCCAAGATTCCTTATGTTGGACTAAGTCCATGGGGTGACCCATGGATACTCCATGGAGGTTAAAATCCATGGAGCATAAGGAATGGGTAAAGTTATGAGTTACATGGTGTAACCCTAATAGCCATCATATAAAAGAATTTCATGGCTCAAGAAATCGTGTACTAATGTGTGAGTGTGAGGGCTAGACGATTTCAAGGAGTGTTCAAGTTTCTCTCAAGTTATTCCAAGTGTATTTGGTGTTGTGTGAACCATTTGAGGTGTCACACTTGGTGCACTAGGCACTCAAGCTTCATGAAGACATTCTACATCAAAGAGGTATGTATTCTATCTTGTTATATTTATTATTTTGTATGCTAGATTAGGATAATACCTTGGATGTTCATAATTGTATGTATAATAGAGAAAACATAGATCCAAGGTATTTAGGGTTGCATGTACACTTAGGAGTGTTAGAATGCTCATAACTCATCAGTGGTATCAGAGCCTAGGCTTGTTTTCTTGTTATACTTGCAAAAGTAGCTGAAAAATCGAGTTGGATGCATATATTCGATTGTTTTGGCTGGAATTGGACTAGGAACATTACCCTAAGATGTTTTTGGACTTGTAAACTTGTTTTTGATGTGGTAATGTTCATGCTAATCCAATTTCTAAGATAATTGTCATAATTTCAAGATTTGTATTAGTTTGTATGTTCATGCTAATTTCTTGAAGATTAATGATTTGAATTATCTTGTTCTTATGAGGTTCTTAGATTAATAGAAAAGTTGTGTGAAATAGTTGTTTTCAATCCATTTTAATCTAAGAGTTGATTCCAAAGTGTGTTTTTGTAACTTGTCCTCAAGTTATATGAAAAGTCACATTTAAGAATCATAAAACTCATAAAAGTTGGCAAAGGTTACAAAATGAAGAGTCTAGTTCTAATTAAATGGTTTTATGACTCCATAACTTGTCCTCAAGTTATGGAGGTTCAAGAGTCTCTTCATTAAATTAAAAAAAAAAGTGTAACCTTAATTAGTTCCATAAGTTACAATAAAAAAAGTTATTTTTTTTATTAATTAGTTTAAAGTCTTCCATAACTTGTCCTCAAGTTATGGAACTTGAAGAGTTTTTTTTTTTTTTTTTTTTTTTTTTTTTTTTTTTTAATTAAAACTACTTTAAACTCATAAGTTATGGAATTAATTAGTTTTGAATAGTTTCAAAACTTGCCCTCAAGTTTTGGAATTTGAAAAGTTTTCACTTATGAATACTTTAATTCCAAGTTAGCCCTTAGAATTTTAAACGTTAAAATTCAACCCTTATACTTTATAATATTATAAGTTAATAATATTTATATATATGTATAAGAGTAAAGTCAGTCTTACCGTTAGTAGGCCTCATTCACGAAGCCGGTCTATAAGGGGGTATAAGGTTACTGCCTATAAAATGGCAGTTTAATGGGTGTCCACTCTCACCCACCGCTTCCTTGACTGGTGGAGGGTCGTTAGCCGAACGGGTAGGACAAGGACTATAATTCTCCTTTCATTAAAAGTATTAATGATAAATACTAAGTAACTAAACTCTTATTAATACCCAATCTTAGTTACTTAGGAAAATATGAATTTGGTGCTAACCCATGAAATTACACTTTGCACTTTGCTTAAGTCGTTAGTGGAGCGTGTGTGGTTAACCGGCATACTAACCTGGACTTAACAAGGTAGGAAAAGGGTAACTTAATATTTATCATAGTATCGGTGGAGCGTGTGTGGTTAACCGGCACACTGATTAAGGGGTAAATATTAAGGGTACCAAGTATATTTGCATGGTTATTCACACCTTGTTTTGTGATCCTCGGCATCCCAGTCACAAAACCTGAAGGGCACACTCGAGATTGAAACATGCCTTTGAACAGTTCAATGAATCTCAAAGATCTAGGACTTTCAAATCCAATTAAAACCTAATAAATTATTTCATTTTTCATGGTGGAAATTGGTGAATCGTCATTCACCTACCTTCAAATATTTTATAGCTTGGATTACGGCATCCCTCTTCTAAGTTATAAAATAGTTTGTTGGGTCCTAGCCTTAATATTTCATATTGGGTGTCATATTAAGGACTTTAAATCAACTATCTTGAATATCTCCCAAAAAGATGTCTGGTCTAGACATTTATGATCTTCCCAAATCTCTTGAAACAAGCTTTCCTAGATGAAGATGATGTCCCATGGATATCATACTTCTTTCACCTCCTCCAATTATTCTCCCTAACCCACAAGTTCCTAAAAAGTTTAAGGTCACTCAAGCCCTATTGGCAAGGCAAGGTCTAGGTGTGATCACATCTTGGAGATGTAGTCACATATTGACAAGCCGGGAGACTTGGGTGTCAAAGTCTTGAGAAAGTTGGTGGCTCAACTACTTTCTAAGTCACATAGTGAGTTCTTTTGGGAATCCTATGAAACAGACTAAGACAAGACCCTTAATGATCTTATCTATTTGCTAAGATCAACTTCCTAAAACGCTATGGACATTGACAATGATGACATTGGATATCCAGTAAAGCTCTCTCTTCCCAATGGAAAGGGATCGGCCATAGTCAACTCGGTTGACCCAATGGTAAAGAGAGAGGCGAAGTCTGAGATAGTCCCATTATCAAGGGTCCATAGGTAACTATTTCCAAAGGAAGGGGAATTGGTTACGAAGCTGCCAAATTTACCTAAGGATGTTAAAGTCAATAAGTTTGGCTCTACTTCAGGTAAAGTCCATTGTCTAACTCTATTAAGTACATGCTGATTCTGATCGCGAAGATGGATTTCAATCGCATGGTTCGGTGATCAGAATTTTGGGCTATTACTTAAGAGTTATGATATTTATATTGCTTAGGAATAGATAACAACAAGGTTTTCATATGGATTGTAAGGATAAGTTTTTCCGCAAAGTTTTAAAATAAAAGAAAAAGGTTTTGATTTTATTTATTTTAAGTATTCTTACAATGGCATCTGTGAAAAGTTGTTGCTTATAAGATTCCATTGATAACAATATTGGAAAAATGGATTTGATTCTTTCGGTTGTGGTAGTGTCTAATATTACCAAATAAGGAAAGATTCTCATCACCCAAGGTTCAATTGGACCGAAACTTGGAATCATTCAAGTTGTATAGTATGATGAATGAGAACTTTCAGCTTGGAAAATTAAGACTAATTCCTTATGTGAATAAGGAAAGGACTAAGGGATCGAGTACACATTCTTGTGCACTGGTCAAGTCCACCACAAAAGATCAAGAAGACTATTCGTCGTGATTTACTTAAGTTCAGTAAATATGGTTATACTTATAAGTTTAAGTATAAGTCTGTAGCATTGGAGAAGTTTCAATGTGAGACAGAACGAATAAAAAGAATCAAAGTATGGCAGAAAGATAAAAGTTTCTCAAATCTGAAAAGATGGGAGAGTACTTTAGTATCATGTTTATGATCATCTTAATGATTAAGATACCATATCACAATTGGTCCTCTAAAGTCATCTTAGTGCATTCTTATGACTAAGAAGAGGAGTCATGAATTGTTGAAATGGTTAAATCAAAAAGATGAGTCATACTTCGTTCCAAAACAATTCTTAGAGTCATACTCCAAGATTGTAACTTGAGTGACATATCTTAAAGAGGGTTTGTTAACACTAGTCAAATGTAAGAGTAAAAGGTTATCTACTCTTGTACATTTGAAATTGGTAAGTTGTGATGTTTTGGATAAAACAGAGACCAACTTAGGCCAATTGTGTAAAGTGTTAGTTCTAAAATTGTTTGAAATTGGCAAAGGTCTAAACAATTGAGACTATGATTACGACATCCCTTTTCATAGTTCTAAAATTGTTTAGACACACATGTGAGCTATCTAAGAGAGGTGTATGATTTTGATAAAGTTTTATCAAAACAATCTAGTATCAGAAATCTGAACTTTGGTAAGAAAGTCAGCTGATTTCTGAGTACATGTCAAAGCTAGTGGGAGCATAAATGTTATGCTAATAATCATCATGTTAGTGGGAGCATGATAATTATGACAAAGGTTGCAAGTTAGCAATGTTAATTATAGAAAACAAAAGTTTCAATTCGTGAGGTTGCAGGGGTTGAAAAAGTTGTTTTGCTATAATTAAGGGAGAGGAAATTATACTTCATTTCAATTCTAAAAGCTTAGATTGAGATTTTAATCGTATTTAATCAAGGATATATATATGAATTTCATGTTGGAATGGCTCAACATAAGGAAATTCTATATATGGGTCCATTATTTGCGTTCTAAAATTCGATTATGATTACGGCATCCCTTTTCATAATCTGAATTTTGAGAACTTGGCAAATTGAAATGGAAATATTATAGCAAAAGACTGGTTTAGTCTTTATGTGAGACATCATGAATCGTGTCCCATATGCTTCGGATATAGGATCGATTACATGTGCTATATTCATCTTTTCTAAAATTTTCCAAATGTCTGGGGCATTATGAAGGGAAAATGTCTAGAATTGGATATGACTAAAACGATTAAGAAATTGTCGAGGACAATCTAAGGTTTACCAAAGATTGGTTGCTCAAGGACAACTGGAAGTATAATGTTAATTCTGGAAGGACCATATTGACATAATCTGTAAGGAGGCAACTCTTGTTCAGAAGTGATAGTCAAAATGGAATATGGAAATGTTTCAAAGTTAGAAATTATTCAATCTGTGTAAGATTAGGAAACTTAATGAAAGAAGGATGTTTCCAAGGAGCTGATCTCCTTTGGAATGCTCTGTAATGATTGTTGTCAAGTCTTTCTGACTTCGTGCATAATCATTAAGAGGATCAATGCATATAAGTTTAAAATCTAACAGATTTCAGTAAATGGCATGAATTTGGAATTCTTGCATTTGCAGTAAGGATTTGGAACTGTGAAAAGAGGATCATTGGAGTGATGTTCAATTGATCTATTTTACAAAGTAAAGATCATAGACAAACATAGTATGCATACTTGGTGTATGGCATGACTAGTGTTTAGAAAACATAGTGTACATGCTTGGAGCATGGGACAAATATTGTTTTAAATTCAAGTATAAAGTTGATAAAACCGAAACAATGAATAATGAGTAATCAGTATGGTGATAAATAAAAGTGTTTATTTATATTCATAGGGTTTGATACCATATTTGATTCATTTATTCTTGTGTTTCACTTTGCATGTTTTGACTTCCAGAATAACTAAGTCGCTCTTCCTGAATGATTAAGTTATTCAAACCATCCACATTCGGTCATATGTTGGAAGTAGATATGAATCAAGACTGTCATGGGTTGGTTTGTAGAGGTCCAAGTTGGTGGAAAAAGTGGTGCTACAACACTCATGAGTGCTCATAAGTTCTGAGTATTGGATTCAACCCGCGCTCATTTGAATCACTTCATGGATTTTATCACGAGTGATCATGAGACGATAATATCTTATATTCTTCAAATCTAGAGATATGAGTTGTTACTATGAGTTGGTTATACATTGATGGCACGAAAACGCATTGGTAACTCGATGTTATAAAACGTGCCTTTGTGTATGATTCAACAAGTAGTAGAACAAGCCATATGAGTCGAAGTTTATCCATTCCTTTTACCTTCGGGATAAAAGCGATATCTGTGGGCCCCTCGATGATTTAAAGATGATACATGTGAGTGCTTGGCCAAGCCAGGACTGATTTGATTTGTTCAATCAGTCAGTCATCATGAATCGGAAATCGGGAAACAACAAATGGACAGAGAGAATGATTGATAATCCATGTCTCAGTCCATATGATATCTAGAATGGAGGAATATATGATCCCTTATCTAATGGACAAGTCATTGACAAAGGTCAGAGTTCATCGACAAGGTCAGAGTTCGACAGAAGCTTTTGAGAGCTACGATTGCTGATCGGTTCCTGAAGTCATACGCAATAATAGTTTTAGACTTATCCAAGTGGGAGACTGTTGGATTAATGTCTAAGTCCATAACTATAATTGGTAAGACTTGACCCGACCCGGCATGGTCCATTTGGGTTGCATGGCATCATGCATTTGGATAGACTATAATGAGAGAAATAACACTTAAGGTTGGTTAATATATTATAAGTTCTAATATATTAATAATGTTATTTAATTAGTATTGATCAAGAATTAATTTGGAATTAATTAAGTGATCAAAAGGAGACTAATTAAATATATGGGTTGATTGTGTAAATCATTCATTCTTATATATGTGGGCTTGTGATCCAAGATTCCTTATGTTAGACTAAGTCCATGGGGTGACCCATGGATACTCCATGGAGGTTAAAATCCATGGAGCATAAGGAATGGGTAAAGTTATGAGTTACATGGTGTAACCGTAATAGCCACCATATAAAAGAATTCCATGGCTCAAGAAATCGTGTACTAATGTGTGAGTGTGAGGGCTAGACGATTTCAAGGAGTGTTCAAGTTTCTCTCAAGTTATTCCAAGTGTATTTGGTGTTGTGTGAACCATTTTAGGTGTCACACTTGGGGCACTAGGCACTCAAGCTTCATGAAGACATTCTACATCAAAGAGGTATGTATTCTATCTTGTTATATTTATTATTTTGTATGCTAGATTAGGATAATACCTTGGATGTTCATAATTGTATGTATAATAGAGAAAACATAGATCCAAGGTATTTAGGGTTGCATGTACACTTAGGAGTGTTAGAATGCTCATAACCCATCAACTATACGCTCTCCCTACAAGAGATTATGGGGACCAAACGCGACTTCCGCAAACAAATTGCTAGGACGTGTAAATTCACATTAAAGTTATATGATCATGTATACCCAATTTACTATCACCTTTTGTTTAGAACAATGAGTTAGTGATTATTGGTATAATTAGATCCTTTAGTGTTCTTATGCTATAGCATCTTAGTATGTTCGTTCTGTTATAGTATCTTAGTATGTTCTCTTTGTGTAGTGTATAGTATGTCTCTCTGATGTATTGTATCTACCTCCCTGTTTCTCTTTATAGTATGATCTATATGTTATCGTGTATTATTTCTACCTCCCTGTTTGTCTTTATAGAATGTTCTAGCATCTAGTATGAACTGAAACTCTAAACTATACCCCTTATAGTTTACTAGTATTTTACTTGAACTGTTATTGAAAAGACTCATTTTTCTACTAAGTTATGCTTGTACTTTAAAAACGGAGTTTTGTTAAACTATAAAGTAACATAACTTGAAAAGAGTTTCTGAAATGTTTTGATCACTTATAAAAGACATAAGCAATCTTTTGAAAGATGTTTATAACAAAAATTTACACAATTATCATGTGTGTTCAACTTGTATCCCCCCCCTAAAAGCATTTAAAACAGTTGAAAGATTCATTATAGGGGTATGGACTCACCTTATGTGAGTGATTCAAACGAATATGCGCGTAAGGATGAGAAGTTCCACGAAGGAAGTCCCGAAACGCAAATGAGTCCTAAATGACATATATGGCATGTATTTGCATTGATATAGTGTTTATAAGCAACTAAAATGCAAGGAAACACCCTTAGGGACTAGGAAACACTTTGACCAAGTGTTAGAATCAGATGTGATTCATCTAAGGGATGTTTAAGGCCACCATTTGGTGTTTACGGCCATGGGTTTACGGCCATGGAGTTTACGGTCGTAAAATCATGGTAAAAGGTACATAAGAGGGTGTTTGAATGCTAGGGAAACTTGTGGGACCATTGCTCTACAAGAGGATGAGCAAAACTAACTTATTGGGAGGTGTTGAGGTGTTTACGGCCACACCAAAAGTGTATGGCCGTAAACTCTCCAAATGGTGGCATTTTGGGTCCTAAAGGAAAGGGTTCTCAATGGTTCATGTGTTCTAATGGATAGTAAGAGGCTAGAAGTGTTTAGGGCTCATTACATGACCAAAACAAGGGTTTACGGCCAAGGGAGATTCCATGGCCGTAAACTCTTGGTATTTATGGCTAGATGGATGATTCAAGACTATGATCTAATGATTAACATGCCCAACTAGATGATAGATGGAATACTCACTCTTTTGAGGGCCTTTGAGGAGTTTTTGGCCACCAAGAACAAGTGTGTGTTCTTGGTGTTCTTGGTGAAAGTTGAAGATCTAGCCAAAAGAGGATTTCCATGGATGAAATCAAAGGGATGTACTAGATTGAGAAGGATATCAACAAATAGATGGAAGAAACACTTACGTTTTTGAAGATCAAAGTGAAGAACTCGATGATACTTGAGAGAGAATGGAAGTTTTATTGAGTTGAAAGTGTAATAATGAATGAAAAGTGAAGGATGTGAGTCTTAAAGGGGGGGTTTACGGCCAGCCTTGAGTTTACGGCCGTAAACTCATGTGCCTTGGCCGTGAACTCCTTTTTGGTGGTGCTTAGGCTTGAATGTTGTACAGTGTCTCCAGCAGGTACTTCCTAACACTCATTCCTTGAATGTACTAGGCTTAGAACACTCAAACAGACTCAAAACAGTGCTAAAAGATAGCAGGAGCGAGTCTGACTTAAGGTTGATTGTACTGACTTTACAAGGCAAAAATTTTCGGGTTGTCACACCTAATAAAAAAAACACATGTCGTCATTTTTAGATACTCACGAATCACGAACGAAGAACGCATCCACTTTGTATGAATGTTTTTAGTTTTCAATTTTATTTGGATGTTAATGACTTTATGAATTTATGTTAAAAACCTCTTTTTTATGTTAATTACTTTGGGAAAATGACAATGTAGCATATTAAAGTTTTTGCATTTATCCGATTTGGTCACTAAATTTTTTTTTTTTTGCACATTAGACCACTAAACTCATATTTGACATTTTAATTTAGTTATTTTCCCCGAATTTAGCAGGTTATTAGGTAACAAGGTTGATGTGACATTTATAATTAATTTATCATCATAAATTGGGTGTTAGGTTGTACAATCCACATATATAAGAATATATATATTTTTAAAATATTTAGAAAAATTTAATTAACCTTTCATATCATCGGAATTTTATTTCATCTTCCTGCCTCCTCCCTGCTTCTTATGTTCATATCATCAGATTTATATTTCATCTTCGATTTGTTGGTTCTAAGGATGCCTCTACAAACCATGATTTGAATAACATCTATCGGCCAAATCCATGAATTGAGGAACATCAATTTAAAGAAACATCGATTACACAAAACTGAATTGAAGAACATTCAACCTCTGCAAACCACGATTTGAATTTTAGGGCTCTATTGAAATGCTCGAATTTGCTCAAATTAGCAGGTGCAAATGATATTTCTGGGTTGGTTTAAAGGTATTTATACTCTATAGTTGACAAATTTGGGTCCGAATTTTGCTAACAATACTGTGAATCTGAGTCATTCTGAAGCCATGGAAGGTGTTTGATAAGAAAATGTTGCAAGCGGCGTTGTCCAGGTTTATGGATCGGGGAAGATGAACTGTTCGGCTTTGTTGCAGGGACAAGTCGTCGTTGGCTGGCCAGCTTGGCTATCTACGGTCGCCGAAGAAGGTATCAACGGTTGGAGACCCATTAAAGCCGATACCTTTGAGAAAATCGACAAAGGTTAGTAACCATGAACACCCCCAAAAGCTTGTAACTTTGAAGTATCATCCTGATGTAAACAAAGAAATATTTTAACCACCACCTCTGTCATTAACAACCACTGCAATCAACCACCGCCACCTCCATTGTTATCCTCTATAACTTTTGTCTGTCTTCACCGGAAAACCCACATAAAAACCCACCTGCAGATCCCTTGTTCTTACTTAGATCCATCCCAAGTTCTCATATGATTAAGCTCTAAGAACTTTGGGTTCCTTTTTGTACTGATTTCGTCTTTATCTCCAAGATCTACAAACAAAGGAAACAAACGATTCCACTTTAAAACTAGATTTTGAAACCCAACAAGAGTCTGATCTTTAAAATCAATGGTTTCTTGGTTTGATCTTTAAAATCGAAAGCAATAGTGGTTAATACTCATGATTCGTGTGTGTTCTTGTTGCTTTTCAATCTAGAAAACCTACAATTAACCGGTCAGTATTCCACGTTGGATTTACAACGTGGCACCCAAGTTATAAAGATAAATTAATTATAAATGTCATATCAGCCTTGTAACCTGATAACCTGCTAAATTCGGGGAAAATGACTAAATTAAAATGTCAAATACGAGTTTAGTGGTCTAATGTGCAAAAAAAAAGTTTAGTGATCAAATCGGACAAATGTCAAAACTTTAATGTGCTACAGTGTCATTTTCCCAATTACTTTCATCACTTTATGACTTTATGTTGAAAAAACCTTATTTTTTAAAATGTGTTGCTTATTTATTAAACGAGTTATATGGGTTGGATTCGACCCACTAACTTGTGAACCCGCAAACTCATATACTTAAACGGATTATATGTGTTGGATTGGGTTGAGGTTTCCAACCCACCAACCCGTGACCCGTCAACCCATATATTATATGGATTGGATTGAGTTTATACTTTTTGACCCGTCAACCCAAACTCAACCCGATTGTCAGGCGTAGGTCTATCCATGGGTAAGTGACCCTAACAAGGTGGAGATTCCCTTTGTTTCTTCACAAGCAGAGCAGAAGCCCTGGGTTTCTGATGGCTGAGTTAGTTTCTCAAAACTACTTCACAACAACATAAATACATAAATTCATTGTCGATGAAGAAATCTAGGTGGCATTAGGTAAAAATTTTACCACATCTTATAGTCTAAGTGGTTCATAAAAAAAAAAATTAAAAATTTTTATATTAAAAAATAAAATCTAACGGCTTGGATTTTCAGTGGAATATACCCGAAGGAACTGGAGGACTTATAGAAGCGCCGCACCCTCGTAAAACCCTAACATCGTTAAACCCCCAATTCCAAAACCCCATTGTCACGAAAACCTTGAAAAAATGGCTCTCAACACTATACTTCGCCGATCAGCTTCATCAGTCACGCCGATCGCCGCTCGATTTTTGGGCAGTCAAAGAAACTTCCACCACCACTGTGGTGGCGCTCTGTTCACCGCCGTCAATCACACTCGGAATATCATTTCCGATAATAACTTTTTGGTTCCTGCTGTTTCTCGCTTTTCTTACTCGGCTTCTCCTGCTCTGAAACGCCCGAGCTCCGATGAGTCACTCCTCCGCGTTATTGAATCTGAGATCAAATGCTCCGAAGAGAGCTTCGAGGAGGTCAGTTTTCGCATCTTACTTTTATAATTTCCACACTTATGCTATAAATTGTTTATTAATCAACAATCCTTCTCGAGCTCATGTAGGAATCAAATCCATACTATTTTGCGTTCAGTTGTAGACTTTTCTTATAACTTACGGAAGAGATTATATTTTCCAAATCAATTGGTGTACGTTATGTCGAAATTAAATCAATTTGCAAATCAAAAACTGATTTCTTACAAAAATTTTAGTGATACATGCTTCCTTCTTCCAGAATTAGACATCTCTTTCGATTCTGAGATTTCAAGTTAGTAGACGAAACTCAAGAACTAATTAGTGTTCTAGTAACCCTAATAATAGCTAGCTTCAATGTTTGAGCAATTCGAGTGATATCTCAAATCAAGGATAAACATTCAAACTCCTAACATTTTCAGTTCACAACACATCAAAGACGCTTGCATAATGAAACATAACATGTGTTCTACAGGGTGAAGGTGTTCCAGATGGATTCCCTTTTGAACTTAACGATAACCCTGGGCAACAAACAGTATCTCTAAGCAGAGAATACCAAGGAGAAGCCATCCTTGTTGAAGTTGAACCATCAAGCCTTGTTACAGGTCAGGAAGACGATGAAGATGATGATAAAGATGACAATGATACTGAAAACGACAATCAATCAAGTATCCCAATGGTTGTAAAAGTCTCCAAAACAGGTGGGCCATGCTTGGAATTTGGTGTCACTGCTTATGCTGATGAGATTGTGATCGATAGCTTATCAGTCAAAGATCCAGACATGGCTGATGATCAACTTCCTTATGAAGGGCCAAGATTCGAGTAAGTGTTTGTTTCTTTTTGTGGGTATAAGTATCTTCATTGGTTTCTAAGATTGTTTTTTTTGTGTGTAGTGAATTGGATGAGAATTTACAGAAGGCGTTTCATAAGTATTTGGAGATTAGAGGGATTAAGCCAAGTGTGACAAATTTTTTGCATGAGTATATGGTGAACAAGGAGCACAGAGAGTACACAAATTGGCTCAAGAATCTTAAGAAGTTTGTAGAGGCATAAAGAGTATGTTTCTTTTGAATCTATTTTTGATTTTGAAGGGTTTTAGTCTTATGGATGAATTGTTCTTATTAGAATATGAGGATATAAAGATGATTATGAGTGATTGAATATTTGAACTCTCATATCATGTAAGTTAAATGTGGATCATAAATATTCAGTGGTTGGGATTGTCTTTTGACATTTGGCTATTTTTACCTGAATAAACCATTTTATATAAACATTTTCACAAACCCATTTAACATGAGTTCAAATGATGTTAAATTCACATAACAATTATTATGTATAAATTATCAAATTAATGTTGGGAAGAAAACAAATTAAATGAAATGTAATACGTTGAGAGAGAAACTTGAAACATGAAACCCACGTTGTCTTGTTACCTTTTTCATCTTCAAAACGCTCATGACCCTTAAGAAAAGAGAGATACGTCTTTTATCTTCAAAACACAGGATGACTTTCTAACTAAGTCCAACTAAAGTAAAGGGCTTATCGATTTTGTTGTAGTTTGTAAGGTATATATATATATATATATATATATATATATATATATATATATATATATATATATATATATATATATATATATATATATATATATATATCACAGGGTGTGTTAGTTAAAAATTTTAAAAGAAAAATTAAGTTCACCGAGTGAAATAGAATAGAAAAAGAAAAAATTAGCCTAATCTTTTTAAACTTTTTCCTAGATATAAACACACACAAATCCTATTCCTGTTGATGAAACCTAAAACTCAAGCGATTGTAAAATCGATTAATGAAATTACTACATTTGATAAGAAAAGAAAATTACAAAATAACATAGTTCCAAATAACATTTCTAACATTAAATGCTTAAAATGGTACAACTCATTTTCAACAAAAAAAAACATACATTTTTTCCCCAATTTGAGTGTAACATATACCAAATGTTAAGTTTTTTGAGTAAGGTCTTTATGGGTATAGACAACCCCTTTATCACTATCCACCACTTGCCCACTTCCCCTTCCAATCCTAAAAACATAAAAACAAAAAATCATCACTTCATTACATTTACATCATGAAAACTCTCAAAACATTCTTTTCCAAAAAAAAAAAAAAAAAAAAAAAAAGAATCAACGTTATATATATATATGTATGTATATACCATCTTGTTGTTAGCAACCCTTCAACTCCCACAGGTCCACGAGCATGAATCCTGCTTGTACTTATACCAACCTGTTTACAATAAAAAAAAATTAAAAAAATCATATTTCAAAAAAAGAAAATATTATTAACTTATTATAAATTATTAATTTTTAATACCTCAGCACCAAGTCCAAAACGAAACCCATCACTAAATCTCGTACTTGCATTGTGAAACACAACCGCACTTCAAGACAAAAATAACAATTTACTTTCATTTTTTTTTCTCCATTATAATATATTTTTTTAATTTCTTTATATTATTATTAATTTATTATACCTATCAACTTGACGAAGAAAAGTATCTGCAGCTTTATGGTCTTCTGTGACAATACAATCAGTATGTGCACTACAAAATATTAAATATAATATTATATTATATTAAGAATACGAAAAAAGATTTTGATTAGAAAAAAAGTTACATGCCTTCCATGTTTGTTTATATGATGAATGGCAGCATCCACGTCATCCACAACTTCAATTGTGCAAGACATTGAACTGTATTCATGATGAAGTGAAGAAGCTTCTGGAAGATCTAGCAACAACCTTGCTTTTGGACCTCCATAAATATTAATACCTGAAATATATAATCATATGATTAAACTAAAATCATTAATAATAATTAAAATTATAAGGTTTACCTTTTGTGTAAAGATCTTTCATAAGCTGATTAGCAATACCATCTTCGAACAAATCCTTATGAAGAAGAAGTGTTTCCTGTTTTAAAAAATAAAAAATAAAAAATAGAAAATAGAAAACATCATACAATGTTTTTTTTAAAAATGAATAGTAATACGGTAATACCATAGCGTTACATGCAGATGGGTAATCTGTTTTTGAATCCAAAACTACGTTTTCTGCCATTTCTATATCGGCAGATTTGTCAAGATAGACATGACAAATTCCATCTGAAAGTTTAAAAAATAAAAAAGATTTATGACATCATCGATGCCGTCATCATTAGAAATTAAGATTTAAGATCATCTCACCAGCATGACCTAGAACAGGAATTTTGGTTGAAGATTTAATTTGGGAAACAAGTTTGTTGCTGCCTCTTGGAATCACAAGATCGATTACATCATCAAGCTGCAGTGGAATCGGAATCAGAATCGGAATCGGAATCGGAATCGGAATCAGAATCGTGTATTTCAAACCTTAAGGAGTTGAGGAATCTGTTCGCGAGAAGTCACAAGTCCAATAAGCTCTTTTCCAATTGTTTCTGGGATTACTGAAGTAATAATCTTGAAATTTGAAAAAAAAAAAGAAAAAGAAATTAGCAACAATGAGTTGATAAATTTAGATTGATTGAATTTACTAAAGTAACCTTGTGCAAGATAGCATTGGATCGTTTGGCTTCTTTTCCCCCTTTAAGTAGAAGCCCATTTCCGGTTCTAATAGCCAATGATGCTATCTGTTAAAATTATATAAAAAATAAAAAATCAAAGACTTGAATTATTATAAGTGAAATAATTGGAAAATTATTAACATAGAAAAGGGCTTCCATTTATATAATAATAATACCTGGACTAGTGCCTCAGGGCGAGACTCGAAGATAACAAGAAGAACCCCCAAGGGCGATGTCGTCTTTTCCAAGATAAATCCATCTGAAATCTAAATTTTGAGTAGCAAACAATATTTAAAATGCATAAAGTAAAATATGTTTCCTTATTTTTATAGAAACCAGAATACCAATTTTATACCTCTGTCCTTTTTAATATTTGTCCAATTGGTTCTTCCATATTTGCAAGCACGCGTATTGCATTTGCAAGACTACCAACCTATAAAAAAATTTATAAATTTATTCTTCAAGATTCAAAAGAGAAGGAATATAACAATATTAGAGTTTTCATTAAAAAAAATATGTATAAAAAATTCAGTCATGACTTACCTTTCTAGGCTTCAAAGCCAATCGAGAGATCAATGATGTTTCATATCCAAAATCTTTTGCACTATTTATATCGGCTTTATTTTCATTTATAATCACTTTCTCATTTGCCTCTAAAGCATCCGCTATATCCAATAAAATCTTGCTCCTTTCTTCTGAAGAAATAGCCTGCAATTAAAAACGTGACAAAAAGTTATTCTCCGAGCAACCCCTGGCCCACACTGTCCTGTCATGTCAACAGGAGCATCATGTGAGATGTAGATCAGATACACAGTGGCCCATTAGATGGCTCAATATCCACATTGGAATTAAAACTATTATTACCGCAACTGCTGAGACTCAAACCCTTAACCAATTGTGGGGCCCACCTGAAGGCGCCTAGAACTATCTCTTGCTGAAATTGCTATCTCACGTGCATTTAGCTCTTTACTTGACACCCATGTATGAGCATCTTTATGGAAGAGTGTTCCAATTTTTTGTCCTCTTAGAACTTTAACAATATTATCTCCCGAAAACCCACTTCAAAGACATTATAATAATATAATTATATAAGTAATTAAATACTTTTTGGTTATGAGTTTAAAAAAAAAACAAGAATAAACCTAGTTATAACAACAGGGATGCCACCATTGGAGGCATAGACAGCAGCTTTGACTTTAGCAATCATGCCACCTCTTCCCAACCTTGACTTATCACCAAATGTAATTGTGTTTTCAAGTTTCTCTTTAATGTATGTATGGATCAACTTTGACTTAGGGTCACTAGGGGGCCCACTATACAAACCATCTACATCACTTAACAACACAAGAAGATCGGCTTTTAGCTCCAAAGATAATAAAGCTGCTAAACTATCATTATCCCAGAATATACCAGAAGAATCCTACAAGAAAATAATTTCACATACATAAAGAAAACTGTCACCGTCAGAGTTCAGGGTTTAGGGTTTAGGGTTTTGAACAGAACAGTGTACCTCGTATGGAGCTTTTCTGGTGCTAACGGCGTCGTTTTCATTAAATATGGGAATAACTTTTAAAGATAATAAAGAAATAACGGTTTCTGTAAGTTGATTTCTAAATTCTGGGTTTCTAAAGTCGTTATCAGTGACAAGAAGCTGAGCTGGTGTCACATCTAGCTGTAAAAGTGTAAGTTCTTCTCAAGTTGTTGTATTGTATATATCATAAGTTAGTAATAAAAGAAAATAAAATGGAGAAATAGAATTGACCTGGCTAAAAAATGTATCATAAAAAGCCATGAGACCATTTTGTCCAACAGCTGCACATGCCTTTCCATCAATTTCAACTTGTGGCTTCTGAATCTCACCAAACCTTTAAGAAAGAAGAAATGTAAAAGATCCAAAAGATTTACATATTGATAATACAATAAGGTGATAGATAGTAAAATAAATTAGTGAAAAATAGTAAGTTATAAGTACCTGCTGTTGATTAATTTTCTGTGTTTAAGGCGTTGTCTACCAGCTCCAACAGCACCTGATGAGACCAAAATAACCTCAAATCCTTGAGAGTTTAGTGCTTGAATCTGAAGTTAGGATTTGATAAATCACATGAGTATTTTCTAAGAGCTTTTAGAAAGAAAATGGAAATTTTAAAGGAATGTTGATTATAAGTTAATAACCTGCTCACAGAGTGCCCCTAATCTTCCAAGTGCAAGTCTTCCATCATTTTGGGTGACAACAGCAGTCCCCACCTTAATTCCAAACCATAATCAGTTCATAATTTTCAAAATTCTTTAAGAATATATGAATATGTAAACACATTAATGTTAGAAGAGTTGTAGACAATCAAAATCTGAAATAGAGGACAAAAATAGGAAAATTTTGAAGTCAAATCCATCAGAAAATTTCACGATTAACCCAATTTCAAGGTCTTATTTCACATCCCCATAGTCATTTTCAGTAGATTCTTCATCTCAATTCAACACTAAACACGAGAACGAAAACTTCTTAACTTGAAACACGGAAGAAATAAACCTATATCCGCTAATAGAAACTTACATTGCTATAGAATTCACACACACACACACACAAAATGAAATAAAAACAGCCACAGGTAACAAATTTGACGAACATTACGTGAAAAACTTATGTAATTTAAGAATCATATATAAATTGAGGCGAAAATGAATGTAATTAGTTAATGGTGACCTTGATGACGATTCGCTTAACATCCTTAAGAAAAGCACGAGTTGGATCAACCGCCTCCATTGTCAAGAGGTTAAGCTCGTATACAAGTAGCTCTTGTCGTAGGGTTTGTAGTAGTTTCCCGCGTATAGTTACAGAGGCAGGTATTTATATAGAGAGAGAGCAGAGAAGAAAACCATGAAAATGGGGGCAAGCTCTGACTCTGAGTCGTGTGCTCAAATAAAATTATATGGGGGTTAGGAGTACAACTGAAACAGATACAGCTGTCGGAGTTGACCAAAGAGAAGATGAGTCATCTCAAGATATATCTGACGTGGACATGATATGGTAATGTGAAGGAAAAAAGGAGGGATTTATTTTTGTTCTTTTTGTCGTTTATTTTTTGGTTCTAACACTTCAACGTGCAGCGCAAGTTTATATTTTGGAACCGGGATTTTTTTTTTTCCTTTAAATCACTCAAAGTTATGTTTTTCTTTTTCTTTTCTTTTTCCTATTCAAAAAAGCAGTTTTTTTTTTTTTGGTGCAAAAAACAGCTAAATTTTTTTTTTTGGTTAAAAACAGTACAACTATTTATGAATGTTATACAAATCGAGATAGGTGCTCTTTTGCATGAGGGAGCACGAAGTTGTAGGTAGACATGGACTTGGTCAAGGAAAAAACTTTAAAGTAAAATTTTAAATTTTATTTAATTTATTTATTTTCTAGCAATTTGTTGTTTTAATATTAACGATTTTGATTTTATTCTCAAATTTATTTCATCTTATTTAAAAATTTATTGGGAATTATATGGTAGACTTTTTGATAGAAGACTTACGCAAACAATATGATGAAAGCAATTGTTAAAGCAGCTGAAAATATATACGATGACCCATTAGCCTTAAATACAAAATAAATAAATAAGATTTTAGTAATGTTAATGTTTTTGTGGAAGAGCTTTATCTAGAAACTGAAAAGTTATTTAAAAAAAACATATATATAAGTCGATAGTAAAATTAAAAAAATAAAAATTCGAAATATAAAAAGAAATAAAATTTTTTGTCTGAGCCCGGGTTCGAACCGGGGACCTCTAGTGTGTGAGACTAGCGTGATAACCAACTACACCACCCAGACAGTTTTGCTAATTTTAGCAGCGTGACATACTCAATCTTATGTATGACATGTAACGCTTATTTTTACATGTATAGTAAATTCTAATGCAAAGCAATCATGGAAGTGTCTTAAAATCACTTACTTTGTTCGGTTTGGTCTTTTATATAAATAAATTACATAATGATGGTTAAAAAATATTTCACTCCATTTAACATATCCGTTCCAATCAAAATTCAAAATCCCATGGATACAAAAATATAAAGAGAATTGATATTGCAATTTAACTATTATCAAATTGTTTTCATATAACTTTTCCCAAAACAAAAATTGTTTTATAGAATTTTTTCATGGTTTTAGAAAGCTATACGGGTCATTCTTAATTTTTTTTCCTTTTTTTTAATCAACAAATATAATATACTCTTAAACCTTCGACCTCAAAGAGGGTGTACATCACCTGATACCGCTAGACTATAACCCATTTGGTTTCAAAAGTTGCACAGATCGTCATTTTGCGTCACACCGTTTTTTAAGCCGTTTACTCTAGCTAGGTTGTCACAGAGTCAAGTTCGACACTACTTTTTGACTATGTATCGTCCTGAGATCCCTTATAAAACCCGAAAACTAGCCCTCTCACATACACATGCAAACTGATTTCATCATGCCATTTAGTCATTAGGGAAACAACACTAGCTCTCGATCAGTTGTGTCTAACCCTCTACGATCCCCTTCATTGTCTAGCTCTTCAGAGACTCGGCCAGACGACATCGACCAGACTAATAAATTCCCTTGGTCTAGGTGCCCCGTTTTAAAGTTAGTGACAAGTTAATCTCGCATGGGCTTCATTAGAAACATGTTTTTCTAACAAATGGAAGATTTTATTAGAAACTACTCAATTAACAAGCATAAAATTACATAATAATTAATACAATTCAAGGGGTTTGGTAACCATGAAATCCAAGGAAGTTAAATTTTTTGTTCCTTGAGCTAAACCAATCAAAAGTCATCATCAATGTGACACCTAATTAACCTCTCCAACCAAGAACTATACATATTATAGTTTACTAGTATGCTTGTTTGAACTGTTACTGACTTGAAGAAAAGACTCAATTATCTACCAAGTTAAACATGTACCTTAAAACGGAGTTTTATAAACAATAAACTAACATCTTTTTAAAAGAGTTGTTGAATAGATTTGATCTCTTACAAAAGCATAAAAAATCCTTTAATGTGATGGTTATCACAGGTAAATATTTACACAATATCATTGTTTTCAACTTGTATTCCCCCGTTAAAAGCATTTAAAAACATTTAAAAAATTGATTATAGGGGTATGAACTCACCTTATGTGGGTGATTCAACTTGCAGATTCGAGTAAGGATGAGAAGTTCCACGAATGAAGTCACAAGACACAAACAAGTCCTAAATGACATATATTGATACATATATGTATATAATTAGTGTTTAAAACAACTAATCATGAAGGGAAACAACCTTAGGAACTAGGAAACACTCACAATGGAGTGTTAGAATCACATGTGATTGATCACAAGGAGTTTACGGCCGAGATCTAGGAGTTCACGGCCATGGGAGGGTTTACGGTCCAAGATCCTTTGAAGGGTTTACGGCCCTATGAAGGGTTTACGGCTGTAAACCCTTCAAGATCTTGAAGATCTTGCACAAAGTGGTTGTTTCATGGGTGGAAATCAAGAGCTTCTAATGGAAAACAAGTAGATGAAAGAGCTACTTACAATTTGGAAGCTTTTAGGGTGTTCACGACCCAAGAACAAGTGTGTGTTCTTGGTGTTCTTGGTGAATAAGATGGTGATTTGAAGATCTAAACCCAAAAGAGTTGAATTCACGGATGAAATCAAAGGGTTTCACTTGATTAAGAAGGATATCAAGTAAATATGGAAGAATAACTTGCACTTTTGAAGATCAAGGACGATATCCCTGATGATACTTGAGAGAGAATGGGAGTTCTTGGTTGGAAGAAGTAAGAAATGAAGAAATAATGAAGTAAATATATCCATATAGAGAAGTGATTGCGGCCGAGGAGTTCACGGCTGAAGCCTCGTTTACGGCCGTGAACCGAGGGTTCACGGTCCGAAGTGGTTTACGGCTCGCAGGTTTACGGCTCAGTGTTCACGGCTGCAAGGTTTACGGCTGCGAGGAGTTTGCGGCCATGCGAAGGTTCTTGGTTCTTTTAAAGCTTTTCTCTTCCAAACCTTAATACTCTTAGTTAACTAGGCTTCAACACTTATAACCCAATAAACCATCTAATTTAAGACCATGGAAGGATTAAGTTTGACCAACGTTGACTTAACGAGAATAAAAAAATTTCGGGTTGTCAGAGTAATAGTAATGTTAGAGCTTTTTAGGAGTTGATCTTTGAGAAAAAAAGGGACAAAAATATATTGGGATAGAATTTTAGGGTCGGTGGAGTGGGGGTGGAATCTAATTTGTGGTGAATACACGGTAAATTATAATTATATTAAAAATAAAATAGTGAGGATAATATAGTCTTTTTATGTCTATTAAGGATACAATATGCATATTTAAACAAACGAGGGATGAAACGTGCAAGTTTTAAACATACGAGGGATGAAACATGCAAGTTTTAAACAAACGAGGGACGATCCTAGCAAGCGTGCATGACATGTGCGAAAATTTAAACGGCAACCACTAACGGCCAACGACGATAGGGACTAACCGTGTAAGGAAATGACAACTCAGGGACGGTCCGAGTTAATTTTTGAAAATAGAGACTGGACATGTATTTTGACACCTACACGAGGGACGATTCGTGTAATAAATTAATTTTTTTTACCTATTTGCCTATTATAAGTTCACATACATACACAAAACATTTTACTACACCAATCACTCATTCTATTTTACTAAAAAAAATCAACCACGTTTTCTTTGAATCCAAGATATGGAGCAAAAGCAAAACACCCTTCCACCAAACAAAAGCACATCCGCTCCGACGGGTTTCGCGGCATACGAAGGATATATGAACCTCCTTAACTCATAAAACTCACCACAAATACCATTTTAAGGAAACTTGTTCAATCCCACCTCACCACAATGCGATTTCCTACATCACCCTACATGTAACAAAACTCAAACCTTCAACAAAATCTTTTTACTATATTTGCTTCCATGCCACAAACAACTACACAACCAACGCAAGATACGCAAGCGGGAGGTAGTCGAAAAGGTCAGGGGAAAGGGAAAAGGAAAGGGAAAGCGATCACGAAAAGTGAAGAAGAACCTACACTATGGTGGACACCGGAGGAGGAGTATGCGTTGGCGGTGGCGTGTTGTGGGACTTCAAAAAATCCAACTGTAGGAAATGATATGCGGAGAGTTGGTTTTTAGGAAGTCGTGCTCGGAAAATTTCACGCGATTTTGAAGAAACAACCATATCACAATGTCGATATGCTTAGTAGAAAGTGGACTTCAGTCAGTCGTCAGTGCACCAAATTTAATGGATTTTCATGAGAATTTCTTCGCAAAAGCAAAGTGACGCGAATGATTTCGACGTGTTCAAATCCGCGGGGGAACAATATCACGTTGAAATGGGACACGCTTCCGAGTTTGAAAAATATGAGAGATTTTGAGAAAAAAATCTAAAATAGATTAAAGCGCAAACATCGTTGGAGGCATAATTAAAGAGGTCTCTCAATTCTAGTTCGTTTGACGTTTTCGACGCACGAACTAACATCGACCTCAATGTCGACACGAATGACATCACCAACGACATCGAAGAGTCTCCCCCCACCACCACGTCGACCGGTTGGGCGCAACAAAGCAAAACGCACTCAACGACACACAGACAAAGTCGGGGGAAGGGCATAAGAGTTGGCGGATATGAAAGAAAAAGTTCGACCAACACAATCTAATCGCACAACAAAAGGTTGAAATGCAACGTGAACACTTGGAGTTCGTTCGTAAGCAAGCGCAGGAAGTTCAAATGACGAAGAATTTAACAATTATTCAGACTAGCGAGGAAAATATGAGACAACGTCAAGTGCAAGTGCTCCGAAAGATGAATGAGAGGATTGAGAATAAATATTTGGATTATGACTATTGTATTGTTTTTATGTTTTTAAATTAGGACTATCGTATTTTTTCGTTTAATGTTTTTTTTAAATGTTATTTTTAGTTTTTAAATGTTATGTTTTAATTTAGGATTTAATTAAATTGTATCTCTTATTTTTTTTATAAATATTATAACGTAAATAAAAAAAACAAATTGGAAAAATTGAAAAAAAATTGAAAAAAGAAAAAAAATCGAAAATAAACGTAGACATGGAAAATTGGAAATTAGTGGAGTGTTATAACATGTTGTCCATTTCCTCACTTGGTATTATAACAACATTGGGTGACATGACATGTGGTGACAATGTTTAGGTGTAATAACATCTATTAACTAATTGCCACACCCACTAGTCTAAACAAAAGCCGCCACAGTAACACATTGATTTTTATAGGTACGTATCGGTTCCACCTGGTAGGCGGTAGCTGTCAAGTCAAGAGTGGATAAAGTCGACCCGCATCAATATAGCACCTAACCTCTCCAACCGAGAGCTCCTACTCCCACAAACCAGTGTTACGTTATTAAACTTATAAGTTATTATCAAGCACATTCGTTGTAACAACTATTGTTTGGTTCAAAATTAGGCTAACAAATTATTTGTTTTTTCTTGATAGGATACTAAACAATTCATTCCAATTTGGGTAACGAACTATTTTGTTGTCAATTTGATTTTGTCACTAAACTTAATTCTATTCGTCATTCAAGTCTCTCTCTCTCGTATACATACTTCTCCCTGGGAGACTCCCTCCCACTAGAGAGACGTGATTTAATTTGATTGTTGGAGGCTATTCTCAGAAGGGACGACCTTAACAATCTCTATTTTATGTGTACTTATCAGTTACCAAGTCGGAAACCCTCCAATGATTAATAATACGTACACTCGAGATCAATCTTGTGTGATGATCGCTATTGGTATCTGTCAAAATGCATAAAATCAACCCATAAATAAGAAGAAAAAAACACTCTCATATTATGTCAAGAATTCTTGGATACAATTACAAATCAGAAAAACTCACTCTAACCTATACATCAAACTAACCTATCTCTCAAAAGTTACAAACTTAAAGTTTCTGAAAGAACCTGACAAGAAAGTACAGAGAACATAACCGATAGATTTAGGTTTGTGAAGAGAGAAGAACTTATTAATCTTCCAAACCCTAGGTGAAGGCTCATATGATCATATCTATATCACAACGATTTACATAACCAGCACCTCTATATTTCATAAAAGGTCAGGTAACCTTCAACTATCTTCATAATGCTATGTAACCCTCCAAGTATGTCAAAAGATTGTCCAAATTTAAAACAGCTACAAGCACAAAATCTTTACAGGTCTCGACTCTACTGTAATTACATGAAGAAACAAGTTTATTAAACTATAAAAGAAGCAGTTGAATTATTTCATCATAAATCAGTGATATTTGATGATAAAGTGTGAAAATAAATGAAAAGTTCAGTCACACCTTACGATAGATATTCAGATTATCAGATATACAATTGATCATTCAATAATGTAAATGAAATTACAATGAAAACTCTCTTCCGATAGACTTAAACATCGCAAAAGCTGATCACTTTCTCGAGTTAAAATTTATAGGAACACCAATAAGAGAAGTCATAAGAACATTAGCAGCAATTTTCCCCACATTCGCAAAAGTACTAGACTTATTCCCTTGCTGTTGCTGCTGCTGCTGATTGATCATCACCGGTTGATTATTATAACCACCGAACTGCTGATTCTGATAACCACCAAACGCCTGCTGTTGTTGCTGCTGTTGCAGTTGTTGCTGGTGGTGGTGGTTGATCATCACAGCTTGATTATTATTATTCACTCCTTGATATCCACCAAACGCCGGCGTAGATGCACCTTGTTGCTGCAGCTGCTGGTGGTGGTGATACTGTTGGTGGTTCATCATCTGCACAGGTTTACCATTATTCGTTCCATGATAATCAACAAACGCCGTCGTCGACGCAGGTACTCCTTGCTGATGCTGGTTCATTATCACCACCGGTTGATTTTGATGATGACCACCAAACGCCGTCGTAGGTTGGGCCCACTGCACGCCTCCTTGCTGCTGCTGACACGGATCCACCTTCAACTTCGGGACTCCGGTGGCCACCGGGATCTGGGTACAGAGTGTGTGAACGTCAAACTCACACGTCTGACAGGTGTAGCTAAGCCCGTCGGTGAAGCCTTTGCAGACGTCGCAGAAGTGTGAGGTTCCTGGGCGGTTTACGAGGACGATCTGGTGGTGAGGGTGGACGTGGGATTGGAGACGGTAGGGCGCGGTGGCGCAATGTTCATGGAGGTCAAAATTGCAGGCGGAGCATCGGTATCTTACGCCGTATCCTCGCGTCTTGCAGCCGTCGCAGGTGAATTCGAAGGCCATGAATAGTTTGTGAACAGGGTGTTGATGGGTAAAGTGGTGGATCTGAAGTTGATCGGGTTGACGTTGAGGTTGAGGTGCGATTGCCGACGTCGATCTCTGCAATGGCGCCATATCTTTGTTCTCGACTGCAAGATGAATGCTAATTATGGAAATGATGTATGAAAAGTTGGTTTATTACTTAAAAGAAGATACAAATCTTTATGCATGTGGTACAAATCGTATGTAATGATTAGTTTAATTGCATGAGGGAGTATACAATTGTAGTAGACTAGTAGACATTGATTTGGTCAAGGAAAAACCAAAAAGGAAAATTATCCATTTAATTGATTTTATTATTTATGGTTTAGATTATATCCTTAAATTTATTCATATATTTATTGGGAATTGAATGGTGGACTTTTTGATAGACGACTTGTGTAAGCATTGGGTGAAAGCAACTCCTCAACTTGTGATGTATGGTAAATCAAGGTCAATGAAAAAAAAAACAAAATGTAGGAACATTTGATCTAGTCATGTTAATGTCTTTTTCGAATATATACGAAAATGAAATCACTCAATCAGAGTATATGTAGTCAACAAAATGGTTATCAAAATTAAAAAACTGAATAATATCTAGTCGATGAATTGGTTGAGTATTTAAATTAAAAAATGGTAAAAACATTTGTCTGAGCCCGGGTTCGAACCGGGGACCTCTAGTGTGTGAGACTAGCGTGATAACCGACTACACCACCCAGACAATTTGTTATTTAGTTTGTGTCATACAATATTGTTTGATCAATCGTTAGAAATAAAATCAAAAGTCAAAATCACTTAGTTTGTTGGGCTATAACTATAAGTTTTATATCTTTAGTAAATACAATAATTTGCTTACATTATACTATATGTATGATCGTTTAAAAGACTTTTCAGTTTTCACTCCAATCCCCATGTAACGTTTTTCTTCCATCAAAAGCCAATAAGATAATAAAAATAAGGTGTTATTTTGGTTTTTGAATTATGTATTGAACTAACATTGTGCTATTAAATCTCATTAAATTTTGGTTCATTGTTACTTTAAGAATTTGTGTTTTTTAAGGATAGAAGTTTTATTAACTAGCAAGTGTTATATAAAGAATACAAAACATTACATGACAAAATAGCAAGAGATAAGCCATTCCAAAGA
The DNA here is from genome assembly GCF_052849685.1 of Lactuca virosa. Classification (NCBI taxonomy): domain Eukaryota; kingdom Viridiplantae; phylum Streptophyta; class Magnoliopsida; order Asterales; family Asteraceae; genus Lactuca; species Lactuca virosa. The sequence goes on along the minus strand of NC_136434.1, from coordinate 131,816,523 downwards.
AAAAAAAACAAGAGTTGGATTTTGAAGCTATCCAACTAAGTTTAGGGGTTGTTTAATATAAGGCTGACCGGGTCCGGTCAACAATTTTGGGTTGATTGTAGGATGAGCTTTAGAACCGGACCGGTTTTCTTATATTATAAGAATCGGGAACCGAACCGTCGGTTCTAGCGCCGGTTCTAGTTCCCGTACCGGTTTTTCGGTTATTTTTCAAGCTAAAATCAGTTGAAATGTTGTAGATGATATGTTATCTTCCGGAGCCTGTAAATGATTTAATATTTAACCAAATTGTGACTTTTTACATTTTAAATTGAAGTACAAACACTAAATTACATGATAAAAAAAATCAAGTAATTCCGACTTCATATGAATGAGTTATAGAAAACATTTTATATTTTTTTGTCCAATCTCGTGGTCTTTACGTTAGTATCATTATTAGCATTTTCATGTGTTATAGAAAGCATTTTATATTTCATGCTTAACTGTTCATTATTTTAATTAAAATCTCATATATTTGTCACCAACGTGCATCTAAGGGACTGTTTCAAAAGCAAAAATGTGTTTTGGCATTAACCATATATTTAGATTGATGCAATGTACCATGATGCAAATATATGATACGCCAACACTTTGTGGAGCGGTCCGAACATCGGGAGTTAATCAGTTAATGAGACTCTACCCGCAAATCTAGCAAAGAACTCCTAATATTCCCATGGTTTTTTGTTAATTTTTCACTGTAATGCGTTTTAAGGTCATGTCACTTGTTTGCAATGTTTTAAAAATCGGGTTTTTTAGTTGAACCGGTATGGTGACTGGTTCTGGTTCGACCGCCTGGTCAACCGGTTTTTATATTTTTCAAGTTTTTTCCTATTTTCCTACATATACATACATTTATAAATCATGAGCTAACTCCCTCATACGGTGATGTCCGTGATAAAAACTTACCACTTGTACCCATGGCATTTTTTCGATGGAATTGTAGAGAAATTTAGAGAAGTTGATGGAATTTCAGAGAGATTTAAAGAGGATCCTCTAGAGAAATAGAGATTGTGTCGAGAAATAAGTTGTGTAGCGGTGGATATTTATAGGTGAAGTTTGGAAGAAAAAAGAAGGAAAAAAACAAATAAATTCAACTACTAGCAGTTGGAAGAGGACAAGAGGTAGAGAGACGTTGGGCTTGGCTGATGCTTTGCTAATTAGCAATCGGTTTAGGCCGGTTCAGACCGCCTAATCTTGTTGATTTCTTACATTTTGGACCGGTCTATGACAAGTTTGGACCACATGCTGCAACCAACTCTAGTTTGAGACCTGAATACCACGAATTGGGACTGGCTTAGGGCTCACAAACTCTGAAAAATGTTGGACTACATCTGATCGACAGTTTGGACCAATTTATAACTTGTTTAGTCCATATGCAGTATTTTGGACTAGTCCCAAGACTAATATTTTATACATGTCCACATGACTTGTCTTGTCGAGCTAAATGATATGACAAGCAACCTATAGTTTTTTTGGTTAATTGTCAAGCCCAAATTCCTTTCATTTAGGGTTTATAGTTATGGTTTTTTTTTATTCTACTAAAATTTTGACTATATATATTTGCTTTTATCTTAATAAATATTAAATATCATTACCAATTTTCTCTCATAACACTGTGTATTCTAGATTTCGTTTTATAACAACTTATAACTATACAAATAACACTACCTAAAATCCAGCTTTGATAGTACATAAAATGGTTATTATTATTTTTTTTGAAACATAAAATGGTTATTGATGTGTAAAATATTCGTTCCAAACAAGTGGCTACCTTACTTTGTTGATTAAAAAAAGGGACTTTAGGGTTAATTCTGCTACTTTTTGTAGCATTATGGATCCAAAGTGACAATTTTATATTTTGGTAGTGGACAAATAAAGTGCGTTCCTTCCTCTCTTCCACACCAAGCCAATCTTCCACCACCCTAACCGCAATCTAGCCACCCACCAACCAGTCTTACCCCTACATCTCATCGTCGTCTTGTTTCTGTTATCACTCTAGTCTTCTCCTCTTCCACCTCCATTGATTTCCCTATCTTCACTTCCATTAATTCCTCTCTTCGCATATATTATCAGCAGAATCACATCACTCTGTTCTTAATCCAGGTTTCGGAAGCTCAGCCAGTGCCCAATCAAACATGGCACAAGGTAATTTATCTATCTCGTTCTTACGCACTTCATTTGTTCGATATTCAATCGCTGTAGCCTTCAATTTGAATACATGTATTCAGTTGACGAATTAGCAAATCAAGTCGAGTTTTCGATCCCACACTTTGTCAATTTCAAAATTTTAGATTTAAAATTATATGATTTTTTGAGTTGTTAGTAAAAGTTTTACTATTTGGTGTCGGTGAAGATGGTGAATGTGGATCCAATGAAGCGAGTAGCGTCTCAGCTTATGATGAAGCAATGGACGCTTTATCGTCTCTGATTACTCAGAAAAGTCGTGCTGATACGAGCAACAGCGGCCATAGATTTGAGCTACTCTTCGATTACGTCAAGGTGGATATTAGTTGCTACTAACACATAAATTCGTTTTGGAATATGAAATTACTGTTTAATTACTTATTAGCACTCCTGATTTAAGGCAATCTGATTTCTCTTACAGATTCTGGATTTGGAGGAGTCAATTTCAAAGATGAAGATCATCCATGTAGCAGGCACAAAAGGAAAGGTAATCTTTGATCATTAACCATTTTACTTTGAAAATTTCTCCAATTCAAAGTAGATGTAAGGTCGATTTTATCAATAATGCTGGTGTATATTTGGAATTTCTGTAGGGATCAACATGCACATTTACTGAAGCAATACTACGCAATTGTGGGTTTAGAACAGGGCTTTTCACATCTCCACACCTTATTGATGTTAGAGAAAGATTTCGGCTGGATGGGTGAGTTTTTCAAGTTTTTCAACTCCATAATAGTCATCACACAGATATAAACTTATAATGTATAAGCTTTTTTTTTTCTTCTATATCTCTTTAACTTATAATTTTTGGTCATATGCTTCAGAGTGGACATATCTGAAGAGAAGTTTTTGGCATACTTCTGGTGGTGTTGGGATAGACTGAAGGCATGATTTCTGATTCATAAACATTCTGAATGTAATTATTTATATCTTATATTAACTACTCATTCTGCTTCTTCAGACCTTTATTAATGGTTCCAGTTACTTTATTCTTTCATTATCTGTACCCTTCTCTTCTCAAATTCTTTCTTAATTTATTCTGTTTTATATATGCAGGAAAAATGCAATGATGATATGGATATACCAATGCCAAATCTATTCCGTTTTCTTGCTTTACTTGGTTTCAAGATTTTTGCAGCAGAACAAGTAGGTAGCTTTTTTTTTTTTTATCAACTCCATTCCTTTTCTAGAACAAAAGAACAACTTCAAAAAATAATAATTTCATACTCAAAAACTTGCATTTGAATGCCAGGTGGATGTTGCCATTATGGAGGTTGGACTAGGTGGAAAATTTGATGCAACAAATGTGGTATGCACTCTTTTAGATGCTAACTTTAAACTTTAAATACTGAAAAGGGATTTGTTATAAATAGATACATGTAAAAATCTAATCCAAATATGGTACATGACTTTTCACTTTTCAGGTTCAAAACCCAATTGTATGTGGTATTTCATCTCTAGGGTATGACCACACTGAAATTCTAGGTTAGTTTTTGACATTTTTTAATTTTATTCCTCAATTTAAATACTACATACATATTAAATGTGTCTTATTAAATTTGAGTAGGAGATACTCTTGCACTAATAGCAGGGGAAAAAGCTGGTATCTTCAAGGTACTTCCCAAATTTTCATTCATTTGTCAGCTAACAGGCCACTGTGTACCTGATTTACATCTAACATGATGCTGACAGTTGAATCTGTACTTATTTTATGCAGAAAGGTGTTCCTGCTTTTACTGTTCCACAACCAGATGAAGCTATGGAAGTACTTATAGAAAAGGCTTCACAGCTGGATGTAATTTTATACTATCTTTTATATTTCATATTTAAAACTTGAAATTATGGATGTAATATGAAAGTTGATTGGTATTACAACAGGTGGCACTTGAAGTAGCAAATCCATTGGATGTTAAGTTATTGAATGGATTAGATCTTGGGCTTGTAGGCGATCACCAGTATTTGAATGCTGGACTTGCCATCAAGTTATGTTCAACGTGGCTCCAAAGAACCGGTCATTTGGAATTCGATTCCATTGACCAGACTGTAAGTCTGATTTTAGGGTTCAGGGTTTAGGGCTTTTTATTTCGGTTAATCTCTTATATTTTATGTTTTTTCTGGATTAAACTTTATTTTTTCCTGAAAAAAACCTTGTATTTTTTCATTTTTTCTGAAAAAAACATTATTATTATTATTATTATTATTTTCGAAAAAAACCCAAAACCTTGTAACTGTTTCCGAAAAAACCCTCAACTTTTTTAGTTTTTTTCCGAAAATAAACCTCACATTTTACAAGTTTTTTCAGAAAAAAATGACTAAAAGGGTCAAATCGAAAAAAATGGTTAATCTCATAAAAGACCTTATATTTTGTGTTTTTTCCAAATTACACCTCAAATTTATTTTTTGCCTGAAAAAAATTGTAAAATGTGAGGGTTTTTTCAAGAAAAATTAAAAAAGTTGAGGGTTTATTTGGAAGCATTTAGAAGGTTGAACGTTTTTTTTGGAAAAAAATACAAAGTTAAGGGCTTTTTTGGAAAAAATGAAAAAATGCAAGGTCTTTTCAGGCAAAAAATAAATTTGAGGTTTAATCCGGAAAAAACACAAAATATACGTTTTTTTTAGATTACCCCCAAAAAAAAATTGTAAAATGTGAGGGGTTTTTCGAGAAAACTAAAAAAGTTGAGGTTTTATTTGGAAGCATTGAGAAGATTGAGGGCTTTTTTGGAAAAAATGAAAAAAATGCAAGGTCTTTTTTTGGTAAAAAATGAATTTGAGGTTTAATCCAGAAAAAAAAAACACAAAATATAAGGTCTTTTATGAGATTAACCGGGGTAAAAAAAAATGAAAAAATGCAAGGTATTTTTCAAGAAAAAATAGATTTGAGGTTTAATTCGGAAAAAAAGCACAAAATAAAAGATCTTTTATGAGATTCACCCTTTTTATTACAAAAAAAAAAATCAATTATTTATGTTTGGATATACAGAGTTCACTCCCTCAACAGTTCATCAAAGGGCTGACAACCGCAACCCTACAAGGACGGGCCCAGATCATGCAGGACCCGTCACTTGACTTTGAGAATCCGGGATCAATTGTGTTTTATTTGGATGGGGCCCACAGCCCTGAAAGCATGGAAGCTTGTGGAAATTGGTTTTCTCTTGCAATCAAAGAACCTAATTTGTTGAAAAATAATAATGCTGAAACTGTCCCTATCAATCCTAGTGAAAACTCAGCACAGGTTAAGTGACAAATGACAATATTTTATTTGTTGATTTGTTGAAAAATATTTAACTCATATAAAAAAAATGCAGATATTATTGTTCAATTGTATGTCAGTGAGGGACCCACAGTTGCTACTTCCTCGACTATTGAAAACATGTGTTGGTCATGGTAATAATTTTAATTTTCTGTCTTAAAAATCATTATTTGTAGATGAAAAAAAAAAGAGAGTAAAGTAGGTTGATATATTCAGGTATCAACTTCAATAAGGCGCTATTTGTCCCAAATATGTCACTTTACACCAAAGTGGGGTCCACCACCTCTTCATTCCCACAAACCGAATCTCTAGTGGATGTGTCATGGCAGTTAACACTTCAAAGAGTATGGGAAAACATTGTATCTAGTGAAAGAGGTATTATATCATTTACAAAGTTGATTGTTTTGAAAATTACTTAAATGCCACTGTGCTCTTATTAATGATGATATTCTCAGGGAATAGTAGTGTTACAGATAATGCGGAGTATAGTGAAATAAGTGTTGTTAAAAGCTGTGAAAATAGTGTGGTGTTTGCATCTCTTCCATTGGCTATTAAGTGGTTAAGAGACACTGCTAAACACAATAAATCTGTTCGACTCAAGGTAATAAGATATATATATATATATATATATATATATATATATATATATATATATATATATATAATAAAAAAATGATCGATTGATTGAATATGTGTATTGTGGGTGTATCAGGTTCTTGTAACTGGTTCATTGCATTTGGTGGGTGACGTCATTAAATTACTCAAGAAATGAGTTTTCACAAGCTTTTGTTGTCTCCATATGTTTAATTCTAACAGACTTGGTAATTATTCGAGAGAAAAAACATACACAGCAAAAGGACGATTTTGAAAGTTATTATATATATGTCATGTATAAGATGGGGTTTTTTTATTGGTAGTTTCGTGTTCTTGTTGTTTTTAACTTTGAATTGCTGTTGTAAGTTGTAAGATTAAATTTGAATTGTTACTGTAACATTTGATTTTGAATGAATTGAAATCTACTGGGAATTTGAATTTGGTTGGCAAGAAAAAAGAATTCTTTCAATTTTTTTTTTTTTTGTAATTTTGGAGTCAAAAAAGTAGATTCGATACTAATATTTGAATTCAAATTTTCAAATCCTGTCAGAAAAAACAATTTTTCGACATGCTTTTTGTTAAAAGAATCATTGAGTTTGTAACTAACTCGTAACGAAGTTCGAAAATGGTCATTTTGGCTTGTTTGGAAAATAACGGTCTTTTGTGATATTTATTTATGGAAAATTTCATTTTGGTATTTATCATAAATTTTATTGTGAATTGGATAGAATATTTTGTATTAGCTTTTCGATTTAGTTTAAAACCTATTATTTGGTGTACCCAAAAGATTGAACAAAATCAAGATGACATAAACCAAGAATACCCAAATTGCCCTCTCTGAATTAGTTTATGAAACAACTACAAGTTGGTTTTAATGGCAATTTTCCAAAATGATGAAAGCATTCACAATGTCTACTAAAGCTAAATATAGACAGACACATTCAATAGAGTAAAAGTAAGTAGTAGCATTTTAAAACACAAATTTTCTCCTCTTCTCCCTCATTCTTCATGATTTCTTTCAAGCTTCAACACAAATAAAATGCAACGGTTGATTGAATCTTCTTAAAACTAAAAGCAACACCCACTTTTTGTTTTTCTTCTCTAAAACCAACACATTATCTGCCAAAACATAATTCAATTAAACATATCATCTCCACCACTTTATTTATACTAACAAAAACCAACACTTAACACTATAAAAGATATAAGATTTGAGATTTGAGCTAACCTTGGGAAATACACTAGGCAATTGAAGTGAAATAATGCAAGAATTTTACATCTTTGTAGACATCAAGAACTTGTTTTTCTTTTCAGCTGGCTTAAGGATTTGAAATGAACACATCAAATTCTCATCCACACTCATCATTGCACCCGCATTATCAAACTCCCCACAATAATTTGGAGCCGAAAATATTGTAACAAGTTGCCTATCAGCAAAAAATTCATACCCATCTTCCACAACCTAAAACACCATAACACTTTTACTCAACAAATCAGAATAAACAAATAAATGTTTATGAATTGATGTTTCTTGATTTAACCTATAAGTCAAAAGACGAATGAGCTACAAAACCTGGTGAGCACGACAAACAAGATCAAGATCATGTTTTGTCAAAAATTCTGACACCTTATCGGGACCAAAAGTATAAGAAACCCCACGATCATTCATCCCCCATCCTTTCACATCTTTACTAGGATCCGACCACAATAAATCACAAAGCAATCCAGTGTCGGGAATGGCAGTTGGTCGCTGTAAGTTTCTGATTTGATCCAAATCGGAAAGATCGGGGGAGAGTCCACCATGCATACACAAGATCTTATCATCGACAAGTGCAGCGACAGGGAGACAGTTGAAGCATTCTGTGAAAGCTTTCCATAGCTTCACATTGAATCGGCGCTTACATTCATCGTAAAACCCATAAATCCGGTTTATTGAAGCGCATTCATGGTTTCCTCGGAGAAGAAAGAAGTTTTCAGGGTACCGGATTTTGTAAGCAAGCAAAAGACATATTGTTTCCAGACTTTGTTTGCCTCGATCGACATAATCGCCGAGAAAAAGGTAATTGGATTGGGGAGGAAAGCCTCCGTATTCGAAGAGTCGTAATAGGTCGCTGTATTGTCCATGAATGTCGCCTGAAACCAGAAACAAAAGGGGGTTAATTATGGGTTAGAAATAAAATCCCCCCATTTAGCGGAAAACCCTCAATCGAACACTCGATCAGATAAAGCGTAAAGCAAAGTCAAAGCATCAAAAACAAAATTAAGAAAAGGAAACAACAAAGATCGGTTGAATGATTAAACGCTTGAGCATTAAAGAAATGGATTCAGAAAATACCACAAATCTTGATAGGGGCTTCGAGTTCAAGAAGATTAGGTTGTTTCATAAAGATTTCACGAGAGGCAACACAAAGCTGCTTGATTTCAGCCTCTGAGAGCTGCACCAACTTCCCTGGTTTAGTCGATCGAACTTCAATTAACCGTTCGATTATCCTATCGAGGGCTACCGGGTCCATTATCAAAAGTTTGTTTAAGAATCAAAACCCTAGAAATTTTCTTTGAAATGCTGAAAGACTGCGTGAATCGAAACGGGTCAACTAGAAATTGAATTTGTTTAATCTAAGAATGACGAAGAAATTGGTAGATAATTGTGTTGTGAGAGAGAGGTGGAAGAAGAAGAAGACGACTATCGCTCCATTTTACGAAACAAGTTGAGGAAGGGTGAGACTCAAATGTGACGGCTTCGCCAACAAAAGTGTGCCATGATGTGACTGGTTATATAAATATAAGAGGGTAGTAGTTGATTATTTCGTGCAAATTTAGATCCTTTAAAATAATATGTCAATATTTCAAAGACTACCCTAAACTTTGAGAAAATTACACATGCCTCTCTTTTATATCATATAGGAGAAATTCTTAGGCCATAGGTATATCCACCATACAATTACACCAAAACATTGTCATTGATTTATTTTATCACAACGCCCATACTTTACCAATTTGGCATACTAACTACCCCACATCACCAAATGGCTTCTGGCCCAAAGGTATCAGGTGTTGCCCTCGTTCTTGAGGTTGAGGGTTCAAGTCTCGTCGTTGACATATGTAGATTTAAGGAGTAGTTTATGAGTATATTATATTTGTCGTTCAAAAAAAAAAAACTACTCCACATCATTATTGTAAAGTCGAACCTTAGAATCTGATGAGGTAAAACCAGGTCACGCTGACTTCCATCAGTGCAAGCGTCTCATCAGCGCCAACATGAAGACTTAACCGACATAGCCAATTTCAGCATGATGATGTTTTATAGATGTATACGTATATAGTTAGTTAGCATATCTGATATCTTCGGGATATCAGATATACTCTGTATTTACATAGATTAGGTTAAATCCCTAATTTGTAGGGATTTTCACCGACTAGTTATTACTATAAAATCATGTATTCATGGTTCATGTAATTTACCAATTCACGAACCCTAGCTTTGTGCTTGTTCTCTTGGTGAGAACATTCTTAGTGAAAAACATTTGTGATAAACCCTTTGTTCTTTGTCTTTTCTGTTAATCGATCTTGATTGGGGATCTCACAACTGGTATTACAACAGTTCATTGATATCGATTAACAATGTCTTCTTCTTCATCCAGTTACTCTAAAACCACTTCTGGTCATAAATCCCACAGTTTAATGAGAAAAACTTCACCATGTGAAGTCAAAATCCATGATGATCCTTGAAACCATGAACTATTCCATGATGGATATCATCAAATACGATCCTCATGTTCCTATGTATCAGCCCATGAAGGATAACATTAAGGAAGGTGAAGAAGTCGAAAAACCTGCTCATGGGTTCAATGAAGACGACAAGCGTCTGGTTGCTCTTGACGTCAAAGCTCGTGTTGCCATAGGTAACGCTCTTCCCTATGACATCTACCATTTTGTTCAAAATTGCAAATCTACCAAGGAGATGATGGATACGTTGACAGTAGTGTATGAAGGAACTGATGAAGTTAAGGCTGTCAACAACACAATCTAAACCAACGATACGAGCACTTTTTCCAGCAGAAAAATGAATCTCTTACTCAAGCTTTCAATCGCTTTAATTGCTTGGTGAATAAATAAAACTAGAAACTCCTTGGTTCTCAAGTTTCTGGACTCACTGAGTGATAGCTAGGAACATCATGTTGATGTTCTAAAGAGCAATGAGAAGATTGCAACCATGGATCTATTTTCATTGTTTGGCAATCTTCGTAACTATGAAGAAACGAAGCTCTTATGCAAGGAAATTATGCGAGACACTCACATGAACAGATATGTGGCCATCTACTCAAAGAAGTCACTCCCTAATAGTGACAACAAATTTTCTGATGAATCCAAAGGTGAAACTTTGATAGTAAAACGTTAATTAGCCGAAGTGACAAGAAACCATTTGGATCCAAAAGGTTTCCACCAAAGTTTGACTCATCGGCATCTAAAGGCTATGTCGCTGGTAAGAAGACAATTGTTGAGAAGAAGGAAGGACCAAAGTGTTTCAACTCTGTAGGCACTGATCACTTCACCATGGAGTACAAGTCCAAGAAGGTGGACGCGAATGCAGATTATAAAGTGAAGTATAAGAAGTTGTTGGCCCCTCTAAGAGGAAAAACATTGATGTGAAAATGTCGGTAGTAGAAGTGGAAAACCGGGTGGATGATGAAGAATCACTTGATGAAGATGAAGGAAAGGACAAGTGTTTGATAGCACACACTGATGCATTTTTCACTGATGAAGGGAGCATCGACTCAAGTTCATTTGAAGCGGATCTTGCTAAAGCTACTAAAGATTCAAAGATGCTAGATTGGGACTCGTCATCTCTGTATCAGGTCAACAAATTTGCCAACTATTCTAATAATGAAAAATGCATGATATTTGATTATTTGTGTCTTCATCTCATGAATGTTAACCAAGAAAATCACTCACTTAGACTAGAAATTGAGACACTGACAAATAAATTGATATAACTGAGAAAATTCTTGCCCTAACAAACATTAATGTCACGAGTGTATCTCTTACAAATATCGACCTTCACTCTAAAAAGGATAACACTGAATTGCATGAAAATGAATTACAAGGTATAGTTAATAATTGGGCTCACTCTCAACATAAGCTAAACAAAATAATTGATGCCCAGATACCTGATCGTTGTGAGAAAATCCTTTGTGGAAAGATTGATGAGGCCGTAGAAATCTATAAACAAATTGAAGTTGAGCCAAATTTTTCTACACTTAGTGATTTTGAAGATGACTTTAAATCTAGGTTTGTTAACAATACATGATTTAGGATCATATATAATCTTTAATTATTGTGTGAATGTATGGTGGATTCTAGACCAATCATTTTATAGGAGTAATTTTGGAGTTTTAATAAATAAATTAATTATTATCTGATTTAAGCTTTCCTAAATTTAAGGTAACGGGTTATTGACACCTATAATTAGTTATCTAGGGAACCAATATGCCATTCAAACCATTCGTATTTGTCGTTCATCGCCACCATATGCACCGATAGCAACAAAGCGAGAAGGGGGCAGGCGAGGTCGTCCCTCATTTCGTTGTTCATACTTTATAGTTCCAAATTGATGCAAGTTTTTATACGGTGATTTGCATTTGTAACCTTTTAACACCGAAATTTCATATGCATGAGGGAGATGCATTTGTTAAACGAATTCAATAGAGAAAGATTTTCTTCAAAAGTTTGTTAATGGAGAGGGAGAAGCCAAATATATTTAACATCCTTATAGGTTTCTTCATATTGTCTAGGGCAAATAATTATTTATTTGAATTTTTATATACTTATTTCCTTTGTTTTTTTACTACACACCAAAATGTCACGAATGACATAGTCAAAGCAATCAAAATTGACATTGCTGACATGTTAGATGTAAATTACGACGTTAGTTTTACTATTTGATGCTTAAAACCCTTTTCATATTCTTTTGGATCAGTAGAAGGATTTAGACAAGGAGTATGTAGGACGAGTTACCAAGAACACCCAGAGATATGTTGGAATTTTTGCTAAGACTAATGATGAGTTGATCCATGAGCCAACAAACAGAGGCTTATCAGGAATACAACCTTGACATATTACTTACACAATGAGCCAAGGAAGGCAATGAGAATGCTCATGGGACTGAACCAAGACATAATATGCCTCCAGAAATTATCCTTTTTAATAAGTATAAATAAATGTATTTTTTCTTCATAAATTAGATTCATTGTCGATATTTTTTTATAGGTGTATTATCCGTTTATGCATAATACATCATGGAAACATATGATAGCTTGATGGATCCATATTATATATTATATATTTTGTTTGGGAAATTATGTTAACGTGCTTGTTACAAGTTAGTTTAATATGCTAATTGTTTTAGAAAAATTAAGTTTTGTGCTAGTTACATTTTTTGCCAAGTTTCTAATGCTCATTTGTTTGTAATCTTGTGAAGCTTACATCAAAGTTTCCTCCAAGGTCAAGGAATTTACTATTAGGGAGGTTTGGGCTTTATATGTTGGCCAACGTTTTAAGATATCTGGCCTATAATTATAACATGCTACCTACCTGTATTTAGTGATTTCCAGTGATCCTCAAGTCTGTCTTCTTACATGAAATGTTACAATGATAAATTTCAGGCCAAACTTAAAAAGCTTACTGAACATGTTCTGAAAGGTCATATTCCTCTGAAAATGACTATTCACTTTCGATGGGAATTTACAAGAAGTGTGATTTTATAGTTAACTACTAATATGAAATTTAGGTTGTTGCATGTTGGTCTGTTCATACTTCACAGTCAGTTGACTTATTGAGTGGTTTAATGGTTTTGTTGCTTAGTTGGTTAACTTTGTACATTCTTTAATTGTTTGTCTTAATCACTTTGTTGCTTAGTTGCTTAATGGCTTTGTTGCTTAGTTGCTTAATTTGTTCAATTCTTTAATAGTTTATTATTTAATCATTGACTTTCTTTTTGTAATGTTTATGCATTGAATTGTTGACTTGTTTTCGCTTTTGTTATTTACAATGTGACTTTCTAATTTATATGATGTTGATGTTGAATTTCTAATAGTACTTTTATTTGTGTAAAAGGAAAAATGGAAAAGGAGAGAACAATGATCTTGGAAGCTTTTGGTGACGACGTTATTAGATTCATTTGGAGAAGACGATGAACAATGCTCTTTAAGAAAGAAGCCTTAAAGTTTGATTCCGTTGCATACTTTCTCACAGAATGTCAATTTCACAATGTCATTCTCAAAGAATGTTTCATTTCATTGAACTAGTAATTTATGTATAATTCTCATGAGAATATCATTTTTGCACTTGTAATTTATGTTCATTCTTACAAGAATGTCTTGTTTTTGTACTTGAAATTTAGCTTCTTGTTTATTTCATGTCCCATTTTTTAAGAATGTTTTATATTTTTTTAAGAATGTTAAATTATTCTTTAAAAATCTAAGTTATGCATTTGTAATTAATTACTTATTTTTCAAGAATGTCTTTTCTTATTTTAATAATGTTAATATTACTCTTAAAGAATTTTAGTTTTGAAATTTTAATTTATGTCTTATTCTTCAAGAATAAGAAAAAATGATACGAATGAAAGTTAATTGTATTATTGGAAAACGTTCATGAAAAGTTAACTTTTAAAAATGTTAATTTGTATTTCTTTTTAAAAATTTGATTTAAAAATTTTCCTGAAATTTTGGTATGTATCCATTCATATCCAAAACTTCCTAATTTGTTTTGAAACAAATTGTTTAATTTACCATTATTGGTTTTTTAATATAGATAAGAATTAAATTTTTCCAATTAATTCACATCATGCCATTATTCATAATAACCATTCATTTTTTGATCTAATGTAACAAAAATGGTCATACATTCACACAGTAGTTGTGATTCATATTTAATCCTAACCCAACAATAAATACATAAAATAAAATCTCATAGATAAACATTACATAACAAACCCTGATAGTCTCACTAGTCTCACTGTATGTACTACTCGCTTAACTGTCTTGGATCCAACTGTTAAAAATCCTGCTTTTGAATATCCAACTCCTACAACTGACATGTATCTTAAATATCCTATATCAAATTGTGAATTTAACTCCACACATAAAATACTCAATGTATCTCCAAATTGTATTGTTAGCGACTGTGACATTGATGACTCTATCTCTTTTGACACTGATGAATCTTTGTGTACGTCAATGTATCAGTCATCTATCTCCACAACGTGTCACGCTGATAAATCATTTGCTTCTAGAGTATTTTCAAAAGCTCACAAGATACATGAAAAAATTTTAAGTCCCTGGAAACCTAAATTTTTGAAAAACACAAACACGTGTAATAAAAATTATGGTATATGAGTTTGCTATCGATGTGGATATACATCTCATAAAATCAGTGACTGTATATTTGAAAAAAAAAACACTAAAAGAGTTGAAAATGTTCGTATAAGAAATAATAAATTGCTTAAAAAATAATTCTCTGAATTGTATCTGTGTTGATTGTTATAACATTTTTAATGATAAACCCTTAGTGAAAAGACCATTGAAAAATGGGCCAGTGTGTTCCAATTTGTTTTCTTAGCACTGCAGGGTCAAGAGCATGTTGGGTATCTTGATAGTGGGTGCTCCAAGCATATGACATGATTTAAGTCTCTCATGGATGATTTTGTTAAAAGGGATGGCCATATGGTGACTTACGGAGACGATAACAAGGGAAAAATTAAAGGATATGGAATGATAAAGTGCAAGACTGTGGAATACAAGAATGTATCATACATAAAGGGACTCGGACATAACCTAATATCAATCAGTCAACTTTGTGACACTGATTATGACATTCACTTCAACAAGAAGGAAGGGAGCATCATTGATTCAAAGAAATCAACCGTACTCACTGCCAACCGGAAAAATGGCATCTATGTGTTGGATATGTTTTATGCTAATTCAGCTCTCATACATTGCTTATTTTCTCGTTCTCAAGCCCATTTGAATTGGTTGTGGCATAAGAAGTTGTCTCATCTGAATTTTAAAGCATTGTCAAAGATTTCTGGTGATCAGCTTGTTAGAGGAATGCCTAAGATGAAATTCAACAAGGACAAGCTTTGCTTAACGTGTGTGAAAGGAAAACAAACCAAGTCCTTCTTTAATACAAGGCCATGTTTCTCTATCACTGACCCATTTTAACTTCTTCACATTGATTTGTTTGGCCCTGTCCTAATCAAGTCTAGGTCTGGCAAAAGGTTCACACTGGTGATTGTTGATGAGTTCTCAAGATTTACTTAGGTGTTGTTTCTTCAGAAAAAGAGTCATGTCGTTGATGAAATCATGTCGTTCGTTAAAAGGAATGAAGTAATATATGATCAAAAGATAAGGCAGCTCTGAAGTGATCATGGTACTGAGTTTAGAAACTCCATACTAGAGGAAATTTGTGATGATAAGGGCATTACTCAAAACTTCTCGGTTGTCCGAACTCCACGATAAAATGGAATTACTGAAAGACGTAATCGCAAGTTGATAGAAGTTGGTCTCACCATGGTTTTAGAAGCTGGTCTACCACTCTCCTTTTGGGCAGAAGCAGTCAACACAACATGCTACTCTCAAGACCAATCGATAATTTTTAAGCGTCATGGGAAGACATCCTATAAGATGCTTAAAAGAAGAAAGATAAATATCTCTTATTTCCATGTTTTTGGGTGTATATGCTATATCCGAAATCAAAAGGATCAACGTTCGAAGTTTGAAGCAAAAGCTGATGAAGGTTTCTTTTTTGTATATTTGAATGAGTCTAAAGCCTTCGGAGTGTTCAACATAAATTCCAAGACCACTAAATAATCAATCCATGTCATGTTTGATGATAACACTTGTAAAAATGATCCGAATGATAATCCAACATCTATTCTAGAAGAGCTCACTCACTTTCCATCTATAGACTATGAGATCACTAATCCAGTTATTTCATTTGACGTTGATCTCCTTCCTTCATCATCTGGCCCCTCTAAATACGTTACCCCAATTAAAGAATATGTTGTTGAAGAAATAAGTGACTATGTTCCTCTTGTTGTAGGTGAAGATGAAGAACTTCCTAGGGAGTCAAGTAGAGGTTCTTCATCGGTGATTAATCTACATATTATTCTTGGTTACACTGGTAACCAAATCATTGGAAATATCTCAAAAGGCGTTCGCACTCAAAGACAAGTGACACAAAACTTTTGCTTGTTTGTCAACTTTGTCTCACTAATTGAGCCCAAGAAGGTCAATGAAGCTCTCAAAGATGTGGAATGGATCAAGGCGATGCAAGATGAATTAAATGCATTTGAACGACATGGATTATGGACTCTTGTTCCTCATCTTGAGAAAAAAAACAATCATCGACACACGTTGGATGTTTTTGCAAAAATGTGGATGAAGATGGTATTGTTACAAGAAATAAGGCACATTTAGTGGCTCAAGGGTTTACTCAATTAGAAATATCTCAGAAGGCGTTCGCACTCAAAGACAAGTGATACAAAAATTTTGCTTGTTTGTCAACTTTTTCTCACTAATTGAGCCCAAGAAGGTCAATGAAGCTCTCAAAGATGTAGATTAGATTAAGGCGATGAAATATGAATTAAATGTGTTTGAACAACGTAGAGTATGGACTCTTGTTCCTCGTCCTGAGAAAAAACAATCATCGACACACGTTGGATGTTTCGCAAAAAGGAGGATGAAGATGGTATTGTTACAAGAAATAAGGCACGTTTGGTGGCTCAAGGGTTTACCCAATTAGAAGGACTAGACTACGATGAAACGTTTACCACTGTTGCTAAACTCGAAGCAATCCGTCTCTTTCTTGCTTATGCATCCTATATGAAATTCACAGTGTATCAAATGGACGTCAAGACTGCTTTTCTACACGGGGATCTCCATGAAGAAGTGTTTCTTAAGCAACCCCCTGGTTTCGAAATTGATAAATTTCCTAATCATGTTTATAGTCTGGACAAGGCAGTCTATGGACAAAAGCAAGCTCGCATAGCATGTTATGATACACTGGCAAATTATCTTATTCAGAACAGATACTGATAAGGTGCAATTGATAATACCCTGTTCATCAAGCAGTCATCTTAAGTACCTGGTCGGGTCCTGAATGAAATTGATGTCTTCAATTTTGTAGTCAGATATAGTCATCACAAATCTTTATCGGGAAACATAATCTTGAATTCTAAGATTGATCATTATCCATGTCTCAAATTCATACATATGTCTTGTAAAATGGAGGAATAGTTGATAACTTATATGAGGGATGAATCCTGATTAATTAATTAAAAGGGTTGAATATTAATTAATTAATAGTTGGTTAATTAGAATGTTCCAGAACCCTTAAGGAAATAGGGTTGGACGAAATTCACTCCATCCCATATGGGATGGGAGGTGAAATTCGAATTTGTCCTCCATCCCACATGAGATGGAAGACAAATCTAAGGAAAGGATCCAAGGCTATAAATAGGGCTCTAGGTATCTCATAATTCCTTGCACATTGGATTAACAAATTTGCCAACTCTATTCCTCCCTCTATAGTAGACGGTTTACTCTCCCTCCTGGGGTTTGTGAATTGGATCCTCCCTTTAGTTAATCTTATTATGCTCTTTGGAGTTCATTGGGTGTGAACCAAGAGAGGGATTCTGGTTTGGATCCTTACATCCAAACAAGGTGGCATGCACAAGGTCTCAAGAAAAGATGTCACTATCTGGAAAAGAGGTATGTAGTTATTCCTTCTTTATATTTTAATAGGGTAGCAGTAATAACATGAAACTTAGATCCTTAGGTTGCATGAACACATAGGATTTTGATTTATTTTTGTTGCACCATGATCATGTGTTTAGATGCATAAAAATCCTAATAATTAGTTCATTCATGTGTTTACGATCCCATTTCAGTTTATTCATTAAGAGATCTCGGTACTATGGTACTTTTACACATGAAAGGTTTGGGCTTATTTCTTTAAGAAAAAGTTTGAGGTTTTAGCATTCAAGAAATGGAAGTCTTCTATGGAGAATGAAACAAAATTAAGGGTCAAGTGTTTCGGTTCAGACAATAGGGGAGAATATAGCAGTAAAGTGTTTGTTGATTATTGTGCTGACCAGGGAATCAAAATGCAAAGGTTGGTTTCAAAGAAACCTTAGCAAAATGGAGCAGCTAAGATGATAAACTGTGCATTGAACGAGAGGGCGAAGAGCATAAGATTTCATGAAGATTTACCAAATATGTTTTGGGAAAATCCGGTCAACACAACAATGTATTTAATCAACAAGGAACCCTCATTTCCCATAGGGTTCAAAATTTGAGAAGATAAATGGCAAGGTCGTGAGATTTCACTTAGATACTTGAAGGTTTTTGGTTGTGTCTCGTATGCCAAGGTTAAAGATTCATAGATATACAAGTTATAGGTGAAGGGAAGGAAGCGCACCTTTATAGGCTATGGCTTGGATGACAATGGGTACTTCTTATGTGATAACAAAAATCAGAGGGTTATCAAAAGTTGGGATTGTGTCATCAACACGAGTGTCTTGTATAAGGAAAGACTTGCAGAATGATCTGGAAGAAATAAGCAACAAGAGAAAGAAAAAAATCAAGTTGAGTTCGAAGATATCTTAGATGATGATATTGTAAAACCTGTCACTACTCTAGACATAAGTGAAAGTTCATGAAGTAGTAGGAGCTTCGATAAACCTGGAGATAGTGGTAGCATAGGTGATAGTAGTTCAGAGGGTGAAGTTATATATGATGAAGAGATTGAAATTCCTACAATATAAATATCCACTATAGAACAAAGTTCTCTAGTCAGATACTCTCCATCAACTGATTATTTGTTGTTGTCTGAGAATTGTGTACTTGAGTCAGATCCAGATGCCTTGATGATGGAAGACTCCATATAGTGGGGAAAGGATAAGACTTCAGATAGTAGGAAAAGGTAATGGAAGACGAGTTGAGCTTACTTGACAAGAACTAGATTAGGTCCTTGATCAAGAGCTCAGTAAGACATTCGAGACAAGTTTGATGGTCAAGGGATCCTAACAAAAGGGAAATATTGATTCTCTAGTTTCAAATACAACTACAATCAGATAAGTCCTTAATATGGTAGCCTTTAAAAACCTCAATCTAGAGCGGATAATTATGAATACAACCTTTCTCCATGATAACCTGGAAGATAACCTAAACGACACAACTAGAGGGTTTTACTACATTTTATAAGAAAAATATGGTGTGCAAGAAGAAGAGAAGTTTGTATGGCATGAAGCAAACTTCTAAGCATTGATACTTAGAGTTCGATAACTTCATGAAGAGGAGTAGGTACACGACACGTGGGATGGATCACTATTTTTACCTAATTACTTTTAGCTCGTCCTACATCATCCTCATGTTGAATAGTGATAACATATTGATTGATGGTTCTGAACTGAAAAAGATCGGCGCGCTTAAGATGCAGTTGTCCAGAAAGTTCAAGATGGTAAACCTAAAGGTTATTGAGCTGAAGAAAGTCCTTAGTACAGAGAACTGTTGAATACTTTTAGCTCCTCTTACATCATCCTCATGATGAATATTGGCAATGTATTGATTGATGGTTGTGATATGAAAAATATTTGCATGCTTAAGATGCAGTTGTCCAGAAAGTTCAAGATGGTGAACCTAAAGGTTGTTGGGCTGAAGAAAGTCCTTAATAAAAAGAACTATTGAGATGAAGAAAGTCCTTAGTAGGAGATTTTAGGGTGTGAAGACTTGATCAGAATGGTCAGAGAGAGAATTCTCTCATGGTAAGTGAATGGCTAGAGAGAGAATTCTCCATTGATGAAATAATTCTAAGTCCATAATGCACTATGGGAACTTGGTAAAGGAGATCCCCCGTGGTGAATGTACTACTCATGATGATAATGCGCCGAAGCATGGAGAATGCGCTCATTCCTTTGGAGAATATGTTGCTGACATGGAGAATGCGCTCCTGATGTGGAGAATGTGGTGCTGGGTCAGAGAATGCACCGTGTTGATCATGGAGGCTCAAGGATATGTTGTTATGATGCTGAATGCGCTCCTCCTTTTGGGTAATGCGTTCCATGTAGGGTGAATATGCATGTGCATGGAGATTATGTTGCCTGGGTGAATGGCAGGGGGCCATGCATATCCCTCTGTAACGCTTGTTTTCTATATGTGTTTAATTAATAATTCAAAATAAAATGAGTAAAAGACTTTTTGAGAAAACCCTAGTTCGTAGAGAGCTTAAGGGATAAACACGGGGTGTGCCACATCACAATTCGTGATGCGACCATGTATGGGACGTGATACGCCGTCACAATCAGACCATAATTTAATATCGGTCCTTAAGCCCTATTTAAAGGCACTAACTTCTATGGTTGGTCATTTTCTCTAGTTTCCACCATTATAGAGAAAATGTAACATTCATAAAATTCATGAAAATTTTTAAACTTTTAAAACCAATCCACAACCATCATTGTTTACAAAATAGTTTTCAAAACATGTTTATTATCAGAGTTTTCCCAAAATCATAATACAAAACACGAGGAGGTGCACGATCACTCCTTTGCCTTCCAACGATCATCTGAAGTACCTGAAACATAACCTTAAACTGTAAGCCCAAAGCTTAGTGATTTCCCCCAAAACACCAACACACAGCAAATAACACATATACAATAACAGCATGCAATGGGTCCATAACTAACATATTGGATTACCCCTGAGCCCACAATGTAAGTTTGGCTTGCCCTCGGGCCTACAACTTATGTCTTGCTCCCCGACCGGATCAGTCCCTGGACTGAATACTACTGAGCCCCAAGTACGAGTCTGGATTGCCCTACCCGACCCTCAGCTTGTATTTGGAATGGACATGAGCCCTCAGTATGAGTCTTGCATTCCCTACCCGACCCTCAACTCAATTATGGATTGCTCCAGGGTTTGTTGGTTACCGCACAAAGTAGTACAACCTCAACCCAACCCACACAACATGTCGACATATAACAGATAATACCATATACAGATAATCATACAAACAATATCATAGGTAGTCCTACAGATCTACCAACTAGCATATCAGAACTAGCATGCATATCTATCCATACTCAACATAACAACGAATATCAAGTTATCAAACCAATGGGTCGGCCTTGGTGCCTTCGACCCGTAAGTACAGTGAGGAAAATTCACCTCACAACTGAACAGAACTAATGAGGCCTGAATCTGAATCTCAGCTCTCTACACAATACCTATATCCACCAAGTGACCAATTCCATCAAAATCCCAAAAAACCCAACATAACCTCAAAGTCAAACTTGGTCAAAGTCAAAGTCAACTTGTCAAACCCACTAAACCAACTAAGTCACCCAACCGAGTCAACTCAACAAGGACTGACTCATGTGAGTACGTGGGGCGTAACCCAGAGGTACGCTTAGCGTACACGAATCCTCTCACTGACTAGCTTACGGGGTGGCTAACCGAGTACGCGGGGCGTACTCCCACCTACGTGGGGGGTACCCTCGCACCCTTCAATCTCCATTTAGTGCTTAATGGATTAAGCACTTAAGCCCATACTTCAGATCTACGGTCCGAATGCACCCTAGAGTCATATAGTTTCCTACTTTATGACTTTACAAGCCCATAAAGTGCTTAACACAAGGTCTTAATCCATTAAGACCTTCTACAAGATGCATGGAGCAGTTCTAACCAAATGGACTTCATTTTTATGACTAAGGACCCCTCATAGGATCTGAAAGGACAACTCAAAACATCTAGAATATGTCATGCTCAAGATGGGACTTTTGGGACCAAAATGTAACATAAACACCCAAAATGAGATTTAGCAAACAAGTCATCAAGGTATGAACTTTATACCTTGAGATGATGGAAAAAGGAGCAAAACTTCCAAATCCAAAGCTTGCTTCAAGCATCCAAGCTTTATCACCACCTTCTTCTTCTTATGGAGCACTCATAAACTCACACTCAACCTTCCAAGGGATCAAGAGAGGCTAGGGATGCAAGGAAATCGATTTTTGCTAATGCAGACTGAAAAGTATGGAAGAAATGAGACTTAAGGATGTTTAAATACTTGTCAAACCCTAAAAATTAGTGTTTCCACTTTTAGGAAGTACGCCCAGCATACCAAGATGTACGCCCATCGTACTAGTCCGCGCCCTAGTACGCTTAACATACACCTCGTACGCATGACGTACTCCGAAGCCATAATTGTATTCTTATAACTCTTGAACTTTAAGACCAATTGCAATATAATTAAATTAAAGGACTGGAAATAGGATTACCTTGACCTCATGATGTTACAATTCTTCCCTACTTGATTTAGACTTCGTCCTCGAAGTCTGCTGCGGTGAACAATGCAAGATAATGCTCTCGCATCTCCGCCTCCGGCTCCCAGGTCCACTCGGATCACCTCTGGTGTTGCCACCATACCTTTACCAAAGGTATCTCCTTGTTGCGCAAAACCTTTATTTTCCTCTCCAGGATAGCCACCAGCCTCTCAACATAGTTCAGGCACTCATCGACCTGAATATCATCCAAGGAAACCACTGCATCCTCATCCACTACGCACTTTCGCAACTACAAGACATGGAAAGTGATGTGAATCTGATTGAGCTCCTCAGGAAGGTCCAATCTGTAAGAAACCTTGCCAACCCTGACAATCACCCCAAAAGGCCCAATAAAACGGGGACCCAACTTCCCCCTCTTTCTAAAGCGTATCACACCTTTCCAAGGCGAGACCTTCAGTAATACCATATCGCCGACCTGAAACTCCAACTCGGATCGGTGCCGGTCGGCATAGCTCTTCTGCCGACTCTGAGTAGTCTGTAGTCTCTTCCGGATCTACTGAATAAGCTCTGTGGTCTAAAGGACCACCTCAATCCGCCCCATAAACCTGTGACCAACCTAGCCCCAACAAACCGGGGTACGATATCTCCGCCCATATAAGAGATCGAAAGGCGGAGCACCAATGCTGGGATGATAACTGTTGTTGTAGGAAAACTCTACAAGAGGTAGGTAGGAGTCCCAGCTCCCACTGAAATTGATAACACAGGGCCACAACATATCCTCAAGGGTCTATATCATCCGCTCACTATGGCCATAGGTTTGCAGATGATAAGCTGTGCGGAAGTGCAACCTCGTACCCAGTTCCTCATGGAACTTCTGCCAGAAACGGGAGGTGAACCTAACATCACGGTCTGAAACAATGGAGACCAGAACCCTATGGTGAGCAACGATCTCGCGGACATACACGTCGGCCAACTTCTCGGCCGAAGAACTCTCCCGAATCGCCAGAAAGTGGTCACTCTTGGTCAATTGATCTACGATGACCCATATAGCATCACAACCCTTTGTCGTCTTTGGCAAATTGGTGATAAAATCCATCGATATCTGCTCTCATTTCTACATGGGAACCTCCAGAGGCTGCAACTTGCCATGTGGCCTCTGATGCTCAGCCTTAACCATCCTGCAGGTCAAGCATCTCTCCACATACCAGGCTATCTCCCTCTTTATACATGGCCACCAATAGCTCAATCTCAAATATTGATACATCTTGGTGGCCCCCATATGAATGGAAAAATGAGACTAATGAGCCTCCTCCAACACAGCCTGCCGGATCCCACCAGAAACTGGAACCTAGACCCGACCACACAGGGCCAACAGACCACGACTATCCGTGACAAGCCTATAAATCTCACCTCTGATCCTATCCTACTTCTAGTTCTATTTCCGAACTCCCTCGGTATGAGCCTCCTTGATGAATCCCAAAAGCGGGGAATCGACTGATATCCTCATACACATCACCCTATCTGAAGACCTGGCTGACTTGCGGCTCAAAGCATCCACCACTACATTTGCTTTACCCGGATGGTGATCTCGTAGTCATAATCCTTGACTACGTCCATCCACCTACGTTGCCTCATGTTCAGGTTCGGCTGATCCATAATATGCATCAGACTCTTGTGATCCGTGTAGATAGTACAACGAACCCCATAAAGATAGTGCCTCCAAATCTTGAGGGCAAAAACCACTGCCCCCAACTCCCGATCATGTGTGGGATATCGTTTCTTGTGCGGCTTCAGCTGCCGCGAAGAATAAGCTATCACCCTTCCTCTCTGCATGAGGACCACCCACAAACCAGTGATGGATGCATCACAGAATACCACAAAATCCTCAATTCCCTTCGGGAGGGTCAATACTGGGGCCTCGCATAATCTCTGTCGAAGGGTCTCAAATACAGATTGTTACTCAGGGCCCCATCAGAAATCCACCCGCTTCCTCGTCAAACGAGTGAGGGGCACTGCAATCTTGGAGAAATCCTGAATGAATCTCCTATAGTACCCTGCCAAACCCAAGAAACTCCTTATATCCAAGGGAGATTTCGGAACCTCCCACTGCATCACGGCCTCGATCTTGGCCGGATCGACCAATATCCCATTCTGGTTAACGAGGTGTCCAAGGAACTGAACCTCTCGTAACCAAAACTCGCACTTCGAGAACTTAGCATAAAGTCGTTATCTCCTCAAAACCCCTAGAAGCTCACGGAAATGCTCCTCATGCTGCTCTCTGGTCTTGGAATACACCAGGATATCATCAATGAACACAATAACGAAACGATCAAGCATCAGCCTGCATACCCGATTCATCAAATCCATGAATACTGCAGGCGCATTGGTGAACCCAAATGGCATCACCACGAACTCGTAATGCCCATAACAAGTCCGAAACGCGGTCTTCTCCACGTCATCCTCTCTCACTCTGACATGATGATACCCAGACCTCAGATATATCTTGGAGAACCAAGATGCACCCTGCAACTGATGAAAGAGGTCATCAATCTGCGGGAGGGGATAATGGTTCTTCACAGTTAGCTTGTTTAATTCCTGGTAATCAATGCACATCTGGTGTGAGCCATCCTTCTTCTTGACGAACAAAATCGGCGCTCCCCACGGAGAACTGCTCGGTTTAATAATTTGCTTGCCTAGAAGCTCCTGCAGCTGAGATGACAACTCCTGCATCTCAGGTGGTTCCAAGCGGTATGGCGCCTTGGAAATAGGGGCCGCACCTGGCACAAGGTTGATCCTGAAATCGACCTATCTCTCGGAGGCACATCGGGTAACTCCTCCAGAAACACATCTGCGAACTCCCTGACAACCGGGACCTCTGAAACTGAAGTTTGATCCCCAACATGCGTATCCACCACATAAGCCAAGTAGCTCGCACACCCATGCTGAATATATCGTCCAAACCTAGCTTCAAAACAAAACCCTAAACCTATCTCGATGCCCTCTCCATAGATAATCAGTTCTCCCCCACTTGGGGTTCAAACTACCACGCGCTGGCCCTCACAATCAATCATAGCACCGAACCAGCTCAGCCAATCCATACCCATAATCACGCAAATATCCCCCATAGGGATAGGGACCAAATCGATCGGATAAGGCACCCCGAAGATGTCAATAATTAACACAAACCTGATACACTGATGATGCAGAAACTCTGTGTTCATTGGTGATAGAAACTCGCAACAGACACTCTAACTCCCCAATGGGTATATCAAACTCTCTACTGAACGATCGAGATATAAAGGACCGACTCACACCTGAGTCAAACAACACTAGAGCAGGCAAAGAGTACACCAGGAATGTATCTAACAGAGACACATAAATAAGCATAACATAAAACATAATCAACAAAATAATGGATAGAAACATACCAGTCACAACATCTGGAGCTGCTCTGGCCTCCTCGACAGTGAGCTGGAAAGTGCGACCTCGAGCCCTCGGGGGCTCCACCTTGCCCTGACTCCCATCAGTGATCCTCAAAGTAGCCGACGTTGGAGCCTGAGCCTGCCTAGCAGCAAGCGAGGGACAGTTGGCCTTCACATGGCCAACCTGGTTGCAATGATAACAAATCCTAGAGCTGAGTGTTGGGGCCTACTGGCGGCAATCCCTTGTCATATGGCCCTGCTAGCCACAATTCTGGCACCCATAAGATGATCGTCAAGAACCCTCATGAGCCTTGCCACACTTCCCACAAGTGCGGCCCTTCCGACCACCAAATCTGACATCAGCGGCCTTGAACCGCTTCGGCGCATACTGCGACTGCGTCGGGGCCGATCTCTGCTCTCTCGTCTGCAGTTCCATCTCAATCTCACGCCACCTAGCAGCCTCTTGCAAATCCAACAAGGAACCACAGCGCTAGGTGGATACAAAGTGACGGATCTCCGTCTTGAGCATGCTCAATTAACGGGTAATCTGAGCTTGCTCAGAAGCGACAAACTCAGGACAAAACATGGCCCTTTCCGTGAATATCTTGGTGATCTCCGTCACCATCTATGTCCCCTGCCTCAAATCCAGGTACTCCTGGGCCAACCTCTCACGCTCCACCAAAAGCACATATCCAGCGTGAAACATCTTTGAGAACTGCTCCCAAGACACAACAGCTCTCTGCTCAGCAGAAAATGAACTAGTAGCAAGTCTCCACCAATCCTTCGCTCCGGACCTTAGAAGGTTCAGAGCGCACCTAGACTTCTGGTCAGCTAGGCAAGAACATGTGAAAAAGAATCCCTCAACATCAGACAACCACCTCATGGCTATTATCGGATCCTGCACTCCATCGAAAGTCGGGGGCTTCGTATTGTCGAAGTCCCGATACTGAAAAACCCGACCCGATTGAACCCCTGCAGCCGCAACGGCTGCAGCAGCAGCCTCAGACAAGGCAGCATAACACTCATCAAAGTACTCTATCATGGTGGTCTTAATAGACCCAAACATCTCTGGCAACTGAGATCGGAAGTGAGAAAAAACTTCCTCTTGTAGGATCTCCCTAATCCTGTCATCCAACACAGCTGACCCAACCTAACTGCCAGCTCCCGATCCCGATCCGGACCCAGCCTCGAATCGTCTCGTCGTCACCATACTGAAGATAAACTAGGGGGATATCAGATAAAACACATATCATATCAGGGAAACTAACTCCTAACAAAGCCCTAGGGGTTGTGACTTCCCTGTTACGCGTACGGGTCCTGTGCTTTAAGTATTACGGACCCATACTACCTTCCACACCTACTCGTATTTATCTCAGAGGATCATCACAACAACCTTATCAATACACACTAGCATAATCATACATTCAATACTCACTCCCTAGCGGAAAGGATAATAATCTCGAAACTGGCCGGTTGACCCCACATAACTCATCCATGAAACTTCCACCAGCCCTGCAGCACTCGTGTATGCTAATCATACATAACACTGGATCCTATAGACAGTCGAATATCTGATCCTACTCTAATCCATTCATCAAACAAGAACAAAAAATAAGGCAAAACCAAACATTCTTAGGCTATAAAATCTTAGTTATGTATAACCATGATGCATACACTAAGCAACTACAGTAATGATGTTAATTCCATTGAAGACGAACCCTAGGCTATCAGTCATCATATAATCAGGCAATTCTATCATGCAAATTCCTGAAGATATCTAGCCTATCACTAGCATGCTTTTCGAATATATCACAAAAGCAAATAACAGTGTGGTATTTTGGGGTCTACTTACTGGCTCCGACTGATCGTACACATCGCATCCTCCTTGATTATTTTGAAATCCATTTGAAAAATCGTTTTTAAAATCTTTTTCCTTAGTTTGAGACTTGATTCACATGAGTGTTCCCCCAATTCACTCAAACCAAGGCTTTGATCCCAACTTGTAACGTCGATAAAATTCATGAAAAATTTTAAACTTTTAAAACCAATCCACAACCATCATTGTTTACAAAATAGTTTTCAAAACATGTTTATTATCAGAGTTTTCCCAAAATCATAAAACAAAACACGAGGAGGTGCACGATCACGCCTTTGCCTTCCTGCAATCATCTGAAGTACCCGAAACATAACCTAAAACTGTAAGCACAAAGCTTAGTGATTTCCTCCAAAACACCAACACACAACAAATAAAACATATACAATAACATCATGCAATGAGTCTATAACTAACATACTGGATTACCCCTGAGCCCACATCATAAGTCTGGATTGCCCTCAGGCCCACGACTTATGTCTGGCTTGCTCCCCGACTAGATCAGTCCCTGGACTGAATACTACTGAGCCCTCAGTACGAGTTTTGATTGCCTTACCCAGCCCTCAGATCGTATCTGGAATACACATGACCCCTCAGTATGAGTCTGGCATGACCTACCCGACCCTCAGCTCATATCTAGATTGCTCCAGGGTTTGTTGGCTACCGCACGAAGCAGTACAACCTCAACCCAACCCGCACAATATGTCGACATATAACAGATAATACCATATACATATAATCATACAAACAATACCACAACTAGTCCTATAGATCTACAACCTAGTATATCAGAACTAGCATGCATATCTATCCATACTCAACATACCAACGAATATCATGTTATCAAACCAATGGGTCGGCCTTGATGCCTTCGACCCATAAGTACAGTGAGGAAAACTCACCTCGCAACTGAACAGAACTGATGAGGCCCGACTCCAAATCTCAGCTCTCTACACAATACCTATATCCACCAAGTGACCAATTCCATCAAAATCCCAAAATACCCAAAATGCCCTCAAAGTCAAACTAGGTCAAAGTCAACTGGTCAAACCCACTAAACCAACCGAGTCAACCCAGCCGAGTCAACTCAATCGAGTCAACTCAACAAGGGCTGACCCATGCGAGTACGCAGGGCGTAACCCAAAGGTACGCTTAGCGTACACGAAGCCTCGCATTGACCACCTTATGGGGTGGCTGACCGAGTACGCGGGGCGTACTCCCACCTACACGGGACGTACCCTCGCACCCTTCAATCTCCATTTAGTGCTTAATGGCTTAAGCACTTAAGCCCATACTTCAGATCTACGGTCCGAATGCACCCTAGAGTCATATAGTTTCCTACTTTATGACTTTACAAGCCCATAAAGTGCTTAACACAAGGTCTTAATCCATTAAGACCTTCTACAAGATGCATGGAGCAGTTCTAACCAAATGGACTTCATTTTTATGACTAAGGACCCCTCATAGGATCTGAAAGGACAACTCAAAACATCTAGAATATGTCATGCTCAAGATGGGACTTTTGGGACCAAAAAGTAACATAAACACCCAAAATGAGATCTAGCAAACAAGTCATCAATGTATGAACTTTATACCTTGAGATGATGGAAAAAGGAGCAAAACTTCCAAATCCAAAGCTTGCTTCAAGCTTCCAAGCTTTATCACCACCTTCTTCTTCATATGGAGCACTCACAAACTCACACTCAACCTTCCAAGGGATCAAGAGAGGCTAGGGATGCAAGGAAATCGACTTTTGCTAATGCAGACTGAAAAGTATGGAAGAAATGAGACTTAAGGATGTTTAAATACTTGCCAAACCCTAAAAATTAAGGTTTCCACTTTTAGGAAGTATGCTCAGCGTACCAAGATGTACGCCTATCATACTAGGGCGCGCCCTAGAACGCTTAGCGTACACCTCGTATGCATGACGTACTCCGAAGCCATAATTACCATAATGCCATTAAGGCCCTTATGCTTATAACTCTTGAACTTTAAGACCAATTTAAATATAATTAAATTAAAGGACTGGAAATAGGATTCCCTTTACATCAGGATGTTATAGAAAACCCTAGCCCACTGTGTGTTTTTGAGCTTTTGAGTGATTCTTGGTGAAGAATGAAGCCTTTGGTGCATTGTATGGCTCATTCTAGCAGAAGATTCCACCTTCTAAACCAATTGCAAGCTTTGTAATTCTTAAAGTTTCCCATTTATGTTGATTCATTCATAGATCCATAGGTTGGATGTGTTTTTGGTCTTTTAGGATCCCTTTTCATGACACTCTTGGAGTTTGGAGAAATCCATAACATTATACTTGTCCATGGATGGTTTCTGGACGTTTTTTTGGTTATTTGAGTGCATGTTTGGTCTCCCTTGGAGCCATGCTAAGGAATCAATCCATTTAGGGCTCTTTTTGGATCTAGGGTTGTGGTTTGGATGTTTGGGGACTAGTACATGGATAAAGTTGGAAACTTTATCCACTAGGTCACTAATTTGAAGAGGTCTTGGAAGTATTGGTCTCTATCTTTATGGATTAAGTGCTTTGATAAAGGATTTACATCTGCCCAGAAAGCGCGACACGGTCAAGTCATGGTTGCGACACAAAGCTTGAAGGTCATTCACAACTATTTTGTCGCTTACTGATCGTGGAGTGACCAGGAGTTGGGTCGCGGTGCGTTAACATATTGACCTTTTGACCGATTTGACTTTTGGTCAAACTTTGATGGATTTGAATGTTAGATTGAGGACTGGTCTTTGGTTGATCTAGGTGGTTTTTGTAGTTGATTTCTTGAGGATTCGAGTGCGTTGACCTATTGACAGATTGGTGTGAGGCCGAGAGTCTTTACGTGTTGACAGAACAATGTGAGACTATGAGTCTGGCAGAACGATGTGAGGCCATGATCCATTAGGTGGTATACATTGTATGTATAATGGAATATGTGGTATCTTGGGGAAGTCAGTAAGGTTTGTGCTTACTCTTTACAATTAAATATCTTCAGGCTTCAAGTGATAAAAGGAAGGGTGTGCCGTGATTGTATTCACATTCGATCGTTATGTTTTGTTTTCCTGCAATTTTGATATACATTTGACATGATTCATGGTTTTGATTTGAAGGATGTTTTCCTAAACTATTTATGAAATGGGTTTTAGTTTGTTTACTTCTAATTTTTTAAAAAGAAAATTCTCGCTGGAAATTTTGGGACGTTACACCTTCAAGGTTAGAGATTCTAGAAGCAACTAGATGATATTTTATGATTGGATAATTCCATTTAGGGCCTAACATCGTTCTCAACACTCCATCTGTTAGGGTGCAAAGTTATTCATAGATTGACTTTGTAATGGATTGACTTGAGAAGACCCACTTGCATGTGGGATTGGAGCCTTGTGACATGATATATATATATATATATATATATATATATATATATATATAGAGAGAGAGAGAGAGAGAGAGAGATAGAGAGAGAGAGACTTGTTAGCACCTCTATAAATAATGGGTTGCATACCACTAGTAGAGTGTGCTTGAGAGATGTAGTTCATAGAGAGTTTTGAGTGAGTTAATTATGTAGACTAGATCTAGTTCATTTTTGCAATCTCCTCATGATAATCGAATACATCTTTTAGCACCCAAATCACCATGTTCATTGTGTTCTTACAATTCTGCATGTCAAATCAAATGCTCATAATTCACTACACCATCCCTAAGTAAAAACATATACATCCATAATAATCTACAACCTTGAACCTTGTTATATCCCTTGATCCATTCACTTGAGTTTATGTTCAAAGTAGAGTTATACCAATGAGTAATCATATTACTATACATGTATCCGAGTTTTTAACACTTAAAACCATATTTATCATGTAATGTAGAGCAAAATCATCAAACTTTTGAGTTCTTTGACAACTTGAGAATCTTCTTTACTTCTTCTTATGTATAGATAATATCAAGTTCTAGTTCCCTCGTAATAGTTCCATTGTTATGATTTCCAACACACACATTGTAGTATTTGGTGCTTCTACAATGAAACTTTCAACTCCGTTATGTTTTTTTGCCAATTCCATAGCTGCTTTCGATACATGGAATGTAATCTTTCAATATTTTTCTAACGTTACCCTAAAATTCTCTATACTTCTACAATGAAACTTTCAACTCCGTTATGTTTTTGTCAATTCCATAGCTGCTTTCGATACATGGAATGTACTCTTTCAATATTTTTGTAACGTTACCCTAAATTTCTCTATACTCCTTACAATTTACATCTTTTCACAAAAAAAGTAAATAAATAAATAAAAATAAACAATTGCTTCATATCATACAGATTCATATATAGCAACTCAACATCATATAATGAGCTTCTTGTGCAATCTCTTCTCTCTATGGTTTACTCGTGATATTCAAAACATTTTTTCATCCTTTCACCAAAGTTTGACATCAGGGTCTAAGACGTCCTATAGAACAACTCTTAAAATGTCAGACAATACTTCTTAAACTTTACTTCATCCGTTTAATGCTCGGTTTTTGTCGGTTCCTTTTGCATCCGTACATGTAGTTTAGAATTCCATCAAAATATAGTCAATCTTGGATTAACATTTGATAATTTAAAAAATTACATCATCAATGCGTTGCAATAATTGTTAATCGTGAACAGACAAATCCACGAAATACTTTTTCAAGAAATATGTTGCATTCTTAAATAAGAGATTAATGCAGAAAAGTCCCATTATTTTAGGAAATTTTTTAATAAAGTTCTAAAAGTTTTTTTTAACAGAAAAGTCCCGATTATTTAACATTTTGCCAAAATTAACGAAAAAATCATTTTTTATATTTGAACAGCAAATGACAGATTATGTGATTTTCTCATAATAATAAGACTTTTCTATTAAAAAAAAAATAATAATAAGACTTTTTTAAAACTTTTCCTAAAAATTTAGAACTTTTCTGTAGATTTCCCTCTTAAATAACTTAGACAAAACAAATCTTGCAACTTTAGAAAAACGAAATGTAAATTGAAAAGCTTGTATTACGTTGAGAACATTTTGCAACTTTAATTTAAACAATCATTTCATATTGTTTTTATTTTATTTGTTTAAAAATAACTATTTAAAAAGCCATGTGTCTTGTTAATGGCAACATGCCAATATGCCATGATGCAACCAGACAAAGGTGATATTCTCACTTATGCAACTTTATCTTCGTCTTCAACGTCTTTACTTTTCTTCTTTGAAAATTGAAAATCAATTAGACCTTACAAAAATTCTATAAAATCAAAAGCACCATAAGGAAGGAAGGTTTGGCAGTTTGGGTAACATGAAAGTATTTGAATAATAATATGGAACAAGTTCATGATCATGGACAAATAAGTAATTTCAACTAGTAATTACAATTTTGTTAAATAATAATAGGTGTTATGTGTAAAAATATGCCATAGGTGTTGGTTTCATTATCATTTAGATAATAATAATAGATGATAGTTTCATTTCAACAACTTCATAAACACATAAGAACACGCACCACATGTTCTATAGCAAAATATTCGGAGATTCATTAGGTAGGGTGCAACTACAAACGGGGCCCATAAATTGATAAATATGTAAACATAGTGTAAAGAAGCATAAAATGCAACTTAAATTAAAGAAAGTTTAACTTTGAATGTAAGAGGTTGGAAAGTGGGTTTTTACTTTTTAGTTAGATGGAATGGAGCTGGAAAAGGAATGGATATGATAATAGAAAGAGTTTGAGTTTTTATATTCGATGGTTATGTTTGGGTTATTTGTTAAGAATGACTAAATTCACATGAATTTTTATATCCTAAAGTGATGGGTTAATGTCATATAAATACAACCAATAACTTTCAATTTGTTTTTTCAAGCGGCTCATCCTTTTTTTAACGATTGAAAGATTAAGTTTATTTAATAAAAAAAAATAAATAAATAAATAAATAAATAAAAAAACATTATCAAGGAGCTTGACAATAAAATCTGCATCAAAGGAATCGGAAAGTGATTCTGAAACAAATAACTCCAACCATAATTGAGTAGCTAATTCTTTGTAGGGAAAATACTTATCAAATACTAGCCATAATTGCTAATTACTTATCATATAATAGCCAAAAAAATCTCTTAGCCAAAAATAGCCCACAAAAGAGTAGTCAACGCCCGTTGACTATAGTAGTCAACGGGCGTTGACTACTCTTTTGTGGTAATTCATCTATTGTTTCGCTAATTCGTCTACTGTTTCGTGTTTTGTATATATATATATATATATATATATATATATATATATATATATATATATATTTCATTTCTAAGATACAAACCTGTAGGTTTTTTAAAACCTACGGTTTCCTCTCGTTTTAGCTACGGTTTCCCAAACCGTAGCCTAAGGATTTGGGAAAAAAATACGTTTTTTTTTTCAAGTGTATTGTTTTGAATTCTCAACAAATTTTAATAAAATAATTGTTAAAATAATTCTACATTTTATAAACACTTTTTTTAATACTCTATATCACAAAAAAAAAAAAAAAAAAAAAACCGTAGCTTTTTTGACAAAACTGTAGACTTAAAAAAAAAAAAAAAAAAAAAACGGATTTTTTACCCAAAACCGTAGGCTACGGTTTGGGAAACCGTACCCAAACCGTAGCTAAAACGAGAGGAAACCGTAGGTTTTAAAAAAACCTACAGTTTTGTATCTTAGAAATGAAAAAAAAAAAAATTTATACAAAACACGAAACAATAGACGAATTGGCGAAACAGTAGACGAATATAGAACCTACGGTTTCGTGGGCTATATTTGGACATTTACTAATTTTTGGCTAAAAATTGCTAATCACTTCCTTAATTTGACTAGATTAGTAATTGCTCCTACTTTGTATTCACATGCTAATAATCTTTATTATGTGTTTGATTACATCATTTGAGTAGATTTCGTCCTGGTAACATGGTATTAAAGATCTTGTGTTGTGTCCACAACGGTATCAATATGATAGAATTTGTTCCTTTATATTCATGTAATCGTTTTATCCTTTTTAGGACATATCAAAACTCGATAATAACAACCCCACAGTTAACGCCATATAATGTTGAAACCACTATAATAATATAATATAATATATAGAAAAATTTATAGGTCTATTAAATACAATTAAAAAATTAATTACTTAAAAACAAATTTATTAATAACCATTTTCTAACATTAACAGATACAATTATAAATTATAATTGTAACTCTACTTTATACATTAGCTGATTATAATTATCAAAAAAATAATGTACAAAAATAAAAAAGTAAACTTAATGATGTTTATTAAAAATTAAAATAGATTATAATCAAATATATATTTTTCAGTTATTTTAAAAATAATATTATAATTTAATTAATACCTTGAAATTTGTTATTAAAAAATATTCATTCTTTTTTGAAATTTAGCAACTTTTAAAGGTCCGTTTTTTATTTTGAAGGGTTCGTTTCTTAAAGGGAAGTTATTATCATAATCTTCTCGTTATCGAAAACCATTATTTTAGATTTTGTATAATACAAAATATAGACAATCATATTCCGTACATAATCAAATCAAATAAGTCTTGGACTTTTAAGGCTGAGGGGAGTGGTGTCAGCCAAACCAAGCTCCACCTTAGCTTCAACAAAGAAGAACGAGGGGAAGAATGAAGGAAGAAGAAGAGAGAGTGTGGGTTGCTGAGTGGGGGAGAAGAAATGGTGATGAAGAGAGGAAGAAGAAAAAGACTCGACTTGCCATTACCGAGTTTGGGCTTCAGGCTCGACATGTCGAGTTCACGGAAGGGCGTTTACCGAGTCCACCTTACTCTTGCCGAGGTACTGTTGAGACGTCTTTGTCTAGCCTTATTTCTTTTATAAGTTTTAATGTAACACCTGTTCCAGGTATTACTTAATTTATGTAAGATCTAGGGTTTTGGTGTGTGGACTCGGCGAGTTGGGAGTCCAACTCATCGAGTAGAAGTCATTTCAGGATCGCGGGATCTACACCCTACTCGACGAGTTGGAATTTCGACTCGGCGAGTAGGCGTTGTTAAGACAAAACCCTAATTTTAGGGTGTGCACCCTATATAATCTCCTTATGAGCCTTGAGGCTGACCTCCCATCAGCCTCCAAACGCTAAGAACGTCGGTGCTAACCCTAATCCCCATTCTCTTCCATTTTGTGAGCTAGAGTAACCTTTGAAGCTCAAGAAGAAGGAGATAGTGAGGAGATCCAGCAAGGCAAGCACCTATCCTTGAGCTTAATCATCTTGGGGACTGTTGTAAGTCTTCAAGACTCGATTTTTATCAAAGAATAAGGCTAGATCTTTAGTTTACTCCTCATTTCCTACCCTTCTTGTTGAATGCATGCATGGGATTCATAAAGTTGGCAACTTTATGAATCTCCAGAGCAAAATGGTCCCAAGGTGGGCTAGATATGGCTTTTGGTCGTGTAAGGACGCCATGTAAGGGTTTTAGGTCATATTTCCCTCTTTTTGGCCATCTTGACTTAGGGACATGTATTGGACATGCATGTCCATAAAGCTTCCATCTTTAGGACGTTTTGAGGACTAGGAACCTTTCTGGAAAGGAGGGATTTCAGATCCCTAGAGTTTTGGATCATATGGCAAAGCTTTGGAGCTTTCCAACCTTTATTAAGGACCTTAGAGCGTTTGCAATGGTTCTAGAAGGTAAAGTTGAAAACTTTATCCTTCTAAGCACCTTAGGGCTTCAGATCTAAGCCCTGGAATCCCTGTATGATCACGTCCAGCAAACAGGAAGGGGGACTCGACGAGTTTCCCTATCAACTCGACGAGTCGGTCAAGGAGTTTACGACCAAGGGGTTTACGACTGGATGGGTTTGCGGTCAGGAGTTCGCGACTGAGGGTTCACGACCGCAAACATCGGGGGGGAACTCGACGAGTCACTCTAGTGACTCGGCTAGTCGACGTTAACATGAACTGTTGACCTTGACTGTGAACTTTAACCTTGACCTTGATTTTGACCAGGGTTGATCTGGGAGTATTTATGGGATGGTGTTAAGTTAATCACTGGATGATTATAGGCAGTTGATAAGGAGCAGTGTGTGGGATATATTTGACTTCAGCTTACCAATTCAGCCTTTGAGAGGTGAATCTCCTCGCCATACCAATGGGTCTAAGGCACCAAGGCCGGCCCATTTTATGATGTGTCGTATCTTAGATGAGATTTCATTATGTGACGTGTTAGTTGGCATGAGATAGGAAGTATGCGATTGATATATGTGGTATGTTGTATGGAAGACCATGGGAGAGCCCATGACACTTGGATGTAAGACCATGTGGAGAGCCCATGGCTTTCCTATCAAAGACCATGGGAGAGCTCATGGCACTTAGGTGTAAGACCATGTGGAGAGCCCATGGCATCCTGGTGTAAGACCCTAGGGACGAGCCCACGACATCCTTATCGGTTGTATGCATGGCTTATGTGATATGTATAGCTGCTATAGCTAGTATGATGTGGTGTATGTGGTTTGTGTGTGGTATGCTTTGGGGAACTCACTAAGCATCAACTTATAGTTTGTGGATTTGTTTCAGGTACATTGGAGCCCAAGGGCAAGGGCAAAGCTTGATGGCGCGGCATGCACTCTCTCGTACTTTTGTGGGACACTCTGATGTTTGGAATAAAAGTTGTGTTTGAATTATGTTTTGAAAACAATTATAACTGGATGTCTTGATATTGGAAATGTGTTTAATTATTCAAAAATGAAAATTTTCTTTGAAAAAAATTGGGTCGTTACATTTAATTTCAAACCTAAAGTTATTTCTTTTTATTTCATATGAGAACATTTCAAGTAGTAATATTTTGAAACAAAAATGTTTTTTTTTCTGAAAAACTAAATAAAACATGACCTTTGAATACAAATGTAAGAATATATTATTTACTAAGTTGCAAAATAAAAATTATGTGTTATTTCATGCATACTTGTCATGTTTGATGAGGGTCTGTGGGTGATTATTGATTAGTCTAATTAATATATCTTAATACTATTTCGAGAAGTTTCTTATTTCGTGATTGTGGACAATAAATGGATCAAGTAAAGGCATTGTGCTTCAAGGGAATAGGGTTTAGGCCCTATTGGATGTTGATAATATTGATTATGCGATCTAAGCCCTTTGTTTGTGTCTTGGAGTCAAAGGGTCAAATGGGAGTAGTGATGTTTCAGACTTCTTTCATGAATTAAAGATTTTAGTTCGATGTGTTTTAAGTCAAATGTAATTAGATAGAATTGTGGGGCTCCTTAATACCATTCTGTGCATATAAAGAACGCCGAAAATAGAGTTGAAACGAAGAAGTTATGATTGTTTGAAGTTGGAATGAAATTTGGTAAAAACCCATTCTCACGAGGTGAGAAGTAATTCTCACGGCGTGAAAGTCCTTACAAGGTGAGAATATATTCTCACAATGTGAGAACTATGCAGCCCAAAGCCCATAGATTTTTTAGAGTTTTCAAGGTATTTAAAGGTAAGGATTCATGGTTTAGGATATGTTCTTAGCCTCCATCATATCTACAACCTCTTGGGAGAAACCTGTTGGATTAGGTGTCTAAGCCCATAACTATTTTGGTATGTACTTGATTTGATCATGAGCATGGTCCTTTTGGGTTGCCTTCACTCATGCAACTTGATAAGATGACAAGTGGAGAGAGAGAGAGAGAGTAGGATTTATTATATGAATAATAAATTGGTACTCAAAATGATTTTGTTAATATATTATAAGATTAATATATTATTTGGAAATCATATTATTAATTAGTAATTAATCAAAAATTAATCTAGTATTAATTTTGGGATTAAAGGAACTGATTAATAATGGAGGGGTTGATTATGTAAATCAACAATAGTTGTAGTTTGGGCTAATGGACCTTATTGATAAGGGGTGGGCGAAACTCTGTGGGGAGCCTATAGAGTTTTCGTCCAAGGCCTTTCATATGGGGGTCCATGGATTGCTTAAGGCCTAAGCAAGGAAATTAGGGTTTCCACCTGAAAACCCTAATGGCCCCAACTATATAAATCCCCTTACCCTATGGATTTCGCTCCCATGAGTTTCTAAGAGAACCCTGGCTGAAAATCCTACCTCTCCTCCTTCATCCTTTGCATTGAGTGTTTGTGACTCCATTAGAGGTGCAACAATTGGGGCACTAAGCTTTCAAAGGTCTAGGTGGTTCTTGTTATTGCTTCATAACAAGTTGAGGTAATGTTCTAACCCTAGTTTATGTATGATTTTTCGAAATTGTATACTAGTCTTAGGGTTATTGCTTTGGAGTTTGTATTTGCATGTTCAATAGAGAAAAACTTAGATCCACAACATTAGGGTTGCATGTACACCATAGGAATGTTGTAGTGCTCAAAACCCATCAAAACCCTAGCCTCCATTTTCAAGATTTGTGCCTCATTTCTCCTCTCTCATCCATTTTTGGAGTTTTTGGTGGTTTTGGAGCAATGTTTTCATGAAATGTTGATCCTTGAAGCTTGGCAATTGAAGATCTCAACTTTCATCTACCTTCTAGACATTTGTAAGTTGTAAAGTTCCAAGCTTTATTGCATTTCATCTTTGGATCTAAGTGTATTTGGTGTTTTGGTCCATTTTAATGAGTTTTGAGTGAGAGTTAGGAATAAAGTTTGCAACTTTATTAATCTCCTAGGTCACAAGAACATTGTATGTTTCAGATCTGGACTCCACCACCTTTTGATCAGTTTAGAATGTTTTCTTGTACCTCGTGGACTAAGAAAGTTTTGATCTTTTGGCTTCCCTTTCAGCCATACAAGTTATCTTGGTTATTTAGGTCATTTTGGTGTATTAAAGTTTAGATATTGAAAGCTTGAGATATTATGATGGATAAACTTGGAAACCTTATCCATCTAAACATCATGTTGATTAAGATCTGAAGGTTGAAGATTTGGACTTAATGGATTTAGCTGAGAAAGATGCATTCTTAGTCCTTTTAAGACTTAAAGTCTAGATTTTGGCGGTTTGGACCTTCCTAATGGATAAA
This sequence comes from Lactuca virosa, assembly GCF_052849685.1. NCBI lineage: Eukaryota > Viridiplantae > Streptophyta > Magnoliopsida > Asterales > Asteraceae > Lactuca > Lactuca virosa. The sequence goes on along the minus strand of NC_136434.1, from coordinate 131,776,794 downwards.
GTTAGAAACTTTATCCATTAAGACCTTGGAAAGGATTAGATAAGAGCTTTAAATCTCTTGGATTCAGAAGAAAATGGATTAAGCTCGTTTGAGCTGTTCAGACCAGTCCCCACGACGTGGCCTTAGGCTGCCATGGCTTGGCGACTGGGGAATTAACGATTGTGTTGGCATTTTGTGCCCACAACGTGGTCAAAGAAGGCCACCACGTGGAGGGTTGTTGATTGGCAATTTTGACTTTGACTTTGACTGTTGACTTGTTGACCTGAGTTTTGGTCAAACTTGAGTAGAATTGAGCATTTGGCTAAGGATTGGTTTCCGTTTGACTTTAGGAAGCTTGGGTTGGATGTTTCGTTGCTGAGGTAGCTGTTGGGCTTGTGTTGAATAGTGCGGGTGAGTCTTTTCACTGTACTCATTGGTCGAATGCACCAATGTTGGCCCACTGGATTATGTGTGAAGGATGCTAGTTATCTATGTGATGCTTGTATGTCTTATATTTTAGGCGGGACCCGTTATGCGAGTTAGGGAGAGGCACGTGATACTCATTGGATTGAGTTTGTTATGCGAGTTAGGGCGAGTCTCGTTATACTCATTAGGCGGGGGCCGTTATGCGAATTAGGGTGAGGCCCGTTATACTCATTGGACGGGGCCCGTTATGCGAGTTAGGGCGAGGCCCGTTATACTCATTGGGCAAGACCCGTTATTTGTATGGTATGTGGTATTTGGGGGAACTTACTAATCTTTGTGCTTACGGTTTATGTTTAAAATGTTTTAAGGTACTTTTGGTTTCAAAAGGAAGAGTCCGGCTTAATCACGCTGCATCCCCTGGAGATTTATTCTGCACTGACTGTTTATGATTTTACTCTGATGTTTTGAGAATATTTTTATTATAATCGTCTTTTGGGATAATGAATAAATAGTTTTTGACTTACTTAAAATGAAATTTTTACTCGAAAATTTTGGGACGTTACATTGGTTCTAAAAAATGTTTTAAAACTCGATTCAAATCAACTGGTCGAATCAAAGAAAAAAGTTGTTCAACTTGTACCGATTTTATGCTTATATTTAGGATGAAACAGACAAACTATTTTTTTTTCACAAAAACTCAGTTGGACATGTTAAATTAAACCTAAAACCCGATTGAACCTATTAAATTAAATAAAACCATATCAAAATAAAGCATGCTGCATAACAAACTTTTGGTAGACTTTTTCATATCTACTTAAAACTTGTCTACGCCAAATGCTTTTATATATATATATATATATATATATATATATATATATATATATATATATATATATGGGGTTCAATAAAAAACCATTATTAAGAAGGAACCAATGAACCAATCGTGAACGTCGAAATTTAAAACGATCAACGGCCAATGAAATGGATGTACACTTGTACATTAGACGCACATACACCGGATTATACCATAAACACACCTCTTTTTTTCGTTTAAAATTTTTTTAAGCCATGTTTTTTATCGAAAAAAAATGAATATACCTTTCATGATTTTTCGTCCTCTTTCCATAGAGATCAATGTTAATATATAAAAAAACATTTTTTTTTCGAAAAAAACTCACTATGTTTTGTTGCTTTTTTCAAATTTTAAGTTTATTTTTATCCAAAAAAACTAATTATACCAAAAAAATCATTTTTTTGTTCTCTATTAATTAACATCAAATCGATTAAAAAAAACCTCGATCAATTATGATTCACAGTATGAATCTGAATTGTACATATTTCAATTTTAACATTCACAATGTGAATCTGACTTACTATTATTCACATTGTGAATCTATACTGAAATTAGTTTTTTTTTTTTTTAAATTTTACATCAATTTGAATCTATGTTTAAAGAGTACCAACAATTATGAATTTTGATATATTTATTAAAATTTTTTGATAAAAAATAGACATTAATTTTTCAAAAAACAAAGAAATGAAGTGAGTTTTTTTTTTTTAAAAAAAATCATTTTTTGTATATCAATATCGATTTCTATAGAAAGAGGACGGAAAATAATGAAAAATGGTATATTCAGTTTTTTTTCGATAAAAAGCATGACCTAAAAAAAATTAAACGAAAAAAAGAAAGTGAGTTTTGTTATAATATGATGTATGTGTGTCCATTGTAAAAGTCTACAACCGTTCCTTTTGTCGTTGATCGCTTTAAACTCTGACGCTTTAGATTAATTCGTTGGTTCCTTGATTAATAATGGTTCTCTAACTTTTCCATATATATATATATATATATATATATATATATATATATATATATATATATACACACACACACACACACACAAACACTAGTAGGGTACCCACGCGATACGGTGACGTCATATAGTTTCGGCGGATAGTTTTCATGCGTTGATTAGTTTCTGTCGGCGATTGGTTTTCTTTTGGCCGACCATTTCATGATGAAAATAAAAGTTAGTAATTTAATAAAAATAAAATACGTTGTAGTTTGGGTCGAATAAAAAAATACATTTGTTTTGTATTACAAATAAAAAATGTGTTGTTATAGAGTTAAATATAAAAATACATTGTTGTTTTATGTTAAAAGCAAAATTACTTTATATTGTTGTTTTATTATAAAATAAGTATAATAATACGTTGTTATTTTTTTTTAAAACAATAAAGAAAGAAATTAAAATAAAATAAAAAGAATTAAATAAATATTATTTATTATAAATAAAAATAATAAATTTAAATTAATAATCCAATAAAAAGAACTAATGCAATAAAAAAATTAAAAAAAAAATAATTAATAATCCAATAAAGTAACACTTACTAATAGATAAATATTATATGCTAAAAATAATATTTGTTAATATATAATAATCAAATAAAAAAATTAATGCAATAAAAAGAAATTAAAAAACTCAATTAAAAAAATTAATAATAAAAAAAGTAATATTTATTAATATATAAATATAATATATTAAAAATAATATTTATTAATATATAATAATCCAATCAAAAGAATGAAATAAAAAAATTAGTTAAATGAATTTAATAATCCAATAAAGTAACACTTACTAATAGATAAATATTATATGTTAAAAATAATATTTATTAATATATAATAATCCAACAAAAAAGAATTAATGCAATAAAGAAGAAATTCAAAAAAATTTAATTAAAAAAAATTAATAATAAAAAAGTAATATTTATAAATATATAAATATAATATATTAAAAATAGTATTTATTAATATATAATAATCCAATAAAAAATAATACAATAAGAAAAAAGTTAAAAGGAAAAAAGTAATTCAATTATTTAATAATTCAATAAAATGAAAAAGAAAAATTGCATAATTGGTCCTTGTAGTTTGGTAAAAAGATAAAACTGTAGAAATAGTCACATGGGTAAATCCATCATTTGTCAAAAGTTAACAGTCATGCTGTTAAACTTAACGAGGTAGGGACCAAAACCACAACAAAACCATCAATTAGGGACCTTTTTTGCTAATAAACTTTTTTTTTGGACCTTAACCACAAAAATTGACAAACCTCAGGGACCATTTTTGCAATTTTGTCTACCATTTAACTTAATGTTATATGACCAAAATTTTATATATTCTTAGATGTCTTTTGTTCTAGCATTTTGTTTCTTTTTTTTGCATGTACTAAAATTTTATATGTTCACAGATATTTTTCTTTTGACCATTTTGTTTTTCTTTTTTTTATTTGACGGTTATATCCAACTTTGAAGTTACTATATTTGCAGCTTAAACCATTTTAAATTGTTATTCATAGGACTTTCTCCATTATTATTAAAATTTGTATGACATCTAGATATTTTGTATTTTTTTTATATTATATTTATCATAAATAGTTAGTGTTAAAAAATTTATTATTTGTAACCACATTTGATATATTTTTTAGAAAAATTATAGTGGTCGACTTCATGAATAAACCACAAGTTCTCCTCCTATGATATACTTTTTAAAAATTTGATTATATACTAAGATAAACTAGCTCAAAATGCTCCCAAAGGAAGGTGAATGGACTAAAGTCCGGAGGAGGAAAACTTCACCAGCGAGCAATGGAAATGTAGGAGCCATAACAAACTTCTATGTCGCCGGATTCCCGGGGTGTATTACGAAGGCAGAGCTATGGAAACCATTTGGGAGGTTTGGTCGGGTGATTGATGTTTACTTGGGTGGAAAAAGAGATCATCGGAGACAACACTTTGCATTCGTGAGATACATGGACGTAGAAGATGAGAAGATTCTGGAAGAGAAATTGCAAGGAACAAAATGCAGGGATGTGACCCTAAGTATAAATCTATCAAAACACAAAAGAAAGCCTATTTATGTTACAAACTCCCTACCTCGTTGCCAACATGAAGTACCTCTCCATCCTCCTATATCCAAAACTGGTAATCGAGATAATAGAACGTTTGCACAAGTAATCTCTAACTCTGTACGTGATAGATCCCAACATAATCACAATCCGGTAGTAATCAGCTCAGAGACTCAGATGAATGAATGGTTGAAGAAGTGTGTATTAATTGGCGAGGCTCACAGCTTTGACCACATTGGTAGCATGCCTACTTCGTTGCTAATGAATGAAAGAACGAAATACCTGGGTGGGTTAAATGAGGCGTTAGGATTCAGTAACTCAATTGAAACAAGAGAATTCTTGGAAGATAAAGAACGGTGGAAGGATTGGTTTAAATGGATAATTCGTGCTAACCAGCAAGTACTACCGTATGAAAGAACTGCTTGGATCAAAATACTCGGTTTACCACTTCATCTTTGGGACGAAAAGAACTTCTCTCTAATAGCTGGAAGATTCGGTAGAGTCATCGCACCGTTCAACAAATTATCAACAAGAAGAGACTATTCGGTGGGGAAGGTGGGTGTTCTTACATCTCAATTGAAATGGATAAATGAAGTGGTATCGATCTCCGTAGATGGGAAGTTAATAAATGTTGGAATTGTTGAATATACTGACGATTGGTCCCCGTTTCACCCTGCTCCTTTTGATAAAGTAGAAGAGGATTCAGATGATGAAGTGGTGGAGGAAGTCGAAAGTGATGAGGATGCCAGCGAGGAAGGAGTCTCAGAGACATGGATGGAAGAAGAAAATTCAGATATGGAGGAAGAAGAAATTAGAATCGAAGAAGTACGACCAAATCGTCGGCGCTGAAAATTTCTGCTGTAGTCACCGGAGAAGAAGGGGGAGACGAATCGACTGATTTGAGGTTCGGTCAGATTCCCAATGAGACGTTGGTCGATGCTCATGTTTGGATTCCTAACGACGAGGAAACAATAAACGATGACAATAAAAAAAGTGACAGTTCCAATAAAGTAGGATCGGTTGGTATTCATGAGGAAAAGGCGGTGTCAGCACAAGAGACTAGGTATGATCAAAAGGAGAATACGACACATGATGAGGACGTGGCTGAAAGGCCAAATACAAACATGGAGAATAGCCCATTTGTTGATCTATTTGGGCCGCTTCACAATATGGTACCATCTGGGTGCTTTGGACCCTTTCCAAACAATCAATTCAATCATTCTTCTTCTCAGGCCCATTTATTTGATTCAACACTAATAATTGGCACAAGCTCAGGCAATAAAACAAACATCGGGGGTCCTTCAATTAAAAAAAGGAAGAGATCCAGGCGTGAATCTAATACCCCCTCGTTTGACTTTCTCGCACACTCAGATCTACCTTTACCTTCTTCTCTTATGTGCAATCAGTTAGCTTCCGATATTGGGGGTGATTCTTGTCTTGACCTTAATAGAAGTTCTAACTCTGGTAATCTTAATTCTGATGAAATCGATCAAACAACTAGAATCGGTACTGAGCTCGGATTCCAATTGGACAGGGATAATTGTATCATTGTTCAAATTGTTGGTGAGAATGGAGTACAAGAAGTTGCCCAATGAATTGCATGTCCTTAAATGCAAGAGGAATCGGGAAGGACGTCAAAATTCAATGGTTAAGAAGGCTTAAAATACAACATAAATTAAACTTTATGGGAATCCAAGAGACCCAGCTATCAGACTACTCCAAGGTTGACATTAGCGGATGTTGGGATTCTTCTAACTTCGGATTTGAATGCGTTGAATCAAGTGGCAGATCAGGTGGTCTGATTTCGATCTGGGATAAAACTTTTTTTCAAATGAAAGAGGTAATCAAGTCTCGATCCTTTATCATTGTTATTGGTTCTTGGATCGGAATCCCTGGATACACAGTTTTTGCAAATATATACGGTCCACACACTGCAGTGGAGAAGAAAACACTTTGGACTGAATTACTTCAAATCAAAACGGAAAAACAGGGAAATTGGCTCTTTTTTGGAGATTTTAATGTTGTGAGATGTAGGGAGGAACGTTTCAATTCTCAATTTTGTCCCTACAGTGCAAGGGCCTTCAACCTCTTTATCCATAACGCTGGATTAAAAGATTTCAACATGGGTGGGGAAAGGTTTACATTCATGACTCGAGTTGATGCCAAACTTAGTAAACTCGATAGATTCCTTGCTTGTCCTGGATTCCTATCATCCTTTCCATCTCTATCGGTTACTGCTCATACCCAAGATCTTTCAGATCACTGCCCCATCACTATTACATCTGCCATTGTTGATTTCGGGCCTCCTCCTTTTAAATTCTTTAATTTCTGGCTCTTGACTGAAGGCATTGATCAAATTGTTCACTTGGCATGGGCAAACTTCACAGGATCTGGTACAGCTGATGTTTATCTTAGTTCTAAATTAAGATTTTTAAAAGAAGCGATAAAAAAATGGAGGAAAGAGGAACACATAAAAGAGAAACAGGAGTTGATTCAACAAAAAGAAACAGTGGCAAAATTGGAAAAAGATGTTGAAATCAAAACACTCTCGAATGCAGAACTATTAATCCGCAGTAATGGCATCCAGAAGATACTGGAATTAGAGAAATTATCAGTGCTCGACTTAAAACAAAAGGCACGATTGAAGTGGACCATCGATGGTGACGAAAATACAAAGTTCTTTCATGGTTTTGTAAACAGTAATGGTAGGAAAAATAGAATAACTGGACTTATGATTAATAGAAGATGGACCACAAATGCTAAGGAGATCAAAGAAGAGGCATATCGTTTCTTTCAAAGCAAATTCACAGAACAATGGGTATGTAGACCAAAATTGATTAATCCCAATATCAATAAGATCTCTATGATGGAAGCAATTAGACTGGAGGCCCCGATATTAGAAGATGAAGTAAAGTCTGCGGTTTGGGCATGCGGGGGTGAAAAGGCACCAGGTCCTGATGGGTTAACTTTCAAACTCATAAAAAAATACTGGCAGATTATGAGTTCTGATATCATGAACTTCGTGAGACATTTTGAGAACACAGGTTCTTTTGCCCATGGGTGTAGCTCTTCATTCATAACTCTCGCTCCCAAAGTGAAGGATCTGACACTACTCCATGACTACCGACCCATCAGTTTGATTGGCTGCATGTCTAGAATAATATCAAAAATTCTGGCTTCTAGACTCAAAACAGTTATTGGGGGCATTATTGGCGAGGTTCAATCGGCATATGTGGAAGGTCGTAACATCCTTGAAGGACCACTCATCATTAATGAGATATGTGCTTGAGCAAAAAGGATAAAAAATAAGATCTTATTGTTTAAAGTAGACTTTGATAAAGCATTTGATTCGATTCATTGGGGGTATTTGGACTCAATTATGACACAAATGGGCTTTGGTAATACCTGGCGTGCTTGGATACGGGATGTCTTTCTTCTTCCAGAGCCTCAGTTCTAGTCAATGGCACTCCCACAGGCGAATTCAACATCACCAAAGGAGTTAGACAAAGGGACCCTCTCTCTCCCTTCTTGTTTATCATTGCGATGGAAGGGCTAAACGCGGTAATGAAAACAGCTAGAGAAAAAAGCATTTTCAGGGGTGTACAAATCACAGGTAACGGGCCAGTAATCTCGCACCTATTTTATGCAGACGATGCACTGTTCGTAGGAGAATGGTCCATATAGAACTTAAAAAATCTGGCTCGGATCCTTAATTGTTTTCATGTGTCATCTGGTCTTAAAGTGAACTTTCATAAGTCCAAAGTTTTTGGAATTGGTGCTTCCAGTACAGAGACTGCTCAGTGGGCATCCATTCTTGGATGTGTCGCTGGTTCCCTCCCGTTCACATACCTTGGAGTACTCATTGGTGCCAACATGAATCTAGTGAAAAATTGGCAGCCAATTATCGATAAATTCCATACCAAACTCTCTTCTTGGAAAGCCAAATCACTTTCGTTCGGGGGGAGATTAACCCTAATCAAGTCAGTCTTAAGGAATCTTCCTACATATTTCTTATCCATTTTCAAATCCCCGAGGGGTGTATTGGATTCTCTTGAAAAAAATTGTAGGAAGTTTCTATGGGGTAGTCATGAAGATAAACAGGAGATACACTGGGTAGCATGGGAAAAGGTTGTAGCTGCAAAAGATAAAGGTGGACTTGGTGTGGGATCAATTAGGGCATTAAACATTGGATTAACCGTTAAGTGGTGGTGAAGGTTGAAGAATGAGCCTAAATCACTTTGGGGTCGCACAATTGCAGGAATTCACAACCTCACTAATAAGCCCATGGAATACCTCTCAAAGAAAAGCATTTCTGGAGTATGGAATAATATAGCCAACATAAAAAAAGAAATTAATTCAAGTGGATTGTGCTTTAATGACATTTGCAGGTTGATAATTAACTCAGGAGATAAAGCAAAATTTTTGCAAGACAAATCGATTGGTAGTTATACACTAAAGTTAGAATTCCCACAACTATATCAACTTGAAGCACAGAAAAACTGTTTGGTGGCTAACAGGAGAAATACAGTCGGGTATTGCTGGAATTGGAAATCTGTTCCTGTAAATGTTGGCATGACAGATGAGTTGGAGAGGTTAACTGGAATTCTTGATCAATTCCATCCTCGTTCTGGTCTAGACAAATGGATATGTCCTCTTGATCCTGATGGTGATTATGAGGTGAAATTCCTAAGGCGATACATTGACCGCTCTCTCATGGTATTACCTACTTATTCTCACATTAGATGGTGTAAAATGATCCCCATAAAAGTCACATGCTTTGTATGGAGGGCTGTGCAAGGGAGGATACCTGCCACAGTAGAGTTAAGAAACAGGGGCATCTCGATAGATACTACTTTATGTGAAGCTTGCATTGGAATGGAGGAGAGTGTCGTACATATCTTGTTTAGCTGTCCCTTTGCAGGAGAAGTTCGAAATATGGTGCTTAATTGGTGTGGTATGGATAATAATGAGACACATAGCATAATGGATCTTATCCATTCTATGGCTTCCCATGGAAGATGTCCGAAGGAAAAAGGCTGTTATACATCGATCTGCTACGGTATGATATGGGCAATTTGGAGAGCCAGAAATGATCGAATTTTTAAAGGGTACTTCACTTCTCCTTCACGGGTGGTAGACGGAATCAAATCCATGGTGTATCTGTGGGCAAAACATAGGAGTAAAGGTGTTCATAGTTCATGGGAAGAGTGGTGCTCTAGCCCTGTTTTGTAATTTGTATTTGTTTTGTACTTGACTGTAATGTTCGCTCCTTCTCCTAGCTGCTTGCTTGGTGTTGGTTCTTTTTATTAATGGTTGTTTCCAAAAAAAAAACTTGTATAAGATGAGTTTATAATGTTAAACGATAAAACATAAATATACTTCGTTTTTAATGATAAAAAACAAAATGAGTTTGCAATTGTAACACTTAAGATTTAATTATATTTCCCATGAGAAATTAAATATCCTCCTACTTTTTGTTCCTAAAAATCTTCCTACCCAATTAAATGATGACATGTGTTACATTTAATGCTCATTTAATGATATTTAAGTACAATAAAATGACACATGTAATCATTTAACTGAGTAGGAAGATTTGTAGAAACAAAAGTAGGAGGATATTTAATTTCTCAAAATATAAACACTGTTTTGTTTGTTCTTTTCTAATACTTTCCTTTTTATTAATTTAGTTAAAATAGATAGTTGAAAATTAGACACATTATTAAACGAAAAATATCCGTCAATATAATAATGAATTTCTATATCTATGAATATCCACGAGAGTCACGAACATCAAGAATCATCATGAATCTTTTTAATTATGGAAATATAATTAAATTTCATTAAATGAACATTAAATGTTTCACATGTCACCATTTAATTGGGTAGGATGATATGTAGGAACAAAAGGTAAGAGGATACTTAATTTCTCTTATTACTAGGTTAATACCTGTCACACCCCGGAACCGGGACAGCGGAAACGTCCGGGGGCGGGTGACTTCATCTTGTAATATCATAATAGTTTATTATAAATGAGACAAGCAACCAAACATCATACATTCAGATACAAACATGCATTGTTTACATCTTTGTGTTTGTTCATGAAATTACATCCCAAAAATAATACAATGTATGACATTCCAAAAATACAACAATCATCTAAATATCCATAGCTGCAAACCTGCTTACTGAGTCCCTGAGAATACAAGTCGTTTTGAAAAGCGTCATGTAACACCCGGTTTCAGATTTGCCTTATTAATTGGGGTTGCAGCTCAATCATTAGTTGTCATGGGGATTAGAGCTTTGGGAAAGGGAGGATTTAGCCCATTTCGGATGTAGTTGATATGATTCAAGTGACCCATATATTCGATTGTGTCTTCGGGAGCCAAGGGTATGACTGTAAATTGATATCTCGGCATGTTATGCATTTTAGGCTTTATTCGGAAGGTTTTAAGGCTCGGGTGTGATGCTAGGAGCATAGGGTTTTCTCGCCACCTTTTGTTGATATAAGGTTCGTTGGAAACGGACTTAGGACGAGTGAGTTATGACACTTTGAAGGTTTTGGCAGAATTAGCCCCTAATGGAAAGATTTGGCGGATCAGTCCCATCCATGCAAGGAGGCATGCACGTGGCTGGCTGGGTACGCCCAGCGTAAGCTGGGGTACACCCAACGTATAAAAGAGTATTGTCGTGGATGGTTCTTGAGTACGCCGGGCGTACAAGGAGGTACGCAGGGCGTACTTCCTTCAGACCAAAACCCTAATTCCTCTACTTGTGCCCTATATAAGCCACATTATATCCTTCCCTGGGTCATTTCAGATCATCCTCCACCCCTTTTCACGACCATGAAACCCTAAATGACCTTGGATGAAGCTTGGAGCTTGAGAGAAGACTTTTAGTGTGTGTGAGTGTAACGCCCCGATTCTCAGGTACTGATTTCTGATATAAGATTTTTCTTGATTACAAGGTCTACTCGACGAGTTGGTTGTCCGACTCGTCGAGTAGCAACGGGTTGGTCCACGTGTTTAAGTGACCTACTCGCCGAGTCCAAGTAGGGACTCGACGAGTAGGAGCTGGAGGATAAAACCCTCCTTTCCGGGGTTTTACACCATATTTAAAGGATCATTGGCTTCCCCAGCCTCCCCTTTCACAGCCCCTTATCATTCCAAAACCCTAATTCGTGTGTGTATGCTACCTTGGTGTGTTAAGCTTTGAAGAAGGATTTTGGTGAGGAAAGCTTGGGAGACAAGTGATTAGAAGCAAGGAACTCGTGGGAATCAGAGATCTACTTCAGTTGGCACTCTTTTGAAGGTATTAAGCTGTTACCTTAACTCATTTCTCCTAGATCTCTTTTGGGTGGGTTTTTAGGAAGCCTTTCTTGTGTTTGAGCTAAGATCTGAAGTTGCAACTTCAGATCTGAGCTCTCTTTGGTCTCTAAGTCCATAAATTTGTCAAGGTTGGCAAGTATGAACCTCCCCTCAAGTGTAAGACTTCTTTACAAGCTTGGTTTTGTCATTTTAAGACTTTAGAGCCTTGCATGCACGTAAAGTTTGCAACTTTACGTGATAAACATGCCTTGGGGATTTGGATCTGCAATATGGAACCTTAGCATGGCATAAAAAGCATCTGTTTGGATGAAGGAATGAAGGGACTCGACGAGTTGCATGGTCCACTCGACGAGTCCGATGAAGATTATCGTAGACTCGGCGAGTCAGTAGAGTGACTCGGCGAGTCAGTTAGGGTTTTCCCAACCTTTGGACACACGTGAACTTGGCGAGTTGCAAGGGTAACTCGACGAGTTGGCTAAGGAGTTCACGGCCACCAACATTAGGAACTCGACGACTCACTCAAGTGACTCAGCGAGTCGACGAGTTATGCAAGGAACTCGACGAGTGGCTGGTTATACTCGACGAGTTCAGGTCAACATGGACTGTTGACTTTGACAGTTGACTTTGATTTTGACCAAGGGTTGACTATTGGACTTTTGGGGCATTTTGGGAATTTATGATCATGGTTCGATGGTAACTATAGGCGGTGGAGTTTGTGTCGGTGATCCGAGAGGTTGAGCTAATCTTCGAGTCGACAGTCGCGAGGTGAGTTATCCTCACTATATCAACAGGGTCTAAGGCACCAAGGCTGGACCTTTATGGATTTGTATCCGGATTATGGCATGATATGTTATTGATTACATCCTGGTAGTTAGGATGGTGATATGCATATGCTTAGTGACCTGGTTAGGTCAGTGTCCTGGTTATAGGATGATGTTATGTTAGTGACCGGTTAGGTCTGTATCCCGGTTATTGGGATGTTGCTATGATTAGTGATCTGTTAGATCGGTTTGACTGTTATATGATATGAGCTAGCGTATGATATTTATGTGCACATGTTTGTTTGGTTGGGGGTTGGGTTGAGGCGGTCCTGCTTGGTGCTATAGGCCAACATACCCGACGGGCATGCCGGATAGGCTGTAGGCCCTGCGAGGCGGTCCAGTCATGACGAAGGCTCGAGAGCGGTCCAGATAGGCTGTAGGCCCTGCGAGGCGGTCCAGTCAGGCTGAAGGCTCATTATGCATGTTGTTCTGTATTTGTTGATACAATATGATTATGGTTATATGAGGTTGGTATTTTGGGGGTAACTCACTAAGCTTTCGGGCTTATCGTTTCAGTTTACGGTTTTAGTTACATTAGGGGATCGCGGCAAGGCGAATGCATGATCGTACAGCTCCTCATGTTTTGTTTATGTTTCTGGCAAAACTCTGATATAGACTATTTTGAAAACAAATCTGTAATAACGGTTGGTTTTAAATCTTTTGAAAAGTTTTAAATTGGCTTGGATTTATGGGTGTTACAAGTTGGTATCTGAGCCTTGGTTTGAGTGAATTGGAGGAACACTCGGGTGACTCCAGTCTCAAATCAAGGAAAGGATTTTTTAAAATGATTTTCAAAAGGTTTTCAAAATAAGTAAAGGAGGATGCAGAGTGTACGATCAGCCGGAGCCAATAAGTAGACCCCAAAATACCATGCAACTATTTGATTATGTGATATGTTAGAACATCATGCTAATACTAGGCTAGGGATCTTCAGGAATTGTATGATAGGATTGTCTTATTATACGATGCCTGATAGCCTAAGGTTTTCTTTATGTGAAATTGACACCATTACTGTAGTTACTTGTGTATGTATCACGGTTGTACATAATTAAGATCTTATAGCCTGAGAATGGTTGATTTGGCCTTATGCTCTGTTCTTGTCGATTAGGGACTTAGGGTACGATCAGATATTCGAAAATCTATAGGGTCCAACGTTATGTATGCCTAGCATACGCTAGTGCTGCAGGGTTGGTGGAAGTTTAATGGATGAGTGGGTGTGTGAGGCCGGTAGGTCAGTTGTGAGACAGTTAGCCTTCCTCTAGGGGTGAGGTTGAGCGACCACCAGGTGCATGTGTATTGTTAGGGTGTTGTGGTGATACTTGAAACAAATATGGGTAGGTGTGGAAGGTAGTATGGGCCCGTACTACTGAAAGCACAGGACCCATACGCGTAGCTAGGAAGTCACAACCCTTAGGGCTTAGTCAGGAGTTGGTTCCCATATATTTATGTGGATTATCTGATATCTTGTGGTATGTTTCAGAATGGTGATGACGAGACGCTTTGTGACTGGATCCGGTTCAGGATCAGGATCAGGAGACGGAGGCCAGGAGGGGCCAACAACACCTGAGCCTATGGTGCAGATGGGTACAGAGGAGTTAGATGCTAGGATTCGAGAGATCCTGCATGATGAGGTTGCTGCTATGTTCCGGGCACAGCTGCCGGAGATGTTTGGGTCTATTAAGACCGCTATGGTTGAGTACTTTGACGAGCGTTACGCATCCCTTACAGAGACGGCTGCCGCTGCAGCTGCATCGCCTGTATCAGCGGTAGGAGGAGGTGGAGCCAATCGGGGCTTCTAGTACCGGGACTTCGATAACACGAAACCCCCGACATTCGATGGTACCCAGGATCCGATTAGAGCCATGAGGTGGTTATCTGACGTGGAGGGCTGTTTCTTCACGTGTTCATGCCCTGAACATGCTGAGGCTCGGGGCCAAGGACTGGTGGAGGCTGAAGACAGGGTCGTACATTGATGAGCAGAGACTTGCTGTTACTTGGGAGCAGTTCAGGGATATGTTCCGCGCCCGATACATTCTACGGGTCGAGCGGGAATGTTTGGCTCAGGAGTTTTTGAGTTTGAGGCAGGATGGGGAGTCGGTGACGGAGATCACCCATATGTTCACTGAGAGGGCGATGTTTTTCCCGTAGTTTGCTTCCGAGCAGGATCAGATGACCTGTTATCTGAGCATGCTCAAGACTGACATCCGTCAGTTTGTGTCTACCCAACAATGTGATACTCTTCTAGATCTACAGGAGGCCGCTAGGCGGCGTGAGTTGGAGAATGAGCTGCAGTTGAGGGAGCAGCGTCAGGCCCCGACACAGTCTCAGCCGACGCCAAAGCGGTCTAGGACCGTTGATTCTAGGATCGGGGGTCAGCAGAGCCGCACTTGTGGAAAGTGCGGCAAGAGTCATTCTGGAGCTTGTCGAGCGGGTAGTGGGTGCCACAAGTGTGGCAAGGAGGGGAACTATGCTAGGGACTTTCGCCAGTCCACCCCTGCATCGGATATGAGGATATGCTATCATTGTCATCAGGTTGGTCACGTGAAGACCAACTGTCCGCAGCTCGAAGCCAGGCCGGTGCAGGTTCCGGCGCTGGCTACATTGAGGATTGCAGAAGGGAGGCCAATTAAGGCAGAGCCTCCAAAGGCTCAGGGGCATGCCTTCCAACTTACGGCGGAGGAGGCCAGGGCAGCACCAGATGTGGTTGTTGGTATGTTTCTGTCCTTTATCTCTTTTATTATATATGTTTTATGCTTATCCGTTGTACCTGTGATTAGGTACGTTTTTAGTGAACTCCTTGCCTGCCTTGGTTTTATTTTACTCGGGGGCGAGTCGGTCGTTCGTATCTCAGACATTTAGTAGGGAGTTCGGTGTGCCAGTAGGCAAGCTAGAGTGTCCATTGCGAGTCTCTATCGCCAACGAGCACACAGTTTCTGCTTCTTCGGTCTACCGAGGATGCGAGTTGGAGATCTTCGGAGTGTCCTTTCCGATATATTTGATACCAATTCCCATGGGGGAGGTGTGCGTGATCGTAGGGATGGATTGGCTTAGTCAATTTGGTGCCATGATAGATTGTGAGGGCCAGCGGGTGGTAGGTCGAACCGCAAGTGGCGGAGAACTGGTTGTATATGGCGAGGGCACCAGAGTGGGATCAGGGTTTTGTTTAGCTGCCAGGGCTCGACAGTACATTCAGCACGGGTGTGCGGGTTATCTAGCATACGTGGTGGATATGCGGGTGAGAGATCAGACTTCAGTTACAAAGGTTCCAGTGGTTAGGGAGTTTGTCGACGTGTTCCCTGAGGAGTTGCCAGGTATACCTCCGGAGAGGCAGGCGAGTTCCGGATCGACCTGGTGCCGGGTGCGGCTCCTATCGCTAAGGCGCCATACCGGTTGGCACCACCCGAGATACAGGAGCTATCTTCACAGCTGCAGGAAGTGCTGGGAAGCAGTTAATTCGACCTAGCAGTTCTCCATGGGGGGCAGCGGTCCTCTTCGTTAGGAAGAAGGACGGTTCGTACCGGATGTGCATTGATTATAGGGAGTTGAACAAGTTGACGGTGAAGAAACGTTATCCACTCCCGAGGATAGATGATCTCTTTGATCAGTTACAGGGTGCATCTTGGTTCTCCAAGATTGATTTGAGGTCGGGATATCATCAGGTCCGAGTCAGAAAGGAGGAGGTAGAGAAGACCACATTTCAGACTCGTTATGGTCATTACGAGTTCGTGGTGATGCCGTTTGGGCTCACCAACGCGCCAACAGTATTCATGGACCTGATGAATCGTGTATGCAGACCGATGCTTGATCGCTCGGTCATAGTGTTTATTGATGATATCTTGGTGTATTCCAAGACCCGAGAGCAGCACGAGGAGCACCTCAGGGAGTTGTTGGGGGTTCTGAGACGAGAACAACTGTATGCCAAGTTCTCGAAGTGTGAGTTTTGGTTGCTAGAGGTCCAGTTTATCGGACATCTCATTAACCAGGAGGGGATTTTGGTCGACCCGGCCAAAATCGAGGCAGTCATGCAGTGGGAGGTGCCGAAGTCCCCTTCGGACATCAGGAGTTTTCTGGGATTAGCAGGGTACTACCGGAGATTCATTCGGGATTTCTCTAAGATTGCAGTACCCCTCACTCGTCTGACGAGGAAGGGGGTGGATTTTCGGTGGGGTCCTGAGCAGCAGAGGGCGTTTGAGACCCTCCGTCAGCGGTTATGCGAGGCTCCAGCCTTGACACTCCCGGAAGGAGTCGAAGACTTTGTGGTGTTCTGTGATGCATCCATCACAGGTTTGGGGGCGTTCCTCATGCAGAGATGACGAGTGATAGCTTACGCATCGCGGCAGCTGAAGCCGCATGAGACTAGATACCCTACGCATGATTTGGAGCTGGGAGCAGTGGTGTTCGCTCTCAAGATATGGAGACATTATTTATATGGGGTCCGTTGTACCATATACACGGATCACAAGAGCTTGAGACACATCATGGATCAGCCGAACCTGAACATGAGGCAGTACAGGTGGCTGGATGGAGTAAAGGACTACGATTGCGAGATCCTTTACCACCCTGGTAAAGCGAATGTGGTGGCGGACGCTTTGAGTCGCAAGTCAGTTGGGTCTTCCACCCCAGCGATATGTATGAGGATAGTGGTGGATTCTTTGCTGGTGAGCTTGATCAGGGATGCTCAGGTTGAGGGCATGCGACCGGAGAACTTGAAGATGGAGAGGATCAAGGGTGAGAACTCCGGGTTTGTGCAGGATAGTCGGGGATTGCTAACCCGATGCGGTCGGGTATGGGTTATGATGTCTGGTGGGGTCAGACAGACAGTCATGGAGGAGGCTCATAAGTCTCACTTTTCTATTCACCCAGGGGCCACCAAGATGTACCGAGACCTGATTTTGAGTTACTGGTGGCCATGCATGAAGTGAGAAATCGCTTGGTATGTCGAGAGGTGCTTGACCTGTAGGATGGTCAAGGCCGAGCATCAGAGGCCGCATGGTAAGCTGCAGCCCCTAGAGATTCCCATGTGAAAGTGGGAACAAATCACGATGGACTTCATTACCAAGTTGCCAAGGACGACGAAGGGATTTGATGCTATATGGGTCATCATGGATCGATTGACCAAAAGTGCCCATTTCTTGGCAATACGGGAGAGTTCTTCGGCCGAGAAGTTGGCCGACTTGTACGCCCGCAAGATTAATGCTCGCCATATGGTTCCGGTCTCCATTGTCTCCGACCGGGATGTTAGATTTACCTCCCGTTTCTGGCAGAAGTTCCACGAGGAACTAGGCACATGGTTACACTTTAGCACAACATTTCATCCGCAGACTGACGGTCAGAGCGAGCGGACCATTCAGACCCTCGAGGATATGTTGAGGGCGTGTGTCATTGACTTCGGTGGGAGCTGGGATTCCCACCTACCCCTTGCAGAGTTCGCCTACAACAACAACTATCATTCCAGCATTGGCGCCCCGCCTTTTGAACTGTTGTATGGGCGGAGATGTCGCACTCCGGTCTGTTGGGGTGAGGTCGGACACAGGGTGATGGGTCGGACGGAGGTAGTCTTGCAGAATACCGAGAAGATTCAGCAGATTAGGAAGCGACTGCAGACCAGTCAGAGTCGGCAGAAGAGTTACGCCGACAGACGCCGATCTGAGTTAGAGTTCCAGGTTGGCGACATAGTACTCCTGAAGGTCTCGCCCTGGAAGGGTGTGATTCGCTTCAGGAAGAGGGGGAAATTGGGTCCCCGATACATTGGGCCGTTCAGGATCATTGCCAGGGTTGGCAAGGTGGCGTACAGGTTAGAGCTACCGGATGAGCTCAGCCGAATCCACAACACCTTTCACGTTTCGCAGTTGCGAAAGTGCATTATGGATCAGGAGGCAGTAGTGTCGTTGGATGATATTTAGGTTGATGAGCGCCTGAATTACATGGAGAGGCCTGTGGCCATACTGGAGAGGAAGATAAAAGTTCTGCGGAACAAGGAGATACCTTTGGTAAAGGTACAATGGGAGCATCGGAGGGGATCCGAGTGGACGTGGGAGCCGGAGGCAGAGATGCGGGAGCACTATCCGGAGTTGTTCACCGCAACAGACTTCGAGGACGAAGTCTAGTTCAAGTGGGGGAGAATTGTAACACCCCAATTTTCAGGTATTGATTTCTGATATAAGATTTTTCTTGATTACAAGGTCTACTCGACGAGTTGGTTGTCCGACTCGTCGAGTAGCAGCGGGTTGGTCCACGTGTTTAAGTGACCTACTCGCCGAGTCCAAGTAGGGACTCGACGAGTAGGAGCTGGAGGATGAAACCCTAATTTCTGGGGTTTTGCACCCTATTTAAAGGATCATTGGCCTCCCCATCCTCCCCTTTCACGGCCCCTTATCATTCCAAAACCCTAATTCGTGTGTGTATGCTACCTTGGTGTGTTAAGCTTTGAAGAAGGATTTTGGTGAGGAAAGCTTGGGAAACAAGTGATTAGAATCATGGAACTCGTTGGAATCAGAGATCTACTTCAGTTGGCACTCTTTTGAAGGTATTAAGCTGTTACCTTGGCTCATTTATCCTATATCTCTTTTGGGTGAGTTTTTTGGAAGCCTTTCTTGTGTTTGAGCTAAGATCTGAAGTTGCAACTTCAGATCTGAGCTCTCTTTGGTCTCTAAGTCCATAAATTTGTCAAGGTTGGCAAGTATGAACCTCCCATCAAGTGTAAGACTTCTTTACAAGCTTGGTTTTGTCATTTTAAGACTTTAGAGCCTTGCATGCACGTAAAGTTTGCAACTTTACGTGATAAACATGCCTTGGGGATTTGGATCTGCAATATGGAACCTTAGCATGGCATAAAAAGCATCTGTTTGGATGAAGGACTGAAGGGACTCGGCGAGTTGCATGGTCCACTCGACGAGTCCGATGAAGATTATCGTAGACTCGGCGAGTCAGTAGAGTGACTCGGCGAGTCAGTTAGGGTTTTACCAACCTTTGGACACACGTGAACTTGGCGAGTTGCAAGGGTAACTCGACGAGTTGGCTAAGGAGTTCACGGCCACCAACATTAGGAACTCGACGACTCACTCAAGTCACTCGGCGAGTCGACGAGTTATGCAAGGAAATCGACGAGTGGCTGGTTGTACTCGACGGGTTCAGGTCAACATGGACTGTTGACTTTGACAGTTGACTTTGATTTTGACCAAGGGTTGACTATTGGACTTCTGGGGCATTTTGGGAATTTATGATCATGGTTTGATGGTAACTATAGGTGGTGGAGTTTGTGTCGGTGATCCGAGAGGTTGAGCTAATCTTTCGAGTCGACAGTCGCGAGGTGAGTTATCCTCACTATATCGACAGGGTCTAAGGCACCAAGGCCGGCCCTTTATGGATTTGTATCCGGATTATGGCATGATATGTTATTTATTACATCCTGGTAGTTAGGATGGTGATATGCATATGCTTAGTGACCTGGTTAGGTCAGTGTCCTGGTTATAGGATGATGTTATGTTAGTGACCGGTTAGGTCTGTATCCCGGTTATTGGGATGTTGCTATGATTAGTGATCTGTTAGATCGGTTTGACTGTTATATGATATGAGCTAGTGTATGATATTTATGTGCACATGTTTGTTTGGTTGGGGGTTGGGTTGAGGCGGTCCTGCTTGTTGCTATAGGCCAACATACCCGGCGGGCATGCCGGATAGGCTGTAGGCCCTGCGAGGCGGTCCAGTCATGACGAAGGCTCGTGAGCGGTCCAGATAGGCTGTAGGCCCTGCGAGGCGGTCCAGTCAGGCTGAAGGCTCATTATGCATGTTGTTCTGTATTTGTTGATATGATATGATTATGGTTTTATGAGGTTGGTATTTTGGGGGTAACTCACTAAGCTTTCGGGCTTACAGTTTCAGTTTACTGTTTCAGGTACATCAGGGGATCGCGGCAAGGCGAAGGCATGATCGTACAACTCCTCATGTTTTGTTTATGTTTCTGGGAAAACTCTGATATAGACTATTTTGAAAACAAATATGTAATAACTGTTGGTTTTAAATGTTTTGAAAAGTTTTAAACTGGCTTGGATTTATGGGTGTTATAGTGAGCAAGAAGAGAAGGTGGTGTTCAAGTGTTGATCATGGAAGGGATCTTGTAGATCCAGAATGTTCTCATATTTTGCAACCCATTGGAGGTAAAAAGTTCTGATCTTGACCTTCCATTTCTTAGATCCTTTTTTGGGTTGGTTTTTGGCCATTTTAGCCTTTTTCTTGATCTTGGTGAGCTAGGGTCGTTTTGGGGGACTCAAACTTGTAGATCTGGACATTCTAAGGTCCCCTCTCTCATAAAGGTGCAGGATTTGTGAAGTGTTTGAGTCTAAGCATGAGTTAAGACCATCCATTAAGTTCTTTTGAGCTCTAGAGTCCCATTAAACCA
Organism: Lactuca virosa; assembly: GCF_052849685.1. Lineage (NCBI taxonomy): Eukaryota > Viridiplantae > Streptophyta > Magnoliopsida > Asterales > Asteraceae > Lactuca > Lactuca virosa. Next base: position 131,755,937 of record NC_136434.1, on the reverse strand, counting down.
TGCATGTTAGTAAAGTTGCCAACTTTACTTGAACATTCACCTATAGAAGTCAGATTGGAGAGTTGGAGCAAGGGTTGAAGTGATTAAGTGCTGATTTGGAGAGGGTTGGACTTCAGAGGAGTACGCCAGGCGTACTGGCCCAAAGTGGTGTACGCTGGGCGTACCATCTGAGTACGCATGGCGTACTCGGCCTGGTTGACTCACTTTGTTATGTTGAACTTTTTGGGCCTTGGACCATGGACCAGGAGTTGGTTAGGGTAGCCTATTTAGTATTTCAGGCCTTTTTGGAGATTCGGCCTTCTTGGGTTAGGTCCAAGATGGATTTGGGCCTTATTGGGCCTTGTGGGCCATTTCAGATTCGGGCTTCTTATGGGTTTGTAAGTAAATGAACTCAGAAAGGGTAATCCCATGTAAGGGTTTGGTCCCAATTGGAAATTGGGCTATATATTGGGCTTTTAGGGATCTTATGGTTTTGGACCTTATTGGTTTTGGGCTTGGGCCTTAGTTATGGGTCTTGTTGGGCCAGGGGTAAATGGTCATTTCACCCCGAGATTGGAATATGGTTCCTGGTTTAGAACTTAGTGCTAATTGGATATTGTGCTGGAAAATTGTCAGTTTGGGAAGCCGTCAGGGCGGCAGTTAGGGAGTTCGGGTAGCGAGCTTCAGCATTCGAGGTGAGTTACCTTCCAGTAGTGATGGGTCTATGACCACAATGCCGGCCCACTAGTAGGAGTTGTATGTTAAATGATTGTCTTTGTGATAATTATCTAGGTTGTTACTAACTGATATGTTTTATGTGCTAGTATGATATGATGATATGTGATAGTAGAAGTAGGGGGACTAGTCCCCGTGACACGATCGTAAGGACCTAAGGGTAGGTCGGGCACCCCAGAATCGCTTGGCAGGGTAGGTCAAGCACCCCATAACTGCTTGACATGGGTAGGTCGGGCACCCCAAAATTGGCTGGCAGGGCAGGCCGGGCACCCCAGAATTGCCCGACAGTATGTATGTTGTATGGTATGTGGTATGATGGGGGAACTAACTAAGCTTCGTGCTTACGGTTTTCAGTTTTGGTTTCAGGTACTTCGTTTTCAAAGGAAAGGAGCCGGCTCTATCGCAGCGCATCACACTACGATTTCCGCATATGAGATCTTTGGGATTACACTATGATATTATTTTACAATAACTTGTTTTGATTATTGACACTTTGGTTTTGACATGGGATATTATCACGGATGTTTTATACTGTTGGTTTATGAATTGTTAAACTAAAAATGAAATTTTTGGCCTTGAATTTTGGGATGTTACAAGTCAACATAGAATGTTGGTAAGTTCATAAACATATTTGTAAGAAAATTTTGTATTAGTTTGTAAACTCCATAAAATCCAATATTTTCTGTAAAAATAGTTTGTGAGTCTCGTTTCAAATCATGTATAATTGCATGTGTATTCTTTGTTTACCTTGTTTGAAATTATATAGAGAGTGTTCTAAAAAAAATCCTATATTTTCTGTTATATGAAAAATTGTGGTCTTAAAACCCTAAGACCAGAGTGGTGAAATTAGTTGCAAAATAGACGACACGTAGTTTTGTATTTTATAAAGTGAGTAGAGTGTATGTTTTTGCGTAATTTTTTTTAATAATATTGTTATTCTCTATGTGAGTCGTTACAACCATATTAATGTGACTAAAGAGCCCGTATTGACGTTCTTCAGGCGTCGGTTTCTAAAGATAATTGTCACCCTAGACTGACCTGTCTAGCTGTAGCGAACAGCTCAGGTGTGGGGGTGTCAACCTCGTATAGATCTATACACAATATCCCGCTCTCCCTCCAGGAGACTCTGGTTATAACTACAGGACTTACGATGTACGCTAGTTAGGTACGAGTGAAGGACTGTCTCACGAGAGTCTTAACGAAATTTATGCGAATATTGAATTCCATTATTTAACGTTATAAATAATGTCACTAGTGTATATTTTCGATTACAAATTACAACACTCAATAAATCCCGTCGTAATTTACACAATTTAATAGAAGTGATTAAAAATAGCCCATTTTTACTATAAGTGTCAAAAATAGCCCATTTTTCCCATAAGTGTAAAAAATAGCCCATTTTTACTATAAGTGTAAAAAATAGCCCATTTTTACTATAAGTGTCAAAAATAGCCCATTTTACCATAAGTGTCAAAAATAACCCATTTTTACCACAAGTGTCAAAAATAGCCCATTTTTACCATAAGTGTAAAAAATAGCCCATTTTTACCATTATGGTCGAAAATGGCCCATTGTGAGTGAAATCTCCATATTTTTCCATTTTTCAAGTTTTCATGACAAAAATTTGCTTTAACACTTTCTTGAACATATTGTTGTGATCTTTAACACAAATCAAGAAAATCTATTCCTTTCAACTAGTAACTTGTTTTCATTTTTTAACAAACAACAAGAGAAATGAAACAACATCAAGATAACTAAGCTCCAACAACTTGAGACTTAGCAAAATCTTGAGTTCTTGGAGTGTTAGCATGAGATATCAATATTTCATCACACATAAACACACATACACACAAATACATACAAATATACAAAGATCTTTCACAAGACTAGACTTGTATCCTCCCCCAAAAGAAAGAAAACTCGAAAATAGGGGTATGAAGCTCACCTTGGGGCTTTTTCGGTTTTGAAGAGGAAGATGGAGGAGGTTTTCGGTCCTAAATTGCTTTCTTGAGGAGATTTTCGAGTGAAAGGTGTTCTAGGGAGCATATTCACGAAAATGAGAGAGTAAGGGAAAGATCTTTAATATAAACTTGGAACAGAACAAATGAGTTCAACATAAACTTACCAAGGAGCATAGAAATTGTTCTTTGGTGATGAAGAACTCGAAATCTTCTTGGAGAGAACAATGGAGCTTGAGAGGAAATAAGATAAGAGTGAGAGTTTGGAAGTGAAAATGGAGAGGGGATGGTGGTGGTTCGGCCGATGAAGGGGGAAAGAGAGAGAGAGATTAGATCACTGTTATATGGTGGTTAATCCAAGTTTGCATGGATGTATGCAAGATAATGACTTTGTTACATGTTGTATAATATGGAGGTGTCACTTGTATTTTCATCACATTATCTTTTTTTTTTAAACCGATCGGCCCAAGGAGAAGGGAGAAGAAGGTTTTTGGGCTTGGATCGGGCCCAAAAATGGTTTCGGTCCAATAATAGGCCCAAAAGAAATAGATTTGGCCCAATAAGGATTTTCGGATTAGTGAGAGGGCCCAATAGAGATTTTTGGCCCATTAGGGCCCAAATAATAGTCTTCGGCCCAAAGAAGTTCTATGTGAAAGCTTTCAGCCCAAAAGAGGGCCCAATAATGATTTTCGGCCTTGCAAGGCCCATTAGAGGGTTTTCGGCCCAAAATAATGCCTAATAGAGGTATTTGGCCCATTATGGTCTAAGAAAGATGTTCACGACCCAATAAGGCCCAATTAGGGTCTTACGGCCCAAAACAATGATAAGTAAAAATTTTCGGCCCATTTGGAAGTCCAATAGTGAATTGTGGCCCATTGGTGCTAGAAATAGGGCTTTAGGCCCAATAGGATCAACTCGAGAGGTTATCGGCCCATTAGGGCCCAATAAGAGAGTCTTGGCCCAAATAGGGGCTTGGGCCTAGAAAGCTTGGGCTAAGGCCCAAAATGATGAATTTTAGCTTATTGGGTCGAGTTTTGGATTTACACAAAGTGATTTCGCCTTGAATTACAATTTTTTGATGAACAACTTAAATAATATTTAAGTTTGATTTATACTAAACGTAGGGTTACAAAGTTAAACGAAGAATTATCTTGTACAAAGATAGAGATCATAACCCTAATTGCTGGTTGTGACAATACCCATGGAAACCACGGGTGAGAAAGAAAAACGATATTGGTAATTTCATTCGTAATGACTAATCAAAAGTTTGCAAAAATATTTATTAATTTACAAAGAGTACAAATAAAAGAAAATCACTAAAACCACACCAAACTAAACCTAAAAGCGTAAGTAAAAGCAACAAAAAAAAAATTAGAGATCTATAACATCTACGAAGCCAAAAATAACAATGCACTAAGTGGGCAATTGCACAAATGGGGAGCAACTTGAAACCACAAAAATCTCTAACAATTGAGACGCAAACACCCTGAACTTGTGAAAAGGCTCAACAAAACACCAAGGGGCAAAATTGTAAAAACACTGAAAACATAAAGATTTTTCTCCATAAACAAACATCAACCACACTAACCACCATGAAATTGATCAGGAGCCAAAATCAAACTGAGTTGTCAATTTTGTGGCTTAGAAACATTGTCTAGTTAACTTCCCATGTGAACAGATAACCACCAAAGAACACCATTTGTGAAACAGAACCAACCACCTTTCTCTGAAACGCCAACCCTTCAGAAAGTGCAACTGGAAAACTCCACGACAGAAGCAAAAGATTAAGGGTGCGTTTAGTTGCAGAAAAATGGGCTGTTTTCCGGAATAATTTTCCAAGAAAAATGAGAATTTTGAAAACGCGTTTAGTTCGTCTATTTTTCTAAATTTTTCACGGAAAATGAAAATTTTTTGTTTTCTAAAATTACAAAGAAGTTGGAAATTTTTGGAAAACCAATAATTATTGTTTTCCATATTTTTCTAATTCCAAATTTTTTCTAAAAATATAAACACACACTCACTCCCACCTCTACGTACCCCCACCTTAACACGCCTAACCCACCACACCCCTACATACCCACACTCACCCACTCCCAAGCTCACCCCCACAAACACACACACACATACCTACCCCCACCCACACCCTCCCACACACACATAACCATAAACACACACCCACAAACACACAGCTACACCCACCCCCACCCCCACAAACACACACACACACATAAACAGACACCCACCCCAACCCTCACCCCCCACAAACACACAAACAAACACACACATACACACGCACCCACACCCACCCCCCACACACCCACACCCACACCCACTCCCCATACACACATACAAACACACACCCACACCCACGCCCATAAACACACACACACACACACCCACACCTGCATACACACCCACAAACACACACCCAACACCACTACCACAATCATCGACCTACCATCACCATCATCACCACCACTACCCTATCACTAGCATCAGCATCACCACCGCCGCCGCAATCACCACCACCTTCTGTCATTACCACCATCGCTGCCACCATCTGTAACGCTGAGACTCTGGTACGCATTTATTTACAAATTATTCATGTTAAAAAAGCTACTCGACGAGTTGGAATCCCCAGACTCGTCGAGTAGAAGTTAGTCTTGGACGCGGGATTTAAGCCACCTACTCGACGAGTCAAGAGCCCTCAACTTGGTGAGTAGGTCTGTCAGAGTGAAACCCTAATTTCGGGGTTTTGCACCCTATTTAAGCATCTTAATCCCCACCCCTTGGCCTCATTTACAGCCTCCTTGTCCCAAACCCTAATCCACGAAACCCTACAACTTTCTTTGAGTTTGTGATTCATTTTGAGTAATCTTGGTGTGCTTTGAAGCTTGTGTAAGAGGAAGAAGATAGAGGGCTCAAGAGGGAAGGAGTAGATCGAGAAACTACACTCCATTTGCTAAATTTTCTGGTAATCAAGTTTCCATCTTGGCTATTAGTTCCTTAGATCTATTTACTCCCATTTTGTGAGGGTTTTGGTTCAAGAACCTTGGTATTTGGGATTTGGACGTCCCAAGTGACTTATATCTCATATCTGGGATCTAGGAGGGGTTCCATGGCATAAAGGTGCAAACTTTATGACCATGGAAGCCCCATACAATCTATAAGCATTTATATGGCCATTTTAGCCCTAAGAGGCCATGCTTGGAAGGAAAACTAGGAACTTTACGTATCCAACTGATGTTCAAAGCCTAGATCTAGTATAATGTGCCTTGGTCTAGGGTATTATGGCTTGTGGACCAAGATCTATGTTCTAGAGAGTTAGGGTTTGAGCTAAACCCATTAAGAAGGACCAAGAGCGGGTAAAGTTGGAAACTTTACCCTTAAAAGTGTATTCCCAGTGGGTAGATGAATTTTGGAGCTTGGATCTGAAGAGTAGGAGCTTAATCCATTGAGATGGATCAATCAGACAGAGGAACTCGGCGAGTCCATAGAGGGACTCGACGAGTTGATTTGGTTTGTCCCGTTTTAGCTTAAGGTAGAAACTCGACGAGTCGCTGAAGGGACTCGACGAGTTAAATCAGTAGATCGCGACTGTAAGTAGCCTGGAAACTCGACGAGTTAGATCGCGATTTCAGGTTCTAGGACTCGACGAGTTGATGGAGCAACTCGACGAGTTGGGTCAACCAGAAGGTTGAATTTGATCTAAGCATTGACTTTGACCAGGGGTAAAATGGTCATTTTATCCTAAGAAGGATTATCAGATTTTGATTAAGTGTTATTATGAAATTGATAGCCGGGGAGTCGCCAGAGCAGCAGTCAGAGATTCCTCACTTGAGTTTTCAGCAGTCAGCCTTGCGAGGTGAGTTTCCTTCAGTAGGAACGGGTCTACGACACTAAGGTCGGCCCGTAGTATGAATATGTTAGTAGTTGAGTGTGGGCGAGGCCCGTATCTCCCAGTTAGCTGAGTGTGGGCGGGGCCCGTATCTCATATCTTAGTTTGATTATGGATATGTTCCTGATTGATATAATTAGTTATACTTGTTGTTTGTGTGATACTTGTATGTATGTTTAGTAGTTGAGTGTGGGCGGGGCCTGTATCTCATAGCAGCTGAGTGTGGGCGGGGCCCGTATCTCATAGTAGCCGAGTGTGGGTGGAGCCCGTATCTCCCAGTTAGCGGAGTGTGGTCGGGGCCCGTATCTCCATGAGTGTGGGCGGGGCCCGTATCTCCTAGTTGCATGTTATGTGTATGGTATGTGGTAGTTTGGGGAGACTCACTAAGCTTCGTGCTTACAGTTTTCAGTTTTGGTTTCAGGTACTTCCAGTAGCAAGGGGAAGGGCTCGGGATGATTGCAGTGCACACACCATTTGTTCAGCCTGGGATGTTTATACTCTGATATTTTGATATACATTGATATGATGTTTGAGATATTATGACATGTGTTTTGGATAACTATGGTTTTATTAATAATTAAAAACGAAATTTTTGGTCTGTATTTTTGGATGTTTCACCATCACCACCATCGTCGCCATCATCGACACCACCACATCCCCCCGCCGTTGTCTGCACCCCCACCCTATCACCGCTACCGTTTTCTAAAAATGAAAACCGATAGAAATATACACATCTAAACGCGTTTTCTAATTTTCTAAAACTGAAAATGAAAAATGAGTAAGTTTTAACTAAACGCGTTTTCTAAATTTTCCGATGAAAACTAAAAACGGAAAACGAAAACTGAAAAGGGAAAACGAAAAAAGGAAAATGAAAACTGTTTTTCCGTAACTAAACGCAACCTAAACGTAACCTAACTTTTTTGTCTCCAAATCACTGTTTAAGCTTTTTTTTTTGTTCCCATGTTGTCCAAGTTAACATCCATATTGATAAATCCATACAGAATGACCATTTTTCCTTTGTTTCCATCACTTTTATCTAAAAATGAACCAAATAGAAGCAAAGAAAAGGGAGCATTTTACAAGTTAATAGCCCATTCCAAGTTTTTAAAAACAAGATTTATAGTCTGTAAGCATGGATTCTCTAACGGTAAATAAATGTATTGCAAGTAGATCTGAGTCAAAGTTTAATGTTGTTTCAATTTGATACATGTGGGGTTGTGTCAAGGAAATACCCAAATTACCCTTCATGGCCATATACAAAAATCTCCTTTGGTGTGTAAACAATAATCTACATTCCAGTACAATAAAAAAGAAAAGGAATTTACCAAAATAGCTAAAATTCTTAATGACTTAGCTAAAAATAGCAAAGAATTAGCATTTATCCCAAAATAGCCAACGATACTACATATGAGTCAACTTGTATGTGATTTCCGCAACTCATTAGTGGTTTTGTCGTTTGACTTGGTAACTCATCTGAGATTTTATTAAATGGGCTGCGATTTGCGGCCCATTAGCCCATTATATTTAAATCCTAAAGAATTTCAAACTCATTTTTCGTAATCAATGAAACGAGAATTCTTTACGATGATTGACGAAGATGTAAACAGTGTTTTAAGTGATCTTGCATATAGTTTTTTATAATTAGTTAATTAATTAATATCATATACACTAAAATTTAGAAGTAATGTGCATGAAATTTGCCACAAAATTGAAAAAATGAAGAACGAAACCACAAATGGCATTGCCATCTACAATGATACAAGTTTTTAATGCATAAAATGTGCATCGACAACTTGTACATTCACATGCGACTTGAGAGGAAACTGCACATGCAATTTACGATTTCGTGTGTTCGAAAATGGGCAAAGTAATTTTTTTTAATAAATAACATGAAATTCCGCGAACGAATTGATGAAATCATAGATGTGTTTGCATCATTTGTTGTTTCGTTGGTTATTTTTATTTAAACCCTAATTTTTGGCTATTTTTACGAAGTTATTTAGAAATTAGACGATTTTTGTAAACTTCTTAAAGAAAACAATTTACAAGTAATATCCTTGCAACAAGAAAGATGTTCCATTACATGCTACAATTGTGTTGTGTAAATTTTACGAAATCAATTTTCAAATTTCATATAATTAATTATATAATTGACTCCAAAGTTCAAATAATCACATGGCCTAGCAACATATGTAGTTAATTACATATCAAAGTTTAAACAAATTACGATGAAATTTTACATTATAAATATAAATCCCCAAATATAATGCAACAAAACATTAAGTTATTTTGATTTTCTAAGTTTCAAAAACACATCTAAGTTTCAATAGCTAAATCATAATTTCACAACGAATATATTATATGTCAGGAAGAAAAGAATCAATTTAGTATATAAAAAATTATAAAACAAAATATATAGAATTAAATTAGAAATTGACTCAACGCTTAAACTAAAAAAGATATAGTATAATCTTAACAAAATCAGGTGAGAAATGAGTAATTGGGCCATTGTGATTCCATTTTTAAAATGGTTTTCTTGATTATATAGGTAAAGCATGGCTAGTTTCGGTTTTGTGGGGCGTATTATTAGTTGGTGGAGCATACAAGCTCTCATTATTTGAGATAGTGATCGGAGGTGGCATTGCAGGTAAAAACATGATAATTTCCACTTTTTACATTTGGTAAAAGAAAATTTGATACTTATTTCATCATCATCTTCGATCCTTTCCAATCAATTTCTGTTGTATTTTACCATTTTAGGAACTCTAGTTGCAGTCTTGCGAAAAGAGATAGTCGAAGATTTCGTGGCTTGATGTTGGTTACAAGAGAAAGGTATGTTATATTGTCAAACTGAAATCTGTATGGAATTTGTTTTGTCATATATATATATATATATATATATATATATATATATATATATATATATATATATATATATATATATCTTTTGCGTGGAACAATAGACAAAAACCTTAGAAGGAAAGGTAATGAAAATGAAGTCCAATACTTTCCAACTAGAAACCAAGCAAGGAAACAAGGATATTCCTTACTCCATGGTGGCTAAAGACGAAACTACAATTTTGGGAAGGGAAAAGTGGTATCTTATGGATACCTATTTTTTTGTAAAATCTGAGGACTCAGTAGACTTAGTAAAACCAATGAAGGAGATAATAGAAATGATGAAGGGTGACCCATATCTATACAAGCAAGCAGGGGAGGAGTCGGAGTGTTATGTCTCCATGGTAAAAGATTTAGTTGTTAGGATTGCATTGAAAGGCAAAATTTAGTTTCCGGTAATTGTTGTAAATTATAATAAACATAAAAAAAATATGGGATTAACTTTTATTTTATTTATTGTTGCAGTCTGATGACAACATCAATAAGAAGCTGTGTTTCTAAGAAAAGCATGCATTATCATGGATAAACACAAGGTGACGAGAGTTGGATGGAAAGTATGAATAAAGTACTGTTAAGGTACACACTGTACTTCGATTTATTATGTACACGTAGACTTTGTAATTTCTTTTTTTTAAATAATAGAGGTTCATATATATATATATATATATATATATATATATATATATATATATATATATATATATATATATATAGGTTCAAATGTTTCTAGCAACTATTGTGTGCATGAATGCACCAATAGGAATTTAGGAAATAATAAAATAAATAAATAAGGGTGATTTAGTAATTTGATATATAAATTCCATAAATATTCCCTATAATTATGCTAGTCAAATTGACTTTTAACCTAATTTATCCCCCTTTTTATTTACACAGTCGTTCTTATTCCCTCACTTCATTCGTGTGTGTATGTGTGTGGTCGAACACGTTCATCATCATCGACAAACGCATGCTGCCGCTTCTTCCTCCTGTCTCTCCACCGTCGGCTCCGTAATCAATCGATGTCGCTGTACACTACGGAGTCTTCCCCATCGCCCATTGACGACAGGCTCTCCCCATTCCTTGAAACGTTTACAACACAACTTCATTACTCGCAACCTGTATCTAAGCGTGGACTGTTTGTTTTTTGGAGCCAAAACTTATCATCTCAGAGTAATCGATATTCTGGTGAGTCACCTTAAAATCCGATTCATGTGTCTTTTATCTTTCATTCAATAATACTCAAAATTCAAAATTACACAGATATATAGGTTATTATATCCTGCTGTACATTAATTTAGGCATCGAAGCTTTCCAAAATCATTATTGATTTGGAATTTTCGTTTACAAACAATAACATTCTGTCATGGCCTCCATGTGTTCGATAAAATGTCTCAATGAAAAAATAGTTAATAATCTTTAATGTTTTTACTTCGCTTTGTTCCTTATTCTTTTCAGAACTATATAACTTAATTTAGATTGGGTTGGATGCCCTTTTCATAACAATAGGTTGATGCTAGTTCCTTATTCTGTCAGAATTTGCAGTTAAATACATTGAGCATATCGAGAAGAAACACAGGGAACCCAAAGAAGCAAAACAAGTTTTCAAATTGGTATGTGATGAATCGGCAATTTAAAGACCCCTAGTAAACCTCATGATCCTCGATATTATGCAAGACCAGTTCATGAAGCAGCACGTCAAGATGCTTATGAGGTTGTTGAGGAGATTTTATTGAAAACCTATCAGGTTCGCCTTCTTTGTTTTTATTTGGTATTGAAAAACTTAAACTTTGATGTTCTCTAAAGAATTTATGTTTTTTTTTATTTTGTTTCCGATTACACTAAGCCTTTCAATGGATTTTGGCTTGTTTGATGATAATGCCTAACAAGTGTTTGTTGAAATGCCTAACAAGGTATGCATTCTGTCAGAATTACTTTGGTTCAATTTGTGATTTTGAATTCCAATTTCTATTGTCCCTCGTTATTGTATATTTGGAATCTAAAAAACTCAGTTTTATTCCTCATGAAATCTTTGGTTACCCTTTGTGTTTTTTTTTATCTCATTTAAGGTTACTTGATCATCATTAAAAAGCTCATAATAGCCATGAATGCAACTTTTGAGATGGAATATTTGCATTCCAAAAAAATTGTTCATTTTGATCTAAAATGTGACAATTTGTTGGTTTATATGTGTTATCCACAACCACTTGCTTGTACATTGATATCCACGGTAATCTCAAAATACATCTTTGGGTTAACATGATCTTTTCCTGCATTTATATTTTCAAATGTTTTGTTTGTTGGGTATATTCTTGATAATACAAATTCTTTAAGAATATTCAAAACCATTCTGCAAGAATAATTTATTCTGTAAGAATATTATTGTTGTATTCTGATAGAATTGTAGTTAATTATTTGTATGTTTAATGTGCAGTTGTTACAAGTGTATCACTACAAATTACTTGGCAATGAGTTTCTGGTAGAAATGGCTTGAAGAATGGCTTGAAGACCTGATGGGAAAGGCTTGAAGAATGGCTTGAAGACCTGATGGGAAAGGCTTGAAGAATGAATTAAAGAATGATCACACTCATTGTTTAAGAATGTTGTTATTTTTTAAGAATTATACTTGTTATTCTTTCAGAATGTTTGTTATTATTCAATGAATCACAATCATACAATGTAATTATTTGGTATATTATTAGTTCAAGAATCGATTTTGTGTAGTCTTTCAGAATGTATTTACTAGTTTATGGTTGACATTCTATCATTCTGACAGAATACAATCGAAAAATATATTAACTAGTTTATGGTTAAAATTCTATCATTCTGATAGAATAAAATCGGATTTTTAATTTTAAATTAATTTAAAATATTCAGATTTTTAAAAATAAAGGAATTAATTATCCCTAAAAATCCGAAAATTTCCTTTTTTAATATAGGGTAATTGACTAAAATGTCCTTATACTAAAATTTGTGTGATTATATGGTACATGTTATCCTATTCTATTATCATAGACCCTCAGATCATGACCTTTGATTATATTCCATCCAGTGGTCCAGATCTGTGCATTCTGACACACAATAGTTACCAGAAACAAAATAACCTAACCATATATATATATATATATATATATATATATATATATATATATATATATATATATATATATATATATATATAAAGTTCAATAGAGAACCATTATTAATAAAAAAACCAATGAACCAATCCAAAGCGTCAGAATTTAAAGCGATCAACGGCAAAAAGAAGGGTTGTAAAATTTTATAATGGACGCACATGTACCGGATTATAACAAAACTCACTTCTTTTTTTTCATTTAAAATTTTTTTTAGGCCAAGTTTTTTATCGAAAAAAAACCGAATATACCGTTGTTCACGATTTTTCGTCATCTTTCCATAGAGATCCATGATGATATATAAAAAACGATTTTTTTTCGAAAAAAACCCACTTAATTTTCTTAGTTTTTTCTATATTTAAGTTTATTTTTATCAAAAAAAACTAATTATACCAAAAATATTAATTTTTTTTACTTTATTAATAAACATCAACACCGATTAAAAAAAAAAAAAAACTCGAACAGTGTAGATTCACACTGTGAATCTAAACTGTAAATATTTCAATTTTTAACATTCACAATATGAAAAATCTCGAACAGTTCAGATTCACATTGTGAATCTGAATTACTATTATGCACACTGTGAATCTGAGAAGGTTCACAAAAAAAAAAAAAAAAAAAACTCGATCAGTGTAGATTCACACTGTGAATCTAAACTGTAAATATTTCAAATTTTAACATTCACAATGTGAAAAAGCTCCGATCAGTTCAGATTCACACTGTGAATCTGATTTATTATTATGCACACTGTGAATCTGAGGAGGTTCACAATGTGAATCTGAACAGGTTTACAATATGAATCTGAACAAGTTCACAATGTGAATCTGAACTGAAATATCGTTTTTTTATTATTTTTTTATTTTTTTAACATGAATTTTGATATATTTATTAATTTTTTTCTATAAAAAATAGACCTTAAAGTTTTTTTCGAAAAAAAGAGTTCGTTTTTATATAGCATCATGGATCTCTATGGAAAGAGGACGAAAAATCATGAACAACAGTATATTCGATTTTCTTTTTCGATAAAAAACATGGCCTAAAAAAAATTTTAAACGAAAAAAAGTTGTGGGTTTTTTTGTAAAGGGTGGATTTTTTGGTATAATCCGGTGTGTGTGCGTCCAATGTAAAAGTGTACATCTATTTCGTTGGCCGTTGATCATTATAATTTCCGACGCTCACGATTGGTTCCTTGGTTAATTATGGTTCTCTATTGAACCTCACCCTATATATATATATATATATATATATATATATTGCTATGTTGTTGTACTACTCTATGTATACAAATGACTGTGATCCATGACACGTTGCACAACCTGATGTTTCCATCGCCAGCCTGAGGTGTGACAGATTGGTATCAGAGTCATTGGCTATAGAGAACTAGTACATTCTTAGGATAGTACAAATATAGCCTTGGTTTCACAACACATATTAGGTTTATCCCTTAAACCTAAGAATAAAAGTGTTATTAATTATAATACGGATTGACTACTTACTGGAGCGGTGTCTAAGTTGGACACGATGTTAGGTTTGTTGGATTTAGAACGGCTATACGCCAAAATGATCTCGCTATAACACCCATTTCACAGTTACTTTTTGTCACAACTGGCATTTTAGCTAGGAAATTCTATTCCTGTGTAACCATTCAACTATTGTAAAACTTATATTCTAAGTAAATCTCACTCAATGCACATTTAGATTCACCATTCATGTTCATCAAAGAGTCTGAAGCCCTAAGATCCATGGTTTAAGTCCATATTGGATTAGGAGTTCCTTATTGGGCCTAATGGACCAATAAGTATGCAATTCAACTTTATTGGACTTAGAAGCCCTAATTGGACCCTAATTGGACCCAATTCATAAATTTAAAACTATTTGGACCATTTGGGTCTAGAATGATTCATTCTAACCCTAATGGGCCTTATTGGGCCATAACTAATCCAATTAACCTTAGTGAGCCATAAGCCTATCCTTTTACTCTAATTGGCCCGTGAATGCTTCCAAGAGCCCAATGGGCCGAAATTTTTTATGTTTAGGATCCAAATATCCTAGCTAAAGCTAATGGGCCCAATCTACTCCACTCTTTCTTCTTGGCCCAAAATCTCGGCCCATGTATAAAAAAAGGAAAAGAAGTGGAATGGGGAGGGTTGACTTTGGGAGGTGTCACCTCCATTTTATACATCATATATCCATACAAGGACCAACATGTATCCATACTAGTCACTTCATCTCTCTCTCTCTCCCCTCTCCTCTTCTACTCTCGGCCGAGAGCCACAACACACACACACACACACACTCTTCCAAACACTCTCTAAACACTCTCAAAGATCATCCTTGCCTTCAAAGAATCTCAAAAATTTTGCTTGTGTTTAAGGATCTTCATCAAGTGTTTTCAATATTTGGTAAGTGTTATGTAACACAAACATCTTCTTTCATTTCAACATCAAGAACTCTTTCTTACAAAGCTTTATTCCATGATCACCTTAGAAACTTCTTAAGTTCGAAATCTACTCAAGGAAGCTTGCTAGGACCAAAATCTTCTTCATTTCTCTTCAAAACCGAAACATCAAAGCAAAGGTGAGTTCATACCCCCTTGTTTTTGGTTTTCATATGATTTTTGGGGGAGAATGCAAGTAAAATGTGTAGATCTATGTGTTATATGCATGTTTTGTGTGAATTCTTAGTTTATTTGGTAAAAATGTGTTAGATCTTAGTGAATCTCGAAATTTTAAGTACTATGTAGCAAATATCTAAGAACTACAACACTATATATATCATATTATCATGCCAAAGGTGAACACATGTTTAAAATGCAAAAGAATCCAACAAAAACCTTGTTAAAGGTCAAAATTGTCAAGAAAACAAAAGATAAGGGTAAAAAGTGAAAATTCTATTTTTAAAAGGGCCAAACAGGTCCTACATGTATAAAAAGGAAATTTTATGCTAAACATACTTTTAAAAGGGTCAAAAATGCAAAATTAAGCTTATTGGGCCAAACTTTTGGGCCTCACGGCCTTTGGGCCCAATATGCGAAACAGATGAAGATTTGAGGTTTAAAAATGTTATTTGGCCAAGTTTGAGTCATAAATGTAAATAAACCAAATTTAGAGGTGAAAATATCATTTATTTTCAAATTGGACCAAAAATGTAAAGTTTTCCAAAATTGGGCCGAAAATGTAAACTTTTACCAATAAGGGGCTGAAAATGTAATTTTCTGCGAAACAGGGTATTAAATGTAAAAATATAACATTTTGGGTCAAAACCGTAAATTTACAGACATTTGGGACAAAATTGCAAACTTTTGTAAATTATGGACAAAAGCGTCATTTTTACAAAACTTTGGGCCTTAATTAAAGATTTGAGTATTATTGGCCAAAAATGTCATTTTTACAAAATGAAAGCTTTTTATCATCAATCTATTAAGCCCTGAACTAAAACAAACAACCGAATCAAACGAACGAACGAAATACGTCAAAAACTATTTATTGGGCCCAATATTCACATTTCTTGGCGATTGGGCCCTAAGGGCCCAATTAAGGGGTCGTTTGATAATAACTAACTGGGTTAGAAGTTCTGACTGAATTAACTTCTGACTGGAACTTGTTGTTTGATTAACATGTGACTGACTATGCAAAATGACAATATTACCCTCACCCAACATTTTCATAAGAATCATGCTTCCATTTTTCTTGTAGTCTAATAAAAAGAAAATACACCAATTCTTCACATTTTCATAAGAACCCAATTCTATACAACACATAAACATATAAAAAACAAAATCAACATCCAAATACCATTTTTATAATCAAACCAAAATTACAGCCTTTTTCTCAATGTAAAATGAACCAAGTGTCATAGTTGGACTCTATATTTCAAGATCATGCCAAATCACAGGAACAACAAAAAAATCACAGAAACAGCAACACAAAACAACAAAAACAAGAACAACAATTAAAGAAAATTATAGTTAGCTTTTTAAAAAGAATGATATTTACCAATCATTCCATAACTAGAGCAAGCATTCCAATCCTGCTTGTCTAAATAAGTTGTAAAAATCTTTGTGATTGTCTTCTTGAATCAACACGAGGGAAAAGTATAACCACAAATGGTTTAAAGATTAAATTTAAACCTTGGGAACTATAAGAATGATTGTCGTAGAACTGCAAAGAAATTGATCAGTTAATCAGGGGATAGTTATTTTGAGCAATTGATCAGTGGGATAGTTATTCCATAAACCCACAAAAAGAGTTTGAATCTTTAACTTTGCAAAACCATAATCCAAGTCTTGCGATTTCTAAAATCCATGGTGGAAACTCAAACCAGGATAAAAATCGATTTCATGAATCAATTTCAAAAACAATTTCATGAATCTAAAAAAAAACGACTTTCATTAATCGCGAAGAGGCATGAATCAAATTAAAAAAAACGATTAAAGGAGATGAATAGATAGAAATCAATTTCATGAATCAATTTCAAAAACGATTTCATGAATCGGGAAGAGGCATGGACTGGGAAAAAGCATGGTGAAGAATTTTACAGGAGATGGAAGAAGTCTCTGATAGAAAGAAGCATGGTGAAGAAGGCGCCAACGATGGAAGAAGGGAGGCAAACTCGACGAAAACAGAAGTGGGAGAGGAGAAACGATAGAGGTTGTCGTTCACGGTTGAGCGTTCATCAGGGCAAAATTGGAAAATGTTCAGTCCGCCTCATTTTTACCATGGACTGAGTCAGAAAAATACTCAGGACCGAATCAGAATATTGGACCGGGTTAGACGTCATTAGCCCTTTATCAAACATGATGAATGGACCCAGTCAGCCAAAAGTGCTGACCGGACCCAGTCAGTTGCATATCAAACGAACGAACGAAATACGTCAAAAACTATTTATTGGGCCCAATATTCACATTTCTTGGCCATTGGGCCCTAAGGGCCCAATTAAGTGTGTATTGAGGCCAATGTTTTCCATGACATGTTTATTGGGTCTTGTGGCCCACTTACATGTTAATTTGGGCCTAAGTTATGGATTACATGTTTATTGGGCTTTTGTGGCCCATTTACATGCCTATTGGGCCTAAATTACCCTTTTACATGTGATTGGGCCTTTGTGGCCAAATTTCATACTAATAGGGCTTGGAATGGAAATTTCATGTGTTAGTAAGCCGTAACGATACCCTTATGTAATCATTAAACTCCGTAAACTTATACAAGTACCTTTCGAATATAAAAACATCTCTCAAATACGTAAACATTAAACATAATACAAAAAGAGGTTAAGAATCTAGTGAGACTTGTCGGTTGGCACCACCGAGTGTACAATCGTATCCTGAGTTATAATCAGAGTTTCCTGGTAGGAAAGCGGGAGTTTGTGTATAGATCTATACGGGGTGACCCCCCACGCCTTAGCTGTTCGCTACAGCTAGACTAGGCCAGTCTAGGGCGACAACATCCTTAGCAAGACCGGCATTTGGAAAAATACCAAGACGGCGACCTAGTCATTATCATGCATGGTTATAACGGCTCATATAGGGATTCAATACCAAAAGAAACTTTCGAAGATAAATTCTTTGATTGTGTCAATACAAAATAACTTATTTAACGATACCAGAATCTAGACATTGTTATAAAACAGAAAATATCGGATTTTCTGGGGGAAATTATTCATTATACATTTATCATTTATTCACAATACAATGAAACTAAACTACTCTTTTATAAACTATAACTATGAAATTCACACATGCATTTATACTTGATTTTCACAACATTTTCAGACATTTTTCAGAAAATATCGGATTTTCTGGGTTTTTATGAAAGATACAAAGACTTTTACTCAAATATACTTATGAACTCACCAACATTATATATGTTGACCGTTTTCAAAATAACTTGTATTCTTAGGTAATCGTTAAGCTGGAAGATATGCAAATGTGTATGGTTTTGTTTTATGTAATAGTACTTATCGTACTTTTAACAATTTGAACTTATGTATTTTAACAATGTACTTGATGTGAACAATGCTAGTTGTGTTATATAATGTTGGTGATGATCGTGTTATGATTCATGTATATTCATTGTGATGATTATTCAATTGTTAGTCACACTAGCCCCCGGACGTTTCTGCCGTCTGGTTCGGGGGTGTGACACTTTTCATTTATGGCTAAAAGTATAAATTTCTTGCAAATATGGTCCTACGTGGTGCGTAGGTGGTTTTCTATGCAGGGCGTGGAAAGGAGAGTGGACGCGGGCATTTAAAGCCCTACGCGAGGTGTACCCTTGTGTACGTAGCGTGTAGGTGCGCTGATTCAAAACCCTAATTTTTAGGGTTGTGACCCTATTTAAAGACCATAAATCCCTTATGGTCCTTCCCATACTCAGCCTCCACTCTCCCAAGCAGCCAACTCGAAACCCTAATCCCTTGTGAGCTTGTTTTGAGCCATTTTGTGTGTTTTGGTGCATTTTGAAGAAGTAGGAGTCTATCATAGTGGTTTGGTGTGGCTCAAGCTTGAAGATCTATAGCTTTCATCTCATTTTCCAACTTCAGAAGGTATAAATCTTGAACCTTTATTATTCCTTGTGTTAGATCTAAGATATTGGTTTTAGCCACTTGTACGTTCGCAGATGGCTTGCCAAAATCGCAGATGGGCTTAATCTATCTGTGATTTTGGTGGCTACAAATAATTAGCATTTTTGGGCTAAATTTGCAATTTTCTCTTAATTTTATCCATACAACCAAATTTACTAATTATACATCATGCAAGTGTAGTGGATGAGTGTTTGTTTGATTTTTAATAAATAAAAAGGTGATTCCATTCATACAACCCTATTTACTAATTGTACATCATCCATGTGCAGTGGATGAGTGTTTGTTTGATTAATAAAAAGGTGTGTGAATAGTAACACTCTTTATTAATACCAAATTAATGTGTATAATATACACAATCTTAATTAGTACCAATTTAGGTTGTGTTTGGCGCGCCACAGCTAGCTGATAAGCTAGCTTATTTTTCGAGCTTTTTTATGTTGTCGTGTTTGGTAAGCCAAAAAGTAGCTAGTTTTTCAGCTAGCTTATAGAAACACATACTCTTACATGTCCTTTTATGTAATTTTATGTAATGCCCCGATTCTCAGGTATTGTTTAAATAAGAATTTAGTTGGTTTCAAGGCCTACTCGACGAGTTGGTAGCCCTACTCGTCGAGTAGCAGCGGGTTGGTTTGCGTATTTAATGGCCTACTCGCCGAGTCCAAGAAGGGACTCGATGAGTAGGAGCTGGCAGATGAAACCCTAAATCCCGGGGTTTTGCACCCTATTTAAAGAAGCATAAGCCTCCTTTGGCCTCTTTGCAGTCCATTGAGAGTCCAGAAGAACCCTAACTCGAGTGTGTGTGTATTCTTTGGAAATTTTAGCTTGGAGGAAGATTTTTGGTGAGGTAATCTCTTGGGAAGCAAGCTAGTTGAAGCAAGAGCTTGTGGGTTTCAAGTTCTGCATCAGAAAGGGCTCTCTTGAAGGTATTAAATCGTTTTTCCCTTGGCTCATTTTCTCCTAAACCCTTTTGTGCATAAGTTTAGGAAAGGATTCTTGTGTCTAAGCCAAGATCTGCAGTTGTAACTTCAGATCTGGACTCCCCTTGGCTTCTAGATTCATAAAGCCATCAGCATTGTCTAGTATGAGCCTTCTCTCAAGGATGTGACTTCATTGCAAGCTTAGTTGTGCCATTTTAGGGTCTTAAAGCCTTGCATGCACGTAAAGTTTGCAACTTTACGTGATAAGCATGTCTAAGGAAGTTGGATCTGCAATTTGGGGGCTGGGTGTTAAGATTTATGGAGTCTTGAATAAATTGACAAGTTCCTAAGAGTTCAAGGGCCATAAATGAAACTTGTAAATTAAAACAATTGAATATTGAATTGGACGCACTATCAATTGTTTAATAATATTGAAGTGGACGGCGGCTCTATTTTGGACGGCTAAAGAAATCAACGCATTCTTTTTTTCAAACTTTGTGGCATATATATATTCTAGTCAAATATAGCGGCAATTTGTGTAAACAAAAGAAAAAGGCTTACGGCTCTCTCCTATATATATATATATATATATATATATATATAGATATATACATATATATATATATATATATATATATATATATATATATATATATATATATATATATATATATATATATATATGAATTGTAAGAAGAGCGATGTAGCGTAGAACAACAAAAGTGCTGAGTGATATTACCATTTGTAATCTTATAGTGAGTTAATATAAAATCTAGTTGCCCCCGTGGACGTAGGATTTACACCGAATCCGAACCACGTAAAATCCTTGTGTTCCTTCTTGCTTTATTTCCTTCGTGTGTTTGTGTGTGTGATAGTGTTTCCGCTGCGTGTACCCGGTCCGATTCCTAACAACTGGTATCAGAGCCAGGTTAGCGAGGTTTTGGAGGGTACGATCGTTTTTTTTTTCACGCACGAGTGTACCTGATTTATATCTTGTTTGTCGTAATGGCTGAAGACAAGATTATAATCGAAAGGTTCAATGGTTCTGATTTTAGCTGGTGGAAAATGCAATTAGAAGCATTGCTATGTCAGAAAGACTTGGACATGGTACTCGGAGACAAACCGGAGAAAATGGAAAAAGCTGCTGAAGATGCGTGGAACTCAAAGGACAAGAAAGCCAAGGCGGTTATTACATTTTCGTTGACGAAGAGCGTTGCTTTCAACATCATGAATGAAACCACGGCACGTGGTATGATGGAGGCTCTGTCAAATATGTATGAGAAACCATCGACGGCTAACAAGGTGTTCTTGATGAAGGAGCTGTTCACTACAAGGATGAATGAGGAAGGCTCAGTTACGGTTCACATTAACAATCTAAATTCAATTATGTCCAGATTATCATCTGTGGGAATTAAATTTGATAATGAGACTCAAGCTTCGCTGCTACTAGCTTCTCTACCTGATAGCTGGTCCGGAACAGTTACTGCTGTTACAAGTTCCGTGGGGACCAGTGGTATGACTTTTGAAGGGGTTAGAGATTTGGTTCTAGGCGAGGATATCAGACGCAAGAATCAAGGTGGATCTTCCTCTTCTGATTTATTAAATGTCGGAAGAGGTAGAGGGAATAGCAGGAATAGTGGAAGCAGTGGGAGTCGGGGAAGAAGTTCATCTAGAACTAAGAAGAATGTGAAGTGCTGGAACTGCCAGGAGGTGGGACATGTTAAGAGTCAATGTCCAAAGAAAGAATTAAACATTGTCGGTGCTGAGAGTGTGTATGAGGATGATGCATTGTTACTCAGTGTGGAAAGTTCTGTAGACTCTTGGGTCATGGATTCAGGGGCTTCGTTTCACGCCATGGACAACGGGGAAACGATGGTGAATCTAAAAGAAGGAGATTTTGGAAAGGTACGTTTGGCAAATGACGAGATGCTTCAGGTAACGGGCATGGGAGATATTGATCTAGTTACTTCATTAGGAACTACATGGAGCCTGAAGAATGTCAGGGTTATTCCGGAGCTGAAGAAAAAATTGATTTATGTTGGTCAGCTGGATAAACAAGGACTGGAAGTAAGGTTTGGTGGTGGTAAATGGATGGTGGTCAATGGTAATTCAGTGATTGCTCAAGGTTTGAAGCGTGGGTCATTATATATGGTTGAGGTACCTGCTGAGGGAAGTATGACCGTCCCTGTTAAGCAAGACAAAATCTGGTTCGCTAAATCTACGGCTAAGAGAGTTCATTTTGCAAACATGAATTCTGGAGCCAAGGGGATGTTAGCTGAACGAGTCGGAAAGTCTAAACCAGTCAGGAGATTCTGTGACAGTGGGAGCACGGGGCGTGTTCCGGGTACAGTTACAAAGAGCCGTTGGGTTTTGAAGACTAAGACTGAAAAATTCTCTCCTGTTGAATGTTTGCAAAGTTGGGAGAGTGTTAGTGGTCCTCGGTGTATCTCTGGATCTGGTGGAGTGTCCAAACCGGTTGAGACAGAGGATGAGTTGGTGGCGGGATTAGCCACGACTGAGTTGGAGCTAGTGGGAGCTTCAACTGGCCCTTCTAGTAATTGATGATGAGGGGCGGCTGCAACTAGAGAAATCAGACTAAGTTTTAGCTTGTTCTTTGGAACTGGAAGCCTAAAAGGACTTGGTTGTTTTTAAGATTACTGGAGTAATTGAGAGTTGAATGGCGGAGAAAAGCTAAAGTTGTTCAAGCCTCCAAGTGGGAGATTGTTAAGATTTATGGAGTCTTGAATAAATTGACAAGTTCCTAAGAGTTCAAGGGCCATAAATGAAACTTGTAAATTAAAACAATTGAATATTGAATTGGACGCACTATCAATTGTTTAATAATATTGAAGTGGACGGCGGCTCTATTTTGGACGGCTAAAGAAATCAACGCATTCTTTTTTTCAAACTTTGCGGCATATATATATTCTAGTCAAATATAGCGGCAATTTGTGTAAACAAAAGAAAAAGGCTTACGGCTCTCTCCTATATATATATATATATATATATATATATATATATATATATATATATATGAATTGTAAGAAGAGCGATGTAGCGTAGAACAACAAAAGTGCTGAGTGATATTACCATTTGTAATCTTATAGTGAGTTAATATAAAATCTAGTTGCGCCCGTGGACGTAGGATTTACACCGAATCCGAACCACGTAAAATCCTTGTGTTCCTTCTTGCTTTATTTCCTTCGTGTGTTTGTGTGTGTGATAGTGTTTCCGCTGCGTGTACCCGGTCCGATTCCTAACACTGGGCATGGCTTAGAAAGTGTCTGCATGGTTAAAGGGCTGAAGAGACTCGGCGAGTCGCATAGTCGACTCGGCGAGTCATACGAAGATAGGCATTGAACTCGACGAGTTGGATGAACAACTCGGCGAGTCTGATGAAGATTGCCGTAGACTCGACGAGTGGATGAACAACTCGGCGAGTCGGTTGAGGTTTCCCCAATTTATGTATGCGTGTGCAACCGTCGAGTCGCAAGAAGGAAAACTTGATGAGTGGCCTTAGAGTTCCAATCGCGAGCCTTATAACTTAACGAGTCACTCCGGTGACTCGGCGAGTGGTCAGGTATTTCATGGAACTCGGCGAGTAGCTGAGGGTACTCGCGAGTTAGGGTCAACATGGACTGTTGGCCTTGACTGATGACTTTGACTTTGACCAAAGGTTGACTAGTTGACTGATGGGGTACCTTCAGAGGTTGAGAACTTACAGTATGGTTATACTTTGGTAATAGGTGGTGGAGTTTGTGGCAGTGATCCGTGGGTTGAAGTTTATCCACCGAGTCGACATCTGCAAGGTGAGTAATCCTCACTATATCGATAGGGTCTAAGGCACCAAGGTCGGCCCTTTAGTTGTTATTGTTATGGTATGCTAAATGTGGTTATGACCTGTTAGATCGGAATCAGGATAGACAGTATGTTATGCTCTTATGACCCGTAGGGATTGATAAGTTAGCGACCTGCTAGGTCGGTGCTCTAGTTGCGAGAGATTGCTATGATTGGTGATCAGTGAGATAGATATGTTTGATGCTAGTATATGCCAGTATATGTTAGCTATGCGCACATGGTTATTTGCTTGTTGCTTGGGTTGAGGCGGTCCTGCTTTGTGCTGAAGGCCAACATACCCTATGAGCGGTCTGGGAGACTGTAGGCCCACGTGGCGGTCCAGTTATGCCGAAGGCTCGGGACAGATTCAGATAGACTGTAGGCCCTACAGGGCGGTCCAGTCAGGTCGATGGCCCAGTATGCATGTTGTTGATTGTCTTTTACTGATATGGTATTATCGGTGTGGTATTGGTATTTTGGGGGTAGCTCACTAAGCCCTCGGGCTTACAGTTTTCAGTTTATTGTTTCAGGTACTTCAGGAGATCATGGCAAGACGAAGGCGTGACCGTACCGCTCCTCATCCTTATGATCTGGTTATTGGGACACTCTGATGAATAATGATTGAAAACATTTTTGTAAACAACTACTATCTGGTTTTTATTTGTGATTGAAAAAGTTTAAATTTGGCGTGAAATTTTTGGATGTTACAAGTTGGTATCAGAGCCTTGGTTTGAGTGAATTGGGGGAAACACTCGTGTGAACCCAGTCTCAAATCAAGGGAATTTTCGGAATAAATTCTAAAAAGGTTTTCAAAATAAAGGATGGAGGATGCAGAGGGTACGATCAGTCGGAGCCTGTAAGTAAACCCCAAAATACCATACTGTTTTTTGATATTATGATATGATAGAACAGCATGCTAGTGTTAGGCTAGGAATCTTCAGAAATCGCATGATAGACTTGCCTGATTATATGATGCCTACTAGCCTAGGGTTTCTTGTATATGGAATTGACATCATAACTGTAGGTGTTTAGTGTATACATCGCGGCTGTGTATAACCAAGATCTTATAGCCTGAGAATGTCTGATTCGACCTCGGTGTAGGATTGGATATTCGAAAGTCTATCGGGTCCAGCGTTATGTGTGGCTAGCATACACTAGTGTTGCAGGGTTGGTGAAAGTTTCTTGGATGTGTGAGTTGTGGAAGCGGTGAGACCAGTGGCGAGATAGTTGATATTCCTCTAGGAGTGAGGGTTGAGCGCATATTATGTTGATGATAGTATTAGGGTGTTGTGGTGATACTTGAGACAAATATGGGTAGGTGCGGAAGGTAGTATGGGCCCGTACTACTGAAAGCACAAGACCCATACGCGTAGCAAGGAAGTCACAACCCCTAGGGTGGTGGAAATTGGTCTCCCGATATATGTTGCTTATCTGACATCTTGGTTATATTTTCAGTATGGTGGTGACGAGACGTTTTACTACTGGATCCGGATCAGGATCAGGATCGGGATCGGGAGACGGAGGGTCGGAGGTGTCGGTAGCACCTGAGCCCGTGGTACAGATAGGGACAGAGGAGTTGGATGCCAGGATCCGGGAGATTCTACACGACGAGATTGTTGCAGCATTCCGAGCGCAGCTGCCAGAGATGTTTGGGTCGATTAAGACCGCGATGGTTGAGTACTTTGATGAGCGATATGCAGCTCTAGCAGAGACAGTTGCCGCTGCAGCCACATCGGCTGTAACCGCGACAGGGGTTGGAGGAGGAGCCGGCAAGGCTTTCCAGTACCGGGACTTCGATAACACGAAGCCCCCGACGTTTGATGGTATACAGGATGCGATCAGGGCTATGAGGTGGTTATCTGACGTAGAGGGTTGTTTCTTCACATGTTCATGTCCTGCTGACCAGAAGGTCAGGTGTGCCCTGAACCTGCTAAGGCTTGGGGCAAAGGACTGGTGGAGATTGACGACAGGGTCGTACGCTGATGATCAGCGGGCTGCTGTCACTTGGGAGCAGTTCCGGGATATGACCGCACCCGCTACGTTCCACGCGATGAGCGGGAGCGGCTTGCTCAGGAGTTTTTGACATTGAGGCAGGATGGGGAGTCAGTGATGGAGATCACTCATATGTTCACGGAGAGGGCTATGTTTTGCCCGGAGTTTGCTTCAGAGCAGTCTCAGATGACTCATTATCTGAGTATGCTCAAGACTGATATTCGACAGTTTGTTGCTACGCAACGTTGTGAGACTCTTTTGGATCTTCAGGAAGTCGCGAGGCGGTGCGAGTTGGAGTTAGAGCTGCAGATGAAAGAGCATCGTCAGGTTCCAGCACAGTCACAGCCGGCACCTAAGCGGTCCAAGACCGCTGATACTCGGACCGGGGGTCAGCAGAGCCGCACTTGTGGAAAGTGTGGCAGGGGTCATTATGGGGTTTGTCGAGCAGGAGGTGGTTGCTACAAATGTGGCAAGGAGGGGCACTATGCCAGGGACTATCGCCAGTCCGCCCCTCTAGCAGATATGAGGATTTGTTACCATTGTCATCAGGTTGGTCACGTGAAGACCAACTGCCCGCAGCTCGCCGCCAAGCCGGCGCAGGGATCCGCACCGGCTACTTTGAGGATGGGAGATGGGAGGCCAGTCAAGGTGGAGCCTCCGAAGGCTCAGGGGCGCGCCTTCCAGCTCACGGCCGAGGAGGCCAAGGCAGCACCGAATGTGGTTGCTGGTATGTTTCTATTTTCTGTTTCAGTTATTATATTTGTGTTATGCTTATCGGTGGTGTGACAACTATCAAATTTCGGTCAAGTCAAAGTCAAACAAAGTCAACTAGTCAAACCGGTCAACTCCATTAACCCTTGTATGATAGGGTTTACGTTATGTAATCACTGTACAATTCACTATTTTAATGAGAAAACATCATTTGGAAAGTTCATGTGTTTGATTTTCCTTAGCCTTAACAGTGCTAAACAATGAACCAAAGCGATAAAACACTATTGCACAATCATCGGGATTGTGTAGGACACTAAATCATGGCTTAACGGGGTCTATGGACCTTGCGTTGCGAAGCCGGACACTCAAAAAGATCACAAACGAAACCTCTCGCAATCTCATTCAAACCCTACTCAAGATTACTTGACGCTAATAGGATCGAAACTCATACACTACGATATAAATTGACGTTAATAGCAACATAGTATAGTACAACGTTATAACTATAATCAAATTAAATTATGATACCATATTAAAATCAAATCAAAGTATAATGCTCTAATTAAATTTAAAAGAATCAAACTTGAATGCTATAATTAAACTTCAAATCAAAGTAGATTGTTATAATCAAATAATAACTCATCTTTTATAAAACTCCATTTTTATAAACTTTACATTAAATTTTATAAAACTTTTATATTAATTATGTAAAAGATGCTTGTGTTAGTGGGAAATTATGAAGACCACCAAAAGCAAAAAGATTATTCCCATGGTCTCCCACTCACACCTCCCATCCACTTTCCTTTCCTTTTTCTCCCAACACATTATTCTCTTCACCACTTAAACCTTCTTTATTCTTTCTCTCACTCTCAATCTCGAAATTTCCTCCAAGAATACTCATATTCCATCCAAGAACAATCTATTATACTCAAATCTTCATCCCTCTTGAAGCATTCATCAAGGTATGTTGTTAAAAGTTTCATATTTATACAAGAAACAAATTAAATCCACCAAAATATCTAAAACTCATTTTATGCATAAACCTGATTTTTATCAGAATCCCATCAATAAAATAAGAAGTTCTGGAAATTTTCAGAAAATAATTTATTTTTATTGAATTACTATAATTATTGCAATAAAGTAGGGCAATAATTCACATAAAATACTTTTTGCATTCAATAAATTCTGAGAAAATTCTGGGATGACCTGTATACTGATTAAACATGATATATGAAGTTTCATGCATTTATATTACTTTTTACTATTATTTATGATTTTATTGATTAATTAATAATGAAATATATAAAAAATACTTCCCATAGTCACAAATATCTGAAACTTATACACTGAGCTATACATCATGTTATAAAACTATGGTTAATTTTATAGATTGTTTGAGAATCATTTACTATTTTTCCCGAATTTTGTGTTGTTTAATCATTAAAATTTTAAATAAATACTAAAACAGTTCAGAAAAATATACAAATTTTACAGTAATTCATATTGTATGAAATAATGATTTCCTAATAATTTCATAATTTTTCAATACTGTTTACTATTTAAAACTATTTTCCTAAGTATTTAAGCATGTAAAAATGCATTTTAATGATTATTTCATATAAATAATTGTTAAAATCTGTAAAATTATAATTGGGCAAGTTATTATTTTAATAAGAAATTATTAAAATCTGGCCTAAATTGAAAATATAAATTAATTATGCAAAGTAAGTAATTCAATTTAAAATTCATTTAACAAATAAATACCTTAATATTATAATCAAAATGAATTATTGTTAATTCATCTAATATAAGAATATGTGTCTAATTATTTGTATTAATACTCCATTCTCGTTTAGCAGTTCCTAAACCAAAACTATTAATTATATTAGGTTCTACGCCATTTTGACTCGAATCGTCTATCGTACGACACATGCATTTCGTTTTGGGACTAATGTGAGTAATCTACCCCATATTTTATAATACTTTTGGGGTGTATCATGTGGTTCTAATATCTTCCAACTTCATTTTATTGTTTTATCACAATTGAGACATTGTTGGGACATTTATACGTGAGTCATTAATTGTATAACTATTGTTCGTTTACCCTACATGTACTTGTAGTGCATTATCATTTTTAGTCTAATCTCCATGACTATGCCCGTATTCTTGAGGTACGTTATGGACAATAATAGCGCTATTGGGTTGACCACCCCGCCTTGGGACGCTAAGGTGATTGATCGCACGTGGTTAAGTGTGTATGATGATTAGATGCTCCATCCTATATATATTATATATATATATATATATATATATATATATATATATATATATATACATATGTATATATAGGGTGAGGACTTATTGTTGTTGTTATCATTTGTTAATCAATTTTTGATTTATAAACCGTTATCTCAAATACAATTGTTTGCCGACTTCAAAAGAAAACAAATTTCCAATTATAAAGGTTTCAACTTCACAATTTTCTCTACTAAAATTAGATTACTCACCAACTCTCGTAGTTGACCTGTTTTTACCCATGATGCAGATTTGAAGAATGAAGTTGATGAAAAATAGGTTGTGCCTTAGAAATCCACAAGACTATTTAAATTTGATGTAATAAATGTTGTTCATATTTGGATTTGTATTTGTATGTTGTGGATCTTGTTTGCATACTTAGTACTTAATTGAATCTAATCATATTATAACATAGTTGTCATGAGACTTTGAACAATATATCACGCCTCGATCGATTCCGACAAGGATCGGGGTGTGACAGATTGGTATCAGAGCCCTTGACTATAGGGAATTAGGTGAATTGCCTTGACCTAGTCTATAGCCTCTAGGGTCCTCTCGTATGCTAGTTTATAAAATGCACACACAACTGCATGCAATTGGCACTTAGAAAATCCTAGGAATACCTTTGTGTGTTAATTGCTCCCTTATGTGCATACGTATTACTCCTGACACTTATATGTGTGCATACACTTGTGAATATTCTCCACTTTCTCTGAAAATCACACACATACTCAAGTTGTTTAACAAAATGTATATACATATATGTATTCCTTAGAGCTCATAGGAAATTCAAAGTCATCCACTCTAGTTGGGTAGGATCATAGTAATGGACGCGTAGTAACTGGAAGGGGGAGGTGCCGGTAGCCCGAAAGTCCTGACTAGGTAAGCATTCGTATACATCCCAATCAACCGAGGAACCAGTTTGCTTATCTGGGGACCAAAGGCGAGAGTTCCTAAACCTATAGGCCAAAGCGCGTCATTCACATTACTTTTGAGCCATCAAAATACCCGACCTTATCAAACGTATCCGAAAGGATACACTCCAAAATGGTCAACTCATTGGACTATTAAGTTCCCTAATGGGCCTAGAAGTGGGAAAGAAATGTGAAAACTTAGTTTTGTGGGGGCCCACGCAAGTGCTACATGTTTCACATTTAGTAACCATGGAAAGCCCAAAAGGTGCCCAACACTCCTAACCATGGCCCAACAAGTGTTTACAATTATTTTACCCAACAATGTCTAAAAAAAAACTTTATTTCCCTAATCAATTTACAAATAACTTACAAGTCCATATGCGTGTTTCTCATAGTTGACATGTTCCTTGTTTGGTTGTGGACTTAGGGTAGACTCATTAGGATCAACAGTCTAATAAAATTTTAATTACACATAACTGGGGGCATGTCGAGTGAATCTTAGGAGTGGATCAGAGATGGAACAAATCACAAGATTATAATCAAGTTATTCCTACTAAATTCATAAGTCTATTTATATAGACCTCTGGTATAGAGTCGTCAGCGTAGTCGTGTCGACAATCTAGAATATAGCTAAATACATAATACAAACTATAATACCCAAATTATACAAAATTTTTTGCATAAAAAATCAATAGACAAACACAATGAAACTAAAAAGGGTATCAATCTATCAAGAGAAAAACACATACAATGTAGATTAAAATCCACTAATTATAACAAAATGGCTAAAAGAAAAGGTAAGGACTAAGGATTGTTAAGTCCTCTCTTCTTATAAATAGCTTTGAAGCAAGCTTGCCTAAGCTTCTTTGTTCTTTCTGTCAATTCCATACCTGACAATTTCTCCATCATCTTCTTGTGCCCTGCTAACGTCTCTACCTCCTCCTTTAATCCCAATTCCTAGTTTTTTTAGGTAGATGCAATATATTTTTCGTGTGAGTTCATAAAATTTACAATGAGTTAAGTTTATGTAAATATAAATCAGAAATCGTAGTAAAACAATTGATTCGATGTGGCATATGCCTAGGGCCTATGTTTATGTTATAAAGAAACTAATAATTTAAATTTTAGAAAATACCAAAACTACTTTGGTTACCAAGTGCATGCATACATGCATGAGTAATGTATAGAAGGTTATTATCGTAGTTTACCTTGGCATTTTGAATGAGGGATTGAAGGCTCTTAAGTTTTCTATGAGGCCATCTGTTTATGTTTAGCTCTCTGCATCTTTTCTTCAACAATGTTAACCCTATCCCTAGTTCCTTTGCTGCCATGATTATCGGCATCTCAAAGTACTTCGCTATCTCTTCAAACTCCAATGGTCTCAATCTATTTGCCACCTTCCGGCCACCGTGATCAGTGGTGGCAGCACTAGAACTACCTGTAGCCTCACCACCGGATTTACAGTCTTCACTGAAACTAACCAATGGTAAATTACCATCCTCCCAACAATCCCATAAGCTTATGTCTTTAAGGGGATCCAAATCGTGAAACTCATTTCTAGAAATGATGTTTTGATCTTTGTTAAGTACTGTGGAAACGTTCTGATCGAGCACTTCATGCAATTTTTCCGACAACTCGTAATCATGATGGTCGAGCATGTCACCACTGCAAAAATCCAAAAAAAAAAAAAAAAACTCAAGATAATCAAATCCAACACGATGAAAGACACTTTTTGATCACTACAAATCCAAACCATGTTTTGATCAATATAGACAAAATCACTTTTCTGTGCGAAAGATGGGGTAATGAGTGACGTTTATATATACCTGAAAAGATCTTGATGATCAAAGTACTGAAACCAATCGAGGTCATCTATGGGGTTTTGATGATCTGCAGGTGGATCCATTTATGAGGGAGAAGTTAAAAGTTGTGGTAAGAATGTCATGATTTATATAAGTGAAGTGGGAGAAGTAATTAATAACAAATAAAGAGGAAATGAATATATATGGTCTTTGAACTGTAACCTTCTTCTTCAATTCACACACATATACGTATATGTTGCCGCAAATTATGACTTATGTGCCTCATGCATTTAATACATCACATGCCTACCGCATATTCTTGACTTTGAAGCTACGTACCAGTTTCAAATTTCCCCAGTAGCACACTTTTCATTAGAAAGTACTCCAAGTCTTCACACATGAACCAGTTAGAAAGTACTCCAAGTCTTCACACACGAACCAATTAGAAAGTACTCCAAGTCTTCACACATGCAAATTATGACTTGTGTGTCGCTATAGGTAACTAATAAAATTTTATTTTTTAACCCCTTAAATATCAGTACAAGCTTCTAACCTCGACGTGTAAATTCAAAATTTCTTTTTATTACTAAAACTAGCATCGATTCAAGTATATAAACCATGAATCTTGAGAACACGGCAAAACCCAAATAAGTCTTATCATCTATGTAAAAAAAACTCAGGGTTTTTACTAGTAAATCTATCAGTGGCGGAGCTTGAACAATTAACTTGGGGGGGGGGGGGCGAAAATATTATAAACTGAAATTAAAATTAAAAAAAAACAGATTGTTTTCTACAAATAAACACCAAAAACACCTAGAAAAAGAATTACAATTCAGCCCGACAGCCTTTAATGTCTTTAAAAACAGATTATGAATGATATATTAGTAAGCAGACAACAATTTCTCTTTCAATGTTTTCATCTTTCCCATGATAATATCTAGAAAAATCAAAATGAAGGAACAATTGATCCAATCAAAACAAAATCAAATTCAAAATTAGAACAATAACCAATAACTCATTTAACAATAACCAAATCAATCTTTGTTGTCACTTTTCAGTTTTGTTTGAAGCTGACAAGCTGTTAAGCATAACCAAATCTATAAGTTCATAACTTATAAATCAAATTGGCAAATCGCCAAATCGCAAATGACAGCCAAATTAAAAGGAAACTCAGTAAGACAGTAGTAACGCATAAATAGGCAACAAATTGACAGAAAACAGCAGCAGCAGTGCAATACGCCAACACCAACAATCAACAATCTTACAATCAGAAAAGAAAGAACATCTGAACAGGATTTGGGTCTCGGGATTACATACCTGATTTCTGTGAAGTGAGAATGGGGACTTGGGCACTTGGCGATGGCGATTGGCGAGAGTGAGACCAGGCGACTGACTTGGCGAGACAGCGACAAACGAACAGCAGGCGAGATAGGCAGCGAATTGGGAAAATGGGGATGAATCGATTTTGATTTCTTGATACCGCTTGGTCGCTTGGAGAATTGGGAGTATTGGACCATTCTGATTAGGAATCGGGAGGGGCCAAAGCCCAAGTTTGAAGATAGCAGTCTTATAACTATTTTATTTTGAACTACAATTCCTACTTCTAGCCCAATAATACTACGCCCCTGGAATCTATGAGGGCTAGTGTAAACATTATGGTCATATATCATTAAGATTCTATGGACTTAGAATGTGTGATTCCGCCTCATTCCCTGTTCCTTGTTTGGTTGTGGGCTTAAGGCGGGGTCACCCATCCAAAATGCCCTTGCAATCTTAATGATATACGACTAGTTTACGTCAATCGACTATAAAAGAACTTGTAGGACTTATAATGCAAATTTCGTCAAAATTTGTTGAAACATTCGTAATGATGGAACTCGCTAACTACGTTATAAAATATTCATAGTGGTAATACCAAGGATAAAACAGGGAGTATAAAAGCACACATAGAATACTCTATCATCCCAAAACAATAAACTCCTTTTAAATTGACTCAGTTCAAGTTACAATAAGAAATTTCCAAGGTCATCATGGGACATCAGGAGGGTTGTTCCTCACCATAATCAATTTCTTGTACTACGAAAAAGTTTTCCACATCTTTTTCCAAACTCTTGAAGTCCCAATCAAAATGCAAATTTCGGGACGAAAATCCCTCTAACGGGGGGATGATGTGACAACCATCAAATTTCGGTCAAGTCAAAGTCAAACAAAGTCAACTAGTCAAACCGGTCAACTCCATTAACCCTTGTATGATCGGGTTTACGTTATGTAATCACTGTACAATTCGCTATTTTAATGAGAAAACATCATTTGGAAAGTTCATGTGTTTGATTTTCCTTAGCCTTAACAGTGCTAAACAATGAACCAAAGCGATAAAACACTATTGCACAATCATCGGGATTGTGTAGGACACTAAATCATGGCTTAACGGGGTCTATGGACCTTGCGTTGCGAAGCCGGACACTCAAAAAGATCACAAACGAAACCTCTCGCAATCTCATTCAAACCCTACTCAAGATTACTTGACGCTAATAGGATCGAAACTCATACACTACGATATAAATTGACGTTAATAGCAACATAGTATAGTACAACGTTATAACTATAATCAAATTAAATTATGATACCATATTAAAATCAAATCAAAGTATAATGCTCTAATTAAATTTAAAAGAATCAAACTTGAATGCTATAATTAAACTTCAAATCAAAGTAGATTGTTATAATCAAATAATAACTCATCTTTTATAAAACT
This sequence comes from Lactuca virosa, assembly GCF_052849685.1. Lineage (NCBI taxonomy): Eukaryota > Viridiplantae > Streptophyta > Magnoliopsida > Asterales > Asteraceae > Lactuca > Lactuca virosa. Next base: position 131,721,533 of record NC_136434.1, on the reverse strand, counting down.
CCATTTTTATAAACTTTACATTAAATTTTATAAAACTCTATTTTTATAAACTTTACATTAAATTTTATAAAACTTTTATATTAATTATGTAAAAGATGCTTGTGTTAGTGGGAAATTATGAAGACCACCAAAAGCAAAAAGATTATTCCCATGGTCTCCCACTCACACCTCCCATCCACTTTCCTTTCCTTTTTCTCCCAACACATTATTCTCTTCACCACTTAAACCTTCTTTATTCTTTCTCTCACTCTCAATCTCGAAATTTCCTCCAAGAATACTCATATTCCATCCAAGAACAATCTATTATACTCAAATCTTCATCCCTCTTGAAGCATTCATCAAGGTATGTTGTTAAAAGTTTCATATTCATACAAGAAACAAATTAAATCCACCAAAATATCTAAAACTCATTTTATGCATAAACCTGATTTTTATCAGAATCCCATCAATAAAATAAGAAGTTCTGGAAATTTTCAGAAAATAATTTATTTTTATTGAATTACTATAATTATTGCAATAAAGTAGGGCAATAATTCACATAAAATACTTTTTGCATTCAATAAATTCTGAGAAAATTCTGGGATGACCTGTATACTGATTAAACATGATATATGAAGTTTCATGCATTTATATTACTTTTTACTATTATTTATGATTTTATTGATTAATTAATAATGAAATATATAAAAAATACTTCCCATAGTCACAAATATCTGAAACTTATACACTGAGCTATACATCATGTTATAAAACTATGGTTAATTTTATAGATTGTTTGAGAATCATTTACTATTTTTCCCGAATTTTGTGTTGTTTAATCATTAAAATTTTAAATAAATACTAAAACAGTTCAGAAAAATATACAAATTTTACAGTAATTCATATTGTATGAAATAATGATTTCCTAATAATTTCATAATTTTTCAATACTGTTTACTATTTAAAACTATTTTCCTAAGTATTTAAGCATGTAAAAATGCATTTTAATGATTATTTCATATAAATAATTGTTAAAATCTGTAAATAATTATAATTGGGCAAGTTATTATTTTAATAAGAAATTATTAAAATCTGGCCTAAATTGAAAATATAAATTAATTATGCAAAGTAAGTAATTCAATTTAAAATCCATTTAACAAATAAATACCTTAATATTATAATCAAAATGAATTATTGTTAATTCATCTAATATAAGAATATGTGTCTAATTATTTGTATTAATACTCCATTCTCGTTTAGCAGTTCCTAAACCAAAACTATTAATTATATTAGGTTCTACGCCATTTTGACTCGAATCGTCTATCGTACGACACACGCATTTCGTTTTGGGACTAATGTGAGTAATCTACCCCATATTTTATAATACTTTTGGGGTGTATCATGTGGTTCTAATATCTTCCAACTTCATTTTATTGTTTTATCACAATTGAGACATTGTTGGGACATTTATACGTGAGTCATTAATTGTATAACTATTGTTCGTTTACGCTACATGTACTTGTAGTGCATTATCATTTTTAGTCTAATCTCCATGACTATGCCCGTATTCTTGAGGTACGTTATGGACAATAATAGCGCTATTGGGTTGACCACCCCGCCTTGGGACGCTAAGGTGATTGATCGCACGTGGTTGAGTGTGTATGATGATTAGATGCTCCATCCTATATATTTATATATATATATATATATATATATATATATATATATATATATATACATATGTATATATAGGGTGAGGACTTATTGTTGTTGTTATCATTTGTTAATCAATTTTTGATTTATAAACCGTTATCTCAAATACAATTGTTTGCCGACTTCAAAAGAAAACAAATTTCCAATTATAAAGGTTTCAACTTCACAATTTTCTCTACTAAAATTAGATTACTCACCAACTCTCGTAGTTGACCTGTTTTTACCCATGATGCAGATTTGAAGAATGAAGTTGATGAAAAATAGGTTGTGCCTTAGAAATCCACAAGACTATTTAAATTTGATGTAATAAATGTTGTTCATATTTGGATTTGTATTTGTATGTTGTGGATCTTGTTTGCATACTTAGTACTTAATTGACTCTAATCATATTATAACATAGTTGTCATGAGACTTTGAACAATATATCACGCCTCGATCGATTCCGACAAGGATCGGGGTGTGACAGGTGGTACATGTGTTTAGGTACGTTTCTAGTAAACTCTTTGCTTGCTTTGGTTTTATTCGACTCGGGGGCGAGTTGGTCGTTTGTATCTCAGACTTTCAGTAGAGAGTTCAGTGTGTCGGTAGATGAGCTTGAGTGTCCGTTACGAGTTTCGATCGCCAACGAGCATGGGGTTTCTGCTTCTTCGGTCTACCGGGGATGCGAGCTGGAGATTTTCGGGGTATCATTCCCGATAGATTTGATTCCTATTCCCATGGGGGAAGTATGTAAGATCGTAGGGATGGATTGGCTCAGCCGGTTTGGCGCCATGATCGACTGTGAGGGACAACGAGTGGTAGTTCGAACCCCAAGTGGGGGAGAACTGGTAGTGTATGGTGAGGGCACCAGAGTGGGAGCAGGGTTTTGTTCAGCCGCCAGGACTCGGCAGTTCATTCAGCACGGGTGTACCGGTTATTCAGCGTATGTGATAGATACGCGGATTGAGGATCATACTTCCGTTTCAGAGGTTCCAGTGGTTAGGGAGTTTGCTGATGTGTTTCCAGAGGAGTTACCTGGAGTGCCTCCGGAGAGGCAGGTAGAGTTCAGGATTGATCTAGTGCCGGGTGCGGCCCCTACCGCTAAGGCGTCGTACCGTCTGGTACCGCCAGAGATGCAGGAGTTGGCATCTCAGTTGCAGGAGCTGCTGGGCAAGCAATTTATTCGCCCAAGTAGTTCACCCTGGGAGCACCGATCCTCTTCGTCAGGAAGAAGGACGGTTCGCACAGGATGTGCATTGACTATAGGGAGTTGAACAAGTTAACGGTGAAGAACTGTTATCCACTCCCAAGGATAGATGATCTTTTCGATCAGCTGCAGGGTGCATCTTGGTTTTCCAAGATCGATTTGAGATCCGGGTATCACCAGGTCCGGGTGAGGGAGGAAGACGTGGAGAAGACCGCATTTCGGACTCGTTATGGTCATTACGAGTTTGTGGTGATGCCGTTTGAGCTCACCAACGCGCCGGCAGTGTTCATGGATTTGATGAATCGGGGTCTGCAGACCGATGCTCGATCGCTCGGTCATTGTGTTCATAGATGATATCTTGGTGTATTCCAAGACCCGAGAGCAGCACGAGGAGCACCTCAGGGAGCTGCTGGAGGTTCTGCGACGAGAACGGCTGTATGCCAAGTTCTCAAAGTGTGAGTTTTGGTTACGAGAGGTCCAGTTCCTCGGACATCTCGTTAACCAGGAGGGGATTTTGGTCGACCCGGCCAAAGTTGAGGCGGTTATGCAGTGGGAGATTCCGAAATCTCCCTCAGACATCAGGAGTTTCTTGGGATTAGCAGGGTACTACCGGAGATTCATTCGAGATTTCTCCAAGATTGCAGTACCCCTCACTCGTCTAACGAGGAAGGGGGTGGATTTCTGGTGGGGCCTTGAGCAGCAGAGGGCGTTTAAGACCCTCCGACGGTGTTTATGTGAGGCGCCAGTGTTGACGCACCCCGAGGGAGTCGAGGATTTTGTAGTATTTTGTGATGCATCCATCACAGGACTGGGGGCAGTCCTCATGCAAAGAGGACGAGTGATAGCCTATGCATCACGGTAGCTGAAGCCGCATGAGACGAGATACCGTACGCACGATCTCGAGTTGGGAGCGGTGGTATTCGCTCTCAAGATTTGGAGGCATTATCTGTACGGGGTCCGTTGTACTATATACACGGATCACAAGAGTTTGAGGCACATCATGGATAAGCCAAACCTGAATATGAGGCAGCGCAGGTGGCTGGATGTAGTCAAGGACTGTGATTGTGAGATCATTTACCATCCTGGTAAAGCGAATGTGGTTGCGGATGCCTTGAGTCGCAAGTCAGCTGGGTCTTCTACCCCAGCAAGGTGTATGAGGATAGCGGTGGATTCCCTGCTTGTGGGCTTGATTAGGGATGCTCAGGTGGAGGGCATGAGACCAGAGAACTGGAAGATAGAGCGGATTAAGGGCGAGAGCGCCCGGTTTGTTCAGGATAGCCGCAGATTATTGACCCGACATAGTCGGGTTTGGGTTCCGATGTCTGGAGGGGTCCGACAGACAGTGATGTAGGAGGCTCATAAGTCTCACTTTTCTATACACCCGGGAGCCACCAAGATGTACCGCGATCTGAGTTTGAGTTACTGGTGGCCCGGTATGAAGCAGGAAATCGCTTGGTATATTGAGAGGTGCCTGACTTATAGGATGGTCAAGGCCGAGCATCAGAGGCCGCATGGTAAGCTGCAGCCTCTGGAGATTCCCATGTGGAAATGGGAACAGATCACGATGGACTTCATTACGAAGTTGCCGAGGACGGTGAAGGGGTTCGATGCTATATGGTGTTGGGTTATGAGCATTCTAACACTCCTAAGTGTACATGAAACCCTAAATACCTTGGATCTATGTTTTCTCTATTATACATACAATTATGAACATCCAAGGTATTATCCTAATCTAGCATACACAATAATAAATATAACAAGATAGAATACATACCTCTTTGATGTAGAATGTCTTCATGAAGCTTGAGTGCCTAGTGCCCCAAGTGTGACACCTCAAATGGTTCACACAACACCAAATACACTTGGAATAACTTGAGAGAAACTTGAACACTCCTTGAAATCGTCTAGCCCTCACACTCACACATTAGTGCACGATTTCTTGAGCCATGGGATTCTTTTATATGGTGGCTATTAGGGTTACACCATGTAACTCATAACTTTACCCATTCCTTATGCTCCATGGATTTTAACCTCCATGGAGTATCCATGGGTCACCCCATGGACTTAGTCCAACATAAGGAATCTTGGATCACAAGCCCACATATATAAGAATGAATGATTTACACAATCAACCCATATATTTAATTAGTCTCCTTTTGATCACTTAATTAATTCCAAATTAATTCTTGATCAATACTAATTAAATAACCTTATTAATATATTAGAACTTATAATATATTAACCAACCTTAAGTGTTATTTCTCTCATTATAGTCTATCCAAATGCATGATGCCATGCAACCCAAATGGACCATGCCGGGTCGGGTCAAGTCTTACCAATTATAGTTATGGACTTAGACATTAATCCAACAGTCTCCCACTTGGATAAGTCTAAAACTATTATTGCGTATGACTTCAGGAACCGATCAGCAATCGTAGCTCTCAAAAGCTTCTGTCGAACTCTGACCTTGTCGATGAACTCTGACCTTTGTCAATGACTTGTCCATTAGATAAGGGATCATATATTCCTCCATTCTAGATATCATATGGACTGAGACATGGATTATCAATCATTCTCTCTGTCCATTTGTTGTTTCCCGATTTCCGATTCATGATGACTGACTGATTGAACAAATCAAATCAGTCCTGGCTTGGCCAAGCACTCACATGTATCATATTTAAATCATCGAGGGGCCCACATATATCGCTTTTATCCCGAAGGTAAAAGGAATGGATAAACTTCGACTCATATGGCTTGTTCTACTACTTGTTGAATCATACACAAAGGCACGTTTTATAACATCGAGTTACCAATGCGTTTTCGTGCAATCAATGTATAACCAACTCATAGTAACAACTCATATCTCTAGGTTTGAAGAATATAAGATATTATCGTCTCATGATCACTCGTGATAAAATCCATGAAGTGATTCAAATGAGCGCGGGTTGAATCCAATACTCAGAACTTATGAGCACTCATGAGTGTTGTAGCACCACTTTGTCCACCAACTCGGACCTCTACAAACCAACCCATGACAGTCTTGATTCATATCTACTTCCAACATATGACCGACTGTGGATGGTTTGAATAACTTAATCATTCAGGAAGAGCGACTTAGTTATTCTGGAAGTCAAAACATGCAAAGTGAAACACAAGAATAAATGAATCAAATATGGTATCAAACCCTATGAATATAAATAAACACTTTTATTTATCACCATACTGTTTACTCATTATTCATTGTTTCGGTTTTATCAACTTTATACTTGAATTTAAAACAATAGTTGTCCCATGCTCCAAGCATGTACACTATGTTTTCTAAACACTAGTCATGCCATACACCAAGTATGCATACTATGTTTGTCTATGATCTTTACTTTGTAAAATATATCAATTGAACATCACTCCAATGATCCTCTTTTCACAGTCCCAAATCCTTACTGCAAATGCAAGAATTCCAAATTCATGCCATTTACTGAAATCTGTTAGATTCTAAACTTATATGCATTGATCCTCTTAATGATTATGCACGAAGTCAGAAAGACTTGACAACAATCATTACAGAGCATTCCAAAGGAGATCGGCTCCTTGGAAACATCCTTTTTTCATTAAGTTTCCTAATCTTACACAGATTGAATAATTTCTAACTTTGAAACATTTCCATATTCCATTTTGACTATCACTTCTGATCAAGAGTTGCCTCCTTACAGATTATGTCAATATGGTCCTTCCAGAATTAACATTATACTTCCAACTGTCCTTGAGCAACCAATCTTTGGTAAACCTTAGATTGTCCTCGACAATTGCTTAATCATTTTAGTCATATCCAATTCTAGACCTTTTCCCTTCATAATGCCCCAGGCATTTGGAAAATTTTAGAAAGGATGAATATAGCACATGTAATCGATCCTATATCCGAAGCATATGGGACACGATTCATGATGTCTCACATAAAGACTAAACCAGTCTTTTGCTATAATATTTCCATTTCAATTTGCCAAGTTCTCAAAATTCAGATTATGAAAAGGGATGCCGTAATCATAATCGAATTTTAGAACGCAAATAATGGACCCATATATAGAATTTCCTTATGTTGAGCCATTCCAACATGAAATTCATATATATATCCTTGATTAAATACGATTAAAATCTCAATCTAAGCTTTTAGAATTGAAATGAAGTATAATTTCCTCTCCCTTAATTATAGCAAAACAACTTTTTCAACCCCTGCAACCTCACGAATTGAAACTTTTGTTTTCTATAATTAACATTGCTAACTTGCAACCTTTGTCATAATTATCATGCTCCCACTAACATGATGATTATTAGCATAACACTTATGCTCCCACTAGCTTTGACATGTATTCAGAAATCAGCTGACTTTCTTACCAAAGTTCAGATTTCTGATACTAGATTGTTTTGATAAAACTTTATCAAAATCATACACCTCTCTTAGATAGCTCACATGTGTGTCTAAACAATTTTAGAACTATGAAAAGGGATGCCGTAATCATAGTCTCAATTGTTTAGACCTTTGCCACTTCTCACAAGTCCATGTTAGTGTGCCGGTAAACCACACACGCTCCACTAACGACTTTGAGAATGCAAATATCACAATTGCTATCTAGCTAAAATCTACTTAGTGAAAGTGTTTCCTCACCATCATTTTCATGAATTGGAGAGAAACCTTATGACACTTAGATTTAATAGTGTATGTGTTCTTATCCATGTGAATTTGTCAAAACCATAATCACAAGACAAGGTTAGTGACAAATCCAAACTCATATTGATTAAACTTGTGCAATCTTAAATTCTTTCCATTTGGCAGCTCAGGTGCCTGCCATTGCTTCCAAGTAGTTGTGCAACCAATTGAGAACTCTCAGAACTCCTATGCAAAGCCAACTTGAATAGGCACAAAAATTTCAACACGATAGGTTATAAACCTCAAGTCGTGTGCTAGTGAAGGACTTTAGGTTTTATTCTTGATTAAGTCTTGAAACTTTCAAGAGCTTTAAGACTCCCACTGTCCTCTTGACATATAAGACTCCTTTGTCAAATATTCAAGAGATAGTGCGGATTCTTTATCAAGACTAACACTTTACACAATTGGCCTAAGTTGGTCTCTGTTTTATCCAAAACATCACAACTTACCAATTTCAAATGTACAAGAGTAGATAACCTTTTACTCTTACATTTGACTAGTGTTAACAAACCCTCTTTAAGATATGTCACTCAAGTTACAATCTTGGAGTATGACTCTAAGAATTGTTTTGGAACGAAGTATGACTCATCTTTTTGATTTAACCATTTCAACAATTCATGACTCCTCTTCTTAGTCATAAGAATGCACTAAGATGACTTTAGAGGACCAATTGTGATATGGTATCTTAATCATTAAGATGATCATAAACATGATACTAAAGTACTCTCCCATCTTTTCAGATTTGAGAAACTTTTATCTTTCTGCCATACTTTGATTCTTCTTATTCGTTCTGTCTCACATTGAAACTTCTCCACTGCTACAGACTTATACTTAAACTTATAAGTATAACCATATTTACTGAACTTAAGTAAATCATGACGAATAGTCTTCTTGATCTTTTGTGGTGGACTTGACCAGTGCACAAGAATGTGTACTCGATCCCTTAGTCATTTCCTTATTCACATAAGGAATTAGTCTTAATTTTCCAAGCTGAAAGTTCTCATTCATCATACTATACAACTTTCATGATTCCAAGTTTCGGTCCAATTGAACCTTGGGTGATGAGAATCTTTCCTCATTTGGTAATATTAGACACTACCACAACCGAAAGAATCAAATCCATTTTTCCAATATTGCTATCAATGGAATCTTATAAGCAACAACTTTTCACAAATGCCATTGTAAGGATACTTAAAATAAATAAAATCAAAACCTTTTTCTTTTATTTTAAAACTTTGCGGAAAAACTTATCCTTACAATCCATATGAAAACCTTGTTGTTATCTATTCCTAAGCAATATAAATATCATAACTCTTAAGTAATAGCCCAAAATTCTGATCACCGAACCATGCGATTGAAATCCATCTTCGCGATCAGAATCAGCATGTACTTAATAGAGTTAGACAATGGACTTTACCTGAAGTAGAGCCAAACTTATTGACTTTAACATCCTTAGGTAAATTTGGCAGCTTCGTAACCAATGCCCCTTCCTTTGGCAATAGTTACCTATGGATCCTTGATAATGGGACTATCTCAGACTTCGCCTCTCTCTTTACCATTGGGTCAACAGAGTTGACTATGGCCGATCCCTTTCCATTGGGAAGAGAGAGCTTTACTGGATATCCAATGTCATCATTGTCAATGTCCATAGCGTTTTAGGAAGTTGATCTTAGCAAATAGATAAGATCATTAAGGGTCTTGTCTTAGTCTGTTTCATAGGATTCCCAAAAGAACTCACTATGTGACTTAGAAAGTAGTTGAGCCACCAACTTTCTCAAGACTTTGACACCCAACTCTCCCGGCTTGTCAATATGTGACTACATCTCCAAGATGTGATCACACCTAGACCTTGCCTTGCCAATAGGGCTTGAGTGACCTTAAACGTTTTAGGAACTTGTGGGTTAGGGAGAATAACTGGAGGAGGTGAAAGAAGTATGATATCCATGGGACATCATCTTCATTTAGGAAAGCTTGTTTCAAGAGATTTGGGAAGATCATAAATGTCTAGACCAGACATCTTTTTGGGAGATATTCAAGATAGTTGATTTAAAGTCCTTAATATGACACCCAATATGAAATATTAAGGCTAGGACCCAACAAACTATTTTATAACTTAGAAGAGGGATGCCGTAATCCAAGCTATAAAATATTTGAAGGTAGGTGAATGACGATTCACCAATTTCCACCATGAAAAACGAAATAATTTATTAGGTTTTAATTGGATTTGAAAGTCCTAGATCTTTGAGATTCATTGAACTGTTCAAAGGCATGTTTCAATCTCGAATGTGCCCTTCAGGTTTTGTGACTGGGATGCCGAGGATCACAAAACAGGGTGTGAATAACCATGCAAATATACTTGGTACCCTTAATATTTACCCCTTAATCAGTGTGCCGGTTAACCACACACGCTCCACCGATACTATGATAAATATTAAGTTACCCTTTGCCTACCTTGTTAAGTCCAGGTTAGTGTGCCGGTTAACCACACACGCTCCACTAACGACTTAAGCAAAGTGCAAAGTGTAATTTCATGGGCTAGCACCAAATTCACATTTTCCTAAGTAACTAAGATTGGGTATTAATAAGAGTTTAGTTACTTAGTATTTATCATTAATACTTTTAATGAAAGGAGAATTATAGTCCTTGTCCTACCCGTTCGGCAAACGGCCCTCCACCAGTCAAGGAAGCGGTGGGTGAGAGTGGACACCCATTAAACTGCCATTTTATAGACAGTAACCTTATACCCCCCTTATAGACCGGCTTCGTGAATGAGGCCTACTAACGGTAAGACTGACTTTACTCTTATACATATATATAAATATTATTAACTTATAATATTATAAAGTATAAGGGTTGAATTTTAACTTTTAAAATTCTAAGGGCTAACTTGGAATTAAAGTATTCATAAGTGAAAACTTTTCAAATTCCAAAACTTGAGGGCAAGTTTTGAAACTATTCAAAACTAATTAATTCCATAACTTATGAGTTTAAAGTAGTTTTTTTTTTAATTAAAACTCTTCAAGTTCCATAACTTGAGGACAAGTTATGGAAGACTTTAAACTAATTAATAAAAAAAAATAACTTTTTTTTATTGTAACTTATGGAACTAATTAAGGTTACACCTTTTTTTTTTAATTTAATGAAGAGACTCTTGAACCTCCATAACTTGAGGACAAGTTATGGAGTCATAAAACCATTTAATTAGAACTAGACTCTTCATTTTGTAACCTTTGCCAACTTTTATGAGTTTTATGATTCTTAAATGTGACTTTTCATATAACTTGAGGACAAGTTACAAAAACACACTTTGGAATCAACTCTTAGATTAAAATGGATTGAAAACAACTATTTCACACAACTTTTCTTTTAATCTAAGAACCTCATAAGAACAAGATAATTCAAATCATCAATCTTCAAGAAATTAGCAAGAACATACAAACTAATACAAATCTTGAAATTATGACAATTATCTTAGAAATTGGATTAGCATGAACATTACCACATCAAAAACAAGTTTATAAGTCCAAAAACATCTTAGGGTAATGTTCCTAGTCCAATTCCAGCCAAAACAATCGAATATATGCATCCAACTCAATTTTTCAGCTACTTTTGCAAGTATAACAAGAAAACAAGCCTAGGCTCTGATACCACTGTTGGGTTATGAGCATTCTAACACTCCTAAGTGTACATGAAACCCTAAATACCTTGGATCTATGTTTTCTCTATTATACATACAATTATGAACATCCAAGGTATTATCCTAATCTAGCATACAAAATAATAAATATAACAAGATAGAATACATACCTCTTTGATGTAGAATGTCTTCATGAAGCTTGAGTGCCTAGTGCCCCAAGTGTGACACCTCAAATGGTTCACACAACACCAAATACACTTGGAATAACTTGAGAGAAACTTGAACACTCCTTGAAATCGTCTAGCCCTCACACTCACACATTAGTGCACGATTTCTTGAGCCATGGGATTCTTTTATATGGTGGCTATTAGGGTTACACCATGTAACTCATAACTTTACCCATTCCTTATGCTCCATGGATTTTAACCTCCATGGAGTATCCATGGGTCACCCCATGGACTTAGTCCAACATAAGGAATCTTGGATCACAAGCCCACATATATAAGAATGAATGATTTACACAATCAACCCATATATTTAATTAGTCTCCTTTTGATCACTTAATTAATTCCAAATTAATTCTTGATCAATACTAATTAAATAACCTTATTAATATATTAGAACTTATAATATATTAACCAACCTTAAGTATTATTTCTCTCATTATAGTCTATCCAAATGCATGATGCCATGCAACCCAAATGGACCATGCCGGGTCGGGTCAAGTCTTACCAATTATAGTTATGGACTTAGACATTAATCCAACATATGGGTCATCGTGGATCGGTTGACCAAGAGTGCCCATTTCTTGGCCATACGGGAGAGTTCGTCGGCCGAGAAATTGGCCGACATGTACGTCAACGAGATTGTCTCTCGCCATGGGGTTCCAGTCTCCATCGTTTCCGATCGGGATGTTAGGTTTACTTCCCGTTTTTGGCAGAAGTTCCATGAGGAACTGGGTACGCGGCTGCACTTTAGTACAACGTTCCATCCGCAGACCGATGGACAGAGTGAGCGAACCATTCAGACCCTCAAAGATATGTTGAGGGCGTGCGTCATTGACTTCGGTGGGAGTTGGGATTCCCACCTACCGCTTGCAGAGTTCGCCTACAACAACAACTATCATTCCAGTATTGGCGCCTCGCCTTTTGAGCTGTTGTATGGTCGGAGATGTAGAACCCCGGTTTGTTGGGGTGAGGTTGGACATAGAGTGATGGGTCGGACGGAGGTAGTCTTGCAGACTACCGAAAAGATCCAGCAGATCAGACAGCGGCTGCAGACCGCTCAGAGCCGGCAAAAGAGTTATGCTGATAGACGCCGATCGGATTTAGAGTTTCAGGTTGGTGACATGGTACTCCTGAAGGTCTCGCCCTGGAAGGGTGTGATCCGCTTCAGGAAGATGGGAAAATTGGGTCCCCGTTATATTGGGCCATTCAGGATCATTGCCAGGGTGGGCAAAGTGGCTTATAGGCTAGAGCTAACAGAGGAGCTCAGCCGAATTCATAGCACGTTCCATGTTTCGCAATTGCGAAAGGGTATTATGGATCAGGAGGCAGTAGTATCGATGGATGATATTCAGGTCGATGAGCACCTGAATTACGTAGAGAGGCCCGTGGCCATCTTGGAAAGGAAGAAGAAGATTTTGCGGAACAAAGAAATACCTTTGGTAAAAGTGCAGTAGGAGCATCGGAGGGGATCCGAGTGGACATGGGAGCTGGAGGCGGAAATGCGAGAGCATTACCCGGCGTTGTTTATTCCAGCAGACTTTGAGGGCGAAGTCTAGTTCAAGTAGGGGAGAATTGTAACGCCCCAATTCTCAGGTATTGTTTAAATAAGAATTTAATTGGTTTCAAGGCCTACTTGACGAGTTGGTTGCCCTACTCGTCGAGTAGCAGCGGGTTGGTTCGCGTATTTAGTGGCCTACTTGCCGAGTCCAAGAAGGGACTCGACAAGTAGGAGCTGGCAGATGAAACCCTAAATCCCGGGGTTTTGCACCCTATTTAAAGAAGCATAAGCCTCCTTTGGCCTCTTTGCAGTCCATTGAGAGTCCAGAAGAACCCTAACTCGAGTGTGTGTGTATTCTTTGGAAATTTTAGCTTGGAGGAAGATTTTTGGTGAGGGAATCTCTTGGGAAGCAAGCTAGTTGAAGCAAGAGCTTGTGGTTTTCAAGTTCTGCATCAGAAAGGTCTCTCTTGAAGGTATTAAATCGTTTTTCCCTTGGCTCATTTTCTCCTAAACCCTTTTGTGCATAAGTTTAGGAAAGGATTCTTGTGTCTAAGCCAAGATCTGAAGTTGTAACTTCAGATCTGGACTCCCCTTGGCTTCTAGATTCATAAAGCCATCAACCTTGTCTAGTATGAGCCTTCTCTCAAGGATGTGACTTCATTGCAAGCTTAGTTGTGCCATTTTAGGGTCTTAAAGCCTTGCATGCATGTAAAGTTTTCAACTTTACGTGATAAGCATGCCTAAGGAAGTTGGATCTGCAATTTGGGGCCTAGGCATGGCTTAGAAAGTGTCTGCATGGTTAAAGGGCTGAAGAGACTTGGCGAGTCGCATATTCGACTCGGCGAGTCATATGAAGATAGGCATTGAACTCGACGAGTTGGATGAACAACTCAGCGAGTCCGATGAAGATTGTCGTAGACTCGACGAGTGGATGAACAACTCGGCGAGTCGGTTGAGGTTTCCCCAATTTATGTATGCGTGTGCAACCGTCGAGTCGCAAGAAGGAAAACTCGACGAGTGGCCTTAGAGTTCCAATCGCGAGCCTTAGAACTCGACGAGTCACTCCGGTGACTCGGCGAGTGGTCAGGTATTTCATGGAACTCGGCGAGTAGCTGAGGGTACTCACGAGTTAGGGTCAACATGGACTGTTGACCTTGACTGATGACTTTGACTTTGACCAAAGGTTGACTAGTTGACTGATGGGGTACCTTCAGAGGTTGAGAACTTACAGTATGGTTATACTATGGTAATAGGTGGTGGAGTTTGTGGCAGTGATCCGAGGGTTGAAGTTTATCCACCGGGTCGACATCTGCAAGGTGAGTAATCCTCACTATATCGATAGGGTCTAAGGCACCAAGGCCGGCCCTTTAGTTGTTATTGTTATGGTATGCTACATGTGGTTATGACCTGTTAGATCGGAATCAGGATAGACAGTATGTTATGCTCTTATGACCCGTAGGGATTGATATGTTAGTGACCTGGTAGGTCGGTGCTCTAGTTGCGAGAGATTGCTATGATTGGTGATCAGTGAGATAAATATGTTTGATGCTAGTATATGCCAGTATATGTTAGCTATGCGCACATGGTTATTTGCTTGTTGCTTGGGTTGAGGCGGTCCTGCTTTGTGCTGAAGGCCAACATACCCTATGAGCGGTACGGGGAGACTGTAGGCCCACGTGGCGGTCCAGTTATGCCGAAGGCTCGGGACAGATTCAGATAGACTGTAGGCCCTGCAGGGCGGTCCAGTCAGGCCGATGGCCCAGTATGGATGTTGTTGATTGTCTGTTACTGATATGGTATTATCGGTGTGGTATTGGTATTTTGGGGGTAGCTCACTAAGCCCTCGGGCTTACAGTTTTCAGTTTATTGTTTCAGGTACTTCAGGAGATCATGGCAAGACGAAGGCGTGACCGTACCGCTCATCATCCTTATGATCTGGTTATTGGGACACTCTGATGAATAATGATTGAAAACATTTTTGTAAACAAGTACTATCTGGTTTTTATTTGTGATTGAAAAAGTTTAAATTTGGCGTGAAAATTTTGGATGTTACATTTTATATATTTCAGCTAGCTTTTCAGCTAGTTTTACCAAACGTTATTTTTTATTAGCTAGCTTTTCAGCTATCAGCTAGCTTTTTATTTAACAGCTAGCTTTTCAGCTATCAGCTAGGTTTTCAGCTAACAACAAGCTTTTCAGCTACTACGCCAAACATAGCCTTAATGTGTGTATAATAAACAAAATCATATTCAGTTCACAATCAAATCAAATAAGTCTGGAACTTCTAATGCAAAACAGACTATACTTCATATATAAACTCTATCTATTGTGTGAATATATAACAAATCAATAGATAGGGGCATTATAGTAAATTCAATAACTAATTAATTAATTACCCAAATTATAATCCTATAACTATGGAATGAAAGCCATCAAAAATTCAAATCCTTATTTGAAACGATGAATTTGGATGAGTATGAGTTGTTCTTGCTTAACAATGATATGTCATGTCTTTCTTTTCAGTTGCTCCCACACTACCACCTCCAACATCAGCCTCTTCCATCCTCAAGCCTGCCCTCCTCTGTCAGCGCCTCTCTCCTCTGTAAGTTTTTCTTCTCCAAAAATTGATGTCTATTTTGATGTCCCTATGTACAAACTTTGTAAATCTGTCGATGCCGATATTCTCCTACGTTTCTTGATCATTTGGTCAATGGAGCTTTTGCTACCATTTAGTCAACACTACATGAATTGTCTGGTGTATGATGAAAAAAAAATAAGTTTTACAAAGTAGAAAATCTTTATCACATAAGGTGACGATGATGACTTTGTTTCTCCCTCATCACGTTCGTTGATTTTTATATTCTTAAATAATAGAACTCTAAAAGTAATTGAGAAATTAAATATCCTTCTATTTTTGTTCCTACAAATCCTCCTACTCAATTAAATGATGACATGTGTCATTTTAGTATACTAAAATATCATTAAATGAGCATTAAATGTGACACATGTCATCATTTAATTAGGTAGGAAGATTTGTATGAACAAAAAGTAGGAGGATTTTTAATTTCTCAAAGTAATTTAATCGATTAGAGGTTTTAGTTATTTCAGATTGAATCATGTATTTATTGAGTTAATTTAAAGGATAACTTCATATTAGATTTCATAACCGTGATTACAAAATTTCCAAATTAGTTTATACAACTAAAAAATATAATATTTTTTTATTATGCATTGTCTTGGCTTTTCTGTTAAAAACAAGTTTTGCAAAATAATATCCCATTGTAGAGTAGATATTCTTATAGAATCTATGAAATTAATTTGGTTAAAGTAATACTCTTCATGTTCTGTTAAGAATTATGTAGATTTAAGATTTTTTTTTTTGTTTCCAAGTTTCTAGCATCGTGACTTTGAATTTGTAAAGGTCTGTAGCCACATATTCTTACAGAATGTTGTGTATTTGGTACAAGTGAAACTAATTCTTGAAGAAATATTCTAGAAGAATTAATGTGGTATTCATTAGGTAAAAAATAAACATTGTTATTTAGTGACGTATTCAGATAGTGTTTTTTAGCCTTATATTCTTATAAAATGTGTGGTTTATTAGGTAAATGTCAAACTGATTGATGAAGTACTATTCACGAAGAATGAATGTGCTTTTCATTTTGTAAAATTTAGCACTTCTATTATGTAAGAATTATGTAGATTTCATCCATTAATTTTTTTTTAAAGTAAGAAAAAATGAGAATTCACATCATTTATTAGCTTTTATATATATATATATATATATATATATATATATATATATATATAACTATTTTTTAACCAATTTGAAATGACATAATGCATCAGTATTTTTTCCCCACTTTAGATAAAGGATTTTTTAGATTTTAGGTGATATATGCTATTTATTTCATAGTTGGTCACATTGATTTTGTGTTTTCTATCGACAAAACTGCAAAATTGGTCCTTGTGGTATTCAAAAAACTTTGGATAGGATCCAAAAAGTTTTCAACTTGCATGGATAGTCTAAAATCAAGAATTTTCTGAGAATTTGGTCCCTAATAAATTGAAAGGACTATTTTTCCCTTATTAATTCTCTTTTATATTTTATTTATTTATTTTAGTACTTTATTAATTATAGAAAACTAAAAAAAAGTCTCACCCACCCACCCCCACCCCATCCCACCGGTAACCCCCCCCCCCCCCTCTCTCTCTCTCATCTTCTTCATCAACAACTCGAATAAATCTTTACAAAATCGATGTTAAGCTATCAATTTTTGCCAAAATAAAAGGTTCCAAATGTCTTCAAGTGGTTTTCGTTGCCATTCAGATTCATCTTCAAACCCGATGAGAGTTTCTACTTGGATTAATCTAGATCCACCTTTCTCATCCAGAACTAGGGTTTTCTTCTTTATGATATGATGGGCATCAAGGGTTTTAATATGGATTTTAAGGAACTTGAATAACATGACAATGATACATGGCGTAGATCTGAGAAAGGCAGCACAACCATTTGAGAACGAGAGAGACTAAGTTAGGGTTTACAGAGGTGGCAACGACGGTCATTAGGATCGTTGTCGTGTTCGTCGAGATGCAGTTGCAAATCAAAGCTTCTTCTTCGTCAATCATTATCTTTGTCGAGTTGCAGATCGGAGCTTCCTCTAGGGTTTGTTGTGACATCGGCGACGAGGGTTTGCTATGACCGGTCACTTGGACTGTCTTTATCCTTCTTCCCATATCTGGAATTGATAGTTTTATCTTTTCTAGACATCTCAAGAGAAGTGAAGATAGAGGTGGTGGTGCTCGAACGAATGAAGATTAGTGGAGAAAGTCTCTAGTCGTATTTTCTTCTATCAAAATAGGGATGGGTTTTGAGAGAGAGAGAGAGAGACAGAGAGAGAGACAGAGAGAGAGAGTGTGTGTGTGTGTGTGTGT
The DNA here is from genome assembly GCF_052849685.1 of Lactuca virosa. NCBI lineage: Eukaryota > Viridiplantae > Streptophyta > Magnoliopsida > Asterales > Asteraceae > Lactuca > Lactuca virosa. The sequence goes on along the minus strand of NC_136434.1, from coordinate 131,703,656 downwards.
GTGATGGGTGGGCCAGCATAATTTCTTTTTTTGTTTTAATATTTAAAAAGTAAAAAATATAAAAAAATACAAAAAATAAATTAAAAGGGCAAAATAGTCAATTTAAGTGCTTCATGGACCAAAACTACGGAAACTTTTTAATTTTAGGACCAAAATCAAGGAAAAATCATGATTTTGAACCTTCCATGCAAGTTGAAAATGTTTTGGACCCTATCCAAAGATTTCTGAATACCACAAGGATCATTTTTGTAGTTTTGTCTTTTCTATCAATGTGTTTATTTATCAAAAGGTTGAAAAACAATCTCAACTTACACTTTTCCAAACATAAAAGTTGTTTTAAATCGCTTTTATTTTATTTTATTTTATTATTATTTTTTTTTAAACGGCAAATCTAATCTACTCCTAAACTACACCTTAAATCAACATATGTCTACGACGAGACTTGAACCCTCAACCTCAAGGAGGGAGGGCAACACCGGATACCGTTGGGCTTTTGATTGCTATAATTGAGTAATTTGTCGTATCTGTTATCATATTGTAGTTGAATTTCATTTCAAACATTCATCCTTATTTGTATAATGAGTTTTATTTTTATTTTTTTAATTATGGATGGTAGTTACTAGGGATCCTAACTTGCATAAAACTCTCACATTTTTGTCTTAATATATTTCTACCATGTGGATTTACCATGTTATTCCATTATTTTTGTTATTTTTGCTTGTCTTCTGTTGGCAACATTTTCAAGGTATTACAATCGTATTTTGTTTTTCACTGTTGAATGTAATGTCAGTATCATATTTTTCTTTTCTTTGATTATTCTATGTTATCGATTCATTTATAATACATATTGCCTACTTTTAATTGGCTTTTGATGATCTTCCTGTCAAAGTTTTGATTTTGGAAGTACAAAACCTACTCTAAAACGTATACTTGATGTCAGAAGGTGCAAGAATAATAGATCATATGCATGTCCACCAGAGAAGTGTTATATTATTCTTTAAAAATTTATTGTATTCTATATTGTATTATTCTTCCGAATGGATTCTATTATTTCAAAAAGTTATATTATTCTTTAAGAGTGTTAGTTGTTCAATTGTATTTAATTTTTTAATCTTCAAGAAAGTATTATTGTCATTTATTTTTTTCAAGAATGTAACCATTAATGTGTGTGTGTATATATATATATATATATATATATATATATATATATATATATATATATATATATATATAGAGAGAGAGAGAGAGAGAGAGATGGAAAGTATAACATATATATGAGTTTTAATTAATTATCTTTTTGAAACGGTACAATTACAAAACAAAAAAAAACATATTTAAAATATTTAATTAAATATTTTCGACATCACCCTATATAACATATGATCAATATATTAACGATTAAACCACTTTATACAACGACTGTATTACAATAATCCAAAAACAAAGAAAATATAAAAACAAAATAGTATAACAAACTTACAAATTAAAAGCTCTAATATAATAGCATATCTCCAAAAGTGGTCATAAGACCTCAACCCAACACAAAAACCTTTAAGCTTGTTTTCTTTCTGAAATTTGTATATGATTTGTATGCATGTCTTCCTAAAAAATTGGTCTTTTTATAATAAATTTTTCACTAAATGTTAATTAAACATAATATAAGTTATAAAACTTTTGAGTGTTAACTCATAATTAAGAAAACTTTTGAGTTACATTAGATAAAAAATATGGTTTCAAATGCATGAGATTCAAGAAAAAATGTTAGCTCTATATATATATATATATATATATATATATATATATATATATATATATATATATATATATATATATATATATATATATATTATAATAGAGGTCAAAACACTTCAACCAAAATTCATTTAAAATCTAATATTTCAAATGCTTTTTAATAATGATTGTAAAAATTTCAACATGTGTTACTTAATTGATTGATTAATAAAAATACTAATGTTTTGAAACTCCTAACTTTTAAACTTATATTATTTAATTTGTTATTTAACTAAAATATTTTTCCTATATAAAGATAACATTTTTATGTTTGGTTACTCATATTTGTTTATGTAATTAGAAAACAAGGTGTATATAGAATGACTACTTCAATTTCACATAGGAATCGATACCACTAGAGATGTATGTTGTCTTTAACCGGTGGTAGGAGATCCACATACCATTTTTAATTATTTATATTAATGTTTAGTAATATCTATTTTATATTCTTATTCACCTTAATTTTTTAGGTACAAATTAAGGAAAATGATTATCGGCGTACCAACATAAAGTCAAACGTACGCCTTGCAAAATATGTAATTAAAATTAAATATCATATTTACTAATCGACTTATTTTAAAACTCTTGATGACATTTATGTATAATGATATTTTTTGTATGACTTCATTCTTAATTTCAATGTTTAATATTTGAAAGTTCATATATGAAACATTGGATGTTTTGGTGTAATATAAATAGTGTAATATAAAGTTTATTAGTTCAATATTGTTTATTAATAGCTCATTCAAAACAACTTATTTTTTATTTATCCAAAAAAAATATTATCGGACATAAGAAAAGTAGATTATATTAATGTTATACAAAAACTTATAATATATATTGAATATTATAAAAGTAAAAGTAAAGTTTATAAGGTATGGACTATATTAGATAGTATCAAAATATAAGTTGATGAATTTTTATGTTATTTGATAATTCGGTTAATGCCCAAAACATGACTAAAAACGTAAATTTCAACATATTTCTATTTTTTCCTATAATTATTTTAACCACTTAAATGCATTTTTGCGCAACGCGCGGGGTTACGCCTAGTATATATATATATATATATATATATATATATATATATATATATATATATATATATATATATATATATATATATATATATATATATATATATATTAAAGATGTTCAAAGTTAGGAATAGTAAAGTAGCATGTTTTTTTTTGTCAATTTAGCCCCTTATTCTTTAGCCATTTTGTCATTTTTGTTCTTTGCAATCAAAATTTTTACATTTTTTTGGAACCTTTTAATATTTAAATTTTGGCCACAACACTTTAAGGAATTGACAACTTTGGTCCCTTTTCTAAAAACTTGCTAATCCAACCCCTTTAATTCTTTAGCCATTTTGACACTTTTGGTCATTCCAGTCAAAACTTTTACATCATGTTTTTTTCAACTTTGCCCCTCATTCTGTAGTCATTTTGACATTTTGGTCCTTGCAATCAAAATTTTTACATTTTTTTGGAACCTTTTAATATTCAAAGTTTGGCCACAAAATTTTAAGGAATTGAAAACTTTGGTACCTTTTCTAAAATATTGCTAATTCCAACCCATTTAATTCTTTATCCATTTTGACACTTTTGGTCCTTACAGTCAAAACTTTTATATTTTTTCATAAAAACACAAAAAATGGCCCGGGGCAAAGCCCGGGTTTTTCGCTAAAAGAGCCAACAACGAGTTAGGAATAGTGAAACTCACGTTTTTTACTGTTTTCATCCTTGCACTTTCTGTGTCTGTTATTTTCTTCTTTTTGTATATTTTTTTCTATATTGGTCCTCATATTTAACTTTTTTGTTTTTTTTTCTTGCCCTCTATCTATCCATCTCCCACTGTTTATCCGTATGAAAATAATCCAAAGTCAACTAAAAGAATCAACGACGACGCCTATTAATCTATAAACAAAAAAGACACTCAAATCAGGCGCACACGGCCCATGCGGAGCATAGGCAACATATCTAGTTATTATTAAAGAATATCATATGTGAACTTATAATTTATTACTCATTCTTCAAGAATAATAAGAATCAAAATTGAATTGCATCCTTTGACCCGTTCAAAGCAATCTTCAATAACAACTTATTTTTCAAGAATGATAAAAGATAAGAATAGAAATTGAATTATGAAAGCATTTAAAAATATTAATTTGTATTTCTCTCTCTTAATAAAATGCTACATTTTCCCTTACAACTAATTAAAATTAATTATATAATAAATATTAATTCATGTTAATAACATGTTTCTAAAAATCACAACCTTTCAATATATATATATATATATATATATATATATATATATATATATATATATATATATATATATATATATATATATATATATATATATATAATACTATTGTCACCTTTTGGAAATATTCACAACTTGACATACGATGGAAATTTTCACAATTTGTTATCCACTAAGTTGTATACAACAAAAAAAAAAAAAAAAGCACATCAGTTGTTTTCGATGTAAAAGCTATTGAGTCGAAGTTTATAATGTTTCGTTGTGTACTAAGAATTGTGAAATGTAGGCGTTTTCATACAAACTCCAAGTCATCACACACATTTTCCTTTACGACATGAATTCACCATATAGTATGCTAATACTTTTACGGAAATATCTTCGTCATGTAAAAACACTTTTCGCTTTAATATTATACACTTTTAATATACTCTTTAAACACACATCTAGCCATATATATAAGAGTTACATATATGTTTTGATCATGTACCACTACTAATATAATTAAAAGAAGTTATCATCTCTCTTAGTATTTGATTTATATATAATTTTGATTTTTTTTTTGGATAGGTGATCAAATAGTCAGTACTTGTCTAAAATGATATTACAATTATGAAAAATATAATATTACAATTTCCGTCAAACATTCTAACTCTGCCTACTTGAGAAAAACAAAACAAAACCTAATCGAAGATGAAACCAATGAATTTCTCCCCCAACAAAGGGATCATATTAAATATATATATATATATATCTATACTTTGATATAACAATTTCTGTAGAGAAAAACAAGACTTCTATTTTTCTTTTTTTTCCTTAAGAAGAAGACAAATATTTGGGTTGTTTTCCCTAGCTCCTACTACCTATAAATATATATTACTAAAATGTTTTTTTTTCGGGTCAAAATCGGTCATCTGCAAGTAGTGTCTACATTCGACAATACTTGTTTGAGTTTCTCATAAGTCATGAATACAATCCCAATGCTGGGGACCACCTTGTAATATTCGGGCAATATTCCTCTGTATATGCCACGTAGGCCTTCTGCCCGTATTATCTGCCCGAATGTACCAAAAATACCCGTATTGTAAACACGTGCCCGACCCCCTGCCCCTTCCAACTGCATCCGCCTCCTCACCAAATCCAGTGGAAATGTTACTGAAATAAATTGTTAAATTGTTTGTAGATATAAACAAATAAAGCTGAAAGTAAAAAGGAATAAGGATAAACACGTAAATACTATAGTAATACACAAATAGTGAATACAAGTTGAAAGTAGAGAGGAACAAAACAAAAGTACTTAGAATACTCATATACTACTCCATTACTCAAATTCTAAGCCTCTACACCTTCCTATCTAAGGTCATATCCTGAGTAATAGTCAACTCATTCAAGTCTAATCTCACGTTATCTTCCCATTTTCTTCTCATATTAACACACGTATTATCTCCATCCTCTTAAACTATGTTTGGCGCACCACAGCTAGCTGATAAGCTAAGCTTATTTTTCGAGTTTTTTAAAATGTTGTCATGTTTGGCAAGCCAAAAAATAGCTTATATATATATATATATATATATATATATATATATATATATATATATATATATATCAGCTAGTTTTACCAAACGTCATTTTTTTAGCAGCTAGCTTTTCATATAACAGCTAGATTTTCAGCTATCAGCTAGTTTTTCAACTAACAGCTAACTTTTCAACTACTACGCCAAACATAGTCTTAACTGCAGACATTTTTCGTCTCATATGGAGATGACCGCACTACCACAACCTTGTTGATCGACGCCACTCCCAACTAATTTTTCTTTACACTGTGCGACAATATTCTACGATATGTCCACCGCAACATCCTCATTTCCTCTCATGCTCCTTTTTACTTGGCCAACATTCAGATCCATACAAAGACTAGATATCTTTAAGAGTTATTTGGACATTGCATAAAGTTTTGTAATAAATATGTATTTTTTTTCACTTAACCTAATTATGGGTATAAACTCAAATATATCTAAGAAAAACCTTCAAACATCCATCACAAGACCCCAAGTGCCTACTTACTTACTGTTTTTGAAAAGGATTAACCCCAAGTGCCAACTCCATGGCTGGCTCTAAGGGAGAATCTTTATCTGGTTTACATTTTTAGTGCCTCGCAACCTGCTTCTCTGCACCAAAAGCATCGAAGACAGCTACAGGCATTAACTTCTTTTTTTTTTTTTTTCGTGAAAAATTAATCTTTAAAACAACACTATTACATCCTATATTCTTTTTTCAATGCACATTGCCATATAGTAAATGCTAAATGCACCATGAAAAACAAGCATTTTCCATCTTCTTCAATCAAGAAAGGAAAAAAGAGAGATGTATGATGTATTGTATCCCACTAACTATTAACTAACCTGTTGATGATGCAATTCCTGAAAGACTCCCACAAGCCAGGCTAACTAGAACAGTAGAATCTTGTGGTCTGTTACCATAAAAAGTAAAAACATTACCTTTATCAGATAATGGAACTTAAAACACAATGGAGATCAAAGTTAGTATTTATAATGTATAAAAGTATATAAAATTATAAATACCTTTGCATTTGCCAGTAAGATCTTGTGGTGTCATAAACTGAAAAGCTAATTGCAAGATTTGGGCCAACACCCTGTAAAGCCATTTATGAAGTCAAATAAAAGGGAACAATAATACCAAATAAAGGAATGAACTTTATTACCAATAGACAAGCACCAAGTCCTTTATAGAGGCCAAAAATCCCCTCTTCCCTGCTTATGGTGCGTAAAGCATGCCATATACCTCTATAATATAAAACATTTCTCTACAAGATTTTAACAATTTTGGAATTAGGACATGAAAAAAGATAATTGCCATTTGCCAAATAATATGATTATGATTTATCAAAATCCTACCTGTGCTGAAAGGCGAGTTCTTACAAGATCCAAAGGGTATGTAACAGAAGCAGCAGTTATACCAGCTAAACCACCACCTGCAAGGCGTATACACAAGTCTGCACTTATGTTTGTTCCATTGCTCTCAACTCCCATGAACATTTGTAGTAACTGTAGAATTGAAGAACAAAGAAAACATTATAAAATCAAATTCAAATGTACATGTGGCTACAGAATTTCAGCAAAGAACGTTTGTACCAACATTCTTGTAGCGTTCAAATGCGTAGAAACTGATGGAGGAGTAAGGTAGACGATGAGCAATTGTCACTAAGTTCCCTTTCCAGAATGCACGAAATCCTTCTTCATTGACTATACGTGTAGCTTCACGCCATATACTGGCTTTTCTTAAGGTAGAAGCATCAGAATGCATACCTTGCACCTGTAGAATCAAGAAATTCCAGCTTGAGATACATGAGCTCTGATTAATTTTCGATTTCAAATATATTTCCCAAATCAATCAACAATAAGTCTCAGGTCACTGATTGAAGTGTATGAAATACACAAATTAAGAAGGATATAAAAGAAAACCTGGAAAAGTATAGTGAGGCGAGCTAAAGGTGCAGTGCAGGTCTTGCTAACGGCTCCGGCGACACCACCGGCTATGAGCTGAGACACCGTCCCTACCTGAGATTGCTGCTGTTGCACCGGCCTCTGGTGATGCGTTACCAATTTACGAGCGGGTCCACCGCCTTCCACCACCCCCACCGTCGCTTCCGTTTGCATATTTAATCTGAAAGTTCATCCCAAAGAATATATATAAAGTCTTTAGTGAATGAATCGAAGAAAAAACCGAAATGTTACAGCTAATTTTGGATAAAACAGGCGCGTACTTGAGATCTGTCTGTAAAATTACAAAACCCTAGCAGATGACGATCTTGCTTCTCCGATGAATCACGAAGCTTGGGTTTGAAAAGGTTTCAACTTGTTGGCTAATTGTTGTAGCTTATCCAGCTTTAGAACTTGATAATGGCGTATGAATGGCTGTTGACGATAACTCCTAATCGGCGTTGGAGAGCACCAAGCAATACCCCCATTTCATCTCCTAAAAAAGATTGTACTTTGATTACGTAGCTGAAAAGGAAATAAAGGTCGGTTATTTCAATATATTATTTTCTCTTTTTAGTATGATTTTAACATTTAGGTTATTTTTATCACGTTTAAACTTAAAACTAGTTTATTTCTTTTTGAAATGTTTGATAAATAGAAGAATCATATATAATTTTATTAATTATAGAATAACTTTATTTTGTATAAGTTTTTTTATATTATTTTATGTATTTTAATTATTTTTATCAACTAGTAATTAATTTTTTTTAATTAGTGTGTCAAGTATAACTTTAATATTTATGTTTTGATATGATTGTGATATTTAAGTTTAAAAGGAAACCTTATATATGTATGTAATTCAAGCTTAAAAGGCTGGCAATATATGCATTTTATTGTATTTTGTATACTTATTTTTATTTTGAAACATTTATAAGTATACAAGTGGCTTTAGTTTATATTTTATCAACAAGTAATTAAAAAATCCAAACTAAAAATAGGTTGAACGCATGACTACGAAGTGCGAGATATGCTATATACATTGATTGTTAATAAAGCGGTGCTCGAATTTTTAACTTGAAACATTCATCATATTAATCTGCTTCACCTTTGTACTTTCGGTGTGAGTGTGATGTAGGGAAAAAGTTTAAGTAGAGATTAGGAGTTAGGTGGTCTCATGACTCACCTTTTTTTTATAATTTATATAGAAAAAATATTATGATCAAATTTTAAAATTTTTCAAGATCTGCCTTATAGTTATAAGTTGGACGAAAAAAAAGAAATAAAACAAATATATAATTTATAAACAGTGATTTTTTTTTTTTTGAAATGGTTTATTAAACCCGATTAAAAAACTGTATGGTTTTCTATTCCATATTTGTTTGATGAGGTCATATAAAATATATATTTGTATGCTTAAAACATGTAATCCATTTATGCAAAAATTAGGCATTGTTTATGATAACGGATATTTTGTAATTGTATTTTGTATATAATTATTTTAAAAGTTCTAAGGAAAACAAAAATGTTTATATGTTAGCCATCCCAACCCATTTTAGATGACTAAAAGTTGTTGTGTGGACTTAAATTTGTTATAATTATACAAATTTTGCTTCATACAAATTGCTTTGATGAATTACAGATGACAAATCAAATATAAAATGCTACATATTCTAGACTAGTTTTAGTTTATAGATCATATTTTCAAAATCAATACATTTATGGTCTATGTTTTTGGAAGCAATTATTTAAAAATTATATTGTCAAAAGAGAAATTATTTGAAATTTACATATTGTTCTATAGGAATTCCAACAAAGGGTCCGAACAGTAATTTTCACGTGCCATAAAAAAAGACAAAGTAAAGAAAAGGGCAGAGAGAGTTTTGGGACCATCTAAAAAGAGTAATAAAATATATTTCCAGTTGGTAAAGAATATCTCTACTTGTGGCTTCGGAATATTCTTTCAACTCTTATAATACATTTGTAATTTACGTATTTTGTTTGTGACTAAATTATATCACATGTCACTCGAATTTCAGCGTTTTAAATGTGTAATCAACTTAAATAAAAGTCAAAAGAGGTTGCCAACTTTCTAATAGCTAATAGGGCTCATTTTTTTTTTTTTAATCTAAAATGACAAAAATACTATTGATCGCAAAGTATTAGCCTTTTTGCAAATTAAAATATTATCGTATTTTCATTTAGAGTATTAACATTTTAAACTTTGGTGTTTTACCATGGTATGTGGACGGAATTTTTTATTGAAAAGAATTTTTTTTTAAAGATGAGAGAGAGAGAGTCATGAAGATAAATGAGATTCATTATAACTAATGTTATATTCGTCTGGTGGACGAGTTCATCTATGTAAAAATAACCAATTTTTTTTTGGAAAAATGACCACATGATCCTGAATACCGTATTTCGGAGCACGAAGTTTTGTTCCGGAGTTGTGATCCGGAATACGATATTTCGGAGTATTTATGATCTTCTTCTGTAGTGGATGTCGGTTGGTGGGGATGAGGTCCGAAATTTGACACTCCGTACCTTCTGGACTGAAAAAATGTATTCCGGACTGAAGTCTGTAACGGTCGTACATTCCGGAGAGCTAGAATTAGGGTTTTTGTATGTTTGTGTTCCAAATATGCAATAAACTTGTGTTTTTAATATATTTGTGTGTTTGATACTTTCCATAAACGTTCTGGAATGAGTACGTATACGAGTTTTTTTCGAGTTCCAATTTCTAGTGGAGGGCAATGACAACATATCGACGAGTGTATGCAGTATCTTGTTCCGGATTACACATGATTTGGTGTAGATATAAACAATTATATCAACTTCTTTGGGTTAGTTACGTTGGTTGCTTCCAAGTCTAGGTTACACACTAATCAAATTCGTCTATCTTTTCAATGTCCTGGATCAAATATAGTTATGCAGATTTTTAACGATCGTGATGTTAGATATTTTCTTGGTTTTGTTACTACTATGCCTCCCAACACAGTACAATTATTAGTTGTTAATAATGTTTTGGAAAGTGGTAGTAATCGATTTCCCAGGGAAAATCGTTATGGAAATAGTTATTCTGGTGCTAAAGTAATCAAATTTGTAATTTATTACCTATGACAACCAACCATGTTCATTTTTACAATGAACTTATACATGTGGGTGATTATAGGTCTAAAGGTAAGGTTGTTGTTCACGCTGACCTTACTATTGATGTTGATGAATCTGCGAATGATGAGGCAAAACTAATAATGTTGGTTGATGATGGTAATATAATCCACATGTAGAGCTAGTTCAATATTTTCTGAGTTACACTAAATTTGATGGGGATGATCATTAAGATGGAGAGGAGGAAACCGATCCCTTACAACCTCGAAAAGCACAACAGGAAAAGCTTCCTTTTTATTTTTCTGATTCTGAAGAAACACAACCCACCCATTGGGGTATGCCTAAACCTTTACCATTGCCCGAATTAACTCAACAAAATCGTAAAGGGGCCACAACGCATAACTATAATTCCCATCTGAAGTTATACCAACTCTTCAAAAACAAAGGATCACTTAAGCTTAATTTAGGATTGAAAAGTGTCACTGAAGGTTTCCAATATAATGTGAAAAAATCTACAAAAGATAGGTTTGAAGTTGTTTGCTATATGGATAATTGTGACTAGTGGATTAGGGCAACAAAACATAATACTACTGGTACATTTCAAGTGGTTAAACTATCATAGAAACACACTTGTTCAAATACACAACTACGTCCTCATCACCGAAAAGCCAACAAAAAGGTATTGGGTTACTTCCTGAAGGGCATATTAGCTGATAGTACCCGTAATATGTTTCGGGGGAAACAGATACAACGAACTTTAAATAATTGTCTTTGTATACATATTTCGTATTAGCAAGCATAGAATGCTAAAATGTATGCTCGAAATCTATTGAGAGGGACCCTTCAAGAAAGCTTTCTAAGACTACCTTTGTACTGTTACAATGTGGAGAAGAAGAATCCAGGGACTGTTACACATATAAAGACGAGTGATGACAACAAATTTGAATACTTTTTCATGGTTATCAGTTGCGCGGTAATATATTTTCCCTCTATTTTATATACCTACTTCTTTATAGTTAACGTCCATACATATGCGTTCACTTTAATTAGATTATTAATTACTTTTTAGGTTCGAGCATATCAAAGATGTTTGCGTCCTATTATTATCATTGATGTCGCACACCTTAAAGGGAAATACTTGGGCACCATGTTCCCAACAGTAGGCATGGATGGTAATAACCAACTCCTCCATATTGTATTTTTTGTTGGGAAAAGTGGAGAGTCATGGATTTGGTTTTTATCAAGACTCAAAAAATGTATTGGGGACATGTCATCTTTGTCTATTATATAAGATAGAGCAAATTCAATTGAAATGACCATTCAAGTCGTGTTCTCGAATGCATATCACGGACTTTGTTATCGCTATTTGTTGATGAATATGAGAGCAAAGATCGGCTAGCACGAGAGAACAAAGATTTTGTTTTGGGAGGCTGCAAAGGCTTACCGAGAGTCTAATTTCAAAGAAAACTTGGGTAGGCTATGTCGTGAACTAAACGATGATTGTTGATTGTCAGACATGGCTAGACAGAATCGGTAACGAGAGATGGGCAAGGTCGTGTTTCCTTATGGTTCGGTACAATATTATGACATCAAACAGTGTCGAGTCCGTCAGTACATTATCAAGAGACGTAGGGAAACTACCGATAACAATGTTGATCGATTTCTTTTCGAGCAACTATGCAACAATGGTGGTGCCAGCGACGTAATGCTGGAGGTAAGTGTTTCCATTTATTGTAATAGTTTAATGATAACTTTAGTGTAATTTACTGCGGATGACAACATATACGTAAATTTTTGTTATAGCTGAAAGCAAAAAAGATGTTACTAAGTATGTTGAGAAGGTCATCGACAGGAGGATTAACAAATCCTCTGCTTTTCGGGTATACCGGATTGATCAAAGCAGATATGAGGTGACTGACCAAATGAAAAATGGTATAGTAAACTTGGAAAGTTGTTATTACACGTGTGGGAAATGGCAATTGTCCGGTATACCTTGTACTCATCCTATGGCGGTATTCAAGGTTCTGAGATATCAAAACTGCAGTGCATGGGTGTCATCCTACTTTACAATGGAAACATATCGATCAACATATGTAGAGGCTGTGTTTCATGTGCCAGTTCCAGCTGAATATGAAGAACCAGATGAAGTCATGGTTGTTTTGCCACCATTGATGGATAAACAACAAGTCGGGCGACCTAAAAACCATAACCGTATCCTATCCCAAGGTGAAGGTCCGATTCAGAAAAATGTAGCCATTGCCAAAGGATCGGTCACACAAGCAGAAACCGTGATGCTCCGTTTCCCGCAGAGTAAAAAAAAGTGAATCTTCAAGTAGGACCAAGTCAAGTGCCAAAAGTAATGTTAAGTCTAAGAGTAGCGTCACACCCCCGACCGAAGCGGCATAACACGTCGGGTTGTGCAGTTCATGAATCACAGGTAAACCGAATATATAGAACAAGAACAAATAGGCATATAAGACAACAACAAGTAAACAAGGTCACTTGTAATCCAATCCGTCTTGAATGTCTGTTTAGTGATTTTGTGAGAATACATGTAGTTTTGAGGCTCAACACAAGGTTGGTGAGAGTTATAGGTTTTTTGCTAACAACAATAATACTTTTAAAAAGTCTAAAAAGTATATTCTTCATAAGTATAACAATACTTAAAACTGTGTTTCTAAAGAATCTTTGAAAGCAAAAATGTATCCTTCTGTAACTAAATTCATACTTAAAACTATGTTTGTAAAGAATCCTTGAATATACTTGAAAAACAAACTGTATTGTTTCATAAGTAAATCCATACTTAAAATAGTTTTGAAACAAACCAAGCCCATGGTTTGTAGTAGAGACCATAAGTAAATCCATACTTAAAATAGTTTTGAAAGAAACCAAGCCCATGGTTTGCGGTGAGAGAGAGAGAGAGAGAGATAAAGATTCTAGTTAATGTTTATAGTGAATCCTATAACCGAGCTATGTGACTGAATGTACCCCCTACGTCGCTTCATTATATGTCATAGTAATGATAGTAGACACTTATCACCCGCTTCGATTGATCGGTCGAGGTTGTAGCTAGCAATCGCAGGTGGGGATGTCAACCCTCTATAGATCTATACATATGTATTTCGCTCCGAAGATTAAAGTATAGTAGTGTGGGTATGCTAAGTGTTTTAGACTTAGCTAATGAATAGTATCTTACTATAAAGCTCTTAACTAAGGTACGTGTCATTGACTAGGTCAAAGTTCAACATCGGCTTTTAAGAGCTACGATTGCTAGTCGGGTTGTGAAGTTGTACTTGCAATAATAATTATTAGACTTATTCAAGTGGGATACTGTTGGATTAGGTGTCTAAGCCCATAACTATAATTGGTATGTACTTGACCCGAGAGTAGCATGGTCCATTTGGGTTGCATATCACCAGGACAATTTGATATGGTGGACCTTTGAGAAGAGGTAATTTATGATTTTTTAATATATTATAAGTTCTAATATATTAATATGAAATCATATGTAACGACGAAATTTTTCAAAACAGTTTTTCACATTTTAAAACATACTTTCATTCACAACATTATAAAAATCTCATTGTTTCACATAACATTCCATAAAGCGTATCCCAAGATCATAAATATAAAAAGCTCCTCGTGTGTGTACGGATCATGCCGGCGCCTTCCCGCGATCCTCACTGGTACCTGAAACACATAACATAACACTGTAAGCATAAATGCTTAGTGAGTTCCCCAAAATACCACAAATAACACATACTAGCCACTCGAGGCTATAACTCTGTGGACCTTCCGGTCCTAACTCTATGGACCCTCTGGTCCTAACTCTGTGGACCCTCTGGTCCTAACACTGTGAACCTTACGGTTCTAACTCTGTGAACCTTACGGCTCTAACTCTGTAACTCTGAAATACACACAGCATATGTCACATAGAAATAATGCAGTGCAACACATCACATACATAACATACAAAATACTCTATCACATAGCTCTATTACCACTCAAGGTAAAGTATAGTGAGAAGACTCACCTCGGGTATCTCGGATGATCTCGCACACGAATCTACTGATCTAGTCCCCGCCTAATCACATACAAAGTATCCTCAATAAGTAAGGGCTCTCAAAGGCTAGATTAAACCCCCTTCTACGATCCCTCAGAAGGGTAAAAGGCCATTTTACCCCTCCTTGACTCAAAAGTCCAACTGTTGACCGAAACCCTAAAAGTCAACGAAAGTCAACGACCACTCTTGACCCGACTCGTCGAGTGCACTAAGGTGACTCGGCGAGTACACGCCTGCCCTCTTCGCCCCTGGTCCTTTCTTGACTCACTGGGTCAACCCTATACTCCACGGGTCATCACAGATCGCGAGTCGCGGGGCAACCCGACTCAACTCGTCGAGTCCGCTCATGGACTCGGCGAGTTCATTCCATGCTCACACTCAAATGACCTTCTGAGGTCAGATCTGTTCCTCTAATCCATAGATCTGGCCTTCCCAACCACTATAATCATGTAAAGGTCCGACCTTTACACCCATGCAATGACCATAAAGCTTCTTTGGGTGAAATAACCCCTAAAATGGCAACCTAGGGCCATATCTCTAATGGAATAGCAAAAAACAATATGGATAGGACTCTCTGGACCTCTTAAGGTCCAGATCTAGGAAGAACTCCACCTTGGGACCTCACATACTTTGAATCCAAGCCAAAGAAGGCACAAGAAAACCCTAGATTCAGCTAGAACACCAAATACACGAGTTTGAGCACAGATTAGTACCTCTAGTAGCCTCATCTGATGAAATGGATGATAGATCTGAGCTCCTCAACCTTCCTTGTTTGTCCTCCTTCCTTCTTTCTTGCAAAATCACACTTAGAGTGATGAACTAGCCTTCTTCTTGCACCACAAGCCTTCTCTCTGATTTCTAGGGTTTCTCAGGGGTCTGATAGCCGTAAATGGGGGCTATAAAGGTCCTTAAATAGGGCTCAGGCCTCGAGAATTAGGGTTTCATTAAACAGCGTGGACTCGCCGAGTCCGTCACTAAATCAGTCCAACCATACGCGATCCTACTCGGCGAGTCTGGGCGCCTACTCGCCGAGTCCCTCTCCAAAACTCAATATAAATGCATAAAATAAGATAAATGGGAATCCGGATGTTACAATTCTCCCCCACTAGAATCAGACTTCGCCCTCGAAGTCCTGCTCGACAAACAACTCTGGATGCTGCTCACGCATCTCTAACTCCGGCTCCCAGGTCAGCTCGGACCCCTTCCGATGTTGCCACTGGACCTGCACCAGAGGCACTTCCTTGTTCCTCAGACCCTTGATCTTCCGATCCCGGATCGCGATTGGTCTCTCAGCATAATTCAGGCTCGCATCCACCTGAATATCCTCCAGTGGTACTACCGCCGACTCGTCGGCTATACACTTCCGCAACTGGGACACGTGAAAGGTATTATGGATCTGGCTCAACTCCTCAGGTAGCTCTAACCGATAAGCTACCTTGCCCACTCTCGCGGTCACCCTGAATGGACCGATGTACCGGGGCCCTAACTTGCCCCTCTTCCTGAACCGGATCACTCCTTTCCAAGGAGATACCTTCAGGAGTACGAAATCTCCTACCTGGAACTCCAGCTCAGATCGTCGCCGATCCGCATAACTCTTCTGACGACTCTGAGCCGTCAGTAATCTTTGTCTAACCTGCTGTATCTGCTCCGTCGTCTGCAACACTATTTTAGTGCTACCCATCACACGCTGCCCTACCTCACCCCAACAAATGGGAGTCCGACACCTCCTACCATACAACAACTCGAAGGGAGGCATCCCAATACTAGAATGATGGCTGTTGTTGTAGGAAAACTCAGCCAACGGTAGGTACGTGTCCCAACTTCCTCCGAAGTCCAACACACATGCTCGGAGCATGTCCTCGAGCGTCTGAATCGTCCGCTCACTCTGCCCGTCCGTCTGGGGGTGGTAGGCGGTACTGAAATGCAACCTCGTACCCAACTCCTCGTGGAACTTCTTCCAGAACCTGGAAGTGAAACGTACATCTCGATCAGACACGATCGAGATTGGTACTCCATGACACGATACCACCTCTCTCACATACAACTCTGCCAACCTCTCGGCAGAAGTGCTCTCACTGATAGCAAGAAAATGCGCGCTCTTCGTCGGCCGGTTGACGATCACCCAAATTGCATCGACGCCCCTCGCGGTCCTCGACAATTTGGTGATGAAATCCATACAAATATGTTCCCACTTCCACTGGGGAACCTCAAGTGGCTGCAACTGACCGTGCGGACGCTAGTGCTCAGCTTTAACCCGGTCAAGCACCTCTCAACAACCCACGCTACATCCCTCTTCATGCAGGGCCACCAGTAATCTCTCTTCAGGTCCAAGTACATCTTAGTGGCCCCGGGATGGATCGAGAACCTCGATCTGTGCGCCTCCTCCATCAACACGGTACGTGCCCCGCCTGTATACGGCACCCAAACCCGACCCTGAAAGGTCATAAGCCCACGTCTATCGGTAACGAACTTCGGTGCCTGCCCAATCACCCGCTCCCTCTTGCGGTTCTCTGGTCTCACGGCCTCTGCCTGGGCCTCCCGAATGGTGTCTAATACCGGAGTCATCACTGTCAATCTCAAGCAAACGTCTCGTATCGGGGCACTCTCCGCCCTACGGCTCAGGGCATCAGCTACAACGTTAGCCTTGCCCGGGTGGTACAGGATCTCACAATCGTAATCCTTCACCACGTCCAACCACCTCCTCTGGCGCATGTTCAGGTTGGGCTGATCCATCAAATACTTCAAACTCTTGTGGTCCGTGTATATGGTACACCGAACCCCATACAGGTAGTAACGCCAGATCTTGAGGGCGAACACCACTGCTCCTAACTCCAGATCGTGCGTAGGATACCTCGCCTCATGAGGCTTCAGCTGCCTCGATGCGTATGCAATCACGTGCCCCCTCTGCATCAGCACCGCACCCAACCCTGATATCGATGCGTCACAATACACCACAAAATCCTCCATCCCTTCCGGAAGGGCTAGCACTGGGGCTTCGCATAATCTCTGGCGAAGTGTCTCGAATGAGGCCTGCTGCTCCGGGCCCCAACTGAAAACCACGCCCTTCCGGGTCAACCTGGTGAGAGGCACGCCGATCTTGGAGAAATCCCTGATAAATCTCCGATAGTAGCCGACCAATCCTAGAAAACTCCTGATATCGGTGGGAGATCTCGGCACTTCCCAACTCATCACTGCCTCAATCTTGGCCGGATCGACCAATATCCCATTCTGGTTAACGAGATGTCCCAGGAACTGGACCTCTCGTAACCAGAAATCACACTTGGAGAATTTGGCGTAAAGCCTCTCCGATCTCAAAACTCCGAGGATCTCCCTCAAGTGCTCATCATGCTTCTCTCTGGACCTCTATGACACCATTATATCATCGATGAACACAATCACCGAGCGATCCAACATCGGCCCGCATACCCTGTTCATGAGATCCATGAACGCCGCCGGTGCATTGGTGAGCCCAAAGGGCATCACCACGAACTCGTAATGCCCATAACGAGTCCTGAATGACGTCTTTTGGATATCCTCATCACGTACTCTCATCTGATGATATCCCGACCTCAGATCAATCTTGGAGAACCAATACGCTCCCTGCAACTGATCGAACAAATCGTCTATCCTCGGTAATGGGTAACGGTTCTTGACCGTCAACTTGTTCAACTCCCGGTAATCAATGCACATCCGGTGTGAACCATCCTTTTTCTTGACAAAAAGGATCGTTGCTCCCCAAGGCGAGCTACTCGGTCTGATAAACCCCTTCCCCAACAACTCCTGAAGCTGTGAGGATAACTCCTGCATCTCTGGCGGCGCAAGGCGATAGGGCGCCTTGGCGATAGGTGCCGCTCCCGGGATCAAATCAATGCGAAACTCCACTTGCCTCTCGGGAGGCACACCCGGCAACTCCTCGGGAAAAACGTCCGGGAACTCACGCACTATCGGCACATCATCAACAGAACTCGGTCTCCCTGCTGCTACTCGTGTGTCCATCACATAGGCCACAAACCCATTACAGCCCTACTGTAGACTCTGTCTCGCTCTAGCAGCCGAACAGAATGCTGACCCTGAACGGGTACCCTCGCCGTACACTGTAAGAACTCCCCCACTAGGGTCTCGTATTGTCACCAACTGTCGCTCGCAGTCGATAACAGCCCCAAAACGGCTCAACCAATCCATGCCCACTATAACACATACGTCCCTCATCGCTATCGGGACCAGATCAATCGGAAACTCAACACCGAAGATTTCGAGCACACATCCCCGAATCACATCCGTAGCATACACTGCTCGCTCGTCAGCTATGGAAACTCGTAAAGGTCGACTCAACGCCTCCCGCTGGGCACTGATGTGCTGGCTAAATGCTAGTGACACAAAAGATCGACTCGCACCTGAGTCAAATAACACCAAAGCAGGTACAGAACTCACAAGAAAAGTACCTACGCATATCATAATATAAGCATAACATCTCAAGCTCAACATAAATAAATGAAGGAGTACATACCAGCCACGACATCGGGCGCTGCGCGGACCTCCTCCGCTGTCAACTGGAAGGCTCTCCCGCGAGCCTTCGGTGCCTCGGCCTTCGCTGGCCGACTCTCTATAGCTCGAACGGCAACAGGAGCAGATCCATGTGATGCTCCCTGGGCTGACCCTCGTAACTGCGGACACTCTGCCTTCCGGTGTCCGGTCTGGTTGCAGTGAAAACAGCCTGCAAACCCCTTGGGGCAATCCTTGGCCATATGCCGCTCCTTGCCATACTTGTGGCAAGATCCCGCTCTGCAAACCCCCTCATGACCCTTGCCGCACTTGGCACAAGTGCGACCCTTCTGGTTCCCTGATCTCGAATTGGCGGGCTTGGCCCGCTTGGCTGCCGGCTGGGACTGTGCCGGTCGCCGATCCCTCCCTTGAGACTCCGCCTCCTCCCTGGCCTGAGTCTCGAGCTCAATCTCCCTCTTCCGGGCATTTGCCTGAAGCTCGGCAAATGTCCGGTACGACGAGTTCGCCACGAACTCACGGATGTCTCTCCTCAGAATACTTAAATACCGACTCATGCATGCCTGCTCGGAAGACACGTGCTCAGGGCATAACATCGCCCTCTCATGGAACATCCTGGTGATCACTGTAACAGACTCGGTACCCTGCTTGAGGGTCAAAAACTCTTGGGCCAAACGTTCCCTTTCCACCGGGGGAACGTACTCATCACGAAACATAGCGGTGAACCTCTCCCAGGTCACCGCGGCAAACTCTGCAGGTGTGTAGTGCGCTGTCACAAACTTCCACCAGTCCTTCGCTCCCAAGCGAAGCTAGTTCAGCGCGAACCGAACTCTCAGATGCTCCGGACAAGAACACGTATAGAAGCATCCCTCAATGTCAGAAATCCATCTCATCGCAGCAATCGGATCCTGCGTCCCATCAAACTCTGGTGGCTTCGTGTTGCTGAACTCTCGGTACAGCAATGAGTCACCCCCCTGTGGCCTGGCAGCAGCGATGGCTGTGGTGGCCGCAACAACAGCTGCATCAGTAAGAGCGGCGTACCGCTCATCAAAAGTCTCGATCAACGTGGTCTTGATAGACCCGAACATCTCTGGTATCTCAGCTCGAATGGCCGCAGCCACCTCCTCATGAATCAATCTGCGGATCTCCTCATCACTGGTACCACTGCCTCCTGGGTGATGACGCGTCCCAACCATGATGTCTCTGAAATACAACACGAAAGAAATCAGAGACTCGCTCGAGTATACTCACACTCGATAACTCAACTCTACTTGTTCCCTGGTACCCAAAGGATTCATACTTAGAGTGCGTACTGCTCCGGTGTCTTCAGTAGTACGGGCCCTATACTACCGTCCACACCGCATCAGTATTCACCCTAAGTCCTCCTCCTTGGATCCCGGATCACAAGTACTCTATATCTCTCTCAACTCAGGCTACCCTCCAGTAGACCACTCATAAGCTCCTCGCTGCTACCTACTTACTCTCGAAGTATCTCATTGTAGCAATAACTCCTAGGCTAAGGCATCACAAATCAGGCCCACTCTAGTCCTAACCATGAATACCTAGCCTACTCTAGCTGTAACACCGGATTCCTGGTACGATTTTATTTAAGTATTTTCTTAAATTTTTGCCATGAACTCGGCGAGTCTGCGTCCCGACTCGCCGAGTAGCAGCGAGGTGGACATGGGATTTAAGCTGGGAACTCGGCGAGTCGACATATGGACTCAGCGAGTCCACCTGTCTGGATGAAACTCTATTTTCAGACTTTGCACCCTATTTTACCCATTCTAAAACACCCATTTCGTCCCATTTTCCTCCCAGAGAGCAGTAGAGAACAACCCTAGCTCCTTTAGTGTTCTTGAGTGATTTTGATCTTTCAAAGAAGGTTTTGGAGCTTAGAAGAAGAAGGAGGAAGTTGGAGTGTTCCAGATGTGAAGGTAGATCCGAAATCTACTCTGGGGAAGGCATCAAATCAGGTAATAAAACCCTCACTTTGCTCATTAGCTCTTAAGTTCCTTTTTGTCCCCAATGGTTGATCTTCAAGCCTTAAAACCCCCAGATTTCGTGTGTATATGTGATAACCAGACCCTAGGAACTGAGACCCATGAGTTGGATCAGTTGCATGTCTCAGATTTGGCCAGATTGGGTGAAGAGTCGAAGGGAACTCGGCGAGTGCCAAAGTGTACTCGGCGAGTTCCATGAAGATGGCCTTAGACTCGACGAGTTGGATGAACAACTCGGCGAGTTCTATGAAGATTGCCTGGTACTCGGCGAGTCGTTCTTCAAACTCGGCGAGTCCCTTGAATATAGGCTTGAACTCGGCGAGTGTTCTTCAAACTCGGCGAGTCATATGAACTGTCACTAGGATAAGAAGGGTTTAAGTGTAGGAGGTCCAACCCTTCGTAGTCGCACGTGGAATTAGCAATTTAACGTGTAGCTATAGTCCCAGAATCTCCAAATCTCCAAGGTTGATGTTCTGATGGAAGATTGGAGCGAATTGTGAGATCTGTTCGTCGGACTCGGCGAGTCCCCCCTTGGACTCGGCGAGTCCAGTCGCGGGTTTGTTAGTTGTCCCCGTTTAGCGAGTCAGGCTGACTCAGTGAGTGGGAACAGGGACCCGATGAGTCAGAGTCGGGCTAGACGTAGAAGGACTCGGCGAGTCGCTATATGGACTCGGCGAGTCCAGTCAATCAGAGAGTTGACTTTGACCAAGAAGTTGACTTTGACCAGTCATTTGACCTAAGGGGTATTTATGAGTACCTAATCCATGATTACAGATTTATAGCCGGAGGGTTACCGGTCGAAAGGACCGAAGGGGTAGGTCGGGCACCCAGATATGCCTGACAGTATCTGTATGTTATGTGATTGTATGGTATGTGGTACGATGGGGGAACTCACTAAGCTTCGTGCTTACAGTTTACAGTTTTGTTTCAGGTACCTCTTCAGCTAGGGGAAAGGAGCCGGCGCGGTAGCGGCATATCACACACACTCTTGTTTCCGCACTATGGATTTCTGGGATGTACTCTGAATATTTTACTATGATGTTACCGGTTTTCAGACATGAATTAATATTATGAATGTTTTGTAACGATGTTTTTATGTATTAACCTAATTTAAAAATGAAATTTTTAGCTGGTATTTTTGGGATGTTTCACTAGCATGCATAGCATATCACATAATATCTCATAGCACATAATGTAAGGGTATTTTGGGAAATCACCGTTCGGGCGCTGGCTGATCGTACACACTGCTCTGCTATGCTCTTTTCAATCCTTTTACTCTTTTTAGAAAAATTGTTGATTTTATGAAAAACTTTCTCAAATCCTCAGTTTGAGTTCAAATACATCCGAAGATACATCCGAATCCCTCAAACCAAGGCTCTGATACCAACTTGTAACGACAAAATTTTTCAAAACAGTTTTTCACATTTTAAAACATACTTTCATTCACAACATTATAAAAATCTCATTGTTTCACATAACATTCCATAAAGCGTATCCTAAGATCATAAATATAAAAAGCTCCTCGTGTGTGTACGGATCATGCCGACGCCTTCCCGCGATCCTCACTGGTACCTGAAACACATAACATAACACTGTAAGCATAAATGCTTAGTGAGTTCCCCAAAATACCACAAATAACACATACTAGCCACTCGATGCTATAACTCTGTGGACCTTCCGGTCCTAACTCTATGGACCCTCTGGTCCTAACTCTGTGGACCCTCTGGTCCTAACACTGTGAACCTTACGGTTCTAACTCTGTGAACCTTACGGCTCTAACTCTGTAACTCTGAAATACACACAGCATATGTCACATAGAAATAATGCAGTGCAACACATCACATACATAACATACAAAATACTCTATCACATAGCTCTATTACCACTCAAGGTAAAGTATAGCGAGAAGACTCACCTCGGGTATCTCGGATGATCTCGCACACGAATCTACTGATCTAGTCCCCGCCTAATCACATACAAAGTATCCTCAATAAGTAAGGGCTCTCAAAGGATAGATTAAACCCCCTTCTACGATCCCTCAGAAGGGTAAAAGGCCATTTTACCCCTCCTTGACTCAAAAGTCCAACTGTTGACCGAAACCCTAAAAGTCAACGAAAGTCAACGACCACTCTTGACCCGACTCGCCGAGTGCACTAAGGTGACTTGGCGAGTACACGCCTGCCCTCTTCGCCCCTGGTCCTTTCTTGACTCACTGGGTCAACCCTATACTCCACGGGTCATCACAGATCGCGAGTCGCGGGGCAACCCGACTCAACTCGTCGAGTCCGCTCATGGACTCGGCGAGTTCATTCCATGCTCACACTCAAATGACCTTCTGAGGTCAGATCTGTTCCTCTAATCCATAGATCTGGCCTTCCCAACCACTATAATCACGTAAAGGTCCGACCTTTACACCCATGCAATGACCATAAAGCTTCTTTGGGTGAAATAACCCCTAAAATGGCAACCTAGGGCCATATCTCTAATGGAATAGCAAAAAGCAATATGGATAGGACTCTCTGGACCTCTTAAGGTCCAGATCTAGGAAGAACTCCACCTTGGGACCTCACATACTTTGAATCCAAGCCAAAGAAGGCACAAGAAAACCCTAGATTCAACTAGAACACCAAATACACGAGTTTGAGCACAGATTAGTACCTCTAGTAGCCTCCTCTGATGAAATGGATGATAGATCTGAGCTCCTCAACCTTCCTTGTTTGTCCTCCTTCCTTCTTTCTTGCAATATCACACTTAGAGTGATGAACTAGCCTTCCTCTTGCACCACAAGCCTTCTCTCTGATTTCTAGGGTTTCTCAGGGGTCTGATAGCCGCAAATGGGGGCTATAAAGGTCCTTAAATAGGGCTCAGGCCTCGAGAATTAGGGTTTCATTAAACAGCGTGGACTCGCCGAGTCCACGTATGGACTCGCGGAGTCCGTCACTAAATCAGTCCAACCATGCGCGATCCTACTCGGCGAGTCTAGGCGCCTACTCGCCGAGTCCCTCTCCAAAACTCAATATAAATGCATAAAATAAGATACCTAGGAATCCGGATGTTACATCATATGATTTAGTTAGTATTGATCAAGAAATAATTTGGAATTAATTTTGTGATCAAAAGAGACTAATTAAATTTAAGGGGATTGGTTTGGTAAATCATTCATTCTTATGGTGTGGGTCAATGATCCATGATTCTTTAGGTTGGGCTAAACCAATATTACAACCCATGGATGATCCATGGGGGTTTAAACCCATGGAGCCTAAGGAATATGGAAGGTCATACACATTAGGGTTTACATGGTGTAACCCTAATCTTGCCACACTATATAAGAAGCCCCTTAGCATCCAAAATGACACACTAGTGATCCTTGGAGTTCCATGAGCCGATTTTGGTGCAAGAAATACTCTCTCAAAAGTCTCCTTTGTTCTAGGTGTGTTAGGATTTCATTTGAGGTGCAACACTTGGGGCACTAAGTTCTTAAAGGCCAAACTCAAGAAGTCCTACAAGCTACAACAAAGAGGTAATTCTGTAACTCTCTTTTATGTTGATTATGTAATTTCCATGCTAGTTGTAGGCTTAATGCTTTGGAAACAATATTGCATGTATAATTAGAGAAAACATAGATCCAAAGCATTTAGGGTTGTATGTGCACCATAGGACGTTGTAGTATACTAAAACCCATCAGATCCTATATACCAGGATACAGATCTAACAGATCACTAAGCATATCATCATGCGATAATCAGGATAACAATCCAAAAGGGGCGACATTGGTGCCTTCGACCCTGTTAGTATAGTGAGGAAAACTCACATTTTCAAGTAGTGCTGAACCAACAAATCGAATCCCAAATCACAGCTCCAAACTCAACTGCTTGTAACCACCATATGACTGATTCCATTAGAATCCCAAATTACCAAAATACCCCCATAAGTCAAACTTGGTCAACCATGGTCAAAGTCAAAGTCAACGGTCAAGGTCAACAGTCCATGTTGACCCAACTTGTCGAGTTCATCTACTGACTCGTCGAGTTAATTCATATATCAGAAGGTCATGAAAAACTCGAGACAACTCGCTGAGTTACCCGAGTAACTCGTCGAGTTCTTTAGTGTTCAGAAGACCGGGAAAACCCTAATCAACTCGTCGAGTTATCTCACCTACTCGCCGAGTTCACTCAGTATCCAGAAGGCGGGTAAAACCTATCCAACTCGTCGAGTTAGCTAAGCAACTCGTCGAGTTCTTCCCATCTTAACGTGTTCAGCCCTTTCCAGTCGAATCCAAGGCCCCAAACTACAGATCTAGCCTCTTAGGATTGAGATACCACGTAAAGTTGCTAAGTTTACGTGCATGCAAGGCATCAAAGGGATTAAAACACTAAAACTAAGCTTAATAAGAGGTTTAGGGCATGGAGGATGGCCAAAACTTGATAAAGCTTGAGTCTTTACGCCTAAGGGGCCTGGAGGTGTCCAGATCTGAAGTTACAACTTCGAATCATGCTCATATTCCAAAAGTGGATCCAAAATGGGCTAAAAGACACTAAACTTTCATAGGATAAGATCTAAGAAATTGAAAGCCAAGGTAAAGACTTTTTACCTCCAAATGGTTGCTAACACAGTGTAAATGTCGGATCTATAGCTTCTCCCATCACTCCAACCTCTTCAAGCTCCAAGTTCCTTCACAACCACACCAAAATCACTCTCCAAGGCTCTCTCTCTCTCTCTCTCTCTCTCACACACACACGATAAGGTATAAGGCTCGAGCTAGGGTTTCTCTGGACAATAATGTGGTAAGGGAGGCTGGCGAGGGGACTTAAGGTCCTTTAAATAGGGTGCAAACCCTAAAAATTAGGGTTTTCATGAACAACCTCAACTCGTCGAGTTGGTTCCAAAACCACGCGACCTTATTAGTTTCTACACGATGAGTTGAGGCCTCCAACTCGTCGAGTAGGTGTTATGAAATTATTTAAAATCCCAAAAATTTCATTCCTGGAAATCGGGATGTTACAACGTTAAGAGACATCCCTCGACGTTAGACAACCACCTCATGGATATGATCGGATCATGAACTCCGTTAAATAAAAGTGGCTTCGTATTGTCGAAGTCCCGGTACTGGAAGGCCCTCCCAACGCCAATTCCTGCGACAGTAATGGCTGTGGTGGCGACAGCAACAACAGTCTCTGAAAGTGCAGCATACTAGTCGTCAAACAACTACATCATAACGGTATTGATAGACCCAAACAGCTCCGATATCTGCTCCCAGACAATAGAAACAACCTCATCCTGAATGATCTCCCTAGCCCGATCCTCAGTCAATCCCGACCCATCAAGGTCACCTGTCCCAGCTCAAATCGCCTCATAACCACCATACTGAAAATAAACCAGGGAAATTGTAATAGTCCGAAATTCAGGTGCATCTCTTAAACCCTTCTTCTTTATCAAGTTGTCAAATTTAGCCCCCACAAGGAAAAATATGGCAATTGAGTACGCTGGGCGTACTGAAGAGTACGCTGCGCTTACTCATGCGCTTATTTTGGATGCGGACTCGCCTAGCTACGCTGGGCGTACCCAGGGTTACGCTGGGCGTAGCTGGCCCAGATGCAAAACCCTAATTGTGGCTTGAGGGCTATAAAAGGAATGATATGGTCTTGTCCCCAGCCACCATCCCTCAGAGAGAAACCCTAGGAGAGCATTATTATCGTTCTAAAGCTAGTGTGTGAGTGTTTTTGAGCTAGAAAGTGCCTTGGTGTGTTAGTGAAGAAGAAGAGGAGGTTCTTGTGGAGGCTAGAAGTTGGAGTACAAGCTTGGATCTGAGTTCTACAGAGGGAGGAGCTTCACTTGGAGGTAAAAAGCTCAAAGCTTTCCTTGTTATTTTTGATTTGTGCTTCATGGACCAATTTTTAGGGTTTTTGGTCCAAAGGTGGAGACTTTATGAGCAAATGGTCTCCATGAGCTTAGATCTGCCATATTTTAGAGTAATATGAGTTGTGGGTTCATAAAAATCCAATCTTGGACGTGAATATTAAGTCATGCATGAAATAAAGGCTTTATGAGGAAAGAGGAAAGGTGTCAAAGTGATTAGTGACCTTTACAACCATGCAAAGGCTTAAAGGTTTCAACTTTATGGATTAAGTGACCTTAGAAAAGTCAGATTTGGAGTTTGAGTTTATGTCTTAACCGTTTAAGACCAAAAAATCCATAAGAGCATGAAACTGAGACTTACGCTGGGCGTAAATCTCAGTACGCGCAACGTAAGGGTTTGAGACCCTGATTCTGGATCGCCGGAGTACGCCCCGCATACAAGAGCTGGTACGCGCAGCGTACTGCCCCTGTTGACTTTCGTTGACTTTTAGGGTTTTAGTCAACATTTGGACTTTTGGGTCACGGAGGGGTAAAATGGTCTTTTACCCTTCTATGGGATTGTAGAAAGGGATTTAATCTAGCCTTTGAGAGCCATTATTTATTTGAGGATATTGTTTATGTGATTAGGCGGGGGCTAGATCAGTATATTCGTGTGCGAGATTATCCGAGTTACCCGAGATGAGTCTTCTCACTATACATTACCTAGAGTGGTATCTATGTGTAGACCGGAGGGTCTTGTGTGCTATGTGTATGTATGAGATTATGTGCATTGTGATATGTGTATGCTATGTGTTGTATAGACCGGCCCGGAGGGTCCAACGATATAGACCGGACCGAAGGGTCCAACGATACAGACCGGACCGAAGGGTCCAACGAGCTATGACCGGACCAGAGGGTCCAACGAGCTACGGGACTGGAGGGTCCCGCTAAGACACATCGACCGGAGGGTCGTACTGTAGCCTCGAGTGGCGTATGTGTTGTATGTGGTATTTTGGGGAACTCACTAAGCATTTTTGCTTACCGTGTTGTGTGTTATGTGTTTCAGGTACCAGTGAGGATCGCGGGAAGGGGCCGACATGACCATACACACAGATGGAGTTTTATTTACATTGAGATCTTGGGATTTTTTTATCGAGATGATGTTGATACATGGATTTTGATATTACATATGAATTTTTATTTTATTTGAAATGGAAAAATTGTTTTGAAAATTTACGTTGTTACAAGTTGGTATCAGAGCCTTGGTTTGAGGGATTCGGATGCACCTTCAGGCGTATCTGAACTCAAACTGAGGATTTGAGAATTTTTTCACAATAAAACAATTTTTCTAAAAGAGTAAAAGGTTTTGAAACGAGCAGATCAGAGCAGTGTGTACGATCAGCCAACGCCCGAACGGTGATTTCCCAAAATACCCTTACATTATGTGTTATGAGATATGATATGATGTGTTATAGAGTAGGCAAGGTATTCATATTAGGACTAGAGTGGCCTGATTTGTGATGCCTTAGCCTAGGAGATTACTGCTACTATGAGATGCTTGAGAGTGAGTAGGTAGCAGCGAGGAGCTTACGAGAGGTCTGCTGGAGGGTAGCCTATGCTTAGCGAGATATAGAGTACTTGTGATCTAGGATCCTAGGAGGAGGACTTGGAATGAATGCTGATGCGGTGTGAAAGGTAGTATAGGGCACGTACTACTGAAAACACCGGATCAGTGCACAGTCCAAGTAAGAATCCTTAGGGTACTAAGGAACAAGTAGGGTTGAGTTATCGAGTGCGAGTATACTCGAGCGAGTCTCTGATATTTCTATGTTGTATTTTAGAGACATCATGGTTGGGACACGCCACAGACCAGAGATGAGCGGCGTGAGTGACGAGGAGCTTCGTTAGATGATCCACGATGAGGTGGTTGCGGCTATCCGCGCAGAGATATCGGAGATGTTTGGGTCTATCAAGACCACCTTGATTGAGATGTTTGACGAGAGATATGCAGCGGTTACTGAGGCTGTGGCTGCTGCAGCTACTGCGGCTGTGGCTGCTGCTAGACCTCAGGGGGGTGACTCGTTGCTGTACTGGGAGTTCAGCAACACGAAGCCACCGGAGTTTGATGGGACGCAGGATCCGATTGCTGCGATGAGATGGATTTTGATATCGAGGGATGCTTCTACACCTGCTCGTGTCCGGAGCATCTGAGGGTTCGGTTTGCACTGAACCAGCTTCGCTTGGGGGTGAAGGACTGGTGGAAGTTTGTGACGGCGGACTTCACTACTGCAGAGCTTACTGCGGTGACCTGGGAGAGGTTCACCGCGATGTTTCGAGATGAGTATGTTCCCCCCGTGGAGAGGGAACGTATAGCCCAGGAGTTCTTGTCCCTCAAGAAGGGAACTGAGTCTGTAACAGTGATTACGAGGATGTTTCATGAGAAGGCGTTGTTTTGCCCTGAGCACGTGTCTACTGAGCAGACACATATGAGCCGGTACTTGAGCATACCGAGGAGGGATATTCGTGAGTTCATGGCGAACTCGTCATTCCGGACATTTGCTGAGCTCCAGGAAAATGCCCGGAAGAGGGAGATTGAGTTGGAGACTCAGGTCAGGGAGGAGGCCGACTCTCAGAGGAGGGACAGACGACCGACACAGGCTCAGCCGGCAGCCAAGCGGGCAAAGCCTGCTGATTCGAGGTCTGGGGGTCCGAAGGGCCGCACTTGTGGGAAGTGCGGCAAGAGCCATGAGGGGGTGCGCATAGCTGGGGTATGCTACAAGTGTGGGAAGGAGGGGCATTTTGTGAGGGATTTCCCCAAGGGATTCTCGGTTTGCTTTCATTGCAACCAGACCGGCCATCGGAAGGCCGAGTGCCCACAACTGCTGCAGGGATCAGCGCAGGGATCTGCACCTGTTGCTAGAGCTACCGAGACCCGGCCAGTGAAGGCCGAGGCACCAAAGGCTCGCGGGAGAGCCTTCCAGTTGACAGCGGAGGAGGTCCGCGCAACGCCCGATGTTGTGGCTGGTATGTATCCATTCATCTATTTATTTTGAGTCTGAGATATTTTGCTTATATTATGATATACGTAGGTATTTTTCTTGTGAGTTTTGTACCTGCTTTGGTGTTATTTGACTCGGGTGCGAGTCGATCTTTTGTGTCGTTAGCCTTTAGTTAGCACATCAGTATCCGTTGGGAGGCGTTGAGTCGACCTCTACGAGTTTCCATAGCTGACGAGCGAGCGGTGTATGTCACTAATGTGATTCGAGGATGTGTACTCGAGATCTTCGGTGTCGAGTTCCCGATTGATCTGGTCCCGATTGCGATGAGGGATGTCTGTGTCATCGTGGGCATGGACTGGTTGAGCAGATTTGGAGCGGTTATCGACTGCGAGTGACAGCTGGTGACCATACGAGACCCTAGTGGGGGAGTTCTTACGGTGTACGGCGAGGGTACCCCTTCTGGGTCAGCGTTCTGTTCGGCTGCTAGAGCAAGGCAGAGTCTACAGCAGGGCTGTAGTGGGTTTGTGGCCTATGTGATGGACACACGAGTGGCCGCGGAGAGGCCGAGTTCGGTTGATGATGTACCGATAGTGCGAGAGTTCCCGGACGTTTTCCCCGAGGAGTTGTCGGGTGTGCCTCCCGAGAGGCAAGTGGAGTTTCACATTGATTTAGTTCTGGGAGCGGCGCCTATTGCCAAGGAACCTTATCTCCTTGCGCCGCCAGAGATGCAGAAGTTATCCTCACAGCTTCAGAAGCTGCTGGGGAAGGGGTTTATTCGACCGAGTAGCTCGTCGTGGGGAGCGCCGATCCTTTTTGTCAAGAAAAAGGATGGTTCACACCGGATGTGCATTGATTACCGGGAGTTGAACAAGTTGACGGTCAAGAACCGTTACCCCTTGCCTAGGATCGATGATCTGTTCGATCAGTTGCAGGGAGCATCTTGGTTCTCCAAGATCGATTTGAGGTCTGGATATCATCAGATGAGAGTGCGGGATGAGGATATCCAGAAGACGGCGTTCATGACTCGTTATGGGCATTATGAGTTCGTGGTGATGCCTTTTGGGCTCACCAATGCACCGGCGGCGTTCATGGATCTCATGAACAGGGTGTGCAAGCCGATGTTGGATCGTTCGGTGATCGTGTTCATCGATGATATATTGGTGTATTCGAGATCCAGAGAGCAGCATGAGGAGCATTTGAGGGAGATCCTCGGAGTTCTGAGATCGGAGAGGCTTTACGCCAAATTCTCCAAGTGCGATTTCTGGTTACGAGAGGTCCAGTTCTTGGGGCATCTCGTCAACCAGAATGGGATATTGGTCGATCCGGCCAAGATTGAGGCAGTGATGAGATGGGAGGTGCCGAGATCCCCCACCGAGATCAGGAGTTTTCTGGAGCTGGCCGGCTATTATCGGAGATTTATCAAGGATTTCTCCAAGATTGTCGTTCCTATCACCAGGTTGACCCGGAAGGGCGTGGCTTTTAGTTGGGGTCCTGAGCAGCAAGCCTCATTCGAGACACTTCGCCAGAGATTATGCGAAGCCCCAGTGCTAGCCCTTCCGGAGGGAATGGAGGATTTTGTGGTGTATTGTGACGCATCGATATCGGGGTTGGGTGCGGTGCTGATGCAGAGAGGGCACGTGATAGCATACGCATCGAGGTAGCTGAAGACTCATGAGACGAGGTATCCCACCCACGATCTGGAGATGGGGGCAGTGGTGTTCGCCCTCAAGATCTGGCGTCACTATTTGTATGGGGTTCGGTGTACCATATACACGGACCACAAGAGCTTGAAGTATTTGATGGATCAGCCCAACCTGAATATGCGCCAGAGGAGATGGTTGGATGTGGTAAAGGATTATGATTGTGAGATCATGTACCACCCGGGCAAGGCTAACGTTGTAGCTGATGCCCTGAGCCGTAGGGCGGAGAGTGCCACGATGCAAGACGTTTGTATGAGGTTGACGGTGATGACTCCGGTGTTGGACACCATTCGGGAGGCCCAGGCAGAGGCCGTGAGACAGGAGAACCACAAGAGAGAGCGGGTGATCGGGCAGGTATCTGAGTTCGTTACCGATAGCCGAGAACTTATGACCTTTCAGGGTCGGATTTGGGTGCCGTTTATGGGCGGGGCACGTAGCATTCTGATGGAGGAGGTGCACAGGTCGAGGTTCTCGATCCATCCCGGGGCCACTAAGATGTATTTGGACCTGAAGAGAGACTATTGGTGGCCTTGTATGAAGAGGGATGTTGCGTGGTTCGTTGAGAGGTGCTTGACCTGTCGCAGGGTCAAAGCCGAGCACCAGCGTCCGCATGGCAAGTTGCAGCCACTTGAGGTTCCCCAGTGGAAGTAGGAACAGATTTCTATGGACTTTATCACCAAATTGCCAAGGACCACGAGGGGTGTCGATGCAATTTGGGTGATCGTCGACCGGCTGACGAAGAGCGCTCACTTCCTTGCCATCAGTGAGAGCTCTTCTGCAGAGAGACTGGCAGAGTTGTATGTGAGGGAGGTGGTATCGCGACATGGAGTACCGATCTCGATTGTGTCTGATCGAGATGTACATTTCACTTCCAGGTTCTGGAAGAAGTTCCATGAGGAGTTGGGCACGAGGCTGCATTTCAGTACCGCTTACCACCCACAGACTGACGGACAGAGTGAGCGGACGATTCAGACGCTCGAGGACATGCTTCGAGCATGTGTGTTGGACTTCGGAGGAAGTTGGGACACGTATTTGCCGTTGGCTGAGTTTTCCTATAACAACAGCCACCATTCGAGTAGTGGTATGCCTCCCTTCGAGTTGTTGTATGGGAGGAGGTGTCAGACTCCCATCTGCTGGGGAGAGGTAGGGCAGCGAGTGATGGCAGCACTGAGATAGTGCTTCAGACGACAGAGCAGATACAGTAGGTCAGACAGAGGTTGTTAACAACTCAGAGTCGCTAGAAGATTTATGCGGATAGGCGGCGGTCCGAGCTCGAGTTCCAGGTGGGAGACTTCGTACTCCTTAAGGTATCTCCTTGGAAGGGAGTGATCCGATTCCGGAAGAGGGGCAAGCTGGGACCCCGGTACATTGGTCCTTTCAAGGTGACCGCTAGGGTGGGCAGGGTAGCGTACCGTTTGGAGCTACCTGCGGAGTTGAGCCAGATACATGATACCTTCCACGTGTCTCAGTTGAGGAAGTGTATTGCCGACGAGACGACAGTTGTACCGCTGGAGGGTATTCAGGTGGATGCGAGCCTGAATTATGTTGAGAGACCAATCGCAATAGTGGATCGGAAGATCAAGGTTCTGAGGAATAAGGAAGTTCCACTAGTTCAGGTCCAGTGGCAGCATCGGAGAGGGTCCGAGCTGACTTGGGAGCCGGAGTTGGAGATGCGGGAGCAGCATCCGGAGTTGTTCGCGGCGTGAGACTTCGAGGGCAAAGTCTGGTTCTAGTGGGGGAGAATTGTAACAGTCCGAAATTCAGGTGCATCTCTTAAACCCTTCTTCTTTATCAAGTTGTCAAATTTAGCCCCTAAAGGAAAAATATGGCAATTGAGTACGCTGGGCGTACTGAAGAGTACGCTGCGCGTACTCATGCGCTTATTTTGGACGCGGACTCGCCTAACTACGCTGGGCGTACCCAGGGTTACGCTGGGCGTAGCTGGTCCAGATGCAAAACCCTAATTGTGGCTTGAGGGCTATAAAAGGAATGATATGGTCTTGTCCCCAGCCACCATCCCTCAGAGAGAAACCCTAGGAGAGCATTATTATCGTTCTAAAGCTAGTGTGTGAGTGTTTTTGAGCTAGAAAGTGCCTTTGTGTGCTAGTGAAGAAGAAGAGGAGGTTCTTGTGGAGGCTAGAAGTTGGAGTACAAGCTTGGATCTGAGTTCTACAGAGGGAGGAGCTTCACTTGGAGGTAAAAAGCTCAAAGCTTTCCTTGTTATTTTTGATTTGTGCTTCATGGACCAATTTTTAGGGTTTTTGGTCCCAAGGTGGAGACTTTATGAGAAAATGGTCTCCATAAGCTTAGATCTGCCATATTTCAGAGTAATATGAGTTGTGGGTTCATAAAAATTCAATCTTGGACATGAATATTAAGTCATGCATGAAATAAAGGCTTTATGAGGAAAGAGGAAAGGTGTCAAAGTGATTAGTGACCTTTACAGCCATGCAAAGGCTTAAAGGTTTCAACTTTATGGATTAAGTGACCTGAGAAAAGTCAGATCTGGAGTTTGAGTTTATGTATTAACCGTTTAAGACCAAAAAATCCATAAGAGCATGAAACTGAGACTTACGTTGGGCGTAAATCTCAGTACGCGCAGCGTAAGGGTTTGAGACCCCGATTCTGGATCGCCGGAGTATGCCCCGCGTACAAGAGCTGGTACGCGCTGCGTACTGCCCCTGTTGACTTTCGTTGACTTTTTGGGTTTTAGTCAACATTTGGACTTTTGGGTCAAGGAGGGGTAAAATGGTCTTTTACCCTTCTGTGGGATTGTAGAAAGGGATTTAATCTAGCCTTTGAGAGCCATTATTTATTTGAGGATATTGTTTATGTGATTAGGCGGGGGCTAGATCAGTATATTCGTGTGCGAGATTATCCGAGTTACCCGAGATGAGTCTTCTCACTATACATTACCTAGAGTGGTATCTATGTGTAGACCGGAGGGTCTTGTGTGCTATGTGTATGTATGAGATTATGTGCATTGTGATATGTGTATGCTATGTGTTGTATAGACCGGCCCGGAGGGTCCAACGATATAGATCGGACCGAAGGGTCCAACGATACAGACCGGACCGAAGGGTCCAACGAGTTATGACCGGACCAGAGGGTCCAACGAGCTACAGGACTGGAGGGTCCCGCTAAGACACATCGACCGGAGGGTCGTACTGTAGCCTCGAGTGGCGTATGTGTTGTATGTGGTATTTTGGGGAACTCACTAAGCATTTTTGCTTACCGTGTTGTGTGTTATGTGTTTCAGGTACCAGTGAGGATCGCGGGAAGGCGCCGGCATGACCGTACACACAGATGGAGTTTTATTTACATTGAGATCTTGGGATTTGTTTATCGAGATGATGTTGATACATGGATTTTGATATTACATATGAATTGTTATTATATTTGAAATGGAAAAATTGTTTTGAAAATTTACGTTGTTACAGAAATATCAGATAAACACATATCATACCGTGGGAACCAACTCCCAACGAAACCCTAGGGGTTGTGACTTCCCTGTTAAGCGTACGGGTCCTGTGCTTCCAGTAATAGGGGCCCATACTACCTTCCGCACCTACCTGTATTTGTCTCAGTGGATCATCACAATCACCCCAACCATGCTCACGGAAATACACATATACCATATTCTCACTTCTTAGAGAAAGGCTAGACATTCCTCGAGTGGTCGGCTGACCCCACATAACTCATCCATGAAACTTTCACCAACCCTATAGCACTCGTGTATGCTAATCATACATAACGTTGGATCCTATAGACAGTCGAATACTTGATTTTGCCCTAAGCCCACAACCAAACAAGGAATAGGAAATAAGGCTAAATCAAACATTCACAGGCTATAAAATCTTAGTTATGTGCAATTTGATGCATACACTAAGCAACTACCATAATGATGTCAATTTCATATAAGGAAAACCCTAGGCTGTCAGACATCATATAATCAGGAAATTCTATTATGCGATTCCTGAAGATCCCTATTCTATCACTAGCATGTTGTTCTAACATATTACAATATCAAATAACAGTGTGGTAATTTGGGGTCTACTTACTGGCTCTGGCTGATCATACACATCGTATCCACTCTTGATTATTTTGAAAACAATTTTGAAAATCATTTGTTTAAACCTTTTCGTTTCCTTAGTTTGAGACTGGATTCACACGGATGTTCCTCCAATTCACTCAAACCAAGACTATGATACCAACTTGTAACATCCCAAAAATCACAACAAATTTAAACTTTTTAAAAACAACCAATAATCATAAAATGTTTGCTAAATAATTGTTTCTAAATTGTTTATCCATATCCAAAAATCATAAAGCCATAAGCAGAGGATATGTACGGTCACGCCTTTGCCTTCCCGTGATCATCAGAAGTACTTGAAACAACAACTAAAAACCCTAAGCCAAAGCTTAGTGAGTTCCCCCAAACTACCACCACATACAACATATCAAACAACAACATGATTAATCGAGCCTTCAACCTAACTAGACCGCCTCGCAGGGCCTACAACCTTTCTGGACCGCTCCCGAGCCTTTAGCATGACTAGACCGCCTTGAAGGGCCTACAACCTATCCGGACCGCTCGTCGGGCCTTCGGTCTGACTGGACCACCTTGTGGGGCCTACAACCTATCCGGACCGCCCTGGGTATCTTGTCCTTTACCATAAAGAAAGACCGCCTCAACCCAACCAACCATAACATGTCGACATATACATAACAAATAAACATATAACCAAGCATCAGACAAACATGTAGATTCACAAATCACTACCACATGCTAACATCATATTTACCAGGATACCGATCTAACATATCTCTAAAGCATCACAACATACTATCATGTAACAGGATATACAATCCACTGGGACGGACTTGGTGCCTTCGACCCGTAAGTACAGTGAGGAAGACTCACCTCACAACCCGACGAAGAAAACTGATCAATACTCTGATCACGAATACCAGCTCCACCCAAGTCCTAAATGTCTAAACATTTTCCGTTAATAAAATTATCATAATTTCCTAAATTAACCTTAAAAATTGGTCAAAGCTAACAACTCATCTGAGTCAACCCAGCCGAGTCAAACCAGTCACATCAACTCAGCCGATTTGACACAAAATGCTTATGCGGGGCGTACTTCGAAGGTACGATGGGCATACCCAAGCCTTGACCGTAGTGGGGATGGTTGACCTCGTATGCGCTTCGTACTCCAGGTACGCATGGCATACGCCCATGCCTCTTAAATCTCCATTAAGAGCTTAATGACTTAAGTTCTCACGTCCATCTTTCAGATCCAAGGCCAAAATACTGCCAGGAGTCATAAAGTTTCCAACTTTATGAGTTTGCATGTCCATTAAGTAATTAACTCAACATCTTAATGCATTATGACATTCTAAGCAATGCATGGAGTGAAACTAACCGCCGATACTACATCTTTATGACTTAAGACCCTTCTAAATGTCTAAATGAAACTTCACCAAGTTCATAACTTTATATTTTCAAGTGATGCCAAATGATGGTTAGTTTCTGGATCTAAAGTTCTTCACTCCTCCAAGATGGTCTCTACTTCCTTCCTTCTTCTTCAAAGGCACAAAACACACACAAGCTTAGAAATGATTAACAAGGTGGATTAGGGTTGCAAGGACGTTCGAAAGGATGGATGCTGATGGAAGGAGCCAAGG
The DNA here is from genome assembly GCF_052849685.1 of Lactuca virosa. Taxonomy (NCBI): domain Eukaryota; kingdom Viridiplantae; phylum Streptophyta; class Magnoliopsida; order Asterales; family Asteraceae; genus Lactuca; species Lactuca virosa. Next base: position 131,666,201 of record NC_136434.1, on the reverse strand, counting down.
TTAGGAGTTAATGATGAATAAATAGGGTCCAAACCCTAAATATTAGGGTTTGGAACATCACCACGTACACCCTACGTACACAAAGCGTACACCCAGCGTACGTGGCTCCGCCCCAACAATCCGAAAGTGGCAATAACAGCCCCTCTCATCCACAAGTCTTACATTATAAGGACCAAAATGCAATAAATATCAATATTAGGGTCAAAAATGAAATTACCTCAAAACACGATGTTCCAAGGATGGTCCAAACAATCAAGATAAAGTCTTTAAGTCTCAAAAGGGCGAAGAATGCATCTTGCTCAACATAATCCATTAAGTCTAATTCTCCAACCTTCAGATTTGAATCAACATGATGTTTAGATGGATAAAGTTTCCAACTTTATCCATAATTGTAACACCTGATTCCCGGTACATATTTAATTTAAAACATTTCTGTATTTTCTCTGGGACTCGACGAGTTGGTGGCCTAACTCGTCGAGTAGGGTCGTGATCCGCGGACATTTTAAGTGACCTACTCGACAAATCGGGAGACTGACTTAGCGAGTAGGTGCTGTTTGAGGGAAACCCTAAATCCGAGGGTTTGCACCCTATTTAAACGCCTTATTGCAGCCTCCATTGTCCCTTATGCTCCCAGAACACCTCTTATCGAAACCCTAGCCGCTTTGAGTGATCTAAGGCCATTTTTGGTGCTTTTGGGTGGTTGTGAAGCTTGGAAGGAAGGGGGAAGCTTGGGAATTCGAGTTGGGGCTTGTAGATCCAGAGATCTTATTCCATCTTCAGCTCAATCAAGGTAAATGCCCCCTGTTTTGGTATTTCTTTTGGTTGTTCATCTTTAGGGCTTAGATTTTGGGTGCATTTAGGGCTTTCTAAGCCATTTCCGGATTTGTGAAGTGATTCATGGAGTTCTACTTTCAGATCTGAGTTATTGGAGGGGTCTCATGGAATAAAGGTGCCAACTCTATGGCCATGAGAGCCCCATGCACATTTTAGAGCACCTTTTATGGATTTTTGAGCTAAAAACCCCATGCATGTGCACCAAGTTTGGAACTTTACGTATAAAATGGACATTAGGAGGCCAGATCTATGGTTTTGATGTGTTAAGACCCATTTAAATCGACTGTATAGAAATGGTCAAGGATAGACTCGCCGAGTTGTTCTTGGGACTCGGCGAGTCGAGGCGTAATGACCACCAAATCCATTCTGCGAATGGACCAGCTGTTAGGGAGGGAAGTCCCGTAGATGTTTAGACGCGAAAAAGGACCTGAGAACCATGGGACTCGACGAGTGTATGAACAGACTCGGCGAGTCCAAGGCAATCTCCCAACCCTTGAAGATGGACTCGACGAGTTGTTCTACAACTTGGCGAGTCATAGACTGGACATGTTCTTATGAGGGAGATGAACTCGCCGAGTTCAAGGAAGAACTCGACGAGTCGGATGAAGATGGTCCCGATAGTTTGGAGGAAGAAGAACCCGTCGAGTTCTTGCTAGACTCGACGAGCGGAGTAGGGGTTGTATCGGATTAGTGGAGTATGGACTCGGCGAGTTGGCGGGCCAAATCGGCAAGTCAGGTCAACTGGATGTTGACTTTGACCAAGGTTGACTTTGTCTGGTTATGGTATTGACCCTGGTTAGGGTCATATGTTCTGTTTGATGACTTGAGGATTGTCGTGTAGGGATTGAGGAGTCGAGGGGAGCCGACCTTCACGTCGGGGGCAGTTCAGACGCTACACGACATCGAGGTGAGTTACCTTCCAGTAGGGGTGGGTCTAAGGCCACAATGCCGACCCACCAACAGGGAGATTTAGTAGGTAATTGTCTTTGTGATAATTATCTTGGTTTGGTTATGTGACTTGGTCATGAGATATGCTTGCGTAATATGGACGCTGTGTTAGTGGGAGTGACAGGGAATAGTCTTTCCCTAGCATAGGTCGTTAGGACTAATGGGTAGGTCAGTACCCCGATATGCCTGACTGTATGTTTATACGTTGCTATTGTATGCTAGTGGTAGGGAGTGAAATAGTCCCCAGTTACCGGTTGAAAGATACCGATGGTAGTTACCGGTTGAAAGATACCGATGACAGTTACCGATTGAAAGATACCGATGGCGGATACCGGTCGAAAGATACCGATGGTAGTTACCGGTTGAAAGATACCGACGATATTATATGGTATGCGGTATGATGGGGAGCTCACTAAACTTTGTGCTTACAGTTTTTGGTTGTGGTTTCAAGTACCTCTTCGTCAAAGGGGAAGGAGCCGGCGGTGTAGCAGCGCATCACACACATGATTTCCGCATGGAGTTTTCTGGGATTGTACTCTGATTTTTATTACTTCCGATGGTATGGTTTTCAGACACGTTGTTATGGTTTTTTTAAATTGATATGACATTGGCAGTGTTTGGTAAATTATGTTATGAATTATTTAATTTAAAAATGAAATTTTTGGCCTCGATTTTTGGGTTGTTACAAGTTGGTATCAGAGCCCTGATTTGAGGGATTCGGACACACCCTTGGGGGTTTCTGGATTCAAACCGAGGGACTAAAAGATCTTTTTAAGTAAAACAGTTTCCAAAATTTTAAGTTAAGAAATTTTGAGAAAAGACAAGGTGTGTGATGCGTGCGACCGGCCGAGCTCAAGTAAGTTTTCCCCAAGATACCCATACTTGTTATGTTATGTGTATGATTCATGATTCTGAGAACTGCATGCTAGATTAGGGCTAGGGGTCTAGAAGGATGCCTTGTATGCCTGATATATGATTCTGAGAACTGCATGCTAGAGTAGGGCTAAGGATCTAGAGGATGCCTTGAATGCCTGTTGTATGAACTGTATGCTAGGACTGTTTAGTCAGCGGTAGGATAGCCTGATTAGGTTATGCCTGATGTGGTTACTCGATGCACGAATGCTGCTTGCTTTGTGCTTAAGGGGTCCTGGCTAACCTTAACTAACTAGTGAGCGGATATGTAACAGTATTCACAAGCTAGTTAGGGAAGGGAAGTAGGGACTCCTAGTGCAGCTGATGGCGGAGAGTAGGTCGGAGAGTGCCTAGGAAAGCCTAGGACGAGATTAGTAGGAAAGGGTATCGGTAAAGGGAATTGGTGAAGTTGAAGCAATCCTTGAAGAAAGTACGAATAGATGTGGAAGGTAGTATGGGCCCGTACTACTGAAAGCAGAGGATCTGTACTCGAGTCAAGGAGGGCCGAGATGGAACCAGGAAACTTGGAGAGTGCGTGAGACCTCTCGGGGGTATGTATGATCCTGACGTTATGTGTGTATTTTCAGTATGGCGATCACGCAACATGGAGCAGGAGGATCGGGTTCAGGATCAGGATAAGGCTCGGGTGTAGGATCCGGGCAGGTTAATGACGGGCTACGCGAGTTCATCGCGTCTGAGATCACGAGAGGTATCCTTGAGGCGACCCCGGTCATCTTCGGGTCGATCAAGGAGGGGATTATTGAGCTGATGGAGGATCGCCTTCGGGCATTGTGATTTGGCATCTAGCCATACGGGTACGCGCACACTGTCCTTCAAGGACTTCCGAGGGAGTGGTGCGCCGGATTTCCACGGGGTGAAGGACCCCATTGCTGCCAGGAGATGGATCGCAGACGTTGAGTCTGCGCAGTTGACGAGCTTCTACCCGGAAGGATCGAAGGTCCGCTTTGCTGCGGGATGTCTGAGGGATAGAGCCAGAGATTGGTCGGAGTTAGTTGGTGATTCGTTGGGAGCCCCAACCGTCGAGGCTATGACTTGGTCAGATTTCGTGACCAGATTCAGGGCTGAGTTTGCACCAGCTGTGGAGCTTCAACAGCTGGCCAGGGAGTTTTTGGATATGAGACAGACTACGGAGACTGTGGCGGAGATCACCGCCAAGTTCCGAGAGAGAGCATTATTGGTACCCCAGTATACGGGGGATGAGGAGATGCGGAAGATCCTCTAGCATGATATGTTGATGGCTGATATCCGGGAGCATGTCAGCTATTCAGCCTGCCCGACCCTGGAGTCCATGATTGCCAGGGCGCGGGAGAGGGAGATTGATTTAGAGCACCTCAGGAAGAGGAAGTCAGAGACTGCGCAGGTTGCAAGGGTTTTGGGGAAGAAACCCAAGGGATTCGACGCGAGGTCGAAGGGCAAGCAGGGGCGGGACCGTTGTGGAAAGTGCGGTCGGTCACATGAGGGAGTTTGCCGCACTGGGTCGGGTTCCGACTGCTATAAGTGCGGCCAGATTGGACATTTTGGAAGGGATTGTACTGCCCCTGCTCCTACGGTTCAGATATCAGACCTGATTTGCTTTCATTGCAATTAGAGGGGCCATAAAAAGGCCAATTGCCCTAGATTGACAGCAGCGACAGCAGCAGCGCCAGCGGCGACGCCGACCCCAACGTCGGCACGGGTGACGGATGGCCGGAAGGCCAAGGTAGAGGCTCCAGTGGTGCGGAGCCGAGCATTTCAGTTGACAGTCGAGGAGGCACGCGCTGCACCCGATGTGGTGACGAGTACAATTTCTTTCTTATGCTTTTATGTTATGTTGCTGTGATTTTGATATGTTATGTATGTGCTTTGTTTAGGATCGTTCCATGTGAACGGTATCCCAGTCCAAGTATTGTTTGATTCGGGTGCTACCCGATCGTTTGTCTCTCTTGCGCTTAGCAAGAAGTTTCCTGAGTCTTCGGGCATGCTGGATTTCCCTTTGGTGGTCGAGATTGCGGACGACCGGTCAGTGCGAGCGTCAGAGGTCTACCGATATTGTGTTTTGAGGCTGTTCTTGGAGCGTTACCTGGTAGACTTGGTTCCCATACCTTTGTAGGGGAACAATGTTATTATTGGTATGGATTGGCTAAGCCCCAATGGGGCCGTGATCAACTGCGCGCAGCAGTTGGTGCGGATCAGGACCCCAAGTGGGGGAGAGCTGGTGATTCAGGGCGAGAGGCCACATCGAGGACCAGCTTTATGTTCAGCAGCGAGAGCTAGGCGCTACCTTCAGCAGGGTTGCGCAGGATTTGTCGCCTATGTTATGGACACCCGGGAGGCGAGTAAGGCGACGGTGGGCGATGTGCCCGTGGTACGAGAGTTTGCGGATGTATTCCCTGAGGAGTTGCCTGGGATACCTCCAGAGAGGCAGGTAGAGTTCAACATCAACCTAGTCCCTGGTGCGGCTCCGATAGCCAAGGCACCGTATCGGTTGGCTCCTCCTGAGATGCAGGAGTTGTCTACGCAGCTGCAGGAGTTGTTAGACAAGGGATTCATTAGACCGAGCAGTTCACCCTGGGGAGCCCCGATTCTGTTTGTGAAGAAGAAGGACGGGTCACATCAGATGTGTATAGACTACCAGGAGTTGAATAAGGTAACAGTGAAGAACCGTTATCCACTCCCGAGGATTGATGACCTCTTTGACCAGCTACAGGGAGCACCTTGGTTCTCCAAGATTGATCTGCGTTCAGGATATCATCAGATGAGGGTCAGAAAGGAGGATGTGCAGAAGACTGCGTTCCGGACGCGCTATGGCCACTATGAGTTCGTGGTGATGCCTTTCGGGCTCACCAATGCTCCTGCCGCATTCATGGATCTCATGAACCGCGTGTGCAGACCGATGTTGGATCAGTCTGTGATAGTTTTCATCGATGACATCTTGGTTTATTCCAAGATGCGAGAGCAGCATGAGGAGCACTTGCGGGAGGTTCTGGGTACATTGAGGAGGGAGAGCTTATATGCTAAGTTCTCCAAGTGTGAGTTCTGGTTGCGCGAGGTGCAGTTTCTTGGGCACCTTGTCAACCAGAACGGGATTTCTGTTGACCCGGCCAAGGTGAAGGCCGTGATGAGGTGGGAGGTTCCGAGGTCTCCATCTGAGATTCGGAGCTTCCTGGGACTGGCAGGCTACTATCGGAGGTTCATTCAGGACTTCTCCAAGATAGTCGTGCCCCTGACCCGGTTGACGAGGAAAGCCGTGGTCCTTCGTTGGGGGCTTGAGCAGCAGGCCGCCTTTGAGACGTTGAGACAGAGATTGTGTGAGGCGCCAATCTTAGCCCAGCCAGAGGGCATGGAGGACTTTGTGGTATATTGCGATGCATCCATCTCAGGCTTGTGCACGATATTGATACAGAGGGGGCATGTTATAGCTTACACTTCGAGGCAGCTGAAGCCTCACGAGGCGAATTACCCGACGCATGATTTGGAGCTGGGGGCTGTTGTTTTCGCCCTCAAGATTTGGCGCCATTACCTCTATGGGGTTCGTTGTACCATTTACACGAACCACAAGAGCCTGAGGTATCTCATGGACCAGCCAAATCTGAATATGAGGCATCATCGGTGGCTTGATGTGGTAAAGGATTATGATTGCGAGATCCTCTACCACCCGAGGAAGGCCAATGTCGTGGCCGATGCGCTTAGCCGCAAGGCGGCGCCGATCAGGGATATCTGTCTGAGGATGACAGTTGTGACTCCGTTGTTGGAGTAGATCCGGGAGGCCCAGAAGGTGGCCATAAAGGAGGAACATCGGAAGAGCGAGCGAATTGTGGGCCAGATTTCCTCCTTCGACTATGATAGCCGGGGATTGTTGACTCTTCACCGTAGGGTGTGGGTCCCGTATCATGGAGGTGTGCGCCAGGTACTGATGGCAGAGGCACACAAATCCAGGTTCTCCATCCATCCCGGGGCGACGAAGATGTATAGGGATCTTCGTCTCGATTATTGGTGGCCCTGCATGAAGAGGGACATAACTTGATTTGTGGAGAGTTGCCTGACCTGCAGGAAGGTAAAGGCTGAGTACTAGAGACCTCACGACAAGGTCCAGTCGTTGGATATCCCGTTGTGGAAGTGGGAGGATATCACTATGGACTTCATTACGAAGCTTCCAAGGACCACGCGAGGGGTTGATTCGATCTGGGTCATCGTTGATCGATTGACCAAGAGCGCCCATTTTATTCCGATTCAGGAGAGTATTTCGGCCGAAAAGTTGGCCGACATCTACATCCGGGATGTAGTGGCGCGGCACGGGGTGCCAGTTTCGGTGATTTCAGACAGGGATGGGAGGTTCACTTCCAGGTTTTGGAAGAAGTTTCATGACGAGTTGGGTACACGACTGCATTTTAGCACCGCCTTTCACCCGCAAACGAATGGTCAGAGCGAGCGGACCATCCAGACTCTGGAGGATATGCTGCGGGTGTGTGTTTTAGACTTCGGAGGTAGTTGGGATACTTACCTCCCATTGGCGGAGTTCTCCTACAACAATAGCTATCATGCGAGTATCGACTGTCCTCCTTTCGAGATGTTGTGTGGGAGGAAGTGCAGGACCCCAATATGCTGGGGAGAAGTGGGGCAGAGAGTCATGGGGAGTACCGAAGTGGTACTCAAGACTACGACGAAGATCCAACAGGTTCGGAGCAGACTTCAGACTACTTAGAGTCGGCAGAAAAGTTATGCCGACAAGCGACGGTCAGACCTGGAATTCCAGGTCGGGGATATGGTGTTCCTGAAGATGTCGCCATGGAAGGGCGTCATTCGATTCAGGAAGCGGGGCAAGCTGGGCCCCAGGTATATTGGACCCTTCAGGGTTATAGCCCGGGTGGGCAGGGTAGCATATAGGCTGGATTTGCCAGCCGAACTCAGTCAGATTCATAACACCTTTCACGTCTCCCAATTACGGAAATGTTTGGTGGACGATTCGGCAGTTGTGCCTTTAGAGGATATTCAGTTTGATGACAGCCTGAACTACATCGAGCAGCCAGTGACGATCCTCGACAGGAAGTCAAAGAATCTGCGGAACAAGAAAGTGGAACTGGTAAAGGTGCAGTGGCAGCACCGCAAGGGCTCGGAATGGACCTGGGAGCCGGAGGACGAGATGAGGGAGCATTACCCCGAGCTTTTTTAGGATCAAGCAGCAGACTTCGGGGACGAAGTCTAGAATAAGTGGGGGAGATTTGTAACACCTGATTCCCGGTACGCATTTAATTTAAAACATTTCTATATTTTCTCTGGGACTCGACGAGTTGGTGGCCCAACTCGTCAAGTAGGGTCGTGATCCGCGGGCATTTTAAGTCACCTACTCGACGAGTCGGGCGACTGACTCGACGAGTAGGTGCTGTTTGAGGGAAACCCTAAATCCGAGGGTTTGCACCCTATTTAAACGCCTTATTGCAGCCACCATTGTCCCTTATGCTCCCAGAACACCTCTTATCGAAACCCTAGCTGCTTTGCGTGATCTAAGGCCATTTTTGGTGCTTTTGGGTGGTTGTGAAGCTTGGAAGGAAGGGGGAAGCTTGGGAATTCGAGTTGGGGCTTGTAGATCCAGAGATCTTATTCCATCTTCAGCTCAATCAAGGTAAATGCCCCCTGTTTTGGTCTTTCTTTTGGTTGTTCATCTTTAGGGCTTAGATTTTGGGTGCATTTAGGGCTTTCTAAGCCATTTCCGGATTTGTGAAGTGATTCATGGAGTTCTACTTTCAGATCTGAGTTATTGGAGGGGTCTCATGGCATAAAGGTGCCAACTCTATGGCCATGAGAGCCCCATGCACATTGTAGAGCACCTTTTATGGATTTTTGAGCTAAAAACCCCATGCATGTGCACCAAGTTTGGAACTTTACGTATAAAATGGACATTAGGAGGCCAGATATATGGTTTTGATGTGTTAAGGCCCATTTAAATCGACTGTATAGAAATGGTCAAGGATGGACTCGCCGAGTTATTCTTGGGATTCGACGAGTCGAGGCGTAATGACCACCAAATCCATTCTGCGAATGGACCAGCTGTTAGGGAGGGAAGTCCCGTAGATGTTTAGATGCGAAAAAGGACCTGAGAACCATGGGACTCGACGAGTGTATGAACAGACTCGGCGAGTCCAAGGCAATCTCCCAATCCTTGAAGATGGACTCGACGAGTTGTTCTACAACTCGGCGAGTCATAGACTGGACATGTTCTTATGAGGGAGATGAACTCGCCGAGTTCAAGGAAGAACTCGGCGAGTCGGATGAAGATGGTCCCGATAGTTTGGAGGAAGAAGAACCCGTCGAGTTCTTGCTAGACTCGACAAACGGAGTCGGGGTTGTATCAGATTAGTGGAGTATGGACTCGGCGAGTTGGCGGGCCAACTCGGCGAGTCATATAAACTGGATGTTGACTTTGACCAAGGTTGACTTTGTCTGGTTATGGTATTGACCCTGGTTAGGGTCATATGTTCTGTTTGATGACTTGAGGATTGTCGTGTAGGGATTGAGGAGTCGAGGGGAGCCGACCTTCACGCTGGGGGCAGTTCAGACGCTACACGACATCGAGGTGAGTTACCTTCCAGTAGGGGTGGGTCTAAGGCCACAATGCCGACCCACTAACAGGGATATTTAGTAGGTAATTGTCTTTGCGATAATTATCTTGGTTTGGTTATGTGACTTGGTCATGAGATATGCTTGCGTAATATGAACGCTGTGTTAGTGGTAGTAACAGGGAATAGTCTTTCCATAGCATAGGTCGTTAGGACTAATGGGTAGGTCAGTACCCCGATACGCCTGACTTTATGTTTATACCTTGCTATTGTATGCTAGTGGTAGGGGGTGAAATAGTCCCCAGTTACCGGTTGAAAGATGCCGATGGTAGTTACCGGTTGAAAGATACCGATGACAGTTACCGGTTGAAAGATACCGATGGCGGATACCGGTCGAAAGATACCGATGGTAGTTACCGGTTGAAAGATACCGATGGTAGTTACCAGTTGAAATATACCGACGATATTATATGATATGCGGTATGATGGGGGAGCTCACTAAGCTTTGTGCTTACAGTTTTTTGTTGTGGTTTCAGGTACCTCTTCGTCAAAGGGGAAGGAGCCGGCGGTGTAGCAGCGCATCACACACATGATTTCCGCATGGAGTTTTCTGGGATTGTACTCTGATTTTTATTACTTCCGATGATATGGTTTTCAGACACGCTGTTATGGTTTTTATAAATTGATATGACATTGGCAGTGTTTGGTAAATTATGTTATGAATTATTTAATTTAAAAATGAAATTTTTGGCCTCGATTTTTGGGCTGTTACAATAATAATGCCTCAAACTTTAAGATCTAAAGTTTAATACACAAAAATGACCTAAATGACCAAGATAACTTGCATGGCCAAAAAGGAAGGCAAAAGATCATGACTTTCCTAGTCCATGAGGTCCTAGAAGCATCCCAAAATGATCAAAAGATGTTGGAGTCTAGATATGAAACGTACCACGTTCTTGGGACCTTGGAGAGTAATAAAGTTGAAAACTTTATTCCCAACACTCATTGAAAATTCATTAAAATGGACCAAAACACCAAATACACTTAGATCCAAGATGAAATACAATAAAGCTTGGAACTTTATAACTTACAAAGGTCTAGAAGTTAGATGAAAGTTGAGATCTTCAATTGACACGCTTTAATGATCAATCTTGCATTAAAACATTGCTCTAAAACCACCAAAAATGGATGAGCGAGGAGAGGGGAGGCTTAAATCATGAAAATGGAGGCTAGGGTTCTCACAAGGGGTTCTGAATATGATGGAGGCTAAGAAAACAACCTGAAAAATGAATTCTTGCCTTTAAATACCTTGAAAACCCTAAAATTTTGTGGGCTTGGGCTACATAGTTCTCAGGTCGTGAGAATATAGTTCTCACCTCGTGAGAACAAGCTCCTCACATTGTAAGAATATACTTCTCACCTTGTGAGAATGGGTTTTCCTCAAATTCCATTCCAACATCAAACAATCATAATTTCTTTCAACTATGTTTTCGGTGATCTTTATATGCACAAAAAAGGTATTGACGAGCCCTGAAGGTTTGTATCGGTCGAATACACTCAAGTGAATAACAAAAAACAAAAAAATAAAGCAAAGATTAAACAGTAAAACGAAGGAACATGAATAATCACAAAGATGCTTTCACAAAGAAAGGGGTGTTCTCACTAAGAGAACGATTGTCATAAAAACGTTCATCAAGACAATTAACATTAGGGTTTCACATTAATGTTGAATATATACTAAACTATACTAGTATATCCGTTCAATCAAGGGATTGTGTCTAATCTATATTAAGAACTGATCCTTATCACAAAGATATTGGATCTTCTCTCTATTATATACATATCCGTATAATTACCTAATATACAAAGATTACATAAGATTACTATGTACATACTGATGCTGATAAGATCTTGATGTGCTGGTGCTGATGCTGATGTTGGCGTTGGCGCTAGCAGTCAACATATAGAGTGTTTGACTCATAAGAGCATAAGATGTTACCTTACAAGCCCTAAAACCCTATCTAATTACTTTTGAATTAAAACACACCGAACTAAAATCCTTAATTCATAAAAGAAGTTCGAAACATCACTTTTTCCATTTTACCCTTTGACTCCACGACATAAACCAGAGTTGCAGTTGGTAATTCAGTGAGTGATGTCTCTTGATAGTATGGGTCTACACTGCCATTCACTGACATAGTATTGCGAGATTTCATCAGAGTTTGGTTTCATGCGCCAATTCATTAATCACTTTTATTAGAAGAAAAAGGACAAGAGTGGAAGGATGCGTGCGATAAGCTGTGGTGTTTTAAAGATTTAAAGAAGAAATTTAGGAGATAATAGAGTGTTTCAGTCACGCTGAGGTGGAATCATCGTGAATCAGAAACAATTTCAGCTCATCAACAAGAAGTGGTTCAACTTCCTTATCATAGAGTTGAGTTGCAATCTAGAACTTGGATGTTCACTATCAATTCGTTTAATGGTACCATATTATACCTCAGACTAGGAGGTCAAGGACATGAATACACCTTTGTCATTTAATGACCAAACAAGTATCTCTTATGTTGATAACTATGTAATCAAGGTAAGTCACTGGGTTATGCTCGATGTTTCAGCAGAAATGAGACTTGATGCATACGGTAAGCATGCTTCCAGGGACAAAGTTAGGTAAAAGACAATTAACCAAAAATAAACACCCACGCCTTTCTATAACTTTTTTGTATTTGGACCAGACAATCTCACATAGAAAGTTTAGACAATGCTAGACAATCAGCGTGAGTGGGTGACTCAATGTCATCTCAGCAGATGGTCTCGCTGACTAGATACTTAGAGAGATTTAGGCACATATAAAAACATGCTTCTAAGGACAATGGTTTGTCAATAGTTACATACTTGGCTTATGAAATGCCACTGTTAATTCATGAAAGGTACAATGATTTTAGCATAAGAGACCAAACCAGATGAAGCATAACTCTCAGCTTCAAAAAACATTTCTACCTGCATGTCATTTTTTTAGCATAGTTGCCTTTGTCAAACTTGATTTCTCCCATAACCTCGTGGTTCAATTGCTTGAGACACTTTGTAAACACATTGTATGATTATCATGACATTTCTCGACAATTCCATGAAAGTGATGCAATGAATTTGCAAATCATGAACTAGATGTGTATTGATACATTAGGTAGACCGTCACCAAGACCCACTTGAACTTTGTACACATAAGAGAAATATAACCGTTAGAAGATTTAGGGGGTAAATAAGTCCTAATGTTCATAGATAATTTGAACACCAAACATAACGTTTAAATTTGTCCCTCGGAGCTGAATTATTGACTCCATTTTGATACTTGAGTGCATTATCCCCCTTATATTTCTATCAAGTTGATAAAAAATATACATTTGAAACACATTACTAAGAAGACCTACACAACAATTGTTTTTGAATTTTTAGATTTAAAAAGAAACAAAATAAATATAAAATACAAAATTTAAATAAACTAAATAAAATTAACAAGAAAATAGAAACTAACAAAATTAATAACTAAATATAGTTTAACTTAAACAAAAACTAAGTAGTGGATTTGAAAAACATGATTATATATATATTTTTTATTTTCTATATTTAAACTATAACTAGAGAATTAAATATACGAGACAAAAGTTAAACGAACAAAATAAATTTAAAAACAAAAATACACTAAAGAAAATTTTATTTAGAGAAAATTAATTAAAAACTCTAGAAAATAGAACTAAATTTTATTTTATTTTTTGTTTTTAGAAAATTACACTTAAAAAATGATTTTATTTTTATTTTATTTATTTAATTAATTATTTTTATTATAAAACTAAAACTTAATTAAAACTTTTGAAAAATGATTTTTTTTTAAATAAAAAGAAACAAATTAATTTTTTCTTTGAGACATGAAGCCGGTACATGCTTTTGATGAAGACCATCCATAGACAGAAACAAGAGTCCAGTTGCAATCGTGAGTGTGACAAAAAGAATAAGCCAGACAACATGTATCAGAAGGTATACCAATGATCTCTTTATATGCAGAAGAATAGCCACTATAAAAAGCTTCAGTGTTTTGAAAGGCTGAGCTATTGAGTTCTTTTTTATGCTACTCACGCAGTCTTGAGATTGGCATCTCGAAAGCCGGAGACGACAATAGGATTTACGAGTGTAATTGAAGTTCTTATACACTCACATGTATTCAAACGCAGCAGGCTAAGATTAATAACAACGCGAAAACAGATCTGTGTTGTTGTTAAGGGAAGAGGAATCCAGGAAGCTATGAAATTCGCTGCATTCACTAGTTGTGCATATCGTCTCTCTATGAATATGATTTGTGCTTGTTGTTGCTTGACATCTTTTCATATCACGTTCACTGTTTGTATGGTGACAACACATTGACAGATTAGTGAAATCCATGCTTCTGATAGTCCTTCCTTTTCCTTGAAACAGCCGAACCATAATTCCCTTTGCTTTACTTATTTTAATTCTCGAAGAGAGCATCAACAAAAATCAGCAACTTTTATTTCCTTTTCATATAAGGATAATATGAAACATTTGGACATGAAGAAACAAAATTTTCGACAAGGATAATATGAAACATTGAGGTTGAGGTTGAGAAGTTTGGTCAAACTTTAAAAGTCAGCGAATGTGCAAGCTTTGTAAATAAAATGGAAACTGAAGCATTAGCATCTTTCATCTTCATATTTTGGACAAAATTTCTTTTATAAAAAAAATAATTTCTTTGACAGATTGTGATTTTCATAAACTGTCAAAACAATCATTGGCCTTTTCTTTATGAAAATGACATAGAGTTTAAAGCCTTTCTCGGTAATTCATAAGCAAAACCAAGGCAGTGAACTTTTCCTCTTGCTGTATGACATTTCTCTTGTCTTTCTTGAAGGAATGTTCTTTCTTTCCCATTATATCCCTGTGTCTCTTTAGAAAGATAACCCATGACAATGACTTTTGCTTTTGACTGGACCTTTGATAAAATCTTCATGCAGACAACATTTATTCATTCATTTACCAGTCTAACCTTGAGAACCGATTCATTTCATGAATCATCTTTCTTAACAAAAATCTGACAAACTATTCATCCTTTGAATAATTGATCAAAAGATATAAGAGTGAGACCCCTATGAAATGAACATCTCACTCATGATTGCAGAACAAGCCTCATTGATCTGCCTTGAAATCGACTTTTGCAGAACAAGATTTTGAAATCAAGAGTTATAGTGAATTTACTAAAATGCCCATGTCTTTCTTATTTAACTCATGAATACAAAGCCATTTTTCTCGCTTGAATGATTTCTCTGTTTCAAACAGGGAGTGAATCATTAATATTTTCTCGAACCACTTGAATCCCACATTCTTATCATCTTCTCCTATTGGAGAATTCTCAAATCCAGGTATCTGATGCTTGTTCCTCTTCCTTGCGTTATCTTCTGATTGATACAACCTTAAACAAACTTGATAGCCATATATCGAATAGCTACAAACGTACTTTTGCAGTTATGCATGCAAGCAGAATTGAATATGTGTAAAGACGACTGATGTTGGAAGATAATGCTGGTAGAAGAGAGGTTGAGGTCAGTGAGACTTAAGTAAAGTATATCAGCCAACGTGTGAATCCAATCAGTAAGCATATCAGCTTGTTAAACCATAGATTTGAGGAACTTCAGGAGGAAGATCAGTGTGAGCAGAAACCCTATGAGTGAGTAGGAGCATCATCCTAAGTTCTAGCATGAACCTTATATCAGCGCATATTACATTGATAAATGTGAATGTGTAGTGAACCATATGAAGCTGAGAGACGCTAAAACTGGTCATGAAACTGAGAGACTTTCTTTAGGCCAAGATATTTATTGAGAGAGGTACTGGAGACTTAGAAAGTAAGAGGACACTGGTGAAGCTCATGGAGTGGGTGGAGTTTAGTGAAGCTGGGAAGAGAAGAATTTTAGGAATCAGCCTTTGATGTCAGCGTGAGAGTTGTATTAGCATGAACTTTAGGAGTTAGGATAGCATGTATTCTCGATGAAAGATATCCAACTATAAAAGAAACAACTCTTGTATTCTGATAGAAACTTCATTGTACAAGGAAAAATATTTGAGACCAAAATGCCCTTGTCACTTGTGCCATTCTTTCATAAGTGTGAAGGCCAAAGATGACTCTTCCAGTGAAACAAAAACTCAGCAAGTCTCTCAGTGCAGTAAGTAAGGCATGACACTTGTCATCAGACTTTGTTTTGGTGCCGAAAATACCCTTTGGACCTATACCTTTTCTTTTTCGTCACATAGACCAACAAACTCCATGCATCTTTTCTACCTTTTCCTTTTGACTTCAAACCAACATACAATGATTTCAACAATAAAAACTACACCGAACTTTAAAAATAAAATCTAATAAAAGACAAAAAAAAAAAAAAAAAACTTTACACAAACAATATACAAAGAATCTTACATTTGCTTTGAGAGAGAGAGAGAGAGAGAGAGAGAGAGAGAGAGAGAGACTGCCAACCAGAACTTTGAAAGATTTCAGTTCTTTTTCATATCTTCCGATTTTAGCAAGGGACTTTTAGAGACCAAAAGAAGATTTGGTTTAGAAACACTTACTTGGTGGTATCTTTGAGCAACAGAATAATGAACACAATGTTTCAGTGCTTGAACAAATCTTGAAGAGATCCATTTTAATCTCACTTCTTCTAAAGATTTCTGATCTGAAAGAAGGATGTTTGCTTCAAGATTTTTGAACCCTTCTCTTCTTCTCCTCAGTTTCAAAATATTTTGATCGGATTTAGCTCCAGATATTTGAACTCTTTTCTTCTTCTTCTTCTTCTTCTTTTGATTTTCAAGGTTTCTAAAAATAATTTCAGACCTTCTATGAACAGATCTTATAACAGATGTTCTAAACCGATCTGATAACTTCAATGCATCAGAAAACCTGCTTGGATACCAATTGAAGGTTTGTATTGATCAGATACACTCAAGTGAATATCAAAGAACAAACAAACATAGCAAAGATTAAAAAGAAAAACGAAAGAACACGAATAATCACAAAGATGCTTTCACTAAAAAAGGGGTGTTTTCACCAAGAGAACGATTGTCACAAAGATGGTAACCAAGACAATTAACATTAGGCTTTCACCCTAATGTTGAATATTTACTAAACTAATTAGTATACATCTTCAATAAAGGGATTATATCTAATCTATACTAAGAACCGATCCTTATAAATAAAGATATCAGATCTGCTATCTATTCTATACATATCTGTATAATTACCTAATATACAAAGATTACATAAGATTACTATCTACACGTTGACGCCGATAAGATCTTGAGGTGTTGGGACTGATGATGATGTTGGCGCTAGCGCTGGCAGTCAACATATAGAGTTTTTGACTCATCAAATCATTAGATGTGACCTTAAAATCCCCACAAACCTATCTAATTACTTTTAACTTAAAACACATCGAATTAAAATCCTTAATTCATGAAAAAAGTTTGAAACATCACTTTCCCATTTTACCCTTTGACTCCAAGACATAAACCAAGGCTTAGATCGCATAATCGATATTGTCAACATCCAATAGGGTCTAAACCCTACTCCCTTTAAGCCCAAGGCCTTTACTTGATCTATTTATTGTCTATAATCCCGAAATAAGAAACTTCTCGAAACAGGATGTTACACTCAAGGTTAAGCTGTTAAAAGCATATAAGCTATAACCAATCTTGAGCCATGTCGCCCAATTTTATACGAAAAGACATTGGTCACTATGTTTGTATATTAATATATGAGATATGATAAGTGCATCATTACCATGGTTCTGTTGGATGTAGTTCCATCAATTTTACTCTTTCTGATCTATTAGCAAGATTCCTTTGCAAAGTAAGATTATATAAATGCTAAACCATAATTCCAACAAAATCTAAAACTCTTGCCACGTCCATTAAAAAAATCAAGCAATAATGTAAGGATAAACTCAAGTTAGAAATTAAAACCAATCGTACCAGTGTATTAAAAAAGTCAAACAACAATGATATGAAGAACATGAATGGATGAAAACCGACCATACCTGCATATTTGGGAAGTTCAAGCTAATTCTAAATAGAATCCTAGATTTCTTCAAATTCATTGGAAGTGAAACAGATATGAGAAACATACATGATTTGATTTAAATATTAGTGGTGGAAAGGAGTTGAAGGAGTAGGGAGTTTAGCCATAAGACTGGAATGTTAAGGATTGTGATGTTCAAAACATACAAACCATGAATATTATCCCTAAGTTTGTAATGTTAAAAAAACCCAATATATGAAGCATAAATTGTATATTAATACCTTACCTTCATTTTATTGAGTAGTTATAGCAATAGTGAGACTGTAATGGTGAGGCGTCGAGGCAGGAGAATCGATGTGTCACGTTGGTTTGGAATACAAACCTATAAACACATCTTGTTATACATCAGTTTCCTTTTCTATTTGTACATGAGGGTAATGGGGGAAATAGTTGTGGGGGACGATGGTTTGTGAGAGAATGGACCCAACGTGGGGAGGAGTTAAGCCAATAGTACGGGCCATAGGAGAAGCAGGTGAGAACGTGGGGAGGAGTTAAGGATAATGGAGGATGGAGAGGTTAAGAAACCGTAAATAGTCTATTAGAGCAATTGAGATTGAAAACAAAAAAAGATTAATCGAATGATAATAGACAAACATTTATTCACCGCTTGTCATTAGTAACACTATAAATTATGTCAATTAATGTCGATATCTTGAGGTGTAATATCTAAACAGATGTAAAGAAACACATTATCTGAAATAAACATTACATATTATCCAAAGTGAAAATTTATCCAAAATAAATTTTCACTTTCATGTATTTAACTTCTTATCTTATACTATTTGTACAGTACTAGATGGGTATACATTATACCATGGGCAACATTATCATATACACGAACCTTTTGGGATTGAATGATATATCATATATTATTCTTTTGTTCAAAAAAATAATAATATTTGAATAGATAGATAGTTTCTTATTCTTTTCTTTATAGAAAGAAAAAGAAACTTGCAATGTCATCGATATTGTTCACAATTCATATAACGACGTAAATTTTCAAACAAATTTTTTCATTTTAAAATTGCATACTTTTCATAACGTATAAAAATCTCGTTTATTCAAATTACAAAACACAACTCCATGTTTGATTAATTAATAATCCAGGATCCTCAAAACATAACTCTTTCTCTGGTGTGTACAATCAAGCCGGTACCGTCTCGCGATCCTGAGAACCCTGAAACACATAACACATAACACGGTAAGCACGAAGCTTAGTGAGTTCCCCAAAATACCACATACATATAACCAGCTACTCGAGGCTATGGATCTACAAGACCTTCCGGTCAATATGTCTCAGTGGACCTTCCGGTTCCACAACTCTGGTAGACCTTCCGGTCCTGCAGCTCGTTGGACCCTTAGGTCCGGTCTAGCTCGTTGGACCCTCTGGCCCGGTCTGGTTGAGCCTTCCGGCCTCATATATCGTTGGACCTTCCAGTCTGGTCTGGTTGAGCCTTCCGGCCTCATAAATCGTTGGACCTTCTGGTCCGGTCTAAATAACTCATAGCATAATATCACATAGACAAGATGCATAACTCAAGTAAGCACATAAGACCTTCCGGTCGCACATAAATACCACTCTAGGTAACGTATAGTGAGAAGACTCACCTCGGTTAGCAGGTAACCGACAAGCACTCGGAAATCTTGGACTAGCCTCCGCCTAACACATAAGACAAGAACCTCAATCATTATCCGTATTATTACTCTTTATACCTTAAGTCCTCTTTTCCTCTTTTGACCTTCAGGATGGGTAAAAGACCATTTTAACCCTCCTTGGCCCCACCGGCCCCCTTACTGGCCCACTCATGAAGTCAACATAAGTAAACCTGGGTCAACATTCCATGTTGACCTGACTCGCCGAGTGCACACCTGTGACTCGCCGAGTCCCCTCGAATTCTCCATGATCTTCCTAGGGTTTTCTCAGCTCACTGAGTTGACTCCCAACTCGATGAGTCAACACTGGCCAAGACTACTGGGTCACACCCGCTACAACTCGTCGAGTCATCCCATGGACTCGGCGAGTTGGCTCCATTAGATTACTCACTCAGCCACCTGAGGTCAGATCTGTAGCTCTAACTCATAGATATAACCTCCTACTACCCAAAAGTCGCGTAAAGGTCCGATCTTGATGTCCATGCATGGTGTATTTTGCATTATAAACCATAAAAACTCCATTAATGGTTCCTAGCTTCAAAGCCCAATGGTTGCTCTACCATGGCTTCCTACTTTCGGACTCTCTGGACCCTCCAAGGTCCAGATCTATGCTACCAGCTCATAAGAGGGGTTTGATGCATTCAAAACCCCACCAAGAAGGTAATACAAGCCCTAATCCACAAAAGAAAGATCTACTCAAATAGGGAGAAAGGGGGTCCGAATTGATACCTCCAACTGATGCTCCTTGATTGCAAATCGCGGATCTACGACCTCCTCTGGCCCCTTTGGCTTGAAACCTTCCTCTTTCTTGCAAGACACCCACCAAGAAGCTCAACATGGTTCTCTTTCTTGCCCAAAACACTCATGACTCGTTTAGGGTTCTCTCCTCTGAAGGGTAGCCGCAATAGGAGACCTTAAGTGCCTTTAAATAGGCCTAGACCCGAGAGAATTAGGGTTTCTACCAACAGCGCTGACTCGGCGAGTCATCTCTCTGACTCGTCGAGTCCATTCATTATCCACATCACCAAGCCGCGACCCTACTCGACGAGTTGAGGCACCAACTCGTCGAGTCCCTCCAAAATCCTTAAATTAAATAATTAAAACAATATACTTGGTAAACCGGATGTTACAATTCTCCCCCACTTGAATTAGATTTCGCCCTCGAAATCGCTCCTTAACCACACATAGATTGAATCCAACAACCCGAAAGGCACTACCGAAAGGATCTCATACTACACCGATATCTTTTTCCATGGACACTTGAATCCACACAGAAATTCCCAAGTCCAGAACCAAACCAACCCTTCTGCCGCTAAGATACCCCTTTCTGACATTCCCAAAATCTGGAAACTCTAGTGGCCTGACCCGCCGCCAGACCGCCCCCTCAAGCTATCACCATGATATATGCTCCTCGAACCCCAACCCTGATAACTCACTTCTCCACTGATTCTCACAAGACAAAGTCTAACAATCGGCGACCGATCACTCACACCAAACGTACAAAACGATCCGAATCACGCCCCAAGGAACGAAAGGGCTCACATCCCACCAGGGGCTCATCCACTGAACTATAATCAGAACCCATTCGAACAATAAACTCTCATCACCCTGTTCTCAGACACAAGAGAAATAATCATGCTCGCTCGGAAGTCCTCAACCTCTAAAATCGTAATCCTTCACTTTCTCACATATATCTCTTTTATCATTTAGCACCTGGTCTACTCTCGACCCTACAGTCGGACCTCCAAAGGTTACCCACTTCATGCCTCAAAACGTCTTGCCGCCTTCCCCTTCTCAACAACTATCTCGGTCCATTGTGACACACCAACCATGAAATTCTCGTTATCCCAAGCGAATACTAAAATCCCCACTGAAGATCGGCTCACCCCCGACCTCTGTCGTCTACGGCTCATTAGTTCCATGCATCTCGCGGTACCTCCCGAACCAAGCATTGACCTACACTGGTCTAAGACACTAGATGACAACCAATACCCTTCAACATGGAACTCATCTCTGAATCCGGAATCTCATCTTGCCTACCCGACGCACCACCAGAGCCAAACTCAAACTCGTGAGTTTGGTCTGACCCAAAGTTGAAACCACTCGTCCCAATGAACCACTCAACTCATGACTCATGACCCGCAACCCATACGTACCTCACTTATCCACTTCCCTTTGGTTGCGACAACCACTACTCAATTCAGAATATAACGATTCCCGACAAATATGGAGACCCCAGTCTCGCCCCTGGTTTGACCGCCAGGCTCCCAAAAACTCAAATATTAGGGCTACCCAAGCCTAAAACTCTTCCGCGTCATGCTCTAATTAGAGAGTGCTTCATCACAACACTCTCTCGCTGACTAGTGAGTACTACGCCTCCCCGCAGTATCACAACACCCTCTCGTTGACTAGTGTGTACTACGGCTCCCCGCAGCATCACAACAATCTCTTGCTGACTAGTGAGTACTACGACTCCCCGCAGCATCACAACAACCTCTCACTGACTAGTGAGTACTACGACTCCCCGCAACATCACAACAACCTCTCACTGAATAGTGAGTACTACGGCTCCCCGTAGCATCACCACAACCTCAATGCACTGACTCATTGAAACTGCAGCTCCCCATAGTCTTACCGCACTTGCTCTTACCACTTCACAATCTCATCCTCAGGTCGACGCCACACTGCGATCATTAACTCATGCCCTGCGGACCAACCATAGATAAGTGTACACACTTACCCAAATTATGCATCACTATTTCTGACGACATCCGCCATAACAAAACACTTTTCCCTGCTGCAATCCACATCCTCGAATAATCTCGCTCGATGTCAATTGGCCGAAGGGCTCCCACTGGAACCGTAGATACTTGATACACCACTTGCCATCTCAAACTCAAAACTCAAAATAATATGAGATTTAGGAAATTATACTCGGATACCTTGGTACACCACCACAACGCCTCACAATGTCTTGAATCTACCACTGATCTCATACTCATGGCATCATACTCAGGTACTGCATTGCTTCCTCAGAATCTTGCAACCGATCTTCCTCTCGTGCTACTTGTAACCCCAGAATACTCCATCTCCCAATTTGAAACACGGAGAAATCGCCAACGACCCAGAACACGAATATGACCCTTCAAAACTCTTTCCTCTATTGCTCAAAACCAAGCGAGATTACGCATGTCGACCCGAAAATTGGCTGCCCGATCATCTCTTACCCTTTCCAAAGAGCATAGAATAATCCATTCATCGAACCAAAATTTCCCAACTGCCGAAATATCCCTACGAGCCAACCACCTCGAAAAATTCTTATCTACCACAAGGCCTCTGGCCAACGGCTACCTGCCGTGCAGACACTCATCCTTTCTTGAACACGTACAACATGCCTTAACTCCCTCTGTAACTCACCTCAACCACCAATAACCCTGGTCTCATGAATCCATAGTGCATGTCTCTATATCCAGCTCCCTAACCGCTCTTGAACAAATCTCTGATCCTCTCAATAAAATACTCGGTTCTCCCCCACTCAGGGTTCGAACCATCACCAATTGGCGCACCAATAATCTATTCCACAGACTGTTTCCACCAGGAACATCACACTTACTCTTGGAAGGTACTATGCAATGCTCGGTGGTCTCCCCGATAGAGACCCCGCAACTCCAAATACCCCGAATCTCAAATGAAATCCTCAGAAACTTCTCATCATGATTGTCTCTAATCATATAGAATCTCATACCATCCCATTACCAGACATCTCAACTGTCCAGTAGTAACCCCGACTCTTAATCTGAAAATAATGAACTATCATATTCCTCATCCTCGACTCCTCAACCAACGTTCCATCACGTGGATTGTCATAAGAGCGGAGACCTCATTACCACACTCGATACTCATCATAGACAATAAGAGCCACCACCCCAATATCCTCTTCTTGATCGTCCACCGCTGCAGCTAATACATGCCCTACTATACTCAGATAGGGTGTATCCTTGTCCTTAACCATCTCAGTCCCCACTGACAACCTACTCATGCTCTATCATTACCTCCCGGCAGACATATTGCCCAAATACTCTGATGGAAGGTTGCCATCAATGCTATCCCGCAGGGTTTTACCCCCAAGCTCAGAAACCGAAATCTCAACACCTCTTATGTTTACCACAGGAAACGAAAATAACACCACTCAGGTCACAGAAGGTGACATCTCCACTATCGGCTGATTGTACACACTACTCCTTCTCGTTTTCTCTTAGAAACTCTTGTTCGCTTTAGAAAAATCATTTCTTTGAAATTTTTTCTCAAATCCTCAGTTTGAGTCTAGATTTACCCGAGGGTGCATCCGGATCCCTCAAACCAAGGATCTGATACCAACTTGTAACGACGCAAATTTTCAAACAAATTTTTTCATTTTAAAATTGCATAATTTTCATAACGTATAAAAATCTCGTTTATTCAAATTACAAAACACAACTCCATGTTTGATTAAATAATAATCCAGGATCCTCAAAACATAACTCTTTCTCTGGTGTGTACAATCAAACCGGTACCGTCCCGCGATCCTGAGAACCCTGAAACACATAACACATAACACGGTAAGCACGAAGCTTAGTGAGTTCCCCAAAATACCACATACATATAGCCAGCTACTTGAGGCTATGGATCTACGAGACCTTCCGGTCAATGTGTCTCAGTGGACCTTCCGGTTCCACAAATCTGGTAGACCTTCTGGTCCTGCAGCTCGTTGGACCCTTAGGTCCGGTCTAGCTCGTTGGACCCTCTGGTCCGGTCTGGTTGAGCCTTCCGACCTCATATATCGTTGGACCTTCCAGTCTGGTCTGGTTGAGCCTTCCGGCCTCATAAATCGTTGGACCTTCCGGTCCGGTCTAAATAACTCATAGCATAATATCACATAGACAATATGCATAACTCAAGTAAGCACATAAGACCTTCCGGTCGCACATAAATACCACTCTAGGTAACGTATAGTGAGAAGACTCACCTCGGTTAGCAGGTAACCGACAAGCACTCGGAAATCTTGGACTAGCCTCCGCCTAACACATAAGACAAGCATCTCAATTATTATCCGTCTTATTACTCTTTATACCTTAAGTCCTCTTTTCCTCTTTTGACCCTCAGGATGGGTAAAAGACCATTTTACCCCTCCTTGGCTCCACCGGCCCCCTTACTGGCCCACTCATGAAGTCAACAGAAGTCAACCTGGGTCAACATTCCATGTTGACCTGACTCGCCGAGTGCACACCTGTGACTCGCCGAGTCCCCTCGAATTCTCCATGATCTTCCTAGGGTTCAGTCAACTCACTGAGTTGACTCCCAACTCGATGAGTCAAAAATGGCCAAGACTACTGGGTCTCACCCGCTACAACTCTTCGAGTCATCCCATGGACTCGGCGAGTTGGCTCCATTGGATTACTCACTAAGCCACCTGAGGTCAGATCTGTAGCTCTAACTCATAGATATAACCTCCTACTACCCAAAAGTCGCGTAAAGGTCCGATCTTGATGTCCATGCATGGTGTATTTTGCATTATAAACCATAAAAACTCCATTAATGGTTCCTAGCTTCAAAGCCCAATGGTTGCTCTACCATGGCTTCCTACTTTCGGACTCTCTGGACCCTCCAAGGTCCAGATCTATGCTACCAGCTCATAAGAGGGGTTTGATGCATTCAAAACCCCACCAAGAAGGTAATACAAGCCCTAATCCACAAAAGAAAGATCTACTCAAATAGGGAGAAAGGGGGTCCGAATTGATACCTCCAACTGATGCTCCTTGATTGAAAATAGCGGATCTACGACCTCCTCTAGCCCCTTTGGCTTGAAACCTTCCTCTTCCTTGCAAGACACCCACCAAGAAGCTCAACATGGCTCTCTTTCTTGCCCAAAGCACTCAGAACTCGTTTAGGATTCTCTCCTCTGAAGGGTAGCTGCAATAGGAGACCTCAAGTGCCTTTAAATAGGCCCAGGCCCGAGAGAATTAGGGTTTCTGCCAACAGCGCTGACTCGGCGAGTCATCTCTCTGACTCGTCGAGTCCATTCATTATCCACATCACCAAGCCACGACCCTACTCGACGAGTTGAGGCACCAACTCGTCGAGTCCCTCCAAAATCCTTAAATTAAATAATTAAAATAATATACTTGGTAAACCGGATGTTACAATTCATGGTTTAACCAAAGGAAAAAAAGGAGGTGGAATGTCAAGTTGATATATAGTATAAACTTATCAAAAGTGGTAATGAATAACAAGAAGAGAGAAGATGAAATGTGTTTCAAATTTTTTCTTATAGAATTATGATAGATGTAAGTAGGGCTGATCCATTGATTTTTCATGCCCCGAACGAAATACAAAATTAATGCCCTAATGATCATACCACTTTTACCAAGGTTAATTATTAAACTTTTAAACACGAATATAACTCAAAATAATCCTTTTATGTGCAAATGTCTTTATATTTCCATGTACACGTACAAATACAAAGTAAAATCTAAAGTGTAACACGAGCCGTAAAAAGTAATAAGATGAACTTCATTATTCTAATTGAAATATAAATAAATCATAGGTAAAATATATATAAAATACTCTTAGTTATATCTATTAAATCTACTATAATAAATCAAAATTATTTTTGCCACATTTCATCTTCTCATGTAATTGGACACTTGTTATTTTCTGTTTTCTTTAATTATTTAATCTCCAGTTGTCAATTAAGTGTTTTTTTAATTTGTTTAAATGCTACCTAATGATACTACTTATGTTTAAGATGTATACATGTTTTTTCTATGTTTAACTTCTTAAATTGAAGGCCTTAATACAAAGTTTCCTGTTTTTTTTCATATACCACTTAGGTAATGAAGTTAATCGGTCAACATTTATGGACATTTAATATTTATTTATTGTAATACAGTCTAAATGTGTAATTTTTTAGAACAAATACTATTTGTGTAAATTTTCTAGAAACATTAATGCAACAATGACTACTTCTGTAATCTAAGTTTATCATCTGTAATTATGAGAAATTAATGCATCACGAATCGTATATTAAATATAGACAACGTACTTTCAAACATTTTGGTAAATTTGTTTATATGTAATTTTATTTTAAATGTTACTTAAACAAGATCATTTATTTATTTATTTTAATTTTACTAGTTATAATTTATATAATTAGGTTTAATAGGTGTTATTCATGTTTTGTTTTTACAAATACTTTTTAACACAAAACCACTGATATATGTAAGGTCCTGAAAAGGATCTTTACCAATGATCAAGCAACAAACAATCACAATAGAAATAGAAGAAGAGAAGAAATCAAGCTTGCACACGTTTATAGCATAAAAACGTCTGGTACAACTCGATGGAATAAACTGTAAACACTATGGCATCAACAACCAGACAAAGACCTACACCTCCACTATTTATACTCGACTGGGCCGCAAACTGGGTTTACGGCCGTAAACGTGTTTACGGCCGTAAACTCACTCCCCGACCGTAAACAGCAAAACAACCCACAAAATGCATTAAAGACTCATACTAAACTATTACAATGAAAGCCTAGACCAAACCATTAACTGGACCCTTCAATCTCCCCCTTGCTTTGGTGCTAGCTTGGACTCAGTTTTTGTCGATCACCAGCACATCAGATTTTCCCATAGCTCCGTTCCACATCTCTTTCTCGATAATCTCAGCAACCATTGAAGTGTACTCCTTTGCAGCGGACTCAAAAAGGTCTTCAGCCACCTTGATCTGATGAATGGAGAGCTGATGTATATCCCACTTACCAAATTGAAGCAAATCCCTCTTGTCATACAAGCGGATACAATCGTATTTAAGCTTGATGACAGCAGAAGCTGTAGATTCATCAAACACCCAGTATTGCATGGATGCGAGAGATCCATCTGGATGATTTTGAAGAACAGGAATCTGCTTTACTTGAGCAGTAGCGGACCACATCACTGACCGAAGTGGCTGACTTATTTTGGGATTAATGACGCTAGGGTAAATCTTGATGATAGACTCTGCAGTCTTCATTGAAGGGAAGCCCTTAGCCACTTGATCTTCCAAAGATGTCTTGAACTGAGTCGCCCTGGGATTGTTTGATGGATTTGAGAAAGGAGCATTAGACAGCTCCGTAAGATCAACCCTAGTAAAAGAGTGAAAATCGTGAGCATCTTTGTACATTTCAGTATTGCCGCTATTTCTTCTCACCATCCACATGTTCATAGTGTCATGGAATCCCCACGAAATGATTCCTGAACGATCACCATAAACGTCTCTGAAACGATGTTCTCCCAGATCCGTAAAGGTGATCTTTGATTGATCCTAGGGAGCATTATGATCTGCGCTACTTTTGAATAGAAATTGACCCTTTTCAGTTGACTTGGCTAATTTAGCGCGATTCAATGCCATTACACTCGGAGCCTGAGCCAGTTCCTTTTCAAAACGGTCAACAACGGTGGTTGTTCTTGTAGGTTGTGGAACTATGGGAGCATCTTGAGCAGGAAGATAGATCTTTGGCTCATCAACAGATGACTTGAATTTGTCGCCAAAATCTTATTCCAGCTTCTTCTTAAGATCGTAGTAGCTGGCGGTCAGTAAGCCAAAATGTGTCTGAAGATCAGTAATCTGCTTCGTCTTCAGAGCTTTATCTTCAATAAGTTCGACAACTTGAATATTGAGCTTTGCATTTTCAGTCTGAAGGTCTGCAACCTTGATATCCAGCTCAATATTTTTCTGATTCAGAGCATCGATCTCCTTCTGAAGTCCAAGTATTGAAGGATTCTCTTCTCCTGAGCTGCCACCCCCAATAGAGATTCCTTTGCCACGTGAGGGAGGCGTTGTGAATTGTTCTTCGGCCAAATGCCTGGCTAGCCTCAAAGAAGCAGCATCATGCTCTGGCCTGGGAGGAGAGAAACCCGTGGGGAAGGAAGAGCCACCAGCTTCATAGAAGGTACTAGGACCTTCACTGACAGGTTCAGATGAAACGATAATAGGAGTTGTTGTTGGTGGAGTTCTTAAGCTTTGAAATACACCCAAATCAGGAATTTCTTGTCTAGGGTCAAGTCTTCGTCTTTTTGATGGAGGTTGAGAGGCTTATGAATTTGTGCGATCACTTTCCAATGGCTCAGATGTAGGTAAAACAACATCAAGGGGAGGAATCCCTGACACTGTCACCATAGGAATTGCTATTTCCGCCGTTGGATTGGTAAGAGGAGGCGTCGCTTCGAGAACGTCTTCATTTTCCCTTATTTCTGTTGCTGGATGAGCAACTTCATTGATATTGTCAAGCAGCGTGTTGAGGTTTACACCGGTCATGAAGTCTTCATTACTACCGAAGTTGAGAGGGATTTCATCGTTATCGAAACCGGTGAGATCAAGGTCTTCATACATCTCAGATTCTGTTCCACCCCTTGAAGACTCCTCATTATAATTACTTCGAATGTGAACAGATGTCAGCTTATGTTCTTTAGCTACTTGTGCATGAGTAGCAGGAGTTTCTTCTTCTTCAGCACGATCTGACACAGTAATTGATGGGTTTTGAGCATTCTAACACTCCTAGGTGTACATGCAACCCTAAATACCTTGGATCTATGTTTTCTCTATTATACATGCAATTATGAACTTTCCAAGGTATTACCCTATCTAGCATACAATACTTGATACTTGGGTAATCAAATGGATAGAATACATACCTTTGTTTGATGTAGCTTGTCTCCATGAAGCTTGAGTGCCTAGTGCCCCAAGTGTGACACCTCAAATGGTTCACACAACACCAAATGCACATGGAATGACTTGAGAGAAATGGAACACTCCTTGAAATCGTCTAGCCCTCATATTCACCCATTAGTGCACGATTTCTTGAGCCATGGGATTCTTTTATATGGTGGCTATTAGGGTTACACCATGTAACTCATAACTTTACCCATTCCTTATGCTCCATGGATTTTAACCTCCATGGAGTATCTATGGGTCACCCCATGGACTTAGTCCAACATAAGGAATCTTGGATCACAAGCCCACATATATAAGAATGAATGATTTACACAATCAACCCATATATTTAATTAGTCTCCTTTTGATCACTTAATTAATTCCAAATTAATTCTTGATCAATACTAATTAAATAACCTTATTAATATATTAGAACTTATAATATATTAACCAACCTTAAGTGTTATTTCTCTCATTATAGTCTATCCAAATGCATGATGCCATGCAACCCAAATGGACCATGCCGGGTCGGGTCAAGTCTTACCAATTATAGTTATGGACTTAGACATTAATCCAACAGTCTCCCACTTGGATAAGTCTAAAACTATTATTGCGTATGACTTCAGGAACCGATCAGCAATCGTAGCTCTCAAAAGCTTCTGTCGAACTCTGACCTTGTCGATGAACTCTGACCTTTGTCAATGACTTGTCCATTAGATAAGGGATCATATATTCCTCCATTCTAGATATCATATGGATTGAGACATGGATTATCAATCATTCTCTCTGTCCATTTGTTGTCTCCCGATTTCCGATTCATGATGACTGACTGATTGAACAAATCAAATCAGTCCTGGCTTGGCCAAGCACTCACATGTATCATCTTTAAATCATCGAGGGGCCCATAGATATCGCTTTTATCCCGAAGGTAAAAGGAATGGATAAACTTCGACTCATATGGCTTGTTCTACTACTTGTTGAATCATACACAAAGGCACGTTTTATAACATCGAGTTACCAATGCGTTTTCGTGCAATCAATGTACAACCAACTCATAGTAACAACTCATATCTCTAGGTTTGAAGAATATAAGATATTATCGTCTCATGATCACTCGTGATAAAATCCATGAAGTGATTCAAATGAGCGCGGGTTGAATCCAATACTCAGAACTTATGAGCACTCATGAGTGTTGTAGCACCACTTTGTCCACCAACTTGGACCTCTACAAACCAACCCATGACAGTCTTGATTCATATCTACTTCCAACATATGACCGACTGTGGATGGTTTGAATAACTTAATCATTCAGGAAGAGCGACTTAGTTATTCTGGAAGTCAAAACATGCAAAGTGAAACACAAGAATAACTTAATCAAATATGGTATCAAACCCTATGAATATAAATAAACACTTTTATTTATCACCATACTGATTACTCATTATTCATTGTTTCGGTTTTATCAACTTTATACTTGAATTTAAAACAATAGTTGTCCCATGCTCCAAGCATGTACACTATGTTTTCTAAACACTAGTCATGCCATACACCAAGTATGCATACTATGTTTGTCTATGATCTTTACTTTGTAAAATAGATCAATTGAACATCACTCCAATGATCCTCTTTTCACACTCCCAAATCCTTACTGCAAATGTAAGAATTCCAAATTCATGCCATTTACTGAAATCTGTTAGATTCTAAACTTATATGCATTGATCCTCTTAATGATTATGCACAAAGTCAGAAGGACTTGACAACAATCATTACAGAGCATTCCAAAGGAGATCAGCTCCTTGGAAACATCCTTCTTTCATTAAGTTTCCTAATCTTACACAGATTGAATAATTTCTAACTTTGAAACATTTCCATATTCCATTTTGACTATCACTTCTGAACAAGAGTTGCCTCCTTACAAATTATGTCAATATGGTCCTTCCAGAATTAACATTATACTTCCAACTGTCCTTGAGCAACCAATCTTTGGTAAACCTTAGATTGTCCTCGACAATTGCTTAATCATTTTAGTCATATCCAATTCTAGACCTTTTCCCTTCATAATGCCCCAGGCATTTGGAAAATTTTAGAAAGGATGAATATAGCACATGTAATCGATCCTATATCCGAAGCATATGGGACACGATTCATGATGTCTCACATAAAGACTAAACCAGTCTTTTGCTATAATATTTCCATTTCAATTTGCCAAGTTCTCAAAATTCAGATTATGAAAAGGGATGACGTAATCATAATCGAATTTTAGAACGCAAATAATGGACCCATATATAGAATTTCCTTATGTTGAGCCATTCCAACATGAAATTCATATATATATCCTTGATTAAATACGATTAAAATCTCAATCTAAGCTTTTTAGAATTGAAATGAAGTATAATTTCCTCTCTCTTAATTATAGCAAAACAACTTTTTCAACCCCTGCAACCTCACGAATTGAAACTTTTGTTTTCTATAATTAACATTGCTAACTTGCAACCTTTGTCATAATTATCATGCTCCCACTAACATGATGATTATTAGCATAACACTTATGCTCCCACTAGCTTTGACATGTACTCAGAAATCAGCTGACTTTCTTACCAAAGTTCAGATTTCTGATACTAGATTGTTTGATAAAACTTTATCAAAATCATACACCTCTCTTAGATAGCTCACATGTGTGTCTAAAAAATTTTAGAACTATGAAAAGGGATGTCGTAATCATAGTCTCAATTGTTTAGACCTTTGCCACTTCTCACAAGTCCATGTTAGTGTGCCGGTAAACCACACACGCTCCACTAACGACTTTGAGAATGCAAATATCACAATTGCTATCTAGCTAAAATCTACTTAGTGAAAGTGTTTCCTCACCATCATTTTCATGAATCGGAGAGAAAGCTTATGACACTTAGATTTAATAGTGTATGTGTTCTTATCCATGTGAATTTGTCAAAACCATAATCACAAGACAAGGTTAGTGACAAATCCAAACTCATATTGATTAAACTTGTGCAATCTTAAATTCTTGCCATTTGGCAGCTCAGGTGCCTGCCATTGCTTCCAAGTAGTTGTGCAACCAATTGAGAACTCTCAGAACTCCTATGCAAAGCCAACTTGAATAGGCACAAAAATTTCAACACGATAGGTTATAAACCTCAAGTCGTGTGCTAGTGAAGGACTTTAGGTTTTATTCTTGATTAAGTCTTGAAACTTTCAAGAGCTTTAAGACTCCCACTGTCCTCTTGACATATAAGACTCCCTTGTCAAATATTCAAGACTAACACTTTACACAATTGGCGGATTCTTTATCAAGACTAACACTTTACACAATTGGCCTAAGTTTGTCTTTGTTTTATCCAAAACATCACAACTTACCAATTTCAAATGTACAAGAGTAGATAACCTTTTACTCTTACATTTGACTAGTGTTAACAAACCCTCTTTAAGATATGTCACTCAAGTTA
Organism: Lactuca virosa; assembly: GCF_052849685.1. NCBI lineage: Eukaryota > Viridiplantae > Streptophyta > Magnoliopsida > Asterales > Asteraceae > Lactuca > Lactuca virosa. Next base: position 131,633,976 of record NC_136434.1, on the reverse strand, counting down.
CAATCTTGGAGTATGACTCTAAGAATTGTTTTGGAACGAAGTATGACTCATCTTTTTGATTTAACCATTTCAAGAATTCATGACTCCTCTTCTTAGTCATAAGAATGCACTAAGATGACTTTAGAGGACCAATTGTGATATGGTATCTTAATCATTAAGATGATCATAAACATGATACTAAAGTACTCTCCCATCTTTTCAGATTTGAGAAACTTTTATCTTTCTGCCATACTTTGATTCTTCTTATTCGTTCTGTCTCACATTGAAACTTTTCCAATGTCTCAGAATTACACTTAAGCTTGTAAGTATAACCATATTTACTGAGCTATAGTAAATTATGACGAATAGTCTTATCGATCTTTTGTGGTGGACATGACCAGTGCACAAGAATGTGTACTCGATCCCTTTAGTCCTTCACTTGACTCACACATCCATGTGAACAAGTAATTAGTCTTGATTTTCCAATGCTTGAAAGTTCTCATTCATCATACTATTCAACTTGCATGATTCCAAGTTTCGGTCCAATTGAAACTTGGGCGATGAGGAACTTTCCTGATTTGGTAAATTTAGACACTACCACAAATGAAAGAATCAAATCCATTTTCCAATATTGCTGTCAGTGGAATCATATAAGCAACAATTTTCCACAAATGCCATTGTAAGGATACTTCAAATAAATAAAATTAAACAATTTTCTTTTATTTTAAACCTTTGCGGAAAAACTTATCCTTACAATCCACATGGAAAATTGTTGTTATCTATTCCTTGCTCAAAATTCTGATGCGATCGAAATCCACCTTCGCGATCAGAATCAACATGTACTTAATAGAGTTAGACAATGGAATTTACCTGAAGTAGAGCCAAACTTATTGACTTTAACATCCTTAGGTAAATTTGGCAGCTTCGTAACCATTGCCCCTTCCTTTGGCAATAGTTACCTATGGATCCTTGATAATGGGACTATCTCAGACTTCGCCTCTCTCTTTACCATTGGGTCAACAGAGTTGACTATGGCCGATCCCTTTCCATTGGGAAGAGAGAGCTTTACTGGATATCCAATGGCATCATTGTCAATGTCCATAGCGTTTTAGGAAGTTGATCTTAGCAAATATATAAGATCATTAAGGGTCTTGTCTTAGTCTGTTTCATAGGATTCCCAAAAGAACTCACTATGTGACTTAGAAAGTAGTTGAGCCACCAACTTTCTCAAAACTTTGACACCCAACTCTCCCGGCTTGTCAATATGTGACTACATCTCCAAGATGTGATCACACCTAGACCTTGCCTTGCCAATAGGGCTTGAGTGACCTTAAACTTTTTAGGAACTTGTGGGTTAGGGAGAATAATTGGAGGAGGTGAAAGAAGTATGATATCCATGGGACATCATCTTCATTTAGGAAAGCTTGTTTCAAGAGATTTGGGAAGATCATAAATGTCTAGACCAGACATCTTTTTGGGAGATATTCAAGATAGTTGATTTAAAGTCCTTAATATGACACCCAATATGAAATATTAAGGCTAGGACCCAACAAACTATTTTATAACTTAGAAGAGGGATGCCGTAATCCAAGCTATAAAATATTTGAAGGTAGGTGAATGACGATTCACCAATTTCCACCATGAAAAACGAAATAATTTATTAGGTTTTAATTGGATTTGAAAGTCCTAGATCTTTGAGATTCATTGAACTGTTCAAAGGCATGTTTCAATCTCGAGTGTGCCCTTCAGGTTTTGTGACTGGGATGCCGAGGATCACAAAACAAGGTGTGAATAACCATGCAAATATACTTGGTACCCTTAATATTGACCCCTTAATCAGTGTGCCGGTTAACCACACACGCTCCACCGATACTATGATAAATATTAAGTTACCCTTTGCCTACCTTGTTAAGTCCAGGTTAGTGTGCCGGTTAACCACACACGCTCCACTAACGACTTAAGCAAAGTGCAAAGTGTAATTTCATGGGTTAGCACCAAATTCACATTTTCCTAAGTAATTAAGATTGGGTATTAATAAGAGTTTAGTTACTTAGTATTTATCATTAATACTTTTAATGAAAGGAGAATTATAGTCCTTGTCCTACCCGTTCGGCTAACGACCCTCCACCAGTCAAGGAAGCGGTGGGTGAGAGTGGACACACATTAAACTGCCATTTTATAGGCAGTAACCTTATACCCCCTTATAGACCGGCTTCGTGAATGAGGCCTACTAACGGTAAGACTGACTTGCTCTTATACATATATTTATTATTAACTTATAATACTATAAAGTATAAGGGTTGAATTTTAACTTTTAAAATTCTAAGGGCTAACTTGGAATTAAAGTATTCATGGGGAAAACTTTACAAATTCCAAAAATTGAGGGCAAGTTTTGAAAATATTCAAAACTAATTAATTCCATAACTTATGTGTTTAAAGTAGTTTTAATTAAAAAAAACTCTTCAAGTTCCATAACTTGAGGACAAGTTATGGAAGACTTTAAACTAATAAAAAAATGTAACTTTTCTTTATTTTTGTAACTTGTGGAACTAATTAAGGTTACACATTTTATCATTTAATGAAGTGACTCTTGAACCTCCATAAATTGAGGACAAGTTATGGAGTCATAAAACCATTTAATGAGGACAAGACTCTTCATTTTTGTAACCATTGCCAACTTTTTATGAGTTTTATGAAACTTAAATGTGACTTTTCATATAACTTGAGGACAAGTTACAAAAACACATTTTAGAATCAACTCTTAGATTAAAATGGATTGAAAACACATAATCAATTAACTTTTCTATTAATCTAATAAACTCATATGAACAAAGATAATTCACATCAATTTTTTTTTCAAGTAATTAGCATAACTTTTAAACTAATACAATTCGATTTTTCAGCTAATTTTGCAAGTATAACAAGAAAACAAAACCTGGCTCTGATACCACTGATGGGTTTTGAGCATTCTAACACTCCTAGGTGTACATGCAACCCTAAATACCTTGGATCTATGTTTTCTCTATTATACATGCAATTATGAACTTTCCAAGGTATTACCCTATCTAGCATACAATACTTGATACTTGGGTAATCAAATGGATAGAATACATACCTTTGTTTGATGTAGCTTGTCTCCATGAAGCTTGAGTGCCTAGTACCCCAAGTGTGACACCTCAAATGGTTCACACAACACCAAATGCACATGGAATGACTTGAGAGAAATGGAACACTCCTTGAAATCGTCTAGCCCTCATATTCACCCATTAGTGCACGATTTCTTGAGCCATGGGATTCTTTTATATGGTGGCTATTAGGGTTACACCATGTAACTCATAACTTTACCCATTCCTTATGCTCCATGGATTTTAACCTCCATGGAGTATCCATGGGTCACCCCATGGACTTAGTCCAACATAAGGAATCTTGGATCACAAGCCCACATATATAAGAATGAATGATTTACACAATCAACCCATATATTTAATTAGTCTCCTTTTGATCACTTAATTAATTCCAAGTTAACTCTTGATCAATACTAATTAAATAACCTTATTAATATATTAGAACTTATAATATATTAACCAACCTTAAGTGTTATTTCTCTCATTATAGTCTATCCAAATGCATGATGCCATGCAACCCAAATGGACCATGCCGGGTCGGGTCAAGTCTTACCAATTATAGTTATGGACTTAGACATTAATCCAACAGTAATGACATCATCTTCCGAAATGACTCTCTCGGAAGAAGTAGGGTCAGATGACATCTTGTCAGACGTTCCATGAGATTCGGAAGATTCATTTATCTCAACAAATTTTCCGAACTTCACAAGAGGATGTAATCCTTGGAAGACGACTTTTCCCTTTCGATTCTGCTTAATGAGACCAATCGTGTGTGGGCCTAACGACTTTATATCCAGTGTGTCTCCCTCTTTGACCATCTCAGGAAATTGGGTGTCAATGAACATCTGAATAAACCAAGGGTACAGCAAGAAGGCATCTCTGGTCTCCCGGCTTATAGCGTTGATGTTTACCAAGAACTCATCCAATATGAACTTTGAGAAATTGAATTTGATACCCGTAGCCAGTGAAACAATTGCCCCTGTGTTCCTGAGCGAGATTTCATCAGCACCTGATCTTCTGCCCGAGATACAGCTCACGAACACATGCGCCAAAAATCTCCAGTAGGGTGGCAGAAGCTTTTTCACCGTGGGAGGATATATGCCTTCATACCCCATCTTCTTGAGAATCTTTTGCACATCTTCAATCCCGATTTCAGTAGGAAAATCAGGTTTATCATTAATCAGCAATGTTTCTCTGATGAACTGCTCAGTGATCGTAATCTTGCATCCTTTCACAATAGCTTCAATGGTAACTGCTCCTTTGTCTGATGTCATCTTAGCAGTCTGCCAGAACGCCCTCATATTTTTCTGATAGATGACTGGGTTCACAGTAATGGCAAAGGCTAGGCAGCATTCTCTCAGTCTGTATATCATCGACCTGAAATTTCCATGAGCAGCAGGAGGGTCATCCAGTACAATTGCCAGGTTATGTATGTCAGCAAACTTAAGACTTGCCATTGATCTGCACTAAACCAGGCCAAGTAAGAAAACAAAGTATTTAAACAATTAAAGCTTTAATTTTTCTTAATTAATCAATTTCATTTTGGCCTTAAGAAGAAATATTTTGATCAATAATTTGGAGTTTACGGTCAAACATGGTCAAAGCTGGGTTTACGGTTCAAATAGGGTTTAACGTAAACCCATTGCAGTAGTCTCCTGACCGTAAACGGAGTTTACGGTCGTAAGCTCCAAAGGAGTTTACGGTCGTAAGCTCCTAGACCGTAAGCTTAGACCGTTTACGGTCGTAAGCTCAACCGTAAACCCTACCTAAACCGTAAACGCCGACGAACACAAAAACCTCGATTAATCCTCCAGTTTCAGTCGAATCGATGAACAAACCACATATCCTCATACGGTTTTAGCATACCTTTGATGTGGACTAACCGATTTTGCAAAATCTCACAAAAAAATTTCGAGGATGAGAGAGAGTGGAGAGAGTTTGCGGCTGGGAAGATGAAAAGTGAGGTCAAAAGGGTTTACAGCAGTAAACTCCACCTTTTATACCTCCTTTGAATTTTACCTGTCTCCCACACAGTATAAGGCACAGTCCAAATCTCAATTAAATTTTCAAAAATAAAATTTTTGAGGATTTTAAAATTAAAGTAAAATTAAAATTAAACTAAAAATAAAATAAACTAATTTCTAAAATTTAAAAATCAAAGAATTTAAAAATTAAATTTTTGACAATTATAAAAATAAAATAAAAACAAAATAAAAATAAAAATAAAAATAAAATAAGAATAAATACAGGCAAACTTTATCTTATACGTCACTGAAAATAATCTTGTGATACTGGGATCAAAGTTGTTAAACAGCCTTAATCCACTTGTCGGTACCTTTTATCTTTACATCTTTGTCTGGTCGATCGCCGGTATTGTGGTCCATTTAAACACGACAAATTGTGACAGAATTAGGACATACCATTAGTTACAAGACAAAGTGATCCTAAGTTCCTAGATAATATTTCTTAAGGACCATTCAGCTGACGACGACCAGGGATATTGTTGTCTACCTAAATTGAGCAACGAGATCTATAGACAATCTGTAAGTGTTCAATTTTAATTGTACCAGAACATGTTTCCCGCTTCCTGATATGCTCCAGTAATCAAGAACTTCCAGAATACTCCTTACATCGGGTGAGCAGACAATTATTAAGAGAGAAGATAGATTTAGAATGCATATGCTATACACCCAGGTCGGATCTCTTCCAATCACGCAGAGGGTGAAACATATGACTAACTGAAGTTTTAGAGGGATTGAGAAAAAGAATGATGCATATACTGTGTACCAGGTCGGATTGTGAGTCACGCAAAGGAGACAGTATATGGCTAACAGATAGAAAGAATTGCATAGATAGAGGATGCAAAGAAATAGAGTTGCATATGTTACATTCCAGGTCGGATCTCTCGATCTCGCAAAGGAAGCAACATATGACTAACAGACAGATAGAGAGAAAACAATTTTCTACAGACCTAATTTATCGGAATTCACCATTCACCCCATCAACGGAATTAAGGACAGAATCCGCACATCGAGGAAAAGTTAATCCACGGTTCCAGATACAGGTTCTTTTAATGTGACCAGTAGATTCCCATATTTATCTCCCTGCTCAATCTATCCAAGCGTCGTATTGTCAGGCTAAAAGGATCTAACTAGGTCAAGATTTGTCAAGTCTATGAATTCCTTAAGTTCAAATCTGCCTAGTCATGTCCATTTAGAATCTTTCGTGCCTACCAACGCATCAAACACAGAGCATAGACAATTTAATTTTGGGTACGTTACGCAGACTTAGATTGCCTGTTATCACTTGATAATATCACTTCCCAGTACTACATCAACAAGCAAAACTGTAAGCGACAATATTTTTGATTTTTCTGAATTTTTAATGTTTTTGGATTTTTGAATGTTTTCTGAAAAAAATAAAACAGAAACAAAAGGTTTTTGGATTTTTTTAATTTTTTAATTTTTGTTTGGTTTTTGTTTATTTCTCCCCCTAAATTTGTGCATGGGTGAGAATGAAATGACTAAAATGCGCAAATTTAAACGAACCTAACCTAAAAAAAATTTAATCCTCAAAACGAATCATTTTAAAAAATCCCAGAAGCACATCGAATCGAGCTTTGTTAAAAGGCTTGGTGAACAGATCCGCCACATTATTGGCAGCGGGAACCTGTTCTAGCCAGATGAGCGAGCGCTCATAACAATCTATGATAAAATGAATTTTGATATCAATGTGCTTGGTTTTGGAATGTTGGACAGGATTTTTAGTAACCTGAATTGCGGCCTCATTATCACAGTGAATGGGGGTTTCTAGATAGTTCAAACCGTAGTCCAACAGCTGATGTTGGATCCAGATAACTTGAGAACAGCAAGCAGATGCAACAACGTATTCCGCTTCTGCTGTTGAGGTAGAGACGGTATGCTGTTTCTTGCACTGCCACGACACCAGCCTATCTCCAAGAAATTGGCATCCTCCTGATGTAGATTTCCTGTCAAGCTCACAGCCTCCATAATTACTGTCAGCAAAAGCATATAAATCAAATTCAGAATTCTTCGGATACCAAAGACCCAATTTTGGGCTGCCTTTGATATACCGAAAAATCCTTTTGACAGCAATAAGATGAGAAAGTTTAGGATTAGCCTGATAGCGAGCGCATTGACAAACTGCAAACATGATGTCGGGACGGCTTGCAGTAAGATACATCAACGATCCGATCATCGAACTATAGTGTGTCTGATCTACGGATTCGACATCAATATCTGGATTCAGCAGGGGTCTTTCAGCCATTGGTGTCGATGCAGGTTTTGCGTCTTGAAACCCGAACTTCTCAAGAATATCCTCCACATACTTAGCTTGATGTAGCAGGATTCCAGTTGAATTTTGTTTGACCTGAAGCCCCAGAAACATGGTCATTTCACCCAGTGAACTCATCTCAAACCGCTTTTTCATCACGCCTTCAAACTCTTTGCATAGCTGTGGACTGGTAGACCCTAAGATAATGTCGTCAACGTAGATTTGGACTAGAATCTGATCATTACCAACATGCTTGATGAATAAAGTTTGATCAATAGTGCCGCGAGAGTATCCATGCTCGAGCAAGTGCTTTGTTAGAGTCGCATACCATGCTCGAGGAGCTTGATGTAACCCATACAAAGCCTTGTCCAACTTGTAGACATGATTAGGAAACTTTGAGTTAACGAACCCAAGGGGTTGATCAACGTAGATTTCCTCCTTCACCTTGCCATACAAGAAGGCAGTCTTGACATCCATTTGGTAAACCGTGAATTTCATGTAGGAAGCATATGCAAGGAAGATACGAATAGCCTCCAAGCGATCCACGAGAGCATAAACCTCAGTATAATCAAGACCCTCGATTTGTCGAAACCCGCGAACCACCAACCTTGCTTTATTGCGCACTATTACACCAGAATCGTCCTGCTTGTTACGATAGACCCAACGCGTGTCAGGAGACATTTTGCCCTTTGGTAACTCAACCAATTTCCAAACCCCAAGCTTTTCAAACTGATTGAGCTCTTCATGCATCACATCTATCCAGCTGGGCTCATTCAAAGCCATTTCAACATTCTTGGGCTCTATTTGAGATATAAAGCAAGAATAGAGACATGCATTGACATCTCCACTCTGACTTCTGGTTTTAACTCCATCACCCAGCTGGCCAATGACGTTATCAATAGGATGATCACATTGAATTCTTGAAGGTATGTCTTGGCTGATGTCATTGAGTGAAACAGGAAGAGTGTGGATGTTGAAACCTCTATCATTTGCTGATTGATCCACATTAGATGAATCTGCTACAAACTCATTAGCAATTTCTTCAGGAAAGAGTAGTTCCATAAAAGTTGGAGTGACAGCGGAAGCATCTCTTGACATGAACTCTCTTTCAATAGGGGTAAGAGGTGTAGCATCAGCATCAAGAGTTCCATTTTAAACTTTAGACTCTGGACTATCAAGTCGATCAGATGACTCCCCCTCAGGTGGAGCAGAGGACTCCCCCTCAGATGGAGCCGAGGACTCCCCCTCAACCATTGGAGGTCTGTAAACAACTTCTTCGTCTTCGTCTTCAGAAACAATCTTCGAACCAGAAGAGGATCCATTTGAGCTATCTGAAGACACATTTAAGGATTTGAAAAGCGATGTGTAATCAAATAACCAGTCAGGACCCACTCGAGCGTCTGTTTCATTCTCCTCCAACCAGCGCACGTCATACGATTCGACAATCTGCTTAGTCTTCTTGTTGTAAACCCTATATGCGGTGCGCGCAACATACCCTATGAAATAACAATCATCGGCTTTGGCATTGAATTTAGGGTTGGATTCCAAGTGAAGAAGGGTGCAAGGGCAGCCAAATACACGGAAATGGCTGACTGAAGGCTTGTGTCCATAGAGAATCTCGTACGGTGTCTTCATCTGTGCTTTGTTGATTAGAACACGATTCTGCACGTAGCAAGCAGTGTTAATCGCCTCGGTCCAAAAGAAAACAGGTAATTTTGAATCACAAAACATTGTCCTTGCAGCGTCTTTTAAAGTTCTATTTCTCCTTTCAGCAACACCATTTTGTTGAGGCGTGTGAGCAGAGCTGTATTGACGCACAATCCCCTTTTCTGCACAAAAATGGTCAAGAACCGCATTCTTGAACTCAGTTCCATTGTCAGTTGAAGCGCCTTCACCTGGTTGTTGGTTTGATTCTCAATCATCACAATGAACTTCTTTATCAGATCAGCAACCCCAGCTTTGTTGGATAAGAAGAAGACCCATGTAAAACGAGAGAAATCATCGATCACAACAAGACAGTACGAACTTCTGTTGATGCTCAGGACGTTGACCAGACCAAATAAGTCCATATGCAATAATTGGAGTACCTGACTGATTGAGTTAACTTGCTTTGGCAGGTGTGGTTTTCTATGATGTTTTCCTTGGGCACAGGATACACACTTCTCAAATGTAATAAAGTCTCTGACAGTTAAGCCTCGGACCATCTCATTCTTAGCAAGGCGATTCAGGTTTTTCGCGTTAGCATGACCGGGTCGTCGGTGCCACAGCATTGCGTTTTGTTCGGAGACTTTTGAAAATAGGCAAGTGACTTGTTCAAGTATGTTACTGTTCATGTCAATAATGTAAGCATTCCCATCCTGCTTAGATTTGACGAGAATCCACTCTTCCGGGATGACAATGCCTGGCTTGAGAATCATGCATTCTTTATCGGTAAAATGGGTAGAATAGCCTTTGTCGCAAATTTGGGAAACACTCAACAAGCTATGCTTTAACTCGGGAGAAAAGTTGACATTTTCAAAGCTTAGTACTCCATTTGTAACGGTTCCTCTCTGAGTGATCTTGCCACCATCTCCGCCCGCGAAGGAAACATACCCCCCATTAAAAGATTGAATGTCGCTCAATTGGTAGATATCTGTTGTCATATGCCGGGAGCAGCCACTGTCGACGTACCAAGGACGGACGACATTCCTCCGCAACTGTCCCTGCAAAATGAGCGGGATTATTTAGATTTAGGAACCTAGGTCATCACTGTCCTGGGTTTCCTTTTCGCTTTCTCTGATTTATCTTTTAATGTTTTCAAATTAGGATCCTCATTCCTAATCACTTCAGAGGATGGTGATGATGGATTGGAAATTGATTTGGGCATCCAATGATATTTAGGTTTTATAACATTCTCAGGTGGTTTTGAAATAAGTTTCTTATTAGTTTGCACTGAGCCTCTGGATGTTCTACCAGAAGTGGTTGAAAATCCAGAATTGCCTTTTGACGAAACTGATCTTGGCGGAGCCTTGTTCGGTTTTGGCAAACTATTTGGAGCTTTGTTATTAAAAACCTTTTTATTCTTTTGAAAAACAGCCCTTTTTCTGCTTCGATCATCTTTCCAATCATCATTTCCAGAACGAGTTCTTGAGGATTTTCTAATTAAAGACCTTCCTCAAGATTCGTTCTCTCCTCTTGGTGACATATGGTTCACAAAGATCCTATTTTGACAATTCCTAGCTATATGACCACCAAAACCACAATTAAAACAAATCTGTTTATTATTTGAACTTGTACTGCATTTCTCAGATTTATTTTCTTGACAGACACTCTTACTCTTCTCAGAAGAACATGCATGAGAAATAGGTTGTGAGATAAGTGAGGGTGCCTCAGATGGTGTGACTTGTGGAATTGATGGGTTTTCATGAGAATCACAAGCATCAGAATTACCAAACAATTCATCAAACATATCAAAGAAATTAAGTTCAACAGTAGCAGATGTGGAAACATCACACGAAACATTCTCAGTTTTAATATCAGAAACAAAAACATTTTCATTTGAAACAGAAATATCAGAATTAGAAACAGAAACAGAAATAGATTCTCCAGCTTCACGCTTTGCCTGAAATAATGGTTGATCTGCAGGGGAAGTAGAAATGTTAGTACTTTCAACATTAACAAATCCTGCTGAAACGAAACCAGATTGCTTGCCATAAACCATAAATGATTCGTTGGCAATCTCATCCTTGGATAGGGGTTGATACTGATATGTATGATTATAAGGAGGAGGTACACTATCATATCCTAGACCCTTTTGTTGGTTTCGTTTGAACTGCATGCAGTGATCAATCATGTTGGCAACTACGTCGCTTGATCCATCAAATTTTCTAAAATCAAAATTTGCAGTTTCAAATTGTCTTTTTAATGTATCAAGCTCGGTAATTAACTCATCATTTTGTCTCTTAACATAATCATAAAGCTCACATTTTTCACTGTATTCTGTTTGAATTCTTTTAAAATCTTTTATTTTTGTCTCTAACTGGGCCTTAAGGGGTTTTTGTCCTTTCCTAAGCTGATAGCCCTCATATCTAAGGTCCTCTACTTCTCTACGTAACAATTGAATTTCATCATGAAGAAGTTTAACATATTCATTACATGCCTGAGAACAAGACGGTAGATTTACCTCACTTTTCCTGGGCTCGGAAGTAGAAGACACCATTAGAGCAAACTGCAGCTCCATCATTTCTGCTTCAGGATCAGCTGCATCATTCTTCAGGGGATTATCATCAATTTGAGCTAGGTGAGCGTTTTCTGGCCCTGAAATATTCAAAGCCTGAATCTGGTCCTCCCAGTCAAAGGACTGAGCGACCATAGCAGTCTCACCATTAACCGCAGCACCTGCACGGTTGTTTCCCACTGCAACCATCGTCCTGTTGTTGTTCGTCCTACGATCTGGTTTTGGACACTCACGAGCAAAGTGACCCGGCTCGTGGCAGTTGAAACATCACAACATGCCCTTGTTGAATCCCACCTTCTTGTCAGCATTCATGCCCCAGTTGTTCTTCCCTGTCTTCTTAGCAAACTGCTTGGCCCTGAAAACAGCCATAGCAATCTGCCATGTAATGTCCATCTCTTCCATGTCTTCTGGATGAATCTGATCCAGGTCAGCAAATGACAGCTGAGGTGGAAGCTCTCCAGCTACAAGAGCATTGTAGCAGTTAACAAGCCCAGTGGCTAGAGCCAGATTTTCATCAGTGTCTTTCGTGTTTGAGGAAGAGGCTACAACTGGCACATTTGGAGGAGGAACAACTTGTGGAGTGACAAATGGCTGGCTTTGAGGATGAGGAATGGATGATGCAGCAGCGAAGGTCTGAATCTGAGGTTGTTGAGCAGCAAATACTTGACCTGAGGAAGTCATGATTGATGAGAGAGCATTGTTGGATGAGATTCCAAGATTTGCAGTAGAGTACGAGTTCACATGGTTAATTTCTCTCTGTTTGTCATCAATATCACAAGCTTTGATGATCACCATGATTTCAGCAAGAGTGAGGCGATTTAGATCCTTGGTCTTCTTAATCACAGCAACATTCATGTCCCATGACCTAGGAAGAGCATTCAGAAGCTTCTTGTTAATTTCTGACTTGGTCAAGAAAATCCCAGATATATTCATGTCAGTGGTGAGAGTTGTGAACCGCTGCAGCTGAGCCTCAAGAGTCTCTCCTGGAATGTAGTTGAACATATTGAACTTTTGTCGCAACATGTCCTGGCGACTCTCCTTCATATCTTCATTGCCCTCATATACCTCAATTAGGGCTTCCCACAAATATTTAGCTGAAGTATACTCTCGGAAACCTTGAGCAATATCAGGAGATAATGCCATGGTTAGAGTGGCTAAAGCCCTTTCCTGCTCTTCAACTTTCTCAAACTCCTCATCTGTGTAGTTTTCAACAGCCTTGTCAATCACTTGTCCTCCAACTGTCATAGTGATTCTAACAGGGCCTCTATGAATGCTTCTCCAGACTTTAAAGTCCTTCATTTTAATGTATTTTTCAATCCTGTATTTCCACTCAGGAAAACCATCTGCAGACATTAATCTTGGAATGCGCGTAGTTGTGCCCATGACAGTATCAAGTTCGTGAAAATGAGTTTGACTTTGAGATTCCATTTGAAATTAAAGCAAATTAAAGTCACAAAAGAGGTTACGGTTGATGATGATGAGATTACGACCGTAAACTGCGTTTACGGTTAATGAGTTTACGACCGTAAACTTGGTTTACGGTTGAAGTGTTTACGACCGTAAACTGGGTTTACGGTTTGGATGATTACGGTTTGGACGTTTACGGTTTAAGCGTTTACGGTTATTGAAGCTTAGTTTACGGTTAATAAAGATTCACAGTTTACGGTTGATTAAGTTCTTGAGTTTACAGCCGTAAACTGAGTTTACGGTCGACAGTAAACTCTCAGAAGATCTTCAAAAACACGTTTTTGGTGTAGATTCAGTCCCTTTAACCACGAAAACACTAAAACCAATCTCGAACTCTAAGGAATGTCAGTCTAAACAGCCGAAAACTCGATTGAATGAAGCTTTGACACTGGTTTTTGCTTTGATACCAATTGTGAGGTCCTGAAAAGGATCTTTACCAATGATCAAGCAACAAACAATCACAATAGAAATAGAAGAAGAGAAGAAATCAAGCTTGCACACGTTTATAGCATAAAAACGTCTGGTACAACTCGATGGAATAAACTGTAAACACTATAGCATCAACAACCAGAAAAAGACCTACACTATTTATACTCGACTGGGCTGCAAACTGGGTTTACGGCCGTAAACGTGTTTACGGCCGTAAACGTGTTTACGGCCGTAAACTCACTCCCCGACCGTAAACAGCAAAACAACCCACAAAATGCATTAAAGACTCATAATGAACTATTACAATGAAAGCGTAGACCAAACCACTAACTGGACCCTTCAATATATGTATGACATTATCTTACTGTCTGATTTTTAATAAAACAATGGTATTTTCATTTATGATTGTATTTGTTTTTTTCGTTCTTTTAAATTTTATATTTCATTATACTATATGATTATTTTAACATTAATCTTGAGTTTTTTGGAAAGGGAACTTCCCTAACGAGGGTTTCCGGGCCAGCTTTCGCGCACCGACTAATCCCCCGCTGCAAACATGAGGCTTTGCCTCATGCCCTGGAGTCACTGCAGGCGAACCTCCATGGCCACAAGGGCTGAGTGGTGCCAGGATTTGAACATGGGTCAATAGGTTATCCACCATATCTTCCACATGCCTTACCAAGTCACCACAACCCAAGTGTAAATAACACTTCAAATGTTTTAAGATCATTCTACATTTTAACTAAAAATAAAAATGACAGACTTACAAACAAAACAATTAATGTTATTTAAAAATAACTGTTTGCAAATTTATGATTGATAATTATGATTTTTATATTCTCTATGTTTTTATTATTATAGATTAAATTATTTACTTATTTATCATTTTGGTTGTATTTATTTCGAAACTTTACTTTTAAAAAATGGTTTTAGTTTACACCATGAGATACAACTTTTTTTAATCAACCTGTATATAACATGTGTCCTACAACTAGTTAATTAGCAAAAAAAAACATATGCTAAACTTATCAAAGAAATTCTTTCGACGGTAATCTTTATCTTGGTTATTTACCTTTAACTTTTCTATGTATCATAGTCTCGACAAGTTGTTTAGTTCATCTCTTTGATTTTTCTAATAATTACATGGGACTTACGGTAGAGAATGTGCATTTGATAAATTTCTTTTGAGAATTTTTTAAATACTCAAATATTCGTTACTTGAGAAATAAACATGTACAAATCATTTATTTGCACGAGAAATAAACATGTACAAAGCATACTAACGTCGTCAATCAAGTTATATTGTATATTATATCAAGCTATAATAGGAAAAACATGAAATATATTTTTTTAGTTCCAATGTTTTACAAAGTACACCTTATCTCCACTTGGATTTGGATATGCAGATGCATAAAACCCATCAGGTTTTACAAACCAATAAGAATTTGAATCATGCATGTTGTCTATATAACAATAGTTCTCTTCAATGTTTTTATCAAACAAAGTTAAGGTTTGAAACCTTAAACCCCACCAGAAGTAGGCGTAAAAAAGAGTGATACCAACAATTCTTTCACAAAAAGACCAATGATAATTTCCATTCAACTGAAGGGTATGATTCCTAATATAATTGTCTCTGGATTAGATAAGAGTAACAATATCATCAGAGATAGTATTTATAACATAAAGATCCCATTTCGGAGTAATACATGCATGAGTTATCCAAGCAATTGAGAATTTTGAAATGTAAAAAATGAACAACTTATGAATTGTAGAAGACCTCATGTTTCTCAATAGTTGCTCACGTTGTTTATCTTTTTTCACACAAATTCTCTCTACTTATATAATTACTAGTTGTGAGGCCCATATACTACACATGTTGATTAAAAAGGTTAAATATGAATGTCTGAACATTAAAAACTTTTAAATAACGGTTTGAAATAAATACGATCAGAATGATAAATAAGTATGTACTTCAGTTAAGTAGAAAAGAAAATTGTTGTCATATAACATATAATTATAGGTAGATAATATACAGTAACGCTCGATATTTCCAATGGATTTATTTAAATTTTGGTTATTTAATTATTATGAGTTGGCCCTTGAAGTCGTTGCATTTTTTTCATATTGGGCTTAGGGTGTGCCATACACGGGGCATACCACCCATGTACGCAGGGCGTACACGAGTAAGTGGATCGCGGGTGCCATGCACATACACGCAACGTACATATTCTTTCACAAAAAGACCATTGATAATTTCCATTCAACTGAAGGGTATGATTCCCAATATAATCGTCTCTGGATTTGATAAGAGTAACAATATCATCAGAGATAGTATTTATAACATAAAGATCCCATTTCGGAGTAATACATGCATGAGTTACCGAAGCAATTGAGAATTTTGAAATGTAAAAAATGAACAACTTATGAATTGTAGAAGACCTCATGTTTCTCAAGAGTTGCTCACATTATTTATCTTTTTTTCACACAAATTCTCTCTACTTATATAATTACTAGTTATGAGACCCATATACTACACATGTTGATTAAAAAAGTTAAATATGAATGTCTGAACATTAAAAACTTTTAAATAACGGTTTGAAATAAATACAATCAGAATGATAAATATGTATGTACTTCAGTTAAGTAGAAAAGAAAATTATTGTCATATAACATATATGTTGGATTAGTGTTTAAGTCCATAACTATTTTGGTATGTACTTGACCCGATTGTGAGCATGGTCCTTTTGGGTTGCCTTCACCATAGCAATTTGTAGGATGAATTAAGAAGAGAAAGGTTTAATTATGATTTATTAATATATTATGAGAATAATATATTAAAGGAGAAATCATATTGTTTAATTAATATTAGTCAAGAATTAATTAAGAATTAATTTAGTGGCTAAAAGAGATTAATTAAACTTAAGAGGACTGGATTTGTAATTATAAGATAATTGCAATTGGGCTATGGATCACCTAATAATATAGGTTGGACGAATTCTATGGGAAGCCCATAAGGAATTCGTCCAACGGATATTCTAAAGGGGTCCATGGGCTGCTTAGGGCCTAAGCAGTCAAATTAGGGTTTCTTAAGTGCAAAACCCTAATAGCCTAAGTATATAAGGAACCCTTAGGCACCAAAAACGTGGCTAACACTTGGATTAGGGTTTCCAGCCGTTTTTGGTGTCTATTCTTCTTCTCTTCTTCATCCAGTTGCTTAGTGGTGTTTGTGACTCCATTAGAGGTGCAACACTTGAGGCACTAAGCTTTCTGAAGCCAAGGAATTGATTGTTATTGCTACATAACAATGAAAGGTATTCTCTAAACCCTAATTCATATTATAATGTGTTAGATCTAGGGTTTATAGCTTTGGATATTCAATTGCATGTTCATTAGAAAAACTATATCCAAAAGCTATTAGGGTTTGCATGTACACCATAGGAATGATGTAATGCTCAAAACCCATCAGTGGTATTAGAGCCTAGGGCTGTTTGTTTGATGTATTTGATGCTATAGTTGATTATTCATGCTTAAAATCGCAAAATTTTGTTTTCTGGGGGCTGGACTCGTCGAATCCATGGCTGAAGTCGCCGAGTCCATAGTGAACTCGACGAGTCCAAGCTAGACTCGACGAGTCAGAATCGCAGATGGAGCAAATTTCGCGATTTTCTTGCCTTTTTGTTGTGGGATAATTACAAAAACGTTTTTTTATTGATAGAAATCGGATTTTTATGATATTGGGTGATTATCCTTGCCAAAATAAAAGATAATTTCATATTAATTGAATAATTACTTCCTTATATGATAAAATTTGATTATTTGAATTATTTGGTGAATTATCTTGCATGTAATTGGACTAGGTCAAAAGTTAGATAATCACCAATTAATTGTTAATTGCTTTATTTGAATTTGTGATCTAGAATATTCCTAATAATGTTTTGAAAAGTTTCAAAACTTGCCCTCAAGTTTTGGAATTTAAATTTTTGATTAAAAGTTAATTTTGAAATATTTAAATTCTAATCCCAAATGTTTTGAAAATTTCAAAACTTGCCCTTAAGTTTTGGAATTTAAAAGTTGATTAAAAGTTTGATTTTGAAATGTTAAATTCTAAAAACCCTCGTATTTTGAAAAAGTTCAAATTACACCCTTATGGTTTTGTTAATTAATTAAAGTGTATAATTAAAAGAGAGTTAATAAACCCATAAAGTTTCGGCTTACATTTAATTAAATTAAAAGTATAATTTATTAATTTAGACCACCTAATATTTTAAAAGTGTAAAATACACCCTATACTATATATAACATCAAAAGTCTAATATTATATATATGTATGAGTAAACAGTCAGTCTTACCGTTAGTAGGCCTCATTCACGAAGCTGGTCTATAAGGGGTGTTTAAGGAAATTGCCTATAAAATGGCGATTGAATGGGTATCCACTCTTACCCACCGCAATCTTGACTAGTGGAGGGTCGTTAGCCGAACGGGTAGGATAGGACGAAACCTTCCATTATAAGTATAATGAAGTACAAAGTAACTAAATGCTTTTACAAATTCCCAAATCATAGTTACTTTAGGCAAAATGTGAAATTGTATGCTAATCCATGGAATTACACTTCACACCCCTGCCAAACGTTAGTGGAGCGTGCGTGGTTAACCGGCACACTAATTTGGGGTTGACATTGGTAGTGAAGGGTGGCTCGATGTTTATCATAGATCAATGTAGCGTGTGTGGTTAACCGGCACATTGATTAGGTGATAGTAGCATTGAGTGCATCACGTAGATTCGTATGGTTATTCACACCTTGTTTGTGATCCTCGGCATCCCAGTCGCAAATTTAAAGGGCATAATCGAGATTAAACATGCCATTGAAAAGTTCAATGAATCTCAAAAGATCTAGGAGTTTCAATTTGTTTAAAACTTAAATTTGTTTTTCGTTTTTCATGGTGGAAATTGGTAAATCGTCATTTACCTACCTTCAAATATTCTGCAACTAGATTACGGCATCCCTCTTCTAGGTTGTAGAGTATTGTGTTGGATCCTAGCCTTAATAACTCATTTGGGTGCTTTATTAAGGACTCAATCAACCTAACTTGAATTTTCTCCCGTTTTGTAGATGTCTAGTTCTGACAATCCTGGTCTTCCTGAATCCTTTAAAGATGATATTCCACGATATGATCGAGGAACAAGAGATCATGCTTCACTTCCTCCACCTCCTCCAATTATTCTCCCTAACCCACAAGTTCAAAGGCTTGAAAAGTTCAAGCTCACTCAAGCCCTATTGGCAAGTAAACACGAAGATGGGAAACCTGTGTGTGCACACGTCTTGGAGATAAAGTCACACATTGACATGTTAAGGATGTTGGGTGTCGAGATTTCAGGTGAGTTGGCTGCTGACTGGGTTCTTCAGTCACTTCCTGAATCATATAGTGAGTTCGTTAGAGAGTACTATATGATGGACCATGACGTGACCCTCATTGATTTGACCTATTTGCTCATAGCTGCTGAATCAACAATGATTTGTCATGCTGATCAAGCAAATTTGTCTGGTGAATCAAACTCCCAAACTTCAATGGACACTGGCAACGTTGGAAGTCCAGAATGGACTAAGTCTGTGATTGTCCGATGTGCTGTGCCAAAGGAGTCCATTTGCTTTCATTGTCATAATAAGGGGCATTGGAGACGAAGCTGCCCTGTTTACCTAAGAGATCTAAGAGATGGGAGAGTCAAGACGTATGGCTCTACTTCAGGTAAAATCCACTAACTAACTCTGTAAGTTCCTATTTTTGATTCTTGATACATGATGTGATAAGATTACATTTTGATGTTTTGCAGGATCGAAGAAAAGAGAGGAAGCTTAAGGAAGAAGCGTGCTGAATCTGATCATGAAGAAATGGATTTCGATCGCAAGGATTCGAAGATCAGATTTTTGAGATGCTACTCTAGAGTTAGGATAGATTGATAAGAAATATGTAATAGCACAGTTTTTCAGTTGAATTGCATTGTAAGGACAAATTTTTCCGCAATAAAATAAATTTTGATTTTGTCTTATTTATTTATCCTTGCAATGGTGTGTATGAGAAATTGATGTTTAATTGTTTCTATTGTTAGCAATAATGGATTTGATTCTTAATTATGTTATTTGTGGAAATGTCGAGAATTTGCCAAATAAGGGAGGATTCTCATTGCCCAAGTTTTAATTGGACAGAAACTTGGAATCATACAACTTGGTTGCGTGATGAATGAGAAACTTCATATTTGGAAATTAGACTAATTCTTTGACAAAGTGTCAAGAGAAGGACTAGGAGATCGAGTACACTAGGTTGTGCATTGATCAAGTCCACCACAAGAGTGATAAAGATATTCGTCATGATTTACTAAAGTTTAGTAAATATGGTTATACTTATAAGATTAAGTATAATTCTGAGTTGATTGAAAGAGTTTCAATCAATAGCAGAACGAATAAGAAGAATCAAGTAGGCAGAAAGATAAAAGTTTCTCTATTCTAAGAAGAAGGGATAGTACCTTTTATTGTGTTTTATGATAAGCTTTAATGATTAAGAACTATTTCTCAACTGGTCCTCCAAGTGAGTCTTAGTGCATTTGTATGTCTAAGAAGAGGAATCGAGAATTGTAGAAATGGTTAAAATCAAGAAGTGAATCATACTTCGTTCCAATATCAAGTCTTAAGAGTCATACTCCAAGATTGTGACTTGAGTGACAAGTCTTAAGTAGGTTTGTACCACTCGTCAAATGTGGAATTTGGAAAAGGTTTCTTATTCTTGCACATTTGAAATTGGTAAGTTGTGATGTCTTGGATAAGACAAAGACCAACCAGGACCAATTGTGTGAAGTGTTAAACTTGACAAAAGGCTACACTAACTCTTGAATATTTGTTTGTCAAGAAATGTTTCTTGACAAGAGAATCTTATATGTCAAGGAGTCAGTGGGAGTCTTAATGGTCTTGAAAAGTTTCAAGAACAAATCAAGAGTAAACCTAGTTAATCATCACTAGCGCACGACTTGAGGTTTATAGCCTATCGTGTTGACATTATTTTGTTTCTGTGCCATTCCAATTAAGCTATATATGTATGTGAGTTCTATGAGTTCTCATTTGAATGCATAAAGACAAAGCACCTTGATCAATGGAAAGTACATTGATATGTAAGGGTGAGTTGCTGAACCACTTGGAAGACATGGTGGGCACTCGTGTTACCATGAGGCAAGAAATCAAGATTGAAAAAGTTCAGTCCATATGGTTTTGGATTTGTCGCAAACCTTCATTTTGACAAATTCACATGGATAGGAACACATACACCATAAAATCTAAGTGACATAAGGTTTCCCACCTTCATGAAAATGATTGTGAGGAAATGCTTTCACTAAGAGAGATTTTAAGAAGACAACAATTGTGAAAATTGTATTCTCAAATTCGATTATGATTACGGCATCCCTCTTCATAGTTCGAATTGTGAGATTTGGCAATTAGTCTGAACATCTGGGACTTAGTAACATAAATTCTGAATTGTTTAGACACACATGTGAGCTATCTAAGGCAAAGGTGTATGAGCTTAAAAAGCTTAGATAAAGGCTTATCGAAGCATCAAGTATTAGAAATATGAACTTAAGGAATTAAATAAGCATTGTTTTCTGGAAGTTCAGCTGTTTTCTGAATACATGTCGAAGCTAGTGGGAGCATAAGTGTTATGCTAATAAGGAAATAATCATCATGTTAGTGGGAGCATGATTATTATGGTAAGTATTGCAAGTTAGCGATATTAATTATAGAAAACAAGAGTTATACTTTGCAAAGTCGCAAGGGTTGAAAAGTTGTTTTGCTATAATTAAGGGAGAGAATATTATACTTCGTTTCAAAATCTAAAAGCTTAGATCGAGAAATGTTAATAAAACTTAGTCAAGGATACATAGCACGTTCTCAAAATTCGATTCTGATTACGGCATCCCTCTTCATAGTTCGAATTGTGAGAACATGGCTAACAAAATATTATGGCAGAAGACTGATAAAGTATCATGTCTTTATGTGAGACATTATGCATCGTGTCCCATACGCTTCGGGTATAGGATCGATTGCATATGCTATAATATTTGACCGTTCTAAAATTTTCCAAATGCCTAGGGCATTAAGAGGGAAAAAGGGACTAGAATCGGTTTTGACTAAAATAATTAAACAACTATCAAAGGACGATCTGAGGTTCACCGAGGATTTGTCGCTTGTGAGCAGTTGGAAGTATAGTAAAGGAAGGACCATGTTGACATTATTGTGAATAGATAAGATTCTATTTAGAATGAGTTGTCACATGGCAAATATGGAAATGTTTCCATTAATGGGAGTTGGATATTAAGAAATATGTCTAGATTAGAAACCTTTATGCGAGAAGGATGTTCAAAGGAATGTACTTTGAATGTGAGACTTCACGTCTATGGAATTGTCTTGTAACAATTTCCGATAGAACACCTTGTAATTTCATTAGCCGGGTCTTGGTGACTTTTGTGCTATGACATTACGAAAAGATCATTGCATAAAATGTTAGTATCTAACATATTCTAAAAGTGGCAAGAATTTGGTATTCTTACACTAATGATAAGGATTGGGAATTGTGAAATGAGTTTCATTGGAAATGTTTTCAATTGATCTATTTCACAAAGTAAGGATCATGAAAAACATAGTGTGCATGCTCGGAACATGGGACAACTACTGTTGTAATTCAAGTAACAAGTTGATTATCCGAAACATTAAATAATGAATAATGAGTAGTCAATATGGTGTTTGAATAAAAGGTGTTTTATTTACGCTCAAAAGTTTTGGGACCATATAGGATTAAGTATTATTATTGTGTTTCACTTTGCATGTTTTGACTTCCAGAATAATTGGGTTATTCAAACCTCCACAGTCGGTCATACATAGGAAGTAGGTATGAAGCAAGACTGTCATGAATTTGTTTGTAGATTGTTTAAAGTGTTTAGACATAGCACAAGTTTGCTGCAGAGTTAATGAGTGCTTTAATAAGATTAAAGTATTGGATGAAACCCACGCTCACTTGAATCACTTCTTGATTTTTATCACGAGTAATTGTGAGACGATAATATTGTATATTCTTGAAACCAAGACGTGTGAGTTGTTACTTGCTGATCGGTTGCACATTGATAATAAGTAAACGCACCAGTAACTTGGTGTTATAAAACCTTTTGTTGTATGTGATTCGATAAGTGAGTGCAAGCGAGCATTTGAGTCGAAGTTTATCCATTCCTTTTACCCAAAGTGGGATAAAAGCGATATCTGTGGGCCCCTCGATGATTTAGTGATGACACCTAAGCGCTTGGCCAAGCCAGGACTAAGTTGATGTGTTAAATTGTAGTCTGTTGTCAGTCGTCATAAATCAGAAGTCGGGAAACAGTATAGAGAGAATGATTAAAATTCATGTCTTGTGTCTATACGATATCTTGAGAATGGAGGAATATATGATCCCTTATCTAAAGGACACGCGTATCTGATAAGATCAGAGTTGACAGTGGCTTTTGAAAGCTACGATTGCTGATCAGGTTCTGAAGTCATGCAAAATAGTTATTAGACTTATCCAAGTGGGAGACTGTTGGATTAGTGTCTAAGTCCATAACTATTTTGGTATGTACTTGACCTGATTGTGAGCATGGTCCTTTTGGGTTGCCTTCACCATAGCAATTTGTAGGATGAATTAAGAAGAGAAAGGTTTAATTATGATTTATTAATATATTATGAGAATAATATATTAAAGGAGAAATCATATTGTTTAATTAATATTAGTCAAGAATTAATTAAGAATTAAATTAGTGGCTAAAAGAGATTAATTAAACTTAAGAGGACTGGATTTGTAATTATAAGATAATTGCAATTGGGCTATGGATCACCTAATAATATAGGTTGGACGAATTCTATGGGAAGCTCATAAGGAATTCATCCAACGGATATTCTAAAGGGGTCCATGGGCTACTTAGGGCCTAAGCAGTCAAATTAGGGTTTCCTAAGTGCAAAACCCTAATAACCTAAGTATATAAGGAACCCTTAGGCACCAAAAACGTGGCTAACACTTGGATTAGGGTTTCCTGCCGTTTTTGGTGTCTATTCTTCTTCTCTTCTTCATCCAGTTGCGTAGTGGTGTTTGTGACTCCATTAGATGTGCAACACTTGAGGCACTAAGCTTTCTGAAGCCAAGGAATTGATTGTTATTGCTACATAACAATCAAAGGTATTCTCTAAACCCTAATTCAGATTATAATATGTTAGATCTAGGGTTTATAGCTTTGGATATTCAATTGCATGTTCATTAGACAAACTAGATCCAAAAGCTATTAGGGTTTGCATGTACACCATAGGAATGATGTAGTGCTCAAAACCCATCAATATAATTATAGGTGGATAATATACGGCAACACTCGATATTTCCAATGGATTTATTTAAAATTTGGTTATGTAATTATTATGAGTTGGCCCTTGAAGTCGTTGCATTTTTTTTTTCATATTGGGCTTAGGGTGTGTCGTACATGGGGCATACCACCCATGTACGCAAGGCGTACATGAGTAAGTGGATCGTAGGTGCCATGCACGTACGCACAACGTATAAGGCAGTACGCACAACGCACGCGACCATACCCCAAAACCCTAATATTTGGGGTTTGAACACTATTTAAAGAACATGATGCCCTAACAATCCTTTCTATCAGCCTCCCTCTTGTCCCTAAACAGCCTCCACGAAACCCTAACCCCATTGTTGAGTGTTCTTGAGCTTGGAAGGTCTTTTGAGTGCATTTTGGTGTGTTTTGTCCCATTTTCAAGGAAGAGAAGGTTGGAGCAAGGTGGTGGTTCAAGGAGAAGATTGTAGATCCGGATTATCTACTCTATTTCTAGCTTGTGCAAGGTATAAAGTCTTGATCTCGATCTTTAGAAGCTTAGATCTCCATGTTTTAGCTTTTGGACCCTTTTTGGTCCCATTGATGAGCTCTTGTGGACTATTTTCATTTTTGAATCTTAGAGTTACTACTCTTGGTATTCTCTGGGTCCTAGTGTCATAAAGTTGCCACGTTTGAAGCTTTAATCCAACCATGCATGAGTAATGGCTATTTTTATGAAAGTAGAATGTTATATTTCGAGTTTGGGCTCATTTGGGGCATGCAAAGCCGTCAAGTTGACGACTTTATGGTTTAAGATGTTGCATATGACTCAGATCTGTGATTGGGACTCCTGGACTTCAGTGGTTAAGAGCTTATTGGAGAAATGGCTTAATGGGTGAGTACGTTGGGCGTACAAGCTCGTACGCGCAACGTACAAGCGATGCAACATGTACGCTTAGCGTACAACTGAGTACCCCCGCGTACTTAAGTAGTTTGGGCTGCAGTTGGGCCACTTTCTTGGAATTTGTTGCTTTGGGCCTTTTGGGCCATCTGGAATTAAGCTTTTGGATTAAGGAATCTTAGTGGGCTTTAGGGTAAGGCCCATTTGGGGGTTTGGGCCCAATTTGGAAAATTGGGCCATAAGTGGGCCTTTGCGGATCTATTGGTTTTGGGCCTTATTGGTTTATGGATTTGGGTTTTAGTTTTGGATCAAGCTAGGCCAAGGGTAAATTGGTCATTTTACCCCAAGTATGGATTATTGATTATAGTTTGGAACCCAAGTGTTGATTGGGTGTTATTTTGTACTGATAGCTCGGGGAGTTGTCAGGGCAGCAACTAGGGATTTCTTTTAGTGAGATTCAACATTCGAGGTGAGTTTCCTCACCGGGTTTAGCAGGTCTAAGGCACCAATGTCGACCCTTATTGATTATGTTTGGATGCTAGGAGTTTCGTGACCCTTCCATGCGTTATGTGTTGCTATGTATACCAGGCGGGGCTCGATGCCAGGCGAGGCCTAAGGACTGGAACATATGCTAGTTTTTATGATAATTATATGTTTTAGCATGATTATGTGTTATTAATTGAATGTGTATAGCGAGCGAGGCCCAGTGACAGGCGAGGCCTAAGAATATTAGATCTGTATACCGAGCGGGGCTTGATGTCGAGCGAGGCCCGATATGGGGCGGGGGCCAAGTATGTGATTTATTATGTATGGTATGGGGTATTTGGGAACTCACTAAGCTTTGTGCTTATGGTTTTCAGTTTATGTTTCAGGTACTTCCGGTTCTAAAGGGAAGAGCTCGGGTTGACTTCATCGCACCTATATGGATTATGTTTGGACACACTCTGATTTTTATGACAATTGATACACTTGTTTTATTTGGGGATGTATGAATGATGATTGGAATACTATTTTACTTGAATTAAAAATGAAAATTTTGGATCATATTTTTGAGATGTTTCAAGTTGGTATCAGAGCCTTGGTTTGAGGGATTGGGGCATACTCTCTGGTGTGTCTAAACTCAAACTGAAGATTTGGTAAGGTTTTTCCAAAAGATTTTTTTTAGAAAAAGGGTTTTTCTAAAGTAAGAAAGGGTGTGGTGCATGCAATCAGCCAAGCTCAAGTTAGTTTTCCCAAATTACCCATACATGTTATTTGATATACTTTGATCTGAGAATTTGTGAACCGCATGCTAGGTAGGGCTAAGGATCTACTCAGTTTTTTCATGATAGAATGCTAGGAGATATGCATTTGTATGCCTGTTGTATGAGCTTATAGACTTGCATGCTAGTGCTGATCAGTCGGTGATAGGATGGCCTGATTAGTTGATGCCTGGTTCTGATACTTGATGATCGAATGCTACTTGCTTTGTGCTTTTAGGAGTTCTAACTAGCTTCAGCTAACTATTTAATGAATATGCTAAGTTACATATTATGGGAATTAAATAATTTTAGAAGGTTAGGTTTTAACTCTATTGCGCAACTGTTGTTTGAGTCCAATCATTGTAATGTGATGGTACTTGTGAGCTAGTTAGAGGGAGATAGCGGGAGTTCCTTCTGCAACTGATAGCGAAGAGTGGTATGGAGTTTACCCTAGGAAAATATAGGATGAGATCTAGTGCTGGGAGCCTTATTCATGAGGGAAGGATGTTTGGATATAGAGCAACTTGGTTGAGGTAAGAAACTCCTCGAGGAAAGTAAGAATAAATGTTAAAGGTAGTATGGGCCCGTACTACTGGAAGCAGAGGATCTGTACTCGATTCAAGGAGGGCTGCGATGAAACCAAGGAGCTATCAGAGTTGTGAATTCCCTGATGTATATATATATATATATATATATATATATATATATATATATATATTTGTCAATGTGTATTTTGATGGTTTATATGGTCAATTTTCGGTATGGTGGTATTGCGAGGCAGACCTACTAGAAGTTCCGGTGCTGAGGAGGGCTCGGGCTCAGGATCTGGAGCTGGGCAGCTCGATGAGCAGACTAGAGAGTTTATCTCGTCTGATATTACTCGTAGCATTCTTGATCAGACTCCTGTGATCTTCGATACGGTCAAGAAGGGTATTTTGGAGGTTCTGGACGAGCGGTTGAGCGCCTTTTACGCGTAGATGGTAGCGCTAGTTGGGACACATTCCTTGACATTCAGGGAGTTTCGGGCTTGTGGAGATCCGGACTATCATGGGTAGAAGGACCCCATAATGAGTAGGCGGTGGTTAGCAGATGTTGCTAAAGCCTTTCGCACCGGTCGTTTTCCTGAGTGGGACAAGTTCAGGCTAGCTTCCTGTCTCCTGAAGAACAGGGCCCAAGACTGGTGGGAGGAGGTGAGGTGAGCAGTGTGTGATGATGCAGTTGATGTGATGACATGTGATGATTTCTTAGACAAGTTCCAAGATGAGTTTGCACCAGTGATTGAGGTGTAGCAACTGGCGCGGGAGTTTCAGGATCTCTGCCAGACTACTGAGACGGCGGTCGAGATCACCTCTATGTTCACGGAGAGGGCGCTTCTGGTTCCATAGTATCTGGCGGATGAGGAGATGAAGAAGGCCCGATATCATGAGATGTTGAGAAGCGACATTCGGCAGTTTATGAGCCGATCCAGCTGCAAGACGCTAGAGGATATGATAGCTCGAGCTAGGAAGTGGGAGATTAACCTGGAGATGGAGAGGAAGAGGAAACCAGATGAGGTTCAGACATCAGGGGATCAGTAAAGGGGACCAAGGAATTGAATTCTAGATCAAGGGTCCATCAAGGCCATAGCCGCTGTGGCAAGTGCGGTGGGATGCATGAGGGACCGTGTAGGAGTGGTGGTGGTTCTGGCTGCTTCAAGTGCGACTGGACGGGTTATTATAGCAGGGATTGTACTGCTACCACCACGCAGTGATCAGATCTGATTTGCTTTCCTTTCAATCAGAAGGGCCATAAGAAGGCCTATTGTCCGAGTTTGACTGCAGCATGACCGGTATCAGCCCCCACTCCTGCAACTCTTCAGATTATTGACGGTCGTTAGGTCTGTACAGAGGCGCCCGCGGCGAAGAGCAAGGCTCTCCAGCTGACGGCAGAGGAGGCGCGTGCAGCTCCTAGTGTTATGACGGGTATGTTGTTGGATAAGGTGTCTAAGTCCATAACTATTTCTGGTATGTACTTGACCCGACCCGGCATGGTCCATTTGGGTTGCATGGCACCATGCAATTGGATAAACTAAAATGAGAGAAATAACACTTATGGTTTATTAATATATTATAAGTTCTAATATATTAATAATATTATTTAATTAGTTTGATCAAGAATTAATTTAGAATTAATTAAGTGATCAAAAGATAACTAATTAAATATATGGGTAGATTATGTAAATCTTCCATATCTTATATAGTGGGCTAAGAGGCTTCATGGATTATCAAGTTGGGTTCCACCCATAGGATGCTCCATGGATGCTCCATGGGAGTTACAAACCCATGGGTCATGGAAATGAAGAGTCATGACACATTAGGGTTTACATGGTGTAACCCTAGATGTGTCAACACTATATAAGAAACCCATTCTCCACCAAAATCGGCTACACATAAGAAACAAGAGGGCTAGGCCGATTTTAGAAGTGTGTATTCTCTCTAAAGTCATTCCAAAAGCATTTGGTGTTGTGTGAAGCATTTGAGGCATCACAGTTGGGGTGCTAGGCTCACAAGGTTTCAAGGATCATAAGCAACAACAAGGTAAGTTATTCTATCTTTCATGCAAGTTAAAATTTGTTCCCCATGTATGCTAGATAGGAATATAACCTTGGAATTCAACTTTGCATGATAATTAGACAAACATAGATCCAAGGTTATTAGGGTTGCGTTTGCACATTTGTTGCTGGAAATGGACTAGAAACATTACCCTAAACTGTTTTGATGTTTTAAAGCTTGTTTTAGACGGTGTAATGTTTATGCTAATCCATTTACAATGGCAATTATTAAAATTACAAGTTTTTTTAAGTGTAATTTTTTATTCTTGAAAGTGTTCATATTCATGTTCTTGAACTTATGAAGATTAGATGATCATAGGAATTGTTTGTAACCTTCATGGTAGTTTAATTCATGATCATAATGTGTTTTAATGGAGTCCATAACTTGTCCTCAAGTTATGGAAAACCAAAAGTCTCACTTTTATTAAAGCCATTAAAAGAACACAAGAGTTATAAAAATGAAGAGTCTTCATTTTTATTACTCAATTAATTCATAAGTTATAAGAAATGAAAAGTTTTGGAAGTTTACAAAACTTGCCCTCAAGTTTTGGAACATGTAAAGTCTTGATTAAAACTTTAGTTCCAACCCTTAGAATTTTAAAAAGTTAAAATTCAACCCTTATACTTTATAATATTATAAGTTACTAATATATATATGTATAACGTCAAGTTGTCTTACCGCTAGTACGCCTCATTCACGAAGCCGGTCTATAAGGGGGGTATAAGGTTGTTGCCTATAAAATGGCAACTTAATGGGTGTCCACTCTCACCCACCCCTTCCTTGATCGGTGGAGGGTCGTTAGCCGAACGGGTAGGACAAGGACTTATAAATTCTCATTAAAAGTATGATGAATATTATAAAGTAACTAAATGCTTTTATTAAATTCCCAATCTTAGTTACTTTAGGAAAATGTGAATAAGGTGCTAATCCATGAAATTACACTTTACACTTTGTTTAAGTCGTTAGTGGAGCTCGTGTGGTTAACCGGCACACTAACTTGGACTTAACAAGGTAGGTAAAGGGTGACTTAAAGTTTATTATAGGTCGGTGGAGCTCGTGTGGTTAACCGGCACATCGATTGAGTAATAAACATTGAGTGTACCAAGTGATTTGCATGGTTACTTCACACCTCGTTTTGTGATCCTCGGTATCCCAGTCACAAAAACTTGGAGGGCACACTCGAGACTGAAACATGCCTTTGAAAAGTTCATTGAATCTCAAAAGAATCTAGGAATTTCTAAGAACCAATTAAAAACCTAATATCTATATTTCGTTTTTCATGGTGGAAATTAGTGAATCGTCATTCACCTACCTTTCAAATATGTTATAGCTTGGATTACGGCATACCTCTTCTAAGTTATAATATATTGTGATTGGATTCTAGCCTTAATATTACATTTGGGTGTTTTATTAAGGACTCTCTTAATATCTAAACTAATCTTGTTCTCTTCTTTCAGATGTCTTCAAACAATGCTGCTTCTGGCTCTAATCCTAATGGCTCCTTTACCCTTATGAACTTGTGTGGGAAAGTCACTTTTGATGGATCCAACTTCAATGAATGGATCAGAAACATCAGGATGATTACCCGCTACGAGGACAAAGAATGCGTCCTTGACAAGGAGCTTAAGGAGATTGATGAGACCACTGCAACTCCCCAGGAGATCGCTGACTTCCGGGCACATGAAAGGGATGCTACAAAAGTGGCATGCATCATGTTGGCCACCATGACAGCGGAACTCCAAAAGTCCTATGAGGACTTCTACCCTTTTGAAATGCACCAAGATCTGATGGAAAGATACCATCAAAGTGCACGACAAGAGAGGTATGAAATCATATGCTCTATCATAATAACCATGATGAAGAACGGGGAATCCGTCACGAGCCACATGCAGAAAATGCAAAGGTATGTGGATCGGTTGCTGAAGCTTAATGTGAACTTCCCTGAGGAGCTTGCAATAGATATCATTTTGCACTCCTTACCATCGTGCTATGATCAATTCCGCATGACATATCACATGAATAAGGAAGAGGTCACACTCAGCAAACTTCAGGGACTCCTCAAGACCGCAGAAACAGGTCTTAAGGGTAAGTCGGTTGTTAACACTCCTACTCCAAACTCCGCCCCGGTTTTAGCAATCGGGAAAGGTAGAGGGAAGAAGAGGAAGAGCTCTTCGAAGGGTACCAAGGCTAGGACCCTTGATGGCTCTTCTTCAAGTGGAACCGAAAAAGGTTTTGTCACTCCTTCTTCTGACCCTAAAGAGGCTGAATGCTTCTATTGCCATGAAAAGTCACATTGGAAGCGGAACTGCCCAAAGTACCAGCAAGATGTGAAGGATGGGAAAGTTAAACCCAACCATGCAGGTATTTACACTATCTTATCTAATAACTCACCCCATTCTAACTCTTGGGTCCTTGATACCGGTTGTGGTATTCATATCTGTTCTGATTTGCAGGGACTAAGAAGAAGTGAGAATGTGGAGCATGGAAGAATAAACTTAATCATGGGGAATAGGAAAGCTTTACATGTCACCAAGATTGGAGTTTATACTTTATCGCTAAGTAGTGGGTTTAGTTTAGATTTGAATAAATGTTGTTATTCGCCAGAAATGGCAAGAAATATTATTTCCTTTCATGCATTGTATAAACAAGGTTTCACCTTTTCATTTGATAATGAAGTTGGTTCGATTAATGCTTTCTTTAATAATGTTCTTTATTTTAAAGCATTACCTTGTGATGGTGTGTATGAAACTGTATCTGTGGTTGATAACTTAGGAAATAATGTATTGTGTATTGATTCTGTTAATGATAATAACTTGGATAAAGCATCATTATGGCATTGTCGTCTTGGACATATAAGCAAGAAACGCATACGCCAACTCCAAAAGGATGGAGTATTGGAGTCATTTGACCTAAAGTCAGATGATAGTTGCGAATCATGCTTACTTGGAAAAATGACAAAGTCACCCTTCACAGGTTCTTGTGAGAGGGGTGAAGGTTTGTTGGATCTTATACACACGGATGTTTGTGGGCCCTTCAAACATGCCACAAGGGATGCTAATCGTTATTATTTGACTTTTACTGATGATTACAGTAGATATGGATATGTCTACTTAATCAAGCATAAGTCAGAGACTTTTGAGAGGTTTAAAGAGTTTAAACATGAAGTCGAGAATCAATTGGGCAGGAACATTAAGATGCTTCGATCCGATCGAGGTGGTGAGTATCTTAGTTCAGAGTTCCTCGACTATCTTAGGGAATGTGGGATTGTCTCACAATTGACACCTCCCAGGACACCGCAGTTTAATGGTGTAGCTGAGAGGCGTAATCGAACCTTGTTGGATATGGTTCGTTCCATGATGAGTCGAGCTTCGCTACCAATCTCATTTTGGGGGTATGCCTTAGAGACTGCCGCCCATATCCTTAATCTAGTTCCCACAAAGAAAGTTGCCAAAACTCCTCATGAGATGTGGACTGGTAAAGTACCCAAACTAGACCACATTAAGATTTGGGGTAGCGAGGCTTTCGTGAGACGCGAGACTCATGATAAGCTCGAACCTCAAAGTGAGAGGTGTATTTTCATCGGCTACCCACAGAAATCCTTTGGTTACCTCTTCTACAGACCTAGTGAGAATGTGGTCTTTGTAGCTAGGAGGGCTTTCTTTCGAGAGAGAGAGTTCATAAGACAAGGAGACAGTGGGAGGCAAGTTGAACTTGAAGAAATTCAAGAGTCAAGTGGTGAAGGAACTTCAAACCCTAGCACTCAACTTGAGGAGGAAACTCCTGTTGAGCCAATTGACAAGTCTGTACCTATGAGGCGTTCCACAAGGGTTAGGAATGCACCTGAGCATTACTATGGATTCCATATTACTGCGGAAGGTGATACACTCATCAGTGATGAGACACTGATAGGTCTGGATGAACCTAATAGTTACGCGGAAGCCATGGCAGGCCCTGAGTCAGCCAAGTGGAAAGAGGCAATGGACAGCGAGATACAGTCCATGTATGACAATCAAGTTTGGAACTTGGTTGAGAATGTACCAGGTCGTAAGACTGTAGGGTGCAAATGGATCTTCAAGAAGAAGACCGACATGGATGATAATGTACACACTTATAAGGCACGACTGGTTGCAAAGGATTTCTCACAAACTCCGGGAGTTGATTATGATGAGACCTTTTCTCCAGTGGCCAAGATTAAGTCTATTAGGGTTCTGTTAGCCATAGTCACATTTCATGACTATGAAATATGGCAAATGGATGTCAAAACCGCTTTCCTTAATGGAAAGTTGGCTGAGGATGTTTACATGAGTCAGCCAGAGGGTTTTGTCAACACAGAGTACCCTAATAGAGTGTGTAAGCTTGAGAAATCCATTTATGGGTTAAAGCAAGCACCTCGCAGATGGAATCTTTGCTTTGATGAGAAAGTCAAGGAATTTGGCTTTTCTAGGAGTGAAGATGAATCTTGTGTATATGTCAAGGCTAGTGGGAGTATAGTTAGCTTTTTGGTATTGTATATGGATGACATACTACTCATAGGAAATGACATCCCAACTCTGCAGGAAGTTAAGTCCTGGCTTTGGAAGTGTTTCTCTATGAAGGACCTAGGAAAAGCTGCCTATATTCTAGGGATAAGGATCTTGAGAGACTGGAGTAAAAGATTAATTGGACTTAGTCAGAGTACTTACTTGGATAAGGTGTTGAAGAGATTCGGCATGCAGGACTCCAAGAAAGGAGAGTTACCCATCCAGAGTAATGCCAGATTGAGTAAGACACAAAGCCCTAGTACTGAGGCTGAGATAGCAGAAATGAGTCGAATACCTTATGCTTCGGCTGTAGGATCGATCATGTATGCTATGACGTGTACTCGACCTGATGTAGCCTTTGCTTTGAGCATGGTTAGCATGTATCAGGGGAACCCTGGCAAGGCACACTGGACTGCGGTAAAGAATATCCTCAAGTACCTACGGAGGACTAAGGACTGGGTCCTTACCCTCGGTGGGAGTGAAGACTTGAGAGTTGTAGGGTATAGTGATGCTAGCTTTCAGACTGATAGGGATAATTTCCGCTCTCAGTCAGGCTGGGTCTTTACCTTAAATGGAGGAGCAATTTCTTGGAAGAGTTCCAAGCAAGAGACAGTGGCTGATTCAACTTGCGAGTCAGAGTATATAGCAGCTAGCGAGGCAGCAAAGGATGCGATATGGCTGAAGAACTTCATTGGAGACCATGGAGTTGTACCAGCTATTAAAGAGCCAATGGAAATTTTCTGTGATAGTGAAAGTGCAGTTGCCTTAGCCAAGGAACCAAGGGATCACGGGAGATCCAGACACATCGACAGAAAATACCATTTCATCAGACATCGAATAGAAGAAGGAATCCTCGTGGCAAAGAGGGTATCATCGGATGAGAATCCAGCAGAACCCCTCACGAAGGGACTGACTCGGGTTAAGCATCTCCAGCATGCTCGGAGCATAGGGCTGAAGGATGATATTAGATTTAGTAGTTAGATAACCTTGAAATTTGTAAAGTGTAATTGACATTAAATGATGAATAAAAGGTGTTTTATTTATGAGTAAAGTGTTGCTATCTCTTGTCGATCGTTTACTATATTTCTTTTGCATGTTTTGACTTCCAGAATAATTATGTTTGGTATATCATATTATTCGAACCTCCACAGTCGGTCATATGTCGGAAGTAGGTATGAATCAAGACCGTCATGATTGGTTGCAGAGGTCTAAGTTGTTGGACATGGCTACAACACTCATGAGTGCTCATAAGTTCTGAGCATTGGACTCAACCCACGCTCACTGCAATCACTTCATGGAATTTATCTCGAGTGATCGTGAGACGGTAATATCATATAAGTCTTCAAACCTAGATATATGATTTGTTACTTATGAGTTGGTTATGCATTGATTGTACGAAAACGCATTGGTAACTCGATGTTATAAAACGTGCTCTTGTGTATAATTCAATGAGTAGTAGAACAAACATATGAGTCGAAGTTTATCTGTTCCTTCTTGGATTAGAAGCTGATATCTGGGCCCCTCGATGATTTTGTTTTGACCTATGTACCGGGCCCGGTCAGAACTAAGTTGATGTGTTCAATTGAGTTCTATGTCAAACAAATCGGAAATCGGGAAACAAACTGTTGGACACAAAGTAAGACACTGTTCCATGTATTTGTCCGGCTGATATCTAGAACAGAGGATTATATGATCACTTATCTGAAATGGCGTATCATCATCTTCTCAGTTCCGAGAGACCTTGAAAGAGCTAGGATTGCCGATCGGTTCCTGAAGTATTGCAGTTATAGTTATTAGACTTATCCAAGTGGGAGACTGTTGGATAAGGTGTCTAAGTCCATAACTATTTCTGGTATGTACTTGACCTGACCCGGCATGGTCCATTTGGGTTGCATGGCATCATGCAATTGGATAAACTAAAATGAGAGAAATAACACTTATGGTTTATTAATATATTATAAGTTCTAATATATTAATAATATTATTTAATTAGTTTGATCAAGAATTAATTTAGAATTAATTAAGTCATCAAAAGATAACTAATTAAATATATGGGTAGATTATGTAAATCTTCCATATCTTATATAGTGGGCTAAGAGGCTCCATGGATTATCAAGTTGGGTTCCACCCATAGGATGCTCCATGGATGCTCCATGGGAGTTACAAACCCATGGGTCATGGAAATGAAGAGTCATGACACATTAGGGTTTACATGGTGTAACCCTAGATGTGTCAACACTATATAAGAAACCCATTCTCCACCAAAATCGGCTACACATAAGAAACAAGAGGGCTAGGCCGATCTTAGAAGTGTGTATTCTCTCTAAAGTCATTCCAAAAGCATTTGGTGTTGTGTGAAGCATTTGAGGCATCACACTTGGGGTGCTAGGCTCACAAGGTTTCAAGGATCATAAGCAACAACAAGGTAAGTTATTCTATCTTTCATGCAAGTTAAAATTTGTTCCCCATGTATGCTAGATAGGAATATAACCTTGGAATTCAACTTTGCATGATAATTAGACAAACATAGATCCAAGGTTATTAGGGTTGCATGTACACTTAGGAAGTGTTAGAATGCTCAAAACCCATCATATGTATCTTCTCCTTATCTTTTTATTTATATTGAATTGCTTGCTTATGTTTATATGTTTCATTTTAGGATCGTTCCTTGTGTATCTTTGCTTTGGTATTATTTGAGTCAGGGGCTACCTGATCTTTTGTATCACTTGAGCTTAGCAATAGATTTGTTGGAGCTCCGGGGGAATTGGATTGTCCTCCTGATGTGGATATTGCTGATGATAGGATGCTTCAGGTTGCGAGGGATCATCGGGGTTGTACTCTCCAGTTATTCAGCGAGCAATATCCGTTTGATCTGGTTCCCATCCCTCTGCGCGGGAACAAGGTCATCATGGGCATGGATTGGTTGAGCCCTAATGGGGCAGTGATCGACTGTGAGCAGCAGTTAGTTCGGGTTCGGACCCTAAGTAGGGGAGAGTTGGTGATTTAAGGAGAGAGACTACAGCGTGGGCCGGTTATGTGTTCTACGGCGCGAGCTAGACACTATCTTCATCAGGGTTGCTCGGGTTTCGTCGCCTATGTCATCCTAACCCGAGATAAGGGTAAGGCGACCATGGATGATGTGCCGATTATGCGGGATTATCCGGATGTGTTCCCAGAGGATTTTCCTGGGGTACCTCCGGAGAGGCAGGTGGAGTTCAGGATTGATCTGGTTCCAAGTCTGGCTCTGATAGCCAAAGCACCATATCGGTTGGATCCTCCCGAGATGCAGGACAACTGCAAGAGCTGCTAGAAAAGGGATTTATTAGATAGAGCAGTTCACCTTGGGGAGCACCAATTCTGTTTGTGAAGAAGAAGGACAGGTCTTATCGCATGTGTATCGACTACCGGGAGCTGAATAAGGTAACGGTGATGAACCGTTACCCACTCCCGAAGATTGATGATCTTTTCGACCAGCTTCAGGGTGCATCTTGGTTTTCCAAGATTGATTTGCGATCGGGTTATCATCAGATGCGGGTCAGGGATGAGGATGTACAAAAAACAACTTTTTGGACTCGGTATGGTCATTATGAGTTCGTGGTGATGCCTTTTGTAACATCCCAAAAATCCAGGGTAAAACTTTCATTTTTATTATAGTCAAAACACTAATGAAACTTATGACGGGTTTTGAGCATAACTACATCCTATGTGTTCATGCAAACCTAATTGTTTTGGATCTAGCATATATAATTCGAAGATCACGTAATAAAAGGGTTTTAAAGTTTACCTTGCTTGTTATGTAGTAATAACAAGAACTCCTTGTAAATCCTTGACGCTTGAAAGCTTAGTGCCTCAAATGTTGCACCTCTAATGGTTCACAAACGCCACTAGAAAAAGGATGAGAGGAGAGAGGAGGAATGCACTAATAATTTCGGCTAGGGTTCTCTGGATGCA
This sequence comes from Lactuca virosa, assembly GCF_052849685.1. Classification (NCBI taxonomy): domain Eukaryota; kingdom Viridiplantae; phylum Streptophyta; class Magnoliopsida; order Asterales; family Asteraceae; genus Lactuca; species Lactuca virosa. The sequence goes on along the minus strand of NC_136434.1, from coordinate 131,596,882 downwards.
AGCATTGGCTGAAATCCCTGAGTAATGGGTTCTTTATATAGCTGTGGGCTACTAGGGTTTGCTAGAGGAAACCCTAATTTCCTGCTTAAGGCTTAAGCAACCCATGGATCCTTATTAGGGAGCCTTGGACGAAATCTATAGGGCCTCCCTATAGATTTTCGTCCACTACATCTTAAGGAGTCCAGTAGCCCAGTTTCACAACTATCAATGATTTGCAAAACAGCCCTTGTTCCTTTAATCAGTTCCTTTAATCCCAAAATTAATTCCAAATTAATTTTTGATTAAATAATAATTAAATAACATGATTTCTAATTAATATATTATTTCCATAATACATTAATAAATCATTTTATTATTCCAAATAATAAATTCAACCTCTCTCTCCAAAAGTCATCATGTCAAGTTGCTAGGGTGAAGGAAACCCAAAAGGACCATGCTACTATCAAATCAAGTACATACCAATTATAGTTATGTGTTTCGACACCTAATCCAACAGTCTCCCACTTGGATAAGTCTAATAACTATAATTGCAAGTATGACTTCAAATTTTGACCAGAAATCGTAGCTTTCAAAAGCCGCTGTCGAAATCTGACCTAGTCAGTTGTGTCTCCTTAAGATAATGGATCATATAATCCTCTGTTCTGCAAGATATCATGTGGACAAAGACATGGAATAGAATCATTCTCATTGTCCAATGGTTTGTTTCCCGATTTCTGATTTGTATGACAAAGAACTTAATTGAACACATCAACTCAGTCCTGACCGGGCCCGGATCACAAGTCAACACAAAATCATCGAGGGGCCCAAGATATCATTTAAAAACTGGAGTACCTGAAACAAAAATGAAAACCGTAAGCACAAAGCTTAGTGAGTTCCCCAAAACATACCACACATGAAACCACAAAAGTCCACATAAATCATGCATACAAATATATAAGGATGCCATGGAAACCCTCCACGGTCTTATTCTGGTGCCATGGGAACACCTACATGGTCGTAATGAACTGCCATGGGAACCCCAACATGGTCTTAGCCTGGAATGCCATGGGCTCCCCCCATAGTCTAATATCTAACTGACTCGGGCACCCCGGGGGTCTTCCATACAAGTATCACAAAGACAACTAGCATACCACATATCACAAAGACAACTAGCATACCACATAACACATAATGGGCCGGTATTGGTGCCTTCGACCCATGGATATGGTGAGGAGACTCACCTCAAATGCTGAAGCTCACTGCAAGAACCCTAGCTGCTGTCTTGATGACATATCAAGCTAGCAATACAAAAACAACATCCACTAAGCAATTGAATTCCAACCCATGATCAATAATCCAAAATTAGGGTAAAGTCACCATTTTACCCCTGGCCCAACAAAACTCATAACCAAGGCCCAAGCCCAAAACCAACAAGGCCCAAAACTATAAGATCCATACAATCTCATTAATGGCCCAATTTTCCAAATTAGGCCCAACCCCATATGGGCTTTACCCAATAGACCAACAATTCCTGGTCCAATAATAATTCTCTGTTGGCCCAAAGGTCCAAACCCATTAGGCCCGCTAAAGCCCAAAACCATTGGTCCCACTGAGGCCCAAAAGCATTGGGCCAACAAAGGCCTGATACCAAACCTAGGCCCAGCTAGCCATGACCAAACAAGAGTCCAAGACTCGAATATTTCCCTGGTCAAAAAGCCCAACACACAAAACTCAAACCCAAGCCCGAGGCCCAAACATGAAACAAGTCCATAGGCCCACTGATGCGCGTATGCGGGGCGTGCCCCCTTAGGTACGCTTGGCGTACTCGACGTTAAAGATCAGGGGCTTCAGGTCAGTATGCGGGGCGTACCCGTAGTTTCTCAAAAATCCATTTGTGACTTAACCAATTAAGCACTTTGCATCCAAACTTCAGGAAACCTCAAAATAAAGCACCTAATGCATAAAGTTGGCACCTTTATACATTTGCATGACTCAAAGGGACCCATGGCCAACTTAACCCAATAATACCTATCTTAATCCATCTAGCACATGCATGGACCATATCTAAGCATCAAGCAAGCATTTTTATAAACTTATAACCTCAAATCTGCTAAGAGTGGCAACTCAAAGCTCCTGGAGTGGTGTCTAACCACTAGATCTCACCTATGAGGTCAAAATGGGACCAAAACCCCATATAATCATAAATCTAAACTTATAATGATCAAGCTAAGAACTTTTTACCTTCAATGAGCTGAAAATGTTGCAAAGAGTCCATATCCACAAGCCTTTCCTTGAACCACCACCTTGCACTAAGCTACCACTTCTTGAAATACACTAGAATCCACAAAAAATGCACATACAAGGATCATGTCACTCTTGGATGAAGCTACAACTCGAAATTAGGGTTTAAGGTGATGGAGGATGAAATGGAGGCTCACACCTGGAGCTTAAGGTGCTTAAATAGTGAGGCAACCCAAAAAATTAGGGTTTTAGAACTCAGCACACTACGCTGGGCATACATCTTGATCATTCGCGTCCATCTTCTACATGTATGATGGGCGTACCCAGCCAAACATGTGTATGTATCCCTTGCATGCATGGGACTGATCTACCAATTATTTCCATTAGGGACCAAAATTGCCAATATCTTCAAAATACCATAACTCCCTCATTCTAGGTTCGTTTCCAACGAACCCTATATCCACGAAAAGGTGGCGAGAAACCCTATGCTCCTAATAACACACCCAAGCCTTAAAACCTCCCGAACAAAACCCAAAATCTATAAAAGACCTAGGTATATAATTACAATTATACCCTTGGCTTCCGAAGACGCAATCGAATACTGGGATCACTCATACCATGCCACCCATATCCGAAATGGGCCAAATACTTCCTTTCCTAAAGCTATAAGTCTCATCACAACTGATGATTGGGCCGCACCCCAAGCAACAAAGCAAATCCGAAACCAAGTGTTACACCTTTTGGGCTCACCAATGCTCCAGCCGCATTCATGGATCTCATGAATCGCATGTGTAGACCGATGCTGGATAGGTCTGTGATCATATTTATTGATGATATTTTGGTTTATTCCAAGATGTAGGAGCAACATGAGGAGCACTTGAGGCAAGTGCTGGAGACTTTACGGATGGAGAGACTTTTCGAAAAGTTCTCCAAGTGTGAGTTCTGGTTGCACGAGGTGTAGTTTCTGGGGCACCTTGTCAACCAGAAGGGTATTCTGGTCCATCCGGCCAAGGTCGAGGCCGTGATGTAGTGGGAGGTTCCAAAGTATCCATATGAGATTTGGCGTTTCCTGGGTTTGGCTGGTTATTATCTGAGATTCATCTAGGGTTTCTCCAAGATCGTCGTTCCTTTGATCCGACTGACCAAGAAGTCGGTGACATTTCACTGGGGGCCTGAGCAGCAGGCAACTTTTGAGAATCTTAGATAGTGGTTGTGTGAGGCACCAATTTTGACCCTTCCTGAGGGTGTTGATGATTTTGTAGTTTACTGCGATGCTTTGATTTTTGTCCTGGGGGCAGTACTGATGCAGCGGGGTCACGTGATCGCTTACACTTCGAGGTAGCTGGAGCCTCATGAGGCGAATTATCCGATGCACGATTTGGAGCTGGGGGCTGTTGTTTTCTCCTTCAATATTTTGCTGCATTACCTCTCTCGGGTTCATTGTACTATTTACACGGACCACAAGAGTCTAAGGTACTTGATGGATCAGCCAAATATGAATATGAGGCAGCGTCGATGGTTGGATGTGGTGAAGGATTATGATTGTGAGATTGTTTATCTCCCTGGGAAGGCCAATGTGGTGGCTGATGCTCTCAGCCGAAAGGCGGTCGTGGATCCGATTAGAGACATATGTTTAAGGATGACCGTGATTACTCCATTGTTAGAGCGAATTCGTGAGGCTCAGGCAGAGGCCATGAAGGAAGAGCGCCTAAAGAGCGAGCGTATTGTGGATCGGGTGGTTTCCTTCGATTATGATAGCTACAGATTGTTGACTCTGCATCGGAAGGTTTAGGTTCCTTATTGGGGCGATGTACGCCGGACTTTGATGGAGGAGGCTCACAATTCATGGTTCTCCATTCATCCTGGGGGCGACAAAGATGTATAGGGATCTTCGTCTTGATTATTGGTAGCCCTGCATGAAGCGGGTTGTGGCTTGGTATGTGGAGCGGTGCTTGACTTGTAGGAAATTCAAGGCCGAGCATCAACGAACTCATGGCAAGATGCAGCCGTTGGAGATTCCCGTATGGAAATGGGAGGACATCGCTATGGATTTTATCATGAAGCTTCCCAGGAATACGCGCGTAGTGGAATCTATTTGGGTCATCGTGGATTGTTTGACCAAGAGTGCGTATTTCATTCCGATCCAGGAGAGTATTTCTGCAGAGAAGTTGGCCGAGATTATATCAGGAGGTGGTAGCACGTCATGGGGTGTCGGTATCAGTGGTTTCGGACAGGGATGTTCTCTTTACTTCTAGATTTTGGAAGCGTTTCATGACGAGTTGGGCACTCGTCTCAATTTCAGTACATCATTTCATCCGCACACCGATGGTCAAATTGAGCGGACTATTTAGACTCTTGAGGATATGCTGCATGCGTGCGTGTTGGATTTCGGTGGGAGTTGGGATACGTATCTTCCGTTAGCGGAATTTTCGTATAACAACAATTGTCACCCCAACTTTAATCAGACTCCTTTTGAGATGCTCTACGGGAGGGGATGCAGGACCCCGATTTGTTGGGGCGAGGTCAGTCAGTGAGTCATGGGGAGTACTGAGGTAGTAATCAAGACCACTAAAGGTGACACCTTTAGGAGAACCATATCTCCCACCTTCAGGACATCACTATGCTGGGAAGCTTGAAAAGGTATCACCAACAGGCGCCAGTCAGATTTGGAATTTCAGGTGGGAGATATGGTTCTCCTGAAGGTGTCACCTTGAAAAGGTGTCACCTTGAAAAGGTGTCATCCGATTCAGGAAGCGGGGAAAAGATGGGCCCCATGTATATTGGTCCCTTCAGGGTTTTGGCTCGGGTGGGTCGGGTTACGTATCATCTAGATCTTCCAGTGGAGATCAGTTAGATTAATAGCACGTTTCATGTATCTCAACTACGAAAATGTTTAGTGGATGATTCCGCGGTTATACCATTGGATGGTATTCAGGTGAATGACCGCCTGAATCATATTGAGAGACTGGTGGCAGTGTTAGATCGGAAGACGAAAACCTTGAGGAATAAGGTTGTAGAGCTGGTGAAGGTGCAGTAGCTGCACCGCAAGGGGTCAGAGTGGACATGTGTAACATTACGTTTGAAATTAAGTAATTAAATAATAAACGCTAAACCCTAAGATGTAAATTTATATTTTATATTATTTTATTGTAGCCCTAAAATTCGTAATAATTTAGCAGGGTGTTGGTTTCGGGGAGTTAAATGATATAATTTGGACTTTTGGGGGTTAAAATTGTAATTCCAGGATTTATTTTGTAAAGAATTCTGATGGCTGAGGATTGTTTTGTAATTATTGTATTTAAATTGAATAGATTTTTGGAAGCAGGAGCTAAAGAGTAAAATATGGACTTAAATTGAAAAGAATTGAGGGGGGAGGGGCCGAAAGTTTCAAAACGATAAGAAGTTCAATTGAGACAGGTTAAAACCCGTCACCCTACTCATCCATGTTAGCCCTAACCCTAGTCACACTTCTTTAGCCGCCACCACCTTCGGATCCTTCTGAGCTGCCGCTACCACGTCGAGTCCGACTTCCGCCCTACCCTCTGCTACCTTGTCGTCGAACGCCACCGTCACATCCCCTGCTGCCGCCAGTGACATCGTCAACGGCTGTAACAACGTAAATTTTCAAACAAATTTTTCATTTTTATAACACATAAAATTCTCATTTCACAATCTCAAAAACACAAGTATCCAAAATGTCAATCATTTCACAATGTAATTCATAGAAACATCTCCCGCCAGTGTGTACAATCATGCCGGTGCCTTGCCGCGATCCTCGGAACTACCTGAAACACATAACACATAACACGGTAAGCATGAAGCTTAGTGAGTTCCCCAAAATACCACACACAGCACATCAGCCAGTCGAGGCTATAACTCAATAAGACCCTCCGGTCAATGTGTCTCAGTGGGACCCTCCGGTCCCATAACTCAGATGGACCCTCTGGTCCCTCAACTCAGCAGCTCAATATAATACACAGTAAGCATATCACAAAACAAATAGTAGGATATCTCTAAACATAGCACATATACATAAGACCCTCTGGTCACACATAAGTTACCAATCAAGGTAAGTATAGTGAGAAGAATCACCTCGTAAGCTACCAAATGAAAACCTCGAACTCGGAATCTCGAACTCTACCAACCGGTCTAGCCTCCGCCCAACACATAATAACTATCCCTAATTAATATTGGCTCTCAAGAAACTAGACTAACCCTTCTATACTCACAGAAGGGTGAAAAGACCATTTTACCCCTCCATAGGCTTAGTAGTCCACAATTTGACCAAACCCTAAAAGTCAACAAAAGTCAACGACAGGGAGTACGCTGCTCGTATTCGATCTCTACGCTGCGCATACTCGGCTGCCATGCAGGCATCAGGGATGCTCGACCCCTATGCCGCGCGTACTGGGATTACACCCCACGTACGCCCTAGTTTCACTCTCCTCACATTTTTGGTCATAACCAGTTAAGACATAGGCTCATATCTCAGATCTGGACTCTCTAATGTCTCTTAATCCATAAAGTCAGTGACTTTAAGCCTTTGCATGGCTGATTAGGTCACAAACACTCAAAACACCCATCCCCTTTGCTTATGAAGCTCATAAGTCATGCATGGCTCACTCCTAACATCCAAGATTGGATTTTTATGACTCTACTTCACACAATATACTGAAAAGGGGTAGATCAAGGTCTCTGGAGTTCATTATCTCATAAAGTCTCCATCTTTTGGGAAAAAACCCTAAAATACTCAAATAACATGCTCATGACAAAGGAAAGGCAAAGTTTGAAGCTTTATACCTTAATAAGAAGCTTCCCACTCAGATTTGCTCGGATCTAGAAGCTTGGACTCCAACTCCTTCTTCTTGAAGACCTTCTATTCTCTTCAAAACCACACAAACACTCTCAAGGCTCAAACACACACATACACACAAGCTCTAGAACATAGGTTAGGGAACTCTTAGGTTTTTCTCTCTGGGAATGGTGGCCAGAAATGAGGCCATCATATCCCTTATATAGGGGACTCACCCCAAATTAGGGTTTGCACTCTTGGCCTAGTACGCCCAGCGTACTCACGGGTATGCCAAGCGTACTAGGTGGTCTCCGCGTCACATGCACTCTGACGAGTACGCTAAACGTACACCTCAGGTACGCCCCGCGTACTCGTTTTTCACTCTTTTTTATAATAAGGGCTAAAATAGACAATAGCTCAATAGATCAAGGTTCTCGAAGTATACCTGGACTCGGGATGTTACAATTCTCCCCCAATAGAATCAGACTTCGCCCTCGAAGTCATGTTCCTCAAATAGCTCCGGATGCTGCTCCCGCATCTCGGACTCCGGCTCCCAAGTCATCTCGGACCCTTTCCGATGTTGACACTGAACCTGAACCAGGGGCACCTCTTTGTTCCTCAAAACCTTCACCTTTCGATCCATAATCGCGATCGGTCTCTCGATATAATTCAGGCTCGCATCCACCTGAATGTCCTCTAGTGGTACCACTGCTGTCTCATCGGCCACACACTTCCTCAACTGGGACACGTGGAAGGTATTATGGATCTGGCTCAACTCCGCAGGTAGCTCCAAGCGGTACGCTAACTTACCCACTCTAGCGGTCACCCTGAAAGGACCGATGTATCGGGGCCCCATCTTGCCCCTCTTCCTGAACCGTATTACCCCTTTCCACGGGGATACCCTCAGGAGAACGAAATCTCCAACCTGAAACTCAAGTTCGGATCGTCGCCTGTCCGCATAACTCTTCTGGCGACTTTAAGCCGTCAGTAATCTCTGTCTAACCTGCTGAATCTTCTCAGTCGTCTTGAGCACTATCTCAGTGCCACCCATCACTCACTGCCCTACCTCTCCCCAACAGATGGGGGTCCGACACCTCCTCCCATAAAGAAGCTCAAAAGGAGGCATGCCGATACTGGAATGGTTGCTGTTGTTGTAAGACAACTCAGCCAAGGGTAGGTATGTGTCCCAACTTCCACCGAAGTCCATAACACATGCTCGAAGCATGTCCTCGAGCGTCTGAATCGTTTGCTCACTCTGTCCGTCTGTCTGTGGGTGGTAGGTTGTGCTAAAATGCAATCGCGTTCCTAATTCCTCGTGGAACTTCTTCCAGAACCTGGAAGTAAAACACACATCGCGATTGGACACTATAGATGTCGGCACCCCATGCCGAGCTACCACCTCTCTCATATATATCTCTACTAGCCTCTCAGCAGAAGAGCTCTCACTGATAGCAAGAAAGTGAGCGCTCTTCGTCAACCGGTCCACAATCACCCATATTGCGTCGACACCCCACGTGGTCCTCGGCAACTTGGTGATAAAATCCATAGAAATTTGTTCCCACTTCCACTTGGGAACCTCCAGTGGTTGCAACTTGCCATGAGGATGCTGGTGCTCGGCCTTAACCCGACGACAGGTCAAGCACCTCTCGACTACCCACACAACGTCTCTCTTCATACAGGGCCACCAATAATCTCTCTTCAGGTCCAAATACATCTTAGTGGCCCCGGGGTGGATCGAGAATCTCGATCTATGCGCCTCCTCCATCAGTGTACGTCGAGCTCTGCCCGTATAGGGCACCCAAATCCTTCCTCGGAAGGTCATAAGTCCCCTGTTGTCTGTCACAAACTCGGACACCTGCCCAATCACCCGCTCCCTCTTGCGGTTCTCCGGTCTCACGGCCTCCACCTGGGCCTCTCGAATGATATCTAAGACTGGAGTCATCACTGTCATCCTCATACACACGTCTCGGATCGGGGTACTCTCTGCTCTATGGCTCAGGGCGTCGGCTACCACATTAGCCTTTCCCGGATGATACATGATCTCGCAATCCGAATCTTTCACCACATCCAACCATCTCCTCTGTCTCATGTTAAGGTTGGGCTGATCCATAAGATACTTCAAACTCTTGTGGTATGTGTATATGGTACACCGAACCCCGTACAAATAGTGACGCCAGATCTTGAGGGAAAACACCACTGTCCCCAGCTCCAGATCGTGGGTGGGATATCTCGTCTCATGAGGCTTCAACTGCCTCGATGCGTACGCTATCACGTGCCCTCTCTGCATCAGTACCGCACCTATGCCCGTAATAGATGCATCACAATAAACCACAAAATCCTCCATTCCCTCCAAAAGGGCCAACACGGGAGCCTCGCAAAATCTCTGGAGAAGGGTCTCAAATGAGGTCTGTTGCTCGGGACCCCAAGTAAACGCAATGCCCTTCTAGGTCAAACTGGTGAGAGGGACGACAATCTTGGAGAAATCTCTGATAAATCTCTGATAGTATCTGGCCAGTCCCAGAAAACTCCTAATCTCGGTGGGGGATCTCGGCACCTCCCATCTCATAACTGCCTCAATCTTGGCCGGATCGACCAAAATACCATTATGGTTAACGAGGTGTCCCAGGAACTGGACCTCTCGTAACCAGAAATCACACTTGGAGAACTTCGCATAGAGCCTCTCCGATCTCAGTACACCCAGAATCTCTCTCAGGTGCTCCTCATGTTGCTCTCTGGACCTCGAATACACCAAAATATTGTCGATGAACACAATCACCGAACGATCCAACATGGGCCTACACACTCGGTTCATGAGGTCCATGAACGCTGCCGGTGTGTTGGTGAGCCCGAAACGCATCACCACGAACTCATAGTTCCTATAACGTGTCTTGAAGGTCATCTTCTGTACATCCTCCTAGCGGACTCTCATCTGATGATACCCAGACCTCAGATCGATCTTGGAAAACCAAGACGCCCCCTACAACTGATTGAACAAATTGTCGATCCTCGGAAGTGGGTAACGGTTCTTGACCGTCAACTTGTTCAACTCCCGGTAATCAATGCACATCCGGTGTGAACCATCCTTTTTCTTGACAAAAAGGATCGGGGCTCCCCACGGCGAGCTACTCGGCCTGATAAACCCCTTCCCCAACAGCTCCTGCAGCTGTGAGGACAACTCCTGCATCTCAGGAGGCGCAAGGTGATAAGGTGCCTTGGCAATAGGCGCCGCTCCCGGCACCAAATCGATTCGAAACTCTACTTGCCTCTCGGGAGGCACTCCCGACAACTCCTCGGGAAAAACATCTGGAAACTCGTGCACTATCGGAACCGCGGAGATAGAACTCAATCTCTCTACAGTAGCCCGCGTATCCATCACATACACCAAAAATCCCATACAACCCTGCTGTAGACTCTGTCTCGCTCTGGCGGCCGAACAAAATGCCGACCCGGATCGGGTACCCTCGCCATATACTGTAAGCAGTCCCCCACTAGGGTCTCGTATGGTCTCTTGCTGACGCTCACAGTCGATCATAACTCCAAATTGACTTAACAAGTCCATGCCCACGATGAAACAGACGTCCCTCATCGCGATCGGTACCAGATCTATCAGAAACTCAACTCCGAAAATCTCAAGCACACATCCACGAATCACATCAGTCGCAAATACCGCATGCTCATCGGCTATGGATACTTTCAGAGGTCGAGTCAACACCTCTCGTCGGATACTGATATGACGACTAAATGCTAATGATACAAAGGATCGACTCGCACCCGAGTCAAATAACACCAAGGCAGGCACAGAACTCACAAGAAAAGTACCTATACACAATCACAATATAAGCACAAAATATCTCAAAAGAATATAATAAGAAAATGTACCAGCCACAACATTAGGTGCTGCGTGGACCTCCTCTGCTCTCAGCTGAAAGGCTCTCCTACGAACCCTCAGTGTCTCGGCCTTCGCTGGCCGAATCTCAGCAGCACGCATAAAAGTAGGTGCAGATCCCTGGGCTGATCCCTGCACGAGCTGAGGGCACTCGACCTTCCGGTGGCCGTTCTGGTTGCAATGAAAGCAAACCGAGAATCCCTTGGGGCAATCCTTCTCCATTTGCCCCTCCTTGCCGCATTTGTAGAAAATCCCCGAACGGCAAGAACCCTCGTGACTCTTGCCGCACTTGCCACAAGTGCGGCCCTTCTGGCCCCCAACTCTGGAATCAGCGGGCTTGGCCCGCTTCGTCGCCGGCTACGACTGTACTGGTTTTCGGTCCCTCCCCCGGGACTCCTCCTCCTCCTCCTTGGTCTGCAACTCAAGCTTAATCTCCCTCCTCCTGCCATTGTCCTAAAGCTCGGCCAATGTCTTATACGACGAGTTCGCCACAAACTCTCGTATGTCCCTCTTCAGTATGCTCAGATATCGGCTCACACGTGCCTGCTCAGTGGACACGTGTTTAGGGAAAAACATCCCCTCTCATGGAACATCCTCGTAATCTCAGTCATTGATTCTGTCTTCTGCTTGAGAGACAGAAACTCCTGTGCCAAACGTTCCCTCTCCACCGGGGGGACATACATGTCTCGGAACATCTGAGCAAACCTCTCCCATGATACTGCAACATGATCTGTAGGGGTAAAACCAGCTGTCACAAACTTCCACCAGTCCTTCACTCCCAAGCGCTGGTTCGGTGCAAACCGAACTCTCAAGTGGTCGGGGCATGAACACGTGTAAAAACACCCCTCGATATCAGAGATCTACCTCATCACAAAAATCGGATCCTGCGTCCCATCAAACTCTGGTGGCTTCATGTTGCTGAACTCTCGGAACAGCAACGAGTCACCTCCCTGAGGCCTAGCAGCGGCAACGGCTACAGTGGCCGCAACAGCAACAGCCTTAGTGATAGCAGCATATCGCTCATCGAACGTCTGTATCAAGGTGGTCTTGATAGACCCAAACATCTTTGGAATTTCTGCTCGGATAGCTGTAGCCACCTCCTCGTGGATCATCCTCCGTATCTCCTCATCACCACTCCCACTGCTACCAGAGTTGTGGCGTGTACCCACCATGATGTCTCTGAAACACAACACAAAATCATCAGAGACTCGCTCGAGCATACTCACACTCGATCACCCGCCCCTACTTTTTCCTTAGCATCCTAAGGATTCTTACTTGGACCGCTCACTGATCCGGTGCTTCCAGTAGTACGGACCCAATACTACCTTCCACACCGCATTAGTGTTCACCCCAAGTCCTCATCCTCGGATCCCAATAACAAGTAATCTATGCCTCACAAGCTACTCTCCCAGTAGTCCTCTCATTGGCTCGCTCCTGCTAGATACTCATACTCAAAGCAAATCACTGATAGCAGAAATCCCTAAGCTAAGGCATCACAAATCAGGCCACCCTAGTCCTAACATATGAATTACATAGCCTATTCTCTAGCATGCATTATATCTCATAAAATATCTAGTAACACAAAATGAGGGTATTTTGGGAAATCACCGCTCGGGCTCTGGCTGATTGTACACACTGCTCCGACTCGTTTTCTCTTAAACTCTTTCTCATTTTTAGAAAAATTTATCTCCTTTGAAAACCTTTCTCGAATCCTCAGTTTAAGTCCAAACACACCCGAGGGTGCATCCGAATCCCTCAAACAAAGGCTCTGATACCAACTTGTAACAACGTAAATTTTCAAACAAAATTTTCATTTTTAAAACACATTAAATTCTCATTCCACAATCTCAAAAACACAAGTATCCAAAATGTCAATCATTTCACAATGTAATTCACAATCCCAGAATCATAGAAACATCTCCCGCCAATGTGTACAATCATGCTGGTGCCTTGCCGCGATCCTTGGAACTACCTAAAACACATAACACATAACATGGTAAGCATGAAGCTTAGTGTGTTCCCCAAAATACCACACACAACACATCAGCCACTCGAGGCTATAACTCAATAAGACCCTCCGGTCAATGTGTCTCAATGGGACCCTCCGGTCCCACAACTCAGATGGACGCTATAGTCCCTCAATTCAGCAGCTCAATATAATACACAGTAAGCATATCACAAAACAAATAGAAGGATATCTCTAAACACAGCACATACACATAAGACCCTCTAGTCACACATAAGTTACCACTCAAGGTATGTATAGTAAGAAGACTCACCTCGTAAGCTAGCAAATGAAAACCTCGAACTCGGAATCTCGAACTCTACCCACCGATCTAGCCTCCGCCTAGCACATAATAATTATCCCTAATTAATATTGGCTCTCAAGAGACTAGACTAGCCCTTCTATACTCACAGAAGGGTGAAAAGACCATTTTACCCCTCCATAGGCTTAGTAGTCCACAATTTGACCAAACCCTAAAAGTTAACAAAAGTCAACGGTAGGGAGTACGCTGCGCGTACTCGATATCTACACTGCGCGTACTCGGTTGCCATGTAGGCATCGGGGATGCTCGACCCCTACGCCACGCGTACTGGGATTACGCCCCATGTACGCCCCAGTTTCACTCTCCTTGCATTTTTGGTCTTAACGAGTTAAGACATAGGCTCATATCTCAGATCTGGACTCTCTAATGTCTCTTAATCAATAAAGTCAGTGACTTTATGCCTTTGCATGGCTGATTAGGTCACAAACACTCAAAACACCCATCCCCTTTCCTTATGAAGCTCATAACTCATGCATGGCTCACTCCTAACGCCCAAGATTGGATTTTTATGACTCTACTTCACACAATACACTGAAAAGGGGTAGATCAAGGTCTCTGGAGTTCATTATCTCATAAAGTCTCCATCTTTTGGGACAAAACCCTAAAATACTCAAATAACATGCTCATTACAAAGGAAAGGCAAAGTCTGAAGCTTTATACCTCAATAAGAAGCTTCCCACTCAGATTTGCTCGGATCTAGAAGCTTGGACTCCAACTCCTTCTTCTTCAAGACCTCCACTTCTCTTCAAAACCACACAAACACTCTCAAGGCTCAAACACACACACACAAGCTCTAGAACAGAGGTTAGGGCACTCTTAGGGTTTTCTCTCTGGGAATGGTGGCCAGAAATAAGGCCATCATATCCCTTATATAGGGGACTGACCCCAAATTAGGGTTTGCACTATGGGCCTAGTACGCCCAACGTACTCACGGGTACGCCCAGAGTACTAGGTGGTCTCCGCGTCACATGCACGTTGACGAGTACGCTAAGCGTATACCTCAGGTACGCCCCGCGTACTCGTTTTTCACTCTTTTTATAATAAGGGCTAAAATAGACAATAACTCAATAGATCAAGGTTCTCGAAGTATACCTGGACTCGGGATGTGACAACGGCCGGAGAAACCCCACCAAGAACGAAGATGAAGCTGTGACTGGTGAAACACGGGTCATGTGCGATCGGAAGGTCTCGGTAAGGCTAACTGCATCTATTCTGTCATCTCTTTCTTTCCTTTTTGGTTGTATGGGGTCGTAATCGCTGTTTTGGCCACCACCGCCCGTTGGTCTCCATTTCTGTTGCATTCTGGAGACGTTCTGCCGCCTTGTAGGTGGTTGAGTGCGTATGTGTTCGCATGTAAGGGCTGCTCTCAGAATTAATGGTGTAGTATGTGCATTATTTGGCAGGGAATCAAGAAAACCCATAACCACCACCGTGAGGTGGTGGCTGTCATCTCCAACCACCGTCTGCTGCCACAAGGTTGTTGATTGGGTGCGTATTCCAGTGGTGCTGTGTTTCAGGCGTGTGTGTGTGTGTGTCGTTGTTGGTCGGAAAACCGAGGAAACCCGCTACCACCACCTCATGCCGCCATTCTGCCGCCACTAGCCGCCACCTTGGGTGGCTGTGTACTCTTACATGTGATTGGACTGTTATTTGGGATGCTTTTGATGTATTTTGGTCTAGAATCATAACCACCACCACCGTGACGTGGTGGCTGCCGCCGCGAACCGCCATTGACCACCATCACCCGAGGTGTTAGTGGGCAGTGCCCGACTTATTAGACTCTAATCGATGTAAAAACTTAGCCATAATAGAAATTGGCTTGTATTTGAGTTGGAAACCCTAATTAGGGTTTAGAAAACCCTAATCTTGGAGATTTTAGTTTGGACTTGCCAGGACCCGCGTTTTGGATCATTGGATTAATGTTATGACTTTTGCCCGATTACATTGTATGTTTGGCCTAGTGGGGTGATGGACTTAATGGATTAAGTCCTTAATGGGTTAAGTAAGAACACTTAACCCTAATCATCATTTTATGTGAAAAACCCTAATTATGTTTGGGCTTCAAGTTGGGCCTTCTTTTGGTCTTAGGTGTTTGGGTTCTTGTAGGGCCATCTGAGAACAAGTATATGGACTAGGATATTCGAATGGGCTTTAGGGAAAGGCTCATGTGAGGGGTTTGGGCCCAATTTGGAAAACTGGGCCACAGTTGGGCCTGGGTTGATTATTTGGCTTTTGTACCTTTAGAGAGTGAGTTTGGGCGTTGGGCTTTGACCAAGCTAGGTTAGGGGTAAAATGGTCCTTTTACCGCAAGTGTGGATTTATGGTTATGCATTAAAACCCAAATGTTTAATTGGGTGTTGTTTTGATATGGACAGTTCGAGAGTCTATCATCCAGTAGCTAGAGTTTTATCTGCGGGATTTCGACAGTGTGAGGTGAGTCTCCTCACCATACCAATGGTTCGAAGGCACCAAGGCTGGCTCATTATGTGTTATATGGTATGCTAGTTGATTATGTGGTACATGATACACTAGTTGTCTTTGTGATACTTGCATGGAAGACTTGTAACACCCCGATTCTCAGGTATTGATTTTGTTATAAGATTTCCTTGACTTCAAGGTCTACTCGACGAGTTGGTTGCCCTGACCCGTCGAGTAACAGTGGATTGGTCCATGTGTTTAAGTGACCTACTCACCGAGTCCAATAAGGGACTCGACGAGTAGGAGCTGGAGGATGAAACCCTAATTTCCGGGTTTTTTTACGCTATTTAAAGGATCATTGGCCTCCTCAGCCTCCCCTTACAGCCTCTTGACATTCAAAAACCCTAACTCATGTGTGTGTATGCCTCTTTGGTGTGTTTAAGCTTTGAAGAAGGATTTTGCTGAGAAAAGCTTGGGGAACAAGTGATTAGAAGCAAGGAACTCGTGGGAATCAAATCTACTTCAGTGGGCATCCTTTTGAAGGTATTAAGCTGTTACCTTGGCTCATTTCTTCCTAGAGCTCTTTTGGGTGGGTTTTTAGGAAGCCTTTCTTGTGTTTAAGCTAAGATTTAAAGTTGCAACTTCAGATCTGAGCTCTCTTTGGCCTCTAAGTCCATAAAGTTGTTAGCTTTGGGAAGTATGAACCTCCCTTCAAGTGTAAGACTTCTTTGCAAGCTTAGTTTTGTCATTTTAAGGCATTAGAGCTTTGCATGCACGTAAAGTTTGCAACTTTACGTGATACGCATGCCTTGGGAAGTTGGATCTACAATATCGAGCCTTTGCATGCCTTAAAAATCATCTGTATGGATGAAGGACTGAAGGGACTCGGCGAGTGGCATGGTCGACTCGGCGAGTCCGATGAAGATGGTCATGGGCTCGGCGAGTCGGATGAGTGACTCGGCGAGTCGGCTGGGGTTTTCCCAACCTTTGGACATGTATGAACTTGTCAAGTTACAAGGAAACTCAACGAGTCAGCCAAGGAGTTTACAGCCGCAAACCTTAGGAACTCGACGAGTCACTCTAGTGACTCGCCGAGTTGGCAAGTTATGCAAGGAACTCAGCGAGTAGCTGAGGGTACTCGACGAGTTGAGGTTAACATGGACTGTTGACCTTGACCGTTGACTTTGAATTTGACCAAGGGTTGACTAGTTGACTTCTGGGGACGTATTGGGAGGTTGGAAATTTACAAGTATGGTTTTGCAATGAATATAGGTGGTGCTGTTTGTGACGGTGATCCGAGAGTTTGAGCTTATCTTACGAGACGATAATTCTGAGGTGAGTTATCCTCACTATATCAGTAGGGTCTAAGGCACCAAGGCCGACCCTTTATGATTGTATCCAGATGATGGCATGACATGTATATTGGTTTACATCCTGGTAATTAGGATGGTGATATGCTATGCTTAGTGACCTAGTTAGGTCAGCGTCCTGGTTATAGGATGATGCTATGTTAGTGACCGGTTAGGTCTGTATCCCGGTTTTTGGGAAGTTGCTATGATTAGTGATCTGTTAGATCGTTTTGACTGTTATATGATATGAGCTAGCGTATGATATTTATGTGCACATGTTTGTTGATTGGGGGTTGGGTTGTGGCGGTCCTGCTTTGTGCGGTAGGCCAACATACCCGGCGAGCGGTCCGGATAGGCTGTAGGCCCTGCGAGGCGGTCCAGTCATGCTGAAGGCTGGTGAGCGGTCCAGATAGGCTGTTGGCCCTGCGAGGCGGTCCAGTCAGGCTGAAGGCTCACTATGCATGTTGTTGATATGATATGATTATTATTATATGAGGATGATATTTTGGGGGTAGCTTATTAAGCTTCGGGCTTACAGTTTCAGTTTGATGTTTCAGGTACTTCTTGTGATCGTGGCTAGGCGAAGGCATGATCGTACCACGCCTCCTGCTATTATGATTTTTATGAATTGATACTGGGATACTCTGATATTTATTATTTAGAAAACAAACTATGTAATGTAAAATCGTTTTAAGTGTTTTCAAAAAGTTTAAATTTGGCATGATTTTTATGGGTGTTACAAGTTGGTTACAGAGCCTTGGGTTGAGTAAATTGGAGGAACATTAGTGGGAATCCAGTCTCAAACCAAGGAAGGGTTTTCAAAATCAATTTTAAAATGGTTTTCAAAATAAGAAAAGGATGATGCAGGGAGTGCGATCAGCCGGAGCCAGTAAGTAAACCCCAAAATACCATACGTTTATTTGATATTGTGATATGTTAGAACAACATGCTAGTACAAGGCTAGGGATCTTCAGGAATTGCATGATAGAATTGCATGATTACATGATACCTACTAGCCTAGGTTTTTCCTTATATGAGATTGACATCATTACTGTAGTTACATATGTACGTATCACGGCTGTACATAATTAAGATCTTATAGCCCGAGAATGTTTGATTTGGCCTTATGTTCTGTTCTTATGGATTAGGGATTAGGGTAGGATCAGATATTCGAAAGTCTATAGGGTCCAGCGTTATGTATAGTTAGCATACACTACTGCTGCAGGGTTGGTGGAAGTTTCATGGATGGGTGAGTTGTGCGAGGCCGGTAGGTCAATGTGAGACGGTTAGCCTTCACTTAGGAGTGAGGTTGAGCGACCACCATATGCGTGTACATTGTTAGGATGTTGTGATGATACTTTAGACAAATATAGGTAGGTGTGGAAGGTAGTATGGGCCCGTACTACTGAAAGCATAGGACCCATACGCGTAGCAAGGAAGTCACGAGCCCTAGGGCTTAGTTAGGAGTTGGTTCTTAGTTATTTATGTGGATTGTCTGATATCTTTCTGTTATATTTTTAGTATGGTGGTTACGAGGCATTTTGTGACTGGATCCAGATCGGGATCAGGACAGGGCGATCAGGAGGCCCCAGTAGCGCCTGAGGTTATCGGCCAGGAGGGGTCAGTGTTGACAGAGGATCGAGTCAGGGAGATCATCCTCGAGGAGGTGGTCGAGGTTGTCCGGGGTCAGATTCTGGAGTTGTTTGGGTCTATCAAGACCGCCATGATGGAGTACTTCGATGAGAGATACGCAGCCCTTGCGGAGACGGATGCCCCTGCAACTGCATCGGCTATATCAGCGGCAGGGGGAGGAGTAGGAGCCACTCAGGGCTTCCAGTACAGGGACTTCGATAACACGAAGCCCCTTACTTTTGATGGGACTCAGGACCCCATCAAGGCTACGAGGTGGGTTTCTGATGTGGAGGGGTGTTTCTTTATTTTCTCATGTCCTAATGACCAGAAGGTCAGGTGTACTCTGAACCTGCTAAGGTCCGGGGCCAAGGACTGGTGGAGATTGATGACAGGGTCATACACCAATGATTAGATGGCTACTGTTACGTGGGAGCAGTTCAGGGATATGTT
Organism: Lactuca virosa; assembly: GCF_052849685.1. Lineage (NCBI taxonomy): Eukaryota > Viridiplantae > Streptophyta > Magnoliopsida > Asterales > Asteraceae > Lactuca > Lactuca virosa. The sequence continues at coordinate 131,577,808 of NC_136434.1, read as the reverse complement.
CCGCGCCCGATACATTCCACGGGTTGAGCAGGAATGATTGGCACATAAGTTTTTGAGTTTGAGGCAGGATGGGGAGTTGGTGACGAAAATCACCCGTATGTTCACAGAGAGGGCAATGTTCTGCCTAGAGTTTGCTTCCGAGCAGGCTCAGATGAATCGTTATCTGAGCATGCTTAAGACTGACATCAGACAGTTTGTGTCTACCCAGCGATGTGATACCCTACTGGATCTATAGGAGGCACTAGGCGGCGTGAGTTGGAGATTGAGCTGCAGTTGAGGGAGCAGCGTCAGGCCCCGGCACAGTCTCAACCGGTGCCGAAACGATCTAAGACCGCTGATTCTAGGACCGGGGGTCAGCAGAGTCACACATGCGGAAAGTGCGGAAAGGGTCATTCTGGAGTTTATCGAGCGGGTAGTGGGTGCCACAAGTGTGGCAAGGAGGAGCACTATGCTTGGGACTGTCGCCAGTCCGCCCCTGCATCGGATGTGAGGATATGCTATCACTGTCATCAGGTTGGTCATGTGAAGACCAACTGTCCACAACTCGTAGCCAGGACGGCGCAAGTTCCAGTTCCGGCTACATCAAGGATTGGGGACGGGAGGCCAGTTAAGGCAGAACCTCCGAAGGCTTAGGGACGTGCCTTCCAGCTTACGGCCGAGCAGGCTAGGGCAGCACCGGATGTGGTTGTTGATATGTTTCTATCCTTTATCTCATTTATTAAATCTGTGTTATGCTTATATGTTGTACCTGTGTTTAGGTACGTTTTTAGTGAACTCCTTGCCTGCATTGGTTTTATTTGACTCAGGGGCGAGTCGGTCTTTCGTATCTCAGACTTTTAGTAGGGAGTTCAGTGTGCCAGTAGGCGAGCTAGAGTGTCCGTTGCGAGTCTCTGTCGCCAACGAACACGAGGTTTCTGCTTCTTCGGTCTACCGAGGATGTGAGTTGGAGATCTTCGGAGTGTCCTTTATGATATATTTGATTCCGATTCCCATGGGGGAAGTGTGCGTGATTGTGGGAATGGATTGTCTTAGTCGATTTGGTGCCATGATAGATTGCGAGGGCCAGCGGGTGGTAGTTCGAACCCCAAGTGGGGGAGAACTGATTGTATATGGCCGAGGGCACCAGAGTGGGATCAGGTTTTTGTTCAGACGCTCGGGCTCGACAGTATATTTATCACGGGTGTGCGGGTTATCTAGCGTATGTGGTGGATATGCGGGTTAGAGGTCAGACTGCAGTCTTAGAGGTTCCAGTGGTTAGAGAATTTGTTGACGTGTTCCCGGAAGAGTTACTAGGGATACCTCCGGAGAGGCAGGTCGAGTTCCGGATCGACCTGGTGTCGGGTGCAGCTCCTATCGCCAAGGCGCCGTACTGGTTGGCGCCACCCGAGATGCAGGAGCTGTCTTCACAGCTGCAGGAACTGCTAGGCAAGCAGTTCATTCGACCTAGCAGTTCTCCATGGGGAGCACCGATCCTCTTCGTCAGGAAGAAGGACGGTTTGCACCGGATGTGCATTGATTATAGGGAGTTGAACAACTTAATGGCGAAGAACCATTATCCACTCCCGAGGATAGATGATCTCTTTGATCAATTACAAGGTGCATCTTGGTTCTCCAAGATTTACTTGAGGTCGGGGTACCATCAGGTCTAGGTCAGAGAGGAGGATGTGGAGAAGACCGCGTTTCAGACTCGTTATGGTCATTACGAGTTTATGGTGATGCCGTTTGGGCTCACCAACACGCCAGCAGTGTTCATGGACCTGATGAATCGGGTCTTCAGACCGATGCTTGATCGCTCGATCATCGTGTTCATAGATGATATCTTTGTGTATTCCAAGACCCGAGAGCAGCACGAGGAGCACCTCAGGGAGTTGTTAGGAGTTCTGAGACGAGAATGGCTGTATGTCAAGTTCTCGAAGTGTGAGTATTGGTTACGAGAGGTCCAGTTTCTCGGACATCTGATTAACCAGGAGGGGATTTTGGTCGACCCGGCCAAAATCGAGCAGTCATGCAGTGGGAGGTGCCGAGGTGTCCTTCGGACATTCGGAGTTTTCTGGGATTAGCAGGGTACTACTGGAGATTCATTCGGGATTTCTATAAGATTGCAGTACCCCTCACCCGTCTGACGAGGAAGGGGGTGGATTTCCGGTGGGGCCTTGAGCAGCAGAGAGCGTTTGACTTCCTCCGTCAGCGGTTATGCGAGGCTCCAGTTTTGACACTCCCGGATGGAGTTGAGAATTTTGTGGTGTTCTGTGATGTATCCATCACAGGTTTGGGGGTGGTCCCCATGCATAGAGGATGAGTGATAGCCTATGCATCACGGCAGCTGAATCCGCATGAGATGAGATACACTACGCATGATCTGGAGTTGGGAGCGGTGGTATTCGCTCTCAAGATCTGGAGGCATTACCTATATGGGGTCTGTTGTACCATATACACGGATCACAAGAGTTTGATACATATCATGGATCAGCCGAACCTGAACATTAGGCAGCGCAGGTGGCTGGATGTAGTCAAGGACTACGATTGCGAGATCCTTTACCACCACGGTAAAGCGAACGTAATGGCGGACGCCTTAAGCCGCAAGTTAGTTGGGTATTACTCCCCATCGATATGTATGAGGATAGTGGTGGATTCTCCGGTTGTGAGTTTGATCAGAGATGCTTAGGTCGAGGGCATGCGACCAGAGAACTGGAAGTTGGAGAGGATCAGGAGTGAGAACACCCGGTTTGTGCAGGATAGCCGGGGATTATTGACCCGATGCGGTCGAGTATGGGTTCCGATGTCTGGTGGGGTTAGACAGACAGTCATGGAGGAGGCTCATAAGTCTCACTTCTCTATTCACCCGGGGGCCACCAAGATGTATAGAGACCTGAGTTTGAGTTACTGGTGGCCATGTATGAAGCGAGAAATCGCTTGGTATGTCGAGAAGGGCTTGACCTGTAGGATGGTCAAGGCCGAGCATCAGAGGCCGCATGGTATGCTGCAGCCTCTAGAGATTCCCATGTGGAAATGGGAACAGATCGCGATGGACGTCATTACCAAGTTGTCGAGGACGGCGAAGGGATTTGATGCTATATGGGTCATCGTGGATTGATTGACCAAGAGTGCCCATTTCTTGGCAATACGGGAGAGTTCGTCGGCCGAGAAGTTGGCCGACATGTATGTCTACGAGATCGTCGCTCGCCATGGAGTTCCAGTCTCCATTGTCTCCGATCGGGATGCCAGATTTACCTCCCATTTCTGGCAGAAGTTCCACGAGGAACTGGGAACGCGGTTGCACTTTAGCATAACATTTCATCCGCAGACCGACGGTCAGAGTGAGCGGACCATTCAGACCCTCGAGGATATGTTGAGGGCGTGTGTTATTGATTTCGGTGGGAACTGGGATTCCCACCTACCCCTTGCGGAGTTTGCCTACAACAATAGCTATCATTCCTGCATTGGCGCCCCGCCTTTTGAGCTGTTGTATAGGTGGAGATGTCGCACCCCGGTTTGTTGGGGTGAGGTCGGACACAGGGTGATGGGTCGGACGGAGGTAGTTTTGCAAACTACATAAAAGATTCAGCAGATTAGGCAACGATTACAGACCGCTCAGAGTCGGCAGAAGAGTTACGCCGACAGACGCCGATCTGTGTTAAAGTTCCAGGTGGGTGATATGGTACTCCTGAAGGTCTCACCCTGGAAGGGTGTGATTTGCTTCAGGAAGAAGGGGAAATTGGGTCCCCGTTACATTAGGCCGTTCAGGATCATTGCCAGGGTTGGCAAGGTGGCATACAGACTAGAGCTACCGGAGGAGCTTAGTCAGATCCATAACACTTTCCACGTTTCATAGTTGCGAAAGTGCATTATGGATCAGGGGGCAGTGGTGTTGTTGGATGATATTCAGGTCGATGAGCGCCTGAATTACGTGGAGAGGCTTGTGGCCATACTGGAGAGGAAGATGAAAGTTCTGCGGAACAAGAAGATACCTTTTGTAAAGGTATAGTGGGAGCATGGAAGAGGGTCCGAGTGGACGTGGGAGCCGGAGGCAAAGATGCGGGAGCACTATCCGGAGTTGTTCACCGCGGCAGACTTCGAGGGCGAAGTCTAGTTCAAGTGGGCGAGAATTGTAATGCCCCGATCTCAGGTATTGATTTTTTTATAAGATTTCCTTGATTTCAAGGTCTACTCGACGAGTTGGTTGCCCTGACTCGTCGAGTAGCAGCAGGTTGGTCCACGTGTTTAAGTGACCTACTCGCTGAGTCCAAGAAGGGACTCGATGAGTAGGAGCTGGAGGATGAAATCCTAATTTTCGGGGTTTTTCACCCTCTTTAAAGGATCATTGGCCTCCTCAGCCTCCCCTTACAGCCTCTTGACATTCCAAAACCCTGAATCGTGTGTGTATGCTTCTTTGGTGTGTTTAAGATTTGAAGAAGGATTTTGGTGAGAAAAGCTTGGGGAACAAGTGCTTAGAAGCAAGGAACTCGTGGGAATCAGAGATCTACTTCAGTAGGCACCCTTTTGAAGGTATTAAGCTGTTACCTTGGCTCATTTCTTCCTACATCTCGTTTGGGTGGGTTTTTAGGAAGCCTTTCTTGTGTTCGAGCTAAGATCTGAAGTTGCAACTTCAGATCTGAGCTCTCTTTGGCCTCTAAGTCCATAAAGTTGTTAGCTTTGGTAAGTATGAACCTCCCTTCAAGTGTAAGACTTCTTTGCAAGCTTAGTTTTGTCATTTTAAGGCTTTAGAGCTTTGCATGCACGTAAAGTTTGCAAATTTACATGATAAGCATGCCTTGGGAAGTTGGATCTACAATATGGAACCTTTGCATGGCTTAAAAGCATCTGTATGGATGAAGGACTGAAGGAACTCGATGAGTGGCATGGTCGTGGGCTCGGCGAGTCGGATGAGTGACTCAGCGAGTCGGCTGGGGTTTTCCCAACCTTTGGACATTTATGAACTTGGTGAGTTGCAAGGAAACTCAACGAGTCAGCCAAGGAGTTTACGGCCGCAAACCTTAGGAACTCGACGAGTCACTCTAGTGACTCGGCGAGTTGGCAAGTTATGCAAGGAACTCGGCGAGTAGCTGAGGGTACTCGACGAGTTGAGGTCAACATGGACTGTTGACCTTGACGTTTGACTTTGACTTTGACCAAGGGTTGACCAGTTGACTTCTAGGGACGTTTTGGGAGGTTGGAAATTTACAAGTATGGTTTTGCAATGAATATAGGTGGTGGAGTTTGTGACGGTGATTCGAGAGTTTGAGCTTATCTTACGAGACAACAGTTGTGAGGTGAGTTATCCTCACTATATCAGTAGGGTCTAAGGCACCAAGGCCGGCCCTTTATGATTGTATCCAAATTATGGCATGATATGTATATTGGTTTACATCCTGGTAGTTAGGATGATGATATGCTAAGCTTAGTGACCTAGTTAGATCAGTGTCCTGGTTATAGGATGATGTTATGTTAGTGACCGGTTAGGTCTGTATCCCAGTTTTTGGGATGTTGCTATGATTAGTCATCTGTTAGATCGGTTTGACTGTTATATGATATGAGCTAGCGTATGATATTTATGTGCACATGTTTGTTGATTGGGGATTGGGTTGAGGCGGTCCTGCTTTGTGCGGTAGGCCAACATACCCGGCGAGCGGTCTGGATAGGCTGTAGGCCTGCAAGGCGGTCCAGTCATGCCAAAGGCTCGCGAGCGGTCCAGATAGGCTGTAGGCCCTGCGAGGCGGTCCAGTCAGGCTGAAGGCTCATTATGCATGATGTTCTATATTTGTTGATATGATATGATTATGATTATATGAGGATGATATTTTGGGGGTAACTCACTAAACTTCGGGCTTACAGTTTCAGTTTGATGTTTCAGGTACTTCTGGTGATCGTGGCAAGGCGAAGGCATGATCGTACAACTCCTCCTGCTGTTATGATTTTTATGAATTGATACTGGGATACTCTGATATTTATTATTTTGAAAACAAACTATGTAATGTTAAATGGTTTTAAGTGTTTTGAAAAAGTTTAAATTTCGCATGATTTTTATGGGTGTTACAATAGCCCAGGGGGAGCCTGTGGCATTTGGATGTCAGACCATGTGAGGGTGCCCATGGCATTCCAGGTAAAGACCATGGGGGTGCCCATGGTACTTGGTTATCATACCATGTGGGGGTGCCCATGGAATTCCAAGTAAGACCATTTGGGATGCCCATGGCACATAGGTGTAACACCATGTGGGGAGCCCATGACATCCTGGAGTAAGACCCTGGAGGGAGTCCACGACATCCGTATATGTTTGTATGCATGTATTGTATGGTTGATATGGTTTATGTGATTATGTGGATTGTGTGGGGTATATTGTGACAACCCGATATTCCGAGTCAATGTAATGTTCAAAAAGTCAAATATTATAAACTATTTCTGAATCAATAAAAAATAGCGTCAAAAATGTAGTGTTCTAAAGTCTCAATTGGGTTGCATAAAATGTTAGTTATATTGTCAAGGTTTTCAAAAATATAAGGAACACTCATATCCGGGTTATAACGAAGAAGTTACGACTAATCGAAGATTCACGACAAAACCGGTAAAGCACTGTCAAGTGTAAAAGTGAAATTTCAATAAAATACTTTTTAGCCTTAAGTATCTAAACGAAAGTCGTAGATTATGTTAAACCGTGAACATGTATAAAAAGAACGCCCAAATCTGACTTCGTATGAGGAAGTTATGATTTTTCTAAGTTTCAGAACAGCACTAGACAGCTAAAAACTCGAAATAAAGATCGAGCAATTTTTAGCCGACGCAACCTAAACGAGAATTGAAGGTCTCGACATTAGTAGTACAACGGTAAAAAGACAGACGAAAACGGATACCAGATGAAGAAGTTATGGATTTTTAACGGAATTATCCTGTCCCGGCCTATTTAAAATATAATATTAAAAATTAAATTCAAAATTAGCCGACGGAGTCTAAATGAAAGTTGTAGATTATATTCTCACCTATGCGTGGATATAAAGAACGTCGAAATCGGATCTCGTATGCGAGAGATATGAATTTCTGAAGTTCGAGGCACGTACACCAACCTTATTCGAAACTCACGACGTGAGCAAGAGACTCACGGCGTGAGTCTATGACTGATGTGTGCCAGAACTAGACCACCAGGCGTCGCGTCTACAGACCAAACTCACGACGTGAACTATCCCATGTTCACGACGTGAATCCCGAGAATTCACCCTATAAATAGCATGCGAGACTTCCGACTTTCCTTGCTCATTGCACTCTTCTCTCTCACTTCTACTCCACGTTTAGCACCCCGAGACGACCCCGACACCCCGATTTTATATCCAAGCCCCGACGAAGGTCCGAAGCGCCAAGAATCCCGAGAAACTTACCACTTCCCGGTCGAAGTGCTGCCCGAGCAAAGTATCGTTTTCTTTAAATCGTCACTTCTACCAGGTGAGTTCATACCCCTACATTTTCACGTCCTTTTTCATGTTTTAGGGGGGAAATACAAGTGAAACACGAGATAAACTCACACTTAAAATACACGTCGTTAGAAATGTTTTCAAATACTTTATCTAGATTTTGTTTGTGGATGTTAAACAACATTAATACCAATGTTACACTTCACATGCAAAGTTGATATTACACCAAGTTTTCATCATCAAATGGAACACACTTTCGAAAAACTATAATGGGTATAGTTTACGAGTTATTCATTACATCTTTACATAAACACTGTAAAATGAAATACTTTCATCTACAAGAAATATAGACTTTTTTTTCGTAAATCTATTAATACTAAGTGTCGTGAGACATTCAGCTTCAACGTACTCTCAATTACGCATTTCAAGTCCTGTATTATAAACCATAATCTCTTGGAGGGAGAGCATGATACTTGTGTATAGATCTATACGGGATTGAAAATCTCGCACCTAAACTGTTAGCTACAGTTAGACTGGCAGGTCTGGGGTGACAAACGTCATAACACTGCAACGCCTGAAGAACGTTGTTACAGGCAGTCTGGGTCAATAGCATGGTTATAAAACTCACACGAAGTATTAAAATAAGTTTGATTTACGAGACTCTTGAATGCATTCAGTAAATACATTATTCGAGTATAAATACACTTTCACCATTTGAGCACGAAAGATACTATTGCATTCCAGCCTTTGGAACTTTTTCAAACTATATGTAGGAAATATTGGATTTTCTGGAAAACACGTTCAGTTATTTTTACTAAAGGACATACAAATTTCAGTACAAAAACACTTATGAACTAACCAACTTAATTGTTGACACTTTTTCAAAACTACTTGTATTTCTCAGGGAATCAGTAATACAGGTAACCGTCAGCTTCTGGAGAAGGAACGCTAAGGCGTCTATTATCAAAACATTTTAAATCATCATATTTGTAATATTCTTTTGAAACATGTATTACACGCAACAATGTAAGTTTTTATTATATTTATGATGGTTGTGTTTACTTTCTTTACAATATTCAACTGTTATGATACTACGTGAAGTCATCCACCCCCAAAAGTATTAAGACAAGTTGAGACGCTACCATTAGGCCTCGGGTATGTAATCAGATCGAGAATAAATATAGTCTGATCAACTATATTTATCCGAGATATGACCAACGTATGTCGGGGAATGGTCGTACTAAGCAACAAGTCAAAAACTTACCAAAGAAAACACTAGAATCAAACTTACAAATTTAAAATACTATAGGAGTATTTTATGGTATTATAAGAACTGAAATAAACGTGTGAACCTTGATATTTTGCTAGGTCTAGAAATCGTCAAATAAATAAAATCTTACCCATAAAAACTAAAAACCTTTACTGGCAGGTCTATAATTGCAAAGTTCATACTTTAAGGTTGCACATGATTGAGATTTTATAGGCTTAGGGTTTATGAGTTCGCTTTAGGTCCTTTTCCTTGTGTGGATGTGGACTTAAAGTGAAGCTACTTATCTAACGGCCTATTCGATCTTGATTGTATGTGATTCGTATACACTAGGTGGTTATAGAAGGACTCGGTGTAAGGTCTTGTCGTAAAATTTTCTTTTTACACTCAAGCTTTATATATATTTCTCTTATCTCTACTCTCGATCAGAAGCAAATGGCTGGATTCCATCCTCCCGGAGATCCGTACTTTCCTAATCAAGGGAATGCTGGTTGGTTCAGTGCCGAACCAGAACATGAGCCTGCAATTCCCCTAGACGATGATTTTTACTGAAGACTTTCTAGAAGACGACGACTCCGGATCAGAAGCTTAAAATCCACCTCCAGTTGCTCAGAACCATAACCCTCGTCAGAACTTTCAAGGCCCGACACCTCTGTAGGCCATAAACCTAGAAAGGTGGAGTCATGAAAAAGGTCAAAATTTCCCCTGCCAAGGAGACCGAAACTTCTACAATCTAGAAGCTAGAAGTTCTGCAGATAGAGAACTTCCTATGCTGGTTCGTCGTGTTTCTCGCAACACGGAACAGGGAAGAGCTATCATCGACTAAGTGGTACAGATTGAGACTACCACTGGTGTCGACGCTGTTCGTCTTCGCAACATGGAAGACAATCATCACGCAACAAGGGATCGTACTAACTTCTTACAGGGAGAACTGGCGGCTTCGCAAGACGGAGTGCAACAATTACGAGAACATCAGGTTGTACAAGATAGGTGTATATTCGAAATAGAACGCCAGTTAGCCAAACCCAGGGCCGAATCTAGTAGGAAGTAGATCATACTCTACTCGCCCTCTGTTTACTCTTTTGGTTATAGTCTAAGTCTTCGGAGATGTCTTAGAGTTATTTTTCATACTTTTTCAGTTCGACCGCGAAAATCCATTTTCGGTAGGTCATTTTAATGTCGATATTTTTTTCCCAGAATTATGGTGTATTATAGACCTGTTTAAAGTCAAGTTTTCCCAAACTCTATGTACTTAATACACCTATACAATCGACATTTACTTCTTACATTTTGAAAAATAACCACTCAATTTCACATTATTCTGTTACAAGTCGTACTTATATTGAACTTCTAATTCCAAACAAGATCCCTATCGAACTAAGTGTTTTGGTTATGAGATATCAAATTCATGTTCGCTCTTGATATATTACAATCGTTTCATCTTTTAATCTTTATAGTAAAATATGCCTCCGCGTAAAACCCGAACCAACTTAAGATGTTAACGCCAATGCTCTGTCTTAATAACTTAAATGCTTTTACAGTACTATAGAAACGTAGCAGAGATGTAGGTTGAATCATCGAGAACAGTATAACAAAACGAAATAAACTTGCATTTGCATGAACCCCCGGGATTCAAACTCTTTATTATGAAGTAATGGAGATCGGTGTAAGAATCGGAAGTAAGACGACACAGAAATTCAATATACCTACGAAGGAGAAGGACACCCAATAAATACCAGGAGAGACCAAATCATTATCACCCAGAATAGAACGGAGAACGGAGGAGAACCACGCGTGTTACATGCGAAGTGTTTGAGTGCCTATTCGTCACAATAATAACTAATAAATAATGCAACCTAGTGAGTTAATGAATACATTACTCACATTAGGTTTCAAACTTATCGTCTTTTCCTGTATTGGCTAATAACAATAATTCGGATCACGAAATCTCAATCAAGAGTGATTACTTCTCAAATTCATAAGTCGATTTATTGTAGACTCTATTATGAATTACTTTCAAATCTTTTCGAAAACTGAATCATAGTATCCACTAACCAAAGATAACTTCGTTCGGATGACACTCATCTGGTAACCATTCTAGAAACTTCATTCTACTCTTTTACCAGGACTGCATCATAGGGATGTAGGTCGAAACTTTGAGATCAGTATAGCGAAACGAAAAATTTATATAAATGTAAATGATTGGAATATATCTAAAGCCAACCATAATCGCTCACGAGCTTATTTTCTCATCTTATAACAGAATCATGCCTACGAAGAAACGTAACCAACCCTCCGATAAAACACCAATCCTTTAGATAGATGCGGCTACGTTTCAAGCTACAATCACCTCAGCCGTAGCAGCTGTCATGGCTCACCTTAATGCTAACAACACAAATGTTAGTAGAAATGTGATCGGCAATCCCGATCGTGGTGATAATCAATTTCAGCAACAAGTGCCTACTTGTAAAGACACTCCGAACCTCAAACCTAATTTTCTGAAACGAAAGTTCGAGAACAAGAAAGGGAGTTGTTCAACTCAAGGACCTACAGAAGGGCAACAAGCGGGGGCAGTCAATACCCCCATCAGCCCTGCTATCCCAACACCAACCACACCGTACTTAGGAAACCTCCCACACTGCAGCAAGTGCAACTACCATCATCATGGAGTCTGCTGAGTACTGCATTGCAATAGATGCAACATAAAGGGGCACACCGCCCGTTTCTGTAGGACTCCGGTCAAATTCATCACTTCAACTACCAACGTTGGAACAAGTCCAATATGTCATATTTGTGGTGAGAAAGGACATTACAAGAGGGACTGTCCAACAGAGAAGAACGACGGGGGAGCAGGAGGAATTTGACCCCAGAGAATGGGGAAACATAAAAGAACCCTGCTATAGTTTGGTACGCTTCCAAACCCCAATAATTTATTTATAATTAAAATTACTCTCTCATTCGAACCAAATCACAACATTCATATAAAACTAAGAACCCTATCAGGTAAGCTATGATGGCTTAGTGTATACATTAGGGTCATTTATAATTAAGATTTGTAGATTTAAGGTGAGTAATCTCGCCTCATTTCCTGTTCCTTGTTTGGTTGTGGATTTAGGGCAGGGTTGCTCAGTCAACTGTCTTACCAATCTTAATTATATATGACTTGTGTACACCAAGAGATGATAGAGAGACCTAGTAGGAATCATTTCATGAAAGTTCATAGTTTCAAAATTATCAGAACCCTCGTATTAGTAGTATCCGCCAAATGTTGAATTAAAAAGGGGATTCGTAGCAAAATAACCGAATAAAAATGAAGGCGCTGAAAACGTATGTGCGTAGAATTGTTCATTATCCTAGTAATCATCTCTTCCAGAATAACTTAATATCTACTTCGTTGAGAAGTTCCGAAAACCTCATCCGACATGGTTTGGCTTAATCCTTACTGTGCAATTTTTTTTTTCTTTTCTTTTTTTTCTGTCGTGTAAAAGAACTTTTCCCTTAATCAGCTGTCAGATGAAATTCTTCTAATCCATAACGCAAACCCTTATATCGTATATCACTTCAAAACTTCATAAGTACCCATGCGAGGGGTACCACACCTTCTAGCCTGCTCAATAGATATAAAAACAAAACTTGAAACAGAAAGCACCAAAGAAGTCTCAAAAGTCAGTAACCACCCATAGCATACCCAAGAGATCTCTGAGGAAGATCACTTGTACTGCAGGTCAAGTTCAAGAATAGAGTATAAGAACTCATTAGGTTAATCTATCGCTGTTAGTTGTATATACAAGAGTGGCATATAATTTAGACTCAGCAAGATTTAGGATGTGTGATTGCGCCCTACTTCCTGTTCCTTGTCTGGTTGTGGACTTGGGGCAGAGCCACCCAACCGAAGGTTTTGTCGATTTAAATTATATACAACTCGTATACACGAGGTGAGGATGGATGAGCCAAGGATGAGTCTTATCATGAACTTCAGAGCAAAAGCCAGCATGCTTACTATAACAACTGGAGATACCTGAGTGGGAGTGGTAACAGATTGCAATGGGCTGAAAATCACGTTACTAAGGCAACAGGTGGACTTGATGTCATTTTGGGTGATCGTCGACAGGTTAACCAAATCCGCACGCTTCCTACCAACAAAGGAAACAGACAAGCTGGAGAAACTGACTAGAACCTACATCAGGGAGATTGTGCGACTGCATGGTGTACCAATATCCATTATCTCAGACATAGATAGTAGATTCACCTCGCAGTTCTGGAAGTCACTACAAAAATCTCTAGGAACGAAACTAGACATGAGTACCGCCTACCACCCACAAACCGACGGATAGAGTGAGAGGACCATTCAAACCTTGGAAAATATGCTAAGAGCTTATGTGATCGATTTTGGTAAAGCATGGGATATCCATTTACCACTAGTTGAGTTCTCGTATAACAATAGCTATCACACTAGCATCAAGGTTGCTCCATTCGAAGCCCCCTATGGCCGCAAGTGCAGATCACCTCTGTGCTGGACTGAAGTGGGTAACACGCAGCTAGTTAGAGGACAAATACCTGACAGCACTCTCACAGGCCCAAAAATTATAAGAGAAACGACTGAGAAGATTGTCCAAATCCGGGACGACTAAAAGCTTCAAGAGACAGACAAAAGAGTTATGCGGACAAAAGACGGAAGCCCTTGGAATTTCAGGTTGGAGACCGAGTAATGTTGAAGGTCTCACCCTGGAAGGGATTAATACGTTTTGGAAAACCTAGGAAACTAAATCCAAGGTATATCGGACCATTTGAGATCCTTTCCAGGATCGGCCCGGTAACATACAAGCTTCGATTACCGGAGGAACTAAATAACGCACATCCTACCTTTCATGTGTCAAACGTAAAGAAATGCTTATCCGATGAGACCCTCGTTGTCCCTCTGGACGAAATCGAAATCAAAGAAAGTCTCCACTTCGTAGGAGAACCGGTAGAAATAATGGATAGGGAAATAAAAAGAACAAAACAAAGTCGCATACCCATTGTGAAGGTCCGTTGGAATGCCAAGCGAGGACTTGAATACACCTGGGAGCGCGAAGATCAAATGAAACAAAAATACCCGCATCTTTTCCCTAGTCCATAAATACTTAATGAAGAATTAATTTCTGGACGAAATTCCCTCTAACGGGGGGATGATGTGACAACCCGATATTCCGAGTCAATGTAATGTTCAAAAAGTCAAATATTATAAACTATTTCTGAATCAATAAAAAATAGCGTCAAAAATGTAGTGTTCTAAAGTCTCAGTTGGGTTGCATAAAATGTTAGTTATATTGTCAAGGTTTTCAAAAATATAAGGAACACTCAAATCCGGGTTATAACGAAGAAGTTACGACTAATCGAAGATTCATGACAAAACCGGTAAAGCACTGTCAAGTGTAAAAGTGAAATTTCAATAAAATACTTTTTAGCCTTAAGTATCTAAACAAAAGTCGTAGATTATGTTAAACCGTGAGCATGTATAAAAAGAACGCCCAAATCTGACTTCGTATGAGGAAGTTATGATTTTTTCTAAGTTTCAGAACAACAGTAGACAGCTAAAAACTCGAAATAAAGATCGAGCGATTTTTAGCCGAAGCAACCTAAACGAGAATTGAAGGTCTCGACATTAGTAGTACAACGGTAAAAAGACAGACGAAAACGGACATCAGATGAAGAAGTTATGGATTTTTAACGGAATTATCCTGTCCCGACCTATTTAAAATATAATATTAAAAATTAAAGTCAAAATTAGCCGACGGAGTCTAAATGAAAGTTGTAGAGTATATTCTCACCTACGTGTGGATATAAAGAACGTCAAAATCAGAGCTCGTATGCGAGAGATATGAATTTCTGAAGTTCGAGGCACGCACACCAACCTTATCCGAAACTCACGACGTGAGCAAGAGACTCACGACGTGAGTCTATGACTGATGTGTGCCAGAACTAGACCACCAGGCGTCGTGTCTATAGACCAAACTCACGACGTGAACTATCCTATGTTCACGACGTGAATCTCGAGAATTCACCCTATAAATAGCATGCGAGACTTCCGACTTTCCTTGCTCATTGCACTCTTCTCTCTCACTTCTACTCCACGTTTAGCACCCCGAGACGACCCCGACACCCCGGTTTCATATCCAAGCCCCGACGAAGGTCCGAAGCGCCAAGAATCCCGAGAAACTTACCACTTCCCGGTCGAAGTGCTGCCCGAGCAAAGTATCGTTTTCTTCAAATCGTCACTTCTACCAGGTGAGTTCATACCCCTACATTTTCACGCCCTTTTTCATGTTTTAGGGGGGAAATACAAGTGAAACACGAGATAAACTCACACTTAAAATACACGTCGTTAGAAATGTTTTCAAATACTTTATCTAGATTTTGTTTATGGATGTTAAACAACATTAATACCAATGTTACACTTCACATGCAAAGTTGATATTACACCAAATTTTCATCATCAAATGGAACACACTTTCGAAAAACTATAATGGGTATAGTTTACGAGTTATTCATTACATCTTTACATAAACACTGTAAAATGAAATACTTTCATCTACAAGAAATATAGACTTTTCTTTTCGTAAATCTATTAATACTAAGTGTTGTGAGACATTCAGCTTCAACGTACTCTCAAGTACGCATTTCAAGTCCTGTATTATAAACCATAATCTCTTGGAGGAAGAGCGTGATACTTGTGTATAGATCTATACGGGATTGACAATCCCGCACCTAAATTGTTAGCTAAAGTTAGACCGGCAGGTCTGGGGTGACAAATGTCATAACACTGCAACGCCTGAAGAACGTTGTTACAGGCAGTCTGGGTCAATAGCATGGTTATAAAACTCACACGGAGTATTAAAATAAGTTTGATTTACGAGACTCTTGAATGCATTCAGTAAATACATTATTCGAGTATAAATACACTTTCACCATTTGAGCACGAAAGATACTACTGCATTCCAGCCTTTGGAACTTTTTCAAACTATATGTAGGAAATATTGGATTTTCTGGAAAACACGTTCAGTTATTTTTACTAAATGACATACAAATTTCAGTACAAAAACGCTTATGAACTCACCAACTTAATTGTTGACACTTTTTCAAAACTACTTGTATTTCTCAGGGAATTAGTAATACAGGTAACCGTCAGCTTTTGGAGAAGGAACGCTAAGGCGTCTATTATCAATACATTTTAAATCATCATATTTGTAATATTCTTTTGAAACATGTATTACACGCAACAATGTAAGTTTTTATTATATTTATGATGGTTGTGTTTACTTTCTTTACAATATTCAACTGTTATGATACTACGTGAAGTCATCCACCCCCGAATGTTTCCGCCATCCTGGTTTGGGGGTGTGACATATATTATGAGGAACTCACTAAGCTTCGTGCTTACATTTTTGTTTATGGTTTCAGGTATCATTGGTTTGGAAAGGAAGGGCCCGACTTGATCACAGCGCACGCACCCGTGTTTCCGTATTATGTGATTTTGGGATGTAACTCTGATAAATATTTTAATTAAGCAATGTTTTTGAATGGTTGGATTAAGTAACATCTGTGTTTGACTATAATGAAAAATGAAAATTTTACCCTTGATTTTTGGATTGTTACAAGTTGGTATTAAAGCCTTAATTGAGGGATTCGGACATACTTTTAGGTGTGTCTGAACTCAAACTGAGGATCTATATAGTTTTCAAAAGAAAAATGTTGTCAAGGAAAGAGTTTTCTAAGACAAGAAAGGCTGTGGTGCATGCAATCCGCCGAGCTCAAGTAAGTTTTCCCTAGAATACCCATACATGTTATCTGTTATGACTTGATTATGAATTTATGAATCACATGCTAGATAGGGCTAGGAGAGATGCCTCTGTACGTGTGTTGTATGAGCTGGTAGACTTGCATGCTAGTGTTGATTAGTCAGCTATAGATTGACCTGATATGTGATGCTTGTAGCCATGGGGATACTGGATGCTATGCTGGAATGGGAATGACTATTGGTATTAGTAACTGCTAAGTGTATGCTTTAAAAATTGTATACGGTTAGGATCTTATAGCCTTAGAATAATTGATTTGGCCTTATATCATGTTCCTTGTCTGGTTGTGGTCCTAGGGTAGAGTCTATTATTCGACAGTCTATTAGATCTTGTTCTGTGTATAATTTGCATACATAAGGTAGCCGACAGTGAGGGTGGATGTGGATAGCATGAGTTATGGTATGTGGGCTGAATGTTCTATGATAGTTTCATGGGTTGGAGAGTATGTTGGTTAGATTTTTTTCCATTGTCTGAATTTTGCTTGCTTTGTGCTTTGTAGGACTCTTAGTGATGTGAATTACCTGCTAAGTGAATACGCTACGTCGCATGTGGCCCAGGTAAAATAATCTTAGAGTGATGGATTTGACCCTATTGCGCAAATCTTATCTGAGTCCAACCGTTATAGGTTTGAGTCTTTTACTCGAAGGAATATCTGATCTCTGTTGCATGTGATTGTATTCATGAGGAAGCTAATTGACATTGGTAGGAGTCTTTCACCAGTCGTGGAGTGGGTGGGTTCGGGAACCTAGGAAAGCCTAGGATATGCTCCAGTGAGTTTAGTGAGGCGATTTGGCGAGGTTGGTGCTTTGGTTTGAGGAAGTGACTTAGAGGATTCGGGAGGATTGCTGAGGAAATTATTGATAGGTGTGGAAGGAAGTATTGGGTCCATACTATTGAAAGCACATGATCCATACTTTAATCACTGAGAGTCTTGGAGAATCTAAGAAGCTTATGGGAATGAGAATTCTTGGTTATGCTCTAATCGTGGGATTAGCCGCTTTGCAAGATGAGGATGAGCACGCATGGGGAAGGACCAGGGTGTGGCCCCGACTCCGGTGGTGAGCGAGTTAGTGAAAGGACTGCCAGGGTTTTGAGTTTGCATTGGATTAAGGAGATGGAAAGTGTTTTCCGCACTAGTCCCCACCCCTTGGGAGCTAAGATTCGTTTCGTCTTGGATCTCTTGTATCGGGCAGCAAGGATTTACTGTGCGATCTATTGTGGTTTCGGGATTGGAGACTATGTCTTGGGAGTAGTTTGTAGCCTGGTTTATGGAAGAGGTTGCCCCAAGTATTGCAGTTTAGCCGTTGACGATTAAGCTGGTGAGTGTGTCAGGGTGCGAGACCCTGAATGATATGATTTCTAGAGCCCAAGAGCGGGAGATTGATTTGGATCACATTAGGAAGAGAGGACCAGATCAGGTGCATATATTGGATGGTCCCGGGAAGAGACCCAAGATTTCGGATCAACTTTTGAGAGGCCAGTAGGGCCGGATTCAGTGTAGCACTTTCGGGAAACTGCACGATGAAGTTTCTCGTTCCAAGGGTTTGGGTTATATCGTTAAGTGATGCCATATGCCATTTGCATGCCGTAAATTATTAGTGGTTAACGAAAGGTCATTTCCCTATCTATTTGCGGGTTGGGAGTGTTCAGTATTATCTTGGTTTATGGTCGAGATCGATTCAGGGGTATTATATGGAAGGTCTGCGGACAGGGATCCACAGGACGGTTATTCAACATCGTCAGGATTCGGTGATTTTAGTAACCGTTATTGATTGGCTGATGGAAGCACCAAGGGAAGTGGCTCGTTGCTGAGGTATTGGTTGGAGCATCTGTCTTTTGGTCTTCAAGATTTTGAGTATGGTATCATTTCAAGTGTCAGGGGCTATCAGTTTCGCTGGGATCCGAGAAGTGTTTATCTGGTCTTTAGAAGTTATGTGGTCTTTGGGGGATTAGCTAGTGATGGAGCACTAGTTAGTAAACACTAGTTGTCATCCAGTCGATCGTTGTAAGGTAAGAAGGATTGGGAACCCTTCAATTTTCGTGTGCTTTGAGAATGTAGTCAATTCAAAGTGGGGGTGAATCGTCCAAGGATTCAGAAGCAGGAGCGGTTTTGAAATTGGGATAAGTTTCGCACCCTCGTCGGGAAGAAAGATGGCCCAAGAGGCTGTTAGGATTGAGGATTGTGTGAGTTGAAAGTCCGGAAAACTTACCAACATTGAGATCGTGTTCTCTTGGTGATTGATAGCAGGCTTCGGGGAACCAGGTCGAGGTCTGAGGCATAACTCGAGTTTAGCATGGGGTGTTCGGTCGAGTGTGTGCTCGACTCTGAGTGCATTTGAATTGATAGATTGGGGGTAAGGCATAGGGCTGCGATTATGGTGATGTGAAAGTGTTGTAAGACTATGGGGAGCCATAGCAATCACTAGTAGTCAGTTGGCGTGAAAGTGTTGTAAGACTACGGGGGAGTCATAGCATTCACTAGTAGTCAGTTGGGGTGAAAGTGTTGCAAGACTACGGGGGAGCCGTAGCATTCACTAGTAGTCAGTTGGGGTGAAAGTGTTGTAAGACTGCGGGGTAGCCGTAGCGTTCACTGGCAGCTAGATAGTATGGGAAGTGTTGTGAGACTGCGGGATGACCTGTAGCATTTACAGATTCTTTCAGATGATTAGGCCAGGGTGGGCCAGTTTGCAGGATTGTGGGTAGACCACAACATGATTGGAATCAGGAAACGATAGGTTGTTGGAGACCAGGCATTATGTAAGACTACAATTATTCTGGTAGCATTCACTTTTCGCATTGGATTCGGTGGCGACACGTTGTCAGACTACTATGATCGGATGGACCATAGGGATTGATGGAGCCATGAGTGGCGACATAACTAGGGCACTTATTTCTAGTCGAAGTTGCTTTCGAAGGTTGCATGGGGCGACTGCAAGATTGCTCGGTAGCTCAGCAACTGGACAGGATTCCAGTATTCCGGATGTGGGCAGACAAGTTAGATCCACGGAGGCCTCAGTTGCTAAGGAAAACAGCTAGGAGGCGGTGTGATGTTCCGAGTAGTGGTAGTGATTTGGGATCCTTATGGGAGTAGCTGGTGGGCTGGGAAGTGCCAAGCCTCTTACAACAAGATTAAATAATCTCAGAATACTTGATTTGACCCTATTACGCAGCTCTTGTTTGTGTCTTAATCATTGTAGGGATGAGTCTCATACTCGAAGTATTATCTGAGCTTTCTGTCAAGTATAAGTGTACTGCTGGGAAAATTGGTCAGTGACTCTATTTTCTAGTGGGGACCTCAAGTTAATCAGAAGTTGAGTAGCCAGTTGGGAGATAGGTGCAATGAGTTCGGAAATGATTCAGTGTGGGCGGTCTGTCAGGGAGACAGACCATCTCGAGACTTCAGATTGAAGATTGAGAAAATGTGATCATGTTGCAAGGAATTCGTTCATCTTCGTGTTTTAGAACCCTGTGAAGGTTGGTTTTGGTTTCATTGGAAAGGTTAGGGTATGCTTGTGGTTGTGGCCGTATTGCTCAAGTTGTTTGGCGTATCAGGAGTGGTAAGGAATGATTTCGAGGAGGAAATATAATTTAAGTGGGGGAGAGTTGTACCATTCCGTTTGAAATTAGGTAATTAAATAATAAACCCTGAACCCCAAGATGTAAACTTATATTTTATATTATTTTATAGTAGCCCTAAAATTCATAATAACTTAGCAGGGTATTGGTTTCGGGGAGTTAAATGATATAATTTGGACTTTTGAGGTTAAAAGTGTAATTCGAGGATTTATTTTGTAAAGAATTCTGAAGGCTGAGGGCTGTTTGATAACTATTGGATTTAAATTGAATAAATTTTTGGAACCAGGGGCTAAAGAGTAAAATATGGACTTGGATTGAAAAGAATTGAGGGGGGAGGGGCCGGAAGTGTCAAAATGATAAGAAGTTCAACTGAAACGGGTTAAAACCCGTCACCCTACTCATCTATGTTAACCCTACCCCTAACCACACTTCTTCAGCCGCCACGACCTTCGGATCCTTCTCAGCCGCCACTGCCATGTCGAGTCCGACTTCCGCCCTACCCTCTACTACCTTGTCGCCGAACGCCACCGTCACATCCCCTGCTACCGCCAGTGACGTCGTGAACGGCCGGAGAAACCCCACCAAGAATGAATATGAAGCTTTGACCGGCGAAACACGGGTCGTGTGCGATCGTAAGCTCTCAGTAAGGCTAACCACTTCAATTCTCTCGTCTCTTTCGTTCCTTTTTGGTTGTATGGGGTCGTAATCGCCATTTTGGCCACCGCCGCCCGTTGGTCTCCATTTCTGTTGCATTCCGGCGACATTCTGTCGCCTTGTAGGTGGCTGTGTACGTATGTGTTCGCATGTAAGGGCTGCTCTCGAAATTAATGGCATAGTATGTGCATTATTTGGTAGGGAATCAAGAAAACCTGCCACCACCACCGTGAGGGGGTGGTTTTCATCTCCAACCACCGTCTGCGGCCACAAGGTTGTTGATTGGGTGCATATTCCAATGGTGTTGTGTTTCAGGCGTGTGTGTGTGTGTCGTTGTCAGCCGAAAAACCGAGGAAACACGCTACCACCACCGTGAGGTGGTGGCTGCCACCTCATGTCACCACCAGCCGCCACTTTGCGTGGATATGTGCTCTTACGTGTTATTGGACTATTATTTAGGATGCTTTTGATGTATTTTGGTCTAGAATCATAACCACCACCAACGCGAGGTAGTGGCTACCGTCGCGAACCGCCATTGACCAGCACCACCCGAGGTGGTAGTGGGTGGTGCCCAACTTATTAGACTCTAATTAATGTAAAAACTTAACCATTAGAAAAATTGGCTTGTGATTGGGTTAGAAACCCTAATTAGGGTTTAGAAAACCCTAATCTTGGAGATTTTAGTTTGGACTTGTCGGGACCCGCGTTTTGGACTATTGGATTAATTTTATGAGTTATGCCCGATTACATTGTATGTTTGGCATAGTGGGGTGATGGACTTAATGGATTAAGTCCTTAATGGGTTAAGTAAGAACACTTAACCCTAATCGTCATTTTATGTGAAAAACCCTAATTATGTTTGGGCTTCAAGTTGGGCCTTCTTTTGGGCTTAGGTGTTTGGGTTCTTTTTGGGCCATCTGAGAATAAGTATATGGACTAGGATATTCGGATGGGCTTTAGGGTAAGGCCCATGTGAGGGGTTTGGTCCCTATTTAGAAAATTGGGCAATAGTTGGGCTTGGGTTGATTATTTGGCTTTTGGACCTTCAGAGCGAGAGTTTGGGCCTTGGGCTTGGACCAAGCTAGGTTAGGGGTAAAATGGTCCTTTTACCCCAAGTGTGGATTTATGGTTATGCATTGAAACCCAAATGGTTAATTGGGTGTTGTTTTAATATAGACAGTTCGGGAGTCTGTCATCCAGCAGCTAGAGTTTTATCCGCAGGACTTTGGTAGTGTGAGGTGAATCTCCTCACCATACCAATGGGTCGAAGGCACCAAGGCCGGCCCATTACGTGTGATGTGGTATGATATTTGATTATGTTGTGCGTGATACACTAGTTGTCTTTGTGATACTTGCATGGAAGAGCCCGAGGGGGGGGGAGCCCATGACACTTGGATGTCAGACCATGTGGGGGTGCCCATGGCATTCCAGGTAATGACGATGGGGGTGCCCATGGGACTTGGTTATCAGACCATGTGGGGGTGCCCATGGCATTCTAAGTAAGACCATGGGGGGTGCCCATGGCATATAGGTGTAAGACCCTGGGGGGAGCCCACGACATCCTGGAGTAAGACCCTGGAGGGAGTCCACGACATCTGTATATGTTTGTATGCATCGCTTGTATGGTTGATATGGTTTATGTGATTATGTGGATTGTGTGGGGTATGTTATGGGGAACTTACTAAGCTTTGTGCTTACAGTTTTGTTTATGGTCTCAGGTATCATTGGTTTGGAAATGAAGGGTCCGGCTTGATCGCAGCGCACGCACCCATGTTTTTCGCATTATGTGATTTTGGGATGTAACTCTGATAAATGTTTTAGTTAAGCAATGTTTTTGAATTGTTGGATTAAGTAACGTCTGTGTTTGACTATAATGAAAAATGAAATTTTTACCCTTGATTTTTGGGTTTTTACAACTTGGGAACCCGAGGAGGAGATGAGGGAGCACTATCTGGAATTGTTCGAGACAGCGGACTTTGAGGACAAAGTCTGATTCAAGTGGGGGATAATTGTAACGCTCGATATTTGAAAAGTATTTATTTAAATTTTGGTTATTTAATTTTTATGAGTTGGGCCTTGAAATCGTTGGTTTTTTTTCATATTGGGCTTAGGGTGTGCCGTACGCGGGGCGTACCACCCATGTACGTAGGGCGTGCATGAGTAAGTGAATCGCGAGTTCCATGCACGTATGCACAACGTACGCGACCAGACCCCAAAACCCTAATATTTGGGGCTTAAACACTATTTAAAGAACATGATGCCCTAAGGATCCTTTCTATCAGCCTCCCTCGTGTCCCAAAAAAGCCTCCACGAAACCCTAACCCCATTGTTGAGTGTTCTTGAACTTGGAAGGTCTTTTGAGTGCATTTTGGTGTGTTATGTCCCATTTTCAAGGAAGAGAAGGTTGGAGCAAGTTGGTGGTTCAAGGAGAAGCTTGTAGATCTAGATTATCTACTCCATTTCTAGCTTGTGCAAGGTATAAAGTCTTGATCTTGATCTTTAGAAGATTAGATCTCCATGTTTTAGCTTTTGGACCCTTCTTGGTCCCATAGATGAGCTCTTGTGGACTATTTTTGTTTTTGAATCTTAGAGTTGCTACTCTTGGTATTCTTTGGGTCCTAGAGTCATAAAGTTGCCACCTTTGAAGCTTTAATCCAACCATGCATGAGTAATGGCCATTTTTATGAAAGTAGAATGTTATATTTCGAGTTTGGGCTCATTTGGGGGCATGCAAAACTGCCAAGTTGACGACTTTATAGTTTAAGATGTTGCATATGACTCAGATCTGTGATCGAGACTCTTAGACTTTAGTGGTTAAGAGCTTATCAAAGAAATGGCTTAATGGGTGAGTACGCTGGGCGTACAAGCTCGTACGCGTAACGTACAAGCCATGCAGCGTGTACGCTTAGCGTATAGCTGAGTACGCCACGCGTACTCAGACAGTTTGGGCTTGGCGTTGTTTGGGCCTCGGTTGGGCCACTTTCTTGGAATTTGTTTCTTTGGGCCTTTTGGGCCATCTGGAATTAAGCTTGTGGATAAAGAATCTTAGTGGGCTTTAGGGTAAGGCCCATTGGAGGGTTTGTCCCAATTTGGAAAATTGGGCCATAAGTGGGACTTTGCAGATCTATTGGTTTGGGCCTTATTGGTTTATGGATTTGGGTTTTAGTTTTTTATCAAGCTAAGCAAGGGGTAAAATGGTTATTTTACCCCAAGTATGGATTATTGATTATTAGTTTTGTTAGGACATAATTATGTGGTTTGGGCTAGGCAACTATTTGTATAGGTCATGGTAGGGTCTTGGTAACGTGTTAGGTGTTTGCACCTTGTTTTATGTGTGTTCATGGTTGTAAAGGTGTTCACGGCCGTGAACCCTGTTTACGGTTGTCATGTTCATATAAATAGGGTTTGTCTTGTCAGTATTTAGTGACGTTAGCTGTGTGTTTTTCAAGGTGTATCAGACGGTTTACGGCCCTGCTATAAAATCGTGTGCGTTGCTTGATTAATTCCTTCTCCTACTCCATTCTTGTTTATTTTGCTTGTTCTTTGTTTGATCACTGGTTTGGTTCCTCGGATTTGGGACTTTACAATTGGTATCAGAGCCAATCCGGTGTCAAACTTGCTAAAGTGGTGTTTACGGTTGGAGTTTGTCCTTATTTTTCGTGATTTTCAAGTGTTTGCTGCTGGGTTTTGCTGATTGGTAGTGAATTCAAGGCTAAAAAGGATCAAAATCTGCTTGAAATCTACTGTTTTAACTGTTTACGGTTGCAATCTGTTGAAGTGTGTACGGCCGTGAACTAGTGTACGGCCGTGAGCCATTCGTCTATCTTAACCGTGAACCGCATTCTGACCGTGATCCATCCTTTGACTGTGAAACATTCATCCGAATTGATCGTGAACCATTGTTTGACCGTGTTTAACTCATCTGAACGTAAACTCATTTGTGTGTACGGCCGAGAACTGATCACGAGCGTGAACCCTATACGGCCGTGAACTTCCTCTTGTTATAGAATAGTTTTCATTTTCAATTGTACTTTCCTGCATGTTTTGTTTGTTTAATCAACTTAAGAAAAATAAAAAACCAATGGACTCTCAAACCATGACTGCTCATCAAGAATTGGATTCCATCATGGGTACAACCACTCGCATTCCACGCATGTTATCTGCTGATGGTTTCCCCAAATGGAAATACCGCATGGAGAAGTACATAAAGATGAAGGACTTCAAGATTTGGAGAAGCATCTTGAAAGGACCAGTGCAAATCACCACAATACTTGAGAATGGAACCGTCGTTGACAAAGAGATTGAAGAGTACACTGAAGAAGACTTTGATAAAATTGAAGAGCAAGAGAAAGCACTTGCCACACTCACCATGGCTCTATCTACAGAGATCGGTCAGGGTTTCCGAGAATACACTTATACGAAAGCTCTATGGGAAGCACTGATCGAGGTTTATGAAGGAAACGAGGACATGAAGCAGAGTCTCCAGGATATGCTCAGGAAAAAGTTTAACATGTTCAATCATATTTTGGGAGAATCCTTAGAGGCTCAGCTGCAGAGGTTCATCACTCTCACAACCGAGATGAGCTCTGCAGGTATTTTGGTCACCAGGTCTGAAATCAACAAGAAGCTGCTGAACTCCCTGCCAAAGTCATGGGATATGAACGTGTCTGTGATCAAAAAGACGAAAGAATTCAACCGTCTAAGTCTAGCTAAAACCATGGCAATTATCAAAGCTTGCCACCTGGATGACAAGCAAAGCGAGATTAATCATGTCAACTCATATTCAACTGCTAGCCTCAGGATTCAATCCAACAGTGCCTTCTCATCATTCACAGTACCACAACCTCCACACTTTGTTTCTCTATCTCCAAAATCTCATGTTGCTCCTCCCATGCATAATGTTCAACCTTCAATGTCTTATCTACAAGCTGCCTCTTCTTCAAAATCACCTGCTCTGGCTCCTGCTCCCAAAGAAAGTGATGAAAACATGGCCTTAGCAACCGATCTTGTCAACTGCTACAAAGCCTTTGTGGCTGGCGAGCTACCTCCTCAACTATTTTTCGCTGACTTGGATCAAATAGATCCAGAAGATGTTGAGGAGATGGACATCACATGGCAAATCGCTATGGCCGTGTTCAAAGCCAAACAATTCTCCAAGAAGACAGGGAAAAACAATTGGGGATTAAACGCTGAAAAGAAAGTCGGCTTCAACAAGGGCAAACTTTGATGCTTCAACTGCCATGAGCCTGGCCATTTTGCCAGAGACTGCCCGAAGCCATACAGGAGTGAGAATAGTGAAAGAACAATGGTGCCAGTGAGTAGCAGTAGCGGAGCTACCACCAACAACCAAATTACAAATCTTGCTGTGGTGGCTCAGTCGTTTGACTGGGAAGAGTCGATTCAGGCCCTGAATATCTCAGGACCTGAAAATGCGCACCTTTCCCAGATCAACAATGTCCCAGAAGGAGAAGCTGAGGTAGATCCAGAGGAGGAAATGATGGAGCTATAATTCATGTTTATGGTACAGACTACGCCAGAGCCTTCAAAGCCAGAGGTCAGTGAAAACTCTTGTTCTCAATCTTGTATTAACACTGTCAAATTTTTGCGTGATCAAATCGAGTTGATAAAGAGAGAGAACAAGGACCTAAAATGTGACAACCGTCAATTTCTGGTCAAGTCAAAGTCAATAAAAGTCAGCAAGACAAACCGCTCAACTCAATTAACCCTTGTATATTAGGGATTGCATTATGTTTAAAGTTGTACAACTCGCTATGTTAATACAAAGTACCACTTGAAAGTTTCATGTGTTCAGAAAATTTAAGCCCTAATCAGGGTAAGTGATGGAACTACTCGATAAAACGTTATTTCATACCCCTCGGGGGCGTATAACATTCATAACGAGGCTTAACGGGGTTTTCAAACCTTGCGTTGCGAAGCTAAACATCCAAAAAGGTCACAAACGAAGTCTCTCTCAAACTCTCTCGCTCTATCTCAAATCTCTCCCAAATCTCTCTTTTAACTTTTTATAAATCTTTCGGGTCATCCCGACCCTTAATGGAGCTAAAAACCGCTCGAAACGGGAGGTTTACTTGAACAACGGCCACTTAGGGCCGAAACTCCTATTAGGACCGAAGCCTCTCTTAAGGAATCGAACCCTGCTAAGAACCGATGTCCCTAGGAACCGAAGCCATCAGAACCGAAACACCTCATTCGGACGCGAACTGTCTTGAACCGAAACCGAACCTCGGAGGACCGAACCATCCCTTCGCTCCATTTCGCCT
This sequence comes from Lactuca virosa, assembly GCF_052849685.1. NCBI lineage: Eukaryota > Viridiplantae > Streptophyta > Magnoliopsida > Asterales > Asteraceae > Lactuca > Lactuca virosa. The sequence goes on along the minus strand of NC_136434.1, from coordinate 131,550,795 downwards.
TCGGTTCTTACTCGACCCATTTCGCTTTAGGTTCTCAGCAACAACCGAACCTACTTTCGGTTCTGGCTGCTGGGACCGAACCTTCGGCCCAAATCCGAGAAGTTTTGCAGAATTCCCTTTTTCACCCGGTTTTCGACCCCGACTTCGTTTTAAGCTCGTTTTTCGTGATTTTAACGCGGGATGTTCACCCAAACTCGTATTTTGGCATACGAGACCCTATATATTCATATTTTAACCAGTTTTGAGGGAAAATCTTAGTCTAAGAATAAAATCTATTGGATAAGATATTGAGGTGGAGTGTTGACATTTCCATAAATCTATGACACAAGCAACCTCCCATACCCACTCCATGTCACTATTCCCACCTTGCTCTAGTCAATTCGAGATCTTCCCATGCCTCCATCAAACCTCTTCCATCAGCCCACTAATCCCTCACTCTTCCATCTATAAAACCCCACTCTCCTCCTCCCAAGATACACTTTCACTTCCTCTTATATTCTCTCTAGAAACTCGAAGTTCCTCCAGGAGACCCAAGTCTTTCCCCTGTTGATGGTAAGTAACTTCATCCTACACATGATTATCTTACATCCTTTCACTCAAATCATGGATTTCTTACACAAATATCGTCATATTTGTTACTAGATCTTCAAACCTTCAAGTATCTCCCAAGTGTTCTTGACTTGGAAACTTCTTCCCTTCACCATTCATCCTAAGAGATCACTCAAGGTGAGTTCATACCCCCTTAATTTCTCGTTTTTAACTCATTTTATGGGGGATAATACAAGTTAAAACATCAAAAACTTAACAAATCTCTAACATCAACTTTTAACAGAAAATTTAATGTTCATTCACGAACTGTTTTGACCAACTTAACCTTAAAATCTTTCAAAACTGTTTTATATGCAAATAGTTCAGGTCTATACCTTTAAAATGACTACTTGCACATGTTCATACGAATTTTCTACAATTTATGGTGATTTTTACAAAACTGACTGTCACTGTAGCTAGGAATTCGAACCAGTTTGAGAATATGGACATTTTCACACTAGTTAGAGACTTCTAAAAATCATAATAACATTTATGAACATACTAGACAGATTTTACAAACTCTCAGAGTTTACAGATTTATTTTTCGACGTTGTATGAATTTTATGTGATTTTACTAAAACAGTGCAGATAAGTTGAAAACTAGTTAACAGATTACAACTTCTTTAACACTTTGTAACACGTTGAGCAAAGTGTTTACCTTTAATAACTTCATTTTTCACATGTGTTTTTTCTGTTGAGTTATGTTTAGACCACAGAAAATATTCACTGTAATGTAAAGGTTCTTTGTTATCAGTAATAATACAAGATGAAACATAATACGAATAGTTATGTTTTGCTAAACTACTACGTATACCAAAAAGGGTTTTTCTCTCGATACCAACGGGTTTCAATTACCACATCATAAAGTATGTTAGGTATAGTTTATGGATTTCACTTTTCAATCATACTACACAAAAAGGGGGATTTAGTTTCCACCACCAAAAAGGTTTTACACATACACTACATGTAAACTCGTTATCGTAAATTGTGAGACACGTCTTCATTGTGCTCTTAGAGTACATGGTTAAAAGTTCCTGAAAGAGTTATAACCAGAGTCTCTTGTAGGGAGAGCGTGATAATTGTGTATAGAGCCTGAAATAGTTTGTGACCTTTTTGGATGTTTAGCTTCGGAACGCAAGGTTTGAAAACCCCATTAAGCCTCGTTACGAATGTTATACGCCCCCGAGGGCTTAAAATTTCTGAACACATGAAACTTTCAAGTGTTACTTTGTATTAACATAGCGAGTTGTACAACTTTAAACATAATGCAATCCCTAATATACAAGGGTTAATTGGGTTGACCGGTTTGTCTTGATGACTTTTATTGACTTTGACTTGACCAGAAATTGACCGTTGTCACATCATCCCCCCGTTAGAAGGAATTTCGTCCCAAGATTTAGCACTTTGACCGGGACTTCAAGAGGCGGGGAAAAGATGCGGGTATTTTTGTTTCATCTGATCTTCACATTCCCAGGTGAACTCGGGTCCTCGCTTAGCGTTCCAACGGACCTTCACGATAGGAATACAACTTTGTTTTGTTTTTTTTATTTCTCGGTCCATTATTTCTACCGGTTCTTCCACGAAGTGAAGGCTCTCGTCGATTTCAATCTCGTCAAGATGAATAGTAAGAGTCTCATCGGACAAGCACTTCTTCAAGTTGGACACATGAAAGGTGGGATGTACGTTTCTGAGTTCTTGTGGTAGTCGAAGCTTGTATGCTACCGGGCCAATCCTAGCGATAATCTCGAATGGTCCGATGTATCTCGGGTTTAGCTTTCCTCGTTTACCGAAGCGTATTAAGCCCTTACAGGGCGATATCTTTAACAATACTCGCTCTCCAACATGGAATTCCAAGGGCTTCCGTTTGTTATCTGCGTAACTCTTCTGTCTGTCTCTAGAAGCCTTTAACCTCTCCTGGATTTGGACAATCTTTTCGGTGGTTTCTCTTATGATTTCCGAGCCAGTGAGGGAACTGTTAGGGACTTTCCCCTTTGCTAGCTGTGCGTCGCCCACTTCAGCCCATCACAGTGGTGACCTACACTTCCGACCGTAGAGGGCCTCGAATGGAGCAACCTTGATGCTAGTGTGATAACTGTTATTGTACGAGAATTCGATAGATGGCAATTGGGTATCCCACGCTTTGCGAAAGTCTATCACACACGCCCTAAGAATGTATTCTAGCGTTTGAATGGCCCTCTCGCTCTGCCCATCAGTTTGTGGGTGATAAGATGTACTCATGTCCAGCCTAGTTCCTAATGACTTCTGGAGTGACTGCCAAAATCTCGAGGTGAATCTGTTGTCCCGGTCGGAGATAATGGACACAGGTACCGCATGCAGACGGACTATTTCTTGGATATAGATCCGAGTAAGTCTTTCCATCTTGAAGGTTTCTTTGATTGGCAGGAAATGGGCGGATTTGGTCAATCGGTCGACAATTACCCAAATGGTATCATACCTACTCGGAGACTTGGGCAATTTAGTAATGAAATCCATCATGATCCATTCCCACTTCCACTCGGGTATCTCCGGTTGTTATAGTAGGCCTTATGGCTTTTGGTATTCGGCCTTGATTTTGGCGCAAGTCAGGCACTTTCTCACAAAGGTAGCGATTTCGGCTTTCATGTTCGGCCACCAATAGAGTTTCTTGAGATCCAGGTACATCTTGTCTGAACCTGGATGCACGGAGTAGCGATTTTTGTGTGCTTCATTCATGACGACGTCCCTGAATCCTCCAAACTTGGGTGTCCAGATGCGATCCATGAAATAGCGTATTCTGTCGTCCTTAATTTCTAGGCTCTTATCCATTCCTCTTAAGGCTTCACCTGTTATGTTTTCTGTTTTCAGGGCTTCCAGCTGAGCCTCTTTAATCTGCCTAGACAGGTGTGGATGGATTTTCATGGTTAACGACCTGACTCGACGGCCTGAGTATTCCTTTCGGCTGAGGGCCTCAGGTACAACATTGGATTTTCCAGGGTGATAATGAATTTCACATTTGTAATCGTTTAGTAGCTCCACCCATCGTCTCTGCCTCATGTTGAGTTCTTTCTGATTAAGGATGTGCTGAAGGCTTTTATGATCGGTGAAGATGGTACACTTTGTCCCATAGAGGTAGTGCCTCCAGATCTTTAGAGCGAACACCACCGCTCCCAGTTCGAGGTCGTGCGTGGCATAGTTGACCTCGTGTGTTTTCAGTTTCATGGATGCATATGCAATGACTTTTCCTCTTTGCATTAGTACACAACCGAGACCTTGGTTTGACGCGTCGCAGAAGACCACGAAGTCTTCGGTTCCTTCTGGTAGGGATAGGATCAGAGTGCTGCACATAGATTGTTTTAGCGTTTGGAACGCATCTTCTTGCTTCTCTCCCCAGTCGAAGGTTACTCCCTTATGGGTCAGGGTGGTAAGTGGTTTTGCGATTTTGGAGAAGTTTTGGATGAACCTCCTGTAGTAGCCTGCAAGGCCTAAGAACTGGCAGATTTCTGTGGGCGTCCTCGGTGCGGACCAATTTTCAATCGCCTTAACTTTGGAAGGATCCACGTGAAACCCTTCCTTAACTACATGACCGAGGAAACTCACCTCTCGGATCCAAAATTAGCACTTTGAAAACTTCTCATACAATTTCTCCGCTCTTAGAGTCTCCAGAACTCGTCGTAGGTGTTGGCTGTGTTCTTCCTTGCTTCTTGAGTAGACCAAAATGTCATCTATGAAGACAATTACAAACTTGTCTAAGTAACGACGGCATACCCGGTTCATTAGATTCATGAACACGACGGGTGCGTTGGTTAGTCCGAAGGGCATCACTACGAACTCGTAGTGACCGTACCGGGTTCTAAACGCCGTTTTATGAATATCCTCCTCCTGGACTCGTAGGTGATGGTATCCCGACCTTAGATCGATCTTTGAAAAGTACGTCGCTCCTTGGAGTTGGTCGAACAAGTCGTCAATTTGGGGCAGGGGGTATCGGTTTTTGATGGTAAGTTTGTTCAACTCGCGATAATCGATGCACATACGGAACCATCCGTCTTTCTTTTTCACAAACAAAACTGGTGCTCCCCATGGCGAGAAGCTCGGTCGGATGAATCCTTTTCTTAGCAGTTCGTTTAATTGACTGGACAGTTCCTGCATCTCGGCTGGTGCTAAGCGGTATGGTGCTTTGGCAACGGGGGTAGCTCCAAGGATTAGATCGATTCGGAAGTCGACCTGTCGTGCGGGCGGGACTCCGGGAAGATCTTCTGGGAATACATCAGAGAAGTCACAGACCTCCGAGATGTCCTTGATGTCTTTCTCCCCTGTTTCTTCTCGACTACGTGGGCGAGGAAAGCGTGGTACTCCTTACGGAGGTACTTTTGTGCTTTGACGCAAGAGATGATTTGGAGGTTCGCACTAGGTTTGTCGCCATTGACGACGAGAGTTTCGCCACTTGGCAGATTGAGGCGAACGTCCCTTTCGTAACATAGAATGTCAGCATGATTAGAACTCAACCAATCCATGCCAATGATGATGTCGAAGCTCTTTATTGAAACCGACAATAGATCGATTTTGAATGAGTGATTGTCTAGAGTAAGGGCACACCCTGAGTATATGTTGTTAGTGCTTTCTGTCTTTCCATTTGCCATTTCTACGACGTATGTATCTTTTAGTGATTGAGTGTTTTGTTTTAATAAGTGTTTGAATTTGTGGCTCACGAAACTCCTCTCCGCTCCACTATCGAATAATATGCATGCATATGAGTTATTAAGGAGAAACGTACCGGTAACCACCGTGGGATCTTCCATTGCTTCCTCTTGCCCTAAGGCCAAAACCCTTCTAACACCGCCGGTGTTTGCGCTTCCAGCTTTCGGGCAGTCCTTCTTGAAATGCCCAGTTTTCCCGTAGCCGTAATAGGCTCGGCTTGCTCCGGCGTTGGCGGCCGGGTTGGCGCGTTGGGCAGTCGCCTTGCAGAAACGGGTAGTATGCCCTTTCTTGTTGCATTTGTTGCAGTGCATCTCGCGACAAGGGCCATTGTGGTGAAAGTTGCACTTGTTACACTTGGGAAGATTCCCAGCGTACTGTCTCAGAGGGGTTGGAGCGGCGGCGGTAGTGGCAGCGCGGACTGCCACTATTTGTTGTTTCTTGGCGGAATCCTGGCTTGGTTGGTTTTTCCTGTTGTTCCATAATTTCCTTTTCTTGTTTCCCCCTTTTGTTTGCTGGAAGGTGGCCACCACAGTGCCATGACTGGCACGGTGGTCGATGAGTTGTTGTGCCAATTGCTTGGCACTATCAAAAGTGGTCGGTTTTGAAGCCAACACATTTCCTTGGATCTGGGGTGTTAATCCCCAGATGTATTTTTCCACCTTCTTGCTTTCCGGGGTGACCAACCCGGGACATAGTATAGCCAGATCGCTGAATCTGGCAGTGTAGGATGCGATGTCAGAGCCCGTCATTTTAAGGCCCCATAGCTCCTATTCCAATTTCTGAATTTCGCCCCTCGGGAAATACTCTGTTAGCATAAGGTTCTTCAGATCCTCCCACCTCATTGCATTCGCCACTGCGAGAGTTAGAGATTTCACATGACCGTTCCACCAGGTAAGGGCTCGGTCAGTGAAGGTGTAAGCTGCAAATTTAACTTTGCTTGCTTCAGGACAGGCACATATTTCGAAGACTGATTCAGTCTTCTCAAACCACTGCATAAGGGCGATAACGCCCCCAGTTCCGTCGATGGATTTAGGTTTTCCATTTGAAAAATCCTTATAGGAACATTCCTTCGAACGTACCTGACTGTCTCTGTGATTGGAGGTGGTTGCACCAGAACCTTACCCACCAGCACCATTGGTGCCAATTTGTGACATTGCAGCTACCACGGCTGCTATTACAGCAGCTTGGAACATGGCGGGGTCAAACTGTGGAGGTGGTGGTGGAGATGGTGGTGGAGGGGGTGGTACGTTGGGAGTAAGCCTGGGATTTTTCCGCGGTGGCATATTTCTGCCATAAATTTAAAAGAAAAACTTTGATAAGCCTTCAATAGTAATGAACAATCGGTTTGTATTGAACTAAAATTGTCTGAGTGGTGTTTCGACTTTGTAATGTATTTGTAAGTCATTTATGCTGGAGAGTTCATATGATTTAAAGACCATGAATTTAGTAGTGTCAGAGTGCAAACTTGTAACTTGATCCATGCCCGGTCCTTCTACATCTGCTTAGTGCAGGCTGGTTATATGCAGTTAAGATCGAATAGATCGTTGAATCTAATGGGTCTGCCCCAGGTCCACAACCAAACAAGGAACAGGGCCTAAAGCGGAACCACCATTTCTAAACCGATAGAATCTTAATATCATACAATTTTCTTGCCTACCGCAAGTAGCTGTAGACTTACCATAAACAATGACATATATTGTTTTATAAATTTTTGTGATAACACTGCCAATGAAAATAAAATAAGCATGCAAATTTTCAATGATATGACTTTCATACATAGAGTTCGGGAAAAATTTGACCTTTACGCAGGTCAACAACACATCGTTGATAACGAAGTTTTTGAAAACATTAAGCTCCTTCGATTAGTGTAACCACATGATCGTAGGATTGCACATACACATAGAAAAGAAAAGAGTAGCACCAACGCGTACTCATAAACCTAACTTATAGAGATTTGTGAGCACTGGGAACACTACTCACGACGACTAGTCCCTTGCGGACTTTGGGATGAGGTCGAGGCTCCTTGAAGCTCCACTAGTCGTCGCTCGGTTATGGCTACTCTCTCCTCGAGAGCTAGGTATCGTTCCCGATATTCCCTTGCCTCCGCCCGTGGGGTAGTGGTCTCTTTCCGAGTTACGAGTGCGTGCATTGGCGACTTCTGCAGCGACACTCAACTCCTGAACACGGTTGGCAGTTTCCCTATTTTGGTTTCCCAAATTCGTGATGTGTTGGATCAGAACTGGGAGGGCCTTGTCAACCCACCTCATTCTTTATATATCCGTAATCCTTGTCACGACCACTACAACTTTCTTAATAGATATCGGCTTTATCTAAAATTTATTTTCGACGCTCATTTTTATTCTTAATTAATTAACTCCTAGTAATTAAGCATAAAACACATAAAACACATAGAATTCACATAATTCCTTTTTAATTTCTTCAAAATGAGTTACAAAGGTTAACCTAGACTATCATATCAAGATTAATGCCTAGGCTAGAAACACGAGTGTTACAATTCTCTCCCCCTTAGGATGATTCTGTCCCCGGAATCACACACCAACAAACAACTGCGGGTAGCGACTCATCATGTCACTCTCCGATAGTCCATCAGACTGCTGAAAAGTTGAAAGTGATAAGGGAAAGGATGTTAGCTGCTCAAGATCGTCAAAAGAGCTATGCTGACAAGAAAAGACAACCGATATCCTTCGAAATTGGAGATTCGGTTTTACTTAAAGTCTCGCCGTGGAAGGGACTTATAAGATTTGGTAAAAGGGGAAAGTTGAGTCCAAGGTTTATTGGACCATTTAAAGTTCTTCAGAGGATCGGGAATCAAGCTTACAAGCTAGAATTACCGGAAGAACTGGAGGGTATTCATAACACATTTCATGTGTGTTATTTGAGGAAGTTCACGGGAGATGTGCCCGACATAATTCCGATTTTTGAGTTAAGGTTGGATGAAAACAAAAGGTTGATTGAAGAACTTGAGGCAATCGTTGACCGTAAGACTATGAAGTTGCGACGCAAGATGGTTGATTTAGTGCTTGTGCGCTGGAAACATACGAATGGACCAAATCTCACCTGGGAAACGGAGAGTGACATGATGAGTCGCTACCCGCAGTTGTTTGTTGGTGTGTGATTCCGGGGACAGAATCATCCTAAGGGGGAGAGAATTGTAACACTCGTGTTTCTAGCCTAGGCATTAATCTTGATATGATAGTCTAGGTTAACCTTTGCAACTCATTTTGAAGAAATGAAAAAGGAATTATGTGAATTCTATGTGTTTTATGTGTTTTATGCTTAATTACTAGGAGTTATATAATTAAGAATAAAAATGAGCGTCGAAAATAAATTTTAGATAAAGCCGATATCTATTAAGAAAGTTTTAGTGGTCGTGACAAGGATTACGGATATATAAAGAATGCTGAAATCCGAGTTATAACGAAGAAGTTATGACCTGTCGAAGTTTCACGACAAAACCGGCTCGGTGCTGAATGTCGTAAAAAGTGAGTTTTCGATAAACTACTTTTTAGCCTTAGTGATCTAAACGAAACTCGTAGTGTTCGTTAAACCGAGAGTAGGTATAAAAAGAACGCCTAAATCTGACTTCGTATGAGGAAGTTATGATTTTTCGAAGTTTCAGCTTAGCAGTAGACAGCTAAAAACTCGAATTTTAGATCGAGTGATTTTTAGCCGACACGACCTAAACGATAATCGAAGGTATCGTAAATAGTAGCACAACGGTAAAAAGTCTGACGAAAACGGACGTCGGATGAAGAAGTTATGAATTTTTAACGGATTTCCTGTCCCGGTCTGTTAAAAATAATAATATAAAAATTAAAATCAAAATTAGCCGACGAAGTCTAAACGGGAGTTGTAGAGCGTAATTTTACCTACGTGTGCATATAAAGAACGTCAAAAACGGAGCTCGTATGCGAAAGTTATGGATTTTAGAAGTTTTAGCGCGAAAAACGAGAAAAATTGCTAAAACCGAGAAATTTCGCAAGGTGGACTTCGGCCACCTCACCCTCGCTTAGAATGTGCCACGTGTCCGAAAAAGTGCAGAGTCATCCGAGCTTCTGAGCTGATCCGAAGTGGTCCACTGAGAAGGCGACACGTACCCTCTTCCCTCGTGTCCGAACCCTCGCAGGCTGCTACGGAACCCCCCTACTTCGGACCTAGGCCTCGGTCCAATCAGGAGCTGCCAGCAGCCCCTTCGCACGCGCAACCCACGTGCGAGCCCTCCCCTGCGAGCCTCGGATCTTCGCCACCTGGAGGCTTCTCAGCCGTCCGATCAGAAGCTTCTCCCTATAAATAGAAGGCTGCGAGCCTTCTCGGATTTTTTAAGAAATTGCCACTTTTAGCCCCTCTTTCCATATTTTCTTCATTTTAACATCCCCCAAAGCCCCGATATCGATTATAACCCCCGGAATACGCCACGAAGTGCCCGAGAAGCCCGAAAAATTTATCTTTTCGGTTTCGAAGCCCGACTTTTGCAAAGCCCGGTTTCTCAATAAAACTCCCGGTTTTATTAGAAACGAATGCTTTAGGAAACGAATTGCTGCCCGATTATCATCAAAACATGTGAGTGTGTAGTTACTTTCACTTTACACATAGATATGAAGTATTTAGCTTAAAATACGTGCTATGTGTAAATATGTTAATTGTTTATTTGAGGTGACTATTGAATAGATGTTTTATACAAGTTTTAAACTGTATATGTATTTTATCTACAAATATGTTGGGTAGAACATGGGTAGACAAAATAGTCGGTGGGTGTTAAAATGATGAGAGGCCTCGGTGTCGGTGTTGTTGTTGGTGTTGTCGTTGTAGTCGTGTAGCGGAGTATAGATGACGATCACGAACCTTTCTAGACAGTCCAGTGGTACACTAGCAAGTTCGCAACTTATAGGTGTTGATGAACTAAATGTTCATTGGTGTACTCCAATCCCCCTCATGGTTGCCTTTATGACATGTATGGCTGAGGAGTCCCCTTAGCACTAGTGTCCAACCCGATGATATTCCTTAGGTTAAGTCCCTTGTGTTAGGTGTTTAGGGACGTAAAGTGAGGACAACGGGAATGGGTAATTAGGGTTATTGTTGATTGGTGAACTTAATAAGTTATTATTATTGTGGGTTGAAAACCCTATATGCTCACCAGGCTCCCAAGCCTGACCCACTCAGCTTTTTATCATTACAGGTAGTGGACCCCGAGCATAGTCGGAGGATGATGAGAGATTTTTGGATTATAGGCCAGTAGTTGTAAATAACTGTTGAAAGGGTTATAATGTCTTGTTTATGCTTTTGATCTGTGTCGGAACATGACATCCCGAGGTTTTGATATATATGGAAAATATATACCTTCTTAAAGAAGGGTTTTGATAAACTTTATCATGTTTTATATTGGGGACCTATTCCGCAATATCTTTTGAAAAGATTTCTCTGATTTTATTTTAAAAAGCATAAATTAAATCGGTCTTTTCTGGCCGAGAAATTAGGGGATGTCTCACGGTCCTCCGTGGTTGAGGTCGTAGTAACCTCACTGATCGTCGAACGGTGATCGTTGTCGTTGCTGGCGACTCCATCTTTCGATCTCGGTTGCCCAACTGGGCTCAGGTCCGTTGTAGCCAAATCGGTTCGCAGGAACCCTGGCTATGTAATGAGGGTTGGTGACCTCCGGCACCTCCTCATCTTCGTCGTCCTCCATTTCTTCTTCAAGTTCTTCCTCGTCTACTTCTTCTTCTTCTTCAGGGTTTTCCTCGGGTAATTCTTCGGGATCTTCTTCCGGGTCTTCTTCAATCCAACCACCAATGCCTTGATTCGGAAAGTAAGGGTCTCCGGGTAGATGAAATCCTGCCATGACGTCTGTACGAGAATAGGGGTGTAAGAAGCACATAATGAATCTAGAAATATTGTACTTTTAGTAACACAAAATACTCCTATAGTATTTTATTCATTTTGTTTGACTCTAATTATAGTTCCAGTGTAAGTGTTGGTAGGTTGACAGAAAAACGTCCCCCGAATCAAGGATGGCAGAAACGTCCCCCAAATCAAGGATGGCGGAAACGTCCGGGGGCGGAGGACTTCTTGTGTAGTATCATAACAACGAGTATAATAGTTCTCAAAGTAAATACAACCATTATAAATATAATCGAGAAAGTTACATGAATTCACAAGTTTACATGTTTCAAAATCGATTACAATATAATGACAAAATGTTTTTCCTGACGCCGAAACGTCCCATCCTCAAAAGCTGGTAGGTACCTGTTTTACTGATTACCTGAGAATACAAGTAGTTTTGGAAAAAGTGTCAGCAATTAAGTTGGTGAGTTCATAAGCTTTTGGATGTAGAATTTGAAATCCTTTGATTGTAAATGATATGAATAACCAAGAAAAACCCAATATTTTCCTTTTTAAAATGTTATGCAGTCTTAAATCCCAAGACCGTGTATATGCATGTATAATGTACTTAAAAAAATGTAAGTAAATTTAAATAAATAAATCCTTTTAACGTAGTAGTCCCCCGTAAACTATATGTGTCGTTATCTCCCTATGTGAGTCGCTATAACCATACTATGACAGAGAAGACCGATGCGACGTTCTTCAATCGTCGAAAATGAAATGACATTTGTCACCCCCGATCGGCCAATCGGGCTGTTGCAAGCAGCATGGGTGTGGGTTGTCAATCCCAATATAGATCTATACACAATTATCACGCTCTCCCTACAAGAGACTCTGGTTATAACTATTTCAAGGAATTTTAACCATGTACTCTAAGAGCACAATGAAGACGTGTCTCACAATTTATGATAACGAGTTTACGTGTAGTGTATGTGTAAAACCTTTTTGGTGGTGGAAATTGAATCCCCCTTTTTGTGTAGTATGATTGAAAATTGAAATCCATAAACTATACCTAACATAGTTTATCATGTAGTAATTGAAACCCGTTGGTATCGAGAAAAAAACCCTTTTTGGTATACATAGTAGTTTAGCAAAACATAACTATTCTTATTATGTTTCATCTTGTATTATTAGTGATAATAAAGAACCTTTACATTACAGTGAATATTTTCTGTGGTCTAAACATAACTCAACAGAAAAACACATGTGAAAAATGAAGTTATTAAAGGTAAACACTTTGCTCAACGTGTTACAAAGTGTTAAAGAAGTTGTAATCTGTTAACTAGTTTTCAACTTATCTGCACTGTTTTAGTAAAATCACAGAAAATTCATACAAAGTCGAAAACTAAATCTGTAAACTCTGAGAGTTTGGAAAATCTGTCTAGTATGTTCATAAATTTTATTATGATTTTTAGAAGTCTCTAACTAGTGTGAAAATGTCCATATTCTCAAACTGGTTCGAATTCCTAGCTACAGTGATAGTCAGTTTTGTAAAAATCATTATAAATTATAGAAAATTCATATGAAGATGTGCAAGTAGTCATTTTAAAGGTATAAAACTGAACTATTTGCATATTAAACAGTTTTGAAAGATCTTAAGTTTAAGTTGGTCAAAACAGTTCGTGAATGAACATTAAATTTTCTGTTGAAAGCTGATGTTAGAGATTTGTTAAGTTTTTGATGTTTTAACTTGTATTCTCCCCCATAAAACGAGTTAAAAACGAGAAAATAAGGGGGTATGAACTCACCTTGAGTGATCTCTTAGGATGGATGGTGAAGGGAAGAAGTTTCCAAGTCAAGAACACTTGGGAGATACTTGAAGGTTTGAAGATCTAGTAACAAATATGACGATATTTGTGTAAGGAATCCATGATTTGAGTGAAAGGATGTAAGATAATCAGGTGTAGGATGAAGTTACTTACAAGCAACAGGGGAAAGACTTGGATCTCCTGGAGGAACTTCGAGTTTCTAGAGAGAATATAAGAGGAAGTAAAGTGTATCTTGGGAGGAGGAGAGTGGGGTTTTATAGATGGAAGAGTGGGGGATTAGAGAGTGGGCTGATGGAAGAGATTTGATGGAGGCATGGGAAGATCTCGAATTGACTAGAGCAAGGTGGGAATAGTGACATGGAGTGGGTATGGGAGGTTGCTTGAGTCATAGATTTATGGAAAAGTCAACACTCCACCTTAATATCTTATCCAATAGATTTTATTCTTAGACTAAGATTTTCCCTCAAAACTGGTTAAAATATGAATATATAGGGTGTCATATGCCAAAATACGAGATTGGGTGAAAATCCCGCATTAAAATCACGAAAAACAAGCTTAAAACGAAGTCGGGGTCGAAAACCGGGTGAAAAAGGGAATTCTGCGAAACTTCTCGGATTTGGGCCGAAGGTTCGGTCCCAGCAGCCAGAACCGAAAGTAGGTTCGGTTGCTGCTGAGAACCGAAAGCGAAATGGGTCGAGTAAGAATCGAAGGCGAAATGGAGCGAAAGGATGGTTCGGTCCGAAGGGACCTTCGGTCCTCCGAGGTTCGGTTTCGGTTCAAGACAGTTCGCGTCCGAATGAGGTGTTTCGGTTCTGATGGCTTCGGTTCCTAGGGACCTCGGTTCTTAGCAGGGTTCGGCTCCTTAAGAGAGGCTTCGGTCCTAATAGGAGTTTCGGCCCTAAGTGGCCGTTTTTCATGTAAACCTCCCGTTTCGAGCGGTTTTTAGCTCCATTAAGGGTCGGGATGACCCGAATGATTATAAAAAGTTAAAAGAGAGATTTGGGAGAGATTTGAGATAGAGAGAGATAGAGCGAGAGAGTTTGAGAGAGACTTCGTTTTTGACCTTTTTGGATGTTTAGCTTCGCAACGCAAGGTTTGAAAACCCCGTTAAGCCTCGTTATGAATGTTATACGCCCTCGAGGGGTATGAAATAACTTTTTATCGAGTAGTTCCATCACTTACCCTGATTAGGGCTTAAAATTTCTGAACACATGAAACTTTCAAGTGGTACTTTGTATTAACATATTGAGTTGTACAACTTTAAACATAATGCAATCCCTAATATACAAGGGTTAATTGAGTTGACAAGTTTGTCTTGCTGACTTTTATTGACTTTGACTTGACCAGAAATTGAAGGTTGTCACAAAATCCCAGGCTTACTCCCAACGTACCACCCCCTCCTCCACCATCTCCACCACCACCTCCACATTTTGACCCCGCCATGTTCCAAGCTATTGCAATAGCAGCCGTGGTAGCTACACCAATGGTGCCGGTGGGTCAGGTTCTGGTGCAACCACCTCCAATCACAGAGTCAGTCAGGGACGTTCGAAGGAATGTTCCTATAAGGATTTTTCAAATGGCAAACCCAAATCCTTCGACCGAACTGGGGGTGTTATCACCCTTATGCAGTGGTTTGAGAAGACTGAATTAGTCTTCGAAATATGTGCCTATCCTGAAGCAAGCAAAGTTAACTTTGCAACTTGCACCTTCACTGACCGAGCCCTTACCTGGTGGAACGGTCATGTGAAATCTCTAACTCTCCCAGTGGCGAATACAATGAGCTGGGAGGATCTGAAGAACCTTATGCTAACAGAGTATTGCCCGAGGGGCGAAATTCAGAAATTGGAATAGGAGCTTTGGGGCCTTAAAATAACGGGCTCTGACATCGCATCCTACACTGCCAGATTCAGCGATCTGGCCATACTATGTCCCGGGTTGGTCACCCCGGAAAGCAAGAAGGTGGAAAAATCATATGGGGATTAACACCCCAGATCCAAGGAAATGTGTTGGCTTCAAAACCGACCACTTTTGACAGTGCCAAGCAATTGGCACAGCAACTCATCGACCACCGTGCCAGTCATGGCACCGTGGTGGCCACCTCCGAGCAAACAAAAGGGGGAAACAAGAAAAGAAAATTCTGGAACAACAGGAAGAACCAACCGACCCAGGATTCCGCCAAGAAACAACAAATAGTGGCAGTTAAGGATATTGAAAACTGGTGCACACCGAGGACGCCCACAGAAATCCGCCAGTTCTTAGGCCTTGCAGGCTACTACAGGAGGTTCATCCAAAACTTCTCCAAAATCGCTAAACCACTTACCACTCTGACCCACAAGGGAGTAACCTTCGACTGGGGAGAAAAGCAAGAAGCTGCGTTCCAAACGCTAAAACAGGCTCTGTGCAGCGCTCCGATCCTATCCCTACCAGAAGGAACCGAAGACTTCGTGGTCTTTTGCGGCACGTCAAACCAAAGTCTCGGTTGTGTACTAATGCAAAGAGGAAAAGTCATTGCATATGCATCCAAGCAACTGAAAACACATGAGGTCAACTATGCCACGCACGACCTCGAGCTCGGAGCGGTGGTGTTCGCTCTAAAGATCTGGAGGCACTACCTCTATGGGACAAAGTGTACCATCTTCACCGATCATAAAAGCCTTCAGCACATCCTTAATCAGAAAGAACTCAACATGAGGCAGAGACGATGGGTGGAGCTACTAAACGATTACGAATGTGAAATTCATTATCACCCAGGAAAATCCAATGTTGTACCTGAGGCCCTCAGCCGAAAGGAATACTCAGGCCGTCGAGTCAGGTCGTTAACCATGAAAATCCATTCACACCTGTCTAGGCAGATTAAAGAGGCTCAGCTGGAAGCCCTGAAAACAGAAAACATAACAGGTGAAGCCTTAAGAGGAATGGATAAGAGCCTGGAAATTAAGGACGACAGAATACGCTATTTCATGGATCGCATCTGGACACCCAAGTTTGGAGGATTCAGGGACGTCGTCATGAATGAAGCACACAAAAATCGCTACTCCGTGCATCCAGGTTCAGACAAGATGTACCTGGATCTCAAGAAACTCTATTGGTGGCCGAACATGAAAGCCGAAATCGCTACCTTTGTGAGAAAGTGCCTGACTTGCGCCAAAGTCAAGGCCGAATACCAAAAGCCATAAGGCCTACTATAACAACCGGAGATACCCGAGTGGAAGTGGGAATGGATCATGATGAATTTCATTACTAAATTGCCCAAGTCTCCGAGTAGGTACGATACCATTTGGGTAATTGTCGACCGATTGACCAAATCCGCCCATTTCCTGCCAATCAAAGAAACCTTCAATATGGAAAGACTTACTCGGATCTATATCCAAGAAATAGTCCGTCTGCATGGGGTGCCTGTGTCCATTATCTCCGACCGGGACAGCAGATTCACCTCGAGATTTTGGCAGTCACTCCAGAAGTCATTGGGAACTAGGCTGGACATGATTACAGCTTATCACCCACAAACTGATGGGCAGAGCGAGAGGGCCATTCAAACGCTAGAAGACATGCTTAGGGCATGTGTGATAGACTTTCGCAAAGCGTGGGATACCCACTTGCCACTTATCGAATTCTCGTATAATAACAGTTATCACACTAGCATCAAGGTTTCTCCATTCGAGGCCCTCTACGGTCGGAAGTGTAGGTCACCACTGTGCTGGGCTGAAGTGGGCGACGCACAGCTAGCAAAGGGGCAAGTCCCTAACAGTTTCCTCTTTGGCTTGGTAATCATAAGAGAAACCACCGAAAATATTGTCCAAATCCGGAAGAGGTTAAAGGCTTCTAGAGACAGACAGAAGAGTTACGCAGATAAGAGACGGAAGCCCTTGGAATTCCAGGTTGGAGAGCGAGTGTTGTTAAAGGTCTCACCCTGGAAGGGCTTAATATGCTTCGGTAAACGAGGAAAGCTAAACCCGAGATACATCGGACCATTCGAGATCCTCGCTAGGATTCACATGGGAACGCGAAGATCAGATGAAACAAAAATACCCGCATCTTTTCCCCGCCTCTTGAAGTCCCGATCTAAGTGCTAAATTTCGGGACGAAATTCCTTCTACCGGGGGGATGATATGACAACCGTTAATTTCTGGTCAAGTCAAAGTCAATAAAAGTCAGCAAGACAATCCGATCAACTCAATTAACCCTTGTATATTAGGGATTGCATTATGTTTAAAGTTGTACAACTCGCTATGTTAATACAAAGTAACACTTGAAAGTTTCATGTGTTCAGAAATTTTAAGCCCTAATCAGGGTAAGTGATGGAACTACTCGATAAAACGTTATTTCATACCCCTCAGGGGCGTATAACATTCATAACGAGGCTTAACGGGGTTTTCAAACCTTGCGTTGCGAAGCTAAACATCCAAAAAGGTCACAAACGAAGTTTCTCTCAAACTCTCTCGCTCTATCTCTCTCTATCTCAAATCTCTCCCAAATCTCTCTTTTAACTTTTTATAATCATTCGGGTCATCCCGACCCTTAATGGAGCTAAAAACCGCTCGAAACGGGAGGTTTACTTGAAAAACGGCCACTTAGGGCCGAAACTCCTATTACTGCCAAAGCCTCTCTTAAGGAACCGAACCCTGCTAAGAACCGAGGTCCCTAGGAACCGAAGCCATCAGAACCAAAACACCTCATTCGGACGCGAACTGTCTTGAACCAAAACCGAACCTCGGAGGACCGAAGGTCCCTTCGGACTGAACCATCCCTTCGCTCCATTTCGCCTTCGGTTCTTACTCGACCCATTTCGCTTTCGGTTCTCAGAAGCAACCGAACCTACTTTCGGTTCTGGCTGCTTGGACCGAACCTTCGGCCCAAATCCGAGAAGTTTCGCAGAATTCCCTTTTTCACCCGGTTTTCGACCCCGACTTCGTTTTAAGCTCGTTTTTCGTGATTTTAACGCGGGATTTCACCCAAACTCGTATTTTGGCATATGAGACCTATATATTCATATTTTAACCAGTTTTGAGGGAAAATCTTAGTCTAAGAACAAAATCTATTGGATAAGATATTGAGGTGGAGTGTTGACTTTTCCATAAATCTATGACACAAGCAACCTCCCATACCCACTCCATGTCACTATTCCCACCTTGCTCTAGTCAATTTGAGATCTTCCCATGCCTCCATCAAATCTCTTCCATCAGCCCACTCTCTAATCCCTCACTTTTCCATCTATAAAACCCCACTCTCCTCCTCCCAAGATACACTTTCACTTCCTCTTATATTCTCTCTGGAAAATCGAAGTTCCTCCAGGAGACCCAAGTCTTTCCCCTGTTGCTGGTAAGTAACTTCATCCTACACCTGATTATCTTACATCCTTTCACTCAAATCATGGATTCCTTACACAAATATCGTCATATTTGTTACTAGATCTTCAAACCTTCAAGTATCTCCCAAGTGTTCTTGACTTGGAAACTTCTTCCCTTCACCATCCATCCTAAGAGATCACTCAAGGTGAGTTCATACCCCTTATTTTCTCGTTTTTAACTCGTTTTATGGGGGAGAATACAAGTTAAAACATCAAAAACTTAACAAATCTCTAACGTCAGCTTTCAACAGAAAATTTAATGTTCATTCACGAACTGTTTTGACCAACTTAAACTTAAAATCTTTCAAAACTGTTTAATATGCAAATAGTTCAGGTTTTTACCTTTACAATGACTACTTGCACATGTTCATATAAATTTTATACAATTTATGGTGATTTTTACAAAACTGACTATCACTGTAGCTAGGAATTCGAACCATTTTGAGAATATGAACATTTTCACACTAGTTAGAGACTTCTAAAAGTCATAATAAAATTTATGAACAGACTAGACACAGTTTTGCAAACTCTCAGAGTTTACGGATTTAGCTTTCGACTTCGTATGAATTTTCTGTGATTTTACTAAAACAGTGCAGATAAGTTGAAAACTAGTTAACAAATTACAACTTCTTTAACACTTTGTAACATGTTGAGCAAAGTGTTTACCTTTAATAACTTCATTTTTCACATGTGTTTTTCTGTTGAGTTATGTTTAGACCACAGAAAATATTCACTGTAATGTAAAGGTTCTTTGTTATCACTAATAATACAAGATGAAACATAATAAGAATAGTTATGTTTTGCTAAACTACTACGTATACCAAAAAGGGTTTTTCTCTCGATACCAACGGGTTTCAATTACTACATGATAAACTATGTTAGGTATAGTTTATGGATTTCACTTTTCAATCATACTACACAAAAAGGGGGATTTAATTTCCACCACTAAAAAGGTTTTACATATACACTACACGTAAACTCGTTATCGTAAATTGTGAGACGCGTCTTCATTGTGCTCTTAGAGTACATGGTTAAAATTTCCTGAAATAGTTATAACCAGAGTCTCTTGTAGGGAGAGCATGATAATTGTGTATAGATCTATATTGGGATTGACAACCCACACCCATGCTGCTTGCAACAGCCCGATTGGCCGATCGGGGGTGACAAATGTCATTCATTTCCGAGGCTTGAAGAACGTCGCAACAGGCTTCTCTGTCATAGTATGGTTATGACGACTCACATAGGGAGATAACGACACATATAGTTTACGGGGGACTACTACGTTAAAAGGATTTATTTATTTAAATCCACTTACATTTTTTTAAGTACATTATACATGCATATACACGGTCTTGGGATTTAAGACTGCATAACATTTTAAAAAGGAAAATATTGGATTTTTCTTGGTTATTCATATCATTTACAATCAAAGGATTTCAAATTATACATCCAAAAGCTTATGAACTCACCAACTTAATTGTTGAGACTTTTTCCAAAACTACTTGTATTCTCAGGTAATTAGTAAAACAGGTAACTACCAGCTTTTGAGGATGGGACGTTTCGGCGTCAGGAAAAACATTTTGTCACTATATTGTAATCGATTTTGAAACATGTAAACTTGTGAATTCATGTAACTTTCTCGATTATATTTATAATGGTTGTATTTACTTTGAGCACTATTATACTCGTTGTTATGATACTACACATGAAGTCCTCCGCCCCCGGACGTTTCCGCCATCCTTGGTTCGGGGGTGTGACATAAAATATGAGAAGTATACCCTTAAGAAAGGCCAGAAACCACTAAAAGATCAATTAGAGGCCAAGACTAAGGATTTTATGAAATTGCAGGAAGATTACAGTAACAAGTGTGTCAATTATAGATATCTTCAGAAAGATCTTCCCGCTGTGACTGTTGAACTTGACACAATGAAGATTCGTTTTGCAAATGCCGAATTTAACTTCAAGAAATTCGATGTGTTAAGCAAAAGAGTTGCAAAAATAATTGAGAATCAAATGAAATTGAAGGATAAAAAACAAGTAGGAATAGGATATAAGAGTGTCCCTCCCCCATTCAATCACAACTATATGGCTAAACCTTTGACTCAGGAGGAGATTGACCAAAAACCATTTATGGTGTATGGTAAACCAGCTTCACAGGCGACAGAATGTAATGCTAGGGAAATAGATACTAACGTTTCTACTTCCTTTGCAGATTTGTCAGTAAGTTAGGGAAATCAAGAGGATGGAAAAATTGAGTCTGAAAATAAATTTGTGTCAAAATTTGGTGATCCTATTTTGAACAATGTTGATTCTGTGTCTGTTGTTAAAACTTATATTTTGATTTGTGATGATCTGGTGTCTGAGTCTAATGTTTCTGATAAATGTGATGTTGCCTTTGTTAAAACTGCTGAATCTGACACTAGCACATCTACTCCATCTACACCTGTCACACAACCTGACTCATGCACTTGCACGTGTGGGAAAGTTAGAAGAGTCAATAAGAGCACAAAAAGAGAAAAAGGCGGTACCAGTTTTCATGATAAAAAGATAATATGTTTTAACTGTGGAACTGCCGGCCACATTGCTCGCAATTGTCCTAATAGGACATTTGTTCATTTTTCTACACCAAGAAAAGAAAATGAGTCTCGAGGAAGGTCTCTAACGAGAAAGTCCTTGAGATCTCGTATTCGAGATGATGATTGGAATGTTCATAAGGACGGCAGAAGGGCTGAACATAAAACGAACAAACATGTTTCACTAAAACAGCCACAGGTGACTTGACGAGATCGAATGTGGCTAAGCCAAGATCGATATCGTCAAAGGAAGCGTCTGGATCTTCGACTAATCCTAGCCGAAAATCTAAACGCTCAAAACAAAAGAAAAATATTTGAAAATCACCTATGAGTATTTCAAAACCAAATTACCAGTGGGTGCCCAAATCTTCAGTTGTCCAATCATCTTCATCTTCTGTGAATGTCAAGGGTAAACCCAGTGTTGTAATGACCTGGGTCCCAAAATCTAAATGATCCCACGCATTGTGCAGAAACAGCTGCGGAGGAATGTCGCCAGACTGTGGTATGTCGACAGCGGTTGTTCCCGGCACAAGATAGGAGACATTTCCCAGTAGCACGACATTCAAAACTTTAACGGGGGATTTGTTTCCTTTGCGGGAGGGGATGGAGGAAAGATCACGCAAAAAGGAATCGTTTCTTATGGAGTGTTGTGCGTTGAAAACGTCAACTACGCGCCCGTGTTGAAGCATAGCTTGTTGAGCGTTTCTCACATCTGCGACAAGGGCTACTCTACCCACTTCACCGATAAAGAATGCCTTATCTTGAAACCCGGCATCATCATCCCTGAATACTGGATATTGGTGAAATCAAAAAGAGACGGGAACGCTTACATCTTCGACATGAATCATGATATCTCGGAACAAGTTACGTGCCTCTTTTCTAAAGTCTCAGAACATAATGTGATGCTCTGGCATCATCTTCTCGGGCATGCAAACGCCAAGAACCTCAATCGCCTTGCAAAGAAGGAAATCGTGCGTGGACTTCCAGTTAAAGACTTCATTACATCTGAAAAGTGTGTGGCATGCACTCATGGCAAACATCATAGAAAGCCACACTTACCAAACAGGTTAATTCAATCAGCAAGGTTCTCTAATTATTACACATGGATTTGTTTGGTCCTGTCAATGTCCTCAGCACCAACAAAAACTCTTACTGCTTGGTGGTGATAGATGACTACTCACGTTTCACTTGGGTCTTCTTCTTATCCAACAAGAGTAGGATCTCATACTTGATCAAGAAGTTTGTGGTAATGATTGAGAATCGGACTAACGAGAAGGTGAAAGCGCTCAGAACGGATAATGGAACAGAATTCAAGAATGCTGTTCTGGATCACTTTTGCACAGAAAAGGGGATAGTGCGTCAGTATAGTGCCATTCGGACACCTCAACAAAATGGTGTTGCGGCGAAACCGAACTCTAATGGACGCCGCAAGGACGATGCTGTGTGATTATAAACTGCCAGTCTTATTTTGGGCGGAGGCGATCAACACCGCCTGCTATGTTCAGAATCGGGTGCTGATCAACAAAGCTCAGATGAAGACTCCGTATGAAATTCTATATGGTCACAAGCCATCAGTCGCTCACTTCTGTATCTTTGGATTTCCTTGCACCCTTCTTCACCTCGAACAACCCCAAATTCAACTCTAAAGCCGATGAATGTTACTTCATTGGATATGCAGCGCATACAGCTTACCGTGTTTAAAACAAGAAGACAAAGCAGATTGTGGAATCTTTTGATGTTCGTTGGTTGGAGGAAAATGAGACGGACGCCAGAGTTGGTCCTGATTGGTTGTTTGATTACGCTTCTTTATTCAAATCCTTCAGAGTATTCTCAGATGATGTGTCAGGTTCTTGCTCCGGTTTGAAGGTTGTTCTTGAGGATGAAGAGGAAGAAGTTGTCTACAGTCCACCATTGGTGTCTTCTACGTCTCCTTCGGTGAATCAAGCTGTTCCAAGTTCTCCTTCATGACCAGAGATACTTCCGCTGCCACTCAAACATTCATGGAGCTTCTCTTTCCTGATCCAATTGCAAAAGAGTATTTGGCCAGCACCTCTCGCGATTCTGAATCGTAAGAGGCTACTGTTTCAGCAAATGACGGACATGTCAACATCAACAACCTTCATGTCTTGACTACACTGAGGTGTATGCTCCTGTAGCACGCCTTGAAGCTGTTTGTATCTTCTTGGCGTATGCATCCTACATGGGGTTCACTATATATCAGATGGATGTTAAGACTGCCTTCCTTTATGGAGCTGTGAAAGAAGATATTTACGTTGATCAACCTCCCAGTTTTGTCAACTCAAAGTTTTCGAATCACGTCTACAAATTGGATAAGGCTCTGTATGGGTTACATCAGGCTCATTGGGCTTGGTATGCAACCCTAACAGATCATTTGGTCGATCATGGGTACACTAGAGGCACGATCAAATGTTATTTATAAAGCATGTTGATGGAGACATAATTCTTGTTCAGATCTATGTCGATGATATCATCTTCGGGTCAATGAGCCAGAAACTCTACAAGGAGTTCGAGACGATTATGAAGAAAAGGTTCGAGATGAGTTCTTTTGTCACACCCCCAAACCAGAATGGCATAAACATTCGGGGGTGGATGACTTCACGTAGTATCATAACAATTGAATATTTTTAAAGAAAGTAACCCAACCATCATAAATATAATAAAAGTTACATTGTTGCATGTAATACACGTTTCAAAAGAATATTACAAATATGATGATTTAAAATGTTTTGATTACAGACGCCTTAGCGTTCCTTCTCCAAAAGCTGATGGTTACCTGTATTACTGATTCCCTGAGAAATACAAGTAGTTTTGAAAAAGTGTCAACAATTAAGTTGGTGAGTTCTTAAGCGTTTTTGTACTAAAATTTGTATGTCTTTCGGTAAAATAACTGAACGTGTTTTCCAGAAAATCCAATATTTTCTATGTATGTGTGATAGTTTGAAAAAGTAGCAAAGGCTAAAATGCAATAGTATCTTTTATGCTAAAATGGTGAAAGTGGAATTGTACATATATAATGTAACACTGAATGCATTTAAGAGTCTCGTAAATCAAAATATTTCGATATTCCATGTGAGATTCATAACCATGCAATTGACCCAGACTGCCTGTAACAACGTTCTTCCGGCGTTGCAGTGTTATGCCGTTTGTCACCCCAGACCTGCCGGTCTAACTGTAGCTAACAGTTTAGGTGTGGGATTGTCAATCCCGTATAGATCTATACACAAGTATCACGCTCTCCCTACAAGAGATTATGGTTTATAATACAGGACTTGAAATGCATACTCGAGAGTACGGTGGAGCCGGATGTCTCACAAAACTTAGTATCACTAGATTTACGGAATGAAAAGTCCACATTTCTTGTAATTGAAAGTATTTCCTTTTTATCGTGTTTATGTAAAAATGTCATGAATAACTTGTAAACTATACCCATTATAGTTTTTCAAAAGTGTGTTCCATTTGGTGATAAAAACTTGACGTAATAACAACTTTGCATGTAAAGTGTAACGTTAGTATTAATGTTGTTTAACAATTATAACAGGATGTAAGTAAAATATCCCCCCCCCTAAAACATGAAAAAGACGTGAAAATGTAGGGGTACGAACTCACTTGGAAAGTTTGATGATTTGATGAAAACGAGACTTTACTCGGGTAGCGCTTCGACCGGGAAGTGGTAAGTTTCTTGGGATTCTCGGAGCTTCAGACCTTCGTCGGAACTTGGATATGTAACTGGGGTGTCGGGGTCGTCTCGGGATGCTAAACATAGAGTAGAAGTGAAAGAGAATAGGGAAATGAGCAAGGGAAGTCGGAACCCTCTCACCCTTTATATAGGGGCTGGTCATGGTGCGAACGTGGGGCGTTCCTGCTGGGTACGCAGGGCGTTCCCCTGAAAGCAGCGCGCTCCGAAGTTGAATTACGTCATCGCTTACGAACCTCAGATGGGATGGCGAAGAGTCAGGTCTGCGAGCACGAACGTGGCGCGTTCCCTCGGAACGCAGGGCGTTCCCTTCGGACCCGCCTTGAAGTGTGTGCCCAAAACTTGTAAAATCCGTAACTTTCGCGTACGAGCTCCGTTTTCGACGTTCTTTATATGCACGCGAAGGTGAGAATATACTATACAACTCTCATTTAGACTTCATCAGCTAATTTTGACTTTATTTTTAATAATATATTTTTAACAGGTCGGGACTAGAAAAGTCCGTTAAAAATCCATAACTTCTTCATCTGAAGTCCGTTTTCGTCTGTCTTTTTACCGTTGTATTACCATTGACGAGATCTTCGATTCTCGTTAAGGTCGTGTTGGCTAAAAGTCGCTCGATCTCTATTTCGAGTTTTTAGCTGTCTACTGCTGTTACGAAACTTAGAAAAATCATAACTTCCTCATACGAAGTCAAATTTGGGCGTTCTTTTTACGTATGCTCACGGTTTATCATAATTTACGACTTTCGTTTAGATACCTAAGGCTAAAAAGTATTTTATTGAAATTTCACTTTTTACGTTTAACAGCGTTTTAGCGGTTGTGTTGCGGATTTTCGATTGGTCATAACATTTATTCGTTATAACTCGGATTTGAGTGTTCTTTATATATTTGGAAACCTTGACAATATATCTAACATTTTATGCAACCCAAATGAGACTTTAGAACACTTCATTTTTGACGCCATTTTATTACATCAAAAATAGTTTAATATTATTTGACTTTTTGAACATTACATTGACTCGAAATATCGGGTTGTCATATCATCCCCCCGTTAGAGGGAATTTCGTCCCGAAATTTAATCTAAGACAGAGTTTATGGACTAGGAAAAAGATGTGGGTACTTTTGTTTTATCTGATCCTCGCGTTCCCAGGTGTATTCAGGTCCTCGCTTGGCATTCCAACGGACCTTGACAATGGGTATGCGACTTTGTTTTGTTCTCTTAATTTCCTGATCCATGATTTCTACAGGCTCTTTCACGAAGTGGAGATTATCGTTGATTTCAATTTCGTCCAAAGGGATGACGAGGGTCTCATCGGATAAGCACTTCTTTAGGTTCGATACGTGAAAGGTAGGGTGTATGTTCTTGAGTTCCTACGGTAATCGAAGTTTGTATGCCACCGGGCCGATCCTGTCAAGGATCTCGAATGGTCCGATATACCTTGGGTTTAGTTTCCCATGCTTTCCGAAATATATTACTCCCTTCCAGGGTGAGACTTTTAGTAGTACCCGGTCCCCAACCTGGAATTCCAAGGGTTTCCGTCTTTTATCCGCATAACTCTTTTGTCTGTCTCTTGAAGCCTTCAGTCGTTCTCGGTTTTGAACAATCTTCTCTGTAGTTTCCCTTATGATTTCTGGTCCAGTGAGAGTGTTATCGGGTACTTGACCTCTTGCTAGTTGCGTGTCACCCACTTCAGCCCAGCATAGAGGTGATCTGCACTTACGGCTGTAGAGGGCTTCAAATGGAGCAACCTTGATGCTAGTGTGATAGTTATTGTTGTACGAGAACTCAACCAATGGTAAATGGGTATCCCACGCTTTACCAAAATCGATCACACAAGCTCTTAGCATATCTTCCAAGGTTTGAATGGTTCTCTCACTCTGACCGTCGGTCTGTGGGTGGTAGGCGGTACTCATGTCTAGCCTCGTTCCTGGAGATTTTTGTAGTGACTGCCAGAACCTAGAGGTGAATCTACTATCTCGGTCCGAGATAATGGATATTGGTACACCAGGCAGTCGTATAATCTCCCTGATGTATGTTCTAGTTAGTTTCTCTAGCTTATCCGTTTCCTTTATTGGTAGGAAATGCACGGATTTGGTTAGCCTGTCGACGATCACTCAGATGGTGTCAAGCCCGCTTGCCGTCTTGGGTAACTTGGTTATGAAATCCATGGTTATCTGCTCCCACTTCCACTCGGGTATTTTCGGTTGTTGCAATAATCCCGAGGGCTTTTGGTACTCTACCTTGACTTTAGCTCAAGTCACACATTTGCCTACATAGGTAGCGATTTCGGCGTTCATGTTTGGCCACCAATACAGTTTCTTGAGGTCCAGATACATCTTATCTGAACCGGGGTGTATGGAGTATCGAGTCTTATGGGCTTCATCCATCACAACATCTCTGAATCTGCCAAACTTCAGCGTCCAGATCCGATTCATGAAGTAACGAACCCCGTCATTCTTGATTTCAAGATTCTTATCCACTCCTCTTAAGGCTTCATTCGCCACATTTTCGGATTTCAAGCCTTCTATTTGAGCTTCCTTGATTTATGTGGACAGGTGTGAATGGATCGTCATAGTTAAAGATTTCACTCGGCGGCCCGAGTATTCCTTTCGGCTGAGGGCATCAGCTACTACACTAGCTTTCCCGGGATGATAACGAATTTCGCATTCGTAATCGTTTAGTAGTTCCACCCACCGCCTTTGTCTCATGTTGAGTTCCTTTTGATTGAGGATGTGTTGAAGGCTTTTATGATCGGTGAAGATTGTACATTTCGTGTCGTAGAGATAGTGCCTCCAGATCTGTAGAGCGAAAACGACTGCTCCTAGCTCGAGATCATGCGTGGTATAGTTGACCTCGTGCGTCTTGATTTGTCTCGAGGCGTATGCGATGGCCTTCCCTCGTTGAATCAGAACACATCCAAGTCCCTGGTTTAACGCATCACAGTAGACCACAAAGCCTTCTGTTCCTTCTGGCAAAGATAATATAGGTGAGCTGCATAGGGCTCGCTTTAGTGTTTGGAATGCAACGTCTTATTTTTCTCCCCAGCTGAAGGTTACACCCTTCTGTGTCAGGGTGGTAAGTGGCTTAGCAATCTTCGAGAAGTTTTGTATGAACCTCCGGTAATACCCGGCAAGGCCCAAGAATTGTCGGATTTCCGTTGGAGTCCTTGGAGTTGTCCAGTTCTCGATTGCCTTGATTTTGGAAGGGTCCACGTGTATCCCCTCCTTGCTGACCACGTGACCTAGAAAATCTACTTTCTGAATCCAAAATTCTCACTTTGAGAATTTTGCGTATAGCTTCTCTGTCCTTAATGTTTCCAAGACCTGTCGGAGGTGTTGGCTATGTTCCTCCTTGCTCCTTGAATAGATGAGTATATCATCTATGAACACGATCACAAATTTGTCCAGGAAATGACGACATACTCGGTTCATCAAGTCCATGAACACCGCCGGTGCATTTGTCAATCCAAAGGGCATCACTACAAACTCGTAGTGACCATAGCGAGTTCGGAATGCCGTTTTGGGAATGTCTCCTTCCAGGACTCGCAGCTGGTGATACCCAGATCTTAAATCGATCTTTAAGAAGTAGCTCGCTCCTTGTAGTTGGTCGAACAGATCGTCTATGCGCGGTAAGGGATATCGGTTCTTGATCGTGAGTGTGTTCAGTTCCCGGTAATCGATGCACATGCGAAAAGATCCGTCCTTCTTCTTTACGAACAGAACCGGTGCTCCCCAGGGTTAGAAGCTTGGTCTAATGAACCCTTTGCTTAGAAGCTCGTTCAGCTGGATGGATAATTCCTGCATTTCTGCCGGTGCTAGACGGTACGGAGATTTTGCTACTAGGGTAGCTCCGGGAATCAAGTCGATCCGGAACTCGACTTGACGTTCTGGTGGGACTCCTGGAAGATCTTCGGGGAAAATGTCGGGGAAATTGCAGACTTCCGGAATGTCTTTGATGTCATTCACTTCTCGTTTCTTTTCTACCACGTGGGCTAGGAAGGCATGATATTCTTTGCGAAGGTATTTTTGGGCTTTGACGCAAGAGATGATTTGTAAATTGGTACCGGGTTTATCCCCATAAATGATAAGAGTTTTGCCGCTTGGCAGATTAAGGCGAACAGCCCTTTCGTGACAAAGTATATCGGCATGGTGAAAGCTTAACCAATCCATACCGATGATGACATCAAAGCTTCTTATAGTGATCGGCATTAGATCGATTTGGAACAAGTGTTCATTTAAATCTAACGTACAGCCTATGTACATATCGTTTGCGCTTTCTGTTTTACCGTTGGCCATTTCTACTGTAAATATCTTATTGAGTGCTTGGAGTTTTTGATTAAGCAAGTGTTTGAATTTATGACTCACGAAATTTCTCTCCGCACCACAGTCAAAGAGTATGCATGCATAAATGTTGTTGAGGAGAAACGTACCCGTAACCACTATGGGATCGGCTATTGCCTCGTTCTGCCCTATAGCCAGCACTTTTCCTACACCGCCAACATTCCTTGCCTTAGGGCAATCCCTCTTGTAGTGCCCAGTTTCCCCACACCCATAACATGCCTGGCTTACTCCAGCACCAGGAACTTGGGTGATTGGTCGCGTCGGTGCCTTACAGAAACGGGCAGTGTGCCCTTTCCTGTCGCAGTTTTTACAGTGCATTTCCCGGCAGTTCCCGTTGTGATGGTAATTGCATTTGTTGCACTTTGGTAGGTTCCCAGCATATTGTTTTACCGGCGTAGGGGTAACAGGGACAGCACTGGGGGCAGTAGCAGCATGGACCGCCACTATTTGTTTCTTTGAAGGTTCTTGCGAAGTTTGACCTTTCCTTTTATTCCAAAACTTCTTCTTGTTGTTGTTGTTGGCATTGCTGTTATTGTTGTTGCTTCCTTTGGTTGGTTCCGGGACGACGGTCGTGACATCTTGGCAGACCCCATGATCGACGAGGGACTGTGCCAGTTGTTTGGCACTGTCAAACGTCATGGGTTTGGAAGCTAGCACACTTCCTCGAAGTTGGGGCGACAGCCCCCAGATATACCTTTCCACCTTCTTGCTTTCTAGGGCCATCATCCCTGGGCAAAGTATTGTCAAATCACTGAACCTATTCGTATAGTTTGTGATGTCCGAGCCCACCATAGTCAATCCCCAAAGCTCCTGTTCAAGTTTCTGGATCTCGCCCGTTGGGCACTACTCTCGTAGTAGCATTTGCTTCAGGTTCTCCCAACCCATGGAGTTTTCCACCACCAGAGTTAGTGACTTGACGTGACCATTCCACCACGTTAGGGCTCGTTCGGAGAAAGTACAGGCGACAAATTTTACTTTGCTCTCTTCGGGGCATGAGCATATCTCGAACACAGCTTCCGTTTTCTCTATCCATTGGGATAGAGCCATGACTCCCCGAGTTCCATTAAAGGGGATGGGTTTGCTGTTGGAGAAGTCCTTATAAGTACATTCCCCGGTACGTCCCTAGTTTTTGCCATTAGTAGAGCTATTTATTCCTCCCCCTGATCCGTTGTTACTCATTTGTGCCATTGCTGCAGTTACGGCAGCTGTTATAGCAGCCTGAAAGGTAGCAGCATCCATCGACGGAGGTGGAGGTGGAGGTGTTGTTGGTGCCCCTGTAGTATTGAAGCGTCGATGATTCCTTCTTGGTAGCATGATTCTGCCATAAGTTAAGATACGAATTCTTGATAAGTCTTCATAAATGATTATGGAAAGCCTTAGTATCATATGCTTTGCGTTCCGAACATTACCGAAATTTGTAAGTAAATGGAAACTTTCAATAATAAGTGTATGATTTCCTTAGTATCTTAAGAACTTAATGGTATGCTCAAGGAAATAATAAATGTGTGTCATTCTCATTGATATTACTATTTGATACAATGATCAGGAAAATTTGACCTTACATGGGTCTAGGGTACATCAATGATGAAGGGAAAATTTGACAGCATTCGGGCCCCCGAATTGTGCACTCACAATCCGTCGGGTTTACATTTAAAAAGAAAGAGTAACATTAACACTTAGTCGATAAGTATGTATACATAGCGCCAGAAGTACGCGCTCTACTCCGAGCGGGTAGCACGTTGCGGACCATGGTATGGGGTTGTGGAAGTCTTAGCTCGGGCTACTTGACGTTCAGCCTCGATGATGCGCCTCTCCATTGCGGCTTGGTTCTTACAGAATTCCCTTACTTCGGCTCTAGCAGCAGTAATGTCCTTCTGAACGGAAAAGGTGTGCTCTATTGTCCGCTCATGTTCTTCGTCCAGACGATGAAGACGTACCGCAGTGACAGCAGCGGTGGCCCCAATGTCCAAGAGTTAGCTGGCATTCACTCTTGCTTGCTCGCCTTGGTTGGCAATGCGACGAACCATGACAGTGAGTGCCCTGTCAGCCGAACCCCCGTTGCTGAGGTTATAAAAGCCTCGTGTCATGCCGTAGGGTGGGCGTTTCCCTTGCTCCCTGCTCCATCGCTTCAGATCCACAGCCCAGTGGGGCGCCGGGCCCTGAAATTTCCTTTGGGGATTTGCTGCTCCTCGGGGAGGATTGTAGATCTCGGGTTCCGAGTCAGTGCTCCCACCATCTCCTTCCTCTTCTGACTCTTCATCTGGGTCTTCCTCGTGGTCCTCTTCGGAATCCTCTTCAGGCTCCTCCTCGAGGATCTCTTCGGGATCTTCCTTTGGGTCCTCTTCAATCCAGCCTCCATTACCCTGGTTAGGGTAGTAGGGATCCCCGGGAATGTGAAATCCTGCCATTTTGTCTAGTCGAGAAATAGAGGCAAGAGAATTATATAAAAACTTGGGAGTAAAAAGGTAATTTTTGATAAATAAAATTTTTATTTATTGGACGATTTCCTAAATTTAACTAAATATTGAGGTTTGCACGATTTTTATAGTTCTCATGGTTTTATAAAATACTCCTATAGTATTTCAAATTTGTAAGTTTGATTCTAGTATTTTCTTTGGTAAGTTTTCGACTTGTTGCTCACTACAACCATTCCTCGACATACGTTGGTCACATCCAGGATAAATATAGTTGATCAGGCTATATTTATTCTCGATCTGATTACATACCCCAAGGCCTAATCGTAGTGTCGCAACTTGCCTTAATACTTTTGTAAAATTTTTGCTCTGATACCAATCTTTCACACCCCCAAACCAGAATGGCGGAAACATTCGGGGGTGGATGACTTCACGTAGTATCATAACAATTGAATATTTGTAAAGAAAGTAACCCAACCATCATAAACATAATAAAAGTTACATCGTTGCATGTAATACATGTTTCAAAAGAATATTACAAATATGATGATTTAAAATGTTTTGATTACAGACGCCTTAGCGTTCCTTCTCCAAAAGCTGATGGTTACCTGTATTACTGATTCCCTGAGAAATACAAGTAGTTTTGAAAAAGTGTCAACAATTAAGTTGGTGAGTTCTTAAGCGTTTTTGTACTAAAATTTGTATGTCTTTCGGAAAAATAACTGAACGTGTTTTCCAGAAAATCCAATATTTTCTATGTATGTGTGATAGTTTGAAAAAGTACCAAAGGCTGAAATGCAATAGTATCTTTTATGCTAAAATGGTGAAAGTGGAATTGTACATATATAATGTAACACTGAATGCATTTAAGAGTCTCGTAAATCAAAATATTTCGATATTCCATGTGAGATTTATAACCATGCTATTGACTCAGACTGCCTGTAACAACGTTCTTCCGGCGTTGCAGTGTTATGACGTTTGTCACCCCAGACCTGTCGGTCTAACTGTTGCTAACAGTTTAGGTGCGGGATTGTCAATCTCGTATAGATCTATACACAAGTATCATGCTCTCCCTACAAGAGATTATGGTTTATAATACAGGACTTGAAATGCGTACTCGAGAGTACGGTGAAGCCGGATGTCTCACAAAACTTAGTATCACTAGATTTACGGAATGAAAAGTCCACATTTCTTGTAATTGAAAGTATTTCCTTTTTATCGTGTTTATGTAAAGATGTCATGAATAACTTGTAAACTATACCTATTATAGTTTTTCAAAAGTGTGTTCCATTTGGTGATAAAAACTTAATGTAATAACAACTTTGCATGTAAAGTGTAACGTTAATATTAATGTTGTTTAACAATTATAACAGGATGTAAGTAAAATATTCGCAACCATATATTACGGTGCGTATTTGAACATAAGTTTTTCTCGTGTTTCACTTGTATTCCCCCCCCCCTAAAACATGAAAAAGACGTGAAAATGTAGGGGTATCAACTCACTTGGAAAGTGTGATGATTTGATGAAAACGAGACTTTACTCGGGTAGCGCTTCGATCGGGAAGTGGTAAGTTTCTTGGGATTCTCGGAGCTTCGGACCTTCGTCGGAACTTGGATATGTAACCGGGGTGTCGGGGTCGTCTCGGGATGCTAAACGTAGAGTAGAAGTGAGAAAGAAGAGGGAAATGAGCAAGGGAAGTCGGAACCATCGCACCCTTTATATAGGGGTTGGTCATGGTGCGAACGCGGGGCGTTCCTGCTGGGTACGCAGGGCGTTCCCCTACGCAGGGCGTTCCCCTGAACGCAGCGTGCTCCGAAGATGAATTACGTCATCGCTTACAAACCTCGTATGGGATGGCGAAGAGTGAGGTCTGCGAGCACGAACGCGGCGCGTTCCCTTCGGACCCGCTTCGAAGTGTGTGCCCAGAACTTGGAAAATTCGTAACTTTCGCGTACGAGCTCCATTTTCGACGTTCTTTATATGCACGCGAAGGTGAAAATATAATCTACAACTCTCGTTTAGACTTCATCGGCTAATTTTGAATTTATTTTTAATAATATATTTTTAACAGGCCGGGACTGGAAAAGTCCGTTAAAAATCCATAACTTCTTCATCTGACGTCCGTTTTCGTCTGTCTTTTTACCGTTGTATTACCATTGATGAGATCTCCGATTCTTGTTTAGGTAGTGTTGACTAAAAGCCGCTCGATCTCTATTTCGAGTTTGTAACTGTTTACTGTTCTTCCGAAACTTAGAAAAATCATAACTTCCTCATACGAAGTCAGATGTGGGCGTTCTTTTTATGTATGCTCACGGTTTAACATAATCTATGACTTTTGTTTAGATACCTAAGGCTAAAAATTATTTTATTGAAATTTCACTTTTTACGTTTAACAGCGTTTTACCGGTTGTGTTGCGAATTTTCGATTGGTCATAACTTCTTCGTTATAACTCGGATTTGAGTGTTCTTTATATATTTGGAAACCTTGACAATATATCTAACATTTTATGCAACCCAAATGAGACTTTAGAACACTTCATTTTTGACACCATTTTATTACATCAAAAATAGTTTAATATTATTTGACTTTTTGAACATTACATTGACTCGAAATATTGGGTTGTCACATCCTTGGGGGAGATGACAATGTTTTTGGGTTTGCAAGTACGTCAAAGTTCAACCGGAATCCTGCTACACCAAACCAAATACGTTGAAGACATGCTTGAGAGGTTCGAGTTTAAAGACGCAAAAGCTTCCTTGACGCCGATGGCAGAACAACCCCTGTTGTCTCCAGATCCTGAAGGCGAATCCGTAGATCAGACTGAGTACAGATCGATGATCAGATCCCTGATGAATCTAACTGCGAGCAGGCCGGACATCATGTTCGCAGTTTGTCAATGTGCACGATACCAGGCTAATCCTAAACTCTCTCATCTTATTTCTGTCAAAAGAATCTTTAGGTATCTCAAAGGAAGCCCAAAATTGGGTCTTTGATATCCTAAAAATTTTGATTTTGATTTATATGCATTCACCAACAGCAATTATGGAGGTTGTGAACTTGACAGGAAATCAACGTCTGGGGGATGTCAGTTTCTAGGCAACCGTCTGGTGTCATGGCAATGCAAGAAACAGCAGACTGTCTCAACCTCAACGGCGGAGGCGGAATATGTTACTTCTTCTGCCTGTTGCTCTCAAGTCATTTGGATTCAACATCAATTAATGGATTACGGTTTGAACTTTCTTGGAACCCCAATATTCTATGATAACGAAGCTGCAATTCAAATTGCTAAAAATCCCATCCAACATTCAAAAACCAAGCACATCGATATTAAAGTTCATTTTATCCTAGATTTTTATGAGCGCTCGCTGATTCGGTTAGAACAGGTTCCCACTGCTAATAATATGGCGGATCTGTTCACAAAACCATTTAACAAAGCTCGATTTGATGTGCTGGTTGGTTTTCTAAAAATGGTTCGTTTTGAGGACTGATTTTTGTTTTTAGGTAGTTAAATTTGAGCATTTCGTTTTCATTCTCTCCAATGCACAAATTTAGGGGGAGAAATAAACAAAAACCAAAAAAAAAATTAGAAAATCTCAAAAATCCAAAAATAGTGTTATTTATGTTTTATTTTTTCAGAAAAATCAAAAAAATACAAAAATATGTTTTTGATGGAGTGTGCTTGCAGATGATGCCTTGGGAAGTGATATCAATATGTAATAACATGCAATTTGAATCTGTGTAAGGTACCAAAGTTGACTTGTCTAGGCTCTGTGTTCAATGCGCTGGTAGGCACGAAAGGTTTAATTGGACTTGACTAAGCATAGATGAACTTAAGGAATCTAGATACTTGACAAATCTTGACTTAGATAGTTCTGTTTAATCTGACAATACGACGCTCGGGTAGATTGAGCAAGGAGATATACATGAGAATCTGCGGATACACTTAAGTAATCTATATCTAGAACCGTGGTGTAACTTTTCCTCGATGTATGGACGCATGTCCTTAATTCCGGTACTGATAGGGTGACTGGGAAATTCCGATAAATTAGGTTTGTAGAAAGTTATTTTCTTGCTTTATTTATGTTAGCCATATGTTGCCTCCTCTCCGTGATTGGAAGATCCGACCTGGACTGCAACATATGCAACTCTAATTTTATGCATCTTCTTTCTATGCAATTCTTTCTGTCTGTTAGTTATATGTTGTCTCCTTTGCGTGATAAGTTCTTATCTGACCTGGAAGACAGCATATGCACCATTCTGTTTCTCAATCCCTCTATCCAGTTAGTCATATGTTTATCCCTCTGTGTGATTGGAAAATCCGACCTGGGTGTACAACATATGCATTCTAAATCTGACTTCCCTCTTAATAATTGTCTGCTCACCTAAAGTAAGGAGCATTCTGGAAGTTCTTGATTATCGGAGTATGTCAGGAAGTGGGAAACACGTTCTAGTTCATCTAAAATTGAACATTCAAAAGGTTGTCTGTAGATCTCTCTGCTCAATTTAGGTGGACAACAATATCCTTGGTCGTCGTCAGTTGAATGGTCCTTTGGAATTTCATCTAGGAACATAGGATCACACAATAACTTATCACTTGTAGGATGTCCTAATCTTGTCACAAATCTTTCGTGTTTAAGTGGACCACAATACCGGCGATTGACCAGATCTATTCATGAAGGGAGAGGTACCGATAAACGGATTCAGGCTGCCTAAAAACTTTGATCCGAATATCACAAAAATATTATTAGTAGTGGTGAAAATTTATTAGTGTTATTTTTATTTTTATTTTTATTTCATTTTATTTTATTTTCTAAAAGTTTAAAAAGCAAACAAAAATTTTAGTTTGAATTTTTAGATTTTATTTTATTTTATTTTATTTCATTTTAATTTTTAAGTCTTCAAAATGTATTATTTTTAAATAAATTGGATTTATTGGGCCTAGATTTGAAGCATCTTGGGTTTGTAGCCCATTAGGGTTGAAACGGGTTTTGGATCCAAGGTATAAAAGATGGTTTTCACGGCTGTTCATTCTTTACCTAGCATTTCTGATCACGGCCGTGAACACCCGAATCAGAACCTCTCTCTTAATTCATCGATTCATTTAAATTCGTGTTTATCATCCAAAATTGTCTACTGATTCATCTAGGTACCTTCATGACGATCACTCTCATGCTAAATTTACCTGAAATCAACCGTGTTTAATGGATTTATTGAGAGAAAATCGATTTTCGGAACTGTTGACTGGTTCACGGTCATTGAAGCGTTCACGACCATGAACCCGTTCACGGCCGTAAACCCGTTCACGGCTGTGAACCCCATTTTGAACATAAATTTGATTTTTCTTTTATTTCAATCAAATTTAAAAGCCAAATTAAATGATAAATGAAAAAAATTGGTTTTTATTGATTAAAAATATGTGTTTTCTCACTTAGCTTGGTTGGTGTAGATAAAAAATGGGTGATTTGAAATTTGTTGACATTCACAACCTTGCCATTTTCTTGGTTGATCCACCAGCCGCCCACAGTGATTTCAAGTCCATGATTCATGGACTGAAGAAGTGTTGCCTCGCTGTTGCCCTTACATCCAGTCCTGTCATCTATGAAAGCTTGATCAATCAATTTTGGAGGAATGTTGTGGTGCAAAGAGGTGAAGATGTTGATGTATACCTAGAAGCAACTGTTAAAGGAAAGAAGATTTTAGTGACGGAGCAGATCATCCGAGAGGCTCTGTAAATTGATGACCAGCCAGGTTTTCCGACTGAGATTTCAATGGATCATACAGAAACTATCATTGAACAAATGGGCTATGAAGGGGTGTTTCCTCCAACTATCAAGAAGCTTTTGCCACCCTACTGGAGGTTCTTAGCTCATGTGTTCGTGAGCTGCATTTCTGGTCAGAGAGCCGAGGCTGATGAAATTTCATTACTCAACACGGGTGCAATCGCAGCTCTTGCCATGGGTCTAGAATTCAACTTCTCTAAGTACATGCTGAATGAAATGATCAAGAATGTTGAAGGAAAGAAAAGAGATAACTTTCTTATGTACCCAAGATTTCTACAGTTGATCATCAACAGCAAACACCCGGAGATTGAGAAGAGAGGAGAAACCCTGGATATGAAATCTCTTCGTTCCAGCACCTTCGGCCTCATGAAATAGAACCATAAGGGAAAGTTTATGTTTGAGGGAAAGTATATGTTGGTGAAGTTCGGCAAATTTGCTGAAGTTAGTGATTCTTCAGCAACTGAAAGCTCCTCATGTCATATGGAAACAGAAGATGATGTTATTACTGCTACCGAGCATGAGGAACAACCTGTTACTCTCGTTATAATAGTGGCAGAAGAGCACGATCAAATGAAAAACATGGAGGTTCAGAGTGACTACAATAAGGGTGATGATGCAGATGATGATGATGATGATGATGATGATGATGATGATGGTGATGAGGGTGACATGGGTTTGGGTGGTGACATGTCTGGTTTCAATGATGACATATTTTTTGATTTTGAAAAGAGAAATGATGATTACTGCCCAAGTCTTGAGGAGCTCAACTCTTTCTTCGACAATGTCGATGATGTTGCGCAACCGGCAACAGAGACAGGGCGAGTTGAAGACGTTCAAAAGGCGACGCCACCAACTGATGAATAGATGGTCGGTGCTACAGTGACTATGAATGTAACCTCAAGGATTCCTCCCCTTCTGGTTGTCACTCCAACTTCTATGCCATCTGCAAGTGATCCGATAATGGCTCAAACCTCCTAGCCTTCGTTGAAAAGAAGACGACATGATCCGAGGCCGGGAGTGCTTATATGGGAACAGGACTTACCTACACAGCCTGCAACCACAACCACTGCCGCTACACCTTCAATACCAACCCAATAAGGACCAAGTACTGTTTTTGAAACCGGGAGCTCTTCAGCTCCTGGGGGTTCCTCCCCTGCAAGGCTTGCGCATGACGTTGCCTCTGAGAGGCTCGCCAAGTTCTTGGCAGAACAAGTCTCAGATCTTCTTGCTTACAGAAAAGGTATATCTATTGGGGAAGGCAACTCAGGGGGAGCGGACCCATCAGTTCCAGGGCTAAGGGAGGAGATCATTATCCTTAAACAGAAGATCATTGAAAAAGACCTTCAGATTGAGAATCTCGATATTCGAGTTTCCAAACTCGAAGCAGAAAACTCTCAGAAGAAAGATCAGATCTCCAACCTCCAGCTAGAAAACTCTAAGAAGGCTAAATAGATCTCCGATCTCCAGCTTAATCTTGGTGCCCTATCAGCAGGGCACTTTGACTTGAAGAATAAACTTTTTGAAGAATTCGATGACAAGTTTAAGTCCACAGTTGAAGAGCCTAACGCCACTGAAGCTTCTCCCAGCGCCCATGTCCAGCCTACTCAGCAATATACCCTTGTGGATCCACCACCCGTCAGAACCACAAGGATTGTCGATCAATTTGAAAAGGAACCTGCCCAAGCAAATCCACGAATCACCATCCGGCAAGCTAAAAGGAAGGTTACAGCTCAGAAGAAAGAGGGATGGATCTTCATGAAGAATTCCGACGAGAACCGTCGTGGAGACCAGCCCCAACTTACAGTAACCGATCTTGAGAAACGAAGGTTCGGCGACAAATTTGGAAATCGATCGGGAATCAAAATGTGGGGATTTCATGATGAACTAAATCTATGGGTGGTGAAAAGGAAGACTGGCAACTCGGAATATTACAAGGATACTCATGACTTTTGTTCTTGGACGAAATTCGATCTCACATAACTCTCCGAAGCTCCGTTCCACAATCCTTCTAACGACCCTAAGTCCTTTAATTTCAAACGGTTTCTGGAGAGGCAGGTCAAGACACAGTTTGCTGGAATGAAAACTGTAGAATCACTTATTAGAAGAGACAAGGATGTGCTCGATCCCCAAACTAATGAACCAATGAAGATTGTGATGTGGCCTCCCACTAAACAAATGAAAGAAATTCCTATTCCTCAACACTTTCATGAAGGATATCTGGACACTATGGAATTTTGGGCTTTTGATGAGGCCACAGCCACAGTAGCAATCAAATTTCCAGATAGCATTCTTCTTCTGGTTGATGCGAAAGATCTTCTGCGGTTCAGGGAGCGAGATATAGACACCTTGGCTAGCCATCAAATATACTGCAAGACGGAGCTTCTGGAGCCGGCTGCCAAAGAATTCGCAAGTATGGTTGCGACAATCATTGCAAAGAGGTTATGGCTGGGGGCTATGGGAAAAACGGATGTGATGCTGTTCAAGAAGACCTGAGTACATGTTAGTCCCAAACCAAGGGGGAGATTGTTAGGACATAATTATGTGGTTTGGGCTAGGCAACTATCTGTATAGGTCATGGTAGGGTCTTGGTCATGTGTTAGGTGTTTGCAACTTGTTTTGTGTGTGTTCACGGTTGTAAAGGTGTTCACGGCCGTGAACATGTTCATGGCCGTGAACCCTGTTTACGGTTGTCATGTTCATATAAATAGAGTCTGTCTTGTTAGTATTTAGTGACGTTAGCTGTGTGTGTTTTTCAAGGTGTACCAGACGGTTTACGGCCGTGCTATAAAATCGTGTGCATTTCTTGATTAATTCCTTCTCCTACTCCATTCTTGATCATTTTGCTTGTTCTTTCTTTGATCACTGGTTTGGTTCCTCGAATTTGGGACTTTACAAGTTTGGAACCCAAGTGTTGATTGGGTGTTATTTTTCACTGATAGCTCGAGGAGTCGTCAGGGAAGCTACTAGGGATTTCTTGCAGTGAGATTCAGCATTAGAAGTGAGTTTCCTCACTGGGTTTAGGGAGTCTAAGGCACTAATGTAGGCCCTTATTGATTATGTTAGGATGCTAGGCGTCTGCGTGACCCTTTCATGTGTTATGTCGTGTTATGTATACCAGGCGGGGCTCGATGTCGGGCGAGACCAGAGGACTGGAACATATGTTAGTGTTTATAATCATTATATGTGTTAGCATGATTATGTGATATTGATTGAATGTGTATAGCGGGCGAGGCCCAGTGACAAACGAGGCCTAAGAATAACATATTTGTATACCGAGCGGGGGCCCAACTTGTGATTTATTATGTATGGTATGGGTATTTGGGGAACTCACTAAGCTCTGTGCTTACGGTTTTCAGTTTATATTTCAGGTTCTTTCAAATCTAAAGGAAAGAGTTCGGGTTGACTGCATTGCACCTATCATATGGATTATGTTTTTGGGACACACTCTGATTTTTATGACATTTGATACACTTCTTAAAGTTGCCATTGTATAAATGATGTTTGGAATACTATTTTACTTGAATTAAAAATGAAATTTTTGGATCATATTTTTGGGATGTTTCATATACTTATATAATTTAATAACATCTACTCACTAATTGCGTTTAAATAAAACAAAATATGGTTTATGATTTACTATTACAATTTAACATTGTAATTGTTTATTTGGAAATCGCGTTTATCTATTGATTTTTGTTTTTAATTCTGATAATGATGTTTAATTGATATATAAACCCTTGTTTGTAAGTCAACGTAATGTAATTTTTTCTATTAATTAAATAAAAAAAGACTTCTTTGGAAAAAATTGAAGTATAATAAAATAGTATTTTGGTAATTTTATTTAATTTGACTTGTCGTTCTATATTTACATCATTTAAATCTTTTTAACTATTTAGTAAAATAATATCTGAATATATTTTTAGAAATTAATTTAATAATATGCTTTGTGTTTTGGATTTAACGTAATATTTAAAATAACAAATAAGTATATTGTAATAATCATTTTAAAAATCTACCAATAATAATATAATATTTTATATTATAATATATTTTAAGTTAATATACTAATTATATTAAATTGGATATTGAATATGAAAAATTTTCAATTTTGAATGAAAGTGAGTCAATTATTGCATTCCTAAAATATAAATCCATTTATTACATGAACAAAAGGAAAGTCCATTTGACCTATAAATACTAGTGGCGTTATGAAAATAGAAAAAAACTTTACTTAAAAATAATTACAAAATGATATGTAACCAAATCAATAAGAGTGTGACATATGGTAAAAAAAAGATTTTCATTTATTAGAGTAGATATTTGTATTTGAGTACTTAATGCTTAATATTTTTTTTCCATTACTCACATGTGATTTCCTTTAGTTTTCATATTACTATAATCTTAGTTTGAATCGAGTCCTAAGCAATTAATATGAGATTATATTGATGATCAATACAAAGTTACATTATTTTCGGATATTATAATTATAAATAATTTTAATTTTTTTTGTTTTTATTTGTAATAATTGTAATTATTATTATATTAGAGTGCGGATTTGGTCAATGCATATCTAATTTTATTAGTTGTATAATTGCACAATGGAGTGGCAGGCTAAATAAATCAGTATGTTCTTAATGTAAAGACAATTTTTATCATGTTTTATCATTGATGTGTTTAAGATCTCGTCAGCTGCCCCAGATGAGAAAGAATTGAACTCGAAAAGCTTAATTGATTATATTACTCGAAGAACTAAACTCAAAAAACTTCATTCGATCACAGAGTTGGAAGTCTAATTTGGAAATTACAAGTCGACCAGAAGTGAAAATGTGAAATACTGAATCATTTATGGTGATTAACAAATTATATATTTATATTGCTCTTGGCCTCTATATTCGGTGAGTCCTCGACTCCTCGATTCACTTTAGGGGTGCAACTCCTCGATTTCAAAATGACTGCCATCTGCCCTCCTTCAATTTAGGGAATTAGGCATGTGTTTCATTTAGTTATCTGTCTCTTTCTCCATTCTTAACCTCTTTGGTTAAAATTAAATAATGGACTACTGATTTTGACATAAATATAGTATGCACACCCATAAGCGTTGGTAAAAAGTTGATGCCCCCTAGCCCGTTTTTTCCTTAGGCAATGGCTTAGCTGCCCTTGGGCCGACCCTAAATGTAAGAGACAATATACAAGCTAAACGTTAACCAAAAACACTAACATACACCTAAACACTTAACACATTAACTATCTTGTTAAGTTAGCTATAGTTAAGTAACTAAACTATGGTTAGGTTACTAATATGCCCCCTCAAGATGATGTTGCATATGTTTTCAAGTGATATCGTGGACATAAGTGGTAAAAACTTTCATCATGGTAGAGGTTTAGTAAACAAATTAGCAAGTTGAAAATTGTTTCTGCATTTGTAGTAGTTGAATAGTACGATCGACAATTTTATCTCGAATAAAATGACAACGAAGTTCTACGTGTGTTAATTCTCTCGTGAAAGGTGGAGTTGGAAGCAAGCTGAATGATCGAATTATTATATAAAAAGATTATTTTTAGACCATGATCAACAACCCAAATTCCTTGAGTAATCGTTGTTTCCACATAATTTAACATGTAACAACAAAGGTAGCTCTATATTCAACTTCAGTTGAGGATCGGGACACAACAGATTGCTTCTAGGACTTCCAAGATATAAGAGAGTCTCCGAAGAATATATAAAAACTAGTTATAGACATGCTCATGTCTTTATGACTTGTACAATTAGAACCACTAAAGGCCTAAAGTTGTAGAGAAGTACGGGTTGATAGAAAAAATATTGACCATGACGAGACTTTAAGTAACATAAAAAATGTGTAGCAGCTTGCATATGAACATGAGGTTTCGTAACGTATTGGATAAGACGATGGACAATATAAGTGATATCTAGTCTTGTTATTGTAAACACGTAGTAAATGACCAATCAACCTTCCAAATTGTGATTGATCTTCCAATAATTCTCCTTCAAAATTCGATGACTTATACTTTTGACCATTGAAAGTTGTGTTGGTTTTGCTCCATGTAAGCCCATTTCTTCTATAACTTGCAAGTATACTATCATTGGGAATGAAAAATTCCTCTTGAAGATTTGGCTATTTTAAAACCCAAAAAATGTCATAATTCTTCCAAGTTAGAAAGATAATATTCTTGCTTAACAGTTGTCTTGAAGCACAAATGTTATCCAAAGAATCCCACCAATGATGATATTGTCAACATATACAAGAAGTGCCACATATGTAGATTCTTTTCCTTTGCTGAACAAAGAATAATCAGCTTTGGACTGCTTATCACCCCCAGAAAGAAAGAATTTGGAAAAATTTACATATTCTTACCTTGAGGCTCGATGAAGACCCTAAAAAGACTTTTGAAGCTTACAAACCAATAATGTTTTGGATGAATTTCATGACGGGTT
Source organism: Lactuca virosa (assembly GCF_052849685.1). Lineage (NCBI taxonomy): Eukaryota > Viridiplantae > Streptophyta > Magnoliopsida > Asterales > Asteraceae > Lactuca > Lactuca virosa. The sequence continues at coordinate 131,507,237 of NC_136434.1, read as the reverse complement.
TTGATAACAAAAATTAAAGAGTGTTTTTCATAAAACTGCAATGGAAGCTTTAAAAATAACAATATTATTTTCGAGTATTTTACAAAACAAAACCACCAAGGATCAATTTATAGATGTTAGATTGATATTAATACCAACCATAAAGTGTTTTAGAATGACAACATTTGGATCCTTTGAACCCACTTGTTATTGGGGGTTTGATGAAGATAGAAAGATCAAGAAGATGATATTATCTACAAGTATCCACCATTAAGAATAAGGCATTTGGAATGCAAGTTCCCATCTTATAAGTTTTGTTCTTCAAGCGTTTAGTTACTTAAAAAAATAAGCATTAAAGGAAGACAAAAGGTAAGCACCAAAACTTGCAACAATCTTCAAAAGAAATCAATAGGAAGAGAGGTAGAGATACCTATGATTTTGGTGAAGAAAAGAAGGAGAAGAAGAGAGTTTTCACTAGCCAAAAACAAGGTCCATGCACTCTCTTATATAGTCCATGAAAAGCAAAAGTAACCCCATATAATAATGTAGAGTATTCACTTTACTTTAAGGGGTTAGGATCTAAAGGAGGGAGGTTGACAAGCAACCTCCCATGCTTGTCTAACTTTTGGCAATGGTGTAGGAAAGAAGACAAAATTGTTTGTCTAGCTTCTTTAACCATAAAAAGTAACCAGCTAGTTAATGTAAGTTTAGCCAAAGTGTCCAAAACTTTGTACCTGACATATTAAATCATACCATATGATATAATAACTAGTTTGTCTTCTCTTTAATTATTATTTTCACAAAAAAAACAATAATATTCCCTAATTAAATACAAGAGTTGATATTATTTATTAATAATCATATAAATAATAAATATACAAAATGTGCCAATTTGATACAGTGTGACCATATAAGATCGTATGTTTTTAGTAATATCACCCAATAATGATTCTAGAGCACATAGATCCAAGAATCTCCCACATACACAAGATTTATTACAAACTGACGTACACAGTAGCTGGAATCTAGCAACAGGCGACTGCCTCTAACATCATATGATGGGTGTCATGTCATCAATAACCAATTTCAGGAGCTCAAAGCTACAATGGTTACTAAAGTTGTGGTATCAGTTATTCTTTTGTCTCACACATCATGTTTAACATGAGATATGGATCACAATCAATTTCATTTAGTGTTTAAGTTTTACTGAGGCCTTACAAATCTAACTCTTAACGAATAAGTGGAATAGATAGCATCCTGAATAGATACACCTATCATGTTCTTCATGTCCTACCCAACGATGACCCTTATAGATGCCTTTTATGGAACATCTTTAAACCATGTCTAGGCAATCAATTATTCTTTTGTCTCACACATCATGTTTAACATGAGATATGGATCACAATCAATTTCATTTAGTGTTTAAGTTTTACTGAGGCCTTACAAATCTAACTCTCAACAAATAAGTGGAATAGATAGCATCCTGAATAGATACACCTATCATGTTCCTCATGTCCTACCCAACGATGGCCCTTATGGATGCCTTTTATGGAACATCTTTAAACCATGTCTAGGCACCACAATTCCTACCCTTAAGTTTTAAATATTTATCTCATGTTGAATAATACAAAGATAATATCTTTTATCAAACATCACTTTTGACTACGATCCATAAAGTGATTTTGATGCGGGAAAGTGTAACACCCCGACTCCTAGGTACAAGTTTTAAAGCATTATATACATATTTATGGACCTACTCGACAAGTTGTTTGCCCCCAAATCATCGTGTAGAGGCAGGTTAGCCCGCATGGATTTTTGGATCTACTCGACAAGTCGAAGGACCCGGACTCGACGAGTAGAAGCTGGGGGATAAAATCATAATTTTAGGGTTTGTACCCTATTTATAGAACCTTAAGCCCTTTCCTCCAGTCCTTCACCACCCCCTTGACGGCGAAGAGAAACCCTAACCAGTCTAGATCTGTTCTTGAGTGTTGTGAGGCTAAAAGTGCTTTGTTGGTGCATTCTTTGAGGAGATTTGAGGAGCTAGTGGATTGGAACGAAGAGAAGCTTCTGGATCCAGTATCCACATCATCTTGGCATCATTTTGAAGGTAACAAGTCGTTACCTTGACTTCCTTCTAGCTAGATCTCTCCATGCTTAAGATTAGGGCCATTTTAGATTGTTGGTGATTCATTTCGAGTATTGGGCATGATCTGAAGTTGTAACTTTAGATCTAGGCTCATCTTGGTCCTTATAGTCATAAAGCTTCAGCCTTTAGTAAGATAATGCCTTCTACTCATCTAGAATCTCTTCTTTAGCTTGATTTTGGCCCTTAGCACCTTGCATGCACGTAAAGTTTGCAACTTTACGTAAGAAGTATGCCCTAGGAGCTTAGATCTGCAATATGGAGCTTTGGGGTGGCTTAAAAACATCTGAATGGAGAAAGGACTGAAGGGACTCGACAAGTTGCATGGCCAACTCAGCGAGTCCGATGAAGATTATCCATTGAGGGTTTCTGTATGAATTCAGCGAGTCAGCAAGACGACTCGACAAGTCAGTTAGGGTTTTCCCGACATTTGGACACGCATGAACTCGACGAGTTGCCTGGGAACTCGGCGAGTCAACTAGGATCTTCACCATTTCCCGAGTTCTGGAAAGGCTCGACGAGTCAGAGAGCTGCACTCGACGAGTTGGGTCAACATGGACTGTTGACCTTAACCGTTGACTTTGACGTTGACCAAGGGTTAACTAGTTTGACTTCTAGGGTTATTTTGGAAAATTGGGAATTTATGGAATTGGATCATTGGTGGGTATAGGTGTTGGTTGATATTATCATCCCGAGCTACTTGAGAGGTGAGTTGTCCTCACTATACTAACAGGGTCGAAGGCACCAATGCCGGCCCTTTTTGGATTTGTATCCGGGTTATTACATGATATGCTTATTGATTTACATCATGGTAGTTAGGATGTTGAGATGCTTAGTGACCTGGTTAGGTCAGTATCCTAGTATATAGGATGAAGCTATGTGAGTGACCGGTTAGGTCTGTATCCTGGTTATAGGATGTTGCTATGATTAGTGATTTGTTAGATCGGTTTGACTGTTATATATGCTAGCATATGATATTTATGTGCACATGCTTGTTTGATTGGGGGTTGGGTTGAGGCGGACCTGCTTTGTGCTGAAGACCAACATATCCAGGGCGGTCCAGATAGACTACAGACTCGGGAGGGTATACTAGTCATACTGAAGGCCCGACAAGCGGTCCGGATAGGCTGTAGGCCCTGCGAGGCAGTCCAGACGTGCCGAAGGCACGGAGAGCGGTCCAGATAGACTGAAGACCTGTGAGGCGGTCCAGTTAGGCTGAAGGCTCATTCTGCATGTTGTTTCGTTATATGATATGATTACGATTGTATGGCGTTGGTATTTTGGGGAAACTCACTAAGCTTCGTGCTTACAGTTATTTATTTTGTTTCAAGTACTTTTTATGATCGCGGGAATGTGAAGGCGTGATGGTGCACCTCCTTATGTTTTTACTATTGATTATGGGAAACTCTGACATTAAACAATTTTGAAAACATGTTTGTAATATTTATTGGTTTTTGAAATGACTTAAAAAGTTTTAAATTGGCTTGAATTTTATGAATGTTACAAGTTAGTATCAGAGCCTTGGTTTGAGTGAATTGAAGGAAACACTCACGTGTCTCCAATCTCAAACTGAGGACAAGATTTTAAAACGATTTTCTTAAAATGTTTTCAAAATGATAAAGGAGGATGCAAGTGTATGATCAGCCGGAGCTCACGAATAGACCCCAAAATACCTTACGGATTATTTGATTTATGTGATATGTTAGAACAACATGCTAGTACTAGGCTAGGGATCTTCAAGAATTGTATGATATAATTTCTTGATTATATGATGCCTGATAGCCTAGGGTTTTCCGTATATGAAATTGACATCATTACTGTAGCTGCTTAGTGTATGCATCACGGCCGTACATAACTAAGATCGTATAGCCTGAGAATGTTTGGTTTAACCTTATTTCCTGTTCTTGTTTGATTAAGGGCTTAGGGTAGGATCAAGTATTCGAAAGTCTATAGGGTCCAGCATTATGTATTGTTATTATACACGAGTGCTGCAGGGTTGGTGGAAGTTTGATGGATGGATTGTTTGGGGTTAGTCCGCCTGTTATAAGATACTTAGACTTCCTATAGGGGTGGGGAGTGAGTTCATGCCATGCTACGCATATTTTTAGGGCGTTGTGTTGATACTTGAGACAAATATGGGTAGGTGTGGAAGGTAGTATGGGCCCGTACTACTGAAAGCACAGGACCCATACGTGTAGCAAGGAAGTCACAACCCCTAGGGTTTTGTTGGGGGTTGGTTCCCGGATTGTTATATTTAATATCTGATATATTCCTGGTAAATTTTCAGTATGGTGGTTACTCGACGATTTGTGACTGGATCCGGGTCAGGATCAGGAGACGGAGGAGAGGAGGCACCCACAGTGCCCGAGACTATTGGTCAGAGAGCCGCAGTTACTTGGGAGCAGTTCCGAGATATGTTCCGCGCTCGCTACATTCCACGGGTCGAGCGGGAGCGGCTAGCTCAGGAGTTTCTGGATTTAAGACAGGATGGTGAGACGGTGACGGAGATCACATGTATGTTCACAGAGAGGGTGATGTTCTGCCTAGAGTTTGCTTCGGAGCAGGCTCAGATGATACGTTATCTGAGCATGCTCAAGACGGACATTCGGTAGTTTGTGGCGTCTCAGCGTTGTGATACACTTCTGGAGTTACAGGAGGCCGCTAGTCGGCGTGAGTTGGAGATTGAGTAGTACTTGAGGGAGCAGCGGCAGGCCCCGACACAGTCACAGCCAGTGCCAAAGTGGTCTAAAACCGCTGATTCCAGGTCAGGGGACAGCAGGTCTGCACTTGTGGCAAGTGCGGGAAGGGTCACTCGGGTTTTGTAGGTTGAGCAGCACGTGCTGCAAATGCAGAAAGGAGGGGCACTTCGCGAAGGAGTGTCGCCAGACAGCCCCGGTGCATGATATGAGGATCTATTACCACTGCCATCAGGTTGGTCACGTGAAGACTAGCTGTCCATAGCCTGCTGCAAGGCCGGCACAGACTCCAATGCCGACTACGCTGAGGATTACTGACGGGAGGCAGGATAGAGCAGAGCCCCCGAGGGTTGAAGGACACGCCTTCCAGCTTACAGCATAGGAGGCCAGTGCAGCATCAAACGTGGTTGTTGGTATGTTTTTGTCCCTTATCTTACTGATTATATCTATTTTATGCTTATATGTTTGTGCCTATGATTAGGTACGTTTTTAGTGAACTCCTTACCTGCTCTGGTATTATTTGACTCGGGGGCGAGTCGGTCGTTTGTCTCTTAGACATTCAGTAGGGAGTTCAGTGTGCCAGTAGGAGAGCTAGAGTGTCCGTTCTGAGTCTCTATCGCCAACGAACACGGGATTTCCGCTTCTTCGGTTTATCGAGGTTACGTGTTGGAGATCTTCGAGGTATCTTTCCCGATAGACTTGATTCTGATTCCCATGGGGGATGCGTGCGTGATTGTGGGTATGGACTGGCTTAGTCGCTTCGGTGCCATGATTGACTGCGAGGGTCAGCGGGTAGTAGTTCGAACCCCAAGTGGGGGAGAACTGATTGTCTATGGCGAGGGTACTAGAGTGGAATCAGGGTTTTGTTCCGCTGCCAGGGCTCGACAGTATATTCAGCACGGGTGTGCGGGTTACTTAGTGTAGGTGGTGGATACGCGGGTCAGGGATCAGATTTCGGTTTTGGAGGTTCCAATTGTCAGGGAGTTCACTGATGTGTTTCCGGAGGAATTGCTCGGAGTGCCTCCGGAGAGGCAGGTCGAGTTTAGGGTCGACCTAGTGTCAGGTGCGACCCCTATCGCCAAGGCGTCATACCGGTTGGCACCACCAGAGATGCAGGAGCTGTCATCACAGCTGCAGGAACTACTAGGTAAGAAGTTCATTCGTCCAACCTGTTCTTCGTGGGGAGCGCCGATCCTCTTCGTCAAAAAGAAGGATGGTTCACACCGGATGTGCATTGACTACCAGGAGTTGAACAAGTTTTTGGTGAAGAACCGTTATCCACTCCCGAGGATAGATGATCATTTCGATCAGTTGTAGGGGGCATCTTGGTTCTCCATGATAGATCTGAGGTCTAGGTACTATCAGGTGAGGGTTAGGGAGGAGGACGTGGAGAAGACCTCGTTCCAAACTTGTTATGGACATTACGAGTTCGTGGTGATGTCGTTTGGGCTCACCAACACACCGGCAGTATTTATGAACTTGATGAATCGGGTCTGCAGACCGATGCTCGACCGCTCGATCATTGTGTTCATAGATGATATCTTGGTGTAATCCAAGACCCGAGAGCAGCATGAGGAGCATCTACGGGAGCTATTAGGAGTTTTGAGGCGAGAACGGCCTTATGCCAAGTTCTCAAAGTGCGAGATTTGGTTACGAGAGGTTCAGTTCCTTGGACACCTTGTTAACCAAGAGGGGATTTTGGTCGACCCAGCCAAAATCGAGGCGGTTATGCAGTGGGAGTTTCCGAAATCTCCCTCGGATATCAGGAGCTTCTTGGGATTGGCAGGGTACTACCGAAGATTCATATAGGATTTCTCCAAGATTGCAGTACCCCTCACTCGTCTGACGAGGAAGGGGGTGGATTTCCAGTGGAGCCCTGAGCAGCAGAGGGTATTTTAGACCCTCAGACAACGACTTTGCGAGACTCCAGTCTTGACTCTTCCGGAGGCAGTTAAGGATTTTGTAGTGTTCTGTGATGTATCCATCACAGCACTGGGAGCGGTCCTCAGGCAGAGAGGACGGGTGATAGCCTACGTGTAACGACAGTTGAATCCGCACAAGACAAGATACCCTACTCATGATTTGGAGCTGGGAGCGGTGCAATTCACTCTCAAGATTTGGAGACATTACCTCTATGGGGTCCGATGTACTATATACACGGACCACAAGAGCCTGAGACACATCATGGATTAGCCGAACCTAAATATGAGACAGCGCAGGTGGCTGGATGTAGTCAAGGACTATGAATGTGAGATCCTTTACCACCCAGGTAAAGTGAACGTGGTTGCGGACACTCTGAGCCACAAGTCAGCTGTATCATCTACCCCAGGTACTTGTATGAGGATATTAGTGGATTATCCACTTGTGGATTAGATCAGGGAGGCTCAGGTTGAGGGTATGCGTCAGGAGAATTGGAGGCTAGAGAAGATCAAGGGGTGAGAACACCCGGTTTGTACAGGATAGCCGGGGATTATTGACCCGATATGGTCGGGTCTGGGTCCCGATGTATGGTGGGGTCAGACAGATTGTTTTAGAGGAGGCTCATAAGTCTCGTTTCTCTATTCACTGGGGGCCACCAAGATGTACCAGGATTTGCGTTTGAGTTACTGGTGGCCAGGCATGAAGAGGGAGATTGCATGGTATGTTGAGAGGTGCTTGACCTGCCGGATGGTCAAGGCCGAGCATTAGAGGCCGCATGGTCAGCTGTAGCCCCTGGAGATTCCCATGTGTAAGTGGGAACAGATCACGATGGATTTCATCACCAATCTGCCGAGGACGTAAAGGGGCTTCGATGCTATTTGGGTCATCGTGGATCGATTGACCAAGAGCGCCCACTTTTTGGTGATACGAGAGAGTTCATCGGCCGAGAAGCTGGCCGACTTGTATATCCGCGAGATCGTTGCTCGCCATGGGGTGCCAGTCTCTATTGTCTCAGACCGCGATGTTCGGTTCACCTCCCATTTATGGCAGAAGTTCCACGAGGAACTGGGCACGCGTCTGCACTATAGTACAACCTATCATCCACACACAGACGGCCAGAGTGAGCGGACCATACAAACTCTCGAGGATATGCTGAGAGCGTGTGTCATTGACTTTGGTGGTAGCTGGGATTCCTACCTACCTCTTGTAGAGTTCTCCTACAACAACAACTTTTATTCTAGTATTGGTGCCCCACCATACGAGCTGTTTTATGGACGGAGATGTCGCACCTCAGTCAGTTGGGGTGAGATCGGTCACAGGATGATGGGACAGACAGAGGTAGTTCTGCAAACTACCGAGAGGATTTAGCAGACCAGACAGTGGCTGCAGACCGCACAGAGTCGGCAGAAGAGCTATGCCGACCGACGCCGATGTGAGTTAGAGTTTCAGGTCGGTGACATGGTACTCCTGAAGGTCTCACCCTGGAAGGGTGTAATTCTCTTCAGGAAGAGGGGGAAATTGGGTCCCCGATACATTGGTCCATTAAGGATCATTACCAAGGTTGGAAAGGTGGCTTATCGACTGGATCTCCCGGAGGAGCTTAGTCAGGTCCACAACACTTTCCATATGTCATAGTTACGGAAGTGCATAGCAGATGAGGGGGCAATGGTATCATTAGATGATATTCAGGTCGACGAGTGCCTAAATTATGTGTAGAGGCCAATAGCCATTCTTGAGAGGAAGGTAAAGGTTCAATAGAACAAGGAAGTACCTCTAGTAAAGGTACATTGGGAGCACAGGAGGGGATCCGGGTGGACAAGGGAGCCGGAGGCTGAGATGCGAGAGCATTACCCAGACTTGTTCGCCGCAGCAGACTTTGAGGACGAAGTCTAATTCAAGTGGGGGAGAATTGTAACACCCTGACTCCCACGTAAAAGTTTTAAAGCATTATCTACATATTTATGGACCTACTCGACGATTTGGTTGCCCCCAACTCGTCGTGTAGAGGCGGGTTAGCCTGCGTGGATTTTTGGATCTACTCGACGAGTCGGAGGACCAGGACTCGACGAGTAGGAGCTGGGGGATGAAACCCTAATTTTTAGGGTTTGCACCCAATTTAAAGGACCTTAAGCCCTTTCCTCCTGAAAGAACCCCTTTTTATACTTTCATATTTATGAAAGACCCAAACTTTCATACTTGACAATATAGTTATTCCAAAACATGCTACATGCATTTTTATAAAATAATATTTTTACATTGATAAAGTTATTACAAAAGATTGGATACAAACCGACTATGTTTTAATATTTTACATAACTATCCAGGATATTGTGATTTTATACAAACATAAACTGAAGTACAAAAGTACTATTACATACTATTCTAAGTCTTCCAAGTATACTGGGTGCTTATTGCCTGCATTATGTTAAAACATTGGGAGGGGTAAGCGATAACGCTTAGTGAGTTCAATAATAGATACAATATAACGTTATGCCATATATATATATATATATATATATATATATATATATATATATATATATATATATATATATATATATATATATATATATATATATATATATATATATATATATATATATATATACGAATATGGCAGAAGCAAATAGGAACAAAGAACAACAAAGGCATAATGTGATAAGCTTTCCCTAACAATTATTGATTTGATTCAAAGATATACAATCATTGAGACATAACAATTTCCGTACTTGATATATATCAATAACGCTTTGGCCCAAATGGCACAGAAGACATACAACTTCGGATTAACCTTTTGGTAGATTTCAGGTTTTCACGCCCTGTCTAACCCTTTTTGCCAATACCATAGAATAGAAATCATTCTCTTACGGAGACATGTTCTACATGGCCAGAGGCTACATACCAGTACCAATATGAATCTAAGTCCTTTCACTGATCACATGGTCAAAGGTATTACTTTGCTATTAAACGTAGCGAATAAAAATTAACATGGGAAAATACTCAGGAATATCATTCTACCGAAGCCAAAGTGATGCCTATGTCATACACTTCATGGTCAACGGTTCATACCAATACCTAAGTGATGCCTCTGTCATACACTTCAAGTCAGAGGTACAACCTTGCTATAAAAATAGTGGAAACAACAACTCGAGATGATAACATGGAAAAGCACATAGCACATATAACACATAACATATAATTGTTCCTATATATTAAACTCACCGTGAAATAACCGGGGGTCAAAATAGTAATTTGGGCAGCACTTCGGCTCTAAATATGACTTTCATCGTTGAAAACCAGGCCCTACGAGGGTTGGGCTTCAAAACCGAAAAGATAAATTTTCCGGGTCTTCGGGCACCTCGGGGCGTGTTTCGGGCGTTAAAATTGTTACCAGGGCTTCGGGGGAAGTCGAAATGGCTTAAAATAAAGTTTAGGGGTGAAAAAGGGGCAAAAATATATCTTTACCCGGGAAGTCTCGCACCTCCCTTATATAGGGTGTGAGACAGAGCTTCGGATCCGAGAAGTGATGAGTCAGTGAACACGCGGCGTCAGGAGGCGAAGGCACGCGGCAGGCTGCGAGGCCTCGGTTCGGATAGATGGCAAGACAGGGCTTCGGCTCGGATAGCTGGAGGCCTCTTAGTGGACCGAACTTCGGTCCAATGGGGAAAAAGGGTGACGACTTCGGACCAATCAGTGGTTGCCACGCGAGGCTGCGGTCCAATCAGAAGATTCCACGTGGAGGCTTCATGCGAAGGGTGACGTGGCAGCACTATTCATGCGAAATTTCTCGAAAATTGTGCCAAATCTTGTAAAATCCATAACTTTCTCATACGGGCTCCGTTTTTGACGTTCTTTACATGCACGCGTAGAGAAAATTATGCTCTACAACTTTCGTTTAGACTTCGTCAGAAAATTTTGACTTTAGTTTTATATTATTATTTTTAACAGACCGGGACTGGTAAATCCGTTAAAAATTCATAACTTCTTCATCCGACGTCCGTTTTCGTCAAACTTTTTACCGTTGCACTACTAATGACGAGACCTTCGATTCTCATTTAGGTCGTGTCGGCTAAAAATCACTCGATCTAAAATTTGAGTTTTTAGCTGTCTACTGTTAAGCTGAAACTTGTAAAAATCATAACTTGCTCATACGAAGTCAGATTTTGGCGTTCTTTTTATCAAAATTCTCGGTTTCACGAATACTACGACTTTCATTTAGATCACTAAGGCTAAAAAGTAGTTTATCAAAAACTCACTTTTTACGTCATTCGGCACCGTGCTTGTTTTATCGCGGATCTTCGATTGGTCATAACTTCATCGTTATAACTCGGATTTCGACGAGGTTTTCGCCTACATGTTTCTAACGAGATTATCTACAACTTTCAATAATAAAATTTTACTTATTTCAAATTTTATAATTTTGCTAAATTTCACTATTTAGCTTTTAATTTGAATCTCATAAGACTTCCAATAATTTATGAGTGATTCTAAACATAGTTTTACTTCATTTCTAGTAAAAACTATCTGTTAGAACTCAACACTCAATTTCAGATAATATTTCATAACATTATTAACTTTTCAAATTACATAACACGATTTTAAAACGTGTATGTTACAAATACCTCCTCCTTTTGAGGATTTCGTCCCCGAAATCATAATGATTTAGATAAATGAGGATAGTTCGCTCTTATCTCATTCTTATTTTCCATAAGTATAAGTTTATTATCCCGTTTCACCTTGGATAATGGAACCGTTTCATCATATATGCTCAATCATGTACATAGATATCTTACATGAAATGCATCATGAGTACCTGCCAAATCTTCAGGCACTTCCAAGCGGTATGCTTGTTTGATAATTTTGAAAAGTCCAATAAATCTAGGACTCAATCTCCTTTTCTTCTCAAATTTCATAATACCTTTCCACGGGGTTACCTTCAGTATCACCCACTTGGAATTCTATGGATCATCTCCTCCATTTCTACATAGGTCTTTTGTCGATCCTGGGCTACTTTCATTCTTTCTCGTATAATTTGAATCTTATCAGTGGTGTCTTGAATCATTTCAGGACCACCAAGGATTTTTTGTCCTACATTATGCCAACATAATGGTGTTCACATTTACTACCGAACTCTAAGACACATGTACGAAGCATATCTTCTATTGTTTGGATTGTTCTCTCCGTCCAACCATCTGTCTGGGGATGATAGGATGTGCTGAGAGCAACTCGAGATCCCAATTCACGTTTCATACTCGCCCAAAAGTGAGAAGTGAATCGAGTATCACGATCGGAAATAATCTTTAGTGGCGTACCATGTCTCGCGATGATTTCGTCTAAGTAAACTTGTGCGTATTTCTCCATTAAAACCGTTGTACGTATGGCGAGAAAATATGCACTCTTAATCAGCCGGTCGATAATTATCTAAAGGCTATCATTCACAGTTTCTTCTCCTCTTTCAAGGTATTAACTGTATAAGCCGGATAAGTAGAATATCCCTTCGATATAAATTTACGAGTTTTTAAGAAAGAAATTTAGTATTTTTCACCGTAGACATAAATAGAATCCCTCCTTTCGATAGGGATGCATATCATCTCTTCGTAGCACAAGAGATCTGCGTAGTTCTTTGACAATCGATTCATGTCGAGAATAATATCAAAGTTGGGAAAGAAGATAGGAATTAGGTTAGCAGGAAGATTATAACTTTCAATTCCTATGACACTATCTCTATAGACTTTACCAGTAAGTAACGATATATTTCCTATGTTATCTATATGAAATGATTGGACAATTTGCATAACAAACAATTTGAAAATAATGTGCGAATTTATAAGGCACGAAAGAATCTGAGGCATCACAATCAAATAAGATGTGAGCAGATCTAAAGTTTGCGAGAAAATTACTAGTCACAACATTCAAGTCCTAACTTACTTCCTCTGTGGTAATCTAAAATGTACGATTTTTAACTTTTGGTTTGGCAAACTATTGTCAAACTCTTCAAACTTCTTAATTACTAGCGGTGCTCAAACCTGAACCCGCTCATCATTCTCTATTGGGCCTTCTTGGTTATAGACTAAACCCAAGATAAGGTCTTTACTTTTGCTATAACAACAACTCAAATGATCTTATTCTAATGACCTTTGATTTTATAACGCACAAGACACATAACGAACCAAACTCTTGTATTAGAATCAGATCGAATAAATCAAGTTGATGGAATAATGAAAATGAAAAAGAGTTTGATCAACACGTGGATGCTTTGGAACAGAAAGAATAGCACCACGTATCTCTAATTCGTGATTTCGGACATACACATCTTTTAGCTTTTGGAACCTCCTCCTTTTGAGTTGAAGTACTCTTTGATTGTTGAACGGAATACTTGACTCCCCGCCATTTGACTAGTAAGAGTAGGGCGGAAACATTTCTTGTGGCCAGTAACACCACATGGCCAGTCACATGATTGCTTAACCCTTTAATGAAGATCGTTATATTTCTATCGACTACCTCGACCATTTACTTTTTCAGTATTCCTACTGAAGTTTCGTCATTACTCAATACATGGCTTTCTGAACCAATCAACTCCTTTCGTGGATTTATACTAATCGGACTCGATTCTTTATGACATTAAGATTTGAACGATAATTATCTTCTTAGTCATTACCGAAACGAAGGTAACGACACACATGAATAAAACGGAATGGTTTACTAGCTTCTTGGTAACCTTGTGACTTTACCTGATCCAAGTGTGAGTCCTGTGCTTCCAGTAGTATAGGCCTCTACTACTATTCACACCTACTCATACTCGTCCCAAGTATTGTCTCGCAGTTCCCAAGTCACCATTCAAAAGTTTTCACAAAGCAAATTTTTTTACACCTGAGTGTGTTCAAACAAATACATACAAAAATTTCTCCTAGACTCAACTAGGGTTTTCGCGTTTCTATCAAACATATCTTGGATTACTTAAATTCACTTTCTTAAATTCTTCTCATGCATATGCTTGATTTAATATATCCTAATACTTTTCCATAGGTCGATAGAAATTTTACTTTCATTTCTTCATATAAATTCTTTCTCGGGTAGTGTCTATTCTACAAGACACACTATACCAAAATTTACTCTAGCAGTATGGAGACAAACGGTCTTCAACTTCTTGCATCTACCTCTAACTCATGCAAACCATCACGCACATTAGTTGGTTTCATTATCCTTTCATGACATCGTTATTCTTGTATCTGAGTAAGTCTAAGTATACTTCATAGGAGTCTATCCTAAGAAGTCTGCGTTATAGCTGCATCTCAGCAAGCTCTACTAGCTTCAATATGAGTATATATCTTCTTCAACTAAGTACTCTACCATACTCTAACAAGTAAGCCACTCAGCCTTTTCACAACCAAATAACTTATTTCACCATCCTAATCATGCATGTTAAAGTCGGCTTAACACACAATGGAACTTCCATAAGGATGTGATAGTAGTCAATCATCACTCAGTATTATTAAATACTAAGTCTGAACATCTTGTATAGGGTTACTACTCGAACTACCTACTACATCACAACGTCTTGGCCTATTGAGTCTAAAAACTTCATTATCCTTTCCTTTGATCTTCGTTTAATTCTTCTAAATCTGGTACTACATTAGCTTCAATACTGTCGAAGTATTTATCACCACCCTCGATTCTTCCGACTCTATAAACAATCACTGCTTTAATCTGGACAGCGGTGGAACAACTTCATCGGTTATGCCAAAACATTTATCTTATCCAAATATATTTCAAACGCACATCTTTCTTCCAAAGATGTTATTATATTATCTTACATATTTTAAATGCATAATACCACTATGTTGGTATTAATACACTATTTACGATTACACTTCATATTTATTATTTCACGATATCCTTCGATCGTTTATCAATAAACTTATCAATATCAACTATCATAAGTATCTTTATTACTTCGAAAAGTTTCATGTAAATTCTATTACAAAAATTCTTAGAATTCTGAACATAAAGTTTTCTAAACCAAGGTCGGCAACAGACCTTAAACTTTCTCAAATATTAGCAATATAGGTATGAAACCTAAAGCATGCTATATTTACTTATCATTTAGCACTTAATAGAATATAAGGCATATCTCCTCTTAATATTCTAGTGCTTACCCCATTAGGTATTCAATCTAAAATATACCAGATACATATTCTATCATCTTCACTTAACAATTCATGTTTAAATCTAGAAATTCTCAAAATTCCTAGTTCATATATACTAATTCTCTAAAAATTTTGAAGTAACTTAATATCTTAGAATACTAGGGTTTATCACTACCCAATACCCCACTTAAGTGTTTCCTATGGTTTGTATCCATATATTTACAATGATTCAGTTCATATATTGAACTTCCAATAGTTTAAGTCTAAATACCAATCCATGGAATTTAGTTCACTTAAACCACTGCTCTGATACCATGATTGAAAGAACCCCTTTTTATACTTTCATATTTCTGAAAGACCCAAACTTTCATACTTGACAATATAGTTATTCCAAAACATGCTACATGCATTTTTATAAAATAATATTTTTACATTGATAAAGTCATTACAAAAGATTGGATACAAACCGACTATGTTTTAATATTTTACATAACTACCCAGGATATTGTAATTTTATACAAACATAAACTGAAGTACAAAAGTACTATTACATACTATTCTAAGTCTTCCAAGTATACTGGGTGCTTATTGCCTTCATTATGTTAAAACATTGGGAGGGGTAAGCGATAACGCTTAGTGAGTTCAATAATAGATACAATATAACGTTATGCCATATATATATATATATATACGAATATGGCAGAAGCAAATAGGAACAAAGAACAACAAAGGCATAATGTGATAAGCTTTCCCTAACAATTATTGATTTGATTCAAATATATACAATCATTGAGACATAACAATTTCCGTACGTGATATATATATCAATAACGCTTTAGCCCAAATGGCACAGAAGACATACAACTTCGGACTAACCTTTTGGTAGATTTCAGGTTTTCACGCCCTGTCTAACCCTTTTTGCCAATACCATAGAATAGAAATCATTCTCTTACGGAGACATGTTCTACATGGCCAGAGGCTACATACCAGTACCAATATGAATCTAAGTCCTTTCACTGATCACATGGTCAAAGGTATTACTTTGCTATTAAACGTAGCGAATAAAAATTAACACGGGAAAATACTCAGGAATATCATTTTACCGAAGCCAAAGTGATGCCTATGTCATACACTTCATGGTCAACGGTTCATACCAATACCCAAGTGATGCCTATGTCATACACTTCAAGTCAGAGGTACAGCCTTGCTATAAAAATAGCGGAAACAACAACTCGAGATGATAACATGGAAAAGCACATAGCACATATAACACATAACATATAATTGTTCCTATATATTAAAATCACCGTGAAATAACCGGGGGTCAAAATAGTAATTTGGGCAGCACTTCGGCTCTAAATATGACTTTCGTCGTTGAAAACCGGGAATTTTCTTGAAAACCAGGCCCTGCGAGGGTTGGGCTTCGAAACCGAAAAGATAAATTTTCCGGGTCATCGGGCACCTCGGGGCGTGTTTCGGGCGTTAAAATTGATACCGGGGCTTCGGGGGAAGTCGAAATGGCTTAAAATAAAGTTTAGGGGTGAAAAAGGGGCAAAAATAAATCTTTACCCGAGAAGTCTCGTACCTCCCTTATATAGGGTGCGAGACCGAGCTTCGGATCCGAGAAGTGATGAGTCCGCGGACACGCGGCGTCAGGAGGCGAAGGCACGCGGCAGGCTGCGAGGCCTCGGTTCGGACAGATGGCGAGACAGGGGTTCGGCTCGGATAGCTGGAGGCCTCTTAGTGGACCGGACTTCGGTCCAGTGGGGAAAAAGGGTGACGACTTCGGACCAATCAGCGGTTGCCACGCGAGGCTACGGTCCAATCAAAAGATGCCACGTGGAGGCTGCATGCGAAGGGTGACGTGGCAGCACTATTCATGCGAAATTTCTCGAAAATTGTGCCAAATCTTGTAAAATCCAAAACTTTCTCATACGGGCTCCGTTTTTGACGTTCTTTATATGCACGCGTAGAGAAAATTATGCTCTACAACTTTCGTTTAGACTTCGTCGGAAATTTTTGACTTTATTTTTATATTATTATTTTTAACAGACCGGGACTGGTAAATCCGTTAAAAATTCATAACTTCTTCATCCGACGTCCGTTTTCGTCAGACTTTTTCCCGTTGTACCACTAATGATGAGACATTTGATTCTCGTTTAGGTTGTGTCGGTTAAAAATCACTCGATCTAAAATTCGATTTTTTAGCTGTCTATTGTTAAGCTGAAACTTGTAAAAATCATAACTTCCTCATACGAAGTCAGATTTTGGCGTTCTTTTTATCAAAATTCTCGGTTTAATGAATACTATGACTTCCATTTAGATCACTAAGGCTAAAAAGTAGTTTATCAAAAACTCACTTTTTACGTAATTCGGCACCGTGTCGGATTGGTCATAACTTCTTCGTTATAACTCGGATTTCGACGAGGTTTTCGCCAACATGTTTCTAACGAGATTATCTACAACTTTCAATAATAAAATTTTACTTATTTCAAATTTTATATTTTCGCTAAATTTCACTATTTAGCTTTTAATTTGAATCTCATAAGACTTCCAATAATTTATGAGTGATTCTAAACATAGTTTTACTTCATTTCAAGTAAAAACTATCTGTTAGAACTCAACACTCAATTTCACATAATATTTCATAACATTATTAACTTTTCAAATTACATAACACGATTTTAAAACCTGTATGTTACACCTCCCCCTTGACGACTAAGTGAAACCCTAACCAGTCTAGATCTGTTCTTGAGTGTTGTGATGCTAAAAGTGCTTTGTTGGTGCATTATTTGAATAGATTCGAGGAGCTAGCGGATTGGAACGAAGAGAAGCTTGTGGATCTAGTATCCACATCATCTTGGCACCATTGTGAAGGTAATAAGTCGTTACCTTGACTTCCTTCTAGCTAGATCTATCCATGCTTAAGATTAGGGCCATTTTAGCATGTTGGTGATTCATTTCGAGTATTGGGCATGATCTGAAGTTGCAACTTTAGATCTTGGCTCATCTTGGTCCTTTAGCAAGATAATGCCTTCTTCTCACCTAGAACCTCTTCTTTAGCTTGATTTTGGCCCTTAGCACCTTGCATGCACATAAAGTTTGCAACTTTACATAGGAAGTATGCCCTAGGAGCTTAGATTTGCAATATGGAGCTTTGGGTGGTTTAAAAACATCTGAATGGAGAATGGACTGAAGGGACGCGACGAGTTGCATAGCTAACTCGGTGAGTCCGATGAAGATTATCCGTTGAGGGTTTTCCGCATGAACTCAACGAATCAGCAAGACCACTCGACGAGTCAGTTAGGGTTTTCCCGACATTTGGACACGCATGAACTCAACAAGTTGCCTGGGAACTCGACGAGTCAACTAGGATCTTCACGATTTCTCGAGTTATGGAAGGACTCGATGAGTCAATGAGTTGCACTCGACGAGTTGGGTCAACATAGACTGTTGACCTTAACCGTTGACTTTGACTTTGACCAAGGGTTGACCAGTTTGACTTCTGCGGTTATTTTGGTAAAGTGGGAATTTATGGAATTGGATCATTGATTGGTGTAGGTGTTGGTGTTGGAGTTGTATTTGGAGGAGGTTGATACTATCAGCCCGAGCTACTTGAGAGGTGAGTTGTCATCACTATACTAATAGGGTCGAAGGCACCAATGTCGGCCCTTTTCAGATTTGTATCCGGGTTATTGCATGATATGCTTATTGATTTACATCCTGGTAGTTAGGATGCTGATATGCTTAGTGACATGGTTAGGTCGGTATCCTGGTATATAGGATGATGCTATGTTAGTAACCGGTTAGGTCTGTCTCCTGGTTATAGGATGTTGCTATGATTAGTGATCTGTTAGATCGGTTTGACTGTTATATATGCTAGCGTATGATATTTATGTGCACATGCTTGTTTTATTGGGGGTTGGGTTGAGGAAGACCTGCTTTGTGCTGAAGGCCAACATACCCAGGGCGGTTAGGATAAACTACAGACCCGGGAGGGTATGCTAGTCAGACCGAAGGCCCGACTAGCGGTCTGGATAGGATGTAGGCCCTGCCAGGCGGTCCAGACGTGCCGAAGGCTCGTAGAGCGGTCCAGATAGACTGAAGGCCTGTGAGGTGGTCCAGTCAGGCTGAAGGCTCATTATGCATGTTGTTTCATTATATTATATGATTATGATTGTATGGCGTTGTTATTTTGGGGAAACTCACTAAGCTTCAGGCTTACAATTATTGATATTGTTTCAGGTACTTCTGATGATCGAGGGAAGGCAAAGGCGTGATCGTGCACGTCCTTATGTTTTTACTATTGATTCTGGGAAACTCTGACATTAAAGCATTTTGAAAACATGTTTGTAATATTTATTGGTTTTTGAAATGACTTAAAAAGTTTTAAATTGGCTTGAAATTTATGGATGTTACAGTAAGATCCAATACTTATTCTTCTAATCAAGTACCTATGAAGTAGGTAGCAACTCTTGTTATTTTCATCTCCATGAAAATCAACCAATCCATTCATATTAGTCTTACCTCATAGCTGCTCCCACAACTATGAACGACTATTAACATTTAGAATAACCAAAGTTATTCAAGTGTTAGACATGCTAATATATAACACACTAATTATTTAATGAATGAATACATCCAATATATCAACTTATTTTAATATATGTTTCTTGTACTGATCCTATATCCAAATACTAAATTTCAATCAAATACATCCACTTAGGAAAAACATGGTCCTATAGCACCAACTTGACTTTCATGCTTTAGCTAATGAAGGAACTTTGTTAGGTAGATTTGACAAACCTGATTTATATAAACTTTGCGAACACATCCATATAAAGTTTTTTTTATATATAACTCATATATAGAGAAAACCATTGAGAATGTATTAGATGCTTAAATATGATTTATATACCAATACTTGTGTAATGGGATTACTCATAGTCATAATGAACTAAACATGTAAGTATCTTCATATCTGGTTCCCCGAACAACAATGTACTCTAAATTGGATGTGTAACTGTAATTAAAATCTACATGGAAGTACTATCCATGTAACTTTCTCTTGATTCATAATGAGGACATGCACGATTGTGACTGAGAATCGTCTTAATCTATTTGTGTTTAACTCGCCATGCTATAGGCATACGATTTTTATGGCCTTTATGCATAATCATGACATATATGACTAATCTAATTTGCAACAACATATTAAACACAATCATATTATCTATTTCAAAATATTATGCTAGGATTTTTAGGAATGCTCAAAATCATTCATTGCGGTATTTGAAAAGATAACTATGTTAGATTTTATAATCTTAAGCTTTTTAAGATTCTTGACAATTAATGAAAAGTTACTTAATCTTTAAAGTTTCAATGATCTATCTATATAGATCTTTATTCTCTGAATTAGTATGTCAATCAAGTACAAAACTAGCAATGTTATTGCACTCCCACTAGCTTTATAGAAACACAAGACCCATCTTGATTCATAATTAAATTACACTATGTAATTATCTTATAAGAAATTATAATCTTACTTTGAGATGTTATCTTAAATCTAAAAATATTTTTATTCATGTATGTTTTCTCCTTTGAAAACTCACTTACTCTTTATATTCTTAGTATATCGAAGAAGATTAATCAACTCCATACTTGATAATCATACACGAATGCATCTCTATATGTTCTATTAGTTTCTGATAAACTATTAAACATATTTGAGAACAGTTGAAAAAACTTGAGAGTTCCAACCTATGATGCGTTTAGTTTACGGTTCTTTAGCCCTTAAGGTTCAATATTTCTACCATTTAGAAAAATATATTTCTTAGAATATGTGTTCTAGAATGGTTAAGCTTATTGTCTAACACAAGCTTCATAACTATACCTTTTAGATAAAGATAAACGATTACATCCTTATTCTAACAAAAGTACTTAATACGCTTGTTTGGTTGGAAACATATATATTCAATATATATTTGTTGAAGTAAGCATAATTCCAAATATTTATAAAGTAAATATTTCCTTTTTGTTTAAAAAACATTATATAACATATTGCATGGTCTATGTTTTCTCCTATTCAAAAATGTGTAATATCGACATTCAACTAGTGGCCAGGTGATGCTATCCTACTAGTGAATACGAAGGATACATTGAACATCAGATGACAAATCTTAGCAACTAGGTGATCCTATGCCATAAGAATCTGTACAAATGACGAGTGAGTATTTTTATCGGAATGAGTCATGAATCGATTCCACAACTCCTAAGATGTTCCAAGAAGACTTCGTTTACGAAAATCATTTTCATCATCACAATGAAAGGTTAATGATGGTCTCATTAATTGGTATTTTAATCTTCACTATGAAACAAATTGAGCAAATCATAGTTTCAATAATGACGAATAAACGTCATCAGTGAAGTTGATTAAGCATCTATCACCAAATCTATTCATGGACTGAAAAGATTAGGTACATCACTTATGTATAATCCTTTGTCAAGCCTTTTGTTCATTAACTACAAACAGATAAAGAAGGCTGTGAATAATCTTTACATATAAATAGGATTCACATACATCAAATGAATCAAGCTCATTTTCCTTCAAAAGTTTCATCCTTTTGAAGTTTGTATATGTGTTTCATATTTATATAGTCATGATGACTATGACATAGATAAGTTTGAATTAAATATATGTCACACCCCCAAATCAGAACAGCGAAAACGTTCGGGGGCAGATGACATCATGTACAGTATCATAACAATTGCGTAATAGTACATAAAGCAAACACAAACATCATAAATATAATTTAAAAGGTTACATTGTTGCATGAGTTACATGTTTCCAAATAAATTACAATATGATGACAAAATTAGTTTTTAACTGACGCTTTAGCGTTACGTCCTCAAAATCCAGTGGTTACCTGTTTTACTGGTTCCTTGAGAATACAAGTTGTTTTGAAGAAGTGTCAACAATTAAGTTGGTGAGTTCATAAGAATTTGTATGAGTAATTGTAAACCTTTCCGTGTAAAGTAATCGTGTTTATTTCCAGAAAATCCGATATTTTCCATAAAATGAATTGTAAGTCGTTTGTTCGTGAAATGATAGTGTTTGTTCCATAAAATCCAATATTTTCTATAAAATAAATGGTAGTCTTAAATGCTCCAAGACCGATATGTATAAGTATTTTCCATACTTAAAATAGTGTATGTAGTTTTATACGTATATAAAACCATTTAAGTGTTTGTTAGCCCCGTAAACCAAAAGGTGTTGTTAATAACCAATGTGAAATTTTTATAACCATGCTAGCGACTAGTTGACCTGTAACGACGTTCTTCAGGCGTCGGGATGTTATGACATTTATCACCCCAGACTTGCCGGTCTAACTGTAGCTAACAGTTTAGGAGCGGGATTGTCAGTCCCGTATAGATCTATACACAAGTGTCACGCTCTCCCTGCAGGAGACTCTGGTTATAATACATGACTTTTGTTGGTACTTAGATAAGTACTTGAAGACGTGTCTCACAAATTTATTCATTAAAAGGTTTACGTCAAAATGAAATGAAAATCCTTTTTCTTGTAAATGTATGTATTACCTTTTCGTAGCATAAAAATAATTATATTTTTATATAATTATTTGCTTGTCCCAAAAGGGTAAAATAGCGTGAATATTCCACAAACTATACCTATTATAGTTTGTATGTTCCGTCGAAATGAAAACCTATGCGTTTTTGCAACTTTTGTGTGTAAAGGTTTATAATATTGATAGTAACATTATTTTACGCATTTAACATTTTCACGTAAAATTGTATATAAAATATAAGAATACATAAGAAATGATTTGTATATTTACACATGTATTCTTGTGTTTTACTTGTATTCCCCCCCCCCCCCTAAAACATAGAAAAATCTTGAAAAATATGGGGGCATGAACTCACCTTGACGGTGTTCTTGGTTAGATAACAAGGTGACGATGATCTTCGAGTTTAGAATACATGACGATAGTCATAATCCTAATAGTTTTAAACACGTATTAATGTGTGAGGATATGTAACTAGAAAAACAAGTGTTGCATAAACACTAGGTTTATGAAGTGTACTTACCAAAATCCTAGAGAATAACTTTTGTAGCTGAAGTTTCTTGGGGATTGTTATGAAGTTGATTTTGAAAGGAAAAATGGGTTTGAGTTTTGAGAGAGTATGAGGTGAAGTTTGTTTACTGTGAAAGGAGGGCTGAATGTTTCCTAATTCGTGACTTATATAGGAAGGAAAATATAGGATTATGAGGTGACCTTTACCTTGGTATGTGTAATCTATCACATTGGGAAGCTAACAACCAATCAAGTGGCAACACAAGTGGGCCAAATTGGGTGATTTTGGCCTAAGCATGACCGAAATCACCTTGATTTCGGTTTGTCATCACCCAAGAATGGGTGATTTCGGTCCAAGGGGTACACATTTGAGATTTCGGCTTTACCAAAACCTAAAACCTATTGAACTTTGATTCCCAAAACCGAAAACCACATGATCCTAGATTCCTAAAACTGAAAACCCTAAGGTTATAGATTCCAAATACCGAAATCTCAATTGTACTGTATTTATTTATGGTTTTAGACTTACCCTTTTGACTTATGTTGACTTATATTAACTTAAATCAACATGTGTTTCAATATACACATATTTATTAACCTCAGAAACATGCCCTCATGTCTATAGGTGATACAATGCAACAAAGTTAAGGTGTGGTTTCACTCATACATGATACATCTTTTGACTAGGTTCGACTACAAGTTTGGTTAGTTGCCACATCATCCCCCCGTTAGAGGGAATTTCTTCTCGAAATTTGAACTTTGAGTGGGACTTCAAGTGTTGGGGAAAAGATGTGGGTACTTTTGTTGCATCTGATCTTCTCATTCCTAGGTGAATTCACGTCCTCGCTTGGCGTTCCAGCGGACCATCACTATGGGTATACAGCTCTGTTTCGTTCTCTGGATGTGGGTACTTTTGTTTCTCTATTTCGTCGGACGGACATTTCTTTAGATTGGACACGTGGAAGGTAGGGTGTACGTTATTAAGTTCTTGTGGTAGCCGAAGCTTATAAGCTACCGGGCCGATTCTAGCGAGGATTTCGAAAGGTCGGATGTACCTTGGATTCAGTTTTCCACGCTTCCCAAAGCGTATCATTCCCCTCCAAGTTGAGACTTTCAACAGCACACGGTCACCCACCTGGAATTCCAAGGGTTTGCATCGCTTATCTGCGGTGCTCTTTTATCGATCTCGAGATGCTTTCAGTCTTTCCCGAATTTGGACGATCTTCTCTGTTGTCTCCCTTGTGATCTCAGGGCTGGTTAGAGTCTTGTCAGGAACTTTCCCCTTTGCTAGTTGCATGTCACCCACTTCATCCCAGCAAAGAGGTGATCTGCACTTGCGGCCATAGAGGGCTTTGAATGGAGCAACTTCGATGCTAGCATGATAGCTATTGTTGTAGGAGAACTCGATGAATGGTAAATGGGTATCCCAAGCTTTACCAAAGTCTATCACGCAAGCTCTCAACATATCCTCCAATGTTTAGATTGTTTTTTCGCTCTGCCCGTCGGTCTGTAGGTGGTAGGCCGTACTCATGTCCAACCTAGTTCCTAGGGATTTTTGTAGTGACTTCCAGAACCATGAGTTGAATCTACTATCCCAGTCGGAGATAATGGATATTGGCACTCCATGTATTCCCACGATCTCTTTAATTTAGGTTCTCGTTAGTTTCTCCATCTTGTCCGTCTCTTTATTGGTAGGAAGTGTGTGCATTTGGTTAACCTTTCAACGATCACCCATATGGTGTCAAGTCCACTCGTTGTCTTAGGTAACATGGTTATGAAGTCCATGGTTATCCGTTCCCACTTCCACTCTGGTATTTCTGGTTATTGCAGCAAACCTGAGGGCTTTTGGTATTCTACCTTGACCTTGTCACAAGTCAGGCACTTGCCCACATAGGTAGCGATTTCGGCTTTCATGTTCGGCCACCAATAAAGTTTCATGAGGTCCATGTACATCTTGTCTGAATCGGGGTGAACGGAGTATCGAGTCTTGTGAGCCTCGTTCATGACAACATCTCTGAATCCACTGAACTTCGGTGTCCAAATCCGATCCATGAGATAACGAACTCCGTCACTCTTGACTTCTAGATTTTCATCCATTCCTCTTAAGGATTCACCAGCGAGATTTTCGGGTTTCAAGGCTTCTAGCTGAGCCTCTTTGATCTGCGTGGATAGGTGTGAATGGATAGTCATGGTTAATGATTTTACTTGGCGGCCCGAGTATTCCTTTCGGCTGAGCGCATCTGCTACTACATTGGCCTTTTCGGGATGATAACAAATTTTGCATTCGTAGTCGTTTGTAGTTCTACTCATCGTCTTTGTCTCATGTCGAGCTCTTTTTGGTTGAGGATCTGCTGGAGGCTTTTATGGTCTGTGAAGATTATGCACTTCGTACCATAAAGGTAATGCCTCCATATCTTCAGGGCAAATACTACTGCTCCCAGTTCGAGGTCATGTGTTGTGTAGTTGACCTCCTGTATCTTCAGCTTCCTTGAGGCGTAGGCAATGACCTTTCCACGTTGCATAAGTACACAACCTAGCCCTTGTTTGGACACATCGTAGTAGACCACAAAATCTTCTGTTCCTTCTAGAAGAGATAGGATCGGTGCATTGCATAGGGTTTCCTTTAGCGTTTAGAAAGCATCATGTTGCTTCTCCTCCCAGTTGAAGGTTACACCTTTCTAAGTCAAGGCAGTGAGGGGTTTAGCGATCTTGGAGAAGTTTTGTATGAACCTTCTGTTGGATTAGTGTCTACGCCCGTAATTATATTTGGTATGTACTTGACCCGGTTATGCATGGTCCTTTTGGGTTGCCTTCACCAAAGCAACTTGACAAGGTAATTTGATATGAGAGAGAGGATATTATGGTTTATTAATATATTATAAGAATAATATATTAAAGGAGAAATCATATTTATTTAATTAGTATTAGTCATAAATTAATTAGGAATTAATTTGGTGACTAAAAGAGATTAATTAAATAAAGGGGCATAAACTGTCAAATGTGTGATAGTTGAGTTTTGGGCTGGGAAACCTAATGGACTAAGGGGGAACGAAATTATGATGAAGGATCATCATATTTTCGTCCAAGGGCCTTATTCCAGAAGGTTCCTTGGGCTACTTGGTGGCTAAGGTATCCATTAGGGTTTAGACTGAAACCCTAGCAGCCTGCACTATAAATAAGACCCTAAGGCTCCAATTTTCGGCCACTTGCTTTCAAGAGAAACCCTAGGGCCGAAAATTAGCATCCTCCCTCCTCTCTCAAAGTTGCCTTCTTGCTTGAGGTGTTTGTGATCCATTAGAGGAGTTACAAATGTGACTCTAAGCTCAAGAGAAGAAGAAGAAAAGAAGATCTAAGCCAATCTTTGAAGAGGTAAACATCTAGATCTGATGTATTAAGTTAATTTTCGAATTATGTATGCTAGATTAGGGTTTGCAAGTCTTGGATTCAATGCATGTACAATAGAGAAACCTAGATCCAAGCATTAGGGTTTGTATGAGCACATAGGATTGTTCTTATGCTTAAAACCCATCACCTTCGGTAGTAGCCAGCAAGGCCTAAGAATTGACGGATTTCTGTAGGTGTTCTTGGTATTGCCCAGCTTTCAGTTGCCTTGATCTTGGAGGGATCCACATGTATTCCTTCCTTACTGACCACGTGACCGAGAAAGTCCACTTTCCTTATCCAGAAATCACATTTCGAGAACTTCGCATATAACTTCTCCATCCTTAATGTCTCTAATACTTGTCGAAGGTGCTGACTATGCTCTTCTTCACTTCACGAATAGGCCAGAATGTCCTCGATGAATACAATCACGAACTTGTCTAAGTAAGGCCGACATACGCGGTTCATTAGGTCCATGAACACCACAGGTGCATTTGTTAATCCGAAGGGCATAACTACAAATTCGTAGTGTCTGTAGCGAGTCTTGAATGCAATTTTTGGAACATCTTCATCCTGGACTCGTAGTTTTAGATGGTAAGTTTACTCAGCTCCCGGTAGTCGATGCACATTCGGAATGATCCATCCTTCTTCTTTACAAACAGGATCGGTGCTCCCCACGGCGAGAAGCTTGGTATAATGAATCCTTTGGTTAGTAGTTTGTTCAGCTGGATGGACAACTCCTGCATTTCTCCTGGTGCTAGCCGGTATGAGGATTTGGCTACAGGGGTGGCTCCAGGAATTAAGTCGATTCAGAATTCGACTTGTCGCGCAAGTGGTACTCCTGGAAGGTCTTCTAGGAATACATCAGGAAAGTTACAAACTTCGGGAATATCTTTGATGTCTTTCACCTCCTGTTTCTTATCTACCACATGAGCTAGAAAGGCATGGTATTCCTTGCATAGATACTTTTGGGCTTTGACGCGTGAGATGATTTGTAGCTTTGCGCCGGGTTTGTCGCCATAAATGACGAGGGTTTCGTTACTTGGCAGATTAAGGTGAACAGCCTTTTCGTAGCACATGATATCGGCGTGGTAAAGACTTAACTAATCCATGCCAATAATGACATCAAAGCTTCTTATAGTGATCGAAATTAGATCAATTTTGAAGGAATGTTTGTTTAGTTTTAGAGTGCATCCTATGTACATATCCTTAGTGCTTTCTGTTTTACCGTTTGCCATTTCTATTGTGAACATGTCGTTGAGTGATTGTGGTTTTTGATTAGGTATGTGTTTAAATTTGTGGCTTACGAAACTCCTCTCCTCTCCACTATCAAAAAGTATACATGCATATGAGTTATTGAGGAGGAACGTACCGGTAACCACCATGGGGTCTTCAACTGCTTCTTCATGCCTTATGGCCAACACTCTTCCCACACCACCGGTATTAGTGTTTCCCGCCTTTGGGTACTCTCTTTTGAAATGCCCGGTCTCTCCACAGTCGTAGTCGGCTCGGCTTACCCGATATTGGCGGCTTGGGTAATTTGTTGGGCTTGCGCCTTTCAGAAACGGGTTGTATGCCCCTTTTGTTGCAATTATTGCAGTGCATTTCCCGACAAGCGCCTGTATATTGGAAGTTGCACTTGTTGCATTTTGTTAAGTTCCCGGCATATTGTCTCAATGACGATGGAGCGGTAGGGGTGGTGGCAGCGTGAACAACAACAATTTGTTGTTTCTTGGTGGGGTCCTGTGTTGGCTGGTTCTTCTTTTTGTTCCAGAACTTTCTTTTATTGTCGCCCCTTTTCGTTTGTTCGAGGACGGGGGCCATGATACCTTGGCGGACTCCGTGATCTATGAGTCTCTGGGCTAAGCGTTTGGCACTATCGAAAGTAATCGGGTTTAAAGCTAACACATTCCCTTGAATCTGGGGTGATAGTCCCCAGATGTATCTTTCCACCTTTTTACTCTCCGGAGTGACCATCCTGGGACACAATACGGTTAGGTCACTGAATCTGACAGTATAGGCTGCGATGTCAGAGCCTGTCATTTTGAGGTTCCACAGCTCTTGTTCCAGCTTTTTCACTTTGCCCCTTGCGCAATACTCTTCCAGCATTAAAGTCTTCAAGTTCTCCTAGCTCATCGAATTAGTCACTGGGAGGGTCAATGACTTGACATGGCCGTTCCACCATGTAAGGGCCCTGTCATAGAACGTGCAAGCTACAAATTTGACTTTGCTTGCTTCGGGGCATGCACAAATTTCAAAGACTGATTCAGTTTTCTCGAACCATTTCATTAGAGTGATGACACCTCCGCTTCCATTGAAGGATTTGGGTTTGCCATTAGTGAAGTCTTTGTAGGAACATTCCCTTGTGTGTCCCTTACTATCTCCCTGGTTAAAATTTGTAGTACCATTTCCTGCCCCACTGGTAGCATTGATGTTGATTTGTGACATGGCAGCCGCCACGACGCCCATTATAGCAGCCTGGAAAATGGCAAGGTCGAATTGTGGAGGTGGTGGCGGTGGTGGTGGTGCTGTTTGTTGGATAAGGTGTCTAAGACCATAACTATTTCTGGTATGTACTTGACCCGACCCGGCATGGTCCATTTGGGTTGCATGGCATCATGCATTTGGATAGACTAAATGAGAGAAATAACACTTGTGGTTTATTAATATATATTATAAGTTCTAATATATTAATAGTATTATTTAATTAGTATTGATCAAGAATTAATTTGGAATTAATTAAGTGATCAAAAGATTACTAATTAAATATATGGGTTGATTATGTAAATCATCCATAACTTGTATAGTGGGCTAAAAGGCTCCATGGATTAACAAGTTGGGTTAAACCCATTGGATGCTCCATGGGAGTTACAAACCCATGGGTCAAGGAAATGAAGAGTCATGTCACATTAGGGTTTACATGGTGTAACCCTAGATGTGACACACTATATAAAGAACATGTTGCTCACCAAAATTGGCAACACACTAAGAACAAGAGAGGGCAAGCCGATTTATACAAGTGTTATACATTCTCAAAGTCATTCCAAGAGCATTTGGTGTTGTGTGAAGCATTTGAGGCATCACACTTGGGGTGCTAGGCTATCAAGGTTTTCAAGGAATCATAACAACTACAAGGTATGTAATTCTAGCCATCTTTTATGATTAAAGTTCCCCATGCATGCTAGATAGGTTTATGAACCTTGGAAAAAGTATTTTGCATGTATTTTAGACAAACATAGATCCAAGGTTTTCTAGGGTTGCATGTACACTTAGGAGTGTTAGGATTGCTCAAAACCCATCCGTGGTATCAGACCCTAGGCTTGTTTGTTGATACTTGATGCAAAATAGTGAAAAAAATCGTTTTTCTTGCTGTCTGCATGATGAACTCGCCGAGTCCATGGGGGGACTCGCAGAGTTCATGACCAAACTCATCCTACTCGTCGAGTAGGTTCGTGCACTCGACGAGTAGGAGCCTCAGAATGCAGATTTTCGACTTTTGCTGCTGGAAATGGACTAGAAACGTTACCCTAAACTGTTTTGGTGTTATTAAACTTGTTTTAGATGGTGTAATGATTGTTCTAATCCATTTACAATGGCTAATATCAAAATTACATGATTATATGTGTTCATATGTTCTTGAAATTTTGATATGATTATTCATGTTCTTATGAGTTCTTGATAGCTCATAGGAATTACTTGATTAATGCTGAATTCATGATCTCTATGTGTTTTAATGGAGTCCATAACTTGTCCTCAAGTTATGGATAACCAAAAGCCTCTTTGTTTTAAAGCCATTAAAAGAACACATAAGTTACAAAAATGAAGAGTCTTCATTTTAATAACTCATAAGTTATGAATTGGAAAGGTTTTGTAAAGTTACAAAACTTGCCCTCAAGTTTTGGAACATGTAAAGTCATCTAATAAACTTTAGTTCCAACCCCTAGAATTTTAAAAGTTAAAATTCAACCCTTATACTTTATAATATTATAAGTTTAATAAATAATATATATATATATATATATATATATATATATATATATATATATATATATATATATATATATATATATATATATATATATATATATATATATGTATAAGATCAAGTCGTTTTACCGTTGGTAGACCTCATTCACGAAGCCGGTCTATAAGGGGGGTATAAGGTTTTTTCCTATAAAATGGCAGCTTAAAGGGTGTCCACTCTCACCCACCGCTTCCTTGACTGGTGGAGGGTCGTTAGCCGAACAGGTAGGACAATGACTTAAAAATTCTCATTAAAAGTATAATGATTATTATAAAGTAACTAAATGTTTTATAAATTCCCAATCTTAGTTACTTTAGGAAAATGTGAATAAGGTGCTAACCCATGAAATTACACTTTGCACTTTGATTAAGTTGTTAGTGGAGCGTGTGTGGTTAACCGGCACACTAAATTGGACTTAACAAGGTAGGCAAAGGGTGACTTAAGGTTTTTCATAGGTCGGTGAAGCGCGTGTGGTTAACCGGCATATCGATTAAGTGAAACACATTAAGGGTACCAAGTAATTTGCATGGTTACTTCACACCTTGTTTTGTGATCCTCGGTATCCCAGTCACAAAACATGAAGGGCACACTCGAGATTGAAACATGCCATTGAAAAGTTCAAAGAATCTCAAAAGAATCTAGGAGTTTCTAAAACCAAATAAAACCTAATGATTTATAAATTTCGTTTTCATGGTGGAAATTGGTGAATCGTCTTTCACCTACCTTTCAAATATGTTTTAGCTTAGATTACGGCATCCCTCTTCTAAGTTATAATATATTGTGATTGGATCCCAACCTTAATATTACATTTGGGTGTTTTATTAAGGACTATCTTTATATCTAAACTAAACTTGTCTTTTCTTCTTTTCAGATGTCTTCCAACAATGGTACTCCTGGCTCAAACCCTACTGGCTGCTTCTCTCTCATGAACCTTTGTGGGAGAGTCATCTTTGATGGATCCAACTTTACTGATTGGATCAAAAACATCAGGATGGTCACTCGATACGAGAACAAGGAATATGTTCTCGACAAGGAGCTTAAGGTACCCAAGCCAACTGCTACTCCTAAGGAGTTTGCTGAATATGAGGCACATGAAAGATATGCTACCAAAGTGGCATGCATCATGATGGCCACTATGACAGCCGAGCTCCAGAAGTCCTATGAGGACTACTATCCTTTTGAGATGCACCAGGATTTGATGGACCGCTACCATCAGAGTGCTCGTCAAGAGCGATATGAAATATATCCTCTATGATCACAACCCGAATGAAGGATGGTGAACCCATCACAAGCCACATGCAGAAAATGCAAAGGTATGTGGATCGTTTGATGAAGCTGAATGTGAACTTCCCAGAGGAGTTGGCAATAGATATCATTTTGCACTCCTTACCTTCGTGTTATGATCAATTCCGCATGACATACCACATGAAAAAGGAGGAAGTTACACTTAGCAAACTTCAAGGACTCCTAAAGACCGCTGAATCAGGTCTCAAAGGTAAGTCGGTTGTGACCACTCCTACTACTACTCCAAACTCAGCACCTGTCCTGGCAATCGGGAAAGGTAGAGGGAAGAAGAGAAAGAACCCTTCAAAGGGTACCAAGGGTAAGACCCTTGATGGCTCCTCTTCAAGCGGAACCAAGAAAGGTTTCGTTACACCTTCTTCTGATCCCAAAGAGGCTGAATGCTTCTATTGCCACGAAAAGGCGCACTGGAAGTGGAACTGCCCAAAGTACCAGCAAGATTTAAAGGATAGGAAAGTAAAACCCAACCATGCAGGTATTTACACTATATTATCTAATAACTCACCCTATTCTAACTCTTGGGTCCTTGATACCGGTTGTGGTATTCATATTTGTTCTGATTTGCAGGGACTAAGAAGAAGTGAGATTGTGGAGCATGGAAAGATAAACTTGATCATGGGGAATAGGAAAGTTTCACCTGTCACCAAGATTGGAGTTTATACTTTGTTGCTAAGTAGTGGGTTTACTTTAGATTTGAATAAATGTTGTTATTCGCCTGAAATGGCAACAAATGTTATTTCCTTTCATGCTTTGTACAAACAAGGTTTTACCTTTTCTTTTGATAATGAAGTTGGTGGAATAAATGCTTTCTTTAATAATGTGTTTTATTTTAAAGCATTACCTTGTGATGGTGTGTATGAAGCTGTGTCTGTTGTAGATAATTTAGGAAATAATGTGTTGTGTATTGATTCTACTAATGATAATAACTTGGATAAAGCATCATTATGGCATTGTCGTCTTGGACATGTAAGCAAGAAACGCATAGGCCAACTCCAAAAGGATGGAGTCTTGGAATCATTTGACCTAAAGTCAGATGATAGTTGTGAATCATGCTTACTTGGAAAAATGACAAAGTCACCCTTCACAGGTTCCTGTGCTAGGGGTGAAGGTTTGTTGGATCTAGTGCACACGGATGTGTGTGGACCCTTCAAAACTGCCACAAAGGATGCTAATCGTTATTATGTGACTTTTACAGATGATTATAGTAGATATGGATATGTCTACCTAATCAAGCATAAGTCAGAGACTTTCGAAAGGTTTAAAGAGTTTAAACAGGAATTCGAGAATCAATTGGGCTGGAACATTAAGATGTTTCGATCCGATCGTGGTGGTGAGTATCTTAGTACAGAGTTCCTCGACTATCTTAGGGAATGCGGGGTTGTCTCACAATTGACACCTCCCAGGACACCACAGTTGAATGGTGTAGATGAGAGGCGTAATCAAACCTTGTTGGACATGGTTCGTTCCATGATGAGTCGAGCTTCGCTACCAATCTCATTCTAGGGGTATGCCTTAGAGACTGCCGCCCATATCCTTAATCTGGTCCCTACAAAGAAGGTTGCCAAAACACCTCACGAGATGTGGACTGGAAAAGTTCCTAGTCTAGCCCATATCAAGATTTGGGGTTGCGAAGCTTTCGTGATACACGAGACTCACGACAAGCTCGAACCTCGAAGTGAGAGGTGTATTTCATCGGCTACCCACAAAAATCATTTGGTTACCTCTTCTACAGACCCAGTGAGAATGTGGTCTTTGTAGCAAGGAGGGGTGTCTTTCGAGAGAGAGAGAGAGAGAGAGAGTTCATAAGCCAAGGAAACAGTGGGAGGCAAATTGACCTTGAAGAAATTCAAGAGTCAAGTGATGAAGGAACCTCAAACCCTATCAGTCAACCTGAGGAGGAAACTCCTGACAAGTCTGTACCTCTAAGGCGTTCCACAAGGGTTAGGAATGCACCTGAGCACTACTATGCTTTCCATATTACTGCGGAAGGTGAGACACTTATCAGTAATGAGACACTGGTAAGTCTAGATGAACCTAACAACTATGCGGAAGCCATGGCAGGCCCCGAGTCTGCCAAATGGAAAGAGGCAATAGACAGCGAGATACAGTCCATGTATGACAATCAAGTTTGGAACTTGGTTGACAATGTACCAGGTCGTAAGACAGTTGGGTGCAAGTGGATCTTCAAGAAGAAGACCGACATGGATGGTAATATATACACTTATAACGCGCGACTGGTTGCAAAGGGCTTTTCTCAAACTCGAGGAGTTGATTATGATGAGACCTTTTCACCAGTAGCCAATATTAAGTCTATTAGGTTGTTGTTAGCCATTGCTGCATTTCATGACTATGAAATATGGCAAATGGATGTCAAAACTGCTTTCCTTAATGGAAAGTCGGCTGAGGATGTTTACATGTGTCAGCCAGATGGTTTTGTCAATACAGAATACCCTAATAGAGTCTGTAAGCTTGAGAAATCCATTTATGGATTAAAGCAAGCACCTCGCAGATGGAATCTTTGCTTTGATGAGAAAGTCAAAGAGTTTGGCTTTTCGAGGAGTGAAGATGAATCTTGTGTATATGTCAAGGCTAGTGGGAGTATAGTTAGCCTTTTGGTATTGTATGTGGATGACATACTACTCATAGGAAATGACATCCCAACCTTGAAGGAAGTGAAGTCCTGGCTTGGGAAGTGTTTTGCTATGAAAGACCTAGGAGAAGCTGCCTATATTCTAGGGATAAGGATTCTGAGAGACCAGAGTAAAAGACTAATTGGACTTAGTCAAACTACATACTTGGATAAGGTGCTGAAGAGGTTTAGCATGCATGATTCCAAGAAAGGAGAGTTACCCATCCAGAGTAACGTTAGATTGAGTAAGACTCAGAGCCCGAGCACCGAGGTTGAGATAGCAGAAATGAGTCAAGTACCTTATGCTTCTGCAGTAGGCTCGATCATGTATGTTATGTTGGGTCAAAATTATGGTTTATACTTTGCTTTTCTGAGCAATTGTCTTTTTATGTAATATTTTATGATTTTACGGTCAGGTTTACGGCCAGGTGGGTGTTTACGGCCGTAAACAGGTTTACGGCCGTAAACCCTGTTTACGACCCAATGGGTGTTTACGGCTGTAACCCCATTTACGGCCGTAAACCCATTTATGGCCCATATTCCCCAAGTATATATATATAGGTGTTAGGTGGTTGAGGAGGGAATGATGAACATAGAAAGAGTGTACGGAATAGAGAGAAAAGAGAGTGTGTGTTAGTGTTTGTGAATCTTGTATCCGGATCTTCATTTATATCAACACATACAAGATTCATATTAATTCTTCTTCTCCTTCTCTTCTATTTGATCTGACATCATCCAATTGATTGAGATTCCGCACCATCAATTGGATCTGATTGATACACAAGCATATTTTAGGGACTTACAATTGGTATCAGAGCTTGGATTGTATCAGTCAATTTCGTCAGATCTGGAGCATATTTGATCTTATTTTTGAAAGATTCTTGCGTTTTTTAGATAGATCTCTGAAATTTAGGGGGGGTTTGTTCTTCGCGTTTTTCATAAAAACGAGTTTTTGATCGAGTTTTGGAGCAAAAAGGGGAAAAAATCATTGTTTTTTGTCGTAACCAGCGAGGGGGTGGCGACGTGTACGGCCAGCAGCTAGGGTTTCCGAGGAGTTTACGGCCGGAGTCGGAGTTTACGGCCGGAAACGGTTTACGGTCCGAGGCCTCGGAGTTTACGGTCCTCGGTGGTTTACGGCTCAGCAACGTTTACGGCCTCGTCCTCGCATCGCTTCTCAGCCTCGCATAGGATCCGAAGTTCGCAGCAGCATCTTCCTTCGCATATTAAAAAAGGAGAAACGGATTTGGGAGTGTCGGGGATCGAACCTGCGACCTCTAGTTCATCACCAACACGCCTTAACCAACTCAGCTAGGCTACCTGTTGATACATCCCTTCGTTTTTTAATTCAAAAGGCGTTCCTCTCTCGGTTCCAGTTTCGCAAAATTCACACTTTTAGCCCAAAATTTAAAATCTTTTATTTTAAAATTCCATTTTCAACCAAAATTTTAGTTTTTAAATTTTGACTTTTATTTTTGATTTTTTACTTAAATTTTTTACTTTGACTTTTAAAGTTTGACCTTTGACTTTAAACTTTGACTTTCTCATTTAACTTTTAAATTTTCAAATTTAGCTTTTCGGTTTGACTTTTAAGTTTGACTTTTGAGTTTGATTTTTTTTTAAAATTTGACTTTTAAGGTTGACTTTTGAGGTTTATAGTCAAAGGACATTTTTAAATTTAAGTTTGACTTTTGAGTTTGATTTTGGCTTCTAGTTGTGCTTTTAATGGCTTTTGAGGTCTACGAAGACATGAAAGAGAGTCAGGATATGTTAAGACATAAATTCAACATGTTCGATTATATCCCTGGAGAAACCGTGGAAGCTCAGTTGCAGCGATTTACTACACTTACTACTGAGATGAGTATAGCTGGGATCTTCTTGACTAAATCTGAGATAAACAAAAAGCTACTGAATGCACTTCCAAAGTCGTGGGATATGAATGTGGCTGTCATCAAGAAGACAAAAGATCTCAATCGTCTTATTCTTGCTGATATAATTGAAGAACTTGACGCTTTGAATTGTCGAAAAACAGTGAGTTCCGCAAACCTTCCGGCCAATGAAGTTTCATGTTCTCAATCATGTGAAGTTTCATGTTCTCAATCATGTGAAGCTACGATTAAACTTCTTCGTGAACATAATGATTTGCTAAAAAGGGAAGTTGAGGACCTGAGATATGAAGGTTATCAACTCAGGAAAGGACAGAAACCCCTAAAGGCCCAGTTAGAAACAAAAATAAAGGACTTTAGGAAGCTTCAGGAAGAATTCAACAACAAGTGTGAAAATTATGACTATATTAAGAGACAACTTGATGTTGTAACCGAAGAACTTGACGCTTTGAAAATTAAGTGTGGAAAAACAGATGTTAGTTTCAAAAATTATACTGCGTCAAGTAAGACAGTCGAGTCCTTATTTAAAACCCAATTAAAATTCAAAGATAATCAAAACAAGGGTCTAGGGTATGATAGTGTTCCTCCACCTTTCAATCATAACTACACATCCATCCCTACGACACAGGAAGAAATTGACAGGGAGGCACATCTTCAATATGGAAAACCAGCTGGATTTGTGTCAGGAGGTATTCAGGTTGAAAATTCTAATGCTTCTACTTCATGTGCAGGTAAAGTAGCAGAAGATGAGAACAAGGAGAAAACCATTGAACAAACCAACATCTCCTTGAACTCTGAGTCTGTTGCTTCGAACTCAGCTGCTTCCGATCAACCTGCTGTTGAGAAATACAGGCCACCAATTCCAGTGAAACAAAGTGCCTGTTGTAATTGTGCTTGTGGGAAAAATAAGAGACAAGGCAAGGATACGCCACCAGGGGCAGGAAGAAACAATTTCCCAGTGAAGAAAAAGACTTGTTTTCACTGTGGAACACCTGGTCACATTGCCCGAAACTGTCCAAATCGCGCATACGTTCCCTACTACGCACAAGGATGGCAAAACGCGCCAAGAGGGAGATACTTCAAAAGAAACCCCTCAAGATCACGTTCAGACAATGGTGACTGGAACGTGCAGAAGGCCAAGAATCCACATCCCAAGGGCAAGAAGGGAATGTCAGCCAAGAAGCCCAATCCAAGAGATGCTCTAGTGAAACAAAGACCGGTTAGGTCAAAGTCATCTCAACGGCCGACATCAAGTTCAAAATCAAGTACCGAGCCGCCCATCAGATCGAAAAAGAAATGGGTTAAACCCAACTACAAATGGGTTCCAAAGGCTCACTCTCCTAAATCTTCTAACGATTCTAATATTTCTACATCTTCTGTTTGTGATAAGCAGGACATGTCATGGGAGAGAGTACTATGCAAGGATAACAAAGGTCAATCCAGTTTCAAAATGGACTGGGTTCCAAAGACCAACTAATCCCGCTCTGTGTCGGAGCAGCTATAGAGGCATATCATCAGACTTTGGTTTGTTGGTAGTGGCTGTTCCAGGAACATGATAGGGGACATCTCTCAACTGTACAACACTCAGAACATTATTTGAGAGTATGTGTCCTTTGCGGGAAGGGAATAAAGGAAGGGATCACTCATGGGGTTAGTGCTTAACGATGTGAAGAATTTTTGGATCTGTTCTGAGATTACGTGTGCTGTTCTCAGACCTTCTGGATGCAAATTCAATCGGTGACTTACGGTTTGAGTTTTCTTCTTTATACTCTTGAGTTTTTCTTATGCTGATTCGCTTCAAAGACAAATTTTTGTTTTAGGATAGTTTAAATTTGCGCATTTACTTTCGTTTCTCTCCTATGCACATATTTAGGGGGAGAAATAAAAACAAAACAAAAATCAGAAAAGTTTAAAATATCCAAAAACATTAGAAAATCAGAAAATCCAAAAATATGTTGGTTATGAAATGAGTTTGAGGGAGATGTTTTGGGAAGTGATATAATCATGTGATAACAGGCAATCTGAATCTGTGTAAGGGACAGAATCTGAATTGTCTAGGCTCTGTGTTCGATGCGCTGGTAGGCACGAGAGATTAAAATGGACTTGACTAGGCATTAATGAACTTAAGGAATCTAGAGACTTGAAAAATCTTGACCTAGATAGATCCATTTAGCCTGACAATACAACGCCCAGATAGGTTGAGCAGGGAGATATATATGATAATCCACCGGTCACATTAAATTAATCTGTATCTAGAACTGTGGTTTAACGCTTCCTCAATGTATGGAATTTGTCCTTAATTCTGGTATTGATGGGGCGACTGGGGAATTTCGATAAAGTAGGTCTGTAGGAAATTACTTTCTTTCTTTCTTTTTGTTAGTCATATGTTGCCTCCTCTGCGTGATTGAAATACATCCGACCTGGACTGTAACATATGCAAATCTATTTCTCTGCATCTTCTATCTATGCAATTCTTCCTGTCTGTTAGTTATATGTTGTCTCCTTTGCGTGATTGAAATACATCCGACCTGGTACACAACATATGCACCATTCTACTTCTCAATCCCTCTAAATCTGGTTAGTCATATGTTTCACCCTCTGCGAGATTGGAAGAGATCTGACCTGGGTGTATAGCATATGCATTCTAAATCTGACTTCTCTCATAATAATTGTCTGCTCACCTAAAGTAAGGAGTACTTTGGAAGTTCCTGATTATTGGGGTATGTTAGGAAGAGGGAAACATGTTCTAGTACATTTAAAATTAAACAATCACTAGGTTGTCTGTAGATCTCGCTGCTCAATTTAGGTGGACAACAATATCTTTGGTCGTCGTCAGCTGAATGGTCCTTAAGGAATATTATCTAGGAACTTAGGATCACATTGTCTTGTAACTAATAGTATGTCCTAATTTTGTCACAATCTCTTGTGTTTAAGTGGACCACAATACCGGCGATTGACCAGATCTATTCATGAAGGGAGAGGTACTGATAAACGGATAAAGGTTGTCTAAAAACTTTGATCCCAAATCACTCTTAAAGTTGGATATCATTTTTATTTTTGTTAAATTTGTTCATAGTTTTCTTCTAATTTAAATATTAGGGGATAATTAAAAATTTTCAAAACC
The DNA here is from genome assembly GCF_052849685.1 of Lactuca virosa. Classification (NCBI taxonomy): domain Eukaryota; kingdom Viridiplantae; phylum Streptophyta; class Magnoliopsida; order Asterales; family Asteraceae; genus Lactuca; species Lactuca virosa. Next base: position 131,467,913 of record NC_136434.1, on the reverse strand, counting down.
AAACAAAAATTAAAAAAAAAATTAAAAAAAAATAATATTAATAATAATAACTAAAATTAAAAATATTTCTGTTTTATTTCTTTTTCAGAAAATATGAAAAACCCAAAAATATTGTGTGCTAAATTTTCTTTTAGTTTTGTTTTGTCTTGAAAAGTGAATTCAGGTGAAGATGAAACTCATGGAGTTTGTGTCGAAGATTTCTGAGCCAAGGCTTCATCCGTGATCATCAAATAATTCTCATTCGAAGGAGCAAGAAATGAAGATTATTCTTTTAACATTCAATCTTTCAACCCCAAAAGCAAGGTGAAGGTGAAATTGAAGATTATGTGACGGATTGCATTGAAGCCTCCTCAATCAGTCTACTGCTATCTTGAACCTGCTGAAGTGATCCAGAAGATTTGTTCTCTCTGATGTTCTCTCTGAAGATTCTCAAGCTGAAAGCTATCTTTCAAGAATCAGTACAAGAAGCCTCCTCACCCAATGTGCGTTCAATGTCAAATTTTGAAGAAAAGCCCAACTGCTCAAGATGAAGTCATTCATTGAAGATTCATCAAGTTCATCTTGAAGTTGTGAAGAATTTGAAGATTAATGCTAAAGCCAAGCTCTCGATGAAGATTGACAAGAAAAGCCAGCTACTTTTTAGGGGGAGCTTGTTGGTTCAATTAAGAAAAGAAAGCTATAAACCAAGGGGGAGATTGTTGGGTCAAAATTATGGTTTATACTTTGCTTTTCTGAGCAATTGTATTTTTATGTAATATTTTATGAGTTTACGGTCAGGTTTACGGCCAGGTGGGTGTTTACGGCCGTAAACCCTGTTTACGGCCCAATGGGTGTTTACGGCCGTAAACCCATTTACGGCCGTAAACCCATTTATGGCCCATATTCCCCAAGTATATATATAGGTGTTAGGTGGTTGAGGAGGGAATGATGAACAGAGAAATAGTGTACGGAATAGAGAGAAAAGAGAGTGTGTGTTAGTGTGTGTGAATCTTGTATCCGGATCTTCATTTATATCAATACATACAAGATTCATATTAATTCTTCTTCTCCTTCTCTTCTATTTCATCTGACATCATCCAATTGATTGGGATTCCGCACCATCAATTGGATCTGATTGATACACAAGCATATTTTAGGGACTTACACTATGACCTGCAATCGTCCTGATGTAGCCTTTGCTTTGAGCATGGTTAGCAGGTATCATGGGAACCCTGGTAAGGCTCACTGGACTACGGTAAAGAACATTCTCAAGTACCTGCGGAAGACTAAGGACTGGGTCCTTACCCTTGGTGGGAGTGATGACTTGAGAGTTATAGGGTATAGTGATGCTAGCTTCCAGAATGATAGGGATAATTTCCGCTCTCATTCGGGTTGGGTCTTTACCTTAAACGGAGGAGCAATATCTTGGAAAAGTTCCAAGCAGGATACAGTGGCTGATTCAACTTGCGAATCAGAGTATATAGCGTCAAGCGAGGCAGCAAAGGAGGCGATATGGCTAAAGAACTTCATTGGAGACCTTGGAGTTGTACTAGCTATAAAGGAGCCCATAGAGATTTTTTGTGATAGTGAAAGTGATGTTGCCTTAGCAAAGGAAACAAGGGATCACGGGAGATCCAGACACATTGACAGAAAATATAATTTCATCAGACATCGAATAGAAGAAGGACTCCTCGTGGCAAAGAGGGTATCACCGGATGAGAACCCGGCAGATCCCCTCACGAAAGGACTGGGTAGGGTTAAGCATCTCCAACATGCAAGGAGCATAGGGCTAAAGGATGATATTAGTTTTAGTAGTTAGATAACTTTGAAATTTGTAAAGTGTAATTGACATTTGATGATGAATAAAAGTTGTGTTTATTTATGAGTAAAGTGTTGCTATCTTTTGTCAATCGTTTACTATTATTTCTTTTGCATGTTTTGACTTCTAGAATATTTATGTTGTGTTTACATACTATTCAAATTATCCACAGTCGGTCATATGTTGGAAGTAGATATGAAGTAAGACTGTCATGAGTTGGTTGTAGAGGTCTAAGATGTTGGACATGGCCTCAACACTCATGGGTGCTCATAAGTTCTGAGTATTGGATTCAACCCACGCTCGCTGGTATCACTTCATGGAATTTATCTCGAGTGATCGCGAGACGGTAATATCATATAAGTCTTCAACCTAGAGATATGACTTGTTGACTATGAGTTTGTTATGCATTGATCGTTCAAAAACGCATTGGTAACTCGATGTTATAAAACGTACCATTGTGTGTGATTTAACAAGTAGTAGAACAAGCATATGAGTCGAAGTTTATCTGTTCCTTCTTGGATTAGAAGCAATATCTGGGCCCCTCGATGATTTTGTTTTGACCTAGGTATCGGGCCCGGTCAGAACTAAGTTGATGTGTTCAATTAAGTTCTATGTCAAACAAATCGGAAATCAAGAAACAAACTGCTGGACAAAAGTAAGACATTGTTCCATGTATTTTTCCGGCTGATATCTAGAACAGAGGATTATATGATCACTTATCTTAAATGGCGTATCATCATCTTCTCAGTTCCGAGAAACCTTGAAAAGAGCTACGATTGCTGATCGGTTCCTGAAGTCATACTTGCAGTTATAGTTATTAGACTTATCCAAGTGGGAGACTGTTGGATAAGGTGTCTAAGTCCATAACTATTTCTGGTATGTACTTGACCCAACCCGGCATGGTCCATTTGGGTTGCATGGCATCATGTATTTGGATAGACTAAATGAGAGAAATAACACTTGTGGTTTATTAATATATATTATAAGTTCTAATATATTAATAGTATTATTTAATTAGTATTGATCAAGAATTAATTTGGAATTAATTAAGTGATCAAAAGATTACTAATTAAATATATGGGTTGATTATGTAAATCATCCATAACTTGTATAGTGGGCTAAAAGGCTCCATGGATTAACAAGTTGGGTTAAACCCATTGGATGCTCCATGGGAGTTACAAACCCATGGGTCAAGGAAATGAAGAGTCATGTCACATTAGGGTTTACATGGTGTAACCCTAGATGTGACACACTATATAAAGAACATGTTGCTCACCAAAATTTGCAACACACTAAGAACAAGAGAGGGCAAGCCGATTTATACAAGTGTTGTACATTCTCAAAGTCATTCCAAGAGCATTTGGTGTTGTGTGAAGCATTTGAGGCATCACACTTGGGGTGCTAGGCTATCAAGGTTTTCAAGGAATCATAACAACTACAAGGTATGTAATTATAGCCATCTTTTATGATTAAAGTTCCCCATGCATGCTAGATAGGTTTATGAACCTTGGAAAAAGTATTTTGCATGTATTTTAGACAAACATAGATCCAAGGTTTTCTAGGGTTGCATGTACACTTAGGAGTGTTAGGATTGCTCAAAACCCATCACTGTTGTGGTGTTGTTTTTGTGCCTGTTTGACTTCTGTGGCGGCATACTTCTGCCACAAAGTTCAAATATGAATGATGATAAGTCTTCCATAGTGGTTACAAGTCAGATGTCTTGGAACTAGATTATATAAGTTCTATATGTATTGTGTTCAGACTTTAAAGTATTTGCAAACAATTCATAATAGAAGTCTATGTAAAATAAACTTATAAATTTTAATAGTGACTGTTCGAATGAAAATTTGTGCCTTGATCCATACCAGGTCCTTCTAAAATCACTTGGTGTATACAAATTATATATAATTAAGATTGAATAGACCGTCGAATAAGCGAGTCTACCCTAAGCCCACAACCAAACAAGGAATAGGACTTAAAGCAGACTTACCAATCCTAAGTCTATAGGATCTTAATTATATACGACTCTGACGTATACATTAAGCAATCATAGATTTACCATGAGTAAAACACTTGTACAAACAATGTTATGAAACTTGTGGTAACACTCCCAATGAAATAAAATGCATGTCAATTTCATTGATATAATTTAGTACATAGTGTTTTTGGAAAATTTGACCTGGATGCAGGTGTACATTACATCAATGCAAGGGAATTTTTTGTCAGCATCACGAACCCTCGAATAGTGTAGTCACTTAATCGTAGGGTCAAATCTAAATATAGAGAAAATAGTAGCACCAACGCCTACTCGTAAACCTAGTCTATATCAAAATGTGAGTAGTGTACACACCAATCGCGGCGGGTGTTGCTCTGGGGGCCATGAAATGAAGTCATGAAATTTTGCATTGCCCAGGACTCTGCTCTAGATTCTGCCACTTGGCGTTCTGCTTCTATCACACGTCCTTCTAATGCGGCTTGATGTTCTCAAAACTTTCTAACCTCGGATCGGGCTGCGGTCACTTCTTCCTGAAGAGCCTCGGTGTGGTTCCTGGTCTGATCATGGTCTTTGTCCAAGCGACGAAGGCGAACTGCGGTGACTTCGGTGGTGGCGCCAATTTCCATGATGTGGTTGGCGGATTCCCTTGCTTGTTCACCATGGCGAGAGATGTGACGAACTATGATAGGGAGAGCCCTGTCTGCTAAGCCCCCACTGTCGAGGTTGTAGAAACCTCATTCCATACCATAGGGTGGGCGCTCGCCTGTTGCTGGCTCCATTTTTTCAAATCTACCGCCCATCGAGGCGTCGGGCCCTGAAAGTTCTGTCTGGGGGCGGGGTTTCGGACAACCTGGGGTGGATTGTAGACCTCTGGTTCCAATTTGGTGTCATCCTGATCCTCCTCCTCGTCTTATTCCTCCGAATCATCTTCGGGGTATTCCTCCATCATTTACTCAGGATCCTCCTCGGGATCCTCTTCGATCCAACCACCATTCCCTTGGTTAGGGAAATAGGGGTCTCCTGGCATATGAAATCCTGCCATTTCGTCTGTGTGAGAATAGGGATATGAGAAATATATGAAAAACTTAAGTTGTAATATTTTTGAGGGAAAAATAAATTTTTAATAGAAATATTTCTTTTTAATAAAATTGTGGCCCATACCGGGTCCTCCTATAATTACTTAGTGTATAGATGTTGTATATAATCAAGATTCAATTGACCGTCGAATAAGTAGCTCCACTCTAAGCCCACAACCAAACAAGGAACATGATTTAAAGTGGAATCACAAATCCTAAGTCTATAGAATCTTAATTATACATAACCTTAACGTATGCACCTTGCAATTATAGACCTACCAGTAAGGGTCTTTAGTTTTTATGTGAAGGATTTGATTTATTCTGGTGAGAAGGTTACTTACGACTACTAGTTTTAATATCGTGGCCTAAACGTTATTGTTACGGTTCTTATAGTATCATAAAATACTCCTATAGTATTTTAACTTTTATGTTTGGTTCTAGGGTTTCTTGGTATGAGAGGTTGGTAATTTTTAGACTTGTCGTTCATTACGACCATTCCTCGGCATACGTTGGTCACATCCCGGATAAATATAGTTGACCAAGCTATATTCATCCCCGATCTGATTACATACCCCGAGGCCTACTCATAGTTTTCAACTCATCTCAATACTTTTTGTTTTGTTACTGTTAAGATACCGAACTAGTGAGTATGATTGTACTTATACTTTTATAAAAATATAATAATATTTTAAAGTATACTTGTACGGAAATGTTACGTCAGAGAGTTTTAGTCCCATTGTATTCATAGTTTGTATATCTTACGTGGTTTGATATACTTAGTTCACTATAAACAATGCTCTGATACCAATCTATAAAACCCCCAAACCAGAACGGCGGAAATGTTCGGGGGCAGATGACGTCATGTACAGTATCATAACAGTTGAGTAATATTAAAGAAAGCAAACACAAGCATCATAAATATAATTTAAATGGTTACATTGTTGCATGACTTACATGTTTCCAAATATATTACAATATGTTGACAAAATGAGTTTTTAACTGACGCCTTAGCATTCCGTCCTCAAAAGATGGTTGTTACATGTTTTACTGGTTCCCTGAGAATACAATTTACTTTAAAAAAGTGTCAAGAATTAAGTTGGTGAGTTCATAAGAATTTATATGAGTAATTGTAAACCTTTCCCTGTAAAGTAAACGTGTTTATTTCCAGAAAATCCGATATTTTCCATAAAATGAATTGTAAGCCGTTCATGAAATGATAGTTTTTGTTCTAGAAAATCCAATATTTTTTATAAAATGAATTGTATTCTTAAATGCTCCAACACCGATATGTATAAGTATTTTCCATACTTAAAATAGTGTATGTAGTTTTATACGTATAGAAAACCATTTAAGTGTTTGTTAGCCCCATAAACCAAAATGTGTTGTTAATAACCCATGTGAAATTTTTATAACCATGCTAGCGACTAGTTGGCCTGTGACGACGTTCTTTAGGCGTCGGGATGTTATGAAATTTATCACCCCAGACCTGCCGGTCTAACTGTATCTAACAATTTAGGTGCGGGATTGTTAGTCCCGTATAGGTCTATACACAATTGTCACACTCTCCCTCCAGGAGACTCTGGTTATAATACAAGACTTTTGTTGGTACTTACATAAGTACTTGAAGACGTGTCTCACAAATTTATTCATTAATAGGTTTACGTCAAAATGAAATGAAAATCTTTTTTCTTTTAAATGTATGTATTACCTTTTCGTAGCGTAAAAATAATTATATTTTTATATAATTATTTTTTTGTCCCAAAAGGGTGAAATAGCATGAATATTCCACAAACTATACCTATTATAGTTTGTATGTTCCGTCGAAATGAAAACCTTTGCGTTTTAGCAACTTTTGTGTGTAAAGGTTTATAATATTGATAGTAACGTTATTTTACGTATTTAACATTTTCACGTAAAAGTGTATATAAAATATAATAAAACATAAGAAATAATTTGTATATTTACACAAGTATTCTTGTGTTTTACTTGTATTCCCCCCCCCCCCCCCCCCCTAAAACATAGAAAAATATTGAAAAATATGGGGATATGAACTCACCTTGACTGTGTTCTTGGTTAGATAATGAGGTGACGGTGATCTTTGAGTTTAGAATACGTGACGGTAGTCGTAATCCTAATAGTTTTAAACACATATTAATGTGTGAGGATATGTAACTAGTAAAACAAGTGTTGCATAAACACTAGGTTTATGAAATGTACTTACCAAAATCCTAGAGAATAACTTTTGTAGCAGAAGTCTCCTGGGGATTGTTATGAACTTGAGTTGGAAAAGAAAAATGGGTTTGAGTATTGAGAGAGTATGAGGTGAAGTTTGTTTACTGTGAAAGGAGGGTTGAATGTTTCCTAATTCGTCACTTATATAGGAAGGAAAACATTGGATTATGAGGTGACATTTACCTTGGTATGTGTAATCTATCACATTGGGAAGCTAACAACCAATCAAGTGGCAACACAAGTGGGCCAAATTGGGTGATTTCGACCTAAGCATGACCGAAATCACCTTAATTTTGGTTTTTCATCACACAAGAATGGGTGATTTCTGTCCAAGGGGTACACATTTGAGATTTCGGCCTTACCAAAACTGAAAACCCCATTGAACTTTGATTCCCAAAACCAAAATCCATATGATCCTAGATTCCTAAAACCGGAAACCCTAATGTTCTAGATTCTAAATACAGAAATCTCCATTGTAGGGTATATATTTATGGTTTTAGACTTACCCTTTTGACTTATGTTGACTTATATTAACTTTAATCAACATGGGTTTCAATATAAACATATTTATTAATTTATAAAACATGACCTCATGGCTATAGGTGATACAATGCAACAAAGTTAAGGTGTGGTTTCACTCATACATGGTACATCTTTTGACTTGGTTCGACTCCAAGTTTGCAAGTTGTCACAATATCATTTGATTTTATCGGTATTATCTTTAGAAATATTAATTTAAGAAAACTTATAGATTTACATCATAAATAGCATTTTGAAAAACATATTCTTAACACATAATACATCGTTTTGAAAACATGAATGTAAACATTCATTAAACGATAAGTAAATATAGAGTTATTCATAAATTTAAACTATTACATGTTCCTATAAGAGTAGATACAAAACATCTATTGTTCAAATAAGTATAACAACACTTGTTATATCTTCAACATGAAATACCATTTGTGTATAATGAGTTGATTATTTCTTCCAAAACATTAGCATAAAATATCAATTATTAGTGTCACATGCAGTATAAAATACTCTGGTGAATGATGGAAAAATAAGTTGTTCTATCGTATAGGTATCTTAAGTCTTGGACGTGCAAGACTTCGTTAACTTGATGAGATAAGAAGACCAGTCCCTCTTTTAGTGTCCAGTTTCTTCACTATAGAAACAACACTAATCATTTTGGTCATTTCATGATTTCTGGGTTTATGTTGTATTTCCCTTAACCAAACTATATGTCTATTAGAGTACACAATCTCTTGGACTTCCTTTATTCAATGGTTGAACATGCTTGAAGCACGTTCTTCTATTCTGATTGAATATCCGCTTTACTTGATGAGACATCTGATATGTTTCATAATTATCCAAGACTTTATGCAAATCAAAGAAAATTATTCAAGTATGATGTGAGACAAATCAACATCATCACAATAATTCTTCCATCAAAGCATCATGATCAAACCGGCTTATTTGCAGAGGTTGTTCAGGTATGGGATCTTTCAATATGTATAATTTCTATTAATCCTTAAGAAAGAATCTCAATGTGCTATACCAGTTATAAAAATTATAACCATCCAATATTACTATCTCGTGAAACTCAACAAGAGAGATTTTACAGGGCGTAAAAGTATTAGCAGTTATTTACAGAATTTAACAAAATTTCATTTAGTATTTGTAATATTAAGTCTTTAAAAATTAATACATTTTTTGTTTCTAAAATATTAAGTTATTAAAGTCGAGGATCTAAGTAACGAAACAAGTAAATGGTTAGGTGACATTTATCCTATCCATTTAATCAAACTCGGTAGGTCGTCATTACCAATTGTAAAAATATGCAATTCCTAGATAATGGGATCCCAAACAACTTTTTCTTAGCTTGGCATATTTGATCTCATCTATGCCTCAAACCCCTATTGTATAGGTGACCTTTATCGTACAAGATTATGATCAAGTTTTCCTACTTGAAACAAGTTGTAGCATTGCATCTAAATAGTGAGTAGGTGAGCCTTATCTCACTAGAAAATAAAAAACCACCCCGAAGATCAGAAGTCAATCATAGTGGTTAGGTGACCCATCACCCACTAAGACCATACGACCGTTGTCCGAGTATACTTCAAAAGCATGACAATGACTTGCATTTAAAAAAAGGTTTTATACATATGTTATACAACTATAGTTATAAAAACATGGTTTCATGAATATTGCATGCATCCAACAATTCATGTACCCTTTTGTAAAAATCATATCACTTGTTATAAGGTTCTTTAGGTTCCAAATAAAACTTCATTTTATTTACCATTAGCCGCTATAAATTATAAACTAAAATCCGATATTTAAAGTTTAGTCGTAGAACGTTTTAAGAACCGGTTATCGTCTTTTATTAACATTTCATTTTATCCTAAAGATTTGTAGTTTTGGATGATTTCTAAAATCAAAATTTTAAACTTCATTTTAATAATCAAAATCTCTTGACTTTATAAATTTATAGAATAAAACTCAATCTATTTTATAAAATCAATTTTACACATCTTGTGGTAAAAGTCTAAAAGTCACATTTTGATAAACAAAAACTTGGATCATGACACTTATGCTTTAAATCTCATTGGTCATGCATAAACCAAAATACCAACATGTTGTGTTAAGCTTAAAAACTAATATCTTATATTAAGTTTCAAACTAAAAATAATCACCAGTATTATTATTTAACGTTATAATGCTATAAATTGATTTTTTTAGTATTTTAAATAAAAACTCTTACTTATTATAAAGACATGAAGTTTAGATAATGTTTAAACACATTTTAAACTATTTCAAGAATTTTAAAGTTGGTTATTTAAAAGTTTTACTACAAAACAATTCTTAACAAATACTCGATTTTACCATTGAAAATGTTTTTAGTAAATAGTCATTTATAAACATCTTATGTTACCTTTTTAGTATTTATTTATCGAAAAGAAAAAGAAACTTGCAATGTCGTCAACGAGAAGTGAAAATGTGAAATATTGAATCATTGATGGTGATTAACAAATTATATATTATATTGCTCTTGGACTTTATACTCGGTGAGTCCTTGACACCTCGATTCACTTTAGGGGCGCGACTCCTCGAATTCAAATTGATTGCCAGCTTCCCTCCTTCGATTTAGGGAATTAGGCATGTGTTCCATTTAGTCATATATCTCTTTCTTCATTCTTAACCTCTTGTGTTGAAAATAATTAACGGACTACTGATTTTGACATAAATATAGTATGCACACCTATAAGAGTTAGTAAAAAGTTGATGCCCCCTAGCCCGTATTTTCCTTAGGCAATGCCCTAGCTACCCTTGGGCCGACCCTAAATGTAAGAGACAATGTACACGCTAAACGTCAACCAAAAACACTAACATACACCTAACAACTTAACACATTAACTATCTTGGTAAGTTAACTATAGTTAAGTAACTAAACTACGATTAGGTTACTAATATGCCCCCTCAAGATGATGTTGCATATGTTTTCAAGTGACATCTTGGACATAAGTGGTAAAAACTTTCATCATGGTAGATGTTTAGTAAACAAATTAGCAAGTTGAAAATTGTTTCTGAATTTGTAGTAGTTTAATAGTACGATCGATAATTTTATCTCGAATAAAATGACAACCAAGTTCTATGTGTGTTAGTTCTCTCGTGAAAGGTGGAGTTGGAAGCAAGCTGAATGATCGAATTATTATCTAAAAAGATTATTTTTGGACCATGATCAATAACTCCAAATTCCTTGAGTAATCGTTGTTTCCACATAATTTAACATGTAACAACAAAGGTAGCTTTATATTCAACTTCAGTTCAGGATCGGGACACAACAGATTGCTTCTAGGACTTCCAAGATATAAGAGAGTCTCCGAAGAATATATAAAAACTAGTTGTAGACATGCTCGTGTCTTTACAACTTGCACAATCAGAACCACTAAAGGCCTAAAGTTGTAGAGAAGTATGGGTTGATAGAGAAAATATTCACCATGACGAGACTTTAAGTAACATAACAAATGTGTAGCAGCTTGCATATGAACATGAGGTTTCGTAACGTATTGGATAAGACGATGGACAAAATAAGTGATATCTGGTCTTGTTATTATAAACACATAGTAAATGACCGATCAACCTTCTAAATTCCAATTGATCTTCCAATAATTCTCCTTCAAAATTGGATGACTTATACTTTTGACCATTGAAAGTTTTGTTGGTTTTGCTCCAATTAAGCCCATTTCTTCTAAAACTTGCAAGTATACTATCATTGGGAAAGAAAAATTCCACTCGAAGATTTGGCTATTTTAAACCCAAAAAATGTCATAATTCTGCCAAGTCAGAAAGCTAATATTCTTGCTTAACAGTTGTCTTGAAGCACAAATGTTATCCAAAGAATCCCACCAATGATGATACTATCAACATATACAAGAAGTGCCACATATGTTGGTTTTTGTCCTTTGCAGAACAAATAATAATCAGCTTTGGACTGCTTATCACCCACATAAAGAAAGAATTCTGAAAACTTTACATATTATTATCTTGAGGCTCGATGAAGACCAAAAAGAGACTTTTGAAGATTACAAACCAACAAAGTTTTGGATGAATTCTTGATGAGTTTTGATAACAAAAATTAAAGAGTGTTTTCCATAAAACCGCAACGAAACCTTTAAAAATAACAATATAATTTTCGAGTATTTTACAAAACAAAACCACCAAGGATGAATTTATAGATGTTAGATTGTTATTAAAACCAACCATATTGTGTTTTAGAATGACAACCTTTGGATCCTTTGAACCCACTTTGTATTGGGGTTTTGATAAAGATAGAAAGATCAAAGAAGATGATATTATCTACAAGTATCCACCATTAAGAATAAGTCACTTGGAATGCAAGTTCCCATCTTGTAAATTTTGTTCTTTAAGCGCTTAATATCTTAGCAAAATAAGCATTAAAGGAAGACAAAATGTATGCACCAAAACTTGCAACAATTTTCAAAAGAAAGCAATAGGAAGAAAGGTAGAGATACCTATGATTTTGGTGAAGAAAAGAAGGAGAAGAAGAGAGTTGTCACTAGCCAAAAACAAGCTCCATGCACTCTCTTATATAGTCCATGAAAAGCAAAAGTAACCCCATATAATAATGTAAAGTATTCACTTTACTTTAAGGGCATGGGATCCAAAGGAGGAAGGTTGACAAACAAACTCCCATGCTTGTCTAATTTTCGCCAATGGTGTAGGAAAGCAGACAAAATTGTTTGTCTAGCTTCTTTAACCATAAAAAGTAACCAGCTAGTTAATGTAAGTTTAGCCAAACTGTCGAAAACTTTGTACCTGACTTATGAAATCATACCATATGATATAATAACTAGTTTGTCTTCTCTTTAATTATTATTTTTCCAAGAAAACAATAATTTTTCCAAAATTAAATACAGGATTTGATATTATTTATTAATAATCATATAAATAATAAATATACAAAATGTGTCAACTTGATAAAGGTGTGACCATATAAGATCGTATGATATTAGCAATATCACTCAATAATGATTCTTGAGCATATAGATCCAACAATTTCCCACATGCACAAGATTGATTACAAACTGGCATACACAGTAGCTGGCATCTAGCAACACACGACTGCCCCTAACAAAATATGATGGGTGTCATGCCATCAACAACTAATTCTAGGAACTTAAAGCTATAATTGTTACTAACGGTGTCGTATTAGTTATTCTTTTGTCTCAAACATCACGTTTAACATGAGATATGGATCGCAATTAGTCTCATTTAGTGTTTAAGTTTTAGTAAGTTCTTAGATGCCTAACTCTAAACGAATAAGTGGAACAAATCTCATCTTGAATAGATACTCCCATCATGTTATTCATGTCCTACCTAACGATGGCCCTTATGAATTCCTTTTATGGAAAATCTTTAAACCATGTCTAGCCATCAAAATTCCTACCCTCAAGTCTTAATAATTTATCTAATGTTGAAGAATACAAAGATACTATCTTTTATTAAACATCACTTTGGACTAAGATCCATAAAGTGATTTTGATTCGGGTAATGTCCAATCCTTATTCTCCTAATCAAGTACCTATGAATTAGGTAACAACTCTTGCTATTTTCATCTCCATGAAAATCAACCAATACATTCATATTAGTATTACCTCATAGATGTTGCCACAACTATGAACGACTATTAACATTTAGAATAACCAAAGTTATTTAAGTATTAGACATACTAATATAGAACACAAAAATTACTTAATGAAAGAATACATCCAATATATCAACTCATTTTAATATATGTTTCTTGTACTATTCCAATATCCAAAAACTAAATTTCAATCAAATACATCAAGTTAGGAAAACAATGGTCATATAGCAACAAATTGACTTTCATGATTTAGCTAATGAAGGAATTTTGTTAAGTAGATTTGACAAACCTGATTTGTATAAACTTTGCGAATACCTCCATTTTAATTTTTACATATATAACTTATATATCGAGAAAACTATTGGGAATGTATTAGATACTTAAATATGAATTAGATACCAATACTTGTGTAATAGTATTACTCATAGTCATAATGAACTAAATATGTAAATATCTTCATATGTGGTTCCCCGAACAACAATGTACTCTAAATTTGATGTGTAACTTTAATTAAATCTACATAGAACTACTATCCATGTAACTTTCTCTTCGTTCATAATGAGGACATGCATGATTGTGACTGAGAATCGTCTTAATCTATTGGTATTTAACTCACCATGCTCTCGGCATATGATTTTTCTTGCCTGAATGCATAATCGTGACATATATGATTAATCTAATTTGCAACAACATACTGAACACAATCATATTATCTATTTCAAAATATTATGCTACAATTTTTAGGAGTGCTCAAAATCGTGCAATGCGATATTTGAAAAGATAACTCTCTCAGATTCTATAATCTTAATCTCTTTAAGATTCTTCACAATTAATGAAATTTTACTTAATCTTTTAAGCTGCCATGATCTATCTATATAGATATTTATTCCTTGAATTAGTATGTCTATCACGTACAAGACTGGGAATGTTATTGCATTCCTACTAGTTTTGAGCCATCTTGATTCATAATTAAATTACACCATGTAGTTATCTTATAAGAAAGTAGAATCTTACTTTGAGATGTTATCTTAAATCTAAAAAGATTTTTATTCATGTATGTTTTCTCCTTAGAAAACTCACTTACTCTTTATATTCTTAATATATCGAAGATGATGAATCAAGCCCATATTGATAATTATACATGAAAATTATATTCTGATCAACTATTGAATAGATTTGATAACAATTGAAAGAACTTGAGAGTTCAAAACTATGATCTGTTTAGTTTACGGTTCTTTAGCTCTTAGGGTTTCATATTACTCCCACTTAGAAAAAGAATTTTCTTAGTATATGTCTTCTGGAATAGTTAAGCTTGTTGTCTAACACAAGCTACAGAACTCTATACCTTTTAGATAAAGATAAACCATTACATCCTTATTCTAATGAAAGTACTTAATATGCTTTTTTGGTTGGAAACATATCTATCTATATCTATCTATATATCTTATAAAGCTAGCATTTTTCCTTGAACCTCATGCATTTGAAACTCCCAAGACTATATAGAAGCATTTTTGCTCAAACCACATTCATTTGAAACCCCCATCTTTTAACTAATACAACACAAAAGTCTTCTTAATAATTATTTAAGACTCTAGGGTTTTATAATTTATATTATGATTAATAAGCACTTAATGAAACGTTTAATATAAAAGGATCAATCTTTTGGGTAGACGTGCATACAAATCACATACATACTTCATTAAGAAAACAAGCTTAAAGGTTTTTGTACTGGTTTGAGGTCTTATGACCACTTTTCGAGATATATTATTATTTTATAGCTTTTAATTTGTAAGTCGGTTATATAGTAATTATTTATATATTTTTGTTGGTTTTGGATTCTTTTAATACAATTGTTATATGTTGTGCTTTAATTGTTAATATATATTAGATCAGATAGATGTTATCGATCATATGTTATATACTGTGGTGTAGATAATATTTATTAGCTATGTTAAATATTATCGTTTGTTTTGTACTGCTTCAAAAAAGTAACTAAGTAAAAGTCGTGAATATTTTAAATTTTCCATGTAAATCTGAAATATATATTTTTCTTTTTACCGCATGTATTTGAAATTCCCATTACTTTTCAATTTCTTTCTAATAATGATTATACATTGGTTAATAATGTTAAATAGGTGTAAAACGCTAATTGTAATCCTAAAATTAACTAAACTTGAATATTAAATTAACATATTTTACTTATACTTAGTTTTGATATGTTATTTCTTAAATTGTCAGTTTAAAGTCACAACTTTTGAATAATTTGTATAAAATACTTAAATTGTTAATTTAAATACAGTGTTAAAGTACTAACTTAAATGAAAATTTCAATTAAACTTAAAGAAAATCCAATGACTATTTTGTAAATAGTTATAAGTTATAAATTATAGTGTTAAACGTAAAAACTAAATTGTAATCCCAAATCAATTAAAATATTTCCTAAAAATAATATTGTTACCTTTAAAAACGAATACAATGTTTGATGTTTTAAATAACTACATTAATATAAATTAAAAAGTTAATCAAATGTTGTTTTTAAAATGTATTTTTTTTAAAACTAATTAATCATAACAACAACTATAAATAACAAAAAATTATATACTTTATTTAATTTTATTTATGAGTAACATGCTGATAGAGTCCACTGAGACGATTAAGCCTATATAGTTTTAATAGGTTTAAAATGATCATATAATTCAAAATAATTAATATTTTATACTAAATTAGTATAAGAATTATTATATCAAAGTTAACTATAACATTTTTATATTTAAACAACATATATTTTAAATTTATAATTGTATTTTACGCAACGCGCGGGCATTCGCATATTATTATTATACTTATAAAGGAAGCATTTTTCCTTTCACCACATTCATTTGAAACTCCCATGACTTTTCAACTTCTTTCTAATAATGATTATAAGTTGGTTAATAAGGTTAAATAAATATCAAACTTAAAGTGTAATCATATATAAACTAAATTTCAGTATTAAAAAAAATATTTTTACTTCTACTTATAAAGTTATGTTTTTAAGTTTTAACATATTGTACTTAATTTAATAGTTTTAATATATTGTTGGATGTAAACCATTATCATTTCAACGATACAACTTTTGAACAATTTATATAAAATACTTAAATTATTAATTTAAATATAACATTACAGGGTCAACTTAAATATAAATTTTAGTTGAACTTAAACAACCCAAAGAATATTGTATAAATAGTTAAAAGTGATAAGTTATAGAGTCTTTCTAATAATGATTATAAGTTCGTTAATAAGGTTAAATAAATATCAAACCTAAAGTGTAATCATAAATAAACTAAATTTTAATATTAAAATAATATATTTACTTCTATTTATAAAGTTATGTATTTAACTTTTAACAAATTATACTTAATTTATTAGATTTAATATGTTGTTGTATGTAAAGCATTATCAGTTTAAAGCTACAACTTTTGAACAGTTGGGACAAAATACATAAATATCTAATTTAAATATGGCATTACAATTTCAAATTAAATATAAATTTCATTCCACTTAAAAAACCCAAAGAATATTTTTTGAATAGTTAAAACATAAAAGTGATAAATTGTAGTGTTAAATGCAAAAACTAAATTGTAATCTATATTTAACTAAAATATTTCCTAAACATATTTTTATAATCGTTAAAAATTTTCAAATAAGTAGCTTAAAATAACTTACAATAACAATAGTTAAAAATAACTCTATATAAATGATTATATTGTTACCTTTAAAATCAAAAAATAATGGTTGATGTTTTAAATAATTATAACGATAGAAATTAAAACATTAACCAAATAAATTTTAAAAAATTAATAAAAAATGACAACTATAAATAAAATTAAACCTATATTATATTTAATTTTATTCATGAGTAACTTGTGTGTAGAAGTCGTTCAAACAACTGAGATTATGCAGTTATAATAGATGTATATATTATCATATAATTCAAAATAATCAATATATTATATCAATTTAACATACGAATTATTATATCAAATTTAACAACAACACTATTGTTATATTTGAAAAAAACATATAATTGTAAATATTTCAACTATATAGGTGTTTTTGTGCAACGCGCGGGCATTCGTCTAGTTAAATATATATTTGCTGCAGTAAGCATAATTCCAAATATTTATAAAGTAAATATATCCTTTTTGTTTAAAAAAACATCGTATAACAGACTGCAAGGTCTATGTTTTATCCTCTTCAAAAACGTGTACCATCAACATTCAACTAGTGGCCAGGTGACGCTATCCCACTAGTGAACAGGAAGGCTACATCGAACATCATATGATAAATCTAAGCGACCAGGTAATCATATGCCACAAGAATCTGTACAATTGACGAGTGAGTATTTTTGTCGGAATGAGTCGTGAATCGATTCCACAACTTCTAAGATGCTCCAAAAAGACTTGGTTTACAAAACTCAATTTCATTATCACAACAAAGTTTAATGGTAGTCCCATTAATTTGTATTTTAATCCTAACTATGAACCAAATTGAGCAAATCAAGGTTTCAATAATGAAGAATAAAAGTCATCCGTGAAATTGATTAAACATCTATCACCAAATCTATTCATGGAGTAAAAAGATTAGATACATCACTTATGTATAATCCTTTGTCAAGCCTTTTGTTATTTCATTACTAATAGATAAAGAAACTTGTGAATAATCTTTACATTTAAATATGATTCACATACAACAAATGAATCAAGCTCATTTTCCTTCAAAATTTCCATCCTTTTGAAGTTTATATATGTGTTTCATATTTATATAGTCATGATTAAGATGACACAGATAAGTTTGAATCAAATATCATTTCATTTTATCGGTTTTATCCTTAGAAATATTAATTTAACGAATACTTATAGATTTACATCATAAATAGCATTTTGTTAAATCTTAAAAATGAAATATCATTCGTCTATAATCAGCTGATTATTTCTTTTAAAACATTAGTATAAAATATCAATTATTAGTGTCACATACAGTATAGAATAGTTAGGTGAATGATTGAAAAATAAGTAGTTCTATCATATAGATATCTTAAGTCTTGTTCATGCATGACTTCGTCAACTTGGTGAGATATGAAGGTCAGTTCCTCTTTTAGTGTCCAGTTTCTTTACTATAGAAACAACATTAATCATTTTGGTCCTTTCATGATTTCTTGGTTTATGTTGTATTTCCCTCAACTGAACTATAGGTCTATTAGAGTACATAATCTCTTGGACATCCTTTATTCAATGGTTGAACATGTTTGAAGCAAGTTCTACTATTCTGATTGAATAAATGCTTTACTTGATGAGACATCTGACATGTTTCATAATTATCCAAGACTTTATGCAAGTCAAATAAAATTATTCCAGTATGATTTGAGACAAATCAACATCATCACAATAATGCTTCCATCAAAGCATCGTGATCAGACGGACTGGTTTGAAGAGGTTGTTCAGGTATAGGATATTTCTATATAAATAATTTCTCTTTATCCTTAAGGAAGAATCTCAAGGTGTTATACCAGTTACAGAAATTATAATCATCCAATATTACCATCTCTTGAAACTTAACAAGAGAGATTTTACAGGGCGTAAGAGTATTAATAGTTATTTACAGAATGTAACAAAATTTCATTTAGTATTTGTAATATTAAGTCTTTAAAAATTATGCATTTTTTTGTTTCTAAAATATTAAGTTATTAAAGTCTAGGATCTAAGTAATGAAACAAGTAAATGGTTAGGTGACCTTTATCCTATCTACGTAATCAAACTCGGTAGGTCGTCATTACCAATTGTAAAAATATGTATTTCCTAGATAATGGGATCCCAAACAAAATTTTCTTATCTTGGCATGTTTGATAATATCAATGCCTCAAACTCCTATTGCATAGGTGACCTTTATCATACACGATTATGATCAAGTTTTCCTACTTGAAACAATTTGTAACATTGTATCTAACTAGTGAGTAGGTGACCCTTATGTCACCAAAAAATAAAAAACCACCCCAAAGATCATAAGTCAATCATAGTGGTTAGGTGACCCATCGCCCACTAAGACCATACGACCGTTGTCCGAGTGTACTTCAAAAGCATGCCAATGACTTGCATTTTTTTAAAAAGGTTTTATACATATGTTTTACAAATATAATTATAAAGACATGGTTTCATGAATATTGCGTGCATCCAACAAATCATGTACCCTTTTGTAAAAATCATTTCACTTGTTATAATGTTTTTAGGTTCCAAATAAAACTTCATTTTATTTACCATTAGCCGCTATAAATTATAAACTAAAATCCGATTTTTAAAGTTTAGTCGTAGAACGTTTTAAGAACCGGTTATTGTCTTTTATTAAAATTTCATTTTATCCTAAAGATTTGTAGTTTTGGATGAGTTCTAAAATCAAAATTTTAAATTTCATTTTAATAATCAAGATCTCTTGACTTTATAAATTTATAAAATAAAACTCAATCTATTTTATAAAATCAAATTATCACATCTTATGGTAAAAGTCATATTTTAATAAACAAAAACTTGGGTGGTGATATTATGTTTTAAATCTCATTTGTCATGCATAAATCAAAATATCAACATGTTGTGTAAACTTTAAAAAAATAATATCTTAAATTAAGTTTTGAAGTAAAAATACACTAGTATTATTATATTGCCATTATAATGCTATAAACCAATTGTTTTTAGTCTTTTTAATAAAAAAAACTCATATCTATATGTACTTATATTTATAAATGAAGCATTTTTTCTTTCACTACATTCATTTGAAACTCTCATACATTTTTCCTTTCACCACATTTATTTAAAACTCTCATGGCATTTCAGTTTCTTTCTAATAATAATTATAAGTTGTTTACTAAGGTTAAATAAATATCAAACCTAAAGTGCAATCATATATAAACTAAATTTCAATATTAAAATAATACATTTACTTCTACTTATAAAGTCCTGTTTTTTAACTTTTAACATATTATACTCAATTTATTAGTTTTAATATATTGTTGGATGTAAACCGTTATCATTTTAAAGATACAATTTTTAACTTTTAACATATTATACTCAATTTATTAGTTTTAATATATTGTTGGATGTAAACCGTAATCATTTTAAAGATACAATTTTGGAACAATTTGTATAAAATACTTAAATTATTAATTTAAATATAACATTATAGGTTCAACTTAAATACAAGTTTTAGTTTAGCTTAAACTACCCAAAAAATATTTTGTAAATAGTTAAAAGTGATAAATTGTAGTGTCGTTCTAATAATGATTATAAGTTGGTTAATAAGGTTAAATAAATATCAAACCTAAAGTGTAAACATAAATAAACTAAATTTCAATTTTTAAAATAATATCTTTACTTCTACATATAAAGTTATGTTTTTAACTTTTAAAGTATTATACTTAATTTATTAGATTTAAAATGTTATTGTATGTAATCATTATCAGTTTAAAGCTACAACTTTTGAACAGTTTGGACAAAATACTTAAATTGTTAATTTAAATATAACATTATAGTGTCAACTTAAATACAAATTTCAGTTCGACTTAAAAAACCAAAGAATATTTTGTAAATAGTTAAAAGTGATAAATTGTAGTGATAAATGCAAAAACTAAATTGTAATCTCAATTTAACTAAAATATTTCCTAAATATATTTTTATAATTGTTAAAAGTTTCCAAATAAGTAGTTAAAATAACTTAAAATAACAATAGTTAAAAATAAATCTATATAAATGATTATATTGTCACCTTTAAAATCAAAAAACAATGATTCATGTTTTAAATAATTATCATGATAGAAATTAAAACATTAAGCAAATAAATTTTAAAAAATTAATTAAAAATATCAACAACTATAAATAACATTAAACTATATATAATATTTAATTTTATTCATATGTAACTCGTAGATAGAAGTCATTCAAACGATTGAGATTATGCAGTTATAATAGATGTATATATTATCATATAATTCAAAATAACCAATATATTAAGTCAATTTAGTATACAAATTATTATATCGAATTTAACAACAACCTTATTGTTATATTTTAAAAAAACATATATTTGTAAAGACTTCAACTATATAGGTGTTTCTGCGTAACGCGTGGGTATTCGCCTAGTCTATCTATCTATATCTATATATACTTATAAAGAAAGCATTTTTTCTTTCACGACATCCATTTGAAACTCCCATGCATTTTTCCTTTCACAACATTCATTTGAAACTCCCATGACTTTTCAATTTCTTTCTAATAATAATTATAAGTTGGTTAATAAGGTTAAATAAATATCAAACCAAAAATGTAATCATATATAAACTAAATTTCAATATTAAAAAAATATATTTACTTCTACTTATAAAGTTATGTTTTCTAACTTTTAACATATTATACTTACTTTATTACTTTTAATATACTGTTGGATATAAATCATTATCATTTTAAAGCTACAACTTTTGAACAATTTGTATAAAATACTTAAATTATTAATTTAAATATAACATTACATGGTCAAATTAAATATAAATTTTAGTTTAACTTAAACAAAACCAAATAATATTTTGTAATTTGTTAAAAGTGAATAATTGTAGTGTCTTTCTAATAATGACTATAAGTTGGTTAATAAGGTTAAATAAATATCAAACCTAAAGTGTAATCTTAATAAACTAAATTTCAATTTTAAAATAATATCTCTACTTCTACTTATAAGGTTATGTGTTTAACTTTTAACATATTATACTTAATTTATTAGATTTAAAATGTTGTTGTATGTAAACCATTATCAGTTTATAGTTACAACTTTTGAAAAGTTTAGATAAAATACGTAAATTGTTAATTTAAATATAACATTACAGTGTCAACTTAAATATAAATTTCAGTTCCACTTAAAAAACCGAAAAATATTTTGTAAATAGTTAAAAGTTATAAATTGTAGTGATAAATGCAAAAATTAATCTCAGTTTAACTAAAATATTTCCTAAAGATATTTTTATAATCGTTAAAAGTTTTCAAATAAGTAGCTTATAATAACTTACAATAACAATAGTTAAAAATAACTATATATAAATTTTTATATTGTTACCTTTAAAATCAAAAAACAATGTTTGATATTTTAAATAATTATAATGATAGAAATTAAAACATTAAGCAAATAAATTTTAAAAAATTAATTAACAATAGCAATAACTATAAATAACATTAAACCATATATTATATTTAATTTTATTCATGTGTAACTCGCGGGTAGAAGTCATTGAAACACTTGAGATTATGCAGTTATAATAGATGTATATATTATTATATAATTCAAAATAATCAATATATTATATCAATTTGGTATACGAATTATTATATCGAATTTAACAACAACGTTATTGTTATATTTAAGAAAAAAAACATATGTTTGTAAAGACTTCAACTATATAGATGTTTCTGCGCAACGCGCGGGCATTGGATAGTTTTATATAAAGACATGGAGTTTTGATAATGTTTAAATAACTTTTAAACTATTTCAATTATTTTAAAGTTGGTTATTTAAAATTTTTACTATAAAACAATTTTTAACAAAAACTTGATTTTACCATTTAAAATGTTTTTAGTAAATAGTCATTTATAAACATATTATGTTGCCTTTATAATATTTATTTATCGGAAAAAAAGAAATTTGCAATGTCATCGATATTGTTCATAATTCATGGTTTAACCGAAGGAAGAAAATGAGGTGGAATGTTAAGTAGATATATAATGTAAACTTATAAAAAGTGGTAACGGATAACAAGAAAACAAGAAGAAAGTAGATGAAATGTGTTTCAAACTTTTTCTTACAGAATTATGATAGATGTAAGCAGGGCTGATCCATTGAATTTTCATGCCCTGGACGAAATACAAAATTAATGCCCTAATGATCATACCACTTTTACCTAGGTTAATTGTTGAAGATTTAATTGTTGCGTCATTGGGCTTTGTTTTTAGTCCTTTTTGTAAACGGGTTGGGCCTGTCCTCCCGTATTTAATTCTAGGGTTTGAGTATATATGGTGCATGCATGCATCTTATTTTTGTAAACTATTTGATTGATCTTGTAACCCTAACACGCTTCTACAGTTGAAATTCTTCATCGAGTTCATCTGAGGCTTGACTTTTAATCATCTAGCATTTGTTTGATCATCTTTGTGTTCTTTATTTACCCGTTTGAATCTTGTCGATCATTAAGGATATTCATCCTATCAATTGGTATCAGAGCAGGAGACTGTGTAATCTATACGCAACTCTTCTGTTAAAAGAAGCTATTAGGGTTTCTGTTAATATTAGATCCTTTAAACCGTCATCTCTGTGTTCTTGACGCTGTGATCGTGATTTAAATATTACCCTAAGTTTTTACACGTCTGATTCATAAACATGTTTCAAAGATCTTGTTAAAATGTCGCATGATGACTCTCAAATCAATTCCATTAGTAGCATTGGATCTACAACCAGGATTCCCATTCTCTTTCCTAACGACTATGAAG
Organism: Lactuca virosa; assembly: GCF_052849685.1. Lineage (NCBI taxonomy): Eukaryota > Viridiplantae > Streptophyta > Magnoliopsida > Asterales > Asteraceae > Lactuca > Lactuca virosa. The sequence continues at coordinate 131,444,086 of NC_136434.1, read as the reverse complement.
TCTGGGCACATCACTTTGAAGATTATGTTCTAGGTTTGGAAGATAATGGATACTTGATCTGGCAAGTTATTACTATTGGAAATTTTGTTCACTCTAGAAAAAGAAGGGAGATTAAAACTCAGACCGGCCTCAATCGACTTCTTCTTGATGTCAAGGAAGTTCCTCAAGATGAGAGAGACAAACTGTAGAGCAACATCAAAGCAATAGGAATCATTAGATTTGCATTGCAAGCTGATACGTTTTGTCTTGTTAGTACTTGTGATACTGCCAAATCCATATGGGACAGGCTTAAAGAGCTTTATTCAACAGACGCAGATCTAGAGCATTCTACTCAAACGCTCTTGTTGTCTGAATTTGGTGCGTTTGTACAAAAGGCTGATGAAAATCTGAGTCAAATGTTCAATCGCTTCAATCATCTTTTAAGCAGAATGATGAAGCATGGGATTGTACTAGAAGTCATCGAGCAGAAGGTAACATTCATGAATGGACTAAGGTCAGAGTGGATGGCAATGGTATCAATAGTGAAAGCCCACGAGCAGTTCAGAAATTATACCTTAGCAAAGCTGGTAGGTATCTTGAAGTCACACGAAAGTGAAGTTACTAAAGAAACGAAAGTTGTGTCAAGCATGGGTTCATTGGCTCTAGTTGCAAAGGGAAAGAAAGTTGATGAGCATGATGTTGAGTCTAATCTTTCTGACTGTGAACTCACAAATGAAGAGTACGCTCTAATGGTGTCAAATCGTAGGAGATTCACAAAGAAAAAGTTTCCTTCCAAAAACCGAAATTGGCAGGGAAGCTACAGTTCAGGAAAGGTGAAAGAGGATAAAGTGAATAGCTTCAATAAGGAAGAAAATAATAAATAGAAAAAGGTGGCAGGTGATTCAGGCTATGATTGCAACTACTGTCACGGTAAGAATCATTTAGCGAAGGAATGCATGCTAAGGAGAATGCACGAGAAGAAGGAGGGAGAGGGTGATGAGGCGTACCATCTTCGCAAGCTTGAGGAAATCAAGCAGAAAAAGAAAGTTGATAATGCTATGCCTGCTTTAGTTGTGCATGGAAATAATGATGAAAACGAGTTTGGTGGAGTGGAAGTGTGGTCCACTGATTCAGAAGATGAAGTCATCACAAAACCCACTCATGGAAAGAGCTTGGTGGCAAAAGAAGGGGATTCGCATGTGAGTGAAAGATGCTTTGTCGTGACTAATGGCATGTCACAAATGCGAGGGTACACAACAGATGATGGACAAAGAGATATGAATGAACGAAGGGATGACAACTGCTTCACTGTGAAGCCAGTTCTTGCCCAAATCAGCGAATGTGATCAGTTGATCAATAAGGTACATTCCATTCTTGAATCTCTTAATATTCCAGTATCTAATTATGAAACTGAATTAAACGATTTAAAATTCACCTTTCCAAGTATAAGTGAAAGTTTGAAACAGACTCGCCTATCAAATGCTAACATGACCGATCAAATGAGCAGGGTGTCATAAAAAAGTGAGGAGCGGAGAATGTGGATTGAGAAGATTGAGTCCGAGCTTTCTAGGTCTAGGGATGAGTCTATTTATTTACAACGAGACAATTTGAAGCTTTTAAAACAAGAAACATTTTCTGTTTAATTGCTAAGAGGCTTTATTTTAATATCACTCAATTGCATTTAGATTGTGAAATTCGTAAGAAAATTCATAAAATGATCTTTCCATTTTCGGAATTGAAGGAAGATGAAGTTGATGCTGATTGTTTTCAATGTGAATCTATAGTTTCATCAGATGAAACCTCAGAGGCTTATAAAATTGGACTTGAAAAAATTGAATCATACATTCAGTCCAAAGATCACAAGGACATGTTGAAACAATTACTCGATGAAAATGATAAATTAAAGATTAAAACCGAGACTGTACAGAAATCTGATTCATTGAGTTCGAAATTGAGTTCAAACAAAAAATTAAATGCTGAAAATATTTATGAATTCGATGAGGACGGTGAAATGAGTAAAATATTTGTAGAAGATGATGTTGACTGTTCGCAATTCCTTAAAAAGGAAAATGAAAAGGCGAAAGTTCTCATTTCGGAAAATTCAGTTGAATTCGCTCGTATTTCTCAAAATGAACCAAAAACATTAAAAGCAAAAGCAACTGTTTTCCCTAAGGTCCAAACTGTTCCCAATCAAGTGTTTGCCACTAGAGGACTAGACAAAAATCAAACTGTCGAACTTACGTCCCTCGTTAATGAAGACAAAAAAGATGGTTGTGATGAATTCTTTTGGTCTGCACCAATAGACAATGCAGATGAAACTAAGGGTTTATCTAAAAGAACCTCTTGGAGAGTTAAAGGTAGATATGTAGCAGAACCACTGAACAATCGTTCGGAATTGAAAAGGGTAGCCCAAGTGGTACCAAGAAAGTTCAAAGCGAAACGAAACCTCAGTCAGCAAAGGACAAAACTCATGTGAGAAAAGCGATACCTCAAGTGAATGTTTACAAGTCTGCTGAACAACTCGCTGAGCAAAAATGTTTGAGGAATCGGAGATATCAGAACAATCTCAATGAAAGGAAGAAATTTTGGCAATCCCAAAATTCCAACTACGTTCGCAGAGAAAAATCTTCAAATCAAAGTACGAAAGCTCGTCCACATACAAATCCTAGTCAGTGTTCGCATTGTCAATCCTGCAAATCAAAGACGAACTTTGTTCAGAAACCCTCTTTTCCTAAGAAGCACACTAAGAAACCAAGATCTCATTCCACAAATGCATCACCCAAAGATGTCAAGGGAAAGGGAAAGATAGTCTCGAATTCGGAAGTTCAAACTAAGAAAACGACTACTAACCCTAAGAAAGTTAAGAGAAAATTCATCAAGAATCAAACTAAAGATAAACAAAATCACTCTGATTCTGAAGAAGCGAAAATACGAAACAACAAAATAAAAGTTTCCACCATAAAAAGAAAAGACGAAATTGCATTAATTAAGCGAACGTATATGGTTGATCTTGTTGTTTCATTTCCTCTTCCTGTAAAAAGCTCACGTGGACCCAAGCAACTTTGGGTTCCTAAATCTGCTTAATTTTTGCAGGTTATTTGTGATGAACAGTTTGATACAGAATGGTATATCGATAGTGTTTGTTCGTGTCACATGACAGGGAGAAAGGAGGAGCTAAGAGAATATAGGGATCTGGAGAATGGTGGTCTTGTAAAATTCGGTAATAATGCACTTGGAGAAATCAAAGGTTATGGCATGATAACTAATGGTGAATTCTCAATTCGCAAAGTGGCATATGTAGAGGGACTACAACACAACTTGATAAGTGTTTCGCAGTTGGTTGTTGGTACAGGATTGAAGGTCTCGTTTGATGATGAAGGATCAAAATTTATCGAAAAGAAGACAAAAACAGTGCTGCTTAAATCAAAACGCAAAGGCGATATGTATCCACTAAACATCAATCCAATACGATGGAAGCCTTCTATATGTATACTTATTAAGGCTGCTATAGACGATAGTTGGTTGTGGCATAGGAGACTTTCGCACCTCAATTTCAAAGATATTAACAAGCTGGTTCTTGGTGATCATGTGCGAGGTCTTCCCCTCTTGAAATATGACAAGGATCATCTATGTGCCGCCTGCGAATTGGGAAAGCAAAGCAGGAAAAGCCATCCAACAATTGTGAACACGAAGGTTATTGAGCCACTCGAACTTCTTCACATCGACCTTTGTGGCCCATCTGCAATCGAAAGTATTGGTGGTAATAAGTATATTCTCATAATTGTAGATGATTTTTCTCGTTTCACTTGGGTGTTCTTTCTTAAGCAGAAGTCTGAAGCAACTCCTAAGCTCAAAGATTTTATCAAGCAAATTGAGTTACAACTACGAAAGGTAGTTCGCAATGTTCGAAGTGATAATGGTCTGGAGTTCAAGAATCAAGCATTTGATGAATTTCTTACAGATAAGGGATTCTCTCACAATTTGTATGCTCCCTATACTCCACAGCAAAACGGGGTTGTTGAAAGACGAAACCGTTCACTATGTGAAGCTACTAGGACCATGTTTTCGTTCGCAAACCTACCTCTTTACTTCTGGGCTGATGTTGTTGCCACTTCCTGTTTTACTCAAAATAGATCCCTTCTCAATAAAATATTCTCTGTTACTCCCTATGAAATCATCAATAAACAAAAACCTAAAGTAAAATTCTTTCATGTTTTCGATTCCAGGTGTTTTATTTTTAATTCCAAGGAGCAACGAAACAAGTTTGATGAGAAGGCTGACGAAGGGATTTTTTTTGGGATATTCGCTGACATCGAAAGCATATAGGGTTCTCAATAAAAGATCCAAAAGGATTGAAGAAACCTATTATGTCACATTTGATGATAATTACTTAAAGAAGACTGAAGCGAATGATTGTTAAGCAAAAGAGATATTTCCTCCAACGACCCAAATGTCCATTCCATTGGCTAATCGTTATGAAGAATTCATGCTTCTATTTGATGAACCTGAAAAGGCTATCTCTTCTGAAGCGAAAGCTGCTGAACAAAGTCGATGAATTGAAAAAGATAATTGATGAAGCCACGAAACTCATGGATAATCAGCCACCAACTACGAACATGCCTCAAGACACGAGCACTCCAGTCCAGGGGGAGGATTCAGACTCTAATGCACCTCCTCAGGGGGAGCAACCAACTATGGAAGAAATGAACATTCCATCGCAGGGTGAAGGAGACACATCAATTCCTAATGAAGAAGATCAATCGTCATTCAAGGGGGAGAACAAGGATGCGAATGGCAATTCGGATGTTCAATCAGAGTTCGAGGAAGTAAACGCCGAATTGGACCCATCTTATGATCCAAATTATCCTTCACTCGTCAAATGGACCAGAGATCACCCCAAAACCCAAGTCATTGGTGAATCTTCTGCAGGTGTTCTTACAACATCTCAAATAAAAGCGAAACGAACTGCATTATTCTCCAAAGTAGAATTATGTATGTTCAATTTGTTCACGTCCAAGATAGAACCTAAAACCGTCAACACTGCTCTCGATCATTCTGATTGGGTGCAAGCGATGCAAGACGAACTCAATGAGTTCGAACGAAACAAAGTTTGGAGGTTAATTCCTACTCCACCTGAAGCATCAGTTGTTGGTTTGAAATGGGTGCTTCGTAATAAATTGGACAAAGAAGGCAATGTTATAAGGAACCAGGTGAGACTTGTGGTTAAGGGATATTGCCAGGAAGAGGGTATCGACTACGAAGAAACCTTCGCTCCTGTTGCAAGGTTGGAATCAGTTCGTATATTCCTGGCATATGCAGCACATAAGAATTTCGAGGTGTTTCAGATGGACATTAAATGTGCTTTCCTAAATGAAGAATTAGAAGAGACTGTATACGTAGAGCAACCAGTTGGGTTCTTGAATGAAAAGTATCATGATCACTGTTATATTTTGGACAAGGCAGTCTATGGTCTAAAGCAAGCTCTGAGAGACTGGTATGAAACTCTTACTCTTTTCCTTAAAATGTGTAAGTTTAACAAGGTTCGGTTGACCCAAACTTCTTTCGTAAGAAAGAGGGTGACCACTTGATGATTGTCCAAATTTATGTTGATGACATCATCTTCGGATCTACTAGTCCCAGCCTCACAGCTGAATTCCGAAAGTTGATGCAAACTAAGTTTGAGATGAGCTCAATGGGTCCTATTAACTTTTTCCTTGGATTGAATATAAGACAGGGACCAGAAGGTATTTTCATTAATCGGGAAGTATATACAAAAACTTTGCTCTCTAAGTTTGGCATGATATGAGACTCTAAAGTGAAGGTTCCAATGGCATTCGAAACGAAACTCACACCATCTCTGGAAAAACCAGCTGCGGATATGACCCTTTATCGTCTGATGATTGGTTCCTTGATGTATCTAACAACTAGTAGACCATACATTATGTTTTCCGTTTGTTATTATGCAAGGTTCCAAGCAAACCCTCGCGAAACTCACATGGTGGCAGTGAAGAATATTTTCAGTTATCTAAAACGAATATCATCTTTAGGCATATGGTATCCTGCGAACTCAGGCTTCTTCGTTCAAGCTTTTTCGGATGTTGATCTTGGTGGATGTGGCTTAGATAGAAAAAGCACAACTGGTGGATGCCAATTTCTTGATGGTAAATTAGTTAGTTGGCAATCCTAGAAACAAACATGCATATCACTTTCAACAGCTGAGGCAGAATACATAGTTGCAGCTTCGTGCACATCCTAGGTCATTTGGATTCAAAGCCAGCTTCATGATTATGGCTTGAGTATGAAACGAATCCCTCTTTATTATGAGTCTGAAAGTGAAATTCGAATTTGTCACAACCCAGTGCAACACTCCAAGATGAAACATATAGCACTGAGGTATCACTTCATCAACGATCACGTGGAAGATGGCAATGTCGAGATACATTTCGTAAGATCCGCTGATCAGTTGGCTGACATATTCACAAAGGCCCTTCCTGAGACAACCTTTAATATAATCCTTCAAGGGCTAAGAATGATGGAAGCTGAATCAGTACCAAAACCACTTTCGCACTAATAAAGAAGTAACTGCGAATTGGTGCGAACACTTGCAGTATTTCGTAGACAACTTTTCATTCACAACTTTCTTTATCGATGCGAATTTGTGTGAATGCTCGTAGTAGTTCGTAGTTCTCTGTTCATTCATGGTTTGGTTTCTTATATCCTTTTGTACTTTATGTATACTTTAGCTTATCTTTAATTCATTTTTACATACCCTTTCTGTTTTTATATCTTTTTTAGAAAAACACGAAATCCAAAAATAATCTATTTGTTTCTGTTTTATTTCTTTTCAGAAAATCAAAATTATAAAAATAAGTTTCTTTATGTCTTATTTCTTGTTTCTTTTATGTCTCATTCGTTTCTTCCCAATTAGGCAGCTAAATTCACATTAGTCATGAGCTACCTTACTCTTCTCACATTTAGTTAAGAGTAATCTTCTTGGTCAAATTTGTTTAGCAGAGGTACTTTCGGTTCTTTAACCACCTTTACTCTTCTCCATTTATCTTCGCACTCATAAATGTAACCCTTGAGACTCTCAGCTATACCACTGAGGTTTATGGTTACGAAACATCTGTGTTCATGATCTTAGCTTCTTACACCACGAACTAAGTGAAACCCACAATCCAACACACTTACATGAATTGACGGTGAACAATTACAAGTTCTAGATTTTCACCGTGGAATTAACGATAGCCACGTTCGTGGCTTGTACCTAGAAATCTCATTTGTTTTGCATGATCTTATGAAGTGTTCTATTACCAATTCATTTCTTCCCAAAAGATCTAATTTTAATTTTGTTTGAGATTTCACAGTTTTATCTTGTCACCAAAATAATTCCGAACCTACTCGTTCAACTGACTACACTGGTCACACGAGTACTTCATCCGACATTCGTTCTTATATCAAGTTCGTTTTCTGGTTGGAGAGTTAGCCACCCAATGAGCCAAAATAAAAGAAGCCTTTCAGTGTTTCTTATGAAACATCTGATCGTATTTCAATAGGAAACCACACAGACACTTCTTAGTCTCTCTTGACTTCGAAGGAAGAAATCTTTTCCCGGGATTAACTGATTTATGTCTTCGTATAGACATCACAAAATTTCCCAGATATACTTGATTTATTTCTTTATCTTTGGCACTCTTGCACGAAGATCCTCGTGATCTTCCAAAAGACTTGTTCGTGGTTCTTTATGATTTATTTCAGGTTCGCAGTTTAACCTAAGTTTTCTAAAAGCAAAGGTTTGTAATAGTTGGACAAAGAATATTTAACTGCGAAAGTTGGATGATGACGAGGCAAGTTTTGATGATAAGAATTCAAAAGGGCGCGTGCAGAATTTGAAGGGCCAGCTGTTTTTCCGTCGTATGATGCACGGGTCTGACATCTACAGTTGTCAAGTCGTGCTTTTTCAGGCGACGTTTTAGTACTCGATGCATTCTCTCTCCGGATTTCCCTCACAAATCGAATACTATATAAAGGCTTTGACGGTTCATCTCTCATTATCACTTTCAAAATCTTCTCAAAAGATATCTGGCAAACAAAACGCTCTCTACTGTTCATCGTCTTCTTCAAACCTTCAACAATGGCTACTTCATCATCAGTTCACGATCAAACTGTCGAATATTCTCTTCTGGCTGTCAAACCGAATCAGAATCTTATTATAGATCTGGAGCCTTGAAAATATGAGTCTTACCTTATGTCAATGATCGAGTGTCTCAAATATTAGCCACTGGTTCATGCTCTAACTAAAATGGAGGATGTTACAATGTCCCTTCTATCCAAGGCGTATTCTTTTGCAAGCTACATCAAGGAGGAGAACAAGATTATCTTCGATATCCACGATCAAAAAACATCTATCACCAAGTCCAGATTATGTTCTCTCCTAGGGCTTCCTCAATCAGAAGACATGATCAACCCTGAGACAATCTCCAATGTTGCTCTCTTGGAGATGTTTTATCAGATGGGGTACAAGGAGACTCTGTCCACGGTCTCGAAATTTCTCAAGCCCAATCTTCCTCCACAATGGAATGCCTTATTCACTATTCTGTTCAAAGGGTTTTCTGAACGTATTACTGGGTTAGACTGTGCAAGTAAGTTGTTCATGACTCTTATGATGGGTTTTGAGCATTCTAACACTCCTAAGTGTACACGCAACCCTAAATACCTTGGATCTAGGTTTTCTCTATTATACATGCAAATATGAATATTCCAAGGTATTACCCTATCTAGCATACAATCTTTGATACTTGGGTAATAAAACAAGTTAGAAGACATACCTTTTTATGTAGCTTGATTCCTTGAAGCTTGAGAGCCTAGTTCCCTAAGTGTGACACCTCAAATGGTTCACACAACATCATGAACTCTTGGAATAACCACGAGAAGAAGACACTCCAAGCTCAAATTGACTAGCCCTCACATATGTATCACTTGTGTCAATTTCTTGAGCTAAAGGGGTTCTTATATAGTGTGCACATTAGGGTTACACCATGTAACCCATGACTTTACCCATTCCTTATGCTCCATGGGTTTTAACCTCCATGGAGTATCCATGGATCACCACATGGGTTAAACCCAACATAAGGAATCATGGATCATAAGCCCACATATATAAGAATGAATGATTTACACAATCAATCCCCATATATTTAATTAGTTTCCTTTTGATCACTAAATTAAGTCCAAATTAATTCTTGATCAATACTAATTAAATAACATGATTTCATATTAATATATTAGAACTTATAATATATTAATATGTTATAAAATGTCTTCTCCTCACAAACGGTCTATCCAAATATTCCGATGCCATGCAACCCAAATGGACCATGCCGAGTCGGGTCAAGTACATACCAATTATAGTTATGGACTTAGACACTAATCCAACATCTTATTTATGGCCTCTACACAAGAATGAATATATACTTTGGAGCCGTTCTCTGGGCTCAGGTGACTCAAATCATTATCTCAACAACTCGTCACACTGAGATTTCTTGTGCAAGATTCTGGTCCCTGATTGTTTGCAGGGCCATTGTCAAGCACAACATCCCAACGATGAAGGATGCTCTTGCTTTCTCGGTTTCCACTTTTCATACAACAGGGATAATCGTTGTTGATGCCTCAAAATTCTCTTTCATTGGTTCTATACCAGAGGTCATGTTTCAGGATGTTCCTGCATCAAGCAAAATTTTGGAAGGGTTTCGCAAGCTTACACCTTCGGGGTTTCAACCTATAACTCCAGAAATGCAAGCAGTCATTCATGTTGCTGATAAACCGAAGAAAGGAGGCAATGGATCTAAGAAAGGTGAAAAGAAGACTGCTGCCAAAGAAGGTCCATCAGGTGCTACAAAACCTTCTCCTAAAAATCGAAAGGCACTGGCAGCATCTTCTACTTCTGTTCTAAAAAGAAGAAAACAACCTGCTCGCAAAAGAAAAACTCCTACACCATCAACAAGTGAAGGGTCAGATTCTGAAACTGAATCGGACGTTCGTATTGAACAAAATCAACCAGTTCGTAATGAGGAGGAAGAGGCCATTCGTAATGAGGAGGAAGAGCCCGTTCGTAATGAGGAGGAAGAGCATGTTCGTAATGAGGAAGCGACTACGAACCAAGAGCCTCCAGTTTGCAATGAAGAGGAGACTACGAACCCAGAGGTAAACCAATCTGTTAATGACTTTGTTCCTTCTCCTCCTCCATCACCAAAAACTTCAGTCTTCACTAGCCATGTTTCTTCACCCATCTCTTCGATTCGTAATGACGATCCAGATAGGATCTTTAGAGATGATGGTGATGATGATGATCTTGGCGGATTCACCTACAGTCCATTTCAGATCAGGACTGAAAGTGAAGATGAAGCCACAGTTTCGAAAGGGCAGCTTAAAGCAATTCACAAGAAACTTGACCAACTGCTTCTTGCCTCCAAGGCTTCCTCCTCTGACGTCTATTCAAAAGCAACTGTTGAGTCCTTGTTTGAGCGCATAACGAAAGAACATGCAGAGAATGTTGCAAAGATGAACGTCGTAGTGTCAGAGTTACATAACAACCTAGAACAATAACATTGCATCTGCAAATGAAGCCCTTCAAAACTTGGGTGTCATGTTTAAAACTGTGAAGGTCAACTTAGAGAAGATTCGCACAGGCTTGCAGCAAGATCATGCATCGTTTCAAACATCCCTCACTTCGAAAATTACAAAGCTTCAGGATGATTTGGCAATGGAATGTAACATTATGGATGCTCTTGCAAGAAAGACAGAGAAGGTCAAGGTCTTAGATATCAAGCTTCAACAGTTTGAGAAACAGGTCAAGGATTTGCTATCTGAGAGGGCAGTTGTGCGAAGCTGCATTACGGATGTCACTGGTTTGCTCTTTGATATCATTGAGACCAGGGACTCAATGATTTTTACTACGGTTCGCAAACACCTGGCTGAAAAGCTGAGCCCTGTCTTCGCAATGTTGCACCATCTGTAGGGTATTTCTCCTCAATCGTCTGATCAAAAACAAGGGGGAGAAGGTGGATCTAAAGTTGAAACTCCCAAAGTCCATGCCCAGCCCATTATCAAGAAAGAACCTAAAGGCAAGGAAAAGTTGATCGAAGATGAGCCCATAATTGATGATGATGAAGACGAGGAGCCTGATGAAGCTGAACTTAAAAGGCGGAAGGCTCGTGATGCTGAATTGAATGAAACTCAACGAATCGTCAAGGAGGCCGAGGAGAGAGAAAGGGCAGATAAGGAAGCTCAGGCCACTCTCAAAATCAAAATGTTATTATTTCCTAAGTGGACCCTGAAGCGAATCCAGCATGATGTTGTAGAGCTGCCCAGTCAATATTGGTTAGATCCTGTTGCTTCTTTTGATCGTCAAAATTCTCAGGATTCGCAACCCGATCTTCCAATTACTCCAAAAGCAATCAGGTTTCGCGTGTTTGTGAAGGTTGCGAATGCTCCTTTCACAGACAGCGGAGCTGATCAACTGATGTTCTCATTCTACTTGAAGCACATGAAGCCCCAGAACGAAACTTGGAACGTGCACAAGATAGTTGTCGTGAAGGTCACTGGGCCAATTGAGACTGAAAGCTTCCCCAATGCGAAGTTTAAAGTAGCGAAAGGATCAGCTTGTCAAGCCTACGAATTCACCCTCATAGACTTGCCTTGTTTGAATCCAAATGACTGGATCGTAGTTTACAACATGTTGCTGAGAGAGAAAGAGAAGCACGGGCCTGTTATGTCCCATCTCCAACTAATGATCAAGTCTTATATTCAAGAAGTTGGATTGATGGATGTAGATATTGTCACTGTTTTGAAGAAGAAGCCGACTGCCGTTCCTAAGGAAGCTCCGAAAGACTTCGAGAAATTAAAGCCAGGGAAGATATACAAGGAAGGATGGTTCGTAGTGTATCAGTCCAGAGAACGAACAGAAGCTGACTTTCGCAAGTCTTACTTCTATCTCGAAGACAAACATCTATACAACACTGCCTGTCTGGAATTTATATTGGACCTGATTACTATGTTCAAGGGCAACCACAAGGACGACGTCAAATGCTTTTCTGATATGATACTGTGGTACATCCAAGTTCGTAAGATGCTGCTAAGCTTTATTCCGAAAATCTATGGAGTGCAGAAGCAAATCACTGGATGATGGGATACAGACTCAATTGACGCAAAGGGGGAGATTGTTGAAGATTTAATTGTTGCATCATTGGGCTTTGTTTTTAGTCCTTTATGTAAACGGGTTATGCATGTCCTCCCATATTTAATTCTAGGGTTTGAGTATATATGGTGCATGCATGCATCTTATTTTTGTTAAATGTTTGACTGATCTTGTAACCCTAACACGCCTCTACAGTTGAAATTCTTCATCGAGTTCATCTGAGGCGTGACTTTTAATCATTCAGCATTTGTTTGATCATCTTTGTGTTCGTTATTTACATGTTTGAATCTTGTCGATCATTAAGGATATTCATCCTATCATTAATTATTAAAATTTTAAACACGGACATAACTCAAACAAATCCCTTTATGTGCAAATATCTTTATATTCCATGTATAGGTACAAATGCAAAGTAAAATCTAAAGTGTAACACGCATCGTAAAAAGCAATAAGATGAGCTTCAATATTCTAGTTGAAGATCATAGGTAAAATATATATAAAATATACTCTTACTTATATCTATTTAATATACTTTAAAAATGAAGATCATTTTTGCCACATATCATCTTCTCATGTAATTGGACACTTGTTATTTTATGTTTTTTTAATCACTTAATCTCCACTTCTCAATTAAGTGTTTTTTTATTTTATTTAAACACTACCTAATAATACTAATTATATTTAAGATGTGTACATGTTTTTTCAAAGTTTAACTTCCTAAATTGAAGACCTTATTTACAACAAGTTTACAATGGTTTTTTATATACCATTTAGGTAATGAAGTTAATCGGTAAACATTTATGTAGATTTAATGTCTATTTCTTGTAATAGGGACTAATCGTATAATTTTTTTAGAACAAATACTATTTGTGTAAATTTTCTAGAAACTTAATGCAACAATGACTATTTCTATAATTTAAGTTTATCATTTGTCACTTCTGAGAAATTAATGCATCACCGTACATTAAATAAAAGCAATGTACTTCAAACATTTGGGTAAATTTGTTTATATGTAAATTTACTTTAAATGTTGGTTAAAAAAATCAATTATTTATTTATTTTAATTTTACCAATTATAAGTTATATAATTAGGTGTAACAGGTGTTATTCATGTATTTCTTTTACAAATACTTTTTAACACAAAACCGATGTATATGATACATTAACTTACTTTTTGATTTTTAATAAAACAATGATATTTTTATTTATGATTGTATTTGTTTTTTTCATCCTATTAAATTTTATATTTCATCATACAATATGATTATTTTAACATTAATCTTTTGTTAAAGAACGATTCGAATGTTTTAAAATCATTCTACATTTTAACTAAAAATAAAAATCACAAGACTTACAAACAAAACAATGGATGTTGTTTAAAAATAACTATTTGCAAATTTTTGATTGATAATTATGACTTTTATATTCTCTATGTTTTTATTATTAAAGATTAAATTACTTATTTATTCATCATTTTGGTTGTATTTATTTCGAAACTTCACTTTTAAAAAATGATTTTAGTTTACACCTTGAGCTATAACTTTTTTTTAATCAACCCGTGTAGTACATATGTCCCACAACTAGTTTATTAACAAATAAAAACATACACTAAAGTTATCAAAGAAATTCTTTCAACGATAGTCTTTATCTTGGTTATTTATCTTAACTTTTCTATGTATCATAGTCTCGAGAAGTTGTTTAGTTCATCTCTTTGATTTTTCTAATAATTACACGGGACATACACTAGAGAATGCGCATTTGATAAATTCTTTTGAGAAATTTTTAAATACTCAAATATTCGTTACTAGTGAAATAAACATGTACAGATCATTTGTTGGCACGAAAAATAAACATGTACAAAGCATACTGATGTCGTCAATAAAGTTTTATTGTATATTATATCAAGCTATAATAGAAAAAACATGACATATATTTTTTAGTTCCAATGTTTTACAAAATACACCTTATCTCCACTTGGATTTGGATATGCAGATGCATAAAACCCATCAGGTTTTACAAACCAATAACAATATGAATCATGCATGCCTTCTATATAGCAATAGTTCTGTTCAACATTTTCATTAAACAAATTTAAGGTTTGAAACCTTGAACCCCACCAAAAGGAGTAAAAAAGTGTGACGCCAACAATTCTTTCACAAAAAGACCAATGGTAATTTCCATTAAATGGAAGGGTATGATTCCCAAGATTATTGTCTCTAGATTTGATAAGAGTAACAATATCATCAGACATAGTATTTATAACATCAAGATCCCATTTCGGAGTAATACATGCATGAGCTATCGAAGCAATTCAGAATGTTGAAACGTAGAAAATGAACAACTTATGAATTATAGAAGACCTCATGTTTCTCAAGAGTTGCTCACTTTCTTTATTTTTTTTTCACACAAGTTCTCTCTATTTATATAATTACTAGTTGTGAGACTCATATACTACACATGTTAATTAAAAAAAGTTAAATATGAATATTTGAACATTAAAAACTTTTAAATAGCAGTTTGAAATAAATACGATCGAAATAATAAATAAGTATGTACTTCAATTAAGTAGAAAAGAAAATTGTTGTCATATAACATACAATTATAGGTAGATAATATAAATATATAATTCTATAACATCTACTCTATATTTGCGTTTAAATAAAACAAAATATGGTTTATGATTTACTATTAAAATTTAACATTGTAACTAGAAAGGTTTCCCATGCGGAGCATGGGTTAGGGGTTTTGATCTGTGTTGGTTAAAATTTTTTAGGTTTGTTTTAAGAAATTGTAAAGTCTGTTCTACTGCAAATAATTGTAATTACTTACATTGTTACTGATCGTTTTATAAATCCATATCTATAATACATAGACTTCATAAAATAAATTTTACACACAGGCACAAACTTTTGTTAAATAACTGATCTAACTGCAACTTGATTAATTTTTACTGGAAGCATCTTTTACCCATTTTTATTTCAAGAACTATTAAACCAAAACCAAAAACCTTGAAAAGGTTAATTATCTACAGCAATCTTAAAAAATCATCAAAACAAAACATGCGAATGAACACCTGAAATCCAAAAACATAAAAATCAAAAAAATTTCAAAATAGGGAAAACAACATTAGAATATATGACCATTTTGTCCTTTTGGATCAATGTAGTTTAATAAAATGATTTGACTTAAATCCATTAACTTTAAAATTAAAGGTACATCACATTTTCTCCATGTTTCCTCCTTTACCTGCCAACATTATATCCAAGCTTCTTAAATGCCTTCAATTTTTCTTTAATCCCTAAATGAATAAGTAAGATTATTGTACGTTTGCATATAGTCATATATCTTAATCGTCATTTATAAAAAAAGCATTAATTTTACCTGCAATGTTGGGACTTGGCTGCATCATTCTTGTAAGTAATGGCTTTACATCTGTCAACAATCAGCATCTTCCATTAACTTTTAGGGTAGTTGGTGCAAATATGGAAAAAAAAGGTCGATATTTTATATGGATTAAGATGCTACTATAAATAACAGATACTAAACAAAATATGAAGAACCAGTTATAATAAAATATATATAGTATCAGGTCAACTGGAAAGCAGATTTACCCTATGATGCATGGAAACTTCTCTAAGGTTGCCGTTCCCGTTTCCGAAACTCCATGGAAACGGATACTCCATGGAAACACCTTGGAAACGTTTCCTGGAAGTATCTGGTATCATGGAAACGTTTCTGCTAAGTTTCCTTGAAGTTTCGATGAAGTTTCCTAGCCGTTTCTATTTTATTTTAGGGTTTACACGGGCTTTTTAAGTTTAAATCCAAAAAAGGCTAATGGGTTACTGTTTTTAAGGCTTAAAACGTATTTGGTATTCCCCTAAGTCCCTAACCGATCGTCGATCAAAGTCTCTCCTGTCGTGAGTCGTCTCCTGTCTTTGATCGATCAAAGACGATTAGTCAATCACAATTCACAAAAATCGTCAATCATCATTCATCACCATTCTTGATTCTCTTAATTCCTAATCGCATCATCGATTATGGCTTCTCAAGAAAAACAAGGATCATCAACTACATCAATAGACCAACCTCCTTTGTGGGACTTTACATCAATATATATATATTTTGGAATTTCTTTAATATATATATATATATATATATATATATATATACACACACACACACATTTTTATATTGTCGTATCTTTGCCGTATCCGTATCTTGATTTTTTGGGTTTTGCCGTTTCCCGTTTCCGTTCCGTATCCGTTTCCCATTGCCGTATTCGTTTCCGTGCAACATAGGATTTACCTTATTGTTTGTGTTACAAACAATAGCTAAAGGTTTTGAGGTTGCTCTTTACTTATCATTGTCAATCGTCCTCCCCAATAGATGTAACGCTCAATTCCATAATACTTGTAGTCATGTTCTTGTTGGAATTACAAATACAACTGATGAAAATTTGACTTTCAAAAGAAACAAATAATGGTACTGGTTGACACTGTTGATTCATTCTATACTTTCTTAGATCCATCAATTGGTGCATCATAAAACTATTTGTAACCAAATAAGCAAAGTTCAAGAAACAACCAATTATTGAAATGGAATTAGAATGCTATAATAAATAATTATTGAAAGTAAGTTGCTATTTGTTGCATTTTATGCTTTTTATTATTAAAAAATGCTAACCTTTGATTTCATTTGTTTGCTTCAATTCTCTTGCAAATGTCAATAATGTGTCCAAAATGGTATGCCGCATGTAACAAAGTGACCACCTTTTAACCTTTTTACCAAATGACCACCAATAGTGATTCTAGCAAAGTTGCCTCTTCTTCCTGAAAAACAATATATAAATATAAATGGATAAAAGTTATCTATTATTTAATTATACACATAAGTTATTTCAGTCTGTTTTGACAAATATATTTATATTGTGAATAAATTCAAGTAAAAAAAGAAATACATAATCGTTATATATAATATAATTAGTAATATCTTGACTATTGTTTTATTCAAAAAGGACATTACTTTTGTACTATATTTCCTGATCTTATTTAAATATACTATTTTATAAACAATAGATAAATAAAAAGATTGTATTTTGAGTTAAATAACACCTCGCTTGATATCATCCGTTGCATATCAACTGGAAGTAGAATGAAATCAGCGCACCCGCTACCAACCATCACCGCAATGCAATTTCGCCGGAATCATCATACAAAAAAGTTGCTAGTCAATTTTCAAAGAATTTCAAACTGAAATAAAAAGTAACATTCATTTACCTGATTATGTTTTCTTGCTTCTTATACCAATTAAGTACACAGAAACTCAAAGAATCATAATTCAATCAACAGTTTCCTTTTAAAAAACCACCAATAATAATAAATAATAAAAGAAAAGTTAATTATTAACACATAATGTGATGTAACCCGATAGGTAAGATCAACCATGAACAACATAGCTAGAGGCTTTACAAGCGGCACGAATCGCCGCCATGGAACCACTGTTATCTGCAATCGCAGTAACCTATTTCAATTTCATGAATTCCTTTCCAATAATCGAAGAAATTGTTCAAAAACTTAATCGAAATTCATGTTTTTACCTGCAGAAAATGCATCGCTACCAACTACCCGGATAGGATTTTATCCATCTTAACTTCTGTTGCTCGAAAATCTTCTGGTTTTTTCTCTTTCCATTCGTACTTTGCCTTCAAATTCCATTATTTAGTGAGGAATTAATAAAAATCAGCAAATGGGTATTGTTTAATTGATTGGAAAACAAAAAGGGTGTTCTATAAAATTGATTAAAAGTAACAAAGAAGCATGTCATGCAAATATGATCATCTCCCAACAGGCTAATCTCTCTAAAGCCCAAGAACTTACTCTCAGGTCCAATTTGGAAGTGAGTCAGCACTGTATCTACAAAAAGTTACAATCACCCAATTCTCTTCTTCCCAGTCCCGCTTATGCTTCTATAAAAGAAAAAAAGTTTTTCAAAAAGTAAATTACTTCAAATGATGTCAACAAATAACGAAAATCCATAGAAAGCATGAGTTGTTACCTACCTGTGCGAGTAATCAAATGAGCATACATATTACATATTACATATTACATACCCAACATGGCATACTTCATCCCTGGACATGAGGAAAAAGATCTTGGTGATCAGTAGGTTCATTTTCTACAACTTGTATTAAGATTGGTAAAGAATTCCAACAATTTTGAAGTTGAAAAGTATTCAAGCAACCAAGGTGCTTCTTGGAACTTAACTTAAAAAGAAAACACATAAAGTTAGGTTTTCCTAATGAATAAACATTGACAAATTACAAAAGAAATTAAAGAACTCTAACTGAATCTAGACATCCAAAAGATGCATAAACTTAATATTTACAAAACGCAAATGAAAAATAAAAAACTTGCCTCTGTAAGGCTTTGTCGGCGTGAAGAATAAAAATCAAGAAATAGGACCGAAGAACGGGAAAAGGCCTATTCGCAGTAACTGCATTAAACACCAAAAATTACCTCCAAAATTGAAGCTTCTAAGCAGATGAAAATTTGTGTTGAGTTCAGCCATATCAGCAAAACATCCCCTATTCATTTCATATTTACTGCCCTAAATCACACAAATTTCAACAAAAATTCAACCACAACATACACGATACTCAACTGAAGAATCAAGTACAATTATGCAAAAACAAATTATAATACATATAGTCGAGCACCAATTGCTACTGAGCAACACCATAAATGAAGGCCACACAACACAATCACATGATTTCATAGTCAATTTGATGAATTTCTTTTCCAGCCACTCAACACTCAGACAATTAATTTGCTTGAGAGTTCACCAAAGTCGGTGGGGCATGCACCAAAAATCGCTGAGAAGAGTCGAGGACTGAGGAGTAATAACGGTAACAAACACATGTGAATTATAAATCAACATGTGTGTAGATTTAGTCATGTATCTGTAACGTAGTGGTAGTATGTATACCGAGTCTTACGGTGTTAGTTGTCAGTCCTTGTATATATATTTTCATATACTAGTTGTATTAGTTGGTGAAATAATATAGAAGAATTATTCAGTAATCTCTTTCACTTATATGGTATCAGAGCTACACCAATCATCTCCGATCCTATCCTTTCCAATGGCTCATAACAACCAGCTTTTAGGTCTCGCCACTACCACCGGTGCACTCAACTTCCAAATCCCCTCCATCTCCATCAAATTGGACCGCAACAACTACCCCCTCTGGCGCTCCACCATTCTCTCATCCCTAGCCACCTTCGACCTTGCTGAATTTGTGTTATCCTATGAACCACCGGTGGCCACTGTTGTCGTCACTGCGGATGATGGTCAAATTACTCATCACCCAAATCCGGAATTTCAATTGTGGACAAAAAGGGACAGCTTTGTCCTTCTCTGGCTCAAATCCACCGTCACCGACCCTGCCTTTGCCATTATCGCCACTACCACGACCTCTCATGAAGCTTGGTCAAAAATTGACAAAACTTTTCAGGCGCAAACCAAGGCACGACGAATGCAAATGAAAGCAGATCTCCAATCGATGACCAAGGGTTCTTCTTCAATGCTTGATTACATCGACAAAAAACGGGCGATTGCTGATTCCCTCGCTGAAACGCTCAACCCAATTTCTACTGAAGACTTAATCGGCCACATCCTTGCGGGCTTGGATTCCTCTTACGGCCCATTTGTGACGGCCTACATGATGCGCGACACCAACGATTCAATCGACGATGTTGCTGGCATGCTACTCCTTGAGGAATCTCGTCTGGAGCAAGAACTCAATAGACAGGCGGCGCTTAATCAATCTCCAAGCTTGCCCACAAATACACTTGCTCTCACTGCCAATCGTTCTTCTCCACGCTACCATTCCGGTAATGGTTCCTCCAATTCTCCTCAATCTAACAATCGATCCAGTGACAATCGCAGGAAACAGCGCCCTCTTTGTCAAATTTGTAACAAACTAGGGCATGAAGCAGTAGATTGTTGGCAGAAGGACAATCAAGCAGATTATCCGTCACGAAGGCCCAATCCAAGAGCTGGTCAGCGACAGGCTCACTATGCCAGTCATCACAGCCCCTCCACAGTTGTTGATCCTGCCTGGTACTTTGACACAGGTGCAACGGATCATGTCACCAATGATTTCAACAAGCTTAATGTTACTGATGAGTACCATGGACCAGACAAACTGCAAGTAGGCAACGGTAATAACCTTTCTTAAAGAACAAGTGTACATGCGACAGCCTCGAGGTTTTGAAGATGTCAACAACCCGAGTTATGTTTGCCGTCTTAATAAAGCCATCTATGGCTTGAAGCAGGCACCAAGGGCAAGTTCACCAAATTGAAGCATTATCTCACCACCAATGGGTTTCGGGCATGTCACTCCGACACATATTTATTCGTTCACCACTCCTCATCTGCTGTCATCTACATACTTGTGTATGTCGATGATCTTGTAATTACAGGTTCGGATGCATCTCTAATTCAACGTTTCATACACACCCTTCACAAGACCTTTGCACTTAAAGATATGGGATCTCTCACATATTTCTTGGGTATCAACATCACTCGTGACAACACAAAACTTACACTTAATCAATCGGGTTATATCGAAGACATCCTTCGTAAGACCAAGATGACAGATGCCACACCTCTTGCTACACCCGCTGATGCTAACTCTCGACTGATTCTTCATGGAGAACCATTCTCGTACCCAAAACTTTACAGACAGGTGGTCGGCTCTCTTCAATACGCCACAATAACACGACCCGACATAGCCTTTGCTGTCAATCGTGTATGTCAATATATGCACGCTCCCACAATGCAACACTGGCAGGCAGTCAAACGCATCCTCAGATATCTTAAGGGCACAATCTCTCACGGTATACATTTCCAGCCAACAGACAAGTCATCTCTTATCGCCTTCTCTGATGCCAGTTGGGTATCCGACTCGGATGACAGTCGTTCTCAATATGGATTTGCCATATATCATGGCAGCAATCTCATAAGTTGGACCTCTCGAAAGCAAAAAGTTGCTGCTAGATCGAGCACTGAAGCTGAATATAGGGCGATTGCATATACTGCAGCTGAACTACTTTGGCTTAAACACTTGATGTCTGAATTACGGGTTCAAATGACTACAGCCCCACTCATGTTATGTGATAATGTTGGTTCAATTTTTATGACTAAAAATCTGGTAATCAGAACGAGGTCAAAGCATATTGCACTCGACTTTCATTTTGTCAAAGAACAAGTAGAGGCAAATCAGCTGCAAGTTACACATATTTCGTCTACTGATCAAACAGCTGATATTTTCACGAAACCACTACACAAAGACAGATTTCTCTCATTATGTCACAAGCTTCGCGTTCAACCCACTAATCAGCTTGCGGGGGGGTAATAACGGTAACAAACACATGTGAATTATAAATCAACATGTGTGTAGATTTAGTCATGTATCTGTAACGTAGTGGTAGTATGTATACCGAGTCTTACGGTGTTAGTTGTCGGTCCTTGTATATATATTTTCATATACTCGTTGTATTAGTTGCTGAAATAATATAAAAGAATTATTCAGTAATCTCTTTCACTTATAAGGAGCAAGGGAAAACCCTAACTAACCTCAAATTAATCGGTTTTTACTAAAAAAAAGGAAGAAATCGAGAGAGAGTTGACGTTTACCTGTATAGGCGCTTGGGTATGGTACCGCTGGTCCACCGTCTTCTTCTACCACCAGTGTTAGTAACCGGAACGTCATGAGAAAGCATCGATATAGTAGAACCGTAGGCGATGGGGAAGAAAACCGATGAATTGATGAAGCAGGTGTAACAGGTATTTGATATAAGAGACGGTGAGGTCGACACAATTTTTGATGGGAACTATGTGTGGTTGCGAAGGGGCTGAAATCAATCAGACACAAGAACACCACCATATCTTCCCCTTCGTTGCTCTCTTTTTCAGGGTCCAAGTAGATCCTTCTCACTGGCGACGATGGAGGCGAGAATAGTGGTGGTTTGAGGCCGGATTTATGGATGAAGAAAGTTATTCCGGAAAACCTCGCAGAAGAAGAAAAATAGAAGGTGATGAAGAAGAACAGTTACACCCCGTTTCCGAGTTGAACTTAAGGAGAGAAAGGAAAGGAAATAGGTGGAAATGAGAAGAAAATAAAAGAAATTGGTGTTCCCGAGTTTCATTAAAGGAGGGAAGTGGAAGGAAGTGGAGAGAAATGAGAGGATCACTTTCCCTCCTAACTTTCATTCCGATTTGGGAGGATTTGAAAGAAAGAACAAAATGATTCATTTTCCTTCCACTTCTCTCCAACTCGGGAACACACAAAAAAAATTTGTTTTCATTTCCTTTCTCTTATTTTCTCTCATGAATTTCTTTTATCTTCTCTTATTTTCTTTTGTTAAACTCGGGAATGAGGCGTTATTGAAAGAGGGAAGGAGGTGGAAACAAAATAAAAACCAGAGATTGGAGTGGTGGGAAGAATCGAGAGAGATGGTCAGTGATATCTATGAAATTAATAGGTGATAAAGGTGGCTGCTAACCCTGGTAAAGGATTAAGTTAAACCCATGAACAGTACCGTGTAAGGCAAGTCTGAAGAAGCAGCAATGGAGAATTCGGAGCACCTGAGAAGCGAAGGGGTCCGACGATGGTGCATTCGTGGTCACCGTTCACGTCCAAACAGGAAATCTAAGGTATTCCTTCAACCGATTTAGGGCTGAAAATGGTGTCAGAGGTGGGTGGCTAAAGGGGGAGGAGACTTTCAATTCGCGTTTTGTGGAGCGGTGAACTGAAATCAGAGAAAGGTTCGAGAACAAACGGTAACTAACCACGGTGGAAGTACATAACCCAAAACCCAAGGAACAGTACCCTGGTCAGGTACTGTTCCTAAGGAACATAAAATTAATCTATTAGATAATTATTTATTTGGAAATCGCTTTTATCTATTGATTTTTGTTTTTAATTTTGATAATGATGTTTAATTGATATATAAATCCATGTTTGTAAGTCAATGCAATGTAATTTTTTCTATTAATTAAATAAAAAAGACTTCTTTGGAAAAAATTGAAGTATAATAAAATATTTTTTTGATAATTTTATTTAATTTGACTTGTCGTTCTATATTTACAACATTTAAATCTTTTTAACTATTTAGAAAAATAATATCTGAATATATTTTTAGAAATTAATTTAATAATATGATTTGTGTTTTGGATTTAACGTAATATTTAAAATAAAAAATAAGTATATTGTAATAATCATTTTTAAAATCTACCAATAATAATATAATATTTTATATTTGATAATATATTTTAAGTTAATATACTAATTATATTAAATTGGAAATTGATAATTATATTAAATTGGAAATTGAATATGAAAAATTTTCAATTTTGAATGAAAGCGAGTCAATTATTGCATTCCTAAAATAGAAATCAATTTATTACATCATGAAAGGAAAATCCATTTGACCTATAAATACTATTGGAGTTACGAAAATAGAAAAAAAAAACCATAAAATGACATGTGGAAAAATTTTAATTAAAATAATCACAAAATGATATGTAACAAAATCAATAAGAGTGTGACATATGGTAAAAAAAAGATTTCATTTATTAGAGTAGATATTTGTATTTGAGTACTTAATGCTTAATATTTTTTTTCCATTACTCACATGTGATTTCCTTTAGTTTTCATATTACTATAATCTTAGTTTGAACTGAGTCCTTAGCAATTAATATGAGATTATCTTGATGATCAATATCAAGTTACATTATTTTCGGATATTATAATTATAGATAATTTTAATTTTTCTTGTTTTTATTTGTAATAATTGTAATTATTATTATATTAGAGTGCGGATTTGGTTAATGCACATCTAATTTTATTAGTTTTATAATTGCACGATGGAGTGGCAGACTAAATAAATCAATATGTTCTTAATGTAAAGACAATTTTTATCATGTTTTATCCTTGATGTGTTTAAGATCTCGTCATCTGCCCCAGATGAGAAAAAATTGAACTCGAAACGCTTAATTGATTTTATTACTCGTAGAACTGAACTCAAAAAACTACTTTCGATCACAGAGTTGGAAGTCTAATTTGGAAATTACAAGTCGACGAGAAGTGAAAATGTGAAATACTGAATCATTGATGGTGATTAACAAATTATATATTTATACTGCTCTTGGCATCTATACTCGGTGAGTCCTCGACTCCTCGGTTCACTTTAGGGGCGCGACTCCTTGATTTCAAATTGACTGCCAGCTGCCCTCCTTTAATTTAGGGAATTAGGCATGTGTTCCACTTAGTCATCTGTCTCTTTATCCATTCTTAACCTCTTTGGTTAAAAATAATTAATGGACTACTGATTTTGACATAAATATAGTATCATACCCATAAGAGTTGATAAAAAGTTGATGCCCCTTAGCCTGTTTTTTCCTTAGGCAATGGCCTAGCTGCCCTGGGGCCGACCCTAAATGTAAGAGACAATGTACACGCTAAACGTCAACCAAAAACACTAACATACACCTAACAACTTAACATATTAACTATCTTGGTAAGTTAACTATAGTTTAGTAACTAAACTATGGTTAGGTTACTAATATGCCCCCTCAATATGATGTTGCATATGTTTTCAAGTGACATCTTGGACATAAGTGGTAAAAACTTTCATCATGGTAGAGGTTTAGTAAACAAATTAGCAAGTTGAAAATTGTTTCTGAATTTGTAGTAGTTTAATAGTACGATCGGCAATTTTATCTCGAATAAAATGACGACCAGGTTCTACGTGTGTTAGTTCTCTCGTGAAAGATGGAGTTTGAAGTAAGCTGAATGGTCGAATTATTATTATGTAAAAAGATTATTTTTAGACCTTGATCAACAACTCCAAATTCCTTAAGTAATTGTTGTTGCCACATAATTTAACACGTAACAACAAAGGTAGCTCTATATTCAACTTCAGTTGAGGATCGGAACATAACAGATTGCTTCTATGACTTCCTAGATATAAGAGAGTCTCCGAAGAATATATAAAAACTAGTTGTAGACATGCTCGTGTCTTTACAACTTGCACAATCTACACCACTAAAGGCCTAAATATGTAGAGAAGTATGGGTTGATAGAAAAAATATTAACCATGATGAGACTTTAAGTAACACAACAAATGTGTAGCAGGTTGCATATGAACATGAGGTTTCATAACGTATTGCATAAGACGATGGACAAAATAAGTGATATCTAGTCTTGTTATTGTAAACACGTAGTAAATGACCAATCAACCTTCTAAATTGCAATTGATCTTCCAATAATTCTCCTTCAAAATTGGATGACTTATACTTTTGACCATTGAAAGTTGTGTTGGTTTTGCTCCAAGTAAGACCATTTCTTCTAAAACTTGCAAGTATACTATCATTGGGAATGAAAAATTCCTCTTGAAGATTTGGCTATTTTAAAACCAAAAAAATGTCATAATTCTCCCAAGTCAGAAAGCTAATATTCTTACTTAACAGTTTTCTTGAAGCACAAATGTTATCCAAAGAATCCCACCAATGATGATATTGTCAACATATACAAGAAGTGCCACATGTGTAGATTTTTTTCCTTTGCGGTACAAAGAATAATCAACTTTGGACTGCTTATCACCTACAGAAAGAAAGAATTTGGAAAACTTTGCATATTATTACCTTGAGGCTCGATGAAGACCCTAAAGAGACTTTTGAAGCTTACAAACCAATAAAGTTTTGGATGAATTTCTTGGCGGGTTTTGATAACAAAAATTACAGAGTGTTTTTCATAAAACTGCAATGGAAGCTTTAAAAATAACAATATTATTTTCGAGTATTTTACAAAACAAAACCACCAAGGATCAATTTATAGATGTTAGATTGATATTAATACCAACCATAAAGTGTTTTAGAATGACAACCTTTAGATCCTTTGAACCTACTTGGTATTGGGGGTTTAATGAAGATAGAAAGATCAAGAAGATGATATTATCTACAAGTATCCACCATTAAGAATAAGTCATTTGGAATGCAAGTTCCCATCTTATAAGTTTTGTTCTTCAAGCGTTTAATTACTTAAAAAAATAAGCATTAAAGGAAGACAAAAGGTACGAACCAAAACTTGCAACAATCTTCAAAAGAAATCAATAGGAAGAGAGGAAGACATACCTATGATTTTGGTGAAGAAAAGAAGGAGAAGAAGAGAGTTTTCACTAGCCAAAAACAATCTCCATGCACTCTCTTATATAGTCCATGAAAAGAAAAAGTAACCCCATATAATAATGTAAAGTATTCACTTTACTTTAAGGGCATGAGATCTAAAGGAGGGAGGTTGACAAGAAAACTACCATGCTTGTCTAATTTTCGGCAATGGTGTAGGAAAGCAGAAAAAATTGTTTGTCTAGCTTCATTAACCATAAAAAGTAACCAGCTAGTTAATGTAAGTTTAGCCAAAGTGTCCAAAACTTTGTACCCGACTTATTAAATCATACCATATGATATAATAACTAGTTTGTCTTCTCTTTAATTATTATTTTCACAAAAAAAACAATAATATTCTGTAATTAAATAGAAGATTTGATATTATTTATTAATAATCATATAAATAATAAATATACAAAATGTGCCAATTTGATACAGGTGTGACCATATAAGATCGTATGTTTTTAGCTATATCACTCAATAATGATTCTAGAGCATATAGATCCAATAATCTCCCACATACACAAGATTGATTACAAACTGACATATGCAGTAGCCGACATCTAGCAATGATTCTAGAGCATATAGATCCAATAATCTCCCACATACACAAGATTGATTACAAACTGACATACGCAGTAGCCGACATCTAGCAATAGGCGACTGCCCCTAACATCATACGATGGGTGTCATGTCATCAACAAACAATTCCAGGAGTTCAAAGCTATAATTGTTACTAAAGGTGTGGTATCAATTATTCTTTTGTCTCACACATCATGTTTAACATGAGATATGGATCGCAATCAATCTATTTTAGTGTTTAAGTTTTACGAAGGCCTTAGATATCTAACTCTCAACGCATAAGTGGAACAATTCTCATCCTGAATAGATATATAAACTTTGTGAATACATCCATATAAAGTTTTTTTTATATATAACTCATATATAGAGAAAACCATTGAGAATGTATTAGATGCTTAAATATGATTTATATACCGATACATGTGTAATGGGATTACTCATAGTCATAATGAACTAGATATGTAAGTATCTTCATATATGGTTCCACGAACAACAATGTACTCTAAATTTGATGTGTAACTGTAATTAAAATCTACATGGAACTACAATCCATGTAACTTTCTCTTCATTCATACTGAGGACATGCACGATTGTGACTGAGAATCGTCTTAATCTACTAGTATTTAAGTCGCAAAGCTCTAGGCATACGATTTTTCTGGCCTTCATGCATAATCATGACATATATGACTAATCCAATTTGCAACAACATATGGAACACAATCATATTATCTATTTCAAAAATATTATACTAGGCTTTTTAGGAATGGTCAAAATCATGCAATACGGTATTTGAAAAGATAACTCTCTCAGATTTTATAATCTTAAGCTCTATAAGATTCTTGACAATTAATGAAATTATACTTAATATTTTAGGTTTCCATGATCTATCTATATAGATCTTTATTCCCTGAATTAGTATGTCTATCACGTACAAGACTAGGAATGTTATTTCACTCCCACTAGCTTTATAGAAACACAAGACCCATCTTGATTCATAATTAAATTACACTATGTAATTATCTTATAAGAAAGTAGAATCTTACTTTGTGATGTTATCTTAAATCTAAAAAGATTTTTATTCATGTATGTTTTCTCCTTTGAAAACTCACTTACTCTCTATATTTTTAATATATCGAAGAAGATTAATCAATTCCATACTTGATAATCATACACGAATGCATCTCTATATGTTCTGTTAGTTTCTGATCAACTATTAAATATATTTGAGAATAGTTGAAAAAACCTGAGAGTTCCAAACTATGATGCGATTAGTTTATGGTTCTTTAGCTCTGAAGGCTCAATATTGCTCCCATTTAGAAAAATATATGTCACACCCTCGAACCAGACGGCGGAAACGTCCGAGGGCTCGTGTGACTTACATAAACATCACCATGCGTTACCATATTTCAACTGACATTGTTCATATCAAGTACATTGTTTTACATTACATATTACAAAACATAAATTGTACGATGATTGACATTGCATAAAAGAAATTCCAAAATACTTTTGATGATTCTTCAGCTTAACGATTACCTGAGAATACAAGTTATTTTGAAAATGGTCAACATATATAATGTTGGTGAGTTCATAAACATGTTTGATTGAAAAATTTTGTATTGTTCGTATAACCCAGAAAATCCGATATTTTCTGTAAATTCTCTGAAAAAGATGTAATGATCGAGTATAAATGTATGTGTGATTTCCATTGTAAAATCATGTATAAATAAGCGATCCAAAATTTTCTTGTATTATATCTGTTGCAAGTAGAAGGTAATGAATAATAGTATTTCCCCAGAAAATCCAATATTTTCTGATTGATAAAAGTGTTGTAGTCCTTGCATTATCATATGAATTGTTTTGTATCAATATGAATGAAGAATTTTGATTCCCGTAATGTTATGATGGTAATGGATCTCTATGTGAGTCGTTATAACCATGCATGATAGTGACTAATTCGCCTGTCTTGGCATTTTTCCAAACGCCGGTTTTGATCATGGTTTTGTCACCCTAGACTGGCCTAGTCTAACTGTAGCGAACAACTCAGGTGTAGGGGAGTCACCCCCGTATAGATCTATACACAAACTCTCGCTCTCCCAACAAGAGACTCTGATTATAACTACAGGCTACGACCATACACTCAATGGTGTCAACCGACAAGTCTCATTAGATCACAATTATTACCACATGAATATGTATAACGTTATATGTATTTAGATTTACAAACACCAGATGATACATGAATGTGAAAGGATAAAGCCCAACAAACATGAAAAAGGACAACTGTGACCCATTAGACATGTAAGTTATTTCCAGGCTTGTTAGGTATGCAAATGGACACGTTAAAGCCCAGCATATGATGAATATTCCAGGCCAAATTAGCATGTAAATGGGCCACTAAGGCCCAATAACATGTGAAGGCTAATTTAGGCCCATTAAGCATGTGATTGGATCGCTAAGGCCCAATAGACATGTAATGAATATATTGGGCCCAATAAACATGCAAATGGATCACGAAGGCCCAATAAGCATATATAATGAGTACTAGGCCCAATGCTTTGTTATAATGATATTTTTAGTTCATTACGTCACAATTCTATAATTTGAACTCATTTTCAATAGAACTTACACTTTAGGTCCCTTAAGAACTAAATTAAACATTTAAAGACTTATTTCATATAAAATGACACTTTTGGTCTATTTTAATTAAAAATAACATTTTAGCCCATTAATTTATAAAAATTTATATTTTCGGCCCAATTGTTTAATAATTGACGGATTTGGCCCAAAAATACATATATTGACAGTTTCAGCCCATCTTTGCAGAAAATTACATTTTCAGCCCTTATTTGAATAAAATGACATTTTCGGCCCAATATTTATAAAATTAACATTTTTGGCCTAATTTTGAAATAAGTGTCATTTTCAGCCCTTAATTTCGTTTGTTTTCATTTTTGGCTCAAGTTTTGATTAAATAACATTTTAATTCCTAAAAATTTGTCATTTTTGTAATTTAGGCCCAAAAAGCCGTAAGGCCCAAATTGAGGCCCATAATGAAAATTTTTACACTTTTGGCCCTTTGGAAAGTATGATTGTTATAAAAACTCATTTTTATAAAAATGTGACCCTTTTGATCCTTATAAAACCGTAAGTGTCACATTTGTCCCAAACTTTTGTTTATTTGTCAAAAATGATCCTTATACAAGATTTTTGTTTTGTTTTTCACATCTTAGGCATGTATAACACTTTTATCTTTGTAGTATGATGACTAGAGTGTTTTAGTTTATGAATCTCACCTATTCTTGTTAAAGTTTTCAAAATCCATCAAGTTTTATCATACAATCACAACATAAACCAAGAAAATCACACATAACATGTATAAATACATAGATCTACACATAAACACTTGTATACTCCCCCCCAAAAGCATGTAAAAACCGAAAATAAGGGGGGGGGTATGAACTCACCTTTGCTTTGATGTTTCGGTTTTGAGGAAGAAATGGAGAGATCTCGGCCTTTTGCAAGCTTTCTTGAGTGGTTTTCGAAGTTAGGAGGTTCTAGGAAGCAAAATCACGAGAATAGGTGTTGATAATGAGTGATTTAGCTAAATATGAAGTAAACCAACTTAAGTTTACAAGATCTTACCACAAGAGTGTAGCATGAAGTGATTTTGGATGAAAACCCTTATTGGAAAAGCTCACAATTTTGAAAATTTTGAAAGGAATGGGGAAGATGTTCTTGAGAGTATGTTTGAAAGAGTTTGAAAGTATGTGTGTGTTTGGGTATGCTCTCGGCCGAGAGTGTTATGAAGAGAGGGGGAGGAGAAAAATTTTGCATGGAGGGTAATAATCTTTATGGTTATATATGATTTTATGGATATATGCTAAACATGTATGTGTTGTCAATAGCCTAATCCATCCTTCTTCCATTTCTTTTCTCTTTTTTTTTGTATCTTAGGCCGAGAATGGGCCAAATAGAGTGAATGAAAAAATGGCTTTGGGCTCAAATCCTTGGCTTTGATCGAATTTCATAGGCCCACTAATATTTTTTGACCCATTGGGCCTTTAGGATGACCCCACGGCCCAATAAAAGTCCATTAGGTGGTTTAAGGCCCATTAGGGTAAAGGGAATCATTTATGGCCCAACAAGGCCCATTAGAGGTAAACTAATCCATTTTAGGCCCACATGACCCAATATGTTAAGTTTTATGAAGGTGGGTCCATTTGGAGCCCATTTAAGGGTTCTAAGCTCAAGATAGTCAAATTGAGTGTTTATTGGTCCATTAGGCCCAATAAGAAAATCCTAGTCCATAATGAACTTGAACCGGGATTCTTAGGGTTTCCAACCCTTAGTTGACTATTTGAGGTGTTTTGTATAGAGTTTTGATCTTTACTTGGTGATCCTGAACTAAATTTGTTGTTATAGAATGAACATAGTGTATAATATCAAGTTAGAGTTACAAGTTTCATGATAGTTGATGTTTACAAGAGCACAGAATTTCCTTGCAAAATTGCTAGTTGTGACATCATCCCCCCGTTAGAGGGAATTTCGTCCCGAAATTCTTTTGAAAGCTAGGTTTGTGAAAACCAAAATAAGTGAGGGTACTTCTGCTTCATTTGGTCTTCGCGTTCCCATGTGAATTCCGGTCCACGCTTAGCGTTCCACCGAACCTTCACAATCGGAATGCGACTCTGCTTCGTACGCTTCACCTCCCTATCCAATATCTTGACTGGTTCTTCGACGAACAGAAGATTCTCGTTTATCTCGATCTCTTCCAAAGGAATGAGAAGAGTTTCATCTGATAGGTACTTTTTCAGATTCGAGACGTGGAACACGGGGTGTACGTTGCTGAGCTCGGCAGGTAGCTGCAGCCTATAAGCCACTGGACCAATCCAGGCAAGAATCTTGAACGGTCCAATGTATTGCGGGTTCAGTTTTCCCCGTTTCCCAAAGCGGATCATCCCTTTCCAGGAAGAGACCTTCAATAACACCCGATCCCCGACTTGAAATTCTAATGGCTTTCGCCGCTTATCAGCATAGCTCTTTTGTCGGTCTCGCTATGCTTGAAGTCGAGCTTTTATTGACTTTAAATTCTAATGGCAAGAATCTTTTCGGTCGTTTCACGGATGATTTCTGGTCCCGTGAGAGTATTGGCTGGCGATTGCCCTTTTTCTAGTTGGGTGTCACCCACCTCAGCCCAGCATAGAGGCGATCTGTATTTGCGACCATAAAGAACCTCGAAAGGAGCAACCTTGATGCTCATGTGATAACTGTTGTTATATGAAAATTAAATCAGAGGCAAGTGGGCATCCCATGACTTGCCGAAGTCAATCACACAGGCTCGGAGCATGTCCTCAAGTTTCTGGATGGTTCGTTCACTTTGACCGTCAGTTTGAGGGTGGTAAGCAGTGCTCATATCAAGTTGTGTTCCCATAGCCTTTTGAAGCGACTGCCAGAATCATGAAGTAAATCTAGTGTCTCGATCTGAGATGATAGATACTGGCACCCCATGAAGTCTCACAATCTCCTTGATGTAGATTCTGGTCAACCTTTCCATCTTGTAGGATTCCTTTATTGGCAGGAAATGAGCGGATTTAGTTAATCAATCGACAATTACCCATGTAGCATCCAACCCATCAGTTTTCTTGGGTAATTTGGTCACAAAGTCCATAGTAATCCGTTCCCATTTCCACTCGGGTATCACTGGCTGTTGTAATAGTCCCGAGGGCTTTTGGCATTCCACTTTTACTTTAGCGCAGGTGAGGCACTTGCTTACATAAGTGGCAATTTCTGCTTTCATATTTGGCCACCAATAATGTTGTTTGATATCCAGATACATCTTATCTGACCCAAGATGAATAGAGTATCGTGTCTTGTGGGCTTCATTCATGACTACTTCTCTGAATCCCCCAAGTCTAGGGACCCAGATTCTATTCATGAAATAGTATGCTCCGTCCTCTTTGGCTTCCAGACTTTTATCCATCCCATGCAACATTTCATTTTCGATGTTCTCCGACTTCAACGCATCTGTTTGGGCTTCCTTGATTTACGAGGTTGGGTGGGATTGGATTGTTATGGTTAAGGTTTTCACCCGGCGGTCTGAGTATTCATTTCTGATCAGGGCATCGACTACCATGTTAGCCTTGCCTGGATGGTACTTGATTTCATACTCATAATCGTTTAGCAGCTCAACCCATCTCTGCTGCCTCATGTTTAGTTCTTTCTGATTCAGAATGTGCTGGAGGCTTTTGTGGTCGGTGAAGATGGTGGACTTTGTACCATAAAGGTAGCGCCTCCAAATCTTCAAGGCGAAGACCACAACTCCCAGCTCGAGATCATGAGTGGTGTAATTTATTTCGTGTGATTTTAGTTGTCTGGATGCATATGCAATTACCTTTCCGCGTTGCATAAGAACACAACCTAAACCTTGATTCGAAGCATCACAGTAGACTACGAAGTCTTTAGTTCCCTCCGGTAAGGATAGCATTGGTGCACTACAAAGGGCTTGCTTCAAGGTTTGGAAGGCAATCTCTTGCTTCTCAGTCCAGTTGAAAGGTACACCTTTTGTGTTAGTGCTGTGAGAGATTTGGCTATCTTAGAGAAGTTTTGAATGAACCTACGGTAATAGCCTGCGAGACCCAAGAACTGGCGAATTTTTGTGGGTGTTTTTGGGACTGCCCAACCTTCAATAACCTTGATCTTGGAAGGATCTACATGTATCCCTTCCTTGCTGACAATATGACCCAAAAAGTTTACGTTTCGGAGCCAAAATTCACATTTGGAGAGTTTCTCATACAACTTTTCAGCTCGTAGGGTTTCCAAGATTTGACGGAGATGTTGACCATGCTCTTCTTTACTTCAAGAGTATACAAGAATATCATCGATGAAAAGTATTACGAAGTTATCAAAGAATGGGCGGCAGACTCGATTCATGAGGTCCATAAATGCGGCGGGGGCATTCGTTAGACCGAAGGGCATCACGAAAAATTCGTAATGACCGTAACGGGTTCGAAAAGCAGTCTTTCGGATGTCCTCGTCTCGGACCTTGAGCTGATGATAACCGGATCTCAGATCTATTTTTGAAAAATAACTAGCCCCTTGAAGCTGGTCAAATAGATCATCGATTCATGGAAGTGGATACCGGTTTTTGATAGTGAGCTTGTTCAGTTCCTATAGTCAATGCACATCCTGAAGGATCCGTCTTTCTTTTTAACAAAAAGAACCGGAGCTCCCCATTGAGAAAAGTTTGGTCTTATAAATCCTTTATCCAGGAGTTCACTCAGTTGGCTTGATAATTCTTGCATTTCAGCAGGAGCCAACCTATAGGGTGATTTGGCGATCAGAGTGGCTCCAGGCACGAGGTCAATTCGAAATTCGATTTGCCTTTCTGGGGGTATTCCCGGAAGATCTTCAGGAAATACGTCCGGGAAGTCGCATGCCACTGGGACATCTTGTATGTTTACTTCTTCTTTGGTCTTATATACGACGTGAGCGAGGAATGCGTAGTTCTTTTTGAGTAAACACTTATGTTCCTTGATGCACGATATAAGGCGAAGATTTTTGCCAGGTTTATCTCCATATATTATTAGGGTTTCGTGATTGGGAAGTTGAAGGCGAACGACCTTCTTGTGACACATAATATCAGCATGATGGGGGCTTAACCAATCCATGCCAATTATCACATCAAAACTCCTAGCATTCACAGGCATCAAATCTATTTGGAAAGAGTGGTTGTTTAGTGTTAACGTGCACCCTATATAGATATATTTAGTTGATTCGGTCTTCACATTAGCCATTTCCACCGTGAAGGCTTCATTGAGCTTCTGGGATCGTTGATTTAGTAAATGTTTAAACTTGTTACTAACGACACTTCTGATGGGTTTTGAGCATTCTAACACTTCCTAAGTGTACATGCAACCCTAATAACCTTGGATCTATGTTTGTCTAATAATCATGCAAAGTTGAATTCCAAGGTTATATTCCTATCTAGCATACATGGGGAACATTTTTAACTTGAATGAAAGATAGAATAACTTACCTTGTTGTTGATTATGATCCTTGAAACCTTGTGAGCCTAGCACCCCAAGTGTGATGCCTCAAATGCTTCACACAGCACCAAATGCAAAGGAGTAAACTTTGAGAGAATCTTACACTTGCAAAATCGGCTCTAGCCCTCTTGTTTCTTAGTGTAGCCAATTTTGGTGGAGAATGGGTTTCTTATATAGTGTTGACACATCTAGGGTTACACCATGTAAACCCTAATGTGTCATGACTCTTCATTTCCATGACCCATGGGTTTGTAACTCCCATGGAGCATCCATGGAGCATCCTATGGGTGGAACCCAACTTGATAATCCATGGAGCCTCTTAGCCCACTATATAAGATATGGAAGATTTACATAATCTACCCATATATTTAATTAGTTATCTTTTGATCACTTAATTAATTCTAAATTAATTCTTGATCAAACTAATTAAATAATATTATTAATATATTAGAACTTATAATATATTAATAAACCATAAGTGTTATTTCTCTCATTTTAGTTTATCCAATTGCATGGTGCCATGCAACCCAAATGGACCATGCCGGATCGGGTCAAGTACATACTAGAAATAGTTATGGACTTAGACACCTTATCCAAAAACTTCGCTCTTCCCCACTATCGAATAAGATGCATGTGTATGTGTTGTTAAGTAGGAACATACCAGTAACAACTGCGGGGTCCTGTACCGCTTCACCTTGACCCATGGTCAACACTCTTCCTGCTGCTCCTGCCCCCTGATTGTTTTCTTTGGGGCGGTTGCACCGGTAATGGACGGTTTCTCCACACCCATAGCAGGCGTAACCGGCTCCGGTGTCGTTGTTGTTACTGTTGTTGCGGTTGTTGTTGTTGTTGTTGTTGTTGTTGTTTGGCGTCTGGTACTGTTGAAGCTGAGTCCTACAATATTTTGTTGTATGACCTTTCCGATTGCACCTTGTGCAAATCATCTCTCTGCATTCCCCATGATGATGGAAGTTTCATTTGTTACATTTGGGGAGATCTCCTGAGTACTGCTTAGGAGCATTTGGCGTGGATGAGGCTGGAGCATGTGGTGTGGATGAGACTTGAGTAGTAGCAGCATGTACTGTCACGGTTTGTTGTTTCTTCGATGACTCGGAGCTTGGCTCCCCTTCCGCTTGTTGTTGTTCCCCTTCTTGTTCTCACATTCTTTCTTAACTTCCGCTTCTCCTATTTTGGCGCCCTTTTTGTTGCCATGATCGTACAATTTCTTGGCCAGTCTCTTTTCACTATCATACGTCTCAGGGTTTGCTACAATTACATTCCCTTGGATTGGTGCGGTCAATCCCCAGATAAACCTCTCGATCTTCTTCCCTTCAGATGTGATCATTCCGGGACACAAAAGAGACAGCTCACTAAACCTTGTTATGTACGCATCGATGTCAGAGTTTTGAACTGTGAGGTTCCACAGTTCTTGTTCCAGTTTCTGAATTTCTCCCTGGGGACAGTACTCAGCTAACAACATCTCCTTAAGTTCCTCCCATTGTATCGCGTTCGCCACCGGGAGCGTCATGGCCTCTATGTGACCATTCCACCAGGAGAGGGCTTGAACAACAAACGTGCAGGCCGCAAACTTGACCTTAGACTCATTCGGACATCCGCAAATTTCAAACACTGATTCCACCTTCTCAATCCATCTTTTCAGTTTTATTACGCCTCCCGTTCCATTAAAGGTTCGCGGTTTGGCGTTGGTGAAGTCTTTGTAAGTACAGGCCTTGGTAGGCCATTGATTCCCTCCTTGATTGGAACTTCCAGCTCCATTCCCATTGCCGCCACCGTTGTTTTCGTTGTGGATGTGAGTCAGAGCTGCTACAACTGCAGCTGAAACTGCTGCTTGGAAAGCAGCTGAGTTCATCTCTGGAGTAGGTGGTGGCGGTGGTGGTGGAGTAGTTGCATCGTTGTTCACTGGTGGGTTCCTTCGAGGCATATTTTGTCATAGAACAGAGAGATGATGAGCGCATAGCGTATATTAGGTTTAGAGTACTACTATCTCGGTGAT
The DNA here is from genome assembly GCF_052849685.1 of Lactuca virosa. Classification (NCBI taxonomy): domain Eukaryota; kingdom Viridiplantae; phylum Streptophyta; class Magnoliopsida; order Asterales; family Asteraceae; genus Lactuca; species Lactuca virosa. Next base: position 131,407,038 of record NC_136434.1, on the reverse strand, counting down.
TCCATTTGTGCATGTAATTAACTTCATAATTTATCGTGAAACAAAGAAATAAGTCACATAGCAGATAACAATATCACGATAAAACACGTAATATTTCTACTAATATTATCCGTTTTAGTACATGAAAATTTTGCCTTAAAGGCATACAATACATAGGAAAAAGTGTAAAATCTGACGGCATGACGACCATATGAATAGTGTAATCACTTAAACATATGGTCGGTAGTACATAAAGTAACACATAAAAAGATACATAATACTAGCAATAGATACGGTTGGTCCTACATACAGTAGTACTTATAATATTAAACAGAGGAACAAATCCTATCAGTAGTGGTGACGATAGCGCTAAATCATTGAGTTGGCGTATCAGAAGTTCGGCCAGTTCGTTCACCTCTTGGGTGATTACATCTTCCCTTTGCTCGACCTGAATGGCTCTAGCTTCGGCCGCAAAGAGTTGCCACTTGAGATTGGTTATTTCATCCTCAAGGGAGTGTATATAGTTTGTATCACTCTGCTGAATCATGGGTGGTTCTGATAGGACTTTCGATGGGTGGGGTTCACTAGGTGCTTCATTCACATCTCCATCCTCCTCTGTGACCTCATCGGATTCCTCAAACTCATAGTCCGTATCCACGTATTCTTTGGGTCTAACAGCGGGGGCTACCTCCACCACGGGGTCTTCCTCAACTTCTCCGTGGGCCACTAGGTTCTGGTAGAAAAGAATGCCCTGATGCACTCCATCCATGGTGGCTGCGCGAGAAGCTGGGGTGAGTAGTGTGTAAAGGGAGTGTGTATATAAAATTTTCAAAATGCTCCTATGGTATATTTTAATCATTTAAGTTTGATTTGATATCCTCCCTTTTTGGATATTAAAAGAGTAAGCTTTTGGTTCATTGATCATCACAATTATTCCTGGACATATGTTTGTCGTATTCTGAAGGAATGTAGTTGATCAGGCTACACTCATCTCTAATACGATTACATACAGTCTGGGTTTAATCGCAACGTTGAATTTCCCCAAAGACTTATGTTAGTTATTTTATGCTGATTTTCTAAATGCACAGATAAGTGTGTATTTTATTTATTTTGTTTAGAGTTATTTTTAGTCCCATTGTGTTTATAGTTGTGTATCATGTATGGTTAGACATGCCAGTTCACTATAAACAATGCTCTGATACCAACCTGTCACACCCTCGAACCAGATGGCGGAAACGTCCGAGGGCTCGTGTGACTTAAATTGAAATATCATCACAATGATTATACATGAAACATAACATAAACATCACCATGCGTTAACATATTACAACTGACATTGTTCACATCAAGTACATTGTTTTACATTACATATTCCAAAACATAAATTGTACGATGATTGACATTGCATAAAAGAAATTCCAAAATACTCTTGATGATTCTTCAGCTTAACGATTACCTGAGAATACAAGTTATTTTGAAAATGGTCAACATATATAATGTTGGTGAGTTAATAAGCATGTTTGATTGAAAATTTTTGTATTGTTCGTATAACCCAGAAAATCCGATATTTTCTGTAAATTCTCTGAAAAAGATGTAATGATCGAGTATAAATGTATGTGTGATTTCCATTTTAAAATCATGTATAAATAAACGATCCAAAATTTCCTTGTATTATATCTGTCGCAAGTAGAAGGTAATGAATAATAGTATTTCCCTAGAAAATCCGATATTTTCTGATTTATAAAAGTGTTGTAGTCCTTGCATTATCGTATGAATTGTTTTGTATCAATATGAATGAAGAATTTTGATTCCCGTAATGTTATGATGGTAATGGATCTCTATGTGAGTCGTTATAACCATGCATGATAGTGACTAATTCGCCTGTCTTGGCATTTTTCCAAACGCCGGTTTTGATCAAGGTTTTGTCACCCTATACTGGCCTAGTCTAACTATAGCGAACAACTCAGGTGTGGGGGAATCACCCCCGTATAGATCTATACACAAACTCTCGCTCTCCTTCAAAGAGACTCTGATTATAACTACAGGCTACGACCATACACTCAATGGTGTCAACCGACAAGTCTCACTAGATCCCAATTATTACCACATGAATATGTATAATGTTATATGTATTTAGATTTACAAACACCAGATGATACATGAATGTGAAAGGATAAAGCCCAACAAACATGAAAAAGGACAACTGTGACCCATTAGACATGTAAGTTATTTCCAGGCTTGTTAGGTATGCAAATGGACACGTTAAAGCCCATAAAGCATATGATGAATATTCCAGGCCAAATTAGCATGTAAATGGGCCACTAAGGCCCAATAACATGTGAAGGCTAATTTATGCCCATTAAGCATGTTATTGGATCGCTAAGGCCCAATAGACATGTAATGAATATATTGGGCCCAATAAACATGCAAATGGATCACGAAGGCCCAATAAGCATGTATAGTGAGTACTAGGCCTAATAGTCGTACCGTTGTTGTATTTCGTTTGTTTGTTATAGTATAGTACTTCTAGTCGAAACATTTACCCATAATGTTATAAAAAGTCCAATGCTTTGTTATAATGATATTTTTAGTTCATTACGTCACAATTCTATAATTTGAACTCATTTTCAATAAAACTTACACTTTAGGTCCCCTAAGAACTAAATTAAACATTTAAAGACTTATTTCATATAAAATGACACTTTTGGTCTATTTTAATTAAAAATAACATTTTAGCCCATTAATTTATAAAAAATTATATTTTCGGCCCAATTGTTTAATAATTGACGGATTTGGCCCAAAAATACATATATTGACATTTTCAGCCCATCGTTGCAGAAAATTACATTTTCACCCCTTATTTGAATAAAATGACATTTTCGGCCCAACTTTTATAAAATTAACATTTTTGGCCCAATTTTGAAATAAGTATCATTTTCAGCCCTGAATTTCGTTTGTTTTCATTTTTGGCTCAAGTTTTGATTAAATAACATTTTAATCCCTAAAAATTTGTCATTTTTGCAATTTTGGCCCAAAAAGCCGTAAGGCCCAAATTGAGGCCCATAATGAAAAATTTTACACTTTTGGCCCTTTGGAAAGTATGATTGTTATAAAAACTCATTTCTATACAAATGTGAGCCTTTTGATCCTTATAAAACCGTAAGTGTCACATTTGTCCCAATCTTTTGTTTATTTGTCAAAAATGATCCTTATACAAGATTTTTGTTTTGTTTTTCACGTCTTAGGCATGTATAACACTTTTATCTTTGTAGTATGATGACTAGAGTGTTTTAGTTTATGAATCTCACCTATTCTTGTTAAAGTTTTCAAGATCCATCAAGTTTTATCACACAATCACAACATAAACCAAGAAAATCACACATAACATGCATAAATACATTGATGTACACATAAACACTTGTATTCTCCCCCCCAAAAGCATGTAAAAACCGAAAACAAGGAGGTATGAACTCACCTTTGCTTTGATGTTTCGGTTTTGAGGAAGAAATGGAGAGATCTCGGCCTTTAGCAAGCTTTCTTGAGTGGTTTTCGAAGTTGGGAGGTTCTAGGAAGCAAAATCACGAGAATAGGTGTTGATAATGAGTGATTTAGCTAAATATGAAGTAAACCAACTTAAGTTTACAAGATCTTACCACAAGAGTGTAACTTGAAGTGATTTTGGATGAAAAACCTTCTTGGAAAAGCTCACAATTTCGAAATTTTTTAGAGGAATGCGGAAGATGTTCTTGAGAGTATGTTTGAAAGAGTTTGAAAGTATGTGTGTGTTTGGGTATGCTCTCGGCCGAGAGTGTTATGAAGAGAGGGGGAGGAGAAAAATTTTGCATGGAGGGTAATAATCTTTATGGATGTATGTGATTTTATGGATATATGTTAAACAATTATGAGATGTCAATAGCCTAATCCATCCTTCTTCCATTTCTTTTCTCTTTTTTTGTATATTGGGCCGAGAATGGGCCAAATGGAGTGAATGAACAAAAATGGTTTTGGGCTCAAATCCTTGGCTTTGATCGAATTTCGTAGGCCTACTAATATTTTTCGACCCATTGGGCCTTTAGGATGGCCCACGTCCCAATAAAAGTCCATTAGGTGGTTTAAGGCCCATTAGGGTAAAGGGAATCATTTATGGCCCAACAAGGCTCATTAGAGGTAAACTAATCCATTTTAGGCCCACATGGCCCAAAATGTTATGTTTTATGAATGTGGGTCCATTTAGAGCCCATTTAAGGTTTCTAAGCTCAAGATAGTCAAATTGAGTGTTTATTGGTCCATTAGGCCCAATAAGAAAATCCTAGTCCATAATGAACTTGAACCGGGATTCTTAGGGTTTCCAACCCTTAGTTGACTATTTGAGGTGTTTTGTATAGAGTTTTGATCTTTACTTGGTGATCCTGAACTGAATTTGTCGTTATAGAATGAACATAGTGTATAATATCAAGTTAGAGTTACAAGTTTCATGATAGGTGATGTTTACAAGAGAACAGAATTTCCTAGCTAAATTGCTAGTTGTGACAATATATTTCTTAGTATATGTTTTCTGGAATGGTTAAGCTTATTCTCTAACACAAGCTTCATAACGCTATACCTTTTAGATAAAGATAAACCATTACATCCTTATTCTAATAAAAGTACTTAATATTCTTGTTTGGTTGGAAACATATATATTCAATATATATTTGTTGTAGTAAGCATGACTCCAAATATTTATAAAGTAAATATTTCCTTTTTGTTTAAAAAAACATCATATAACAGATTGCATGGTCTATGTTTTCTCCTATTAAAAAACGTTTACTATCGACATTCAACTAGTGGCCAGGTGACACTATCCTACTAGAGAATACGAAGGATACATAGAACATCAGATGACAAATGTTAGCGACTAGGTGATACTATGCTACAAGAATCTATACAAATGACGAGTGAGTATATTTTTATCGGAATGAGTCGTTAAACGATTCCACAACTCCTAAGATGTTCCAAGAAGACTTGGTTTACGAAACTCATTTTCATTATCACAACAAAAGGTTAATGATGGTCTCATTAATTTGTATTTCAATCTTCACTATGAAACAAATTGAACAAATCACAGTTTCAATAATGATGAATAAACGTCATTAGTGAAATTTATTAAGCATCTATCACCAAATCTATGCATGGACTGAAAAGATTAGGTACATCAGTTATGTATAATCCTTTGTCAAGCCTTTTATTCTTTAACTACTAATAGATAAAGAAACATGCGAATAATCTTTACATATTAATAGGATTCACATACATCAAATGAATCAAGCTCATTTTCCTTAAAAAATTGCATCCTTTTGAAGTTTGTATATGTGTTTCATATTTATATAGTCATGATGACTATGACATATATAAGTTTGAATTAAATATCATTTGATTTTATCGGTGTTATCTTTAGAAATATTAATTTAAAGAAAACTTATAGATTTACCTCATAAATAGCATTTTGAAAAACATATTCTTAACACATACTACATCGTTTCAAAACATGAATGTAAACATTCATTAAACGATAAGTAAATATAGATTTATTCATAAATTTAAACTATTACATGTTCCTATAAGAATAGATACAAAACATCTATTGTTCAAATAAGTATAACAACACTTGTTATATCTTGAACATGAAATACCATTTGTGTATAATCAGTTGATTATTTCTACCAAAACATTAGCATAAAATATCAATTATTAATGTCACATGCAATATAAAATACTCTGGTGAATGATGGAAAAATAAGTTGTTCTATCATATAGATATCTTAAGTCTTGGTCGTGCAAGACTTCATCAACTTGGTGAGATAAGAAGGTTAGTCCCTCTTTTAGTGTCCAATTTCTTCACTATAGAAACAACATAACTCATTTTGGTCCTTTCATGATTTTTGGGTTTATGTTGTATTTCCCTCAACCAAACTATATGTCTATTATAGTATACAATCTCTTGGACTTCCTTTATTCAATGGTTGAACATGTTTGAAGCACATTCTACTATTCTGATTGAATATCTGCTTTACTTGATGAGACATCTGATTTGTTTCATAATTATCTAAGACATTATGCAACTCAAAGAAAATTATTCCAGTATGATGTGAGACAAATCAACATCATCACAATAATGCTTCCATCAAAGAATCATGATCAAACGGGCTTATTTGTAGAGGTTGTTCAGGTATGGGATCTTTCAATATGTATAATTTCTATTAATCCTTAAGGAAGAATCTCAATGTGTTATACCAGTTATATAAATTATAACCATCCAATATTACTATTTCGTGAAACTCAACAAGAGAGATTTTACAGAGCGTAAAAGTATTAGTAGTTATTTACAGAATTTAACAAAGTTTCATTTAGTATTTGTAATGTTAAGTCTTTAAAAATTAATACATTTTTTTGTTTCTAAAATATTAAGTTATTAAAGTCTAGGATCTAAGTAACGAAACAAGTAAATGGTTAGGTGACCTTTATCCTATCCACTTAATCAAACTCGGTAGGTCGTGATTACCAATTGTAAAAATACGTAATTCCTAAATAATGGGATCCCAACCAACTTTTTCTTATCTTGGTATGTTTGATCACATCAATGCCTCAAACCCCAATTGTATAGGTGACCTTTATCGTACAGGATTATGATCAAGTTTTCCTACTTGAAACAACATATAACATTGCATCTAAATAGTAAGTAGGTGAGCCTTATGTCACTAGAAAATAAAAAACTACCCCAAAGATCATAAGTCAATCATAGTGGTTAGGTGAACCATCGCCCACTAAGACCATACGACCCTTGTCCGAGTGTACTTCAAAAGCATGACAATGACTTGCATTTAAAAAAAAGGTTTTATACATATGTTATACAAATATAGTTATAAAAACATGGTTTCATGAATATTGCATGCATCCAACAATTCATGTACCATTTTGTAAAAGTCATATCACTTGTTATAAGGTTCTTTAGGTTCCAAATAAAATGTCATTTTATTTACCATTAGCCGCTATAAATTATAAACTAAAATATGATATTTAAAGGTTAGTCGTACAACGTTTTAAGAACCGGTTATCGTTTTTTATTAAAATTTCATTTTAACCTAAAGATTTGTAGTTTTGGATGAGTTCTAAAATCAAATTTTTAAATTTTATTTTAATAATCAAAATCTCTTTACTTTATAAATTTATAGAATAAAACTCAATCTATTCTATGCAATCAATTTTACACATCTTGTGGTAAAAGACTAAAAGTACATTTTGATAATCAAAAACTTAGGTCATGACACTTATGTTTTAAATCTCATTGGTCATGCATAAACCAAAATATCAACATGTTGTGTTAAGCTTAAAAAACTAATATTTTATATTAAGTTTCAAAGTAAAAATAATCACCATTATTATTATTTCACGTTATACTGCTATAAACCGATTTTTTTAGTCTTTTAAATAAAAACTCTTATTTATTATAAAGACATGGGGTTTAGATAATGTTTAAACACCTTTTAAACTATTTCAAGTATTTTAAAGTTGGTAATTTAAAAGTCTTCCTATAAAACAATTTTTAACAAAAACTCGATTTTACCATTTAAAATGTTTTTAGTAAATAGTCAAATTGATATATAACGTAAACTAATCAAAAGTGGTAACGAATAATAAGAAGAAAGTAGATGAAATTTGTTTCAAATTTTCTCTTACAGAATTATGATAGATATAAGCAGGGCCGATCCATTGATTTTTCATGCCCTTGACGAAATACAATATTAATGCCCTAATGATCATACCACTTTTACTTAGGTTAATTATTAAACTTTTATACACGAACATAACTCAAACTAATCCTTTTGTGTGCAAATGTCTTTATATTTCCATGTATAGCTACAAATACAAAGTAAAATCTAAAGTGTAACATGCACCGTAAAAAGTAATAAGACGAGCTTCAATATTCTACTTGATATATAAATAAATCTCACACACATATATTTTGAAGTTGAGTATTATTGTGAGACTTCATGCCAAATTCTTTTTATATTATTATAATCTTTATAATATTCTTCTTCTTTTAAATAATCAAAATTAACATATGATGGTATTTTAGAAATATCTATATTAATATTCATTTTAACAAGTTGATTGATTTAATCTAAAAGATATATTTTTAATAATACTAAGTTGAGCACTAATAACAATAGTTTTATTTTTAATCATTTTTGATAAGCAATATATTATTTCCTTTTGAATATTATAATTATATGTGTCCTTTTCAGTATTAATTAATTTAATTTCTTCGTCTTTTTTAAGTTGTTTAATTCTATTTATTTCTTTAGAAATGCTTGCAATAATTTTCCATCTGGTCTTTAATAAATTATTCCAAAATTTATTATTATTACTACAACTAATCTGTCTTTTAGAACTCATTAACACGTATATTTAGATAAATTTCTTAAATAATTATCAAGATGTATATTAAAGGTTTTTAATACTGCTTTTATGTTATTAATTTCTTGTTCTAATTCCAATAGTTCTTTATCATTATTTATATTTTTTAATTCTAATATCTTTTCTTGCAAGAGTTTTTTAAATATTTTTATTGAATTTCTTAATCTCTTAATAGCAGTAACTCTATTTCTATTTAAAGAATTGCAATTTATTTGAACTTTATTAGTCATAATTGTTGTCTATAATTTTGAAGTTCATTAATAAAATATGGATAGGGTTTGTTCAGTCATTTTAATTGAGTAACTTTGAAAATAATCAAAAGTCCCTATTCTATAAATTGTGTTTATATTTGTTTTAGGTATAGTCCAATCATTTAAATTTTGTTCTATATTATCAATAGTTTCGTCAATAGAGTTTATATGATTATCATCATAATCTTGTTCTTTATTCATAATATTTTTACCAGTATCATATTTTTTAGATAATATGCGTGAAAATCTACTCATATTTGATTAATTTTTAGTTTAAAGATTTTATAAGAAAACTTACTTGTTTTATCTAGGATGAACAGAGAGGGCATCGGCCCAACGATGATTGTGGTCCGGCTCCGTGACTTACCATACTTGCACGTCTTACGCTAATCCAACCAATCACTGGTCTGGTCTCTGTATCATTCTTAACAAAACTCATAATTTTCTTATAAATTCTTCAAACAAAAATTAACCAAATAACAAACAGAGTTATCATACATACTAATCTCTGGTCTAAAACGTAGCTCTGATACCATTTGCTAACTAGTAGTTTCATTTGCTAACTAGTAGTTTCAGATATTTTTTGATGATAAAAATCATACATTATTTTATAAAACTGTTTTCTATCTTTGCTTCTAAACTCATGATTATGGATTAGAACTTGTAAAGCTTTTAATTGATTACAATAATAATGACGATTAGCTTGTATCTTTGAATCAGACATAATATTTCAAGCATGAATTTGATTATTATTAAATGCAAGTATTATTTTAACAAAAATTTCAAATCTTGTAGAATTAATAGTTAGAATAACTCGAAAAGAGACTGTCATAGCGATAACAGAGTTAAGACAATAATTGAATAAAATTCTTTATATATTACCTTCTTTTAAATTACAATCAGAGCATCCGTCTGGAGCAAGTATGATTTGAAAATCTAAAGATTTTGAACATCTAGAAGTAGATAGGAGAACTCTTTTCTTAGACATGAACTAAACATTTGACAGAAGTTTTATAAGAGAGATTTTTAGAGAACTTTGAGATCGTCTTCATTAAAACATGTCCCTTCAATATATAGGAGTCTTGGAGTCTTGAAACATCTTGAGACGGGAAACCGAAGGATTACCGGATCATCTTGAGAATTATTGAATCAACTTGCATTTGTCAGAGTGTAGATGTGGCAGACAAAACTTTAAAGCTTTTGACAAATTGGCATCATATTTTGTCATTTTTTGATAATGGAAATCTTCTTTGGCGATAATGGAGCATCTTCTTTCATCTTTATAAAAGTTGTTTGTTTTCATGCAATAATTTAGCATCATCTCACTGCAGAAGACATGATAATATTTTTGATAATTGATGTACTCACACAGTGTATAATTGATAATAGTTGAACACACACAGTGTATAATTGATAATAGTTGAACAATTTGATAACACACGTTTGATAACACACGTACTACCCCCCTTTGAATAACAAACACATATAAAAGAATACCTTACATTGAAGGTATAACACCAAAATTAAAAACTTAATTAATCTGCAAATGGATCATCAAAAGGATCTTGAGCATCTTGAAAATTATTTTTGACAGATGTGGGAGAATGTTCTGAATTAGTTGGAGAATTGCGAATTTCTTGAAGTAATTGTTGTAGATCTTCAGGGGAAGAGTTTGCAGCGGCACGAATTTTGCTAATAAGATTAGCATCTGGAGAAGATAGACTCTTGATAAGATTTGCTTCAATTTCTGGCTTTTGATTATACATTGATTGATAATGATTGAAAACAGCTTGCTCGTTTGCTTGAGAAATTGTGACTTTATCCCACCATTTTAGACGAAATTGTCTATTGAGCCAAGGGGGATTGAAGTCTGTTGCTTCTTGATAAGAGAATGTCCAGGACATAATCCATGGAACTTTAAATAACATGGTGAATTGTAACAAATATTCAAATTCTGGGATTTGTTGAATAAATAGCTCTTTGAATTTAGAAAAGCCTTTGAGAATTTCAGTGGGTAAACAACTAGGAACAAGTCCCATATAGCGATACCAATTGACAAACCATCTGGGATATTCACAGGTAAAATTTTTATCAAAGAAAATGAACCATGAATGAGAATAGTTTCGAAGAAAAAATGCTTTAGTCCAAGCTTCTTGGTAATCATAATATGAATATCTTGGATAAGCAGGGAATTGATAAAGGGGTTTTTCGAAAGAAAGATTGGATGACCAATTTTCTGGAGAAATGATTTTAAGAATTCGGGCTTTGCTAAAATCAATAGATCCTTCTTTATTATTAGAACGGTGATCAATCTGAACAGATCCAGATTCTTGTAGAATGGTTTGATAATATTCTCGAGATTTGTAAGAGTTTTCATGAAAGGTTTTTCCTCGGCCAAAGAGGTGTTCAGTAAGAACATGAAAACCTTGATTGAGCTTAAGAATTTGAGAATCTTCAAGTATTTGGATTTTCAAAAGATTTGAATTGAGAACATAAGGGGCTTTATTTGTAGGTTTAGAAGTTGTTGAAAGTTGTGTTTCAGAAGGAATAGGTTTTGAAAAAGGGCTAATTGATTGAACTGGAGAAATGTTTGGATTGACTAGTTTTGATTGAAGCATATTTGAATAAAGTTGAGAATTTTTTGCAATTGGAGTTAATGGAGAAAAACGATTCTGACTTGAGAAAGGAACAAGCTTTTGATTAATTGGTTTCTTGTCTTCAATCTTAGAGGAAGACGATGAACTCATTTTCCCTGCAAAAATTCACGAGAAAGAAAATCTGGTAATGAATTGCTTTCTCCTTTTATAAATTCAATATCAAAATCAAAATTGCCCAACAATGCTTGCCATCTAGCAAAGATTTGTTTAGAAATTATATTTTTAACATCTTTTTCTAAAATTGATTTTGCAGATTGACAATCAATTCTTAATAAAAAAGTTTTCATAAATAAATCATCTTCAAATTTAGTAATACATAAAACAATACTTAAAATCTCCTTTTTAACAGTTGAATAATTCTTTTGAGTATTATTCCAAGCACCTGAATAAAAACGAACCAATTGTTCTTCAGAAGAATTTGATAATTTTTGTTTTAAAATACCTCCAAATCCAATATCACTAGCATCAGTTTCGACTATGATATTAGCATAAGGATGTGGTAAATTTAAACAAGGTAAAGAAGGAATTTTTTGTTTTATAAGTTTAACAATATTAGTATGTTCTTGAGTCCAAGGTTGTGGATTATTTTTTAATCTATTATAAAGAGGTTTGCAAAGAGTTCCTAAATCTTTGAAAAAATCATGAATATAATTTAGACATCCTAGAAATCGTTGAAGTTGTTTTTTATCTATAATTTCGTCAGGAAATTTATTAGAAAATTCTAAACTTCTTATAATAGGTTTAATAGTATTATTAACAATGTTATGTCCTAAAAATCTAATTTCATTTTGAAATAAATGCATTTTCTTAGCTGAAACAGCTAAGCCATTTTTATAAATTAAATCATAAAACTGATTTAAATGTTTGAAATGTTGATCAATAGATTTTGAAAAAATAAGAACATCATCAATATAAACAATTGAAAAACTGTTTATAGGAATGATAATATCATTCATAATGTTTTGAAATTCAGAAGGAGCATTTTTTAAACCAAAGGGCATAACGTTCCACTCATAATGTCCAAAAGGAACATTAAAACCTGTTTTGTATTTATCTTCTTCATGAATTTGAATTTGCCAAAAACCAGATTTCATATCAAATTTTGAAAATATTTTTGAATCATAAAGTTTTTTCAATAAATCTCTTTTATTAGGAATAGGATATCTAATCCAATCTAAAACTTTATTTAAAGGTTTATAATTGATAACTAATCTTGGTGATCCTCTTTCTAATTCAGCAGCATTCATAACATAGAAAGCTGAACAAGACCAAGGAGATTTAGAAGGTCTAATTAATTTTTTGTCTAATAAATCTTGAATTTCTTTTTTACAATGAGCTTCTAATTCATTATTCATATGAATAGCTCTTGATTTTGAAGGAATATCCTTTTCATTGAAAGTTTTAATATAAGGTAATTTGACAATATGTTGTTTTCTGTTCCAAAAGGCGTTTGGAATATTTGAGCAAACATTATTTTCAAACTTTTGTTTTAAAGCTATAATTTTGTCTTGAATATACTTATCTTGTAATTGATTATGTATACGAAAATCATTAATTTCATTGATAAGGTAATTTGCTTGTTTTGTTTTATAATTAAGAATGTTAATAGTTGAATAAGACGGAGGTTCACAAAATTTAAACATAATTTCTTTTCCAAAAACTTTAGTAATAATTCCATCATCTTGAACCATAAAAGGATATAATTTAGTAATAAAAGGTGTTCCTAAAATTAAAGGAGAAGTAAGATTTTTTACTAAAATTAAATGAGTTTTATAACAATAATCTTGATTGTTGCAAATATGAACATCGGAAATTTTATAATTTATTTTTAAACTGGTTCCTTCAGCTCCAGTAAGCCTAGAAGAAGTTTTTTCATAAAATTGAGTGGGAAATAAACCTTCTTGTATACAGTTCATATCAGCACCACTATCAATTAGAGCAGTAATATCCATTTTAAAATTATTTTTTACTAGAGTTATTTGAGTATTCCATTTTTGAGAAATTTGATCATTTATAATTCTTTCGATAACCTTTTCATCTTTATTATCATTATTTTGTGAATTAATAATATTTTTTCCCTTTTCAAGAGTTATAATTTTGCCTTTAATTTCTTTTATGTCTTGTTTAACTAATTTTAATTCTTCTTGAAGTTCTTGTATGGAAATGGGTTTTGTTTCAGAAAATCTTTCATATATGTCTTTTAAATTAAAAATTTTTGTATTATTTGAAATAGAATTTTCATTCTTATTAAGCATTTGTTTTATCAACAGTTCTTGGATATTTTTATCTTTAATTGAATCCAAATTTTTTAAAAGATCTTTGTCATTGTTTGTAAGGACATTAATTGAATAATTACAATTACATTTTCCAACACATTTGCATGTATCAGAATCTTCCGAACTTGAAGTATTTTGTTCTAAGATGTTTAAATCATTTTCTTGAAAATCGGTAAAACTAGAATCAGAATCGGAATCAGAATTTAACATAATTTTTCTAATTTGTTCTTTTAATTCTTCTGAAATATTTAATTCATTAATTTTTGTTTTTGCATAACAATTATTAGCATTATGACCATTACGACCACATTTATGGCAAATAATAATGTCTTTTGATTTTCTTTTAGAATTTTTATTAAATCGTTTATAAGGGTTTTTTGATGTTAAAAATTTATTTTTCTTATAATTCTTATATTTTTCTGATTTATTATATTTCTTTTTCTTGAAATATTTTGAAGATTTTTTATTATATTTTTTGGTTTTTGAAGTAGACGGACCTGTTAATGGTTGATAACCATATTGTTGACAAAAATTTCCTAATTCATTCTTACTATTAATTCTATCTTTTTTAAGTTTTTCTTTAAATCTAAGGTCAGCACAAATAGCTAATCCTTCTTTATTAATATAATTAATTAAGTCTCCATAAGTTAAGTTTTGATAAGGAATTGTATTATTAAAATTTTCTCTTAATTTTTGTCTAATTCTTTCGGCAAAAAGTTTTGGAAGTCCAGCAATAAAACGTTCTTTCCAATAAGATTCTTTACAATCTGGTCTTGAAAAAACTTTAACGAGATAATTATCTTTGTACCATCTGAAATCAGTTAATTTTCTACAATGTAAGTTCATTAGAATTTCAGAAGTTCTTTCTTGAAAAGTAGTAGGATCTCCTACAAAGTTTTTGATTATAGCAAAAATTAAAGTATTAACCATATCATCCTCTTGAGTTTGAATTGGTAAATTATTTTCTTGTTTTATAACGGTTTTCTTGGCATTCATAATAAAATTCTTTTCGTCTGGTGTAATATAGAAATCCCACCAACCTTTAAGAGTACCAGTAAACCCAGAAATAATAATATTAACAATTTGAAGTTGAGTATTATTGTGAGACTTGTAAGCATTAGCTGCCATGGTCATTTCTTGAACAATATTAAGAATTTGATGTTCAGAGTTACCATCGATATTCCATTCGTAAACAGAAGTACCATCATAAGCTGAACGATCATATTGAAAAGCTCTTTCTTCAATTTGAATATCAGGAAGAGAAGGTCTATTCCAATAATTTTTAATAGTTGGTTTTGGATTATTACCAAAATAATTAATCTTATTTAATCTTGAAAAATCATTTGTAAGCTGATTTATATCATCATTGTCATTTATGAATTGTTGAGTAAGATTGTCTAAATTTAATTCACTTTCATTATTACTTTCATCAGATTCGTCAAAAGAGTCATTATTTGTTCTTAACATATTTATAGATACATTTTTTGAAATACGAAAATTAGTAAGTCTTTTTTCTAATTCATCAATTAAATCTTTATTTCCAAGATTAAAATTTCCATTTATTTGATGAGGAATAAAGCTGACATTACTAGAACTTGCTATATTATTATAAAAATTTTTTGTTTTAATTTTATTTTCTTTTGATAATTGTAAATTTATAGTATTTTCTTCAATCCTATTTAGTTGATCTGAAATAGTTAAAAGAGTTTCATTTGAGTAATTATTTTGATAAATAATGTTTTGAAAACATTTTTCATTTGTTATCTGACTCGGAACTTTAACTAAAGGAGTTGCAATAAAATTATTATCAATAATGATTTCCTTTTTTGGCGGATACTCAGAAATAATTTCTTGATTAGTAATAACATCCTTGTATGTTTTTGAAGAAACAGGAAAAATAGTTTGCATTTTAAAAGGATAATCTATATTATGTTTAGGAGCATAAATTAATTCGAACCATTGAAAAAACGGAGAGTGAATTTGATTTGATAAAACATAATCTTCCCAAAGTCCAAAATGTAAAAATCTTATATAATATGAAAAGTTTTCTTCATGCCAAATTCTTTTTATATTATTATAATCTTTATAATATTCTTCTTCTTTTAAATAATCAAAATTAACATATGATGGTATTTTAGAAATATCTATATTAATATTCATTTTAACAAGTTGATTGATTTAATCTAAAAGATATATTTTTAATAATACTAAGTTGAGCACTAATAACAATAGTTTTATTTTTAATCATTTTTGATAAGCAATATATTATTTCCTTTTGAATATTATAATTATATGTGTCCTTTTCAGTATTAATTAATTTAATTTCTTCGTCTTTTTTAAGTTGTTTAATTCTATTTATTTCTTTAGAAATGCTTGCAATAATTTTCCATCTGGTCTTTAATAAATTATTCCAAAATTTATTATTATTACTACAACTAATCTGTCTTTTAGAACTCATTAACACGTATATTTAGATAAATTTCTTAAATAATTATCAAGATGTATATTAAAGGTTTTTAATACTGCTTTTATGTTATTAATTTCTTGTTCTAATTCCAATAGTTCTTTATCATTATTTATATTTTTTAATTCTAATATCTTTTCTTGCAAGAGTTTTTTAAATATTTTTATTGAATTTCTTAATCTCTTAATAGCAGTAACTCTATTTCTATTTAAAGAATTGCAATTTATTTGAACTTTATTAGTCATAATTGTTGTCTATAATTTTGAAGTTCATTAATAAAATCAGATTTAGTAGGACTTGGTAAACTTGTATCACTAGTTTGGTCTTCTTGATAAAGAGGTTTAGGAATAGGACTAGAATAGTCAACAGTTTTTAAATTTAAAGACTTTGATTTTGAAAGCGAAAATTTAGAAGTACCAATTTCAGGAATAGAACTAGTAGAAAATCTAGATGAAGAAAAATTTGTAGAAGAAAAGTTTATATCAACTGAGCCATCATTATGCTCAATTATATTTGAAATTTGTTTTGAAGAATCTAAAGATTTTGGTTCAATAACATTTTGTAAATTCCAATTACATGATTGAGTAATTTCTGACCATTTAAGTCGTTTAGGCATATGAACTTTTGTATGATTAGTATTTGCTTCGTAAATAATTGTTTCATTTCTTGGATTTGACAAACGGGTCTTTGGTTCTAAGGTAGTTGTCATGGTTTTATAACAAACACGATAAATAATTGCTAAAGGTTTAGAGTTATTTTTAAATTCTAAATTCTTTGTTTCAACAGTTAAAACCAAAGTGTCTAAAATATTTTTGTCAAATAATCCTACGGAAAAATTCGGATAACAATTAAAATAAATTGGTCCATTTGCGATATTTGTTTCTGCCATAGCTAAAATAGAATTTTGAAAATCTGTATGTCTTTTATCTCTTAATATTAAGAGAACAGGAGCATCAACACCAATTCTAAAAAGAGGTTTGATAGCAATTTGAACAAGACCTAAATGAAGAAATTTATATTTTTGTCTATGTTCGAAAATAGATCTTGATGATAACAAATTTATATTTTGTTGGTTTTGACCAATGGATAGGGTTTGTTCAGTCATTTTAATTGAGTAACTTTGAAAATAATCAAAAGTCCCTATTCTATAAATTGTGTTTATATTTGTTTTAGGTATAGTCCAATCATTTAAATTTTGTTCTATATTATCAATAGTTTCTTCAATAGAGTTTATATGATTATCATCATAATCTTGTTCTTTATTCATAATATTTTTACCAGTATCATATTTTTTAGATAATATGCGTGAAAATCTACTCATATTTGATTAATTTTTAGTTTAAAGATTTTATAAGAAAACTTACTTGTTTTATCTAGGATGAACAGAGAGGGCATCGGCCCAACGATGATTGTGGTCCGGCTCCGTGACTTACCATACTTGCACGTCTTACGCTAATCCAACCAATCACTGGTCTGGTCTCTGTATCATTCTTAACAAAACTCATAATTTTCTTATAAATTCTTCAAACAAAAATTAACCAAATAACAAACAGAGTTATCATACATACTAATCTCTGGTCTAAAACGTAGCTCTGATACCATTTGCTAACTAGTAGTTTCAGATATTTTCAAAAGATATATTTTTAATAATACTAAGTTGTTTAATCAAACGTGTGTTATCAAATTGTTCAACTATTATCAATTATACACTGTGTGTGTTCAACTATTAACATTCTTAATTATAAAACAAAACAAGCAAATTACCTTATCAATGAAATTAATGATTTTCGTATACATAATCAATTACAAGATAAGTATATTCAAGACAAAATTATAGCTTTAAAACAAAAGTTTGAAAATAATGTTTGCTCAAATATTCCAAACGCCTTTTGGAACAGAAAACAACATATTGTCAAATTACCTTATATTAAAACTTTCAATGAAAAGGATATTCCTTCAAAATCAAGAGCTATTCATATGAATAATGAATTAGAAGCTCATTGTAAAAAAGAAATTCAAGATTTATTAGACAAAAAATTAATTAGACCTTCTAAATCTCCTTGGTCTTGTTCAGCTTTCTAGTAGTTATCATACAATTTCGTCTGGTGTAATATAGAAATCCCACCAACCTTTAAGAGTACCAGTAAACCCAGAAATAATAATATTAACAATTTGAAGTTGAGTATTATTGTGAGACTTGTAAGCATTAGCTGCCATGGTCATTTCTTGAACAATATTAAGAATTTGATGTTCAGAGTTACCATCGATATTCCATTCGTAAACAGAAGTACCATCATAAGCTGAACGATCATATTGAAAAGCTCTTTCTTCAATTTGAATATCAGGAAGAGAAGGTCTATTCCAATAATTTTTAATAGTTGGTTTTGGATTATTACCAAAATAATTAATCTTATTTAATCTTGAAAAATCATTTGTAAGCTGATTTATATCATCATTGTCATTTATGAATTGTTGAGTAAGATTGTCTAAATTTAATTCACTTTCATTATTACTTTCATCAGATTCGTCAAAAGAGTCATTATTTGTTCTTAACATATTTATAGATACATTTTTTGAAATACGAAAATTAGTAAGTCTTTTTTCTAATTCATCAATTAAATCTTTATTTCCAAGATTAAAATTTCCATTTATTTGATGAGGAATAAAGCTGACATTACTAGAACTTGCTATATTATTATAAAAATTTTTTGTTTTAATTTTATTTTCTTTTGATAATTGTAAATTTATAGTATTTTCTTCAATCCTATTTAGTTGATCTGAAATAGTTAAAAGAGTTTCATTTGAGTAATTATTTTGATAAATAATGTTTTGAAAACATTTTTCATTTGTTATCTGACTCGGAACTTTAACTAAAGGAGTTGCAATAAAATTATTATCAATAATGATTTCCTTTTTTGGCGGATACTCAGAAATAATTTCTTGATTAGTAATAACATCCTTGTATGTTTTTGAAGAAACAGGAAAAATAGTTTGCATTTTAAAAGGATAATCTATATTATGTTTAGGAGCATAAATTCATTCGAACCATTGAAAAAACGGAGAGTGAATTTGATTTGATAAAACATAATCTTCCCAAAGTCCAAAATGTAAAAATCTTATATAATATGAAAAGTTTTCTTCATGCCAAATTCTTTTTATATTATTATAATCTTTATAATATTCTTCTTCTTTTAAATAATCAAAATTAACATATGATGGTATTTTAGAAATATCTATCAATTATACACTGTGTGTGTTCAACTATTATCAATTATACACTGTGTGAGTACATCAATTATCAAAAATATTATCATGTCTTCTGCAGTGAGATGATGCTAAATTATTGCATGAAAACAAACAACTTTTATAAAGATGAAAGAAGATGCTCCATTATCGCCAAAGAAGATTTCCATTATCAAAAAATGACAAAATATGATGCCAATTTGTCAAAAGCTTTAAAGTTTTGTCTGCCACATCTACACTCTGACAAATGCAAGTTGATTCAATAATTCTCAAGATGATCCGGTAATCCTTCGGTTTCCCGTCTCAAGATGTTTCAAGACTCCAAGACTCCTATATATTGAAGGGACATGTTTTAATGAAGACGATCTCAAAGTTCTCTAAAAATCTCTCTTATAAAACTTCTGTCAAATGTTTAGTTCATGTCTAAGAAAAGAGTTCTCCTATCTACTTCTAGATGTTCAAAATCTTTAGATTTTCAAATCATACTTGCTCCAGACGGATGCTCTGATTGTAATTTAAAAGAAGGTAATATATAAAGAATTTTATTCAATTATTGTCTTAACTCTGTTATCGCTATGACAGTCTCTTTTCGAGTTATTCTAACTATTAATTCTACAAGATTTGAAATTTTTGTTAAAATAATACTTGCATTTAATAATAATCAAATTCATGCTTGAAATATTATGTCTGATTCAAAGATACAAGCTAATCGTCATTATTATTGTAATCAATTAAAAGCTTTACAAGTTCTAATCCATAATCATGAGTTTAGAAGCAAAGATAGAAAACAGTTTTATAAAATAATGTATGATTTTTATCATCAAAAAATATCTGAAACTACTAGTTAGCAAATGAAACTACTAGTTAGCAAATGGTATCAGAGCTACGTTTTAGACCAGAGATTAGTATGTATGATAACTCTGTTTGTTATTTGGTTAATTTTTGTTTGAAGAATTTATAAGAAAATTATGAGTTTTGTTAAGAATGATACAGAGACCAGACCAGTGATTGGTTGGATTAGCGTAAGACGTGCAAGTATGGTAAGTCACGGAGCCGGACCACAATCATCGTTGGGCCGATGCCCTCTCTGTTCATCCTAGATAAAACAAGTAAGTTTTCTTATAAAATCTTTAAACTAAAAATTAATCAAATATGAGTAGATTTTCACGCATATTATCTAAAAAATATGATACTGGTAAAAATATTATGAATAAAGAACAAGATTATGATGATAATCATATAAACTCTATTGAAGAAACTATTGATAATATAGAACAAAATTTAAATGATTGGACTATACCTAAAACAAATATAAACACAATTTATAGAATAGGGACTTTTGATTATTTTCAAAGTTACTCAATTAAAATGACTGAACAAACCCTATCCATTGGTCAAAACCAACAAAATATAAATTTGTTATCATCAAGATCTATTTTCGAACATAGACAAAAATATAAATTTCTTCATTTAGGTCTTGTTCAAATTGCTATCAAACCTCTTTTTAGAATTGGTGTTGATGCTCCTGTTCTCTTAATATTAAGAGATAAAAGACATACAGATTTTCAAAATTCTATTTTAGCTATGGCAGAAACAAATATCGCAAATGGACCAATTTATTTTAATTGTTATCCGAATTTTTCCGTAGGATTATTTGACAAAAATATTTTAGACACTTTGGTTTTAACTGTTGAAACAAAGAATTTAGAATTTAAAAATAACTCTAAACCTTTAGCAATTATTTATCGTGTTTGTTATAAAACCATGACAACTACCTTAGAACCAAAGACCCGTTTGTCAAATCCAAGAAATGAAACAATTATTTACGAAGCAAATACTAATCATACAAAAGTTCATATGCCTAAACGACTTAAATGGTCAGAAATTACTCAATCATGTAATTGGAATTTACAAAATGTTATTGAACCAAAATCTTTAGATTCTTCAAAACAAATTTCAAATATAATTGAGCATAATGATGGCTCAGTTGATATAAACTTTTCTTCTACAAATTTTTCTTCATCTAGATTTTCTACTAGTTCTATTCCTGAAATTGGTACTTCTAAATTTTCGCTTTCAAAATCAAAGTCTTTAAATTTAAAAACTGTTGACTATTCTAGTCCTATTCCTAAACCTCTTTATCAAGAAGACCAAACTAGTGATACAAGTTTACCAAGTCCTACTAAATCTGATTTTATTAATGAACTTCAAAATTATAGACAACAATTATGACTAATAAAGTTCAAATAAATTGCAATTCTTTAAATAGAAATAGAGTTACTGCTATTAAGAGATTAAGAAATTCAATAAAAATATTTAAAAAACTCTTGCAAGAAAAGATATTAGAATTAAAAAATATAAATAATGATAAAGAACTATTGGAATTAGAACAAGAAATTAATAACATAAAAGCAGTATTAAAAACCTTTAATATACATCTTGATAATTATTTAAGAAATTTATCTAAATATACGTGTTAATGAGTTCTAAAAGACAGATTAGTTGTAGTAATAATAATAAATTTTGGAATAATTTATTAAAGACCAGATGGAAAATTATTGCAAGCATTTCTAAAGAAATAAATAGAATTAAACAACTTAAAAAAGACGAAGAAATTAAATTAATTAATACTGAAAAGGACACATATAATTATAATATTCAAAAGGAAATAATATATTGCTTATCAAAAATGATTAAAAATAAAACTATTGTTATTAGTGCTCAACTTAGTATTATTAAAAATATATCTTTTAGATTAAATCAATCAACTTGTTAAAATGAATATTAATATAGATATTTCTAAAATACCATCATATGTTAATTTTGATTATTTAAAAGAAGAAGAATATTATAAAGATTATAATAATATAAAAAGAATTTGGCATGAAGAAAACTTTTCATATTATATAAGATTTTTACATTTTGGACTTTGGGAAGATTATGTTTTATCAAATCAAATTCACTCTCCGTTTTTTCAATGGTTCGAATTAATTTATGCTCCTAAACATAATATAGATTATCCTTTTAAAATGCAAACTATTTTTCCTGTTTCTTCAAAAACATACAAGGATGTTATTACTAATCAAGAAATTATTTCTGAGTATCCGCCAAAAAAGGAAATCATTATTGATAATAATTTTATTGCAACTCCTTTAGTTAAAGTTCCGAGTCAGATAACAAATGAAAAATGTTTTCAAAACATTATTTATCAAAATAATTACTCAAATGAAACTCTTTTAACTATTTCAGATCAACTAAATAGGATTGAAGAAAATACTATAAATTTACAATTATCAAAAGAAAATAAAATTAAAACAAAAAATTTTTATAATAATATAGCAAGTTCTAGTAATGTCAGCTTTATTCCTCATCAAATAAATGGAAATTTTAATCTTGGAAATAAAGATTTAATTGATGAATTAGAAAAAAGACTTACTAATTTTCGTATTTCAAAAAATGTATCTATAAATATGTTAAGAACAAATAATGACTCTTTTGACGAATCTGATGAAAGTAATAATGAAAGTGAATTAAATTTAGACAATCTTACTCAACAATTCATAAATGACAATGATGATATAAATCAGCTTACAAATGATTTTTCAAGATTAAATAAGATTAATTATTTTGGTAATAATCCAAAACCAACTATTAAAAATTATTGGAATAGACCTTCTCTTCCTGATATTCAAATTGAAGAAAGAGCTTTTCAATATGATCGTTCAGCTTATGATGGTACTTCTGTTTACGAATGGAATATCGATGGTAACTCTGAACATCAAATTCTTAATATTGTTCAAGAAATGACCATGGCAGCTAATGCTTACAAGTCTCACAATAATACTCAACTTCAAATTGTTAATATTATTATTTCTGGGTTTACTGGTACTCTTAAAGGTTGGTGGGATTTCTATATTACACCAGACGAAAAGAATTTTATTATGAATGCCAAGAAAACCGTTATAAAACAAGAAAATAATTTACCAATTCAAACTCAAGAGGATGATATGGTTAATACTTTAATTTTTGCTATAATCAAAAACTTTGTAGGAGATCCTACTACTTTTCAAGAAAGAACTTCTGAAATTCTAATGAACTTACATTGTAGAAAATTAACTGATTTCAGATGGTACAAAGATAATTATCTCGTTAAAGTTTTTTCAAGACCAGATTGTAAAGAATCTTATTGGAAAGAACGTTTTATTGCTGGACTTCCAAAACTTTTTGCCGAAAGAATTAGACAAAAATTAAGAGAAAATTTTAATAATACAATTCCTTATCAAAACTTAACTTATGGAGACTTAATTAATTATATTAATAAAGAAGGATTAGCTATTTGTGCTGACCTTAGATTTAAAGAAAAACTTAAAAAAGATAGAATTAATAGTAAGAATGAATTAGGAAATTTTTGTCAACAATATGGTTATCAACCATTAACAGGTCCGTCTACTTCAAAAACCAAAAAATATAATAAAAAATCTTCAAAATATTTCAAGAAAAAGAAATATAATAAATCAGAAAAATATAAGAATTATAAGAAAAATAAATTTTTAACATCAAAAAACCCTTATAAACGATCTAATAAAAATTCTAAAAGAAAATCAAAAGACATTATTATTTGCCATAAATGTGGTCGTAATGGTCATAATGCTAATAATTGTTATGCAAAAACAAAAATTAATGAATTAAATATTTCAGAAGAATTAAAAGAACAAATTAGAAAAATTATGTTAAATTCTGATTCCGATTCTGATTCTAGTTTTACCGATTTTCAAGAAAATGATTTAAACATCTTAGAACAAAATACTTCAAGTTCGGAAGATTCTGATACATGCAAATGTGTTGGAAAATGTAATTGTAATTATTCAATTAATGTCCTTACAAACAATGACAAAGATCTTTTAAAAAATTTGGATTCAATTAAAGATAAAAATATCCAAGAACTGTTGATAAAACAAATGCTTAATAAGAATGAAAATTCTATTTCAAATAATACAAAAATTTTTAATTTAAAAGACATATATGAAAGATTTTCTGAAACAAAACCCATTTCCATACAAGAACTTCAAGAAGAATTAAAATTAGTTAAACAAGACATAAAAGAAATTAAAGGCAAAATTATAACTCTTGAAAAGGGAAAAAATATTATTAATTCACAAAATAATGATAATAAAGATGAAAAGGTTATCGAAAGAATTATAAATGATCAAATTTCTCAAAAATGGAATACTCAAATAACTCTAGTAAAAAATAATTTTAAAATGGATATTACTGCTCTAATTGATAGTGGTGCTGATATGAACTGTATACAAGAAGGTTTATTTCCCACTCAATTTTATGAAAAAACTTCTTCTAGGCTTACTGGAGCTGAAGGAACCAGTTTAAAAATAAATTATAAAATTTCCGATGTTCATATTTGCAACAATCAAGATTATTGTTATAAAACTCATTTAATTTTAGTAAAAAATCTTACTTCTCCTTTAATTTTAGGAACACCTTTTATTACTAAATTATATCCTTTTATGGTTCAAGATGATGGAATTATTACTAAAGTTTTTGGAAAAGAAATTATGTTTAAATTTTGTGAACCTCCGTCTTATTCAACTATTAACATTCTTAATTATAAAACAAAACAAGCAAATTACCTTATCAATGAAATTAATGATTTTCGTATACATAATCAATTACAAGATAAGTATATTCAAGACAAAATTATAGCTTTAAAACAAAAGTTTGAAAATAATGTTTGCTCAAATATTCCAAACGCCTTTTGGAACAGAAAACAACATATTGTCAAATTACCTTATATTAAAACTTTCAATGAAAAGGATATTCCTTCAAAATCAAGAGCTATTCATATGAATAATGAATTAGAAGCTCATTGTAAAAAAGAAATTCAAGATTTATTAGACAAAAAATTAATTAGACCTTCTAAATCTCCTTGGTCTTGTTCAGCTTTCTATGTTATGAATGCTGCTGAATTAGAAAGAGGATCACCAAGATTAGTTATCAATTATAAACCTTTAAATAAAGTTTTAGATTGGATTAGATATCCTATTCCTAATAAAAGAGATTTATTGAAAAAACTTTATGATTCAAAAATATTTTCAAAATTTGATATGAAATCTGGTTTTTGGCAAATTCAAATTCATGAAGAAGATAAATACAAAACAGGTTTTAATGTTCCTTTTGGACATTATGAGTGGAACGTTATGCCCTTTGGTTTAAAAAATGCTCCTTCTGAATTTCAAAACATTATGAATGATATTATCATTCCTATAAACAGTTTTTCAATTGTTTATATTGATGATGTTCTTATTTTTTCAAAATCTATTGATCAACATTTCAAACATTTAAATCAGTTTTATGATTTAATTTATAAAAATGGCTTAGCTGTTTCAGCTAAGAAAATGCATTTATTTCAAAATGAAATTAGATTTTTAGGACATAACATTGTTAATAATACTATTAAACCTATTATAAGAAGTTTAGAATTTTCTAATAAATTTCCTGACGAAATTATAGATAAAAAACAACTTCAACGATTTCTAGGATGTCTAAATTATATTCATGATTTTTTCAAAGATTTAGGAACTCTTTGCAAACCTCTTTATAATAGATTAAAAAATAATCCACAACCTTGGACTCAAGAACATACTAATATTGTTAAACTTATAAAACAAAAAATTCCTTCTTTACCTTGTTTAAATTTACCACATCCTTATGCTAATATCATAGTCGAAACTGATGCTAGTGATATTGGATTTGGAGGTATTTTAAAACAAAAATTATCAAATTCTTCTGAAGAACAATTGGTTCGTTTTTATTCAGGTGCTTGGAATAATACTCAAAAGAATTATTCAACTGTTAAAAAGGAGATTTTAAGTATTGTTTTATGTATTACTAAATTTGAAGATGATTTATTTATGAAAACTTTTTTATTAAGAATTGATTGTCAATCTGCAAAATCAATTTTAGAAAAAGATGTTAAAAATATAATTTCTAAACAAATCTTTGCTAGATGGCAAGCATTGTTGGGCAATTTTGATTTTGATATTGAATTTATAAAAGGAGAAAGCAATTCATTACCAGATTTTCTTTCTCGTGAATTTTTGCAGGGAAAATGAGTTCATCGTCTTCCTCTAAGATTGAAGACAAGAAACCAATTAATCAAAAGCTTGTTCCTTTCTCAAGTCAGAATCGTTTTTCTCCATTAACTCCAATTGCAAAAAATTCTCAACTTTATTCAAATATGCTTCAATCAAAACTAGTCAATCCAAACATTTCTCCAGTTCAATCAATTAGCCCTTTTTCAAAACCTATTCCTTCTGAAACACAACTTTCAACAACTTCTAAACCTACAAATAAAGCCCCTTATGTTCTCAATTCAAATCTTTTGAAAATCCAAATACTTGAAGATTCTCAAATTCTTAAGCTCAATCAAGGTTTTCATGTTCTTACTGAACACCTCTTTGGCCGAGGAAAAACCTTTCATGAAAACTCTTACAAATCTCGAGAATATTATCAAACCATTCTACAAGAATCTGGATCTGTTCAGATTGATCACCGTTCTAATAATAAAGAAGGATCTATTGATTTTAGCAAAGCCCGAATTCTTAAAATCATTTCTCCAGAAAATTGGTCATCCAATCTTTCTTTCGAAAAACCCCTTTATCAATTCCCTGCTTATCCAAGATATTCATATTATGATTACCAAGAAGCTTGGACTAAAGCATTTTTTCTTCGAAACTATTCTCATTCATGGTTCATTTTCTTTGATAAAAATTTTACCTGTGAATATCCCAGATGGTTTGTCAATTGGTATCGCTATATGGGACTTGTTCCTAGTTGTTTACCCACTGAAATTCTCAAAGGCTTTTCTAAATTCAAAGAGCTATTTATTCAACAAATCCCAGAATTTGAATATTTGTTACAATTCACCATGTTATTTAAAGTTCCATGGATTATGTCCTGGACATTCTCTTATCAAGAAGCAACAGACTTCAATCCCCCTTGGCTCAATAGACAATTTCGTCTAAAATGGTGGGATAAAGTCACAATTTCTCAAGCAAACGAGCAAGCTGTTTTCAATCATTATCAATCAATGTATAATCAAAAGCCAGAAATTGAAGCAAATCTTATCAAGAGTCTATCTTCTCCAGATGCTAATCTTATTTGGTTAATTCGTGCCGCTGCAAACTCTTCCCCTGAAGATCTACAACAATTACTTCAAGAAATTCGCAATTCTCCAACTAATTCAGAACATTCTCCCACATCTGTCAAAAATAATTTTCAAGATGCTCAAGATCCTTTTGATGATCCATTTGCAGATTAATTAAGTTTTTAATTTTGGTGTTATACCTTCAATGTAAGGTATTCTTTTATATGTGTTTGTTATTCAAAGGGGGGTAGTACGTGTGTTATCAAACGTGTGTTATCAAATTGTTCAACTATTATCAATTATACACTGTGTGTGTTCAACTATTATCAATTATACACTGTGTGAGTACATCAATTATCAAAAATATTATCATGTCTTCTGCAGTGAGATGATGCTAAATTATTGCATGAAAACAAACAACTTTTATAAAGATGAAAGAAGATGCTCCATTATCGCCAAAGAAGATTTCCATTATCAAAAAATGACAAAATATGATGCCAATTTGTCAAAAGCTTTAAAGTTTTGTCTGCCACATCTACACTCTGACAAATGCAAGTTGATTCAATAATTCTCAAGATGATCCGGTAATCCTTCGGTTTCCCGTCTCAAGATGTTTCAAGACTCCAAGACTCCTATATATTGAAGGGACATGTTTTAATGAAGACCATCTCAAAGTTCTCTAAAAATCTCTCTTATAAAACTTCTGTCAAATGTTTAGTTCATGTCTAAGAAAAGAGTTCTCCTATCTACTTCTAGATGTTCAAAATCTTTAGATTTTCAAATCATACTTGCTCCAGACGGATGCTCTGATTGTAATTTAAAAGAAGGTAATATATAAAGAATTTTATTCAATTATTGTCTTAACTCTGTTATCGCTATGACAGTCTCTTTTCGAGTTATTCTAACTATTAATTCTACAAGATTTGAAATTTTTGTTAAAATAATACTTGCATTTAATAATAATCAAATTCATGCTTGAAATATTATGTCTGATTCAAAGATACAAGCTAATCGTCATTATTATTGTAATCAATTAAAAGCTTTACAAGTTCTAATCCATAATCATGAGTTTAGAAGCAAAGATAGAAAACAGTTTTATAAAATAATGTATGATTTTTATCAAAAAATATCTGAAACTACTAGCCATCAAAAAATATCTGAAACTACTAGTTAGCAAATGAAACTACTAGTTAGCAAATGGTATCAGAGCTACGTTTTAGACCAGAGATTAGTATGTATGATAACTCTGTTTGTTATTTGGTTAATTTTTGTTTGAAGAATTTATAAGAAAATTATGAGTTTTGTTAAGAATGATACAGAGACCAGACCAGTGATTGGTTGGATTAGCGTAAGACGTGCAAGTATGGTAAGTCACGGAGCCGGACCACAATCATCGTTGGGCCGATGCCCTCTCTGTTCATCCTAGATAAAACAAGTAAGTTTTCTTATAAAATCTTTAAACTAAAAATTAATCAAATATGAGTAGATTTTCACGCATATTATCTAAAAAATATGATACTGGTAAAAATATTATGAATAAAGAACAAGATTATGATGATAATCATATAAACTCTATTGAAGAAACTATTGATAATATAGAACAAAATTTAAATGATTGGACTATACCTAAAACAAATATAAACACAATTTATAGAATAGGGACTTTTGATTATTTTCAAAGTTACTCAATTAAAATGACTGAACAAACCCTATCCATTGGTCAAAACCAACAAAATATAAATTTGTTATCATCAAGATCTATTTTCGAACATAGACAAAAATATAAATTTCTTCATTTAGGTCTTGTTCAAATTGCTATCAAACCTCTTTTTAGAATTGGTGTTGATGCTCCTGTTCTCTTAATATTAAGAGATAAAAGACATACAGATTTTCAAAATTCTATTTTAGCTATGGCAGAAACAAATATCGCAAATGGACCAATTTATTTTAATTGTTATCCGAATTTTTCCGTAGGATTATTTGACAAAAATATTTTAGACACTTTGGTTTTAACTGTTGAAACAAAGAATTTAGAATTTAAAAATAACTCTAAACCTTTAGCAATTATTTATCGTGTTTGTTATAAAACCATGACAACTACCTTAGAACCAAAGACCCGTTTGTCAAATCCAAGAAATGAAACAATTATTTACGAAGCAAATACTAATCATACAAAAGTTCATATGCCTAAACGACTTAAATGGTCAGAAATTACTCAATCATGTAATTGGAATTTACAAAATGTTATTGAACCAAAATCTTTAGATTCTTCAAAACAAATTTCAAATATAATTGAGCATAATGATGGCTCAGTTGATATAAACTTTTCTTCTACAAATTTTTCTTCATCTAGATTTTCTACTAGTTCTATTCCTGAAATTGGTACTTCTAAATTTTCGCTTTCAAAATCAAAGTCTTTAAATTTAAAAACTGTTGACTATTCTAGTCCTATTCCTAAACCTCTTTATCAAGAAGACCAAACTAGTGATACAAGTTTACCAAGTCCTACTAAATCTGATTTTATTAATGAACTTCAAAATTATAGACAACAATTATGACTAATAAAGTTCAAATAAATTGCAATTCTTTAAATAGAAATAGAGTTACTGCTATTAAGAGATTAAGAAATTCAATAAAAATATTTAAAAAACTCTTGCAAGAAAAGATATTAGAATTAAAAAATATAAATAATGATAAAGAACTATTGGAATTAGAACAAGAAATTAATAACATAAAAGCAGTATTAAAAACCTTTAATATACATCTTGATAATTATTTAAGAAATTTATCTAAATATACGTGTTAATGAGTTCTAAAAGACAGATTAGTTGTAGTAATAATAATAAATTTTGGAATAATTTATTAAAGACCAGATGGAAAATTATTGCAAGCATTTCTAAAGAAATAAATAGAATTAAACAACTTAAAAAAGACGAAGAAATTAAATTAATTAATACTGAAAAGGACACATATAATTATAATATTCAAAAGGAAATAATATATTGCTTATCAAAAATGATTAAAAATAAAACTATTGTTATTAGTGCTCAACTTAGTATTATTAAAAATATATCTTTTAGATTAAATCAATCAACTTGTTAAAATGAATATTAATATAGATATTTCTAAAATACCATCATATGTTAATTTTGATTATTTAAAAGAAGAAGAATATTATAAAGATTATAATAATATAAAAAGAATTTGGCATGAAGAAAACTTTTCATATTATATAAGATTTTTACATTTTGGACTTTGGGAAGATTATGTTTTATCAAATCAAATTCACTCTCCGTTTTTTCAATGGTTCGAATTAATTTATGCTCCTAAACATAATATAGATTATCCTTTTAAAATGCAAACTATTTTTCCTGTTTCTTCAAAAACATACAAGGATGTTATTACTAATCAAGAAATTATTTCTGAGTATCCGCCAAAAAAGGAAATCATTATTGATAATAATTTTATTGCAACTCCTTTAGTTAAAGTTCCGAGTCAGATAACAAATGAAAAATGTTTTCAAAACATTATTTATCAAAATAATTACTCAAATGAAACTCTTTTAACTATTTCAGATCAACTAAATAGGATTGAAGAAAATACTATAAATTTACAATTATCAAAAGAAAATAAAATTAAAACAAAAAATTTTTAATTTAAAAGACATATATGAAAGATTTTCTGAAACAAAACCCATTTCCATACAAGAACTTCAAGAAGAATTAAAATTAGTTAAACAAGACATAAAAGAAATTAAAGGCAAAATTATAACTCTTGAAAAGGGAAAAAATATTATTAATTCAGTATTAATTAATTTAATTTCTTCGTCTTTTTTAAGTTGTTTAATTCTATTTATTTCTTTAGAAATGCTTGCAATAATTTTCCATCTGGTCTTTAATAAATTATTCCAAAATTTATTATTATTACTACAACTAATCTGTCTTTTAGAACTCATTAACACGTATATTTAGATAAATTTCTTAAATAATTATCAAGATGTATATTAAAGGTTTTTAATACTGCTTTTATGTTATTAATTTCTTGTTCTAATTCCAATAGTTCTTTATCATTATTTATATTTTTTAATTCTAATATCTTTTCTTGCAAGAGTTTTTTAAATATTTTTATTGAATTTCTTAATCTCTTAATAGCAGTAACTCTATTTCTATTTAAAGAATTGCAATTTATTTGAACTTTATTAGTCATAATTGTTGTCTATAATTTTGAAGTTCATTAATAAAATCAGATTTAGTAGGACTTGGTAAACTTGTATCACTAGTTTGGTCTTCTTGATAAAGAGGTTTAGGAATAGGACTAGAATAGTCAACAGTTTTTAAATTTAAAGACTTTGATTTTGAAAGCGAAAATTTAGAAGTACCAATTTCAGGAATAGAACTAGTAGAAAATCTAGATGAAGAAAAATTTGTAGAAGAAAAGTTTATATCAACTGAGCCATCATTATGCTCAATTATATTTGAAATTTGTTTTGAAGAATCTAAAGATTTTGGTTCAATAACATTTTGTAAATTCCAATTACATGATTGAGTAATTTCTGACCATTTAAGTCGTTTAGGCATATGAACTTTTGTATGATTAGTATTTGCTTCGTAAATAATTGTTTCATTTCTTGGATTTGACAAACGGGTCTTTGGTTCTAAGGTAGTTGTCATGGTTTTATAACAAACACGATAAATAATTGCTAAAGGTTTAGAGTTATTTTTAAATTCTAAATTCTTTGTTTCAACAGTTAAAACCAAAGTGTCTAAAATATTTTTGTCAAATAATCCTACGGAAAAATTCGGATAACAATTAAAATAAATTGGTCCATTTGCGATATTTGTTTCTGCCATAGCTAAAATAGAATTTTGAAAATCTGTATGTCTTTTATCTCTTAATATTAAGAGAACAGGAGCATCAACACCAATTCTAAAAAGAGGTTTGATAGCAATTTGAACAAGACCTAAATGAAGAAATTTATATTTTTGTCTATGTTCGAAAATAGATCTTGATGATAACAAATTTATATTTTGTTGGTTTTGACCAATGGATAGGGTTTGTTCAGTCATTTTAATTGAGTAACTTTGAAAATAATCAAAAGTCCCTATTCTATAAATTGTGTTTATATTTGTTTTAGGTATAGTCCAATCATTTAAATTTTGTTCTATATTATCAATAGTTTCTTCAATAGAGTTTATATGATTATCATCATAATCTTGTTCTTTATTCATAATATTTTTACCAGTATCATATTTTTTAGATAATATGCGTGAAAATCTACTCATATTTGATTAATTTTTAGTTTAAAGATTTTATAAGAAAACTTACTTGTTTTATCTAGGATGAACAGAGAGGGCATCGGCCCAACGATGATTGTGGTCCGGCTCCGTGACTTACCATACTTGCACGTCTTACGCTAATCCAACCAATCACTGGTCTGGTCTCTGTATCATTCTTAACAAAACTCATAATTTTCTTATAAATTCTTCAAACAAAAATTAACCAAATAACAAACAGAGTTATCATACATACTAATCTCTGGTCTAAAACCTGGCTCTGATACCATTTGCTAACTAGTAGTTTCAGATATTTTTTGATGATAAAAATCATACATTATTTTATAAAACTGTTTTCTATCTTTGCTTCTAAACTCATGATTATGGATTAGAACTTGTAAAGCTTTTAATTGATTACAATAATAATGACGATTAGCTTGTATCTTCATTTAATTTTAGTAAAAAATCTTACTTCTCCTTTAATTTTAGGAACACCTTTTATTACTAAATTATATCCTTTTATGGTTCAAGATGATGGAATTATTACTAAAAATGAATTAGGAAATTTTTGTCAACAATATGGTTATCAACCATTAACAGGTCCGTCTACTTCAAAAACCAAAAAATATAATAAAAAATCTTCAAAATATTTCAAGAAAAAGAAATATAATAAATCAGAAAAATATAAGAATTATAAGAAAAATAAATTTTTAACATCAAAAAACCCTTATAAACGATCTAATAAAAATTCTAAAAGAAAATCAAAAGACATTATTATTTGCCATAAATGTGGTCGTAATGGTCATAATGCTAATAATTGTTATGCAAAAACAAAAATTAATGAATTAAATATTTCAGAAGAATTAAAAGAACAAATTAGAAAAATTATGTTAAATTCTGATTCCGATTCTGATTCTAGTTTTACCGATTTTCAAGAAAATGATTTAAACATCTTAGAACAAAATACTTCAAGTTCGGAAGATTCTGATACATGCAAATGTGTTGGAAAATGTAATTGTAATTATTCAATTAATGTCCTTACAAACAATGACAAAGATCTTTTAAAAAATTTGGATTCAATTAAAGATAAAAATATCCAAGAACTGTTGATAAAACAAATGCTTAATAAGAATGAAAATTCTATTTCAAATAATACAAAAATTTTTAATTTAAAAGACATATATGAAAGATTTTCTGAAACAAAACCCATTTCCATACAAGAACTTCAAGAAGAATTAAAATTAGTTAAACAAGACATAAAAGAAATTAAAGGCAAAATTATAACTCTTGAAAAGGGAAAAAATATTATTAATTCACAAAATAATGATAATAAAGATGAAAAGGTTATCGAAAGAATTATAAATGATCAAATTTCTCAAAAATGGAATACTCAAATAACTCTAGTAAAAAATAATTTTAAAATGGATATTACTGCTCTAATTGATAGTGGTGCTGATATGAACTGTATACAAGAAGGTTTATTTCCCACTCAATTTTATGAAAAAACTTCTTCTAGGCTTACTGGAGCTGAAGGAACCAGTTTAAAAATAAATTATAAAATTTCCGATGTTCATATTTGCAACAATCAAGATTATTGTTATAAAACTCATTTAATTTTAGTAAAAAATCTTACTTCTCCTTTAATTTTAGGAACACCTTTTATTACTAAATTATATCCTTTTATGGTTCAAGATGATGGAATTATTACTAAAGTTTTTGGAAAAGAAATTATGTTTAAATTTTGTGAACCTCCGTCTTATTCAACTATTAACATTCTTAATTATAAAACAAAACAAGCAAATTACCTTATCAATGAAATTAATGATTTTCGTATACATAATCAATTACAAGATAAGTATATTCAAGACAAAATTATAGCTTTAAAACAAAAGTTTGAAAATAATGTTTGCTCAAATATTCCAAACGCCTTTTGGAACAGAAAACAACATATTGTCAAATTACCTTATATTAAAACTTTCAATGAAAAGGATATTCCTTCAAAATCAAGAGCTATTCATATGAATAATGAATTAGAAGCTCATTGTAAAAAAGAAATTCAAGATTTATTAGACAAAAAATTAATTAGACCTTCTAAATCTCCTTGGTCTTGTTCAGCTTTCTATGTTATGAATGCTGCTGAATTAGAAAGAGGATCACCAAGATTAGTTATCAATTATAAACCTTTAAATAAAGTTTTAGATTGGATTAGATATCCTATTCCTAATAAAAGAGATTTATTGAAAAAACTTTATGATTCAAAAATATTTTCAAAATTTGATATGAAATCTGGTTTTTGGCAAATTCAAATTCATGAAGAAGATAAATACAAAACAGGTTTTAATGTTCCTTTTGGACATTATGAGTGGAACGTTATGCCCTTTGGTTTAAAAAATGCTCCTTCTGAATTTCAAAACATTATGAATGATATTATCATTCCTATAAACAGTTTTTCAATTGTTTATATTGATGATGTTCTTATTTTTTCAAAATCTATTGATCAACATTTCAAACATTTAAATCAGTTTTATGATTTAATTTATAAAAATGGCTTAGCTGTTTCAGCTAAGAAAATGCATTTATTTCAAAATGAAATTAGATTTTTAGGACATAACATTGTTAATAATACTATTAAACCTATTATAAGAAGTTTAGAATTTTCTAATAAATTTCCTGACGAAATTATAGATAAAAAACAACTTCAACGATTTCTAGGATGTCTAAATTATATTCATGATTTTTTCAAAGATTTAGGAACTCTTTGCAAACCTCTTTATAATAGATTAAAAAATAATCCACAACCTTGGACTCAAGAACATACTAATATTGTTAAACTTATAAAACAAAAAATTCCTTCTTTACCTTGTTTAAATTTACCACATCCTTATGCTAATATCATAGTCGAAACTGATGCTAGTGATATTGGATTTGGAGGTATTTTAAAACAAAAATTATCAAATTCTTCTGAAGAACAATTGGTTCGTTTTTATTCAGGTGCTTGGAATAATACTCAAAAGAATTATTCAACTGTTAAAAAGGAGATTTTAAGTATTGTTTTATGTATTACTAAATTTGAAGATGATTTATTTATGAAAACTTTTTTATTAAGAATTGATTGTCAATCTGCAAAATCAATTTTAGAAAAAGATGTTAAAAATATAATTTCTAAACAAATCTTTGCTAGATGGCAAGCATTGTTGGGCAATTTTGATTTTGATATTGAATTTATAAAAGGAGAAAGCAATTCATTACCAGATTTTCTTTCTCGTGAATTTTTGCAGGGAAAATGAGTTCATCGTCTTCCTCTAAGATTGAAGACAAGAAACCAATTAATCAAAAGCTTGTTCCTTTCTCAAGTCAGAATCGTTTTTCTCCATTAACTCCAATTGCAAAAAATTCTCAACTTTATTCAAATATGCTTCAATCAAAACTAGTCAATCCAAACATTTCTCCAGTTCAATCAATTAGCCCTTTTTCAAAACCTATTCCTTCTGAAACACAACTTTCAACAACTTCTAAACCTACAAATAAAGCCCCTTATGTTCTCAATTCAAATCTTTTGAAAATCCAAATACTTGAAGATTCTCAAATTCTTAAGCTCAATCAAGGTTTTCATGTTCTTACTGAACACCTCTTTGGCCGAGGAAAAACCTTTCATGAAAACTCTTACAAATCTCGAGAATATTATCAAACCATTCTACAAGAATCTGGATCTGTTCAGATTGATCACCGTTCTAATAATAAAGAAGGATCTATTGATTTTAGCAAAGCCCGAATTCTTAAAATCATTTCTCCAGAAAATTGGTCATCCAATCTTTCTTTCGAAAAACCCCTTTATCAATTCCCTGCTTATCCAAGATATTCATATTATGATTACCAAGAAGCTTGGACTAAAGCATTTTTTCTTCGAAACTATTCTCATTCATGGTTCATTTTCTTTGATAAAAATTTTACCTGTGAATATCCCAGATGGTTTGTCAATTGGTATCGCTATATGGGACTTGTTCCTAGTTGTTTACCCACTGAAATTCTCAAAGGCTTTTCTAAATTCAAAGAGCTATTTATTCAACAAATCCCAGAATTTGAATATTTGTTACAATTCACCATGTTATTTAAAGTTCCATGGATTATGTCCTGGACATTCTCTTATCAAGAAGCAACAGACTTCAATCCCCCTTGGCTCAATAGACAATTTCGTCTAAAATGGTGGGATAAAGTCACAATTTCTCAAGCAAACGAGCAAGCTGTTTTCAATCATTATCAATCAATGTATAATCAAAAGCCAGAAATTGAAGCAAATCTTATCAAGAGTCTATCTTCTCCAGATGCTAATCTTATTAGCAAAATTCGTGCCGCTGCAAACTCTTCCCCTGAAGATCTACAACAATTACTTCAAGAAATTCGCAATTCTCCAACTAATTCAGAACATTCTCCCACATCTGTCAAAAATAATTTTCAAGATGCTCAAGATCCTTTTGATGATCCATTTGCAGATTAATTAAGTTTTTAATTTTGGTGTTATACCTTCAATGTAAGGTATTCTTTTATATGTGTTTGTTATTCAAAGGGGGGTAGTACGTGTGTTATCAAACGTGTGTTATCAAATTGTTCAACTATTATCAATTATACACTGTGTGTGTTCAACTATTATCAATTATACACTGTGTGAGTACATCAATTATCAAAAATATTATCATGTCTTCTGCAGTGAGATGATGCTAAATTATTGCATGAAAACAAACAACTTTTATAAAGATGAAAGAAGATGCTCCATTATCGCCAAAGAAGATTTCCATTATCAAAAAATGACAAAATATGATGCCAATTTGTCAAAAGCTTTAAAGTTTTGTCTGCCACATCTACACTCTGACAAATGCAAGTTGATTCAATAATTCTCAAGATGATCCGGTAATCCTTCGGTTTCCCGTCTCAAGATGTTTCAAGACTCCAAGACTCCTATATATTGAAGGGACATGTTTTAATGAAGACCATCTCAAAGTTCTCTAAAAATCTCTCTTATAAAACTTCTGTCAAATGTTTAGTTCATGTCTAAGAAAAGAGTTCTCCTATCTACTTCTAGATGTTCAAAATCTTTAGATTTTCAAATCATACTTGCTCCAGACGGATGCTCTGATTGTAATTTAAAAGAAGGTAATATATAAAGAATTTTATTCAATTATTGTCTTAACTCTGTTATCGCTATGACAGTCTCTTTTCGAGTTATTCTAACTATTAATTCTACAAGATTTGAAATTTTTGTTAAAATAATACTTGCATTTAATAATAATCAAATTCATGCTTGAAATATTATGTCTGATTCAAAGATACAAGCTAATCGTCATTATTATTGTAATCAATTAAAAGCTTTACAAGTTCTAATCCATAATCATGAGTTTAGAAGCAAAGATAGAAAACAGTTTTATAAAATAATGTATGATTTTTATCATCAAAAAATATCTGAAACTACTAGTTAGCAAATGGTATCAGAGCTACGTTTTAGACCAGAGATTAGTATGTATGATAACTCTGTTTGTTATTTGGTTAATTTTTGTTTGAAGAATTTATAAGAAAATTATGAGTTTTGTTAAGAATGATACAGAGACCAGACCAGTGATTGGTTGGATTAGCGTAAGACGTGCAAGTATGGTAAGTCACGGAGCCGGACCACAATCATCGTTGGGCCGATGCCCTCTCTGTTCATCCTAGATAAAACAAGTAAGTTTTCTTATAAAATCTTTAAACTAAAAATTAATCAAATATGAGTAGATTTTCACGCATATTATCTAAAAAATATGATACTGGTAAAAATATTATGAATAAAGAACAAGATTATGATGATAATCATATAAACTCTATTGAAGAAACTATTGATAATATAGAACAAAATTTAAATGATTGGACTATACCTAAAACAAATATAAACACAATTTATAGAATAGGGACTTTTGATTATTTTCAAAGTTACTCAATTAAAATGACTGAACAAACCCTATCCATTGGTCAAAACCAACAAAATATAAATTTGTTATCATCAAGATCTATTTTCGAACATAGACAAAAATATAAATTTCTTCATTTAGGTCTTGTTCAAATTGCTATCAAACCTCTTTTTAGAATTGGTGTTGATGCTCCTGTTCTCTTAATATTAAGAGATAAAAGACATACAGATTTTCAAAATTCTATTTTAGCTATGGCAGAAACAAATATCGCAAATGGACCAATTTATTTTAATTGTTATCCGAATTTTTCCGTAGGATTATTTGACAAAAATATTTTAGACACTTTGGTTTTAACTGTTGAAACAAAGAATTTAGAATTTAAAAATAACTCTAAACCTTTAGCAATTATTTATCGTGTTTGTTATAAAACCATGACAACTACCTTAGAACCAAAGACCCGTTTGTCAAATCCAAGAAATGAAACAATTATTTACGAAGCAAATACTAATCATACAAAAGTTCATATGCCTAAACGACTTAAATGGTCAGAAATTACTCAATCATGTAATTGGAATTTACAAAATGTTATTGAACCAAAATCTTTAGATTCTTCAAAACAAATTTCAAATATAATTGAGCATAATGATGGCTCAGTTGATATAAACTTTTCTTCTACAAATTTTTCTTCATCTAGATTTTCTACTAGTTCTATTCCTGAAATTGGTACTTCTAAATTTTCGCTTTCAAAATCAAAGTCTTTAAATTTAAAAACTGTTGACTATTCTAATCCTATTCCTAAACCTCTTTATCAAGAAGACCAAACTAGTGATACAAGTTTACCAAGTCCTACTAAATCTGATTTTATTAATGAACTTCAAAATTATAGACAACAATTATGACTAATAAAGTTCAAATAAATTGCAATTCTTTAAATAGAAATAGAGTTACTGCTATTAAGAGATTAAGAAATTCAATAAAAATATTTAAAAAACTCTTGCAAGAAAAGATATTAGAATTAAAAAATATAAATAATGATAAAGAACTATTGGAATTAGAACAAGAAATTAATAACATAAAAGCAGTATTAAAAACCTTTAATATACATCTTGATAATTATTTAAGAAATTTATCTAAATATACGTGTTAATGAGTTCTAAAAGACAGATTAGTTGTAGTAATAATAATAAATTTTGGAATAATTTATTAAAGACCAGATGGAAAATTATTGCAAGCATTTCTAAAGAAATAAATAGAATTAAACAACTTAAAAAAGACGAAGAAATTAAATTAATTAATACTGAAAAGGACACATATAATTATAATATTCAAAAGGAAATAATATATTGCTTATCAAAAATGATTAAAAATAAAACTATTGTTATTAGTGCTCAACTTAGTATTATTAAAAATATATCTTTTAGATTAAATCAATCAACTTGTTAAAATGAATATTAATATAGATATTTCTAAAATACCATCATATGTTAATTTTGATTATTTAAAAGAAGAAGAATATTATAAAGATTATAATAATATAAAAAGAATTTGGCATGAAGAAAACTTTTCATATTATATAAGATTTTTACATTTTGGACTTTGGGAAGATTATGTTTTATCAAATCAAATTCACTCTCCGTTTTTTCAATGGTTCGAATTAAGAATTTGATGTTCAGAGTTACCATAAAACGTAGTTACCATAAACTTGTATCACTAGTTTGGTCTTCTTGATAAAGAGGTTTAGGAATAGGACTAGAATAGTCAACAGTTTTTAAATTTAAAGACTTTGATTTTGAAAGCGAAAATTTAGAAGTACCAATTTCAGGAATAGAACTAGTAGAAAATCTAGATGAAGAAAAATTTGTAGAAGAAAAGTTTATATCAACTGAGCCATCATTATGCTCAATTATATTTGAAATTTGTTTTGAAGAATCTAAAGATTTTGGTTCAATAACATTTTGTAAATTCCAATTACATGATTGAGTAATTTCTGACCATTTAAGTCGTTTAGGCATATGAACTTTTGTATGATTAGTATTTGCTTCGTAAATAATTGTTTCATTTCTTGGATTTGACAAACGGGTCTTTGGTTCTAAGGTAGTTGTCATGGTTTTATAA
The DNA here is from genome assembly GCF_052849685.1 of Lactuca virosa. NCBI lineage: Eukaryota > Viridiplantae > Streptophyta > Magnoliopsida > Asterales > Asteraceae > Lactuca > Lactuca virosa. The sequence continues at coordinate 131,366,226 of NC_136434.1, read as the reverse complement.
CAAACACGATAAATAATTGCTAAAGGTTTAGAGTTATTTTTAAATTCTAAATTCTTTGTTTCAACAGTTAAAACCAAAGTGTCTAAAATATTTTTGTCAAATAATCCTACGGAAAAATTCGGATAACAATTAAAATAAATTGGTCCATTTGCGATATTTGTTTCTGCCATAGCTAAAATAGAATTTTGAAAATCTGTATGTCTTTTATCTCTTAATATTAAGAGAACAGGAGCATCAACACCAATTCTAAAAAGAGGTTTGATAGCAATTTGAACAAGACCTAAATGAAGAAATTTATATTTTTGTCTATGTTCGAAAATAGATCTTGATGATAACAAATTTATATTTTGTTGGTTTTGACCAATGGATAGGGTTTGTTCAGTCATTTTAATTGAGTAACTTTGAAAATAATCAAAAGTCCCTATTCTATAAATTGTGTTTATATTTGTTTTAGGTATAGTCCAATCATTTAAATTTTGTTCTATATTATCAATAGTTTCTTCAATAGAGTTTATATGATTATCATCATAATCTTGTTCTTTATTCATAATATTTTTACCAGTATCATATTTTTTAGATAATATGCGTGAAAATCTACTCATATTTGATTAATTTTTAGTTTAAAGATTTTATAAGAAAACTTACTTGTTTTATCTAGGATGAACAGAGAGGGCATCGGCCCAACGATGATTGTGGTCCGGCTCCGTGACTTACCATACTTGCACGTCTTACGCTAATCCAACCAATCACTGGTCTGGTCTCTGTATCATTCTTAACAAAACTCATAATTTTCTTATAAATTCTTCAAACAAAAATTAACCAAATAACAAACAGAGTTATCATACATACTAATCTCTGGTCTAAAACCTGGCTCTGATACCATTTGCTAACTAGTAGTTTCATTTGCTAACTAGTAGTTTCAGATATTTTTTGATGATAAAAATCATACATTATTTTATAAAACTGTTTTCTATCTTTGCTTCTAAACTCATGATTATGGATTAGAACTTGTAAAGCTTTTAATTGATTACAATAATAATGACGATTAGCTTGTATCTTTGAATCAGACATAATATTTCAAGCATGAATTTGATTATTATTAAATGCAAGTATTATTTTAACAAAAATTTCAAATCTTGTAGAATTAATAGTTAGAATAACTCGAAAAGAGACTGTCATAGCGATAACAGAGTTAAGACAATAATTGAATAAAATTCTTTATATATTACCTTCTTTTAAATTACAATCAGAGCATCCGTCTGGAGCAAGTATGATTTGAAAATCTAAAGATTTTGAACATCTAGAAGTAGATAGGAGAACTCTTTTCTTAGACATGAACTAAACATTTGACAGAAGTTTTATAAGAGAGATTTTTAGAGAACTTTGAGATGGTCTTCATTAAAACATGTCCCTTCAATATATAGGAGTCTTGGAGTCTTGAAACATCTTGAGACGGGAAACCGAAGGATTACCGGATCATCTTGAGAATTATTGAATCAACTTGCATTTGTCAGAGTGTAGATGTGGCAGACAAAACTTTAAAGCTTTTGACAAATTGGCATCATATTTTGTCATTTTTTGATAATGGAAATCTTCTTTGGCGATAATGGAGCATCTTCTTTCATCTTTATAAAAGTTGTTTGTTTTCATGCAATAATTTAGCATCATCTCACTGCAGAAGACATGATAATATTTTTGATAATTGATGTACTCACACAGTGTATAATTGATAATAGTTGAACACACACAGTGTATAATTGATAATAGTTGAACAATTTGATAACACACGTTTGATAACACACGTACTACCCCCCTTTGAATAACAAACACATATAAAAGAATACCTTACATTGAAGGTATAACACCAAAATTAAAAACTTAATTAATCTGCAAATGGATCATCAAAAGGATCTTGAGCATCTTGAAAATTATTTTTGACAGATGTGGGAGAATGTTCTGAATTAGTTGGAGAATTGCGAATTTCTTGAAGTAATTGTTGTAGATCTTCAGGGGAAGAGTTTGCAGCGGCACGAATTTTGCTAATAAGATTAGCATCTGGAGAAGATAGACTCTTGATAAGATTTGCTTCAATTTCTGGCTTTTGATTATACATTGATTGATAATGATTGAAAACAGCTTGCTCGTTTGCTTGAGAAATTGTGACTTTATCCCACCATTTTAGACGAAATTGTCTATTGAGCCAAGGGGGATTGAAGTCTGTTGCTTCTTGATAAGAGAATGTCCAGGACATAATCCATGGAACTTTAAATAACATGGTGAATTGTAACAAATATTCAAATTCTGGGATTTGTTGAATAAATAGCTCTTTGAATTTAGAAAAGCCTTTGAGAATTTCAGTGGGTAAACAACTAGGAACAAGTCCCATATAGCGATACCAATTGACAAACCATCTGGGATATTCACAGGTAAAATTTTTATCAAAGAAAATGAACCATGAATGAGAATAGTTTCGAAGAAAAAATGCTTTAGTCCAAGCTTCTTGGTAATCATAATATGAATATCTTGGATAAGCAGGGAATTGATAAAGGGGTTTTTCGAAAGAAAGATTGGATGACCAATTTTCTGGAGAAATGATTTTAAGAATTCGGGCTTTGCTAAAATCAATAGATCCTTCTTTATTATTAGAACGGTGATCAATCTGAACAGATCCAGATTCTTGTAGAATGGTTTGATAATATTCTCGAGATTTGTAAGAGTTTTCATGAAAGGTTTTTCCTCGGCCAAAGAGGTGTTCAGTAAGAACATGAAAACCTTGATTGAGCTTAAGAATTTGAGAATCTTCAAGTATTTGGATTTTCAAAAGATTTGAATTGAGAACATAAGGGGCTTTATTTGTAGGTTTAGAAGTTGTTGAAAGTTGTGTTTCAGAAGGAATAGGTTTTGAAAAAGGGCTAATTGATTGAACTGGAGAAATGTTTGGATTGACTAGTTTTGATTGAAGCATATTTGAATAAAGTTGAGAATTTTTTGCAATTGGAGTTAATGGAGAAAAACGATTCTGACTTGAGAAAGGAACAAGCTTTTGATTAATTGGTTTCTTGTCTTCAATCTTAGAGGAAGACGATGAACTCATTTTCCCTGCAAAAATTCACGAGAAAGAAAATCTGGTAATGAATTGCTTTCTCCTTTTATAAATTCAATATCAAAATCAAAATTGCCCAACAATGCTTGCCATCTAGCAAAGATTTGTTTAGAAATTATATTTTTAACATCTTTTTCTAAAATTGATTTTGCAGATTGACAATCAATTCTTAATAAAAAAGTTTTCATAAATAAATCATCTTCAAATTTAGTAATACATAAAACAATACTTAAAATCTCCTTTTTAACAGTTGAATAATTCTTTTGAGTATTATTCCAAGCACCTGAATAAAAACGAACCAATTGTTCTTCAGAAGAATTTGATAATTTTTGTTTTAAAATACCTCCAAATCCAATATCACTAGCATCAGTTTCGACTATGATATTAGCATAAGGATGTGGTAAATTTAAACAAGGTAAAGAAGGAATTTTTTGTTTTATAAGTTTAACAATATTAGTATGTTCTTGAGTCCAAGGTTGTGGATTATTTTTTAATCTATTATAAAGAGGTTTGCAAAGAGTTCCTAAATCTTTGAAAAAATCATGAATATAATTTAGACATCCTAGAAATCGTTGAAGTTGTTTTTTATCTATAATTTCGTCAGGAAATTTATTAGAAAATTCTAAACTTCTTATAATAGGTTTAATAGTATTATTAACAATGTTATGTCCTAAAAATCTAATTTCATTTTGAAATAAATGCATTTTCTTAGCTGAAACAGCTAAGCCATTTTTATAAATTAAATCATAAAACTGATTTAAATGTTTGAAATGTTGATCAATAGATTTTGAAAAAATAAGAACATCATCAATATAAACAATTGAAAAACTGTTTATAGGAATGATAATATCATTCATAATGTTTTGAAATTCAGAAGGAGCATTTTTTAAACCAAAGGGCATAACGTTCCACTCATAATGTCCAAAAGGAACATTAAAACCTGTTTTGTATTTATCTTCTTCATGAATTTGAATTTGCCAAAAACCAGATTTCATATCAAATTTTGAAAATATTTTTGAATCATAAAGTTTTTTCAATAAATCTCTTTTATTAGGAATAGGATATCTAATCCAATCTAAAACTTTATTTAAAGGTTTATAATTGATAACTAATCTTGGTGATCCTCTTTCTAATTCAGCAGCATTCATAACATAGAAAGCTGAACAAGACCAAGGAGATTTAGAAGGTCTAATTAATTTTTTGTCTAATAAATCTTGAATTTCTTTTTTACAATGAGCTTCTAATTCATTATTCATATGAATAGCTCTTGATTTTGAAGGAATATCCTTTTCATTGAAAGTTTTAATATAAGGTAATTTGACAATATGTTGTTTTCTGTTCCAAAAGGCGTTTGGAATATTTGAGCAAACATTATTTTCAAACTTTTGTTTTAAAGCTATAATTTTGTCTTGAATATACTTATCTTGTAATTGATTATGTATACGAAAATCATTAATTTCATTGATAAGGTAATTTGCTTGTTTTGTTTTATAATTAAGAATGTTAATAGTTGAATAAGACGGAGGTTCACAAAATTTAAACATAATTTCTTTTCCAAAAACTTTAGTAATAATTCCATCATCTTGAACCATAAAAGGATATAATTTAGTAATAAAAGGTGTTCCTAAAATTAAAGGAGAAGTAAGATTTTTTACTAAAATTAAATGAGTTTTATAACAATAATCTTGATTGTTGCAAATATGAACATCGGAAATTTTATAATTTATTTTTAAACTGGTTCCTTCAGCTCCAGTAAGCCTAGAAGAAGTTTTTTCATAAAATTGAGTGGGAAATAAACTTTCTTGTATACAGTTCATATCAGCACCACTATCAATTAGAGCAGTAATATCCATTTTAAAATTATTTTTTACTAGAGTTATTTGAGTATTCCATTTTTGAGAAATTTGATCATTTATAATTCTTTCGATAACCTTTTCATCTTTATTATCATTATTTTGTGAATTAATAATATTTTTTCCCTTTTCAAGAGTTATAATTTTGCCTTTAATTTCTTTTATGTCTTGTTTAACTAATTTTAATTCTTCTTGAAGTTCTTGTATGGAAATGGGTTTTGTTTCAGAAAATCTTTCATATATGTCTTTTAAATTAAAAATTTTTGTATTATTTGAAATAGAATTTTCATTCTTATTAAGCATTTGTTTTATCAACAGTTCTTGGATATTTTTATCTTTAATTGAATCCAAATTTTTTAAAAGATCTTTGTCATTGTTTGTAAGGACATTAATTGAATAATTACAATTACATTTTCCAACACATTTGCATGTATCAGAATCTTCCGAACTTGAAGTATTTTGTTCTAAGATGTTTAAATCATTTTCTTGAAAATCGGTAAAACTAGAATCAGAATCGGAATCAGAATTTAACATAATTTTTCTAATTTGTTCTTTTAATTCTTCTGAAATATTTAATTCATTAATTTTTGTTTTTGCATAACAATTATTAGCATTATGACCATTACGACCACATTTATGGCAAATAATAATGTCTTTTGATTTTCTTTTAGAATTTTTATTAGATCGTTTATAAGGGTTTTTTGATGTTAAAAATTTATTTTTCTTATAATTCTTATATTTTTCTGATTTATTATATTTCTTTTTCTTGAAATATTTTGAAGATTTTTTATTATATTTTTTGGTTTTTGAAGTAGACGGACCTGTTAATGGTTGATAACCATATTGTTGACAAAAATTTCCTAATTCATTCTTACTATTAATTCTATCTTTTTTAAGTTTTTCTTTAAATCTAAGGTCAGCACAAATAGCTAATCCTTCTTTATTAATATAATTAATTAAGTCTCCATAAGTTAAGTTTTGATAAGGAATTGTATTATTAAAATTTTCTCTTAATTTTTGTCTAATTCTTTCGGCAAAAAGTTTTGGAAGTCCAGCAATAAAACGTTCTTTCCAATAAGATTCTTTACAATCTGGTCTTGAAAAAACTTTAACGAGATAATTATCTTTGTACCATCTGAAATCAGTTAATTTTCTACAATGTAAGTTCATTAGAATTTCAGAAGTTCTTTCTTGAAAAGTAGTAGGATCTCCTACAAAGTTTTTGTTATCTAGGATGAACAGAGAGGGCATCGGCCCAACGATGATTGTGGTCCGGCTCCGTGACTTACCATACTTGCACGTCTTACGCTAATCCAACCAATCACTGGTCTGGTCTCTGTATCATTCTTAACAAAACTCATAATTTTCTTATAAATTCTTCAAACAAAAATTAACCAAATAACAAACAGAGTTATCATACATACTAATCTCTGGTCTAAAACGTAGCTCTGATACCATTTGCTAACTAGTAGTTTCAGATATTTTTTGATGATAAAAATCATACATTATTTTATAAAACTGTTTTCTATCTTTGCTTCTAAACTCATGATTATGGATTAGAACTTGTAAAGCTTTTAATTGATTACAATAATAATGACGATTAGCTTGTATCTTTGAATCAGACATAATATTTCAAGCATGAATTTGATTATTATTAAATGCAAGTATTATTTTAACAAAAATTTCAAATCTTGTAGAATTAATAGTTAGAATAACTCGAAAAGAGACTGTCATAGCGATAACAGAGTTAAGACAATAATTGAATAAAATTCTTTATATATTACCTTCTTTTAAATTACAATCAGAGCATCCGTCTGGAGCAAGTATGATTTGAAAATCTAAAGATTTTGAACATCTAGAAGTAGATAGGAGAACTCTTTTCTTAGACATGAACTAAACATTTGACAGAAGTTTTATAAGAGAGATTTTTAGAGAACTTTGAGATGGTCTTCATTAAAACATGTCCCTTCAATATATAGGAGTCTTGGAGTCTTGAAACATCTTGAGACGGGAAACCGAAGGATTACCGGATCATCTTGAGAATTATTGAATCAACTTGCATTTGTCAGAGTGTAGATGTGGCAGACAAAACTTTAAAGCTTTTGACAAATTGGCATCATATTTTGTCATTTTTTGATAATGGAAATCTTCTTTGGCGATAATGGAGCATCTTCTTTCATCTTTATAAAAGTTGTTTGTTTTCATGCAATAATTTAGCATCATCTCACTGCAGAAGACATGATAATATTTTTGATAATTGATGTACTCACACAGTGTATAATTGATAATAGTTGAACACACACAGTGTATAATTGATAATAGTTGAACAATTTGATAACACACGTTTGATAACACACGTACTACCCCCCTTTGAATAACAAACACATATAAAAGAATACCTTACATTGAAGGTATAACACCAAAATTAAAAACTTAATTAATCTGCAAATGGATCATCAAAAGGATCTTGAGCATCTTGAAAATTATTTTTGACAGATGTGGGAGAATGTTCTGAATTAGTTGGAGAATTGCGAATTTCTTGAAGTAATTGTTGTAGATCTTCAGGGGAAGAGTTTGCAGCGGCACGAATTTTGCTAATAAGATTAGCATCTGGAGAAGATAGACTCTTGATAAGATTTGCTTCAATTTCTGGCTTTTGATTATACATTGATTGATAATGATTGAAAACAGCTTGCTCGTTTGCTTGAGAAATTGTGACTTTATCCCACCATTTTAGACGAAATTGTCTATTGAGCCAAGGGGGATTGAAGTCTGTTGCTTCTTGATAAGAGAATGTCCAGGACATAATCCATGGAACTTTAAATAACATGGTGAATTGTAACAAATATTCAAATTCTGGGATTTGTTGAATAAATAGCTCTTTGAATTTAGAAAAGCCTTTGAGAATTTCAGTGGGTAAACAACTAGGAACAAGTCCCATATAGCGATACCAATTGACAAACCATCTGGGATATTCACAGGTAAAATTTTTATCAAAGAAAATGAACCATGAATGAGAATAGTTTCGAAGAAAAAATGCTTTAGTCCAAGCTTCTTGGTAATCATAATATGAATATCTTGGATAAGCAGGGAATTGATAAAGGGGTTTTTCGAAAGAAAGATTGGATGACCAATTTTCTGGAGAAATGATTTTAAGAATTCGGGCTTTGCTAAAATCAATAGATCCTTCTTTATTATTAGAACGGTGATCAATCTGAACAGATCCAGATTCTTGTAGAATGGTTTGATAATATTCTCGAGATTTGTAAGAGTTTTCATGAAAGGTTTTTCCTCGGCCAAAGAGGTGTTCAGTAAGAACATGAAAACCTTGATTGAGCTTAAGAATTTGAGAATCTTCAAGTATTTGGATTTTCAAAAGATTTGAATTGAGAACATAAGGGGCTTTATTTGTAGGTTTAGAAGTTGTTGAAAGTTGTGTTTCAGAAGGAATAGGTTTTGAAAAAGGGCTAATTGATTGAACTGGAGAAATGTTTGGATTGACTAGTTTTGATTGAAGCATATTTGAATAAAGTTGAGAATTTTTTGCAATTGGAGTTAATGGAGAAAAACGATTCTGACTTGAGAAAGGAACAAGCTTTTGATTAATTGGTTTCTTGTCTTCAATCTTAGAGGAAGACGATGAACTCATTTTCCCTACAAAAATTCACGAGAAAGAAAATCTGGTAATGAATTGCTTTCTCCTTTTATAAATTCAATATCAAAATCAAAATTGCCCAACAATGCTTGCCATCTAGCAAAGATTTGTTTAGAAATTATATTTTTAACATCTTTTTCTAAAATTGATTTTGCAGATTGACAATCAATTCTTAATAAAAAAGTTTTCATAAATAAATCATCTTCAAATTTAGTAATACATAAAACAATACTTAAAATCTCCTTTTTAACAGTTGAATAATTCTTTTGAGTATTATTCCAAGCACCTGAATAAAAACGAACCAATTGTTCTTCAGAAGAATTTGATAATTTTTGTTTTAAAATACCTCCAAATCCAATATCACTAGCATCAGTTTCGACTATGATATTAGCATAAGGATGTGGTAAATTTAAACAAGGTAAAGAAGGAATTTTTTGTTTTATAAGTTTAACAATATTAGTATGTTCTTGAGTCCAAGGTTGTGGATTATTTTTTAATCTATTATAAAGAGGTTTGCAAAGAGTTCCTAAATCTTTGAAAAAATCATGAATATAATTTAGACATCCTAGAAATCGTTGAAGTTGTTTTTTATCTATAATTTCGTCAGGAAATTTATTAGAAAATTCTAAACTTCTTATAATAGGTTTAATAGTATTATTAACAATGTTATGTCCTAAAAATCTAATTTCATTTTGAAATAAATGCATTTTCTTAGCTGAAACAGCTAAGCCATTTTTATAAATTAAATCATAAAACTGATTTAAATGTTTGAAATGTTGATCAATAGATTTTGAAAAAATAAGAACATCATCAATATAAACAATTGAAAAACTGTTTATAGGAATGATAATATCATTCATAATGTTTTGAAATTCAGAAGGAGCATTTTTTAAACCAAAGGGCATAACGTTCCACTCATAATGTCCAAAAGGAACATTAAAACCTGTTTTGTATTTATCTTCTTCATGAATTTGAATTTGCCAAAAACCAGATTTCATATCAAATTTTGAAAATATTTTTGAATCATAAAGTTTTTTCAATAAATCTCTTTTATTAGGAATAGGATATCTAATCCAATCTAAAACTTTATTTAAAGGTTTATAATTGATAACTAATCTTGGTGATCCTCTTTCTAATTCAGCAGCATTCATAACATAGAAAGCTGAACAAGACCAAGGAGATTTAGAAGGTCTAATTAATTTTTTGTCTAATAAATCTTGAATTTCTTTTTTACAATGAGCTTCTAATTCATTATTCATATGAATAGCTCTTGATTTTGAAGGAATATCCTTTTCATTGAAAGTTTTAATATAAGGTAATTTGACAATATGTTGTTTTCTGTTCCAAAAGGCGTTTGGAATATTTGAGCAAACATTATTTTCAAACTTTTGTTTTAAAGCTATAATTTTGTCTTGAATATACTTATCTTGTAATTGATTATGTATACGAAAATCATTAATTTCATTGATAAGGTAATTTGCTTGTTTTGTTTTATAATTAAGAATGTTAATAGTTGAATAAGACGGAGGTTCACAAAATTTAAACATAATTTCTTTTCCAAAAACTTTAGTAATAATTCCATCATCTTGAACCATAAAAGGATATAATTTAGTAATAAAAGGTGTTCCTAAAATTAAAGGAGAAGTAAGATTTTTTACTAAAATTAAATGAGTTTTATAACAATAATCTTGATTGTTGCAAATATGAACATCGGAAATTTTATAATTTATTTTTAAACTGGTTCCTTCAGCTCCAGTAAGCCTAGAAGAAGTTTTTTCATAAAATTGAGTGGGAAATAAACCTTCTTGTATACAGTTCATATCAGCACCACTATCAATTAGATCAGTAATATCCATTTTAAAATTATTTTTTACTAGAGTTATTTGAGTATTCCATTTTTGAGAAATTTGATCATTTATAATTCTTTCGATAACCTTTTCATCTTTATTATCATTATTTTGTGAATTAATAATATTTTTTCCCTTTTCAAGAGTTATAATTTTGCCTTTAATTTCTTTTATGTCTTGTTTAACTAATTTTAATTCTTCTTGAAGTTCTTGTATGGAAATGGGTTTTGTTTCAGAAAATCTTTCATATATGTCTTTTAAATTAAAAATTTTTGTATTATTTGAAATAGAATTTTCATTCTTATTAAGCATTTGTTTTATCAACAGTTCTTGGATATTTTTATCTTTAATTGAATCCAAATTTTTTAAAAGATCTTTGTCATTGTTTGTAAGGACATTAATTGAATAATTACAATTACATTTTCCAACACATTTGCATGTATCAGAATCTTCCGAACTTGAAGTATTTTGTTCTAAGATGTTTAAATCATTTTCTTGAAAATCGGTAAAACTAGAATCAGAATCGGAATCAGAATTTAACATAATTTTTCTAATTTGTTCTTTTAATTCTTCTGAAATATTTAATTCATTAATTTTTGTTTTTGCATAACAATTATTAGCATTATGACCATTACGACCACATTTATGGCAAATAATAATGTCTTTTGATTTTCTTTTAGAATTTTTATTAGATCGTTTATAAGGGTTTTTTGATGTTAAAAATTTATTTTTCTTATAATTCTTATATTTTTCTGATTTATTATATTTCTTTTTCTTGAAATATTTTGAAGATTTTTTATTATATTTTTTGGTTTTTGAAGTAGACGGACCTGTTAATGGTTGATAACCATATTGTTGACAAAAATTTCCTAATTCATTCTTACTATTAATTCTATCTTTTTTAAGTTTTTCTTTAAATCTAAGGTCAGCACAAATAGCTAATCCTTCTTTATTAATATAATTAATTAAGTCTCCATAAGTTAAGTTTTGATAAGGAATTGTATTATTAAAATTTTCTCTTAATTTTTGTCTAATTCTTTCGGCAAAAAGTTTTGGAAGTCCAGCAATAAAACGTTCTTTCCAATAAGATTCTTTACAATCTGGTCTTGAAAAAACTTTAACGAGATAATTATCTTTGTACCATCTGAAATCAGTTAATTTTCTACAATGTAAGTTCATTAGAATTTCAGAAGTTCTTTCTTGAAAAGTAGTAGGATCTCCTACAAAGTTTTTGATTATAGCAAAAATTAAAGTATTAACCATATCATCCTCTTGAGTTTGAATTGGTAAATTATTTTCTTGTTTTATAACGGTTTTCTTGGCATTCATAATAAAATTCTTTTCGTCTGGTGTAATATAGAAATCCCACCAACCTTTAAGAGTACCAGTAAACCCAGAAATAATAATATTAACAATTTGAAGTTGAGTATTATTGTGAGACTTGTAAGCATTAGCTGCCATGGTTATTTCTTGAACAATATTAAGAATTTGATGTTCAGAGTTACCATCGATATTCCATTCGTAAACAGAAGTACCATCATAAGCTGAACGATCATATTGAAAAGCTCTTTCTTCAATTTGAATATCAGGAAGAGAAGGTCTATTCCAATAATTTTTAATAGTTGGTTTTGGATTATTACCAAAATAATTAATCTTATTTAATCTTGAAAAATCATTTGTAAGCTGATTTATATCATCATTGTCATTTATGAATTGTTGAGTAAGATTGTCTAAATTTAATTCACTTTCATTATTACTTTCATCAGATTCGTCAAAAGAGTCATTATTTGTTCTTAACATATTTATAGATACATTTTTTGAAATACGAAAATTAGTAAGTCTTTTTTCTAATTCATCAATTAAATCTTTATTTCCAAGATTAAAATTTCCATTTATTTGATGAGGAATAAAGCTGACATTACTAGAACTTGCTATATTATTATAAAAATTTTTTGTTTTAATTTTATTTTCTTTTGATAATTGTAAATTTATAGTATTTTCTTCAATCCTATTTAGTTGATCTGAAATAGTTAAAAGAGTTTCATTTGAGTAATTATTTTGATAAATAATGTTTTGAAAATATTTTTCATTTGTTATCTGACTCGGAACTTTAACTAAAGGAGTTGCAATAAAATTATTATCAATAATGATTTCCTTTTTTGGCGGATACTCAGAAATAATTTCTTGATTAGTAATAACATCCTTGTATGTTTTTGAAGAAACAGGAAAAATAGTTTGCATTTTAAAAGGATAATCTATATTATGTTTAGGAGCATAAATTAATTCGAACCATTGAAAAAACGGAGAGTGAATTTGATTTGATAAAACATAATCTTCCCAAAGTCCAAAATGTAAAAATCTTATATAATATGAAAAGTTTTCTTCATGCCAAATTCTTTTTATATTATTATAATCTTTATAATATTCTTCTTCTTTTAAATAATCAAAATTAACATATGATGGTATTTTAGAAATATCTATATTAATATTCATTTTAACAAGTTGATTGATTTAATCTAAAAGATATATTTTTAATAATACTAAGTTGAGCACTAATAACAATAGTTTTATTTTTAATCATTTTTGATAAGCAATATATTATTTCCTTTTGAATATTATAATTATATGTGTCCTTTTCAGTATTAATTAATTTAATTTCTTCGTCTTTTTTAAGTTGTTTAATTCTATTTATTTCTTTAGAAATGCTTGCAATAATTTTCCATCTGGTCTTTAATAAATTATTCCAAAATTTATTATTATTACTACAACTAATCTGTCTTTTAGAACTCATTAACACGTATATTTAGATAAATTTCTTAAATAATTATCAAGATGTATATTAAAGGTTTTTAATACTGCTTTTATGTTATTAATTTCTTGTTCTAATTCCAATAGTTCTTTATCATTATTTATATTTTTTAATTCTAATATCTTTTCTTGCAAGAGTTTTTTAAATATTTTTATTGAATTTCTTAATCTCTTAATAGCAGTAACTCTATTTCTATTTAAAGAATTGCAATTTATTTGAACTTTATTAGTCATAATTGTTGTCTATAATTTTGAAGTTCATTAATAAAATCAGATTTAGTAGGACTTGGTAAACTTGTATCACTAGTTTGGTCTTCTTGATAAAGAGGTTTAGGAATAGGACTAGAATAGTCAACAGTTTTTAAATTTAAAGACTTTGATTTTGAAAGCGAAAATTTAGAAGTACCAATTTCAGGAATAGAACTAGTAGAAAATCTAGATGAAGAAAAATTTGTAGAAGAAAAGTTTATATCAACTGAGCCATCATTATGCTCAATTATATTTGAAATTTGTTTTGAAGAATCTAAAGATTTTGGTTCAATAACATTTTGTAAATTCCAATTACATGATTGAGTAATTTCTGACCATTTAAGTCGTTTAGGCATATGAACTTTTGTATGATTAGTATTTGCTTCGTAAATAATTGTTTCATTTCTTGGATTTGACAAACGGGTCTTTGGTTCTAAGGTAGTTGTCATGGTTTTATAACAAACACGATAAATAATTGCTAAAGGTTTAGAGTTATTTTTAAATTCTAAATTCTTTGTTTCAACAGTTAAAACCAAAGTGTCTAAAATATTTTTGTCAAATAATCCTACGGAAAAATTCGGATAACAATTAAAATAAATTGGTCCATTTGCGATATTTGTTTCTGCCATAGCTAAAATAGAATTTTGAAAATCTGTATGTCTTTTATCTCTTAATATTAAGAGAACAGGAGCATCAACACCAATTCTAAAAAGAGGTTTGATAGCAATTTGAACAAGACCTAAATGAAGAAATTTATATTTTTGTCTATGTTCGAAAATAGATCTTGATGATAACAAATTTATATTTTGTTGGTTTTGACCAATGGATAGGGTTTGTTCAGTCATTTTAATTGAGTAACTTTGAAAATAATCAAAAGTCCCTATTCTATAAATTGTGTTTATATTTGTTTTAGGTATAGTCCAATCATTTAAATTTTGTTCTATATTATCAATAGTTTCTTCAATAGAGTTTATATGATTATCATCATAATCTTGTTCTTTATTCATAATATTTTTACCAGTATCATATTTTTTAGATAATATGCGTGAAAATCTACTCATATTTGATTAATTTTTAGTTTAAAGATTTTATAAGAAAACTTACTTGTTTTATCTAGGATGAACAGAGAGGGCATCGGCCCAACGATGATTGTGGTCCGGCTCCGTGACTTACCATACTTGCACGTCTTACGCTAATCCAACCAATCACTGGTCTGGTCTCTGTATCATTCTTAACAAAACTCATAATTTTCTTATAAATTCTTCAAACAAAAATTAACCAAATAACAAACAGAGTTATCATACATACTAATCTCTGGTCTAAAACGTGGCTCTGATACCATTTGCTAACTAGTAGTTTCAGATATTTTTTGATGATAAAAATCATACATTATTTTATAAAACTGTTTTCTATCTTTGCTTCTAAACTCATGATTATGGATTAGAACTTGTAAAGCTTTTAATTGATTACAATAATAATGACGATTAGCTTGTATCTTTGAATCAGACATAATATTTCAAGCATGAATTTGATTATTATTAAATGCAAGTATTATTTTAACAAAAATTTCAAATCTTGTAGAATTAATAGTTAGAATAACTCGAAAAGAGACTGTCATAGCGATAACAGAGTTAAGACAATAATTGAATAAAATTCTTTATATATTACCTTCTTTTAAATTACAATCAGAGCATCCGTCTGGAGCAAGTATGATTTGAAAATCTAAAGATTTTGAACATCTAGAAGTAGATAGGAGAACTCTTTTCTTAGACATGAACTAAACATTTGACAGAAGTTTTATAAGAGAGATTTTTAGAGAACTTTGAGATGGTCTTCATTAAAACATGTCCCTTCAATATATAGGAGTCTTGGAGTCTTGAAACATCTTGAGACGGGAAACCGAAGGATTACCGGATCATCTTGAGAATTATTGAATCAACTTGCATTTGTCAGAGTGTAGATGTGGCAGACAAAACTTTAAAGCTTTTGACAAATTGGCATCATATTTTGTCATTTTTTGATAATGGAAATCTTCTTTGGCGATAATGGAGCATCTTCTTTCATCTTTATAAAAGTTGTTTGTTTTCATGCAATAATTTAGCATCATCTCACTGCAGAAGACATGATAATATTTTTGATAATTGATGTACTCACACAGTGTATAATTGATAATAGTTGAACACACACAGTGTATAATTGATAATAGTTGAACAATTTGATAACACACGTTTGATAACACACGTACTACCCCCCTTTGAATAACAAACACATATAAAAGAATACCTTACATTGAAGGTATAACACCAAAATTAAAAACTTAATTAATCTGCAAATGGATCATCAAAAGGATCTTGAGCATCTTGAAAATTATTTTTGACAGATGTGGGAGAATGTTCTGAATTAGTTGGAGAATTGCGAATTTCTTGAAGTAATTGTTGTAGATCTTCAGGGGAAGAGTTTGCAGCGGCACGAATTTTGCTAATAAGATTAGCATCTGGAGAAGATAGACTCTTGATAAGATTTGCTTCAATTTCTGGCTTTTGATTATACATTGATTGATAATGATTGAAAACAGCTTGCTCGTTTGCTTGAGAAATTGTGACTTTATCCCACCATTTTAGACGAAATTGTCTATTGAGCCAAGGGGGATTGAAGTCTGTTGCTTCTTGATAAGAGAATGTCCAGGACATAATCCATGGAACTTTAAATAACATGGTGAATTGTAACAAATATTCAAATTCTGGGATTTGTTGAATAAATAGCTCTTTGAATTTAGAAAAGCCTTTGAGAATTTCAGTGGGTAAACAACTAGGAACAAGTCCCATATAGCGATACCAATTGACAAACCATCTGGGATATTCACAGGTAAAATTTTTATCAAAGAAAATGAACCATGAATGAGAATAGTTTCGAAGAAAAAATGCTTTAGTCCAAGCTTCTTGGTAATCATAATATGAATATCTTGGATAAGCAGGGAATTGATAAAGGGGTTTTTCGAAAGAAAGATTGGATGACCAATTTTCTGGAGAAATGATTTTAAGAATTCGGGCTTTGCTAAAATCAATAGATCCTTCTTTATTATTAGAACGGTGATCAATCTGAACAGATCCAGATTCTTGTAGAATGGTTTGATAATATTCTCGAGATTTGTAAGAGTTTTCATGAAAGGTTTTTCCTCGGCCAAAGAGGTGTTCAGTAAGAACATGAAAACCTTGATTGAGCTTAAGAATTTGAGAATCTTCAAGTATTTGGATTTTCAAAAGATTTGAATTGAGAACATAAGGGGCTTTATTTGTAGGTTTAGAAGTTGTTGAAAGTTGTGTTTCAGAAGGAATAGGTTTTGAAAAAGGGCTAATTGATTGAACTGGAGAAATGTTTGGATTGACTAGTTTTGATTGAAGCATATTTGAATAAAGTTGAGAATTTTTTGCAATTGGAGTTAATGGAGAAAAACGATTCTGACTTGAGAAAGGAACAAGCTTTTGATTAATTGGTTTCTTGTCTTCAATCTTAGAGGAAGACGATGAACTCATTTTCCCTGCAAAAATTCACGAGAAAGAAAATCTGGTAATGAATTGCTTTCTCCTTTTATAAATTCAATATCAAAATCAAAATTGCCCAACAATGCTTGCCATCTAGCAAAGATTTGTTTAGAAATTATATTTTTAACATCTTTTTCTAAAATTGATTTTGCAGATTGACAATCAATTCTTAATAAAAAAGTTTTCATAAATAAATCATCTTCAAATTTAGTAATACATAAAACAATACTTAAAATCTCCTTTTTAACAGTTGAATAATTCTTTTGAGTATTATTCCAAGCACCTGAATAAAAACGAACCAATTGTTCTTCAGAAGAATTTGATAATTTTTGTTTTAAAATACCTCCAAATCCAATATCACTAGCATCAGTTTCGACTATGATATTAGCATAAGGATGTGGTAAATTTAAACAAGGTAAAGAAGGAATTTTTTGTTTTATAAGTTTAACAATATTAGTATGTTCTTGAGTCCAAGGTTGTGGATTATTTTTTAATCTATTATAAAGAGGTTTGCAAAGAGTTCCTAAATCTTTGAAAAAATCATGAATATAATTTAGACATCCTAGAAATCGTTGAAGTTGTTTTTTATCTATAATTTCGTCAGGAAATTTATTAGAAAATTCTAAACTTCTTATAATAGGTTTAATAGTATTATTAACAATGTTATGTCCTAAAAATCTAATTTCATTTTGAAATAAATGCATTTTCTTAGCTGAAACAGCTAAGCCATTTTTATAAATTAAATCATAAAACTGATTTAAATGTTTGAAATGTTGATCAATAGATTTTGAAAAAATAAGAACATCATCAATATAAACAATTGAAAAACTGTTTATAGGAATGATAATATCATTCATAATGTTTTGAAATTCAGAAGGAGCATTTTTTAAACCAAAGGGCATAACGTTCCACTCATAATGTCCAAAAGGAACATTAAAACCTGTTTTGTATTTATCTTCTTCATGAATTTGAATTTGCCAAAAACCAGATTTCATATCAAATTTTGAAAATATTTTTGAATCATAAAGTTTTTTCAATAAATCTCTTTTATTAGGAATAGGATATCTAATCCAATCTAAAACTTTATTTAAAGGTTTATAATTGATAACTAATCTTGGTGATCCTCTTTCTAATTCAGCAGCATTCATAACATAGAAAGCTGAACAAGACCAAGGAGATTTAGAAGGTCTAATTAATTTTTTGTCTAATAAATCTTGAATTTCTTTTTTACAATGAGCTTCTAATTCATTATTCATATGAATAGCTCTTGATTTTGAAGGAATATCCTTTTCATTGAAAGTTTTAATATAAGGTAATTTGACAATATGTTGTTTTCTGTTCCAAAAGGCGTTTGGAATATTTGAGCAAACATTATTTTCAAACTTTTGTTTTAAAGCTATAATTTTGTCTTGAATATACTTATCTTGTAATTGATTATGTATACGAAAATCATTAATTTCATTGATAAGGTAATTTGCTTGTTTTGTTTTATAATTAAGAATGTTAATAGTTGAATAAGACGGAGGTTCACAAAATTTAAACATAATTTCTTTTCCAAAAACTTTAGTAATAATTCCATCATCTTGAACCATAAAAGGATATAATTTAGTAATAAAAGGTGTTCCTAAAATTAAAGGAGAAGTAAGATTTTTTACTAAAATTAAATGAGTTTTATAACAATAATCTTGATTGTTGCAAATATGAACATCGGAAATTTTATAATTTATTTTTAAACTGGTTCCTTCAGCTCCAGTAAGCCTAGAAGAAGTTTTTTCATAAAATTGAGTGGGAAATAAACCTTCTTGTATACAGTTCATATCAGCACCACTATCAATTAGAGCAGTAATATCCATTTTAAAATTATTTTTTACTAGAGTTATTTGAGTATTCCATTTTTGAGAAATTTGATCATTTATAATTCTTTCGATAACCTTTTCATCTTTATTATCATTATTTTGTGAATTAATAATATTTTTTCCCTTTTCAAGAGTTATAATTTTGCCTTTAATTTCTTTTATGTCTTGTTTAACTAATTTTAATTCTTCTTGAAGTTCTTGTATGGAAATGGGTTTTGTTTCAGAAAATCTTTCATATATGTCTTTTAAATTAAAAATTTTTGTATTATTTGAAATAGAATTTTCATTCTTATTAAGCATTTGTTTTATCAACAGTTCTTGGATATTTTTATCTTTAATTGAATCCAAATTTTTTAAAAGATCTTTGTCATTGTTTGTAAGGACATTAATTGAATAATTACAATTACATTTTCCAACACATTTGCATGTATCAGAATCTTCCGAACTTGAAGTATTTTGTTCTAAGATGTTTAAATCATTTTCTTGAAAATCGGTAAAACTAGAATCAGAATCGGAATCAGAATTTAACATAATTTTTCTAATTTGTTCTTTTAATTCTTCTGAAATATTTAATTCATTAATTTTTGTTTTTGCATAACAATTATTAGCATTATGACCATTACGACCACATTTATGGCAAATAATAATGTCTTTTGATTTTCTTTTAGAATTTTTATTAGATCGTTTATAAGGGTTTTTTGATGTTAAAAATTTATTTTTCTTATAATTCTTATATTTTTCTGATTTATTATATTTCTTTTTCTTGAAATATTTTGAAGATTTTTTATTATATTTTTTGGTTTTTGAAGTAGACGGACCTGTTAATGGTTGATAACCATATTGTTGACAAAAATTTCCTAATTCATTCTTACTATTAATTCTATCTTTTTTAAGTTTTTCTTTAAATCTAAGGTCAGCACAAATAGCTAATCCTTCTTTATTAATATAATTAATTAAGTCTCCATAAGTTAAGTTTTGATAAGGAATTGTATTATTAAAATTTTCTCTTAATTTTTGTCTAATTCTTTCGGCAAAAAGTTTTGGAAGTCCAGCAATAAAACGTTCTTTCCAATAAGATTCTTTACAATCTGGTCTTGAAAAAACTTTAACGAGATAATTATCTTTGTACCATCTGAAATCAGTTAATTTTCTACAATGTAAGTTCATTAGAATTTCAGAAGTTCTTTCTTGAAAAGTAGTAGGATCTCCTACAAAGTTTTTGATTATAGCAAAAATTAAAGTATTAACCATATCATCCTCTTGAGTTTGAATTGGTAAATTATTTTCTTGTTTTATAACGGTTTTCTTGGCATTCATAATAAAATTCTTTTCGTCTGGTGTAATATAGAAATCCCACCAACCTTTAAGAGTACCAGTAAACCCAGAAATAATAATATTAACAATTTGAAGTTGAGTATTATTGTGAGACTTGTAAGCATTAGCTGCCATGGTCATTTCTTGAACAATATTAAGAATTTGATGTTCAGAGTTACCATCGATATTCCATTCGTAAACAGAAGTACCATCATAAGCTGAACGATCATATTGAAAAGCTCTTTCTTCAATTTGAATATCAGGAAGAGAAGGTCTATTCCAATAATTTTTAATAGTTGGTTTTGGATTATTACCAAAATAATTAATCTTATTTAATCTTGAAAAATCATTTGTAAGCTGATTTATATCATCATTGTCATTTATGAATTGTTGAGTAAGATTGTCTAAATTTAATTCACTTTCATTATTACTTTCATCAGATTCGTCAAAAGAGTCATTATTTGTTCTTAACATATTTATAGATACATTTTTTGAAATACGAAAATTAGTAAGTCTTTTTTCTAATTCATCAATTAAATCTTTATTTCCAAGATTAAAATTTCCATTTATTTGATGAGGAATAAAGCTGACATTACTAGAACTTGCTATATTATTATAAAAATTTTTTGTTTTAATTTTATTTTCTTTTGATAATTGTAAATTTATAGTATTTTCTTCAATCCTATTTAGTTGATCTGAAATAGTTAAAAGAGTTTCATTTGAGTAATTATTTTGATAAATAATGTTTTGAAAACATTTTTCATTTGTTATCTGACTCGGAACTTTAACTAAAGGAGTTGCAATAAAATTATTATCAATAATGATTTCCTTTTTTGGCGGATACTCAGAAATAATTTCTTGATTAGTAATAACATCCTTGTATGTTTTTGAAGAAACAGGAAAAATAGTTTGCATTTTAAAAGGATAATCTATATTATGTTTAGGAGCATAAATTAATTCGAACCATTGAAAAAACGGAGAGTGAATTTGATTTGATAAAACATAATCTTCCCAAAGTCCAAAATGTAAAAATCTTATATAATATGAAAAGTTTTCTTCATGCCAAATTCTTTTTATATTATTATAATCTTTATAATATTCTTCTTCTTTTAAATAATCAAAATTAACATATGATGGTATTTTAGAAATATCTATATTAATATTCATTTTAACAAGTTGATTGATTTAATCTAAAAGATATATTTTTAATAATACTAAGTTGAGCACTAATAACAATAGTTTTATTTTTAATCATTTTTGATAAGCAATATATTATTTCCTTTTGAATATTATAATTATATGTGTCCTTTTCAGTATTAATTAATTTAATTTCTTCGTCTTTTTTAAGTTGTTTAATTCTATTTATTTCTTTAGAAATGCTTGCAATAATTTTCCATCTGGTCTTTAATAAATTATTCCAAAATTTATTATTATTACTACAACTAATCTGTCTTTTAGAACTCATTAACACGTATATTTAGATAAATTTCTTAAATAATTATCAAGATGTATATTAAAGGTTTTTAATACTGCTTTTATGTTATTAATTTCTTGTTCTAATTCCAATAGTTCTTTATCATTATTTATATTTTTTAATTCTAATATCTTTTCTTGCAAGAGTTTTTTAAATATTTTTATTGAATTTCTTAATCTCTTAATAGCAGTAACTCTATTTCTATTTAAAGAATTGCAATTTATTTGAACTTTATTAGTCATAATTGTTGTCTATAATTTTGAAGTTCATTAATAAAATCAGATTTAGTAGGACTTGGTAAACTTGTATCACTAGTTTGGTCTTCTTGATAAAGAGGTTTAGGAATAGGACTAGAATAGTCAACAGTTTTTAAATTTAAAGACTTTGATTTTGAAAGCGAAAATTTAGAAGTACCAATTTCAGGAATAGAACTAGTAGAAAATCTAGATGAAGAAAAATTTGTAGAAGAAAAGTTTATATCAACTGAGCCATCATTATGCTCAATTATATTTGAAATTTGTTTTGAAGAATCTAAAGATTTTGGTTCAATAACATTTTGTAAATTCCAATTACATGATTGAGTAATTTCTGACCATTTAAGTCGTTTAGGCATATGAACTTTTGTATGATTAGTATTTGCTTCGTAAATAATTGTTTCATTTCTTGGATTTGACAAACGGGTCTTTGGTTCTAAGGTAGTTGTCATGGTTTTATAACAAACACGATAAATAATTGCTAAAGGTTTAGAGTTATTTTTAAATTCTAAATTCTTTGTTTCAACAGTTAAAACCAAAGTGTCTAAAATATTTTTGTCAAATAATCCTACGGAAAAATTCGGATAACAATTAAAATAAATTGGTCCATTTGCGATATTTGTTTCTGCCATAGCTAAAATAGAATTTTGAAAATCTGTATGTCTTTTATCTCTTAATATTAAGAGAACAGGAGCATCAACACCAATTCTAAAAAGAGGTTTGATAGCAATTTGAACAAGACCTAAATGAAGAAATTTATATTTTTGTCTATGTTCGAAAATAGATCTTGATGATAACAAATTTATATTTTGTTGGTTTTGACCAATGGATAGGGTTTGTTCAGTCATTTTAATTGAGTAACTTTGAAAATAATCAAAAGTCCCTATTCTATAAATTGTGTTTATATTTGTTTTAGGTATAGTCCAATCATTTAAATTTTGTTCTATATTATCAATAGTTTCTTCAATAGAGTTTATATGATTATCATCATAATCTTGTTCTTTATTCATAATATTTTTACCAGTATCATATTTTTTAGATAATATGCGTGAAAATCTACTCATATTTGATTAATTTTTAGTTTAAAGATTTTATAAGAAAACTTACTTGTTTTATCTAGGATGAACAGAGAGGGCATCGGCCCAACGATGATTGTGGTCCGGCTCCGTGACTTACCATACTTGCACGTCTTACGCTAATCCAACCAATCACTGGTCTGGTCTCTGTATCATTCTTAACAAAACTCATAATTTTCTTATAAATTCTTCAAACAAAAATTAACCAAATAACAAACAGAGTTATCATACATACTAATCTCTGGTCTAAAACGTAGCTCTGATACCATTTGCTAACTAGTGTGTTATCAAATTGTTCAACTATTATCAATTATACACTGTGTGTGTTCAACTATTATCAATTATACACTGTGTGAGTACATCAATTATCAAAAATATTATCATGTCTTCTGCAGTGAGATGATGCTAAATTATTGCATGAAAACAAACAACTTTTATAAAGATGAAAGAAGATGCTCCATTATCGCCAAAGAAGATTTCCATTATCAAAAAATGACAAAATATGATGCCAATTTGTCAAAAGCTTTAAAGTTTTGTCTGCCACATCTACACTCTGACAAATGCAAGTTGATTCAATAATTCTCAAGATGATCCGGTAATCCTTCGGTTTCCCGTCTCAAGATGTTTCAAGACTCCAAGACTCCTATATATTGAAGGGACATGTTTTAATGAAGACCATCTCAAAGTTCTCTAAAAATCTCTCTTATAAAACTTCTGTCAAATGTTTAGTTCATGTCTAAGAAAAGAGTTCTCCTATCTACTTCTAGATGTTCAAAATCTTTAGATTTTCAAATCATACTTGCTCCAGACGGATGCTCTGATTGTAATTTAAAAGAAGGTAATATATAAAGAATTTTATTCAATTATTGTCTTAACTCTGTTATCGCTATGACAGTCTCTTTTCGAGTTATTCTAACTATTAATTCTACAAGATTTGAAATTTTTGTTAAAATAATACTTGCATTTAATAATAATCAAATTCATGCTTGAAATATTATGTCTGATTCAAAGATACAAGCTAATCGTCATTATTATTGTAATCAATTAAAAGCTTTACAAGTTCTAATCCATAATCATGAGTTTAGAAGCAAAGATAGAAAACAGTTTTATAAAATAATGTATGATTTTTATCATCAAAAAATATCTGAAACTACTAGTTAGCAAATGGTATCAGAGCTACGTTTTAGACCAGAGATTAGTATGTATGATAACTCTGTTTGTTATTTGGTTAATTTTTGTTTGAAGAATTTATAAGAAAATTATGAGTTTTGTTAAGAATGATACAGAGACCAGACCAGTGATTGGTTGGATTAGCGTAAGACGTGCAAGTATGGTAAGTCACGGAGCCGGACCACAATCATCGTTGGGCCGATGCCCTCTCTGTTCATCCTAGATAAAACAAGTAAGTTTTCTTATAAAATCTTTAAACTAAAAATTAATCAAATATGAGTAGATTTTCACGCATATTATCTAAAAAATATGATACTGGTAAAAATATTATGAATAAAGAACAAGATTATGATGATAATCATATAAACTCTATTGAAGAAACTATTGATAATATAGAACAAAATTTAAATGATTGGACTATACCTAAAACAAATATAAACACAATTTATAGAATAGGGACTTTTGATTATTTTCAAAGTTACTCAATTAAAATGACTGAACAAACCCTATCCATTGGTCAAAACCAACAAAATATAAATTTGTTATCATCAAGATCTATTTTCGAACATAGACAAAAATATAAATTTCTTCATTTAGGTCTTGTTCAAATTGCTATCAAACCTCTTTTTAGAATTGGTGTTGATGCTCCTGTTCTCTTAATATTAAGAGATAAAAGACATACAGATTTTCAAAATTCTATTTTAGCTATGGTTGCAATAATTAACCAAATAACAAACAGAGTTATCATACATACTAATCTCTGGTCTAAAACGTAGCTCTGATACCATTTGCTAACTAGTAGTTTCAGATATTTTTTGATGATAAAAATCATACATTATTTTATAAAACTGTTTTCTATCTTTGCTTCTAAACTCATGATTATGGATTAGAACTTGTAAAGCTTTTAATTGATTACAATAATAATGACGATTAGCTTGTATCTTTGAATCAGACATAATATTTCAAGCATGAATTTGATTATTATTAAATGCAAGTATTATTTTAACAAAAATTTCAAATCTTGTAGAATTAATAGTTAGAATAACTCGAAAAGAGACTGTCATAGCGATAACAGAGTTAAGACAATAATTGAATAAAATTCTTTATATATTACCTTCTTTTAAATTACAATCAGAGCATCCGTCTGGAGCAAGTATGATTTGAAAATCTAAAGATTTTGAACATCTAGAAGTAGATAGGAGAACTCTTTTCTTAGACATGAACTAAACATTTGACAGAAGTTTTATAAGAGAGATTTTTAGAGAACTTTGAGATGGTCTTCATTAAAACATGTCCCTTCAATATATAGGAGTCTTGGAGTCTTGAAACATCTTGAGACGGGAAACCGAAGGATTACCGGATCATCTTGAGAATTATTGAATCAACTTGCATTTGTCAGAGTGTAGATGTGGCAGACAAAACTTTAAAGCTTTTGACAAATTGGCATCATATTTTGTCATTTTTTGATAATGGAAATCTTCTTTGGCGATAATGGAGCATCTTCTTTCATCTTTATAAAAGTTGTTTGTTTTCATGCAATAATTTAGCATCATCTCACTGCAGAAGACATGATAATATTTTTGATAATTGATGTACTCACACAGTGTATAATTGATAATAGTTGAACACACACAGTGTATAATTGATAATAGTTGAACAATTTGATAACACACGTTTGACTATTATCAATTATACACTGTGTGTGTTCAACTATTATCAATTATACACTGTGTGAGTACATCAATTATCAAAAATATTATCATGTCTTCTGCAGTGAGATGATGCTAAATTATTGCATGAAAACAAACAACTTTTATAAAGATGAAAGAAGATGCTCCATTATCGCCAAAGAAGATTTCCATTATCAAAAAATGACAAAATATGATGCCAATTTGTCAAAAGCTTTAAAGTTTTGTCTGCCACATCTACACTCTGACAAATGCAAGTTGATTCAATAATTCTCAAGATGATCCGGTAATCCTTCGGTTTCCCGTCTCAAGATGTTTCAAGACTCCAAGACTCCTATATATTGAAGGGACATGTTTTAATGAAGACCATATCTCAAAGTTCTCTAAAAATCTCTCTTATAAAACTTCTGTCAAATGTTTAGTTCATGTCTAAGAAAAGAGTTCTCCTATCTACTTCTAGATGTTCAAAATCTTTAGATTTTCAAATCATACTTGCTCCAGACGGATGCTCTGATTGTAATTTAAAAGAAGGTAATATATAAAGAATTTTATTCAATTATTGTCTTAACTCTGTTATCGCTATGACAGTCTCTTTTCGAGTTATTCTAACTATTAATTCTACAAGATTTGAAATTTTTGTTAAAATAATACTTGCATTTAATAATAATCAAATTCATGCTTGAAATATTATGTCTGATTCAAAGATACAAGCTAATCGTCATTATTATTGTAATCAATTAAAAGCTTTACAAGTTCTAATCCATAATCATGAGTTTAGAAGCAAAGATAGAAAACAGTTTTATAAAATAATGTATGATTTTTATCATCAAAAAATATCTGAAACTACTAGTTAGCAAATGGTATCAGAGCTACGTTTTAGACCAGAGATTAGTATGTATGATAACTCTGTTTGTTATTTGGTTAATTTTTGTTTGAAGAATTTATAAGAAAATTATGAGTTTTGTTAAGAATGATACAGAGACCAGACCAGTGATTGGTTGGATTAGCGTAAGACGTGCAAGTATGGTAAGTCACGGAGCCGGACCACAATCATCGTTGGGCCGATGCCCTCTCTGTTCATCCTAGATAAAACAAGTAAGTTTTCTTATAAAATCTTTAAACTAAAAATTAATCAAATATGAGTAGATTTTCACGCATATTATCTAAAAAATATGATACTGGTAAAAATATTATGAATAAAGAACAAGATTATGATGATAATCATATAAACTCTATTGAAGAAACTATTGATAATATAGAACAAAATTTAAATGATTGGACTATACCTAAAACAAATATAAACACAATTTATAGAATAGGGACTTTTGATTATTTTCAAAGTTACTCAATTAAAATGACTGAACAAACCCTATCCATTGGTCAAAACCAACAAAATATAAATTTGTTATCATCAAGATCTATTTTCGAACATAGACAAAAATATAAATTTCTTCATTTAGGTCTTGTTCAAATTGCTATCAAACCTCTTTTTAGAATTGGTGTTGATGCTCCTGTTCTCTTAATATTAAGAGATAAAAGACATACAGATTTTCAAAATTCTATTTTAGCTATGGCAGAAACAAATATCGCAAATGGACCAATTTATTTTAATTGTTATCCGAATTTTTCCGTAGGATTATTTGACAAAAATATTTTAGACACTTTGGTTTTAACTGTTGAAACAAAGAATTTAGAATTTAAAAATAACTCTAAACCTTTAGCAATTATTTATCGTGTTTGTTATAAAACCATGACAACTACCTTAGAACCAAAGACCCGTTTGTCAAATCCAAGAAATGAAACAATTATTTACGAAGCAAATACTAATCATA
Organism: Lactuca virosa; assembly: GCF_052849685.1. Taxonomy (NCBI): domain Eukaryota; kingdom Viridiplantae; phylum Streptophyta; class Magnoliopsida; order Asterales; family Asteraceae; genus Lactuca; species Lactuca virosa. Next base: position 131,338,505 of record NC_136434.1, on the reverse strand, counting down.
CAAAAGTTCATATGCCTAAACGACTTAAATGGTCAGAAATTACTCAATCATGTAATTGGAATTTACAAAATGTTATTGAACCAAAATCTTTAGATTCTTCAAAACAAATTTCAAATATAATTGAGCATAATGATGGCTCAGTTGATATAAACTTTTCTTCTACAAATTTTTCTTCATCTAGATTTTCTACTAGTTCTATTCCTGAAATTGGTACTTCTAAATTTTCGCTTTCAAAATCAAAGTCTTTAAATTTAAAAACTGTTGACTATTCTAGTCCTATTCCTAAACCTCTTTATCAAGAAGACCAAACTAGTGATACAAGTTTACCAAGTCCTACTAAATCTGATTTTATTAATGAACTTCAAAATTATAGACAACAATTATGACTAATAAAGTTCAAATAAATTGCAATTCTTTAAATAGAAATAGAGTTACTGCTATTAAGAGATTAAGAAATTCAATAAAAATATTTAAAAAACTCTTGCAAGAAAAGATATTAGAATTAAAAAATATAAATAATGATAAAGAACTATTGGAATTAGAACAAGAAATTAATAACATAAAAGCAGTATTAAAAACCTTTAATATACATCTTGATAATTATTTAAGAAATTTATCTAAATATACGTGTTAATGAGTTCTAAAAGACAGATTAGTTGTAGTAATAATAATAAATTTTGGAATAATTTATTAAAGACCAGATGGAAAATTATTGCAAGCATTTCTAAAGAAATAAATAGAATTAAACAACTTAAAAAAGACGAAGAAATTAAATTAATTAATACTGAAAAGGACACATATAATTATAATATTCAAAAGGAAATAATATATTGCTTATCAAAAATGATTAAAAATAAAACTATTGTTATTAGTGCTCAACTTAGTATTATTAAAAATATATCTTTTAGATTAAATCAATCAACTTGTTAAAATGAATATTAATATAGATATTTCTAAAATACCATCATATGTTAATTTTGATTATTTAAAAGAAGAAGAATATTATAAAGATTATAATAATATAAAAAGAATTTGGCATGAAGAAAACTTTTCATATTATATAAGATTTTTACATTTTGGACTTTGGGAAGATTATGTTTTATCAAATCAAATTCACTCTCCGTTTTTTCAATGGTTCGAATTAATTTATGCTCCTAAACATAATATAGATTATCCTTTTAAAATGCAAACTATTTTTCCTGTTTCTTCAAAAACATACAAGGATGTTATTACTAATCAAGAAATTATTTCTGAGTATCCGCCAAAAAAGGAAATCATTATTGATAATAATTTTATTGCAACTCCTTTAGTTAAAGTTCCGAGTCAGATAACAAATGAAAAATGTTTTCAAAACATTATTTATCAAAATAATTACTCAAATGAAACTCTTTTAACTATTTCAGATCAACTAAATAGGATTGAAGAAAATACTATAAATTTACAATTATCAAAAGAAAATAAAATTAAAACAAAAAATTTTTATAATAATATAGCAAGTTCTAGTAATGTCAGCTTTATTCCTCATCAAATAAATGGAAATTTTAATCTTGGAAATAAAGATTTAATTGATGAATTAGAAAAAAGACTTACTAATTTTCGTATTTCAAAAAATGTATCTATAAATATGTTAAGAACAAATAATGACTCTTTTGACGAATCTGATGAAAGTAATAATGAAAGTGAATTAAATTTAGACAATCTTACTCAACAATTCATAAATGACAATGATGATATAAATCAGCTTACAAATGATTTTTCAAGATTAAATAAGATTAATTATTTTGGTAATAATCCAAAACCAACTATTAAAAATTATTGGAATAGACCTTCTCTTCCTGATATTCAAATTGAAGAAAGAGCTTTTCAATATGATCGTTCAGCTTATGATGGTACTTCTGTTTACGAATGGAATATCGATGGTAACTCTGAACATCAAATTCTTAATATTGTTCAAGAAATGACCATGGCAGCTAATGCTTACAAGTCTCACAATAATACTCAACTTCAAATTGTTAATATTATTATTTCTGGGTTTACTGGTACTCTTAAAGGTTGGTGGGATTTCTATATTACACCAGACGAAAAGAATTTTATTATGAATGCCAAGAAAACCGTTATAAAACAAGAAAATAATTTACCAATTCAAACTCAAGAGGATGATATGGTTAATACTTTAATTTTTGCTATAATCAAAAACTTTGTAGGAGATCCTACTACTTTTCAAGAAAGAACTTCTGAAATTCTAATGAACTTACATTGTAGAAAATTAACTAATTTCAGATGGTACAAAGATAATTATCTCGTTAAAGTTTTTTCAAGACCAGATTGTAAAGAATCTTATTGGAAAGAACGTTTTATTGCTGGACTTCCAAAACTTTTTGCCGAAAGAATTAGACAAAAATTAAGAGAAAATTTTAATAATACAATTCCTTATCAAAACTTAACTTATGGAGACTTAATTAATTATATTAATAAAGAAGGATTAGCTATTTGTGCTGACCTTAGATTTAAAGAAAAACTTAAAAAAGATAGAATTAATAGTAAGAATGAATTAGGAAATTTTTGTCAACAATATGGTTATCAACCATTAACAGGTCCGTCTACTTCAAAAACCAAAAAATATAATAAAAAATCTTCAAAATATTTCAAGAAAAAGAAATATAATAAATCAGAAAAATATAAGAATTATAAGAAAAATAAATTTTTAACATCAAAAAACCCTTATAAACGATCTAATAAAAATTCTAAAAGAAAATCAAAAGACATTATTATTTGCCATAAATGTGGTCGTAATGGTCATAATGCTAATAATTGTTATGCAAAAACAAAAATTAATGAATTAAATATTTCAGAAGAATTAAAAGAACAAATTAGAAAAATTATGTTAAATTCTGATTCCGATTCTGATTCTAGTTTTACCGATTTTCAAGAAAATGATTTAAACATCTTAGAACAAAATACTTCAAGTTCGGAAGATTCTGATACATGCAAATGTGTTGGAAAATGTAATTGTAATTATTCAATTAATGTCCTTACAAACAATGACAAAGATCTTTTAAAAAATTTGGATTCAATTAAAGATAAAAATATCCAAGAACTGTTGATAAAACAAATGCTTAATAAGAATGAAAATTCTATTTCAAATAATACAAAAATTTTTAATTTAAAAGACATATATGAAAGATTTTCTGAAACAAAACCCATTTCCATACAAGAACTTCAAGAAGAATTAAAATTAGTTAAACAAGACATAAAAGAAATTAAAGGCAAAATTATAACTCTTGAAAAGGGAAAAAATATTATTAATTCACAAAATAATGATAATAAAGATGAAAAGGTTATCGAAAGAATTATAAATGATCAAATTTCTCAAAAATGGAATACTCAAATAACTCTAGTAAAAAATAATTTTAAAATGGATATTACTGCTCTAATTGATAGTGGTGCTGATATGAACTGTATACAAGAAGGTTTATTTCCCACTCAATTTTATGAAAAAACTTCTTCTAGGCTTACTGGAGCTGAAGGAACCAGTTTAAAAATAAATTATAAAATTTCCGATGTTCATATTTGCAACAATCAAGATTATTGTTATAAAACTCATTTAATTTTAGTAAAAAATCTTACTTCTCCTTTAATTTTAGGAACACCTTTTATTACTAAATTATATCCTTTTATGGTTCAAGATGATGGAATTATTACTAAAGTTTTTGGAAAAGAAATTATGTTTAAATTTTGTGAACCTCCGTCTTATTCAACTATTAACATTCTTAATTATAAAACAAAACAAGCAAATTACCTTATCAATGAAATTAATGATTTTCGTATACATAATCAATTACAAGATAAGTATATTCAAGACAAAATTATAGCTTTAAAACAAAAGTTTGAAAATAATGTTTGCTCAAATATTCCAAACGCCTTTTGGAACAGAAAACAACATATTGTCAAATTACCTTATATTAAAACTTTCAATGAAAAGGATATTCCTTCAAAATCAAGAGCTATTCATATGAATAATGAATTAGAAGCTCATTGTAAAAAAGAAATTCAAGATTTATTAGACAAAAAATTAATTAGACCTTCTAAATCTCCTTGGTCTTGTTCAGCTTTCTATGTTATGAATGCTGCTGAATTAGAAAGAGGATCACCAAGATTAGTTATCAATTATAAACCTTTAAATAAAGTTTTAGATTGGATTAGATATCCTATTCCTAATTATACACTGTGTGTGTTCAACTATTATCAATTATACACTGTGTGAGTACATCAATTATCAAAAATATTATCATGTCTTCTGCAGTGAGATGATGCTAAATTATTGCATGAAAACAAACAACTTTTATAAAGATGAAAGAAGATGCTCCATTATCGCCAAAGAAGATTTCCATTATCAAAAAATGACAAAATATGATGCCAATTTGTCAAAAGCTTTAAAGTTTTGTCTGCCACATCTACACTCTGACAAATGCAAGTTGATTCAATAATTCTCAAGATGATCCGGTAATCCTTCGGTTTCCCGTCTCAAGATGTTTCAAGACTCCAAGACTCCTATATATTGAAGGGACATGTTTTAATGAAGACCATCTCAAAGTTCTCCAAAAATCTCTCTTATAAAACTTCTGTCAAATGTTTAGTTCATGTCTAAGAAAAGAGTTCTCCTATCTACTTCTAGATGTTCAAAATCTTTAGATTTTCAAATCATACTTGCTCCAGACGGATGCTCTGATTGTAATTTAAAAGAAGGTAATATATAAAGAATTTTATTCAATTATTGTCTTAACTCTGTTATCGCTATGACAGTCTCTTTTCGAGTTATTCTAACTATTAATTCTACAAGATTTGAAATTTTTGTTAAAATAATACTTGCATTTAATAATAATCAAATTCATGCTTGAAATATTATGTCTGATTCAAAGATACAAGCTAATCGTCATTATTATTGTAATCAATTAAAAGCTTTACAAGTTCTAATCCATAATCATGAGTTTAGAAGCAAAGATAGAAAACAGTTTTATAAAATAATGTATGATTTTTATCATCAAAAAATATCTGAAACTACTAGTCAATATCTGAAACTACTAGTCAGCAAATGGTATCAGAGCTACGTTTTAGACCAGAGATTAGTATGTATGATAACTCTGTTTGTTATTTGGTTAATTTTGTTTGAAGAATTTATAAGAAAATTATGAGTTTTGTTAAGAATGATACAGAGACCAGACCAGTGATTGGTTGGATTAGCGTAAGACGTGCAAGTATGGTAAGTCACGGAGCCGGACCACAATCATCGTTGGGCCGATGCCCTCTCTGTTCATCCTAGATAAAACAAGTAAGTTTTCTTATAAAATCTTTAAACTAAAAATTAATCAAATATGAGTAGATTTTCACGCATATTATCTAAAAAATATGATACTGGTAAAAATATTATGAATAAAGAACAAGATTATGATGATAATCATATAAACTCTATTGAAGAAACTATTGATAATATAGAACAAAATTTAAATGATTGGACTATACCTAAAACAAATATAAACACAATTTATAGAATAGGGACTTTTGATTATTTTCAAAGTTACTCAATTAAAATGACTGAACAAACCCTATCCATTGGTCAAAACCAACAAAATATAAATTTGTTATCATCAAGATCTATTTTCGAACATAGACAAAAATATAAATTTCTTCATTTAGGTCTTGTTCAAATTGCTATCAAACCTCTTTTTAGAATTGGTGTTGATGCTCCTGTTCTCTTAATATTAAGAGATAAAAGACATACAGATTTTCAAAATTCTATTTTAGCTATGGCAGAAACAAATATCGCAAATGGACCAATTTATTTTAATTGTTATCCGAATTTTTCCGTAGGATTATTTGACAAAAATATTTTAGACACTTTGGTTTTAACTGTTGAAACAAAGAATTTAGAATTTAAAAATAACTCTAAACCTTTAGCAATTATTTATCGTGTTTGTTATAAAACCATGACAACTACCTTAGAACCAAAGACCCGTTTGTCAAATCCAAGAAATGAAACAATTATTTACGAAGCAAATACTAATCATACAAAAGTTCATATGCCTAAACGACTTAAATGGTCAGAAATTACTCAATCATGTAATTGGAATTTACAAAATGTTATTGAACCAAAATCTTTAGATTCTTCAAAACAAATTTCAAATATAATTGAGCATAATGATGGCTCAGTTGATATAAACTTTTCTTCTACAAATTTTTCTTCATCTAGATTTTCTACTAGTTCTATTCCTGAAATTGGTACTTCTAAATTTTCGCTTTCAAAATCAAAGTCTTTAAATTTAAAAACTGTTGACTATTCTAGTCCTATTCCTAAACCTCTTTATCAAGAAGACCAAACTAGTGATACAAGTTTACCAAGTCCTACTAAATCTGATTTTATTAATGAACTTCAAAATTATAGACAACAATTATGACTAATAAAGTTCAAATAAATTGCAATTCTTTAAATAGAAATAGAGTTACTGCTATTAAGAGATTAAGAAATTCAATAAAAATATTTAAAAAACTCTTGCAAGAAAAGATATTAGAATTAAAAAATATAAATAATGATAAAGAACTATTGGAATTAGAACAAGAAATTAATAACATAAAAGCAGTATTAAAAACCTTTAATATACATCTTGATAATTATTTAAGAAATTTATCTAAATATACGTGTTAATGAGTTCTAAAAGACAGATTAGTTGTAGTAATAATAATAAATTTTGGAATAATTTATTAAAGACCAGATGGAAAATTATTGCAAGCATTTCTAAAGAAATAAATAGAATTAAACAACTTAAAAAAGACGAAGAAATTAAATTAATTAATACTGAAAAGGACACATATAATTATAATATTCAAAAGGAAATAATATATTGCTTATCAAAAATGATTAAAAATAAAACTATTGTTATTAGTGCTCAACTTAGTATTATTAAAAATATATCTTTTAGATTAAATCAATCAACTTGTTAAAATGAATATTAATATAGATATTTCTAAAATACCATCATATGTTAATTTTGATTATTTAAAAGAAGAAGAATATTATAAAGATTATAATAATATAAAAAGAATTTGGCATGAAGAAAACTTTTCATATTATATAAGATTTTTACATTTTGGACTTTGGGAAGATTATGTTTTATCAAATCAAATTCACTCTCCGTTTTTTCAATGGTTCGAATTAATTTATGCTCCTAAACATAATATAGATTATCCTTTTAAAATGCAAACTATTTTTCCTGTTTCTTCAAAAACATACAAGGATGTTATTACTAATCAAGAAATTATTTCTGAGTATCCGCCAAAAAAGGAAATCATTATTGATAATAATTTTATTGCAACTCCTTTAGTTAAAGTTCCGAGTCAGATAACAAATGAAAAATGTTTTCAAAACATTATTTATCAAAATAATTACTCAAATGAAACTCTTTTAACTATTTCAGATCAACTAAATAGGATTGAAGAAAATACTATAAATTTACAATTATCAAAAGAAAATAAAATTAAAACAAAAAATTTTTATAATAATATAGCAAGTTCTAGTAATGTCAGCTTTATTCCTCATCAAATAAATGGAAATTTTAATCTTGGAAATAAAGATTTAATTGATGAATTAGAAAAAAGACTTACTAATTTTCGTATTTCAAAAAATGTATCTATAAATATGTTAAGAACAAATAATGACTCTTTTGACGAATCTGATGAAAGTAATAATGAAAGTGAATTAAATTTAGACAATCTTACTCAACAATTCATAAATGACAATGATGATATAAATCAGCTTACAAATGATTTTTCAAGATTAAATAAGATTAATTATTTTGGTAATAATCCAAAACCAACTATTAAAAATTATTGGAATAGACCTTCTCTTCCTGATATTCAAATTGAAGAAAGAGCTTTTCAATATGATCGTTCAGCTTATGATGGTACTTCTGTTTACGAATGGAATATCGATGGTAACTCTGAACATCAAATTCTTAATATTATTCAAGAAATGACCATGGCAGCTAATGCTTACAAGTCTCACAATAATACTCAACTTCAAATTGTTAATATTATTATTTCTGGGTTTACTGGTACTCTTAAAGGTTGGTGGGATTTCTATATTACACCAGACGAAAAGAATTTTATTATGAATGCCAAGAAAACCGTTATAAAACAAGAAAATAATTTACCAATTCAAACTCAAGAGGATGATATGGTTAATACTTTAATTTTTGCTATAATCAAAAACTTTGTAGGAGATCCTACTACTTTTCAAGAAAGAACTTCTGAAATTCTAATGAACTTACATTGTAGAAAATTAACTGATTTCAGATGGTACAAAGATAATTATCTCGTTAAAGTTTTTTCAAGACCAGATTGTAAAGAATCTTATTGGAAAGAACGTTTTATTGCTGGACTTCCAAAACTTTTTGCCGAAAGAATTAGACAAAAATTAAGAGAAAATTTTAATAATACAATTCCTTATCAAAACTTAACTTATGGAGACTTAATTAATTATATTAATAAAGAAGGATTAGCTATTTGTGCTGACCTTAGATTTAAAGAAAAACTTAAAAAAGATAGAATTAATAGTAAGAATGAATTAGGAAATTTTTGTCAACAATATGGTTATCAACCATTAACAGGTCCGTCTACTTCAAAAACCAAAAAATATAATAAAAAATCTTCAAAATATTTCAAGAAAAAGAAATATAATAAATCAGAAAAATATAAGAATTATAAGAAAAATAAATTTTTAACATCAAAAAACCCTTATAAACGATCTAATAAAAATTCTAAAAGAAAATCAAAAGACATTATTATTTGCCATAAATGTGGTCGTAATGGTCATAATGCTAATAATTGTTATGCAAAAACAAAAATTAATGAATTAAATATTTCAGAAGAATTAAAAGAACAAATTAGAAAAATTATGTTAAATTCTGATTCCGATTCTGATTCTAGTTTTACCGATTTTCAAGAAAATGATTTAAACATCTTAGAACAAAATACTTCAAGTTCGGAAGATTCTGATACATGCAAATGTGTTGGAAAATGTAATTGTAATTATTCAATTAATGTCCTTACAAACAATGACAAAGATCTTTTAAAAAATTTGGATTCAATTAAAGATAAAAATATCCAAGAACTGTTGATAAAACAAATGCTTAATAAGAATGAAAATTCTATTTCAAATAATACAAAAATTTTTAATTTAAAAGACATATATGAAAGATTTTCTGAAACAAAACCCATTTCCATACAAGAACTTCAAGAAGAATTAAAATTAGTTAAACAAGACATAAAAGAAATTAAAGGCAAAATTATAACTCTTGAAAAGGGAAAAAATATTATTAATTCACAAAATAATGATAATAAAGATGAAAAGGTTATCGAAAGAATTATAAATGATCAAATTTCTCAAAAATGGAATACTCAAATAACTCTAGTAAAAAATAATTTTAAAATGGATATTACTGCTCTAATTGATAGTGGTGCTGATATGAACTGTATACAAGAAGGTTTATTTCCCACTCAATTTTATGAAAAAACTTCTTCTAGGCTTACTGGAGCTGAAGGAACCAGTTTAAAAATAAATTATAAAATTTCCGATGTTCATATTTGCAACAATCAAGATTATTGTTATAAAACTCATTTAATTTTAGTAAAAAATCTTACTTCTCCTTTAATTTTAGGAACACCTTTTATTACTAAATTATATCCTTTTATGGTTCAAGATGATGGAATTATTACTAAAGTTTTTGGAAAAGAAATTATGTTTAAATTTTGTGAACCTCCGTCTTATTCAACTATTAACATTCTTAATTATAAAACAAAACAAGCAAATTACCTTATCAATGAAATTAATGATTTTCGTATACATAATCAATTACAAGATAAGTATATTCAAGACAAAATTATAGCTTTAAAACAAAAGTTTGAAAATAATGTTTGCTCAAATATTCCAAACGCCTTTTGGAACAGAAAACAACATATTGTCAAATTACCTTATATTAAAACTTTCAATGAAAAGGATATTCCTTCAAAATCAAGAGCTATTCATATGAATAATGAATTAGAAGCTCATTGTAAAAAAGAAATTCAAGATTTATTAGACAAAAAATTAATTAGACCTTCTAAATCTCCTTGGTCTTGTTCAGCTTTCTATGTTATGAATGCTGTTGAATTAGAAAGAGGATCACCAAGATTAGTTATCAATTATAAACCTTTAAATAAAGTTTTAGATTGGATTAGATATCCTATTCCTAATAAAAGAGATTTATTGAAAAAACTTTATGATTCAAAAATATTTTCAAAATTTGATATGAAATCTGGTTTTTGGCAAATTCAAATTCATGAAGAAGATAAATACAAAACAGGTTTTAATGTTCCTTTTGGACATTATGAGTGGAACGTTATGCCCTTTGGTTTAAAAAATGCTCCTTCTGAATTTCAAAACATTATGAATGATATTATCATTCCTATAAACAGTTTTTCAATTGTTTATATTGATGATGTTCTTATTTTTTCAAAATCTATTGATCAACATTTCAAACATTTAAATCAGTTTTATGATTTAATTTATAAAAATGGCTTAGCTGTTTCAGCTAAGAAAATGCATTTATTTCAAAATGAAATTAGATTTTTAGGACATAACATTGTTAATAATACTATTAAACCTATTATAAGAAGTTTAGAATTTTCTAATAAATTTCCTGACGAAATTATAGATAAAAAACAACTTCAACGATTTCTAGGATGTCTAAATTATATTCATGATTTTTTCAAAGATTTAGGAACTCTTTGCAAACCTCTTTATAATAGATTAAAAAATAATCCACAACCTTGGACTCAAGAACATACTAATATTGTTAAACTTATAAAACAAAAAATTCCTTCTTTACCTTGTTTAAATTTACCACATCCTTATGCTAATATCATAGTCGAAACTGATGCTAGTGATATTGGATTTGGAGGTATTTTAAAACAAAAATTATCAAATTCTTCTGAAGAACAATTGGTTCGTTTTTATTCAGGTGCTTGGAATAATACTCAAAAGAATTATTCAACTGTTAAAAAGGAGATTTTAAGTATTGTTTTATGTATTACTAAATTTGAAGATGATTTATTTATGAAAACTTTTTTATTAAGAATTGATTGTCAATCTGCAAAATCAATTTTAGAAAAAGATGTTAAAAATATAATTTCTAAACAAATCTTTGCTAGATGGCAAGCATTGTTGGGCAATTTTGATTTTGATATTGAATTTATAAAAGGAGAAAGCAATTCATTACCAGATTTTCTTTCTCGTGAATTTTTGCAGGGAAAATGAGTTCATCGTCTTCCTCTAAGATTGAAGACAAGAAACCAATTAATCAAAAGCTTGTTCCTTTCTCAAGTCAGAATCGTTTTTCTCCATTAACTCCAATTGCAAAAAATTCTCAACTTTATTCAAATATGCTTCAATCAAAACTAGTCAATCCAAACATTTCTCCAGTTCAATCAATTAGCCCTTTTTCAAAACCTATTCCTTCTGAAACACAACTTTCAACAACTTCTAAACCTACAAATAAAGCCCCTTATGTTCTCAATTCAAATCTTTTGAAAATCCAAATACTTGAAGATTCTCAAATTCTTAAGCTCAATCAAGGTTTTCATGTTCTTACTGAACACCTCTTTGGCCGAGGAAAAACCTTTCATGAAAACTCTTACAAATCTCGAGAATATTATCAAACCATTCTACAAGAATCTGGATCTGTTCAGATTGATCACCGTTCTAATAATAAAGAAGGATCTATTGATTTTAGCAAAGCCCGAATTCTTAAAATCATTTCTCCAGAAAATTGGTCATCCAATCTTTCTTTCGAAAAACCCCTTTATCAATTCCCTGCTTATCCAAGATATTCATATTATGATTACCAAGAAGCTTGGACTAAAGCATTTTTTCTTCGAAACTATTCTCATTCATGGTTCATTTTCTTTGATAAAAATTTTACCTGTGAATATCCCAGATGGTTTGTCAATTGGTATCGCTATATGGGACTTGTTCCTAGTTGTTTACCCACTGAAATTCTCAAAGGCTTTTCTAAATTCAAAGAGCTATTTATTCAACAAATCCCAGAATTTGAATATTTGTTACAATTCACCATGTTATTTAAAGTTCCATGGATTATGTCCTGGACATTCTCTTATCAAGAAGCAACAGACTTCAATCCCCCTTGGCTCAATAGACAATTTCGTCTAAAATGGTGGGATAAAGTCACAATTTCTCAAGCAAACGAGCAAGCTGTTTTCAATCATTATCAATCAATGTATAATCAAAAGCCAGAAATTGAAGCAAATCTTATCAAGAGTCTATCTTCTCCAGATGCTAATCTTATTAGCAAAATTCGTGCCGCTGCAAACTCTTCCCCTGAAGATCTACAACAATTACTTCAAGAAATTCGCAATTCTCCAACTAATTCAGAACATTCTCCCACATCTGTCAAAAATAATTTTCAAGATGCTCAAGATCCTTTTGATGATCCATTTGCAGATTAATTAAGTTTTTAATTTTGGTGTTATACCTTCAATGTAAGGTATTCTTTTATATGTGTTTGTTATTCAAAGGGGGGTAGTACGTGTGTTATCAAACGTGTGTTATCAAATTGTTCAACTATTATCAATTATACACTGTGTGTGTTCAACTATTATCAATTATACACTGTGTGAGTACATCAATTATCAAAAATATTATCATGTCTTCTGCAGTGAGATGATGCTAAATTATTGCATGAAAACAAACAACTTTTATAAAGATGAAAGAAGATGCTCCATTATCGCCAAAGAAGATTTCCATTATCAAAAAATGACAAAATATGATGCCAATTTGTCAAAAGCTTTAAAGTTTTGTCTGCCACATCTACACTCTGACAAATGCAAGTTGATTCAATAATTCTCAAGATGATCCGGTAATCCTTCGGTTTATTGATTTTAGCAAAGCCCGAATTCTTAAAATCATTTCTCCAGAAAATTGGTCATCCAATCTTTCTTTCGAAAAACCCCTTTATCAATTCCCTGCTTATCCAAGATATTCATATTATGATTACCAAGAAGCTTGGACTAAAGCATTTTTTCTTCGAAACTATTCTCATTCATGGTTCATTTTCTTTGATAAAAATTTTACCTGTGAATATCCCAGATGGTTTGTCAATTGGTATCGCTATATGGGACTTGTTCCTAGTTGTTTACCCACTGAAATTCTCAAAGGCTTTTCTAAATTCAAAGAGCTATTTATTCAACAAATCCCAGAATTTGAATATTTGTTACAATTCACCATGTTATTTAAAGTTCCATGGATTATGTCCTGGACATTCTCTTATCAAGAAGCAACAGACTTCAATCCCCCTTGGCTCAATAGACAATTTCGTCTAAAATGGTGGGATAAAGTCACAATTTCTCAAGCAAACGAGCAAGCTGTTTTCAATCATTATCAATCAATGTATAATCAAAAGCCAGAAATTGAAGCAAATCTTATCAAGAGTCTATCTTCTCCAGATGCTAATCTTATTAGCAAAATTCGTGCCGCTGCAAACTCTTCCCCTGAAGATCTACAACAATTACTTCAAGAAATTCGCAATTCTCCAACTAATTCAGAACATTCTCCCACATCTGTCAAAAATAATTTTCAAGATGCTCAAGATCCTTTTGATGATCCATTTGCAGATTAATTAAGTTTTTAATTTTGGTGTTATACCTTCAATGTAAGGTATTCTTTTATATGTGTTTGTTATTCAAAGGGGGGTAGTACGTGTGTATGATAAAAAGAAATTATTGGTTGGATTTGGGGTAGTACGTGTGTTTGTTATTCAGAGATTAGTATGTGTTTGTTATTCATATCATCAAAAAATATTTCGCCAAAGATGATTTTTATCATCAAAAAATATCTGAAACTACTAGTTAGCAAATGGTATCAGAGCTACGTTTTAGACCAGAGATTAGTATGTATGATAACTCTGTTTGTTATTTGGTTAATTTTTGTTTGAAGAATTTATAAGAAAATTATGAGTTTTGTTAAGAATGATACAGAGACCAGACCAGTGATTGGTTGGATTAGCGTAAGACGTGCAAGTATGGTAAGTCACGGAGCCGGACCACAATCATCGTTGGGCCGATGCCCTCTCTGTTCATCCTAGATAAAACAAGTAAGTTTTCTTATAAAATCTTTAAACTAAAAATTAATCAAATATGAGTAGATTTTCACGCATATTATCTAAAAAATATGATACTGGTAAAAATATTATGAATAAAGAACAAGATTATGATGATAATCATATAAACTCTATTGAAGAAACTATTGATAATATAGAACAAAATTTAAATGATTGGACTATACCTAAAACAAATATAAACACAATTTATAGAATAGGGACTTTTGATTATTTTCAAAGTTACTCAATTAAAATGACTGAACAAACCCTATCCATTGGTCAAAACCAACAAAATATAAATTTGTTATCATCAAGATCTATTTTCGAACATAGACAAAAATATAAATTTCTTCATTTAGGTCTTGTTCAAATTGCTATCAAACCTCTTTTTAGAATTGGTGTTGATGCTCCTGTTCTCTTAATATTAAGAGATAAAAGACATACAGATTTTCAAAATTCTATTTTAGCTATGGCAGAAACAAATATCGCAAATGGACCAATTTATTTTAATTGTTATCCGAATTTTTCCGTAGGATTATTTGACAAAAATATTTTAGACACTTTGGTTTTAACTGTTGAAACAAAGAATTTAGAATTTAAAAATAACTCTAAACCTTTAGCAATTATTTATCGTGTTTGTTATAAAACCATGACAACTACCTTAGAACCAAAGACCCGTTTGTCAAATCCAAGAAATGAAACAATTATTTACGAAGCAAATACTAATCATACAAAAGTTCATATGCCTAAACGACTTAAATGGTCAGAAATTACTCAATCATGTAATTGGAATTTACAAAATGTTATTGAACCAAAATCTTTAGATTCTTCAAAACAAATTTCAAATATAATTGAGCATAATGATGGCTCAGTTGATATAAACTTTTCTTCTACAAATTTTTCTTCATCTAGATTTTCTACTAGTTCTATTCCTGAAATTGGTACTTCTAAATTTTCGCTTTCAAAATCAAAGTCTTTAAATTTAAAAACTGTTGACTATTCTAGTCCTATTCCTAAACCTCTTTATCAAGAAGACCAAACTAGTGATACAAGTTTACCAAGTCCTACTAAATCTGATTTTATTAATGAACTTCAAAATTATAGACAACAATTATGACTAATAAAGTTCAAATAAATTGCAATTCTTTAAATAGAAATAGAGTTACTGCTATTAAGAGATTAAGAAATTCAATAAAAATATTTAAAAAACTCTTGCAAGAAAAGATATTAGAATTAAAAAATATAAATAATGATAAAGAACTATTGGAATTAGAACAAGAAATTAATAACATAAAAGCAGTATTAAAAACCTTTAATATACATCTTGATAATTATTTAAGAAATTTATCTAAATATACGTGTTAATGAGTTCTAAAAGACAGATTAGTTGTAGTAATAATAATAAATTTTGGAATAATTTATTAAAGACCAGATGGAAAATTATTGCAAGCATTTCTAAAGAAATAAATAGAATTAAACAACTTAAAAAAGACGAAGAAATTAAATTAATTAATACTGAAAAGGACACATATAATTATAATATTCAAAAGGAAATAATATATTGCTTATCAAAAATGATTAAAAATAAAACTATTGTTATTAGTGCTCAACTTAGTATTATTAAAAATATATCTTTTAGATTAAATCAATCAACTTGTTAAAATGAATATTAATATAGATATTTCTAAAATACCATCATATGTTAATTTTGATTATTTAAAAGAAGAAGAATATTATAAAGATTATAATAATATAAAAAGAATTTGGCATGAAGAAAACTTTTCATATTATATAAGATTTTTACATTTTGGACTTTGGGAA
The DNA here is from genome assembly GCF_052849685.1 of Lactuca virosa. Taxonomy (NCBI): domain Eukaryota; kingdom Viridiplantae; phylum Streptophyta; class Magnoliopsida; order Asterales; family Asteraceae; genus Lactuca; species Lactuca virosa. The sequence goes on along the minus strand of NC_136434.1, from coordinate 131,322,480 downwards.
GATTATGTTTTATCAAATCAAATTCACTCTCCGTTTTTTCAATGGTTCGAATTAATTTATGCTCCTAAACATAATATAGATTATCCTTTTAAAATGCAAACTATTTTTCCTGTTTCTTCAAAAACATACAAGGATGTTATTACTAATCAAGAAATTATTTCTGAGTATCCGCCAAAAAAGGAAATCATTATTGATAATAATTTTATTGCAACTCCTTTAGTTAAAGTTCCGAGTCAGATAACAAATGAAAAATGTTTTCAAAACATTATTTATCAAAATAATTACTCAAATGAAACTCTTTTAACTATTTCAGATCAACTAAATAGGATTGAAGAAAATACTATAAATTTACAATTATCAAAAGAAAATAAAATTAAAACAAAAAATTTTTATAATAATATAGCAAGTTCTAGTAATGTCAGCTTTATTCCTCATCAAATAAATGGAAATTTTAATCTTGGAAATAAAGATTTAATTGATGAATTAGAAAAAAGACTTACTAATTTTCGTATTTCAAAAAATGTATCTATAAATATGTTAAGAACAAATAATGACTCTTTTGACGAATCTGATGAAAGTAATAATGAAAGTGAATTAAATTTAGACAATCTTACTCAACAATTCATAAATGACAATGATGATATAAATCAGCTTACAAATGATTTTTCAAGATTAAATAAGATTAATTATTTTGGTAATAATCCAAAACCAACTATTAAAAATTATTGGAATAGACCTTCTCTTCCTGATATTCAAATTGAAGAAAGAGCTTTTCAATATGATCGTTCAGCTTATGATGGTACTTCTGTTTACGAATGGAATATCGATGGTAACTCTGAACATCAAATTCTTAATATTGTTCAAGAAATGACCATGGCAGCTAATGCTTACAAGTCTCACAATAATACTCAACTTCAAATTGTTAATATTATTATTTCTGGGTTTACTGGTACTCTTAAAGGTTGGTGGGATTTCTATATTACACCAGACGAAAAGAATTTTATTATGAATGCCAAGAAAACCGTTATAAAACAAGAAAATAATTTACCAATTCAAACTCAAGAGGATGATATGGTTAATACTTTAATTTTTGCTATAATCAAAAACTTTGTAGGAGATCCTACTACTTTTCAAGAAAGAACTTCTGAAATTCTAATGAACTTACATTGTAGAAAATTAACTGATTTCAGATGGTACAAAGATAATTATCTCGTTAAAGTTTTTTCAAGACCAGATTGTAAAGAATCTTATTGGAAAGAACGTTTTATTGCTGGACTTCCAAAACTTTTTGCCGAAAGAATTAGACAAAAATTAAGAGAAAATTTTAATAATACAATTCCTTATCAAAACTTAACTTATGGAGACTTAATTAATTATATTAATAAAGAAGGATTAGCTATTTGTGCTGACCTTAGATTTAAAGAAAAACTTAAAAAAGATAGAATTAATAGTAAGAATGAATTAGGAAATTTTTGTCAACAATATGGTTATCAACCATTAACAGGTCCGTCTACTTCAAAAACCAAAAAATATAATAAAAAATCTTCAAAATATTTCAAGAAAAAGAAATATAATAAATCAGAAAAATATAAGAATTATAAGAAAAATAAATTTTTAACATCAAAAAACCCTTATAAACGATCTAATAAAAATTCTAAAAGAAAATCAAAAGACATTATTATTTGCCATAAATGTGGTCGTAATGGTCATAATGCTAATAATTGTTATGCAAAAACAAAAATTAATGAATTAAATATTTCAGAAGAATTAAAAGAACAAATTAGAAAAATTATGTTAAATTCTGATTCCGATTCTGATTCTAGTTTTACCGATTTTCAAGAAAATGATTTAAACATCTTAGAACAAAATACTTCAAGTTCGGAAGATTCTGATACATGCAAATGTGTTGGAAAATGTAATTGTAATTATTCAATTAATGTCCTTACAAACAATGACAAAGATCTTTTAAAAAATTTGGATTCAATTAAAGATAAAAATATCCAAGAACTGTTGATAAAACAAATGCTTAATAAGAATGAAAATTCTATTTCAAATAATACAAAAATTTTTAATTTAAAAGACATATATGAAAGATTTTCTGAAACAAAACCCATTTCCATACAAGAACTTCAAGAAGAATTAAAATTAGTTAAACAAGACATAAAAGAAATTAAAGGCAAAATTATAACTCTTGAAAAGGGAAAAAATATTATTAATTCACAAAATAATGATAATAAAGATGAAAAGGTTATCGAAAGAATTATAAATGATCAAATTTCTCAAAAATGGAATACTCAAATAACTCTAGTAAAAAATAATTTTAAAATGGATATTACTGCTCTAATTGATAGTGGTGCTGATATGAACTGTATACAAGAAGGTTTATTTCCCACTCAATTTTATGAAAAAACTTCTTCTAGGCTTACTGGAGCTGAAGGAACCAGTTTAAAAATAAATTATAAAATTTCCGATGTTCATATTTGCAACAATCAAGATTATTGTTATAAAACTCATTTAATTTTAGTAAAAAATCTTACTTCTCCTTTAATTTTAGGAACACCTTTTATTACTAAATTATATCCTTTTATGGTTCAAGATGATGGAATTATTACTAAAGTTTTTGGAAAAGAAATTATGTTTAAATTTTGTGAACCTCCGTCTTATTCAACTATTAACATTCTTAATTATAAAACAAAACAAGCAAATTACCTTATCAATGAAATTAATGATTTTCGTATACATAATCAATTACAAGATAAGTATATTCAAGACAAAATTATAGCTTTAAAACAAAAGTTTGAAAATAATGTTTGCTCAAATATTCCAAACGCCTTTTGGAACAGAAAACAACATATTGTCAAATTACCTTATATTAAAACTTTCAATGAAAAGGATATTCCTTCAAAATCAAGAGCTATTCATATGAATAATGAATTAGAAGCTCATTGTAAAAAAGAAATTCAAGATTTATTAGACAAAAAATTAATTAGACCTTCTAAATCTCCTTGGTCTTGTTCAGCTTTCTATGTTATGAATGCTGCTGAATTAGAAAGAGGATCACCAAGATTAGTTATCAATTATAAACCTTTAAATAAAGTTTTAGATTGGATTAGATATCCTATTCCTAATAAAAGAGATTTATTGAAAAAACTTTATGATTCAAAAATATTTTCAAAATTTGATATGAAATCTGGTTTTTGGCAAATTCAAATTCATGAAGAAGATAAATACAAAACAGGTTTTAATGTTCCTTTTGGACATTATGAGTGGAACGTTATGCCCTTTGGTTTAAAAAATGCTCCTTCTGAATTTCAAAACATTATGAATGATATTATCATTCCTATAAACAGTTTTTCAATTGTTTATATTGATGATGTTCTTATTTTTTCAAAATCTATTGATCAACATTTCAAACATTTAAATCAGTTTTATGATTTAATTTATAAAAATGGCTTAGCTGTTTCAGCTAAGAAAATGCATTTATTTCAAAATGAAATTAGATTTTTAGGACATAACATTGTTAATAATACTATTAAACCTATTATAAGAAGTTTAGAATTTTCTAATAAATTTCCTGACGAAATTATAGATAAAAAACAACTTCAACGATTTCTAGGATGTCTAAATTATATTCATGATTTTTTCAAAGATTTAGGAACTCTTTGCAAACCTCTTTATAATAGATTAAAAAATAATCCACAACCTTGGACTCAAGAACATACTAATATTGTTAAACTTATAAAACAAAAAATTCCTTCTTTACCTTGTTTAAATTTACCACATCCTTATGCTAATATCATAGTCGAAACTGATGCTAGTGATATTGGATTTGGAGGTATTTTAAAACAAAAATTATCAAATTCTTCTGAAGAACAATTGGTTCGTTTTTATTCAGGTGCTTGGAATAATACTCAAAAGAATTATTCAACTGTTAAAAAGGAGATTTTAAGTATTGTTTTATGTATTACTAAATTTGAAGATGATTTATTTATGAAAACTTTTTTATTAAGAATTGATTGTCAATCTGCAAAATCAATTTTAGAAAAAGATGTTAAAAATATAATTTCTAAACAAATCTTTGCTAGATGGCAAGCATTGTTGGGCAATTTTGATTTTGATATTGAATTTATAAAAGGAGAAAGCAATTCATTACCAGATTTTCTTTCTCGTGAATTTTTGCAGGGAAAATGAGTTCATCGTCTTCCTCTAAGATTGAAGACAAGAAACCAATTAATCAAAAGCTTGTTCCTTTCTCAAGTCAGAATCGTTTTTCTCCATTAACTCCAATTGCAAAAAATTCTCAACTTTATTCAAATATGCTTCAATCAAAACTAGTCAATCCAAACATTTCTCCAGTTCAATCAATTAGCCCTTTTTCAAAACCTATTCCTTCTGAAACACAACTTTCAACAACTTCTAAACCTACAAATAAAGCCCCTTATGTTCTCAATTCAAATCTTTTGAAAATCCAAATACTTGAAGATTCTCAAATTCTTAAGCTCAATCAAGGTTTTCATGTTCTTACTGAACACCTCTTTGGCCGAGGAAAAACCTTTCATGAAAACTCTTACAAATCTCGAGAATATTATCAAACCATTCTACAAGAATCTGGATCTGTTCAGATTGATCACCGTTCTAATAATAAAGAAGGATCTATTGATTTTAGCAAAGCCCGAATTCTTAAAATCATTTCTCCAGAAAATTGGTCATCCAATCTTTCTTTCGAAAAACCCCTTTATCAATTCCCTGCTTATCCAAGATATTCATATTATGATTACCAAGAAGCTTGGACTAAAGCATTTTTTCTTCGAAACTATTCTCATTCATGGTTCATTTTCTTTGATAAAAATTTTACCTGTGAATATCCCAGATGGTTTGTCAATTGGTATCGCTATATGGGACTTGTTCCTAGTTGTTTACCCACTGAAATTCTCAAAGGCTTTTCTAAATTCAAAGAGCTATTTATTCAACAAATCCCAGAATTTGAATATTTGTTACAATTCACCATGTTATTTAAAGTTCCATGGATTATGTCCTGGACATTCTCTTATCAAGAAGCAACAGACTTCAATCCCCCTTGGCTCAATAGACAATTTCGTCTAAAATGGTGGGATAAAGTCACAATTTCTCAAGCAAACGAGCAAGCTGTTTTCAATCATTATCAATCAATGTATAATCAAAAGCCAGAAATTGAAGCAAATCTTATCAAGAGTCTATCTTCTCCAGATGCTAATCTTATTAGCAAAATTCGTGCCGCTGCAAACTCTTCCCCTGAAGATCTACAACAATTACTTCAAGAAATTCGCAATTCTCCAACTAATTCAGAACATTCTCCCACATCTGTCAAAAATAATTTTCAAGATGCTCAAGATCCTTTTGATGATCCATTTGCAGATTAATTAAGTTTTTAATTTTGGTGTTATACCTTCAATGTAAGGTATTCTTTTATATGTGTTTGTTATTCAAAGGGGGGTAGTACGTGTGTTATCAAATTGTTCAACTATTATCAATTATACACTGTGTGTGTTCAACTATTATCAATTATACACTGTGTGAGTACATCAATTATCAAAAATATTATCATGTCTTCTGCAGTGAGATGATGCTAAATTATTGCATGAAAACAAACAACTTTTATAAAGATGAAAGAAGATGCTCCATTATCGCCAAAGAAGATTTCCATTATCAAAAAATGACAAAATATGATGCCAATTTGTCAAAAGCTTTAAAGTTTTGTCTGCCACATCTACACTCTGACAAATGCAAGTTGATTCAATAATTCTCAAGATGATCCGGTAATCCTTCGGTTTCCCGTCTCAAGATGTTTCAAGACTCCAAGACTCCTATATATTGAAGGGACATGTTTTAATGAAGACCATCTCAAAGTTCTCCAAAAATCTCTCTTATAAAACTTCTGTCAAATGTTTAGTTCATGTCTAAGAAAAGAGTTCTCCTATCTACTTCTAGATGTTCAAAATCTTTAGATTTTCAAATCATACTTGCTCCAGACGGATGCTCTGATTGTAATTTAAAAGAAGGTAATATATAAAGAATTTTATTCAATTATTGTCTTAACTCTGTTATCGCTATGACAGTCTCTTTTCGAGTTATTCTAACTATTAATTCTACAAGATTTGAAATTTTTGTTAAAATAATACTTGCATTTAATAATAATCAAATTCATGCTTGAAATATTATGTCTGATTCAAAGATACAAGCTAATCGTCATTATTATTGTAATCAATTAAAAGCTTTACAAGTTCTAATCCATAATCATGAGTTTAGAAGCAAAGATAGAAAACAGTTTTATAAAATAATGTATGATTTTTATCATCAAAAAATATCTGAAACTACTAGTTAGCAAATGGTATCAGAGCCACGTTTTAGACCAGAGATTAGTATGTATGATAACTCTGTTTGTTATTTGGTTAATTTTTGTTTGAAGAATTTATAAGAAAATTATGAGTTTTGTTAAGAATGATACAGAGACCAGACCAGTGATTGGTTGGATTAGCGTAAGACGTGCAAGTATGGTAAGTCACGGAGCCGGACCACAATCATCGTTGGGCCGATGCCCTCTCTGTTCATCCTAGATAAAACAAGTAAGTTTTCTTATAAAATCTTTAAACTAAAAATTAATCAAATATGAGTAGATTTTCACGCATATTATCTAAAAAATATGATACTGGTAAAAATATTATGAATAAAGAACAAGATTATGATGATAATCATATAAACTCTATTGAAGAAACTATTGATAATATAGAACAAAATTTAAATGATTGGACTATACCTAAAACAAATATAAACACAATTTATAGAATAGGGACTTTTGATTATTTTCAAAGTTACTCAATTAAAATGACTGAACAAACCCTATCCATTGGTCAAAACCAACAAAATATAAATTTGTTATCATCAAGATCTATTTTCGAACATAGACAAAAATATAAATTTCTTCATTTAGGTCTTGTTCAAATTGCTATCAAACCTCTTTTTAGAATTGGTGTTGATGCTCCTGTTCTCTTAATATTAAGAGATAAAAGACATACAGATTTTCAAAATTCTATTTTAGCTATGGCAGAAACAAATATCGCAAATGGACCAATTTATTTTAATTGTTATCCGAATTTTTCCGTAGGATTATTTGACAAAAATATTTTAGACACTTTGGTTTTAACTGTTGAAACAAAGAATTTAGAATTTAAAAATAACTCTAAACCTTTAGCAATTATTTATCGTGTTTGTTATAAAACCATGACAACTACCTTAGAACCAAAGACCCGTTTGTCAAATCCAAGAAATGAAACAATTATTTACGAAGCAAATACTAATCATACAAAAGTTCATATGCCTAAACGACTTAAATGGTCAGAAATTACTCAATCATGTAATTGGAATTTACAAAATGTTATTGAACCAAAATCTTTAGATTCTTCAAAACAAATTTCAAATATAATTGAGCATAATGATGGCTCAGTTGATATAAACTTTTCTTCTACAAATTTTTCTTCATCTAGATTTTCTACTAGTTCTATTCCTGAAATTGGTACTTCTAAATTTTCGCTTTCAAAATCAAAGTCTTTAAATTTAAAAACTGTTGACTATTCTAGTCGTATTCCTAAACCTCTTTATCAAGAAGACCAAACTAGTGATACAAGTTTACCAAGTCCTACTAAATCTGATTTTATTAATGAACTTCAAAATTATAGACAACAATTATGACTAATAAAGTTCAAATAAATTGCAATTCTTTAAATAGAAATAGAGTTACTGCTATTAAGAGATTAAGAAATTCAATAAAAATATTTAAAAAACTCTTGCAAGAAAAGATATTAGAATTAAAAAATATAAATAATGATAAAGAACTATTGGAATTAGAACAAGAAATTAATAACATAAAAGCAGTATTAAAAACCTTTAATATACATCTTGATAATTATTTAAGAAATTTATCTAAATATACGTGTTAATGAGTTCTAAAAGACAGATTAGTTGTAGTAATAATAATAAATTTTGGAATAATTTATTAAAGACCAGATGGAAAATTATTGCAAGCATTTCTAAAGAAATAAATAGAATTAAACAACTTAAAAAAGACGAAGAAATTAAATTAATTAATACTGAAAAGGACACATATAATTATAATATTCAAAAGGAAATAATATATTGCTTATCAAAAATGATTAAAAATAAAACTATTGTTATTAGTGCTCAACTTAGTATTATTAAAAATATATCTTTTAGATTAAATCAATCAACTTGTTAAAATGAATATTAATATAGATATTTCTAAAATACCATCATATGTTAATTTTGATTATTTAAAAGAAGAAGAATATTATAAAGATTATAATAATATAAAAAGAATTTGGCATGAAGAAAACTTTTCATATTATATAAGATTTTTACATTTTGGACTTTGGGAAGATTATGTTTTATCAAATCAAATTCACTCTCCGTTTTTTCAATGGTTCGAATTAATTTATGCTCCTAAACATAATATAGATTATCCTTTTAAAATGCAAACTATTTTTCCTGTTTCTTCAAAAACATACAAGGATGTTATTACTAATCAAGAAATTATTTCTGAGTATCCGCCAAAAAAGGAAATCATTATTGATAATAATTTTATTGCAACTCCTTTAGTTAAAGTTCCGAGTCAGATAACAAATGAAAAATGTTTTCAAAACATTATTTATCAAAATAATTACTCAAATGAAACTCTTTTAACTATTTCAGATCAACTAAATAGGATTGAAGAAAATACTATAAATTTACAATTATCAAAAGAAAATAAAATTAAAACAAAAAATTTTTATAATAATATAGCAAGTTCTAGTAATGTCAGCTTTATTCCTCATCAAATAAATGGAAATTTTAATCTTGGAAATAAAGATTTAATTGATGAATTAGAAAAAAGACTTACTAATTTTCGTATTTCAAAAAATGTATCTATAAATATGTTAAGAACAAATAATGACTCTTTTGACGAATCTGATGAAAGTAATAATGAAAGTGAATTAAATTTAGACAATCTTACTCAACAATTCATAAATGACAATGATGATATAAATCAGCTTACAAATGATTTTTCAAGATTAAATAAGATTAATTATTTTGGTAATAATCCAAAACCAACTATTAAAAATTATTGGAATAGACCTTCTCTTCCTGATATTCAAATTGAAGAAAGAGCTTTTCAATATGATCGTTCAGCTTATGATGGTACTTCTGTTTACGAATGGAATATCGATGGTAACTCTGAACATCAAATTCTTAATATTGTTCAAGAAATGACCATGGCAGCTAATGCTTACAAGTCTCACAATAATACTCAACTTCAAATTGTTAATATTATTATTTCTGGGTTTACTGGTACTCTTAAAGGTTGGTGGGATTTCTATATTACACCAGACGAAAAGAATTTTATTATGAATGCCAAGAAAACCGTTATAAAACAAGAAAATAATTTACCAATTCAAACTCAAGAGGATGATATGGTTAATACTTTAATTTTTGCTATAATCAAAAACTTTGTAGGAGATCCTACTACTTTTCAAGAAAGAACTTCTGAAATTCTAATGAACTTACATTGTAGAAAATTAACTGATTTCAGATGGTACAAAGATAATTATCTCGTTAAAGTTTTTTCAAGACCAGATTGTAAAGAATCTTATTGGAAAGAACGTTTTATTGCTGGACTTCCAAAACTTTTTGCCGAAAGAATTAGACAAAAATTAAGAGAAAATTTTAATAATACAATTCCTTATCAAAACTTAACTTATGGAGACTTAATTAATTATATTAATAAAGAAGGATTAGCTATTTGTGCTGACCTTAGATTTAAAGAAAAACTTAAAAAAGATAGAATTAATAGTAAGAATGAATTAGGAAATTTTTGTCAACAATATGGTTATCAACCATTAACAGGTCCGTCTACTTCAAAAACCAAAAAATATAATAAAAAATCTTCAAAATATTTCAAGAAAAAGAAATATAATAAATCAGAAAAATATAAGAATTATAAGAAAAATAAATTTTTAACATCAAAAAACCCTTATAAACGATCTAATAAAAATTCTAAAAGAAAATCAAAAGACATTATTATTTGCCATAAATGTGGTCGTAATGGTCATAATGCTAATAATTGTTATGCAAAAACAAAAATTAATGAATTAAATATTTCAGAAGAATTAAAAGAACAAATTAGAAAAATTATGTTAAATTCTGATTCCGATTCTGATTCTAGTTTTACCGATTTTCAAGAAAATGATTTAAACATCTTAGAACAAAATACTTCAAGTTCGGAAGATTCTGATACATGCAAATGTGTTGGAAAATGTAATTGTAATTATTCAATTAATGTCCTTACAAACAATGACAAAGATCTTTTAAAAAATTTGGATTCAATTAAAGATAAAAATATCCAAGAACTGTTGATAAAACAAATGCTTAATAAGAATGAAAATTCTATTTCAAATAATACAAAAATTTTTAATTTAAAAGACATATATGAAAGATTTTCTGAAACAAAACCCATTTCCATACAAGAACTTCAAGAAGAATTAAAATTAGTTAAACAAGACATAAAAGAAATTAAAGGCAAAATTATAACTCTTGAAAAGGGAAAAAATATTATTAATTCACAAAATAATGATAATAAAGATGAAAAGGTTATCGAAAGAATTATAAATGATCAAATTTCTCAAAAATGGAATACTCAAATAACTCTAGTAAAAAATAATTTTAAAATGGATATTACTGCTCTAATTGATAGTGGTGCTGATATGAACTGTATACAAGAAGGTTTATTTCCCACTCAATTTTATGAAAAAACTTCTTCTAGGCTTACTGGAGCTGAAGGAACCAGTTTAAAAATAAATTATAAAATTTCCGATGTTCATATTTGCAACAATCAAGATTATTGTTATAAAACTCATTTAATTTTAGTAAAAAATCTTACTTCTCCTTTAATTTTAGGAACACCTTTTATTACTAAATTATATCCTTTTATGGTTCAAGATGATGGAATTATTACTAAAGTTTTTGGAAAAGAAATTATGTTTAAATTTTGTGAACCTCCGTCTTATTCAACTATTAACATTCTTAATTATAAAACAAAACAAGCAAATTACCTTATCAATGAAATTAATGATTTTCGTATACATAATCAATTACAAGATAAGTATATTCAAGACAAAATTATAGCTTTAAAACAAAAGTTTGAAAATAATGTTTGCTCAAATATTCCAAACGCCTTTTGGAACAGAAAACAACATATTGTCAAATTACCTTATATTAAAACTTTCAATGAAAAGGATATTCCTTCAAAATCAAGAGCTATTCATATGAATAATGAATTAGAAGCTCATTGTAAAAAAGAAATTCAAGATTTATTAGACAAAAAATTAATTAGACCTTCTAAATCTCCTTGGTCTTGTTCAGCTTTCTATGTTATGAATGCTGCTGAATTAGAAAGAGGATCACCAAGATTAGTTATCAATTATAAACCTTTAAATAAAGTTTTAGATTGGATTAGATATCCTATTCCTAATAAAAGAGATTTATTGAAAAAACTTTATGATTCAAAAATATTTTCAAAATTTGATATGAAATCTGGTTTTTGGCAAATTCAAATTCATGAAGAAGATAAATACAAAACAGGTTTTAATGTTCCTTTTGGACATTATGAGTGGAACGTTATGCCCTTTGGTTTAAAAAATGCTCCTTCTGAATTTCAAAACATTATGAATGATATTATCATTCCTATAAACAGTTTTTCAATTGTTTATATTGATGATGTTCTTATTTTTTCAAAATCTATTGATCAACATTTCAAACATTTAAATCAGTTTTATGATTTAATTTATAAAAATGGCTTAGCTGTTTCAGCTAAGAAAATGCATTTATTTCAAAATGAAATTAGATTTTTAGGACATAACATTGTTAATAATACTATTAAACCTATTATAAGAAGTTTAGAATTTTCTAATAAATTTCCTGACGAAATTATAGATAAAAAACAACTTCAACGATTTCTAGGATGTCTAAATTATATTCATGATTTTTTCAAAGATTTAGGAACTCTTTGCAAACCTCTTTATAATAGATTAAAAAATAATCCACAACCTTGGACTCAAGAACATACTAATATTGTTAAACTTATAAAACAAAAAATTCCTTCTTTACCTTGTTTAAATTTACCACATCCTTATGCTAATATCATAGTCGAAACTGATGCTAGTGATATTGGATTTGGAGGTATTTTAAAACAAAAATTATCAAATTCTTCTGAAGAACAATTGGTTCGTTTTTATTCAGGTGCTTGGAATAATACTCAAAAGAATTATTCAACTGTTAAAAAGGAGATTTTAAGTATTGTTTTATGTATTACTAAATTTGAAGATGATTTATTTATGAAAACTTTTTTATTAAGAATTGATTGTCAATCTGCAAAATCAATTTTAGAAAAAGATGTTAAAAATATAATTTCTAAACAAATCTTTGCTAGATGGCAAGCATTGTTGGGCAATTTTGATTTTGATATTGAATTTATAAAAGGAGAAAGCAATTCATTACCAGATTTTCTTTCTCGTGAATTTTTGCAGGGAAAATGAGTTCATCGTCTTCCTCTAAGATTGAAGACAAGAAACCAATTAATCAAAAGCTTGTTCCTTTCTCAAGTCAGAATCGTTTTTCTCCATTAACTCCAATTGCAAAAAATTCTCAACTTTATTCAAATATGCTTCAATCAAAACTAGTCAATCCAAACATTTCTCCAGTTCAATCAATTAGCCCTTTTTCAAAACCTATTCCTTCTGAAACACAACTTTCAACAACTTCTAAACCTACAAATAAAGCCCCTTATGTTCTCAATTCAAATCTTTTGAAAATCCAAATACTTGAAGATTCTCAAATTCTTAAGCTCAATCAAGGTTTTCATGTTCTTACTGAACACCTCTTTGGCCGAGGAAAAACCTTTCATGAAAACTCTTACAAATCTCGAGAATATTATCAAACCATTCTACAAGAATCTGGATCTGTTCAGATTGATCACCGTTCTAATAATAAAGAAGGATCTATTGATTTTAGCAAAGCCCGAATTCTTAAAATCATTTCTCCAGAAAATTGGTCATCCAATCTTTCTTTCGAAAAACCCCTTTATCAATTCCCTGCTTATCCAAGATATTCATATTATGATTACCAAGAAGCTTGGACTAAAGCATTTTTTCTTCGAAACTATTCTCATTCATGGTTCATTTTCTTTGATAAAAATTTTACCTGTGAATATCCCAGATGGTTTGTCAATTGGTATCGCTATATGGGACTTGTTCCTAGTTGTTTACCTACTGAAATTCTCAAAGGCTTTTCTAAATTCAAAGAGCTATTTATTCAACAAATCCCAGAATTTGAATATTTGTTACAATTCACCATGTTATTTAAAGTTCCATGGATTATGTCCTGGACATTCTCTTATCAAGAAGCAACAGACTTCAATCCCCCTTGGCTCAATAGACAATTTCGTCTAAAATGGTGGGATAAAGTCACAATTTCTCAAGCAAACGAGCAAGCTGTTTTCAATCATTATCAATCAATGTATAATCAAAAGCCAGAAATTGAAGCAAATCTTATCAAGAGTCTATCTTCTCCAGATGCTAATCTTATTAGCAAAATTCGTGCCGCTGCAAACTCTTCCCCTGAAGATCTACAACAATTACTTCAAGAAATTCGCAATTCTCCAACTAATTCAGAACATTCTCCCACATCTGTCAAAAATAATTTTCAAGATGCTCAAGATCCTTTTGATGATCCATTTGCAGATTAATTAAGTTTTTAATTTTGGTGTTATACCTTCAATGTAAGGTATTCTTTTATATGTGTTTGTTATTCAAAGGGGGGTAGTACGTGTGTTATCAAACGTGTGTTATCAAATTGTTCAACTATTATCAATTATACACTGTGTGTGTTCAACTATTATCAATTATACACTGTGTGAGTACATCAATTATCAAAAATATTATCATGTCTTCTGCAGTGAGATGATGCTAAATTATTGCATGAAAACAAACAACTTTTATAAAGATGAAAGAAGATGCTCCATTATCGCCAAAGAAGATTTCCATTATCAAAAAATGACAAAATATGATGCCAATTTGTCAAAAGCTTTAAAGTTTTGTCTGCCACATCTACACTCTGACAAATGCAAGTTGATTCAATAATTCTCAAGATGATCCGGTAATCCTTCGGTTTCCCGTCTCAAGATGTTTCAAGACTCCAAGACTCCTATATATTGAAGGGACATGTTTTAATGAAGACCATCTCAAAGTTCTCTAAAAATCTCTCTTATAAAACTTCTGTCAAATGTTTAGTTCATGTCTAAGAAAAGAGTTCTCCTATCTACTTCTAGATGTTCAAAATCTTTAGATTTTCAAATCATACTTGCTCCAGACGGATGCTCTGATTGTAATTTAAAAGAAGGTAATATATAAAGAATTTTATTCAATTATTGTCTTAACTCTGTTATCGCTATGACAGTCTCTTTTCGAGTTATTCTAACTATTAATTCTACAAGATTTGAAATTTTTGTTAAAATAATACTTGCATTTAATAATAATCAAATTCATGCTTGAAATATTATGTCTGATTCAAAGATACAAGCTAATCGTCATTATTATTGTAATCAATTAAAAGCTTTACAAGTTCTAATCCATAATCATGAGTTTAGAAGCAAAGATAGAAAACAGTTTTATAAAATAATGTATGATTTTTATCATCAAAAAATATCTGAAACTACTAGTTAGCAAATGAAACTACTAGTTAGCAAATGGTATCAGAGCTACGTTTTAGACCAGAGATTAGTATGTATGATAACTCTGTTTGTTATTTGGTTAATTTTTGTTTGAAGAATTTATAAGAAAATTATGAGTTTTGTTAAGAATGATACAGAGACCAGACCAGTGATTGGTTGGATTAGCGTAAGACGTGCAAGTATGGTAAGTCACGGAGCCGGACCACAATCATCGTTGGGCCGATGCCCTCTCTGTTCATCCTAGATAAAACAAGTAAGTTTTCTTATAAAATCTTTAAACTAAAAATTAATCAAATATGAGTAGATTTTCACGCATATTATCTAAAAAATATGATACTGGTAAAAATATTATGAATAAAGAACAAGATTATGATGATAATCATATAAACTCTATTGAAGAAACTATTGATAATATAGAACAAAATTTAAATGATTGGACTATACCTAAAACAAATATAAACACAATTTATAGAATAGGGACTTTTGATTATTTTCAAAGTTACTCAATTAAAATGACTGAACAAACCCTATCCATTGGTCAAAACCAACAAAATATAAATTTGTTATCATCAAGATCTATTTTCGAACATAGACAAAAATATAAATTTCTTCATTTAGGTCTTGTTCAAATTGCTATCAAACCTCTTTTTAGAATTGGTGTTGATGCTCCTGTTCTCTTAATATTAAGAGATAAAAGACATACAGATTTTCAAAATTCTATTTTAGCTATGGCAGAAACAAATATCGCAAATGGACCAATTTATTTTAATTGTTATCCGAATTTTTCCGTAGGATTATTTGACAAAAATATTTTAGACACTTTGGTTTTAACTGTTGAAACAAAGAATTTAGAATTTAAAAATAACTCTAAACCTTTAGCAATTATTTATCGTGTTTGTTATAAAACCATGACAACTACCTTAGAACCAAAGACCCGTTTGTCAAATCCAAGAAATGAAACAATTATTTACGAAGCAAATACTAATCATACAAAAGTTCATATGCCTAAACGACTTAAATGGTCAGAAATTACTCAATCATGTAATTGGAATTTACAAAATGTTATTGAACCAAAATCTTTAGATTCTTCAAAACAAATTTCAAATATAATTGAGCATAATGATGGCTCAGTTGATATAAACTTTTCTTCTACAAATTTTTCTTCATCTAGATTTTCTACTAGTTCTATTCCTGAAATTGGTACTTCTAAATTTTCGCTTTCAAAATCAAAGTCTTTAAATTTAAAAACTGTTGACTATTCTAGTCCTATTCCTAAACCTCTTTATCAAGAAGACCAAACTAGTGATACAAGTTTACCAAGTCCTACTAAATCTGATTTTATTAATGAACTTCAAAATTATAGACAACAATTATGACTAATAAAGTTCAAATAAATTGCAATTCTTTAAATAGAAATAGAGTTACTGCTATTAAGAGATTAAGAAATTCAATAAAAATATTTAAAAAACTCTTGCAAGAAAAGATATTAGAATTAAAAAATATAAATAATGATAAAGAACTATTGGAATTAGAACAAGAAATTAATAACATAAAAGCAGTATTAAAAACCTTTAATATACATCTTGATAATTATTTAAGAAATTTATCTAAATATACGTGTTAATGAGTTCTAAAAGACAGATTAGTTGTAGTAATAATAATAAATTTTGGAATAATTTATTAAAGACCAGATGGAAAATTATTGCAAGCATTTCTAAAGAAATAAATAGAATTAAACAACTTAAAAAAGACGAAGAAATTAAATTAATTAATACTGAAAAGGACACATATAATTATAATATTCAAAAGGAAATAATATATTGCTTATCAAAAATGATTAAAAATAAAACTATTGTTATTAGTGCTCAACTTAGTATTATTAAAAATATATCTTTTAGATTAAATCAATCAACTTGTTAAAATGAATATTAATATAGATATTTCTAAAATACCATCATATGTTAATTTTGATTATTTAAAAGAAGAAGAATATTATAAAGATTATAATAATATAAAAAGAATTTGGCATGAAGAAAACTTTTCATATTATATAAGATTTTTACATTTTGGACTTTGGGAAGATTATGTTTTATCAAATCAAATTCACTCTCCGTTTTTTCAATGGTTCGAATTAATTTATGCTCCTAAACATAATATAGATTATCCTTTTAAAATGCAAACTATTTTTCCTGTTTCTTCAAAAACATACAAGGATGTTATTACTAATCAAGAAATTATTTCTGAGTATCCGCCAAAAAAGGAAATCATTATTGATAATAATTTTATTGCAACTCCTTTAGTTAAAGTTCCGAGTCAGATAACAAATGAAAAATGTTTTCAAAACATTATTTATCAAAATAATTACTCAAATGAAACTCTTTTAACTATTTCAGATCAACTAAATAGGATTGAAGAAAATACTATAAATTTACAATTATCAAAAGAAAATAAAATTAAAACAAAAAATTTTTATAATAATATAGCAAGTTCTAGTAATGTCAGCTTTATTCCTCATCAAATAAATGGAAATTTTAATCTTGGAAATAAAGATTTAATTGATGAATTAGAAAAAAGACTTACTAATTTTCGTATTTCAAAAAATGTATCTATAAATATGTTAAGAACAAATAATGACTCTTTTGACGAATCTGATGAAAGTAATAATGAAAGTGAATTAAATTTAGACAATCTTACTCAACAATTCATAAATGACAATGATGATATAAATC
Organism: Lactuca virosa; assembly: GCF_052849685.1. Classification (NCBI taxonomy): domain Eukaryota; kingdom Viridiplantae; phylum Streptophyta; class Magnoliopsida; order Asterales; family Asteraceae; genus Lactuca; species Lactuca virosa. The sequence goes on along the minus strand of NC_136434.1, from coordinate 131,304,939 downwards.
AGCTTACAAATGATTTTTCAAGATTAAATAAGATTAATTATTTTGGTAATAATCCAAAACCAACTATTAAAAATTATTGGAATAGACCTTCTCTTCCTGATATTCAAATTGAAGAAAGAGCTTTTCAATATGATCGTTCAGCTTATGATGGTACTTCTGTTTACGAATGGAATATCGATGGTAACTCTGAACATCAAATTCTTAATATTGTTCAAGAAATGACCATGGCAGCTAATGCTTACAAGTCTCACAATAATACTCAACTTCAAATTGTTAATATTATTATTTCTGGGTTTACTGGTACTCTTAAAGGTTGGTGGGATTTCTATATTACACCAGACGAAAAGAATTTTATTATGAATGCCAAGAAAACCGTTATAAAACAAGAAAATAATTTACCAATTCAAACTCAAGAGGATGATATGGTTAATACTTTAATTTTTGCTATAATCAAAAACTTTGTAGGAGATCCTACTACTTTTCAAGAAAGAACTTCTGAAATTCTAATGAACTTACATTGTAGAAAATTAACTGATTTCAGATGGTACAAAGATAATTATCTCGTTAAAGTTTTTTCAAGACCAGATTGTAAAGAATCTTATTGGAAAGAACGTTTTATTGCTGGACTTCCAAAACTTTTTGCCGAAAGAATTAGACAAAAATTAAGAGAAAATTTTAATAATACAATTCCTTATCAAAACTTAACTTATGGAGACTTAATTAATTATATTAATAAAGAAGGATTAGCTATTTGTGCTGACCTTAGATTTAAAGAAAAACTTAAAAAAGATAGAATTAATAGTAAGAATGAATTAGGAAATTTTTGTCAACAATATGGTTATCAACCATTAACAGGTCCGTCTACTTCAAAAACCAAAAAATATAATAAAAAATCTTCAAAATATTTCAAGAAAAAGAAATATAATAAATCAGAAAAATATAAGAATTATAAGAAAAATAAATTTTTAACATCAAAAAACCCTTATAAACGATCTAATAAAAATTCTAAAAGAAAATCAAAAGACATTATTATTTGCCATAAATGTGGTCGTAATGGTCATAATGCTAATAATTGTTATGCAAAAACAAAAATTAATGAATTAAATATTTCAGAAGAATTAAAAGAACAAATTAGAAAAATTATGTTAAATTCTGATTCCGATTCTGATTCTAGTTTTACCGATTTTCAAGAAAATGATTTAAACATCTTAGAACAAAATACTTCAAGTTCGGAAGATTCTGATACATGCAAATGTGTTGGAAAATGTAATTGTAATTATTCAATTAATGTCCTTACAAACAATGACAAAGATCTTTTAAAAAATTTGGATTCAATTAAAGATAAAAATATCCAAGAACTGTTGATAAAACAAATGCTTAATAAGAATGAAAATTCTATTTCAAATAATACAAAAATTTTTAATTTAAAAGACATATATGAAAGATTTTCTGAAACAAAACCCATTTCCATACAAGAACTTCAAGAAGAATTAAAATTAGTTAAACAAGACATAAAAGAAATTAAAGGCAAAATTATAACTCTTGAAAAGGGAAAAAATATTATTAATTCACAAAATAATGATAATAAAGATGAAAAGGTTATCGAAAGAATTATAAATGATCAAATTTCTCAAAAATGGAATACTCAAATAACTCTAGTAAAAAATAATTTTAAAATGGATATTACTGCTCTAATTGATAGTGGTGCTGATATGAACTGTATACAAGAAGGTTTATTTCCCACTCAATTTTATGAAAAAACTTCTTCTAGGCTTACTGGAGCTGAAGGAACCAGTTTAAAAATAAATTATAAAATTTCCGATGTTCATATTTGCAACAATCAAGATTATTGTTATAAAACTCATTTAATTTTAGTAAAAAATCTTACTTCTCCTTTAATTTTAGGAACACCTTTTATTACTAAATTATATCCTTTTATGGTTCAAGATGATGGAATTATTACTAAAGTTTTTGGAAAAGAAATTATGTTTAAATTTTGTGAACCTCCGTCTTATTCAACTATTAACATTCTTAATTATAAAACAAAACAAGCAAATTACCTTATCAATGAAATTAATGATTTTCGTATACATAATCAATTACAAGATAAGTATATTCAAGACAAAATTATAGCTTTAAAACAAAAGTTTGAAAATAATGTTTGCTCAAATATTCCAAACGCCTTTTGGAACAGAAAACAACATATTGTCAAATTACCTTATATTAAAACTTTCAATGAAAAGGATATTCCTTCAAAATCAAGAGCTATTCATATGAATAATGAATTAGAAGCTCATTGTAAAAAAGAAATTCAAGATTTATTAGACAAAAAATTAATTAGACCTTCTAAATCTCCTTGGTCTTGTTCAGCTTTCTATGTTATGAATGCTGCTGAATTAGAAAGAGGATCACCAAGATTAGTTATCAATTATAAACCTTTAAATAAAGTTTTAGATTGGATTAGATATCCTATTCCTAATAAAAGAGATTTATTGAAAAAACTTTATGATTCAAAAATATTTTCAAAATTTGATATGAAATCTGGTTTTTGGCAAATTCAAATTCATGAAGAAGATAAATACAAAACAGGTTTTAATGTTCCTTTTGGACATTATGAGTGGAACGTTATGCCCTTTGGTTTAAAAAATGCTCCTTCTGAATTTCAAAACATTATGAATGATATTATCATTCCTATAAACAGTTTTTCAATTGTTTATATTGATGATGTTCTTATTTTTTCAAAATCTATTGATCAACATTTCAAACATTTAAATCAGTTTTATGATTTAATTTATAAAAATGGCTTAGCTGTTTCAGCTAAGAAAATGCATTTATTTCAAAATGAAATTAGATTTTTAGGACATAACATTGTTAATAATACTATTAAACCTATTATAAGAAGTTTAGAATTTTCTAATAAATTTCCTGACGAAATTATAGATAAAAAACAACTTCAACGATTTCTAGGATGTCTAAATTATATTCATGATTTTTTCAAAGATTTAGGAACTCTTTGCAAACCTCTTTATAATAGATTAAAAAATAATCCACAACCTTGGACTCAAGAACATACTAATATTGTTAAACTTATAAAACAAAAAATTCCTTCTTTACCTTGTTTAAATTTACCACATCCTTATGCTAATATCATAGTCGAAACTGATGCTAGTGATATTGGATTTGGAGGTATTTTAAAACAAAAATTATCAAATTCTTCTGAAGAACAATTGGTTCGTTTTTATTCAGGTGCTTGGAATAATACTCAAAAGAATTATTCAACTGTTAAAAAGGAGATTTTAAGTATTGTTTTATGTATTACTAAATTTGAAGATGATTTATTTATGAAAACTTTTTTATTAAGAATTGATTGTCAATCTGCAAAATCAATTTTAGAAAAAGATGTTAAAAATATAATTTCTAAACAAATCTTTGCTAGATGGCAAGCATTGTTGGGCAATTTTGATTTTGATATTGAATTTATAAAAGGAGAAAGCAATTCATTACCAGATTTTCTTTCTCGTGAATTTTTGCAGGGAAAATGAGTTCATCGTCTTCCTCTAAGATTGAAGACAAGAAACCAATTAATCAAAAGCTTGTTCCTTTCTCAAGTCAGAATCGTTTTTCTCCATTAACTCCAATTGCAAAAAATTCTCAACTTTATTCAAATATGCTTCAATCAAAACTAGTCAATCCAAACATTTCTCCAGTTCAATCAATTAGCCCTTTTTCAAAACCTATTCCTTCTGAAACACAACTTTCAACAACTTCTAAACCTACAAATAAAGCCCCTTATGTTCTCAATTCAAATCTTTTGAAAATCCAAATACTTGAAGATTCTCAAATTCTTAAGCTCAATCAAGGTTTTCATGTTCTTACTGAACACCTCTTTGGCCGAGGAAAAACCTTTCATGAAAACTCTTACAAATCTCGAGAATATTATCAAACCATTCTACAAGAATCTGGATCTGTTCAGATTGATCACCGTTCTAATAATAAAGAAGGATCTATTGATTTTAGCAAAGCCCGAATTCTTAAAATCATTTCTCCAGAAAATTGGTCATCCAATCTTTCTTTCGAAAAACCCCTTTATCAATTCCCTGCTTATCCAAGATATTCATATTATGATTACCAAGAAGCTTGGACTAAAGCATTTTTTCTTCGAAACTATTCTCATTCATGGTTCATTTTCTTTGATAAAAATTTTACCTGTGAATATCCCAGATGGTTTGTCAATTGGTATCGCTATATGGGACTTGTTCCTAGTTGTTTACCCACTGAAATTCTCAAAGGCTTTTCTAAATTCAAAGAGCTATTTATTCAACAAATCCCAGAATTTGAATATTTGTTACAATTCACCATGTTATTTAAAGTTCCATGGATTATGTCCTGGACATTCTCTTATCAAGAAGCAACAGACTTCAATCCCCCTTGGCTCAATAGACAATTTCGTCTAAAATGGTGGGATAAAGTCACAATTTCTCAAGCAAACGAGCAAGCTGTTTTCAATCATTATCAATCAATGTATAATCAAAAGCCAGAAATTGAAGCAAATCTTATCAAGAGTCTATCTTCTCCAGATGCTAATCTTATTAGCAAAATTCGTGCCGCTGCAAACTCTTCCCCTGAAGATCTACAACAATTACTTCAAGAAATTCGCAATTCTCCAACTAATTCAGAACATTCTCCCACATCTGTCAAAAATAATTTTCAAGATGCTCAAGATCCTTTTGATGATCCATTTGCAGATTAATTAAGTTTTTAATTTTGGTGTTATACCTTCAATGTAAGGTATTCTTTTATATGTGTTTGTTATTCAAAGGGGGGTAGTACGTGTGTTATCAAACGTGTGTTATCAAATTGTTCAACTATTATCAATTATACACTGTGTGTGTTCAACTATTATCAATTATACACTGTGTGAGTACATCAATTATCAAAAATATTATCATGTCTTCTGCAGTGAGATGATGCTAAATTATTGCATGAAAACAAACAACTTTTATAAAGATGAAAGAAGATGCTCCATTATCGCCAAAGAAGATTTCCATTATCAAAAAATGACAAAATATGATGCCAATTTGTCAAAAGCTTTAAAGTTTTGTCTGCCACATCTACACTCTGACAAATGCAAGTTGATTCAATAATTCTCAAGATGATCCGGTAATCCTTCGGTTTCCCGTCTCAAGATGTTTCAAGACTCCAAGACTCCTATATATTGAAGGGACATGTTTTAATGAAGACCATCTCAAAGTTCTCTAAAAATCTCTCTTATAAAACTTCTGTCAAATGTTTAGTTCATGTCTAAGAAAAGAGTTCTCCTATCTACTTCTAGATGTTCAAAATCTTTAGATTTTCAAATCATACTTGCTCCAGACGGATGCTCTGATTGTAATTTAAAAGAAGGTAATATATAAAGAATTTTATTCAATTATTGTCTTAACTCTGTTATCGCTATGACAGTCTCTTTTCGAGTTATTCTAACTATTAATTCTACAAGATTTGAAATTTTTGTTAAAATAATACTTGCATTTAATAATAATCAAATTCATGCTTGAAATATTATGTCTGATTCAAAGATACAAGCTAATCGTCATTATTATTGTAATCAATTAAAAGCTTTACAAGTTCTAATCCATAATCATGAGTTTAGAAGCAAAGATAGAAAACAGTTTTATAAAATAATGTATGATTTTTATCATCAAAAAATATCTGAAACTACTAGTTAGCAAATGGTATCAGAGCTACGTTTTAGACCAGAGATTAGTATGTATGATAACTCTGTTTGTTATTTGGTTAATTTTTGTTTGAAGAATTTATAAGAAAATTATGAGTTTTGTTAAGAATGATACAGAGACCAGACCAGTGATTGGTTGGATTAGCGTAAGACGTGCAAGTATGGTAAGTCACGGAGCCGGACCACAATCATCGTTGGGCCGATGCCCTCTCTGTTCATCCTAGATAAAACAAGTAAGTTTTCTTATAAAATCTTTAAACTAAAAATTAATCAAATAGTATTATTAACAATGTTATGTCCTAAAAATCTAATTTCATTTTGAAATAAATGCATTTTCTTAGCTGAAACAGCTAAGCCATTTTTATAAATTAAATCATAAAACTGATTTAAATGTTTGAAATGTTGATCAATAGATTTTGAAAAAATAAGAACATCATCAATATAAACAATTGAAAAACTGTTTATAGGAATGATAATATCATTCATAATGTTTTGAAATTCAGAAGGAGCATTTTTTAAACCAAAGGGCATAACGTTCCACTCATAATGTCCAAAAGGAACATTAAAACCTGTTTTGTATTTATCTTCTTCATGAATTTGAATTTGCCAAAAACCAGATTTCATATCAAATTTTGAAAATATTTTTGAATCATAAAGTTATTCTTTTTAATACTGCTTTTATGTTATTAATTTCTTGTTCTAATTCCAATAGTTCTTTATCATTATTTATATTTTTTAATTCTAATATCTTTTCTTGCAAGAGTTTTTTAAATATTTTTATTGAATTTCTTAATCTCTTAATAGCAGTAACTCTATTTCTATTTAAAGAATTGCAATTTATTTGAACTTTATTAGTCATAATTGTTGTCTATAATTTTGAAGTTCATTAATAAAATCAGATTTAGTAGGACTTGGTAAACTTGTATCACTAGTTTGGTCTTCTTGATAAAGAGGTTTAGGAATAGGACTAGAATAGTCAACAGTTTTTAAATTTAAAGACTTTGATTTTGAAAGCGAAAATTTAGAAGTACCAATTTCAGGAATAGAACTAGTAGAAAATCTAGATGAAGAAAAATTTGTAGAAGAAAAGTTTATATCAACTGAGCCATCATTATGCTCAATTATATTTGAAATTTGTTTTGAAGAATCTAAAGATTTTGGTTCAATAACATTTTGTAAATTCCAATTACATGATTGAGTAATTTCTGACCATTTAAGTCGTTTAGGCATATGAACTTTTGTATGATTAGTATTTGCTTCGTAAATAATTGTTTCATTTCTTGGATTTGACAAACGGGTCTTTGGTTCTAAGGTAGTTGTCATGGTTTTATAACAAACACGATAAATAATTGCTAAAGGTTTAGAGTTATTTTTAAATTCTAAATTCTTTGTTTCAACAGTTAAAACCAAAGTGTCTAAAATATTTTTGTCAAATAATCCTACGGAAAAATTCGGATAACAATTAAAATAAATTGGTCCATTTGCGATATTTGTTTCTGCCATAGCTAAAATAGAATTTTGAAAATCTGTATGTCTTTTATCTCTTAATATTAAGAGAACAGGAGCATCAACACCAATTCTAAAAAGAGGTTTGATAGCAATTTGAACAAGACCTAAATGAAGAAATTTATATTTTTGTCTATGTTCGAAAATAGATCTTGATGATAACAAATTTATATTTTGTTGGTTTTGACCAATGGATAGGGTTTGTTCAGTCATTTTAATTGAGTAACTTTGAAAATAATCAAAAGTCCCTATTCTATAAATTGTGTTTATATTTGTTTTAGGTATAGTCCAATCATTTAAATTTTGTTCTATATTATCAATAGTTTCTTCAATAGAGTTTATATGATTATCATCATAATCTTGTTCTTTATTCATAATATTTTTACCAGTATCATATTTTTTAGATAATATGCGTGAAAATCTACTCATATTTGATTAATTTTTAGTTTAAAGATTTTATAAGAAAACTTACTTGTTTTATCTAGGATGAACAGAGAGGGCATCGGCCCAACGATGATTGTGGTCCGGCTCCGTGACTTACCATACTTGCACGTCTTACGCTAATCCAACCAATCACTGGTCTGGTCTCTGTATCATTCTTAACAAAACTCATAATTTTCTTATAAATTCTTCAAACAAAAATTAACCAAATAACAAACAGAGTTATCATACATACTAATCTCTGGTCTAAAACGTAGCTCTGATACCATTTGCTGACTAGTAGTTTCAGATATTGACTAGTAGTTTCAGATATTTTTTGATGATAAAAATCATACATTATTTTATAAAACTGTTTTCTATCTTTGCTTCTAAACTCATGATTATGGATTAGAACTTGTAAAGCTTTTAATTGATTACAATAATAATGACGATTAGCTTGTATCTTTGAATCAGACATAATATTTCAAGCATGAATTTGATTATTATTAAATGCAAGTATTATTTTAACAAAAATTTCAAATCTTGTAGAATTAATAGTTAGAATAACTCGAAAAGAGACTGTCATAGCGATAACAGAGTTAAGACAATAATTGAATAAAATTCTTTATATATTACCTTCTTTTAAATTACAATCAGAGCATCCGTCTGGAGCAAGTATGATTTGAAAATCTAAAGATTTTGAACATCTAGAAGTAGATAGGAGAACTCTTTTCTTAGACATGAACTAAACATTTGACAGAAGTTTTATAAGAGAGATTTTTGGAGAACTTTGAGATGGTCTTCATTAAAACATGTCCCTTCAATATATAGGAGTCTTGGAGTCTTGAAACATCTTGAGACGGGAAACCGAAGGATTACCGGATCATCTTGAGAATTATTGAATCAACTTGCATTTGTCAGAGTGTAGATGTGGCAGACAAAACTTTAAAGCTTTTGACAAATTGGCATCATATTTTGTCATTTTTTGATAATGGAAATCTTCTTTGGCGATAATGGAGCATCTTCTTTCATCTTTATAAAAGTTGTTTGTTTTCATGCAATAATTTAGCATCATCTCACTGCAGAAGACATGATAATATTTTTGATAATTGATGTACTCACACAGTGTATAATTGATAATAGTTGAACACACACAGTGTATAATTGATAATAGTTGAACAATTTGATAACACACGTTTGATAACACACGTACTACCCCCCTTTGAATAACAAACACATATAAAAGAATACCTTACATTGAAGGTATAACACCAAAATTAAAAACTTAATTAATCTGCAAATGGATCATCAAAAGGATCTTGAGCATCTTGAAAATTATTTTTGACAGATGTGGGAGAATGTTCTGAATTAGTTGGAGAATTGCGAATTTCTTGAAGTAATTGTTGTAGATCTTCAGGGGAAGAGTTTGCAGCGGCACGAATTTTGCTAATAAGATTAGCATCTGGAGAAGATAGACTCTTGATAAGATTTGCTTCAATTTCTGGCTTTTGATTATACATTGATTGATAATGATTGAAAACAGCTTGCTCGTTTGCTTGAGAAATTGTGACTTTATCCCACCATTTTAGACGAAATTGTCTATTGAGCCAAGGGGGATTGAAGTCTGTTGCTTCTTGATAAGAGAATGTCCAGGACATAATCCATGGAACTTTAAATAACATGGTGAATTGTAACAAATATTCAAATTCTGGGATTTGTTGAATAAATAGCTCTTTGAATTTAGAAAAGCCTTTGAGAATTTCAGTGGGTAAACAACTAGGAACAAGTCCCATATAGCGATACCAATTGACAAACCATCTGGGATATTCACAGGTAAAATTTTTATCAAAGAAAATGAACCATGAATGAGAATAGTTTCGAAGAAAAAATGCTTTAGTCCAAGCTTCTTGGTAATCATAATATGAATATCTTGGATAAGCAGGGAATTGATAAAGGGGTTTTTCGAAAGAAAGATTGGATGACCAATTTTCTGGAGAAATGATTTTAAGAATTCGGGCTTTGCTAAAATCAATAGATCCTTCTTTATTATTAGAACGGTGATCAATCTGAACAGATCCAGATTCTTGTAGAATGGTTTGATAATATTCTCGAGATTTGTAAGAGTTTTCATGAAAGGTTTTTCCTCGGCCAAAGAGGTGTTCAGTAAGAACATGAAAACCTTGATTGAGCTTAAGAATTTGAGAATCTTCAAGTATTTGGATTTTCAAAAGATTTGAATTGAGAACATAAGGGGCTTTATTTGTAGGTTTAGAAGTTGTTGAAAGTTGTGTTTCAGAAGGAATAGGTTTTGAAAAAGGGCTAATTGATTGAACTGGAGAAATGTTTGGATTGACTAGTTTTGATTGAAGCATATTTGAATAAAGTTGAGAATTTTTTGCAATTGGAGTTAATGGAGAAAAACGATTCTGACTTGAGAAAGGAACAAGCTTTTGATTAATTGGTTTCTTGTCTTCAATCTTAGAGGAAGACGATGAACTCATTTTCCCTGCAAAAATTCACGAGAAAGAAAATCTGGTAATGAATTGCTTTCTCCTTTTATAAATTCAATATCAAAATCAAAATTGCCCAACAATGCTTGCCATCTAGCAAAGATTTGTTTAGAAATTATATTTTTAACATCTTTTTCTAAAATTGATTTTGCAGATTGACAATCAATTCTTAATAAAAAAGTTTTCATAAATAAATCATCTTCAAATTTAGTAATACATAAAACAATACTTAAAATCTCCTTTTTAACAGTTGAATAATTCTTTTGAGTATTATTTGAATGAATTAGGAAATTTTTGTCAACAATATGGTTATCAACCATTAACAGGTCCGTCTACTTCAAAAACCAAAAAATATAATAAAAAATCTTCAAAATATTTCAAGAAAAAGAAATATAATAAATCAGAAAAATATAAGAATTATAAGAAAAATAAATTTTTAACATCAAAAAACCCTTATAATTATATGTGTCCTTTTCAGTATTAATTAATTTAATTTCTTCGTCTTTTTTATTGTAATCAATTAAAAGCTTTACAAGTTCTAATCCATAATCATGAGTTTAGAAGCAAAGATAGAAAACAGTTTTATAAAATAATGTATGATTTTTATCATCAAAAAATATCTGAAACTACTAGTCAATATCTGAAACTACTAGTCAGCAAATGGTATCAGAGCTACGTTTTAGACCAGAGATTAGTATGTATGATAACTCTGTTTGTTATTTGGTTAATTTTTGTTTGAAGAATTTATAAGAAAATTATGAGTTTTGTTAAGAATGATACAGAGACCAGACCAGTGATTGGTTGGATTAGCGTAAGACGTGCAAGTATGGTAAGTCACGGAGCCGGACCACAATCATCGTTGGGCCGATGCCCTCTCTGTTCATCCTAGATAAAACAAGTAAGTTTTCTTATAAAATCTTTAAACTAAAAATTAATCAAATATGAGTAGATTTTCACGCATATTATCTAAAAAATATGATACTGGTAAAAATATTATGAATAAAGAACAAGATTATGATGATAATCATATAAACTCTATTGAAGAAACTATTGATAATATAGAACAAAATTTAAATGATTGGACTATACCTAAAACAAATATAAACACAATTTATAGAATAGGGACTTTTGATTATTTTCAAAGTTACTCAATTAAAATGACTGAACAAACCCTATCCATTGGTCAAAACCAACAAAATATAAATTTGTTATCATCAAGATCTATTTTCGAACATAGACAAAAATATAAATTTCTTCATTTAGGTCTTGTTCAAATTGCTATCAAACCTCTTTTTAGAATTGGTGTTGATGCTCCTGTTCTCTTAATATTAAGAGATAAAAGACATACAGATTTTCAAAATTCTATTTTAGCTATGGCAGAAACAAATATCGCAAATGGACCAATTTATTTTAATTGTTATCCGAATTTTTCCGTAGGATTATTTGACAAAAATATTTTAGACACTTTGGTTTTAACTGTTGAAACAAAGAATTTAGAATTTAAAAATAACTCTAAACCTTTAGCAATTATTTATCGTGTTTGTTATAAAACCATGACAACTACCTTAGAACCAAAGACCCGTTTGTCAAATCCAAGAAATGAAACAATTATTTACGAAGCAAATACTAATCATACAAAAGTTCATATGCCTAAACGACTTAAATGGTCAGAAATTACTCAATCATGTAATTGGAATTTACAAAATGTTATTGAACCAAAATCTTTAGATTCTTCAAAACAAATTTCAAATATAATTGAGCATAATGATGGCTCAGTTGATATAAACTTTTCTTCTACAAATTTTTCTTCATCTAGATTTTCTACTAGTTCTATTCCTGAAATTGGTACTTCTAAATTTTCGCTTTCAAAATCAAAGTCTTTAAATTTAAAAACTGTTGACTATTCTAGTCCTATTCCTAAACCTCTTTATCAAGAAGACCAAACTAGTGATACAAGTTTACCAAGTCCTACTAAATCTGATTTTATTAATGAACTTCAAAATTATAGACAACAATTATGACTAATAAAGTTCAAATAAATTGCAATTCTTTAAATAGAAATAGAGTTACTGCTATTAAGAGATTAAGAAATTCAATAAAAATATTTAAAAAACTCTTGCAAGAAAAGATATTAGAATTAAAAAATATAAATAATGATAAAGAACTATTGGAATTAGAACAAGAAATTAATAACATAAAAGCAGTATTAAAAACCTTTAATATACATCTTGATAATTATTTAAGAAATTTATCTAAATATACGTGTTAATGAGTTCTAAAAGACAGATTAGTTGTAGTAATAATAATAAATTTTGGAATAATTTATTAAAGACCAGATGGAAAATTATTGCAAGCATTTCTAAAGAAATAAATAGAATTAAACAACTTAAAAAAGACGAAGAAATTAAATTAATTAATACTGAAAAGGACACATATAATTATAATATTCAAAAGGAAATAATATATTGCTTATCAAAAATGATTAAAAATAAAACTATTGTTATTAGTGCTCAACTTAGTATTATTAAAAATTAACCAAATAACAAACAGAGTTATCATACATACTAATCTCTGGTCTAAAACGTAGCTCTGATACCATTTGCTAACTAGTAGTTTCAGATATTTTTTGATGATAAAAATCATACATTATTTTATAAAACTGTTTTCTATCTTTGCTTCTAAACTCATGATTATGGATTAGAACTTGTAAAGCTTTTAATTGATTACAATAATAATGACGATTAGCTTGTATCTTTGAATCAGACATAATATTTCAAGCATGAATTTGATTATTATTAAATGCAAGTATTATTTTAACAAAAATTTCAAATCTTGTAGAATTAATAGTTAGAATAACTCGAAAAGAGACTGTCATAGCGATAACAGAGTTAAGACAATAATTGAATAAAATTCTTTATATATTACCTTCTTTTAAATTACAATCAGAGCATCCGTCTGGAGCAAGTATGATTTGAAAATCTAAAGATTTTGAACATCTAGAAGTAGATAGGAGAACTCTTTTCTTAGACATGAACTAAACATTTGACAGAAGTTTTATAAGAGAGATTTTTAGAGAACTTTGAGATGGTCTTCATTAAAACATGTCCCTTCAATATATAGGAGTCTTGGAGTCTTGAAACATCTTGAGACGGGAAACCGAAGGATTACCGGATCATCTTGAGAATTATTGAATCAACTTGCATTTGTCAGAGTGTAGATGTGGCAGACAAAACTTTAAAGCTTTTGACAAATTGGCATCATATTTTGTCATTTTTTGATAATGGAAATCTTCTTTGGCGATAATGGAGCATCTTCTTTCATCTTTATAAAAGTTGTTTGTTTTCATGCAATAATTTAGCATCATCTCACTGCAGAAGACATGATAATATTTTTGATAATTGATGTACTCACACAGTGTATAATTGATAATAGTTGAACACACACAGTGTATAATTGATAATTTTTGCTATAATCAAAAACTTTGTAGGAGATCCTACTACTTTTCAAGAAAGAACTTCTGAAATTCTAATGAACTTACATTGTAGAAAATTAACTGATTTCAGATGGTACAAAGATAATTATCTCGTTAAAGTTTTTTCAAGACCAGATTGTAAAGAATCTTATTGGAAAGAACGTTTTATTGCTGGACTTCCAAAACTTTTTGCCGAAAGAATTAGACAAAAATTAAGAGAAAATTTTAATAATACAATTCCTTATCAAAACTTAACTTATGGAGACTTAATTAATTATATTAATAAAGAAGGATTAGCTATTTGTGCTGACCTTAGATTTAAAGAAAAACTAAAAAAAGATAGAATTAATAGTAAGAATGAATTAGGAAATTTTTGTCAACAATATGGTTATCAACCATTAACAGGTCCGTCTACTTCAAAAACCAAAAAATATAATAAAAAATCTTCAAAATATTTCAAGAAAAAGAAATATAATAAATCAGAAAAATATAAGAATTATAAGAAAAATAAATTTTTAACATCAAAAAACCCTTATAAACGATCTAATAAAAATTCTAAAAGAAAATCAAAAGACATTATTATTTGCCATAAATGTGGTCGTAATGGTCATAATGCTAATAATTGTTATGCAAAAACAAAAATTAATGAATTAAATATTTCAGAAGAATTAAAAGAACAAATTAGAAAAATTATGTTAAATTCTGATTCCGATTCTGATTCTAGTTTTACCGATTTTCAAGAAAATGATTTAAACATCTTAGAACAAAATACTTCAAGTTCGGAAGATTCTGATACATGCAAATGTGTTGGAAAATGTAATTGTAATTATTCAATTAATGTCCTTACAAACAATGACAAAGATCTTTTAAAAAATTTGGATTCAATTAAAGATAAAAATATCCAAGAACTGTTGATAAAACAAATGCTTAATAAGAATGAAAATTCTATTTCAAATAATACAAAAATTTTTAATTTAAAAGACATATATGAAAGATTTTCTGAAACAAAACCCATTTCCATACAAGAACTTCAAGAAGAATTAAAATTAGTTAAACAAGACATAAAAGAAATTAAAGGCAAAATTATAACTCTTGAAAAGGGAAAAAATATTATTAATTCACAAAATAATGATAATAAAGATGAAAAGATTATCGAAAGAATTATAAATGATCAAATTTCTCAAAAATGGAATACTCAAATAACTCTAGTAAAAAATAATTTTAAAATGGATATTACTGCTCTAATTGATAGTGGTGCTGATATGAACTGTATACAAGAAGGTTTATTTCCCACTCAATTTTATGAAAAAACTTCTTCTAGGCTTACTGGAGCTGAAGGAACCAGTTTAAAAATAAATTATAAAATTTCCGATGTTCATATTTGCAACAATCAAGATTATTGTTATAAAACTCATTTAATTTTAGTAAAAAATCTTACTTCTCCTTTAATTTTAGGAACACCTTTTATTACTAAATTATATCCTTTTATGGTTCAAGATGATGGAATTATTACTAAAGTTTTTGGAAAAGAAATTATGTTTAAATTTTGTGAACCTCCGTCTTATTCAACTATTAACATTCTTAATTATAAAACAAAACAAGCAAATTACCTTATCAATGAAATTAATGATTTTCGTATACATAATCAATTACAAGAATTATAGACACGTACTACCCCCCTTTGAATAACAAACACATATAAAAGAATACCTTACATTGAAGGTATAACACCAAAATTAAAAACTTAATTAATCTGCAAATGGATCATCAAAAGGATCTTGAGCATCTTGAAAATTATTTTTGACAGATGTGGGAGAATGTTCTGAATTAGTTGGAGAATTGCGAATTTCTTGAAGTAATTGTTGTAGATCTTCAGGGGAAGAGTTTGCAGCGGCACGAATTTTGCTAATAAGATTAGCATCTGGAGAAGATAGACTCTTGATAAGATTTGCTTCAATTTCTGGCTTTTGATTATACATTGATTGATAATGATTGAAAACAGCTTGCTCGTTTGCTTGAGAAATTGTGACTTTATCCCACCATTTTAGACGAAATTGTCTATTGAGCCAAGGGGGATTGAAGTCTGTTGCTTCTTGATAAGAGAATGTCCAGGACATAATCCATGGAACTTTAAATAACATGGTGAATTGTAACAAATATTCAAATTCTGGGATTTGTTGAATAAATAGCTCTTTGAATTTAGAAAAGCCTTTGAGAATTTCAGTGGGTAAACAACTAGGAACAAGTCCCATATAGCGATACCAATTGACAAACCATCTGGGATATTCACAGGTAAAATTTTTATCAAAGAAAATGAACCATGAATGAGAATAGTTTCGAAGAAAAAATGCTTTAGTCCAAGCTTCTTGGTAATCATAATATGAATATCTTGGATAAGCAGGGAATTGATAAAGGGGTTTTTCGAAAGAAAGATTGGATGACCAATTTTCTGGAGAAATGATTTTAAGAATTCGGGCTTTGCTAAAATCAATAGATCCTTCTTTATTATTAGAACGGTGATCAATCTGAACAGATCCAGATTCTTGTAGAATGGTTTGATAATATTCTCGAGATTTGTAAGAGTTTTCATGAAAGGTTTTTCCTCGGCCAAAGAGGTGTTCAGTAAGAACATGAAAACCTTGATTGAGCTTAAGAATTTGAGAATCTTCAAGTATTTGGATTTTCAAAAGATTTGAATTGAGAACATAAGGGGCTTTATTTGTAGGTTTAGAAGTTGTTGAAAGTTGTGTTTCAGAAGGAATAGGTTTTGAAAAAGGGCTAATTGATTGAACTGGAGAAATGTTTGGATTGACTAGTTTTGATTGAAGCATATTTGAATAAAGTTGAGAATTTTTTGCAATTGGAGTTAATGGAGAAAAACGATTCTGACTTGAGAAAGGAACAAGCTTTTGATTAATTGGTTTCTTGTCTTCAATCTTAGAGGAAGACGATGAACTCATTTTCCCTGCAAAAATTCACGAGAAAGAAAATCTGGTAATGAATTGCTTTCTCCTTTTATAAATTCAATATCAAAATCAAAATTGCCCAACAATGCTTGCCATCTAGCAAAGATTTGTTTAGAAATTATATTTTTAACATCTTTTTCTAAAATTGATTTTGCAGATTGACAATCAATTCTTAATAAAAAAGTTTTCATAAATAAATCATCTTCAAATTTAGTAATACATAAAACAATACTTAAAATCTCCTTTTTAACAGTTGAATAATTCTTTTGAGTATTATTCCAAGCACCTGAATAAAAACGAACCAATTGTTCTTCAGAAGAATTTGATAATTTTTGTTTTAAAATACCTCCAAATCCAATATCACTAGCATCAGTTTCGACTATGATATTAGCATAAGGATGTGGTAAATTTAAACAAGGTAAAGAAGGAATTTTTTGTTTTATAAGTTTAACAATATTAGTATGTTCTTGAGTCCAAGGTTGTGGATTATTTTTTAATCTATTATAAAGAGGTTTGCAAAGAGTTCCTAAATCTTTGAAAAAATCATGAATATAATTTAGACATCCTAGAAATCGTTGAAGTTGTTTTTTATCTATAATTTCGTCAGGAAATTTATTAGAAAATTCTAAACTTCTTATAATAGGTTTAATAGTATTATTAACAATGTTATGTCCTAAAAATCTAATTTCATTTTGAAATAAATGCATTTTCTTAGCTGAAACAGCTAAGCCATTTTTATAAATTAAATCATAAAACTGATTTAAATGTTTGAAATGTTGATCAATAGATTTTGAAAAAATAAGAACATCATCAATATAAACAATTGAAAAACTGTTTATAGGAATGATAATATCATTCATAATGTTTTGAAATTCAGAAGGAGCATTTTTTAAACCAAAGGGCATAACGTTCCACTCATAATGTCCAAAAGGAACATTAAAACCTGTTTTGTATTTATCTTCTTCATGAATTTGAATTTGCCAAAAACCAGATTTCATATCAAATTTTGAAAATATTTTTGAATCATAAAGTTTTTTCAATAAATCTCTTTTATTAGGAATAGGATATCTAATCCAATCTAAAACTTTATTTAAAGGTTTATAATTGATAACTAATCTTGGTGATCCTCTTTCTAATTCAGCAGCATTCATAACATAGAAAGCTGAACAAGACCAAGGAGATTTAGAAGGTCTAATTAATTTTTTGTCTAATAAATCTTGAATTTCTTTTTTACAATGAGCTTCTAATTCATTATTCATATGAATAGCTCTTGATTTTGAAGGAATATCCTTTTCATTGAAAGTTTTAATATAAGGTAATTTGACAATATGTTGTTTTCTGTTCCAAAAGGCGTTTGGAATATTTGAGCAAACATTATTTTCAAACTTTTGTTTTAAAGCTATAATTTTGTCTTGAATATACTTATCTTGTAATTGATTATGTATACGAAAATCATTAATTTCATTGATAAGGTAATTTGCTTGTTTTGTTTTATAATTAAGAATGTTAATAGTTGAATAAGACGGAGGTTCACAAAATTTAAACATAATTTCTTTTCCAAAAACTTTAGTAATAATTCCATCATCTTGAACCATAAAAGGATATAATTTAGTAATAAAAGGTGTTCCTAAAATTAAAGGAGAAGTAAGATTTTTTACTAAAATTAAATGAGTTTTATAACAATAATCTTGATTGTTGCAAATATGAACATCGGAAATTTTATAATTTATTTTTAAACTGGTTCCTTCAGCTCCAGTAAGCCTAGAAGAAGTTTTTTCATAAAATTGAGTGGGAAATAAACCTTCTTGTATACAGTTCATATCAGCACCACTATCAATTAGAGCAGTAATATCCATTTTAAAATTATTTTTTACTAGAGTTATTTGAGTATTCCATTTTTGAGAAATTTGATCATTTATAATTCTTTCGATAACCTTTTCATCTTTATTATCATTATTTTGTGAATTAATAATATTTTTTCCCTTTTCAAGAGTTATAATTTTGCCTTTAATTTCTTTTATGTCTTGTTTAACTAATTTTAATTCTTCTTGAAGTTCTTGTATGGAAATGGGTTTTGTTTCAGAAAATCTTTCATATATGTCTTTTAAATTAAAAATTTTTGTATTATTTGAAATAGAATTTTCATTCTTATTAAGCATTTGTTTTATCAACAGTTCTTGGATATTTTTATCTTTAATTGAATCCAAATTTTTTAAAAGATCTTTGTCATTGTTTGTAAGGACATTAATTGAATAATTACAATTACATTTTCCAACACATTTGCATGTATCAGAATCTTCCGAACTTGAAGTATTTTGTTCTAAGATGTTTAAATCATTTTCTTGAAAATCGGTAAAACTAGAATCAGAATCGGAATCAGAATTTAACATAATTTTTCTAATTTGTTCTTTTAATTCTTCTGAAATATTTAATTCATTAATTTTTGTTTTTGCATAACAATTATTAGCATTATGACCATTACGACCACATTTATGGCAAATAATAATGTCTTTTGATTTTCTTTTAGAATTTTTATTAGATCGTTTATAAGGGTTTTTTGATGTTAAAAATTTATTTTTCTTATAATTCTTATATTTTTCTGATTTATTATATTTCTTTTTCTTGAAATATTTTGAAGATTTTTTATTATATTTTTTGGTTTTTGAAGTAGACGGACCTGTTAATGGTTGATAACCATATTGTTGACAAAAATTTCCTAATTCATTCTTACTATTAATTCTATCTTTTTTAAGTTTTTCTTTAAATCTAAGGTCAGCACAAATAGCTAATCCTTCTTTATTAATATAATTAATTAAGTCTCCATAAGTTAAGTTTTGATAAGGAATTGTATTATTAAAATTTTCTCTTAATTTTTGTCTAATTCTTTCGGCAAAAAGTTTTGGAAGTCCAGCAATAAAACGTTCTTTCCAATAAGATTCTTTACAATCTGGTCTTGAAAAAACTTTAACGAGATAATTATCTTTGTACCATCTGAAATCAGTTAATTTTCTACAATGTAAGTTCATTAGAATTTCAGAAGTTCTTTCTTGAAAAGTAGTAGGATCTCCTACAAAGTTTTTGATTATAGCAAAAATTAAAGTATTAACCATATCATCCTCTTGAGTTTGAATTGGTAAATTATTTTCTTGTTTTATAACGGTTTTCTTGGCATTCATAATAAAATTCTTTTCGTCTGGTGTAATATAGAAATCCCACCAACCTTTAAGAGTACCAGTAAACCCAGAAATAATAATATTAACAATTTGAAGTTGAGTATTATTGTGAGACTTGTAAGCATTAGCTGCCATGGTCATTTCTTGAACAATATTAAGAATTTGATGTTCAGAGTTACCATCGATATTCCATTCGTAAACAGAAGTACCATCATAAGCTGAACGATCATATTGAAAAGCTCTTTCTTCAATTTGAATATCAGGAAGAGAAGGTCTATTCCAATAATTTTTAATAGTTGGTTTTGGATTATTACCAAAATAATTAATCTTATTTAATCTTGAAAAATCATTTGTAAGCTGATTTATATCATCATTGTCATTTATGAATTGTTGAGTAAGATTGTCTAAATTTAATTCACTTTCATTATTACTTTCATCAGATTCGTCAAAAGAGTCATTATTTGTTCTTAACATATTTATAGATACATTTTTTGAAATACGAAAATTAGTAAGTCTTTTTTCTAATTCATCAATTAAATCTTTATTTCCAAGATTAAAATTTCCATTTATTTGATGAGGAATAAAGCTGACATTACTAGAACTTGCTATATTATTATAAAAATTTTTTGTTTTAATTTTATTTTCTTTTGATAATTGTAAATTTATAGTATTTTCTTCAATCCTATTTAGTTGATCTGAAATAGTTAAAAGAGTTTCATTTGAGTAATTATTTTGATAAATAATGTTTTGAAAACATTTTTCATTTGTTATCTGACTCGGAACTTTAACTAAAGGAGTTGCAATAAAATTATTATCAATAATGATTTCCTTTTTTGGCGGATACTCAGAAATAATTTCTTGATTAGTAATAACATCCTTGTATGTTTTTGAAGAAACAGGAAAAATAGTTTGCATTTTAAAAGGATAATCTATATTATGTTTAGGAGCATAAATTAATTCGAACCATTGAAAAAACGGAGAGTGAATTTGATTTGATAAAACATAATCTTCCCAAAGTCCAAAATGTAAAAATCTTATATAATATGAAAAGTTTTCTTCATGCCAAATTCTTTTTATATTATTATAATCTTTATAATATTCTTCTTCTTTTAAATAATCAAAATTAACATATGATGGTATTTTAGAAATATCTATATTAATATTCATTTTAACAAGTTGATTGATTTAATCTAAAAGATATATTTTTAATAATACTAAGTTGAGCACTAATAACAATAGTTTTATTTTTAATCATTTTTGATAAGCAATATATTATTTCCTTTTGAATATTATAATTATATGTGTCCTTTTCAGTATTAATTAATTTAATTTCTTCGTCTTTTTTAAGTTGTTTAATTCTATTTATTTCTTTAGAAATGCTTGCAATAATTTTCCATCTGGTCTTTAATAAATTATTCCAAAATTTATTATTATTACTACAACTAATCTGTCTTTTAGAACTCATTAACACGTATATTTAGATAAATTTCTTAAATAATTATCAAGATGTATATTAAAGGTTTTTAATACTGCTTTTATGTTATTAATTTCTTGTTCTAATTCCAATAGTTCTTTATCATTATTTATATTTTTTAATTCTAATATCTTTTCTTGCAAGAGTTTTTTAAATATTTTTATTGAATTTCTTAATCTCTTAATAGCAGTAACTCTATTTCTATTTAAAGAATTGCAATTTATTTGAACTTTATTAGTCATAATTGTTGTCTATAATTTTGAAGTTCATTAATAAAATCAGATTTAGTAGGACTTGGTAAACTTGTATCACTAGTTTGGTCTTCTTGATAAAGAGGTTTAGGAATAGGACTAGAATAGTCAACAGTTTTTAAATTTAAAGACTTTGATTTTGAAAGCGAAAATTTAGAAGTACCAATTTCAGGAATAGAACTAGTAGAAAATCTAGATGAAGAAAAATTTGTAGAAGAAAAGTTTATATCAACTGAGCCATCATTATGCTCAATTATATTTGAAATTTGTTTTGAAGAATCTAAAGATTTTGGTTCAATAACATTTTGTAAATTCCAATTACATGATTGAGTAATTTCTGACCATTTAAGTCGTTTAGGCATATGAACTTTTGTATGATTAGTATTTGCTTCGTAAATAATTGTTTCATTTCTTGGATTTGACAAACGGGTCTTTGGTTCTAAGGTAGTTGTCATGGTTTTATAACAAACACGATAAATAATTGCTAAAGGTTTAGAGTTATTTTTAAATTCTAAATTCTTTGTTTCAACAGTTAAAACCAAAGTGTCTAAAATATTTTTGTCAAATAATCCTACGGAAAAATTCGGATAACAATTAAAATAAATTGGTCCATTTGCGATATTTGTTTCTGCCATAGCTAAAATAGAATTTTGAAAATCTGTATGTCTTTTATCTCTTAATATTAAGAGAACAGGAGCATCAACACCAATTCTAAAAAGAGGTTTGATAGCAATTTGAACAAGACCTAAATGAAGAAATTTATATTTTTGTCTATGTTCGAAAATAGATCTTGATGATAACAAATTTATATTTTGTTGGTTTTGACCAATGGATAGGGTTTGTTCAGTCATTTTAATTGAGTAACTTTGAAAATAATCAAAAGTCCCTATTCTATAAATTGTGTTTATATTTGTTTTAGGTATAGTCCAATCATTTAAATTTTGTTCTATATTATCAATAGTTTCTTCAATAGAGTTTATATGATTATCATCATAATCTTGTTCTTTATTCATAATATTTTTACCAGTATCATATTTTTTAGATAATATGCGTGAAAATCTACTCATATTTGATTAATTTTTAGTTTAAAGATTTTATAAGAAAACTTACTTGTTTTATCTAGGATGAACAGAGAGGGCATCGGCCCAACGATGATTGTGGTCCGGCTCCGTGACTTACCATACTTGCACGTCTTACGCTAATCCAACCAATCACTGGTCTGGTCTCTGTATCATTCTTAACAAAACTCATAATTTTCTTATAAATTCTTCAAACAAAAATTAACCAAATAACAAACAGAGTTATCATACATACTAATCTCTGGTCTAAAACGTAGCTCTGATACCATTTGCTAACTAGTAGTTTCAGATATTTTTTGATGATAAAAATCATACATTATTTTATAAAACTGTTTTCTATCTTTGCTTCTAAACTCATGATTATGGATTAGAACTTGTAAAGCTTTTAATTGATTACAATAATAATGACGATTAGCTTGTATCTTTGAATCAGACATAATATTTCAAGCATGAATTTGATTATTATTAAATGCAAGTATTATTTTAACAAAAATTTCAAATCTTGTAGAATTAATAGTTAGAATAACTCGAAAAGAGACTGTCATAGCGATAACAGAGTTAAGACAATAATTGAATAAAATTCTTTATATATTACCTTCTTTTAAATTACAATCAGAGCATCCGTCTGGAGCAAGTATGATTTGAAAATCTAAAGATTTTGAACATCTAGAAGTAGATAGGAGAACTCTTTTCTTAGACATGAACTAAACATTTGACAGAAGTTTTATAAGAGAGATTTTTAGAGAACTTTGAGATGGTCTTCATTAAAACATGTCCCTTCAATATATAGGAGTCTTGGAGTCTTGAAACATCTTGAGACGGGAAACCGAAGGATTACCGGATCATCTTGAGAATTATTGAATCAACTTGCATTTGTCAGAGTGTAGATGTGGCAGACAAAACTTTAAAGCTTTTGACAAATTGGCATCATATTTTGTCATTTTTTGATAATGGAAATCTTCTTTGGCGATAATGGAGCATCTTCTTTCATCTTTATAAAAGTTGTTTGTTTTCATGCAATAATTTAGCATCATCTCACTGCAGAAGACATGATAATATTTTTGATAATTGATGTACTCACACAGTGTATAATTGATAATAGTTGAACACACACAGTGTCAAACGTGTGTTATCAAATTGTTCAACTATTATCAATTATACACTGTGTGTGTTCAACTATTATCAATTATACACTGTGTGAGTACATCAATTATCAAAAATATTATCATGTCTTCTGCAGTGAGATGATGCTAAATTATTGCATGAAAACAAACAACTTTTATAAAGATGAAAGAAGATGCTCCATTATCGCCAAAGAAGATTTCCATTATCAAAAAATGACAAAATATGATGCCAATTTGTCAAAAGCTTTAAAGTTTTGTCTGCCACATCTACACTCTGACAAATGCAAGTTGATTCAATAATTCTCAAGATGATCCGGTAATCCTTCGGTTTCCCGTCTCAAGATGTTTCAAGACTCCAAGACTCCTATATATTGAAGGGACATGTTTTAATGAAGACCATCTCAAAGTTCTCTAAAAATCTCTCTTATAAAGCTTCTGTCAAATGTTTAGTTCATGTCTAAGAAAAGAGTTCTCCTATCTACTTCTAGATGTTCAAAATCTTTAGATTTTCAAATCATACTTGCTCCAGACGGATGCTCTGATTGTAATTTAAAAGAAGGTAATATATAAAGAATTTTATTCAATTATTGTCTTAACTCTGTTATCGCTATGACAGTCTCTTTTCGAGTTATTCTAACTATTAATTCTACAAGATTTGAAATTTTTGTTAAAATAATACTTGCATTTAATAATAATCAAATTCATGCTTGAAATATTATGTCTGATTCAAAGATACAAGCTAATCGTCATTATTATTGTAATCAATTAAAAGCTTTACAAGTTCTAATCCATAATCATGAGTTTAGAAGCAAAGATAGAAAACAGTTTTATAAAATAATGTATGATTTTTATCATCAAAAAATATCTGAAACTACTAGTTAGCAAATGGTATCAGAGCTACGTTTTAGACCAGAGATTAGTATGTATGATAACTCTGTTTGTTATTTGGTTAATTTTTGTTTGAAGAATTTATAAGAAAATTATGAGTTTTGTTAAGAATGATACAGAGACCAGACCAGTGATTGGTTGGATTAGCGTAAGACGTGCAAGTATGGTAAGTCACGGAGCCGGACCACAATCATCGTTGGGCCGATGCCCTCTCTGTTCATAAAGTTTGGTTAACACACGTACTACCCCCCTTTGAATAACAAACACATATAAAAGAATACCTTACATTGAAGGTATAACACCAAAATTAAAAACTTAATTAATCTGCAAATGGATCATCAAAAGGATCTTGAGCATCTTGAAAATTATTTTTGACAGATGTGGGAGAATGTTCTGAATTAGTTGGAGAATTGCGAATTTCTTGAAGTAATTGTTGTAGATCTTCAGGGGAAGAGTTTGCAGCGGCACGAATTTTGCTAATAAGATTAGCATCTGGAGAAGATAGACT
This sequence comes from Lactuca virosa, assembly GCF_052849685.1. NCBI lineage: Eukaryota > Viridiplantae > Streptophyta > Magnoliopsida > Asterales > Asteraceae > Lactuca > Lactuca virosa. The sequence continues at coordinate 131,279,834 of NC_136434.1, read as the reverse complement.
CTTGATAAGATTTGCTTCAATTTCTGGCTTTTGATTATACATTGATTGATAATGATTGAAAACAGCTTGCTCGTTTGCTTGAGAAATTGTGACTTTATCCCACCATTTTAGACGAAATTGTCTATTGAGCCAAGGGGGATTGAAGTCTGTTGCTTCTTGATAAGAGAATGTCCAGGACATAATCCATGGAACTTTAAATAACATGGTGAATTGTAACAAATATTCAAATTCTGGGATTTGTTGAATAAATAGCTCTTTGAATTTAGAAAAGCCTTTGAGAATTTCAGTGGGTAAACAACTAGGAACAAGTCCCATATAGCGATACCAATTGACAAACCATCTGGGATATTCACAGGTAAAATTTTTATCAAAGAAAATGAACCATGAATGAGAATAGTTTCGAAGAAAAAATGCTTTAGTCCAAGCTTCTTGGTAATCATAATATGAATATCTTGGATAAGCAGGGAATTGATAAAGGGGTTTTTCGAAAGAAAGATTGGATGACCAATTTTCTGGAGAAATGATTTTAAGAATTCGGGCTTTGCTAAAATCAATAGATCCTTCTTTATTATTAGAACGGTGATCAATCTGAACAGATCCAGATTCTTGTAGAATGGTTTGATAATATTCTCGAGATTTGTAAGAGTTTTCATGAAAGGTTTTTCCTCGGCCAAAGAGGTGTTCAGTAAGAACATGAAAACCTTGATTGAGCTTAAGAATTTGAGAATCTTCAAGTATTTGGATTTTCAAAAGATTTGAATTGAGAACATAAGGGGCTTTATTTGTAGGTTTAGAAGTTGTTGAAAGTTGTGTTTCAGAAGGAATAGGTTTTGAAAAAGGGCTAATTGATTGAACTGGAGAAATGTTTGGATTGACTAGTTTTGATTGAAGCATATTTGAATAAAGTTGAGAATTTTTTGCAATTGGAGTTAATGGAGAAAAACGATTCTGACTTGAGAAAGGAACAAGCTTTTGATTAATTGGTTTCTTGTCTTCAATCTTAGAGGAAGACGATGAACTCATTTTCCCTGCAAAAATTCACGAGAAAGAAAATCTGGTAATGAATTGCTTTCTCCTTTTATAAATTCAATATCAAAATCAAAATTGCCCAACAATGCTTGCCATCTAGCAAAGATTTGTTTAGAAATTATATTTTTAACATCTTTTTCTAAAATTGATTTTGCAGATTGACAATCAATTCTTAATAAAAAAGTTTTCATAAATAAATCATCTTCAAATTTAGTAATACATAAAACAATACTTAAAATCTCCTTTTTAACAGTTGAATAATTCTTTTGAGTATTATTCCAAGCACCTGAATAAAAACGAACCAATTGTTCTTCAGAAGAATTTGATAATTTTTGTTTTAAAATACCTCCAAATCCAATATCACTAGCATCAGTTTCGACTATGATATTAGCATAAGGATGTGGTAAATTTAAACAAGGTAAAGAAGGAATTTTTTGTTTTATAAGTTTAACAATATTAGTATGTTCTTGAGTCCAAGGTTGTGGATTATTTTTTAATCTATTATAAAGAGGTTTGCAAAGAGTTCCTAAATCTTTGAAAAAATCATGAATATAATTTAGACATCCTAGAAATCGTTGAAGTTGTTTTTTATCTATAATTTCGTCAGGAAATTTATTAGAAAATTCTAAACTTCTTATAATAGGTTTAATAGTATTATTAACAATGTTATGTCCTAAAAATCTAATTTCATTTTGAAATAAATGCATTTTCTTAGCTGAAACAGCTAAGCCATTTTTATAAATTAAATCATAAAACTGATTTAAATGTTTGAAATGTTGATCAATAGATTTTGAAAAAATAAGAACATCATCAATATAAACAATTGAAAAACTGTTTATAGGAATGATAATATCATTCATAATGTTTTGAAATTCAGAAGGAGCATTTTTTAAACCAAAGGGCATAACGTTCCACTCATAATGTCCAAAAGGAACATTAAAACCTGTTTTGTATTTATCTTCTTCATGAATTTGAATTTGCCAAAAACCAGATTTCATATCAAATTTTGAAAATATTTTTGAATCATAAAGTTTTTTCAATAAATCTCTCTTATTAGGAATAGGATATCTAATCCAATCTAAAACTTTATTTAAAGGTTTATAATTGATAACTAATCTTGGTGATCCTCTTTCTAATTCAGCAGCATTCATAACATAGAAAGCTGAACAAGACCAAGGAGATTTAGAAGGTCTAATTAATTTTTTGTCTAATAAATCTTGAATTTCTTTTTTACAATGAGCTTCTAATTCATTATTCATATGAATAGCTCTTGATTTTGAAGGAATATCCTTTTCATTGAAAGTTTTAATATAAGGTAATTTGACAATATGTTGTTTTCTGTTCCAAAAGGCGTTTGGAATATTTGAGCAAACATTATTTTCAAACTTTTGTTTTAAAGCTATAATTTTGTCTTGAATATACTTATCTTGTAATTGATTATGTATACGAAAATCATTAATTTCATTGATAAGGTAATTTGCTTGTTTTGTTTTATAATTAAGAATGTTAATAGTTGAATAAGACGGAGGTTCACAAAATTTAAACATAATTTCTTTTCCAAAAACTTTAGTAATAATTCCATCATCTTGAACCATAAAAGGATATAATTTAGTAATAAAAGGTGTTCCTAAAATTAAAGGAGAAGTAAGATTTTTTACTAAAATTAAATGAGTTTTATAACAATAATCTTGATTGTTGCAAATATGAACATCGGAAATTTTATAATTTATTTTTAAACTGGTTCCTTCAGCTCCAGTAAGCCTAGAAGAAGTTTTTTCATAAAATTGAGTGGGAAATAAACCTTCTTGTATACAGTTCATATCAGCACCACTATCAATTAGAGCAGTAATATCCATTTTAAAATTATTTTTTACTAGAGTTATTTGAGTATTCCATTTTTGAGAAATTTGATCATTTATAATTCTTTCGATAACCTTTTCATCTTTATTATCATTATTTTGTGAATTAATAATATTTTTTCCCTTTTCAAGAGTTATAATTTTGCCTTTAATTTCTTTTATGTCTTGTTTAACTAATTTTAATTCTTCTTGAAGTTCTTGTATGGAAATGGGTTTTGTTTCAGAAAATCTTTCATATATGTCTTTTAAATTAAAAATTTTTGTATTATTTGAAATAGAATTTTCATTCTTATTAAGCATTTGTTTTATCAACAGTTCTTGGATATTTTTATCTTTAATTGAATCCAAATTTTTTAAAAGATCTTTGTCATTGTTTGTAAGGACATTAATTGAATAATTACAATTACATTTTCCAACACATTTGCATGTATCAGAATCTTCCGAACTTGAAGTATTTTGTTCTAAGATGTTTAAATCATTTTCTTGAAAATCGGTAAAACTAGAATCAGAATCGGAATCAGAATTTAACATAATTTTTCTAATTTGTTCTTTTAATTCTTCTGAAATATTTAATTCATTAATTTTTGTTTTTGCATAACAATTATTAGCATTATGACCATTACGACCACATTTATGGCAAATAATAATGTCTTTTGATTTTCTTTTAGAATTTTTATTAGATCGTTTATAAGGGTTTTTTGATGTTAAAAATTTATTTTTCTTATAATTCTTATATTTTTCTGATTTATTATATTTCTTTTTCTTGAAATATTTTGAAGATTTTTTATTATATTTTTTGGTTTTTGAAGTAGACGGACCTGTTAATGGTTGATAACCATATTGTTGACAAAAATTTCCTAATTCATTCTTACTATTAATTCTATCTTTTTTAAGTTTTTCTTTAAATCTAAGGTCAGCACAAATAGCTAATCCTTCTTTATTAATATAATTAATTAAGTCTCCATAAGTTAAGTTTTGATAAGGAATTGTATTATTAAAATTTTCTCTTAATTTTTGTCTAATTCTTTCGGCAAAAAGTTTTGGAAGTCCAGCAATAAAACGTTCTTTCCAATAAGATTCTTTACAATCTGGTCTTGAAAAAACTTTAACGAGATAATTATCTTTGTACCATCTGAAATCAGTTAATTTTCTACAATGTAAGTTCATTAGAATTTCAGAAGTTCTTTCTTGAAAAGTAGTAGGATCTCCTACAAAGTTTTTGATTATAGCAAAAATTAAAGTATTAACCATATCATCCTCTTGAGTTTGAATTGGTAAATTATTTTCTTGTTTTATAACGGTTTTCTTGGCATTCATAATAAAATTCTTTTCGTCTGGTGTAATATAGAAATCCCAAGTGAATTAAATTTAGACAATCTTACTCAACAATTCATAAATGACAATGATGATATAAATCAGCTTACAAATGATTTTTCAAGATTAAATAAGATTAATTATTTTGGTAATAATCCAAAACCAACTATTAAAAATTATTGGAATAGACCTTCTCTTCCTGATATTCAAATTGAAGAAAGAGCTTTTCAATATGATCGTTCAGCTTATGATGGTACTTCTGTTTACGAATGGAATATCGATGGTAACTCTGAACATCAAATTCTTAATATTGTTCAAGAAATGACCATGGCAGCTAATGCTTACAAGTCTCACAATAATACTCAACTTCAAATTGTTAATATTATTATTTCTGGGTTTACTGGTACTCTTAAAGGTTGGTGGGATTTCAATTAATTGTAATTTTTGTTTGAAGAATTTTTGTTTGGTTAATTAGGACAATTTCGTCTAATCCATAATCATGAGTTTAGAAGCAAAGATAGAAAACAGTTTTATAAAATAATGTATGATTTTTATCATCAAAAAATATCTGAAACTACTAGTCAATATCTGAAACTACTAGTCAGCAAATGGTATCAGAGCTACGTTTTAGACCAGAGATTAGTATGTATGATAACTCTGTTTGTTATTTGGTTAATTTTTGTTTGAAGAATTTATAAGAAAATTATGAGTTTTGTTAAGAATGATACAGAGACCAGACCAGTGATTGGTTGGATTAGCGTAAGACGTGCAAGTATGGTAAGTCACGGAGCCGGACCACAATCATCGTTGGGCCGATGCCCTCTCTGTTCATCCTAGATAAAACAAGTAAGTTTTCTTATAAAATCTTTAAACTAAAAATTAATCAAATATGAGTAGATTTTCACGCATATTATCTAAAAAATATGATACTGGTAAAAATATTATGAATAAAGAACAAGATTATGATGATAATCATATAAACTCTATTGAAGAAACTATTGATAATATAGAACAAAATTTAAATGATTGGACTATACCTAAAACAAATATAAACACAATTTATAGAATAGGGACTTTTGATTATTTTCAAAGTTACTCAATTAAAATGACTGAACAAACCCTATCCATTGGTCAAAACCAACAAAATATAAATTTGTTATCATCAAGATCTATTTTCGAACATAGACAAAAATATAAATTTCTTCATTTAGGTCTTGTTCAAATTGCTATCAAACCTCTTTTTAGAATTGGTGTTGATGCTCCTGTTCTCTTAATATTAAGAGATAAAAGACATACAGATTTTCAAAATTCTATTTTAGCTATGGCAGAAACAAATATCGCAAATGGACCAATTTATTTTAATTGTTATCCGAATTTTTCCGTAGGATTATTTGACAAAAATATTTTAGACACTTTGGTTTTAACTGTTGAAACAAAGAATTTAGAATTTAAAAATAACTCTAAACCTTTAGCAATTATTTATCGTGTTTGTTATAAAACCATGACAACTACCTTAGAACCAAAGACCCGTTTGTCAAATCCAAGAAATGAAACAATTATTTACGAAGCAAATACTAATCATACAAAAGTTCATATGCCTAAACGACTTAAATGGTCAGAAATTACTCAATCATGTAATTGGAATTTACAAAATGTTATTGAACCAAAATCTTTAGATTCTTCAAAACAAATTTCAAATATAATTGAGCATAATGATGGCTCAGTTGATATAAACTTTTCTTCTACAAATTTTTCTTCATCTAGATTTTCTACTAGTTCTATTCCTGAAATTGGTACTTCTAAATTTTCGCTTTCAAAATCAAAGTCTTTAAATTTAAAAACTGTTGACTATTCTAGTCCTATTCCTAAACCTCTTTATCAAGAAGACCAAACTAGTGATACAAGTTTACCAAGTCCTACTAAATCTGATTTTATTAATGAACTTCAAAATTATAGACAACAATTATGACTAATAAAGTTCAAATAAATTGCAATTCTTTAAATAGAAATAGAGTTACTGCTATTAAGAGATTAAGAAATTCAATAAAAATATTTAAAAAACTCTTGCAAGAAAAGATATTAGAATTAAAAAATATAAATAATGATAAAGAACTATTGGAATTAGAACAAGAAATTAATAACATAAAAGCAGTATTAAAAACCTTTAATATACATCTTGATAATTATTTAAGAAATTTATCTAAATATACGTGTTAATGAGTTCTAAAAGACAGATTAGTTGTAGTAATAATAATAAATTTTGGAATAATTTATTAAAGACCAGATGGAAAATTATTGCAAGCATTTCTAAAGAAATAAATAGAATTAAACAACTTAAAAAAGACGAAGAAATTAAATTAATTAATACTGAAAAGGACACATATAATTATAATATTCAAAAGGAAATAATATATTGCTTATCAAAAATGATTAAAAATAAAACTATTGTTATTAGTGCTCAACTTAGTATTATTAAAAATATATCTTTTAGATTAAATCAATCAACTTGTTAAAATGAATATTAATATAGATATTTCTAAAATACCATCATATGTTAATTTTGATTATTTAAAAGAAGAAGAATATTATAAAGATTATAATAATATAAAAAGAATTTGGCATGAAGAAAACTTTTCATATTATATAAGATTTTTACATTTTGGACTTTGGGAAGATTATGTTTTATCAAATCAAATTCACTCTCCGTTTTTTCAATGGTTCGAATTAATTTATGCTCCTAAACATAATATAGATTATCCTTTTAAAATGCAAACTATTTTTCCTGTTTCTTCAAAAACATACAAGGATGTTATTACTAATCAAGAAATTATTTCTGAGTATCCGCCAAAAAAGGAAATCATTATTGATAATAATTTTATTGCAACTCCTTTAGTTAAAGTTCCGAGTCAGATAACAAATGAAAAATGTTTTCAAAACATTATTTATCAAAATAATTACTCAAATGAAACTCTTTTAACTATTTCAGATCAACTAAATAGGATTGAAGAAAATACTATAAATTTACAATTATCAAAAGAAAATAAAATTAAAACAAAAAATTTTTATAATAATATAGCAAGTTCTAGTAATGTCAGCTTTATTCCTCATCAAATAAATGGAAATTTTAATCTTGGAAATAAAGATTTAATTGATGAATTAGAAAAAAGACTTACTAATTTTCGTATTTCAAAAAATGTATCTATAAATATGTTAAGAACAAATAATGACTCTTTTGACGAATCTGATGAAAGTAATAATGAAAGTGAATTAAATTTAGACAATCTTACTCAACAATTCATAAATGACAATGATGATATAAATCAGCTTACAAATGATTTTTCAAGATTAAATAAGATTAATTATTTTGGTAATAATCCAAAACCAACTATTAAAAATTATTGGAATAGACCTTCTCTTCCTGATATTCAAATTGAAGAAAGAGCTTTTCAATATGATCGTTCAGCTTATGATGGTACTTCTGTTTACGAATGGAATATCGATGGTAACTCTGAACATCAAATTCTTAATATTGTTCAAGAAATGACCATGGCAGCTAATGCTTACAAGTCTCACAATAATACTCAACTTCAAATTGTTAATATTATTATTTCTGGGTTTACTGGTACTCTTAAAGGTTGGTGGGATTTCTATATTACACCAGACGAAAAGAATTTTATTATGAATGCCAAGAAAACCGTTATAAAACAAGAAAATAATTTACCAATTCAAACTCAAGAGGATGATATGGTTAATACTTTAATTTTTGCTATAATCAAAAACTTTGTAGGAGATCCTACTACTTTTCAAGAAAGAACTTCTGAAATTCTAATGAACTTACATTGTAGAAAATTAACTGATTTCAGATGGTACAAAGATAATTATCTCGTTAAAGTTTTTTCAAGACCAGATTGTAAAGAATCTTATTGGAAAGAACGTTTTATTGCTGGACTTCCAAAACTTTTTGCCGAAAGAATTAGACAAAAATTAAGAGAAAATTTTAATAATACAATTCCTTATCAAAACTTAACTTATGGAGACTTAATTAATTATATTAATAAAGAAGGATTAGCTATTTGTGCTGACCTTAGATTTAAAGAAAAACTAAAAAAAGATAGAATTAATAGTAAGAATGAATTAGGAAATTTTTGTCAACAATATGGTTATCAACCATTAACAGGTCCGTCTACTTCAAAAACCAAAAAATATAATAAAAAATCTTCAAAATATTTCAAGAAAAAGAAATATAATAAATCAGAAAAATATAAGAATTATAAGAAAAATAAATTTTTAACATCAAAAAACCCTTATAAACGATCTAATAAAAATTCTAAAAGAAAATCAAAAGACATTATTATTTGCCATAAATGTGGTCGTAATGGTCATAATGCTAATAATTGTTATGCAAAAACAAAAATTAATGAATTAAATATTTCAGAAGAATTAAAAGAACAAATTAGAAAAATTATGTTAAATTCTGATTCCGATTCTGATTCTAGTTTTACCGATTTTCAAGAAAATGATTTAAACATCTTAGAACAAAATACTTCAAGTTCGGAAGATTCTGATACATGCAAATGTGTTGGAAAATGTAATTGTAATTATTCAATTAATGTCCTTACAAACAATGACAAAGATCTTTTAAAAAATTTGGATTCAATTAAAGATAAAAATATCCAAGAACTGTTGATAAAACAAATGCTTAATAAGAATGAAAATTCTATTTCAAATAATACAAAAATTTTTAATTTAAAAGACATATATGAAAGATTTTCTGAAACAAAACCCATTTCCATACAAGAACTTCAAGAAGAATTAAAATTAGTTAAACAAGACATAAAAGAAATTAAAGGCAAAATTATAACTCTTGAAAAGGGAAAAAATATTATTAATTCACAAAATAATGATAATAAAGATGAAAAGGTTATCGAAAGAATTATAAATGATCAAATTTCTCAAAAATGGAATACTCAAATAACTCTAGTAAAAAATAATTTTAAAATGGATATTACTGCTCTAATTGATAGTGGTGCTGATATGAACTGTATACAAGAAGGTTTATTTCCCACTCAATTTTATGAAAAAACTTCTTCTAGGCTTACTGGAGCTGAAGGAACCAGTTTAAAAATAAATTATAAAATTTCCGATGTTCATATTTGCAACAATCAAGATTATTGTTATAAAACTCATTTAATTTTAGTAAAAAATCTTACTTCTCCTTTAATTTTAGGAACACCTTTTATTACTAAATTATATCCTTTTATGGTTCAAGATGATGGAATTATTACTAAAGTTTTTGGAAAAGAAATTATGTTTAAATTTTGTGAACCTCCGTCTTATTCAACTATTAACATTCTTAATTATAAAACAAAACAAGCAAATTACCTTATCAATGAAATTAATGATTTTCGTATACATAATCAATTACAAGATAAGTATATTCAAGACAAAATTATAGCTTTAAAACAAAAGTTTGAAAATAATGTTTGCTCAAATATTCCAAACGCCTTTTGGAACAGAAAACAACATATTGTCAAATTACCTTATATTAAAACTTTCAATGAAAAGGATATTCCTTCAAAATCAAGAGCTATTCATATGAATAATGAATTAGAAGCTCATTGTAAAAAAGAAATTCAAGATTTATTAGACAAAAAATTAATTAGACCTTCTAAATCTCCTTGGTCTTGTTCAGCTTTCTATGTTATGAATGCTGCTGAATTAGAAAGAGGATCACCAAGATTAGTTATCAATTATAAACCTTTAAATAAAGTTTTAGATTGGATTAGATATCCTATTCCTAATAAAAGAGATTTATTGAAAAAACTTTATGATTCAAAAATATTTTCAAAATTTGATATGAAATCTGGTTTTTGGCAAATTCAAATTCATGAAGAAGATAAATACAAAACAGGTTTTAATGTTCCTTTTGGACATTATGAGTGGAACGTTATGCCCTTTGGTTTAAAAAATGCTCCTTCTGAATTTCAAAACATTATGAATGATATTATCATTCCTATAAACAGTTTTTCAATTGTTTATATTGATGATGTTCTTATTTTTTCAAAATCTATTGATCAACATTTCAAACATTTAAATCAGTTTTATGATTTAATTTATAAAAATGGCTTAGCTGTTTCAGCTAAGAAAATGCATTTATTTCAAAATGAAATTAGATTTTTAGGACATAACATTGTTAATAATACTATTAAACCTATTATAAGAAGTTTAGAATTTTCTAATAAATTTCCTGACGAAATTATAGATAAAAAACAACTTCAACGATTTCTAGGATGTCTAAATTATATTCATGATTTTTTCAAAGATTTAGGAACTCTTTGCAAACCTCTTTATAATAGATTAAAAAATAATCCACAACCTTGGACTCAAGAACATACTAATATTGTTAAACTTATAAAACAAAAAATTCCTTCTTTACCTTGTTTAAATTTACCACATCCTTATGCTAATATCATAGTCGAAACTGATGCTAGTGATATTGGATTTGGAGGTATTTTAAAACAAAAATTATCAAATTCTTCTGAAGAACAATTGGTTCGTTTTTATTCAGGTGCTTGGAATAATACTCAAAAGAATTATTCAACTGTTAAAAAGGAGATTTTAAGTATTGTTTTATGTATTACTAAATTTGAAGATGATTTATTTATGAAAACTTTTTTATTAAGAATTGATTGTCAATCTGCAAAATCAATTTTAGAAAAAGATGTTAAAAATATAATTTCTAAACAAATCTTTGCTAGATGGCAAGCATTGTTGGGCAATTTTGATTTTGATATTGAATTTATAAAAGGAGAAAGCAATTCATTACCAGATTTTCTTTCTCGTGAATTTTTGCAGGGAAAATGAGTTCATCGTCTTCCTCTAAGATTGAAGACAAGAAACCAATTAATCAAAAGCTTGTTCCTTTCTCAAGTCAGAATCGTTTTTCTCCATTAACTCCAATTGCAAAAAATTCTCAACTTTATTCAAATATGCTTCAATCAAAACTAGTCAATCCAAACATTTCTCCAGTTCAATCAATTAGCCCTTTTTCAAAACCTATTCCTTCTGAAACACAACTTTCAACAACTTCTAAACCTACAAATAAAGCCCCTTATGTTCTCAATTCAAATCTTTTGAAAATCCAAATACTTGAAGATTCTCAAATTCTTAAGCTCAATCAAGGTTTTCATGTTCTTACTGAACACCTCTTTGGCCGAGGAAAAACCTTTCATGAAAACTCTTACAAATCTCGAGAATATTATCAAACCATTCTACAAGAATCTGGATCTGTTCAGATTGATCACCGTTCTAATAATAAAGAAGGATCTATTGATTTTAGCAAAGCCCGAATTCTTAAAATCATTTCTCCAGAAAATTGGTCATCCAATCTTTCTTTCGAAAAACCCCTTTATCAATTCCCTGCTTATCCAAGATATTCATATTATGATTACCAAGAAGCTTGGACTAAAGCATTTTTTCTTCGAAACTATTCTCATTCATGGTTCATTTTCTTTGATAAAAATTTTACCTGTGAATATCCCAGATGGTTTGTCAATTGGTATCGCTATATGGGACTTGTTCCTAGTTGTTTACCCACTGAAATTCTCAAAGGCTTTTCTAAATTCAAAGAGCTATTTATTCAACAAATCCCAGAATTTGAATATTTGTTACAATTCACCATGTTATTTAAAGTTCCATGGATTATGTCCTGGACATTCTCTTATCAAGAAGCAACAGACTTCAATCCCCCTTGGCTCAATAGACAATTTCGTCTAAAATGGTGGGATAAAGTCACAATTTCTCAAGCAAACGAGCAAGCTGTTTTCAATCATTATCAATCAATGTATAATCAAAAGCCAGAAATTGAAGCAAATCTTATCAAGAGTCTATCTTCTCCAGATGCTAATCTTATTAGCAAAATTCGTGCCGCTGCAAACTCTTCCCCTGAAGATCTACAACAATTACTTCAAGAAATTCGCAATTCTCCAACTAATTCAGAACATTCTCCCACATCTGTCAAAAATAATTTTCAAGATGCTCAAGATCCTTTTGATGATCCATTTGCAGATTAATTAAGTTTTTAATTTTGGTGTTATACCTTCAATGTAAGGTATTCTTTTATATGTGTTTGTTATTCAAAGGGGGGTAGTACGTGTGTTATCAAACGTGTGTTATCAAATTGTTCAACTATTATCAATTATACACTGTGTGTGTTCAACTATTATCAATTATACACTGTGTGAGTACATCAATTATCAAAAATATTATCATGTCTTCTGCAGTGAGATGATGCTAAATTATTGCATGAAAACAAACAACTTTTATAAAGATGAAAGAAGATGCTCCATTATCGCCAAAGAAGATTTCCATTATCAAAAAATGACAAAATATGATGCCAATTTGTCAAAAGCTTTAAAGTTTTGTCTGCCACATCTACACTCTGACAAATGCAAGTTGATTCAATAATTCTCAAGATGATCCGGTAATCCTTCGGTTTCCCGTCTCAAGATGTTTCAAGACTCCAAGACTCCTATATATTGAAGGGACATGTTTTAATGAAGACCATCTCAAAGTTCTCCAAAAATCTCTCTTATAAAACTTCTGTCAAATGTTTAGTTCATGTCTAAGAAAAGAGTTCTCCTATCTACTTCTAGATGTTCAAAATCTTTAGATTTTCAAATCATACTTGCTCCAGACGGATGCTCTGATTGTAATTTAAAAGAAGGTAATATATAAAGAATTTTATTCAATTATTGTCTTAACTCTGTTATCGCTATGACAGTCTCTTTTCGAGTTATTCTAACTATTAATTCTACAAGATTTGAAATTTTTGTTAAAATAATACTTGCATTTAATAATAATCAAATTCATGCTTGAAATATTATGTCTGATTCAAAGATACAAGCTAATCGTCATTATTATTGTAATCAATTAAAAGCTTTACAAGTTCTAATCCATAATCATGAGTTTAGAAGCAAAGATAGAAAACAGTTTTATAAAATAATGTATGATTTTTATCATCAAAAAATATCTGAAACTACTAGTCAATATCTGAAACTACTAGTCAGCAAATGGTATCAGAGCTACGTTTTAGACCAGAGATTAGCATAAGGATGTGGTAAATTTAAACAAGGTAAAGAAGGAATTTTTTGTTTTATAAGTTTAACAATATTAGTATGTTCTTGAGTCCAAGGTTGTGGATTATTTTTTAATCTATTATAAAGAGGTTTGCAAAGAGTTCCTAAATCTTTGAAAAAATCATGAATATAATTTAGACATCCTAGAAATCGTTGAAGTTGTTTTTTATCTATAATTTCGTCAGGAAATTTATTAGAAAATTCTAAACTTCTTATAATAGGTTTAATAGTATTATTAACAATGTTATGTCCTAAAAATCTAATTTCATTTTGAAATAAATGCATTTTCTTAGCTGAAACAGCTAAGCCATTTTTATAAATTAAATCATAAAACTGATTTAAATGTTTGAAATGTTGATCAATAGATTTTGAAAAAATAAGAACATCATCAATATAAACAATTGAAAAACTGTTTATAGGAATGATAATATCATTCATAATGTTTTGAAATTCAGAAGGAGCATTTTTTAAACCAAAGGGCATAACGTTCCACTCATAATGTCCAAAAGGAACATTAAAACCTGTTTTGTATTTATCTTCTTCATGAATTTGAATTTGCCAAAAACCAGATTTCATATCAAATTTTGAAAATATTTTTGAATCATAAAGTTTTTTCAATAAATCTCTTTTATTAGGAATAGGATATCTAATCCAATCTAAAACTTTATTTAAAGGTTTATAATTGATAACTAATCTTGGTGATCCTCTTTCTAATTCAGCAGCATTCATAACATAGAAAGCTGAACAAGACCAAGGAGATTTAGAAGGTCTAATTAATTTTTTGTCTAATAAATCTTGAATTTCTTTTTTACAATGAGCTTCTAATTCATTATTCATATGAATAGCTCTTGATTTTGAAGGAATATCCTTTTCATTGAAAGTTTTAATATAAGGTAATTTGACAATATGTTGTTTTCTGTTCCAAAAGGCGTTTGGAATATTTGAGCAAACATTATTTTCAAACTTTTGTTTTAAAGCTATAATTTTGTCTTGAATATACTTATCTTGTAATTGATTATGTATACGAAAATCATTAATTTCATTGATAAGGTAATTTGCTTGTTTTGTTTTATAATTAAGAATGTTAATAGTTGAATAAGACGGAGGTTCACAAAATTTAAACATAATTTCTTTTCCAAAAACTTTAGTAATAATTCCATCATCTTGAACCATAAAAGGATATAATTTAGTAATAAAAGGTGTTCCTAAAATTAAAGGAGAAGTAAGATTTTTTACTAAAATTAAATGAGTTTTATAACAATAATCTTGATTGTTGCAAATATGAACATCGGAAATTTTATAATTTATTTTTAAACTGGTTCCTTCAGCTCCAGTAAGCCTAGAAGAAGTTTTTTCATAAAATTGAGTGGGAAATAAACCTTCTTGTATACAGTTCATATCAGCACCACTATCAATTAGAGCAGTAATATCCATTTTAAAATTATTTTTTACTAGAGTTATTTGAGTATTCCATTTTTGAGAAATTTGATCATTTATAATTCTTTCGATAACCTTTTCATCTTTATTATCATTATTTTGTGAATTAATAATATTTTTTCCCTTTTCAAGAGTTATAATTTTGCCTTTAATTTCTTTTATGTCTTGTTTAACTAATTTTAATTCTTCTTGAAGTTCTTGTATGGAAATGGGTTTTGTTTCAGAAAATCTTTCATATATGTCTTTTAAATTAAAAATTTTTGTATTATTTGAAATAGAATTTTCATTCTTATTAAGCATTTGTTTTATCAACAGTTCTTGGATATTTTTATCTTTAATTGAATCCAAATTTTTTAAAAGATCTTTGTCATTGTTTGTAAGGACATTAATTGAATAATTACAATTACATTTTCCAACACATTTGCATGTATCAGAATCTTCCGAACTTGAAGTATTTTGTTCTAAGATGTTTAAATCATTTTCTTGAAAATCGGTAAAACTAGAATCAGAATCGGAATCAGAATTTAACATAATTTTTCTAATTTGTTCTTTTAATTCTTCTGAAATATTTAATTCATTAATTTTTGTTTTTGCATAACAATTATTAGCATTATGACCATTACGACCACATTTATGGCAAATAATAATGTCTTTTGATTTTCTTTTAGAATTTTTATTAGATCGTTTATAAGGGTTTTTTGATGTTAAAAATTTATTTTTCTTATAATTCTTATATTTTTCTGATTTATTATATTTCTTTTTCTTGAAATATTTTGAAGATTTTTTATTATATTTTTTGGTTTTTGAAGTAGACGGACCTGTTAATGGTTGATAACCATATTGTTGACAAAAATTTCCTAATTCATTCTTACTATTAATTCTATCTTTTTTAAGTTTTTCTTTAAATCTAAGGTCAGCACAAATAGCTAATCCTTCTTTATTAATATAATTAATTAAGTCTCCATAAGTTAAGTTTTGATAAGGAATTGTATTATTAAAATTTTCTCTTAATTTTTGTCTAATTCTTTCGGCAAAAAGTTTTGGAAGTCCAGCAATAAAACGTTCTTTCCAATAAGATTCTTTACAATCTGGTCTTGAAAAAACTTTAACGAGATAATTATCTTTGTACCATCTGAAATCAGTTAATTTTCTACAATGTAAGTTCATTAGAATTTCAGAAGTTCTTTCTTGAAAAGTAGTAGGATCTCCTACAAAGTTTTTGATTATAGCAAAAATTAAAGTATTAACCATATATGATAACTCTGTTTGTTATTTGGTTAATTTTTGTTTGAAGAATTTATAAGAAAATTATGAGTTTTGTTAAGAATGATACAGAGACCAGACCAGTGATTGGTTGGATTAGCGTAAGACGTGCAAGTATGGTAAGTCACGGAGCCGGACCACAATCATCGTTGGGCCGATGCCCTCTCTGTTCATCCTAGATAAAACAAGTAAGTTTTCTTATAAAATCTTTAAACTAAAAATTAATCAAATATGAGTAGATTTTCACGCATATTATCTAAAAAATATGATACTGGTAAAAATATTATGAATAAAGAACAAGATTATGATGATAATCATATAAACAATATTAAGAATTTGATGTTCAGAGTTACCATCGATATTCCATTCGTAAACAGAAGTACCATCATAAGCTGAACGATTATATTGAAAAGCTCTTTCTTCAATTTGAATATCAGGAAGAGAAGGTCTATTCCAATAATTTTTAATAGTTGGTTTTGGATTATTACCAAAATAATTAATCTTATTTAATCTTGAAAAATCATTTGTAAGCTGATTTTATCAAACGTGTGTTATCAAATTGTTCAACTATTATCAATTATACACTGTGTGTGTTCAACTATTATCAATTATACACTGTGTGAGTACATCAATTATCAAAAATATTATCATGTCTTCTGCAGTGAGATGATGCTAAATTATTGCATGAAAACAAACAACTTTTATAAAGATGAAAGAAGATGCTCCATTATCGCCAAAGAAGATTTCCATTATCAAAAAATGACAAAATATGATGCCAATTTGTCAAAAGCTTTAAAGTTTTGTCTGCCACATCTACACTCTGACAAATGCAAGTTGATTCAATAATTCTCAAGATGATCCGGTAATCCTTCGGTTTCCCGTCTCAAGATGTTTCAAGACTCCAAGACTCCTATATATTGAAGGGACATGTTTTAATGAAGACCATCTCTCAAAGTTCTCTAAAAATCTCTCTTATAAAACTTCTGTCAAATGTTTAGTTCATGTCTAAGAAAAGAGTTCTCCTATCTACTTCTAGATGTTCAAAATCTTTAGATTTTCAAATCATACTTGCTCCAGACGGATGCTCTGATTGTAATTTAAAAGAAGGTAATATATAAAGAATTTTATTCAATTATTGTCTTAACTCTGTTATCGCTATGACAGTCTCTTTTCGAGTTATTCTAACTATTAATTCTACAAGATTTGAAATTTTTGTTAAAATAATACTTGCATTTAATAATAATCAAATTCATGCTTGAAATATTATGTCTGATTCAAAGATACAAGCTAATCGTCATTATTATTGTAATCAATTAAAAGCTTTACAAGTTCTAATCCATAATCATGAGTTTAGAAGCAAAGATAGAAAACAGTTTTATAAAATAATGTATGATTTTTATCATCAAAAAATATCTGAAACTACTAGTTAGCAAATGGTATCAGAGCTACGTTTTAGACCAGAGATTAGTATGTATGATAACTCTGTTTGTTATTTGGTTAATTTTTGTTTGAAGAATTTATAAGAAAATTATGAGTTTTGTTAAGAATGATACAGAGACCAGACCAGTGATTGGTTGGATTAGCGTAAGACGTGCAAGTATGGTAAGTCACGGAGCCGGACCACAATCATCGTTGGGCCGATGCCCTCTCTGTTCATCCTAGATAAAACAAGTAAGTTTTCTTATAAAATCTTTAAACTAAAAATTAATCAAATATGAGTAGATTTTCACGCATATTATCTAAAAAATATGATACTGGTAAAAATATTATGAATAAAGAACAAGATTATGAT
Source organism: Lactuca virosa (assembly GCF_052849685.1). NCBI lineage: Eukaryota > Viridiplantae > Streptophyta > Magnoliopsida > Asterales > Asteraceae > Lactuca > Lactuca virosa. Next base: position 131,262,003 of record NC_136434.1, on the reverse strand, counting down.
GATAATCATATAAACTCTATTGAAGAAACTATTGATAATATAGAACAAAATTTAAATGATTGGACTATACCTAAAACAAATATAAACACAATTTATAGAATAGGGACTTTTGATTATTTTCAAAGTTACTCAATTAAAATGACTGAACAAACCCTATCCATTGGTCAAAACCAACAAAATATAAATTTGTTATCATCAAGATCTATTTTCGAACATAGACAAAAATATAAATTTCTTCATTTAGGTCTTGTTCAAATTGCTATCAAACCTCTTTTTAGAATTGGTGTTGATGCTCCTGTTCTCTTAATATTAAGAGATAAAAGACATACAGATTTTCAAAATTCTATTTTAGCTATGGCAGAAACAAATATCGCAAATGGACCAATTTATTTTAATTGTTATCCGAATTTTTCCGTAGGATTATTTGACAAAAATATTTTAGACACTTTGGTTTTAACTGTTGAAACAAAGAATTTAGAATTTAAAAATAACTCTAAACCTTTAGCAATTATTTATCGTGTTTGTTATAAAACCATGACAACTACCTTAGAACCAAAGACCCGTTTGTCAAATCCAAGAAATGAAACAATTATTTACGAAGCAAATACTAATCATACAAAAGTTCATATGCCTAAACGACTTAAATGGTCAGAAATTACTCAATCATGTAATTGGAATTTACAAAATGTTATTGAACCAAAATCTTTAGATTCTTCAAAACAAATTTCAAATATAATTGAGCATAATGATGGCTCAGTTGATATAAACTTTTCTTCTACAAATTTTTCTTCATCTAGATTTTCTACTAGTTCTATTCCTGAAATTGGTACTTCTAAATTTTCGCTTTCAAAATCAAAGTCTTTAAATTTAAAAACTGTTGACTATTCTAGTCCTATTCCTAAACCTCTTTATCAAGAAGACCAAACTAGTGATACAAGTTTACCAAGTCCTACTAAATCTGATTTTATTAATGAACTTCAAAATTATAGACAACAATTATGACTAATAAAGTTCAAATAAATTGCAATTCTTTAAATAGAAATAGAGTTACTGCTATTAAGAGATTAAGAAATTCAATAAAAATATTTAAAAAACTCTTGCAAGAAAAGATATTAGAATTAAAAAATATAAATAATGATAAAGAACTATTGGAATTAGAACAAGAAATTAATAACATAAAAGCAGTATTAAAAACCTTTAATATACATCTTGATAATTATTTAAGAAATTTATCTAAATATACGTGTTAATGAGTTCTAAAAGACAGATTAGTTGTAGTAATAATAATAAATTTTGGAATAATTTATTAAAGACCAGATGGAAAATTATTGCAAGCATTTCTAAAGAAATAAATAGAATTAAACAACTTAAAAAAGACGAAGAAATTAAATTAATTAATACTGAAAAGGACACATATAATTATAATATTCAAAAGGAAATAATATATTGCTTATAAAAAATGATTAAAAATAAAACTATTGTTATTAGTGCTCAACTTAGTATTATTAAAAATATATCTTTTAGATTAAATCAATCAACTTGTTAAAATGAATATTAATATAGATATTTCTAAAATACCATCATATGTTAATTTTGATTATTTAAAAGAAGAAGAATATTATAAAGATTATAATAATATAAAAAGAATTTGGCATGAAGAAAACTTTTCATATTATATAAGATTTTTACATTTTGGACTTTGGGAAGATTATGTTTTATCAAATCAAATTCACTCTCCGTTTTTTCAATGGTTCGAATTAATTTATGCTCCTAAACATAATATAGATTATCCTTTTAAAATGCAAACTATTTTTCCTGTTTCTTCAAAAACATACAAGGATGTTATTACTAATCAAGAAATTATTTCTGAGTATCCGCCAAAAAAGGAAATCATTATTGATAATAATTTTATTGCAACTCCTTTAGTTAAAGTTCCGAGTCAGATAACAAATGAAAAATGTTTTCAAAACATTATTTATCAAAATAATTACTCAAATGAAACTCTTTTAACTATTTCAGATCAACTAAATAGGATTGAAGAAAATACTATAAATTTACAATTATCAAAAGAAAATAAAATTAAAACAAAAAATTTTTATAATAATATAGCAAGTTCTAGTAATGTCAGCTTTATTCCTCATCAAATAAATGGAAATTTTAATCTTGGAAATAAAGATTTAATTGATGAATTAGAAAAAAGACTTACTAATTTTCGTATTTCAAAAAATGTATCTATAAATATGTTAAGAACAAATAATGACTCTTTTGACGAATCTGATGAAAGTAATAATGAAAGTGAATTAATAATGTATCTATAAATATGTTAAGAACAAATAATGACTCTTTTGACGAATCTGATGAAAGTAATAATGAAAGTGAATTAAATTTAGACAATCTTACTCAACAATTCATAAATGACAATGATGATATAAATCAGCTTACAAATGATTTTTCAAGATTAAATAAGATTAATTATTTTGGTAATAATCCAAAACCAACTATTAAAAATTATTGGAATAGACCTTCTCTTCCTGATATTCAAATTGAAGAAAGAGCTTTTCAATATGATCGTTCAGCTTATGATGGTACTTCTGTTTACGAATGGAATATCGATGGTAACTCTGAACATCAAATTCTTAATATTGTTCAAGAAATGACCATGGCAGCTAATGCTTACAAGTCTCACAATAATACTCAACTTCAAATTGTTAATATTATTATTTCTGGGTTTACTGGTACTCTTAAAGGTTGGTGGGATTTCTATATTACACCAGACGAAAAGAATTTTATTATGAATGCCAAGAAAACCGTTATAAAACAAGAAAATAATTTACCAATTCAAACTCAAGAGGATGATATGGTTAATACTTTAATTTTTGCTATAATCAAAAACTTTGTAGGAGATCCTACTACTTTTCAAGAAAGAACTTCTGAAATTCTAATGAACTTACATTGTAGAAAATTAACTGATTTCAGATGGTACAAAGATAATTATCTCGTTAAAGTTTTTTCAAGACCAGATTGTAAAGAATCTTATTGGAAAGAACGTTTTATTGCTGGACTTCCAAAACTTTTTGCCGAAAGAATTAGACAAAAATTAAGAGAAAATTTTAATAATACAATTCCTTATCAAAACTTAACTTATGGAGACTTAATTAATTATATTAATAAAGAAGGATTAGCTATTTGTGCTGACCTTAGATTTAAAGAAAAACTTAAAAAAGATAGAATTAATAGTAAGAATGAATTAGGAAATTTTTGTCAACAATATGGTTATCAACCATTAACAGGTCCGTCTACTTCAAAAACCAAAAAATATAATAAAAAATCTTCAAAATATTTCAAGAAAAAGAAATATAATAAATCAGAAAAATATAAGAATTATAAGAAAAATAAATTTTTAACATCAAAAAACCCTTATAAACGATCTAATAAAAATTCTAAAAGAAAATCAAAAGACATTATTATTTGCCATAAATGTGGTCGTAATGGTCATAATGCTAATAATTGTTATGCAAAAACAAAAATTAATGAATTAAATATTTCAGAAGAATTAAAAGAACAAATTAGAAAAATTATGTTAAATTCTGATTCCGATTCTGATTCTAGTTTTACCGATTTTCAAGAAAATGATTTAAACATCTTAGAACAAAATACTTCAAGTTCGGAAGATTCTGATACATGCAAATGTGTTGGAAAATGTAATTGTAATTATTCAATTAATGTCCTTACAAACAATGACAAAGATCTTTTAAAAAATTTGGATTCAATTAAAGATAAAAATATCCAAGAACTGTTGATAAAACAAATGCTTAATAAGAATGAAAATTCTATTTCAAATAATACAAAAATTTTTAATTTAAAAGACATATATGAAAGATTTTCTGAAACAAAACCCATTTCCATACAAGAACTTCAAGAAGAATTAAAATTAGTTAAACAAGACATAAAAGAAATTAAAGGCAAAATTATAACTCTTGAAAAGGGAAAAAATATTATTAATTCACAAAATAATGATAATAAAGATGAAAAGGTTATCGAAAGAATTATAAATGATCAAATTTCTCAAAAATGGAATACTCAAATAACTCTAGTAAAAAATAATTTTAAAATGGATATTACTGCTCTAATTGATAGTGGTGCTGATATGAACTGTATACAAGAAGGTTTATTTCCCACTCAATTTTATGAAAAAACTTCTTCTAGGCTTACTGGAGCTGAAGGAACCAGTTTAAAAATAAATTATAAAATTTCCGATGTTCATATTTGCAACAATCAAGATTATTGTTATAAAACTCATTTAATTTTAGTAAAAAATCTTACTTCTCCTTTAATTTTAGGAACACCTTTTATTACTAAATTATATCCTTTTATGGTTCAAGATGATGGAATTATTACTAAAGTTTTTGGAAAAGAAATTATGTTTAAATTTTGTGAACCTCCGTCTTATTCAACTATTAACATTCTTAATTATAAAACAAAACAAGCAAATTACCTTATCAATGAAATTAATGATTTTCGTATACATAATCAATTACAAGATAAGTATATTCAAGACAAAATTATAGCTTTAAAACAAAAGTTTGAAAATAATGTTTGCTCAAATATTCCAAACGCCTTTTGGAACAGAAAACAACATATTGTCAAATTACCTTATATTAAAACTTTCAATGAAAAGGATATTCCTTCAAAATCAAGAGCTATTCATATGAATAATGAATTAGAAGCTCATTGTAAAAAAGAAATTCAAGATTTATTAGACAAAAAATTAATTAGACCTTCTAAATCTCCTTGGTCTTGTTCAGCTTTCTATGTTATGAATGCTGCTGAATTAGAAAGAGGATCACCAAGATTAGTTATCAATTATAAACCTTTAAATAAAGTTTTAGATTGGATTAGATATCCTATTCCTAATAAAAGAGATTTATTGAAAAAACTTTATGATTCAAAAATATTTTCAAAATTTGATATGAAATCTGGTTTTTGGCAAATTCAAATTCATGAAGAAGATAAATACAAAACAGGTTTTAATGTTCCTTTTGGACATTATGAGTGGAACGTTATGCCCTTTGGTTTAAAAAATGCTCCTTCTGAATTTCAAAACATTATGAATGATATTATCATTCCTATAAACAGTTTTTCAATTGTTTATATTGATGATGTTCTTATTTTTTCAAAATCTATTGATCAACATTTCAAACATTTAAATCAGTTTTATGATTTAATTTATAAAAATGGCTTAGCTGTTTCAGCTAAGAAAATGCATTTATTTCAAAATGAAATTAGATTTTTAGGACATAACATTGTTAATAATACTATTAAACCTATTATAAGAAGTTTAGAATTTTCTAATAAATTTCCTGACGAAATTATAGATAAAAAACAACTTCAACGATTTCTAGGATGTCTAAATTATATTCATGATTTTTTCAAAGATTTAGGAACTCTTTGCAAACCTCTTTATAATAGATTAAAAAATAATCCACAACCTTGGACTCAAGAACATACTAATATTGTTAAACTTATAAAACAAAAAATTCCTTCTTTACCTTGTTTAAATTTACCACATCCTTATGCTAATATCATAGTCGAAACTGATGCTAGTGATATTGGATTTGGAGGTATTTTAAAACAAAAATTATCAAATTCTTCTGAAGAACAATTGGTTCGTTTTTATTCAGGTGCTTGGAATAATACTCAAAAGAATTATTCAACTGTTAAAAAGGAGATTTTAAGTATTGTTTTATGTATTACTAAATTTGAAGATGATTTATTTATGAAAACTTTTTTATTAAGAATTGATTGTCAATCTGCAAAATCAATTTTAGAAAAAGATGTTAAAAATATAATTTCTAAACAAATCTTTGCTAGATGGCAAGCATTGTTGGGCAATTTTGATTTTGATATTGAATTTATAAAAGGAGAAAGCAATTCATTACCAGATTTTCTTTCTCGTGAATTTTTGCAGGGAAAATGAGTTCATCGTCTTCCTCTAAGATTGAAGACAAGAAACCAATTAATCAAAAGCTTGTTCCTTTCTCAAGTCAGAATCGTTTTTCTCCATTAACTCCAATTGCAAAAAATTCTCAACTTTATTCAAATATGCTTCAATCAAAACTAGTCAATCCAAACATTTCTCCAGTTCAATCAATTAGCCCTTTTTCAAAACCTATTCCTTCTGAAACACAACTTTCAACAACTTCTAAACCTACAAATAAAGCCCCTTATGTTCTCAATTCAAATCTTTTGAAAATCCAAATACTTGAAGATTCTCAAATTCTTAAGCTCAATCAAGGTTTTCATGTTCTTACTGAACACCTCTTTGGCCGAGGAAAAACCTTTCATGAAAACTCTTACAAATCTCGAGAATATTATCAAACCATTCTACAAGAATCTGGATCTGTTCAGATTGATCACCGTTCTAATAATAAAGAAGGATCTATTGATTTTAGCAAAGCCCGAATTCTTAAAATCATTTCTCCAGAAAATTGGTCATCCAATCTTTCTTTCGAAAAACCCCTTTATCAATTCCCTGCTTATCCAAGATATTCATATTATGATTACCAAGAAGCTTGGACTAAAGCATTTTTTCTTCGAAACTATTCTCATTCATGGTTCATTTTCTTTGATAAAAATTTTACCTGTGAATATCCCAGATGGTTTGTCAATTGGTATCGCTATATGGGACTTGTTCCTAGTTGTTTACCCACTGAAATTCTCAAAGGCTTTTCTAAATTCAAAGAGCTATTTATTCAACAAATCCCAGAATTTGAATATTTGTTACAATTCACCATGTTATTTAAAGTTCCATGGATTATGTCCTGGACATTCTCTTATCAAGAAGCAACAGACTTCAATCCCCCTTGGCTCAATAGACAATTTCGTCTAAAATGGTGGGATAAAGTCACAATTTCTCAAGCAAACGAGCAAGCTGTTTTCAATCATTATCAATCAATGTATAATCAAAAGCCAGAAATTGAAGCAAATCTTATCAAGAGTCTATCTTCTCCAGATGCTAATCTTATTAGCAAAATTCGTGCCGCTGCAAACTCTTCCCCTGAAGATCTACAACAATTACTTCAAGAAATTCGCAATTCTCCAACTAATTCAGAACATTCTCCCACATCTGTCAAAAATAATTTTCAAGATGCTCAAGATCCTTTTGATGATCCATTTGCAGATTAATTAAGTTTTTAATTTTGGTGTTATACCTTCAATGTAAGGTATTCTTTTATATGTGTTTGTTATTCAAAGGGGGGTAGTACGTGTGTTATCAAACGTGTGTTATCAAATTGTTCAACTATTATCAATTATACACTGTGTGTGTTCAACTATTATCAATTATACACTGTGTGAGTACATCAATTATCAAAAATATTATCATGTCTTCTGCAGTGAGATGATGCTAAATTATTGCATGAAAACAAACAACTTTTATAAAGATGAAAGAAGATGCTCCATTATCGCCAAAGAAGATTTCCATTATCAAAAAATGACAAAATATGATGCCAATTTGTCAAAAGCTTTAAAGTTTTGTCTGCCACATCTACACTCTGACAAATGCAAGTTGATTCAATAATTCTCAAGATGATCCGGTAATCCTTCGGTTTCCCGTCTCAAGATGTTTCAAGACTCCAAGACTCCTATATATTGAAGGGACATGTTTTAATGAAGACGATCTCAAAGTTCTCTAAAAATCTCTCTTATAAAACTTCTGTCAAATGTTTAGTTCATGTCTAAGAAAAGAGTTCTCCTATCTACTTCTAGATGTTCAAAATCTTTAGATTTTCAAATCATACTTGCTCCAGACGGATGCTCTGATTGTAATTTAAAAGAAGGTAATATATAAAGAATTTTATTCAATTATTGTCTTAACTCTGTTATCGCTATGACAGTCTCTTTTCGAGTTATTCTAACTATTAATTCTACAAGATTTGAAATTTTTGTTAAAATAATACTTGCATTTAATAATAATCAAATTCATGCTTGAAATATTATGTCTGATTCAAAGATACAAGCTAATCGTCATTATTATTGTAATCAATTAAAAGCTTTACAAGTTCTAATCCATAATCATGAGTTTAGAAGCAAAGATAGAAAACAGTTTTATAAAATAATGTATGATTTTTATCATCAAAAAATATCTGAAACTACTAGTTAGCAAATGGTATCAGAGCTACGTTTTAGACCAGAGATTAGTATGTATGATAACTCTGTTTGTTATTTGGTTAATTTTTGTTTGAAGAATTTATATGTATGATACATACTAATCTCTGGTCTAAAACGTAGCTCTGATACCATTTGCTAACTAGTAGTTTCAGATATTTTTTGATGATAAAAATCATACATTATTTTATAAAACTGTTTTCTATCTTTGCTTCTAAACTCATGATTATGGATTAGAACTTGTAAAGCTTTTAATTGATTACAATAATAATGACGATTAGCTTGTATCTTTGAATCAGACATAATATTTCAAGCATGAATTTGATTATTATTAAATGCAAGTATTATTTTAACAAAAATTTCAAATCTTGTAGAATTAATAGTTAGAATAACTCGAAAAGAGACTGTCATAGCGATAACAGAGTTAAGACAATAATTGAATAAAATTCTTTATATATTACCTTCTTTTAAATTACAATCAGAGCATCCGTCTGGAGCAAGTATGATTTGAAAATCTAAAGATTTTGAACATCTAGAAGTAGATAGGAGAACTCTTTTCTTAGACATGAACTAAACATTTGACAGAAGTTTTATAAGAGAGATTTTTAGAGAACTTTGAGATCGTCTTCATTAAAACATGTCCCTTCAATATATAGGAGTCTTGGAGTCTTGAAACATCTTGAGACGGGAAACCGAAGGATTACCGGATCATCTTGAGAATTATTGAATCAACTTGCATTTGTCAGAGTGTAGATGTGGCAGACAAAACTTTAAAGCTTTTGACAAATTGGCATCATATTTTGTCATTTTTTGATAATGGAAATCTTCTTTGGCGATAATGGAGCATCTTCTTTCATCTTTATAAAAGTTGTTTGTTTTCATGCAATAATTTAGCATCATCTCACTGCAGAAGACATGATAATATTTTTGATAATTGATGTACTCACACAGTGTATAATTGATAATAGTTGAACACACACAGTGTATAATTGATAATAGTTGAACAATTTGATAACACACGTTTGATAACACACGTACTACCCCCCTTTGAATAACAAACACATATAAAAGAATACCTTACATTGAAGGTATAACACCAAAATTAAAAACTTAATTAATCTGCAAATGGATCATCAAAAGGATCTTGAGCATCTTGAAAATTATTTTTGACAGATGTGGGAGAATGTTCTGAATTAGTTGGAGAATTGCGAATTTCTTGAAGTAATTGTTGTAGATCTTCAGGGGAAGAGTTTGCAGCGGCACGAATTTTGCTAATAAGATTAGCATCTGGAGAAGATAGACTCTTGATAAGATTTGCTTCAATTTCTGGCTTTTGATTATACATTGATTGATAATGATTGAAAACAGCTTGCTCGTTTGCTTGAGAAATTGTGACTTTATCCCACCATTTTAGACGAAATTGTCTATTGAGCCAAGGGGGATTGAAGTCTGTTGCTTCTTGATAAGAGAATGTCCAGGACATAATCCATGGAACTTTAAATAACATGGTGAATTGTAACAAATATTCAAATTCTGGGATTTGTTGAATAAATAGCTCTTTGAATTTAGAAAAGCCTTTGAGAATTTCAGTGGGTAAACAACTAGGAACAAGTCCCATATAGCGATACCAATTGACAAACCATCTGGGATATTCACAGGTAAAATTTTTATCAAAGAAAATGAACCATGAATGAGAATAGTTTCGAAGAAAAAATGCTTTAGTCCAAGCTTCTTGGTAATCATAATATGAATATCTTGGATAAGCAGGGAATTGATAAAGGGGTTTTTCGAAAGAAAGATTGGATGACCAATTTTCTGGAGAAATGATTTTAAGAATTCGGGCTTTGCTAAAATCAATAGATCCTTCTTTATTATTAGAACGGTGATCAATCTGAACAGATCCAGATTCTTGTAGAATGGTTTGATAATATTCTCGAGATTTGTAAGAGTTTTCATGAAAGGTTTTTCCTCGGCCAAAGAGGTGTTCAGTAAGAACATGAAAACCTTGATTGAGCTTAAGAATTTGAGAATCTTCAAGTATTTGGATTTTCAAAAGATTTGAATTGAGAACATAAGGGGCTTTATTTGTAGGTTTAGAAGTTGTTGAAAGTTGTGTTTCAGAAGGAATAGGTTTTGAAAAAGGGCTAATTGATTGAACTGGAGAAATGTTTGGATTGACTAGTTTTGATTGAAGCATATTTGAATAAAGTTGAGAATTTTTTGCAATTGGAGTTAATGGAGAAAAACGATTCTGACTTGAGAAAGGAACAAGCTTTTGATTAATTGGTTTCTTGTCTTCAATCTTAGAGGAAGACGATGAACTCATTTTCCCTGCAAAAATTCACGAGAAAGAAAATCTGGTAATGAATTGCTTTCTCCTTTTATAAATTCAATATCAAAATCAAAATTGCCCAACAATGCTTGCCATCTAGCAAAGATTTGTTTAGAAATTATATTTTTAACATCTTTTTCTAAAATTGATTTTGCAGATTGACAATCAATTCTTAATAAAAAAGTTTTCATAAATAAATCATCTTCAAATTTAGTAATACATAAAACAATACTTAAAATCTCCTTTTTAACAGTTGAATAATTCTTTTGAGTATTATTCCAAGCACCTGAATAAAAACGAACCAATTGTTCTTCAGAAGAATTTGATAATTTTTGTTTTAAAATACCTCCAAATCCAATATCACTAGCATCAGTTTCGACTATGATATTAGCATAAGGATGTGGTAAATTTAAACAAGGTAAAGAAGGAATTTTTTGTTTTATAAGTTTAACAATATTAGTATGTTCTTGAGTCCAAGGTTGTGGATTATTTTTTAATCTATTATAAAGAGGTTTGCAAAGAGTTCCTAAATCTTTGAAAAAATCATGAATATAATTTAGACATCCTAGAAATCGTTGAAGTTGTTTTTTATCTATAATTTCGTCAGGAAATTTATTAGAAAATTCTAAACTTCTTATAATAGGTTTAATAGTATTATTAACAATGTTATGTCCTAAAAATCTAATTTCATTTTGAAATAAATGCATTTTCTTAGCTGAAACAGCTAAGCCATTTTTATAAATTAAATCATAAAACTGATTTAAATGTTTGAAATGTTGATCAATAGATTTTGAAAAAATAAGAACATCATCAATATAAACAATTGAAAAACTGTTTATAGGAATGATAATATCATTCATAATGTTTTGAAATTCAGAAGGAGCATTTTTTAAACCAAAGGGCATAACGTTCCACTCATAATGTCCAAAAGGAACATTAAAACCTGTTTTGTATTTATCTTCTTCATGAATTTGAATTTGCCAAAAACCAGATTTCATATCAAATTTTGAAAATATTTTTGAATCATAAAGTTTTTTCAATAAATCTCTTTTATTAGGAATAGGATATCTAATCCAATCTAAAACTTTATTTAAAGGTTTATAATTGATAACTAATCTTGGTGATCCTCTTTCTAATTCAGCAGCATTCATAACATAGAAAGCTGAACAAGACCAAGGAGATTTAGAAGGTCTAATTAATTTTTTGTCTAATAAATCTTGAATTTCTTTTTTACAATGAGCTTCTAATTCATTATTCATATGAATAGCTCTTGATTTTGAAGGAATATCCTTTTCATTGAAAGTTTTAATATAAGGTAATTTGACAATATGTTGTTTTCTGTTCCAAAAGGCGTTTGGAATATTTGAGCAAACATTATTTTCAAACTTTTGTTTTAAAGCTATAATTTTGTCTTGAATATACTTATCTTGTAATTGATTATGTATACGAAAATCATTAATTTCATTGATAAGGTAATTTGCTTGTTTTGTTTTATAATTAAGAATGTTAATAGTTGAATAAGACGGAGGTTCACAAAATTTAAACATAATTTCTTTTCCAAAAACTTTAGTAATAATTCCATCATCTTGAACCATAAAAGGATATAATTTAGTAATAAAAGGTGTTCCTAAAATTAAAGGAGAAGTAAGATTTTTTACTAAAATTAAATGAGTTTTATAACAATAATCTTGATTGTTGCAAATATGAACATCGGAAATTTTATAATTTATTTTTAAACTGGTTCCTTCAGCTCCAGTAAGCCTAGAAGAAGTTTTTTCATAAAATTGAGTGGGAAATAAACCTTCTTGTATACAGTTCATATCAGCACCACTATCAATTAGAGCAGTAATATCCATTTTAAAATTATTTTTTACTAGAGTTATTTGAGTATTCCATTTTTGAGAAATTTGATCATTTATAATTCTTTCGATAACCTTTTCATCTTTATTATCATTATTTTGTGAATTAATAATATTTTTTCCCTTTTCAAGAGTTATAATTTTGCCTTTAATTTCTTTTATGTCTTGTTTAACTAATTTTAATTCTTCTTGAAGTTCTTGTATGGAAATGGGTTTTGTTTCAGAAAATCTTTCATATATGTCTTTTAAATTAAAAATTTTTGTATTATTTGAAATAGAATTTTCATTCTTATTAAGCATTTGTTTTATCAACAGTTCTTGGATATTTTTATCTTTAATTGAATCCAAATTTTTTAAAAGATCTTTGTCATTGTTTGTAAGGACATTAATTGAATAATTACAATTACATTTTCCAACACATTTGCATGTATCAGAATCTTCCGAACTTGAAGTATTTTGTTCTAAGATGTTTAAATCATTTTCTTGAAAATCGGTAAAACTAGAATCAGAATCGGAATCAGAATTTAACATAATTTTTCTAATTTGTTCTTTTAATTCTTCTGAAATATTTAATTCATTAATTTTTGTTTTTGCATAACAATTATTAGCATTATGACCATTACGACCACATTTATGGCAAATAATAATGTCTTTTGATTTTCTTTTAGAATTTTTATTAGATCGTTTATAAGGGTTTTTTGATGTTAAAAATTTATTTTTCTTATAATTCTTATATTTTTCTGATTTATTATATTTCTTTTTCTTGAAATATTTTGAAGATTTTTTATTATATTTTTTGGTTTTTGAAGTAGACGGACCTGTTAATGGTTGATAACCATATTGTTGACAAAAATTTCCTAATTCATTCTTACTATTAATTCTATCTTTTTTAAGTTTTTCTTTAAATCTAAGGTCAGCACAAATAGCTAATCCTTCTTTATTAATATAATTAATTAAGTCTCCATAAGTTAAGTTTTGATAAGGAATTGTATTATTAAAATTTTCTCTTAATTTTTGTCTAATTCTTTCGGCAAAAAGTTTTGGAAGTCCAGCAATAAAACGTTCTTTCCAATAAGATTCTTTACAATCTGGTCTTGAAAAAACTTTAACGAGATAATTATCTTTGTACCATCTGAAATCAGTTAATTTTCTACAATGTAAGTTCATTAGAATTTCAGAAGTTCTTTCTTGAAAAGTAGTAGGATCTCCTACAAAGTTTTTGATTATAGCAAAAATTAAAGTATTAACCATATCATCCTCTTGAGTTTGAATTGGTAAATTATTTTCTTGTTTTATAACGGTTTTCTTGGCATTCATAATAAAATTCTTTTCGTCTGGTGTAATATAGAAATCCCACCAACCTTTAAGAGTACCAGTAAACCCAGAAATAATAATATTAACAATTTGAAGTTGAGTATTATTGTGAGACTTGTAAGCATTAGCTGCCATGGTCATTTCTTGAACAATATTAAGAATTTGATGTTCAGAGTTACCATCGATATTCCATTCGTAAACAGAAGTACCATCATAAGCTGAACGATCATATTGAAAAGCTCTTTCTTCAATTTGAATATCAGGAAGAGAAGGTCTATTCCAATAATTTTTAATAGTTGGTTTTGGATTATTACCAAAATAATTAATCTTATTTAATCTTGAAAAATCATTTGTAAGCTGATTTATATCATCATTGTCATTTATGAATTGTTGAGTAAGATTGTCTAAATTTAATTCACTTTCATTATTACTTTCATCAGATTCGTCAAAAGAGTCATTATTTGTTCTTAACATATTTATAGATACATTTTTTGAAATACGAAAATTAGTAAGTCTTTTTTCTAATTCATCAATTAAATCTTTATTTCCAAGATTAAAATTTCCATTTATTTGATGAGGAATAAAGCTGACATTACTAGAACTTGCTATATTATTATAAAAATTTTTTGTTTTAATTTTATTTTCTTTTGATAATTGTAAATTTATAGTATTTTCTTCAATCCTATTTAGTTGATCTGAAATAGTTAAAAGAGTTTCATTTGAGTAATTATTTTGATAAATAATGTTTTGAAAACATTTTTCATTTGTTATCTGACTCGGAACTTTAACTAAAGGAGTTGCAATAAAATTATTATCAATAATGATTTCCTTTTTTGGCGGATACTCAGAAATAATTTCTTGATTAGTAATAACATCCTTGTATGTTTTTGAAGAAACAGGAAAAATAGTTTGCATTTTAAAAGGATAATCTATATTATGTTTAGGAGCATAAATTAATTCGAACCATTGAAAAAACGGAGAGTGAATTTGATTTGATAAAACATAATCTTCCCAAAGTCCAAAATGTAAAAATCTTATATAATATGAAAAGTTTTCTTCATGCCAAATTCTTTTTATATTATTATAATCTTTATAATATTCTTCTTCTTTTAAATAATCAAAATTAACATATGATGGTATTTTAGAAATATCTATATTAATATTCATTTTAACAAGTTGATTGATTTAATCTAAAAGATATATTTTTAATAATACTAAGTTGAGCACTAATAACAATAGTTTTATTTTTAATCATTTTTGATAAGCAATATATTATTTCCTTTTGAATATTATAATTATATGTGTCCTTTTCAGTATTAATTAATTTAATTTCTTCGTCTTTTTTAAGTTGTTTAATTCTATTTATTTCTTTAGAAATGCTTGCAATAATTTTCCATCTGGTCTTTAATAAATTATTCCAAAATTTATTATTATTACTACAACTAATCTGTCTTTTAGAACTCATTAACACGTATATTTAGATAAATTTCTTAAATAATTATCAAGATGTATATTAAAGGTTTTTAATACTGCTTTTATGTTATTAATTTCTTGTTCTAATTCCAATAGTTCTTTATCATTATTTATATTTTTTAATTCTAATATCTTTTCTTGCAAGAGTTTTTTAAATATTTTTATTGAATTTCTTAATCTCTTAATAGCAGTAACTCTATTTCTATTTAAAGAATTGCAATTTATTTGAACTTTATTAGTCATAATTGTTGTCTATAATTTTGAAGTTCATTAATAAAATCAGATTTAGTAGGACTTGGTAAACTTGTATCACTAGTTTGGTCTTCTTGATAAAGAGGTTTAGGAATAGGACTAGAATAGTCAACAGTTTTTAAATTTAAAGACTTTGATTTTGAAAGCGAAAATTTAGAAGTACCAATTTCAGGAATAGAACTAGTAGAAAATCTAGATGAAGAAAAATTTGTAGAAGAAAAGTTTATATCAACTGAGCCATCATTATGCTCAATTATATTTGAAATTTGTTTTGAAGAATCTAAAGATTTTGGTTCAATAACATTTTGTAAATTCCAATTACATGATTGAGTAATTTCTGACCATTTAAGTCGTTTAGGCATATGAACTTTTGTATGATTAGTATTTGCTTCGTAAATAATTGTTTCATTTCTTGGATTTGACAAACGGGTCTTTGGTTCTAAGGTAGTTGTCATGGTTTTATAACAAACACGATAAATAATTGCTAAAGGTTTAGAGTTATTTTTAAATTCTAAATTCTTTGTTTCAACAGTTAAAACCAAAGTGTCTAAAATATTTTTGTCAAATAATCCTACGGAAAAATTCGGATAACAATTAAAATAAATTGGTCCATTTGCGATATTTGTTTCTGCCATAGCTAAAATAGAATTTTGAAAATCTGTATGTCTTTTATCTCTTAATATTAAGAGAACAGGAGCATCAACACCAATTCTAAAAAGAGGTTTGATAGCAATTTGAACAAGACCTAAATGAAGAAATTTATATTTTTGTCTATGTTCGAAAATAGATCTTGATGATAACAAATTTATATTTTGTTGGTTTTGACCAATGGATAGGGTTTGTTCAGTCATTTTAATTGAGTAACTTTGAAAATAATCAAAAGTCCCTATTCTATAAATTGTGTTTATATTTGTTTTAGGTATAGTCCAATCATTTAAATTTTGTTCTATATTATCAATAGTTTCTTCAATAGAGTTTATATGATTATCATCATAATCTTGTTCTTTATTCATAATATTTTTACCAGTATCATATTTTTTAGATAATATGCGTGAAAATCTACTCATATTTGATTAATTTTTAGTTTAAAGATTTTATAAGAAAACTTACTTGTTTTATCTAGGATGAACAGAGAGGGCATCGGCCCAACGATGATTGTGGTCCGGCTCCGTGACTTACCATACTTGCACGTCTTACGCTAATCCAACCAATCACTGGTCTGGTCTCTGTATCATTCTTAACAAAACTCATAATTTTCTTATAAATTCTTCAAACAAAAATTAACCAAATAACAAACAGAGTTATCATACATACTAATCTCTGGTCTAAAACGTAGCTCTGATACCATTTGCTAACTAGTAGTTTCAGAAACTACTAGTTTAGTTCATGTCTAAGAAAAGAGTTCTCCTATCTACTTCTAGATGTTCAAAATCTTTAGATTTTCAAATCATACTTGCTCCAGACGGATGCTCTGATTGTAATTTAAAAGAAGGTAATATATAAAGAATTTTATTCAATTATTGTCTTAACTCTGTTATCGCTATGACAGTCTCTTTTCGAGTTATTCTAACTATTAATTCTACAAGATTTGAAA
The DNA here is from genome assembly GCF_052849685.1 of Lactuca virosa. Taxonomy (NCBI): domain Eukaryota; kingdom Viridiplantae; phylum Streptophyta; class Magnoliopsida; order Asterales; family Asteraceae; genus Lactuca; species Lactuca virosa. The sequence goes on along the minus strand of NC_136434.1, from coordinate 131,245,013 downwards.
TTTTTGTTAAAATAATACTTGCATTTAATAATAATCAAATTCATGCTTGAAATATTATGTCTGATTCAAAGATACAAGCTAATCGTCATTATTATTGTAATCAATTAAAAGCTTTACAAGTTCTAATCCATAATCATGAGTTTAGAAGCAAAGATAGAAAACAGTTTTATAAAATAATGTATGATTTTTATCATAAAAAAATATCTGAAACTACTAGTTAGCAAATGAAACTACTAGTTAGCAAACTATCAAAAAAATATCTAAATATACGTATCAGAGCTAATGCTTACAAGTCTCACAATATCATCAAAAAATATCTAAATATACGTATCAGAGCTAAAAAATATCTGAAACTACTAGTCAGCAAATGGTATCAGAGCTACGTTTTAGACCAGAGATTAGTATGTATGATAACTCTGTTTGTTATTTGGTTAATTTTTGTTTGAAGAATTTATAAGAAAATTATGAGTTTTGTTAAGAATGATACAGAGACCAGACCAGTGATTGGTTGGATTAGCGTAAGACGTGCAAGTATGGTAAGTCACGGAGCCGGACCACAATCATCGTTGGGCCGATGCCCTCTCTGTTCATCCTAGATAAAACAAGTAAGTTTTCTTATAAAATCTTTAAACTAAAAATTAATCAAATATGAGTAGATTTTCACGCATATTATCTAAAAAATATGATACTGGTAAAAATATTATGAATAAAGAACAAGATTATGATGATAATCATATAAACTCTATTGAAGAAACTATTGATAATATAGAACAAAATTTAAATGATTGGACTATACCTAAAACAAATATAAACACAATTTATAGAATAGGGACTTTTGATTATTTTCAAAGTTACTCAATTAAAATGACTGAACAAACCCTATCCATTGGTCAAAACCAACAAAATATAAATTTGTTATCATCAAGATCTATTTTCGAACATAGACAAAAATATAAATTTCTTCATTTAGGTCTTGTTCAAATTGCTATCAAACCTCTTTTTAGAATTGGTGTTGATGCTCCTGTTCTCTTAATATTAAGAGATAAAAGACATACAGATTTTCAAAATTCTATTTTAGCTATGGCAGAAACAAATATCGCAAATGGACCAATTTATTTTAATTGTTATCCGAATTTTTCCGTAGGATTATTTGACAAAAATATTTTAGACACTTTGGTTTTAACTGTTGAAACAAAGAATTTAGAATTTAAAAATAACTCTAAACCTTTAGCAATTATTTATCGTGTTTGTTATAAAACCATGACAACTACCTTAGAACCAAAGACCCGTTTGTCAAATCCAAGAAATGAAACAATTATTTACGAAGCAAATACTAATCATACAAAAGTTCATATGCCTAAACGACTTAAATGGTCAGAAATTACTCAATCATGTAATTGGAATTTACAAAATGTTATTGAACCAAAATCTTTAGATTCTTCAAAACAAATTTCAAATATAATTGAGCATAATGATGGCTCAGTTGATATAAACTTTTCTTCTACAAATTTTTCTTCATCTAGATTTTCTACTAGTTCTATTCCTGAAATTGGTACTTCTAAATTTTCGCTTTCAAAATCAAAGTCTTTAAATTTAAAAACTGTTGACTATTCTAGTCCTATTCCTAAACCTCTTTATCAAGAAGACCAAACTAGTGATACAAGTTTACCAAGTCCTACTAAATCTGATTTTATTAATGAACTTCAAAATTATAGACAACAATTATGACTAATAAAGTTCAAATAAATTGCAATTCTTTAAATAGAAATAGAGTTACTGCTATTAAGAGATTAAGAAATTCAATAAAAATATTTAAAAAACTCTTGCAAGAAAAGATATTAGAATTAAAAAATATAAATAATGATAAAGAACTATTGGAATTAGAACAAGAAATTAATAACATAAAAGCAGTATTAAAAACCTTTAATATACATCTTGATAATTATTTAAGAAATTTATCTAAATATACGTGTTAATGAGTTCTAAAAGACAGATTAGTTGTAGTAATAATAATAAATTTTGGAATAATTTATTAAAGACCAGATGGAAAATTATTGCAAGCATTTCTAAAGAAATAAATAGAATTAAACAACTTAAAAAAGACGAAGAAATTAAATTAATTAATACTGAAAAGGACACATATAATTATAATATTCAAAAGGAAATAATATATTGCTTATCAAAAATGATTAAAAATAAAACTATTGTTATTAGTGCTCAACTTAGTATTATTAAAAATATATCTTTTAGATTAAATCAATCAACTTGTTAAAATGAATATTAATATAGATATTTCTAAAATACCATCATATGTTAATTTTGATTATTTAAAAGAAGAAGAATATTATAAAGATTATAATAATATAAAAAGAATTTGGCATGAAGAAAACTTTTCATATTATATAAGATTTTTACATTTTGGACTTTGGGAAGATTATGTTTTATCAAATCAAATTCACTCTCCGTTTTTTCAATGGTTCGAATTAATTTATGCTCCTAAACATAATATAGATTATCCTTTTAAAATGCAAACTATTTTTCCTGTTTCTTCAAAAACATACAAGGATGTTATTACTAATCAAGAAATTATTTCTGAGTATCCGCCAAAAAAGGAAATCATTATTGATAATAATTTTATTGCAACTCCTTTAGTTAAAGTTCCGAGTCAGATAACAAATGAAAAATGTTTTCAAAACATTATTTATCAAAATAATTACTCAAATGAAACTCTTTTAACTATTTCAGATCAACTAAATAGGATTGAAGAAAATACTATAAATTTACAATTATCAAAAGAAAATAAAATTAAAACAAAAAATTTTTATAATAATATAGCAAGTTCTAGTAATGTCAGCTTTATTCCTCATCAAATAAATGGAAATTTTAATCTTGGAAATAAAGATTTAATTGATGAATTAGAAAAAAGACTTACTAATTTTCGTATTTCAAAAAATGTATCTATAAATATGTTAAGAACAAATAATGACTCTTTTGACGAATCTGATGAAAGTAATAATGAAAGTGAATTAAATTTAGACAATCTTACTCAACAATTCATAAATGACAATGATGATATAAATCAGCTTACAAATGATTTTTCAAGATTAAATAAGATTAATTATTTTGGTAATAATCCAAAACCAACTATTAAAAATTATTGGAATAGACCTTCTCTTCCTGATATTCAAATTGAAGAAAGAGCTTTTCAATATGATCGTTCAGCTTATGATGGTACTTCTGTTTACGAATGGAATATCGATGGTAACTCTGAACATCAAATTCTTAATATTGTTCAAGAAATGACCATGGCAGCTAATGCTTACAAGTCTCACAATAATACTCAACTTCAAATTGTTAATATTATTATTTCTGGGTTTACTGGTACTCTTAAAGGTTGGTGGGATTTCTATATTACACCAGACGAAAAGAATTTTATTATGAATGCCAAGAAAACCGTTATAAAACAAGAAAATAATTTACCAATTCAAACTCAAGAGGATGATATGGTTAATACTTTAATTTTTGCTATAATCAAAAACTTTGTAGGAGATCCTACTACTTTTCAAGAAAGAACTTCTGAAATTCTAATGAACTTACATTGTAGAAAATTAACTGATTTCAGATGGTACAAAGATAATTATCTCGTTAAAGTTTTTTCAAGACCAGATTGTAAAGAATCTTATTGGAAAGAACGTTTTATTGCTGGACTTCCAAAACTTTTTGCCGAAAGAATTAGACAAAAATTAAGAGAAAATTTTAATAATACAATTCCTTATCAAAACTTAACTTATGGAGACTTAATTAATTATATTAATAAAGAAGGATTAGCTATTTGTGCTGACCTTAGATTTAAAGAAAAACTTAAAAAAGATAGAATTAATAGTAAGAATGAATTAGGAAATTTTTGTCAACAATATGGTTATCAACCATTAACAGGTCCGTCTACTTCAAAAACCAAAAAATATAATAAAAAATCTTCAAAATATTTCAAGAAAAAGAAATATAATAAATCAGAAAAATATAAGAATTATAAGAAAAATAAATTTTTAACATCAAAAAACCCTTATAAACGATCTAATAAAAATTCTAAAAGAAAATCAAAAGACATTATTATTTGCCATAAATGTGGTCGTAATGGTCATAATGCTAATAATTGTTATGCAAAAACAAAAATTAATGAATTAAATATTTCAGAAGAATTAAAAGAACAAATTAGAAAAATTATGTTAAATTCTGATTCCGATTCTGATTCTAGTTTTACCGATTTTCAAGAAAATGATTTAAACATCTTAGAACAAAATACTTCAAGTTCGGAAGATTCTGATACATGCAAATGTGTTGGAAAATGTAATTGTAATTATTCAATTAATGTCCTTACAAACAATGACAAAGATCTTTTAAAAAATTTGGATTCAATTAAAGATAAAAATATCCAAGAACTGTTGATAAAACAAATGCTTAATAAGAATGAAAATTCTATTTCAAATAATACAAAAATTTTTAATTTAAAAGACATATATGAAAGATTTTCTGAAACAAAACCCATTTCCATACAAGAACTTCAAGAAGAATTAAAATTAGTTAAACAAGACATAAAAGAAATTAAAGGCAAAATTATAACTCTTGAAAAGGGAAAAAATATTATTAATTCACAAAATAATGATAATAAAGATGAAAAGGTTATCGAAAGAATTATAAATGATCAAATTTCTCAAAAATGGAATACTCAAATAACTCTAGTAAAAAATAATTTTAAAATGGATATTACTGCTCTAATTGATAGTGGTGCTGATATGAACTGTATACAAGAAGGTTTATTTCCCACTCAATTTTATGAAAAAACTTCTTCTAGGCTTACTGGAGCTGAAGGAACCAGTTTAAAAATAAATTATAAAATTTCCGATGTTCATATTTGCAACAATCAAGATTATTGTTATAAAACTCATTTAATTTTAGTAAAAAATCTTACTTCTCCTTTAATTTTAGGAACACCTTTTATTACTAAATTATATCCTTTTATGGTTCAAGATGATGGAATTATTACTAAAGTTTTTGGAAAAGAAATTATGTTTAAATTTTGTGAACCTCCGTCTTATTCAACTATTAACATTCTTAATTATAAAACAAAACAAGCAAATTACCTTATCAATGAAATTAATGATTTTCGTATACATAATCAATTACAAGATAAGTATATTCAAGACAAAATTATAGCTTTAAAACAAAAGTTTGAAAATAATGTTTGCTCAAATATTCCAAACGCCTTTTGGAACAGAAAACAACATATTGTCAAATTACCTTATATTAAAACTTTCAATGAAAAGGATATTCCTTCAAAATCAAGAGCTATTCATATGAATAATGAATTAGAAGCTCATTGTAAAAAAGAAATTCAAGATTTATTAGACAAAAAATTAATTAGACCTTCTAAATCTCCTTGGTCTTGTTCAGCTTTCTATGTTATGAATGCTGCTGAATTAGAAAGAGGATCACCAAGATTAGTTATCAATTATAAACCTTTAAATAAAGTTTTAGATTGGATTAGATATCCTATTCCTAATAAAAGAGATTTATTGAAAAAACTTTATGATTCAAAAATATTTTCAAAATTTGATATGAAATCTGGTTTTTGGCAAATTCAAATTCATGAAGAAGATAAATACAAAACAGGTTTTAATGTTCCTTTTGGACATTATGAGTGGAACGTTATGCCCTTTGGTTTAAAAAATGCTCCTTCTGAATTTCAAAACATTATGAATGATATTATCATTCCTATAAACAGTTTTTCAATTGTTTATATTGATGATGTTCTTATTTTTTCAAAATCTATTGATCAACATTTCAAACATTTAAATCAGTTTTATGATTTAATTTATAAAAATGGCTTAGCTGTTTCAGCTAAGAAAATGCATTTATTTCAAAATGAAATTAGATTTTTAGGACATAACATTGTTAATAATACTATTAAACCTATTATAAGAAGTTTAGAATTTTCTAATAAATTTCCTGACGAAATTATAGATAAAAAACAACTTCAACGATTTCTAGGATGTCTAAATTATATTCATGATTTTTTCAAAGATTTAGGAACTCTTTGCAAACCTCTTTATAATAGATTAAAAAATAATCCACAACCTTGGACTCAAGAACATACTAATATTGTTAAACTTATAAAACAAAAAATTCCTTCTTTACCTTGTTTAAATTTACCACATCCTTATGCTAATATCATAGTCGAAACTGATGCTAGTGATATTGGATTTGGAGGTATTTTAAAACAAAAATTATCAAATTCTTCTGAAGAACAATTGGTTCGTTTTTATTCAGGTGCTTGGAATAATACTCAAAAGAATTATTCAACTGTTAAAAAGGAGATTTTAAGTATTGTTTTATGTATTACTAAATTTGAAGATGATTTATTTATGAAAACTTTTTTATTAAGAATTGATTGTCAATCTGCAAAATCAATTTTAGAAAAAGATGTTAAAAATATAATTTCTAAACAAATCTTTGCTAGATGGCAAGCATTGTTGGGCAATTTTGATTTTGATATTGAATTTATAAAAGGAGAAAGCAATTCATTACCAGATTTTCTTTCTCGTGAATTTTTGCAGGGAAAATGAGTTCATCGTCTTCCTCTAAGATTGAAGACAAGAAACCAATTAATCAAAAGCTTGTTCCTTTCTCAAGTCAGAATCGTTTTTCTCCATTAACTCCAATTGCAAAAAATTCTCAACTTTATTCAAATATGCTTCAATCAAAACTAGTCAATCCAAACATTTCTCCAGTTCAATCAATTAGCCCTTTTTCAAAACCTATTCCTTCTGAAACACAACTTTCAACAACTTCTAAACCTACAAATAAAGCCCCTTATGTTCTCAATTCAAATCTTTTGAAAATCCAAATACTTGAAGATTCTCAAATTCTTAAGCTCAATCAAGGTTTTCATGTTCTTACTGAACACCTCTTTGGCCGAGGAAAAACCTTTCATGAAAACTCTTACAAATCTCGAGAATATTATCAAACCATTCTACAAGAATCTGGATCTGTTCAGATTGATCACCGTTCTAATAATAAAGAAGGATCTATTGATTTTAGCAAAGCCCGAATTCTTAAAATCATTTCTCCAGAAAATTGGTCATCCAATCTTTCTTTCGAAAAACCCCTTTATCAATTCCCTGCTTATCCAAGATATTCATATTATGATTACCAAGAAGCTTGGACTAAAGCATTTTTTCTTCGAAACTATTCTCATTCATGGTTCATTTTCTTTGATAAAAATTTTACCTGTGAATATCCCAGATGGTTTGTCAATTGGTATCGCTATATGGGACTTGTTCCTAGTTGTTTACCCACTGAAATTCTCAAAGGCTTTTCTAAATTCAAAGAGCTATTTATTCAACAAATCCCAGAATTTGAATATTTGTTACAATTCACCATGTTATTTAAAGTTCCATGGATTATGTCCTGGACATTCTCTTATCAAGAAGCAACAGACTTCAATCCCCCTTGGCTCAATAGACAATTTCGTCTAAAATGGTGGGATAAAGTCACAATTTCTCAAGCAAACGAGCAAGCTGTTTTCAATCATTATCAATCAATGTATAATCAAAAGCCAGAAATTGAAGCAAATCTTATCAAGAGTCTATCTTCTCCAGATGCTAATCTTATTAGCAAAATTCGTGCCGCTGCAAACTCTTCCCCTGAAGATCTACAACAATTACTTCAAGAAATTCGCAATTCTCCAACTAATTCAGAACATTCTCCCACATCTGTCAAAAATAATTTTCAAGATGCTCAAGATCCTTTTGATGATCCATTTGCAGATTAATTAAGTTTTTAATTTTGGTGTTATACCTTCAATGTAAGGTATTCTTTTATATGTGTTTGTTATTCAAAGGGGGGTAGTACGTGTGTTATCAAACGTGTGTTATCAAATTGTTCAACTATTATCAATTATACACTGTGTGTGTTCAACTATTATCAATTATACACTGTGTGAGTACATCAATTATCAAAAATATTATCATGTCTTCTGCAGTGAGATGATGCTAAATTATTGCATGAAAACAAACAACTTTTATAAAGATGAAAGAAGATGCTCCATTATCGCCAAAGAAGATTTCCATTATCAAAAAATGACAAAATATGATGCCAATTTGTCAAAAGCTTTAAAGTTTTGTCTGCCACATCTACACTCTGACAAATGCAAGTTGATTCAATAATTCTCAAGATGATCCGGTAATCCTTCGGTTTCCCGTCTCAAGATGTTTCAAGACTCCAAGACTCCTATATATTGAAGGGACATGTTTTAATGAAGACCATCTCAAAGTTCTCCAAAAATCTCTCTTATAAAACTTCTGTCAAATGTTTAGTTCATGTCTAAGAAAAGAGTTCTCCTATCTACTTCTAGATGTTCAAAATCTTTAGATTTTCAAATCATACTTGCTCCAGACGGATGCTCTGATTGTAATTTAAAAGAAGGTAATATATAAAGAATTTTATTCAATTATTGTCTTAACTCTGTTATCGCTATGACAGTCTCTTTTCGAGTTATTCTAACTATTAATTCTACAAGATTTGAAATTTTTGTTAAAATAATACTTGCATTTAATAATAATCAAATTCATGCTTGAAATATTATGTCTGATTCAAAGATACAAGCTAATCGTCATTATTATTGTAATCAATTAAAAGCTTTACAAGTTCTAATCCATAATCATGAGTTTAGAAGCAAAGATAGAAAACAGTTTTATAAAATAATGTATGATTTTTATCATCAAAAAAATGTGTTATCAAATCAAATTCACTCTCCGTTTTTTCAATGGTTCGAATTAATTTATGCTCCTAAACATAATATAGATTATCCTTTTAAAATGCAAACTATTTTTCCTGTTTCTTCAAAAACATACAAGGATGTTATTACTAATCAAGAAATTATTTCTGAGTATCCGCCAAAAAAGGAAATCATTATTGATAATAATTTTATTGCAACTCCTTTAGTTAAAGTTCCGAGTCAGATAACAAATGAAAAATGTTTTCAAAACATTATTTATCAAAATAATTACTCAAATGAAACTCTTTTAACTATTTCAGATCAACTAAATAGGATTGAAGAAAATACTATAAATTTACAATTATCAAAAGAAAATAAAATTAAAACAAAAAATTTTTATAATAATATAGCAAGTTCTAGTAATGTCAGCTTTATTCCTCATCAAATAAATGGAAATTTTAATCTTGGAAATAAAGATTTAATTGATGAATTAGAAAAAAGACTTACTAATTTTCGTATTTCAAAAAATGTATCTATAAATATGTTAAGAACAAATAATGACTCTTTTGACGAATCTGATGAAAGTAATAATGAAAGTGAATTAAATTTAGACAATCTTACTCAACAATTCATAAATGACAATGATGATATAAATCAGCTTACAAATGATTTTTCAAGATTAAATAAGATTAATTATTTTGGTAATAATCCAAAACCAACTATTAAAAATTATTGGAATAGACCTTCTCTTCCTGATATTCAAATTGAAGAAAGAGCTTTTCAATATGATCGTTCAGCTTATGATGGTACTTCTGTTTACGAATGGAATATCGATGGTAACTCTGAACATCAAATTCTTAATATTGTTCAAGAAATGACCATGGCAGCTAATGCTTACAAGTCTCACAATAATACTCAACTTCAAATTGTTAATATTATTATTTCTGGGTTTACTGGTACTCTTAAAGGTTGGTGGGATTTCTATATTACACCAGACGAAAAGAATTTTATTATGAATGCCAAGAAAACCGTTATAAAACAAGAAAATAATTTACCAATTCAAACTCAAGAGGATGATATGGTTAATACTTTAATTTTTGCTATAATCAAAAACTTTGTAGGAGATCCTACTACTTTTCAAGAAAGAACTTCTGAAATTCTAATGAACTTACATTGTAGAAAATTAACTGATTTCAGATGGTACAAAGATAATTATCTCGTTAAAGTTTTTTCAAGACCAGATTGTAAAGAATCTTATTGGAAAGAACGTTTTATTGCTGGACTTCCAAAACTTTTTGCCGAAAGAATTAGACAAAAATTAAGAGAAAATTTTAATAATACAATTCCTTATCAAAACTTAACTTATGGAGACTTAATTAATTATATTAATAAAGAAGGATTAGCTATTTGTGCTGACCTTAGATTTAAAGAAAAACTTAAAAAAGATAGAATTAATAGTAAGAATGAATTAGGAAATTTTTGTCAACAATATGGTTATCAACCATTAACAGGTCCGTCTACTTCAAAAACCAAAAAATATAATAAAAAATCTTCAAAATATTTCAAGAAAAAGAAATATAATAAATCAGAAAAATATAAGAATTATAAGAAAAATAAATTTTTAACATCAAAAAACCCTTATAAACGATCTAATAAAAATTCTAAAAGAAAATCAAAAGACATTATTATTTGCCATAAATGTGGTCGTAATGGTCATAATGCTAATAATTGTTATGCAAAAACAAAAATTAATGAATTAAATATTTCAGAAGAATTAAAAGAACAAATTAGAAAAATTATGTTAAATTCTGATTCCGATTCTGATTCTAGTTTTACCGATTTTCAAGAAAATGATTTAAACATCTTAGAACAAAATACTTCAAGTTCGGAAGATTCTGATACATGCAAATGTGTTGGAAAATGTAATTGTAATTATTCAATTAATGTCCTTACAAACAATGACAAAGATCTTTTAAAAAATTTGGATTCAATTAAAGATAAAAATATCCAAGAACTGTTGATAAAACAAATGCTTAATAAGAATGAAAATTCTATTTCAAATAATACAAAAATTTTTAATTTAAAAGACATATATGAAAGATTTTCTGAAACAAAACCCATTTCCATACAAGAACTTCAAGAAGAATTAAAATTAGTTAAACAAGACATAAAAGAAATTAAAGGCAAAATTATAACTCTTGAAAAGGGAAAAAATATTATTAATTCACAAAATAATGATAATAAAGATGAAAAGGTTATCGAAAGAATTATAAATGATCAAATTTCTCAAAAATGGAATACTCAAATAACTCTAGTAAAAAATAATTTTAAAATGGATATTACTGCTCTAATTGATAGTGGTGCTGATATGAACTGTATACAAGAAGGTTTATTTCCCACTCAATTTTATGAAAAAACTTCTTCTAGGCTTACTGGAGCTGAAGGAACCAGTTTAAAAATAAATTATAAAATTTCCGATGTTCATATTTGCAACAATCAAGATTATTGTTATAAAACTCATTTAATTTTAGTAAAAAATCTTACTTCTCCTTTAATTTTAGGAACACCTTTTATTACTAAATTATATCCTTTTATGGTTCAAGATGATGGAATTATTACTAAAGTTTTTGGAAAAGAAATTATGTTTAAATTTTGTGAACCTCCGTCTTATTCAACTATTAACATTCTTAATTATAAAACAAAACAAGCAAATTACCTTATCAATGAAATTAATGATTTTCGTATACATAATCAATTACAAGATAAGTATATTCAAGACAAAATTATAGCTTTAAAACAAAAGTTTGAAAATAATGTTTGCTCAAATATTCCAAACGCCTTTTGGAACAGAAAACAACATATTGTCAAATTACCTTATATTAAAACTTTCAATGAAAAGGATATTCCTTCAAAATCAAGAGCTATTCATATGAATAATGAATTAGAAGCTCATTGTAAAAAAGAAATTCAAGATTTATTAGACAAAAAATTAATTAGACCTTCTAAATCTCCTTGGTCTTGTTCAGCTTTCTATGTTATGAATGCTGCTGAATTAGAAAGAGGATCACCAAGATTAGTTATCAATTATAAACCTTTAAATAAAGTTTTAGATTGGATTAGATATCCTATTCCTAATAAAAGAGATTTATTGAAAAAACTTTATGATTCAAAAATATTTTCAAAATTTGATATGAAATCTGGTTTTTGGCAAATTCAAATTCATGAAGAAGATAAATACAAAACAGGTTTTAATGTTCCTTTTGGACATTATGAGTGGAACGTTATGCCCTTTGGTTTAAAAAATGCTCCTTCTGAATTTCAAAACATTATGAATGATATTATCATTCCTATAAACAGTTTTTCAATTGTTTATATTGATGATGTTCTTATTTTTTCAAAATCTATTGATCAACATTTCAAACATTTAAATCAGTTTTATGATTTAATTTATAAAAATGGCTTAGCTGTTTCAGCTAAGAAAATGCATTTATTTCAAAATGAAATTAGATTTTTAGGACATAACATTGTTAATAATACTATTAAACCTATTATAAGAAGTTTAGAATTTTCTAATAAATTTCCTGACGAAATTATAGATAAAAAACAACTTCAACGATTTCTAGGATGTCTAAATTATATTCATGATTTTTTCAAAGATTTAGGAACTCTTTGCAAACCTCTTTATAATAGATTAAAAAATAATCCACAACCTTGGACTCAAGAACATACTAATATTGTTAAACTTATAAAACAAAAAATTCCTTCTTTACCTTGTTTAAATTTACCACATCCTTATGCTAATATCATAGTCGAAACTGATGCTAGTGATATTGGATTTGGAGGTATTTTAAAACAAAAATTATCAAATTCTTCTGAAGAACAATTGGTTCGTTTTTATTCAGGTGCTTGGAATAATACTCAAAAGAATTATTCAACTGTTAAAAAGGAGATTTTAAGTATTGTTTTATGTATTACTAAATTTGAAGATGATTTATTTATGAAAACTTTTTTATTAAGAATTGATTGTCAATCTGCAAAATCAATTTTAGAAAAAGATGTTAAAAATATAATTTCTAAACAAATCTTTGCTAGATGGCAAGCATTGTTGGGCAATTTTGATTTTGATATTGAATTTATAAAAGGAGAAAGCAATTCATTACCAGATTTTCTTTCTCGTGAATTTTTGCAGGGAAAATGAGTTCATCGTCTTCCTCTAAGATTGAAGACAAGAAACCAATTAATCAAAAGCTTGTTCCTTTCTCAAGTCAGAATCGTTTTTCTCCATTAACTCCAATTGCAAAAAATTCTCAACTTTATTCAAATATGCTTCAATCAAAACTAGTCAATCCAAACATTTCTCCAGTTCAATCAATTAGCCCTTTTTCAAAACCTATTCCTTCTGAAACACAACTTTCAACAACTTCTAAACCTACAAATAAAGCCCCTTATGTTCTCAATTCAAATCTTTTGAAAATCCAAATACTTGAAGATTCTCAAATTCTTAAGCTCAATCAAGGTTTTCATGTTCTTACTGAACACCTCTTTGGCCGAGGAAAAACCTTTCATGAAAACTCTTACAAATCTCGAGAATATTATCAAACCATTCTACAAGAATCTGGATCTGTTCAGATTGATCACCGTTCTAATAATAAAGAAGGATCTATTGATTTTAGCAAAGCCCGAATTCTTAAAATCATTTCTCCAGAAAATTGGTCATCCAATCTTTCTTTCGAAAAACCCCTTTATCAATTCCCTGCTTATCCAAGATATTCATATTATGATTACCAAGAAGCTTGGACTAAAGCATTTTTTCTTCGAAACTATTCTCATTCATGGTTCATTTTCTTTGATAAAAATTTTACCTGTGAATATCCCAGATGGTTTGTCAATTGGTATCGCTATATGGGACTTGTTCCTAGTTGTTTACCCACTGAAATTCTCAAAGGCTTTTCTAAATTCAAAGAGCTATTTATTCAACAAATCCCAGAATTTGAATATTTGTTACAATTCACCATGTTATTTAAAGTTCCATGGATTATGTCCTGGACATTCTCTTATCAAGAAGCAACAGACTTCAATCCCCCTTGGCTCAATAGACAATTTCGTCTAAAATGGTGGGATAAAGTCACAATTTCTCAAGCAAACGAGCAAGCTGTTTTCAATCATTATCAATCAATGTATAATCAAAAGCCAGAAATTGAAGCAAATCTTATCAAGAGTCTATCTTCTCCAGATGCTAATCTTATTAGCAAAATTCGTGCCGCTGCAAACTCTTCCCCTGAAGATCTACAACAATTACTTCAAGAAATTCGCAATTCTCCAACTAATTCAGAACATTCTCCCACATCTGTCAAAAATAATTTTCAAGATGCTCAAGATCCTTTTGATGATCCATTTGCAGATTAATTAAGTTTTTAATTTTGGTGTTATACCTTCAATGTAAGGTATTCTTTTATATGTGTTTGTTATTCAAAGGGGGGTAGTACGTGTGTTATCAAACGTGTGTTATCAAATTGTTCAACTATTATCAATTATACACTGTGTGTGTTCAACTATTATCAATTATACACTGTGTGAGTACATCAATTATCAAAAATATTATCATGTCTTCTGCAGTGAGATGATGCTAAATTATTGCATGAAAACAAACAACTTTTATAAAGATGAAAGAAGATGCTCCATTATCGCCAAAGAAGATTTCCATTATCAAAAAATGACAAAATATGATGCCAATTTGTCAAAAGCTTTAAAGTTTTGTCTGCCACATCTACACTCTGACAAATGCAAGTTGATTCAATAATTCTCAAGATGATCCGGTAATCCTTCGGTTTCCCGTCTCAAGATGTTTCAAGACTCCAAGACTCCTATATATTGAAGGGACATGTTTTAATGAAGACCATCTCAAAGTTCTCTAAAAATCTCTCTTATAAAACTTCTGTCAAATGTTTAGTTCATGTCTAAGAAAAGAGTTCTCCTATCTACTTCTAGATGTTCAAAATCTTTAGATTTTCAAATCATACTTGCTCCAGACGGATGCTCTGATTGTAATTTAAAAGAAGGTAATATATAAAGAATTTTATTCAATTATTGTCTTAACTCTGTTATCGCTATGACAGTCTCTTTTCGAGTTATTCTAACTATTAATTCTACAAGATTTGAAATTTTTGTTAAAATAATACTTGCATTTAATAATAATCAAATTCATGCTTGAAATATTATGTCTGATTCAAAGATACAAGCTAATCGTCATTATTATTGTAATCAATTAAAAGCTTTACAAGTTCTAATCCATAATCATGAGTTTAGAAGCAAAGATAGAAAACAGTTTTATAAAATAATGTATGATTTTTATCATCAAAAAATATCTGAAACTACTAGTTAGCAAATGGTATCAGAGCTACGTTTTAGACCAGAGATTAGTATGTATGATAACTCTGTTTGTTATTTGGTTAATTTTTGTTTGAAGAATTTATAAGAAAATTATGAGTTTTGTTAAGAATGATACAGAGACCAGACCAGTGATTGGTTGGATTAGCGTAAGACGTGCAAGTATGGTAAGTCACGGAGCCGGACCACAATCATCGTTGGGCCGATGCCCTCTCTGTTCATCCTAGATAAAACAAGTAAGTTTTCTTATAAAATCTTTAAACTAAAAATTAATCAAATATGAGTAGATTTTCACGCATATTATCTAAAAAATATGATACTGGTAAAAATATTATGAATAAAGAACAAGATTATGATGATAATCATATAAACTCTATTGAAGAAACTATTGATAATATAGAACAAAATTTAAATGATTGGACTATACCTAAAACAAATATAAACACAATTTATAGAATAGGGACTTTTGATTATTTTCAAAGTTACTCAATTAAAATGACTGAACAAACCCTATCCATTGGTCAAAACCAACAAAATATAAATTTGTTATCATCAAGATCTATTTTCGAACATAGACAAAAATATAAATTTCTTCATTTAGGTCTTGTTCAAATTGCTATCAAACCTCTTTTTAGAATTGGTGTTGATGCTCCTGTTCTCTTAATATTAAGAGATAAAAGACATACAGATTTTCAAAATTCTATTTTAGCTATGGCAGAAACAAATATCGCAAATGGACCAATTTATTTTAATTGTTATCCGAATTTTTCCGTAGGATTATTTGACAAAAATATTTTAGACACTTTGGTTTTAACTGTTGAAACAAAGAATTTAGAATTTAAAAATAACTCTAAACCTTTAGCAATTATTTATCGTGTTTGTTATAAAACCATGACAACTACCTTAGAACCAAAGACCCGTTTGTCAAATCCAAGAAATGAAACAATTATTTACGAAGCAAATACTAATCATACAAAAGTTCATATGCCTAAACGACTTAAATGGTCAGAAATTACTCAATCATGTAATTGGAATTTACAAAATGTTATTGAACCAAAATCTTTAGATTCTTCAAAACAAATTTCAAATATAATTGAGCATAATGATGGCTCAGTTGATATAAACTTTTCTTCTACAAATTTTTCTTCATCTAGATTTTCTACTAGTTCTATTCCTGAAATTGGTACTTCTAAATTTTCGCTTTCAAAATCAAAGTCTTTAAATTTAAAAACTGTTGACTATTCTAGTCCTATTCCTAAACCTCTTTATCAAGAAGACCAAACTAGTGATACAAGTTTACCAAGTCCTACTAAATCTGATTTTATTAATGAACTTCAAAATTATAGACAACAATTATGACTAATAAAGTTCAAATAAATTGCAATTCTTTAAATAGAAATAGAGTTACTGCTATTAAGAGATTAAGAAATTCAATAAAAATATTTAAAAAACTCTTGCAAGAAAAGATATTAGAATTAAAAAATATAAATAATGATAAAGAACTATTGGAATTAGAACAAGAAATTAATAACATAAAAGCAGTATTAAAAACCTTTAATATACATCTTGATAATTATTTAAGAAATTTATCTAAATATACGTGTTAATGAGTTCTAAAAGACAGATTAGTTGTAGTAATAATAATAAATTTTGGAATAATTTATTAAAGACCAGATGGAAAATTATTGCAAGCATTTCTAAAGAAATAAATAGAATTAAACAACTTAAAAAAGACGAAGAAATTAAATTAATTAATACTGAAAAGGACACATATAATTATAATATTCAAAAGGAAATAATATATTGCTTATCAAAAATGATTAAAAATAAAACTATTGTTATTAGTGCTCAACTTAGTATTATTAAAAATATATCTTTTAGATTAAATCAATCAACTTGTTAAAATGAATATTAATATAGATATTTCTAAAATACCATCATATGTTAATTTTGATTATTTAAAAGAAGAAGAATATTATAAAGATTATAATAATATAAAAAGAATTTGGCATGAAGAAAACTTTTCATATTATATAAGATTTTTACATTTTGGACTTTGGGAAGATTATGTTTTATCAAATCAAATTCACTCTCCGTTTTTTCAATGGTTCGAATTAATTTATGCTCCTAAACATAATATAGATTATCCTTTTAAAATGCAAACTATTTTTCCTGTTTCTTCAAAAACATACAAGGATGTTATTACTAATCAAGAAATTATTTCTGAGTATCCGCCAAAAAAGGAAATCATTATTGATAATAATTTTATTGCAACTCCTTTAGTTAAAGTTCCGAGTCAGATAACAAATGAAAAATGTTTTCAAAACATTATTTATCAAAATAATTACTCAAATGAAACTCTTTTAACTATTTCAGATCAACTAAATAGGATTGAAGAAAATACTATAAATTTACAATTATCAAAAGAAAATAAAATTAAAACAAAAAATTTTTATAATAATATAGCAAGTTCTAGTAATGTCAGCTTTATTCCTCATCAAATAAATGGAAATTTTAATCTTGGAAATAAAGATTTAATTGATGAATTAGAAAAAAGACTTACTAATTTTCGTATTTCAAAAAATGTATCTATAAATATGTTAAGAACAAATAATGACTCTTTTGACGAATCTGATGAAAGTAATAATGAAAGTGAATTAAATTTAGACAATCTTACTCAACAATTCATAAATGACAATGATGATATAAATCAGCTTACAAATGATTTTTCAAGATTAAATAAGATTAATTATTTTGGTAATAATCCAAAACCAACTATTAAAAATTATTGGAATAGACCTTCTCTTCCTGATATTCAAATTGAAGAAAGAGCTTTTCAATATGATCGTTCAGCTTATGATGGTACTTCTGTTTACGAATGGAATATCGATGGTAACTCTGAACATCAAATTCTTAATATTGTTCAAGAAATGACCATGGCAGCTAATGCTTACAAGTCTCACAATAATACTCAACTTCAAATTGTTAATATTATTATTTCTGGGTTTACTGGTACTCTTAAAGGTTGGTGGGATTTCTATATTACACCAGACGAAAAGAATTTTATTATGAATGCCAAGAAAACCGTTATAAAACAAGAAAATAATTTACCAATTCAAACTCAAGAGGATGATATGGTTAATACTTTAATTTTTGCTATAATCAAAAACTTTGTAGGAGATCCTACTACTTTTCAAGAAAGAACTTCTGAAATTCTAATGAACTTACATTGTAGAAAATTAACTGATTTCAGATGGTACAAAGATAATTATCTCGTTAAAGTTTTTTCAAGACCAGATTGTAAAGAATCTTATTGGAAAGAACGTTTTATTGCTGGACTTCCAAAACTTTTTGCCGAAAGAATTAGACAAAAATTAAGAGAAAATTTTAATAATACAATTCCTTATCAAAACTTAACTTATGGAGACTTAATTAATTATATTAATAAAGAAGGATTAGCTATTTGTGCTGACCTTAGATTTAAAGAAAAACTTAAAAAAGATAGAATTAATAGTAAGAATGAATTAGGAAATTTTTGTCAACAATATGGTTATCAACCATTAACAGGTCCGTCTACTTCAAAAACCAAAAAATATAATAAAAAATCTTCAAAATATTTCAAGAAAAAGAAATATAATAAATCAGAAAAATATAAGAATTATAAGAAAAATAAATTTTTAACATCAAAAAACCCTTATAAACGATCTAATAAAAATTCTAAAAGAAAATCAAAAGACATTATTATTTGCCATAAATGTGGTCGTAATGGTCATAATGCTAATAATTGTTATGCAAAAACAAAAATTAATGAATTAAATATTTCAGAAGAATTAAAAGAACAAATTAGAAAAATTATGTTAAATTCTGATTCCGATTCTGATTCTAGTTTTACCGATTTTCAAGAAAATGATTTAAACATCTTAGAACAAAATACTTCAAGTTCGGAAGATTCTGATACATGCAAATGTGTTGGAAAATGTAATTGTAATTATTCAATTAATGTCCTTACAAACAATGACAAAGATCTTTTAAAAAATTTGGATTCAATTAAAGATAAAAATATCCAAGAACTGTTGATAAAACAAATGCTTAATAAGAATGAAAATTCTATTTCAAATAATACAAAAATTTTTAATTTAAAAGACATATATGAAAGATTTTCTGAAACAAAACCCATTTCCATACAAGAACTTCAAGAAGAATTAAAATTAGTTAAACAAGACATAAAAGAAATTAAAGGCAAAATTATAACTCTTGAAAAGGGAAAAAATATTATTAATTCACAAAATAATGATAATAAAGATGAAAAGGTTATCGAAAGAATTATAAATGATCAAATTTCTCAAAAATGGAATACTCAAATAACTCTAGTAAAAAATAATTTTAAAATGGATATTACTGCTCTAATTGATAGTGGTGCTGATATGAACTGTATACAAGAAGGTTTATTTCCCACTCAATTTTATGAAAAAACTTCTTCTAGGCTTACTGGAGCTGAAGGAACCAGTTTAAAAATAAATTATAAAATTTCCGATGTTCATATTTGCAACAATCAAGATTATTGTTATAAAACTCATTTAATTTTAGTAAAAAATCTTACTTCTCCTTTAATTTTAGGAACACCTTTTATTACTAAATTATATCCTTTTATGGTTCAAGATGATGGAATTATTACTAAAGTTTTTGGAAAAGAAATTATGTTTAAATTTTGTGAACCTCCGTCTTATTCAACTATTAACATTCTTAATTATAAAACAAAACAAGCAAATTACCTTATCAATGAAATTAATGATTTTCGTATACATAATCAATTACAAGATAAGTATATTCAAGACAAAATTATAGCTTTAAAACAAAAGTTTGAAAATAATGTTTGCTCAAATATTCCAAACGCCTTTTGGAACAGAAAACAACATATTGTCAAATTACCTTATATTAAAACTTTCAATGAAAAGGATATTCCTTCAAAATCAAGAGCTATTCATATGAATAATGAATTAGAAGCTCATTGTAAAAAAGAAATTCAAGATTTATTAGACAAAAAATTAATTAGACCTTCTAAATCTCCTTGGTCTTGTTCAGCTTTCTATGTTATGAATGCTGCTGAATTAGAAAGAGGATCACCAAGATTAGTTATCAATTATAAACCTTTAAATAAAGTTTTAGATTGGATTAGATATCCTATTCCTAATAAAAGAGATTTATTGAAAAAACTTTATGATTCAAAAATATTTTCAAAATTTGATATGAAATCTGGTTTTTGGCAAATTCAAATTCATGAAGAAGATAAATACAAAACAGGTTTTAATGTTCCTTTTGGACATTATGAGTGGAACGTTATGCCCTTTGGTTTAAAAAATGCTCCTTCTGAATTTCAAAACATTATGAATGATATTATCATTCCTATAAACAGTTTTTCAATTGTTTATATTGATGATGTTCTTATTTTTTCAAAATCTATTGATCAACATTTCAAACATTTAAATCAGTTTTATGATTTAATTTATAAAAATGGCTTAGCTGTTTCAGCTAAGAAAATGCATTTATTTCAAAATGAAATTAGATTTTTAGGACATAACATTGTTAATAATACTATTAAACCTATTATAAGAAGTTTAGAATTTTCTAATAAATTTCCTGACGAAATTATAGATAAAAAACAACTTCAACGATTTCTAGGATGTCTAAATTATATTCATGATTTTTTCAAAGATTTAGGAACTCTTTGCAAACCTCTTTATAATAGATTAAAAAATAATCCACAACCTTGGACTCAAGAACATACTAATATTGTTAAACTTATAAAACAAAAAATTCCTTCTTTACCTTGTTTAAATTTACCACATCCTTATGCTAATATCATAGTCGAAACTGATGCTAGTGATATTGGATTTGGAGGTATTTTAAAACAAAAATTATCAAATTCTTCTGAAGAACAATTGGTTCGTTTTTATTCAGGTGCTTGGAATAATACTCAAAAGAATTATTCAACTGTTAAAAAGGAGATTTTAAGTATTGTTTTATGTATTACTAAATTTGAAGATGATTTATTTATGAAAACTTTTTTATTAAGAATTGATTGTCAATCTGCAAAATCAATTTTAGAAAAAGATGTTAAAAATATAATTTCTAAACAAATCTTTGCTAGATGGCAAGCATTGTTGGGCAATTTTGATTTTGATATTGAATTTATAAAAGGAGAAAGCAATTCATTACCAGATTTTCTTTCTCGTGAATTTTTGCAGGGAAAATGAGTTCATCGTCTTCCTCTAAGATTGAAGACAAGAAACCAATTAATCAAAAGCTTGTTCCTTTCTCAAGTCAGAATCGTTTTTCTCCATTAACTCCAATTGCAAAAAATTCTCAACTTTATTCAAATATGCTTCAATCAAAACTAGTCAATCCAAACATTTCTCCAGTTCAATCAATTAGCCCTTTTTCAAAACCTATTCCTTCTGAAACACAACTTTCAACAACTTCTAAACCTACAAATAAAGCCCCTTATGTTCTCAATTCAAATCTTTTGAAAATCCAAATACTTGAAGATTCTCAAATTCTTAAGCTCAATCAAGGTTTTCATGTTCTTACTGAACACCTCTTTGGCCGAGGAAAAACCTTTCATGAAAACTCTTACAAATCTCGAGAATATTATCAAACCATTCTACAAGAATCTGGATCTGTTCAGATTGATCACCGTTCTAATAATAAAGAAGGATCTATTGATTTTAGCAAAGCCCGAATTCTTAAAATCATTTCTCCAGAAAATTGGTCATCCAATCTTTCTTTCGAAAAACCCCTTTATCAATTCCCTGCTTATCCAAGATATTCATATTATGATTACCAAGAAGCTTGGACTAAAGCATTTTTTCTTCGAAACTATTCTCATTCATGGTTCATTTTCTTTGATAAAAATTTTACCTGTGAATATCCCAGATGGTTTGTCAATTGGTATCGCTATATGGGACTTGTTCCTAGTTGTTTACCCACTGAAATTCTCAAAGGCTTTTCTAAATTCAAAGAGCTATTTATTCAACAAATCCCAGAATTTGAATATTTGTTACAATTCACCATGTTATTTAAAGTTCCATGGATTATGTCCTGGACATTCTCTTATCAAGAAGCAACAGACTTCAATCCCCCTTGGCTCAATAGACAATTTCGTCTAAAATGGTGGGATAAAGTCACAATTTCTCAAGCAAACGAGCAAGCTGTTTTCAATCATTATCAATCAATGTATAATCAAAAGCCAGAAATTGAAGCAAATCTTATCAAGAGTCTATCTTCTCCAGATGCTAATCTTATTAGCAAAATTCGTGCCGCTGCAAACTCTTCCCCTGAAGATCTACAACAATTACTTCAAGAAATTCGCAATTCTCCAACTAATTCAGAACATTCTCCCACATCTGTCAAAAATAATTTTCAAGATGCTCAAGATCCTTTTGATGATCCATTTGCAGATTAATTAAGTTTTTAATTTTGGTGTTATACCTTCAATGTAAGGTATTCTTTTATATGTGTTTGTTATTCAAAGGGGGGTAGTACGTGTGTTATCAAACGTGTGTTATCAAATTGTTCAACTATTATCAATTATACACTGTGTGTGTTCAACTATTATCAATTATACACTGTGTGAGTACATCAATTATCAAAAATATTATCATGTCTTCTGCAGTGAGATGATGCTAAATTATTGCATGAAAACAAACAACTTTTATAAAGATGAAAGAAGATGCTCCATTATCGCCAAAGAAGATTTCCATTATCAAAAAATGACAAAATATGATGCCAATTTGTCAAAAGCTTTAAAGTTTTGTCTGCCACATCTACACTCTGACAAATGCAAGTTGATTCAATAATTCTCAAGATGATCCGGTAATCCTTCGGTTTCCCGTCTCAAGATGTTTCAAGACTCCAAGACTCCTATATATTGAAGGGACATGTTTTAATGAAGACCATCTCAAAGTTCTCCAAAAATCTCTCTTATAAAACTTCTGTCAAATGTTTAGTTCATGTCTAAGAAAAGAGTTCTCCTATCTACTTCTAGATGTTCAAAATCTTTAGATTTTCAAATCATACTTGCTCCAGACGGATGCTCTGATTGTAATTTAAAAGAAGGTAATATATAAAGAATTTTATTCAATTATTGTCTTAACTCTGTTATCGCTATGACAGTCTCTTTTCGAGTTATTCTAACTATTAATTCTACAAGATTTGAAATTTTTGTTAAAATAATACTTGCATTTAATAATAATCAAATTCATGCTTGAAATATTATGTCTGATTCAAAGATACAAGCTAATCGTCATTATTATTGTAATCAATTAAAAGCTTTACAAGTTCTAATCCATAATCATGAGTTTAGAAGCAAAGATAGAAAACAGTTTTATAAAATAATGTATGATTTTTATCATCAAAAAATATCTGAAACTACTAGTCAATATCTGAAACTACTAGTCTGAAAATGGAATAGTCAACAGTTTTTAAATTTAAAGTTTTTGATTATAGCAAAAATTAAAGTATTAACCATATCATCCTCTTGAGTTTGAATTGGTAAATTATTTTCTTGTTTTATAACGGTTTTCTTGGCATTCATAATAAAATTCTTTTCGTCTGGTGTAATATAGAAATCCCACCAACCTTTAAGAGTACCAGTAAACCCAGAAATAATAATATTAACAATTTGAAGTTGAGTATTATTGTGAGACTTGTAAGCATTAGCTGCCATGGTCATTTCTTGAACAATATTAAGAATTTGATGTTCAGAGTTACCATCGATATTCCATTCGTAAACAGAAGTACCATCATAAGCTGAACGATCATATTGAAAAGCTCTTTCTTCAATTTGAATATCAGGAAGAGAAGGTCTATTCCAATAATTTTTAATAGTTGGTTTTGGATTATTACCAAAATAATTAATCTTATTTAATCTTGAAAAATCATTTGTAAGCTGATTTATATCATCATTGTCATTTATGAATTGTTGAGTAAGATTGTCTAAATTTAATTCACTTTCATTATTACTTTCATCAGATTCGTCAAAAGAGTCATTATTTGTTCTTAACATATTTATAGATACATTTTTTGAAATACGAAAATTAGTAAGTCTTTTTTCTAATTCATCAATTAAATCTTTATTTCCAAGATTAAAATTTCCATTTATTTGATGAGGAATAAAGCTGACATTACTAGAACTTGCTATATTATTATAAAAATTTTTTGTTTTAATTTTATTTTCTTTTGATAATTGTAAATTTATAGTATTTTCTTCAATCCTATTTAGTTGATCTGAAATAGTTAAAAGAGTTTCATTTGAGTAATTATTTTGATAAATAATGTTTTGAAAACATTTTTCATTTGTTATCTGACTCGGAACTTTAACTAAAGGAGTTGCAATAAAATTATTATCAATAATGATTTCCTTTTTTGGCGGATACTCAGAAATAATTTCTTGATTAGTAATAACATCCTTGTATGTTTTTGAAGAAACAGGAAAAATAGTTTGCATTTTAAAAGGATAATCTATATTATGTTTAGGAGCATAAATTAATTCGAACCATTGAAAAAACGGAGAGTGAATTTGATTTGATAAAACATAATCTTCCCAAAGTCCAAAATGTAAAAATCTTATATAATATGAAAAGTTTTCTTCATGCCAAATTCTTTTTATATTATTATAATCTTTATAATATTCTTCTTCTTTTAAATAATCAAAATTAACATATGATGGTATTTTAGAAATATCTATATTAATATTCATTTTAACAAGTTGATTGATTTAATCTAAAAGATATATTTTTAATAATACTAAGTTGAGCACTAATAACAATAGTTTTATTTTTAATCATTTTTGATAAGCAATATATTATTTCCTTTTGAATATTATAATTATATGTGTCCTTTTCAGTATTAATTAATTTAATTTCTTCGTCTTTTTTAAGTTGTTTAATTCTATTTATTTCTTTAGAAATGCTTGCAATAATTTTCCATCTGGTCTTTAATAAATTATTCCAAAATTTATTATTATTACTACAACTAATCTGTCTTTTAGAACTCATTAACACGTATATTTAGATAAATTTCTTAAATAATTATCAAGATGTATATTAAAGGTTTTTAATACTGCTTTTATGTTATTAATTTCTTGTTCTAATTCCAATAGTTCTTTATCATTATTTATATTTTTTAATTCTAATATCTTTTCTTGCAAGAGTTTTTTAAATATTTTTATTGAATTTCTTAATCTCTTAATAGCAGTAACTCTATTTCTATTTAAAGAATTGCAATTTATTTGAACTTTATTAGTCATAATTGTTGTCTATAATTTTGAAGTTCATTAATAAAATCAGATTTAGTAGGACTTGGTAAACTTGTATCACTAGTTTGGTCTTCTTGATAAAGAGGTTTAGGAATAGGACTAGAATAGTCAACAGTTTTTAAATTTAAAGACTTTGATTTTGAAAGCGAAAATTTAGAAGTACCAATTTCAGGAATAGAACTAGTAGAAAATCTAGATGAAGAAAAATTTGTAGAAGAAAAGTTTATATCAACTGAGCCATCATTATGCTCAATTATATTTGAAATTTGTTTTGAAGAATCTAAAGATTTTGGTTCAATAACATTTTGTAAATTCCAATTACATGATTGAGTAATTTCTGACCATTTAAGTCGTTTAGGCATATGAACTTTTGTATGATTAGTATTTGCTTCGTAAATAATTGTTTCATTTCTTGGATTTGACAAACGGGTCTTTGGTTCTAAGGTAGTTGTCATGGTTTTATAACAAACACGATAAATAATTGCTAAAGGTTTAGAGTTATTTTTAAATTCTAAATTCTTTGTTTCAACAGTTAAAACCAAAGTGTCTAAAATATTTTTGTCAAATAATCCTACGGAAAAATTCGGATAACAATTAAAATAAATTGGTCCATTTGCGATATTTGTTTCTGCCATAGCTAAAATAGAATTTTGAAAATCTGTATGTCTTTTATCTCTTAATATTAAGAGAACAGGAGCATCAACACCAATTCTAAAAAGAGGTTTGATAGCAATTTGAACAAGACCTAAATGAAGAAATTTATATTTTTGTCTATGTTCGAAAATAGATCTTGATGATAACAAATTTATATTTTGTTGGTTTTGACCAATGGATAGGGTTTGTTCAGTCATTTTAATTGAGTAACTTTGAAAATAATCAAAAGTCCCTATTCTATAAATTGTGTTTATATTTGTTTTAGGTATAGTCCAATCATTTAAATTTTGTTCTATATTATCAATAGTTTCTTCAATAGAGTTTATATGATTATCATCATAATCTTGTTCTTTATTCATAATATTTTTACCAGTATCATATTTTTTAGATAATATGCGTGAAAATCTACTCATATTTGATTAATTTTTAGTTTAAAGATTTTATAAGAAAACTTACTTGTTTTATCTAGGATGAACAGAGAGGGCATCGGCCCAACGATGATTGTGGTCCGGCTCCGTGACTTACCATACTTGCACGTCTTACGCTAATCCAACCAATCACTGGTCTGGTCTCTGTATCATTCTTAACAAAACTCATAATTTTCTTATAAATTCTTCAAACAAAAATTAACCAAATAACAAACAGAGTTATCATACATACTAATCTCTGGTCTAAAACGTAGCTCTGATACCATTTGCTGACTAGTAGTTTCAGATATTGACTAGTAGTTTCAGATATTTTTTGATGATAAAAATCATACATTATTTTATAAAACTGTTTTCTATCTTTGCTTCTAAACTCATGATTATGGATTAGAACTTGTAAAGCTTTTAATTGATTACAATAATAATGACGATTAGCTTGTATCTTTGAATCAGACATAATATTTCAAGCATGAATTTGATTATTATTAAATGCAAGTATTATTTTAACAAAAATTTCAAATCTTGTAGAATTAATAGTTAGAATAACTCGAAAAGAGACTGTCATAGCGATAACAGAGTTAAGACAATAATTGAATAAAATTCTTTATATATTACCTTCTTTTAAATTACAATCAGAGCATCCGTCTGGAGCAAGTATGATTTGAAAATCTAAAGATTTTGAACATCTAGAAGTAGATAGGAGAACTCTTTTCTTAGACATGAACTAAACATTTGACAGAAGTTTTATAAGAGAGATTTTTGGAGAACTTTGAGATGGTCTTCATTAAAACATGTCCCTTCAATATATAGGAGTCTTGGAGTCTTGAAACATCTTGAGACGGGAAACCGAAGGATTACCGGATCATCTTGAGAATTATTGAATCAACTTGCATTTGTCAGAGTGTAGATGTGGCAGACAAAACTTTAAAGCTTTTGACAAATTGGCATCATATTTTGTCATTTTTTGATAATGGAAATCTTCTTTGGCGATAATGGAGCATCTTCTTTCATCTTTATAAAAGTTGTTTGTTTTCATGCAATAATTTAGCATCATCTCACTGCAGAAGACATGATAATATTTTTGATAATTGATGTACTCACACAGTGTATAATTGATAATAGTTGAACACACACAGTGTATAATTGATAATAGTTGAACAATTTGATAACACACGTTTGATAACACACGTACTACCCCCCTTTGAATAACAAACACATATAAAAGAATACCTTACATTGAAGGTATAACACCAAAATTAAAAACTTAATTAATCTGCAAATGGATCATCAAAAGGATCTTGAGCATCTTGAAAATTATTTTTGACAGATGTGGGAGAATGTTCTGAATTAGTTGGAGAATTGCGAATTTCTTGAAGTAATTGTTGTAGATCTTCAGGGGAAGAGTTTGCAGCGGCACGAATTTTGCTAATAAGATTAGCATCTGGAGAAGATAGACTCTTGATAAGATTTGCTTCAATTTCTGGCTTTTGATTATACATTGATTGATAATGATTGAAAACAGCTTGCTCGTTTGCTTGAGAAATTGTGACTTTATCCCACCATTTTAGACGAAATTGTCTATTGAGCCAAGGGGGATTGAAGTCTGTTGCTTCTTGATAAGAGAATGTCCAGGACATAATCCATGGAACTTTAAATAACATGGTGAATTGTAACAAATATTCAAATTCTGGGATTTGTTGAATAAATAGCTCTTTGAATTTAGAAAAGCCTTTGAGAATTTCAGTGGGTAAACAACTAGGAACAAGTCCCATATAGCGATACCAATTGACAAACCATCTGGGATATTCACAGGTAAAATTTTTATCAAAGAAAATGAACCATGAATGAGAATAGTTTCGAAGAAAAAATGCTTTAGTCCAAGCTTCTTGGTAATCATAATATGAATATCTTGGATAAGCAGGGAATTGATAAAGGGGTTTTTCGAAAGAAAGATTGGATGACCAATTTTCTGGAGAAATGATTTTAAGAATTCGGGCTTTGCTAAAATCAATAGATCCTTCTTTATTATTAGAACGGTGATCAATCTGAACAGATCCAGATTCTTGTAGAATGGTTTGATAATATTCTCGAGATTTGTAAGAGTTTTCATGAAAGGTTTTTCCTCGGCCAAAGAGGTGTTCAGTAAGAACATGAAAACCTTGATTGAGCTTAAGAATTTGAGAATCTTCAAGTATTTGGATTTTCAAAAGATTTGAATTGAGAACATAAGGGGCTTTATTTGTAGGTTTAGAAGTTGTTGAAAGTTGTGTTTCAGAAGGAATAGGTTTTGAAAAAGGGCTAATTGATTGAACTGGAGAAATGTTTGGATTGACTAGTTTTGATTGAAGCATATTTGAATAAAGTTGAGAATTTTTTGCAATTGGAGTTAATGGAGAAAAACGATTCTGACTTGAGAAAGGAACAAGCTTTTGATTAATTGGTTTCTTGTCTTCAATCTTAGAGGAAGACGATGAACTCATTTTCCCTGCAAAAATTCACGAGAAAGAAAATCTGGTAATGAATTGCTTTCTCCTTTTATAAATTCAATATCAAAATCAAAATTGCCCAACAATGCTTGCCATCTAGCAAAGATTTGTTTAGAAATTATATTTTTAACATCTTTTTCTAAAATTGATTTTGCAGATTGACAATCAATTCTTAATAAAAAAGTTTTCATAAATAAATCATCTTCAAATTTAGTAATACATAAAACAATACTTAAAATCTCCTTTTTAACAGTTGAATAATTCTTTTGAGTATTATTCCAAGCACCTGAATAAAAACGAACCAATTGTTCTTCAGAAGAATTTGATAATTTTTGTTTTAAAATACCTCCAAATCCAATATCACTAGCATCAGTTTCGACTATGATATTAGCATAAGGATGTGGTAAATTTAAACAAGGTAAAGAAGGAATTTTTTGTTTTATAAGTTTAACAATATTAGTATGTTCTTGAGTCCAAGGTTGTGGATTATTTTTTAATCTATTATAAAGAGGTTTGCAAAGAGTTCCTAAATCTTTGAAAAAATCATGAATATAATTTAGACATCCTAGAAATCGTTGAAGTTGTTTTTTATCTATAATTTCGTCAGGAAATTTATTAGAAAATTCTAAACTTCTTATAATAGGTTTAATAGTATTATTAACAATGTTATGTCCTAAAAATCTAATTTCATTTTGAAATAAATGCATTTTCTTAGCTGAAACAGCTAAGCCATTTTTATAAATTAAATCATAAAACTGATTTAAATGTTTGAAATGTTGATCAATAGATTTTGAAAAAATAAGAACATCATCAATATAAACAATTGAAAAACTGTTTATAGGAATGATAATATCATTCATAATGTTTTGAAATTCAGAAGGAGCATTTTTTAAACCAAAGGGCATAACGTTCCACTCATAATGTCCAAAAGGAACATTAAAACCTGTTTTGTATTTATCTTCTTCATGAATTTGAATTTGCCAAAAACCAGATTTCATATCAAATTTTGAAAATATTTTTGAATCATAAAGTTTTTTCAATAAATCTCTTTTATTAGGAATAGGATATCTAATCCAATCTAAAACTTTATTTAAAGGTTTATAATTGATAACTAATCTTGGTGATCCTCTTTCTAATTCAGCAGCATTCATAACATAGAAAGCTGAACAAGACCAAGGAGATTTAGAAGGTCTAATTAATTTTTTGTCTAATAAATCTTGAATTTCTTTTTTACAATGAGCTTCTAATTCATTATTCATATGAATAGCTCTTGATTTTGAAGGAATATCCTTTTCATTGAAAGTTTTAATATAAGGTAATTTGACAATATGTTGTTTTCTGTTCCAAAAGGCGTTTGGAATATTTGAGCAAACATTATTTTCAAACTTTTGTTTTAAAGCTATAATTTTGTCTTGAATATACTTATCTTGTAATTGATTATGTATACGAAAATCATTAATTTCATTGATAAGGTAATTTGCTTGTTTTGTTTTATAATTAAGAATGTTAATAGTTGAATAAGACGGAGGTTCACAAAATTTAAACATAATTTCTTTTCCAAAAACTTTAGTAATAATTCCATCATCTTGAACCATAAAAGGATATAATTTAGTAATAAAAGGTGTTCCTAAAATTAAAGGAGAAGTAAGATTTTTTACTAAAATTAAATGAGTTTTATAACAATAATCTTGATTGTTGCAAATATGAACATCGGAAATTTTATAATTTATTTTTAAACTGGTTCCTTCAGCTCCAGTAAGCCTAGAAGAAGTTTTTTCATAAAATTGAGTGGGAAATAAACCTTCTTGTATACAGTTCATATCAGCACCACTATCAATTAGAGCAGTAATATCCATTTTAAAATTATTTTTTACTAGAGTTATTTGAGTATTCCATTTTTGAGAAATTTGATCATTTATAATTCTTTCGATAACCTTTTCATCTTTATTATCATTATTTTGTGAATTAATAATATTTTTTCCCTTTTCAAGAGTTATAATTTTGCCTTTAATTTCTTTTATGTCTTGTTTAACTAATTTTAATTCTTCTTGAAGTTCTTGTATGGAAATGGGTTTTGTTTCAGAAAATCTTTCATATATGTCTTTTAAATTAAAAATTTTTGTATTATTTGAAATAGAATTTTCATTCTTATTAAGCATTTGTTTTATCAACAGTTCTTGGATATTTTTATCTTTAATTGAATCCAAATTTTTTAAAAGATCTTTGTCATTGTTTGTAAGGACATTAATTGAATAATTACAATTACATTTTCCAACACATTTGCATGTATCAGAATCTTCCGAACTTGAAGTATTTTGTTCTAAGATGTTTAAATCATTTTCTTGAAAATCGGTAAAACTAGAATCAGAATCGGAATCAGAATTTAACATAATTTTTCTAATTTGTTCTTTTAATTCTTCTGAAATATTTAATTCATTAATTTTTGTTTTTGCGTAACAATTATTAGCATTATGACCATTACGACCACATTTATGGCAAATAATAATGTCTTTTGATTTTCTTTTAGAATTTTTATTAGATCGTTTATAAGGGTTTTTTTGATGTTAAAAATTTATTTTTCTTATAATTCTTATATTTTTCTGATTTATTATATTTCTTTTTCTTGAAATATTTTGAAGATTTTTTATTATATTTTTTGGTTTTTGAAGTAGACGGACCTGTTAATGGTTGATAACCATATTGTTGACAAAAATTTCCTAATTCATTCTTACTATTAATTCTATCTTTTTTAAGTTTTTCTTTAAATCTAAGGTCAGCACAAATAGCTAATCCTTCTTTATTAATATAATTAATTAAGTCTCCATAAGTTAAGTTTTGATAAGGAATTGTATTATTAAAATTTTCTCTTAATTTTTGTCTAATTCTTTCGGCAAAAAGTTTTGGAAGTCCAGCAATAAAACGTTCTTTCCAATAAGATTCTTTACAATCTGGTCTTGAAAAAACTTTAACGAGATAATTATCTTTGTACCATCTGAAATCAGTTAATTTTCTACAATGTAAGTTCATTAGAATTTCAGAAGTTCTTTCTTGAAAAGTAGTAGGATCTCCTACAAAGTTTTTGATTATAGCAAAAATTAAAGTATTAACCATATCATCCTCTTGAGTTTGAATTGGTAAATTATTTTCTTGTTTTATAACGGTTTTCTTGGCATTCATAATAAAATTCTTTTCGTCTGGTGTAATATAGAAATCCCACCAACCTTTAAGAGTACCAGTAAACCCAGAAATAATAATATTAACAATTTGAAGTTGAGTATTATTGTGAGACTTGTAAGCATTAGCTGCCATGGTCATTTCTTGAACAATATTAAGAATTTGATGTTCAGAGTTACCATCGATATTCCATTCGTAAACAGAAGTACCATCATAAGCTGAACGATCATATTGAAAAGCTCTTTCTTCAATTTGAATATCAGGAAGAGAAGGTCTATTCCAATAATTTTTAATAGTTGGTTTTGGATTATTACCAAAATAATTAATCTTATTTAATCTTGAAAAATCATTTGTAAGCTGATTTATATCATCATTGTCATTTATGAATTGTTGAGTAAGATTGTCTAAATTTAATTCACTTTCATTATTACTTTCATCAGATTCGTCAAAAGAGTCATTATTTGTTCTTAACATATTTATAGATACATTTTTTGAAATACGAAAATTAGTAAGTCTTTTTTCTAATTCATCAATTAAATCTTTATTTCCAAGATTAAAATTTCCATTTATTTGATGAGGAATAAAGCTGACATTACTAGAACTTGCTATATTATTATAAAAATTTTTTGTTTTAATTTTATTTTCTTTTGATAATTGTAAATTTATAGTATTTTCTTCAATCCTATTTAGTTGATCTGAAATAGTTAAAAGAGTTTCATTTGAGTAATTATTTTGATAAATAATGTTTTGAAAACATTTTTCATTTGTTATCTGACTCGGAACTTTAACTAAAGGAGTTGCAATAAAATTATTATCAATAATGATTTCCTTTTTTGGCGGATACTCAGAAATAATTTCTTGATTAGTAATAACATCCTTGTATGTTTTTGAAGAAACAGGAAAAATAGTTTGCATTTTAAAAGGATAATCTATATTATGTTTAGGAGCATAAATTAATTCGAACCATTGAAAAAACGGAGAGTGAATTTGATTTGATAAAACATAATCTTCCCAAAGTCCAAAATGTAAAAATCTTATATAATATGAAAAGTTTTCTTCATGCCAAATTCTTTTTATATTATTATAATCTTTATAATATTCTTCTTCTTTTAAATAATCAAAATTAACATATGATGGTATTTTAGAAATATCTATATTAATATTCATTTTAACAAGTTGATTGATTTAATCTAAAAGATATATTTTTAATAATACTAAGTTGAGCACTAATAACAATAGTTTTATTTTTAATCATTTTTGATAAGCAATATATTATTTCCTTTTGAATATTATAATTATATGTGTCCTTTTCAGTATTAATTAATTTAATTTCTTCGTCTTTTTTAAGTTGTTTAATTCTATTTATTTCTTTAGAAATGCTTGCAATAATTTTCCATCTGGTCTTTAATAAATTATTCCAAAATTTATTATTATTACTACAACTAATCTGTCTTTTAGAACTCATTAACACGTATATTTAGATAAATTTCTTAAATAATTATCAAGATGTATATTAAAGGTTTTTAATACTGCTTTTATGTTATTAATTTCTTGTTCTAATTCCAATAGTTCTTTATCATTATTTATATTTTTTAATTCTAATATCTTTTCTTGCAAGAGTTTTTTAAATATTTTTATTGAATTTCTTAATCTCTTAATAGCAGTAACTCTATTTCTATTTAAAGAATTGCAATTTATTTGAACTTTATTAGTCATAATTGTTGTCTATAATTTTGAAGTTCATTAATAAAATCAGATTTAGTAGGACTTGGTAAACTTGTATCACTAGTTTGGTCTTCTTGATAAAGAGGTTTAGGAATAGGACTAGAATAGTCAACAGTTTTTAAATTTAAAGACTTTGATTTTGAAAGCGAAAATTTAGAAGTACCAATTTCAGGAATAGAACTAGTAGAAAATCTAGATGAAGAAAAATTTGTAGAAGAAAAGTTTATATCAACTGAGCCATCATTATGCTCAATTATATTTGAAATTTGTTTTGAAGAATCTAAAGATTTTGGTTCAATAACATTTTGTAAATTCCAATTACATGATTGAGTAATTTCTGACCATTTAAGTCGTTTAGGCATATGAACTTTTGTATGATTAGTATTTGCTTCGTAAATAATTGTTTCATTTCTTGGATTTGACAAACGGGTCTTTGGTTCTAAGGTAGTTGTCATGGTTTTATAACAAACACGATAAATAATTGCTAAAGGTTTAGAGTTATTTTTAAATTCTAAATTCTTTGTTTCAACAGTTAAAACCAAAGTGTCTAAAATATTTTTGTCAAATAATCCTACGGAAAAATTCGGATAACAATTAAAATAAATTGGTCCATTTGCGATATTTGTTTCTGCCATAGCTAAAATAGAATTTTGAAAATCTGTATGTCTTTTATCTCTTAATATTAAGAGAACAGGAGCATCAACACCAATTCTAAAAAGAGGTTTGATAGCAATTTGAACAAGACCTAAATGAAGAAATTTATATTTTTGTCTATGTTCGAAAATAGATCTTGATGATAACAAATTTATATTTTGTTGGTTTTGACCAATGGATAGGGTTTGTTCAGTCATTTTAATTGAGTAACTTTGAAAATAATCAAAAGTCCCTATTCTATAAATTGTGTTTATATTTGTTTTAGGTATAGTCCAATCATTTAAATTTTGTTCTATATTATCAATAGTTTCTTCAATAGAGTTTATATGATTATCATCATAATCTTGTTCTTTATTCATAATATTTTTACCAGTATCATATTTTTTAGATAATATGCGTGAAAATCTACTCATATTTGATTAATTTTTAGTTTAAAGATTTTATAAGAAAACTTACTTGTTTTATCTAGGATGAACAGAGAGGGCATCGGCCCAACGATGATTGTGGTCCGGCTCCGTGACTTACCATACTTGCACGTCTTACGCTAATCCAACCAATCACTGGTCTGGTCTCTGTATCATTCTTAACAAAACTCATAATTTTCTTATAAATTCTTCAAACAAAAATTAACCAAATAACAAACAGAGTTATCATACATACTAATCTCTGGTCTAAAACGTAGCTCTGATACCATTTGCTTAGTAAAAGAGATTTATTGAAAAAACTTTATGATTCAAAAATATTTTCAAAATTTGATATGAAATCTGGTTTTTGGCAAATTCAAATTCATGAAGAAGATAAATACAAAACAGGTTTTAATGTTCCTTTTGGACATTATGAGTGGAACGTTATGCCCTTTGGTTTAAAAAATGCTCCTTCTGAATTTCAAAACATTATGAATGATATTATCATTCCTATAAACAGTTTTTCAATTGTTTATATTGATGATGTTCTTATTTTTTCAAAATCTATTGATCAACATTTCAAACATTTAAATCAGTTTTATGATTTAATTTATAAAAATGGCTTAGCTGTTTCAGCTAAGAAAATGCATTTATTTCAAAATGAAATTAGATTTTTAGGACATAACATTGTTAATAATACTATTAAACCTATTATAAGAAGTTTAGAATTTTCTAATAAATTTCCTGACGAAATTATAGATAAAAAACAACTTCAACGATTTCTAGGATGTCTAAATTATATTCATGATTTTTTCAAAGATTTAGGAACTCTTTGCAAACCTCTTTATAATAGATTAAAAAATAATCCACAACCTTGGACTCAAGAACATACTAATATTGTTAAACTTATAAAACAAAAAATTCCTTCTTTACCTTGTTTAAATTTACCACATCCTTATGCTAATATCATAGTCGAAACTGATGCTAGTGATATTGGATTTGGAGGTATTTTAAAACAAAAATTATCAAATTCTTCTGAAGAACAATTGGTTCGTTTTTATTCAGGTGCTTGGAATAATACTCAAAAGAATTATTCAACTGTTAAAAAGGAGATTTTAAGTATTGTTTTATGTATTACTAAATTTGAAGATGATTTATTTATGAAAACTTTTTTATTAAGAATTGATTGTCAATCTGCAAAATCAATTTTAGAAAAAGATGTTAAAAATATAATTTCTAAACAAATCTTTGCTAGATGGCAAGCATTGTTGGGCAATTTTGATTTTGATATTGAATTTATAAAAGGAGAAAGCAATTCATTACCAGATTTTCTTTCTCGTGAATTTTTGCAGGGAAAATGAGTTCATCGTCTTCCTCTAAGATTGAAGACAAGAAACCAATTAATCAAAAGCTTGTTCCTTTCTCAAGTCAGAATCGTTTTTCTCCATTAACTCCAATTGCAAAAAATTCTCAACTTTATTCAAATATGCTTCAATCAAAACTAGTCAATCCAAACATTTCTCCAGTTCAATCAATTAGCCCTTTTTCAAAACCTATTCCTTCTGAAACACAACTTTCAACAACTTCTAAACCTACAAATAAAGCCCCTTATGTTCTCAATTCAAATCTTTTGAAAATCCAAATACTTGAAGATTCTCAAATTCTTAAGCTCAATCAAGGTTTTCATGTTCTTACTGAACACCTCTTTGGCCGAGGAAAAACCTTTCATGAAAACTCTTACAAATCTCGAGAATATTATCAAACCATTCTACAAGAATCTGGATCTGTTCAGATTGATCACCGTTCTAATAATAAAGAAGGATCTATTGATTTTAGCAAAGCCCGAATTCTTAAAATCATTTCTCCAGAAAATTGGTCATCCAATCTTTCTTTCGAAAAACCCCTTTATCAATTCCCTGCTTATCCAAGATATTCATATTATGATTACCAAGAAGCTTGGACTAAAGCATTTTTTCTTCGAAACTATTCTCATTCATGGTTCATTTTCTTTGATAAAAATTTTACCTGTGAATATCCCAGATGGTTTGTCAATTGGTATCGCTATATGGGACTTGTTCCTAGTTGTTTACCCACTGAAATTCTCAAAGGCTTTTCTAAATTCAAAGAGCTATTTATTCAACAAATCCCAGAATTTGAATATTTGTTACAATTCACCATGTTATTTAAAGTTCCATGGATTATGTCCTGGACATTCTCTTATCAAGAAGCAACAGACTTCAATCCCCCTTGGCTCAATAGACAATTTCGTCTAAAATGGTGGGATAAAGTCACAATTTCTCAAGCAAACGAGCAAGCTGTTTTCAATCATTATCAATCAATGTATAATCAAAAGCCAGAAATTGAAGCAAATCTTATCAAGAGTCTATCTTCTCCAGATGCTAATCTTATTAGCAAAATTCGTGCCGCTGCAAACTCTTCCCCTGAAGATCTACAACAATTACTTCAAGAAATTCGCAATTCTCCAACTAATTCAGAACATTCTCCCACATCTGTCAAAAATAATTTTCAAGATGCTCAAGATCCTTTTGATGATCCATTTGCAGATTAATTAAGTTTTTAATTTTGGTGTTATACCTTCAATGTAAGGTATTCTTTTATATGTGTTTGTTATTCAAAGGGGGGTAGTACGTGTGTTATCAAACGTGTGTTATCAAATTGTTCAACTATTATCAATTATACACTGTGTGTGTTCAACTATTATCAATTATACACTGTGTGAGTACATCAATTATCAAAAATATTATCATGTCTTCTGCAGTGAGATGATGCTAAATTATTGCATGAAAACAAACAACTTTTATAAAGATGAAAGAAGATGCTCCATTATCGCCAAAGAAGATTTCCATTATCAAAAAATGACAAAATATGATGCCAATTTGTCAAAAGCTTTAAAGTTTTGTCTGCCACATCTACACTCTGACAAATGCAAGTTGATTCAATAATTCTCAAGATGATCCGGTAATCCTTCGGTTTCCCGTCTCAAGATGTTTCAAGACTCCAAGACTCCTATATATTGAAGGGACATGTTTTAATGAAGACGATATCTCAAAGTTCTCTAAAAATCTCTCTTATAAAACTTCTGTCAAATGTTTAGTTCATGTCTAAGAAAAGAGTTCTCCTATCTACTTCTAGATGTTCAAAATCTTTAGATTTTCAAATCATACTTGCTCCAGACGGATGCTCTGATTGTAATTTAAAAGAAGGTAATATATAAAGAATTTTATTCAATTATTGTCTTAACTCTGTTATCGCTATGACAGTCTCTTTTCGAGTTATTCTAACTATTAATTCTACAAGATTTGAAATTTTTGTTAAAATAATACTTGCATTTAATAATAATCAAATTCATGCTTGAAATATTATGTCTGATTCAAAGATACAAGCTAATCGTCATTATTATTGTAATCAATTAAAAGCTTTACAAGTTCTAATCCATAATCATGAGTTTAGAAGCAAAGATAGAAAACAGTTTTATAAAATAATGTATGATTTTTATCATCAAAAAATATCTGAAACTACTAGTTAGCAAATGGTATCAGAGCTACGTTTTAGACCAGAGATTAGTATGTATGATAACTCTGTTTGTTATTTGGTTAATTTTTGTTTGAAGAATTTATAAGAAAATTATGAGTTTTGTTAAGAATGATACAGAGACCAGACCAGTGATTGGTTGGATTAGCGTAAGACGTGCAAGTATGGTAAGTCACGGAGCCGGACCACAATCATCGTTGGGCCGATGCCCTCTCTGTTCATCCTAGATAAAACAAGTAAGTTTTCTTATAAAATCTTTAAACTAAAAATTAATCAAATATGAGTAGATTTTCACGCATATTATCTAAAAAATATGATACTGGTAAAAATATTATGAATAAAGAACAAGATTATGATGATAATCATATAAACTCTATTGAAGAAACTATTGATAATATAGAACAAAATTTAAATGATTGGACTATACCTAAAACAAATATAAACACAATTTATAGAATAGGGACTTTTGATTATTTTCAAAGTTACTCAATTAAAATGACTGAACAAACCCTATCCATTGGTCAAAACCAACAAAATATAAATTTGTTATCATCAAGATCTATTTTCGAACATAGACAAAAATATAAATTTCTTCATTTAGGTCTTGTTCAAATTGCTATCAAACCTCTTTTTAGAATTGGTGTTGATGCTCCTGTTCTCTTAATATTAAGAGATAAAAGACATACAGATTTTCAAAATTCTATTTTAGCTATGGCAGAAACAAATATCGCAAATGGACCAATTTATTTTAATTGTTATCCGAATTTTTCCGTAGGATTATTTGACAAAAATATTTTAGACACTTTGGTTTTAACTGTTGAAACAAAGAATTTAGAATTTAAAAATAACTCTAAACCTTTAGCAATTATTTATCGTGTTTGTTATAAAACCATGACAACTACCTTAGAACCAAAGACCCGTTTGTCAAATCCAAGAAATGAAACAATTATTTACGAAGCAAATACTAATCATACAAAAGTTCATATGCCTAAACGACTTAAATGGTCAGAAATTACTCAATCATGTAATTGGAATTTACAAAATGTTATTGAACCAAAATCTTTAGATTCTTCAAAACAAATTTCAAATATAATTGAGCATAATGATGGCTCAGTTGATATAAACTTTTCTTCTACAAATTTTTCTTCATCTAGATTTTCTACTAGTTCTATTCCTGAAATTGGTACTTCTAAATTTTCGCTTTCAAAATCAAAGTCTTTAAATTTAAAAACTGTTGACTATTCTAGTCCTATTCCTAAACCTCTTTATCAAGAAGACCAAACTAGTGATACAAGTTTACCAAGTCCTACTAAATCTGATTTTATTAATGAACTTCAAAATTATAGACAACAATTATGACTAATAAAGTTCAAATAAATTGCAATTCTTTAAATAGAAATAGAGTTACTGCTATTAAGAGATTAAGAAATTCAATAAAAATATTTAAAAAACTCTTGCAAGAAAAGATATTAGAATTAAAAAATATAAATAATGATAAAGAACTATTGGAATTAGAACAAGAAATTAATAACATAAAAGCAGTATTAAAAACCTTTAATATACATCTTGATAATTATTTAAGAAATTTATCTAAATATACGTGTTAATGAGTTCTAAAAGACAGATTAGTTGTAGTAATAATAATAAATTTTGGAATAATTAAAGACCAGATGGAAAATTATTGCAAGCATTTCTAAAGAAATAAATAGAATTAAACAACTTAAAAAAGACGAAGAAATTAAATTAATTAATACTGAAAAGGACACATATAATTATAATATTCAAAAGGAAATAATATATTGCTTATCAAAAATGATTAAAAATAAAACTATTGTTATTAGTGCTCAACTTAGTATTATTAAAAATATATCTTTTAGATTAAATCAATCAACTTGTTAAAATGAATATTAATATAGATATTTCTAAAATACCATCATATGTTAATTTTGATTATTTAAAAGAAGAAGAATATTATAAAGATTATAATAATATAAAAAGAATTTGGCATGAAGAAAACTTTTCATATTATATAAGATTTTTACATTTTGGACTTTGGGAAGATTATGTTTTATCAAATCAAATTCACTCTCCGTTTTTTCAATGGTTCGAATTAATTTATGCTCCTAAACATAATATAGATTATCCTTTTAAAATGCAAACTATTTTTCCTGTTTCTTCAAAAACATACAAGGATGTTATTACTAATCAAGAAATTATTTCTGAGTATCCGCCAAAAAAGGAAATCATTATTGATAATAATTTTATTGCAACTCCTTTAGTTAAAGTTCCGAGTCAGATAACAAATGAAAAATGTTTTCAAAACATTATTTATCAAAATAATTACTCAAATGAAACTCTTTTAACTATTTCAGATCAACTAAATAGGATTGAAGAAAATACTATAAATTTACAATTATCAAAAGAAAATAAAATTAAAACAAAAAATTTTTATAATAATATAGCAAGTTCTAGTAATGTCAGCTTTATTCCTCATCAAATAAATGGAAATTTTAATCTTGGAAATAAAGATTTAATTGATGAATTAGAAAAAAGACTTACTAATTTTCGTATTTCAAAAAATGTATCTATAAATATGTTAAGAACAAATAATGACTCTTTTGACGAATCTGATGAAAGTAATAATGAAAGTGAATTAAATTTAGACAATCTTACTCAACAATTCATAAATGACAATGATGATATAAATCAGCTTACAAATGATTTTTCAAGATTAAATAAGATTAATTATTTTGGTAATAATCCAAAACCAACTATTAAAAATTATTGGAATAGACCTTCTCTTCCTGATATTCAAATTGAAGAAAGAGCTTTTCAATATGATCGTTCAGCTTATGATGGTACTTCTGTTTACGAATGGAATATCGATGGTAACTCTGAACATCAAATTCTTAATATTGTTCAAGAAATGACCATGGCAGCTAATGCTTACAAGTCTCACAATAATACTCAACTTCAAATTGTTAATATTATTATTTCTGGGTTTACTGGTACTCTTAAAGGTTGGTGGGATTTCTATATTACACCAGACGAAAAGAATTTTATTATGAATGCCAAGAAAACCGTTATAAAACAAGAAAATAATTTACCAATTCAAACTCAAGAGGATGATATGGTTAATACTTTAATTTTTGCTATAATCAAAAACTTTGTAGGAGATCCTACTACTTTTCAAGAAAGAACTTCTGAAATTCTAATGAACTTACATTGTAGAAAATTAACTGATTTCAGATGGTACAAAGATAATTATCTCGTTAAAGTTTTTTCAAGACCAGATTGTAAAGAATCTTATTGGAAAGAACGTTTTATTGCTGGACTTCCAAAACTTTTTGCCGAAAGAATTAGACAAAAATTAAGAGAAAATTTTAATAATACAATTCCTTATCAAAACTTAACTTATGGAGACTTAATTAATTATATTAATAAAGAAGGATTAGCTATTTGTGCTGACCTTAGATTTAAAGAAAAACTTAAAAAAGATAGAATTAATAGTAAGAATGAATTAGGAAATTTTTGTCAACAATATGGTTATCAACCATTAACAGGTCCGTCTACTTCAAAAACCAAAAAATATAATAAAAAATCTTCAAAATATTTCAAGAAAAAGAAATATAATAAATCAGAAAAATATAAGAATTATAAGAAAAATAAATTTTTAACATCAAAAAACCCTTATAAACGATCTAATAAAAATTCTAAAAGAAAATCAAAAGACATTATTATTTGCCATAAATGTGGTCGTAATGGTCATAATGCTAATAATTGTTATGCAAAAACAAAAATTAATGAATTAAATATTTCAGAAGAATTAAAAGAACAAATTAGAAAAATTATGTTAAATTCTGATTCCGATTCTGATTCTAGTTTTACCGATTTTCAAGAAAATGATTTAAACATCTTAGAACAAAATACTTCAAGTTCGGAAGATTCTGATACATGCAAATGTGTTGGAAAATGTAATTGTAATTATTCAATTAATGTCCTTACAAACAATGACAAAGATCTTTTAAAAAATTTGGATTCAATTAAAGATAAAAATATCCAAGAACTGTTGATAAAACAAATGCTTAATAAGAATGAAAATTCTATTTCAAATAATACAAAAATTTTTAATTTAAAAGACATATATGAAAGATTTTCTGAAACAAAACCCATTTCCATACAAGAACTTCAAGAAGAATTAAAATTAGTTAAACAAGACATAAAAGAAATTAAAGGCAAAATTATAACTCTTGAAAAGGGAAAAAATATTATTAATTCACAAAATAATGATAATAAAGATGAAAAGGTTATCGAAAGAATTATAAATGATCAAATTTCTCAAAAATGGAATACTCAAATAACTCTAGTAAAAAATAATTTTAAAATGGATATTACTGCTCTAATTGATAGTGGTGCTGATATGAACTGTATACAAGAAGGTTTATTTCCCACTCAATTTTATGAAAAAACTTCTTCTAGGCTTACTGGAGCTGAAGGAACCAGTTTAAAAATAAATTATAAAATTTCCGATGTTCATATTTGCAACAATCAAGATTATTGTTATAAAACTCATTTAATTTTAGTAAAAAATCTTACTTCTCCTTTAATTTTAGGAACACCTTTTATTACTAAATTATATCCTTTTATGGTTCAAGATGATGGAATTATTACTAAAGTTTTTGGAAAAGAAATTATGTTTAAATTTTGTGAACCTCCGTCTTATTCAACTATTAACATTCTTAATTATAAAACAAAACAAGCAAATTACCTTATCAATGAAATTAATGATTTTCGTATACATAATCAATTACAAGATAAGTATATTCAAGACAAAATTATAGCTTTAAAACAAAAGTTTGAAAATAATGTTTGCTCAAATATTCCAAACGCCTTTTGGAACAGAAAACAACATATTGTCAAATTACCTTATATTAAAACTTTCAATGAAAAGGATATTCCTTCAAAATCAAGAGCTATTCATATGAATAATGAATTAGAAGCTCATTGTAAAAAAGAAATTCAAGATTTATTAGACAAAAAATTAATTAGACCTTCTAAATCTCCTTGGTCTTGTTCAGCTTTCTATGTTATGAATGCTGCTGAATTAGAAAGAGGATCACCAAGATTAGTTATCAATTATAAACCTTTAAATAAAGTTTTAGATTGGATTAGATATCCTATTCCTAACAAATGGTACTCTTAAAGGTTGGTGGGATTTCTATATTACACCAGACGAAAAGAATTTTATTATGAATGCCAAGAAAACCGTTATAAAACAAGAAAATAATTTACCAATTCAAACTCAAGAGGATGATATGGTTAATACTTTAATTTTTGCTATAATCAAAAACTTTGTAGGAGATCCTACTACTTTTCAAGAAAGAACTTCTGAAATTCTAATGAACTTACATTGTAGAAAATTAACTGATTTCAGATGGTACAAAGATAATTATCTCGTTAAAGTTTTTTCAAGACCAGATTGTAAAGAATCTTATTGGAAAGAACGTTTTATTGCTGGACTTCCAAAACTTTTTGCCGAAAGAATTAGACAAAAATTAAGAGAAAATTTTAATAATACAATTCCTTATCAAAACTTAACTTATGGAGACTTAATTAATTATATTAATAAAGAAGGATTAGCTATTTGTGCTGACCTTAGATTTAAAGAAAAACTTAAAAAAGATAGAATTAATAGTAAGAATGAATTAGGAAATTTTTGTCAACAATATGGTTATCAACCATTAACAGGTCCGTCTACTTCAAAAACCAAAAAATATAATAAAAAATCTTCAAAATATTTCAAGAAAAAGAAATATAATAAATCAGAAAAATATAAGAATTATAAGAAAAATAAATTTTTAACATCAAAAAACCCTTATAAACGATCTAATAAAAATTCTAAAAGAAAATCAAAAGACATTATTATTTGCCATAAATGTGGTCGTAATGGTCATAATGCTAATAATTGTTATGCAAAAACAAAAATTAATGAATTAAATATTTCAGAAGAATTAAAAGAACAAATTAGAAAAATTATGTTAAATTCTGATTCCGATTCTGATTCTAGTTTTACCGATTTTCAAGAAAATGATTTAAACATCTTAGAACAAAATACTTCAAGTTCGGAAGATTCTGATACATGCAAATGTGTTGGAAAATGTAATTGTAATTATTCAATT
The DNA here is from genome assembly GCF_052849685.1 of Lactuca virosa. Classification (NCBI taxonomy): domain Eukaryota; kingdom Viridiplantae; phylum Streptophyta; class Magnoliopsida; order Asterales; family Asteraceae; genus Lactuca; species Lactuca virosa. The sequence goes on along the minus strand of NC_136434.1, from coordinate 131,200,282 downwards.
AATGTCCTTACAAACAATGACAAAGATCTTTTAAAAAATTTGGATTCAATTAAAGATAAAAATATCCAAGAACTGTTGATAAAACAAATGCTTAATAAGAATGAAAATTCTATTTCAAATAATACAAAAATTTTTAATTTAAAAGACATATATGAAAGATTTTCTGAAACAAAACCCATTTCCATACAAGAACTTCAAGAAGAATTAAAATTAGTTAAACAAGACATAAAAGAAATTAAAGGCAAAATTATAACTCTTGAAAAGGGAAAAAATATTATTAATTCACAAAATAATGATAATAAAGATGAAAAGGTTATCGAAAGAATTATAAATGATCAAATTTCTCAAAAATGGAATACTCAAATAACTCTAGTAAAAAATAATTTTAAAATGGATATTACTGCTCTAATTGATAGTGGTGCTGATATGAACTGTATACAAGAAGGTTTATTTCCCACTCAATTTTATGAAAAAACTTCTTCTAGGCTTACTGGAGCTGAAGGAACCAGTTTAAAAATAAATTATAAAATTTCCGATGTTCATATTTGCAACAATCAAGATTATTGTTATAAAACTCATTTAATTTTAGTAAAAAATCTTACTTCTCCTTTAATTTTAGGAACACCTTTTATTACTAAATTATATCCTTTTATGGTTCAAGATGATGGAATTATTACTAAAGTTTTTGGAAAAGAAATTATGTTTAAATTTTGTGAACCTCCGTCTTATTCAACTATTAACATTCTTAATTATAAAACAAAACAAGCAAATTACCTTATCAATGAAATTAATGATTTTCGTATACATAATCAATTACAAGATAAGTATATTCAAGACAAAATTATAGCTTTAAAACAAAAGTTTGAAAATAATGTTTGCTCAAATATTCCAAACGCCTTTTGGAACAGAAAACAACATATTGTCAAATTACCTTATATTAAAACTTTCAATGAAAAGGATATTCCTTCAAAATCAAGAGCTATTCATATGAATAATGAATTAGAAGCTCATTGTAAAAAAGAAATTCAAGATTTATTAGACAAAAAATTAATTAGACCTTCTAAATCTCCTTGGTCTTGTTCAGCTTTCTATGTTATGAATGCTGCTGAATTAGAAAGAGGATCACCAAGATTAGTTATCAATTATAAACCTTTAAATAAAGTTTTAGATTGGATTAGATATCCTATTCCTAATAAAAGAGATTTATTGAAAAAACTTTATGATTCAAAAATATTTTCAAAATTTGATATGAAATCTGGTTTTTGGCAAATTCAAATTCATGAAGAAGATAAATACAAAACAGGTTTTAATGTTCCTTTTGGACATTATGAGTGGAACGTTATGCCCTTTGGTTTAAAAAATGCTCCTTCTGAATTTCAAAACATTATGAATGATATTATCATTCCTATAAACAGTTTTTCAATTGTTTATATTGATGATGTTCTTATTTTTTCAAAATCTATTGATCAACATTTCAAACATTTAAATCAGTTTTATGATTTAATTTATAAAAATGGCTTAGCTGTTTCAGCTAAGAAAATGCATTTATTTCAAAATGAAATTAGATTTTTAGGACATAACATTGTTAATAATACTATTAAACCTATTATAAGAAGTTTAGAATTTTCTAATAAATTTCCTGACGAAATTATAGATAAAAAACAACTTCAACGATTTCTAGGATGTCTAAATTATATTCATGATTTTTTCAAAGATTTAGGAACTCTTTGCAAACCTCTTTATAATAGATTAAAAAATAATCCACAACCTTGGACTCAAGAACATACTAATATTGTTAAACTTATAAAACAAAAAATTCCTTCTTTACCTTGTTTAAATTTACCACATCCTTATGCTAATATCATAGTCGAAACTGATGCTAGTGATATTGGATTTGGAGGTATTTTAAAACAAAAATTATCAAATTCTTCTGAAGAACAATTGGTTCGTTTTTATTCAGGTGCTTGGAATAATACTCAAAAGAATTATTCAACTGTTAAAAAGGAGATTTTAAGTATTGTTTTATGTATTACTAAATTTGAAGATGATTTATTTATGAAAACTTTTTTATTAAGAATTGATTGTCAATCTGCAAAATCAATTTTAGAAAAAGATGTTAAAAATATAATTTCTAAACAAATCTTTGCTAGATGGCAAGCATTGTTGGGCAATTTTGATTTTGATATTGAATTTATAAAAGGAGAAAGCAATTCATTACCAGATTTTCTTTCTCGTGAATTTTTGCAGGGAAAATGAGTTCATCGTCTTCCTCTAAGATTGAAGACAAGAAACCAATTAATCAAAAGCTTGTTCCTTTCTCAAGTCAGAATCGTTTTTCTCCATTAACTCCAATTGCAAAAAATTCTCAACTTTATTCAAATATGCTTCAATCAAAACTAGTCAATCCAAACATTTCTCCAGTTTAATCAATTAGCCCTTTTTCAAAACCTATTCCTTCTGAAACACAACTTTCAACAACTTCTAAACCTACAAATAAAGCCCCTTATGTTCTCAATTCAAATCTTTTGAAAATCCAAATACTTGAAGATTCTCAAATTCTTAAGCTCAATCAAGGTTTTCATGTTCTTACTGAACACCTCTTTGGCCGAGGAAAAACCTTTCATGAAAACTCTTACAAATCTCGAGAATATTATCAAACCATTCTACAAGAATCTGGATCTGTTCAGATTGATCACCGTTCTAATAATAAAGAAGGATCTATTGATTTTAGCAAAGCCCGAATTCTTAAAATCATTTCTCCAGAAAATTGGTCATCCAATCTTTCTTTCGAAAAACCCCTTTATCAATTCCCTGCTTATCCAAGATATTCATATTATGATTACCAAGAAGCTTGGACTAAAGCATTTTTTCTTCGAAACTATTCTCATTCATGGTTCATTTTCTTTGATAAAAATTTTACCTGTGAATATCCCAGATGGTTTGTCAATTGGTATCGCTATATGGGACTTGTTCCTAGTTGTTTACCCACTGAAATTCTCAAAGGCTTTTCTAAATTCAAAGAGCTATTTATTCAACAAATCCCAGAATTTGAATATTTGTTACAATTCACCATGTTATTTAAAGTTCCATGGATTATGTCCTGGACATTCTCTTATCAAGAAGCAACAGACTTCAATCCCCCTTGGCTCAATAGACAATTTCGTCTAAAATGGTGGGATAAAGTCACAATTTCTCAAGCAAACGAGCAAGCTGTTTTCAATCATTATCAATCAATGTATAATCAAAAGCCAGAAATTGAAGCAAATCTTATCAAGAGTCTATCTTCTCCAGATGCTAATCTTATTAGCAAAATTCGTGCCGCTGCAAACTCTTCCCCTGAAGATCTACAACAATTACTTCAAGAAATTCGCAATTCTCCAACTAATTCAGAACATTCTCCCACATCTGTCAAAAATAATTTTCAAGATGCTCAAGATCCTTTTGATGATCCATTTGCAGATTAATTAAGTTTTTAATTTTGGTGTTATACCTTCAATGTAAGGTATTCTTTTATATGTGTTTGTTATTCAAAGGGGGGTAGTACGTGTGTTATCAAACGTGTGTTATCAAATTGTTCAACTATTATCAATTATACACTGTGTGTGTTCAACTATTATCAATTATACACTGTGTGAGTACATCAATTATCAAAAATATTATCATGTCTTCTGCAGTGAGATGATGCTAAATTATTGCATGAAAACAAACAACTTTTATAAAGATGAAAGAAGATGCTCCATTATCGCCAAAGAAGATTTCCATTATCAAAAAATGACAAAATATGATGCCAATTTGTCAAAAGCTTTAAAGTTTTGTCTGCCACATCTACACTCTGACAAATGCAAGTTGATTCAATAATTCTCAAGATGATCCGGTAATCCTTCGGTTTCCCGTCTCAAGATGTTTCAAGACTCCAAGACTCCTATATATTGAAGGGACATGTTTTAATGAAGACCATCTCAAAGTTCTCTAAAAATCTCTCTTATAAAACTTCTGTCAAATGTTTAGTTCATGTCTAAGAAAAGAGTTCTCCTATCTACTTCTAGATGTTCAAAATCTTTAGATTTTCAAATCATACTTGCTCCAGACGGATGCTCTGATTGTAATTTAAAAGAAGGTAATATATAAAGAATTTTATTCAATTATTGTCTTAACTCTGTTATCGCTATGACAGTCTCTTTTCGAGTTATTCTAACTATTAATTCTACAAGATTTGAAATTTTTGTTAAAATAATACTTGCATTTAATAATAATCAAATTCATGCTTGAAATATTATGTCTGATTCAAAGATACAAGCTAATCGTCATTATTATTGTAATCAATTAAAAGCTTTACAAGTTCTAATCCATAATCATGAGTTTAGAAGCAAAGATAGAAAACAGTTTTATAAAATAATGTATGATTTTTATCATCAAAAAATATCTGAAACTACTAGTTAGCAAATGGTATCAGAGCTACGTTTTAGACCAGAGATTAGTATGTATGATAACTCTGTTTGTTATTTGGTTAATTTTTGTTTGAAGAATTTATAAGAAAATTATGAGTTTTGTTAAGAATGATACAGAGACCAGACCAGTGATTGGTTGGATTAGCGTAAGACGTGCAAGTATGGTAAGTCACGGAGCCGGACCACAATCATCGTTGGGCCGATGCCCTCTCTGTTCATCCTAGATAAAACAAGTAAGTTTTCTTATAAAATCTTTAAACTAAAAATTAATCAAATATGAGTAGATTTTCACGCATATTATCTAAAAAATATGATACTGGTAAAAATATTATGAATAAAGAACAAGATTATGATGATAATCATATAAACTCTATTGAAGAAACTATTGATAATATAGAACAAAATTTAAATGATTGGACTATACCTAAAACAAATATAAACACAATTTATAGAATAGGGACTTTTGATTATTTTCAAAGTTACTCAATTAAAATGACTGAACAAACCCTATCCATTGGTCAAAACCAACAAAATATAAATTTGTTATCATCAAGATCTATTTTCGAACATAGACAAAAATATAAATTTCTTCATTTAGGTCTTGTTCAAATTGCTATCAAACCTCTTTTTAGAATTGGTGTTGATGCTCCTGTTCTCTTAATATTAAGAGATAAAAGACATACAGATTTTCAAAATTCTATTTTAGCTATGGCAGAAACAAATATCGCAAATGGACCAATTTATTTTAATTGTTATCCGAATTTTTCCGTAGGATTATTTGACAAAAATATTTTAGACACTTTGGTTTTAACTGTTGAAACAAAGAATTTAGAATTTAAAAATAACTCTAAACCTTTAGCAATTATTTATCGTGTTTGTTATAAAACCATGACAACTACCTTAGAACCAAAGACCCGTTTGTCAAATCCAAGAAATGAAACAATTATTTACGAAGCAAATACTAATCATACAAAAGTTCATATGCCTAAACGACTTAAATGGTCAGAAATTACTCAATCATGTAATTGGAATTTACAAAATGTTATTGAACCAAAATCTTTAGATTCTTCAAAACAAATTTCAAATATAATTGAGCATAATGATGGCTCAGTTGATATAAACTTTTCTTCTACAAATTTTTCTTCATCTAGATTTTCTACTAGTTCTATTCCTGAAATTGGTACTTCTAAATTTTCGCTTTCAAAATCAAAGTCTTTAAATTTAAAAACTGTTGACTATTCTAGTCCTATTCCTAAACCTCTTTATCAAGAAGACCAAACTAGTGATACAAGTTTACCAAGTCCTACTAAATCTGATTTTATTAATGAACTTCAAAATTATAGACAACAATTATGACTAATAAAGTTCAAATAAATTGCAATTCTTTAAATAGAAATAGAGTTACTGCTATTAAGAGATTAAGAAATTCAATAAAAATATTTAAAAAACTCTTGCAAGAAAAGATATTAGAATTAAAAAATATAAATAATGATAAAGAACTATTGGAATTAGAACAAGAAATTAATAACATAAAAGCAGTATTAAAAACCTTTAATATACATCTTGATAATTATTTAAGAAATTTATCTAAATATACGTGTTAATGAGTTCTAAAAGACAGATTAGTTGTAGTAATAATAATAAATTTTGGAATAATTTATTAAAGACCAGATGGAAAATTATTGCAAGCATTTCTAAAGAAATAAATAGAATTAAACAACTTAAAAAAGACGAAGAAATTAAATTAATTAATACTGAAAAGGACACATATAATTATAATATTCAAAAGGAAATAATATATTGCTTATCAAAAATGATTAAAAATAAAACTATTGTTATTAGTGCTCAACTTAGTATTATTAAAAATATATCTTTTAGATTAAATCAATCAACTTGTTAAAATGAATATTAATATAGATATTTCTAAAATACCATCATATGTTAATTTTGATTATTTAAAAGAAGAAGAATATTATAAAGATTATAATAATATAAAAAGAATTTGGCATGAAGAAAACTTTTCATATTATATAAGATTTTTACATTTTGGACTTTGGGAAGATTATGTTTTATCAAATCAAATTCACTCTCCGTTTTTTCAATGGTTCGAATTAATTTATGCTCCTAAACATAATATAGATTATCCTTTTAAAATGCAAACTATTTTTCCTGTTTCTTCAAAAACATACAAGGATGTTATTACTAATCAAGAAATTATTTCTGAGTATCCGCCAAAAAAGGAAATCATTATTGATAATAATTTTATTGCAACTCCTTTAGTTAAAGTTCCGAGTCAGATAACAAATGAAAAATGTTTTCAAAACATTATTTATCAAAATAATTACTCAAATGAAACTCTTTTAACTATTTCAGATCAACTAAATAGGATTGAAGAAAATACTATAAATTTACAATTATCAAAAGAAAATAAAATTAAAACAAAAAATTTTTATAATAATATAGCAAGTTCTAGTAATGTCAGCTTTATTCCTCATCAAATAAATGGAAATTTTAATCTTGGAAATAAAGATTTAATTGATGAATTAGAAAAAAGACTTACTAATTTTCGTATTTCAAAAAATGTATCTATAAATATGTTAAGAACAAATAATGACTCTTTTGACGAATCTGATGAAAGTAATAATGAAAGTGAATTAAATTTAGACAATCTTACTCAACAATTCATAAATGACAATGATGATATAAATCAGCTTACAAATGATTTTTCAAGATTAAATAAGATTAATTATTTTGGTAATAATCCAAAACCAACTATTAAAAATTATTGGAATAGACCTTCTCTTCCTGATATTCAAATTGAAGAAAGAGCTTTTCAATATGATCGTTCAGCTTATGATGGTACTTCTGTTTACGAATGGAATATCGATGGTAACTCTGAACATCAAATTCTTAATATTGTTCAAGAAATGACCATGGCAGCTAATGCTTACAAGTCTCACAATAATACTCAACTTCAAATTGTTAATATTATTATTTCTGGGTTTACTGGTACTCTTAAAGGTTGGTGGGATTTCTATATTACACCAGACGAAAAGAATTTTATTATGAATGCCAAGAAAACCGTTATAAAACAAGAAAATAATTTACCAATTCAAACTCAAGAGGATGATATGGTTAATACTTTAATTTTTGCTATAATCAAAAACTTTGTAGGAGATCCTACTACTTTTCAAGAAAGAACTTCTGAAATTCTAATGAACTTACATTGTAGAAAATTAACTGATTTCAGATGGTACAAAGATAATTATCTCGTTAAAGTTTTTTCAAGACCAGATTGTAAAGAATCTTATTGGAAAGAACGTTTTATTGCTGGACTTCCAAAACTTTTTGCCGAAAGAATTAGACAAAAATTAAGAGAAAATTTTAATAATACAATTCCTTATCAAAACTTAACTTATGGAGACTTAATTAATTATATTAATAAAGAAGGATTAGCTATTTGTGCTGACCTTAGATTTAAAGAAAAACTTAAAAAAGATAGAATTAATAGTAAGAATGAATTAGGAAATTTTTGTCAACAATATGGTTATCAACCATTAACAGGTCCGTCTACTTCAAAAACCAAAAAATATAATAAAAAATCTTCAAAATATTTCAAGAAAAAGAAATATAATAAATCAGAAAAATATAAGAATTATAAGAAAAATAAATTTTTAACATCAAAAAACCCTTATAAACGATCTAATAAAAATTCTAAAAGAAAATCAAAAGACATTATTATTTGCCATAAATGTGGTCGTAATGGTCATAATGCTAATAATTGTTATGCAAAAACAAAAATTAATGAATTAAATATTTCAGAAGAATTAAAAGAACAAATTAGAAAAATTATGTTAAATTCTGATTCCGATTCTGATTCTAGTTTTACCGATTTTCAAGAAAATGATTTAAACATCTTAGAACAAAATACTTCAAGTTCGGAAGATTCTGATACATGCAAATGTGTTGGAAAATGTAATTGTAATTATTCAATTAATGTCCTTACAAACAATGACAAAGATCTTTTAAAAAATTTGGATTCAATTAAAGATAAAAATATCCAAGAACTGTTGATAAAACAAATGCTTAATAAGAATGAAAATTCTATTTCAAATAATACAAAAATTTTTAATTTAAAAGACATATATGAAAGATTTTCTGAAACAAAACCCATTTCCATACAAGAACTTCAAGAAGAATTAAAATTAGTTAAACAAGACATAAAAGAAATTAAAGGCAAAATTATAACTCTTGAAAAGGGAAAAAATATTATTAATTCACAAAATAATGATAATAAAGATGAAAAGGTTATCGAAAGAATTATAAATGATCAAATTTCTCAAAAATGGAATACTCAAATAACTCTAGTAAAAAATAATTTTAAAATGGATATTACTGCTCTAATTGATAGTGGTGCTGATATGAACTGTATACAAGAAGGTTTATTTCCCACTCAATTTTATGAAAAAACTTCTTCTAGGCTTACTGGAGCTGAAGGAACCAGTTTAAAAATAAATTATAAAATTTCCGATGTTCATATTTGCAACAATCAAGATTATTGTTATAAAACTCATTTAATTTTAGTAAAAAATCTTACTTCTCCTTTAATTTTAGGAACACCTTTTATTACTAAATTATATCCTTTTATGGTTCAAGATGATGGAATTATTACTAAAGTTTTTGGAAAAGAAATTATGTTTAAATTTTGTGAACCTCCGTCTTATTCAACTATTAACATTCTTAATTATAAAACAAAACAAGCAAATTACCTTATCAATGAAATTAATGATTTTCGTATACATAATCAATTACAAGATAAGTATATTCAAGACAAAATTATAGCTTTAAAACAAAAGTTTGAAAATAATGTTTGCTCAAATATTCCAAACGCCTTTTGGAACAGAAAACAACATATTGTCAAATTACCTTATATTAAAACTTTCAATGAAAAGGATATTCCTTCAAAATCAAGAGCTATTCATATGAATAATGAATTAGAAGCTCATTGTAAAAAAGAAATTCAAGATTTATTAGACAAAAAATTAATTAGACCTTCTAAATCTCCTTGGTCTTGTTCAGCTTTCTATGTTATGAATGCTGCTGAATTAGAAAGAGGATCACCAAGATTAGTTATCAATTATAAACCTTTAAATAAAGTTTTAGATTGGATTAGATATCCTATTCCTAATAAAAGAGATTTATTGAAAAAACTTTATGATTCAAAAATATTTTCAAAATTTGATATGAAATCTGGTTTTTGGCAAATTCAAATTCATGAAGAAGATAAATACAAAACAGGTTTTAATGTTCCTTTTGGACATTATGAGTGGAACGTTATGCCCTTTGGTTTAAAAAATGCTCCTTCTGAATTTCAAAACATTATGAATGATATTATCATTCCTATAAACAGTTTTTCAATTGTTTATATTGATGATGTTCTTATTTTTTCAAAATCTATTGATCAACATTTCAAACATTTAAATCAGTTTTATGATTTAATTTATAAAAATGGCTTAGCTGTTTCAGCTAAGAAAATGCATTTATTTCAAAATGAAATTAGATTTTTAGGACATAACATTGTTAATAATACTATTAAACCTATTATAAGAAGTTTAGAATTTTCTAATAAATTTCCTGACGAAATTATAGATAAAAAACAACTTCAACGATTTCTAGGATGTCTAAATTATATTCATGATTTTTTCAAAGATTTAGGAACTCTTTGCAAACCTCTTTATAATAGATTAAAAAATAATCCACAACCTTGGACTCAAGAACATACTAATATTGTTAAACTTATAAAACAAAAAATTCCTTCTTTACCTTGTTTAAATTTACCACATCCTTATGCTAATATCATAGTCGAAACTGATGCTAGTGATATTGGATTTGGAGGTATTTTAAAACAAAAATTATCAAATTCTTCTGAAGAACAATTGGTTCGTTTTTATTCAGGTGCTTGGAATAATACTCAAAAGAATTATTCAACTGTTAAAAAGGAGATTTTAAGTATTGTTTTATGTATTACTAAATTTGAAGATGATTTATTTATGAAAACTTTTTTATTAAGAATTGATTGTCAATCTGCAAAATCAATTTTAGAAAAAGATGTTAAAAATATAATTTCTAAACAAATCTTTGCTAGATGGCAAGCATTGTTGGGCAATTTTGATTTTGATATTGAATTTATAAAAGGAGAAAGCAATTCATTACCAGATTTTCTTTCTCGTGAATTTTTGCAGGGAAAATGAGTTCATCGTCTTCCTCTAAGATTGAAGACAAGAAACCAATTAATCAAAAGCTTGTTCCTTTCTCAAGTCAGAATCGTTTTTCTCCATTAACTCCAATTGCAAAAAATTCTCAACTTTATTCAAATATGCTTCAATCAAAACTAGTCAATCCAAACATTTCTCCAGTTCAATCAATTAGCCCTTTTTCAAAACCTATTCCTTCTGAAACACAACTTTCAACAACTTCTAAACCTACAAATAAAGCCCCTTATGTTCTCAATTCAAATCTTTTGAAAATCCAAATACTTGAAGATTCTCAAATTCTTAAGCTCAATCAAGGTTTTCATGTTCTTACTGAACACCTCTTTGGCCGAGGAAAAACCTTTCATGAAAACTCTTACAAATCTCGAGAATATTATCAAACCATTCTACAAGAATCTGGATCTGTTCAGATTGATCACCGTTCTAATAATAAAGAAGGATCTATTGATTTTAGCAAAGCCCGAATTCTTAAAATCATTTCTCCAGAAAATTGGTCATCCAATCTTTCTTTCGAAAAACCCCTTTATCAATTCCCTGCTTATCCAAGATATTCATATTATGATTACCAAGAAGCTTGGACTAAAGCATTTTTTCTTCGAAACTATTCTCATTCATGGTTCATTTTCTTTGATAAAAATTTTACCTGTGAATATCCCAGATGGTTTGTCAATTGGTATCGCTATATGGGACTTGTTCCTAGTTGTTTACCCACTGAAATTCTCAAAGGCTTTTCTAAATTCAAAGAGCTATTTATTCAACAAATCCCAGAATTTGAATATTTGTTACAATTCACCATGTTATTTAAAGTTCCATGGATTATGTCCTGGACATTCTCTTATCAAGAAGCAACAGACTTCAATCCCCCTTGGCTCAATAGACAATTTCGTCTAAAATGGTGGGATAAAGTCACAATTTCTCAAGCAAACGAGCAAGCTGTTTTCAATCATTATCAATCAATGTATAATCAAAAGCCAGAAATTGAAGCAAATCTTATCAAGAGTCTATCTTCTCCAGATGCTAATCTTATTAGCAAAATTCGTGCCGCTGCAAACTCTTCCCCTGAAGATCTACAACAATTACTTCAAGAAATTCGCAATTCTCCAACTAATTCAGAACATTCTCCCACATCTGTCAAAAATAATTTTCAAGATGCTCAAGATCCTTTTGATGATCCATTTGCAGATTAATTAAGTTTTTAATTTTGGTGTTATACCTTCAATGTAAGGTATTCTTTTATATGTGTTTGTTATTCAAAGGGGGGTAGTACGTGTGTTATCAAACGTGTGTTATCAAATTGTTCAACTATTATCAATTATACACTGTGTGTGTTCAACTATTATCAATTATACACTGTGTGAGTACATCAATTATCAAAAATATTATCATGTCTTCTGCAGTGAGATGATGCTAAATTATTGCATGAAAACAAACAACTTTTATAAAGATGAAAGAAGATGCTCCATTATCGCCAAAGAAGATTTCCATTATCAAAAAATGACAAAATATGATGCCAATTTGTCAAAAGCTTTAAAGTTTTGTCTGCCACATCTACACTCTGACAAATGCAAGTTGATTCAATAATTCTCAAGATGATCCGGTAATCCTTCGGTTTCCCGTCTCAAGATGTTTCAAGACTCCAAGACTCCTATATATTGAAGGGACATGTTTTAATGAAGACCATCTCTCAAAGTTCTCTAAAAATCTCTCTTATAAAACTTCTGTCAAATGTTTAGTTCATGTCTAAGAAAAGAGTTCTCCTATCTACTTCTAGATGTTCAAAATCTTTAGATTTTCAAATCATACTTGCTCCAGACGGATGCTCTGATTGTAATTTAAAAGAAGGTAATATATAAAGAATTTTATTCAATTATTGTCTTAACTCTGTTATCGCTATGACAGTCTCTTTTCGAGTTATTCTAACTATTAATTCTACAAGATTTGAAATTTTTGTTAAAATAATACTTGCATTTAATAATAATCAAATTCATGCTTGAAATATTATGTCTGATTCAAAGATACAAGCTAATCGTCATTATTATTGTAATCAATTAAAAGCTTTACAAGTTCTAATCCATAATCATGAGTTTAGAAGCAAAGATAGAAAACAGTTTTATAAAATAATGTATGATTTTTATCATCAAAAAATATCTTTGCTAACTAGTAGTTTCAGATATTTTTTGATGATAAAAATCATACATTATTTTATAAAACTGTTTTCTATCTTTGCTTCTAAACTCATGATTATGGATTAGAACTTGTAAAGCTTTTAATTGATTACAATAATAATGACGATTAGCTTGTATCTTTGAATCAGACATAATATTTCAAGCATGAATTTGATTATTATTAAATGCAAGTATTATTTTAACAAAAATTTCAAATCTTGTAGAATTAATAGTTAGAATAACTCGAAAAGAGACTGTCATAGCGATAACAGAGTTAAGACAATAATTGAATAAAATTCTTTATATATTACCTTCTTTTAAATTACAATCAGAGCATCCGTCTGGAGCAAGTATGATTTGAAAATCTAAAGATTTTGAACATCTAGAAGTAGATAGGAGAACTCTTTTCTTAGACATGAACTAAACATTTGACAGAAGTTTTATAAGAGAGATTTTTAGAGAACTTTGAGATGGTCTTCATTAAAACATGTCCCTTCAATATATAGGAGTCTTGGAGTCTTGAAACATCTTGAGACGGGAAACCGAAGGATTACCGGATCATCTTGAGAATTATTGAATCAACTTGCATTTGTCAGAGTGTAGATGTGGCAGACAAAACTTTAAAGCTTTTGACAAATTGGCATCATATTTTGTCATTTTTTGATAATGGAAATCTTCTTTGGCGATAATGGAGCATCTTCTTTCATCTTTATAAAAGTTGTTTGTTTTCATGCAATAATTTAGCATCATCTCACTGCAGAAGACATGATAATATTTTTGATAATTGATGTACTCACACAGTGTATAATTGATAATAGTTGAACACACACAGTGTATAATTGATAATAGTTGAACAATTTGATAACACACGTTTGATAACACACGTACTACCCCCCTTTGAATAACAAACACATATAAAAGAATACCTTACATTGAAGGTATAACACCAAAATTAAAAACTTAATTAATCTGCAAATGGATCATCAAAAGGATCTTGAGCATCTTGAAAATTATTTTTGACAGATGTGGGAGAATGTTCTGAATTAGTTGGAGAATTGCGAATTTCTTGAAGTAATTGTTGTAGATCTTCAGGGGAAGAGTTTGCAGCGGCACGAATTTTGCTAATAAGATTAGCATCTGGAGAAGATAGACTCTTGATAAGATTTGCTTCAATTTCTGGCTTTTGATTATACATTGATTGATAATGATTGAAAACAGCTTGCTCGTTTGCTTGAGAAATTGTGACTTTATCCCACCATTTTAGACGAAATTGTCTATTGAGCCAAGGGGGATTGAAGTCTGTTGCTTCTTGATAAGAGAATGTCCAGGACATAATCCATGGAACTTTAAATAACATGGTGAATTGTAACAAATATTCAAATTCTGGGATTTGTTGAATAAATAGCTCTTTGAATTTAGAAAAGCCTTTGAGAATTTCAGTGGGTAAACAACTAGGAACAAGTCCCATATAGCGATACCAATTGACAAACCATCTGGGATATTCACAGGTAAAATTTTTATCAAAGAAAATGAACCATGAATGAGAATAGTTTCGAAGAAAAAATGCTTTAGTCCAAGCTTCTTGGTAATCATAATATGAATATCTTGGATAAGCAGGGAATTGATAAAGGGGTTTTTCGAAAGAAAGATTGGATGACCAATTTTCTGGAGAAATGATTTTAAGAATTCGGGCTTTGCTAAAATCAATAGATCCTTCTTTATTATTAGAACGGTGATCAATCTGAACAGATCCAGATTCTTGTAGAATGGTTTGATAATATTCTCGAGATTTGTAAGAGTTTTCATGAAAGGTTTTTCCTCGGCCAAAGAGGTGTTCAGTAAGAACATGAAAACCTTGATTGAGCTTAAGAATTTGAGAATCTTCAAGTATTTGGATTTTCAAAAGATTTGAATTGAGAACATAAGGGGCTTTATTTGTAGGTTTAGAAGTTGTTGAAAGTTGTGTTTCAGAAGGAATAGGTTTTGAAAAAGGGCTAATTGATTGAACTGGAGAAATGTTTGGATTGACTAGTTTTGATTGAAGCATATTTGAATAAAGTTGAGAATTTTTTGCAATTGGAGTTAATGGAGAAAAACGATTCTGACTTGAGAAAGGAACAAGCTTTTGATTAATTGGTTTCTTGTCTTCAATCTTAGAGGAAGACGATGAACTCATTTTCCCTGCAAAAATTCACGAGAAAGAAAATCTGGTAATGAATTGCTTTCTCCTTTTATAAATTCAATATCAAAATCAAAATTGCCCAACAATGCTTGCCATCTAGCAAAGATTTGTTTAGAAATTATATTTTTAACATCTTTTTCTAAAATTGATTTTGCAGATTGACAATCAATTCTTAATAAAAAAGTTTTCATAAATAAATCATCTTCAAATTTAGTAATACATAAAACAATACTTAAAATCTCCTTTTTAACAGTTGAATAATTCTTTTGAGTATTATTCCAAGCACCTGAATAAAAACGAACCAATTGTTCTTCAGAAGAATTTGATAATTTTTGTTTTAAAATACCTCCAAATCCAATATCACTAGCATCAGTTTCGACTATGATATTAGCATAAGGATGTGGTAAATTTAAACAAGGTAAAGAAGGAATTTTTTGTTTTATAAGTTTAACAATATTAGTATGTTCTTGAGTCCAAGGTTGTGGATTATTTTTTAATCTATTATAAAGAGGTTTGCAAAGAGTTCCTAAATCTTTGAAAAAATCATGAATATAATTTAGACATCCTAGAAATCGTTGAAGTTGTTTTTTATCTATAATTTCGTCAGGAAATTTATTAGAAAATTCTAAACTTCTTATAATAGGTTTAATAGTATTATTAACAATGTTATGTCCTAAAAATCTAATTTCATTTTGAAATAAATGCATTTTCTTAGCTGAAACAGCTAAGCCATTTTTATAAATTAAATCATAAAACTGATTTAAATGTTTGAAATGTTGATCAATAGATTTTGAAAAAATAAGAACATCATCAATATAAACAATTGAAAAACTGTTTATAGGAATGATAATATCATTCATAATGTTTTGAAATTCAGAAGGAGCATTTTTTAAACCAAAGGGCATAACGTTCCACTCATAATGTCCAAAAGGAACATTAAAACCTGTTTTGTATTTATCTTCTTCATGAATTTGAATTTGCCAAAAACCAGATTTCATATCAAATTTTGAAAATATTTTTGAATCATAAAGTTTTTTCAATAAATCTCTTTTATTAGGAATAGGATATCTAATCCAATCTAAAACTTTATTTAAAGGTTTATAATTGATAACTAATCTTGGTGATCCTCTTTCTAATTCAGCAGCATTCATAACATAGAAAGCTGAACAAGACCAAGGAGATTTAGAAGGTCTAATTAATTTTTTGTCTAATAAATCTTGAATTTCTTTTTTACAATGAGCTTCTAATTCATTATTCATATGAATAGCTCTTGATTTTGAAGGAATATCCTTTTCATTGAAAGTTTTAATATAAGGTAATTTGACAATATGTTGTTTTCTGTTCCAAAAGGCGTTTGGAATATTTGAGCAAACATTATTTTCAAACTTTTGTTTTAAAGCTATAATTTTGTCTTGAATATACTTATCTTGTAATTGATTATGTATACGAAAATCATTAATTTCATTGATAAGGTAATTTGCTTGTTTTGTTTTATAATTAAGAATGTTAATAGTTGAATAAGACGGAGGTTCACAAAATTTAAACATAATTTCTTTTCCAAAAACTTTAGTAATAATTCCATCATCTTGAACCATAAAAGGATATAATTTAGTAATAAAAGGTGTTCCTAAAATTAAAGGAGAAGTAAGATTTTTTACTAAAATTAAATGAGTTTTATAACAATAATCTTGATTGTTGCAAATATGAACATCGGAAATTTTATAATTTATTTTTAAACTGGTTCCTTCAGCTCCAGTAAGCCTAGAAGAAGTTTTTTCATAAAATTGAGTGGGAAATAAACCTTCTTGTATACAGTTCATATCAGCACCACTATCAATTAGAGCAGTAATATCCATTTTAAAATTATTTTTTACTAGAGTTATTTGAGTATTCCATTTTTGAGAAATTTGATCATTTATAATTCTTTCGATAACCTTTTCATCTTTATTATCATTATTTTGTGAATTAATAATATTTTTTCCCTTTTCAAGAGTTATAATTTTGCCTTTAATTTCTTTTATGTCTTGTTTAACTAATTTTAATTCTTCTTGAAGTTCTTGTATGGAAATGGGTTTTGTTTCAGAAAATCTTTCATATATGTCTTTTAAATTAAAAATTTTTGTATTATTTGAAATAGAATTTTCATTCTTATTAAGCATTTGTTTTATCAACAGTTCTTGGATATTTTTATCTTTAATTGAATCCAAATTTTTTAAAAGATCTTTGTCATTGTTTGTAAGGACATTAATTGAATAATTACAATTACATTTTCCAACACATTTGCATGTATCAGAATCTTCCGAACTTGAAGTATTTTGTTCTAAGATGTTTAAATCATTTTCTTGAAAATCGGTAAAACTAGAATCAGAATCGGAATCAGAATTTAACATAATTTTTCTAATTTGTTCTTTTAATTCTTCTGAAATATTTAATTCATTAATTTTTGTTTTTGCATAACAATTATTAGCATTATGACCATTACGACCACATTTATGGCAAATAATAATGTCTTTTGATTTTCTTTTAGAATTTTTATTAGATCGTTTATAAGGGTTTTTTGATGTTAAAAATTTATTTTTCTTATAATTCTTATATTTTTCTGATTTATTATATTTCTTTTTCTTGAAATATTTTGAAGATTTTTTATTATATTTTTTGGTTTTTGAAGTAGACGGACCTGTTAATGGTTGATAACCATATTGTTGACAAAAATTTCCTAATTCATTCTTACTATTAATTCTATCTTTTTTAAGTTTTTCTTTAAATCTAAGGTCAGCACAAATAGCTAATCCTTCTTTATTAATATAATTAATTAAGTCTCCATAAGTTAAGTTTTGATAAGGAATTGTATTATTAAAATTTTCTCTTAATTTTTGTCTAATTCTTTCGGCAAAAAGTTTTGGAAGTCCAGCAATAAAACGTTCTTTCCAATAAGATTCTTTACAATCTGGTCTTGAAAAAACTTTAACGAGATAATTATCTTTGTACCATCTGAAATCAGTTAATTTTCTACAATGTAAGTTCATTAGAATTTCAGAAGTTCTTTCTTGAAAAGTAGTAGGATCTCCTACAAAGTTTTTGATTATAGCAAAAATTAAAGTATTAACCATATCATCCTCTTGAGTTTGAATTGGTAAATTATTTTCTTGTTTTATAACGGTTTTCTTGGCATTCATAATAAAATTCTTTTCGTCTGGTGTAATATAGAAATCCCACCAACCTTTAAGAGTACCAGTAAACCCAGAAATAATAATATTAACAATTTGAAGTTGAGTATTATTGTGAGACTTGTAAGCATTAGCTGCCATGGTCATTTCTTGAACAATATTAAGAATTTGATGTTCAGAGTTACCATCGATATTCCATTCGTAAACAGAAGTACCATCATAAGCTGAACGATCATATTGAAAAGCTCTTTCTTCAATTTGAATATCAGGAAGAGAAGGTCTATTCCAATAATTTTTAATAGTTGGTTTTGGATTATTACCAAAATAATTAATCTTATTTAATCTTGAAAAATCATTTGTAAGCTGATTTATATCATCATTGTCATTTATGAATTGTTGAGTAAGATTGTCTAAATTTAATTCACTTTCATTATTACTTTCATCAGATTCGTCAAAAGAGTCATTATTTGTTCTTAACATATTTATAGATACATTTTTTGAAATACGAAAATTAGTAAGTCTTTTTTCTAATTCATCAATTAAATCTTTATTTCCAAGATTAAAATTTCCATTTATTTGATGAGGAATAAAGCTGACATTACTAGAACTTGCTATATTATTATAAAAATTTTTTGTTTTAATTTTATTTTCTTTTGATAATTGTAAATTTATAGTATTTTCTTCAATCCTATTTAGTTGATCTGAAATAGTTAAAAGAGTTTCATTTGAGTAATTATTTTGATAAATAATGTTTTGAAAACATTTTTCATTTGTTATCTGACTCGGAACTTTAACTAAAGGAGTTGCAATAAAATTATTATCAATAATGATTTCCTTTTTTGGCGGATACTCAGAAATAATTTCTTGATTAGTAATAACATCCTTGTATGTTTTTGAAGAAACAGGAAAAATAGTTTGCATTTTAAAAGGATAATCTATATTATGTTTAGGAGCATAAATTAATTCGAACCATTGAAAAAACGGAGAGTGAATTTGATTTGATAAAACATAATCTTCCCAAAGTCCAAAATGTAAAAATCTTATATAATATGAAAAGTTTTCTTCATGCCAAATTCTTTTTATATTATTATAATCTTTATAATATTCTTCTTCTTTTAAATAATCAAAATTAACATATGATGGTATTTTAGAAATATCTATATTAATATTCATTTTAACAAGTTGATTGATTTAATCTAAAAGATATATTTTTAATAATACTAAGTTGAGCACTAATAACAATAGTTTTATTTTTAATCATTTTTGATAAGCAATATATTATTTCCTTTTGAATATTATAATTATATGTGTCCTTTTCAGTATTAATTAATTTAATTTCTTCGTCTTTTTTAAGTTGTTTAATTCTATTTATTTCTTTAGAAATGCTTGCAATAATTTTCCATCTGGTCTTTAATAAATTATTCCAAAATTTATTATTATTACTACAACTAATCTGTCTTTTAGAACTCATTAACACGTATATTTAGATAAATTTCTTAAATAATTATCAAGATGTATATTAAAGGTTTTTAATACTGCTTTTATGTTATTAATTTCTTGTTCTAATTCCAATAGTTCTTTATCATTATTTATATTTTTTAATTCTAATATCTTTTCTTGCAAGAGTTTTTTAAATATTTTTATTGAATTTCTTAATCTCTTAATAGCAGTAACTCTATTTCTATTTAAAGAATTGCAATTTATTTGAACTTTATTAGTCATAATTGTTGTCTATAATTTTGAAGTTCATTAATAAAATCAGATTTAGTAGGACTTGGTAAACTTGTATCACTAGTTTGGTCTTCTTGATAAAGAGGTTTAGGAATAGGACTAGAATAGTCAACAGTTTTTAAATTTAAAGACTTTGATTTTGAAAGCGAAAATTTAGAAGTACCAATTTCAGGAATAGAACTAGTAGAAAATCTAGATGAAGAAAAATTTGTAGAAGAAAAGTTTATATCAACTGAGCCATCATTATGCTCAATTATATTTGAAATTTGTTTTGAAGAATCTAAAGATTTTGGTTCAATAACATTTTGTAAATTCCAATTACATGATTGAGTAATTTCTGACCATTTAAGTCGTTTAGGCATATGAACTTTTGTATGATTAGTATTTGCTTCGTAAATAATTGTTTCATTTCTTGGATTTGACAAACGGGTCTTTGGTTCTAAGGTAGTTGTCATGGTTTTATAACAAACACGATAAATAATTGCTAAAGGTTTAGAGTTATTTTTAAATTCTAAATTCTTTGTTTCAACAGTTAAAACCAAAGTGTCTAAAATATTTTTGTCAAATAATCCTACGGAAAAATTCGGATAACAATTAAAATAAATTGGTCCATTTGCGATATTTGTTTCTGCCATAGCTAAAATAGAATTTTGAAAATCTGTATGTCTTTTATCTCTTAATATTAAGAGAACAGGAGCATCAACACCAATTCTAAAAAGAGGTTTGATAGCAATTTGAACAAGACCTAAATGAAGAAATTTATATTTTTGTCTATGTTCGAAAATAGATCTTGATGATAACAAATTTATATTTTGTTGGTTTTGACCAATGGATAGGGTTTGTTCAGTCATTTTAATTGAGTAACTTTGAAAATAATCAAAAGTCCCTATTCTATAAATTGTGTTTATATTTGTTTTAGGTATAGTCCAATCATTTAAATTTTGTTCTATATTATCAATAGTTTCTTCAATAGAGTTTATATGATTATCATCATAATCTTGTTCTTTATTCATAATATTTTTACCAGTATCATATTTTTTAGATAATATGCGTGAAAATCTACTCATATTTGATTAATTTTTAGTTTAAAGATTTTATAAGAAAACTTACTTGTTTTATCTAGGATGAACAGAGAGGGCATCGGCCCAACGATGATTGTGGTCCGGCTCCGTGACTTACCATACTTGCACGTCTTACGCTAATCCAACCAATCACTGGTCTGGTCTCTGTATCATTCTTAACAAAACTCATAATTTTCTTATAAATTCTTCAAACAAAAATTAACCAAATAACAAACAGAGTTATCATACATACTAACCAAATAAAATTCTTTCATTATTACTTTCATCAGATTCATACATACTCTGTTTGTTATTTTTTAAACCAAATAACAAACAGAGTTATCATACATACTAATCTCTGGTCTAAAACGTAGCTCTGATACCATTTGCTAACTAGTAGTTTCAGATATTTTTTGATGATAAAAATCATACATTATTTTATAAAACTGTTTTCTATCTTTGCTTCTAAACTCATGATTATGGATTAGAACTTGTAAAGCTTTTAATTGATTACAATAATAATGACGATTAGCTTGTATCTTTGAATCAGACATAATATTTCAAGCATGAATTTGATTATTATTAAATGCAAGTATTATTTTAACAAAAATTTCAAATCTTGTAGAATTAATAGTTAGAATAACTCGAAAAGAGACTGTCATAGCGATAACAGAGTTAAGACAATAATTGAATAAAATTCTTTATATATTACCTTCTTTTAAATTACAATCAGAGCATCCGTCTGGAGCAAGTATGATTTGAAAATCTAAAGATTTTGAACATCTAGAAGTAGATAGGAGAACTCTTTTCTTAGACATGAACTAAACATTTGACAGAAGTTTTATAAGAGAGATTTTTAGAGAACTTTGAGATGGTCTTCATTAAAACATGTCCCTTCAATATATAGGAGTCTTGGAGTCTTGAAACATCTTGAGACGGGAAACCGAAGGATTACCGGATCATCTTGAGAATTATTGAATCAACTTGCATTTGTCAGAGTGTAGATGTGGCAGACAAAACTTTAAAGCTTTTGACAAATTGGCATCATATTTTGTCATTTTTTGATAATGGAAATCTTCTTTGGCGATAATGGAGCATCTTCTTTCATCTTTATAAAAGTTGTTTGTTTTCATGCAATAATTTAGCATCATCTCACTGCAGAAGACATGATAATATTTTTGATAATTGATGTACTCACACAGTGTATAATTGATAATAGTTGAACACACACAGTGTATAATTGATAATAGTTGAACAATTTGATAACACACGTTTGATAACACACGTACTACCCCCCTTTGAATAACAAACACATATAAAAGAATACCTTACATTGAAGGTATAACACCAAAATTAAAAACTTAATTAATCTGCAAATGGATCATCAAAAGGATCTTGAGCATCTTGAAAATTATTTTTGACAGATGTGGGAGAATGTTCTGAATTAGTTGGAGAATTGCGAATTTCTTGAAGTAATTGTTGTAGATCTTCAGGGGAAGAGTTTGCAGCGGCACGAATTTTGCTAATAAGATTAGCATCTGGAGAAGATAGACTCTTGATAAGATTTGCTTCAATTTCTGGCTTTTGATTATACATTGATTGATAATGATTGAAAACAGCTTGCTCGTTTGCTTGAGAAATTGTGACTTTATCCCACCATTTTAGACGAAATTGTCTATTGAGCCAAGGGGGATTGAAGTCTGTTGCTTCTTGATAAGAGAATGTCCAGGACATAATCCATGGAACTTTAAATAACATGGTGAATTGTAACAAATATTCAAATTCTGGGATTTGTTGAATAAATAGCTCTTTGAATTTAGAAAAGCCTTTGAGAATTTCAGTGGGTAAACAACTAGGAACAAGTCCCATATAGCGATACCAATTGACAAACCATCTGGGATATTCACAGGTAAAATTTTTATCAAAGAAAATGAACCATGAATGAGAATAGTTTCGAAGAAAAAATGCTTTAGTCCAAGCTTCTTGGTAATCATAATATGAATATCTTGGATAAGCAGGGAATTGATAAAGGGGTTTTTCGAAAGAAAGATTGGATGACCAATTTTCTGGAGAAATGATTTTAAGAATTCGGGCTTTGCTAAAATCAATAGATCCTTCTTTATTATTAGAACGGTGATCAATCTGAACAGATCCAGATTCTTGTAGAATGGTTTGATAATATTCTCGAGATTTGTAAGAGTTTTCATGAAAGGTTTTTCCTCGGCCAAAGAGGTGTTCAGTAAGAACATGAAAACCTTGATTGAGCTTAAGAATTTGAGAATCTTCAAGTATTTGGATTTTCAAAAGATTTGAATTGAGAACATAAGGGGCTTTATTTGTAGGTTTAGAAGTTGTTGAAAGTTGTGTTTCAGAAGGAATAGGTTTTGAAAAAGGGCTAATTGATTGAACTGGAGAAATGTTTGGATTGACTAGTTTTGATTGAAGCATATTTGAATAAAGTTGAGAATTTTTTGCAATTGGAGTTAATGGAGAAAAACGATTCTGACTTGAGAAAGGAACAAGCTTTTGATTAATTGGTTTCTTGTCTTCAATCTTAGAGGAAGACGATGAACTCATTTTCCCTGCAAAAATTCACGAGAAAGAAAATCTGGTAATGAATTGCTTTCTCCTTTTATAAATTCAATATCAAAATCAAAATTGCCCAACAATGCTTGCCATCTAGCAAAGATTTGTTTAGAAATTATATTTTTAACATCTTTTTCTAAAATTGATTTTGCAGATTGACAATCAATTCTTAATAAAAAAGTTTTCATAAATAAATCATCTTCAAATTTAGTAATACATAAAACAATACTTAAAATCTCCTTTTTAACAGTTGAATAATTCTTTTGAGTATTATTCCAAGCACCTGAATAAAAACGAACCAATTGTTCTTCAGAAGAATTTGATAATTTTTGTTTTAAAATACCTCCAAATCCAATATCACTAGCATCAGTTTCGACTATGATATTAGCATAAGGATGTGGTAAATTTAAACAAGGTAAAGAAGGAATTTTTTGTTTTATAAGTTTAACAATATTAGTATGTTCTTGAGTCCAAGGTTGTGGATTATTTTTTAATCTATTATAAAGAGGTTTGCAAAGAGTTCCTAAATCTTTGAAAAAATCATGAATATAATTTAGACATCCTAGAAATCGTTGAAGTTGTTTTTTATCTATAATTTCGTCAGGAAATTTATTAGAAAATTCTAAACTTCTTATAATAGGTTTAATAGTATTATTAACAATGTTATGTCCTAAAAATCTAATTTCATTTTGAAATAAATGCATTTTCTTAGCTGAAACAGCTAAGCCATTTTTATAAATTAAATCATAAAACTGATTTAAATGTTTGAAATGTTGATCAATAGATTTTGAAAAAATAAGAACATCATCAATATAAACAATTGAAAAACTGTTTATAGGAATGATAATATCATTCATAATGTTTTGAAATTCAGAAGGAGCATTTTTTAAACCAAAGGGCATAACGTTCCACTCATAATGTCCAAAAGGAACATTAAAACCTGTTTTGTATTTATCTTCTTCATGAATTTGAATTTGCCAAAAACCAGATTTCATATCAAATTTTGAAAATATTTTTGAATCATAAAGTTTTTTCAATAAATCTCTTTTATTAGGAATAGGATATCTAATCCAATCTAAAACTTTATTTAAAGGTTTATAATTGATAACTAATCTTGGTGATCCTCTTTCTAATTCAGCAGCATTCATAACATAGAAAGCTGAACAAGACCAAGGAGATTTAGAAGGTCTAATTAATTTTTTGTCTAATAAATCTTGAATTTCTTTTTTACAATGAGCTTCTAATTCATTATTCATATGAATAGCTCTTGATTTTGAAGGAATATCCTTTTCATTGAAAGTTTTAATATAAGGTAATTTGACAATATGTTGTTTTCTGTTCCAAAAGGCGTTTGGAATATTTGAGCAAACATTATTTTCAAACTTTTGTTTTAAAGCTATAATTTTGTCTTGAATATACTTATCTTGTAATTGATTATGTATACGAAAATCATTAATTTCATTGATAAGGTAATTTGCTTGTTTTGTTTTATAATTAAGAATGTTAATAGTTGAATAAGACGGAGGTTCACAAAATTTAAACATAATTTCTTTTCCAAAAACTTTAGTAATAATTCCATCATCTTGAACCATAAAAGGATATAATTTAGTAATAAAAGGTGTTCCTAAAATTAAAGGAGAAGTAAGATTTTTTACTAAAATTAAATGAGTTTTATAACAATAATCTTGATTGTTGCAAATATGAACATCGGAAATTTTATAATTTATTTTTAAACTGGTTCCTTCAGCTCCAGTAAGCCTAGAAGAAGTTTTTTCATAAAATTGAGTGGGAAATAAACCTTCTTGTATACAGTTCATATCAGCACCACTATCAATTAGAGCAGTAATATCCATTTTAAAATTATTTTTTACTAGAGTTATTTGAGTATTCCATTTTTGAGAAATTTGATCATTTATAATTCTTTCGATAACCTTTTCATCTTTATTATCATTATTTTGTGAATTAATAATATTTTTTCCCTTTTCAAGAGTTATAATTTTGCCTTTAATTTCTTTTATGTCTTGTTTAACTAATTTTAATTCTTCTTGAAGTTCTTGTATGGAAATGGGTTTTGTTTCAGAAAATCTTTCATATATGTCTTTTAAATTAAAAATTTTTGTATTATTTGAAATAGAATTTTCATTCTTATTAAGCATTTGTTTTATCAACAGTTCTTGGATATTTTTATCTTTAATTGAATCCAAATTTTTTAAAAGATCTTTGTCATTGTTTGTAAGGACATTAATTGAATAATTACAATTACATTTTCCAACACATTTGCATGTATCAGAATCTTCCGAACTTGAAGTATTTTGTTCTAAGATGTTTAAATCATTTTCTTGAAAATCGGTAAAACTAGAATCAGAATCGGAATCAGAATTTAACATAATTTTTCTAATTTGTTCTTTTAATTCTTCTGAAATATTTAATTCATTAATTTTTGTTTTTGCATAACAATTATTAGCATTATGACCATTACGACCACATTTATGGCAAATAATAATGTCTTTTGATTTTCTTTTAGAATTTTTATTAGATCGTTTATAAGGGTTTTTTGATGTTAAAAATTTATTTTTCTTATAATTCTTATATTTTTCTGATTTATTATATTTCTTTTTCTTGAAATATTTTGAAGATTTTTTATTATATTTTTTGGTTTTTGAAGTAGACGGACCTGTTAATGGTTGATAACCATATTGTTGACAAAAATTTCCTAATTCATTCTTACTATTAATTCTATCTTTTTTAAGTTTTTCTTTAAATCTAAGGTCAGCACAAATAGCTAATCCTTCTTTATTAATATAATTAATTAAGTCTCCATAAGTTAAGTTTTGATAAGGAATTGTATTATTAAAATTTTCTCTTAATTTTTGTCTAATTCTTTCGGCAAAAAGTTTTGGAAGTCCAGCAATAAAACGTTCTTTCCAATAAGATTCTTTACAATCTGGTCTTGAAAAAACTTTAACGAGATAATTATCTTTGTACCATCTGAAATCAGTTAATTTTCTACAATGTAAGTTCATTAGAATTTCAGAAGTTCTTTCTTGAAAAGTAGTAGGATCTCCTACAAAGTTTTTGATTATAGCAAAAATTAAAGTATTAACCATATCATCCTCTTGAGTTTGAATTGGTAAATTATTTTCTTGTTTTATAACGGTTTTCTTGGCATTCATAATAAAATTCTTTTCGTCTGGTGTAATATAGAAATCCCACCAACCTTTAAGAGTACCAGTAAACCCAGAAATAATAATATTAACAATTTGAAGTTGAGTATTATTGTGAGACTTGTAAGCATTAGCTGCCATGGTCATTTCTTGAACAATATTAAGAATTTGATGTTCAGAGTTACCATCGATATTCCATTCGTAAACAGAAGTACCATCATAAGCTGAACGATCATATTGAAAAGCTCTTTCTTCAATTTGAATATCAGGAAGAGAAGGTCTATTCCAATAATTTTTAATAGTTGGTTTTGGATTATTACCAAAATAATTAATCTTATTTAATCTTGAAAAATCATTTGTAAGCTGATTTATATCATCATTGTCATTTATGAATTGTTGAGTAAGATTGTCTAAATTTAATTCACTTTCATTATTACTTTCATCAGATTCGTCAAAAGAGTCATTATTTGTTCTTAACATATTTATAGATACATTTTTTGAAATACGAAAATTAGTAAGTCTTTTTTCTAATTCATCAATTAAATCTTTATTTCCAAGATTAAAATTTCCATTTATTTGATGAGGAATAAAGCTGACATTACTAGAACTTGCTATATTATTATAAAAATTTTTTGTTTTAATTTTATTTTCTTTTGATAATTGTAAATTTATAGTATTTTCTTCAATCCTATTTAGTTGATCTGAAATAGTTAAAAGAGTTTCATTTGAGTAATTATTTTGATAAATAATGTTTTGAAAACATTTTTCATTTGTTATCTGACTCGGAACTTTAACTAAAGGAGTTGCAATAAAATTATTATCAATAATGATTTCCTTTTTTGGCGGATACTCAGAAATAATTTCTTGATTAGTAATAACATCCTTGTATGTTTTTGAAGAAACAGGAAAAATAGTTTGCATTTTAAAAGGATAATCTATATTATGTTTAGGAGCATAAATTAATTCGAACCATTGAAAAAACGGAGAGTGAATTTGATTTGATAAAACATAATCTTCCCAAAGTCCAAAATGTAAAAATCTTATATAATATGAAAAGTTTTCTTCATGCCAAATTCTTTTTATATTATTATAATCTTTATAATATTCTTCTTCTTTTAAATAATCAAAATTAACATATGATGGTATTTTAGAAATATCTATATTAATATTCATTTTAACAAGTTGATTGATTTAATCTAAAAGATATATTTTTAATAATACTAAGTTGAGCACTAATAACAATAGTTTTATTTTTAATCATTTTTGATAAGCAATATATTATTTCCTTTTGAATATTATAATTATATGTGTCCTTTTCAGTATTAATTAATTTAATTTCTTCGTCTTTTTTAAGTTGTTTAATTCTATTTATTTCTTTAGAAATGCTTGCAATAATTTTCCATCTGGTCTTTAATAAATTATTCCAAAATTTATTATTATTACTACAACTAATCTGTCTTTTAGAACTCATTAACACGTATATTTAGATAAATTTCTTAAATAATTATCAAGATGTATATTAAAGGTTTTTAATACTGCTTTTATGTTATTAATTTCTTGTTCTAATTCCAATAGTTCTTTATCATTATTTATATTTTTTAATTCTAATATCTTTTCTTGCAAGAGTTTTTTAAATATTTTTATTGAATTTCTTAATCTCTTAATAGCAGTAACTCTATTTCTATTTAAAGAATTGCAATTTATTTGAACTTTATTAGTCATAATTGTTGTCTATAATTTTGAAGTTCATTAATAAAATCAGATTTAGTAGGACTTGGTAAACTTGTATCACTAGTTTGGTCTTCTTGATAAAGAGGTTTAGGAATAGGACTAGAATAGTCAACAGTTTTTAAATTTAAAGACTTTGATTTTGAAAGCGAAAATTTAGAAGTACCAATTTCAGGAATAGAACTAGTAGAAAATCTAGATGAAGAAAAATTTGTAGAAGAAAAGTTTATATCAACTGAGCCATCATTATGCTCAATTATATTTGAAATTTGTTTTGAAGAATCTAAAGATTTTGGTTCAATAACATTTTGTAAATTCCAATTACATGATTGAGTAATTTCTGACCATTTAAGTCGTTTAGGCATATGAACTTTTGTATGATTAGTATTTGCTTCGTAAATAATTGTTTCATTTCTTGGATTTGACAAACGGGTCTTTGGTTCTAAGGTAGTTGTCATGGTTTTATAACAAACACGATAAATAATTGCTAAAGGTTTAGAGTTATTTTTAAATTCTAAATTCTTTGTTTCAACAGTTAAAACCAAAGTGTCTAAAATATTTTTGTCAAATAATCCTACGGAAAAATTCGGATAACAATTAAAATAAATTGGTCCATTTGCGATATTTGTTTCTGCCATAGCTAAAATAGAATTTTGAAAATCTGTATGTCTTTTATCTCTTAATATTAAGAGAACAGGAGCATCAACACCAATTCTAAAAAGAGGTTTGATAGCAATTTGAACAAGACCTAAATGAAGAAATTTATATTTTTGTCTATGTTCGAAAATAGATCTTGATGATAACAAATTTATATTTTGTTGGTTTTGACCAATGGATAGGGTTTGTTCAGTCATTTTAATTGAGTAACTTTGAAAATAATCAAAAGTCCCTATTCTATAAATTGTGTTTATATTTGTTTTAGGTATAGTCCAATCATTTAAATTTTGTTCTATATTATCAATAGTTTCTTCAATAGAGTTTATATGATTATCATCATAATCTTGTTCTTTATTCATAATATTTTTACCAGTATCATATTTTTTAGATAATATGCGTGAAAATCTACTCATATTTGATTAATTTTTAGTTTAAAGATTTTATAAGAAAACTTACTTGTTTTATCTAGGATGAACAGAGAGGGCATCGGCCCAACGATGATTGTGGTCCGGCTCCGTGACTTACCATACTTGCACGTCTTACGCTAATCCAACCAATCACTGGTCTGGTCTCTGTATCATTCTTAACAAAACTCATAATTTTCTTATAAATTCTTCAAACAAAAATTAACCAAATAACAAACAGAGTTATCATACATACTAATCTCTGGTCTAAAACGTAGCTCTGATACCATTTGCTATTAAACTACTAGTCAGCAAATGGTATCAAAGCCTACGTTTTAGACCAGAGATTAGTATGTATGATAACTCTGTTTGTTATTTGGTTAATTTTTGTTTGAAGAATTTATAAGAAAATTATGAGTTTTGTTAAGAATGATACAGAGACCAGACCAGTGATTGGTTGGATTAGCGTAAGACGTGCAAGTATGGTAAGTCACGGAGCCGGACCACAATCATCGTTGGGCCGATGCCCTCTCTGTTCATCCTAGATAAAACAAGTAAGTTTTCTTATAAAATCTTTAAACTAAAAATTAATCAAATATGAGTAGATTTTCACGCATATTATCTAAAAAATATGATACTGGTAAAAATATTATGAATAAAGAACAAGATTATGATGATAATCATATAAACTCTATTGAAGAAACTATTGATAATATAGAACAAAATTTAAATGATTGGACTATACCTAAAACAAATATAAACACAATTTATAGAATAGGGACTTTTGATTATTTTCAAAGTTACTCAATTAAAATGACTGAACAAACCCTATCCATTGGTCAAAACCAACAAAATATAAATTTGTTATCATCAAGATCTATTTTCGAACATAGACAAAAATATAAATTTCTTCATTTAGGTCTTGTTCAAATTGCTATCAAACCTCTTTTTAGAATTGGTGTTGATGCTCCTGTTCTCTTAATATTAAGAGATAAAAGACATACAGATTTTCAAAATTCTATTTTAGCTATGGCAGAAACAAATATCGCAAATGGACCAATTTATTTTAATTGTTATCCGAATTTTTCCGTAGGATTATTTGACAAAAATATTTTAGACACTTTGGTTTTAACTGTTGAAACAAAGAATTTAGAATTTAAAAATAACTCTAAACCTTTAGCAATTATTTATCGTGTTTGTTATAAAACCATGACAACTACCTTAGAACCAAAGACCCGTTTGTCAAATCCAAGAAATGAAACAATTATTTACGAAGCAAATACTAATCATACAAAAGTTCATATGCCTAAACGACTTAAATGGTCAGAAATTACTCAATCATGTAATTGGAATTTACAAAATGTTATTGAACCAAAATCTTTAGATTCTTCAAAACAAATTTCAAATATAATTGAGCATAATGATGGCTCAGTTGATATAAACTTTTCTTCTACAAATTTTTCTTCATCTAGATTTTCTACTAGTTCTATTCCTGAAATTGGTACTTCTAAATTTTCGCTTTCAAAATCAAAGTCTTTAAATTTAAAAACTGTTGACTATTCTAGTCCTATTCCTAAACCTCTTTATCAAGAAGACCAAACTAGTGATACAAGTTTACCAAGTCCTACTAAATCTGATTTTATTAATGAACTTCAAAATTATAGACAACAATTATGACTAATAAAGTTCAAATAAATTGCAATTCTTTAAATAGAAATAGAGTTACTGCTATTAAGAGATTAAGAAATTCAATAAATTTTGGAATAATTTATTAAAGACCAGATGGAAAATTATTGCAAGCATTTCTAAAGAAATAAATAGAATTAAACAACTTAAAAAAGACGAAGAAATTAAATTAATTAATACTGAAAAGGACACATATAATTATAATATTCAAAAGGAAATAATATATTGCTTATCAAAAATGATTAAAAATAAAACTATTGTTATTAGTGCTCAACTTAGTATTATTAAAAATATATCTTTTAGATTAAATCAATCAACTTGTTAAAATGAATATTAATATAGATATTTCTAAAATACCATCATATGTTAATTTTGATTATTTAAAAGAAGAAGAATATTATAAAGATTATAATAATATAAAAAGAATTTGGCATGAAGAAAACTTTTCATATTATATAAGATTTTTACATTTTGGACTTTGGGAAGATTATGTTTTATCAAATCAAATTCACTCTCCGTTTTTTCAATGGTTCGAATTAATTTATGCTCCTAAACATAATATAGATTATCCTTTTAAAATGCAAACTATTTTTCCTGTTTCTTCAAAAACATACAAGGATGTTATTACTAATCAAGAAATTATTTCTGAGTATCCGCCAAAAAAGGAAATCATTATTGATAATAATTTTATTGCAACTCCTTTAGTTAAAGTTCCGAGTCAGATAACAAATGAAAAATGTTTTCAAAACATTATTTATCAAAATAATTACTCAAATGAAACTCTTTTAACTATTTCAGATCAACTAAATAGGATTGAAGAAAATACTATAAATTTACAATTATCAAAAGAAAATAAAATTAAAACAAAAATTTTTTATAATAATATAGCAAGTTCTAGTAATGTCAGCTTTATTCCTCATCAAATAAATGGAAATTTTAATCTTGGAAATAAAGATTTAATTGATGAATTAGAAAAAAGACTTACTAATTTTCGTATTTCAAAAAATGTATCTATAAATATGTTAAGAACAAATAATGACTCTTTTGACGAATCTGATGAAAGTAATAATGAAAGTGAATTAAATTTAGACAATCTTACTCAACAATTCATAAATGACAATGATGATATAAATCAGCTTACAAATGATTTTTCAAGATTAAATAAGATTAATTATTTTGGTAATAATCCAAAACCAACTATTAAAAATTATTGGAATAGACCTTCTCTTCCTGATATTCAAATTGAAGAAAGAGCTTTTCAATATGATCGTTCAGCTTATGATGGTACTTCTGTTTACGAATGGAATATCGATGGTAACTCTGAACATCAAATTCTTAATATTGTTCAAGAAATGACCATGGCAGCTAATGCTTACAAGTCTCACAATAATACTCAACTTCAAATTGTTAATATTATTATTTCTGGGTTTACTGGTACTCTTAAAGGTTGGTGGGATTTCTATATTACACCAGACGAAAAGAATTTTATTATGAATGCCAAGAAAACCGTTATAAAACAAGAAAATAATTTACCAATTCAAACTCAAGAGGATGATATGGTTAATACTTTAATTTTTGCTATAATCAAAAACTTTGTAGGAGATCCTACTACTTTTCAAGAAAGAACTTCTGAAATTCTAATGAACTTACATTGTAGAAAATTAACTGATTTCAGATGGTACAAAGATAATTATCTCGTTAAAGTTTTTTCAAGACCAGATTGTAAAGAATCTTATTGGAAAGAACGTTTTATTGCTGGACTTCCAAAACTTTTTGCCGAAAGAATTAGACAAAAATTAAGAGAAAATTTTAATAATACAATTCCTTATCAAAACTTAACTTATGGAGACTTAATTAATTATATTAATAAAGAAGGATTAGCTATTTGTGCTGACCTTAGATTTAAAGAAAAACTTAAAAAAGATAGAATTAATAGTAAGAATGAATTAGGAAATTTTTGTCAACAATATGGTTATCAACCATTAACAGGTCCGTCTACTTCAAAAACCAAAAAATATAATAAAAAATCTTCAAAATATTTCAAGAAAAAGAAATATAATAAATCAGAAAAATATAAGAATTATAAGAAAAATAAATTTTTAACATCAAAAAACCCTTATAAACGATCTAATAAAAATTCTAAAAGAAAATCAAAAGACATTATTATTTGCCATAAATGTGGTCGTAATGGTCATAATGCTAATAATTGTTATGCAAAAACAAAAATTAATGAATTAAATATTTCAGAAGAATTAAAAGAACAAATTAGAAAAATTATGTTAAATTCTGATTCCGATTCTGATTCTAGTTTTACCGATTTTCAAGAAAATGATTTAAACATCTTAGAACAAAATACTTCAAGTTCGGAAGATTCTGATACATGCAAATGTGTTGGAAAATGTAATTGTAATTATTCAATTAATGTCCTTACAAACAATGACAAAGATCTTTTAAAAAATTTGGATTCAATTAAAGATAAAAATATCCAAGAACTGTTGATAAAACAAATGCTTAATAAGAATGAAAATTCTATTTCAAATAATACAAAAATTTTTAATTTAAAAGACATATATGAAAGATTTTCTGAAACAAAACCCATTTCCATACAAGAACTTCAAGAAGAATTAAAATTAGTTAAACAAGACATAAAAGAAATTAAAGGCAAAATTATAACTCTTGAAAAGGGAAAAAATATTATTAATTCACAAAATAATGATAATAAAGATGAAAAGGTTATCGAAAGAATTATAAATGATCAAATTTCTCAAAAATGGAATACTCAAATAACTCTAGTAAAAAATAATTTTAAAATGGATATTACTGCTCTAATTGATAGTGGTGCTGATATGAACTGTATACAAGAAGGTTTATTTCCCACTCAATTTTATGAAAAAACTTCTTCTAGGCTTACTGGAGCTGAAGGAACCAGTTTAAAAATAAATTATAAAATTTCCGATGTTCATATTTGCAACAATCAAGATTATTGTTATAAAACTCATTTAATTTTAGTAAAAAATCTTACTTCTCCTTTAATTTTAGGAACACCTTTTATTACTAAATTATATCCTTTTATGGTTCAAGATGATGGAATTATTACTAAAGTTTTTGGAAAAGAAATTATGTTTAAATTTTGTGAACCTCCGTCTTATTCAACTATTAACATTCTTAATTATAAAACAAAACAAGCAAATTACCTTATCAATGAAATTAATGATTTTCGTATACATAATCAATTACAAGATAAGTATATTCAAGACAAAATTATAGCTTTAAAACAAAAGTTTGAAAATAATGTTTGCTCAAATATTCCAAACGCCTTTTGGAACAGAAAACAACATATTGTCAAATTACCTTATATTAAAACTTTCAATGAAAAGGATATTCCTTCAAAATCAAGAGCTATTCATATGAATAATGAATTAGAAGCTCATTGTAAAAAAGAAATTCAAGATTTATTAGACAAAAAATTAATTAGACCTTCTAAATCTCCTTGGTCTTGTTCAGCTTTCTATGTTATGAATGCTGCTGAATTAGAAAGAGGATCACCAAGATTAGTTATCAATTATAAACCTTTAAATAAAGTTTTAGATTGGATTAGATATCCTATTCCTAATAAAAGAGATTTATTGAAAAAACTTTATGATTCAAAAATATTTTCAAAATTTGATATGAAATCTGGTTTTTGGCAAATTCAAATTCATGAAGAAGATAAATACAAAACAGGTTTTAATGTTCCTTTTGGACATTATGAGTGGAACGTTATGCCCTTTGGTTTAAAAAATGCTCCTTCTGAATTTCAAAACATTATGAATGATATTATCATTCCTATAAACAGTTTTTCAATTGTTTATATTGATGATGTTCTTATTTTTTCAAAATCTATTGATCAACATTTCAAACATTTAAATCAGTTTTATGATTTAATTTATAAAAATGGCTTAGCTGTTTCAGCTAAGAAAATGCATTTATTTCAAAATGAAATTAGATTTTTAGGACATAACATTGTTAATAATACTATTAAACCTATTATAAGAAGTTTAGAATTTTCTAATAAATTTCCTGACGAAATTATAGATAAAAAACAACTTCAACGATTTCTAGGATGTCTAAATTATATTCATGATTTTTTCAAAGATTTAGGAACTCTTTGCAAACCTCTTTATAATAGATTAAAAAATAATCCACAACCTTGGACTCAAGAACATACTAATATTGTTAAACTTATAAAACAAAAAATTCCTTCTTTACCTTGTTTAAATTTACCACATCCTTATGCTAATATCATAGTCGAAACTGATGCTAGTGATATTGGATTTGGAGGTATTTTAAAACAAAAATTATCAAATTCTTCTGAAGAACAATTGGTTCGTTTTTATTCAGGTGCTTGGAATAATACTCAAAAGAATTATTCAACTGTTAAAAAGGAGATTTTAAGTATTGTTTTATGTATTACTAAATTTGAAGATGATTTATTTATGAAAACTTTTTTATTAAGAATTGATTGTCAATCTGCAAAATCAATTTTAGAAAAAGATGTTAAAAATATAATTTCTAAACAAATCTTTGCTAGATGGCAAGCATTGTTGGGCAATTTTGATTTTGATATTGAATTTATAAAAGGAGAAAGCAATTCATTACCAGATTTTCTTTCTCGTGAATTTTTGCAGGGAAAATGAGTTCATCGTCTTCCTCTAAGATTGAAGACAAGAAACCAATTAATCAAAAGCTTGTTCCTTTCTCAAGTCAGAATCGTTTTTCTCCATTAACTCCAATTGCAAAAAATTCTCAACTTTATTCAAATATGCTTCAATCAAAACTAGTCAATCCAAACATTTCTCCAGTTCAATCAATTAGCCCTTTTTCAAAACCTATTCCTTCTGAAACACAACTTTCAACAACTTCTAAACCTACAAATAAAGCCCCTTATGTTCTCAATTCAAATCTTTTGAAAATCCAAATACTTGAAGATTCTCAAATTCTTAAGCTCAATCAAGGTTTTCATGTTCTTACTGAACACCTCTTTGGCCGAGGAAAAACCTTTCATGAAAACTCTTACAAATCTCGAGAATATTATCAAACCATTCTACAAGAATCTGGATCTGTTCAGATTGATCACCGTTCTAATAATAAAGAAGGATCTATTGATTTTAGCAAAGCCCGAATTCTTAAAATCATTTCTCCAGAAAATTGGTCATCCAATCTTTCTTTCGAAAAACCCCTTTATCAATTCCCTGCTTATCCAAGATATTCATATTATGATTACCAAGAAGCTTGGACTAAAGCATTTTTTCTTCGAAACTATTCTCATTCATGGTTCATTTTCTTTGATAAAAATTTTACCTGTGAATATCCCAGATGGTTTGTCAATTGGTATCGCTATATGGGACTTGTTCCTAGTTGTTTACCCACTGAAATTCTCAAAGGCTTTTCTAAATTCAAAGAGCTATTTATTCAACAAATCCCAGAATTTGAATATTTGTTACAATTCACCATGTTATTTAAAGTTCCATGGATTATGTCCTGGACATTCTCTTATCAAGAAGCAACAGACTTCAATCCCCCTTGGCTCAATAGACAATTTCGTCTAAAATGGTGGGATAAAGTCACAATTTCTCAAGCAAACGAGCAAGCTGTTTTCAATCATTATCAATCAATGTATAATCAAAAGCCAGAAATTGAAGCAAATCTTATCAAGAGTCTATCTTCTCCAGATGCTAATCTTATTAGCAAAATTCGTGCCGCTGCAAACTCTTCCCCTGAAGATCTACAACAATTACTTCAAGAAATTCGCAATTCTCCAACTAATTCAGAACATTCTCCCACATCTGTCAAAAATAATTTTCAAGATGCTCAAGATCCTTTTGATGATCCATTTGCAGATTAATTAAGTTTTTAATTTTGGTGTTATACCTTCAATGTAAGGTATTCTTTTATATGTGTTTGTTATTCAAAGGGGGGTAGTACGTGTGTTATCAAACGTGTGTTATCAAATTGTTCAACTATTATCAATTATACACTGTGTGTGTTCAACTATTATCAATTATACACTGTGTGAGTACATCAATTATCAAAAATATTATCATGTCTTCTGCAGTGAGATGATGCTAAATTATTGCATGAAAACAAACAACTTTTATAAAGATGAAAGAAGATGCTCCATTATCGCCAAAGAAGATTTCCATTATCAAAAAATGACAAAATATGATGCCAATTTGTCAAAAGCTTTAAAGTTTTGTCTGCCACATCTACACTCTGACAAATGCAAGTTGATTCAATAATTCTCAAGATGATCCGGTAATCCTTCGGTTTCCCGTCTCAAGATGTTTCAAGACTCCAAGACTCCTATATATTGAAGGGACATGTTTTAATGAAGACGATCTCAAAGTTCTCCAAAAATCTCTCTTATAAAACTTCTGTCAAATGTTTAGTTCATGTCTAAGAAAAGAGTTCTCCTATCTACTTCTAGATGTTCAAAATCTTTAGATTTTCAAATCATACTTGCTCCAGACGGATGCTCTGATTGTAATTTAAAAGAAGGTAATATATAAAGAATTTTATTCAATTATTGTCTTAACTCTGTTATCGCTATGACAGTCTCTTTTCGAGTTATTCTAACTATTAATTCTACAAGATTTGAAATTTTTGTTAAAATAATACTTGCATTTAATAATAATCAAATTCATGCTTGAAATATTATGTCTGATTCAAAGATACAAGCTAATCGTCATTATTATTGTAATCAATTAAAAGCTTTACAAGTTCTAATCCATAATCATGAGTTTAGAAGCAAAGATAGAAAACAGTTTTATAAAATAATGTATGATTTTTATCATCAAAAAATATCTGAAACTACTAGTCAATATCTGAAACTACTAGTCAGCAAATGCTAGTAGTTTCAGATATTTTTTGATGATAAAAATCATACATTATTTTATAAAACTGTTTTCTATCTTTGCTTCTAAACTCATGATTATGGATTAGAACTTGTAAAGCTTTTAATTGATTACAATAATAATGACGATTAGCTTGTATCTTTGAATCAGACATAATATTTCAAGCATGAATTTGATTATTATTAAATGCAAGTATTATTTTAACAAAAATTTCAAATCTTGTAGAATTAATAGTTAGAATAACTCGAAAAGAGACTGTCATAGCGATAACAGAGTTAAGACAATAATTGAATAAAATTCTTTATATATTACCTTCTTTTAAATTACAATCAGAGCATCCGTCTGGAGCAAGTATGATTTGAAAATCTAAAGATTTTGAACATCTAGAAGTAGATAGGAGAACTCTTTTCTTAGACATGAACTAAACATTTGACAGAAGTTTTATAAGAGAGATTTTTAGAGAACTTTGAGATGGTCTTCATTAAAACATGTCCCTTCAATATATAGGAGTCTTGGAGTCTTGAAACATCTTGAGACGGGAAACCGAAGGATTACCGGATCATCTTGAGAATTATTGAATCAACTTGCATTTGTCAGAGTGTAGATGTGGCAGACAAAACTTTAAAGCTTTTGACAAATTGGCATCATATTTTGTCATTTTTTGATAATGGAAATCTTCTTTGGCGATAATGGAGCATCTTCTTTCATCTTTATAAAAGTTGTTTGTTTTCATGCAATAATTTAGCATCATCTCACTGCAGAAGACATGATAATATTTTTGATAATTGATGTACTCACACAGTGTATAATTGATAATAGTTGAACACACACAGTGTATAATTGATAATAGTTGAACAATTTGATAACACACGTTTGATAACACACGTACTACCCCCCTTTGAATAACAAACACATATAAAAGAATACCTTACATTGAAGGTATAACACCAAAATTAAAAACTTAATTAATCTGCAAATGGATCATCAAAAGGATCTTGAGCATCTTGAAAATTATTTTTGACAGATGTGGGAGAATGTTCTGAATTAGTTGGAGAATTGCGAATTTCTTGAAGTAATTGTTGTAGATCTTCAGGGGAAGAGTTTGCAGCGGCACGAATTTTGCTAATAAGATTAGCATCTGGAGAAGATAGACTCTTGATAAGATTTGCTTCAATTTCTGGCTTTTGATTATACATTGATTGATAATGATTGAAAACAGCTTGCTCGTTTGCTTGAGAAATTGTGACTTTATCCCACCATTTTAGACGAAATTGTCTATTGAGCCAAGGGGGATTGAAGTCTGTTGCTTCTTGATAAGAGAATGTCCAGGACATAATCCATGGAACTTTAAATAACATGGTGAATTGTAACAAATATTCAAATTCTGGGATTTGTTGAATAAATAGCTCTTTGAATTTAGAAAAGCCTTTGAGAATTTCAGTGGGTAAACAACTAGGAACAAGTCCCATATAGCGATACCAATTGACAAACCATCTGGGATATTCACAGGTAAAATTTTTATCAAAGAAAATGAACCATGAATGAGAATAGTTTCGAAGAAAAAATGCTTTAGTCCAAGCTTCTTGGTAATCATAATATGAATATCTTGGATAAGCAGGGAATTGATAAAGGGGTTTTTCGAAAGAAAGATTGGATGACCAATTTTCTGGAGAAATGATTTTAAGAATTCGGGCTTTGCTAAAATCAATAGATCCTTCTTTATTATTAGAACGGTGATCAATCTGAACAGATCCAGATTCTTGTAGAATGGTTTGATAATATTCTCGAGATTTGTAAGAGTTTTCATGAAAGGTTTTTCCTCGGCCAAAGAGGTGTTCAGTAAGAACATGAAAACCTTGATTGAGCTTAAGAATTTGAGAATCTTCAAGTATTTGGATTTTCAAAAGATTTGAATTGAGAACATAAGGGGCTTTATTTGTAGGTTTAGAAGTTGTTGAAAGTTGTGTTTCAGAAGGAATAGGTTTTGAAAAAGGGCTAATTGATTGAACTGGAGAAATGTTTGGATTGACTAGTTTTGATTGAAGCATATTTGAATAAAGTTGAGAATTTTTTGCAATTGGAGTTAATGGAGAAAAACGATTCTGACTTGAGAAAGGAACAAGCTTTTGATTAATTGGTTTCTTGTCTTCAATCTTAGAGGAAGACGATGAACTCATTTTCCCTGCAAAAATTCACGAGAAAGAAAATCTGGTAATGAATTGCTTTCTCCTTTTATAAATTCAATATCAAAATCAAAATTGCCCAACAATGCTTGCCATCTAGCAAAGATTTGTTTAGAAATTATATTTTTAACATCTTTTTCTAAAATTGATTTTGCAGATTGACAATCAATTCTTAATAAAAAAGTTTTCATAAATAAATCATCTTCAAATTTAGTAATACATAAAACAATACTTAAAATCTCCTTTTTAACAGTTGAATAATTCTTTTGAGTATTATTCCAAGCACCTGAATAAAAACGAACCAATTGTTCTTCAGAAGAATTTGATAATTTTTGTTTTAAAATACCTCCAAATCCAATATCACTAGCATCAGTTTCGACTATGATATTAGCATAAGGATGTGGTAAATTTAAACAAGGTAAAGAAGGAATTTTTTGTTTTATAAGTTTAACAATATTAGTATGTTCTTGAGTCCAAGGTTGTGGATTATTTTTTAATCTATTATAAAGAGGTTTGCAAAGAGTTCCTAAATCTTTGAAAAAATCATGAATATAATTTAGACATCCTAGAAATCGTTGAAGTTGTTTTTTATCTATAATTTCGTCAGGAAATTTATTAGAAAATTCTAAACTTCTTATAATAGGTTTAATAGTATTATTAACAATGTTATGTCCTAAAAATCTAATTTCATTTTGAAATAAATGCATTTTCTTAGCTGAAACAGCTAAGCCATTTTTATAAATTAAATCATAAAACTGATTTAAATGTTTGAAATGTTGATCAATAGATTTTGAAAAAATAAGAACATCATCAATATAAACAATTGAAAAACTGTTTATAGGAATGATAATATCATTCATAATGTTTTGAAATTCAGAAGGAGCATTTTTTAAACCAAAGGGCATAACGTTCCACTCATAATGTCCAAAAGGAACATTAAAACCTGTTTTGTATTTATCTTCTTCATGAATTTGAATTTGCCAAAAACCAGATTTCATATCAAATTTTGAAAATATTTTTGAATCATAAAGTTTTTTCAATAAATCTCTTTTATTAGGAATAGGATATCTAATCCAATCTAAAACTTTATTTAAAGGTTTATAATTGATAACTAATCTTGGTGATCCTCTTTCTAATTCAGCAGCATTCATAACATAGAAAGCTGAACAAGACCAAGGAGATTTAGAAGGTCTAATTAATTTTTTGTCTAATAAATCTTGAATTTCTTTTTTACAATGAGCTTCTAATTCATTATTCATATGAATAGCTCTTGATTTTGAAGGAATATCCTTTTCATTGAAAGTTTTAATATAAGGTAATTTGACAATATGTTGTTTTCTGTTCCAAAAGGCGTTTGGAATATTTGAGCAAACATTATTTTCAAACTTTTGTTTTAAAGCTATAATTTTGTCTTGAATATACTTATCTTGTAATTGATTATGTATACGAAAATCATTAATTTCATTGATAAGGTAATTTGCTTGTTTTGTTTTATAATTAAGAATGTTAATAGTTGAATAAGACGGAGGTTCACAAAATTTAAACATAATTTCTTTTCCAAAAACTTTAGTAATAATTCCATCATCTTGAACCATAAAAGGATATAATTTAGTAATAAAAGGTGTTCCTAAAATTAAAGGAGAAGTAAGATTTTTTACTAAAATTAAATGAGTTTTATAACAATAATCTTGATTGTTGCAAATATGAACATCGGAAATTTTATAATTTATTTTTAAACTGGTTCCTTCAGCTCCAGTAAGCCTAGAAGAAGTTTTTTCATAAAATTGAGTGGGAAATAAACCTTCTTGTATACAGTTCATATCAGCACCACTATCAATTAGAGCAGTAATATCCATTTTAAAATTATTTTTTACTAGAGTTATTTGAGTATTCCATTTTTGAGAAATTTGATCATTTATAATTCTTTCGATAACCTTTTCATCTTTATTATCATTATTTTGTGAATTAATAATATTTTTTCCCTTTTCAAGAGTTATAATTTTGCCTTTAATTTCTTTTATGTCTTGTTTAACTAATTTTAATTCTTCTTGAAGTTCTTGTATGGAAATGGGTTTTGTTTCAGAAAATCTTTCATATATGTCTTTTAAATTAAAAATTTTTGTATTATTTGAAATAGAATTTTCATTCTTATTAAGCATTTGTTTTATCAACAGTTCTTGGATATTTTTATCTTTAATTGAATCCAAATTTTTTAAAAGATCTTTGTCATTGTTTGTAAGGACATTAATTGAATAATTACAATTACATTTTCCAACACATTTGCATGTATCAGAATCTTCCGAACTTGAAGTATTTTGTTCTAAGATGTTTAAATCATTTTCTTGAAAATCGGTAAAACTAGAATCAGAATCGGAATCAGAATTTAACATAATTTTTCTAATTTGTTCTTTTAATTCTTCTGAAATATTTAATTCATTAATTTTTGTTTTTGCATAACAATTATTAGCATTATGACCATTACGACCACATTTATGGCAAATAATAATGTCTTTTGATTTTCTTTTAGAATTTTTATTAGATCGTTTATAAGGGTTTTTTGATGTTAAAAATTTATTTTTCTTATAATTCTTATATTTTTCTGATTTATTATATTTCTTTTTCTTGAAATATTTTGAAGATTTTTTATTATATTTTTTGGTTTTTGAAGTAGACGGACCTGTTAATGGTTGATAACCATATTGTTGACAAAAATTTCCTAATTCATTCTTACTATTAATTCTATCTTTTTTAAGTTTTTCTTTAAATCTAAGGTCAGCACAAATAGCTAATCCTTCTTTATTAATATAATTAATTAAGTCTCCATAAGTTAAGTTTTGATAAGGAATTGTATTATTAAAATTTTCTCTTAATTTTTGTCTAATTCTTTCGGCAAAAAGTTTTGGAAGTCCAGCAATAAAACGTTCTTTCCAATAAGATTCTTTACAATCTGGTCTTGAAAAAACTTTAACGAGATAATTATCTTTGTACCATCTGAAATCAGTTAATTTTCTACAATGTAAGTTCATTAGAATTTCAGAAGTTCTTTCTTGAAAAGTAGTAGGATCTCCTACAAAGTTTTTGATTATAGCAAAAATTAAAGTATTAACCATATCATCCTCTTGAGTTTGAATTGGTAAATTATTTTCTTGTTTTATAACGGTTTTCTTGGCATTCATAATAAAATTCTTTTCGTCTGGTGTAATATAGAAATCCCACCAACCTTTAAGAGTACCAGTAAACCCAGAAATAATAATATTAACAATTTGAAGTTGAGTATT
Source organism: Lactuca virosa (assembly GCF_052849685.1). Taxonomy (NCBI): domain Eukaryota; kingdom Viridiplantae; phylum Streptophyta; class Magnoliopsida; order Asterales; family Asteraceae; genus Lactuca; species Lactuca virosa. The sequence continues at coordinate 131,156,677 of NC_136434.1, read as the reverse complement.
ATTGTGAGACTTGTAAGCATTAGCTGCCATGGTCATTTCTTGAACAATATTAAGAATTTGATGTTCAGAGTTACCATCGATATTCCATTCGTAAACAGAAGTACCATCATAAGCTGAACGATCATATTGAAAAGCTCTTTCTTCAATTTGAATATCAGGAAGAGAAGGTCTATTCCAATAATTTTTAATAGTTGGTTTTGGATTATTACCAAAATAATTAATCTTATTTAATCTTGAAAAATCATTTGTAAGCTGATTTATATCATCATTGTCATTTATGAATTGTTGAGTAAGATTGTCTAAATTTAATTCACTTTCATTATTACTTTCATCAGATTCGTCAAAAGAGTCATTATTTGTTCTTAACATATTTATAGATACATTTTTTGAAATACGAAAATTAGTAAGTCTTTTTTCTAATTCATCAATTAAATCTTTATTTCCAAGATTAAAATTTCCATTTATTTGATGAGGAATAAAGCTGACATTACTAGAACTTGCTATATTATTATAAAAATTTTTTGTTTTAATTTTATTTTCTTTTGATAATTGTAAATTTATAGTATTTTCTTCAATCCTATTTAGTTGATCTGAAATAGTTAAAAGAGTTTCATTTGAGTAATTATTTTGATAAATAATGTTTTGAAAACATTTTTCATTTGTTATCTGACTCGGAACTTTAACTAAAGGAGTTGCAATAAAATTATTATCAATAATGATTTCCTTTTTTGGCGGATACTCAGAAATAATTTCTTGATTAGTAATAACATCCTTGTATGTTTTTGAAGAAACAGGAAAAATAGTTTGCATTTTAAAAGGATAATCTATATTATGTTTAGGAGCATAAATTAATTCGAACCATTGAAAAAACGGAGAGTGAATTTGATTTGATAAAACATAATCTTCCCAAAGTCCAAAATGTAAAAATCTTATATAATATGAAAAGTTTTCTTCATGCCAAATTCTTTTTATATTATTATAATCTTTATAATATTCTTCTTCTTTTAAATAATCAAAATTAACATATGATGGTATTTTAGAAATATCTATATTAATATTCATTTTAACAAGTTGATTGATTTAATCTAAAAGATATATTTTTAATAATACTAAGTTGAGCACTAATAACAATAGTTTTATTTTTAATCATTTTTGATAAGCAATATATTATTTCCTTTTGAATATTATAATTATATGTGTCCTTTTCAGTATTAATTAATTTAATTTCTTCGTCTTTTTTAAGTTGTTTAATTCTATTTATTTCTTTAGAAATGCTTGCAATAATTTTCCATCTGGTCTTTAATAAATTATTCCAAAATTTATTATTATTACTACAACTAATCTGTCTTTTAGAACTCATTAACACGTATATTTAGATAAATTTCTTAAATAATTATCAAGATGTATATTAAAGGTTTTTAATACTGCTTTTATGTTATTAATTTCTTGTTCTAATTCCAATAGTTCTTTATCATTATTTATATTTTTTAATTCTAATATCTTTTCTTGCAAGAGTTTTTTAAATATTTTTATTGAATTTCTTAATCTCTTAATAGCAGTAACTCTATTTCTATTTAAAGAATTGCAATTTATTTGAACTTTATTAGTCATAATTGTTGTCTATAATTTTGAAGTTCATTAATAAAATCAGATTTAGTAGGACTTGGTAAACTTGTATCACTAGTTTGGTCTTCTTGATAAAGAGGTTTAGGAATAGGACTAGAATAGTCAACAGTTTTTAAATTTAAAGACTTTGATTTTGAAAGCGAAAATTTAGAAGTACCAATTTCAGGAATAGAACTAGTAGAAAATCTAGATGAAGAAAAATTTGTAGAAGAAAAGTTTATATCAACTGAGCCATCATTATGCTCAATTATATTTGAAATTTGTTTTGAAGAATCTAAAGATTTTGGTTCAATAACATTTTGTAAATTCCAATTACATGATTGAGTAATTTCTGACCATTTAAGTCGTTTAGGCATATGAACTTTTGTATGATTAGTATTTGCTTCGTAAATAATTGTTTCATTTCTTGGATTTGACAAACGGGTCTTTGGTTCTAAGGTAGTTGTCATGGTTTTATAACAAACACGATAAATAATTGCTAAAGGTTTAGAGTTATTTTTAAATTCTAAATTCTTTGTTTCAACAGTTAAAACCAAAGTGTCTAAAATATTTTTGTCAAATAATCCTACGGAAAAATTCGGATAACAATTAAAATAAATTGGTCCATTTGCGATATTTGTTTCTGCCATAGCTAAAATAGAATTTTGAAAATCTGTATGTCTTTTATCTCTTAATATTAAGAGAACAGGAGCATCAACACCAATTCTAAAAAGAGGTTTGATAGCAATTTGAACAAGACCTAAATGAAGAAATTTATATTTTTGTCTATGTTCGAAAATAGATCTTGATGATAACAAATTTATATTTTGTTGGTTTTGACCAATGGATAGGGTTTGTTCAGTCATTTTAATTGAGTAACTTTGAAAATAATCAAAAGTCCCTATTCTATAAATTGTGTTTATATTTGTTTTAGGTATAGTCCAATCATTTAAATTTTGTTCTATATTATCAATAGTTTCTTCAATAGAGTTTATATGATTATCATCATAATCTTGTTCTTTATTCATAATATTTTTACCAGTATCATATTTTTTAGATAATATGCGTGAAAATCTACTCATATTTGATTAATTTTTAGTTTAAAGATTTTATAAGAAAACTTACTTGTTTTATCTAGGATGAACAGAGAGGGCATCGGCCCAACGATGATTGTGGTCCGGCTCCGTGACTTACCATACTTGCACGTCTTACGCTAATCCAACCAATCACTGGTCTGGTCTCTGTATCATTCTTAACAAAACTCATAATTTTCTTATAAATTCTTCAAACAAAAATTAACCAAATAACAAACAGAGTTATCATACATACTAATCTCTGGTCTAAAACGTAGCTCTGATACCATTTGCTAACTAGTAGTTTCATTTGCTAACTAGTAGTTTCATTTGCTAACTAGTAGTTTCATTTGCTAACTAGTAGTTTCAGATATTTTTTGATGATAAAAATCATACATTATTTTATAAAACTGTTTTCTATCTTTGCTTCTAAACTCATGATTATGGATTAGAACTTGTAAAGCTTTTAATTGATTACAATAATAATGACTTGTATCTTTGAATCAGACATAATATTTCAAGCATGAATTTGATTATTATTAAATGCAAGTATTATTTTAACAAAAATTTCAAATCTTGTAGAATTAATAGTTAGAATAACTCGAAAAGAGACTGTCATAGCGATAACAGAGTTAAGACAATAATTGAATAAAATTCTTTATATATTACCTTCTTTTAAATTACAATCAGAGCATCCGTCTGGAGCAAGTATGATTTGAAAATCTAAAGATTTTGAACATCTAGAAGTAGATAGAAGAACTCTTTTCTTAGACATGAACTAAACATTTGACAGAAGTTTTATAAGAGAGATTTTTGGAGAACTTTGAGATGGTCTTCATTAAAACATGTCCCTTCAATATATAGGAGTCTTGGAGTCTTGAAACATCTTGAGACGGGAAACCGAAGGATTACCGGATCATCTTGAGAATTATTGAATCAACTTGCATTTGTCAGAGTGTAGATGTGGCAGACAAAACTTTAAAGCTTTTGACAAATTGGCATCATATTTTGTCATTTTTTGATAATGGAAATCTTCTTTGGCGATAATGGAGCATCTTCTTTCATCTTTATAAAAGTTGTTTGTTTTCATGCAATAATTTAGCATCATCTCACTGCAGAAGACATGATAATATTTTTGATAATTGATGTACTCACACAGTGTATAATTGATAATAGTTGAACACACACAGTGTATAATTGATAATAGTTGAACAATTTGATAACACACGTTTGATAACACACGTACTACCCCCCTTTGAATAACAAACACATATAAAAGAATACCTTACATTGAAGGTATAACACCAAAATTAAAAACTTAATTAATCTGCAAATGGATCATCAAAAGGATCTTGAGCATCTTGAAAATTATTTTTGACAGATGTGGGAGAATGTTCTGAATTAGTTGGAGAATTGCGAATTTCTTGAAGTAATTGTTGTAGATCTTCAGGGGAAGAGTTTGCAGCGGCACGAATTTTGCTAATAAGATTAGCATCTGGAGAAGATAGACTCTTGATAAGATTTGCTTCAATTTCTGGCTTTTGATTATACATTGATTGATAATGATTGAAAACAGCTTGCTCGTTTGCTTGAGAAATTGTGACTTTATCCCACCATTTTAGACGAAATTGTCTATTGAGCCAAGGGGGATTGAAGTCTGTTGCTTCTTGATAAGAGAATGTCCAGGACATAATCCATGGAACTTTAAATAACATGGTGAATTGTAACAAATATTCAAATTCTGGGATTTGTTGAATAAATAGCTCTTTGAATTTAGAAAAGCCTTTGAGAATTTCAGTGGGTAAACAACTAGGAACAAGTCCCATATAGCGATACCAATTGACAAACCATCTGGGATATTCACAGGTAAAATTTTTATCAAAGAAAATGAACCATGAATGAGAATAGTTTCGAAGAAAAAATGCTTTAGTCCAAGCTTCTTGGTAATCATAATATGAATATCTTGGATAAGCAGGGAATTGATAAAGGGGTTTTTCGAAAGAAAGATTGGATGACCAATTTTCTGGAGAAATGATTTTAAGAATTCGGGCTTTGCTAAAATCAATAGATCCTTCTTTATTATTAGAACGGTGATCAATCTGAACAGATCCAGATTCTTGTAGAATGGTTTGATAATATTCTCGAGATTTGTAAGAGTTTTCATGAAAGGTTTTTCCTCGGCCAAAGAGGTGTTCAGTAAGAACATGAAAACCTTGATTGAGCTTAAGAATTTGAGAATCTTCAAGTATTTGGATTTTCAAAAGATTTGAATTGAGAACATAAGGGGCTTTATTTGTAGGTTTAGAAGTTGTTGAAAGTTGTGTTTCAGAAGGAATAGGTTTTGAAAAAGGGCTAATTGATTGAACTGGAGAAATGTTTGGATTGACTAGTTTTGATTGAAGCATATTTGAATAAAGTTGAGAATTTTTTGCAATTGGAGTTAATGGAGAAAAACGATTCTGACTTGAGAAAGGAACAAGCTTTTGATTAATTGGTTTCTTGTCTTCAATCTTAGAGGAAGACGATGAACTCATTTTCCCTGCAAAAATTCACGAGAAAGAAAATCTGGTAATGAATTGCTTTCTCCTTTTATAAATTCAATATCAAAATCAAAATTGCCCAACAATGCTTGCCATCTAGCAAAGATTTGTTTAGAAATTATATTTTTAACATCTTTTTCTAAAATTGATTTTGCAGATTGACAATCAATTCTTAATAAAAAAGTTTTCATAAATAAATCATCTTCAAATTTAGTAATACATAAAACAATACTTAAAATCTCCTTTTTAACAGTTGAATAATTCTTTTGAGTATTATTCCAAGCACCTGAATAAAAACGAACCAATTGTTCTTCAGAAGAATTTGATAATTTTTGTTTTAAAATACCTCCAAATCCAATATCACTAGCATCAGTTTCGACTATGATATTAGCATAAGGATGTGGTAAATTTAAACAAGGTAAAGAAGGAATTTTTTGTTTTATAAGTTTAACAATATTAGTATGTTCTTGAGTCCAAGGTTGTGGATTATTTTTTAATCTATTATAAAGAGGTTTGCAAAGAGTTCCTAAATCTTTGAAAAAATCATGAATATAATTTAGACATCCTAGAAATCGTTGAAGTTGTTTTTTATCTATAATTTCGTCAGGAAATTTATTAGAAAATTCTAAACTTCTTATAATAGGTTTAATAGTATTATTAACAATGTTATGTCCTAAAAATCTAATTTCATTTTGAAATAAATGCATTTTCTTAGCTGAAACAGCTAAGCCATTTTTATAAATTAAATCATAAAACTGATTTAAATGTTTGAAATGTTGATCAATAGATTTTGAAAAAATAAGAACATCATCAATATAAACAATTGAAAAACTGTTTATAGGAATGATAATATCATTCATAATGTTTTGAAATTCAGAAGGAGCATTTTTTAAACCAAAGGGCATAACGTTCCACTCATAATGTCCAAAAGGAACATTAAAACCTGTTTTGTATTTATCTTCTTCATGAATTTGAATTTGCCAAAAACCAGATTTCATATCAAATTTTGAAAATATTTTTGAATCATAAAGTTTTTTCAATAAATCTCTTTTATTAGGAATAGGATATCTAATCCAATCTAAAACTTTATTTAAAGGTTTATAATTGATAACTAATCTTGGTGATCCTCTTTCTAATTCAGCAGCATTCATAACATAGAAAGCTGAACAAGACCAAGGAGATTTAGAAGGTCTAATTAATTTTTTGTCTAATAAATCTTGAATTTCTTTTTTACAATGAGCTTCTAATTCATTATTCATATGAATAGCTCTTGATTTTGAAGGAATATCCTTTTCATTGAAAGTTTTAATATAAGGTAATTTGACAATATGTTGTTTTCTGTTCCAAAAGGCGTTTGGAATATTTGAGCAAACATTATTTTCAAACTTTTGTTTTAAAGCTATAATTTTGTCTTGAATATACTTATCTTGTAATTGATTATGTATACGAAAATCATTAATTTCATTGATAAGGTAATTTGCTTGTTTTGTTTTATAATTAAGAATGTTAATAGTTGAATAAGACGGAGGTTCACAAAATTTAAACATAATTTCTTTTCCAAAAACTTTAGTAATAATTCCATCATCTTGAACCATAAAAGGATATAATTTAGTAATAAAAGGTGTTCCTAAAATTAAAGGAGAAGTAAGATTTTTTACTAAAATTAAATGAGTTTTATAACAATAATCTTGATTGTTGCAAATATGAACATCGGAAATTTTATAATTTATTTTTAAACTGGTTCCTTCAGCTCCAGTAAGCCTAGAAGAAGTTTTTTCATAAAATTGAGTGGGAAATAAACCTTCTTGTATACAGTTCATATCAGCACCACTATCAATTAGAGCAGTAATATCCATTTTAAAATTATTTTTTACTAGAGTTATTTGAGTATTCCATTTTTGAGAAATTTGATCATTTATAATTCTTTCGATAACCTTTTCATCTTTATTATCATTATTTTGTGAATTAATAATATTTTTTCCCTTTTCAAGAGTTATAATTTTGCCTTTAATTTCTTTTATGTCTTGTTTAACTAATTTTAATTCTTCTTGAAGTTCTTGTATGGAAATGGGTTTTGTTTCAGAAAATCTTTCATATATGTCTTTTAAATTAAAAATTTTTGTATTATTTGAAATAGAATTTTCATTCTTATTAAGCATTTGTTTTATCAACAGTTCTTGGATATTTTTATCTTTAATTGAATCCAAATTTTTTAAAAGATCTTTGTCATTGTTTGTAAGGACATTAATTGAATAATTACAATTACATTTTCCAACACATTTGCATGTATCAGAATCTTCCGAACTTGAAGTATTTTGTTCTAAGATGTTTAAATCATTTTCTTGAAAATCGGTAAAACTAGAATCAGAATCGGAATCAGAATTTAACATAATTTTTCTAATTTGTTCTTTTAATTCTTCTGAAATATTTAATTCATTAATTTTTGTTTTTGCATAACAATTATTAGCATTATGACCATTACGACCACATTTATGGCAAATAATAATGTCTTTTGATTTTCTTTTAGAATTTTTATTAGATCGTTTATAAGGGTTTTTTGATGTTAAAAATTTATTTTTCTTATAATTCTTATATTTTTCTGATTTATTATATTTCTTTTTCTTGAAATATTTTGAAGATTTTTTATTATATTTTTTGGTTTTTGAAGTAGACGGACCTGTTAATGGTTGATAACCATATTGTTGACAAAAATTTCCTAATTCATTCTTACTATTAATTCTATCTTTTTTAAGTTTTTCTTTAAATCTAAGGTCAGCACAAATAGCTAATCCTTCTTTATTAATATAATTAATTAAGTCTCCATAAGTTAAGTTTTGATAAGGAATTGTATTATTAAAATTTTCTCTTAATTTTTGTCTAATTCTTTCGGCAAAAAGTTTTGGAAGTCCAGCAATAAAACGTTCTTTCCAATAAGATTCTTTACAATCTGGTCTTGAAAAAACTTTAACGAGATAATTATCTTTGTACCATCTGAAATCAGTTAATTTTCTACAATGTAAGTTCATTAGAATTTCAGAAGTTCTTTCTTGAAAAGTAGTAGGATCTCCTACAAAGTTTTTGATTATAGCAAAAATTAAAGTATTAACCATATCATCCTCTTGAGTTTGAATTGGTAAATTATTTTCTTGTTTTATAACGGTTTTCTTGGCATTCATAATAAAATTCTTTTCGTCTGGTGTAATATAGAAATCCCACCAACCTTTAAGAGTACCAGTAAACCCAGAAATAATAATATTAACAATTTGAAGTTGAGTATTATTGTGAGACTTGTAAGCATTAGCTGCCATGGTCATTTCTTGAACAATATTAAGAATTTGATGTTCAGAGTTACCATCGATATTCCATTCGTAAACAGAAGTACCATCATAAGCTGAACGATCATATTGAAAAGCTCTTTCTTCAATTTGAATATCAGGAAGAGAAGGTCTATTCCAATAATTTTTAATAGTTGGTTTTGGATTATTACCAAAATAATTAATCTTATTTAATCTTGAAAAATCATTTGTAAGCTGATTTATATCATCATTGTCATTTATGAATTGTTGAGTAAGATTGTCTAAATTTAATTCACTTTCATTATTACTTTCATCAGATTCGTCAAAAGAGTCATTATTTGTTCTTAACATATTTATAGATACATTTTTTGAAATACGAAAATTAGTAAGTCTTTTTTCTAATTCATCAATTAAATCTTTATTTTCAAGATTAAAATTTCCATTTATTTGATGAGGAATAAAGCTGACATTACTAGAACTTGCTATATTATTATAAAAATTTTTTGTTTTAATTTTATTTTCTTTTGATAATTGTAAATTTATAGTATTTTCTTCAATCCTATTTAGTTGATCTGAAATAGTTAAAAGAGTTTCATTTGAGTAATTATTTTGATAAATAATGTTTTGAAAACATTTTTCATTTGTTATCTGACTCGGAACTTTAACTAAAGGAGTTGCAATAAAATTATTATCAATAATGATTTCCTTTTTTGGCGGATACTCAGAAATAATTTCTTGATTAGTAATAACATCCTTGTATGTTTTTGAAGAAACAGGAAAAATAGTTTGCATTTTAAAAGGATAATCTATATTATGTTTAGGAGCATAAATTAATTCGAACCATTGAAAAAACGGAGAGTGAATTTGATTTGATAAAACATAATCTTCCCAAAGTCCAAAATGTAAAAATCTTATATAATATGAAAAGTTTTCTTCATGCCAAATTCTTTTTATATTATTATAATCTTTATAATATTCTTCTTCTTTTAAATAATCAAAATTAACATATGATGGTATTTTAGAAATATCTATATTAATATTCATTTTAACAAGTTGATTGATTTAATCTAAAAGATATATTTTTAATAATACTAAGTTGAGCACTAATAACAATAGTTTTATTTTTAATCATTTTTGATAAGCAATATATTATTTCCTTTTGAATATTATAATTATATGTGTCCTTTTCAGTATTAATTAATTTAATTTCTTCGTCTTTTTTAAGTTGTTTAATTCTATTTATTTCTTTAGAAATGCTTGCAATAATTTTCCATCTGGTCTTTAATAAATTATTCCAAAATTTATTATTATTACTACAACTAATCTGTCTTTTAGAACTCATTAACACGTATATTTAGATAAATTTCTTAAATAATTATCAAGATGTATATTAAAGGTTTTTAATACTGCTTTTATGTTATTAATTTCTTGTTCTAATTCCAATAGTTCTTTATCATTATTTATATTTTTTAATTCTAATATCTTTTCTTGCAAGAGTTTTTTAAATATTTTTATTGAATTTCTTAATCTCTTAATAGCAGTAACTCTATTTCTATTTAAAGAATTGCAATTTATTTGAACTTTATTAGTCATAATTGTTGTCTATAATTTTGAAGTTCATTAATAAAATCAGATTTAGTAGGACTTGGTAAACTTGTATCACTAGTTTGGTCTTCTTGATAAAGAGGTTTAGGAATAGGACTAGAATAGTCAACAGTTTTTAAATTTAAAGACTTTGATTTTGAAAGCGAAAATTTAGAAGTACCAATTTCAGGAATAGAACTAGTAGAAAATCTAGATGAAGAAAAATTTGTAGAAGAAAAGTTTATATCAACTGAGCCATCATTATGCTCAATTATATTTGAAATTTGTTTTGAAGAATCTAAAGATTTTGGTTCAATAACATTTTGTAAATTCCAATTACATGATTGAGTAATTTCTGACCATTTAAGTCGTTTAGGCATATGAACTTTTGTATGATTAGTATTTGCTTCGTAAATAATTGTTTCATTTCTTGGATTTGACAAACGGGTCTTTGGTTCTAAGGTAGTTGTCATGGTTTTATAACAAACACGATAAATAATTGCTAAAGGTTTAGAGTTATTTTTAAATTCTAAATTCTTTGTTTCAACAGTTAAAACCAAAGTGTCTAAAATATTTTTGTCAAATAATCCTACGGAAAAATTCGGATAACAATTAAAATAAATTGGTCCATTTGCGATATTTGTTTCTGCCATAGCTAAAATAGAATTTTGAAAATCTGTATGTCTTTTATCTCTTAATATTAAGAGAACAGGAGCATCAACACCAATTCTAAAAAGAGGTTTGATAGCAATTTGAACAAGACCTAAATGAAGAAATTTATATTTTTGTCTATGTTCGAAAATAGATCTTGATGATAACAAATTTATATTTTGTTGGTTTTGACCAATGGATAGGGTTTGTTCAGTCATTTTAATTGAGTAACTTTGAAAATAATCAAAAGTCCCTATTCTATAAATTGTGTTTATATTTGTTTTAGGTATAGTCCAATCATTTAAATTTTGTTCTATATTATCAATAGTTTCTTCAATAGAGTTTATATGATTATCATCATAATCTTGTTCTTTATTCATAATATTTTTACCAGTATCATATTTTTTAGATAATATGCGTGAAAATCTACTCATATTTGATTAATTTTTAGTTTAAAGATTTTATAAGAAAACTTACTTGTTTTATCTAGGATGAACAGAGAGGGCATCGGCCCAACGATGATTGTGGTCCGGCTCCGTGACTTACCATACTTGCACGTCTTACGCTAATCCAACCAATCACTGGTCTGGTCTCTGTATCATTCTTAACAAAACTCATAATTTTCTTATAAATTCTTCAAACAAAAATTAACCAAATAACAAACAGAGTTATCATACATACTAATCTCTGGTCTAAAACGTAGCTCTGATACCATTTGCTAACTAGTAGTTTCAGATATTTTTTGATGATAAAAAAAAAAAAATATCTGAAACTACTAGTTAGCAAATGAAACTACTAGTTAGCAAATGAAACTACTAGTTAGCAAATGAAACTAGTAGTTAGCAAATGGTATCAGAGCTACGTTTTAGACCAGAGATTAGTATGTATGATAACTCTGTTTGTTATTTGGTTAATTTTTGTTTGAAGAATTTATAAGAAAATTATGAGTTTTGTTAAGAATGATACAGAGACCAGACCAGTGATTGGTTGGATTAGCGTAAGACGTGCAAGTATGGTAAGTCACGGAGCCGGACCACAATCATCGTTGGGCCGATGCCCTCTCTGTTCATCCTAGATAAAACAAGTAAGTTTTCTTATAAAATCTTTAAACTAAAAATTAATCAAATATGAGTAGATTTTCACGCATATTATCTAAAAAATATGATACTGGTAAAAATATTATGAATAAAGAACAAGATTATGATGATAATCATATAAACTCTATTGAAGAAACTATTGATAATATAGAACAAAATTTAAATGATTGGACTATACCTAAAACAAATATAAACACAATTTATAGAATAGGGACTTTTGATTATTTTCAAAGTTACTCAATTAAAATGACTGAACAAACCCTATCCATTGGTCAAAACCAACAAAATATAAATTTGTTATCATCAAGATCTATTTTCGAACATAGACAAAAATATAAATTTCTTCATTTAGGTCTTGTTCAAATTGCTATCAAACCTCTTTTTAGAATTGGTGTTGATGCTCCTGTTCTCTTAATATTAAGAGATAAAAGACATACAGATTTTCAAAATTCTATTTTAGCTATGGCAGAAACAAATATCGCAAATGGACCAATTTATTTTAATTGTTATCCGAATTTTTCCGTAGGATTATTTGACAAAAATATTTTAGACACTTTGGTTTTAACTGTTGAAACAAAGAATTTAGAATTTAAAAATAACTCTAAACCTTTAGCAATTATTTATCGTGTTTGTTATAAAACCATGACAACTACCTTAGAACCAAAGACCCGTTTGTCAAATCCAAGAAATGAAACAATTATTTACGAAGCAAATACTAATCATACAAAAGTTCATATGCCTAAACGACTTAAATGGTCAGAAATTACTCAATCATGTAATTGGAATTTACAAAATGTTATTGAACCAAAATCTTTAGATTCTTCAAAACAAATTTCAAATATAATTGAGCATAATGATGGCTCAGTTGATATAAACTTTTCTTCTACAAATTTTTCTTCATCTAGATTTTCTACTAGTTCTATTCCTGAAATTGGTACTTCTAAATTTTCGCTTTCAAAATCAAAGTCTTTAAATTTAAAAACTGTTGACTATTCTAGTCCTATTCCTAAACCTCTTTATCAAGAAGACCAAACTAGTGATACAAGTTTACCAAGTCCTACTAAATCTGATTTTATTAATGAACTTCAAAATTATAGACAACAATTATGACTAATAAAGTTCAAATAAATTGCAATTCTTTAAATAGAAATAGAGTTACTGCTATTAAGAGATTAAGAAATTCAATAAAAATATTTAAAAAACTCTTGCAAGAAAAGATATTAGAATTAAAAAATATAAATAATGATAAAGAACTATTGGAATTAGAACAAGAAATTAATAACATAAAAGCAGTATTAAAAACCTTTAATATACATCTTGATAATTATTTAAGAAATTTATCTAAATATACGTGTTAATGAGTTCTAAAAGACAGATTAGTTGTAGTAATAATAATAAATTTTGGAATAATTTATTAAAGACCAGATGGAAAATTATTGCAAGCATTTCTAAAGAAATAAATAGAATTAAACAACTTAAAAAAGACGAAGAAATTAAATTAATTAATACTGAAAAGGACACATATAATTATAATATTCAAAAGGAAATAATATATTGCTTATCAAAAATGATTAAAAATAAAACTATTGTTATTAGTGCTCAACTTAGTATTATTAAAAATATATCTTTTAGATTAAATCAATCAACTTGTTAAAATGAATATTAATATAGATATTTCTAAAATACCATCATATGTTAATTTTGATTATTTAAAAGAAGAAGAATATTATAAAGATTATAATAATATAAAAAGAATTTGGCATGAAGAAAACTTTTCATATTATATAAGATTTTTACATTTTGGACTTTGGGAAGATTATGTTTTATCAAATCAAATTCACTCTCCGTTTTTTCAATGGTTCGAATTAATTTATGCTCCTAAACATAATATAGATTATCCTTTTAAAATGCAAACTATTTTTCCTGTTTCTTCAAAAACATACAAGGATGTTATTACTAATCAAGAAATTATTTCTGAGTATCCGCCAAAAAAGGAAATCATTATTGACAATAATTTTATTGCAACTCCTTTAGTTAAAGTTCCGAGTCAGATAACAAATGAAAAATGTTTTCAAAACATTATTTATCAAAATAATTACTCAAATGAAACTCTTTTAACTATTTCAGATCAACTAAATAGGATTGAAGAAAATACTATAAATTTACAATTATCAAAAGAAAATAAAATTAAAACAAAAAATTTTTATAATAATATAGCAAGTTCTAGTAATGTCAGCTTTATTCCTCATCAAATAAATGGAAATTTTAATCTTGGAAATAAAGATTTAATTGATGAATTAGAAAAAAGACTTACTAATTTTCGTATTTCAAAAAATGTATCTATAAATATGTTAAGAACAAATAATGACTCTTTTGACGAATCTGATGAAAGTAATAATGAAAGTGAATTAAATTTAGACAATCTTACTCAACAATTCATAAATGACAATGATGATATAAATCAGCTTACAAATGATTTTTCAAGATTAAATAAGATTAATTATTTTGGTAATAATCCAAAACCAACTATTAAAAATTATTGGAATAGACCTTCTCTTCCTGATATTCAAATTGAAGAAAGAGCTTTTCAATATGATCGTTCAGCTTATGATGGTACTTCTGTTTACGAATGGAATATCGATGGTAACTCTGAACATCAAATTCTTAATATTGTTCAAGAAATGACCATGGCAGCTAATGCTTACAAGTCTCACAATAATACTCAACTTCAAATTGTTAATATTATTATTTCTGGGTTTACTGGTACTCTTAAAGGTTGGTGGGATTTCTATATTACACCAGACGAAAAGAATTTTATTATGAATGCCAAGAAAACCGTTATAAAACAAGAAAATAATTTACCAATTCAAACTCAAGAGGATGATATGGTTAATACTTTAATTTTTGCTATAATCAAAAACTTTGTAGGAGATCCTACTACTTTTCAAGAAAGAACTTCTGAAATTCTAATGAACTTACATTGTAGAAAATTAACTGATTTCAGATGGTACAAAGATAATTATCTCGTTAAAGTTTTTTCAAGACCAGATTGTAAAGAATCTTATTGGAAAGAACGTTTTATTGCTGGACTTCCAAAACTTTTTGCCGAAAGAATTAGACAAAAATTAAGAGAAAATTTTAATAATACAATTCCTTATCAAAACTTAACTTATGGAGACTTAATTAATTATATTAATAAAGAAGGATTAGCTATTTGTGCTGACCTTAGATTTAAAGAAAAACTTAAAAAAGATAGAATTAATAGTAAGAATGAATTAGGAAATTTTTGTCAACAATATGGTTATCAACCATTAACAGGTCCGTCTACTTCAAAAACCAAAAAATATAATAAAAAATCTTCAAAATATTTCAAGAAAAAGAAATATAATAAATCAGAAAAATATAAGAATTATAAGAAAAATAAATTTTTAACATCAAAAAACCCTTATAAACGATCTAATAAAAATTCTAAAAGAAAATCAAAAGACATTATTATTTGCCATAAATGTGGTCGTAATGGTCATAATGCTAATAATTGTTATGCAAAAACAAAAATTAATGAATTAAATATTTCAGAAGAATTAAAAGAACAAATTAGAAAAATTATGTTAAATTCTGATTCCGATTCTGATTCTAGTTTTACCGATTTTCAAGAAAATGATTTAAACATCTTAGAACAAAATACTTCAAGTTCGGAAGATTCTGATACATGCAAATGTGTTGGAAAATGTAATTGTAATTATTCAATTAATGTCCTTACAAACAATGACAAAGATCTTTTAAAAAATTTGGATTCAATTAAAGATAAAAATATCCAAGAACTGTTGATAAAACAAATGCTTAATAAGAATGAAAATTCTATTTCAAATAATACAAAAATTTTTAATTTAAAAGACATATATGAAAGATTTTCTGAAACAAAACCCATTTCCATACAAGAACTTCAAGAAGAATTAAAATTAGTTAAACAAGACATAAAAGAAATTAAAGGCAAAATTATAACTCTTGAAAAGGGAAAAAATATTATTAATTCACAAAATAATGATAATAAAGATGAAAAGGTTATCGAAAGAATTATAAATGATCAAATTTCTCAAAAATGGAATACTCAAATAACTCTAGTAAAAAATAATTTTAAAATGGATATTACTGCTCTAATTGATAGTGGTGCTGATATGAACTGTATACAAGAAGGTTTATTTCCCACTCAATTTTATGAAAAAACTTCTTCTAGGCTTACTGGAGCTGAAGGAACCAGTTTAAAAATAAATTATAAAATTTCCGATGTTCATATTTGCAACAATCAAGATTATTGTTATAAAACTCATTTAATTTTAGTAAAAAATCTTACTTCTCCTTTAATTTTAGGAACACCTTTTATTACTAAATTATATCCTTTTATGGTTCAAGATGATGGAATTATTACTAAAGTTTTTGGAAAAGAAATTATGTTTAAATTTTGTGAACCTCCGTCTTATTCAACTATTAACATTCTTAATTATAAAACAAAACAAGCAAATTACCTTATCAATGAAATTAATGATTTTCGTATACATAATCAATTACAAGATAAGTATATTCAAGACAAAATTATAGCTTTAAAACAAAAGTTTGAAAATAATGTTTGCTCAAATATTCCAAACGCCTTTTGGAACAGAAAACAACATATTGTCAAATTACCTTATATTAAAACTTTCAATGAAAAGGATATTCCTTCAAAATCAAGAGCTATTCATATGAATAATGAATTAGAAGCTCATTGTAAAAAAGAAATTCAAGATTTATTAGACAAAAAATTAATTAGACCTTCTAAATCTCCTTGGTCTTGTTCAGCTTTCTATGTTATGAATGCTGCTGAATTAGAAAGAGGATCACCAAGATTAGTTATCAATTATAAACCTTTAAATAAAGTTTTAGATTGGATTAGATATCCTATTCCTAATAAAAGAGATTTATTGAAAAAACTTTATGATTCAAAAATATTTTCAAAATTTGATATGAAATCTGGTTTTTGGCAAATTCAAATTCATGAAGAAGATAAATACAAAACAGGTTTTAATGTTCCTTTTGGACATTATGAGTGGAACGTTATGCCCTTTGGTTTAAAAAATGCTCCTTCTGAATTTCAAAACATTATGAATGATATTATCATTCCTATAAACAGTTTTTCAATTGTTTATATTGATGATGTTCTTATTTTTTCAAAATCTATTGATCAACATTTCAAACATTTAAATCAGTTTTATGATTTAATTTATAAAAATGGCTTAGCTGTTTCAGCTAAGAAAATGCATTTATTTCAAAATGAAATTAGATTTTTAGGACATAACATTGTTAATAATACTATTAAACCTATTATAAGAAGTTTAGAATTTTCTAATAAATTTCCTGACGAAATTATAGATAAAAAACAACTTCAACGATTTCTAGGATGTCTAAATTATATTCATGATTTTTTCAAAGATTTAGGAACTCTTTGCAAACCTCTTTATAATAGATTAAAAAATAATCCACAACCTTGGACTCAAGAACATACTAATATTGTTAAACTTATAAAACAAAAAATTCCTTCTTTACCTTGTTTAAATTTACCACATCCTTATGCTAATATCATAGTCGAAACTGATGCTAGTGATATTGGATTTGGAGGTATTTTAAAACAAAAATTATCAAATTCTTCTGAAGAACAATTGGTTCGTTTTTATTCAGGTGCTTGGAATAATACTCAAAAGAATTATTCAACTGTTAAAAAGGAGATTTTAAGTATTGTTTTATGTATTACTAAATTTGAAGATGATTTATTTATGAAAACTTTTTTATTAAGAATTGATTGTCAATCTGCAAAATCAATTTTAGAAAAAGATGTTAAAAATATAATTTCTAAACAAATCTTTGCTAGATGGCAAGCATTGTTGGGCAATTTTGATTTTGATATTGAATTTATAAAAGGAGAAAGCAATTCATTACCAGATTTTCTTTCTCGTGAATTTTTGCAGGGAAAATGAGTTCATCGTCTTCCTCTAAGATTGAAGACAAGAAACCAATTAATCAAAAGCTTGTTCCTTTCTCAAGTCAGAATCGTTTTTCTCCATTAACTCCAATTGCAAAAAATTCTCAACTTTATTCAAATATGCTTCAATCAAAACTAGTCAATCCAAACATTTCTCCAGTTCAATCAATTAGCCCTTTTTCAAAACCTATTCCTTCTGAAACACAACTTTCAACAACTTCTAAACCTACAAATAAAGCCCCTTATGTTCTCAATTCAAATCTTTTGAAAATCCAAATACTTGAAGATTCTCAAATTCTTAAGCTCAATCAAGGTTTTCATGTTCTTACTGAACACCTCTTTGGCCGAGGAAAAACCTTTCATGAAAACTCTTACAAATCTCGAGAATATTATCAAACCATTCTACAAGAATCTGGATCTGTTCAGATTGATCACCGTTCTAATAATAAAGAAGGATCTATTGATTTTAGCAAAGCCCGAATTCTTAAAATCATTTCTCCAGAAAATTGGTCATCCAATCTTTCTTTCGAAAAACCCCTTTATCAATTCCCTGCTTATCCAAGATATTCATATTATGATTACCAAGAAGCTTGGACTAAAGCATTTTTTCTTCGAAACTATTCTCATTCATGGTTCATTTTCTTTGATAAAAATTTTACCTGTGAATATCCCAGATGGTTTGTCAATTGGTATCGCTATATGGGACTTGTTCCTAGTTGTTTACCCACTGAAATTCTCAAAGGCTTTTCTAAATTCAAAGAGCTATTTATTCAACAAATCCCAGAATTTGAATATTTGTTACAATTCACCATGTTATTTAAAGTTCCATGGATTATGTCCTGGACATTCTCTTATCAAGAAGCAACAGACTTCAATCCCCCTTGGCTCAATAGACAATTTCGTCTAAAATGGTGGGATAAAGTCACAATTTCTCAAGCAAACGAGCAAGCTGTTTTCAATCATTATCAATCAATGTATAATCAAAAGCCAGAAATTGAAGCAAATCTTATCAAGAGTCTATCTTCTCCAGATGCTAATCTTATTAGCAAAATTCGTGCCGCTGCAAACTCTTCCCCTGAAGATCTACAACAATTACTTCAAGAAATTCGCAATTCTCCAACTAATTCAGAACATTCTCCCACATCTGTCAAAAATAATTTTCAAGATGCTCAAGATCCTTTTGATGATCCATTTGCAGATTAATTAAGTTTTTAATTTTGGTGTTATACCTTCAATGTAAGGTATTCTTTTATATGTGTTTGTTATTCAAAGGGGGGTAGTACGTGTGTTATCAAACGTGTGTTATCAAATTGTTCAACTATTATCAATTATACACTGTGTGTGTTCAACTATTATCAATTATACACTGTGTGAGTACATCAATTATCAAAAATATTATCATGTCTTCTGCAGTGAGATGATGCTAAATTATTGCATGAAAACAAACAACTTTTATAAAGATGAAAGAAGATGCTCCATTATCGCCAAAGAAGATTTCCATTATCAAAAAATGACAAAATATGATGCCAATTTGTCAAAAGCTTTAAAGTTTTGTCTGCCACATCTACACTCTGACAAATGCAAGTTGATTCAATAATTCTCAAGATGATCCGGTAATCCTTCGGTTTCCCGTCTCAAGATGTTTCAAGACTCCAAGACTCCTATATATTGAAGGGACATGTTTTAATGAAGACCATCTCAAAGTTCTCTAAAAATCTCTCTTATAAAACTTCTGTCAAATGTTTAGTTCATGTCTAAGAAAAGAGTTCTCCTATCTACTTCTAGATGTTCAAAATCTTTAGATTTTCAAATCATACTTGCTCCAGACGGATGCTCTGATTGTAATTTAAAAGAAGGTAATATATAAAGAATTTTATTCAATTATTGTCTTAACTCTGTTATCGCTATGACAGTCTCTTTTCGAGTTATTCTAACTATTAATTCTACAAGATTTGAAATTTTTGTTAAAATAATACTTGCATTTAATAATAATCAAATTCATGCTTGAAATATTATGTCTGATTCAAAGATACAAGCTAATCGTCATTATTATTGTAATCAATTAAAAGCTTTACAAGTTCTAATCCATAATCATGAGTTTAGAAGCAAAGATAGAAAACAGTTTTATAAAATAATGTATGATTTTTATCATCAAAAAATATCTGAACGTGTGTTATCAAATTGTTCAACTATTATCAATTATACACTGTGTGTGTTCAACTATTATCAATTATACACTGTGTGAGTACATCAATTATCAAAAATATTATCATGTCTTCTGCAGTGAGATGATGCTAAATTATTGCATGAAAACAAACAACTTTTATAAAGATGAAAGAAGATGCTCCATTATCGCCAAAGAAGATTTCCATTATCAAAAAATGACAAAATATGATGCCAATTTGTCAAAAGCTTTAAAGTTTTGTCTGCCACATCTACACTCTGACAAATGCAAGTTGATTCAATAATTCTCAAGATGATCCGGTAATCCTTCGGTTTCCCGTCTCAAGATGTTTCAAGACTCCAAGACTCCTATATATTGAAGGGACATGTTTTAATGAAGACCATCTCAAAGTTCTCTAAAAATCTCTCTTATAAAACTTCTGTCAAATGTTTAGTTCATGTCTAAGAAAAGAGTTCTCCTATCTACTTCTAGATGTTCAAAATCTTTAGATTTTCAAATCATACTTGCTCCAGACGGATGCTCTGATTGTAATTTAAAAGAAGGTAATATATAAAGAATTTTATTCAATTATTGTCTTAACTCTGTTATCGCTATGACAGTCTCTTTTCGAGTTATTCTAACTATTAATTCTACAAGATTTGAAATTTTTGTTAAAATAATACTTGCATTTAATAATAATCAAATTCATGCTTGAAATATTATGTCTGATTCAAAGATACAAGCTAATCGTCATTATTATTGTAATCAATTAAAAGCTTTACAAGTTCTAATCCATAATCATGAGTTTAGAAGCAAAGATAGAAAACAGTTTTATAAAATAATGTATGATTTTTATCATCAAAAAATATCTGAAACTACTAGTAAGCAAATGGTATCAGAGCTACGTTTTAGACCAGAGATTAGTATGTATGATAACTCTGTTTGTTATTTGGTTAATTTTTGTTTGAAGAATTTATAAGAAAATTATGAGTTTTGTTAAGAATGATACAGAGACCAGACCAGTGATTGGTTGGATTAGCGTAAGACGTGCAAGTATGGTAAGTCACGGAGCCGGACCACAATCATCGTTGGGCCGATGCCCTCTCTGTTCATCCTAGATAAAACAAGTAAGTTTTCTTATAAAATCTTTAAACTAAAAATTAATCAAATATGAGTAGATTTTCACGCATATTATCTAAAAAATATGATACTGGTAAAAATATTATGAATAAAGAACAAGATTATGATGATAATCATATAAACTCTATTGAAGAAACTATTGATAATATAGAACAAAATTTAAATGATTGGACTATACCTAAAACAAATATAAACACAATTTATAGAATAGGGACTTTTGATTATTTTCAAAGTTACTCAATTAAAATGACTGAACAAACCCTATCCATTGGTCAAAACCAACAAAATATAAATTTGTTATCATCAAGATCTATTTTCGAACATAGACAAAAATATAAATTTCTTCATTTAGGTCTTGTTCAAATTGCTATCAAACCTCTTTTTAGAATTGGTGTTGATGCTCCTGTTCTCTTAATATTAAGAGATAAAAGACATACAGATTTTCAAAATTCTATTTTAGCTATGGCAGAAACAAATATCGCAAATGGACCAATTTATTTTAATTGTTATCCGAATTTTTCCGTAGGATTATTTGACAAAAATATTTTAGACACTTTGGTTTTAACTGTTGAAACAAAGAATTTAGAATTTAAAAATAACTCTAAACCTTTAGCAATTATTTATCGTGTTTGTTATAAAACCATGACAACTACCTTAGAACCAAAGACCCGTTTGTCAAATCCAAGAAATGAAACAATTATTTACGAAGCAAATACTAATCATACAAAAGTTCATATGCCTAAACGACTTAAATGGTCAGAAATTACTCAATCATGTAATTGGAATTTACAAAATGTTATTGAACCAAAATCTTTAGATTCTTCAAAACAAATTTCAAATATAATTGAGCATAATGATGGCTCAGTTGATATAAACTTTTCTTCTACAAATTTTTCTTCATCTAGATTTTCTACTAGTTCTATTCCTGAAATTGGTACTTCTAAATTTTCGCTTTCAAAATCAAAGTCTTTAAATTTAAAAACTGTTGACTATTCTAGTCCTATTCCTAAACCTCTTTATCAAGAAGACCAAACTAGTGATACAAGTTTACCAAGTCCTACTAAATCTGATTTTATTAATGAACTTCAAAATTATAGACAACAATTATGACTAATAAAGTTCAAATAAATTGCAATTCTTTAAATAGAAATAGAGTTACTGCTATTAAGAGATTAAGAAATTCAATAAAAATATTTAAAAAACTCTTGCAAGAAAAGATATTAGAATTAAAAAATATAAATAATGATAAAGAACTATTGGAATTAGAACAAGAAATTAATAACATAAAAGCAGTATTAAAAACCTTTAATATACATCTTGATAATTATTTAAGAAATTTATCTAAATATACGTGTTAATGAGTTCTAAAAGACAGATTAGTTGTAGTAATAATAATAAATTTTGGAATAATTTATTAAAGACCAGATGGAAAATTATTGCAAGCATTTCTAAAGAAATAAATAGAATTAAACAACTTAAAAAAGACGAAGAAATTAAATTAATTAATACTGAAAAGGACACATATAATTATAATATTCAAAAGGAAATAATATATTGCTTATCAAAAATGATTAAAAATAAAACTATTGTTATTAGTGCTCAACTTAGTATTATTAAAAATATATCTTTTAGATTAAATCAATCAACTTGTTAAAATGAATATTAATATAGATATTTCTAAAATACCATCATATGTTAATTTTGATTATTTAAAAGAAGAAGAATATTATAAAGATTATAATAATATAAAAAGAATTTGGCATGAAGAAAACTTTTCATATTATATAAGATTTTTACATTTTGGACTTTGGGAAGATTATGTTTTATCAAATCAAATTCACTCTCCGTTTTTTCAATGGTTCGAATTAATTTATGCTCCTAAACATAATATAGATTATCCTTTTAAAATGCAAACTATTTTTCCTGTTTCTTCAAAAACATACAAGGATGTTATTACTAATCAAGAAATTATTTCTGAGTATCCGCCAAAAAAGGAAATCATTATTGATAATAATTTTATTGCAACTCCTTTAGTTAAAGTTCCGAGTCAGATAACAAATGAAAAATGTTTTCAAAACATTATTTATCAAAATAATTACTCAAATGAAACTCTTTTAACTATTTCAGATCAACTAAATAGGATTGAAGAAAATACTATAAATTTACAATTATCAAAAGAAAATAAAATTAAAACAAAAAATTTTTATAATAATATAGCAAGTTCTAGTAATGTCAGCTTTATTCCTCATCAAATAAATGGAAATTTTAATCTTGGAAATAAAGATTTAATTGATGAATTAGAAAAAAGACTTACTAATTTTCGTATTTCAAAAAATGTATCTATAAATATGTTAAGAACAAATAATGACTCTTTTGACGAATCTGATGAAAGTAATAATGAAAGTGAATTAAATTTAGACAATCTTACTCAACAATTCATAAATGACAATGATGATATAAATCAGCTTACAAATGATTTTTCAAGATTAAATAAGATTAATTATTTTGGTAATAATCCAAAACCAACTATTAAAAATTATTGGAATAGACCTTCTCTTCCTGATATTCAAATTGAAGAAAGAGCTTTTCAATATGATCGTTCAGCTTATGATGGTACTTCTGTTTACGAATGGAATATCGATGGTAACTCTGAACATCAAATTCTTAATATTGTTCAAGAAATGACCATGGCAGCTAATGCTTACAAGTCTCACAATAATACTCAACTTCAAATTGTTAATATTATTATTTCTGGGTTTACTGGTACTCTTAAAGGTTGGTGGGATTTCTATATTACACCAGACGAAAAGAATTTTATTATGAATGCCAAGAAAACCGTTATAAAACAAGAAAATAATTTACCAATTCAAACTCAAGAGGATGATATGGTTAATACTTTAATTTTTGCTATAATCAAAAACTTTGTAGGAGATCCTACTACTTTTCAAGAAAGAACTTCTGAAATTCTAATGAACTTACATTGTAGAAAATTAACTGATTTCAGATGGTACAAAGATAATTATCTCGTTAAAGTTTTTTCAAGACCAGATTGTAAAGAATCTTATTGGAAAGAACGTTTTATTGCTGGACTTCCAAAACTTTTTGCCGAAAGAATTAGACAAAAATTAAGAGAAAATTTTAATAATACAATTCCTTATCAAAACTTAACTTATGGAGACTTAATTAATTATATTAATAAAGAAGGATTAGCTATTTGTGCTGACCTTAGATTTAAAGAAAAACTTAAAAAAGATAGAATTAATAGTAAGAATGAATTAGGAAATTTTTGTCAACAATATGGTTATCAACCATTAACAGGTCCGTCTACTTCAAAAACCAAAAAATATAATAAAAAATCTTCAAAATATTTCAAGAAAAAGAAATATAATAAATCAGAAAAATATAAGAATTATAAGAAAAATAAATTTTTAACATCAAAAAACCCTTATAAACGATCTAATAAAATTTCTAAAAGAAAATCAAAAGACATTATTATTTGCCATAAATGTGGTCGTAATGGTCATAATGCTAATAATTGTTATGCAAAAACAAAAATTAATGAATTAAATATTTCAGAAGAATTAAAAGAACAAATTAGAAAAATTATGTTAAATTCTGATTCCGATTCTGATTCTAGTTTTACCGATTTTCAAGAAAATGATTTAAACATCTTAGAACAAAATACTTCAAGTTCGGAAGATTCTGATACATGCAAATGTGTTGGAAAATGTAAGTGTAATTATTCAATTAATGTCCTTACAAACAATGACAAAGATCTTTTAAAAAATTTGGATTCAATTAAAGATAAAAATATCCAAGAACTGTTGATAAAACAAATGCTTAATAAGAATGAAAATTCTATTTCAAATAATACAAAAATTTTTAATTTAAAAGACATATATGAAAGATTTTCTGAAACAAAACCCATTTCCATACAAGAACTTCAAGAAGAATTAAAATTAGTTAAACAAGACATAAAAGAAATTAAAGGCAAAATTATAACTCTTGAAAAGGGAAAAAATATTATTAATTCACAAAATAATGATAATAAAGATGAAAAGGTTATCGAAAGAATTATAAATGATCAAATTTCTCAAAAATGGAATACTCAAATAACTCTAGTAAAAAATAATTTTAAAATGGATATTACTGCTCTAATTGATAGTGGTGCTGATATGAACTGTATACAAGAAGATCTACAACAATTACTTCAAGAAATTCGCAATTCTCCAACTAATTCAGAACATTCTCCCACATCTGTCAAAAATAATTTTCAAGATGCTCAAGATCCTTTTGATGATCCATTTGCAGATTAATTAAGTTTTTAATTTTGGTGTTATACCTTCAATGTAAGGTATTCTTTTATATGTGTTTGTTATTCAAAGGGGGGTAGTTAGAAATGCTTGCAATAATTTTCCATCTGGTCTTTAATAAATTATTCCAAAATTTATTATTATTACTACAACTAATCTGTCTTTTAGAACTCATTAACACGTATATTTAGATAAATTTCTTAAATAATTATCAAGATGTATATTAAAGGTTTTTAATACTGCTTTTATGTTATTAATTTCTTGTTCTAATTCCAATAGTTCTTTATCATTATTTATATTTTTTAATTCTAATATCTTTTCTTGCAAGAGTTTTTTAAATATTTTTATTGAATTTCTTAATCTCTTAATAGCAGTAACTCTATTTCTATTTAAAGAATTGCAATTTATTTGAACTTTATTAGTCATAATTGTTGTCTATAATTTTGAAGTTCATTAATAAAATCAGATTTAGTAGGACTTGGTAAACTTGTATCACTAGTTTGGTCTTCTTGATAAAGAGGTTTAGGAATAGGACTAGAATAGTCAACAGTTTTTAAATTTAAAGACTTTGATTTTGAAAGCGAAAATTTAGAAGTACCAATTTCAGGAATAGAACTAGTAGAAAATCTAGATGAAGAAAAATTTGTAGAAGAAAAGTTTATATCAACTGAGCCATCATTATGCTCAATTATATTTGAAATTTGTTTTGAAGAATCTAAAGATTTTGGTTCAATAACATTTTGTAAATTCCAATTACATGATTGAGTAATTTCTGACCATTTAAGTCGTTTAGGCATATGAACTTTTGTATGATTAGTATTTGCTTCGTAAATAATTGTTTCATTTCTTGGATTTGACAAACGGGTCTTTGGTTCTAAGGTAGTTGTCATGGTTTTATAACAAACACGATAAATAATTGCTAAAGGTTTAGAGTTATTTTTAAATTCTAAATTCTTTGTTTCAACAGTTAAAACCAAAGTGTCTAAAATATTTTTGTCAAATAATCCTACGGAAAAATTCGGATAACAATTAAAATAAATTGGTCCATTTGCGATATTTGTTTCTGCCATAGCTAAAATAGAATTTTGAAAATCTGTATGTCTTTTATCTCTTAATATTAAGAGAACAGGAGCATCAACACCAATTCTAAAAAGAGGTTTGATAGCAATTTGAACAAGACCTAAATGAAGAAATTTATATTTTTGTCTATGTTCGAAAATAGATCTTGATGATAACAAATTTATATTTTGTTGGTTTTGACCAATGGATAGGGTTTGTTCAGTCATTTTAATTGAGTAACTTTGAAAATAATCAAAAGTCCCTATTCTATAAATTGTGTTTATATTTGTTTTAGGTATAGTCCAATCATTTAAATTTTGTTCTATATTATCAATAGTTTCTTCAATAGAGTTTATATGATTATCATCATAATCTTGTTCTTTATTCATAATATTTTTACCAGTATCATATTTTTTAGATAATATGCGTGAAAATCTACTCATATTTGATTAATTTTTAGTTTAAAGATTTTATAAGAAAACTTACTTGTTTTATCTAGGATGAACAGAGAGGGCATCGGCCCAACGATGATTGTGGTCCGGCTCCGTGACTTACCATACTTGCACGTCTTACGCTAATCCAACCAATCACTGGTCTGGTCTCTGTATCATTCTTAACAAAACTCATAATTTTCTTATAAATTCTTCAAACAAAAATTAACCAAATAACAAACAGAGTTATCATACATACTAATCTCTGGTCTAAAACGTAGCTCTGATACCATTTGCTAACTAGTAGTTTCATTTGCTAACTAGTAGTTTCAGATATTTTTTGATGATAAAAATCATACATTATTTTATAAAACTGTTTTCTATCTTTGCTTCTAAACTCATGATTATGGATTAGAACTTGTAAAGCTTTTAATTGATTACAATAATAATGACGATTAGCTTGTATCTTTGAATCAGACATAATATTTCAAGCATGAATTTGATTATTATTAAATGCAAGTATTATTTTAACAAAAATTTCAAATCTTGTAGAATTAATAGTTAGAATAACTCGAAAAGAGACTGTCATAGCGATAACAGAGTTAAGACAATAATTGAATAAAATTCTTTATATATTACCTTCTTTTAAATTACAATCAGAGCATCCGTCTGGAGCAAGTATGATTTGAAAATCTAAAGATTTTGAACATCTAGAAGTAGATAGGAGAACTCTTTTCTTAGACATGAACTAAACATTTGACAGAAGTTTTATAAGAGAGATTTTTAGAGAACTTTGAGATGGTCTTCATTAAAACATGTCCCTTCAATATATAGGAGTCTTGGAGTCTTGAAACATCTTGAGACGGGAAACCGAAGGATTACCGGATCATCTTGAGAATTATTGAATCAACTTGCATTTGTCAGAGTGTAGATGTGGCAGACAAAACTTTAAAGCTTTTGACAAATTGGCATCATATTTTGTCATTTTTTGATAATGGAAATCTTCTTTGGCGATAATGGAGCATCTTCTTTCATCTTTATAAAAGTTGTTTGTTTTCATGCAATAATTTAGCATCATCTCACTGCAGAAGACATGATAATATTTTTGATAATTGATGTACTCACACAGTGTATAATTGATAATAGTTGAACACACACAGTGTATAATTGATAATAGTTGAACAATTTGATAACACACGTTTGATAACACACGTACTACCCCCCTTTGAATAACAAACACATATAAAAGAATACCTTACATTGAAGGTATAACACCAAAATTAAAAACTTAATTAATCTGCAAATGGATCATCAAAAGGATCTTGAGCATCTTGAAAATTATTTTTGACAGATGTGGGAGAATGTTCTGAATTAGTTGGAGAATTGCGAATTTCTTGAAGTAATTGTTGTAGATCTTCAGGGGAAGAGTTTGCAGCGGCACGAATTTTGCTAATAAGATTAGCATCTGGAGAAGATAGACTCTTGATAAGATTTGCTTCAATTTCTGGCTTTTGATTATACATTGATTGATAATGATTGAAAACAGCTTGCTCGTTTGCTTGAGAAATTGTGACTTTATCCC
Organism: Lactuca virosa; assembly: GCF_052849685.1. Taxonomy (NCBI): domain Eukaryota; kingdom Viridiplantae; phylum Streptophyta; class Magnoliopsida; order Asterales; family Asteraceae; genus Lactuca; species Lactuca virosa. The sequence continues at coordinate 131,128,132 of NC_136434.1, read as the reverse complement.
ACCATTTTAGACGAAATTGTCTATTGAGCCAAGGGGGATTGAAGTCTGTTGCTTCTTGATAAGAGAATGTCCAGGACATAATCCATGGAACTTTAAATAACATGGTGAATTGTAACAAATATTCAAATTCTGGGATTTGTTGAATAAATAGCTCTTTGAATTTAGAAAAGCCTTTGAGAATTTCAGTGGGTAAACAACTAGGAACAAGTCCCATATAGCGATACCAATTGACAAACCATCTGGGATATTCACAGGTAAAATTTTTATCAAAGAAAATGAACCATGAATGAGAATAGTTTCGAAGAAAAAATGCTTTAGTCCAAGCTTCTTGGTAATCATAATATGAATATCTTGGATAAGCAGGGAATTGATAAAGGGGTTTTTCGAAAGAAAGATTGGATGACCAATTTTCTGGAGAAATGATTTTAAGAATTCGAGAATCTTCAAGTATTTGGATTTTCAAAAGATTTGAATTGAGAACATAAGGGGCTTTATTTGTAGGTTTAGAAGTTGTTGAAAGTTGTGTTTCAGAAGGAATAGGTTTTGAAAAAGGGCTAATTGATTGAACTGGAGAAATGTTTGGATTGACTAGTTTTGATTGAAGCATATTTGAATAAAGTTGAGAATTTTTTGCAATTGGAGTTAATGGAGAAAAACGATTCTGACTTGAGAAAGGAACAAGCTTTTGATTAATTGGTTTCTTGTCTTCAATCTTAGAGGAAGACGATGAACTCATTTTCCCTGCAAAAATTCACGAGAAAGAAAATCTGGTAATGAATTGCTTTCTCCTTTTATAAATTCAATATCAAAATCAAAATTGCCCAACAATGCTTGCCATCTAGCAAAGATTTGTTTAGAAATTATATTTTTAACATCTTTTTCTAAAATTGATTTTGCAGATTGACAATCAATTCTTAATAAAAAAGTTTTCATAAATAAATCATCTTCAAATTTAGTAATACATAAAACAATACTTAAAATCTCCTTTTTAACAGTTGAATAATTCTTTTGAGTATTATTCCAAGCACCTGAATAAAAACGAACCAATTGTTCTTCAGAAGAATTTGATAATTTTTGTTTTAAAATACCTCCAAATCCAATATCACTAGCATCAGTTTCGACTATGATATTAGCATAAGGATGTGGTAAATTTAAACAAGGTAAAGAAGGAATTTTTTGTTTTATAAGTTTAACAATATTAGTATGTTCTTGAGTCCAAGGTTGTGGATTATTTTTTAATCTATTATAAAGAGGTTTGCAAAGAGTTCCTAAATCTTTGAAAAAATCATGAATATAATTTAGACATCCTAGAAATCGTTGAAGTTGTTTTTTATCTATAATTTCGTCAGGAAATTTATTAGAAAATTCTAAACTTCTTATAATAGGTTTAATAGTATTATTAACAATGTTATGTCCTAAAAATCTAATTTCATTTTGAAATAAATGCATTTTCTTAGCTGAAACAGCTAAGCCATTTTTATAAATTAAATCATAAAACTGATTTAAATGTTTGAAATGTTGATCAATAGATTTTGAAAAAATAAGAACATCATCAATATAAACAATTGAAAAACTGTTTATAGGAATGATAATATCATTCATAATGTTTTGAAATTCAGAAGGAGCATTTTTTAAACCAAAGGGCATAACGTTCCACTCATAATGTCCAAAAGGAACATTAAAACCTGTTTTGTATTTATCTTCTTCATGAATTTGAATTTGCCAAAAACCAGATTTCATATCAAATTTTGAAAATATTTTTGAATCATAAAGTTTTTTCAATAAATCTCTTTTATTAGGAATAGGATATCTAATCCAATCTAAAACTTTATTTAAAGGTTTATAATTGATAACTAATCTTGGTGATCCTCTTTCTAATTCAGCAGCATTCATAACATAGAAAGCTGAACAAGACCAAGGAGATTTAGAAGGTCTAATTAATTTTTTGTCTAATAAATCTTGAATTTCTTTTTTACAATGAGCTTCTAATTCATTATTCATATGAATAGCTCTTGATTTTGAAGGAATATCCTTTTCATTGAAAGTTTTAATATAAGGTAATTTGACAATATGTTGTTTTCTGTTCCAAAAGGCGTTTGGAATATTTGAGCAAACATTATTTTCAAACTTTTGTTTTAAAGCTATAATTTTGTCTTGAATATACTTATCTTGTAATTGATTATGTATACGAAAATCATTAATTTCATTGATAAGGTAATTTGCTTGTTTTGTTTTATAATTAAGAATGTTAATAGTTGAATAAGACGGAGGTTCACAAAATTTAAACATAATTTCTTTTCCAAAAACTTTAGTAATAATTCCATCATCTTGAACCATAAAAGGATATAATTTAGTAATAAAAGGTGTTCCTAAAATTAAAGGAGAAGTAAGATTTTTTACTAAAATTAAATGAGTTTTATAACAATAATCTTGATTGTTGCAAATATGAACATCGGAAATTTTATAATTTATTTTTAAACTGGTTCCTTCAGCTCCAGTAAGCCTAGAAGAAGTTTTTTCATAAAATTGAGTGGGAAATAAACCTTCTTGTATACAGTTCATATCAGCACCACTATCAATTAGAGCAGTAATATCCATTTTAAAATTATTTTTTACTAGAGTTATTTGAGTATTCCATTTTTGAGAAATTTGATCATTTATAATTCTTTCGATAACCTTTTCATCTTTATTATCATTATTTTGTGAATTAATAATATTTTTTCCCTTTTCAAGAGTTATAATTTTGCCTTTAATTTCTTTTATGTCTTGTTTAACTAATTTTAATTCTTCTTGAAGTTCTTGTATGGAAATGGGTTTTGTTTCAGAAAATCTTTCATATATGTCTTTTAAATTAAAAATTTTTGTATTATTTGAAATAGAATTTTCATTCTTATTAAGCATTTGTTTTATCAACAGTTCTTGGATATTTTTATCTTTAATTGAATCCAAATTTTTTAAAAGATCTTTGTCATTGTTTGTAAGGACATTAATTGAATAATTACAATTACATTTTCCAACACATTTGCATGTATCAGAATCTTCCGAACTTGAAGTATTTTGTTCTAAGATGTTTAAATCATTTTCTTGAAAATCGGTAAAACTAGAATCAGAATCGGAATCAGAATTTAACATAATTTTTCTAATTTGTTCTTTTAATTCTTCTGAAATATTTAATTCATTAATTTTTGTTTTTGCATAACAATTATTAGCATTATGACCATTACGACCACATTTATGGCAAATAATAATGTCTTTTGATTTTCTTTTAGAATTTTTATTAGATCGTTTATAAGGGTTTTTTGATGTTAAAAATTTATTTTTCTTATAATTCTTATATTTTTCTGATTTATTATATTTCTTTTTCTTGAAATATTTTGAAGATTTTTTATTATATTTTGATACAAGTTTACCAAGTCCTACTAAATCTGATTTTATTAATGAACTTCAAAATTATAGACAACAATTATGACTAATAAAGTTCTAATAAATTGCAATTCTTTAAATAGAAATAGAGTTACTGCTATTAAGAGATTAAGAAATTCAATAAAAATATTTAAAAAACTCTTGCAAGAAAAGATATTAGAATTAAAAAATATAAATAATGATAAAGAACTATTGGAATTAGAACAAGAAATTAATAACATAAAAGCAGTATTAAAAACCTTTAATATACATCTTGATAATTATTTAAGAAATTTATCTAAATATACGTGTTAATGAGTTCTAAAAGACAGATTAGTTGTAGTAATAATAATAAATTTTGGAATAATTTATTAAAGACCAGATGGAAAATTATTGCAAGCATTTCTAAAGAAATAAATAGAATTAAACAACTTAAAAAAGACGAAGAAATTAAATTAATTAATACTGAAAAGGACACATATAATTATAATATTCAAAAGGAAATAATATATTGCTTATCAAAAATGATTAAAAATAAAACTATTGTTATTAGTGCTCAACTTAGTATTATTAAAAATATATCTTTTAGATTAAATCAATCAACTTGTTAAAATGAATATTAATATAGATATTTCTAAAATACCATCATATGTTAATTTTGATTATTTAAAAGAAGAAGAATATTATAAAGATTATAATAATATAAAAAGAATTTGGCATGAAGAAAACTTTTCATATTATATAAGATTTTTACATTTTGGACTTTGGGAAGATTATGTTTTATCAAATCAAATTCACTCTCCGTTTTTTCAATGGTTCGAATTAATTTATGCTCCTAAACATAATATAGATTATCCTTTTAAAATGCAAACTATTTTTCCTGTTTCTTCAAAAACATACAAGGATGTTATTACTAATCAAGAAATTATTTCTGAGTATCCGCCAAAAAAGGAAATCATTATTGATAATAATTTTATTGCAACTCCTTTAGTTAAAGTTCCGAGTCAGATAACAAATGAAAAATGTTTTCAAAACATTATTTATCAAAATAATTACTCAAATGAAACTCTTTTAACTATTTCAGATCAACTAAATAGGATTGAAGAAAATACTATAAATTTACAATTATCAAAAGAAAATAAAATTAAAACAAAAATTTTTTATAATAATATAGCAAGTTCTAGTAATGTCAGCTTTATTCCTCATCAAATAAATGGAAATTTTAATCTTGGAAATAAAGATTTAATTGATGAATTAGAAAAAAGACTTACTAATTTTCGTATTTCAAAAAATGTATCTATAAATATGTTAAGAACAAATAATGACTCTTTTGACGAATCTGATGAAAGTAATAATGAAAGTGAATTAAATTTAGACAATCTTACTCAACAATTCATAAATGACAATGATGATATAAATCAGCTTACAAATGATTTTTCAAGATTAAATAAGATTAATTATTTTGGTAATAATCCAAAACCAACTATTAAAAATTATTGGAATAGACCTTCTCTTCCTGATATTCAAATTGAAGAAAGAGCTTTTCAATATGATCGTTCAGCTTATGATGGTACTTCTGTTTACGAATGGAATATCGATGGTAACTCTGAACATCAAATTCTTAATATTGTTCAAGAAATGACCATGGCAGCTAATGCTTACAAGTCTCACAATAATACTCAACTTCAAATTGTTAATATTATTATTTCTGGGTTTACTGGTACTCTTAAAGGTTGGTCAAATTCTTAATATTGTTCAAGAAAAAAGATGTTTAAATCATTTTCTTATAACCAAATGCTTACAAGTATTTGGTTAATTCTTCAAACAAAAATTAACCAAATAACAAACAGAGTTATCATACATACTAATCTCTGGTCTAAAACGTAGCTCTGATACCATTTGCTAACTAGTAGTTTCAAATATTTTTTGATGATAAAAATCATACATTATTTTATAAAACTGTTTTCTATCTTTGCTTCTAAACTCATGATTATGGATTAGAACTTGTAAAGCTTTTAATTGATTACAATAATAATGACGATTAGCTTGTATCTTTGAATCAGACATAATATTTCAAGCATGAATTTGATTATTATTAAATGCAAGTATTATTTTAACAAAAATTTCAAATCTTGTAGAATTAATAGTTAGAATAACTCGAAAAGAGACTGTCATAGCGATAACAGAGTTAAGACAATAATTGAATAAAATTCTTTATATATTACCTTCTTTTAAATTACAATCAGAGCATCCGTCTGGAGCAAGTATGATTTGAAAATCTAAAGATTTTGAACATCTAGAAGTAGATAGGAGAACTCTTTTCTTAGACATGAACTAAACATTTGACAGAAGTTTTATAAGAGAGATTTTTAGAGAACTTTGAGATGGTCTTCATTAAAACATGTCCCTTCAATATATAGGAGTCTTGGAGTCTTGAAACATCTTGAGACGGGAAACCGAAGGATTACCGGATCATCTTGAGAATTATTGAATCAACTTGCATTTGTCAGAGTGTAGATGTGGCAGACAAAACTTTAAAGCTTTTGACAAATTGGCATCATATTTTGTCATTTTTTGATAATGGAAATCTTCTTTGGCGATAATGGAGCATCTTCTTTCATCTTTATAAAAGTTGTTTGTTTTCATGCAATAATTTAGCATCATCTCACTGCAGAAGACATGATAATATTTTTGATAATTGATGTACTCACACAGTGTATAATTGATAATAGTTGAACACACACAGTGTATAATTGATAATAGTTGAACAATTTGATAACACACGTTTGATAACACACGTACTACCCCCCTTTGAATAACAAACACATATAAAAGAATACCTTACATTGAAGGTATAACACCAAAATTAAAAACTTAATTAATCTGCAAATGGATCATCAAAAGGATCTTGAGCATCTTGAAAATTATTTTTGACAGATGTGGGAGAATGTTCTGAATTAGTTGGAGAATTGCGAATTTCTTGAAGTAATTGTTGTAGATCTTCAGGGGAAGAGTTTGCAGCGGCACGAATTTTGCTAATAAGATTAGCATCTGGAGAAGATAGACTCTTGATAAGATTTGCTTCAATTTCTGGCTTTTGATTATACATTGATTGATAATGATTGAAAACAGCTTGCTCGTTTGCTTGAGAAATTGTGACTTTATCCCACCATTTTAGACGAAATTGTCTATTGAGCCAAGGGGGATTGAAGTCTGTTGCTTCTTGATAAGAGAATGTCCAGGACATAATCCATGGAACTTTAAATAACATGGTGAATTGTAACAAATATTCAAATTCTGGGATTTGTTGAATAAATAGCTCTTTGAATTTAGAAAAGCCTTTGAGAATTTCAGTGGGTAAACAACTAGGAACAAGTCCCATATAGCGATACCAATTGACAAACCATCTGGGATATTCACAGGTAAAATTTTTATCAAAGAAAATGAACCATGAATGAGAATAGTTTCGAAGAAAAAATGCTTTAGTCCAAGCTTCTTGGTAATCATAATATGAATATCTTGGATAAGCAGGGAATTGATAAAGGGGTTTTTCGAAAGAAAGATTGGATGACCAATTTTCTGGAGAAATGATTTTAAGAATTCGGGCTTTGCTAAAATCAATAGATCCTTCTTTATTATTAGAACGGTGATCAATCTGAACAGATCCAGATTCTTGTAGAATGGTTTGATAATATTCTCGAGATTTGTAAGAGTTTTCATGAAAGGTTTTTCCTCGGCCAAAGAGGTGTTCAGTAAGAACATGAAAACCTTGATTGAGCTTAAGAATTTGAGAATCTTCAAGTATTTGGATTTTCAAAAGATTTGAATTGAGAACATAAGGGGCTTTATTTGTAGGTTTAGAAGTTGTTGAAAGTTGTGTTTCAGAAGGAATAGGTTTTGAAAAAGGGCTAATTGATTGAACTGGAGAAATGTTTGGATTGACTAGTTTTGATTGAAGCATATTTGAATAAAGTTGAGAATTTTTTGCAATTGGAGTTAATGGAGAAAAACGATTCTGACTTGAGAAAGGAACAAGCTTTTGATTAATTGGTTTCTTGTCTTCAATCTTAGAGGAAGACGATGAACTCATTTTCCCTGCAAAAATTCACGAGAAAGAAAATCTGGTAATGAATTGCTTTCTCCTTTTATAAATTCAATATCAAAATCAAAATTGCCCAACAATGCTTGCCATCTAGCAAAGATTTGTTTAGAAATTATATTTTTAACATCTTTTTCTAAAATTGATTTTGCAGATTGACAATCAATTCTTAATAAAAAAGTTTTCATAAATAAATCATCTTCAAATTTAGTAATACATAAAACAATACTTAAAATCTCCTTTTTAACAGTTGAATAATTCTTTTGAGTATTATTCCAAGCACCTGAATAAAAACGAACCAATTGTTCTTCAGAAGAATTTGATAATTTTTGTTTTAAAATACCTCCAAATCCAATATCACTAGCATCAGTTTCGACTATGATATTAGCATAAGGATGTGGTAAATTTAAACAAGGTAAAGAAGGAATTTTTTGTTTTATAAGTTTAACAATATTAGTATGTTCTTGAGTCCAAGGTTGTGGATTATTTTTTAATCTATTATAAAGAGGTTTGCAAAGAGTTCCTAAATCTTTGAAAAAATCATGAATATAATTTAGACATCCTAGAAATCGTTGAAGTTGTTTTTTATCTATAATTTCGTCAGGAAATTTATTAGAAAATTCTAAACTTCTTATAATAGGTTTAATAGTATTATTAACAATGTTATGTCCTAAAAATCTAATTTCATTTTGAAATAAATGCATTTTCTTAGCTGAAACAGCTAAGCCATTTTTATAAATTAAATCATAAAACTGATTTAAATGTTTGAAATGTTGATCAATAGATTTTGAAAAAATAAGAACATCATCAATATAAACAATTGAAAAACTGTTTATAGGAATGATAATATCATTCATAATGTTTTGAAATTCAGAAGGAGCATTTTTTAAACCAAAGGGCATAACGTTCCACTCATAATGTCCAAAAGGAACATTAAAACCTGTTTTGTATTTATCTTCTTCATGAATTTGAATTTGCCAAAAACCAGATTTCATATCAAATTTTGAAAATATTTTTGAATCATAAAGTTTTTTCAATAAATCTCTTTTATTAGGAATAGGATATCTAATCCAATCTAAAACTTTATTTAAAGGTTTATAATTGATAACTAATCTTGGTGATCCTCTTTCTAATTCAGCAGCATTCATAACATAGAAAGCTGAACAAGACCAAGGAGATTTAGAAGGTCTAATTAATTTTTTGTCTAATAAATCTTGAATTTCTTTTTTACAATGAGCTTCTAATTCATTATTCATATGAATAGCTCTTGATTTTGAAGGAATATCCTTTTCATTGAAAGTTTTAATATAAGGTAATTTGACAATATGTTGTTTTCTGTTCCAAAAGGCGTTTGGAATATTTGAGCAAACATTATTTTCAAACTTTTGTTTTAAAGCTATAATTTTGTCTTGAATATACTTATCTTGTAATTGATTATGTATACGAAAATCATTAATTTCATTGATAAGGTAATTTGCTTGTTTTGTTTTATAATTAAGAATGTTAATAGTTGAATAAGACGGAGGTTCACAAAATTTAAACATAATTTCTTTTCCAAAAACTTTAGTAATAATTCCATCATCTTGAACCATAAAAGGATATAATTTAGTAATAAAAGGTGTTCCTAAAATTAAAGGAGAAGTAAGATTTTTTACTAAAATTAAATGAGTTTTATAACAATAATCTTGATTGTTGCAAATATGAACATCGGAAATTTTATAATTTATTTTTAAACTGGTTCCTTCAGCTCCAGTAAGCCTAGAAGAAGTTTTTTCATAAAATTGAGTGGGAAATAAACCTTCTTGTATACAGTTCATATCAGCACCACTATCAATTAGAGCAGTAATATCCATTTTAAAATTATTTTTTACTAGAGTTATTTGAGTATTCCATTTTTGAGAAATTTGATCATTTATAATTCTTTCGATAACCTTTTCATCTTTATTATCATTATTTTGTGAATTAATAATATTTTTTCCCTTTTCAAGAGTTATAATTTTGCCTTTAATTTCTTTTATGTCTTGTTTAACTAATTTTAATTCTTCTTGAAGTTCTTGTATGGAAATGGGTTTTGTTTCAGAAAATCTTTCATATATGTCTTTTAAATTAAAAATTTTTGTATTATTTGAAATAGAATTTTCATTCTTATTAAGCATTTGTTTTATCAACAGTTCTTGGATATTTTTATCTTTAATTGAATCCAAATTTTTTAAAAGATCTTTGTCATTGTTTGTAAGGACATTAATTGAATAATTACAATTACATTTTCCAACACATTTGCATGTATCAGAATCTTCCGAACTTGAAGTATTTTGTTCTAAGATGTTTAAATCATTTTCTTGAAAATCGGTAAAACTAGAATCAGAATCGGAATCAGAATTTAACATAATTTTTCTAATTTGTTCTTTTAATTCTTCTGAAATATTTAATTCATTAATTTTTTTTTTTTGCATAACAATTATTAGCATTATGACCATTACGACCACATTTATGGCAAATAATAATGTCTTTTGATTTTCTTTTAGAATTTTTATTAGATCGTTTATAAGGGTTTTTTGATGTTAAAAATTTATTTTTCTTATAATTCTTATATTTTTCTGATTTATTATATTTCTTTTTCTTGAAATATTTTGAAGATTTTTTATTATATTTTTTGGTTTTTGAAGTAGACGGACCTGTTAATGGTTGATAACCATATTGTTGACAAAAATTTCCTAATTCATTCTTACTATTAATTCTATCTTTTTTAAGTTTTTCTTTAAATCTAAGGTCAGCACAAATAGCTAATCCTTCTTTATTAATATAATTAATTAAGTCTCCATAAGTTAAGTTTTGATAAGGAATTGTATTATTAAAATTTTCTCTTAATTTTTGTCTAATTCTTTCGGCAAAAAGTTTTGGAAGTCCAGCAATAAAACGTTCTTTCCAATAAGATTCTTTACAATCTGGTCTTGAAAAAACTTTAACGAGATAATTATCTTTGTACCATCTGAAATCAGTTAATTTTCTACAATGTAAGTTCATTAGAATTTCAGAAGTTCTTTCTTGAAAAGTAGTAGGATCTCCTACAAAGTTTTTGATTATAGCAAAAATTAAAGTATTAACCATATCATCCTCTTGAGTTTGAATTGGTAAATTATTTTCTTGTTTTATAACGGTTTTCTTGGCATTCATAATAAAATTCTTTTCGTCTGGTGTAATATAGAAATCCCACCAACCTTTAAGAGTACCAGTAAACCCAGAAATAATAATATTAACAATTTGAAGTTGAGTATTATTGTGAGACTTGTAAGCATTAGCTGCCATGGTCATTTCTTGAACAATATTAAGAATTTGATGTTCAGAGTTACCATCGATATTCCATTCGTAAACAGAAGTACCATCATAAGCTGAACGATCATATTGAAAAGCTCTTTCTTCAATTTGAATATCAGGAAGAGAAGGTCTATTCCAATAATTTTTAATAGTTGGTTTTGGATTATTACCAAAATAATTAATCTTATTTAATCTTGAAAAATCATTTGTAAGCTGATTTATATCATCATTGTCATTTATGAATTGTTGAGTAAGATTGTCTAAATTTAATTCACTTTCATTATTACTTTCATCAGATTCGTCAAAAGAGTCATTATTTGTTCTTAACATATTTATAGATACATTTTTTGAAATACGAAAATTAGTAAGTCTTTTTTCTAATTCATCAATTAAATCTTTATTTCCAAGATTAAAATTTCCATTTATTTGATGAGGAATAAAGCTGACATTACTAGAACTTGCTATATTATTATAAAAATTTTTTGTTTTAATTTTATTTTCTTTTGATAATTGTAAATTTATAGTATTTTCTTCAATCCTATTTAGTTGATCTGAAATAGTTAAAAGAGTTTCATTTGAGTAATTATTTTGATAAATAATGTTTTGAAAACATTTTTCATTTGTTATCTGACTCGGAACTTTAACTAAAGGAGTTGCAATAAAATTATTATCAATAATGATTTCCTTTTTTGGCGGATACTCAGAAATAATTTCTTGATTAGTAATAACATCCTTGTATGTTTTTGAAGAAACAGGAAAAATAGTTTGCATTTTAAAAGGATAATCTATATTATGTTTAGGAGCATAAATTAATTCGAACCATTGAAAAAACGGAGAGTGAATTTGATTTGATAAAACATAATCTTCCCAAAGTCCAAAATGTAAAAATCTTATATAATATGAAAAGTTTTCTTCATGCCAAATTCTTTTTATATTATTATAATCTTTATAATATTCTTCTTCTTTTAAATAATCAAAATTAACATATGATGGTATTTTAGAAATATCTATATTAATATTCATTTTAACAAGTTGATTGATTTAATCTAAAAGATATATTTTTAATAATACTAAGTTGAGCACTAATAACAATAGTTTTATTTTTAATCATTTTTGATAAGCAATATATTATTTCCTTTTGAATATTATAATTATATGTGTCCTTTTCAGTATTAATTAATTTAATTTCTTCGTCTTTTTTAAGTTGTTTAATTCTATTTATTTCTTTAGAAATGCTTGCAATAATTTTCCATCTGGTCTTTAATAAATTATTCCAAAATTTATTATTATTACTACAACTAATCTGTCTTTTAGAACTCATTAACACGTATATTTAGATAAATTTCTTAAATAATTATCAAGATGTATATTAAAGGTTTTTAATACTGCTTTTATGTTATTAATTTCTTGTTCTAATTCCAATAGTTCTTTATCATTATTTATATTTTTTAATTCTAATATCTTTTCTTGCAAGAGTTTTTTAAATATTTTTATTGAATTTCTTAATCTCTTAATAGCAGTAACTCTATTTCTATTTAAAGAATTGCAATTTATTTGAACTTTATTAGTCATAATTGTTGTCTATAATTTTGAAGTTCATTAATAAAATCAGATTTAGTAGGACTTGGTAAACTTGTATCACTAGTTTGGTCTTCTTGATAAAGAGGTTTAGGAATAGGACTAGAATAGTCAACAGTTTTTAAATTTAAAGACTTTGATTTTGAAAGCGAAAATTTAGAAGTACCAATTTCAGGAATAGAACTAGTAGAAAATCTAGATGAAGAAAAATTTGTAGAAGAAAAGTTTATATCAACTGAGCCATCATTATGCTCAATTATATTTGAAATTTGTTTTGAAGAATCTAAAGATTTTGGTTCAATAACATTTTGTAAATTCCAATTACATGATTGAGTAATTTCTGACCATTTAAGTCGTTTAGGCATATGAACTTTTGTATGATTAGTATTTGCTTCGTAAATAATTGTTTCATTTCTTGGATTTGACAAACGGGTCTTTGGTTCTAAGGTAGTTGTCATGGTTTTATAACAAACACGATAAATAATTGCTAAAGGTTTAGAGTTATTTTTAAATTCTAAATTCTTTGTTTCAACAGTTAAAACCAAAGTGTCTAAAATATTTTTGTCAAATAATCCTACGGAAAAATTCGGATAACAATTAAAATAAATTGGTCCATTTGCGATATTTGTTTCTGCCATAGCTAAAATAGAATTTTGAAAATCTGTATGTCTTTTATCTCTTAATATTAAGAGAACAGGAGCATCAACACCAATTCTAAAAAGAGGTTTGATAGCAATTTGAACAAGACCTAAATGAAGAAATTTATATTTTTGTCTATGTTCGAAAATAGATCTTGATGATAACAAATTTATATTTTGTTGGTTTTGACCAATGGATAGGGTTTGTTCAGTCATTTTAATTGAGTAACTTTGAAAATAATCAAAAGTCCCTATTCTATAAATTGTGTTTATATTTGTTTTAGGTATAGTCCAATCATTTAAATTTTGTTCTATATTATCAATAGTTTCTTCAATAGAGTTTATATGATTATCATCATAATCTTGTTCTTTATTCATAATATTTTTACCAGTATCATATTTTTTAGATAATATGCGTGAAAATCTACTCATATTTGATTAATTTTTAGTTTAAAGATTTTATAAGAAAACTTACTTGTTTTATCTAGGATGAACAGAGAGGGCATCGGCCCAACGATGATTGTGGTCCGGCTCCGTGACTTACCATACTTGCACGTCTTACGCTAATCCAACCAATCACTGGTCTGGTCTCTGTATCATTCTTAACAAAACTCATAATTTTCTTATAAATTCTTCAAACAAAAATTAACCAAATAACAAACAGAGTTATCATACATACTAATCTCTGGTCTAAAACGTAGCTCTGATACCATTTGCTAACTAGTAGTTTCAAACAAAAATTAACCAAATAACAAAAATTAACCAAGAAGGTTTATTTCCCACTCAATTTTATGAAAAAACTTCTTCTAGGCTTACTGGAGCTGAAGGAACCAGTTTAAAAATAAATTATAAAATTTCCGATGTTCATATTTGCAACAATCAAGATTATTGTTATAAAACTCATTTAATTTTAGTAAAAAATCTTACTTCTCCTTTAATTTTAGGAACACCTTTTATTACTAAATTATATCCTTTTATGGTTCAAGATGATGGAATTATTACTAAAGTTTTTGGAAAAGAAATTATGTTTAAATTTTGTGAACCTCCGTCTTATTCAACTATTAACATTCTTAATTATAAAACAAAACAAGCAAATTACCTTATCAATGAAATTAATGATTTTCGTATACATAATCAATTACAAGATAAGTATATTCAAGACAAAATTATAGCTTTAAAACAAAAGTTTGAAAATAATGTTTGCTCAAATATTCCAAACGCCTTTTGGAACAGAAAACAACATATTGTCAAATTACCTTATATTAAAACTTTCAATGAAAAGGATATTCCTTCAAAATCAAGAGCTATTCATATGAATAATGAATTAGAAGCTCATTGTAAAAAAGAAATTCAAGATTTATTAGACAAAAAATTAATTAGACCTTCTAAATCTCCTTGGTCTTGTTCAGCTTTCTATGTTATGAATGCTGCTGAATTAGAAAGAGGATCACCAAGATTAGTTATCAATTATAAACCTTTAAATAAAGTTTTAGATTGGATTAGATATCCTATTCCTAATAAAAGAGATTTATTGAAAAAACTTTATGATTCAAAAATATTTTCAAAATTTGATATGAAATCTGGTTTTTGGCAAATTCAAATTCATGAAGAAGATAAATACAAAACAGGTTTTAATGTTCCTTTTGGACATTATGAGTGGAACGTTATGCCCTTTGGTTTAAAAAATGCTCCTTCTGAATTTCAAAACATTATGAATGATATTATCATTCCTATAAACAGTTTTTCAATTGTTTATATTGATGATGTTCTTATTTTTTCAAAATCTATTGATCAACATTTCAAACATTTAAATCAGTTTTATGATTTAATTTATAAAAATGGCTTAGCTGTTTCAGCTAAGAAAATGCATTTATTTCAAAATGAAATTAGATTTTTAGGACATAACATTGTTAATAATACTATTAAACCTATTATAAGAAGTTTAGAATTTTCTAATAAATTTCCTGACGAAATTATAGATAAAAAACAACTTCAACGATTTCTAGGATGTCTAAATTATATTCATGATTTTTTCAAAGATTTAGGAACTCTTTGCAAACCTCTTTATAATAGATTAAAAAATAATCCACAACCTTGGACTCAAGAACATACTAATATTGTTAAACTTATAAAACAAAAAATTCCTTCTTTACCTTGTTTAAATTTACCACATCCTTATGCTAATATCATAGTCGAAACTGATGCTAGTGATATTGGACTTGGAGGTATTTTAAAACAAAAATTATCAAATTCTTCTGAAGAACAATTGGTTCGTTTTTATTCAGGTGCTTGGAATAATACTCAAAAGAATTATTCAACTGTTAAAAAGGAGATTTTAAGTATTGTTTTATGTATTACTAAATTTGAAGATGATTTATTTATGAAAACTTTTTTATTAAGAATTGATTGTCAATCTGCAAAATCAATTTTAGAAAAAGATGTTAAAAATATAATTTCTAAACAAATCTTTGCTAGATGGCAAGCATTGTTGGGCAATTTTGATTTTGATATTGAATTTATAAAAGGAGAAAGCAATTCATTACCAGATTTTCTTTCTCGTGAATTTTTGCAGGGAAAATGAGTTCATCGTCTTCCTCTAAGATTGAAGACAAGAAACCAATTAATCAAAAGCTTGTTCCTTTCTCAAGTCAGAATCGTTTTTCTCCATTAACTCCAATTGCAAAAAATTCTCAACTTTATTCAAATATGCTTCAATCAAAACTAGTCAATCCAAACATTTCTCCAGTTCAATCAATTAGCCCTTTTTCAAAACCTATTCCTTCTGAAACACAACTTTCAACAACTTCTAAACCTACAAATAAAGCCCCTTATGTTCTCAATTCAAATCTTTTGAAAATCCAAATACTTGAAGATTCTCAAATTCTTAAGCTCAATCAAGGTTTTCATGTTCTTACTGAACACCTCTTTGGCCGAGGAAAAACCTTTCATGAAAACTCTTACAAATCTCGAGAATATTATCAAACCATTCTACAAGAATCTGGATCTGTTCAGATTGATCACCGTTCTAATAATAAAGAAGGATCTATTGATTTTAGCAAAGCCCGAATTCTTAAAATCATTTCTCCAGAAAATTGGTCATCCAATCTTTCTTTCGAAAAACCCCTTTATCAATTCCCTGCTTATCCAAGATATTCATATTATGATTACCAAGAAGCTTGGACTAAAGCATTTTTTCTTCGAAACTATTCTCATTCATGGTTCATTTTCTTTGATAAAAATTTTACCTGTGAATATCCCAGATGGTTTGTCAATTGGTATCGCTATATGGGACTTGTTCCTAGTTGTTTACCCACTGAAATTCTCAAAGGCTTTTCTAAATTCAAAGAGCTATTTATTCAACAAATCCCAGAATTTGAATATTTGTTACAATTCACCATGTTATTTAAAGTTCCATGGATTATGTCCTGGACATTCTCTTATCAAGAAGCAACAGACTTCAATCCCCCTTGGCTCAATAGACAATTTCGTCTAAAATGGTGGGATAAAGTCACAATTTCTCAAGCAAACGAGCAAGCTGTTTTCAATCATTATCAATCAATGTATAATCAAAAGCCAGAAATTGAAGCAAATCTTATCAAGAGTCTATCTTCTCCAGATGCTAATCTTATTAGCAAAATTCGTGCCGCTGCAAACTCTTCCCCTGAAGATCTACAACAATTACTTCAAGAAATTCGCAATTCTCCAACTAATTCAGAACATTCTCCCACATCTGTCAAAAATAATTTTCAAGATGCTCAAGATCCTTTTGATGATCCATTTGCAGATTAATTAAGTTTTTAATTTTGGTGTTATACCTTCAATGTAAGGTATTCTTTTATATGTGTTTGTTATTCAAAGGGGGGTAGTACGTGTGAAGGAACCAGTTTAAAAATAAATTATAAAATTTCCGATGTTCATATTTGCAACAATCAAGATTATTGTTATAAAACTCATTTAATTTTAGTAAAAAATCTTACTTCTCCTTTAATTTTAGGAACACCTTTTATTACTAAATTATATCCTTTTATGGTTCAAGATGATGGAATTATTACTAAAGTTTTTGGAAAAGAAATTATGTTTAAATTTTGTGAACCTCCGTCTTATTCAACTATTAACATTCTTAATTATAAAACAAAACAAGCAAATTACCTTATCAATGAAATTAATGATTTTCGTATACATAATCAATTACAAGATAAGTATATTCAAGACAAAATTATAGCTTTAAAACAAAAGTTTGAAAATAATGTTTGCTCAAATATTCCAAACGCCTTTTGGAACAGAAAACAACATATTGTCAAATTACCTTATATTAAAACTTTCAATGAAAAGGATATTCCTTCAAAATCAAGAGCTATTCATATGAATAATGAATTAGAAGCTCATTGTAAAAAAGAAATTCAAGATTTATTAGACAAAAAATTAATTAGACCTTCTAAATCTCCTTGGTCTTGTTCAGCTTTCTATGTTATGAATGCTGCTGAATTAGAAAGAGGATCACCAAGATTAGTTATCAATTATAAACCTTTAAATAAAGTTTTAGATTGGATTAGATATCCTATTCCTAATAAAAGAGATTTATTGAAAAAACTTTATGATTCAAAAATATTTTCAAAATTTGATATGAAATCTGGTTTTTGGCAAATTCAAATTCATGAAGAAGATAAATACAAAACAGGTTTTAATGTTCCTTTTGGACATTATGAGTGGAACGTTATGCCCTTTGGTTTAAAAAATGCTCCTTCTGAATTTCAAAACATTATGAATGATATTATCATTCCTATAAACAGTTTTTCAATTGTTTATATTGATGATGTTCTTATTTTTTCAAAATCTATTGATCAACATTTCAAACATTTAAATCAGTTTTATGATTTAATTTATAAAAATGGCTTAGCTGTTTCAGCTAAGAAAATGCATTTATTTCAAAATGAAATTAGATTTTTAGGACATAACATTGTTAATAATACTATTAAACCTATTATAAGAAGTTTAGAATTTTCTAATAAATTTCCTGACGAAATTATAGATAAAAAACAACTTCAACGATTTCTAGGATGTCTAAATTATATTCATGATTTTTTCAAAGATTTAGGAACTCTTTGCAAACCTCTTTATAATAGATTAAAAAATAATCCACAACCTTGGACTCAAGAACATACTAATATTGTTAAACTTATAAAACAAAAAATTCCTTCTTTACCTTGTTTAAATTTACCACATCCTTATGCTAATATCATAGTCGAAACTGATGCTAGTGATATTGGATTTGGAGGTATTATAAATTCTTCAAACAAAAATTAACCAAATAACAAACAGAGTTATCATACATACTAATCTCTGGTCTAAAACGTGGCTCTGATACCATTTGCTAACTAGTAGTTTCAGATATTTTTTGATGATAAAAATCATACATTATTTTATAAAACTGTTTTCTATCTTTGCTTCTAAACTCATGATTATGGATTAGAACTTGTAAAGCTTTTAATTGATTACAATAATAATGACGATTAGCTTGTATCTTTGAATCAGACATAATATTTCAAGCATGAATTTGATTATTATTAAATGCAAGTATTATTTTAACAAAAATTTCAAATCTTGTAGAATTAATAGTTAGAATAACTCGAAAAGAGACTGTCATAGCGATAACAGAGTTAAGACAATAATTGAATAAAATTCTTTATATATTACCTTCTTTTAAATTACAATCAGAGCATCCGTCTGGAGCAAGTATGATTTGAAAATCTAAAGATTTTGAACATCTAGAAGTAGATAGGAGAACTCTTTTCTTAGACATGAACTAAACATTTGACAGAAGTTTTATAAGAGAGATTTTTAGAGAACTTTGAGATGGTCTTCATTAAAACATGTCCCTTCAATATATAGGAGTCTTGGAGTCTTGAAACATCTTGAGACGGGAAACCGAAGGATTACCGGATCATCTTGAGAATTATTGAATCAACTTGCATTTGTCAGAGTGTAGATGTGGCAGACAAAACTTTAAAGCTTTTGACAAATTGGCATCATATTTTGTCATTTTTTGATAATGGAAATCTTCTTTGGCGATAATGGAGCATCTTCTTTCATCTTTATAAAAGTTGTTTGTTTTCATGCAATAATTTAGCATCATCTCACTGCAGAAGACATGATAATATTTTTGATAATTGATGTACTCACACAGTGTATAATTGATAATAGTTGAACACACACAGTGTATAATTGATAATAGTTGAACAATTTGATAACACACGTTTGATAACACACGTACTACCCCCCTTTGAATAACAAACACATATAAAAGAATACCTTACATTGAAGGTATAACACCAAAATTAAAAACTTAATTAATCTGCAAATGGATCATCAAAAGGATCTTGAGCATCTTGAAAATTATTTTTGACAGATGTGGGAGAATGTTCTGAATTAGTTGGAGAATTGCGAATTTCTTGAAGTAATTGTTGTAGATCTTCAGGGGAAGAGTTTGCAGCGGCACGAATTTTGCTAATAAGATTAGCATCTGGAGAAGATAGACTCTTGATAAGATTTGCTTCAATTTCTGGCTTTTGATTATACATTGATTGATAATGATTGAAAACAGCTTGCTCGTTTGCTTGAGAAATTGTGACTTTATCCCACCATTTTAGACGAAATTGTCTATTGAGCCAAGGGGGATTGAAGTCTGTTGCTTCTTGATAAGAGAATGTCCAGGACATAATCCATGGAACTTTAAATAACATGGTGAATTGTAACAAATATTCAAATTCTGGGATTTGTTGAATAAATAGCTCTTTGAATTTAGAAAAGCCTTTGAGAATTTCAGTGGGTAAACAACTAGGAACAAGTCCCATATAGCGATACCAATTGACAAACCATCTGGGATATTCACAGGTAAAATTTTTATCAAAGAAAATGAACCATGAATGAGAATAGTTTCGAAGAAAAAATGCTTTAGTCCAAGCTTCTTGGTAATCATAATATGAATATCTTGGATAAGCAGGGAATTGATAAAGGGGTTTTTCGAAAGAAAGATTGGATGACCAATTTTCTGGAGAAATGATTTTAAGAATTCGGGCTTTGCTAAAATCAATAGATCCTTCTTTATTATTAGAACGGTGATCAATCTGAACAGATCCAGATTCTTGTAGAATGGTTTGATAATATTCTCGAGATTTGTAAGAGTTTTCATGAAAGGTTTTTCCTCGGCCAAAGAGGTGTTCAGTAAGAACATGAAAACCTTGATTGAGCTTAAGAATTTGAGAATCTTCAAGTATTTGGATTTTCAAAAGATTTGAATTGAGAACATAAGGGGCTTTATTTGTAGGTTTAGAAGTTGTTGAAAGTTGTGTTTCAGAAGGAATAGGTTTTGAAAAAGGGCTAATTGATTGAACTGGAGAAATGTTTGGATTGACTAGTTTTGATTGAAGCATATTTGAATAAAGTTGAGAATTTTTTGCAATTGGAGTTAATGGAGAAAAACGATTCTGACTTGAGAAAGGAACAAGCTTTTGATTAATTGGTTTCTTGTCTTCAATCTTAGAGGAAGACGATGAACTCATTTTCCCTGCAAAAATTCACGAGAAAGAAAATCTGGTAATGAATTGCTTTCTCCTTTTATAAATTCAATATCAAAATCAAAATTGCCCAACAATGCTTGCCATCTAGCAAAGATTTGTTTAGAAATTATATTTTTAACATCTTTTTCTAAAATTGATTTTGCAGATTGACAATCAATTCTTAATAAAAAAGTTTTCATAAATAAATCATCTTCAAATTTAGTAATACATAAAACAATACTTAAAATCTCCTTTTTAACAGTTGAATAATTCTTTTGAGTATTATTCCAAGCACCTGAATAAAAACGAACCAATTGTTCTTCAGAAGAATTTGATAATTTTTGTTTTAAAATACCTCCAAATCCAATATCACTAGCATCAGTTTCGACTATGATATTAGCATAAGGATGTGGTAAATTTAAACAAGGTAAAGAAGGAATTTTTTGTTTTATAAGTTTAACAATATTAGTATGTTCTTGAGTCCAAGGTTGTGGATTATTTTTTAATCTATTATAAAGAGGTTTGCAAAGAGTTCCTAAATCTTTGAAAAAATCATGAATATAATTTAGACATCCTAGAAATCGTTGAAGTTGTTTTTTATCTATAATTTCGTCAGGAAATTTATTAGAAAATTCTAAACTTCTTATAATAGGTTTAATAGTATTATTAACAATGTTATGTCCTAAAAATCTAATTTCATTTTGAAATAAATGCATTTTCTTAGCTGAAACAGCTAAGCCATTTTTATAAATTAAATCATAAAACTGATTTAAATGTTTGAAATGTTGATCAATAGATTTTGAAAAAATAAGAACATCATCAATATAAACAATTGAAAAACTGTTTATAGGAATGATAATATCATTCATAATGTTTTGAAATTCAGAAGGAGCATTTTTTAAACCAAAGGGCATAACGTTCCACTCATAATGTCCAAAAGGAACATTAAAACCTGTTTTGTATTTATCTTCTTCATGAATTTGAATTTGCCAAAAACCAGATTTCATATCAAATTTTGAAAATATTTTTGAATCATAAAGTTTTTTCAATAAATCTCTTTTATTAGGAATAGGATATCTAATCCAATCTAAAACTTTATTTAAAGGTTTATAATTGATAACTAATCTTGGTGATCCTCTTTCTAATTCAGCAGCATTCATAACATAGAAAGCTGAACAAGACCAAGGAGATTTAGAAGGTCTAATTAATTTTTTGTCTAATAAATCTTGAATTTCTTTTTTACAATGAGCTTCTAATTCATTATTCATATGAATAGCTCTAGATTTTGAAGGAATATCCTTTTCATTGAAAGTTTTAATATAAGGTAATTTGACAATATGTTGTTTTCTGTTCCAAAAGGCGTTTGGAATATTTGAGCAAACATTATTTTCAAACTTTTGTTTTAAAGCTATAATTTTGTCTTGAATATACTTATCTTGTAATTGATTATGTATACGAAAATCATTAATTTCATTGATAAGGTAATTTGCTTGTTTTGTTTTATAATTAAGAATGTTAATAGTTGAATAAGACGGAGGTTCACAAAATTTAAACATAATTTCTTTTCCAAAAACTTTAGTAATAATTCCATCATCTTGAACCATAAAAGGATATAATTTAGTAATAAAAGGTGTTCCTAAAATTAAAGGAGAAGTAAGATTTTTTACTAAAATTAAATGAGTTTTATAACAATAATCTTGATTGTTGCAAATATGAACATCGGAAATTTTATAATTTATTTTTAAACTGGTTCCTTCAGCTCCAGTAAGCCTAGAAGAAGTTTTTTCATAAAATTGAGTGGGAAATAAACCTTCTTGTATACAGTTCATATCAGCACCACTATCAATTAGAGCAGTAATATCCATTTTAAAATTATTTTTTACTAGAGTTATTTGAGTATTCCATTTTTGAGAAATTTGATCATTTATAATTCTTTCGATAACCTTTTCATCTTTATTATCATTATTTTGTGAATTAATAATATTTTTTCCCTTTTCAAGAGTTATAATTTTGCCTTTAATTTCTTTTATGTCTTGTTTAACTAATTTTAATTCTTCTTGAAGTTCTTGTATGGAAATGGGTTTTGTTTCAGAAAATCTTTCATATATGTCTTTTAAATTAAAAATTTTTGTATTATTTGAAATAGAATTTTCATTCTTATTAAGCATTTGTTTTATCAACAGTTCTTGGATATTTTTATCTTTAATTGAATCCAAATTTTTTAAAAGATCTTTGTCATTGTTTGTAAGGACATTAATTGAATAATTACAATTACATTTTCCAACACATTTGCATGTATCAGAATCTTCCGAACTTGAAGTATTTTGTTCTAAGATGTTTAAATCATTTTCTTGAAAATCGGTAAAACTAGAATCAGAATCGGAATCAGAATTTAACATAATTTTTCTAATTTGTTCTTTTAATTCTTCTGAAATATTTAATTCATTAATTTTTGTTTTTGCATAACAATTATTAGCATTATGACCATTACGACCACATTTATGGCAAATAATAATGTCTTTTGATTTTCTTTTAGAATTTTTATTAGATCGTTTATAAGGGTTTTTTGATGTTAAAAATTTATTTTTCTTATAATTCTTATATTTTTCTGATTTATTATATTTCTTTTTCTTGAAATATTTTGAAGATTTTTTATTATATTTTTTGGTTTTTGAAGTAGACGGACCTGTTAATGGTTGATAACCATATTGTTGACAAAAATTTCCTAATTCATTCTTACTATTAATTCTATCTTTTTTAAGTTTTTCTTTAAATCTAAGGTCAGCACAAATAGCTAATCCTTCTTTATTAATATAATTAATTAAGTCTCCATAAGTTAAGTTTTGATAAGGAATTGTATTATTAAAATTTTCTCTTAATTTTTGTCTAATTCTTTCGGCAAAAAGTTTTGGAAGTCCAGCAATAAAACGTTCTTTCCAATAAGATTCTTTACAATCTGGTCTTGAAAAAACTTTAACGAGATAATTATCTTTGTACCATCTGAAATCAGTTAATTTTCTACAATGTAAGTTCATTAGAATTTCAGAAGTTCTTTCTTGAAAAGTAGTAGGATCTCCTACAAAGTTTTTGATTATAGCAAAAATTAAAGTATTAACCATATCATCCTCTTGAGTTTGAATTGGTAAATTATTTTCTTGTTTTATAACGGTTTTCTTGGCATTCATAATAAAATTCTTTTCGTCTGGTGTAATATAGAAATCCCACCAACCTTTAAGAGTACCAGTAAACCCAGAAATAATAATATTAACAATTTGAAGTTGAGTATTATTGTGAGACTTGTAAGCATTAGCTGCCATGGTCATTTCTTGAACAATATTAAGAATTTGATGTTCAGAGTTACCATCGATATTCCATTCGTAAACAGAAGTACCATCATAAGCTGAACGATCATATTGAAAAGCTCTTTCTTCAATTTGAATATCAGGAAGAGAAGGTCTATTCCAATAATTTTTAATAGTTGGTTTTGGATTATTACCAAAATAATTAATCTTATTTAATCTTGAAAAATCATTTGTAAGCTGATTTATATCATCATTGTCATTTATGAATTGTTGAGTAAGATTGTCTAAATTTAATTCACTTTCATTATTACTTTCATCAGATTCGTCAAAAGAGTCATTATTTGTTCTTAACATATTTATAGATACATTTTTTGAAATACGAAAATTAGTAAGTCTTTTTTCTAATTCATCAATTAAATCTTTATTTCCAAGATTAAAATTTCCATTTATTTGATGAGGAATAAAGCTGACATTACTAGAACTTGCTATATTATTATAAAAATTTTTTGTTTTAATTTTATTTTCTTTTGATAATTGTAAATTTATAGTATTTTCTTCAATCCTATTTAGTTGATCTGAAATAGTTAAAAGAGTTTCATTTGAGTAATTATTTTGATAAATAATGTTTTGAAAACATTTTTCATTTGTTATCTGACTCGGAACTTTAACTAAAGGAGTTGCAATAAAATTATTATCAATAATGATTTCCTTTTTTGGCGGATACTCAGAAATAATTTCTTGATTAGTAATAACATCCTTGTATGTTTTTGAAGAAACAGGAAAAATAGTTTGCATTTTAAAAGGATAATCTATATTATGTTTAGGAGCATAAATTAATTCGAACCATTGAAAAAACGGAGAGTGAATTTGATTTGATAAAACATAATCTTCCCAAAGTCCAAAATGTAAAAATCTTATATAATATGAAAAATTTTCTTCATGCCAAATTCTTTTTATATTATTATAATCTTTATAATATTCTTCTTCTTTTAAATAATCAAAATTAACATATGATGGTATTTTAGAAATATCTATATTAATATTCATTTTAACAAGTTGATTGATTTAATCTAAAAGATATATTTTTAATAATACTAAGTTGAGCACTAATAACAATAGTTTTATTTTTAATCATTTTTGATAAGCAATATATTATTTCCTTTTGAATATTATAATTATATGTGTCCTTTTCAGTATTAATTAATTTAATTTCTTCGTCTTTTTTAAGTTGTTTAATTCTATTTATTTCTTTAGAAATGCTTGCAATAATTTTCCATCTGGTCTTTAATAAATTATTCCAAAATTTATTATTATTACTACAACTAATCTGTCTTTTAGAACTCATTAACACGTATATTTAGATAAATTTCTTAAATAATTATCAAGATGTATATTAAAGGTTTTTAATACTGCTTTTATGTTATTAATTTCTTGTTCTAATTCCAATAGTTCTTTATTATTATTTATATTTTTTAATTCTAATATCTTTTCTTGCAAGAGTTTTTTAAATATTTTTATTGAATTTCTTAATCTCTTAATAGCAGTAACTCTATTTCTATTTAAAGAATTGCAATTTATTTGAACTTTATTAGTCATAATTGTTGTCTATAATTTTGAAGTTCATTAATAAAATCAGATTTAGTAGGACTTGGTAAACTTGTATCACTAGTTTGGTCTTCTTGATAAAGAGGTTTAGGACTAGAATAGTCAACAGTTTTTAAATTTAAAGACTTTGATTTTGAAAGCGAAAATTTAGAAGTACCAATTTCAGGAATAGAACTAGTAGAAAATCTAGATGAAGAAAAATTTGTAGAAGAAAAGTTTATATCAACTGAGCCATCATTATGCTCAATTATATTTGAAATTTGTTTTGAAGAATCTAAAGATTTTGGTTCAATAACATTTTGTAAATTCCAATTACATGATTGAGTAATTTCTGACCATTTAAGTCGTTTAGGCATATGAACTTTTGTATGATTAGTATTTGCTTCGTAAATAATTGTTTCATTTCTTGGATTTGACAAACGGGTCTTTGGTTCTAAGGTAGTTGTCATGGTTTTATAACAAACACGATAAATAATTGCTAAAGGTTTAGAGTTATTTTTAAATTCTAAATTCTTTGTTTCAACAGTTAAAACCAAAGTGTCTAAAATATTTTTGTCAAATAATCCTACGGAAAAATTCGGATAACAATTAAAATAAATTGGTCCATTTGCGATATTTGTTTCTGCCATAGCTAAAATAGAATTTTGAAAATCTGTATGTCTTTTATCTCTTAATATTAAGAGAACAGGAGCATCAACACCAATTCTAAAAAGAGGTTTGATAGCAATTTGAACAAGACCTAAATGAAGAAATTTATATTTTTGTCTATGTTCGAAAATAGATCTTGATGATAACAAATTTATATTTTGTTGGTTTTGACCAATGGATAGGGTTTGTTCAGTCATTTTAATTGAGTAACTTTGAAAATAATCAAAAGTCCCTATTCTATAAATTGTGTTTATATTTGTTTTAGGTATAGTCCAATCATTTAAATTTTGTTCTATATTATCAATAGTTTCTTCAATAGAGTTTATATGATTATCATCATAATCTTGTTCTTTATTCATAATATTTTTACCAGTATCATATTTTTTAGATAATATGCGTGAAAATCTACTCATATTTGATTAATTTTTAGTTTAAAGATTTTATAAGAAAACTTACTTGTTTTATCTAGGATGAACAGAGAGGGCATCGGCCCAACGATGATTGTGGTCCGGCTCCGTGACTTACCATACTTGCACGTCTTACGCTAATCCAACCAATCACTGGTCTGGTCTCTGTATCATTCTTAACAAAACTCATAATTTTCTTATAAATTCTTCAAACAAAAATTAACCAAATAACAAACAGAGTTATCATACATACTAATCTCTGGTCTAAAACGTAGCTCTGATACCATTTGCTAACTAGTAGTTTCAGATATTTTTTGATGATAAAAATCATACATTATTTTATAAAACTGTTTTCTATCTTTGCTTCTAAACTCATGATTATGGATTAGAACTTGTAAAGCTTTTAATTGATTACAATAATAATGACGATTAGCTTGTATCTTTGAATCAGACATAATATTTCAAGCATGAATTTGATTATTATTAAATGCAAGTATTATTTTAACAAAAATTTCAAATCTTGTAGAATTAATAGTTAGAATAACTCGAAAAGAGACTGTCATAGCGATAACAGAGTTAAGACAATAATTGAATAAAATTCTTTATATATTACCTTCTTTTAAATTACAATCAGAGCATCCGTCTGGAGCAAGTATGATTTGAAAATCTAAAGATTTTGAACATCTAGAAGTAGATAGGAGAACTCTTTTCTTAGACATGAACTAAACATTTGACAGAAGTTTTATAAGAGAGATTTTTAGAGAACTTTGAGATGGTCTTCATTAAAACATGTCCCTTCAATATATAGGAGTCTTGGAGTCTTGAAACATCTTGAGACGGGAAACCGAAGGATTACCGGATCATCTTGAGAATTATTGAATCAACTTGCATTTGTCAGAGTGTAGATGTGGCAGACAAAACTTTAAAGCTTTTGACAAATTGGCATCATATTTTGTCATTTTTTGATAATGGAAATCTTCTTTGGCGATAATGGAGCATCTTCTTTCATCTTTATAAAAGTTGTTTGTTTTCATGCAATAATTTAGCATCATCTCACTGCAGAAGACATGATAATATTTTTGATAATTGATGTACTCACACAGTGTATAATTGATAATAGTTGAACACACACAGTGTATAATTGATAATAGTTGAACAATTTGATAACACACGTTTGATAACACACGTACTACCCCCCTTTGAATAACAAACACATATAAAAGAATACCTTACATTGAAGGTATAACACCAAAATTAAAAACTTAATTAATCTGCAAATGGATCATCAAAAGGATCTTGAGCATCTTGAAAATTATTTTTGACAGATGTGGGAGAATGTTCTGAATTAGTTGGAGAATTGCGAATTTCTTGAAGTAATTGTTGTAGATCTTCAGGGGAAGAGTTTGCAGCGGCACGAATTTTGCTAATAAGATTAGCATCTGGAGAAGATAGACTCTTGATAAGATTTGCTTCAATTTCTGGCTTTTGATTATACATTGATTGATAATGATTGAAAACAGCTTGCTCGTTTGCTTGAGAAATTGTGACTTTATCCCACCATTTTAGACGAAATTGTCTATTGAGCCAAGGGGGATTGAAGTCTGTTGCTTCTTGATAAGAGAATGTCCAGGACATAATCCATGGAACTTTAAATAACATGGTGAATTGTAACAAATATTCAAATTCTGGGATTTGTTGAATAAATAGCTCTTTGAATTTAGAAAAGCCTTTGAGAATTTCAGTGGGTAAACAACTAGGAACAAGTCCCATATAGCGATACCAATTGACAAACCATCTGGGATATTCACAGGTAAAATTTTTATCAAAGAAAATGAACCATGAATGAGAATAGTTTCGAAGAAAAAATGCTTTAGTCCAAGCTTCTTGGTAATCATAATATGAATATCTTGGATAAGCAGGGAATTGATAAAGGGGTTTTTCGAAAGAAAGATTGGATGACCAATTTTCTGGAGAAATGATTTTAAGAATTCGGGCTTTGCTAAAATCAATAGATCCTTCTTTATTATTAGAACGGTGATCAATCTGAACAGATCCAGATTCTTGTAGAATGGTTTGATAATATTCTCGAGATTTGTAAGAGTTTTCATGAAAGGTTTTTCCTCGGCCAAAGAGGTGTTCAGTAAGAACATGAAAACCTTGATTGAGCTTAAGAATTTGAGAATCTTCAAGTATTTGGATTTTCAAAAGATTTGAATTGAGAACATAAGGGGCTTTATTTGTAGGTTTAGAAGTTGTTGAAAGTTGTGTTTCAGAAGGAATAGGTTTTGAAAAAGGGCTAATTGATTGAACTGGAGAAATGTTTGGATTGACTAGTTTTGATTGAAGCATATTTGAATAAAGTTGAGAATTTTTTGCAATTGGAGTTAATGGAGAAAAACGATTCTGACTTGAGAAAGGAACAAGCTTTTGATTAATTGGTTTCTTGTCTTCAATCTTAGAGGAAGACGATGAACTCATTTTCCCTGCAAAAATTCACGAGAAAGAAAATCTGGTAATGAATTGCTTTCTCCTTTTATAAATTCAATATCAAAATCAAAATTGCCCAACAATGCTTGCCATCTAGCAAAGATTTGTTTAGAAATTATATTTTTAACATCTTTTTCTAAAATTGATTTTGCAGATTGACAATCAATTCTTAATAAAAAAGTTTTCATAAATAAATCATCTTCAAATTTAGTAATACATAAAACAATACTTAAAATCTCCTTTTTAACAGTTGAATAATTCTTTTGAGTATTATTCCAAGCACCTGAATAAAAACGAACCAATTGTTCTTCAGAAGAATTTGATAATTTTTGTTTTAAAATACCTCCAAATCCAATATCACTAGCATCAGTTTCGACTATGATATTAGCATAAGGATGTGGTAAATTTAAACAAGGTAAAGAAGGAATTTTTTGTTTTATAAGTTTAACAATATTAGTATGTTCTTGAGTCCAAGGTTGTGGATTATTTTTTAATCTATTATAAAGAGGTTTGCAAAGAGTTCCTAAATCTTTGAAAAAATCATGAATATAATTTAGACATCCTAGAAATCGTTGAAGTTGTTTTTTATCTATAATTTCGTCAGGAAATTTATTAGAAAATTCTAAACTTCTTATAATAGGTTTAATAGTATTATTAACAATGTTATGTCCTAAAAATCTAATTTCATTTTGAAATAAATGCATTTTCTTAGCTGAAACAGCTAAGCCATTTTTATAAATTAAATCATAAAACTGATTTAAATGTTTGAAATGTTGATCAATAGATTTTGAAAAAATAAGAACATCATCAATATAAACAATTGAAAAACTGTTTATAGGAATGATAATATCATTCATAATGTTTTGAAATTCAGAAGGAGCATTTTTTAAACCAAAGGGCATAACGTTCCACTCATAATGTCCAAAAGGAACATTAAAACCTGTTTTGTATTTATCTTCTTCATGAATTTGAATTTGCCAAAAACCAGATTTCATATCAAATTTTGAAAATATTTTTGAATCATAAAGTTTTTTCAATAAATCTCTTTTATTAGGAATAGGATATCTAATCCAATCTAAAACTTTATTTAAAGGTTTATAATTGATAACTAATCTTGGTGATCCTCTTTCTAATTCAGCAGCATTCATAACATAGAAAGCTGAACAAGACCAAGGAGATTTAGAAGGTCTAATTAATTTTTTGTCTAATAAATCTTGAATTTCTTTTTTACAATGAGCTTCTAATTCATTATTCATATGAATAGCTCTTGATTTTGAAGGAATATCCTTTTCATTGAAAGTTTTAATATAAGGTAATTTGACAATATGTTGTTTTCTGTTCCAAAAGGCGTTTGGAATATTTGAGCAAACATTATTTTCAAACTTTTGTTTTAAAGCTATAATTTTGTCTTGAATATACTTATCTTGTAATTGATTATGTATACGAAAATCATTAATTTCATTGATAAGGTAATTTGCTTGTTTTGTTTTATAATTAAGAATGTTAATAGTTGAATAAGACGGAGGTTCACAAAATTTAAACATAATTTCTTTTCCAAAAACTTTAGTAATAATTCCATCATCTTGAACCATAAAAGGATATAATTTAGTAATAAAAGGTGTTCCTAAAATTAAAGGAGAAGTAAGATTTTTTACTAAAATTAAATGAGTTTTATAACAATAATCTTGATTGTTGCAAATATGAACATCGGAAATTTTATAATTTATTTTTAAACTGGTTCCTTCAGCTCCAGTAAGCCTAGAAGAAGTTTTTTCATAAAATTGAGTGGGAAATAAACCTTCTTGTATACAGTTCATATCAGCACCACTATCAATTAGAGCAGTAATATCCATTTTAAAATTATTTTTTACTAGAGTTATTTGAGTATTCCATTTTTGAGAAATTTGATCATTTATAATTCTTTCGATAACCTTTTCATCTTTATTATCATTATTTTGTGAATTAATAATATTTTTTCCCTTTTCAAGAGTTATAATTTTGCCTTTAATTTCTTTTATGTCTTGTTTAACTAATTTTAATTCTTCTTGAAGTTCTTGTATGGAAATGGGTTTTGTTTCAGAAAATCTTTCATATATGTCTTTTAAATTAAAAATTTTTGTATTATTTGAAATAGAATTTTCATTCTTATTAAGCATTTGTTTTATCAACAGTTCTTGGATATTTTTATCTTTAATTGAATCCAAATTTTTTAAAAGATCTTTGTCATTGTTTGTAAGGACATTAATTGAATAATTACAATTACATTTTCCAACACATTTGCATGTATCAGAATCTTCCGAACTTGAAGTATTTTGTTCTAAGATGTTTAAATCATTTTCTTGAAAATCGGTAAAACTAGAATCAGAATCGGAATCAGAATTTAACATAATTTTTCTAATTTGTTCTTTTAATTCTTCTGAAATATTTAATTCATTAATTTTTGTTTTTGCATAACAATTATTAGCATTATGACCATTACGACCACATTTATGGCAAATAATAATGTCTTTTGATTTTCTTTTAGAATTTTTATTAGATCGTTTATAAGGGTTTTTTGATGTTAAAAATTTATTTTTCTTATAATTCTTATATTTTTCTGATTTATTATATTTCTTTTTCTTGAAATATTTTGAAGATTTTTTATTATATTTTTTGGTTTTTGAAGTAGACGGACCTGTTAATGGTTGATAACCATATTGTTGACAAAAATTTCCTAATTCATTCTTACTATTAATTCTATCTTTTTTAAGTTTTTCTTTAAATCTAAGGTCAGCACAAATAGCTAATCCTTCTTTATTAATATAATTAATTAAGTCTCCATAAGTTAAGTTTTGATAAGGAATTGTATTATTAAAATTTTCTCTTAATTTTTGTCTAATTCTTTCGGCAAAAAGTTTTGGAAGTCCAGCAATAAAACGTTCTTTCCAATAAGATTCTTTACAATCTGGTCTTGAAAAAACTTTAACGAGATAATTATCTTTGTACCATCTGAAATCAGTTAATTTTCTACAATGTAAGTTCATTAGAATTTCAGAAGTTCTTTCTTGAAAAGTAGTAGGATCTCCTACAAAGTTTTTGATTATAGCAAAAATTAAAGTATTAACCATATCATCCTCTTGAGTTTGAATTGGTAAATTATTTTCTTGTTTTATAACGGTTTTCTTGGCATTCATAATAAAATTCTTTTCGTCTGGTGTAATATAGAAATCCCACCAACCTTTAAGAGTACCAGTAAACCCAGAAATAATAATATTAACAATTTGAAGTTGAGTATTATTGTGAGACTTGTAAGCATTAGCTGCCATGGTCATTTCTTGAACAATATTAAGAATTTGATGTTCAGAGTTACCATCGATATTCCATTCGTAAACAGAAGTACCATCATAAGCTGAACGATCATATTGAAAAGCTCTTTCTTCAATTTGAATATCAGGAAGAGAAGGTCTATTCCAATAATTTTTAATAGTTGGTTTTGGATTATTACCAAAATAATTAATCTTATTTAATCTTGAAAAATCATTTGTAAGCTGATTTATATCATCATTGTCATTTATGAATTGTTGAGTAAGATTGTCTAAATTTAATTCACTTTCATTATTACTTTCATCAGATTCGTCAAAAGAGTCATTATTTGTTCTTAACATATTTATAGATACATTTTTTGAAATACGAAAATTAGTAAGTCTTTTTTCTAATTCATCAATTAAATCTTTATTTCCAAGATTAAAATTTCCATTTATTTGATGAGGAATAAAGCTGACATTACTAGAACTTGCTATATTATTATAAAAATTTTTTGTTTTAATTTTATTTTCTTTTGATAATTGTAAATTTATAGTATTTTCTTCAATCCTATTTAGTTGATCTGAAATAGTTAAAAGAGTTTCATTTGAGTAATTATTTTGATAAATAATGTTTTGAAAACATTTTTCATTTGTTATCTGACTCGGAACTTTAACTAAAGGAGTTGCAATAAAATTATTATCAATAATGATTTCCTTTTTTGGCGGATACTCAGAAATAATTTCTTGATTAGTAATAACATCCTTGTATGTTTTTGAAGAAACAGGAAAAATAGTTTGCATTTTAAAAGGATAATCTATATTATGTTTAGGAGCATAAATTAATTCGAACCATTGAAAAAACGGAGAGTGAATTTGATTTGATAAAACATAATCTTCCCAAAGTCCAAAATGTAAAAATCTTATATAATATGAAAAGTTTTCTTCATGCCAAATTCTTTTTATATTATTATAATCTTTATAATATTCTTCTTCTTTTAAATAATCAAAATTAACATATGATGGTATTTTAGAAATATCTATATTAATATTCATTTTAACAAGTTGATTGATTTAATCTAAAAGATATATTTTTAATAATACTAAGTTGAGCACTAATAACAATAGTTTTATTTTTAATCATTTTTGATAAGCAATATATTATTTCCTTTTGAATATTATAATTATATGTGTCCTTTTCAGTATTAATTAATTTAATTTCTTCGTCTTTTTTAAGTTGTTTAATTCTATTTATTTCTTTAGAAATGCTTGCAATAATTTTCCATCTGGTCTTTAATAAATTATTCCAAAATTTATTATTATTACTACAACTAATCTGTCTTTTAGAACTCATTAACACGTATATTTAGATAAATTTCTTAAATAATTATCAAGATGTATATTAAAGGTTTTTAATACTGCTTTTATGTTATTAATTTCTTGTTCTAATTCCAATAGTTCTTTATCATTATTTATATTTTTTAATTCTAATATCTTTTCTTGCAAGAGTTTTTTAAATATTTTTATTGAATTTCTTAATCTCTTAATAGCAGTAACTCTATTTCTATTTAAAGAATTGCAATTTATTTGAACTTTATTAGTCATAATTGTTGTCTATAATTTTGAAGTTCATTAATAAAATCAGATTTAGTAGGACTTGGTAAACTTGTATCACTAGTTTGGTCTTCTTGATAAAGAGGTTTAGGAATAGGACTAGAATAGTCAACAGTTTTTAAATTTAAAGACTTTGATTTTGAAAGCGAAAATTTAGAAGTACCAATTTCAGGAATAGAACTAGTAGAAAATCTAGATGAAGAAAAATTTGTAGAAGAAAAGTTTATATCAACTGAGCCATCATTATGCTCAATTATATTTGAAATTTGTTTTGAAGAATCTAAAGATTTTGGTTCAATAACATTTTGTAAATTCCAATTACATGATTGAGTAATTTCTGACCATTTAAGTCGTTTAGGCATATGAACTTTTGTATGATTAGTATTTGCTTCGTAAATAATTGTTTCATTTCTTGGATTTGACAAACGGGTCTTTGGTTCTAAGGTAGTTGTCATGGTTTTATAACAAACACGATAAATAATTGCTAAAGGTTTAGAGTTATTTTTAAATTCTAAATTCTTTGTTTCAACAGTTAAAACCAAAGTGTCTAAAATATTTTTGTCAAATAATCCTACGGAAAAATTCGGATAACAATTAAAATAAATTGGTCCATTTGCGATATTTGTTTCTGCCATAGCTAAAATAGAATTTTGAAAATCTGTATGTCTTTTATCTCTTAATATTAAGAGAACAGGAGCATCAACACCAATTCTAAAAAGAGGTTTGATAGCAATTTGAACAAGACCTAAATGAAGAAATTTATATTTTTGTCTATGTTCGAAAATAGATCTTGATGATAACAAATTTATATTTTGTTGGTTTTGACCAATGGATAGGGTTTGTTCAGTCATTTTAATTGAGTAACTTTGAAAATAATCAAAAGTCCCTATTCTATAAATTGTGTTTATATTTGTTTTAGGTATAGTCCAATCATTTAAATTTTGTTCTATATTATCAATAGTTTCTTCAATAGAGTTTATATGATTATCATCATAATCTTGTTCTTTATTCATAATATTTTTACCAGTATCATATTTTTTAGATAATATGCGTGAAAATCTACTCATATTTGATTAATTTTTAGTTTAAAGATTTTATAAGAAAACTTACTTGTTTTATCTAGGATGAACAGAGAGGGCATCGGCCCAACGATGATTGTGGTCCGGCTCCGTGACTTACCATACTTGCACGTCTTACGCTAATCCAACCAATCACTGGTCTGGTCTCTGTATCATTCTTAACAAAACTCATAATTTTCTTATAAATTCTTCAAACAAAAATTAACCAAATAACAAACAGAGTTATCATACATACTAATCTCTGGTCTAAAACGTAGCTCTGATACCATTTGCTGACTAGTAGTTTCAGATATTGACTAGTAGTTTCAGATATTTTTTGATGATAAAAATCATACATTATTTTATAAAACTGTTTTCTATCTTTGCTTCTAAACTCATGATTATGGATTAGAACTTGTAAAGCTTTTAATTGATTACAATAATAATGACGATTAGCTTGTATCTTTGAATCAGACATAATATTTCAAGCATGAATTTGATTATTATTAAATGCAAGTATTATTTTAACAAAAATTTCAAATCTTGTAGAATTAATAGTTAGAATAACTCGAAAAGAGACTGTCATAGCGATAACAGAGTTAAGACAATAATTGAATAAAATTCTTTATATATTACCTTCTTTTAAATTACAATCAGAGCATCCGTCTGGAGCAAGTATGATTTGAAAATCTAAAGATTTTGAACATCTAGAAGTAGATAGGAGAACTCTTTTCTTAGACATGAACTAAACATTTGACAGAAGTTTTATAAGAGAGATTTTTGGAGAACTTTGAGATGGTCTTCATTAAAACATGTCCCTTCAATATATAGGAGTCTTGGAGTCTTGAAACATCTTGAGACGGGAAACCGAAGGATTACCGGATCATCTTGAGAATTATTGAATCAACTTGCATTTGTCAGAGTGTAGATGTGGCAGACAAAACTTTAAAGCTTTTGACAAATTGGCATCATATTTTGTCATTTTTTGATAATGGAAATCTTCTTTGGCGATAATGGAGCATCTTCTTTCATCTTTATAAAAGTTGTTTGTTTTCATGCAATAATTTAGCATCATCTCACTGCAGAAGACATGATAATATTTTTGATAATTGATGTACTCACACAGTGTATAATTGATAATAGTTGAACACACACAGTGTATAATTGATAATAGTTGAACAATTTGATAACACACGTTTGATAACACACGTACTACCCCCCTTTGAATAACAAACACATATAAAAGAATACCTTACATTGAAGGTATAACACCAAAATTAAAAACTTAATTAATCTGCAAATGGATCATCAAAAGGATCTTGAGCATCTTGAAAATTATTTTTGACAGATGTGGGAGAATGTTCTGAATTAGTTGGAGAATTGCGAATTTCTTGAAGTAATTGTTGTAGATCTTCAGGGGAAGAGTTTGCAGCGGCACGAATTTTGCTAATAAGATTAGCATCTGGAGAAGATAGACTCTTGATAAGATTTGCTTCAATTTCTGGCTTTTGATTATACATTGATTGATAATGATTGAAAACAGCTTGCTCGTTTGCTTGAGAAATTGTGACTTTATCCCACCATTTTAGACGAAATTGTCTATTGAGCCAAGGGGGATTGAAGTCTGTTGCTTCTTGATAAGAGAATGTCCAGGACATAATCCATGGAACTTTAAATAACATGGTGAATTGTAACAAATATTCAAATTCTGGGATTTGTTGAATAAATAGCTCTTTGAATTTAGAAAAGCCTTTGAGAATTTCAGTGGGTAAACAACTAGGAACAAGTCCCATATAGCGATACCAATTGACAAACCATCTGGGATATTCACAGGTAAAATTTTTATCAAAGAAAATGAACCATGAATGAGAATAGTTTCGAAGAAAAAATGCTTTAGTCCAAGCTTCTTGGTAATCATAATATGAATATCTTGGATAAGCAGGGAATTGATAAAGGGGTTTTTCGAAAGAAAGATTGGATGACCAATTTTCTGGAGAAATGATTTTAAGAATTCGGGCTTTGCTAAAATCAATAGATCCTTCTTTATTATTAGAACGGTGATCAATCTGAACAGATCCAGATTCTTGTAGAATGGTTTGATAATATTCTCGAGATTTGTAAGAGTTTTCATGAAAGGTTTTTCCTCGGCCAAAGAGGTGTTCAGTAAGAACATGAAAACCTTGATTGAGCTTAAGAATTTGAGAATCTTCAAGTATTTGGATTTTCAAAAGATTTGAATTGAGAACATAAGGGGCTTTATTTGTAGGTTTAGAAGTTGTTGAAAGTTGTGTTTCAGAAGGAATAGGTTTTGAAAAAGGGCTAATTGATTGAACTGGAGAAATGTTTGGATTGACTAGTTTTGATTGAAGCATATTTGAATAAAGTTGAGAATTTTTTGCAATTGGAGTTAATGGAGAAAAACGATTCTGACTTGAGAAAGGAACAAGCTTTTGATTAATTGGTTTCTTGTCTTCAATCTTAGAGGAAGACGATGAACTCATTTTCCCTGCAAAAATTCACGAGAAAGAAAATCTGGTAATGAATTGCTTTCTCCTTTTATAAATTCAATATCAAAATCAAAATTGCCCAACAATGCTTGCCATCTAGCAAAGATTTGTTTAGAAATTATATTTTTAACATCTTTTTCTAAAATTGATTTTGCAGATTGACAATCAATTCTTAATAAAAAAGTTTTCATAAATAAATCATCTTCAAATTTAGTAATACATAAAACAATACTTAAAATCTCCTTTTTAACAGTTGAATAATTCTTTTGAGTATTATTCCAAGCACCTGAATAAAAACGAACCAATTGTTCTTCAGAAGAATTTGATAATTTTTGTTTTAAAATACCTCCAAATCCAATATCACTAGCATCAGTTTCGACTATGATATTAGCATAAGGATGTGGTAAATTTAAACAAGGTAAAGAAGGAATTTTTTGTTTTATAAGTTTAACAATATTAGTATGTTCTTGAGTCCAAGGTTGTGGATTATTTTTTAATCTATTATAAAGAGGTTTGCAAAGAGTTCCTAAATCTTTGAAAAAATCATGAATATAATTTAGACATCCTAGAAATCGTTGAAGTTGTTTTTTATCTATAATTTCGTCAGGAAATTTATTAGAAAATTCTAAACTTCTTATAATAGGTTTAATAGTATTATTAACAATGTTATGTCCTAAAAATCTAATTTCATTTTGAAATAAATGCATTTTCTTAGCTGAAACAGCTAAGCCATTTTTATAAATTAAATCATAAAACTGATTTAAATGTTTGAAATGTTGATCAATAGATTTTGAAAAAATAAGAACATCATCAATATAAACAATTGAAAAACTGTTTATAGGAATGATAATATCATTCATAATGTTTTGAAATTCAGAAGGAGCATTTTTTAAACCAAAGGGCATAACGTTCCACTCATAATGTCCAAAAGGAACATTAAAACCTGTTTTGTATTTATCTTCTTCATGAATTTGAATTTGCCAAAAACCAGATTTCATATCAAATTTTGAAAATATTTTTGAATCATAAAGTTTTTTCAATAAATCTCTTTTATTAGGAATAGGATATCTAATCCAATCTAAAACTTTATTTAAAGGTTTATAATTGATAACTAATCTTGGTGATCCTCTTTCTAATTCAGCAGCATTCATAACATAGAAAGCTGAACAAGACCAAGGAGATTTAGAAGGTCTAATTAATTTTTTGTCTAATAAATCTTGAATTTCTTTTTTACAATGAGCTTCTAATTCATTATTCATATGAATAGCTCTAGATTTTGAAGGAATATCCTTTTCATTGAAAGTTTTAATATAAGGTAATTTGACAATATGTTGTTTTCTGTTCCAAAAGGCGTTTGGAATATTTGAGCAAACATTATTTTCAAACTTTTGTTTTAAAGCTATAATTTTGTCTTGAATATACTTATCTTGTAATTGATTATGTATACGAAAATCATTAATTTCATTGATAAGGTAATTTGCTTGTTTTGTTTTATAATTAAGAATGTTAATAGTTGAATAAGACGGAGGTTCACAAAATTTAAACATAATTTCTTTTCCAAAAACTTTAGTAATAATTCCATCATCTTGAACCATAAAAGGATATAATTTAGTAATAAAAGGTGTTCCTAAAATTAAAGGAGAAGTAAGATTTTTTACTAAAATTAAATGAGTTTTATAACAATAATCTTGATTGTTGCAAATATGAACATCGGAAATTTTATAATTTATTTTTAAACTGGTTCCTTCAGCTCCAGTAAGCCTAGAAGAAGTTTTTTCATAAAATTGAGTGGGAAATAAACCTTCTTGTATACAGTTCATATCAGCACCACTATCAATTAGAGCAGTAATATCCATTTTAAAATTATTTTTTACTAGAGTTATTTGAGTATTCCATTTTTGAGAAATTTGATCATTTATAATTCTTTCGATAACCTTTTCATCTTTATTATCATTATTTTGTGAATTAATAATATTTTTTCCCTTTTCAAGAGTTATAATTTTGCCTTTAATTTCTTTTATGTCTTGTTTAACTAATTTTAATTCTTCTTGAAGTTCTTGTATGGAAATGGGTTTTGTTTCAGAAAATCTTTCATATATGTCTTTTAAATTAAAAATTTTTGTATTATTTGAAATAGAATTTTCATTCTTATTAAGCATTTGTTTTATCAACAGTTCTTGGATATTTTTATCTTTAATTGAATCCAAATTTTTTAAAAGATCTTTGTCATTGTTTGTAAGGACATTAATTGAATAATTACAATTACATTTTCCAACACATTTGCATGTATCAGAATCTTCCGAACTTGAAGTATTTTGTTCTAAGATGTTTAAATCATTTTCTTGAAAATCGGTAAAACTAGAATCAGAATCGGAAT
Source organism: Lactuca virosa (assembly GCF_052849685.1). Taxonomy (NCBI): domain Eukaryota; kingdom Viridiplantae; phylum Streptophyta; class Magnoliopsida; order Asterales; family Asteraceae; genus Lactuca; species Lactuca virosa. Next base: position 131,088,258 of record NC_136434.1, on the reverse strand, counting down.
CAGAATTTAACATAATTTTTCTAATTTGTTCTTTTAATTCTTCTGAAATATTTAATTCATTAATTTTTGTTTTTGCATAACAATTATTAGCATTATGACCATTACGACCACATTTATGGCAAATAATAATGTCTTTTGATTTTCTTTTAGAATTTTTATTAGATCGTTTATAAGGGTTTTTTGATGTTAAAAATTTATTTTTCTTATAATTCTTATATTTTTCTGATTTATTATATTTCTTTTTCTTGAAATATTTTGAAGATTTTTTATTATATTTTTTGGTTTTTGAAGTAGACGGACCTGTTAATGGTTGATAACCATATTGTTGACAAAAATTTCCTAATTCATTCTTACTATTAATTCTATCTTTTTTAAGTTTTTCTTTAAATCTAAGGTCAGCACAAATAGCTAATCCTTCTTTATTAATATAATTAATTAAGTCTCCATAAGTTAAGTTTTGATAAGGAATTGTATTATTAAAATTTTCTCTTAATTTTTGTCTAATTCTTTCGGCAAAAAGTTTTGGAAGTCCAGCAATAAAACGTTCTTTCCAATAAGATTCTTTACAATCTGGTCTTGAAAAAACTTTAACGAGATAATTATCTTTGTACCATCTGAAATCAGTTAATTTTCTACAATGTAAGTTCATTAGAATTTCAGAAGTTCTTTCTTGAAAAGTAGTAGGATCTCCTACAAAGTTTTTGATTATAGCAAAAATTAAAGTATTAACCATATCATCCTCTTGAGTTTGAATTGGTAAATTATTTTCTTGTTTTATAACGGTTTTCTTGGCATTCATAATAAAATTCTTTTCGTCTGGTGTAATATAGAAATCCCACCAACCTTTAAGAGTACCAGTAAACCCAGAAATAATAATATTAACAATTTGAAGTTGAGTATTATTGTGAGACTTGTAAGCATTAGCTGCCATGGTCATTTCTTGAACAATATTAAGAATTTGATGTTCAGAGTTACCATCGATATTCCATTCGTAAACAGAAGTACCATCATAAGCTGAACGATCATATTGAAAAGCTCTTTCTTCAATTTGAATATCAGGAAGAGAAGGTCTATTCCAATAATTTTTAATAGTTGGTTTTGGATTATTACCAAAATAATTAATCTTATTTAATCTTGAAAAATCATTTGTAAGCTGATTTATATCATCATTGTCATTTATGAATTGTTGAGTAAGATTGTCTAAATTTAATTCACTTTCATTATTACTTTCATCAGATTCGTCAAAAGAGTCATTATTTGTTCTTAACATATTTATAGATACATTTTTTGAAATACGAAAATTAGTAAGTCTTTTTTCTAATTCATCAATTAAATCTTTATTTCCAAGATTAAAATTTCCATTTATTTGATGAGGAATAAAGCTGACATTACTAGAACTTGCTATATTATTATAAAAATTTTTTGTTTTAATTTTATTTTCTTTTGATAATTGTAAATTTATAGTATTTTCTTCAATCCTATTTAGTTGATCTGAAATAGTTAAAAGAGTTTCATTTGAGTAATTATTTTGATAAATAATGTTTTGAAAACATTTTTCATTTGTTATCTGACTCGGAACTTTAACTAAAGGAGTTGCAATAAAATTATTATCAATAATGATTTCCTTTTTTGGCGGATACTCAGAAATAATTTCTTGATTAGTAATAACATCCTTGTATGTTTTTGAAGAAACAGGAAAAATAGTTTGCATTTTAAAAGGATAATCTATATTATGTTTAGGAGCATAAATTAATTCGAACCATTGAAAAAACGGAGAGTGAATTTGATTTGATAAAACATAATCTTCCCAAAGTCCAAAATGTAAAAATCTTATATAATATGAAAAGTTTTCTTCATGCCAAATTCTTTTTATATTATTATAATCTTTATAATATTCTTCTTCTTTTAAATAATCAAAATTAACATATGATGGTATTTTAGAAATATCTATATTAATATTCATTTTAACAAGTTGATTGATTTAATCTAAAAGATATATTTTTAATAATACTAAGTTGAGCACTAATAACAATAGTTTTATTTTTAATCATTTTTGATAAGCAATATATTATTTCCTTTTGAATATTATAATTATATGTGTCCTTTTCAGTATTAATTAATTTAATTTCTTCGTCTTTTTTAAGTTGTTTAATTCTATTTATTTCTTTAGAAATGCTTGCAATAATTTTCCATCTGGTCTTTAATAAATTATTCCAAAATTTATTATTATTACTACAACTAATCTGTCTTTTAGAACTCATTAACACGTATATTTAGATAAATTTCTTAAATAATTATCAAGATGTATATTAAAGGTTTTTAATACTGCTTTTATGTTATTAATTTCTTGTTCTAATTCCAATAGTTCTTTATCATTATTTATATTTTTTAATTCTAATATCTTTTCTTGCAAGAGTTTTTTAAATATTTTTATTGAATTTCTTAATCTCTTAATAGCAGTAACTCTATTTCTATTTAAAGAATTGCAATTTATTTGAACTTTATTAGTCATAATTGTTGTCTATAATTTTGAAGTTCATTAATAAAATCAGATTTAGTAGGACTTGGTAAACTTGTATCACTAGTTTGGTCTTCTTGATAAAGAGGTTTAGGAATAGGACTAGAATAGTCAACAGTTTTTAAATTTAAAGACTTTGATTTTGAAAGCGAAAATTTAGAAGTACCAATTTCAGGAATAGAACTAGTAGAAAATCTAGATGAAGAAAAATTTGTAGAAGAAAAGTTTATATCAACTGAGCCATCATTATGCTCAATTATATTTGAAATTTGTTTTGAAGAATCTAAAGATTTTGGTTCAATAACATTTTGTAAATTCCAATTACATGATTGAGTAATTTCTGACCATTTAAGTCGTTTAGGCATATGAACTTTTGTATGATTAGTATTTGCTTCGTAAATAATTGTTTCATTTCTTGGATTTGACAAACGGGTCTTTGGTTCTAAGGTAGTTGTCATGGTTTTATAACAAACACGATAAATAATTGCTAAAGGTTTAGAGTTATTTTTAAATTCTAAATTCTTTGTTTCAACAGTTAAAACCAAAGTGTCTAAAATATTTTTGTCAAATAATCCTACGGAAAAATTCGGATAACAATTAAAATAAATTGGTCCATTTGCGATATTTGTTTCTGCCATAGCTAAAATAGAATTTTGAAAATCTGTATGTCTTTTATCTCTTAATATTAAGAGAACAGGAGCATCAACACCAATTCTAAAAAGAGGTTTGATAGCAATTTGAACAAGACCTAAATGAAGAAATTTATATTTTTGTCTATGTTCGAAAATAGATCTTGATGATAACAAATTTATATTTTGTTGGTTTTGACCAATGGATAGGGTTTGTTCAGTCATTTTAATTGAGTAACTTTGAAAATAATCAAAAGTCCCTATTCTATAAATTGTGTTTATATTTGTTTTAGGTATAGTCCAATCATTTAAATTTTGTTCTATATTATCAATAGTTTCTTCAATAGAGTTTATATGATTATCATCATAATCTTGTTCTTTATTCATAATATTTTTACCAGTATCATATTTTTTAGATAATATGCGTGAAAATCTACTCATATTTGATTAATTTTTAGTTTAAAGATTTTATAAGAAAACTTACTTGTTTTATCTAGGATGAACAGAGAGGGCATCGGCCCAACGATGATTGTGGTCCGGCTCCGTGACTTACCATACTTGCACGTCTTACGCTAATCCAACCAATCACTGGTCTGGTCTCTGTATCATTCTTAACAAAACTCATAATTTTCTTATAAATTCTTCAAACAAAAATTAACCAAATAACAAACAGAGTTATCATACATACTAATCTCTGGTCTAAAACGTAGCTCTGATACCATTTGCTGACTACGTTTTGTTATTAGTATGTATGATAACAAACAGAGTTACTCATATTTGATTAATTTTTAGTTTAAAAACTTAATTAATCAGCAAATGGTATCAGAGCTACGTTTTAGACCAGAGATTAGTATGTATGATAACTCTGTTTGTTATTTGGTTAATTTTTGTTTGAAGAATTTATAAGAAAATTATGAGTTTTGTTAAGAATGATACAGAGACCAGACCAGTGATTGGTTGGATTAGCGTAAGACGTGCAAGTATGGTAAGTCACGGAGCCGGACCACAATCATCGTTGGGCCGATGCCCTCTCTGTTCATCCTAGATAAAACAAGTAAGTTTTCTTATAAAATCTTTAAACTAAAAATTAATCAAATATGAGTAGATTTTCACGCATATTATCTAAAAAATATGATACTGGTAAAAATATTATGAATAAAGAACAAGATTATGATGATAATCATATAAACTCTATTGAAGAAACTATTGATAATATAGAACAAAATTTAAATGATTGGACTATACCTAAAACAAATATAAACACAATTTATAGAATAGGGACTTTTGATTATTTTCAAAGTTACTCAATTAAAATGACTGAACAAACCCTATCCATTGGTCAAAACCAACAAAATATAAATTTGTTATCATCAAGATCTATTTTCGAACATAGACAAAAATATAAATTTCTTCATTTAGGTCTTGTTCAAATTGCTATCAAACCTCTTTTTAGAATTGGTGTTGATGCTCCTGTTCTCTTAATATTAAGAGATAAAAGACATACAGATTTTCAAAATTCTATTTTAGCTATGGCAGAAACAAATATCGCAAATGGACCAATTTATTTTAATTGTTATCCGAATTTTTCCGTAGGATTATTTGACAAAAATATTTTAGACACTTTGGTTTTAACTGTTGAAACAAAGAATTTAGAATTTAAAAATAACTCTAAACCTTTAGCAATTATTTATCGTGTTTGTTATAAAACCATGACAACTACCTTAGAACCAAAGACCCGTTTGTCAAATCCAAGAAATGAAACAATTATTTACGAAGCAAATACTAATCATACAAAAGTTCATATGCCTAAACGACTTAAATGGTCAGAAATTACTCAATCATGTAATTGGAATTTACAAAATGTTATTGAACCAAAATCTTTAGATTCTTCAAAACAAATTTCAAATATAATTGAGCATAATGATGGCTCAGTTGATATAAACTTTTCTTCTACAAATTTTTCTTCATCTAGATTTTCTACTAGTTCTATTCCTGAAATTGGTACTTCTAAATTTTCGCTTTCAAAATCAAAGTCTTTAAATTTAAAAACTGTTGACTATTCTAGTCCTATTCCTAAACCTCTTTATCAAGAAGACCAAACTAGTGATACAAGTTTACCAAGTCCTACTAAATCTGATTTTATTAATGAACTTCAAAATTATAGACAACAATTATGACTAATAAAGTTCAAATAAATTGCAATTCTTTAAATAGAAATAGAGTTACTGCTATTAAGAGATTAAGAAATTCAATAAAAATATTTAAAAAACTCTTGCAAGAAAAGATATTAGAATTAAAAAATATAAATAATGATAAAGAACTATTGGAATTAGAACAAGAAATTAATAACATAAAAGCAGTATTAAAAACCTTTAATATACATCTTGATAATTATTTAAGAAATTTATCTAAATATACGTGTTAATGAGTTCTAAAAGACAGATTAGTTGTAGTAATAATAATAAATTTTGGAATAATTTATTAAAGACCAGATGGAAAATTATTGCAAGCATTTCTAAAGAAATAAATAGAATTAAACAACTTAAAAAAGACGAAGAAATTAAATTAATTAATACTGAAAAGGACACATATAATTATAATATTCAAAAGGAAATAATATATTGCTTATCAAAAATGATTAAAAATAAAACTATTGTTATTAGTGCTCAACTTAGTATTATTAAAAATATATCTTTTAGATTAAATCAATCAACTTGTTAAAATGAATATTAATATAGATATTTCTAAAATACCATCATATGTTAATTTTGATTATTTAAAAGAAGAAGAATATTATAAAGATTATAATAATATAAAAAGAATTTGGCATGAAGAAAACTTTTCATATTATATAAGATTTTTACATTTTGGACTTTGGGAAGATTATGTTTTATCAAATCAAATTCACTCTCCGTTTTTTCAATGGTTCGAATTAATTTATGCTCCTAAACATAATATAGATTATCCTTTTAAAATGCAAACTATTTTTCCTGTTTCTTCAAAAACATACAAGGATGTTATTACTAATCAAGAAATTATTTCTGAGTATCCGCCAAAAAAGGAAATCATTATTGATAATAATTTTATTGCAACTCCTTTAGTTAAAGTTCCGAGTCAGATAACAAATGAAAAATGTTTTCAAAACATTATTTATCAAAATAATTACTCAAATGAAACTCTTTTAACTATTTCAGATCAACTAAATAGGATTGAAGAAAATACTATAAATTTACAATTATCAAAAGAAAATAAAATTAAAACAAAAAATTTTTATAATAATATAGCAAGTTCTAGTAATGTCAGCTTTATTCCTCATCAAATAAATGGAAATTTTAATCTTGGAAATAAAGATTTAATTGATGAATTAGAAAAAAGACTTACTAATTTTCGTATTTCAAAAAATGTATCTATAAATATGTTAAGAACAAATAATGACTCTTTTGACGAATCTGATGAAAGTAATAATGAAAGTGAATTAAATTTAGACAATCTTACTCAACAATTCATAAATGACAATGATGATATAAATCAGCTTACAAATGATTTTTCAAGATTAAATAAGATTAATTATTTTGGTAATAATCCAAAACCAACTATTAAAAATTATTGGAATAGACCTTCTCTTCCTGATATTCAAATTGAAGAAAGAGCTTTTCAATATGATCGTTCAGCTTATGATGGTACTTCTGTTTACGAATGGAATATCGATGGTAACTCTGAACATCAAATTCTTAATATTGTTCAAGAAATGACCATGGCAGCTAATGCTTACAAGTCTCACAATAATACTCAACTTCAAATTGTTAATATTATTATTTCTGGGTTTACTGGTACTCTTAAAGGTTGGTGGGATTTCTATATTACACCAGACGAAAAGAATTTTATTATGAATGCCAAGAAAACCGTTATAAAACAAGAAAATAATTTACCAATTCAAACTCAAGAGGATGATATGGTTAATACTTTAATTTTTGCTATAATCAAAAACTTTGTAGGAGATCCTACTACTTTTCAAGAAAGAACTTCTGAAATTCTAATGAACTTACATTGTAGAAAATTAACTGATTTCAGATGGTACAAAGATAATTATCTCGTTAAAGTTTTTTCAAGACCAGATTGTAAAGAATCTTATTGGAAAGAACGTTTTATTGCTGGACTTCCAAAACTTTTTGCCGAAAGAATTAGACAAAAATTAAGAGAAAATTTTAATAATACAATTCCTTATCAAAACTTAACTTATGGAGACTTAATTAATTATATTAATAAAGAAGGATTAGCTATTTGTGCTGACCTTAGATTTAAAGAAAAACTTAAAAAAGATAGAATTAATAGTAAGAATGAATTAGGAAATTTTTGTCAACAATATGGTTATCAACCATTAACAGGTCCGTCTACTTCAAAAACCAAAAAATATAATAAAAAATCTTCAAAATATTTCAAGAAAAAGAAATATAATAAATCAGAAAAATATAAGAATTATAAGAAAAATAAATTTTTAACATCAAAAAACCCTTATAAACGATCTAATAAAAATTCTAAAAGAAAATCAAAAGACATTATTATTTGCCATAAATGTGGTCGTAATGGTCATAATGCTAATAATTGTTATGCAAAAACAAAAATTAATGAATTAAATATTTCAGAAGAATTAAAAGAACAAATTAGAAAAATTATGTTAAATTCTGATTCCGATTCTGATTCTAGTTTTACCGATTTTCAAGAAAATGATTTAAACATCTTAGAACAAAATACTTCAAGTTCGGAAGATTCTGATACATGCAAATGTGTTGGAAAATGTAATTGTAATTATTCAATTAATGTCCTTACAAACAATGACAAAGATCTTTTAAAAAATTTGGATTCAATTAAAGATAAAAATATCCAAGAACTGTTGATAAAACAAATGCTTAATAAGAATGAAAATTCTATTTCAAATAATACAAAAATTTTTAATTTAAAAGACATATATGAAAGATTTTCTGAAACAAAACCCATTTCCATACAAGAACTTCAAGAAGAATTAAAATTAGTTAAACAAGACATAAAAGAAATTAAAGGCAAAATTATAACTCTTGAAAAGGGAAAAAATATTATTAATTCACAAAATAATGATAATAAAGATGAAAAGGTTATCGAAAGAATTATAAATGATCAAATTTCTCAAAAATGGAATACTCAAATAACTCTAGTAAAAAATAATTTTAAAATGGATATTACTGCTCTAATTGATAGTGGTGCTGATATGAACTGTATACAAGAAGGTTTATTTCCCACTCAATTTTATGAAAAAACTTCTTCTAGGCTTACTGGAGCTGAAGGAACCAGTTTAAAAATAAATTATAAAATTTCCGATGTTCATATTTGCAACAATCAAGATTATTGTTATAAAACTCATTTAATTTTAGTAAAAAATCTTACTTCTCCTTTAATTTTAGGAACACCTTTTATTACTAAATTATATCCTTTTATGGTTCAAGATGATGGAATTATTACTAAAGTTTTTGGAAAAGAAATTATGTTTAAATTTTGTGAACCTCCGTCTTATTCAACTATTAACATTCTTAATTATAAAACAAAACAAGCAAATTACCTTATCAATGAAATTAATGATTTTCGTATACATAATCAATTACAAGATAAGTATATTCAAGACAAAATTATAGCTTTAAAACAAAAGTTTGAAAATAATGTTTGCTCAAATATTCCAAACGCCTTTTGGAACAGAAAACAACATATTGTCAAATTACCTTATATTAAAACTTTCAATGAAAAGGATATTCCTTCAAAATCAAGAGCTATTCATATGAATAATGAATTAGAAGCTCATTGTAAAAAAGAAATTCAAGATTTATTAGACAAAAAATTAATTAGACCTTCTAAATCTCCTTGGTCTTGTTCAGCTTTCTATGTTATGAATGCTGCTGAATTAGAAAGAGGATCACCAAGATTAGTTATCAATTATAAACCTTTAAATAAAGTTTTAGATTGGATTAGATATCCTATTCCTAATAAAAGAGATTTATTGAAAAAACTTTATGATTCAAAAATATTTTCAAAATTTGATATGAAATCTGGTTTTTGGCAAATTCAAATTCATGAAGAAGATAAATACAAAACAGGTTTTAATGTTCCTTTTGGACATTATGAGTGGAACGTTATGCCCTTTGGTTTAAAAAATGCTCCTTCTGAATTTCAAAACATTATGAATGATATTATCATTCCTATAAACAGTTTTTCAATTGTTTATATTGATGATGTTCTTATTTTTTCAAAATCTATTGATCAACATTTCAAACATTTAAATCAGTTTTATGATTTAATTTATAAAAATGGCTTAGCTGTTTCAGCTAAGAAAATGCATTTATTTCAAAATGAAATTAGATTTTTAGGACATAACATTGTTAATAATACTATTAAACCTATTATAAGAAGTTTAGAATTTTCTAATAAATTTCCTGACGAAATTATAGATAAAAAACAACTTCAACGATTTCTAGGATGTCTAAATTATATTCATGATTTTTTCAAAGATTTAGGAACTCTTTGCAAACCTCTTTATAATAGATTAAAAAATAATCCACAACCTTGGACTCAAGAACATACTAATATTGTTAAACTTATAAAACAAAAAATTCCTTCTTTACCTTGTTTAAATTTACCACATCCTTATGCTAATATCATAGTCGAAACTGATGCTAGTGATATTGGATTTGGAGGTATTTTAAAACAAAAATTATCAAATTCTTCTGAAGAACAATTGGTTCGTTTTTATTCAGGTGCTTGGAATAATACTCAAAAGAATTATTCAACTGTTAAAAAGGAGATTTTAAGTATTGTTTTATGTACTACTAAATTTGAAGATGATTTATTTATGAAAACTTTTTTATTAAGAATTGATTGTCAATCTGCAAAATCAATTTTAGAAAAAGATGTTAAAAATATAATTTCTAAACAAATCTTTGCTAGATGGCAAGCATTGTTGGGCAATTTTGATTTTGATATTGAATTTATAAAAGGAGAAAGCAATTCATTACCAGATTTTCTTTCTCGTGAATTTTTGCAGGGAAAATGAGTTCATCGTCTTCCTCTAAGATTGAAGACAAGAAACCAATTAATCAAAAGCTTGTTCCTTTCTCAAGTCAGAATCGTTTTTCTCCATTAACTCCAATTGCAAAAAATTCTCAACTTTATTCAAATATGCTTCAATCAAAACTAGTCAATCCAAACATTTCTCCAGTTCAATCAATTAGCCCTTTTTCAAAACCTATTCCTTCTGAAACACAACTTTCAACAACTTCTAAACCTACAAATAAAGCCCCTTATGTTCTCAATTCAAATCTTTTGAAAATCCAAATACTTGAAGATTCTCAAATTCTTAAGCTCAATCAAGGTTTTCATGTTCTTACTGAACACCTCTTTGGCCGAGGAAAAACCTTTCATGAAAACTCTTACAAATCTCGAGAATATTATCAAACCATTCTACAAGAATCTGGATCTGTTCAGATTGATCACCGTTCTAATAATAAAGAAGGATCTATTGATTTTAGCAAAGCCCGAATTCTTAAAATCATTTCTCCAGAAAATTGGTCATCCAATCTTTCTTTCGAAAAACCCCTTTATCAATTCCCTGCTTATCCAAGATATTCATATTATGATTACCAAGAAGCTTGGACTAAAGCATTTTTTCTTCGAAACTATTCTCATTCATGGTTCATTTTCTTTGATAAAAATTTTACCTGTGAATATCCCAGATGGTTTGTCAATTGGTATCGCTATATGGGACTTGTTCCTAGTTGTTTACCCACTGAAATTCTCAAAGGCTTTTCTAAATTCAAAGAGCTATTTATTCAACAAATCCCAGAATTTGAATATTTGTTACAATTCACCATGTTATTTAAAGTTCCATGGATTATGTCCTGGACATTCTCTTATCAAGAAGCAACAGACTTCAATCCCCCTTGGCTCAATAGACAATTTCGTCTAAAATGGTGGGATAAAGTCACAATTTCTCAAGCAAACGAGCAAGCTGTTTTCAATCATTATCAATCAATGTATAATCAAAAGCCAGAAATTGAAGCAAATCTTATCAAGAGTCTATCTTCTCCAGATGCTAATCTTATTAGCAAAATTCGTGCCGCTGCAAACTCTTCCCCTGAAGATCTACAACAATTACTTCAAGAAATTCGCAATTCTCCAACTAATTCAGAACATTCTCCCACATCTGTCAAAAATAATTTTCAAGATGCTCAAGATCCTTTTGATGATCCATTTGCAGATTAATTAAGTTTTTAATTTTGGTGTTATACCTTCAATGTAAGGTATTCTTTTATATGTGTTTGTTATTCAAAGGGGGGTAGTACGTGTGTTATCAAACGTGTGTTATCAAATTGTTCAACTATTATCAATTATACACTGTGTGTGTTCAACTATTATCAATTATACACTGTGTGAGTACATCAATTATCAAAAATATTATCATGTCTTCTGCAGTGAGATGATGCTAAATTATTGCATGAAAACAAACAACTTTTATAAAGATGAAAGAAGATGCTCCATTATCGCCAAAGAAGATTTCCATTATCAAAAAATGACAAAATATGATGCCAATTTGTCAAAAGCTTTAAAGTTTTGTCTGCCACATCTACACTCTGACAAATGCAAGTTGATTCAATAATTCTCAAGATGATCCGGTAATCCTTCGGTTTCCCGTCTCAAGATGTTTCAAGACTCCAAGACTCCTATATATTGAAGGGACATGTTTTAATGAAGACCATCTCAAAGTTCTCTAAAAATCTCTCTTATAAAACTTCTGTCAAATGTTTAGTTCATGTCTAAGAAAAGAGTTCTCCTATCTACTTCTAGATGTTCAAAATCTTTAGATTTTCAAATCATACTTGCTCCAGACGGATGCTCTGATTGTAATTTAAAAGAAGGTAATATATAAAGAATTTTATTCAATTATTGTCTTAACTCTGTTATCGCTATGACAGTCTCTTTTCGAGTTATTCTAACTATTAATTCTACAAGATTTGAAATTTTTGTTAAAATAATACTTGCATTTAATAATAATCAAATTCATGCTTGAAATATTATGTCTGATTCAAAGATACAAGCTAATCGTCATTATTATTGTAATCAATTAAAAGCTTTACAAGTTCTAATCCATAATCATGAGTTTAGAAGCAAAGATAGAAAACAGTTTTATAAAATAATGTATGATTTTTATCATCAAAAAATATCTGAAACTACTAGTTAGCAAATGAAACTACTAGTTAGCAAATGGTATCAGAAACTACTAGTCAGCAAATGGTATCAGATATTTTTTTGATGATAACAAACAGAGTTATCATACATATAAATTCTTGTATGTATGATACATACTAAAACGTAGCTCTGATACCAATAACTCTGTTTGTTATTTGGTTAATTTTACCAAATAACAAACAGAGTTATCATACATACTAATCTCTGGTCTAAAACGTGGCTCTGATACCATTTGCTAACTAGTAGTTTCATTTGCTAACTAGTAGTTTCAGATATTTTTTGATGATAAAAATCATACATTATTTTATAAAACTGTTTTCTATCTTTGCTTCTAAACTCATGATTATGGATTAGAACTTGTAAAGCTTTTAATTGATTACAATAATAATGACGATTAGCTTGTATCTTTGAATCAGACATAATATTTCAAGCATGAATTTGATTATTATTAAATGCAAGTATTATTTTAACAAAAATTTCAAATCTTGTAGAATTAATAGTTAGAATAACTCGAAAAGAGACTGTCATAGCGATAACAGAGTTAAGACAATAATTGAATAAAATTCTTTATATATTACCTTCTTTTAAATTACAATCAGAGCATCCGTCTGGAGCAAGTATGATTTGAAAATCTAAAGATTTTGAACATCTAGAAGTAGATAGGAGAACTCTTTTCTTAGACATGAACTAAACATTTGACAGAAGTTTTATAAGAGAGATTTTTAGAGAACTTTGAGATGGTCTTCATTAAAACATGTCCCTTCAATATATAGGAGTCTTGGAGTCTTGAAACATCTTGAGACGGGAAACCGAAGGATTACCGGATCATCTTGAGAATTATTGAATCAACTTGCATTTGTCAGAGTGTAGATGTGGCAGACAAAACTTTAAAGCTTTTGACAAATTGGCATCATATTTTGTCATTTTTTGATAATGGAAATCTTCTTTGGCGATAATGGAGCATCTTCTTTCATCTTTATAAAAGTTGTTTGTTTTCATGCAATAATTTAGCATCATCTCACTGCAGAAGACATGATAATATTTTTGATAATTGATGTACTCACACAGTGTATAATTGATAATAGTTGAACACACACAGTGTATAATTGATAATAGTTGAACAATTTGATAACACACGTTTGATTTGTTTTCATGCAATAATTTAGCATCATCTCACTGCAGAAGACATGATAATATTTTTGATAATTGATGTACTCACACAGTGTATAATTGATAATAGTTGAACACACACAGTGTATAATTGATAATAGTTGAACAATTTGATAACACACGTTTGATAACACACGTACTACCCCCCTTTGAATAACAAACACATATAAAAGAATACCTTACATTGAAGGTATAACACCAAAATTAAAAACTTAATTAATCTGCAAATGGATCATCAAAAGGATCTTGAGCATCTTGAAAATTATTTTTGACAGATGTGGGAGAATGTTCTGAATTAGTTGGAGAATTGCGAATTTCTTGAAGTAATTGTTGTAGATCTTCAGGGGAAGAGTTTGCAGCGGCACGAATTTTGCTAATAAGATTAGCATCTGGAGAAGATAGACTCTTGATAAGATTTGCTTCAATTTCTGGCTTTTGATTATACATTGATTGATAATGATTGAAAACAGCTTGCTCGTTTGCTTGAGAAATTGTGACTTTATCCCACCATTTTAGACGAAATTGTCTATTGAGCCAAGGGGGATTGAAGTCTGTTGCTTCTTGATAAGAGAATGTCCAGGACATAATCCATGGAACTTTAAATAACATGGTGAATTGTAACAAATATTCAAATTCTGGGATTTGTTGAATAAATAGCTCTTTGAATTTAGAAAAGCCTTTGAGAATTTCAGTGGGTAAACAACTAGGAACAAGTCCCATATAGCGATACCAATTGACAAACCATCTGGGATATTCACAGGTAAAATTTTTATCAAAGAAAATGAACCATGAATGAGAATAGTTTCGAAGAAAAAATGCTTTAGTCCAAGCTTCTTGGTAATCATAATATGAATATCTTGGATAAGCAGGGAATTGATAAAGGGGTTTTTCGAAAGAAAGATTGGATGACCAATTTTCTGGAGAAATGATTTTAAGAATTCGGGCTTTGCTAAAATCAATAGATCCTTCTTTATTATTAGAACGGTGATCAATCTGAACAGATCCAGATTCTTGTAGAATGGTTTGATAATATTCTCGAGATTTGTAAGAGTTTTCATGAAAGGTTTTTCCTCGGCCAAAGAGGTGTTCAGTAAGAACATGAAAACCTTGATTGAGCTTAAGAATTTGAGAATCTTCAAGTATTTGGATTTTCAAAAGATTTGAATTGAGAACATAAGGGGCTTTATTTGTAGGTTTAGAAGTTGTTGAAAGTTGTGTTTCAGAAGGAATAGGTTTTGAAAAAGGGCTAATTGATTGAACTGGAGAAATGTTTGGATTGACTAGTTTTGATTGAAGCATATTTGAATAAAGTTGAGAATTTTTTGCAATTGGAGTTAATGGAGAAAAACGATTCTGACTTGAGAAAGGAACAAGCTTTTGATTAATTGGTTTCTTGTCTTCAATCTTAGAGGAAGACGATGAACTCATTTTCCCTGCAAAAATTCACGAGAAAGAAAATCTGGTAATGAATTGCTTTCTCCTTTTATAAATTCAATATCAAAATCAAAATTGCCCAACAATGCTTGCCATCTAGCAAAGATTTGTTTAGAAATTATATTTTTAACATCTTTTTCTAAAATTGATTTTGCAGATTGACAATCAATTCTTAATAAAAAAGTTTTCATAAATAAATCATCTTCAAATTTAGTAATACATAAAACAATACTTAAAATCTCCTTTTTAACAGTTGAATAATTCTTTTGAGTATTATTCCAAGCACCTGAATAAAAACGAACCAATTGTTCTTCAGAAGAATTTGATAATTTTTGTTTTAAAATACCTCCAAATCCAATATCACTAGCATCAGTTTCGACTATGATATTAGCATAAGGATGTGGTAAATTTAAACAAGGTAAAGAAGGAATTTTTTGTTTTATAAGTTTAACAATATTAGTATGTTCTTGAGTCCAAGGTTGTGGATTATTTTTTAATCTATTATAAAGAGGTTTGCAAAGAGTTCCTAAATCTTTGAAAAAATCATGAATATAATTTAGACATCCTAGAAATCGTTGAAGTTGTTTTTTATCTATAATTTCGTCAGGAAATTTATTAGAAAATTCTAAACTTCTTATAATAGGTTTAATAGTATTATTAACAATGTTATGTCCTAAAAATCTAATTTCATTTTGAAATAAATGCATTTTCTTAGCTGAAACAGCTAAGCCATTTTTATAAATTAAATCATAAAACTGATTTAAATGTTTGAAATGTTGATCAATAGATTTTGAAAAAATAAGAACATCATCAATATAAACAATTGAAAAACTGTTTATAGGAATGATAATATCATTCATAATGTTTTGAAATTCAGAAGGAGCATTTTTTAAACCAAAGGGCATAACGTTCCACTCATAATGTCCAAAAGGAACATTAAAACCTGTTTTGTATTTATCTTCTTCATGAATTTGAATTTGCCAAAAACCAGATTTCATATCAAATTTTGAAAATATTTTTGAATCATAAAGTTTTTTCAATAAATCTCTTTTATTAGGAATAGGATATCTAATCCAATCTAAAACTTTATTTAAAGGTTTATAATTGATAACTAATCTTGGTGATCCTCTTTCTAATTCAGCAGCATTCATAACATAGAAAGCTGAACAAGACCAAGGAGATTTAGAAGGTCTAATTAATTTTTTGTCTAATAAATCTTGAATTTCTTTTTTACAATGAGCTTCTAATTCATTATTCATATGAATAGCTCTTGATTTTGAAGGAATATCCTTTTCATTGAAAGTTTTAATATAAGGTAATTTGACAATATGTTGTTTTCTGTTCCAAAAGGCGTTTGGAATATTTGAGCAAACATTATTTTCAAACTTTTGTTTTAAAGCTATAATTTTGTCTTGAATATACTTATCTTGTAATTGATTATGTATACGAAAATCATTAATTTCATTGATAAGGTAATTTGCTTGTTTTGTTTTATAATTAAGAATGTTAATAGTTGAATAAGACGGAGGTTCACAAAATTTAAACATAATTTCTTTTCCAAAAACTTTAGTAATAATTCCATCATCTTGAACCATAAAAGGATATAATTTAGTAATAAAAGGTGTTCCTAAAATTAAAGGAGAAGTAAGATTTTTTACTAAAATTAAATGAGTTTTATAACAATAATCTTGATTGTTGCAAATATGAACATCGGAAATTTTATAATTTATTTTTAAACTGGTTCCTTCAGCTCCAGTAAGCCTAGAAGAAGTTTTTTCATAAAATTGAGTGGGAAATAAACCTTCTTGTATACAGTTCATATCAGCACCACTATCAATTAGAGCAGTAATATCCATTTTAAAATTATTTTTTACTAGAGTTATTTGAGTATTCCATTTTTGAGAAATTTGATCATTTATAATTCTTTCGATAACCTTTTCATCTTTATTATCATTATTTTGTGAATTAATAATATTTTTTCCCTTTTCAAGAGTTATAATTTTGCCTTTAATTTCTTTTATGTCTTGTTTAACTAATTTTAATTCTTCTTGAAGTTCTTGTATGGAAATGGGTTTTGTTTCAGAAAATCTTTCATATATGTCTTTTAAATTAAAAATTTTTGTATTATTTGAAATAGAATTTTCATTCTTATTAAGCATTTGTTTTATCAACAGTTCTTGGATATTTTTATCTTTAATTGAATCCAAATTTTTTAAAAGATCTTTGTCATTGTTTGTAAGGACATTAATTGAATAATTACAATTACATTTTCCAACACATTTGCATGTATCAGAATCTTCCGAACTTGAAGTATTTTGTTCTAAGATGTTTAAATCATTTTCTTGAAAATCGGTAAAACTAGAATCAGAATCGGAATCAGAATTTAACATAATTTTTCTAATTTGTTCTTTTAATTCTTCTGAAATATTTAATTCATTAATTTTTGTTTTTGCATAACAATTATTAGCATTATGACCATTACGACCACATTTATGGCAAATAATAATGTCTTTTGATTTTCTTTTAGAATTTTTATTAGATCGTTTATAAGGGTTTTTTGATGTTAAAAATTTATTTTTCTTATAATTCTTATATTTTTCTGATTTATTATATTTCTTTTTCTTGAAATATTTTGAAGATTTTTTATTATATTTTTTGGTTTTTGAAGTAGACGGACCTGTTAATGGTTGATAACCATATTGTTGACAAAAATTTCCTAATTCATTCTTACTATTAATTCTATCTTTTTTAAGTTTTTCTTTAAATCTAAGGTCAGCACAAATAGCTAATCCTTCTTTATTAATATAATTAATTAAGTCTCCATAAGTTAAGTTTTGATAAGGAATTGTATTATTAAAATTTTCTCTTAATTTTTGTCTAATTCTTTCGGCAAAAAGTTTTGGAAGTCCAGCAATAAAACGTTCTTTCCAATAAGATTCTTTACAATCTGGTCTTGAAAAAACTTTAACGAGATAATTATCTTTGTACCATCTGAAATCAGTTAATTTTCTACAATGTAAGTTCATTAGAATTTCAGAAGTTCTTTCTTGAAAAGTAGTAGGATCTCCTACAAAGTTTTTGATTATAGCAAAAATTAAAGTATTAACCATATCATCCTCTTGAGTTTGAATTGGTAAATTATTTTCTTGTTTTATAACGGTTTTCTTGGCATTCATAATAAAATTCTTTTCGTCTGGTGTAATATAGAAATCCCACCAACCTTTAAGAGTACCAGTAAACCCAGAAATAATAATATTAACAATTTGAAGTTGAGTATTATTGTGAGACTTGTAAGCATTAGCTGCCATGGTCATTTCTTGAACAATATTAAGAATTTGATGTTCAGAGTTACCATCGATATTCCATTCGTAAACAGAAGTACCATCATAAGCTGAACGATCATATTGAAAAGCTCTTTCTTCAATTTGAATATCAGGAAGAGAAGGTCTATTCCAATAATTTTTAATAGTTGGTTTTGGATTATTACCAAAATAATTAATCTTATTTAATCTTGAAAAATCATTTGTAAGCTGATTTATATCATCATTGTCATTTATGAATTGTTGAGTAAGATTGTCTAAATTTAATTCACTTTCATTATTACTTTCATCAGATTCGTCAAAAGAGTCATTATTTGTTCTTAACATATTTATAGATACATTTTTTGAAATACGAAAATTAGTAAGTCTTTTTTCTAATTCATCAATTAAATCTTTATTTCCAAGATTAAAATTTCCATTTATTTGATGAGGAATAAAGCTGACATTACTAGAACTTGCTATATTATTATAAAAATTTTTTGTTTTAATTTTATTTTCTTTTGATAATTGTAAATTTATAGTATTTTCTTCAATCCTATTTAGTTGATCTGAAATAGTTAAAAGAGTTTCATTTGAGTAATTATTTTGATAAATAATGTTTTGAAAACATTTTTCATTTGTTATCTGACTCGGAACTTTAACTAAAGGAGTTGCAATAAAATTATTATCAATAATGATTTCCTTTTTTGGCGGATACTCAGAAATAATTTCTTGATTAGTAATAACATCCTTGTATGTTTTTGAAGAAACAGGAAAAATAGTTTGCATTTTAAAAGGATAATCTATATTATGTTTAGGAGCATAAATTAATTCGAACCATTGAAAAAACGGAGAGTGAATTTGATTTGATAAAACATAATCTTCCCAAAGTCCAAAATGTAAAAATCTTATATAATATGAAAAGTTTTCTTCATGCCAAATTCTTTTTATATTATTATAATCTTTATAATATTCTTCTTCTTTTAAATAATCAAAATTAACATATGATGGTATTTTAGAAATATCTATATTAATATTCATTTTAACAAGTTGATTGATTTAATCTAAAAGATATATTTTTAATAATACTAAGTTGAGCACTAATAACAATAGTTTTATTTTTAATCATTTTTGATAAGCAATATATTATTTCCTTTTGAATATTATAATTATATGTGTCCTTTTCAGTATTAATTAATTTAATTTCTTCGTCTTTTTTAAGTTGTTTAATTCTATTTATTTCTTTAGAAATGCTTGCAATAATTTTCCATCTGGTCTTTAATAAATTATTCCAAAATTTATTATTATTACTACAACTAATCTGTCTTTTAGAACTCATTAACACGTATATTTAGATAAATTTCTTAAATAATTATCAAGATGTATATTAAAGGTTTTTAATACTGCTTTTATGTTATTAATTTCTTGTTCTAATTCCAATAGTTCTTTATCATTATTTATATTTTTTAATTCTAATATGTTTTCTTGCAAGAGTTTTTTAAATATTTTTATTGAATTTCTTAATCTCTTAATAGCAGTAACTCTATTTCTATTTAAAGAATTGCAATTTATTTGAACTTTATTAGTCATAATTGTTGTCTATAATTTTGAAGTTCATTAATAAAATCAGATTTAGTAGGACTTGGTAAACTTGTATCACTAGTTTGGTCTTCTTGATAAAGAGGTTTAGGAATAGGACTAGAATAGTCAACAGTTTTTAAATTTAAAGACTTTGATTTTGAAAGCGAAAATTTAGAAGTACCAATTTCAGGAATAGAACTAGTAGAAAATCTAGATGAAGAAAAATTTGTAGAAGAAAAGTTTATATCAACTGAGCCATCATTATGCTCAATTATATTTGAAATTTGTTTTGAAGAATCTAAAGATTTTGGTTCAATAACATTTTGTAAATTCCAATTACATGATTGAGTAATTTCTGACCATTTAAGTCGTTTAGGCATATGAACTTTTGTATGATTAGTATTTGCTTCGTAAATAATTGTTTCATTTCTTGGATTTGACAAACGGGTCTTTGGTTCTAAGGTAGTTGTCATGGTTTTATAACAAACACGATAAATAATTGCTAAAGGTTTAGAGTTATTTTTAAATTCTAAATTCTTTGTTTCAACAGTTAAAACCAAAGTGTCTAAAATATTTTTGTCAAATAATCCTACGGAAAAATTCGGATAACAATTAAAATAAATTGGTCCATTTGCGATATTTGTTTCTGCCATAGCTAAAATAGAATTTTGAAAATCTGTATGTCTTTTATCTCTTAATATTAAGAGAACAGGAGCATCAACACCAATTCTAAAAAGAGGTTTGATAGCAATTTGAACAAGACCTAAATGAAGAAATTTATATTTTTGTCTATGTTCGAAAATAGATCTTGATGATAACAAATTTATATTTTGTTGGTTTTGACCAATGGATAGGGTTTGTTCAGTCATTTTAATTGAGTAACTTTGAAAATAATCAAAAGTCCCTATTCTATAAATTGTGTTTATATTTGTTTTAGGTATAGTCCAATCATTTAAATTTTGTTCTATATTATCAATAGTTTCTTCAATAGAGTTTATATGATTATCATCATAATCTTGTTCTTTATTCATAATATTTTTACCAGTATCATATTTTTTAGATAATATGCGTGAAAATCTACTCATATTTGATTAATTTTTAGTTTAAAGATTTTATAAGAAAACTTACTTGTTTTATCTAGGATGAACAGAGAGGGCATCGGCCCAACGATGATTGTGGTCCGGCTCCGTGACTTACCATACTTGCACGTCTTACGCTAATCCAACCAATCACTGGTCTGGTCTCTGTATCATTCTTAACAAAACTCATAATTTTCTTATAAATTCTTCAAACAAAAATTAACCAAATAACAAACAGAGTTATCATACATACTAATCTCTGGTCTAAAACGTGGCTCTGATACCATTTGCTAACTAGTAGTTTCAGATATTTTTTGATGATAAAAATATTACATTATTTTATAAAACTGTTTTCTATCTTTGCTTCTAAACTCATGATTATGGATTAGAACTTGTAAAGCTTTTAATTGATTACAATAATAATGACGATTAGCTTGTATCTTTGAATCAGACATAATATTTCAAGCATGAATTTGATTATTATTAAATGCAAGTATTATTTTAACAAAAATTTCAAATCTTGTAGAATTAATAGTTAGAATAACTCGAAAAGAGACTGTCATAGCGATAACAGAGTTAAGACAATAATTGAATAAAATTCTTTATATATTACCTTCTTTTAAATTACAATCAGAGCATCCGTCTGGAGCAAGTATGATTTGAAAATCTAAAGATTTTGAACATCTAGAAGTAGATAGGAGAACTCTTTTCTTAGACATGAACTAAACATTTGACATAAGTTTTATAAGAGAGATTTTTAGAGAACTTTGAGATCGTCTTCATTAAAACATGTCCCTTCAATATATAGGAGTCTTGGAGTCTTGAAACATCTTGAGACGGGAAACCGAAGGATTACCGGATCATCTTGAGAATTATTGAATCAACTTGCATTTGTCAGAGTGTAGATGTGGCAGACAAAACTTTAAAGCTTTTGACAAATTGGCATCATATTTTGTCATTTTTTGATAATGGAAATCTTCTTTGGCGATAATGGAGCATCTTCTTTCATCTTTATAAAAGTTGTTTGTTTTCATGCAATAATTTAGCATCATCTCACTGCAGAAGACATGATAATATTTTTGATAATTGATGTACTCACACAGTGTATAATTGATAATAGTTGAACACACACAGTGTATAATTGATAATAGTTGAACAATTTGATAACACACGTTTGATAACACACGTACTACCCCCCTTTGAATAACAAACACATATAAAAGAATACCTTACATTGAAGGTATAACACCAAAATTAAAAACTTAATTAATCTGCAAATGGATCATCAAAAGGATCTTGAGCATCTTGAAAATTATTTTTGACAGATGTGGGAGAATGTTCTGAATTAGTTGGAGAATTGCGAATTTCTTGAAGTAATTGTTGTAGATCTTCAGGGGAAGAGTTTGCAGCGGCACGAATTTTGCTAATAAGATTAGCATCTGGAGAAGATAGACTCTTGATAAGATTTGCTTCAATTTCTGGCTTTTGATTATACATTGATTGATAATGATTGAAAACAGCTTGCTCGTTTGCTTGAGAAATTGTGACTTTATCCCACCATTTTAGACGAAATTGTCTATTGAGCCAAGGGGGATTGAAGTCTGTTGCTTCTTGATAAGAGAATGTCCAGGACATAATCCATGGAACTTTAAATAACATGGTGAATTGTAACAAATATTCAAATTCTGGGATTTGTTGAATAAATAGCTCTTTGAATTTAGAAAAGCCTTTGAGAATTTCAGTGGGTAAACAACTAGGAACAAGTCCCATATAGCGATACCAATTGACAAACCATCTGGGATATTCACAGGTAAAATTTTTATCAAAGAAAATGAACCATGAATGAGAATAGTTTCGAAGAAAAAATGCTTTAGTCCAAGCTTCTTGGTAATCATAATATGAATATCTTGGATAAGCAGGGAATTGATAAAGGGGTTTTTCGAAAGAAAGATTGGATGACCAATTTTCTGGAGAAATGATTTTAAGAATTCGGGCTTTGCTAAAATCAATAGATCCTTCTTTATTATTAGAACGGTGATCAATCTGAACAGATCCAGATTCTTGTAGAATGGTTTGATAATATTCTCGAGATTTGTAAGAGTTTTCATGAAAGGTTTTTCCTCGGCCAAAGAGGTGTTCAGTAAGAACATGAAAACCTTGATTGAGCTTAAGAATTTGAGAATCTTCAAGTATTTGGATTTTCAAAAGATTTGAATTGAGAACATAAGGGGCTTTATTTGTAGGTTTAGAAGTTGTTGAAAGTTGTGTTTCAGAAGGAATAGGTTTTGAAAAAGGGCTAATTGATTGAACTGGAGAAATGTTTGGATTGACTAGTTTTGATTGAAGCATATTTGAATAAAGTTGAGAATTTTTTGCAATTGGAGTTAATGGAGAAAAACGATTCTGACTTGAGAAAGGAACAAGCTTTTGATTAATTGGTTTCTTGTCTTCAATCTTAGAGGAAGACGATGAACTCATTTTCCCTGCAAAAATTCACGAGAAAGAAAATCTGGTAATGAATTGCTTTCTCCTTTTATAAATTCAATATCAAAATCAAAATTGCCCAACAATGCTTGCCATCTAGCAAAGATTTGTTTAGAAATTATATTTTTAACATCTTTTTCTAAAATTGATTTTGCAGATTGACAATCAATTCTTAATAAAAAAGTTTTCATAAATAAATCATCTTCAAATTTAGTAATACATAAAACAATACTTAAAATCTCCTTTTTAACAGTTGAATAATTCTTTTGAGTATTATTCCAAGCACCTGAATAAAAACGAACCAATTGTTCTTCAGAAGAATTTGATAATTTTTGTTTTAAAATACCTCCAAATCCAATATCACTAGCATCAGTTTCGACTATGATATTAGCATAAGGATGTGGTAAATTTAAACAAGGTAAAGAAGGAATTTTTTGTTTTATAAGTTTAACAATATTAGTATGTTCTTGAGTCCAAGGTTGTGGATTATTTTTTAATCTATTATAAAGAGGTTTGCAAAGAGTTCCTAAATCTTTGAAAAAATCATGAATATAATTTAGACATCCTAGAAATCGTTGAAGTTGTTTTTTATCTATAATTTCGTCAGGAAATTTATTAGAAAATTCTAAACTTCTTATAATAGGTTTAATAGTATTATTAACAATGTTATGTCCTAAAAATCTAATTTCATTTTGAAATAAATGCATTTTCTTAGCTGAAACAGCTAAGCCATTTTTATAAATTAAATCATAAAACTGATTTAAATGTTTGAAATGTTGATCAATAGATTTTGAAAAAATAAGAACATCATCAATATAAACAATTGAAAAACTGTTTATAGGAATGATAATATCATTCATAATGTTTTGAAATTCAGAAGGAGCATTTTTTAAACCAAAGGGCATAACGTTCCACTCATAATGTCCAAAAGGAACATTAAAACCTGTTTTGTATTTATCTTCTTCATGAATTTGAATTTGCCAAAAACCAGATTTCATATCAAATTTTGAAAATATTTTTGAATCATAAAGTTTTTTCAATAAATCTCTTTTATTAGGAATAGGATATCTAATCCAATCTAAAACTTTATTTAAAGGTTTATAATTGATAACTAATCTTGGTGATCCTCTTTCTAATTCAGCAGCATTCATAACATAGAAAGCTGAACAAGACCAAGGAGATTTAGAAGGTCTAATTAATTTTTTGTCTAATAAATCTTGAATTTCTTTTTTACAATGAGCTTCTAATTCATTATTCATATGAATAGCTCTTGATTTTGAAGGAATATCCTTTTCATTGAAAGTTTTAATATAAGGTAATTTGACAATATGTTGTTTTCTGTTCCAAAAGGCGTTTGGAATATTTGAGCAAACATTATTTTCAAACTTTTGTTTTAAAGCTATAATTTTGTCTTGAATATACTTATCTTGTAATTGATTATGTATACGAAAATCATTAATTTCATTGATAAGGTAATTTGCTTGTTTTGTTTTATAATTAAGAATGTTAATAGTTGAATAAGACGGAGGTTCACAAAATTTAAACATAATTTCTTTTCCAAAAACTTTAGTAATAATTCCATCATCTTGAACCATAAAAGGATATAATTTAGTAATAAAAGGTGTTCCTAAAATTAAAGGAGAAGTAAGATTTTTTACTAAAATTAAATGAGTTTTATAACAATAATCTTGATTGTTGCAAATATGAACATCGGAAATTTTATAATTTATTTTTAAACTGGTTCCTTCAGCTCCAGTAAGCCTAGAAGAAGTTTTTTCATAAAATTGAGTGGGAAATAAACCTTCTTGTATACAGTTCATATCAGCACCACTATCAATTAGAGCAGTAATATCCATTTTAAAATTATTTTTTACTAGAGTTATTTGAGTATTCCATTTTTGAGAAATTTGATCATTTATAATTCTTTCGATAACCTTTTCATCTTTATTATCATTATTTTGTGAATTAATAATATTTTTTCCCTTTTCAAGAGTTATAATTTTGCCTTTAATTTCTTTTATGTCTTGTTTAACTAATTTTAATTCTTCTTGAAGTTCTTGTATGGAAATGGGTTTTGTTTCAGAAAATCTTTCATATATGTCTTTTAAATTAAAAATTTTTGTATTATTTGAAATAGAATTTTCATTCTTATTAAGCATTTGTTTTATCAACAGTTCTTGGATATTTTTATCTTTAATTGAATCCAAATTTTTTAAAAGATCTTTGTCATTGTTTGTAAGGACATTAATTGAATAATTACAATTACATTTTCCAACACATTTGCATGTATCAGAATCTTCCGAACTTGAAGTATTTTGTTCTAAGATGTTTAAATCATTTTCTTGAAAATCGGTAAAACTAGAATCAGAATCGGAATCAGAATTTAACATAATTTTTCTAATTTGTTCTTTTAATTCTTCTGAAATATTTAATTCATTAATTTTTGTTTTTGCATAACAATTATTAGCATTATGACCATTACGACCACATTTATGGCAAATAATAATGTCTTTTGATTTTCTTTTAGAATTTTTATTAGATCGTTTATAAGGGTTTTTTGATGTTAAAAATTTATTTTTCTTATAATTCTTATATTTTTCTGATTTATTATATTTCTTTTTCTTGAAATATTTTGAAGATTTTTTATTATATTTTTTGGTTTTTGAAGTAGACGGACCTGTTAATGGTTGATAACCATATTGTTGACAAAAATTTCCTAATTCATTCTTACTATTAATTCTATCTTTTTTAAGTTTTTCTTTAAATCTAAGGTCAGCACAAATAGCTAATCCTTCTTTATTAATATAATTAATTAAGTCTCCATAAGTTAAGTTTTGATAAGGAATTGTATTATTAAAATTTTCTCTTAATTTTTGTCTAATTCTTTCGGCAAAAAGTTTTGGAAGTCCAGCAATAAAACGTTCTTTCCAATAAGATTCTTTACAATCTGGTCTTGAAAAAACTTTAACGAGATAATTATCTTTGTACCATCTGAAATCAGTTAATTTTCTACAATGTAAGTTCATTAGAATTTCAGAAGTTCTTTCTTGAAAAGTAGTAGGATCTCCTACAAAGTTTTTGATTATAGCAAAAATTAAAGTATTAACCATATCATCCTCTTGAGTTTGAATTGGTAAATTATTTTCTTGTTTTATAACGGTTTTCTTGGCATTCATAATAAAATTCTTTTCGTCTGGTGTAATATAGAAATCCCACCAACCTTTAAGAGTACCAGTAAACCCAGAAATAATAATATTAACAATTTGAAGTTGAGTATTATTGTGAGACTTGTAAGCATTAGCTGCCATGGTCATTTCTTGAACAATATTAAGAATTTGATGTTCAGAGTTACCATCGATATTCCATTCGTAAACAGAAGTACCATCATAAGCTGAACGATCATATTGAAAAGCTCTTTCTTCAATTTGAATATCAGGAAGAGAAGGTCTATTCCAATAATTTTTAATAGTTGGTTTTGGATTATTACCAAAATAATTAATCTTATTTAATCTTGAAAAATCATTTGTAAGCTGATTTATATCATCATTGTCATTTATGAATTGTTGAGTAAGATTGTCTAAATTTAATTCACTTTCATTATTACTTTCATCAGATTCGTCAAAAGAGTCATTATTTGTTCTTAACATATTTATAGATACATTTTTTGAAATACGAAAATTAGTAAGTCTTTTTTCTAATTCATCAATTAAATCTTTATTTCCAAGATTAAAATTTCCATTTATTTGATGAGGAATAAAGCTGACATTACTAGAACTTGCTATATTATTATAAAAATTTTTTGTTTTAATTTTATTTTCTTTTGATAATTGTAAATTTATAGTATTTTCTTCAATCCTATTTAGTTGATCTGAAATAGTTAAAAGAGTTTCATTTGAGTAATTATTTTGATAAATAATGTTTTGAAAACATTTTTCATTTGTTATCTGACTCGGAACTTTAACTAAAGGAGTTGCAATAAAATTATTATCAATAATGATTTCCTTTTTTGGCGGATACTCAGAAATAATTTCTTGATTAGTAATAACATCCTTGTATGTTTTTGAAGAAACAGGAAAAATAGTTTGCATTTTAAAAGGATAATCTATATTATGTTTAGGAGCATAAATTAATTCGAACCATTGAAAAAACGGAGAGTGAATTTGATTTGATAAAACATAATCTTCCCAAAGTCCAAAATGTAAAAATCTTATATAATATGAAAAGTTTTCTTCATGCCAAATTCTTTTTATATTATTATAATCTTTATAATATTCTTCTTCTTTTAAATAATCAAAATTAACATATGATGGTATTTTAGAAATATCTATATTAATATTCATTTTAACAAGTTGATTGATTTAATCTAAAAGATATATTTTTAATAATACTAAGTTGAGCACTAATAACAATAGTTTTATTTTTAATCATTTTTGATAAGCAATATATTATTTCCTTTTGAATATTATAATTATATGTGTCCTTTTCAGTATTAATTAATTTAATTTCTTCGTCTTTTTTAAGTTGTTTAATTCTATTTATTTCTTTAGAAATGCTTGCAATAATTTTCCATCTGGTCTTTAATAAATTATTCCAAAATTTATTATTATTACTACAACTAATCTGTCTTTTAGAACTCATTAACACGTATATTTAGATAAATTTCTTAAATAATTATCAAGATGTATATTAAAGGTTTTTAATACTGCTTTTATGTTATTAATTTCTTGTTCTAATTCCAATAGTTCTTTATCATTATTTATATTTTTTAATTCTAATATCTTTTCTTGCAAGAGTTTTTTAAATATTTTTATTGAATTTCTTAATCTCTTAATAGCAGTAACTCTATTTCTATTTAAAGAATTGCAATTTATTTGAACTTTATTAGTCATAATTGTTGTCTATAATTTTGAAGTTCATTAATAAAATCAGATTTAGTAGGACTTGGTAAACTTGTATCACTAGTTTGGTCTTCTTGATAAAGAGGTTTAGGAATAGGACTAGAATAGTCAACAGTTTTTAAATTTAAAGACTTTGATTTTGAAAGCGAAAATTTAGAAGTACCAATTTCAGGAATAGAACTAGTAGAAAATCTAGATGAAGAAAAATTTGTAGAAGAAAAGTTTATATCAACTGAGCCATCATTATGCTCAATTATATTTGAAATTTGTTTTGAAGAATCTAAAGATTTTGGTTCAATAACATTTTGTAAATTCCAATTACATGATTGAGTAATTTCTGACCATTTAAGTCGTTTAGGCATATGAACTTTTGTATGATTAGTATTTGCTTCGTAAATAATTGTTTCATTTCTTGGATTTGACAAACGGGTCTTTGGTTCTAAGGTAGTTGTCATGGTTTTATAACAAACACGATAAATAATTGCTAAAGGTTTAGAGTTATTTTTAAATTCTAAATTCTTTGTTTCAACAGTTAAAACCAAAGTGTCTAAAATATTTTTGTCAAATAATCCTACGGAAAAATTCGGATAACAATTAAAATAAATTGGTCCATTTGCGATATTTGTTTCTGCCATAGCTAAAATAGAATTTTGAAAATCTGTATGTCTTTTATCTCTTAATATTAAGAGAACAGGAGCATCAACACCAATTCTAAAAAGAGGTTTGATAGCAATTTGAACAAGACCTAAATGAAGAAATTTATATTTTTGTCTATGTTCGAAAATAGATCTTGATGATAACAAATTTATATTTTGTTGGTTTTGACCAATGGATAGGGTTTGTTCAGTCATTTTAATTGAGTAACTTTGAAAATAATCAAAAGTCCCTATTCTATAAATTGTGTTTATATTTGTTTTAGGTATAGTCCAATCATTTAAATTTTGTTCTATATTATCAATAGTTTCTTCAATAGAGTTTATATGATTATCATCATAATCTTGTTCTTTATTCATAATATTTTTACCAGTATCATATTTTTTAGATAATATGCGTGAAAATCTACTCATATTTGATTAATTTTTAGTTTAAAGATTTTATAAGAAAACTTACTTGTTTTATCTAGGATGAACAGAGAGGGCATCGGCCCAACGATGATTGTGGTCCGGCTCCGTGACTTACCATACTTGCACGTCTTACGCTAATCCAACCAATCACTGGTCTGGTCTCTGTATCATTCTTAACAAAACTCATAATTTTCTTATAAATTCTTCAAACAAAAATTAACCAAATAACAAACAGAGTTATCATACATACTAATCTCTGGTCTAAAACGTAGCTCTGATACCATTTGCTAACTAGTAGTTTCAGATATCTGAAACTACTAGTTAGCAAATGGTATCAGAGCTACGTTTTAGACCAGAGATTAGTATGTATGATAACTCTGTTTGTTATTTGGTTAATTTTTGTTTGAAGAATTTATAAGAAAATTATGAGTTTTGTTAAGAATGATACAGAGACCAGACCAGTGATTGGTTGGATTAGCGTAAGACGTGCAAGTATGGTAAGTCACGGAGCCGGACCACAATCATCGTTGGGCCGATGCCCTCTCTGTTCATCCTAGATAAAACAAGTAAGTTTTCTTATAAAATCTTTAAACTAAAAATTAATCAAATATGAGTAGATTTTCACGCATATTATCTAAAAAATATGATACTGGTAAAAATATTATGAATAAAGAACAAGATTATGATGATAATCATATAAACTCTATTGAAGAAACTATTGATAATATAGAACAAAATTTAAATGATTGGACTATACCTAAAACAAATATAAACACAATTTATAGAATAGGGACTTTTGATTATTTTCAAAGTTACTCAATTAAAATGACTGAACAAACCCTATCCATTGGTCAAAACCAACAAAATATAAATTTGTTATCATCAAGATCTATTTTCGAACATAGACAAAAATATAAATTTCTTCATTTAGGTCTTGTTCAAATTGCTATCAAACCTCTTTTTAGAATTGGTGTTGATGCTCCTGTTCTCTTAATATTAAGAGATAAAAGACATACAGATTTTCAAAATTCTATTTTAGCTATGGCAGAAACAAATATCGCAAATGGACCAATTTATTTTAATTGTTATCCGAATTTTTCCGTAGGATTATTTGACAAAAATATTTTAGACACTTTGGTTTTAACTGTTGAAACAAAGAATTTAGAATTTAAAAATAACTCTAAACCTTTAGCAATTATTTATCGTGTTTGTTATAAAACCATGACAACTACCTTAGAACCAAAGACCCGTTTGTCAAATCCAAGAAATGAAACAATTATTTACGAAGCAAATACTAATCATACAAAAGTTCATATGCCTAAACGACTTAAATGGTCAGAAATTACTCAATCATGTAATTGGAATTTACAAAATGTTATTGAACCAAAATCTTTAGATTCTTCAAAACAAATTTCAAATATAATTGAGCATAATGATGGCTCAGTTGATATAAACTTTTCTTCTACAAATTTTTCTTCATCTAGATTTTCTACTAGTTCTATTCCTGAAATTGGTACTTCTAAATTTTCGCTTTCAAAATCAAAGTCTTTAAATTTAAAAACTGTTGACCATTCTAGTCCTATTCCTAAACCTCTTTATCAAGAAGACCAAACTAGTGATACAAGTTTACCAAGTCCTACTAAATCTGATTTTATTAATGAACTTCAAAATTATAGACAACAATTATGACTAATAAAGTTCAAATAAATTGCAATTCTTTAAATAGAAATAGAGTTACTGCTATTAAGAGATTAAGAAATTCAATAAAAATATTTAAAAAACTCTTGCAAGAAAAGATATTAGAATTAAAAAATATAAATAATGATAAAGAACTATTGGAATTAGAACAAGAAATTAATAACATAAAAGCAGTATTAAAAACCTTTAATATACATCTTGATAATTATTTAAGAAATTTATCTAAATATACGTGTTAATGAGTTCTAAAAGACAGATTAGTTGTAGTAATAATAATAAATTTTGGAATAATTTATTAAAGACCAGATGGAAAATTATTGCAAGCATTTCTAAAGAAATAAATAGAATTAAACAACTTAAAAAAGACGAAGAAATTAAATTAATTAATACTGAAAAGGACACATATAATTATAATATTCAAAAGGAAATAATATATTGCTTATCAAAAATGATTAAAAATAAAACTATTGTTATTAGTGCTCAACTTAGTATTATTAAAAATATATCTTTTAGATTAAATCAATCAACTTGTTAAAATGAATATTAATATAGATATTTCTAAAATACCATCATATGTTAATTTTGATTATTTAAAAGAAGAAGAATATTATAAAGATTATAATAATATAAAAAGAATTTGGCATGAAGAAAACTTTTCATATTATATAAGATTTTTACATTTTGGACTTTGGGAAGATTATGTTTTATCAAATCAAATTCACTCTCCGTTTTTTCAATGGTTCGAATTAATTTATGCTCCTAAACATAATATAGATTATCCTTTTAAAATGCAAACTATTTTTCCTGTTTCTTCAAAAACATACAAGGATGTTATTACTAATCAAGAAATTATTTCTGAGTATCCGCCAAAAAAGGAAATCATTATTGATAATAATTTTATTGCAACTCCTTTAGTTAAAGTTCCGAGTCAGATAACAAATGAAAAATGTTTTCAAAACATTATTTATCAAAATAATTACTCAAATGAAACTCTTTTAACTATTTCAGATCAACTAAATAGGATTGAAGAAAATACTATAAATTTACAATTATCAAAAGAAAATAAAATTAAAACAAAAAATTTTTATAATAATATAGCAAGTTCTAGTAATGTCAGCTTTATTCCTCATCAAATAAATGGAAATTTTAATCTTGGAAATAAAGATTTAATTGATGAATTAGAAAAAAGACTTACTAATTTTCGTATTTCAAAAAATGTATCTATAAATATGTTAAGAACAAATAATGACTCTTTTGACGAATCTGATGAAAGTAATAATGAAAGTGAATTAAATTTAGACAATCTTACTCAACAATTCATAAATGACAATGATGATATAAATCAGCTTACAAATGATTTTTCAAGATTAAATAAGATTAATTATTTTGGTAATAATCCAAAACCAACTATTAAAAATTATTGGAATAGACCTTCTCTTCCTGATATTCAAATTGAAGAAAGAGCTTTTCAATATGATCGTTCAGCTTATGATGGTACTTCTGTTTACGAATGGAATATCGATGGTAACTCTGAACATCAAATTCTTAATATTGTTCAAGAAATGACCATGGCAGCTAATGCTTACAAGTCTCACAATAATACTCAACTTCAAATTGTTAATATTATTATTTCTGGGTTTACTGGTACTCTTAAAGGTTGGTGGGATTTCTATATTACACCAGACGAAAAGAATTTTATTATGAATGCCAAGAAAACCGTTATAAAACAAGAAAATAATTTACCAATTCAAACTCAAGAGGATGATATGGTTAATACTTTAATTTTTGCTATAATCAAAAACTTTGTAGGAGATCCTACTACTTTTCAAGAAAGAACTTCTGAAATTCTAATGAACTTACATTGTAGAAAATTAACTGATTTCAGATGGTACAAAGATAATTATCTCGTTAAAGTTTTTTCAAGACCAGATTGTAAAGAATCTTATTGGAAAGAACGTTTTATTGCTGGACTTCCAAAACTTTTTGCCGAAAGAATTAGACAAAAATTAAGAGAAAATTTTAATAATACAATTCCTTATCAAAACTTAACTTATGGAGACTTAATTAATTATATTAATAAAGAAGGATTAGCTATTTGTGCTGACCTTAGATTTAAAGAAAAACTTAAAAAAGATAGAATTAATAGTAAGAATGAATTAGGAAATTTTTGTCAACAATATGGTTATCAACCATTAACAGGTCCGTCTACTTCAAAAACCAAAAAATATAATAAAAAATCTTCAAAATATTTCAAGAAAAAGAAATATAATAAATCAGAAAAATATAAGAATTATAAGAAAAATAAATTTTTAACATCAAAAAACCCTTATAAACGATCTAATAAAAATTCTAAAAGAAAATCAAAAGACATTATTATTTGCCATAAATGTGGTCGTAATGGTCATAATGCTAATAATTGTTATGCAAAAACAAAAATTAATGAATTAAATATTTCAGAAGAATTAAAAGAACAAATTAGAAAAATTATGTTAAATTCTGATTCCGATTCTGATTCTAGTTTTACCGATTTTCAAGAAAATGATTTAAACATCTTAGAACAAAATACTTCAAGTTCGGAAGATTCTGATACATGCAAATGTGTTGGAAAATGTAATTGTAATTATTCAATTAATGTCCTTACAAACAATGACAAAGATCTTTTAAAAAATTTGGATTCAATTAAAGATAAAAATATCCAAGAACTGTTGATAAAACAAATGCTTAATAAGAATGAAAATTCTATTTCAAATAATACAAAAATTTTTAATTTAAAAGACATATATGAAAGATTTTCTGAAACAAAACCCATTTCCATACAAGAACTTCAAGAAGAATTAAAATTAGTTAAACAAGACATAAAAGAAATTAAAGGCAAAATTATAACTCTTGAAAAGGGAAAAAATATTATTAATTCACAAAATAATGATAATAAAGATGAAAAGGTTATCGAAAGAATTATAAATGATCAAATTTCTCAAAAATGGAATACTCAAATAACTCTAGTAAAAAATAATTTTAAAATGGATATTACTGCTCTAATTGATAGTGGTGCTGATATGAACTGTATACAAGAAGGTTTATTTCCCACTCAATTTTATGAAAAAACTTCTTCTAGGCTTACTGGAGCTGAAGGAACCAGTTTAAAAATAAATTATAAAATTTCCGATGTTCATATTTGCAACAATCAAGATTATTGTTATAAAACTCATTTAATTTTAGTAAAAAATCTTACTTCTCCTTTAATTTTAGGAACACCTTTTATTACTAAATTATATCCTTTTATGGTTCAAGATGATGGAATTATTACTAAAGTTTTTGGAAAAGAAATTATGTTTAAATTTTGTGAACCTCCGTCTTATTCAACTATTAACATTCTTAATTATAAAACAAAACAAGCAAATTACCTTATCAATGAAATTAATGATTTTCGTATACATAATCAATTACAAGATAAGTATATTCAAGACAAAATTATAGCTTTAAAACAAAAGTTTGAAAATAATGTTTGCTCAAATATTCCAAACGCCTTTTGGAACAGAAAACAACATATTGTCAAATTACCTTATATTAAAACTTTCAATGAAAAGGATATTCCTTCAAAATCAAGAGCTATTCATATGAATAATGAATTAGAAGCTCATTGTAAAAAAGAAATTCAAGATTTATTAGACAAAAAATTAATTAGACCTTCTAAATCTCCTTGGTCTTGTTCAGCTTTCTATGTTATGAATGCTGCTGAATTAGAAAGAGGATCACCAAGATTAGTTATCAATTATAAACCTTTAAATAAAGTTTTAGATTGGATTAGATATCCTATTCCTAATAAAAGAGATTTATTGAAAAAACTTTATGATTCAAAAATATTTTCAAAATTTGATATGAAATCTGGTTTTTGGCAAATTCAAATTCATGAAGAAGATAAATACAAAACAGGTTTTAATGTTCCTTTTGGACATTATGAGTGGAACGTTATGCCCTTTGGTTTAAAAAATGCTCCTTCTGAATTTCAAAACATTATGAATGATATTATCATTCCTATAAACAGTTTTTCAATTGTTTATATTGATGATGTTCTTATTTTTTCAAAATCTATTGATCAACATTTCAAACATTTAAATCAGTTTTATGATTTAATTTATAAAAATGGCTTAGCTGTTTCAGCTAAGAAAATGCATTTATTTCAAAATGAAATTAGATTTTTAGGACATAACATTGTTAATAATACTATTAAACCTATTATAAGAAGTTTAGAATTTTCTAATAAATTTCCTGACGAAATTATAGATAAAAAACAACTTCAACGATTTCTAGGATGTCTAAATTATATTCATGATTTTTTCAAAGATTTAGGAACTCTTTGCAAACCTCTTTATAATAGATTAAAAAATAATCCACAACCTTGGACTCAAGAACATACTAATATTGTTAAACTTATAAAACAAAAAATTCCTTCTTTACCTTGTTTAAATTTACCACATCCTTATGCTAATATCATAGTCGAAACTGATGCTAGTGATATTGGATTTGGAGGTATTTTAAAACAAAAATTATCAAATTCTTCTGAAGAACAATTGGTTCGTTTTTATTCAGGTGCTTGGAATAATACTCAAAAGAATTATTCAACTGTTAAAAAGGAGATTTTAAGTATTGTTTTATGTATTACTAAATTTGAAGATGATTTATTTATGAAAACTTTTTTATTAAGAATTGATTGTCAATCTGCAAAATCAATTTTAGAAAAAGATGTTAAAAATATAATTTCTAAACAAATCTTTGCTAGATGGCAAGCATTGTTGGGCAATTTTGATTTTGATATTGAATTTATAAAAGGAGAAAGCAATTCATTACCAGATTTTCTTTCTCGTGAATTTTTGCAGGGAAAATGAGTTCATCGTCTTCCTCTAAGATTGAAGACAAGAAACCAATTAATCAAAAGCTTGTTCCTTTCTCAAGTCAGAATCGTTTTTCTCCATTAACTCCAATTGCAAAAAATTCTCAACTTTATTCAAATATGCTTCAATCAAAACTAGTCAATCCAAACATTTCTCCAGTTCAATCAATTAGCCCTTTTTCAAAACCTATTCCTTCTGAAACACAACTTTCAACAACTTCTAAACCTACAAATAAAGCCCCTTATGTTCTCAATTCAAATCTTTTGAAAATCCAAATACTTGAAGATTCTCAAATTCTTAAGCTCAATCAAGGTTTTCATGTTCTTACTGAACACCTCTTTGGCCGAGGAAAAACCTTTCATGAAAACTCTTACAAATCTCGAGAATATTATCAAACCATTCTACAAGAATCTGGATCTGTTCAGATTGATCACCGTTCTAATAATAAAGAAGGATCTATTGATTTTAGCAAAGCCCGAATTCTTAAAATCATTTCTCCAGAAAATTGGTCATCCAATCTTTCTTTCGAAAAACCCCTTTATCAATTCCCTGCTTATCCAAGATATTCATATTATGATTACCAAGAAGCTTGGACTAAAGCATTTTTTCTTCGAAACTATTCTCATTCATGGTTCATTTTCTTTGATAAAAATTTTACCTGTGAATATCCCAGATGGTTTGTCAATTGGTATCGCTATATGGGACTTGTTCCTAGTTGTTTACCCACTGAAATTCTCAAAGGCTTTTCTAAATTCAAAGAGCTATTTATTCAACAAATCCCAGAATTTGAATATTTGTTACAATTCACCATGTTATTTAAAGTTCCATGGATTATGTCCTGGACATTCTCTTATCAAGAAGCAACAGACTTCAATCCCCCTTGGCTCAATAGACAATTTCGTCTAAAATGGTGGGATAAAGTCACAATTTCTCAAGCAAACGAGCAAGCTGTTTTCAATCATTATCAATCAATGTATAATCAAAAGCCAGAAATTGAAGCAAATCTTATCAAGAGTCTATCTTCTCCAGATGCTAATCTTATTAGCAAAATTCGTGCCGCTGCAAACTCTTCCCCTGAAGATCTACAACAATTACTTCAAGAAATTCGCAATTCTCCAACTAATTCAGAACATTCTCCCACATCTGTCAAAAATAATTTTCAAGATGCTCAAGATCCTTTTGATGATCCATTTGCAGATTAATTAAGTTTTTAATTTTGGTGTTATACCTTCAATGTAAGGTATTCTTTTATATGTGTTTGTTATTCAAAGGGGGGTAGTACGTGTGTTATCAAACGTGTGTTATCAAATTGTTCAACTATTATCAATTATACACTGTGTGTGTTCAACTATTATCAATTATACACTGTGTGAGTACATCAATTATCAAAAATATTATCATGTCTTCTGCAGTGAGATGATGCTAAATTATTGCATGAAAACAAACAACTTTTATAAAGATGAAAGAAGATGCTCCATTATCGCCAAAGAAGATTTCCATTATCAAAAAATGACAAAATATGATGCCAATTTGTCAAAAGCTTTAAAGTTTTGTCTGCCACATCTACACTCTGACAAATGCAAGTTGATTCAATAATTCTCAAGATGATCCGGTAATCCTTCGGTTTCCCGTCTCAAGATGTTTCAAGACTCCAAGACTCCTATATATTGAAGGGACATGTTTTAATGAAGACCATCTCAAAGTTCTCTAAAAATCTCTCTTATAAAACTTCTGTCAAATGTTTAGTTCATGTCTAAGAAAAGAGTTCTCCTATCTACTTCTAGATGTTCAAAATCTTTAGATTTTCAAATCATACTTGCTCCAGACGGATGCTCTGATTGTAATTTAAAAGAAGGTAATATATAAAGAATTTTATTCAATTATTGTCTTAACTCTGTTATCGCTATGACAGTCTCTTTTCGAGTTATTCTAACTATTAATTCTACAAGATTTGAAATTTTTGTTAAAATAATACTTGCATTTAATAATAATCAAATTCATGCTTGAAATATTATGTCTGATTCAAAGATACAAGCTAATCGTCATTATTATTGTAATCAATTAAAAGCTTTACAAGTTCTAATCCATAATCATGAGTTTAGAAGCAAAGATAGAAAACAGTTTTATAAAATAATGTATGATTTTTATCATCAAAAAATATCTGAAACTACTAGTTAGCAAATGGTATCAGAGCTACGTTTTAGACCAGAGATTAGTATGTATGATAACTCTGTTTGTTATTTGGTTAATTTTTGTTTGAAGAATTTATAAGAAAATTATGAGTTTTGTTAAGAATGATACAGAGACCAGACCAGTGATTGGTTGGATTAGCGTAAGACGTGCAAGTATGGTAAGTCACGGAGCCGGACCACAATCATCGTTGGGCCGATGCCCTCTCTGTTCATCCTAGATAAAACAAGTAAGTTTTCTTATAAAATCTTTAAACTAAAAATTAATCAAATATGAGTAGATTTTCACGCATATTATCTAAAAAATATGATACTGGTAAAAATATTATGAATAAAGAACAAGATTATGATGATAATCATATAAACTCTATTGAAGAAACTATTGATAATATAGAACAAAATTTAAATGATTGGACTATACCTAAAACAAATATAAACACAATTTATAGAATAGGGACTTTTGATTATTTTCAAAGTTACTCAATTAAAATGACTGAACAAACCCTATCCATTGGTCAAAACCAACAAAATATAAATTTGTTATCATCAAGATCTATTTTCGAACATAGACAAAAATATAAATTTCTTCATTTAGGTCTTGTTCAAATTGCTATCAAACCTCTTTTTAGAATTGGTGTTGATGCTCCTGTTCTCTTAATATTAAGAGATAAAAGACATACAGATTTTCAAAATTCTATTTTAGCTATGGCAGAAACAAATATCGCAAATGGACCAATTTATTTTAATTGTTATCCGAATTTTTCCGTAGGATTATTTGACAAAAATATTTTAGACACTTTGGTTTTAACTGTTGAAACAAAGAATTTAGAATTTAAAAATAACTCTAAACCTTTAGCAATTATTTATCGTGTTTGTTATAAAACCATGACAACTACCTTAGAACCAAAGACCCGTTTGTCAAATCCAAGAAATGAAACAATTATTTACGAAGCAAATACTAATCATACAAAAGTTCATATGCCTAAACGACTTAAATGGTCAGAAATTACTCAATCATGTAATTGGAATTTACAAAATGTTATTGAACCAAAATCTTTAGATTCTTCAAAACAAATTTCAAATATAATTGAGCATAATGATGGCTCAGTTGATATAAACTTTTCTTCTACAAATTTTTCTTCATCTAGATTTTCTACTAGTTCTATTCCTGAAATTGGTACTTCTAAATTTTCGCTTTCAAAATCAAAGTCTTTAAATTTAAAAACTGTTGACTATTCTAGTCCTATTCCTAAACCTCTTTATCAAGAAGACCAAACTAGTGATACAAGTTTACCAAGTCCTACTAAATCTGATTTTATTAATGAACTTCAAAATTATAGACAACAATTATGACTAATAAAGTTCAAATAAATTGCAATTCTTTAAATAGAAATAGAGTTACTGCTATTAAGAGATTAAGAAATTCAATAAAAATATTTAAAAAACTCTTGCAAGAAAAGATATTAGAATTAAAAAATATAAATAATGATAAAGAACTATTGGAATTAGAACAAGAAATTAATAACATAAAAGCAGTATTAAAAACCTTTAATATACATCTTGATAATTATTTAAGAAATTTATCTAAATATACGTGTTAATGAGTTCTAAAAGACAGATTAGTTGTAGTAATAATAATAAATTTTGGAATAATTTATTAAAGACCAGATGGAAAATTATTGCAAGCATTTCTAAAGAAATAAATAGAATTAAACAACTTAAAAAAGACGAAGAAATTAAATTAATTAATACTGAAAAGGACACATATAATTATAATATTCAAAAGGAAATAATATATTGCTTATCAAAAATGATTAAAAATAAAACTATTGTTATTAGTGCTCAACTTAGTATTATTAAAAATATATCTTTTAGATTAAATCAATCAACTTGTTAAAATGAATATTAATATAGATATTTCTAAAATACCATCATATGTTAATTTTGATTATTTAAAAGAAGAAGAATATTATAAAGATTATAATAATATAAAAAGAATTTGGCATGAAGAAAACTTTTCATATTATATAAGATTTTTACATTTTGGACTTTGGGAAGATTATGTTTTATCAAATCAAATTCACTCTCCGTTTTTTCAATGGTTCGAATTAATTTATGCTCCTAAACATAATATAGATTATCCTTTTAAAATGCAAACTATTTTTCCTGTTTCTTCAAAAACATACAAGGATGTTATTACTAATCAAGAAATTATTTCTGAGTATCCGCCAAAAAAGGAAATCATTATTGATAATAATTTTATTGCAACTCCTTTAGTTAAAGTTCCGAGTCAGATAACAAATGAAAAATGTTTTCAAAACATTATTTATCAAAATAATTACTCAAATGAAACTCTTTTAACTATTTCAGATCAACTAAATAGGATTGAAGAAAATACTATAAATTTACAATTATCAAAAGAAAATAAAATTAAAACAAAAAATTTTTATAATAATATAGCAAGTTCTAGTAATGTCAGCTTTATTCCTCATCAAATAAATGGAAATTTTAATCTTGGAAATAAAGATTTAATTGATGAATTAGAAAAAAGACTTACTAATTTTCGTATTTCAAAAAATGTATCTATAAATATGTTAAGAACAAATAATGACTCTTTTGACGAATCTGATGAAAGTAATAATGAAAGTGAATTAAATTTAGACAATCTTACTCAACAATTCATAAATGACAATGATGATATAAATCAGCTTACAAATGATTTTTCAAGATTAAATAAGATTAATTATTTTGGTAATAATCCAAAACCAACTATTAAAAATTATTGGAATAGACCTTCTCTTCCTGATATTCAAATTGAAGAAAGAGCTTTTCAATATGATCGTTCAGCTTATGATGGTACTTCTGTTTACGAATGGAATATCGATGGTAACTCTGAACATCAAATTCTTAATATTGTTCAAGAAATGACCATGGCAGCTAATGCTTACAAGTCTCACAATAATACTCAACTTCAAATTGTTAATATTATTATTTCTGGGTTTACTGGTACTCTTAAAGGTTGGTGGGATTTCTATATTACACCAGACGAAAAGAATTTTATTATGAATGCCAAGAAAACCGTTATAAAACAAGAAAATAATTTACCAATTCAAACTCAAGAGGATGATATGGTTAATACTTTAATTTTTGCTATAATCAAAAACTTTGTAGGAGATCCTACTACTTTTCAAGAAAGAACTTCTGAAATTCTAATGAACTTACATTGTAGAAAATTAACTGATTTCAGATGGTACAAAGATAATTATCTCGTTAAAGTTTTTTCAAGACCAGATTGTAAAGAATCTTATTGGAAAGAACGTTTTATTGCTGGACTTCCAAAACTTTTTGCCGAAAGAATTAGACAAAAATTAAGAGAAAATTTTAATAATACAATTCCTTATCAAAACTTAACTTATGGAGACTTAATTAATTATATTAATAAAGAAGGATTAGCTATTTGTGCTGACCTTAGATTTAAAGAAAAACTTAAAAAAGATAGAATTAATAGTAAGAATGAATTAGGAAATTTTTGTCAACAATATGGTTATCAACCATTAACAGGTCCGTCTACTTCAAAAACCAAAAAATATAATAAAAAATCTTCAAAATATTTCAAGAAAAAGAAATATAATAAATCAGAAAAATATAAGAATTATAAGAAAAATAAATTTTTAACATCAAAAAACCCTTATAAACGATCTAATAAAAATTCTAAAAGAAAATCAAAAGACATTATTATTTGCCATAAATGTGGTCGTAATGGTCATAATGCTAATAATTGTTATGCAAAAACAAAAATTAATGAATTAAATATTTCAGAAGAATTAAAAGAACAAATTAGAAAAATTATGTTAAATTCTGATTCCGATTCTGATTCTAGTTTTACCGATTTTCAAGAAAATGATTTAAACATCTTAGAACAAAATACTTCAAGTTCGGAAGATTCTGATACATGCAAATGTGTTGGAAAATGTAATTGTAATTATTCAATTAATGTCCTTACAAACAATGACAAAGATCTTTTAAAAAATTTGGATTCAATTAAAGATAAAAATATCCAAGAACTGTTGATAAAACAAATGCTTAATAAGAATGAAAATTCTATTTCAAATAATACAAAAATTTTTAATTTAAAAGACATATATGAAAGATTTTCTGAAACAAAACCCATTTCCATACAAGAACTTCAAGAAGAATTAAAATTAGTTAAACAAGACATAAAAGAAATTAAAGGCAAAATTATAACTCTTGAAAAGGGAAAAAATATTATTAATTCACAAAATAATGATAATAAAGATGAAAAGGTTATCGAAAGAATTATAAATGATCAAATTTCTCAAAAATGGAATACTCAAATAACTCTAGTAAAAAATAATTTTAAAATGGATATTACTGCTCTAATTGATAGTGGTGCTGATATGAACTGTATACAAGAAGGTTTATTTCCCACTCAATTTTATGAAAAAACTTCTTCTAGGCTTACTGGAGCTGAAGGAACCAGTTTAAAAATAAATTATAAAATTTCCGATGTTCATATTTGCAACAATCAAGATTATTGTTATAAAACTCATTTAATTTTAGTAAAAAATCTTACTTCTCCTTTAATTTTAGGAACACCTTTTATTACTAAATTATATCCTTTTATGGTTCAAGATGATGGAATTATTACTAAAGTTTTTGGAAAAGAAATTATGTTTAAATTTTGTGAACCTCCGTCTTATTCAACTATTAACATTCTTAATTATAAAACAAAACAAGCAAATTACCTTATCAATGAAATTAATGATTTTCGTATACATAATCAATTACAAGATAAGTATATTCAAGACAAAATTATAGCTTTAAAACAAAAGTTTGAAAATAATGTTTGCTCAAATATTCCAAACGCCTTTTGGAACAGAAAACAACATATTGTCAAATTACCTTATATTAAAACTTTCAATGAAAAGGATATTCCTTCAAAATCAAGAGCTATTCATATGAATAATGAATTAGAAGCTCATTGTAAAAAAGAAATTCAAGATTTATTAGACAAAAAATTAATTAGACCTTCTAAATCTCCTTGGTCTTGTTCAGCTTTCTATGTTATGAATGCTGCTGAATTAGAAAGAGGATCACCAAGATTAGTTATCAATTATAAACCTTTAAATAAAGTTTTAGATTGGATTAGATATCCTATTCCTAATAAAAGAGATTTATTGAAAAAACTTTATGATTCAAAAATATTTTCAAAATTTGATATGAAATCTGGTTTTTGGCAAATTCAAATTCATGAAGAAGATAAATACAAAACAGGTTTTAATGTTCCTTTTGGACATTATGAGTGGAACGTTATGCCCTTTGGTTTAAAAAATGCTCCTTCTGAATTTCAAAACATTATGAATGATATTATCATTCCTATAAACAGTTTTTCAATTGTTTATATTGATGATGTTCTTATTTTTTCAAAATCTATTGATCAACATTTCAAACATTTAAATCAGTTTTATGATTTAATTTATAAAAATGGCTTAGCTGTTTCAGCTAAGAAAATGCATTTATTTCAAAATGAAATTAGATTTTTAGGACATAACATTGTTAATAATACTATTAAACCTATTATAAGAAGTTTAGAATTTTCTAATAAATTTCCTGACGAAATTATAGATAAAAAACAACTTCAACGATTTCTAGGATGTCTAAATTATATTCATGATTTTTTCAAAGATTTAGGAACTCTTTGCAAACCTCTTTATAATAGATTAAAAAATAATCCACAACCTTGGACTCAAGAACATACTAATATTGTTAAACTTATAAAACAAAAAATTCCTTCTTTACCTTGTTTAAATTTACCACATCCTTATGCTAATATCATAGTCGAAACTGATGCTAGTGATATTGGATTTGGAGGTATTTTAAAACAAAAATTATCAAATTCTTCTGAAGAACAATTGGTTCGTTTTTATTCAGGTGCTTGGAATAATACTCAAAAGAATTATTCAACTGTTAAAAAGGAGATTTTAAGTATTGTTTTATGTATTACTAAATTTGAAGATGATTTATTTATGAAAACTTTTTTATTAAGAATTGATTGTCAATCTGCAAAATCAATTTTAGAAAAAGATGTTAAAAATATAATTTCTAAACAAATCTTTGCTAGATGGCAAGCATTGTTGGGCAATTTTGATTTTGATATTGAATTTATAAAAGGAGAAAGCAATTCATTACCAGATTTTCTTTCTCGTGAATTTTTGCAGGGAAAATGAGTTCATCGTCTTCCTCTAAGATTGAAGACAAGAAACCAATTAATCAAAAGCTTGTTCCTTTCTCAAGTCAGAATCGTTTTTCTCCATTAACTCCAATTGCAAAAAATTCTCAACTTTATTCAAATATGCTTCAATCAAAACTAGTCAATCCAAACATTTCTCCAGTTCAATCAATTAGCCCTTTTTCAAAACCTATTCCTTCTGAAACACAACTTTCAACAACTTCTAAACCTACAAATAAAGCCCCTTATGTTCTCAATTCAAATCTTTTGAAAATCCAAATACTTGAAGATTCTCAAATTCTTAAGCTCAATCAAGGTTTTCATGTTCTTACTGAACACCTCTTTGGCCGAGGAAAAACCTTTCATGAAAACTCTTACAAATCTCGAGAATATTATCAAA
This sequence comes from Lactuca virosa, assembly GCF_052849685.1. NCBI lineage: Eukaryota > Viridiplantae > Streptophyta > Magnoliopsida > Asterales > Asteraceae > Lactuca > Lactuca virosa. The sequence goes on along the minus strand of NC_136434.1, from coordinate 131,043,409 downwards.
CCATTCTACAAGAATCTGGATCTGTTCAGATTGATCACCGTTCTAATAATAAAGAAGGATCTATTGATTTTAGCAAAGCCCGAATTCTTAAAATCATTTCTCCAGAAAATTGGTCATCCAATCTTTCTTTCGAAAAACCCCTTTATCAATTCCCTGCTTATCCAAGATATTCATATTATGATTACCAAGAAGCTTGGACTAAAGCATTTTTTCTTCGAAACTATTCTCATTCATGGTTCATTTTCTTTGATAAAAATTTTACCTGTGAATATCCCAGATGGTTTGTCAATTGGTATCGCTATATGGGACTTGTTCCTAGTTGTTTACCCACTGAAATTCTCAAAGGCTTTTCTAAATTCAAAGAGCTATTTATTCAACAAATCCCAGAATTTGAATATTTGTTACAATTCACCATGTTATTTAAAGTTCCATGGATTATGTCCTGGACATTCTCTTATCAAGAAGCAACAGACTTCAATCCCCCTTGGCTCAATAGACAATTTCGTCTAAAATGGTGGGATAAAGTCACAATTTCTCAAGCAAACGAGCAAGCTGTTTTCAATCATTATCAATCAATGTATAATCAAAAGCCAGAAATTGAAGCAAATCTTATCAAGAGTCTATCTTCTCCAGATGCTAATCTTATTAGCAAAATTCGTGCCGCTGCAAACTCTTCCCCTGAAGATCTACAACAATTACTTCAAGAAATTCGCAATTCTCCAACTAATTCAGAACATTCTCCCACATCTGTCAAAAATAATTTTCAAGATGCTCAAGATCCTTTTGATGATCCATTTGCAGATTAATTAAGTTTTTAATTTTGGTGTTATACCTTCAATGTAAGGTATTCTTTTATATGTGTTTGTTATTCAAAGGGGGGTAGTACGTGTGTTATCAAACGTGTGTTATCAAATTGTTCAACTATTATCAATTATACACTGTGTGTGTTCAACTATTATCAATTATACACTGTGTGAGTACATCAATTATCAAAAATATTATCATGTCTTCTGCAGTGAGATGATGCTAAATTATTGCATGAAAACAAACAACTTTTATAAAGATGAAAGAAGATGCTCCATTATCGCCAAAGAAGATTTCCATTATCAAAAAATGACAAAATATGATGCCAATTTGTCAAAAGCTTTAAAGTTTTGTCTGCCACATCTACACTCTGACAAATGCAAGTTGATTCAATAATTCTCAAGATGATCCGGTAATCCTTCGGTTTCCCGTCTCAAGATGTTTCAAGACTCCAAGACTCCTATATATTGAAGGGACATGTTTTAATGAAGACCATCTCAAAGTTCTCTAAAAATCTCTCTTATAAAACTTCTGTCAAATGTTTAGTTCATGTCTAAGAAAAGAGTTCTCCTATCTACTTCTAGATGTTCAAAATCTTTAGATTTTCAAATCATACTTGCTCCAGACGGATGCTCTGATTGTAATTTAAAAGAAGGTAATATATAAAGAATTTTATTCAATTATTGTCTTAACTCTGTTATCGCTATGACAGTCTCTTTTCGAGTTATTCTAACTATTAATTCTACAAGATTTGAAATTTTTGTTAAAATAATACTTGCATTTAATAATAATCAAATTCATGCTTGAAATATTATGTCTGATTCAAAGATACAAGCTAATCGTCATTATTATTGTAATCAATTAAAAGCTTTACAAGTTCTAATCCATAATCATGAGTTTAGAAGCAAAGATAGAAAACAGTTTTATAAAATAATGTATGATTTTTATCATCAAAAAATATCTGAAACTACTAGTTAGCAAATGGTATCAGAGCTACGTTTTAGACCAGAGATTAGTATGTATGATAACTCTGTTTGTTATTTGGTTAATTTTTGTTTGAAGAATTTGTATCTATAAATATGTTAAGAACAAATAATGATTGAACAGATATTGACTACTAATCTCTGAAACTACTAGTCAATCAAACCTCTTTTTAGAATTGGTGTTGATGCTCCTGTTCTCTTAATATTAAGAGATAAAAGACATACAGATTTTCAAAATTCTATTTTAGCTATGGCAGAAACAAATATCGCAAATGGACCAATTTATTTTAATTGTTATCCGAATTTTTCCGTAGGATTATTTGACAAAAATATTTTAGACACTTTGGTTTTAACTGTTGAAACAAAGAATTTAGAATTTAAAAATAACTCTAAACCTTTAGCAATTATTTATCGTGTTTGTTATAAAACCATGACAACTACCTTAGAACCAAAGACCCGTTTGTCAAATCCAAGAAATGAAACAATTATTTACGAAGCAAATACTAATCATACAAAAGTTCATATGCCTAAACGACTTAAATGGTCAGAAATTACTCAATCATGTAATTGGAATTTACAAAATGTTATTGAACCAAAATCTTTAGATTCTTCAAAACAAATTTCAAATATAATTGAGCATAATGATGGCTCAGTTGATATAAACTTTTCTTCTACAAATTTTTCTTCATCTAGATTTTCTACTAGTTCTATTCCTGAAATTGGTACTTCTAAATTTTCGCTTTCAAAATCAAAGTCTTTAAATTTAAAAACTGTTGACTATTCTAGTCCTATTCCTAAACCTCTTTATCAAGAAGACCAAACTAGTGATACAAGTTTACCAAGTCCTACTAAATCTGATTTTATTAATGAACTTCAAAATTATAGACAACAATTATGACTAATAAAGTTCAAATAAATTGCAATTCTTTAAATAGAAATAGAGTTACTGCTATTAAGAGATTAAGAAATTCAATAAAAATATTTAAAAAACTCTTGCAAGAAAAGATATTAGAATTAAAAAATATAAATAATGATAAAGAACTATTGGAATTAGAACAAGAAATTAATAACATAAAAGCAGTATTAAAAACCTTTAATATACATCTTGATAATTATTTAAGAAATTTATCTAAATATACGTGTTAATGAGTTCTAAAAGACAGATTAGTTGTAGTAATAATAATAAATTTTGGAATAATTTATTAAAGACCAGATGGAAAATTATTGCAAGCATTTCTAAAGAAATAAATAGAATTAAACAACTTAAAAAAGACGAAGAAATTAAATTAATTAATACTGAAAAGGACACATATAATTATAATATTCAAAAGGAAATAATATATTGCTTATCAAAAATGATTAAAAATAAAACTATTGTTATTAGTGCTCAACTTAGTATTATTAAAAATATATCTTTTAGATTAAATCAATCAACTTGTTAAAATGAATATTAATATAGATATTTCTAAAATACCATCATATGTTAATTTTGATTATTTAAAAGAAGAAGAATATTATAAAGATTATAATAATATAAAAAGAATTTGGCATGAAGAAAACTTTTCATATTATATAAGATTTTTACATTTTGGACTTTGGGAAGATTATGTTTTATCAAATCAAATTCACTCTCCGTTTTTTCAATGGTTCGAATTAATTTATGCTCCTAAACATAATATAGATTATCCTTTTAAAATGCAAACTATTTTTCCTGTTTCTTCAAAAACATACAAGGATGTTATTACTAATCAAGAAATTATTTCTGAGTATCCGCCAAAAAAGGAAATCATTATTGATAATAATTTTATTGCAACTCCTTTAGTTAAAGTTCCGAGTCAGATAACAAATGAAAAATGTTTTCAAAACATTATTTATCAAAATAATTACTCAAATGAAACTCTTTTAACTATTTCAGATCAACTAAATAGGATTGAAGAAAATACTATAAATTTACAATTATCAAAAGAAAATAAAATTAAAACAAAAAATTTTTATAATAATATAGCAAGTTCTAGTAATGTCAGCTTTATTCCTCATCAAATAAATGGAAATTTTAATCTTGGAAATAAAGATTTAATTGATGAATTAGAAAAAAGACTTACTAATTTTCGTATTTCAAAAAATGTATCTATAAATATGTTAAGAACAAATAATGACTCTTTTGACGAATCTGATGAAAGTAATAATGAAAGTGAATTAAATTTAGACAATCTTACTCAACAATTCATAAATGACAATGATGATATAAATCAGCTTACAAATGATTTTTCAAGATTAAATAAGATTAATTATTTTGGTAATAATCCAAAACCAACTATTAAAAATTATTGGAATAGACCTTCTCTTCCTGATATTCAAATTGAAGAAAGAGCTTTTCAATATGATCGTTCAGCTTATGATGGTACTTCTGTTTACGAATGGAATATCGATGGTAACTCTGAACATCAAATTCTTAATATTGTTCAAGAAATGACCATGGCAGCTAATGCTTACAAGTCTCACAATAATACTCAACTTCAAATTGTTAATATTATTATTTCTGGGTTTACTGGTACTCTTAAAGGTTGGTGGGATTTCTATATTACACCAGACGAAAAGAATTTTATTATGAATGCCAAGAAAACCGTTATAAAACAAGAAAATAATTTACCAATTCAAACTCAAGAGGATGATATGGTTAATACTTTAATTTTTGCTATAATCAAAAACTTTGTAGGAGATCCTACTACTTTTCAAGAAAGAACTTCTGAAATTCTAATGAACTTACATTGTAGAAAATTAACTGATTTCAGATGGTACAAAGATAATTATCTCGTTAAAGTTTTTTCAAGACCAGATTGTAAAGAATCTTATTGGAAAGAACGTTTTATTGCTGGACTTCCAAAACTTTTTGCCGAAAGAATTAGACAAAAATTAAGAGAAAATTTTAATAATACAATTCCTTATCAAAACTTAACTTATGGAGACTTAATTAATTATATTAATAAAGAAGGATTAGCTATTTGTGCTGACCTTAGATTTAAAGAAAAACTTAAAAAAGATAGAATTAATAGTAAGAATGAATTAGGAAATTTTTGTCAACAATATGGTTATCAACCATTAACAGGTCCGTCTACTTCAAAAACCAAAAAATATAATAAAAAATCTTCAAAATATTTCAAGAAAAAGAAATATAATAAATCAGAAAAATATAAGAATTATAAGAAAAATAAATTTTTAACATCAAAAAACCCTTATAAACGATCTAATAAAAATTCTAAAAGAAAATCAAAAGACATTATTATTTGCCATAAATGTGGTCGTAATGGTCATAATGCTAATAATTGTTATGCAAAAACAAAAATTAATGAATTAAATATTTCAGAAGAATTAAAAGAACAAATTAGAAAAATTATGTTAAATTCTGATTCCGATTCTGATTCTAGTTTTACCGATTTTCAAGAAAATGATTTAAACATCTTAGAACAAAATACTTCAAGTTCGGAAGATTCTGATACATGCAAATGTGTTGGAAAATGTAATTGTAATTATTCAATTAATGTCCTTACAAACAATGACAAAGATCTTTTAAAAAATTTGGATTCAATTAAAGATAAAAATATCCAAGAACTGTTGATAAAACAAATGCTTAATAAGAATGAAAATTCTATTTCAAATAATACAAAAATTTTTAATTTAAAAGACATATATGAAAGATTTTCTGAAACAAAACCCATTTCCATACAAGAACTTCAAGAAGAATTAAAATTAGTTAAACAAGACATAAAAGAAATTAAAGGCAAAATTATAACTCTTGAAAAGGGAAAAAATATTATTAATTCACAAAATAATGATAATAAAGATGAAAAGGTTATCGAAAGAATTATAAATGATCAAATTTCTCAAAAATGGAATACTCAAATAACTCTAGTAAAAAATAATTTTAAAATGGATATTACTGCTCTAATTGATAGTGGTGCTGATATGAACTGTATACAAGAAGGTTTATTTCCCACTCAATTTTATGAAAAAACTTCTTCTAGGCTTACTGGAGCTGAAGGAACCAGTTTAAAAATAAATTATAAAATTTCCGATGTTCATATTTGCAACAATCAAGATTATTGTTATAAAACTCATTTAATTTTAGTAAAAAATCTTACTTCTCCTTTAATTTTAGGAACACCTTTTATTACTAAATTATATCCTTTTATGGTTCAAGATGATGGAATTATTACTAAAGTTTTTGGAAAAGAAATTATGTTTAAATTTTGTGAACCTCCGTCTTATTCAACTATTAACATTCTTAATTATAAAACAAAACAAGCAAATTACCTTATCAATGAAATTAATGATTTTCGTATACATAATCAATTACAAGATAAGTATATTCAAGACAAAATTATAGCTTTAAAACAAAAGTTTGAAAATAATGTTTGCTCAAATATTCCAAACGCCTTTTGGAACAGAAAACAACATATTGTCAAATTACCTTATATTAAAACTTTCAATGAAAAGGATATTCCTTCAAAATCAAGAGCTATTCATATGAATAATGAATTAGAAGCTCATTGTAAAAAAGAAATTCAAGATTTATTAGACAAAAAATTAATTAGACCTTCTAAATCTCCTTGGTCTTGTTCAGCTTTCTATGTTATGAATGCTGCTGAATTAGAAAGAGGATCACCAAGATTAGTTATCAATTATAAACCTTTAAATAAAGTTTTAGATTGGATTAGATATCCTATTCCTAATAAAAGAGATTTATTGAAAAAACTTTATGATTCAAAAATATTTTCAAAATTTGATATGAAATCTGGTTTTTGGCAAATTCAAATTCATGAAGAAGATAAATACAAAACAGGTTTTAATGTTCCTTTTGGACATTATGAGTGGAACGTTATGCCCTTTGGTTTAAAAAATGCTCCTTCTGAATTTCAAAACATTATGAATGATATTATCATTCCTATAAACAGTTTTTCAATTGTTTATATTGATGATGTTCTTATTTTTTCAAAATCTATTGATCAACATTTCAAACATTTAAATCAGTTTTATGATTTAATTTATAAAAATGGCTTAGCTGTTTCAGCTAAGAAAATGCATTTATTTCAAAATGAAATTAGATTTTTAGGACATAACATTGTTAATAATACTATTAAACCTATTATAAGAAGTTTAGAATTTTCTAATAAATTTCCTGACGAAATTATAGATAAAAAACAACTTCAACGATTTCTAGGATGTCTAAATTATATTCATGATTTTTTCAAAGATTTAGGAACTCTTTGCAAACCTCTTTATAATAGATTAAAAAATAATCCACAACCTTGGACTCAAGAACATACTAATATTGTTAAACTTATAAAACAAAAAATTCCTTCTTTACCTTGTTTAAATTTACCACATCCTTATGCTAATATCATAGTCGAAACTGATGCTAGTGATATTGGATTTGGAGGTATTTTAAAACAAAAATTATCAAATTCTTCTGAAGAACAATTGGTTCGTTTTTATTCAGGTGCTTGGAATAATACTCAAAAGAATTATTCAACTGTTAAAAAGGAGATTTTAAGTATTGTTTTATGTATTACTAAATTTGAAGATGATTTATTTATGAAAACTTTTTTATTAAGAATTGATTGTCAATCTGCAAAATCAATTTTAGAAAAAGATGTTAAAAATATAATTTCTAAACAAATCTTTGCTAGATGGCAAGCATTGTTGGGCAATTTTGATTTTGATATTGAATTTATAAAAGGAGAAAGCAATTCATTACCAGATTTTCTTTCTCGTGAATTTTTGCAGGGAAAATGAGTTCATCGTCTTCCTCTAAGATTGAAGACAAGAAACCAATTAATCAAAAGCTTGTTCCTTTCTCAAGTCAGAATCGTTTTTCTCCATTAACTCCAATTGCAAAAAATTCTCAACTTTATTCAAATATGCTTCAATCAAAACTAGTCAATCCAAACATTTCTCCAGTTCAATCAATTAGCCCTTTTTCAAAACCTATTCCTTCTGAAACACAACTTTCAACAACTTCTAAACCTACAAATAAAGCCCCTTATGTTCTCAATTCAAATCTTTTGAAAATCCAAATACTTGAAGATTCTCAAATTCTTAAGCTCAATCAAGGTTTTCATGTTTTCAAGTATTTGGATTTTCAAAAGATTTGAATTGAGAACATAAGGGGCTTTATTTGTAGGTTTAGAAGTTGTTGAAAGTTGTGTTTCAGAAGGAATAGGTTTTGAAAAAGGGCTAATTGATTGAACTGGAGAAATGTTTGGATTGACTAGTTTTGATTGAAGCATATTTGAATAAAGTTGAGAATTTTTTGCAATTGGAGTTAATGGAGAAAAACGATTCTGACTTGAGAAAGGAACAAGCTTTTGATTAATTGGTTTCTTGTCTTCAATCTTAGAGGAAGACGATGAACTCATTTTCCCTGCAAAAATTCACGAGAAAGAAAATCTGGTAATGAATTGCTTTCTCCTTTTATAAATTCAATATCAAAATCAAAATTGCCCAACAATGCTTGCCATCTAGCAAAGATTTGTTTAGAAATTATATTTTTAACATCTTTTTCTAAAATTGATTTTGCAGATTGACAATCAATTCTTAATAAAAAAGTTTTCATAAATAAATCATCTTCAAATTTAGTAATACATAAAACAATACTTAAAATCTCCTTTTTAACAGTTGAATAATTCTTTTGAGTATTATTCCAAGCACCTGAATAAAAACGAACCAATTGTTCTTCAGAAGAATTTGATAATTTTTGTTTTAAAATACCTCCAAATCCAATATCACTAGCATCAGTTTCGACTATGATATTAGCATAAGGATGTGGTAAATTTAAACAAGGTAAAGAAGGAATTTTTTGTTTTATAAGTTTAACAATATTAGTATGTTCTTGAGTCCAAGGTTGTGGATTATTTTTTAATCTATTATAAAGAGGTTTGCAAAGAGTTCCTAAATCTTTGAAAAAATCATGAATATAATTTAGACATCCTAGAAATCGTTGAAGTTGTTTTTTATCTATAATTTCGTCAGGAAATTTATTAGAAAATTCTAAACTTCTTATAATAGGTTTAATAGTATTATTAACAATGTTATGTCCTAAAAATCTAATTTCATTTTGAAATAAATGCATTTTCTTAGCTGAAACAGCTAAGCCATTTTTATAAATTAAATCATAAAACTGATTTAAATGTTTGAAATGTTGATCAATAGATTTTGAAAAAATAAGAACATCATCAATATAAACAATTGAAAAACTGTTTATAGGAATGATAATATCATTCATAATGTTTTGAAATTCAGAAGGAGCATTTTTTAAACCAAAGGGCATAACGTTCCACTCATAATGTCCAAAAGGAACATTAAAACCTGTTTTGTATTTATCTTCTTCATGAATTTGAATTAGCCAAAAACCAGATTTCATATCAAATTTTGAAAATATTTTTGAATCATAAAGTTTTTTCAATAAATCTCTTTTATTAGGAATAGGATATCTAATCCAATCTAAAACTTTATTTAAAGGTTTATAATTGATAACTAATCTTGGTGATCCTCTTTCTAATTCAGCAGCATTCATAACATAGAAAGCTGAACAAGACCAAGGAGATTTAGAAGGTCTAATTAATTTTTTGTCTAATAAATCTTGAATTTCTTTTTTACAATGAGCTTCTAATTCATTATTCATATGAATAGCTCTTGATTTTGAAGGAATATCCTTTTCATTGAAAGTTTTAATATAAGGTAATTTGACAATATGTTGTTTTCTGTTCCAAAAGGCGTTTGGAATATTTGAGCAAACATTATTTTCAAACTTTTGTTTTAAAGCTATAATTTTGTCTTGAATATACTTATCTTGTAATTGATTATGTATACGAAAATCATTAATTTCATTGATAAGGTAATTTGCTTGTTTTGTTTTATAATTAAGAATGTTAATAGTTGAATAAGACGGAGGTTCACAAAATTTAAACATAATTTCTTTTCCAAAAACTTTAGTAATAATTCCATCATCTTGAACCATAAAAGGATATAATTTAGTAATAAAAGGTGTTCCTAAAATTAAAGGAGAAGTAAGATTTTTTACTAAAATTAAATGAGTTTTATAACAATAATCTTGATTGTTGCAAATATGAACATCGGAAATTTTATAATTTATTTTTAAACTGGTTCCTTCAGCTCCAGTAAGCCTAGAAGAAGTTTTTTCATAAAATTGAGTGGGAAATAAACCTTCTTGTATACAGTTCATATCAGCACCACTATCAATTAGAGCAGTAATATCCATTTTAAAATTATTTTTTACTAGAGTTATTTGAGTATTCCATTTTTGAGAAATTTGATCATTTATAATTCTTTCGATAACCTTTTCATCTTTATTATCATTATTTTGTGAATTAATAATATTTTTTCCCTTTTCAAGAGTTATAATTTTGCCTTTAATTTCTTTTATGTCTTGTTTAACTAATTTTAATTCTTCTTGAAGTTCTTGTATGGAAATGGGTTTTGTTTCAGAAAATCTTTCATATATGTCTTTTAAATTAAAAATTTTTGTATTATTTGAAATAGAATTTTCATTCTTATTAAGCATTTGTTTTATCAACAGTTCTTGGATATTTTTATCTTTAATTGAATCCAAATTTTTTAAAAGATCTTTGTCATTGTTTGTAAGGACATTAATTGAATAATTACAATTACATTTTCCAACACATTTGCATGTATCAGAATCTTCCGAACTTGAAGTATTTTGTTCTAAGATGTTTAAATCATTTTCTTGAAAATCGGTAAAACTAGAATCAGAATCGGAATCAGAATTTAACATAATTTTTCTAATTTGTTCTTTTAATTCTTCTGAAATATTTAATTCATTAATTTTTGTTTTTGCATAACAATTATTAGCATTATGACCATTACGACCACATTTATGGCAAATAATAATGTCTTTTGATTTTCTTTTAGAATTTTTATTAGATCGTTTATAAGGGTTTTTTGATGTTAAAAATTTATTTTTCTTATAATTCTTATATTTTTCTGATTTATTATATTTCTTTTTCTTGAAATATTTTGAAGATTTTTTATTATATTTTTTGGTTTTTGAAGTAGACGGACCTGTTAATGGTTGATAACCATATTGTTGACAAAAATTTCCTAATTCATTCTTACTATTAATTCTATCTTTTTTAAGTTTTTCTTTAAATCTAAGGTCAGCACAAATAGCTAATCCTTCTTTATTAATATAATTAATTAAGTCTCCATAAGTTAAGTTTTGATAAGGAATTGTATTATTAAAATTTTCTCTTAATTTTTGTCTAATTCTTTCGGCAAAAAGTTTTGGAAGTCCAGCAATAAAACGTTCTTTCCAATAAGATTCTTTACAATCTGGTCTTGAAAAAACTTTAACGAGATAATTATCTTTGTACCATCTGAAATCAGTTAATTTTCTACAATGTAAGTTCATTAGAATTTCAGAAGTTCTTTCTTGAAAAGTAGTAGGATCTCCTACAAAGTTTTTGATTATAGCAAAAATTAAAGTATTAACCATATCATCCTCTTGAGTTTGAATTGGTAAATTATTTTCTTGTTTTATAACGGTTTTCTTGGCATTCATAATAAAATTCTTTTCGTCTGGTGTAATATAGAAATCCCACCAACCTTTAAGAGTACCAGTAAACCCAGAAATAATAATATTAACAATTTGAAGTTGAGTATTATTGTGAGACTTGTAAGCATTAGCTGCCATGGTCATTTCTTGAACAATATTAAGAATTTGATGTTCAGAGTTACCATCGATATTCCATTCGTAAACAGAAGTACCATCATAAGCTGAACGATCATATTGAAAAGCTCTTTCTTCAATTTGAATATCAGGAAGAGAAGGTCTATTCCAATAATTTTTAATAGTTGGTTTTGGATTATTACCAAAATAATTAATCTTATTTAATCTTGAAAAATCATTTGTAAGCTGATTTATATCATCATTGTCATTTATGAATTGTTGAGTAAGATTGTCTAAATTTAATTCACTTTCATTATTACTTTCATCAGATTCGTCAAAAGAGTCATTATTTGTTCTTAACATATTTATAGATACATTTTTTGAAATACGAAAATTAGTAAGTCTTTTTTCTAATTCATCAATTAAATCTTTATTTCCAAGATTAAAATTTCCATTTATTTGATGAGGAATAAAGCTGACATTACTAGAACTTGCTATATTATTATAAAAATTTTTTGTTTTAATTTTATTTTCTTTTGATAATTGTAAATTTATAGTATTTTCTTCAATCCTATTTAGTTGATCTGAAATAGTTAAAAGAGTTTCATTTGAGTAATTATTTTGATAAATAATGTTTTGAAAACATTTTTCATTTGTTATCTGACTCGGAACTTTAACTAAAGGAGTTGCAATAAAATTATTATCAATAATGATTTCCTTTTTTGGCGGATACTCAGAAATAATTTCTTGATTAGTAATAACATCCTTGTATGTTTTTGAAGAAACAGGAAAAATAGTTTGCATTTTAAAAGGATAATCTATATTATGTTTAGGAGCATAAATTAATTCGAACCATTGAAAAAACGGAGAGTGAATTTGATTTGATAAAACATAATCTTCCCAAAGTCCAAAATGTAAAAATCTTATATAATATGAAAAGTTTTCTTCATGCCAAATTCTTTTTATATTATTATAATCTTTATAATATTCTTCTTCTTTTAAATAATCAAAATTAACATATGATGGTATTTTAGAAATATCTATATTAATATTCATTTTAACAAGTTGATTGATTTAATCTAAAAGATATATTTTTAATAATACTAAGTTGAGCACTAATAACAATAGTTTTATTTTTAATCATTTTTGATAAGCAATATATTATTTCCTTTTGAATATTATAATTATATGTGTCCTTTTCAGTATTAATTAATTTAATTTCTTCGTCTTTTTTAAGTTGTTTAATTCTATTTATTTCTTTAGAAATGCTTGCAATAATTTTCCATCTGGTCTTTAATAAATTATTCCAAAATTTATTATTATTACTACAACTAATCTGTCTTTTAGAACTCATTAACACGTATATTTAGATAAATTTCTTAAATAATTATCAAGATGTATATTAAAGGTTTTTAATACTGCTTTTATGTTATTAATTTCTTGTTCTAATTCCAATAGTTCTTTATCATTATTTATATTTTTTAATTCTAATATCTTTTCTTGCAAGAGTTTTTTAAATATTTTTATTGAATTTCTTAATCTCTTAATAGCAGTAACTCTATTTCTATTTAAAGAATTGCAATTTATTTGAACTTTATTAGTCATAATTGTTGTCTATAATTTTGAAGTTCATTAATAAAATCAGATTTAGTAGGACTTGGTAAACTTGTATCACTAGTTTGGTCTTCTTGATAAAGAGGTTTAGGAATAGGACTAGAATAGTCAACAGTTTTTAAATTTAAAGACTTTGATTTTGAAAGCGAAAATTTAGAAGTACCAATTTCAGGAATAGAACTAGTAGAAAATCTAGATGAAGAAAAATTTGTAGAAGAAAAGTTTATATCAACTGAGCCATCATTATGCTCAATTATATTTGAAATTTGTTTTGAAGAATCTAAAGATTTTGGTTCAATAACATTTTGTAAATTCCAATTACATGATTGAGTAATTTCTGACCATTTAAGTCGTTTAGGCATATGAACTTTTGTATGATTAGTATTTGCTTCGTAAATAATTGTTTCATTTCTTGGATTTGACAAACGGGTCTTTGGTTCTAAGGTAGTTGTCATGGTTTTATAACAAACACGATAAATAATTGCTAAAGGTTTAGAGTTATTTTTAAATTCTAAATTCTTTGTTTCAACAGTTAAAACCAAAGTGTCTAAAATATTTTTGTCAAATAATCCTACGGAAAAATTCGGATAACAATTAAAATAAATTGGTCCATTTGCGATATTTGTTTCTGCCATAGCTAAAATAGAATTTTGAAAATCTGTATGTCTTTTATCTCTTAATATTAAGAGAACAGGAGCATCAACACCAATTCTAAAAAGAGGTTTGATAGCAATTTGAACAAGACCTAAATGAAGAAATTTATATTTTTGTCTATGTTCGAAAATAGATCTTGATGATAACAAATTTATATTTTGTTGGTTTTGACCAATGGATAGGGTTTGTTCAGTCATTTTAATTGAGTAACTTTGAAAATAATCAAAAGTCCCTATTCTATAAATTGTGTTTATATTTGTTTTAGGTATAGTCCAATCATTTAAATTTTGTTCTATATTATCAATAGTTTCTTCAATAGAGTTTATATGATTATCATCATAATCTTGTTCTTTATTCATAATATTTTTACCAGTATCATATTTTTTAGATAATATGCGTGAAAATCTACTCATATTTGATTAATTTTTAGTTTAAAGATTTTATAAGAAAACTTACTTGTTTTATCTAGGATGAACAGAGAGGGCATCGGCCCAACGATGATTGTGGTCCGGCTCCGTGACTTACCATACTTGCACGTCTTACGCTAATCCAACCAATCACTGGTCTGGTCTCTGTATCATTCTTAACAAAACTCATAATTTTCTTATAAATTCTTCAAACAAAAATTAACCAAATAACAAACAGAGTTATCATACATACTAATCTCTGGTCTAAAACGTAGCTCTGATACCATTTGCTAACTAGTAGTTTCAGATATTTTTTGATGATAAAAATCATACATTATTTTATAAAACTGTTTTCTATCTTTGCTTCTAAACTCATGATTATGGATTAGAACTTGTAAAGCTTTTAATTGATTACAATAATAATGACGATTAGCTTGTATCTTTGAATCAGACATAATATTTCAAGCATGAATTTGATTATTATTAAATGCAAGTATTATTTTATATGATGATTTTTATCATCAAAAAATATCTGAAACTACTAGTCAATATCTGAAACTACTAGTCAGCAAATGGTATCAGAGCTACGTTTTAGACCAGAGATTAGTATGTATGATAACTCTGTTTGTTATTTGGTTAATTTTTGTTTGAAGAATTTATAAGAAAATTATGAGTTTTGTTAAGAATGATACAGAGACCAGACCAGTGATTGGTTGGATTAGCGTAAGACGTGCAAGTATGGTAAGTCACGGAGCCGGACCACAATCATCGTTGGGCCGATGCCCTCTCTGTTCATCCTAGATAAAACAAGTAAGTTTTCTTATAAAATCTTTAAACTAAAAATTAATCAAATATGAGTAGATTTTCACGCATATTATCTAAAAAATATGATACTGGTAAAAATATTATGAATAAAGAACAAGATTATGATGATAATCATATAAACTCTATTGAAGAAACTATTGATAATATAGAACAAAATTTAAATGATTGGACTATACCTAAAACAAATATAAACACAATTTATAGAATAGGGACTTTTGATTATTTTCAAAGTTACTCAATTAAAATGACTGAACAAACCCTATCCATTGGTCAAAACCAACAAAATATAAATTTGTTATCATCAAGATCTATTTTCGAACATAGACAAAAATATAAATTTCTTCATTTAGGTCTTGTTCAAATTGCTATCAAACCTCTTTTTAGAATTGGTGTTGATGCTCCTGTTCTCTTAATATTAAGAGATAAAAGACATACAGATTTTCAAAATTCTATTTTAGCTATGGCAGAAACAAATATCGCAAATGGACCAATTTATTTTAATTGTTATCCGAATTTTTCCGTAGGATTATTTGACAAAAATATTTTAGACACTTTGGTTTTAACTGTTGAAACAAAGAATTTAGAATTTAAAAATAACTCTAAACCTTTAGCAATTATTTATCGTGTTTGTTATAAAACCATGACAACTACCTTAGAACCAAAGACCCGTTTGTCAAATCCAAGAAATGAAACAATTATTTACGAAGCAAATACTAATCATACAAAAGTTCATATGCCTAAACGACTTAAATGGTCAGAAATTACTCAATCATGTAATTGGAATTTACAAAATGTTATTGAACCAAAATCTTTAGATTCTTCAAAACAAATTTCAAATATAATTGAGCATAATGATGGCTCAGTTGATATAAACTTTTCTTCTACAAATTTTTCTTCATCTAGATTTTCTACTAGTTCTATTCCTGAAATTGGTACTTCTAAATTTTCGCTTTCAAAATCAAAGTCTTTAAATTTAAAAACTGTTGACTATTCTAGTCCTATTCCTAAACCTCTTTATCAAGAAGACCAAACTAGTGATACAAGTTTACCAAGTCCTACTAAATCTGATTTTATTAATGAACTTCAAAATTATAGACAACAATTATGACTAATAAAGTTCAAATAAATTGCAATTCTTTAAATAGAAATAGAGTTACTGCTATTAAGAGATTAAGAAATTCAATAAAAATATTTAAAAAACTCTTGCAAGAAAAGATATTAGAATTAAAAAATATAAATAATGATAAAGAACTATTGGAATTAGAACAAGAAATTAATAACATAAAAGCAGTATTAAAAACCTTTAATATACATCTTGATAATTATTTAAGAAATTTATCTAAATATACGTGTTAATGAGTTCTAAAAGACAGATTAGTTGTAGTAATAATAATAAATTTTGGAATAATTTATTAAAGACCAGATGGAAAATTATTGCAAGCATTTCTAAAGAAATAAATAGAATTAAACAACTTAAAAAAGACGAAGAAATTAAATTAATTAATACTGAAAAGGACACATATAATTATAATATTCAAAAGGAAATAATATATTGCTTATCAAAAATGATTAAAAATAAAACTATTGTTATTAGTGCTCAACTTAGTATTATTAAAAATATATCTTTTAGATTAAATCAATCAACTTGTTAAAATGAATATTAATATAGATATTTCTAAAATACCATCATATGTTAATTTTGATTATTTAAAAGAAGAAGAATATTATAAAGATTATAATAATATAAAAAGAATTTGGCATGAAGAAAACTTTTCATATTATATAAGATTTTTACATTTTGGACTTTGGGAAGATTATGTTTTATCAAATCAAATTCACTCTCCGTTTTTTCAATGGTTCGAATTAATTTATGCTCCTAAACATAATATAGATTATCCTTTTAAAATGCAAACTATTTTTCCTGTTTCTTCAAAAACATACAAGGATGTTATTACTAATCAAGAAATTATTTCTGAGTATCCGCCAAAAAAGGAAATCATTATTGATAATAATTTTATTGCAACTCCTTTAGTTAAAGTTCCGAGTCAGATAACAAATGAAAAATGTTTTCAAAACATTATTTATCAAAATAATTACTCAAATGAAACTCTTTTAACTATTTCAGATCAACTAAATAGGATTGAAGAAAATACTATAAATTTACAATTATCAAAAGAAAATAAAATTAAAACAAAAAATTTTTATAATAATATAGCAAGTTCTAGTAATGTCAGCTTTATTCCTCATCAAATAAATGGAAATTTTAATCTTGGAAATAAAGATTTAATTGATGAATTAGAAAAAAGACTTACTAATTTTCGTATTTCAAAAAATGTATCTATAAATATGTTAAGAACAAATAATGACTCTTTTGACGAATCTGATGAAAGTAATAATGAAAGTGAATTAAATTTAGACAATCTTACTCAACAATTCATAAATGACAATGATGATATAAATCAGCTTACAAATGATTTTTCAAGATTAAATAAGATTAATTATTTTGGTAATAATCCAAAACCAACTATTAAAAATTATTGGAATAGACCTTCTCTTCCTGATATTCAAATTGAAGAAAGAGCTTTTCAATATGATCGTTCAGCTTATGATGGTACTTCTGTTTACGAATGGAATATCGATGGTAACTCTGAACATCAAATTCTTAATATTGTTCAAGAAATGACCATGGCAGCTAATGCTTACAAGTCTCACAATAATACTCAACTTCAAATTGTTAATATTATTATTTCTGGGTTTACTGGTACTCTTAAAGGTTGGTGGGATTTCTATATTACACCAGACGAAAAGAATTTTATTATGAATGCCAAGAAAACCGTTATAAAACAAGAAAATAATTTACCAATTCAAACTCAAGAGGATGATATGGTTAATACTTTAATTTTTGCTATAATCAAAAACTTTGTAGGAGATCCTACTACTTTTCAAGAAAGAACTTCTGAAATTCTAATGAACTTACATTGTAGAAAATTAACTGATTTCAGATGGTACAAAGATAATTATCTCGTTAAAGTTTTTTCAAGACCAGATTGTAAAGAATCTTATTGGAAAGAACGTTTTATTGCTGGACTTCCAAAACTTTTTGCCGAAAGAATTAGACAAAAATTAAGAGAAAATTTTAATAATACAATTCCTTATCAAAACTTAACTTATGGAGACTTAATTAATTATATTAATAAAGAAGGATTAGCTATTTGTGCTGACCTTAGATTTAAAGAAAAACTTAAAAAAGATAGAATTAATAGTAAGAATGAATTAGGAAATTTTTGTCAACAATATGGTTATCAACCATTAACAGGTCCGTCTACTTCAAAAACCAAAAAATATAATAAAAAATCTTCAAAATATTTCAAGAAAAAGAAATATAATAAATCAGAAAAATATAAGAATTATAAGAAAAATAAATTTTTAACATCAAAAAACCCTTATAAACGATCTAATAAAAATTCTAAAAGAAAATCAAAAGACATTATTATTTGCCATAAATGTGGTCGTAATGGTCATAATGCTAATAATTGTTATGCAAAAACAAAAATTAATGAATTAAATATTTCAGAAGAATTAAAAGAACAAATTAGAAAAATTATGTTAAATTCTGATTCCGATTCTGATTCTAGTTTTACCGATTTTCAAGAAAATGATTTAAACATCTTAGAACAAAATACTTCAAGTTCGGAAGATTCTGATACATGCAAATGTGTTGGAAAATGTAATTGTAATTATTCAATTAATGTCCTTACAAACAATGACAAAGATCTTTTAAAAAATTTGGATTCAATTAAAGATAAAAATATCCAAGAACTGTTGATAAAACAAATGCTTAATAAGAATGAAAATTCTATTTCAAATAATACAAAAATTTTTAATTTAAAAGACATATATGAAAGATTTTCTGAAACAAAACCCATTTCCATACAAGAACTTCAAGAAGAATTAAAATTAGTTAAACAAGACATAAAAGAAATTAAAGGCAAAATTATAACTCTTGAAAAGGGAAAAAATATTATTAATTCACAAAATAATGATAATAAAGATGAAAAGGTTATCGAAAGAATTATAAATGATCAAATTTCTCAAAAATGGAATACTCAAATAACTCTAGTAAAAAATAATTTTAAAATGGATATTACTGCTCTAATTGATAGTGGTGCTGATATGAACTGTATACAAGAAGGTTTATTTCCCACTCAATTTTATGAAAAAACTTCTTCTAGGCTTACTGGAGCTGAAGGAACCAGTTTAAAAATAAATTATAAAATTTCCGATGTTCATATTTGCAACAATCAAGATTATTGTTATAAAACTCATTTAATTTTAGTAAAAAATCTTACTTCTCCTTTAATTTTAGGAACACCTTTTATTACTAAATTATATCCTTTTATGGTTCAAGATGATGGAATTATTACTAAAGTTTTTGGAAAAGAAATTATGTTTAAATTTTGTGAACCTCCGTCTTATTCAACTATTAACATTCTTAATTATAAAACAAAACAAGCAAATTACCTTATCAATGAAATTAATGATTTTCGTATACATAATCAATTACAAGATAAGTATATTCAAGACAAAATTATAGCTTTAAAACAAAAGTTTGAAAATAATGTTTGCTCAAATATTCCAAACGCCTTTTGGAACAGAAAACAACATATTGTCAAATTACCTTATATTAAAACTTTCAATGAAAAGGATATTCCTTCAAAATCAAGAGCTATTCATATGAATAATGAATTAGAAGCTCATTGTAAAAAAGAAATTCAAGATTTATTAGACAAAAAATTAATTAGACCTTCTAAATCTCCTTGGTCTTGTTCAGCTTTCTATGTTATGAATGCTGCTGAATTAGAAAGAGGATCACCAAGATTAGTTATCAATTATAAACCTTTAAATAAAGTTTTAGATTGGATTAGATATCCTATTCCTAATAAAAGAGATTTATTGAAAAAACTTTATGATTCAAAAATATTTTCAAAATTTGATATGAAATCTGGTTTTTGGCAAATTCAAATTCATGAAGAAGATAAATACAAAACAGGTTTTAATGTTCCTTTTGGACATTATGAGTGGAACGTTATGCCCTTTGGTTTAAAAAATGCTCCTTCTGAATTTCAAAACATTATGAATGATATTATCATTCCTATAAACAGTTTTTCAATTGTTTATATTGATGATGTTCTTATTTTTTCAAAATCTATTGATCAACATTTCAAACATTTAAATCAGTTTTATGATTTAATTTATAAAAATGGCTTAGCTGTTTCAGCTAAGAAAATGCATTTATTTCAAAATGAAATTAGATTTTTAGGACATAACATTGTTAATAATACTATTAAACCTATTATAAGAAGTTTAGAATTTTCTAATAAATTTCCTGACGAAATTATAGATAAAAAACAACTTCAACGATTTCTAGGATGTCTAAATTATATTCATGATTTTTTCAAAGATTTAGGAACTCTTTGCAAACCTCTTTATAATAGATTAAAAAATAATCCACAACCTTGGACTCAAGAACATACTAATATTGTTAAACTTATAAAACAAAAAATTCCTTCTTTACCTTGTTTAAATTTACCACATCCTTATGCTAATATCATAGTCGAAACTGATGCTAGTGATATTGGATTTGGAGGTATTTTAAAACAAAAATTATCAAATTCTTCTGAAGAACAATTGGTTCGTTTTTATTCAGGTGCTTGGAATAATACTCAAAAGAATTATTCAACTGTTAAAAAGGAGATTTTAAGTATTGTTTTATGTATTACTAAATTTGAAGATGATTTATTTATGAAAACTTTTTTATTAAGAATTGATTGTCAATCTGCAAAATCAATTTTAGAAAAAGATGTTAAAAATATAATTTCTAAACAAATCTTTGCTAGATGGCAAGCATTGTTGGGCAATTTTGATTTTGATATTGAATTTATAAAAGGAGAAAGCAATTCATTACCAGATTTTCTTTCTCGTGAATTTTTGCAGGGAAAATGAGTTCATCGTCTTCCTCTAAGATTGAAGACAAGAAACCAATTAATCAAAAGCTTGTTCCTTTCTCAAGTCAGAATCGTTTTTCTCCATTAACTCCAATTGCAAAAAATTCTCAACTTTATTCAAATATGCTTCAATCAAAACTAGTCAATCCAAACATTTCTCCAGTTCAATCAATTAGCCCTTTTTCAAAACCTATTCCTTCTGAAACACAACTTTCAACAACTTCTAAACCTACAAATAAAGCCCCTTATGTTCTCAATTCAAATCTTTTGAAAATCCAAATACTTGAAGATTCTCAAATTCTTAAGCTCAATCAAGGTTTTCATGTTCTTACTGAACACCTCTTTGGCCGAGGAAAAACCTTTCATGAAAACTCTTACAAATCTCGAGAATATTATCAAACCATTCTACAAGAATCTGGATCTGTTCAGATTGATCACCGTTCTAATAATAAAGAAGGATCTATTGATTTTAGCAAAGCCCGAATTCTTAAAATCATTTCTCCAGAAAATTGGTCATCCAATCTTTCTTTCGAAAAACCCCTTTATCAATTCCCTGCTTATCCAAGATATTCATATTATGATTACCAAGAAGCTTGGACTAAAGCATTTTTTCTTCGAAACTATTCTCATTCATGGTTCATTTTCTTTGATAAAAATTTTACCTGTGAATATCCCAGATGGTTTGTCAATTGGTATCGCTATATGGGACTTGTTCCTAGTTGTTTACCCACTGAAATTCTCAAAGGCTTTTCTAAATTCAAAGAGCTATTTATTCAACAAATCCCAGAATTTGAATATTTGTTACAATTCACCATGTTATTTAAAGTTCCATGGATTATGTCCTGGACATTCTCTTATCAAGAAGCAACAGACTTCAATCCCCCTTGGCTCAATAGACAATTTCGTCTAAAATGGTGGGATAAAGTCACAATTTCTCAAGCAAACGAGCAAGCTGTTTTCAATCATTATCAATCAATGTATAATCAAAAGCCAGAAATTGAAGCAAATCTTATCAAGAGTCTATCTTCTCCAGATGCTAATCTTATTAGCAAAATTCGTGCCGCTGCAAACTCTTCCCCTGAAGATCTACAACAATTACTTCAAGAAATTCGCAATTCTCCAACTAATTCAGAACATTCTCCCACATCTGTCAAAAATAATTTTCAAGATGCTCAAGATCCTTTTGATGATCCATTTGCAGATTAATTAAGTTTTTAATTTTGGTGTTATACCTTCAATGTAAGGTATTCTTTTATATGTGTTTGTTATTCAAAGGGGGGTAGTACGTGTGTTATCAAACGTGTGTTATCAAATTGTTCAACTATTATCAATTATACACTGTGTGTGTTCAACTATTATCAATTATACACTGTGTGAGTACATCAATTATCAAAAATATTATCATGTCTTCTGCAGTGAGATGATGCTAAATTATTGCATGAAAACAAACAACTTTTATAAAGATGAAAGAAGATGCTCCATTATCGCCAAAGAAGATTTCCATTATCAAAAAATGACAAAATATGATGCCAATTTGTCAAAAGCTTTAAAGTTTTGTCTGCCACATCTACACTCTGACAAATGCAAGTTGATTCAATAATTCTCAAGATGATCCGGTAATCCTTCGGTTTCCCGTCTCAAGATGTTTCAAGACTCCAAGACTCCTATATATTGAAGGGACATGTTTTAATGAAGACCATCTCAAAGTTCTCCAAAAATCTCTCTTATAAAACTTCTGTCAAATGTTTAGTTCATGTCTAAGAAAAGAGTTCTCCTATCTACTTCTAGATGTTCAAAATCTTTAGATTTTCAAATCATACTTGCTCCAGACGGATGCTCTGATTGTAATTTAAAAGAAGGTAATATATAAAGAATTTTATTCAATTATTGTCTTAACTCTGTTATCGCTATGACAGTCTCTTTTCGAGTTATTCTAACTATTAATTCTACAAGATTTGAAATTTTTGTTAAAATAATACTTGCATTTAATAATAATCAAATTCATGCTTGAAATATTATGTCTGATTCAAAGATACAAGCTAATCGTCATTATTATTGTAATCAATTAAAAGCTTTACAAGTTCTAATCCATAATCATGAGTTTAGAAGCAAAGATAGAAAACAGTTTTATAAAATAATGTATGATTTTTATCATCAAAAAATATCTGAAACTACTAGTCAATATCTGAAACTACTAGTCAGCAAATGGTATCAGAGCCACGTTTTAGACCAGAGATTAGTATGTATGATAACTCTGTTTGTTATTTGGTTAATTTTTGTTTGAAGAATTTATAAGAAATATTATGTCTGATTCAAAGATACAAGCTAATCGTCATTATTATTGTAATCAATTAAAAGCAAAGATAGAAAATTGAGTGATTGGACTATACCTAGTTAGCAAATGGTATCAAAGCTACGTTTTAGACCAGAGATTAGTATGTATGATAACTCTGTTTGTTATTTGGTTAATTTTTGTTTGAAGAATTTATAAGAAAATTATGAGTTTTGTTAAGAATGATACAGAGACCAGACCAGTGATTGGTTGGATTAGCGTAAGACGTGCAAGTATGGTAAGTCACGGAGCCGGACCACAATCATCGTTGGGCCGATGCCCTCTCTGTTCATCCTAGATAAAACAAGTAAGTTTTCTTATAAAATCTTTAAACTAAAAATTAATCAAATATGAGTAGATTTTCACGCATATTATCTAAAAAATATGATACTGGTAAAAATATTATGAATAAAGAACAAGATTATGATGATAATCATATAAACTCTATTGAAGAAACTATTGATAATATAGAACAAAATTTAAATGATTGGACTATACCTAAAACAAATATAAACACAATTTATAGAATAGGGACTTTTGATTATTTTCAAAGTTACTCAATTAAAATGACTGAACAAACCCTATCCATTGGTCAAAACCAACAAAATATAAATTTGTTATCATCAAGATCTATTTTCGAACATAGACAAAAATATAAATTTCTTCATTTAGGTCTTGTTCAAATTGCTATCAAACCTCTTTTTAGAATTGGTGTTGATGCTCCTGTTCTCTTAATATTAAGAGATAAAAGACATACAGATTTTCAAAATTCTATTTTAGCTATGGCAGAAACAAATATCGCAAATGGACCAATTTATTTTAATTGTTATCCGAATTTTTCCGTAGGATTATTTGACAAAAATATTTTAGACACTTTGGTTTTAACTGTTGAAACAAAGAATTTAGAATTTAAAAATAACTCTAAACCTTTAGCAATTATTTATCGTGTTTGTTATAAAACCATGACAACTACCTTAGAACCAAAGACCCGTTTGTCAAATCCAAGAAATGAAACAATTATTTACGAAGCAAATACTAATCATACAAAAGTTCATATGCCTAAACGACTTAAATGGTCAGAAATTACTCAATCATGTAATTGGAATTTACAAAATGTTATTGAACCAAAATCTTTAGATTCTTCAAAACAAATTTCAAATATAATTGAGCATAATGATGGCTCAGTTGATATAAACTTTTCTTCTACAAATTTTTCTTCATCTAGATTTTCTACTAGTTCTATTCCTGAAATTGGTACTTCTAAATTTTCGCTTTCAAAATCAAAGTCTTTAAATTTAAAAACTGTTGACTATTCTAGTCCTATTCCTAAACCTCTTTATCAAGAAGACCAAACTAGTGATACAAGTTTACCAAGTCCTACTAAATCTGATTTTATTAATGAACTTCAAAATTATAGACAACAATTATGACTAATAAAGTTCAAATAAATTGCAATTCTTTAAATAGAAATAGAGTTACTGCTATTAAGAGATTAAGAAATTCAATAAAAATATTTAAAAAACTCTTGCAAGAAAAGATATTAGAATTAAAAAATATAAATAATGATAAAGAACTATTGGAATTAGAACAAGAAATTAATAACATAAAAGCAGTATTAAAAACCTTTAATATACATCTTGATAATTATTTAAGAAATTTATCTAAATATACGTGTTAATGAGTTCTAAAAGACAGATTAGTTGTAGTAATAATAATAAATTTTGGAATAATTTATTAAAGACCAGATGGAAAATTATTGCAAGCATTTCTAAAGAAATAAATAGAATTAAACAACTTAAAAAAGACGAAGAAATTAAATTAATTAATACTGAAAAGGACACATATAATTATAATATTCAAAAGGAAATAATATATTGCTTATCAAAAATGATTAAAAATAAAACTATTGTTATTAGTGCTCAACTTAGTATTATTAAAAATATATCTTTTAGATTAAATCAATCAACTTGTTAAAATGAATATTAATATAGATATTTCTAAAATACCATCATATGTTAATTTTGATTATTTAAAAGAAGAAGAATATTATAAAGATTATAATAATATAAAAAGAATTTGGCATGAAGAAAACTTTTCATATTATATAAGATTTTTACATTTTGGACTTTGGGAAGATTATGTTTTATCAAATCAAATTCACTCTCCGTTTTTTCAATGGTTCGAATTAATTTATGCTCCTAAACATAATATAGATTATCCTTTTAAAATGCAAACTATTTTTCCTGTTTCTTCAAAAACATACAAGGATGTTATTACTAATCAAGAAATTATTTCTGAGTATCCGCCAAAAAAGGAAATCATTATTGATAATAATTTTATTGCAACTCCTTTAGTTAAAGTTCCGAGTCAGATAACAAATGAAAAATGTTTTCAAAACATTATTTATCAAAATAATTACTCAAATGAAACTCTTTTAACTATTTCAGATCAACTAAATAGGATTGAAGAAAATACTATAAATTTACAATTATCAAAAGAAAATAAAATTAAAACAAAAAATTTTTATAATAATATAGCAAGTTCTAGTAATGTCAGCTTTATTCCTCATCAAATAAATGGAAATTTTAATCTTGGAAATAAAGATTTAATTGATGAATTAGAAAAAAGACTTACTAATTTTCGTATTTCAAAAAATGTATCTATAAATATGTTAAGAACAAATAATGACTCTTTTGACGAATCTGATGAAAGTAATAATGAAAGTGAATTAAATTTAGACAATCTTACTCAACAATTCATAAATGACAATGATGATATAAATCAGCTTACAAATGATTTTTCAAGATTAAATAAGATTAATTATTTTGGTAATAATCCAAAACCAACTATTAAAAATTATTGGAATAGACCTTCTCTTCCTGATATTCAAATTGAAGAAAGAGCTTTTCAATATGATCGTTCAGCTTATGATGGTACTTCTGTTTACGAATGGAATATCGATGGTAACTCTGAACATCAAATTCTTAATATTGTTCAAGAAATGACCATGGCAGCTAATGCTTACAAGTCTCACAATAATACTTAACTTCAAATTGTTAATATTATTATTTCTGGGTTTACTGGTACTCTTAAAGGTTGGTGGGATTTCTATATTACACCAGACGAAAAGAATTTTATTATGAATGCCAAGAAAACCGTTATAAAACAAGAAAATAATTTACCAATTCAAACTCAAGAGGATGATATGGTTAATACTTTAATTTTTGCTATAATCAAAAACTTTGTAGGAGATCCTACTACTTTTCAAGAAAGAACTTCTGAAATTCTAATGAACTTACATTGTAGAAAATTAACTGATTTCAGATGGTACAAAGATAATTATCTCGTTAAAGTTTTTTCAAGACCAGATTGTAAAGAATCTTATTGGAAAGAACGTTTTATTGCTGGACTTCCAAAACTTTTTGCCGAAAGAATTAGACAAAAATTAAGAGAAAATTTTAATAATACAATTCCTTATCAAAACTTAACTTATGGAGACTTAATTAATTATATTAATAAAGAAGGATTAGCTATTTGTGCTGACCTTAGATTTAAAGAAAAACTTAAAAAAGATAGAATTAATAGTAAGAATGAATTAGGAAATTTTTGTCAACAATATGGTTATCAACCATTAACAGGTCCGTCTACTTCAAAAACCAAAAAATATAATAAAAAATCTTCAAAATATTTCAAGAAAAAGAAATATAATAAATCAGAAAAATATAAGAATTATAAGAAAAATAAATTTTTAACATCAAAAAACCCTTATAAACGATCTAATAAAAATTCTAAAAGAAAATCAAAAGACATTATTATTTGCCATAAATGTGGTCGTAATGGTCATAATGCTAATAATTGTTATGCAAAAACAAAAATTAATGAATTAAATATTTCAGAAGAATTAAAAGAACAAATTAGAAAAATTATGTTAAATTCTGATTCCGATTCTGATTCTAGTTTTACCGATTTTCAAGAAAATGATTTAAACATCTTAGAACAAAATACTTCAAGTTCGGAAGATTCTGATACATGCAAATGTGTTGGAAAATGTAATTGTAATTATTCAATTAATGTCCTTACAAACAATGACAAAGATCTTTTAAAAAATTTGGATTCAATTAAAGATAAAAATATCCAAGAACTGTTGATAAAACAAATGCTTAATAAGAATGAAAATTCTATTTCAAATAATACAAAAATTTTTAATTTAAAAGACATATATGAAAGATTTTCTGAAACAAAACCCATTTCCATACAAGAACTTCAAGAAGAATTAAAATTAGTTAAACAAGACATAAAAGAAATTAAAGGCAAAATTATAACTCTTGAAAAGGGAAAAAATATTATTAATTCACAAAATAATGATAATAAAGATGAAAAGGTTATCGAAAGAATTATAAATGATCAAATTTCTCAAAAATGGAATACTCAAATAACTCTAGTAAAAAATAATTTTAAAATGGATATTACTGCTCTAATTGATAGTGGTGCTGATATGAACTGTATACAAGAAGGTTTATTTCCCACTCAATTTTATGAAAAAACTTCTTCTAGGCTTACTGGAGCTGAAGGAACCAGTTTAAAAATAAATTATAAAATTTCCGATGTTCATATTTGCAACAATCAAGATTATTGTTATAAAACTCATTTAATTTTAGTAAAAAATCTTACTTCTCCTTTAATTTTAGGAACACCTTTTATTACTAAATTATATCCTTTTATGGTTCAAGATGATGGAATTATTACTAAAGTTTTTGGAAAAGAAATTATGTTTAAATTTTGTGAACCTCCGTCTTATTCAACTATTAACATTCTTAATTATAAAACAAAACAAGCAAATTACCTTATCAATGAAATTAATGATTTTCGTATACATAATCAATTACAAGATAAGTATATTCAAGACAAAATTATAGCTTTAAAACAAAAGTTTGAAAATAATGTTTGCTCAAATATTCCAAACGCCTTTTGGAACAGAAAACAACATATTGTCAAATTACCTTATATTAAAACTTTCAATGAAAAGGATATTCCTTCAAAATCAAGAGCTATTCATATGAATAATGAATTAGAAGCTCATTGTAAAAAAGAAATTCAAGATTTATTAGACAAAAAATTAATTAGACCTTCTAAATCTCCTTGGTCTTGTTCAGCTTTCTATGTTATGAATGCTGCTGAATTAGAAAGAGGATCACCAAGATTAGTTATCAATTATAAACCTTTAAATAAAGTTTTAGATTGGATTAGATATCCTATTCCTAATAAAAGAGATTTATTGAAAAAACTTTATGATTCAAAAATATTTTCAAAATTTGATATGAAATCTGGTTTTTGGCAAATTCAAATTCATGAAGAAGATAAATACAAAACAGGTTTTAATGTTCCTTTTGGACATTATGAGTGGAACGTTATGCCCTTTGGTTTAAAAAATGCTCCTTCTGAATTTCAAAACATTATGAATGATATTATCATTCCTATAAACAGTTTTTCAATTGTTTATATTGATGATGTTCTTATTTTTTCAAAATCTATTGATCAACATTTCAAACATTTAAATCAGTTTTATGATTTAATTTATAAAAATGGCTTAGCTGTTTCAGCTAAGAAAATGCATTTATTTCAAAATGAAATTAGATTTTTAGGACATAACATTGTTAATAATACTATTAAACCTATTATAAGAAGTTTAGAATTTTCTAATAAATTTCCTGACGAAATTATAGATAAAAAACAACTTCAACGATTTCTAGGATGTCTAAATTATATTCATGATTTTTTCAAAGATTTAGGAACTCTTTGCAAACCTCTTTATAATAGATTAAAAAATAATCCACAACCTTGGACTCAAGAACATACTAATATTGTTAAACTTATAAAACAAAAAATTCCTTCTTTACCTTGTTTAAATTTACCACATCCTTATGCTAATATCATAGTCGAAACTGATGCTAGTGATATTGGATTTGGAGGTATTTTAAAACAAAAATTATCAAATTCTTCTGAAGAACAATTGGTTCGTTTTTATTCAGGTGCTTGGAATAATACTCAAAAGAATTATTCAACTGTTAAAAAGGAGATTTTAAGTATTGTTTTATGTATTACTAAATTTGAAGATGATTTATTTATGAAAACTTTTTTATTAAGAATTGATTGTCAATCTGCAAAATCAATTTTAGAAAAAGATGTTAAAAATATAATTTCTAAACAAATCTTTGCTAGATGGCAAGCATTGTTGGGCAATTTTGATTTTGATATTGAATTTATAAAAGGAGAAAGCAATTCATTACCAGATTTTCTTTCTCGTGAATTTTTGCAGGGAAAATGAGTTCATCGTCTTCCTCTAAGATTGAAGACAAGAAACCAATTAATCAAAAGCTTGTTCCTTTCTCAAGTCAGAATCGTTTTTCTCCATTAACTCCAATTGCAAAAAATTCTCAACTTTATTCAAATATGCTTCAATCAAAACTAGTCAATCCAAACATTTCTCCAGTTCAATCAATTAGCCCTTTTTCAAAACCTATTCCTTCTGAAACACAACTTTCAACAACTTCTAAACCTACAAATAAAGCCCCTTATGTTCTCAATTCAAATCTTTTGAAAATCCAAATACTTGAAGATTCTCAAATTCTTAAGCTCAATCAAGGTTTTCATGTTCTTACTGAACACCTCTTTGGCCGAGGAAAAACCTTTCATGAAAACTCTTACAAATCTCGAGAATATTATCAAACCATTCTACAAGAATCTGGATCTGTTCAGATTGATCACCGTTCTAATAATAAAGAAGGATCTATTGATTTTAGCAAAGCCCGAATTCTTAAAATCATTTCTCCAGAAAATTGGTCATCCAATCTTTCTTTCGAAAAACCCCTTTATCAATTCCCTGCTTATCCAAGATATTCATATTATGATTACCAAGAAGCTTGGACTAAAGCATTTTTTCTTCGAAACTATTCTCATTCATGGTTCATTTTCTTTGATAAAAATTTTACCTGTGAATATCCCAGATGGTTTGTCAATTGGTATCGCTATATGGGACTTGTTCCTAGTTGTTTACCCACTGAAATTCTCAAAGGCTTTTCTAAATTCAAAGAGCTATTTATTCAACAAATCCCAGAATTTGAATATTTGTTACAATTCACCATGTTATTTAAAGTTCCATGGATTATGTCCTGGACATTCTCTTATCAAGAAGCAACAGACTTCAATCCCCCTTGGCTCAATAGACAATTTCGTCTAAAATGGTGGGATAAAGTCACAATTTCTCAAGCAAACGAGCAAGCTGTTTTCAATCATTATCAATCAATGTATAATCAAAAGCCAGAAATTGAAGCAAATCTTATCAAGAGTCTATCTTCTCCAGATGCTAATCTTATTAGCAAAATTCGTGCCGCTGCAAACTCTTCCCCTGAAGATCTACAACAATTACTTCAAGAAATTCGCAATTCTCCAACTAATTCAGAACATTCTCCCACATCTGTCAAAAATAATTTTCAAGATGCTCAAGATCCTTTTGATGATCCATTTGCAGATTAATTAAGTTTTTAATTTTGGTGTTATACCTTCAATGTAAGGTATTCTTTTATATGTGTTTGTTATTCAAAGGGGGGTAGTACGTGTGTTATCAAACGTGTGTTATCAAATTGTTCAACTATTATCAATTATACACTGTGTGTGTTCAACTATTATCAATTATACACTGTGTGAGTACATCAATTATCAAAAATATTATCATGTCTTCTGCAGTGAGATGATGCTAAATTATTGCATGAAAACAAACAACTTTTATAAAGATGAAAGAAGATGCTCCATTATCGCCAAAGAAGATTTCCATTATCAAAAAATGACAAAATATGATGCCAATTTGTCAAAAGCTTTAAAGTTTTGTCTGCCACATCTACACTCTGACAAATGCAAGTTGATTCAATAATTCTCAAGATGATCCGGTAATCCTTCGGTTTCCCGTCTCAAGATGTTTCAAGACTCCAAGACTCCTATATATTGAAGGGACATGTTTTAATGAAGACCATCTCAAAGTTCTCTAAAAATCTCTCTTATAAAACTTCTGTCAAATGTTTAGTTCATGTCTAAGAAAAGAGTTCTCCTATCTACTTCTAGATGTTCAAAATCTTTAGATTTTCAAATCATACTTGCTCCAGACGGATGCTCTGATTGTAATTTAAAAGAAGGTAATATATAAAGAATTTTATTCAATTATTGTCTTAACTCTGTTATCGCTATGACAGTCTCTTTTCGAGTTATTCTAACTATTAATTCTACAAGATTTGAAATTTTTGTTAAAATAATACTTGCATTTAATAATAATCAAATTCATGCTTGAAATATTATGTCTGATTCAAAGATACAAGCTAATCGTCATTATTATTGTAATCAATTAAAAGCTTTACAAGTTCTAATCCATAATCATGAGTTTAGAAGCAAAGATAGAAAACAGTTTTATAAAATAATGTATGATTTTTATCATCAAAAAATATCTGAAACTACTAGTTAGCAAATGGTATCAAAGCTACGTTTTAGACCAGAGATTAGTATGTATGATAACTCTGTTTGTTATTTGGTTAATTTTTGTTTGAAGAATTTATAAGAAAATTATGAGTTTTGTTAAGAATGATACAGAGACCAGACCAGTGATTGGTTGGATTAGCGTAAGACGTGCAAGTATGGTAAGTCACGGAGCCGGACCACAATCATCGTTGGGCCGATGCCCTCTCTGTTCATCCTAGATAAAACAAGTAAGTTTTCTTATAAAATCTTTAAACTAAAAATTAATCAAATATGAGTAGATTTTCACGCATATTATCTAAAAAATATGATACTGGTAAAAATATTATGAATAAAGAACAAGATTATGATGATAATCATATAAACTCTATTGAAGAAACTATTGATAATATAGAACAAAATTTAAATGATTGGACTATACCTAAAACAAATATAAATTATTGAATCAACTTGCATTTGTCAGAGTGTAGATGTGGCAGACAAAACTTTAAAGCTTTTGACAAATTGGCATCATATTTTGTCATTTTTTGATAATGGAAATCTTCTTTGGCGATAATGGAGCATCTTCTTTCATCTTTATAAAAGTTGTTTGTTTTCATGCAATAATTTAGCATCATCTCACTGCAGAAGACATGATAATATTTTTGATAATTGATGTACTCACACAGTGTATAATTGATAATAGTTGAACACACACAGTGTATAATTGATAATAGTTGAACAATTTGATAACACACGTTTGATAACACACGTACTACCCCCCTTTGAATAACAAACACATATAAAAGAATACCTTACATTGAAGGTATAACACCAAAATTAAAAACTTAATTAATCTGCAAATGGATCATCAAAAGGATCTTGAGCATCTTGAAAATTATTTTTGACAGATGTGGGAGAATGTTCTGAATTAGTTGGAGAATTGCGAATTTCTTGAAGTAATTGTTGTAGATCTTCAGGGGAAGAGTTTGCAGCGGCACGAATTTTGCTAATAAGATTAGCATCTGGAGAAGATAGACTCTTGATAAGATTTGCTTCAATTTCTGGCTTTTGATTATACATTGATTGATAATGATTGAAAACAGCTTGCTCGTTTGCTTGAGAAATTGTGACTTTATCCCACCATTTTAGACGAAATTGTCTATTGAGCCAAGGGGGATTGAAGTCTGTTGCTTCTTGATAAGAGAATGTCCAGGACATAATCCATGGAACTTTAAATAACATGGTGAATTGTAACAAATATTCAAATTCTGGGATTTGTTGAATAAATAGCTCTTTGAATTTAGAAAAGCCTTTGAGAATTTCAGTGGGTAAACAACTAGGAACAAGTCCCATATAGCGATACCAATTGACAAACCATCTGGGATATTCACAGGTAAAATTTTTATCAAAGAAAATGAACCATGAATGAGAATAGTTTCGAAGAAAAAATGCTTTAGTCCAAGCTTCTTGGTAATCATAATATGAATATCTTGGATAAGCAGGGAATTGATAAAGGGGTTTTTCGAAAGAAAGATTGGATGACCAATTTTCTGGAGAAATGATTTTAAGAATTCGGGCTTTGCTAAAATCAATAGATCCTTCTTTATTATTAGAACGGTGATCAATCTGAACAGATCCAGATTCTTGTAGAATGGTTTGATAATATTCTCGAGATTTGTAAGAGTTTTCATGAAAGGTTTTTCCTCGGCCAAAGAGGTGTTCAGTAAGAACATGAAAACCTTGATTGAGCTTAAGAATTTGAGAATCTTCAAGTATTTGGATTTTCAAAAGATTTGAATTGAGAACATAAGGGGCTTTATTTGTAGGTTTAGAAGTTGTTGAAAGTTGTGTTTCAGAAGGAATAGGTTTTGAAAAAGGGCTAATTGATTGAACTGGAGAAATGTTTGGATTGACTAGTTTTGATTGAAGCATATTTGAATAAAGTTGAGAATTTTTTGCAATTGGAGTTAATGGAGAAAAACGATTCTGACTTGAGAAAGGAACAAGCTTTTGATTAATTGGTTTCTTGTCTTCAATCTTAGAGGAAGACGATGAACTCATTTTCCCTGCAAAAATTCACGAGAAAGAAAATCTGGTAATGAATTGCTTTCTCCTTTTATAAATTCAATATCAAAATCAAAATTTCCCAACAATGCTTGCCATCTAGCAAAGATTTGTTTAGAAATTATATTTTTAACATCTTTTTCTAAAATTGATTTTGCAGATTGACAATCAATTCTTAATAAAAAAGTTTTCATAAATAAATCATCTTCAAATTTAGTAATACATAAAACAATACTTAAAATCTCCTTTTTAACAGTTGAATAATTCTTTTGAGTATTATTCCAAGCACCTGAATAAAAACGAACCAATTGTTCTTCAGAAGAATTTGATAATTTTTGTTTTAAAATACCTCCAAATCCAATATCACTAGCATCAGTTTCGACTATGATATTAGCATAAGGATGTGGTAAATTTAAACAAGGTAAAGAAGGAATTTTTTGTTTTATAAGTTTAACAATATTAGTATGTTCTTGAGTCCAAGGTTGTGGATTATTTTTTAATCTATTATAAAGAGGTTTGCAAAGAGTTCCTAAATCTTTGAAAAAATCATGAATATAATTTAGACATCCTAGAAATCGTTGAAGTTGTTTTTTATCTATAATTTCGTC
The DNA here is from genome assembly GCF_052849685.1 of Lactuca virosa. Classification (NCBI taxonomy): domain Eukaryota; kingdom Viridiplantae; phylum Streptophyta; class Magnoliopsida; order Asterales; family Asteraceae; genus Lactuca; species Lactuca virosa. The sequence goes on along the minus strand of NC_136434.1, from coordinate 131,008,905 downwards.
AGGAAATTTATTAGAAAATTCTAAACTTCTTATAATAGGTTTAATAGTATTATTAACAATGTTATGTCCTAAAAATCTAATTTCATTTTGAAATAAATGCATTTTCTTAGCTGAAACAGCTAAGCCATTTTTATAAATTAAATCATAAAACTGATTTAAATGTTTGAAATGTTGATCAATAGATTTTGAAAAAATAAGAACATCATCAATATAAACAATTGAAAAACTGTTTATAGGAATGATAATATCATTCATAATGTTTTGAAATTCAGAAGGAACATTTTTTAAACCAAAGGGCATAACGTTCCACTCATAATGTCCAAAAGGAACATTAAAACCTGTTTTGTATTTATCTTCTTCATGAATTTGAATTTGCCAAAAACCAGATTTCATATCAAATTTTGAAAATATTTTTGAATCATAAAGTTTTTTCAATAAATCTCTTTTATTAGGAATAGGATATCTAATCCAATCTAAAACTTTATTTAAAGGTTTATAATTGATAACTAATCTTGGTGATCCTCTTTCTAATTCAGCAGCATTCATAACATAGAAAGCTGAACAAGACCAAGGAGATTTAGAAGGTCTAATTAATTTTTTGTCTAATAAATCTTGAATTTCTTTTTTACAATGAGCTTCTAATTCATTATTCATATGAATAGCTCTTGATTTTGAAGGAATATCCTTTTCATTGAAAGTTTTAATATAAGGTAATTTGACAATATGTTGTTTTCTGTTCCAAAAGGCGTTTGGAATATTTGAGCAAACATTATTTTCAAACTTTTGTTTTAAAGCTATAATTTTGTCTTGAATATACTTATCTTGTAATTGATTATGTATACGAAAATCATTAATTTCATTGATAAGGTAATTTGCTTGTTTTGTTTTATAATTAAGAATGTTAATAGTTGAATAAGACGGAGGTTCACAAAATTTAAACATAATTTCTTTTCCAAAAACTTTAGTAATAATTCCATCATCTTGAACCATAAAAGGATATAATTTAGTAATAAAAGGTGTTCCTAAAATTAAAGGAGAAGTAAGATTTTTTACTAAAATTAAATGAGTTTTATAACAATAATCTTGATTGTTGCAAATATGAACATCGGAAATTTTATAATTTATTTTTAAACTGGTTCCTTCAGCTCCAGTAAGCCTAGAAGAAGTTTTTTCATAAAATTGAGTGGGAAATAAACCTTCTTGTATACAGTTCATATCAGCACCACTATCAATTAGAGCAGTAATATCCATTTTAAAATTATTTTTTACTAGAGTTATTTGAGTATTCCATTTTTGAGAAATTTGATCATTTATAATTCTTTCGATAACCTTTTCATCTTTATTATCATTATTTTGTGAATTAATAATATTTTTTCCCTTTTCAAGAGTTATAATTTTGCCTTTAATTTCTTTTATGTCTTGTTTAACTAATTTTAATTCTTCTTGAAGTTCTTGTATGGAAATGGGTTTTGTTTCAGAAAATCTTTCATATATGTCTTTTAAATTAAAAATTTTTGTATTATTTGAAATAGAATTTTCATTCTTATTAAGCATTTGTTTTATCAACAGTTCTTGGATATTTTTATCTTTAATTGAATCCAAATTTTTTAAAAGATCTTTGTCATTGTTTGTAAGGACATTAATTGAATAATTACAATTACATTTTCCAACACATTTGCATGTATCAGAATCTTCCGAACTTGAAGTATTTTGTTCTAAGATGTTTAAATCATTTTCTTGAAAATCGGTAAAACTAGAATCAGAATCGGAATCAGAATTTAACATAATTTTTCTAATTTGTTCTTTTAATTCTTCTGAAATATTTAATTCATTAATTTTTGTTTTTGCATAACAATTATTAGCATTATGACCATTACGACCACATTTATGGCAAATAATAATGTCTTTTGATTTTCTTTTAGAATTTTTATTAGATCGTTTATAAGGGTTTTTTGATGTTAAAAATTTATTTTTCTTATAATTCTTATATTTTTCTGATTTATTATATTTCTTTTTCTTGAAATATTTTGAAGATTTTTTATTATATTTTTTGGTTTTTGAAGTAGACGGACCTGTTAATGGTTGATAACCATATTGTTGACAAAAATTTCCTAATTCATTCTTACTATTAATTCTATCTTTTTTAAGTTTTTCTTTAAATCTAAGGTCAGCACAAATAGCTAATCCTTCTTTATTAATATAATTAATTAAGTCTCCATAAGTTAAGTTTTGATAAGGAATTGTATTATTAAAATTTTCTCTTAATTTTTGTCTAATTCTTTCGGCAAAAAGTTTTGGAAGTCCAGCAATAAAACGTTCTTTCCAATAAGATTCTTTACAATCTGGTCTTGAAAAAACTTTAACGAGATAATTATCTTTGTACCATCTGAAATCAGTTAATTTTCTACAATGTAAGTTCATTAGAATTTCAGAAGTTCTTTCTTGAAAAGTAGTAGGATCTCCTACAAAGTTTTTGATTATAGCAAAAATTAAAGTATTAACCATATCATCCTCTTGAGTTTGAATTGGTAAATTATTTTCTTGTTTTATAACGGTTTTCTTGGCATTCATAATAAAATTCTTTTCGTTATACACTGTGTGAGTACATCAATTATCAAAAATATTATCATGTCTTCTGCAGTGAGATGATGCTAAATTATTGCATGAAAACAAACAACTTTTATAAAGATGAAAGAAGATGCTCCATTATCGCCAAAGAAGATTTCCATTATCAAAAAATGACAAAATATGATGCCAATTTGTCAAAAGCTTTAAAGTTTTGTCTGCCACATCTACACTCTGACAAATGCAAGTTGATTCAATAATTCTCAAGATGATCCGGTAATCCTTCGGTTTCCCGTCTCAAGATGTTTCAAGACTCCAAGACTCCTATATATTGAAGGGACATGTTTTAATGAAGACCATCTCAAAGTTCTCCAAAAATCTCTCTTATAAAACTTCTGTCAAATGTTTAGTTCATGTCTAAGAAAAGAGTTCTCCTATCTACTTCTAGATGTTCAAAATCTTTAGATTTTCAAATCATACTTGCTCCAGACGGATGCTCTGATTGTAATTTAAAAGAAGGTAATATATAAAGAATTTTATTCAATTATTGTCTTAACTCTGTTATCGCTATGACAGTCTCTTTTCGAGTTATTCTAACTATTAATTCTACAAGATTTGAAATTTTTGTTAAAATAATACTTGCATTTAATAATAATCAAATTCATGCTTGAAATATTATGTCTGATTCAAAGATACAAGCTAATCGTCATTATTATTGTAATCAATTAAAAGCTTTACAAGTTCTAATCCATAATCATGAGTTTAGAAGCAAAGATAGAAAACAGTTTTATAAAATAATGTATGATTTTTATCATCAAAAAATATCTGAAACTACTAGTCAATATCTGAAACTACTAGTCAGCAAATGGTATCAAAGCTACGTTTTAGACCAGAGATTAGTATGTATGATAACTCTGTTTGTTATTTGGTTAATTTTTGTTTGAAGAATTTATAAGAAAATTATGAGTTTTGTTAAGAATGATACAGAGACCAGACCAGTGATTGGTTGGATTAGCGTAAGACGTGCAAGTATGGTAAGTCACGGAGCCGGACCACAATCATCGTTGGGCCGATGCCCTCTCTGTTCATCCTAGATAAAACAAGTAAGTTTTCTTATAAAATCTTTAAACTAAAAATTAATCAAATATGAGTAGATTTTCACGCATATTATCTAAAAAATATGATACTGGTAAAAATATTATGAATAAAGAACAAGATTATGATGATAATCATATAAACTCTATTGAAGAAACTATTGATAATATAGAACAAAATTTAAATGATTGGACTATACCTAAAACAAATATAAACACAATTTATAGAATAGGGACTTTTGATTATTTTCAAAGTTACTCAATTAAAATGACTGAACAAACCCTATCCATTGGTCAAAACCAACAAAATATAAATTTGTTATCATCAAGATCTATTTTCGAACATAGACAAAAATATAAATTTCTTCATTTAGGTCTTGTTCAAATTGCTATCAAACCTCTTTTTAGAATTGGTGTTGATGCTCCTGTTCTCTTAATAATTTTCATTCTTATTAAGCATTTGTTTTATCAACAGTTCTTGGATATTTTTATCTTTAATTGAATCCAAATTTTTTAAAAGATCTTTGTCATTGTTTGTAAGGACATTAATTGAATAATTACAATTACATTTTCCAACACATTTGCATGTATCAGAATCTTCCGAACTTGAAGTATTTTGTTCTAAGATGTTTAAATCATTTTCTTGAAAATCGGTAAAACTAGAATCAGAATCGGAATCAGAATTTAACATAATTTTTCTAATTTGTTCTTTTAATTCTTCTGAAATATTTAATTCATTAATTTTTGTTTTTGCATAACAATTATTAGCATTATGACCATTACGACCACATTTATGGCAAATAATAATGTCTTTTGATTTTCTTTTAGAATTTTTATTAGATCGTTTATAAGGGTTTTTTGATGTTAAAAATTTATTTTTCTTATAATTCTTATATTTTTCTGATTTATTATATTTCTTTTTCTTGAAATATTTTGAAGATTTTTTATTATATTTTTTGGTTTTTGAAGTAGACGGACCTGTTAATGGTTGATAACCATATTGTTGACAAAAATTTCCTAATTCATTCTTACTATTAATTCTATCTTTTTTAAGTTTTTCTTTAAATCTAAGGTCAGCACAAATAGCTAATCCTTCTTTATTAAACTATTATCAATTATACACTGTGTGAGTACATCAATTATCAAAAATATTATCATGTCTTCTGCAGTGAGATGATGCTAAATTATTGCATGAAAACAAACAACTTTTATAAAGATGAAAGAAGATGCTCCATTATCGCCAAAGAAGATTTCCATTATCAAAAAATGACAAAATATGATGCCAATTTGTCAAAAGCTTTAAAGTTTTGTCTGCCACATCTACACTCTGACAAATGCAAGTTGATTCAATAATTCTCAAGATGATCCGGTAATCCTTCGGTTTCCCGTCTCAAGATGTTTCAAGACTCCAAGACTCCTATATATTGAAGGGACATGTTTTAATGAAGACCATCTCAAAGTTCTCTAAAAATCTCTCTTATAAAACTTCTGTCAAATGTTTAGTTCATGTCTAAGAAAAGAGTTCTCCTATCTACTTCTAGATGTTCAAAATCTTTAGATTTTCAAATCATACTTGCTCCAGACGGATGCTCTGATTGTAATTTAAAAGAAGGTAATATATAAAGAATTTTATTCAATTATTGTCTTAACTCTGTTATCGCTATGACAGTCTCTTTTCGAGTTATTCTAACTATTAATTCTACAAGATTTGAAATTTTTGTTAAAATAATACTTGCATTTAATAATAATCAAATTCATGCTTGAAATATTATGTCTGATTCAAAGATACAAGCTAATCGTCATTATTATTGTAATCAATTAAAAGCTTTACAAGTTCTAATCCATAATCATGAGTTTAGAAGCAAAGATAGAAAACAGTTTTATAAAATAATGTATGATTTTTATCATCAAAAAATATCTGAAACTACTAGTTAGCAAATGGTATCAGAGCCACGTTTTAGACCAGAGATTAGTATGTATGATAACTCTGTTTGTTATTTGGTTAATTTTTGTTTGAAGAATTTATAAGAAAATTATGAGTTTTGTTAAGAATGATACAGAGACCAGACCAGTGATTGGTTGGATTAGCGTAAGACGTGCAAGTATGGTAAGTCACGGAGCCGGACCACAATCATCGTTGGGCCGATGCCCTCTCTGTTCATCCTAGATAAAACAAGTAAGTTTTCTTATAAAATCTTTAAACTAAAAATTAATCAAATATGAGTAGATTTTCACGCATATTATCTAAAAAATATGATACTGGTAAAAATATTATGAATAAAGAACAAGATTATGATGATAATCATATAAACTCTATTGAAGAAACTATTGATAATATAGAACAAAATTTAAATGATTGGACTATACCTAAAACAAATATAAACACAATTTATAGAATAGGGACTTTTGATTATTTTCAAAGTTACTCAATTAAAATGACTGAACAAACCCTATCCATTGGTCAAAACCAACAAAATATAAATTTGTTATCATCAAGATCTATTTTCGAACATAGACAAAAATATAAATTTCTTCATTTAGGTCTTGTTCAAATTGCTATCAAACCTCTTTTTAGAATTGGTGTTGATGCTCCTGTTCTCTTAATATTAAGAGATAAAAGACATACAGATTTTCAAAATTCTATTTTAGCTATGGCAGAAACAAATATCGCAAATGGACCAATTTATTTTAATTGTTATCCGAATTTTTCCGTAGGATTATTTGACAAAAATATTTTAGACACTTTGGTTTTAACTGTTGAAACAAAGAATTTAGAATTTAAAAATAACTCTAAACCTTTAGCAATTATTTATCGTGTTTGTTATAAAACCATGACAACTACCTTAGAACCAAAGACCCGTTTGTCAAATCCAAGAAATGAAACAATTATTTACGAAGCAAATACTAATCATACAAAAGTTCATATGCCTAAACGACTTAAATGGTCAGAAATTACTCAATCATGTAATTGGAATTTACAAAATGTTATTGAACCAAAATCTTTAGATTCTTCAAAACAAATTTCAAATATAATTGAGCATAATGATGGCTCAGTTGATATAAACTTTTCTTCTACAAATTTTTCTTCATCTAGATTTTCTACTAGTTCTATTCCTGAAATTGGTACTTCTAAATTTTCGCTTTCAAAATCAAAGTCTTTAAATTTAAAAACTGTTGACTATTCTAGTCCTATTCCTAAACCTCTTTATCAAGAAGACCAAACTAGTGATACAAGTTTACCAAGTCCTACTAAATCTGATTTTATTAATGAACTTCAAAATTATAGACAACAATTATGACTAATAAAGTTCAAATAAATTGCAATTCTTTAAATAGAAATAGAGTTACTGCTATTAAGAGATTAAGAAATTCAATAAAAATATTTAAAAAACTCTTGCAAGAAAAGATATTAGAATTAAAAAATATAAATAATGATAAAGAACTATTGGAATTAGAACAAGAAATTAATAACATAAAAGCAGTATTAAAAACCTTTAATATACATCTTGATAATTATTTAAGAAATTTATCTAAATATACGTGTTAATGAGTTCTAAAAGACAGATTAGTTGTAGTAATAATAATAAATTTTGGAATAATTTATTAAAGACCAGATGGAAAATTATTGCAAGCATTTCTAAAGAAATAAATAGAATTAAACAACTTAAAAAAGACGAAGAAATTAAATTAATTAATACTGAAAAGGACACATATAATTATAATATTCAAAAGGAAATAATATATTGCTTATCAAAAATGATTAAAAATAAAACTATTGTTATTAGTGCTCAACTTAGTATTATTAAAAATATATCTTTTAGATTAAATCAATCAACTTGTTAAAATGAATATTAATATAGATATTTCTAAAATACCATCATATGTTAATTTTGATTATTTAAAAGAAGAAGAATATTATAAAGATTATAATAATATAAAAAGAATTTGGCATGAAGAAAACTTTTCATATTATATAAGATTTTTACATTTTGGACTAATAATAATTTGATAAGATTTGCTTCAATTTCTGGCTTTTGATTATACATTGATTGATAATGATTGAAAACAGCTTGCTCGTTTGCTTGAGAAATTGTGACTTTATCCCACCATTTTAGACGAAATTGTCTATTGAGCCAAGGGGGATTGAAGTCTGTTGCTTCTTGATAAGAGAATGTCCAGGACATAATCCATGGAACTTTAAATAACATGGTGAATTGTAACAAATATTCAAATTCTGGGATTTGTTGAATAAATAGCTCTTTGAATTTAGAAAAGCCTTTGAGAATTTCAGTGGGTAAACAACTAGGAACAAGTCCCATATAGCGATACCAATTGACAAACCATCTGGGATATTCACAGGTAAAATTTTTATCAAAGAAAATGAACCATGAATGAGAATAGTTTCGAAGAAAAAATGCTTTAGTCCAAGCTTCTTGGTAATCATAATATGAATATCTTGGATAAGCAGGGAATTGATAAAGGGGTTTTTCGAAAGAAAGATTGGATGACCAATTTTCTGGAGAAATGATTTTAAGAATTCGGGCTTTGCTAAAATCAATAGATCCTTCTTTATTATTAGAACGGTGATCAATCTGAACAGATCCAGATTCTTGTAGAATGGTTTGATAATATTCTCGAGATTTGTAAGAGTTTTCATGAAAGGTTTTTCCTCGGCCAAAGAGGTGTTCAGTAAGAACATGAAAACCTTGATTGAGCTTAAGAATTTGAGAATCTTCAAGTATTTGGATTTTCAAAAGATTTGAATTGAGAACATAAGGGGCTTTATTTGTAGGTTTAGAAGTTGTTGAAAGTTGTGTTTCAGAAGGAATAGGTTTTGAAAAAGGGCTAATTGATTGAACTGGAGAAATGTTTGGATTGACTAGTTTTGATTGAAGCATATTTGAATAAAGTTGAGAATTTTTTGCAATTGGAGTTAATGGAGAAAAACGATTCTGACTTGAGAAAGGAACAAGCTTTTGATTAATTGGTTTCTTGTCTTCAATCTTAGAGGAAGACGATGAACTCATTTTCCCTGCAAAAATTCACGAGAAAGAAAATCTGGTAATGAATTGCTTTCTCCTTTTATAAATTCAATATCAAAATCAAAATTGCCCAACAATGCTTGCCATCTAGCAAAGATTTGTTTAGAAATTATATTTTTAACATCTTTTTCTAAAATTGATTTTGCAGATTGACAATCAATTCTTAATAAAAAAGTTTTCATAAATAAATCATCTTCAAATTTAGTAATACATAAAACAATACTTAAAATCTCCTTTTTAACAGTTGAATAATTCTTTTGAGTATTATTCCAAGCACCTGAATAAAAACGAACCAATTGTTCTTCAGAAGAATTTGATAATTTTTGTTTTAAAATACCTCCAAATCCAATATCACTAGCATCAGTTTCGACTATGATATTAGCATAAGGATGTGGTAAATTTAAACAAGGTAAAGAAGGAATTTTTTGTTTTATAAGTTTAACAATATTAGTATGTTCTTGAGTCCAAGGTTGTGGATTATTTTTTAATCTATTATAAAGAGGTTTGCAAAGAGTTCCTAAATCTTTGAAAAAATCATGAATATAATTTAGACATCCTAGAAATCGTTGAAGTTGTTTTTTATCTATAATTTCGTCAGGAAATTTATTAGAAAATTCTAAACTTCTTATAATAGGTTTAATAGTATTATTAACAATGTTATGTCCTAAAAATCTAATTTCATTTTGAAATAAATGCATTTTCTTAGCTGAAACAGCTAAGCCATTTTTATAAATTAAATCATAAAACTGATTTAAATGTTTGAAATGTTGATCAATAGATTTTGAAAAAATAAGAACATCATCAATATAAACAATTGAAAAACTGTTTATAGGAATGATAATATCATTCATAATGTTTTGAAATTCAGAAGGAGCATTTTTTAAACCAAAGGGCATAACGTTCCACTCATAATGTCCAAAAGGAACATTAAAACCTGTTTTGTATTTATCTTCTTCATGAATTTGAATTTGCCAAAAACCAGATTTCATATCAAATTTTGAAAATATTTTTGAATCATAAAGTTTTTTCAATAAATCTCTTTTATTAGGAATAGGATATCTAATCCAATCTAAAACTTTATTTAAAGGTTTATAATTGATAACTAATCTTGGTGATCCTCTTTCTAATTCAGCAGCATTCATAACATAGAAAGCTGAACAAGACCAAGGAGATTTAGAAGGTCTAATTAATTTTTTGTCTAATAAATCTTGAATTTCTTTTTTACAATGAGCTTCTAATTCATTATTCATATGAATAGCTCTTGATTTTGAAGGAATATCCTTTTCATTGAAAGTTTTAATATAAGGTAATTTGACAATATGTTGTTTTCTGTTCCAAAAGGCGTTTGGAATATTTGAGCAAACATTATTTTCAAACTTTTGTTTTAAAGCTATAATTTTGTCTTGAATATACTTATCTTGTAATTGATTATGTATACGAAAATCATTAATTTCATTGATAAGGTAATTTGCTTGTTTTGTTTTATAATTAAGAATGTTAATAGTTGAATAAGACGGAGGTTCACAAAATTTAAACATAATTTCTTTTCCAAAAACTTTAGTAATAATTCCATCATCTTGAACCATAAAAGGATATAATTTAGTAATAAAAGGTGTTCCTAAAATTAAAGGAGAAGTAAGATTTTTTACTAAAATTAAATGAGTTTTATAACAATAATCTTGATTGTTGCAAATATGAACATCGGAAATTTTATAATTTATTTTTAAACTGGTTCCTTCAGCTCCAGTAAGCCTAGAAGAAGTTTTTTCATAAAATTGAGTGGGAAATAAACCTTCTTGTATACAGTTCATATCAGCACCACTATCAATTAGAGCAGTAATATCCATTTTAAAATTATTTTTTACTAGAGTTATTTGAGTATTCCATTTTTGAGAAATTTGATCATTTATAATTCTTTCGATAACCTTTTCATCTTTATTATCATTATTTTGTGAATTAATAATATTTTTTCCCTTTTCAAGAGTTATAATTTTGCCTTTAATTTCTTTTATGTCTTGTTTAACTAATTTTAATTCTTCTTGAAGTTCTTGTATGGAAATGGGTTTTGTTTCAGAAAATCTTTCATATATGTCTTTTAAATTAAAAATTTTTGTATTATTTGAAATAGAATTTTCATTCTTATTAAGCATTTGTTTTATCAACAGTTCTTGGATATTTTTATCTTTAATTGAATCCAAATTTTTTAAAAGATCTTTGTCATTGTTTGTAAGGACATTAATTGAATAATTACAATTACATTTTCCAACACATTTGCATGTATCAGAATCTTCCGAACTTGAAGTATTTTGTTCTAAGATGTTTAAATCATTTTCTTGAAAATCGGTAAAACTAGAATCAGAATCGGAATCAGAATTTAACATAATTTTTCTAATTTGTTCTTTTAATTCTTCTGAAATATTTAATTCATTAATTTTTGTTTTTGCATAACAATTATTAGCATTATGACCATTACGACCACATTTATGGCAAATAATAATGTCTTTTGATTTTCTTTTAGAATTTTTATTAGATCGTTTATAAGGGTTTTTTGATGTTAAAAATTTATTTTTCTTATAATTCTTATATTTTTCTGATTTATTATATTTCTTTTTCTTGAAATATTTTGAAGATTTTTTATTATATTTTTTGGTTTTTGAAGTAGACGGACCTGTTAATGGTTGATAACCATATTGTTGACAAAAATTTCCTAATTCATTCTTACTATTAATTCTATCTTTTTTAAGTTTTTCTTTAAATCTAAGGTCAGCACAAATAGCTAATCCTTCTTTATTAATATAATTAATTAAGTCTCCATAAGTTAAGTTTTGATAAGGAATTGTATTATTAAAATTTTCTCTTAATTTTTGTCTAATTCTTTCGGCAAAAAGTTTTGGAAGTCCAGCAATAAAACGTTCTTTCCAATAAGATTCTTTACAATCTGGTCTTGAAAAAACTTTAACGAGATAATTATCTTTGTACCATCTGAAATCAGTTAATTTTCTACAATGTAAGTTCATTAGAATTTCAGAAGTTCTTTCTTGAAAAGTAGTAGGATCTCCTACAAAGTTTTTGATTATAGCAAAAATTAAAGTATTAACCATATCATCCTCTTGAGTTTGAATTGGTAAATTATTTTCTTGTTTTATAACGGTTTTCTTGGCATTCATAATAAAATTCTTTTCGTCTGGTGTAATATAGAAATCCCACCAACCTTTAAGAGTACCAGTAAACCCAGAAATAATAATATTAACAATTTGAAGTTGAGTATTATTGTGAGACTTGTAAGCATTAGCTGCCATGGTCATTTCTTGAACAATATTAAGAATTTGATGTTCAGAGTTACCATCGATATTCCATTCGTAAACAGAAGTACCATCATAAGCTGAACGATCATATTGAAAAGCTCTTTCTTCAATTTGAATATCAGGAAGAGAAGGTCTATTCCAATAATTTTTAATAGTTGGTTTTGGATTATTACCAAAATAATTAATCTTATTTAATCTTGAAAAATCATTTGTAAGCTGATTTATATCATCATTGTCATTTATGAATTGTTGAGTAAGATTGTCTAAATTTAATTCACTTTCATTATTACTTTCATCAGATTCGTCAAAAGAGTCATTATTTGTTCTTAACATATTTATAGATACATTTTTTGAAATACGAAAATTAGTAAGTCTTTTTTCTAATTCATCAATTAAATCTTTATTTCCAAGATTAAAATTTCCATTTATTTGATGAGGAATAAAGCTGACATTACTAGAACTTGCTATATTATTATAAAAATTTTTTGTTTTAATTTTATTTTCTTTTGATAATTGTAAATTTATAGTATTTTCTTCAATCCTATTTAGTTGATCTGAAATAGTTAAAAGAGTTTCATTTGAGTAATTATTTTGATAAATAATGTTTTGAAAACATTTTTCATTTGTTATCTGACTCGGAACTTTAACTAAAGGAGTTGCAATAAAATTATTATCAATAATGATTTCCTTTTTTGGCGGATACTCAGAAATAATTTCTTGATTAGTAATAACATCCTTGTATGTTTTTGAAGAAACAGGAAAAATAGTTTGCATTTTAAAAGGATAATCTATATTATGTTTAGGAGCATAAATTAATTCGAACCATTGAAAAAACGGAGAGTGAATTTGATTTGATAAAACATAATCTTCCCAAAGTCCAAAATGTAAAAATCTTATATAATATGAAAAGTTTTCTTCATGCCAAATTCTTTTTATATTATTATAATCTTTATAATATTCTTCTTCTTTTAAATAATCAAAATTAACATATGATGGTATTTTAGAAATATCTATATTAATATTCATTTTAACAAGTTGATTGATTTAATCTAAAAGATATATTTTTAATAATACTAAGTTGAGCACTAATAACAATAGTTTTATTTTTAATCATTTTTGATAAGCAATATATTATTTCCTTTTGAATATTATAATTATATGTGTCCTTTTCAGTATTAATTAATTTAATTTCTTCGTCTTTTTTAAGTTGTTTAATTCTATTTATTTCTTTAGAAATGCTTGCAATAATTTTCCATCTGGTCTTTAATAAATTATTCCAAAATTTATTATTATTACTACAACTAATCTGTCTTTTAGAACTCATTAACACGTATATTTAGATAAATTTCTTAAATAATTATCAAGATGTATATTAAAGGTTTTTAATACTGCTTTTATGTTATTAATTTCTTGTTCTAATTCCAATAGTTCTTTATCATTATTTATATTTTTTAATTCTAATATCTTTTCTTGCAAGAGTTTTTTAAATATTTTTATTGAATTTCTTAATCTCTTAATAGCAGTAACTCTATTTCTATTTAAAGAATTGCAATTTATTTGAACTTTATTAGTCATAATTGTTGTCTATAATTTTGAAGTTCATTAATAAAATCAGATTTAGTAGGACTTGGTAAACTTGTATCACTAGTTTGGTCTTCTTGATAAAGAGGTTTAGGAATAGGACTAGAATAGTCAACAGTTTTTAAATTTAAAGACTTTGATTTTGAAAGCGAAAATTTAGAAGTACCAATTTCAGGAATAGAACTAGTAGAAAATCTAGATGAAGAAAAATTTGTAGAAGAAAAGTTTATATCAACTGAGCCATCATTATGCTCAATTATATTTGAAATTTGTTTTGAAGAATCTAAAGATTTTGGTTCAATAACATTTTGTAAATTCCAATTACATGATTGAGTAATTTCTGACCATTTAAGTCGTTTAGGCATATGAACTTTTGTATGATTAGTATTTGCTTCGTAAATAATTGTTTCATTTCTTGGATTTGACAAACGGGTCTTTGGTTCTAAGGTAGTTGTCATGGTTTTATAACAAACACGATAAATAATTGCTAAAGGTTTAGAGTTATTTTTAAATTCTAAATTCTTTGTTTCAACAGTTAAAACCAAAGTGTCTAAAATATTTTTGTCAAATAATCCTACGGAAAAATTCGGATAACAATTAAAATAAATTGGTCCATTTGCGATATTTGTTTCTGCCATAGCTAAAATAGAATTTTGAAAATCTGTATGTCTTTTATCTCTTAATATTAAGAGAACAGGAGCATCAACACCAATTCTAAAAAGAGGTTTGATAGCAATTTGAACAAGACCTAAATGAAGAAATTTATATTTTTGTCTATGTTCGAAAATAGATCTTGATGATAACAAATTTATATTTTGTTGGTTTTGACCAATGGATAGGGTTTGTTCAGTCATTTTAATTGAGTAACTTTGAAAATAATCAAAAGTCCCTATTCTATAAATTGTGTTTATATTTGTTTTAGGTATAGTCCAATCATTTAAATTTTGTTCTATATTATCAATAGTTTCTTCAATAGAGTTTATATGATTATCATCATAATCTTGTTCTTTATTCATAATATTTTTACCAGTATCATATTTTTTAGATAATATGCGTGAAAATCTACTCATATTTGATTAATTTTTAGTTTAAAGATTTTATAAGAAAACTTACTTGTTTTATCTAGGATGAACAGAGAGGGCATCGGCCCAACGATGATTGTGGTCCGGCTCCGTGACTTACCATACTTGCACGTCTTACGCTAATCCAACCAATCACTGGTCTGGTCTCTGTATCATTCTTAACAAAACTCATAATTTTCTTATAAATTCTTCAAACAAAAATTAACCAAATAACAAACAGAGTTATCATACATACTAATCTCTGGTCTAAAACGTAGCTCTGATACCATTTGCTAACTAGTAGTTTCAGATATTTTTTGATGATAAAAATCATACATTATTTTATAAAACTGTTTTCTATCTTTGCTTCTAAACTCATGATTATGGATTAGAACTTGTAAAGCTTTTAATTGATTACAATAATAATGACGATTAGCTTGTATCTTTGAATCAGACATAATATTTCAAGCATGAATTTGATTATTATTAAATGCAAGTATTATTTTAACAAAAATTTCAAATCTTGTAGAATTAATAGTTAGAATAACTCGAAAAGAGACTGTCATAGCGATAACAGAGTTAAGACAATAATTGAATAAAATTCTTTATATATTACCTTCTTTTAAATTACAATCAGAGCATCCGTCTGGAGCAAGTATGATTTGAAAATCTAAAGATTTTGAACATCTAGAAGTAGATAGGAGAACTCTTTTCTTAGACATGAACTAAACATTTGACAGAAGTTTTATAAGAGAGATTTTTAGAGAACTTTGAGATGGTCTTCATTAAAACATGTCCCTTCAATATATAGGAGTCTTGGAGTCTTGAAACATCTTGAGACGGGAAACCGAAGGATTACCGGATCATCTTGAGAATTATTGAATCAACTTGCATTTGTCAGAGTGTAGATGTGGCAGACAAAACTTTAAAGCTTTTGACAAATTGGCATCATATTTTGTCATTTTTTGATAATGGAAATCTTCTTTGGCGATAATGGAGCATCTTCTTTCATCTTTATAAAAGTTGTTTGTTTTCATGCAATAATTTAGCATCATCTCACTGCAGAAGACATGATAATATTTTTGATAATTGATGTACTCACACAGTGTATAATTGATAATAGTTGAACACACACAGTGTATAATTGATAATAGTTGAACAATTTGATAACACACGTTTGATAACACACGTACTACCCCCCTTTGAATAACAAACACATATAAAAGAATACCTTACATTGAAGGTATAACACCAAAATTAAAAACTTAATTAATCTGCAAATGGATCATCAAAAGGATCTTGAGCATCTTGAAAATTATTTTTGACAGATGTGGGAGAATGTTCTGAATTAGTTGGAGAATTGCGAATTTCTTGAAGTAATTGTTGTAGATCTTCAGGGGAAGAGTTTGCAGCGGCACGAATTTTGCTAATAAGATTAGCATCTGGAGAAGATAGACTCTTGATAAGATTTGCTTCAATTTCTGGCTTTTGATTATACATTGATTGATAATGATTGAAAACAGCTTGCTCGTTTGCTTGAGAAATTGTGACTTTATCCCACCATTTTAGACGAAATTGTCTATTGAGCCAAGGGGGATTGAAGTCTGTTGCTTCTTGATAAGAGAATGTCCAGGACATAATCCATGGAACTTTAAATAACATGGTGAATTGTAACAAATATTCAAATTCTGGGATTTGTTGAATAAATAGCTCTTTGAATTTAGAAAAGCCTTTGAGAATTTCAGTGGGTAAACAACTAGGAACAAGTCCCATATAGCGATACCAATTGACAAACCATCTGGGATATTCACAGGTAAAATTTTTAATCTCTCTTATAAAACTTCTGTCAAATGTTTAGTTCATGTCTAAGAAAAGAGTTCTCCTATCTACTTCTAGATGTTCAAAATCTTTAGATTTTCAAATCATACTTGCTCCAGACGGATGCTCTGATTGTAATTTAAAAGAAGGTAATATATAAAGAATTTTATTCAATTATTGTCTTAACTCTGTTATCGCTATGACAGTCTCTTTTCGAGTTATTCTAACTATTAATTCTACAAGATTTGAAATTTTTGTTAAAATAATACTTGCATTTAATAATAATCAAATTCATGCTTGAAATATTATGTCTGATTCAAAGATACAAGCTAATCGTCATTATTATTGTAATCAATTAAAAGCTTTACAAGTTCTAATCCATAATCATGAGTTTAGAAGCAAAGATAGAAAACAGTTTTATAAAATAATGTATGATTTTTATCATCAAAAAATATCTGAAACTACTAGTCAATATCTGAAACTACTAGTCAGCAAATGGTATCAGAGCTACGTTTTAGACCAGAGATTAGTATGTATGATAACTCTGTTTGTTATTTGGTTAATTTTTGTTTGAAGAATTTATAAGAAAATTATGAGTTTTGTTAAGAATGATACAGAGACCAGACCAGTGATTGGTTGGATTAGCGTAAGACGTGCAAGTATGGTAAGTCACGGAGCCGGACCACAATCATCGTTGGGCCGATGCCCTCTCTGTTCATCCTAGATAAAACAAGTAAGTTTTCTTATAAAATCTTTAAACTAAAAATTAATCAAATATGAGTAGATTTTCACGCATATTATCTAAAAAATATGATACTGGTAAAAATATTATGAATAAAGAACAAGATTATGATGATAATCATATAAACTCTATTGAAGAAACTATTGATAATATAGAACAAAATTTAAATGATTGGACTATACCTAAAACAAATATAAACACAATTTATAGAATAGGGACTTTTGATTATTTTCAAAGTTACTCAATTAAAATGACTGAACAAACCCTATCCATTGGTCAAAACCAACAAAATATAAATTTGTTATCATCAAGATCTATTTTCGAACATAGACAAAAATATAAATTTCTTCATTTAGGTCTTGTTCAAATTGCTATCAAACCTCTTTTTAGAATTGGTGTTGATGCTCCTGTTCTCTTAATATTAAGAGATAAAAGACATACAGATTTTCAAAATTCTATTTTAGCTATGGCAGAAACAAATATCGCAAATGGACCAATTTATTTTAATTGTTATCCGAATTTTTCCGTAGGATTATTTGACAAAAATATTTTAGACACTTTGGTTTTAACTGTTGAAACAAAGAATTTAGAATTTAAAAATAACTCTAAACCTTTAGCAATTATTTATCGTGTTTGTTATAAAACCATGACAACTACCTTAGAACCAAAGACCCGTTTGTCAAATCCAAGAAATGAAACAATTATTTACGAAGCAAATACTAATCATACAAAAGTTCATATGCCTAAACGACTTAAATGGTCAGAAATTACTCAATCATGTAATTGGAATTTACAAAATGTTATTGAACCAAAATCTTTAGATTCTTCAAAACAAATTTCAAATATAATTGAGCATAATGATGGCTCAGTTGATATAAACTTTTCTTCTACAAATTTTTCTTCATCTAGATTTTCTACTAGTTCTATTCCTGAAATTGGTACTTCTAAATTTTCGCTTTCAAAATCAAAGTCTTTAAATTTAAAAACTGTTGACTATTCTAGTCCTATTCCTAAACCTCTTTATCAAGAAGACCAAACTAGTGATACAAGTTTACCAAGTCCTACTAAATCTGATTTTATTAATGAACTTCAAAATTATAGACAACAATTATGACTAATAAAGTTCAAATAAATTGCAATTCTTTAAATAGAAATAGAGTTACTGCTATTAAGAGATTAAGAAATTCAATAAAAATATTTAAAAAACTCTTGCAAGAAAAGATATTAGAATTAAAAAATATAAATAATGATAAAGAACTATTGGAATTAGAACAAGAAATTAATAACATAAAAGCAGTATTAAAAACCTTTAATATACATCTTGATAATTATTTAAGAAATTTATCTAAATATACGTGTTAATGAGTTCTAAAAGACAGATTAGTTGTAGTAATAATAATAAATTTTGGAATAATTTATTAAAGACCAGATGGAAAATTATTGCAAGCATTTCTAAAGAAATAAATAGAATTAAACAACTTAAAAAAGACGAAGAAATTAAATTAATTAATACTGAAAAGGACACATATAATTATAATATTCAAAAGGAAATAATATATTGCTTATCAAAAATGATTAAAAATAAAACTATTGTTATTAGTGCTCAACTTAGTATTATTAAAAATATATCTTTTAGATTAAATCAATCAACTTGTTAAAATGAATATTAATATAGATATTTCTAAAATACCATCATATGTTAATTTTGATTATTTAAAAGAAGAAGAATATTATAAAGATTATAATAATATAAAAAGAATTTGGCATGAAGAAAACTTTTCATATTATATAAGATTTTTACATTTTGGACTTTGGGAAGATTATGTTTTATCAAATCAAATTCACTCTCCGTTTTTTCAATGGTTCGAATTAATTTATGCTCCTAAACATAATATAGATTATCCTTTTAAAATGCAAACTATTTTTCCTGTTTC
Source organism: Lactuca virosa (assembly GCF_052849685.1). Lineage (NCBI taxonomy): Eukaryota > Viridiplantae > Streptophyta > Magnoliopsida > Asterales > Asteraceae > Lactuca > Lactuca virosa. The sequence goes on along the minus strand of NC_136434.1, from coordinate 130,989,763 downwards.
TTCAAAAACATACAAGGATGTTATTACTAATCAAGAAATTATTTCTGAGTATCCGCCAAAAAAGGAAATCATTATTGATAATAATTTTATTGCAACTCCTTTAGTTAAAGTTCCGAGTCAGATAACAAATGAAAAATGTTTTCAAAACATTATTTATCAAAATAATTACTCAAATGAAACTCTTTTAACTATTTCAGATCAACTAAATAGGATTGAAGAAAATACTATAAATTTACAATTATCAAAAGAAAATAAAATTAAAACAAAAAATTTTTATAATAATATAGCAAGTTCTAGTAATGTCAGCTTTATTCCTCATCAAATAAATGGAAATTTTAATCTTGGAAATAAAGATTTAATTGATGAATTAGAAAAAAGACTTACTAATTTTCGTATTTCAAAAAATGTATCTATAAATATGTTAAGAACAAATAATGACTCTTTTGACGAATCTGATGAAAGTAATAATGAAAGTGAATTAAATTTAGACAATCTTACTCAACAATTCATAAATGACAATGATGATATAAATCAGCTTACAAATGATTTTTCAAGATTAAATAAGATTAATTATTTTGGTAATAATCCAAAACCAACTATTAAAAATTATTGGAATAGACCTTCTCTTCCTGATATTCAAATTGAAGAAAGAGCTTTTCAATATGATCGTTCAGCTTATGATGGTACTTCTGTTTACGAATGGAATATCGATGGTAACTCTGAACATCAAATTCTTAATATTGTTCAAGAAATGACCATGGCAGCTAATGCTTACAAGTCTCACAATAATACTCAACTTCAAATTGTTAATATTATTATTTCTGGGTTTACTGGTACTCTTAAAGGTTGGTGGGATTTCTATATTACACCAGACGAAAAGAATTTTATTATGAATGCCAAGAAAACCGTTATAAAACAAGAAAATAATTTACCAATTCAAACTCAAGAGGATGATATGGTTAATACTTTAATTTTTGCTATAATCAAAAACTTTGTAGGAGATCCTACTACTTTTCAAGAAAGAACTTCTGAAATTCTAATGAACTTACATTGTAGAAAATTAACTGATTTCAGATGGTACAAAGATAATTATCTCGTTAAAGTTTTTTCAAGACCAGATTGTAAAGAATCTTATTGGAAAGAACGTTTTATTGCTGGACTTCCAAAACTTTTTGCCGAAAGAATTAGACAAAAATTAAGAGAAAATTTTAATAATACAATTCCTTATCAAAACTTAACTTATGGAGACTTAATTAATTATATTAATAAAGAAGGATTAGCTATTTGTGCTGACCTTAGATTTAAAGAAAAACTTAAAAAAGATAGAATTAATAGTAAGAATGAATTAGGAAATTTTTGTCAACAATATGGTTATCAACCATTAACAGGTCCGTCTACTTCAAAAACCAAAAAATATAATAAAAAATCTTCAAAATATTTCAAGAAAAAGAAATATAATAAATCAGAAAAATATAAGAATTATAAGAAAAATAAATTTTTAACATCAAAAAACCCTTATAAACGATCTAATAAAAATTCTAAAAGAAAATCAAAAGACATTATTATTTGCCATAAATGTGGTCGTAATGGTCATAATGCTAATAATTGTTATGCAAAAACAAAAATTAATGAATTAAATATTTCAGAAGAATTAAAAGAACAAATTAGAAAAATTATGTTAAATTCTGATTCCGATTCTGATTCTAGTTTTACCGATTTTCAAGAAAATGATTTAAACATCTTAGAACAAAATACTTCAAGTTCGGAAGATTCTGATACATGCAAATGTGTTGGAAAATGTAATTGTAATTATTCAATTAATGTCCTTACAAACAATGACAAAGATCTTTTAAAAAATTTGGATTCAATTAAAGATAAAAATATCCAAGAACTGTTGATAAAACAAATGCTTAATAAGAATGAAAATTCTATTTCAAATAATACAAAAATTTTTAATTTAAAAGACATATATGAAAGATTTTCTGAAACAAAACCCATTTCCATACAAGAACTTCAAGAAGAATTAAAATTAGTTAAACAAGACATAAAAGAAATTAAAGGCAAAATTATAACTCTTGAAAAGGGAAAAAATATTATTAATTCACAAAATAATGATAATAAAGATGAAAAGGTTATCGAAAGAATTATAAATGATCAAATTTCTCAAAAATGGAATACTCAAATAACTCTAGTAAAAAATAATTTTAAAATGGATATTACTGCTCTAATTGATAGTGGTGCTGATATGAACTGTATACAAGAAGGTTTATTTCCCACTCAATTTTATGAAAAAACTTCTTCTAGGCTTACTGGAGCTGAAGGAACCAGTTTAAAAATAAATTATAAAATTTCCGATGTTCATATTTGCAACAATCAAGATTATTGTTATAAAACTCATTTAATTTTAGTAAAAAATCTTACTTCTCCTTTAATTTTAGGAACACCTTTTATTACTAAATTATATCCTTTTATGGTTCAAGATGATGGAATTATTACTAAAGTTTTTGGAAAAGAAATTATGTTTAAATTTTGTGAACCTCCGTCTTATTCAACTATTAACATTCTTAATTATAAAACAAAACAAGCAAATTACCTTATCAATGAAATTAATGATTTTCGTATACATAATCAATTACAAGATAAGTATATTCAAGACAAAATTATAGCTTTAAAACAAAAGTTTGAAAATAATGTTTGCTCAAATATTCCAAACGCCTTTTGGAACAGAAAACAACATATTGTCAAATTACCTTATATTAAAACTTTCAATGAAAAGGATATTCCTTCAAAATCAAGAGCTATTCATATGAATAATGAATTAGAAGCTCATTGTAAAAAAGAAATTCAAGATTTATTAGACAAAAAATTAATTAGACCTTCTAAATCTCCTTGGTCTTGTTCAGCTTTCTATGTTATGAATGCTGCTGAATTAGAAAGAGGATCACCAAGATTAGTTATCAATTATAAACCTTTAAATAAAGTTTTAGATTGGATTAGATATCCTATTCCTAATAAAAGAGATTTATTGAAAAAACTTTATGATTCAAAAATATTTTCAAAATTTGATATGAAATCTGGTTTTTGGCAAATTCAAATTCATGAAGAAGATAAATACAAAACAGGTTTTAATGTTCCTTTTGGACATTATGAGTGGAACGTTATGCCCTTTGGTTTAAAAAATGCTCCTTCTGAATTTCAAAACATTATGAATGATATTATCATTCCTATAAACAGTTTTTCAATTGTTTATATTGATGATGTTCTTATTTTTTCAAAATCTATTGATCAACATTTCAAACATTTAAATCAGTTTTATGATTTAATTTATAAAAATGGCTTAGCTGTTTCAGCTAAGAAAATGCATTTATTTCAAAATGAAATTAGATTTTTAGGACATAACATTGTTAATAATACTATTAAACCTATTATAAGAAGTTTAGAATTTTCTAATAAATTTCCTGACGAAATTATAGATAAAAAACAACTTCAACGATTTCTAGGATGTCTAAATTATATTCATGATTTTTTCAAAGATTTAGGAACTCTTTGCAAACCTCTTTATAATAGATTAAAAAATAATCCACAACCTTGGACTCAAGAACATACTAATATTGTTAAACTTATAAAACAAAAAATTCCTTCTTTACCTTGTTTAAATTTACCACATCCTTATGCTAATATCATAGTCGAAACTGATGCTAGTGATATTGGATTTGGAGGTATTTTAAAACAAAAATTATCAAATTCTTCTGAAGAACAATTGGTTCGTTTTTATTCAGGTGCTTGGAATAATACTCAAAAGAATTATTCAACTGTTAAAAAGGAGATTTTAAGTATTGTTTTATGTATTACTAAATTTGAAGATGATTTATTTATGAAAACTTTTTTATTAAGAATTGATTGTCAATCTGCAAAATCAATTTTAGAAAAAGATGTTAAAAATATAATTTCTAAACAAATCTTTGCTAGATGGCAAGCATTGTTGGGCAATTTTGATTTTGATATTGAATTTATAAAAGGAGAAAGCAATTCATTACCAGATTTTCTTTCTCGTGAATTTTTGCAGGGAAAATGAGTTCATCGTCTTCCTCTAAGATTGAAGACAAGAAACCAATTAATCAAAAGCTTGTTCCTTTCTCAAGTCAGAATCGTTTTTCTCCATTAACTCCAATTGCAAAAAATTCTCAACTTTATTCAAATATGCTTCAATCAAAACTAGTCAATCCAAACATTTCTCCAGTTCAATCAATTAGCCCTTTTTCAAAACCTATTCCTTCTGAAACACAACTTTCAACAACTTCTAAACCTACAAATAAAGCCCCTTATGTTCTCAATTCAAATCTTTTGAAAATCCAAATACTTGAAGATTCTCAAATTCTTAAGCTCAATCAAGGTTTTCATGTTCTTACTGAACACCTCTTTGGCCGAGGAAAAACCTTTCATGAAAACTCTTACAAATCTCGAGAATATTATCAAACCATTCTACAAGAATCTGGATCTGTTCAGATTGATCACCGTTCTAATAATAAAGAAGGATCTATTGATTTTAGCAAAGCCCGAATTCTTAAAATCATTTCTCCAGAAAATTGGTCATCCAATCTTTCTTTCGAAAAACCCCTTTATCAATTCCCTGCTTATCCAAGATATTCATATTATGATTACCAAGAAGCTTGGACTAAAGCATTTTTTCTTCGAAACTATTCTCATTCATGGTTCATTTTCTTTGATAAAAATTTTACCTGTGAATATCCCAGATGGTTTGTCAATTGGTATCGCTATATGGGACTTGTTCCTAGTTGTTTACCCACTGAAATTCTCAAAGGCTTTTCTAAATTCAAAGAGCTATTTATTCAACAAATCCCAGAATTTGAATATTTGTTACAATTCACCATGTTATTTAAAGTTCCATGGATTATGTCCTGGACATTCTCTTATCAAGAAGCAACAGACTTCAATCCCCCTTGGCTCAATAGACAATTTCGTCTAAAATGGTGGGATAAAGTCACAATTTCTCAAGCAAACGAGCAAGCTGTTTTCAATCATTATCAATCAATGTATAATCAAAAGCCAGAAATTGAAGCAAATCTTATCAAGAGTCTATCTTCTCCAGATGCTAATCTTATTAGCAAAATTCGTGCCGCTGCAAACTCTTCCCCTGAAGATCTACAACAATTACTTCAAGAAATTCGCAATTCTCCAACTAATTCAGAACATTCTCCCACATCTGTCAAAAATAATTTTCAAGATGCTCAAGATCCTTTTGATGATCCATTTGCAGATTAATTAAGTTTTTAATTTTGGTGTTATACCTTCAATGTAAGGTATTCTTTTATATGTGTTTGTTATTCAAAGGGGGGTAGTACGTGTGTTATCAAACGTGTGTTATCAAATTGTTCAACTATTATCAATTATACACTGTGTGTGTTCAACTATTATCAATTATACACTGTGTGAGTACATCAATTATCAAAAATATTATCATGTCTTCTGCAGTGAGATGATGCTAAATTATTGCATGAAAACAAACAACTTTTATAAAGATGAAAGAAGATGCTCCATTATCGCCAAAGAAGATTTCCATTATCAAAAAATGACAAAATATGATGCCAATTTGTCAAAAGCTTTAAAGTTTTGTCTGCCACATCTACACTCTGACAAATGCAAGTTGATTCAATAATTCTCAAGATGATCCGGTAATCCTTCGGTTTCCCGTCTCAAGATGTTTCAAGACTCCAAGACTCCTATATATTGAAGGGACATGTTTTAATGAAGACCATCCAAAAGTTCTCTAAAAATCTCTCTTATAAAACTTCTGTCAAATGTTTAGTTCATGTCTAAGAAAAGAGTTCTCCTATCTACTTCTAGATGTTCAAAATCTTTAGATTTTCAAATCATACTTGCTCCAGACGGATGCTCTGATTGTAATTTAAAAGAAGGTAATATATAAAGAATTTTATTCAATTATTGTCTTAACTCTGTTATCGCTATGACAGTCTCTTTTCGAGTTATTCTAACTATTAATTCTACATCTGGTCTTTAATAAATTATTCCAAAATTTATTATTATTACTACAACTAATCTGTCTTTTAGAACTCATTAACACGTATATTTAGATAAATTTCTTAAATAATTATCAAGATGTATATTAAAGGTTTTTAATACTGCTTTTATGTTATTAATTTCTTGTTCTAATTTCAATAGTTCTTTATCATTATTTATATTTTTTAATTCTAATATCTTTTCTTGCAAGAGTTTTTTAAATATTTTTATTGAATTTCTTAATCTCTTAATAGCAGTAACTCTATTTCTATTTAAAGAATTGCAATTTATTTGAACTTTATTAGTCATAATTGTTGTCTATAATTTTGAAGTTCATTAATAAAATCAGATTTAGTAGGACTTGGTAAACTTGTATCACTAGTTTGGTCTTCTTGATAAAGAGGTTTAGGAATAGGACTAGAATAGTCAACAGTTTTTAAATTTAAAGACTTTGATTTTGAAAGCGAAAATTTAGAAGTACCAATTTCAGGAATAGAACTAGTAGAAAATCTAGATGAAGAAAAATTTGTAGAAGAAAAGTTTATATCAACTGAGCCATCATTATGCTCAATTATATTTGAAATTTGTTTTGAAGAATCTAAAGATTTTGGTTCAATAACATTTTGTAAATTCCAATTACATGATTGAGTAATTTCTGACCATTTAAGTCGTTTAGGCATATGAACTTTTGTATGATTAGTATTTGCTTCGTAAATAATTGTTTCATTTCTTGGATTTGACAAACGGGTCTTTGGTTCTAAGGTAGTTGTCATGGTTTTATAACAAACACGATAAATAATTGCTAAAGGTTTAGAGTTATTTTTAAATTCTAAATTCTTTGTTTCAACAGTTAAAACCAAAGTGTCTAAAATATTTTTGTCAAATAATCCTACGGAAAAATTCGGATAACAATTAAAATAAATTGGTCCATTTGCGATATTTGTTTCTGCCATAGCTAAAATAGAATTTTGAAAATCTGTATGTCTTTTATCTCTTAATATTAAGAGAACAGGAGCATCAACACCAATTCTAAAAAGAGGTTTGATAGCAATTTGAACAAGACCTAAATGAAGAAATTTATATTTTTGTCTATGTTCGAAAATAGATCTTGATGATAACAAATTTATATTTTGTTGGTTTTGACCAATGGATAGGGTTTGTTCAGTCATTTTAATTGAGTAACTTTGAAAATAATCAAAAGTCCCTATTCTATAAATTGTGTTTATATTTGTTTTAGGTATAGTCCAATCATTTAAATTTTGTTCTATATTATCAATAGTTTCTTCAATAGAGTTTATATGATTATCATCATAATCTTGTTCTTTATTCATAATATTTTTACCAGTATCATATTTTTTAGATAATATGCGTGAAAATCTACTCATATTTGATTAATTTTTAGTTTAAAGATTTTATAAGAAAACTTACTTGTTTTATCTAGGATGAACAGAGAGGGCATCGGCCCAACGATGATTGTGGTCCGGCTCCGTGACTTACCATACTTGCACGTCTTACGCTAATCCAACCAATCACTGGTCTGGTCTCTGTATCATTCTTAACAAAACTCATAATTTTCTTATAAATTCTTCAAACAAAAATTAACCAAATAACAAACAGAGTTATCATACATACTAATCTCTGGTCTAAAACGTATTTGATACCATTTGCTAATTCATACTAATCTCTGGTCTAAAACGTAGCTCTGATACCATTTGCTAACTAGTAGTTTCAGATATTTTTTGATGATAAAAATCATACATTATTTTATAAAACTGTTTTCTATCTTTGCTTCTAAACTCATGATTATGGATTAGAACTTGTAAAGCTTTTAATTGATTACAATAATAATGACGATTAGCTTGTATCTTTGAATCAGACATAATATTTCAAGCATGAATTTGATTATTATTAAATGCAAGTATTATTTTAACAAAAATTTCAAATCTTGTAGAATTAATAGTTAGAATAACTCGAAAAGAGACTGTCATAGCGATAACAGAGTTAAGACAATAATTGAATAAAATTCTTTATATATTACCTTCTTTTAAATTACAATCAGAGCATCCGTCTGGAGCAAGTATGATTTGAAAATCTAAAGATTTTGAACATCTAGAAGTAGATAGGAGAACTCTTTTCTTAGACATGAACTAAACATTTGACAGAAGTTTTATAAGAGAGATTTTTAGAGAACTTTGAGATGGTCTTCATTAAAACATGTCCCTTCAATATATAGGAGTCTTGGAGTCTTGAAACATCTTGAGACGGGAAACCGAAGGATTACCGGATCATCTTGAGAATTATTGAATCAACTTGCATTTGTCAGAGTGTAGATGTGGCAGACAAAACTTTAAAGCTTTTGACAAATTGGCATCATATTTTGTCATTTTTTGATAATGGAAATCTTCTTTGGCGATAATGGAGCATCTTCTTTCATCTTTATAAAAGTTGTTTGTTTTCATGCAATAATTTAGCATCATCTCACTGCAGAAGACATGATAATATTTTTGATAATTGATGTACTCACACAGTGTATAATTGATAATAGTTGAACACACACAGTGTATAATTGATAATAGTTGAACAATTTGATAACACACGTTTGATAACACACGTACTACCCCCCTTTGAATAACAAACACATATAAAAGAATACCTTACATTGAAGGTATAACACCAAAATTAAAAACTTAATTAATCTGCAAATGGATCATCAAAAGGATCTTGAGCATCTTGAAAATTATTTTTGACAGATGTGGGAGAATGTTCTGAATTAGTTGGAGAATTGCGAATTTCTTGAAGTAATTGTTGTAGATCTTCAGGGGAAGAGTTTGCAGCGGCACGAATTTTGCTAATAAGATTAGCATCTGGAGAAGATAGACTCTTGATAAGATTTGCTTCAATTTCTGGCTTTTGATTATACATTGATTGATAATGATTGAAAACAGCTTGCTCGTTTGCTTGAGAAATTGTGACTTTATCCCACCATTTTAGACGAAATTGTCTATTGAGCCAAGGGGGATTGAAGTCTGTTGCTTCTTGATAAGAGAATGTCCAGGACATAATCCATGGAACTTTAAATAACATGGTGAATTGTAACAAATATTCAAATTCTGGGATTTGTTGAATAAATAGCTCTTTGAATTTAGAAAAGCCTTTGAGAATTTCAGTGGGTAAACAACTAGGAACAAGTCCCATATAGCGATACCAATTGACAAACCATCTGGGATATTCACAGGTAAAATTTTTATCAAAGAAAATGAACCATGAATGAGAATAGTTTCGAAGAAAAAATGCTTTAGTCCAAGCTTCTTGGTAATCATAATATGAATATCTTGGATAAGCAGGGAATTGATAAAGGGGTTTTTCGAAAGAAAGATTGGATGACCAATTTTCTGGAGAAATGATTTTAAGAATTCGGGCTTTGCTAAAATCAATAGATCCTTCTTTATTATTAGAACGGTGATCAATCTGAACAGATCCAGATTCTTGTAGAATGGTTTGATAATATTCTCGAGATTTGTAAGAGTTTTCATGAAAGGTTTTTCCTCGGCCAAAGAGGTGTTCAGTAAGAACATGAAAACCTTGATTGAGCTTAAGAATTTGAGAATCTTCAAGTATTTGGATTTTCAAAAGATTTGAATTGAGAACATAAGGGGCTTTATTTGTAGGTTTAGAAGTTGTTGAAAGTTGTGTTTCAGAAGGAATAGGTTTTGAAAAAGGGCTAATTGATTGAACTGGAGAAATGTTTGGATTGACTAGTTTTGATTGAAGCATATTTGAATAAAGTTGAGAATTTTTTGCAATTGGAGTTAATGGAGAAAAACGATTCTGACTTGAGAAAGGAACAAGCTTTTGATTAATTGGTTTCTTGTCTTCAATCTTAGAGGAAGACGATGAACTCATTTTCCCTGCAAAAATTCACGAGAAAGAAAATCTGGTAATGAATTGCTTTCTCCTTTTATAAATTCAATATCAAAATCAAAATTGCCCAACAATGCTTGCCATCTAGCAAAGATTTGTTTAGAAATTATATTTTTAACATCTTTTTCTAAAATTGATTTTGCAGATTGACAATCAATTCTTAATAAAAAAGTTTTCATAAATAAATCATCTTCAAATTTAGTAATACATAAAACAATACTTAAAATCTCCTTTTTAACAGTTGAATAATTCTTTTGAGTATTATTCCAAGCACCTGAATAAAAACGAACCAATTGTTCTTCAGAAGAATTTGATAATTTTTGTTTTAAAATACCTCCAAATCCAATATCACTAGCATCAGTTTCGACTATGATATTAGCATAAGGATGTGGTAAATTTAAACAAGGTAAAGAAGGAATTTTTTGTTTTATAAGTTTAACAATATTAGTATGTTCTTGAGTCCAAGGTTGTGGATTATTTTTTAATCTATTATAAAGAGGTTTGCAAAGAGTTCCTAAATCTTTGAAAAAATCATGAATATAATTTAGACATCCTAGAAATCGTTGAAGTTGTTTTTTATCTATAATTTCGTCAGGAAATTTATTAGAAAATTCTAAACTTCTTATAATAGGTTTAATAGTATTATTAACAATGTTATGTCCTAAAAATCTAATTTCATTTTGAAATAAATGCATTTTCTTAGCTGAAACAGCTAAGCCATTTTTATAAATTAAATCATAAAACTGATTTAAATGTTTGAAATGTTGATCAATAGATTTTGAAAAAATAAGAACATCATCAATATAAACAATTGAAAAACTGTTTATAGGAATGATAATATCATTCATAATGTTTTGAAATTCAGAAGGAGCATTTTTTAAACCAAAGGGCATAACGTTCCACTCATAATGTCCAAAAGGAACATTAAAACCTGTTTTGTATTTATCTTCTTCATGAATTTGAATTTGCCAAAAACCAGATTTCATATCAAATTTTGAAAATATTTTTGAATCATAAAGTTTTTTCAATAAATCTCTTTTATTAGGAATAGGATATCTAATCCAATCTAAAACTTTATTTAAAGGTTTATAATTGATAACTAATCTTGGTGATCCTCTTTCTAATTCAGCAGCATTCATAACATAGAAAGCTGAACAAGACCAAGGAGATTTAGAAGGTCTAATTAATTTTTTGTCTAATAAATCTTGAATTTCTTTTTTACAATGAGCTTCTAATTCATTATTCATATGAATAGCTCTTGATTTTGAAGGAATATCCTTTTCATTGAAAGTTTTAATATAAGGTAATTTGACAATATGTTGTTTTCTGTTCCAAAAGGCGTTTGGAATATTTGAGCAAACATTATTTTCAAACTTTTGTTTTAAAGCTATAATTTTGTCTTGAATATACTTATCTTGTAATTGATTATGTATACGAAAATCATTAATTTCATTGATAAGGTAATTTGCTTGTTTTGTTTTATAATTAAGAATGTTAATAGTTGAATAAGACGGAGGTTCACAAAATTTAAACATAATTTCTTTTCCAAAAACTTTAGTAATAATTCCATCATCTTGAACCATAAAAGGATATAATTTAGTAATAAAAGGTGTTCCTAAAATTAAAGGAGAAGTAAGATTTTTTACTAAAATTAAATGAGTTTTATAACAATAATCTTGATTGTTGCAAATATGAACATCGGAAATTTTATAATTTATTTTTAAACTGGTTCCTTCAGCTCCAGTAAGCCTAGAAGAAGTTTTTTCATAAAATTGAGTGGGAAATAAACCTTCTTGTATACAGTTCATATCAGCACCACTATCAATTAGAGCAGTAATATCCATTTTAAAATTATTTTTTACTAGAGTTATTTGAGTATTCCATTTTTGAGAAATTTGATCATTTATAATTCTTTCGATAACCTTTTCATCTTTATTATCATTATTTTGTGAATTAATAATATTTTTTCCCTTTTCAAGAGTTATAATTTTGCCTTTAATTTCTTTTATGTCTTGTTTAACTAATTTTAATTCTTCTTGAAGTTCTTGTATGGAAATGGGTTTTGTTTCAGAAAATCTTTCATATATGTCTTTTAAATTAAAAATTTTTGTATTATTTGAAATAGAATTTTCATTCTTATTAAGCATTTGTTTTATCAACAGTTCTTGGATATTTTTATCTTTAATTGAATCCAAATTTTTTAAAAGATCTTTGTCATTGTTTGTAAGGACATTAATTGAATAATTACAATTACATTTTCCAACACATTTGCATGTATCAGAATCTTCCGAACTTGAAGTATTTTGTTCTAAGATGTTTAAATCATTTTCTTGAAAATCGGTAAAACTAGAATCAGAATCGGAATCAGAATTTAACATAATTTTTCTAATTTGTTCTTTTAATTCTTCTGAAATATTTAATTCATTAATTTTTGTTTTTGCATAACAATTATTAGCATTATGACCATTACGACCACATTTATGGCAAATAATAATGTCTTTTGATTTTCTTTTAGAATTTTTATTAGATCGTTTATAAGGGTTTTTTGATGTTAAAAATTTATTTTTCTTATAATTCTTATATTTTTCTGATTTATTATATTTCTTTTTCTTGAAATATTTTGAAGATTTTTTATTATATTTTTTGGTTTTTGAAGTAGACGGACCTGTTAATGGTTGATAACCATATTGTTGACAAAAATTTCCTAATTCATTCTTACTATTAATTCTATCTTTTTTAAGTTTTTCTTTAAATCTAAGGTCAGCACAAATAGCTAATCCTTCTTTATTAATATAATTAATTAAGTCTCCATAAGTTAAGTTTTGATAAGGAATTGTATTATTAAAATTTTCTCTTAATTTTTGTCTAATTCTTTCGGCAAAAAGTTTTGGAAGTCCAGCAATAAAACGTTCTTTCCAATAAGATTCTTTACAATCTGGTCTTGAAAAAACTTTAACGAGATAATTATCTTTGTACCATCTGAAATCAGTTAATTTTCTACAATGTAAGTTCATTAGAATTTCAGAAGTTCTTTCTTGAAAAGTAGTAGGATCTCCTACAAAGTTTTTGATTATAGCAAAAATTAAAGTATTAACCATATCATCCTCTTGAGTTTGAATTGGTAAATTATTTTCTTGTTTTATAACGGTTTTCTTGGCATTCATAATAAAATTCTTTTCGTCTGGTGTAATATAGAAATCCCACCAACCTTTAAGAGTACCAGTAAACCCAGAAATAATAATATTAACAATTTGAAGTTGAGTATTATTGTGAGACTTGTAAGCATTAGCTGCCATGGTCATTTCTTGAACAATATTAAGAATTTGATGTTCAGAGTTACCATCGATATTCCATTCGTAAACAGAAGTACCATCATAAGCTGAACGATCATATTGAAAAGCTCTTTCTTCAATTTGAATATCAGGAAGAGAAGGTCTATTCCAATAATTTTTAATAGTTGGTTTTGGATTATTACCAAAATAATTAATCTTATTTAATCTTGAAAAATCATTTGTAAGCTGATTTATATCATCATTGTCATTTATGAATTGTTGAGTAAGATTGTCTAAATTTAATTCACTTTCATTATTACTTTCATCAGATTCGTCAAAAGAGTCATTATTTGTTCTTAACATATTTATAGATACATTTTTTGAAATACGAAAATTAGTAAGTCTTTTTTCTAATTCATCAATTAAATCTTTATTTCCAAGATTAAAATTTCCATTTATTTGATGAGGAATAAAGCTGACATTACTAGAACTTGCTATATTATTATAAAAATTTTTTGTTTTAATTTTATTTTCTTTTGATAATTGTAAATTTATAGTATTTTCTTCAATCCTATTTAGTTGATCTGAAATAGTTAAAAGAGTTTCATTTGAGTAATTATTTTGATAAATAATGTTTTGAAAACATTTTTCATTTGTTATCTGACTCGGAACTTTAACTAAAGGAGTTGCAATAAAATTATTATCAATAATGATTTCCTTTTTTGGCGGATACTCAGAAATAATTTCTTGATTAGTAATAACATCCTTGTATGTTTTTGAAGAAACAGGAAAAATAGTTTGCATTTTAAAAGGATAATCTATATTATGTTTAGGAGCATAAATTAATTCGAACCATTGAAAAAACGGAGAGTGAATTTGATTTGATAAAACATAATCTTCCCAAAGTCCAAAATGTAAAAATCTTATATAATATGAAAAGTTTTCTTCATGCCAAATTCTTTTTATATTATTATAATCTTTATAATATTCTTCTTCTTTTAAATAATCAAAATTAACATATGATGGTATTTTAGAAATATCTATATTAATATTCATTTTAACAAGTTGATTGATTTAATCTAAAAGATATATTTTTAATAATACTAAGTTGAGCACTAATAACAATAGTTTTATTTTTAATCATTTTTGATAAGCAATATATTATTTCCTTTTGAATATTATAATTCATGTCTAAGAAAAGAGTTCTCCTATCTACTTCTAGATGTTCAAAATCTTTAGATTTTCAAATCATACTTGCTCCAGACGGATGCTCTGATTGTAATTTAAAAGAAGGTAATATATAAAGAATTTTATTCAATTATTGTCTTAACTCTGTTATCGCTATGACAGTCTCTTTTCGAGTTATTCTAACTATTAATTCTACAAGATTTGAAATTTTTGTTAAAATAATACTTGCATTTAATAATAATCAAATTCATGCTTGAAATATTATGTCTGATTCAAAGATACAAGCTAATCGTCATTATTATTGTAATCAATTAAAAGCTTTACAAGTTCTAATCCATAATCATGAGTTTAGAAGCAAAGATAGAAAACAGTTTTATAAAATAATGTATGATTTTTATCATCAAAAAATATCTGAAACTACTAGTTAGCAAATGGTATCAGAGCTACGTTTTAGACCAGAGATTAGTATGTATTAGCAAATGGTATCAAATACGTTTTAGACCAGAGATTAGTATGTATGATAACTCTGTTTGTTATTTGGTTAATTTTTGTTTGAAGAATTTATAAGAAAATTATGAGTTTTGTTAAGAATGATACAGAGACCAGACCAGTGATTGGTTGGATTAGCGTAAGACGTGCAAGTATGGTAAGTCACGGAGCCGGACCACAATCATCGTTGGGCCGATGCCCTCTCTGTTCATCCTAGATAAAACAAGTAAGTTTTCTTATAAAATCTTTAAACTAAAAATTAATCAAATATGAGTAGATTTTCACGCATATTATCTAAAAAATATGATACTGGTAAAAATATTATGAATAAAGAACAAGATTATGATGATAATCATATAAACTCTATTGAAGAAACTATTGATAATATAGAACAAAATTTAAATGATTGGACTATACCTAAAACAAATATAAACACAATTTATAGAATAGGGACTTTTGATTATTTTCAAAGTTACTCAATTAAAATGACTGAACAAACCCTATCCATTGGTCAAAACCAACAAAATATAAATTTGTTATCATCAAGATCTATTTTCGAACATAGACAAAAATATAAATTTCTTCATTTAGGTCTTGTTCAAATTGCTATCAAACCTCTTTTTAGAATTGGTGTTGATGCTCCTGTTCTCTTAATATTAAGAGATAAAAGACATACAGATTTTCAAAATTCTATTTTAGCTATGGCAGAAACAAATATCGCAAATGGACCAATTTATTTTAATTGTTATCCGAATTTTTCCGTAGGATTATTTGACAAAAATATTTTAGACACTTTGGTTTTAACTGTTGAAACAAAGAATTTAGAATTTAAAAATAACTCTAAACCTTTAGCAATTATTTATCGTGTTTGTTATAAAACCATGACAACTACCTTAGAACCAAAGACCCGTTTGTCAAATCCAAGAAATGAAACAATTATTTACGAAGCAAATACTAATCATACAAAAGTTCATATGCCTAAACGACTTAAATGGTCAGAAATTACTCAATCATGTAATTGGAATTTACAAAATGTTATTGAACCAAAATCTTTAGATTCTTCAAAACAAATTTCAAATATAATTGAGCATAATGATGGCTCAGTTGATATAAACTTTTCTTCTACAAATTTTTCTTCATCTAGATTTTCTACTAGTTCTATTCCTGAAATTGGTACTTCTAAATTTTCGCTTTCAAAATCAAAGTCTTTAAATTTAAAAACTGTTGACTATTCTAGTCCTATTCCTAAACCTCTTTATCAAGAAGACCAAACTAGTGATACAAGTTTACCAAGTCCTACTAAATCTGATTTTATTAATGAACTTCAAAATTATAGACAACAATTATGACTAATAAAGTTCAAATAAATTGCAATTCTTTAAATAGAAATAGAGTTACTGCTATTAAGAGATTAAGAAATTCAATAAAAATATTTAAAAAACTCTTGCAAGAAAAGATATTAGAATTAAAAAATATAAATAATGATAAAGAACTATTGAAATTAGAACAAGAAATTAATAACATAAAAGCAGTATTAAAAACCTTTAATATACATCTTGATAATTATTTAAGAAATTTATCTAAATATACGTGTTAATGAGTTCTAAAAGACAGATTAGTTGTAGTAATAATAATAAATTTTGGAATAATTTATTAAAGACCAGATGGAAAATTATTGCAAGCATTTCTAAAGAAATAAATAGAATTAAACAACTTAAAAAAGACGAAGAAATTAAATTAATTAATACTGAAAAGGACACATATAATTATAATATTCAAAAGGAAATAATATATTGCTTATCAAAAATGATTAAAAATAAAACTATTGTTATTAGTGCTCAACTTAGTATTATTAAAAATATATCTTTTAGATTAAATCAATCAACTTGTTAAAATGAATATTAATATAGATATTTCTAAAATACCATCATATGTTAATTTTGATTATTTAAAAGAAGAAGAATATTATAAAGATTATAATAATATAAAAAGAATTTGGCATGAAGAAAACTTTTCATATTATATAAGATTTTTACATTTTGGACTTTGGGAAGATTATGTTTTATCAAATCAAATTCACTCTCCGTTTTTTCAATGGTTCGAATTAATTTATGCTCCTAAACATAATATAGATTATCCTTTTAAAATGCAAACTATTTTTCCTGTTTCTTCAAAAACATACAAGGATGTTATTACTAATCAAGAAATTATTTCTGAGTATCCGCCAAAAAAGGAAATCATTATTGATAATAATTTTATTGCAACTCCTTTAGTTAAAGTTCCGAGTCAGATAACAAATGAAAAATGTTTTCAAAACATTATTTATCAAAATAATTACTCAAATGAAACTCTTTTAACTATTTCAGATCAACTAAATAGGATTGAAGAAAATACTATAAATTTACAATTATCAAAAGAAAATAAAATTAAAACAAAAAATTTTTATAATAATATAGCAAGTTCTAGTAATGTCAGCTTTATTCCTCATCAAATAAATGGAAATTTTAATCTTGGAAATAAAGATTTAATTGATGAATTAGAAAAAAGACTTACTAATTTTCGTATTTCAAAAAATGTATCTATAAATATGTTAAGAACAAATAATGACTCTTTTGACGAATCTGATGAAAGTAATAATGAAAGTGAATTAAATTTAGACAATCTTACTCAACAATTCATAAATGACAATGATGATATAAATCAGCTTACAAATGATTTTTCAAGATTAAATAAGATTAATTATTTTGGTAATAATCCAAAACCAACTATTAAAAATTATTGGAATAGACCTTCTCTTCCTGATATTCAAATTGAAGAAAGAGCTTTTCAATATGATCGTTCAGCTTATGATGGTACTTCTGTTTACGAATGGAATATCGATGGTAACTCTGAACATCAAATTCTTAATATTGTTCAAGAAAAATTGAATAATTCTTTTTAACAGTTGAATAATTCTTTTGATATAAAGAATTTTATTCAAAAAAAAAAAAAAAAAAAAAAAAAAAAAAAAAAAAAAAAAAAAAAAAAAAAAAAAAAAAAAAGTATGTATGATAACTCTGTTTGTTATTTGGTTAATTTTTGTTTGAAGAATTTATAAGAAAATTATGAGTTTTGTTAAGAATGATACAGAGACCAGACCAGTGATTGGTTGGATTAGCGTAAGACGTGCAAGTATGGTAAGTCACGGAGCCGGACCACAATCATCGTTGGGCCGATGCCCTCTCTGTTCATCCTAGATAAAACAAGTAAGTTTTCTTATAAAATCTTTAAACTAAAAATTAATCAAATATGAGTAGATTTTCACGCATATTATCTAAAAAATATGATACTGGTAAAAATATTATGAATAAAGAACAAGATTATGATGATAATCATATAAACTCTATTGAAGAAACTATTGATAATATAGAACAAAATTTAAATGATTGGACTATACCTAAAACAAATATAAACACAATTTATAGAATAGGGACTTTTGATTATTTTCAAAGTTACTCAATTAAAATGACTGAACAAACCCTATCCATTGGTCAAAACCAACAAAATATAAATTTGTTATCATCAAGATCTATTTTCGAACATAGACAAAAATATAAATTTCTTCATTTAGGTCTTGTTCAAATTGCTATCAAACCTCTTTTTAGAATTGGTGTTGATGCTCCTGTTCTCTTAATATTAAGAGATAAAAGACATACAGATTTTCAAAATTCTATTTTAGCTATGGCAGAAACAAATATCGCAAATGGACCAATTTATTTTAATTGTTATCCGAATTTTTCCGTAGGATTATTTGACAAAAATATTTTAGACACTTTGGTTTTAACTGTTGAAACAAAGAATTTAGAATTTAAAAATAACTCTAAACCTTTAGCAATTATTTATCGTGTTTGTTATAAAACCATGACAACTACCTTAGAACCAAAGACCCGTTTGTCAAATCCAAGAAATGAAACAATTATTTACGAAGCAAATACTAATCATACAAAAGTTCATATGCCTAAACGACTTAAATGGTCAGAAATTACTCAATCATGTAATTGGAATTTACAAAATGTTATTGAACCAAAATCTTTAGATTCTTCAAAACAAATTTCAAATATAATTGAGCATAATGATGGCTCAGTTGATATAAACTTTTCTTCTACAAATTTTTCTTCATCTAGATTTTCTACTAGTTCTATTCCTGAAATTGGTACTTCTAAATTTTCGCTTTCAAAATCAAAGTCTTTAAATTTAAAAACTGTTGACTATTCTAGTCCTATTCCTAAACCTCTTTATCAAGAAGACCAAACTAGTGATACAAGTTTACCAAGTCCTACTAAATCTGATTTTATTAATGAACTTCAAAATTATAGACAACAATTATGACTAATAAAGTTCAAATAAATTGCAATTCTTTAAATAGAAATAGAGTTACTGCTATTAAGAGATTAAGAAATTCAATAAAAATATTTAAAAAACTCTTGCAAGAAAAGATATTAGAATTAAAAAATATAAATAATGATAAAGAACTATTGGAATTAGAACAAGAAATTAATAACATAAAAGCAGTATTAAAAACCTTTAATATACATCTTGATAATTATTTAAGAAATTTATCTAAATATACGTGTTAATGAGTTCTAAAAGACAGATTAGTTGTAGTAATAATAATAAATTTTGGAATAATTTATTAAAGACCAGATGGAAAATTATTGCAAGCATTTCTAAAGAAATAAATAGAATTAAACAACTTAAAAAAGACGAAGAAATTAAATTAATTAATACTGAAAAGGACACATATAATTATAATATTCAAAAGGAAATAATATATTGCTTATCAAAAATGATTAAAAATAAAACTATTGTTATTAGTGCTCAACTTAGTATTATTAAAAATATATCTTTTAGATTAAATCAATCAACTTGTTAAAATGAATATTAATATAGATATTTCTAAAATACCATCATATGTTAATTTTGATTATTTAAAAGAAGAAGAATATTATAAAGATTATAATAATATAAAAAGAATTTGGCATGAAGAAAACTTTTCATATTATATAAGATTTTTACATTTTGGACTTTGGGAAGATTATGTTTTATCAAATCAAATTCACTCTCCGTTTTTTCAATGGTTCGAATTAA
Source organism: Lactuca virosa (assembly GCF_052849685.1). Taxonomy (NCBI): domain Eukaryota; kingdom Viridiplantae; phylum Streptophyta; class Magnoliopsida; order Asterales; family Asteraceae; genus Lactuca; species Lactuca virosa. The sequence goes on along the minus strand of NC_136434.1, from coordinate 130,969,727 downwards.
TTTATGCTCCTAAACATAATATAGATTATCCTTTTAAAATGCAAACTATTTTTCCTGTTTCTTCAAAAACATACAAGGATGTTATTACTAATCAAGAAATTATTTCTGAGTATCCGCCAAAAAAGGAAATCATTATTGATAATAATTTTATTGCAACTCCTTTAGTTAAAGTTCCGAGTCAGATAACAAATGAAAAATGTTTTCAAAACATTATTTATCAAAATAATTACTCAAATGAAACTCTTTTAACTATTTCAGATCAACTAAATAGGATTGAAGAAAATACTATAAATTTACAATTATCAAAAGAAAATAAAATTAAAACAAAAAATTTTTATAATAATATAGCAAGTTCTAGTAATGTCAGCTTTATTCCTCATCAAATAAATGGAAATTTTAATCTTGGAAATAAAGATTTAATTGATGAATTAGAAAAAAGACTTACTAATTTTCGTATTTCAAAAAATGTATCTATAAATATGTTAAGAACAAATAATGACTCTTTTGACGAATCTGATGAAAGTAATAATGAAAGTGAATTAAATTTAGACAATCTTACTCAACAATTCATAAATGACAATGATGATATAAATCAGCTTACAAATGATTTTTCAAGATTAAATAAGATTAATTATTTTGGTAATAATCCAAAACCAACTATTAAAAATTATTGGAATAGACCTTCTCTTCCTGATATTCAAATTGAAGAAAGAGCTTTTCAATATGATCGTTCAGCTTATGATGGTACTTCTGTTTACGAATGGAATATCGATGGTAACTCTGAACATCAAATTCTTAATATTGTTCAAGAAATGACCATGGCAGCTAATGCTTACAAGTCTCACAATAATACTCAACTTCAAATTGTTAATATTATTATTTCTGGGTTTACTGGTACTCTTAAAGGTTGGTGGGATTTCTATATTACACCAGACGAAAAGAATTTTATTATGAATGCCAAGAAAACCGTTATAAAACAAGAAAATAATTTACCAATTCAAACTCAAGAGGATGATATGGTTAATACTTTAATTTTTGCTATAATCAAAAACTTTGTAGGAGATCCTACTACTTTTCAAGAAAGAACTTCTGAAATTCTAATGAACTTACATTGTAGAAAATTAACTGATTTCAGATGGTACAAAGATAATTATCTCGTTAAAGTTTTTTCAAGACCAGATTGTAAAGAATCTTATTGGAAAGAACGTTTTATTGCTGGACTTCCAAAACTTTTTGCCGAAAGAATTAGACAAAAATTAAGAGAAAATTTTAATAATACAATTCCTTATCAAAACTTAACTTATGGAGACTTAATTAATTATATTAATAAAGAAGGATTAGCTATTTGTGCTGACCTTAGATTTAAAGAAAAACTTAAAAAAGATAGAATTAATAGTAAGAATGAATTAGGAAATTTTTGTCAACAATATGGTTATCAACCATTAACAGGTCCGTCTACTTCAAAAACCAAAAAATATAATAAAAAATCTTCAAAATATTTCAAGAAAAAGAAATATAATAAATCAGAAAAATATAAGAATTATAAGAAAAATAAATTTTTAACATCAAAAAACCCTTATAAACGATCTAATAAAAATTCTAAAAGAAAATCAAAAGACATTATTATTTGCCATAAATGTGGTCGTAATGGTCATAATGCTAATAATTGTTATGCAAAAACAAAAATTAATGAATTAAATATTTCAGAAGAATTAAAAGAACAAATTAGAAAAATTATGTTAAATTCTGATTCCGATTCTGATTCTAGTTTTACCGATTTTCAAGAAAATGATTTAAACATCTTAGAACAAAATACTTCAAGTTCGGAAGATTCTGATACATGCAAATGTGTTGGAAAATGTAATTGTAATTATTCAATTAATGTCCTTACAAACAATGACAAAGATCTTTTAAAAAATTTGGATTCAATTAAAGATAAAAATATCCAAGAACTGTTGATAAAACAAATGCTTAATAAGAATGAAAATTCTATTTCAAATAATACAAAAATTTTTAATTTAAAAGACATATATGAAAGATTTTCTGAAACAAAACCCATTTCCATACAAGAACTTCAAGAAGAATTAAAATTAGTTAAACAAGACATAAAAGAAATTAAAGGCAAAATTATAACTCTTGAAAAGGGAAAAAATATTATTAATTCACAAAATAATGATAATAAAGATGAAAAGGTTATCGAAAGAATTATAAATGATCAAATTTCTCAAAAATGGAATACTCAAATAACTCTAGTAAAAAATAATTTTAAAATGGATATTACTGCTCTAATTGATAGTGGTGCTGATATGAACTGTATACAAGAAGGTTTATTTCCCACTCAATTTTATGAAAAAACTTCTTCTAGGCTTACTGGAGCTGAAGGAACCAGTTTAAAAATAAATTATAAAATTTCCGATGTTCATATTTGCAACAATCAAGATTATTGTTATAAAACTCATTTAATTTTAGTAAAAAATCTTACTTCTCCTTTAATTTTAGGAACACCTTTTATTACTAAATTATATCCTTTTATGGTTCAAGATGATGGAATTATTACTAAAGTTTTTGGAAAAGAAATTATGTTTAAATTTTGTGAACCTCCGTCTTATTCAACTATTAACATTCTTAATTATAAAACAAAACAAGCAAATTACCTTATCAATGAAATTAATGATTTTCGTATACATAATCAATTACAAGATAAGTATATTCAAGACAAAATTATAGCTTTAAAACAAAAGTTTGAAAATAATGTTTGCTCAAATATTCCAAACGCCTTTTGGAACAGAAAACAACATATTGTCAAATTACCTTATATTAAAACTTTCAATGAAAAGGATATTCCTTCAAAATCAAGAGCTATTCATATGAATAATGAATTAGAAGCTCATTGTCAAAAAGAAATTCAAGATTTATTAGACAAAAAATTAATTAGACCTTCTAAATCTCCTTGGTCTTGTTCAGCTTTCTATGTTATGAATGCTGCTGAATTAGAAAGAGGATCACCAAGATTAGTTATCAATTATAAACCTTTAAATAAAGTTTTAGATTGGATTAGATATCCTATTCCTAATAAAAGAGATTTATTGAAAAAACTTTATGATTCAAAAATATTTTCAAAATTTGATATGAAATCTGGTTTTTGGCAAATTCAAATTCATGAAGAAGATAAATACAAAACAGGTTTTAATGTTCCTTTTGGACATTATGAGTGGAACGTTATGCCCTTTGGTTTAAAAAATGCTCCTTCTGAATTTCAAAACATTATGAATGATATTATCATTCCTATAAACAGTTTTTCAATTGTTTATATTGATGATGTTCTTATTTTTTCAAAATCTATTGATCAACATTTCAAACATTTAAATCAGTTTTATGATTTAATTTATAAAAATGGCTTAGCAGTTTCAGCTAAGAAAATGCATTTATTTCAAAATGAAATTAGATTTTTAGGACATAACATTGTTAATAATACTATTAAACCTATTATAAGAAGTTTAGAATTTTCTAATAAATTTCCTGACGAAATTATAGATAAAAAACAACTTCAACGATTTCTAGGATGTCTAAATTATATTCATGATTTTTTCAAAGATTTAGGAACTCTTTGCAAACCTCTTTATAATAGATTAAAAAATAATCCACAACCTTGGACTCAAGAACATACTAATATTGTTAAACTTATAAAACAAAAAATTCCTTCTTTACCTTGTTTAAATTTACCACATCCTTATGCTAATATCATAGTCGAAACTGATGCTAGTGATATTGGATTTGGAGGTATTTTAAAACAAAAATTATCAAATTCTTCTGAAGAACAATTGGTTCGTTTTTATTCAGGTGCTTGGAATAATACTCAAAAGAATTATTCAACTGTTAAAAAGGAGATTTTAAGTATTGTTTTATGTATTACTAAATTTGAAGATGATTTATTTATGAAAACTTTTTTATTAAGAATTGATTGTCAATCTGCAAAATCAATTTTAGAAAAAGATGTTAAAAATATAATTTCTAAACAAATCTTTGCTAGATGGCAAGCATTGTTGGGCAATTTTGATTTTGATATTGAATTTATAAAAGGAGAAAGCAATTCATTACCAGATTTTCTTTCTCGTGAATTTTTGCAGGGAAAATGAGTTCATCGTCTTCCTCTAAGATTGAAGACAAGAAACCAATTAATCAAAAGCTTGTTCCTTTCTCAAGTCAGAATCGTTTTTCTCCATTAACTCCAATTGCAAAAAATTCTCAACTTTATTCAAATATGCTTCAATCAAAACTAGTCAATCCAAACATTTCTCCAGTTCAATCAATTAGCCCTTTTTCAAAACCTATTCCTTCTGAAACACAACTTTCAACAACTTCTAAACCTACAAATAAAGCCCCTTATGTTCTCAATTCAAATCTTTTGAAAATCCAAATACTTGAAGATTCTCAAATTCTTAAGCTCAATCAAGGTTTTCATGTTCTTACTGAACACCTCTTTGGCCGAGGAAAAACCTTTCATGAAAACTCTTACAAATCTCGAGAATATTATCAAACCATTCTACAAGAATCTGGATCTGTTCAGATTGATCACCGTTCTAATAATAAAGAAGGATCTATTGATTTTAGCAAAGCCCGAATTCTTAAAATCATTTCTCCAGAAAATTGGTCATCCAATCTTTCTTTCGAAAAACCCCTTTATCAATTCCCTGCTTATCCAAGATATTCATATTATGATTACCAAGAAGCTTGGACTAAAGCATTTTTTCTTCGAAACTATTCTCATTCATGGTTCATTTTCTTTGATAAAAATTTTACCTGTGAATATCCCAGATGGTTTGTCAATTGGTATCGCTATATGGGACTTGTTCCTAGTTGTTTACCCACTGAAATTCTCAAAGGCTTTTCTAAATTCAAAGAGCTATTTATTCAACAAATCCCAGAATTTGAATATTTGTTACAATTCACCATGTTATTTAAAGTTCCATGGATTATGTCCTGGACATTCTCTTATCAAGAAGCAACAGACTTCAATCCCCCTTGGCTCAATAGACAATTTCGTCTAAAATGGTGGGATAAAGTCACAATTTCTCAAGCAAACGAGCAAGCTGTTTTCAATCATTATCAATCAATGTATAATCAAAAGCCAGAAATTGAAGCAAATCTTATCAAGAGTCTATCTTCTCCAGATGCTAATCTTATTAGCAAAATTCGTGCCGCTGCAAACTCTTCCCCTGAAGATCTACAACAATTACTTCAAGAAATTCGCAATTCTCCAACTAATTCAGAACATTCTCCCACATCTGTCAAAAATAATTTTCAAGATGCTCAAGATCCTTTTGATGATCCATTTGCAGATTAATTAAGTTTTTAATTTTGGTGTTATACCTTCAATGTAAGGTATTCTTTTATATGTGTTTGTTATTCAAAGGGGGGTAGTACGTGTGTTATCAAACGTGTGTTATCAAATTGTTCAACTATTATCAATTATACACTGTGTGTGTTCAACTATTATCAATTATACACTGTGTGAGTACATCAATTATCAAAAATATTATCATGTCTTCTGCAGTGAGATGATGCTAAATTATTGCATGAAAACAAACAACTTTTATAAAGATGAAAGAAGATGCTCCATTATCGCCAAAGAAGATTTCCATTATCAAAAAATGACAAAATATGATGCCAATTTGTCAAAAGCTTTAAAGTTTTGTCTGCCACATCTACACTCTGACAAATGCAAGTTGATTCAATAATTCTCAAGATGATCCGGTAATCCTTCGGTTTCCCGTCTCAAGATGTTTCAAGACTCCAAGACTCCTATATATTGAAGGGACATGTTTTAATGAAGACCATCTCAAAGTTCTCCAAAAATCTCTCTTATAAAACTTCTGTCAAATGTTTAGTTCATGTCTAAGAAAAGAGTTCTCCTATCTACTTCTAGATGTTCAAAATCTTTAGATTTTCAAATCATACTTGCTCCAGACGGATGCTCTGATTGTAATTTAAAAGAAGGTAATATATAAAGAATTTTATTCAATTATTGTCTTAACTCTGTTATCGCTATGACAGTCTCTTTTCGAGTTATTCTAACTATTAATTCTACAAGATTTGAAATTTTTGTTAAAATAATACTTGCATTTAATAATAATCAAATTCATGCTTGAAATATTATGTCTGATTCAAAGATACAAGCTAATCGTCATTATTATTGTAATCAATTAAAAGCTTTACAAGTTCTAATCCATAATCATGAGTTTAGAAGCAAAGATAGAAAACAGTTTTATAAAATAATGTATGATTTTTATCATCAAAAAATATCTGAAACTACTAGTCAATATCTGAAACTACTAGTCTGAAAATGGTAGCTCTGATACCATTTGCTAACTAGTAGTTTCAGATATTTTTTGATGATCATATTTTGTCATTTTTTGATAATGGAAATCTTCTTTGGCGATAATGGAGCATCTTCTTTCATCTTTATAAAAGTTGTTTGTTTTCATGCAATAATTTAGCATCATCTCACTGCAGAAGACATGATAATATTTTTGATAATTGATGTACTCACACAGTGTATAATTGATAATAGTTGAACACACACAGTGTATAATTGATAATAGTTGAACAATTTGATAACACACGTTTGATAACACACGTACTACCCCCCTTTGAATAACAAACACATATAAAAGAATACCTTACATTGAAGGTATAACACCAAAATTAAAAACTTAATTAATCTGCAAATGGATCATCAAAAGGATCTTGAGCATCTTGAAAATTATTTTTGACAGATGTGGGAGAATGTTCTGAATTAGTTGGAGAATTGCGAATTTCTTGAAGTAATTGTTGTAGATCTTCAGGGGAAGAGTTTGCAGCGGCACGAATTTTGCTAATAAGATTAGCATCTGGAGAAGATAGACTCTTGATAAGATTTGCTTCAATTTCTGGCTTTTGATTATACATTGATTGATAATGATTGAAAACAGCTTGCTCGTTTGCTTGAGAAATTGTGACTTTATCCCACCATTTTAGACGAAATTGTCTATTGAGCCAAGGGGGATTGAAGTCTGTTGCTTCTTGATAAGAGAATGTCCAGGACATAATCCATGGAACTTTAAATAACATGGTGAATTGTAACAAATATTCAAATTCTGGGATTTGTTGAATAAATAGCTCTTTGAATTTAGAAAAGCCTTTGAGAATTTCAGTGGGTAAACAACTAGGAACAAGTCCCATATAGCGATACCAATTGACAAACCATCTGGGATATTCACAGGTAAAATTTTTATCAAAGAAAATGAACCATGAATGAGAATAGTTTCGAAGAAAAAATGCTTTAGTCCAAGCTTCTTGGTAATCATAATATGAATATCTTGGATAAGCAGGGAATTGATAAAGGGGTTTTTCGAAAGAAAGATTGGATGACCAATTTTCTGGAGAAATGATTTTAAGAATTCGGGCTTTGCTAAAATCAATAGATCCTTCTTTATTATTAGAACGGTGATCAATCTGAACAGATCCAGATTCTTGTAGAATGGTTTGATAATATTCATACACTGTGTGAGTACATCAATTATCAAAAATATTATCATGTCTTCTGCAGTGAGATGATGCTAAATTATTGCATGAAAACAAACAACTTTTATAAAGATGAAAGAAGATGCTCCATTATCGCCAAAGAAGATTTCCATTATCAAAAAATGACAAAATATGATGCCAATTTGTCAAAAGCTTTAAAGTTTTGTCTGCCACATCTACACTCTGACAAATGCAAGTTGATTCAATAATTCTCAAGATGATCCGGTAATCCTTCGGTTTCCCGTCTCAAGATGTTTCAAGACTCCAAGACTCCTATATATTGAAGGGACATGTTTTAATGAAGACCATCTCAAAGTTCTCCAAAAATCTCTCTTATAAAACTTCTGTCAAATGTTTAGTTCATGTCTAAGAAAAGAGTTCTCCTATCTACTTCTAGATGTTCAAAATCTTTAGATTTTCAAATCATACTTGCTCCAGACGGATGCTCTGATTGTAATTTAAAAGAAGGTAATATATAAAGAATTTTATTCAATTATTGTCTTAACTCTGTTATCGCTATGACAGTCTCTTTTCGAGTTATTCTAACTATTAATTCTACAAGATTTGAAATTTTTGTTAAAATAATACTTGCATTTAATAATAATCAAATTCATGCTTGAAATATTATGTCTGATTCAAAGATACAAGCTAATCGTCATTATTATTGTAATCAATTAAAAGCTTTACAAGTTCTAATCCATAATCATGAGTTTAGAAGCAAAGATAGAAAACAGTTTTATAAAATAATGTATGATTTTTATCATCAAAAAATATCTGAAACTACTAGTCAATATCTGAAACTACTAGTCAGCAAATGGTATCAGAGCTACGTTTTAGACCAGAGATTAGTATGTATGATAACTCTGTTTGTTATTTGGTTAATTTTTGTTTGAAGAATTTATAAGAAAATTATGAGTTTTGTTAAGAATGATACAGAGACCAGACCAGTGATTGGTTGGATTAGCGTAAGACGTGCAAGTATGGTAAGTCACGGAGCCGGACCACAATCATCGTTGGGCCGATGCCCTCTCTGTTCATCCTAGATAAAACAAGTAAGTTTTCTTATAAAATCTTTAAACTAAAAATTAATCAAATATGAGTAGATTTTCACGCATATTATCTAAAAAATATGATACTGGTAAAAATATTATGAATAAAGAACAAGATTATGATGATAATCATATAAACTCTATTGAAGAAACTATTGATAATATAGAACAAAATTTAAATGATTGGACTATACCTAAAACAAATATAAACACAATTTATAGAATAGGGACTTTTGATTATTTTCAAAGTTACTCAATTAAAATGACTGAACAAACCCTATCCATTGGTCAAAACCAACAAAATATAAATTTGTTATCATCAAGATCTATTTTCGAACATAGACAAAAATATAAATTTCTTCATTTAGGTCTTGTTCAAATTGCTATCAAACCTCTTTTTAGAATTGGTGTTGATGCTCCTGTTCTCTTAATATTAAGAGATAAAAGACATACAGATTTTCAAAATTCTATTTTAGCTATGGCAGAAACAAATATCGCAAATGGACCAATTTATTTTAATTGTTATCCGAATTTTTCCGTAGGATTATTTGACAAAAATATTTTAGACACTTTGGTTTTAACTGTTGAAACAAAGAATTTAGAATTTAAAAATAACTCTAAACCTTTAGCAATTATTTATCGTGTTTGTTATAAAACCATGACAACTACCTTAGAACCAAAGACCCGTTTGTCAAATCCAAGAAATGAAACAATTATTTACGAAGCAAATACTAATCATACAAAAGTTCATATGCCTAAACGACTTAAATGGTCAGAAATTACTCAATCATGTAATTGGAATTTACAAAATGTTATTGAACCAAAATCTTTAGATTCTTCAAAACAAATTTCAAATATAATTGAGCATAATGATGGCTCAGTTGATATAAACTTTTCTTCTACAAATTTTTCTTCATCTAGATTTTCTACTAGTTCTATTCCTGAAATTGGTACTTCTAAATTTTCGCTTTCAAAATCAAAGTCTTTAAATTTAAAAACTGTTGACTATTCTAGTCCTATTCCTAAACCTCTTTATCAAGAAGACCAAACTAGTGATACAAGTTTACCAAGTCCTACTAAATCTGATTTTATTAATGAACTTCAAAATTATAGACAACAATTATGACTAATAAAGTTCAAATAAATTGCAATTCTTTAAATAGAAATAGAGTTACTGCTATTAAGAGATTAAGAAATTCAATAAAAATATTTAAAAAACTCTTGCAAGAAAAGATATTAGAATTAAAAAATATAAATAATGATAAAGAACTATTGGAATTAGAACAAGAAATTAATAACATAAAAGCAGTATTAAAAACCTTTAATATACATCTTGATAATTATTTAAGAAATTTATCTAAATATACGTGTTAATGAGTTCTAAAAGACAGATTAGTTGTAGTAATAATAATAAATTTTGGAATAATTTATTAAAGACCAGATGGAAAATTATTGCAAGCATTTCTAAAGAAATAAATAGAATTAAACAACTTAAAAAAGACGAAGAAATTAAATTAATTAATACTGAAAAGGACACATATAATTATAATATTCAAAAGGAAATAATATATTGCTTATCAAAAATGATTAAAAATAAAACTATTGTTATTAGTGCTCAACTTAGTATTATTAAAAATATATCTTTTAGATTAAATCAATCAACTTGTTAAAATGAATATTAATATAGATATTTCTAAAATACCATCATATGTTAATTTTGATTATTTAAAAGAAGAAGAATATTATAAAGATTATAATAATATAAAAAGAATTTGGCATGAAGAAAACTTTTCATATTATATAAGATTTTTACATTTTGGACTTTGGGAAGATTATGTTTTATCAAATCAAATTCACTCTCCGTTTTTTCAATGGTTCGAATTAATTTATGCTCCTAAACATAATATAGATTATCCTTTTAAAATGCAAACTATTTTTCCTGTTTCTTCAAAAACATACAAGGATGTTATTACTAATCAAGAAATTATTTCTGAGTATCCGCCAAAAAAGGAAATCATTATTGATAATAATTTTATTGCAACTCCTTTAGTTAAAGTTCCGAGTCAGATAACAAATGAAAAATGTTTTCAAAACATTATTTATCAAAATAATTACTCAAATGAAACTCTTTTAACTATTTCAGATCAACTAAATAGGATTGAAGAAAATACTATAAATTTACAATTATCAAAAGAAAATAAAATTAAAACAAAAAATTTTTATAATAATATAGCAAGTTCTAGTAATGTCAGCTTTATTCCTCATCAAATAAATGGAAATTTTAATCTTGGAAATAAAGATTTAATTGATGAATTAGAAAAAAGACTTACTAATTTTCGTATTTCAAAAAATGTATCTATAAATATGTTAAGAACAAATAATGACTCTTTTGACGAATCTGATGAAAGTAATAATGAAAGTGAATTAAATTTAGACAATCTTACTCAACAATTCATAAATGACAATGATGATATAAATCAGCTTACAAATGATTTTTCAAGATTAAATAAGATTAATTATTTTGGTAATAATCCAAAACCAACTATTAAAAATTATTGGAATAGACCTTCTCTTCCTGATATTCAAATTGAAGAAAGAGCTTTTCAATATGATCGTTCAGCTTATGATGGTACTTCTGTTTACGAATGGAATATCGATGGTAACTCTGAACATCAAATTCTTAATATTGTTCAAGAAATGACCATGGCAGCTAATGCTTACAAGTCTCACAATAATACTCAACTTCAAATTGTTAATATTATTATTTCTGGGTTTACTGGTACTCTTAAAGGTTGGTGGGATTTCTATATTACACCAGACGAAAAGAATTTTATTATGAATGCCAAGAAAACCGTTATAAAACAAGAAAATAATTTACCAATTCAAACTCAAGAGGATGATATGGTTAATACTTTAATTTTTGCTATAATCAAAAACTTTGTAGGAGATCCTACTACTTTTCAAGAAAGAACTTCTGAAATTCTAATGAACTTACATTGTAGAAAATTAACTGATTTCAGATGGTACAAAGATAATTATCTCGTTAAAGTTTTTTCAAGACCAGATTGTAAAGAATCTTATTGGAAAGAACGTTTTATTGCTGGACTTCCAAAACTTTTTGCCGAAAGAATTAGACAAAAATTAAGAGAAAATTTTAATAATACAATTCCTTATCAAAACTTAACTTATGGAGACTTAATTAATTATATTAATAAAGAAGGATTAGCTATTTGTGCTGACCTTAGATTTAAAGAAAAACTTAAAAAAGATAGAATTAATAGTAAGAATGAATTAGGAAATTTTTGTCAACAATATGGTTATCAACCATTAACAGGTCCGTCTACTTCAAAAACCAAAAAATATAATAAAAAATCTTCAAAATATTTCAAGAAAAAGAAATATAATAAATCAGAAAAATATAAGAATTATAAGAAAAATAAATTTTTAACATCAAAAAACCCTTATAAACGATCTAATAAAAATTCTAAAAAAAAAATCAAAAGACATTATTATTTGCCATAAATGTGGTCGTAATGGTCATAATGCTAATAATTGTTATGCAAAAACAAAAATTAATGAATTAAATATTTCAGAAGAATTAAAAGAACAAATTAGAAAAATTATGTTAAATTCTGATTCCGATTCTGATTCTAGTTTTACCGATTTTCAAGAAAATGATTTAAACATCTTAGAACAAAATACTTCAAGTTCGGAAGATTCTGATACATGCAAATGTGTTGGAAAATGTAATTGTAATTATTCAATTAATGTCCTTACAAACAATGACAAAGATCTTTTAAAAAATTTGGATTCAATTAAAGATAAAAATATCCAAGAACTGTTGATAAAACAAATGCTTAATAAGAATGAAAATTCTATTTCAAATAATACAAAAATTTTTAATTTAAAAGACATATATGAAAGATTTTCTGAAACAAAACCCATTTCCATACAAGAACTTCAAGAAGAATTAAAATTAGTTAAACAAGACATAAAAGAAATTAAAGGCAAAATTATAACTCTTGAAAAGGGAAAAAATATTATTAATTCACAAAATAATGATAATAAAGATGAAAAGGTTATCGAAAGAATTATAAATGATCAAATTTCTCAAAAATGGAATACTCAAATAACTCTAGTAAAAAATAATTTTAAAATGGATATTACTGCTCTAATTGATAGTGGTGCTGATATGAACTGTATACAAGAAGGTTTATTTCCCACTCAATTTTATGAAAAAACTTCTTCTAGGCTTACTGGAGCTGAAGGAACCAGTTTAAAAATAAATTATAAAATTTCCGATGTTCATATTTGCAACAATCAAGATTATTGTTATAAAACTCATTTAATTTTAGTAAAAAATCTTACTTCTCCTTTAATTTTAGGAACACCTTTTATTACTAAATTATATCCTTTTATGGTTCAAGATGATGGAATTATTACTAAAGTTTTTGGAAAAGAAATTATGTTTAAATTTTGTGAACCTCCGTCTTATTCAACTATTAACATTCTTAATTATAAAACAAAACAAGCAAATTACCTTATCAATGAAATTAATGATTTTCGTATACATAATCAATTACAAGATAAGTATATTCAAGACAAAATTATAGCTTTAAAACAAAAGTTTGAAAATAATGTTTGCTCAAATATTCCAAACGCCTTTTGGAACAGAAAACAACATATTGTCAAATTACCTTATATTAAAACTTTCAATGAAAAGGATATTCCTTCAAAATCAAGAGCTATTCATATGAATAATGAATTAGAAGCTCATTGTAAAAAAGAAATTCAAGATTTATTAGACAAAAAATTAATTAGACCTTCTAAATCTCCTTGGTCTTGTTCAGCTTTCTATGTTATGAATGCTGCTGAATTAGAAAGAGGATCACCAAGATTAGTTATCAATTATAAACCTTTAAATAAAGTTTTAGATTGGATTAGATATCCTATTCCTAATAAAAGAGATTTATTGAAAAAACTTTATGATTCAAAAATATTTTCAAAATTTGATATGAAATCTGGTTTTTGGCAAATTCAAATTCATGAAGAAGATAAATACAAAACAGGTTTTAATGTTCCTTTTGGACATTATGAGTGGAACGTTATGCCCTTTGGTTTAAAAAATGCTCCTTCTGAATTTCAAAACATTATGAATGATATTATCATTCCTATAAACAGTTTTTCAATTGTTTATATTGATGATGTTCTTATTTTTTCAAAATCTATTGATCAACATTTCAAACATTTAAATCAGTTTTATGATTTAATTTATAAAAATGGCTTAGCTGTTTCAGCTAAGAAAATGCATTTATTTCAAAATGAAATTAGATTTTTAGGACATAACATTGTTAATAATACTATTAAACCTATTATAAGAAGTTTAGAATTTTCTAATAAATTTCCTGACGAAATTATAGATAAAAAACAACTTCAACGATTTCTAGGATGTCTAAATTATATTCATGATTTTTTCAAAGATTTAGGAACTCTTTGCAAACCTCTTTATAATAGATTAAAAAATAATCCACAACCTTGGACTCAAGAACATACTAATATTGTTAAACTTATAAAACAAAAAATTCCTTCTTTACCTTGTTTAAATTTACCACATCCTTATGCTAATATCATAGTCGAAACTGATGCTAGTGATATTGGATTTGGAGGTATTTTAAAACAAAAATTATCAAATTCTTCTGAAGAACAATTGGTTCGTTTTTATTCAGGTGCTTGGAATAATACTCAAAAGAATTATTCAACTGTTAAAAAGGAGATTTTAAGTATTGTTTTATGTATTACTAAATTTGAAGATGATTTATTTATGAAAACTTTTTTATTAAGAATTGATTGTCAATCTGCAAAATCAATTTTAGAAAAAGATGTTAAAAATATAATTTCTAAACAAATCTTTGCTAGATGGCAAGCATTGTTGGGCAATTTTGATTTTGATATTGAATTTATAAAAGGAGAAAGCAATTCATTACCAGATTTTCTTTCTCGTGAATTTTTGCAGGGAAAATGAGTTCATCGTCTTCCTCTAAGATTGAAGACAAGAAACCAATTAATCAAAAGCTTGTTCCTTTCTCAAGTCAGAATCGTTTTTCTCCATTAACTCCAATTGCAAAAAATTCTCAACTTTATTCAAATATGCTTCAATCAAAACTAGTCAATCCAAACATTTCTCCAGTTCAATCAATTAGCCCTTTTTCAAAACCTATTCCTTCTGAAACACAACTTTCAACAACTTCTAAACCTACAAATAAAGCCCCTTATGTTCTCAATTCAAATCTTTTGAAAATCCAAATACTTGAAGATTCTCAAATTCTTAAGCTCAATCAAGGTTTTCATGTTCTTACTGAACACCTCTTTGGCCGAGGAAAAACCTTTCATGAAAACTCTTACAAATCTCGAGAATATTATCAAACCATTCTACAAGAATCTGGATCTGTTCAGATTGATCACCGTTCTAATAATAAAGAAGGATCTATTGATTTTAGCAAAGCCCGAATTCTTAAAATCATTTCTCCAGAAAATTGGTCATCCAATCTTTCTTTCGAAAAACCCCTTTATCAATTCCCTGCTTATCCAAGATATTCATATTATGATTACCAAGAAGCTTGGACTAAAGCATTTTTTCTTCGAAACTATTCTCATTCATGGTTCATTTTCTTTGATAAAAATTTTACCTGTGAATATCCCAGATGGTTTGTCAATTGGTATCGCTATATGGGACTTGTTCCTAGTTGTTTACCCACTGAAATTCTCAAAGGCTTTTCTAAATTCAAAGAGCTATTTATTCAACAAATCCCAGAATTTGAATATTTGTTACAATTCACCATGTTATTTAAAGTTCCATGGATTATGTCCTGGACATTCTCTTATCAAGAAGCAACAGACTTCAATCCCCCTTGGCTCAATAGACAATTTCGTCTAAAATGGTGGGATAAAGTCACAATTTCTCAAGCAAACGAGCAAGCTGTTTTCAATCATTATCAATCAATGTATAATCAAAAGCCAGAAATTGAAGCAAATCTTATCAAGAGTCTATCTTCTCCAGATGCTAATCTTATTAGCAAAATTCGTGCCGCTGCAAACTCTTCCCCTGAAGATCTACAACAATTACTTCAAGAAATTCGCAATTCTCCAACTAATTCAGAACATTCTCCCACATCTGTCAAAAATAATTTTCAAGATGCTCAAGATCCTTTTGATGATCCATTTGCAGATTAATTAAGTTTTTAATTTTGGTGTTATACCTTCAATGTAAGGTATTCTTTTATATGTGTTTGTTATTCAAAGGGGGGTAGTACGTGTGTTATCAAACGTGTGTTATCAAATTGTTCAACTATTATCAATTATACACTGTGTGTGTTCAACTATTATCAATTATACACTGTGTGAGTACATCAATTATCAAAAATATTATCATGTCTTCTGCAGTGAGATGATGCTAAATTATTGCATGAAAACAAACAACTTTTATAAAGATGAAAGAAGATGCTCCATTATCGCCAAAGAAGATTTCCATTATCAAAAAATGACAAAATATGATGCCAATTTGTCAAAAGCTTTAAAGTTTTGTCTGCCACATCTACACTCTGACAAATGCAAGTTGATTCAATAATTCTCAAGATGATCCGGTAATCCTTCGGTTTCCCGTCTCAAGATGTTTCAAGACTCCAAGACTCCTATATATTGAAGGGACATGTTTTAATGAAGACCATCTCAAAGTTCTCCAAAAATCTCTCTTATAAAACTTCTGTCAAATGTTTAGTTCATGTCTAAGAAAAGAGTTCTCCTATCTACTTCTAGATGTTCAAAATCTTTAGATTTTCAAATCATACTTGCTCCAGACGGATGCTCTGATTGTAATTTAAAAGAAGGTAATATATAAAGAATTTTATTCAATTATTGTCTTAACTCTGTTATCGCTATGACAGTCTCTTTTCGAGTTATTCTAACTATTAATTCTACAAGATTTGAAATTTTTGTTAAAATAATACTTGCATTTAATAATAATCAAATTCATGCTTGAAATATTATGTCTGATTCAAAGATACAAGCTAATCGTCATTATTATTGTAATCAATTAAAAGCTTTACAAGTTCTAATCCATAATCATGAGTTTAGAAGCAAAGATAGAAAACAGTTTTATAAAATAATGTATGATTTTTATCATCAAAAAATATCTGAAACTACTAGTCAATATCTATAAATTCTTATAAATTCTAAACCATTAACTCCCACATCTGTCAAAAATTAATTAAGTTTTCAACAACTTCTAAACCTACAAATAAAGCCCCTTATGTTCTCAATTCAAATCTTTTGAAAATCCAAATACTTGAAGATTCTCAAATTCTTAAGCTCAATCAAGGTTTTCATGTTCTTACTGAACACCTCTTTGGCCGAGGAAAAACCTTTCATGAAAACTCTTACAAATCTCGAGAATATTATCAAACCATTATTTATCAAAATAATTACTCAAATGAAACTCTTTTAACTATTTCAGATCAACTAAATAGGATTGAAGAAAATACTATAAATTTACAATTATCAAAAGAAAATAAAATTAAAACAAAAAATTTTTATAATAATATAGCAAGTTCTAGTAATGTCAGCTTTATTCCTCATCAAATAAATGGAAATTTTAATCTTGAAAATAAAGATTTAATTGATGAATTAGAAAAAAGACTTACTAATTTTCGTATTTCAAAAAATGTATCTATAAATATGTTAAGAACAAATAATGACTCTTTTGACGAATCTGATGAAAGTAATAATGAAAGTGAATTAAATTTAGACAATCTTACTCAACAATTCATAAATGACAATGATGATATAAATCAGCTTACAAATGATTTTTCAAGATTAAATAAGATTAATTATTTTGGTAATAATCCAAAACCAACTATTAAAAATTATTGGAATAGACCTTCTCTTCCTGATATTCAAATTGAAGAAAGAGCTTTTCAATATGATCGTTCAGCTTATGATGGTACTTCTGTTTACGAATGGAATATCGATGGTAACTCTGAACATCAAATTCTTAATATTGTTCAAGAAATGACCATGGCAGCTAATGCTTACAAGTCTCACAATAATACTCAACTTCAAATTGTTAATATTATTATTTCTGGGTTTACTGGTACTCTTAAAGGTTGGTGGGATTTCTATATTACACCAGACGAAAAGAATTTTATTATGAATGCCAAGAAAACCGTTATAAAACAAGAAAATAATTTACCAATTCAAACTCAAGAGGATGATATGGTTAATACTTTAATTTTTGCTATAATCAAAAACTTTGTAGGAGATCCTACTACTTTTCAAGAAAGAACTTCTGAAATTCTAATGAACTTACATTGTAGAAAATTAACTGATTTCAGATGGTACAAAGATAATTATCTCGTTAAAGTTTTTTCAAGACCAGATTGTAAAGAATCTTATTGGAAAGAACGTTTTATTGCTGGACTTCCAAAACTTTTTGCCGAAAGAATTAGACAAAAATTAAGAGAAAATTTTAATAATACAATTCCTTATCAAAACTTAACTTATGGAGACTTAATTAATTATATTAATAAAGAAGGATTAGCTATTTGTGCTGACCTTAGATTTAAAGAAAAACTTAAAAAAGATAGAATTAATAGTAAGAATGAATTAGGAAATTTTTGTCAACAATATGGTTATCAACCATTAACAGGTCCGTCTACTTCAAAAACCAAAAAATATAATAAAAAATCTTCAAAATATTTCAAGAAAAAGAAATATAATAAATCAGAAAAATATAAGAATTATAAGAAAAATAAATTTTTAACATCAAAAAACCCTTATAAACGATCTAATAAAAATTCTAAAAGAAAATCAAAAGACATTATTATTTGCCATAAATGTGGTCGTAATGGTCATAATGCTAATAATTGTTATGCAAAAACAAAAATTAATGAATTAAATATTTCAGAAGAATTAAAAGAACAAATTAGAAAAATTATGTTAAATTCTGATTCCGATTCTGATTCTAGTTTTACCGATTTTCAAGAAAATGATTTAAACATCTTAGAACAAAATACTTCAAGTTCGGAAGATTCTGATACATGCAAATGTGTTGGAAAATGTAATTGTAATTATTCAATTAATGTCCTTACAAACAATGACAAAGATCTTTTAAAAAATTTGGATTCAATTAAAGATAAAAATATCCAAGAACTGTTGATAAAACAAATGCTTAATAAGAATGAAAATTCTATTTCAAATAATACAAAAATTTTTAATTTAAAAGACATATATGAAAGATTTTCTGAAACAAAACCCATTTCCATACAAGAACTTCAAGAAGAATTAAAATTAGTTAAACAAGACATAAAAGAAATTAAAGGCAAAATTATAACTCTTGAAAAGGGAAAAAATATTATTAATTCACAAAATAATGATAATAAAGATGAAAAGGTTATCGAAAGAATTATAAATGATCAAATTTCTCAAAAATGGAATACTCAAATAACTCTAGTAAAAAATAATTTTAAAATGGATATTACTGCTCTAATTGATAGTGGTGCTGATATGAACTGTATACAAGAAGGTTTATTTCCCACTCAATTTTATGAAAAAACTTCTTCTAGGCTTACTGGAGCTGAAGGAACCAGTTTAAAAATAAATTATAAAATTTCCGATGTTCATATTTGCAACAATCAAGATTATTGTTATAAAACTCATTTAATTTTAGTAAAAAATCTTACTTCTCCTTTAATTTTAGGAACACCTTTTATTACTAAATTATATCCTTTTATGGTTCAAGATGATGGAATTATTACTAAAGTTTTTGGAAAAGAAATTATGTTTAAATTTTGTGAACCTCCGTCTTATTCAACTATTAACATTCTTAATTATAAAACAAAACAAGCAAATTACCTTATCAATGAAATTAATGATTTTCGTATACATAATCAATTACAAGATAAGTATATTCAAGACAAAATTATAGCTTTAAAACAAAAGTTTGAAAATAATGTTTGCTCAAATATTCCAAACGCCTTTTGGAACAGAAAACAACATATTGTCAAATTACCTTATATTAAAACTTTCAATGAAAAGGATATTCCTTCAAAATCAAGAGCTATTCATATGAATAATGAATTAGAAGCTCATTGTAAAAAAGAAATTCAAGATTTATTAGACAAAAAATTAATTAGACCTTCTAAATCTCCTTGGTCTTGTTCAGCTTTCTATGTTATGAATGCTGCTGAATTAGAAAGAGGATCACCAAGATTAGTTATCAATTATAAACCTTTAAATAAAGTTTTAGATTGGATTAGATATCCTATTCCTAATAAAAGAGATTTATTGAAAAAACTTTATGATTCAAAAATATTTTCAAAATTTGATATGAAATCTGGTTTTTGGCAAATTCAAATTCATGAAGAAGATAAATACAAAACAGGTTTTAATGTTCCTTTTGGACATTATGAGTGGAACGTTATGCCCTTTGGTTTAAAAAATGCTCCTTCTGAATTTCAAAACATTATGAATGATATTATCATTCCTATAAACAGTTTTTCAATTGTTTATATTGATGATGTTCTTATTTTTTCAAAATCTATTGATCAACATTTCAAACATTTAAATCAGTTTTATGATTTAATTTATAAAAATGGCTTAGCTGTTTCAGCTAAGAAAATGCATTTATTTCAAAATGAAATTAGATTTTTAGGACATAACATTGTTAATAATACTATTAAACCTATTATAAGAAGTTTAGAATTTTCTAATAAATTTCCTGACGAAATTATAGATAAAAAACAACTTCAACGATTTCTAGGATGTCTAAATTATATTCATGATTTTTTCAAAGATTTAGGAACTCTTTGCAAACCTCTTTATAATAGATTAAAAAATAATCCACAACCTTGGACTCAAGAACATACTAATATTGTTAAACTTATAAAACAAAAAATTCCTTCTTTACCTTGTTTAAATTTACCACATCCTTATGCTAATATCATAGTCGAAACTGATGCTAGTGATATTGGATTTGGAGGTATTTTAAAACAAAAATTATCAAATTCTTCTGAAGAACAATTGGTTCGTTTTTATTCAGGTGCTTGGAATAATACTCAAAAGAATTATTCAACTGTTAAAAAGGAGATTTTAAGTATTGTTTTATGTATTACTAAATTTGAAGATGATTTATTTATGAAAACTTTTTTATTAAGAATTGATTGTCAATCTGCAAAATCAATTTTAGAAAAAGATGTTAAAAATATAATTTCTAAACAAATCTTTGCTAGATGGCAAGCATTGTTGGGCAATTTTGATTTTGATATTGAATTTATAAAAGGAGAAAGCAATTCATTACCAGATTTTCTTTCTCGTGAATTTTTGCAGGGAAAATGAGTTCATCGTCTTCCTCTAAGATTGAAGACAAGAAACCAATTAATCAAAAGCTTGTTCCTTTCTCAAGTCAGAATCGTTTTTCTCCATTAACTCCAATTGCAAAAAATTCTCAACTTTATTCAAATATGCTTCAATCAAAACTAGTCAATCCAAACATTTCTCCAGTTCAATCAATTAGCCCTTTTTCAAAACCTATTCCTTCTGAAACACAACTTTCAACAACTTCTAAACCTACAAATAAAGCCCCTTATGTTCTCAATTCAAATCTTTTGAAAATCCAAATACTTGAAGATTCTCAAATTCTTAAGCTCAATCAAGGTTTTCATGTTCTTACTGAACACCTCTTTGGCCGAGGAAAAACCTTTCATGAAAACTCTTACAAATCTCGAGAATATTATCAAACCATTCTACAAGAATCTGGATCTGTTCAGATTGATCACCGTTCTAATAATAAAGAAGGATCTATTGATTTTAGCAAAGCCCGAATTCTTAAAATCATTTCTCCAGAAAATTGGTCATCCAATCTTTCTTTCGAAAAACCCCTTTATCAATTCCCTGCTTATCCAAGATATTCATATTATGATTACCAAGAAGCTTGGACTAAAGCATTTTTTCTTCGAAACTATTCTCATTCATGGTTCATTTTCTTTGATAAAAATTTTACCTGTGAATATCCCAGATGGTTTGTCAATTGGTATCGCTATATGGGACTTGTTCCTAGTTGTTTACCCACTGAAATTCTCAAAGGCTTTTCTAAATTCAAAGAGCTATTTATTCAACAAATCCCAGAATTTGAATATTTGTTACAATTCACCATGTTATTTAAAGTTCCATGGATTATGTCCTGGACATTCTCTTATCAAGAAGCAACAGACTTCAATCCCCCTTGGCTCAATAGACAATTTCGTCTAAAATGGTGGGATAAAGTCACAATTTCTCAAGCAAACGAGCAAGCTGTTTTCAATCATTATCAATCAATGTATAATCAAAAGCCAGAAATTGAAGCAAATCTTATTAAGAGTCTATCTTCTCCAGATGCTAATCTTATTAGCAAAATTCGTGCCGCTGCAAACTCTTCCCCTGAAGATCTACAACAATTACTTCAAGAAATTCGCAATTCTCCAACTAATTCAGAACATTCTCCCACATCTGTCAAAAATAATTTTCAAGATGCTCAAGATCCTTTTGATGATCCATTTGCAGATTAATTAAGTTTTTAATTTTGGTGTTATACCTTCAATGTAAGGTATTCTTTTATATGTGTTTGTTATTCAAAGGGGGGTAGTACGTGTGTTATCAAACGTGTGTTATCAAATTGTTCAACTATTATCAATTATACACTGTGTGTGTTCAACTATTATCAATTATACACTGTGTGAGTACATCAATTATCAAAAATATTATCATGTCTTCTGCAGTGAGATGATGCTAAATTATTGCATGAAAACAAACAACTTTTATAAAGATGAAAGAAGATGCTCCATTATCGCCAAAGAAGATTTCCATTATCAAAAAATGACAAAATATGATGCCAATTTGTCAAAAGCTTTAAAGTTTTGTCTGCCACATCTACACTCTGACAAATGCAAGTTGATTCAATAATTCTCAAGATGATCCGGTAATCCTTCGGTTTCCCGTCTCAAGATGTTTCAAGACTCCAAGACTCCTATATATTGAAGGGACATGTTTTAATGAAGACCATCTCAAAGTTCTCTAAAAATCTCTCTTATAAAACTTCTGTCAAATGTTTAGTTCATGTCTAAGAAAAGAGTTCTCCTATCTACTTCTAGATGTTCAAAATCTTTAGATTTTCAAATCATACTTGCTCCAGACGGATGCTCTGATTGTAATTTAAAAGAAGGTAATATATAAAGAATTTTATTCAATTATTGTCTTAACTCTGTTATCGCTATGACAGTCTCTTTTCGAGTTATTCTAACTATTAATTCTACAAGATTTGAAATTTTTGTTAAAATAATACTTGCATTTAATAATAATCAAATTCATGCTTGAAATATTATGTCTGATTCAAAGATACAAGCTAATCGTCATTATTATTGTAATCAATTAAAAGCTTTACAAGTTCTAATCCATAATCATGAGTTTAGAAGCAAAGATAGAAAACAGTTTTATAAAATAATGTATGATTTTTATCATCAAAAAATATCTGAAACTACTAGTTAGCAAATGGTATCAAAGCTACGTTTTAGACCAGAGATTAGTATGATAACTCTGTTTTAGTATGTATATATATATACTAATCTGTTTTGTATTTATCTTCTTCAAACAAATAACAAACAGAGTTATCATACATACTAATCTCTGGTCTAAAACGTAGCTCTGATACCATTTGCTAACTAGTAGTTTCAGATATTTTTTGATGATAAAAATCATACATTATTTTATAAAACTGTTTTCTATCTTTGCTTCTAAACTCATGATTATGGATTAGAACTTGTAAAGCTTTTAATTGATTACAATAATAATGACGATTAGCTTGTATCTTTGAATCAGACATAATATTTCAAGCATGAATTTGATTATTATTAAATGCAAGTATTATTTTAACAAAAATTTCAAATCTTGTAGAATTAATAGTTAGAATAACTCGAAAAGAGACTGTCATAGCGATAACAGAGTTAAGACAATAATTGAATAAAATTCTTTATATATTACCTTCTTTTAAATTACAATCAGAGCATCCGTCTGGAGCAAGTATGATTTGAAAATCTAAAGATTTTGAACATCTAGAAGTAGATAGGAGAACTCTTTTCTTAGACATGAACTAAACATTTGACAGAAGTTTTATAAGAGAGATTTTTAGAGAACTTTGAGATGGTCTTCATTAAAACATGTCCCTTCAATATATAGGAGTCTTGGAGTCTTGAAACATCTTGAGACGGGAAACCGAAGGATTACCGGATCATCTTGAGAATTATTGAATCAACTTGCATTTGTCAGAGTGTAGATGTGGCAGACAAAACTTTAAAGCTTTTGACAAATTGGCATCATATTTTGTCATTTTTTGATAATGGAAATCTTCTTTGGCGATAATGGAGCATCTTCTTTCATCTTTATAAAAGTTGTTTGTTTTCATGCAATAATTTAGCATCATCTCACTGCAGAAGACATGATAATATTTTTGATAATTGATGTACTCACACAGTGTATAATTGATAATAGTTGAACACACACAGTGTATAATTGATAATAGTTGAACAATTTGATAACACACGTTTGATAACACACGTACTACCCCCCTTTGAATAACAAACACATATAAAAGAATACCTTACATTGAAGGTATAACACCAAAATTAAAAACTTAATTAATCTGCAAATGGATCATCAAAAGGATCTTGAGCATCTTGAAAATTATTTTTGACAGATGTGGGAGAATGTTCTGAATTAGTTGGAGAATTGCGAATTTCTTGAAGTAATTGTTGTAGATCTTCAGGGGAAGAGTTTGCAGCGGCACGAATTTTGCTAATAAGATTAGCATCTGGAGAAGATAGACTCTTGATAAGATTTGCTTCAATTTCTGGCTTTTGATTATACATTGATTGATAATGATTGAAAACAGCTTGCTCGTTTGCTTGAGAAATTGTGACTTTATCCCACCATTTTAGACGAAATTGTCTATTGAGCCAAGGGGGATTGAAGTCTGTTGCTTCTTGATAAGAGAATGTCCAGGACATAATCCATGGAACTTTAAATAACATGGTGAATTGTAACAAATATTCAAATTCTGGGATTTGTTGAATAAATAGCTCTTTGAATTTAGAAAAGCCTTTGAGAATTTCAGTGGGTAAACAACTAGGAACAAGTCCCATATAGCGATACCAATTGACAAACCATCTGGGATATTCACAGGTAAAATTTTTATCAAAGAAAATGAACCATGAATGAGAATAGTTTCGAAGAAAAAATGCTTTAGTCCAAGCTTCTTGGTAATCATAATATGAATATCTTGGATAAGCAGGGAATTGATAAAGGGGTTTTTCGAAAGAAAGATTGGATGACCAATTTTCTGGAGAAATGATTTTAAGAATTCGGGCTTTGCTAAAATCAATAGATCCTTCTTTATTATTAGAACGGTGATCAATCTGAACAGATCCAGATTCTTGTAGAATGGTTTGATAATATTCTCGAGATTTGTAAGAGTTTTCATGAAAGGTTTTTCCTCGGCCAAAGAGGTGTTCAGTAAGAACATGAAAACCTTGATTGAGCTTAAGAATTTGAGAATCTTCAAGTATTTGGATTTTCAAAAGATTTGAATTGAGAACATAAGGGGCTTTATTTGTAGGTTTAGAAGTTGTTGAAAGTTGTGTTTCAGAAGGAATAGGTTTTGAAAAAGGGCTAATTGATTGAACTGGAGAAATGTTTGGATTGACTAGTTTTGATTGAAGCATATTTGAATAAAGTTGAGAATTTTTTGCAATTGGAGTTAATGGAGAAAAACGATTCTGACTTGAGAAAGGAACAAGCTTTTGATTAATTGGTTTCTTGTCTTCAATCTTAGAGGAAGACGATGAACTCATTTTCCCTGCAAAAATTCACGAGAAAGAAAATCTGGTAATGAATTGCTTTCTCCTTTTATAAATTCAATATCAAAATCAAAATTGCCCAACAATGCTTGCCATCTAGCAAAGATTTGTTTAGAAATTATATTTTTAACATCTTTTTCTAAAATTGATTTTGCAGATTGACAATCAATTCTTAATAAAAAAGTTTTCATAAATAAATCATCTTCAAATTTAGTAATACATAAAACAATACTTAAAATCTCCTTTTTAACAGTTGAATAATTCTTTTGAGTATTATTCCAAGCACCTGAATAAAAACGAACCAATTGTTCTTCAGAAGAATTTGATAATTTTTGTTTTAAAATACCTCCAAATCCAATATCACTAGCATCAGTTTCGACTATGATATTAGCATAAGGATGTGGTAAATTTAAACAAGGTAAAGAAGGAATTTTTTGTTTTATAAGTTTAACAATATTAGTATGTTCTTGAGTCCAAGGTTGTGGATTATTTTTTAATCTATTATAAAGAGGTTTGCAAAGAGTTCCTAAATCTTTGAAAAAATCATGAATATAATTTAGACATCCTAGAAATCGTTGAAGTTGTTTTTTATCTATAATTTCGTCAGGAAATTTATTAGAAAATTCTAAACTTCTTATAATAGGTTTAATAGTATTATTAACAATGTTATGTCCTAAAAATCTAATTTCATTTTGAAATAAATGCATTTTCTTAGCTGAAACAGCTAAGCCATTTTTATAAATTAAATCATAAAACTGATTTAAATGTTTGAAATGTTGATCAATAGATTTTGAAAAAATAAGAACATCATCAATATAAACAATTGAAAAACTGTTTATAGGAATGATAATATCATTCATAATGTTTTGAAATTCAGAAGGAGCATTTTTTAAACCAAAGGGCATAACGTTCCACTCATAATGTCCAAAAGGAACATTAAAACCTGTTTTGTATTTATCTTCTTCATGAATTTGAATTTGCCAAAAACCAGATTTCATATCAAATTTTGAAAATATTTTTGAATCATAAAGTTTTTTCAATAAATCTCTTTTATTAGGAATAGGATATCTAATCCAATCTAAAACTTTATTTAAAGGTTTATAATTGATAACTAATCTTGGTGATCCTCTTTCTAATTCAGCAGCATTCATAACATAGAAAGCTGAACAAGACCAAGGAGATTTAGAAGGTCTAATTAATTTTTTGTCTAATAAATCTTGAATTTCTTTTTTACAATGAGCTTCTAATTCATTATTCATATGAATAGCTCTTGATTTTGAAGGAATATCCTTTTCATTGAAAGTTTTAATATAAGGTAATTTGACAATATGTTGTTTTCTGTTCCAAAAGGCGTTTGGAATATTTGAGCAAACATTATTTTCAAACTTTTGTTTTAAAGCTATAATTTTGTCTTGAATATACTTATCTTGTAATTGATTATGTATACGAAAATCATTAATTTCATTGATAAGGTAATTTGCTTGTTTTGTTTTATAATTAAGAATGTTAATAGTTGAATAAGACGGAGGTTCACAAAATTTAAACATAATTTCTTTTCCAAAAACTTTAGTAATAATTCCATCATCTTGAACCATAAAAGGATATAATTTAGTAATAAAAGGTGTTCCTAAAATTAAAGGAGAAGTAAGATTTTTTACTAAAATTAAATGAGTTTTATAACAATAATCTTGATTGTTGCAAATATGAACATCGGAAATTTTATAATTTATTTTTAAACTGGTTCCTTCAGCTCCAGTAAGCCTAGAAGAAGTTTTTTCATAAAATTGAGTGGGAAATAAACCTTCTTGTATACAGTTCATATCAGCACCACTATCAATTAGAGCAGTAATATCCATTTTAAAATTATTTTTTACTAGAGTTATTTGAGTATTCCATTTTTGAGAAATTTGATCATTTATAATTCTTTCGATAACCTTTTCATCTTTATTATCATTATTTTGTGAATTAATAATATTTTTTCCCTTTTCAAGAGTTATAATTTTGCCTTTAATTTCTTTTATGTCTTGTTTAACTAATTTTAATTCTTCTTGAAGTTCTTGTATGGAAATGGGTTTTGTTTCAGAAAATCTTTCATATATGTCTTTTAAATTAAAAATTTTTGTATTATTTGAAATAGAATTTTCATTCTTATTAAGCATTTGTTTTATCAACAGTTCTTGGATATTTTTATCTTTAATTGAATCCAAATTTTTTAAAAGATCTTTGTCATTGTTTGTAAGGACATTAATTGAATAATTACAATTACATTTTCCAACACATTTGCATGTATCAGAATCTTCCGAACTTGAAGTATTTTGTTCTAAGATGTTTAAATCATTTTCTTGAAAATCGGTAAAACTAGAATCAGAATCGGAATCAGAATTTAACATAATTTTTCTAATTTGTTCTTTTAATTCTTCTGAAATATTTAATTCATTAATTTTTGTTTTTGCATAACAATTATTAGCATTATGACCATTACGACCACATTTATGGCAAATAATAATGTCTTTTGATTTTCTTTTAGAATTTTTATTAGATCGTTTATAAGGGTTTTTTGATGTTAAAAATTTATTTTTCTTATAATTCTTATATTTTTCTGATTTATTATATTTCTTTTTCTTGAAATATTTTGAAGATTTTTTATTATATTTTTTGGTTTTTGAAGTAGACGGACCTGTTAATGGTTGATAACCATATTGTTGACAAAAATTTCCTAATTCATTCTTACTATTAATTCTATCTTTTTTAAGTTTTTCTTTAAATCTAAGGTCAGCACAAATAGCTAATCCTTCTTTATTAATATAATTAATTAAGTCTCCATAAGTTAAGTTTTGATAAGGAATTGTATTATTAAAATTTTCTCTTAATTTTTGTCTAATTCTTTCGGCAAAAAGTTTTGGAAGTCCAGCAATAAAACGTTCTTTCCAATAAGATTCTTTACAATCTGGTCTTGAAAAAACTTTAACGAGATAATTATCTTTGTACCATCTGAAATCAGTTAATTTTCTACAATGTAAGTTCATTAGAATTTCAGAAGTTCTTTCTTGAAAAGTAGTAGGATCTCCTACAAAGTTTTTGATTATAGCAAAAATTAAAGTATTAACCATATCATCCTCTTGAGTTTGAATTGGTAAATTATTTTCTTGTTTTATAACGGTTTTCTTGGCATTCATAATAAAATTCTTTTCGTCTGGTGTAATATAGAAATCCCACCAACCTTTAAGAGTACCAGTAAACCCAGAAATAATAATATTAACAATTTGAAGTTGAGTATTATTGTGAGACTTGTAAGCATTAGCTGCCATGGTCATTTCTTGAACAATATTAAGAATTTGATGTTCAGAGTTACCATCGATATTCCATTCGTAAACAGAAGTACCATCATAAGCTGAACGATCATATTGAAAAGCTCTTTCTTCAATTTGAATATCAGGAAGAGAAGGTCTATTCCAATAATTTTTAATAGTTGGTTTTGGATTATTACCAAAATAATTAATCTTATTTAATCTTGAAAAATCATTTGTAAGCTGATTTATATCATCATTGTCATTTATGAATTGTTGAGTAAGATTGTCTAAATTTAATTCACTTTCATTATTACTTTCATCAGATTCGTCAAAAGAGTCATTATTTGTTCTTAACATATTTATAGATACATTTTTTGAAATACGAAAATTAGTAAGTCTTTTTTCTAATTCATCAATTAAATCTTTATTTCCAAGATTAAAATTTCCATTTATTTGATGAGGAATAAAGCTGACATTACTAGAACTTGCTATATTATTATAAAAATTTTTTGTTTTAATTTTATTTTCTTTTGATAATTGTAAATTTATAGTATTTTCTTCAATCCTATTTAGTTGATCTGAAATAGTTAAAAGAGTTTCATTTGAGTAATTATTTTGATAAATAATGTTTTGAAAACATTTTTCATTTGTTATCTGACTCGGAACTTTAACTAAAGGAGTTGCAATAAAATTATTATCAATAATGATTTCCTTTTTTGGCGGATACTCAGAAATAATTTCTTGATTAGTAATAACATCCTTGTATGTTTTTGAAGAAACAGGAAAAATAGTTTGCATTTTAAAAGGATAATCTATATTATGTTTAGGAGCATAAATTAATTCGAACCATTGAAAAAACGGAGAGTGAATTTGATTTGATAAAACATAATCTTCCCAAAGTCCAAAATGTAAAAATCTTATATAATATGAAAAGTTTTCTTCATGCCAAATTCTTTTTATATTATTATAATCTTTATAATATTCTTCTTCTTTTAAATAATCAAAATTAACATATGATGGTATTTTAGAAATATCTATATTAATATTCATTTTAACAAGTTGATTGATTTAATCTAAAAGATATATTTTTAATAATACTAAGTTGAGCACTAATAACAATAGTTTTATTTTTAATCATTTTTGATAAGCAATATATTATTTCCTTTTGAATATTATAATTATATGTGTCCTTTTCAGTATTAATTAATTTAATTTCTTCGTCTTTTTTAAGTTGTTTAATTCTATTTATTTCTTTAGAAATGCTTGCAATAATTTTCCATCTGGTCTTTAATAAATTATTCCAAAATTTATTATTATGACTACAACTAATCTGTCTTTTAGAACTCATTAACACGTATATTT
Source organism: Lactuca virosa (assembly GCF_052849685.1). Lineage (NCBI taxonomy): Eukaryota > Viridiplantae > Streptophyta > Magnoliopsida > Asterales > Asteraceae > Lactuca > Lactuca virosa. The sequence goes on along the minus strand of NC_136434.1, from coordinate 130,939,529 downwards.
AGATAAATTTCTTAAATAATTATCAAGATGTATATTAAAGGTTTTTAATACTGCTTTTATGTTATTAATTTCTTGTTCTAATTCCAATAGTTCTTTATCATTATTTATATTTTTTAATTCTAATATCTTTTCTTGCAAGAGTTTTTTAAATATTTTTATTGAATTTCTTAATCTCTTAATAGCAGTAACTCTATTTCTATTTAAAGAATTGCAATTTATTTGAACTTTATTAGTCATAATTGTTGTCTATAATTTTGAAGTTCATTAATAAAATCAGATTTAGTAGGACTTGGTAAACTTGTATCACTAGTTTGGTCTTCTTGATAAAGAGGTTTAGGAATAGGACTAGAATAGTCAACAGTTTTTAAATTTAAAGACTTTGATTTTGAAAGCGAAAATTTAGAAGTACCAATTTCAGGAATAGAACTAGTAGAAAATCTAGATGAAGAAAAATTTGTAGAAGAAAAGTTTATATCAACTGAGCCATCATTATGCTCAATTATATTTGAAATTTGTTTTGAAGAATCTAAAGATTTTGGTTCAATAACATTTTGTAAATTCCAATTACATGATTGAGTAATTTCTGACCATTTAAGTCGTTTAGGCATATGAACTTTTGTATGATTAGTATTTGCTTCGTAAATAATTGTTTCATTTCTTGGATTTGACAAACGGGTCTTTGGTTCTAAGGTAGTTGTCATGGTTTTATAACAAACACGATAAATAATTGCTAAAGGTTTAGAGTTATTTTTAAATTCTAAATTCTTTGTTTCAACAGTTAAAACCAAAGTGTCTAAAATATTTTTGTCAAATAATCCTACGGAAAAATTCGGATAACAATTAAAATAAATTGGTCCATTTGCGATATTTGTTTCTGCCATAGCTAAAATAGAATTTTGAAAATCTGTATGTCTTTTATCTCTTAATATTAAGAGAACAGGAGCATCAACACCAATTCTAAAAAGAGGTTTGATAGCAATTTGAACAAGACCTAAATGAAGAAATTTATATTTTTGTCTATGTTCGAAAATAGATCTTGATGATAACAAATTTATATTTTGTTGGTTTTGACCAATGGATAGGGTTTGTTCAGTCATTTTAATTGAGTAACTTTGAAAATAATCAAAAGTCCCTATTCTATAAATTGTGTTTATATTTGTTTTAGGTATAGTCCAATCATTTAAATTTTGTTCTATATTATCAATAGTTTCTTCAATAGAGTTTATATGATTATCATCATAATCTTGTTCTTTATTCATAATATTTTTACCAGTATCATATTTTTTAGATAATATGCGTGAAAATCTACTCATATTTGATTAATTTTTAGTTTAAAGATTTTATAAGAAAACTTACTTGTTTTATCTAGGATGAACAGAGAGGGCATCGGCCCAACGATGATTGTGGTCCGGCTCCGTGACTTACCATACTTGCACGTCTTACGCTAATCCAACCAATCACTGGTCTGGTCTCTGTATCATTCTTAACAAAACTCATAATTTTCTTATAAATTCTTCAAACAAAAATTAACCAAATAACAAACAGAGTTATCATACATACTAATCTCTGGTCTAAAACGTAGCTCTGATACCATTTGCTAACTAGTAGTTTCAGATATTTTTTGATGATAAAAATCATACATTATTTTATAAAACTGTTTTCTATCTTTGCTTCTAAACTCATGATTATGGATTAGAACTTGTAAAGCTTTTAATTGATTACAATAATAATGACGATTAGCTTGTATCTTTGAATCAGACATAATATTTCAAGCATGAATTTGATTATTATTAAATGCAAGTATTATTTTAACAAAAATTTCAAATCTTGTAGAATTAATAGTTAGAATAACTCGAAAAGAGACTGTCATAGCGATAACAGAGTTAAGACAATAATTGAATAAAATTCTTTATATATTACCTTCTTTTAAATTACAATCAGAGCATCCGTCTGGAGCAAGTATGATTTGAAAATCTAAAGATTTTGAACATCTAGAAGTAGATAGGAGAACTCTTTTCTTAGACATGAACTAAACATTTGACAGAAGTTTTATAAGAGAGATTTTTAGAGAACTTTGAGATGGTCTTCATTAAAACATGTCCCTTCAATATATAGGAGTCTTGGAGTCTTGAAACATCTTGAGACGGGAAACCGAAGGATTACCGGATCATCTTGAGAATTATTGAATCAACTTGCATTTGTCAGAGTGTAGATGTGGCAGACAAAACTTTAAAGCTTTTGACAAATTGGCATCATATTTTGTCATTTTTTGATAATGGAAATCTTCTTTGGCGATAATGGAGCATCTTCTTTCATCTTTATAAAAGTTGTTTGTTTTCATGCAATAATTTAGCATCATCTCACTGCAGAAGACATGATAATATTTTTGATAATTGATGTACTCACACAGTGTATAATTGATAATAGTTGAACACACACAGTGTATAATTGATAATAGTTGAACAATTTGATAACACACGTTTGATAACACACGTACTACCCCCCTTTGAATAACAAACACATATAAAAGAATACCTTACATTGAAGGTATAACACCAAAATTAAAAACTTAATTAATCTGCAAATGGATCATCAAAAGGATCTTGAGCATCTTGAAAATTATTTTTGACAGATGTGGGAGAATGTTCTGAATTAGTTGGAGAATTGCGAATTTCTTGAAGTAATTGTTGTAGATCTTCAGGGGAAGAGTTTGCAGCGGCACGAATTTTGCTAATAAGATTAGCATCTGGAGAAGATAGACTCTTGATAAGATTTGCTTCAATTTCTGGCTTTTGATTATACATTGATTGATAATGATTGAAAACAGCTTGCTCGTTTGCTTGAGAAATTGTGACTTTATCCCACCATTTTAGACGAAATTGTCTATTGAGCCAAGGGGGATTGAAGTCTGTTGCTTCTTGATAAGAGAATGTCCAGGACATAATCCATGGAACTTTAAATAACATGGTGAATTGTAACAAATATTCAAATTCTGGGATTTGTTGAATAAATAGCTCTTTGAATTTAGAAAAGCCTTTGAGAATTTCAGTGGGTAAACAACTAGGAACAAGTCCCATATAGCGATACCAATTGACAAACCATCTGGGATATTCACAGGTAAAATTTTTATCAAAGAAAATGAACCATGAATGAGAATAGTTTCGAAGAAAAAATGCTTTAGTCCAAGCTTCTTGGTAATCATAATATGAATATCTTGGATAAGCAGGGAATTGATAAAGGGGTTTTTCGAAAGAAAGATTGGATGACCAATTTTCTGGAGAAATGATTTTAAGAATTCGGGCTTTGCTAAAATCAATAGATCCTTCTTTATTATTAGAACGGTGATCAATCTGAACAGATCCAGATTCTTGTAGAATGGTTTGATAATATTCTCGAGATTTGTAAGAGTTTTCATGAAAGGTTTTTCCTCGGCCAAAGAGGTGTTCAGTAAGAACATGAAAACCTTGATTGAGCTTAAGAATTTGAGAATCTTCAAGTATTTGGATTTTCAAAAGATTTGAATTGAGAACATAAGGGGCTTTATTTGTAGGTTTAGAAGTTGTTGAAAGTTGTGTTTCAGAAGGAATAGGTTTTGAAAAAGGGCTAATTGATTGAACTGGAGAAATGTTTGGATTGACTAGTTTTGATTGAAGCATATTTGAATAAAGTTGAGAATTTTTTGCAATTGGAGTTAATGGAGAAAAACGATTCTGACTTGAGAAAGGAACAAGCTTTTGATTAATTGGTTTCTTGTCTTCAATCTTAGAGGAAGACGATGAACTCATTTTCCCTGCAAAAATTCACGAGAAAGAAAATCTGGTAATGAATTGCTTTCTCCTTTTATAAATTCAATATCAAAATCAAAATTGCCCAACAATGCTTGCCATCTAGCAAAGATTTGTTTAGAAATTATATTTTTAACATCTTTTTCTAAAATTGATTTTGCAGATTGACAATCAATTCTTAATAAAAAAGTTTTCATAAATAAATCATCTTCAAATTTAGTAATACATAAAACAATACTTAAAATCTCCTTTTTAACAGTTGAATAATTCTTTTGAGTATTATTCCAAGCACCTGAATAAAAACGAACCAATTGTTCTTCAGAAGAATTTGATAATTTTTGTTTTAAAATACCTCCAAATCCAATATCACTAGCATCAGTTTCGACTATGATATTAGCATAAGGATGTGGTAAATTTAAACAAGGTAAAGAAGGAATTTTTTGTTTTATAAGTTTAACAATATTAGTATGTTCTTGAGTCCAAGGTTGTGGATTATTTTTTAATCTATTATAAAGAGGTTTGCAAAGAGTTCCTAAATCTTTGAAAAAATCATGAATATAATTTAGACATCCTAGAAATCGTTGAAGTTGTTTTTTATCTATAATTTCGTCAGGAAATTTATTAGAAAATTCTAAACTTCTTATAATAGGTTTAATAGTATTATTAACAATGTTATGTCCTAAAAATCTAATTTCATTTTGAAATAAATGCATTTTCTTAGCTGAAACAGCTAAGCCATTTTTATAAATTAAATCATAAAACTGATTTAAATGTTTGAAATGTTGATCAATAGATTTTGAAAAAATAAGAACATCATCAATATAAACAATTGAAAAACTGTTTATAGGAATGATAATATCATTCATAATGTTTTGAAATTCAGAAGGAGCATTTTTTAAACCAAAGGGCATAACGTTCCACTCATAATGTCCAAAAGGAACATTAAAACCTGTTTTGTATTTATCTTCTTCATGAATTTGAATTTGCCAAAAACCAGATTTCATATCAAATTTTGAAAATATTTTTGAATCATAAAGTTTTTTCAATAAATCTCTTTTATTAGGAATAGGATATCTAATCCAATCTAAAACTTTATTTAAAGGTTTATAATTGATAACTAATCTTGGTGATCCTCTTTCTAATTCAGCAGCATTCATAACATAGAAAGCTGAACAAGACCAAGGAGATTTAGAAGGTCTAATTAATTTTTTGTCTAATAAATCTTGAATTTCTTTTTTACAATGAGCTTCTAATTCATTATTCATATGAATAGCTCTTGATTTTGAAGGAATATCCTTTTCATTGAAAGTTTTAATATAAGGTAATTTGACAATATGTTGTTTTCTGTTCCAAAAGGCGTTTGGAATATTTGAGCAAACATTATTTTCAAACTTTTGTTTTAAAGCTATAATTTTGTCTTGAATATACTTATCTTGTAATTGATTATGTATACGAAAATCATTAATTTCATTGATAAGGTAATTTGCTTGTTTTGTTTTATAATTAAGAATGTTAATAGTTGAATAAGACGGAGGTTCACAAAATTTAAACATAATTTCTTTTCCAAAAACTTTAGTAATAATTCCATCATCTTGAACCATAAAAGGATATAATTTAGTAATAAAAGGTGTTCCTAAAATTAAAGGAGAAGTAAGATTTTTTACTAAAATTAAATGAGTTTTATAACAATAATCTTGATTGTTGCAAATATGAACATCGGAAATTTTATAATTTATTTTTAAACTGGTTCCTTCAGCTCCAGTAAGCCTAGAAGAAGTTTTTTCATAAAATTGAGTGGGAAATAAACCTTCTTGTATACAGTTCATATCAGCACCACTATCAATTAGAGCAGTAATATCCATTTTAAAATTATTTTTTACTAGAGTTATTTGAGTATTCCATTTTTGAGAAATTTGATCATTTATAATTCTTTCGATAACCTTTTCATCTTTATTATCATTATTTTGTGAATTAATAATATTTTTTCCCTTTTCAAGAGTTATAATTTTGCCTTTAATTTCTTTTATGTCTTGTTTAACTAATTTTAATTCTTCTTGAAGTTCTTGTATGGAAATGGGTTTTGTTTCAGAAAATCTTTCATATATGTCTTTTAAATTAAAAATTTTTGTATTATTTGAAATAGAATTTTCATTCTTATTAAGCATTTGTTTTATCAACAGTTCTTGGATATTTTTATCTTTAATTGAATCCAAATTTTTTAAAAGATCTTTGTCATTGTTTGTAAGGACATTAATTGAATAATTACAATTACATTTTCCAACACATTTGCATGTATCAGAATCTTCCGAACTTGAAGTATTTTGTTCTAAGATGTTTAAATCATTTTCTTGAAAATCGGTAAAACTAGAATCAGAATCGGAATCAGAATTTAACATAATTTTTCTAATTTGTTCTTTTAATTCTTCTGAAATATTTAATTCATTAATTTTTGTTTTTGCATAACAATTATTAGCATTATGACCATTACGACCACATTTATGGCAAATAATAATGTCTTTTGATTTTCTTTTAGAATTTTTATTAGATCGTTTATAAGGGTTTTTTGATGTTAAAAATTTATTTTTCTTATAATTCTTATATTTTTCTGATTTATTATATTTCTTTTTCTTGAAATATTTTGAAGATTTTTTATTATATTTTTTGGTTTTTGAAGTAGACGGACCTGTTAATGGTTGATAACCATATTGTTGACAAAAATTTCCTAATTCATTCTTACTATTAATTCTATCTTTTTTAAGTTTTTCTTTAAATCTAAGGTCAGCACAAATAGCTAATCCTTCTTTATTAATATAATTAATTAAGTCTCCATAAGTTAAGTTTTGATAAGGAATTGTATTATTAAAATTTTCTCTTAATTTTTGTCTAATTCTTTCGGCAAAAAGTTTTGGAAGTCCAGCAATAAAACGTTCTTTCCAATAAGATTCTTTACAATCTGGTCTTGAAAAAACTTTAACGAGATAATTATCTTTGTACCATCTGAAATCAGTTAATTTTCTACAATGTAAGTTCATTAGAATTTCAGAAGTTCTTTCTTGAAAAGTAGTAGGATCTCCTACAAAGTTTTTGATTATAGCAAAAATTAAAGTATTAACCATATCATCCTCTTGAGTTTGAATTGGTAAATTATTTTCTTGTTTTATAACGGTTTTCTTGGCATTCATAATAAAATTCTTTTCGTCTGGTGTAATATAGAAATCCCACCAACCTTTAAGAGTACCAGTAAACCCAGAAATAATAATATTAACAATTTGAAGTTGAGTATTATTGTGAGACTTGTAAGCATTAGCTGCCATGGTCATTTCTTGAACAATATTAAGAATTTGATGTTCAGAGTTACCATCGATATTCCATTCGTAAACAGAAGTACCATCATAAGCTGAACGATCATATTGAAAAGCTCTTTCTTCAATTTGAATATCAGGAAGAGAAGGTCTATTCCAATAATTTTTAATAGTTGGTTTTGGATTATTACCAAAATAATTAATCTTATTTAATCTTGAAAAATCATTTGTAAGCTGATTTATATCATCATTGTCATTTATGAATTGTTGAGTAAGATTGTCTAAATTTAATTCACTTTCATTATTACTTTCATCAGATTCGTCAAAAGAGTCATTATTTGTTCTTAACATATTTATAGATACATTTTTTGAAATACGAAAATTAGTAAGTCTTTTTTCTAATTCATCAATTAAATCTTTATTTCCAAGATTAAAATTTCCATTTATTTGATGAGGAATAAAGCTGACATTACTAGAACTTGCTATATTATTATAAAAATTTTTTGTTTTAATTTTATTTTCTTTTGATAATTGTAAATTTATAGTATTTTCTTCAATCCTATTTAGTTGATCTGAAATAGTTAAAAGAGTTTCATTTGAGTAATTATTTTGATAAATAATGTTTTGAAAACATTTTTCATTTGTTATCTGACTCGGAACTTTAACTAAAGGAGTTGCAATAAAATTATTATCAATAATGATTTCCTTTTTTGGCGGATACTCAGAAATAATTTCTTGATTAGTAATAACATCCTTGTATGTTTTTGAAGAAACAGGAAAAATAGTTTGCATTTTAAAAGGATAATCTATATTATGTTTAGGAGCATAAATTAATTCGAACCATTGAAAAAACGGAGAGTGAATTTGATTTGATAAAACATAATCTTCCCAAAGTCCAAAATGTAAAAATCTTATATAATATGAAAAGTTTTCTTCATGCCAAATTCTTTTTATATTATTATAATCTTTATAATATTCTTCTTCTTTTAAATAATCAAAATTAACATATGATGGTATTTTAGAAATATCTATATTAATATTCATTTTAACAAGTTGATTGATTTAATCTAAAAGATATATTTTTAATAATACTAAGTTGAGCACTAATAACAATAGTTTTATTTTTAATCATTTTTGATAAGCAATATATTATTTCCTTTTGAATATTATAATTATATGTGTCCTTTTCAGTATTAATTAATTTAATTTCTTCGTCTTTTTTAAGTTGTTTAATTCTATTTATTTCTTTAGAAATGCTTGCAATAATTTTCCATCTGGTCTTTAATAAATTATTCCAAAATTTATTATTATTACTACAACTAATCTGTCTTTTAGAACTCATTAACACGTATATTTAGATAAATTTCTTAAATAATTATCAAGATGTATATTAAAGGTTTTTAATACTGCTTTTATGTTATTAATTTCTTGTTCTAATTCCAATAGTTCTTTATCATTATTTATATTTTTTAATTCTAATATCTTTTCTTGCAAGAGTTTTTTAAATATTTTTATTGAATTTCTTAATCTCTTAATAGCAGTAACTCTATTTCTATTTAAAGAATTGCAATTTATTTGAACTTTATTAGTCATAATTGTTGTCTATAATTTTGAAGTTCATTAATAAAATCAGATTTAGTAGGACTTGGTAAACTTGTATCACTAGTTTGGTCTTCTTGATAAAGAGGTTTAGGAATAGGACTAGAATAGTCAACAGTTTTTAAATTTAAAGACTTTGATTTTGAAAGCGAAAATTTAGAAGTACCAATTTCAGGAATAGAACTAGTAGAAAATCTAGATGAAGAAAAATTTGTAGAAGAAAAGTTTATATCAACTGAGCCATCATTATGCTCAATTATATTTGAAATTTGTTTTGAAGAATCTAAAGATTTTGGTTCAATAACATTTTGTAAATTCCAATTACATGATTGAGTAATTTCTGACCATTTAAGTCGTTTAGGCATATGAACTTTTGTATGATTAGTATTTGCTTCGTAAATAATTGTTTCATTTCTTGGATTTGACAAACGGGTCTTTGGTTCTAAGGTAGTTGTCATGGTTTTATAACAAACACGATAAATAATTGCTAAAGGTTTAGAGTTATTTTTAAATTCTAAATTCTTTGTTTCAACAGTTAAAACCAAAGTGTCTAAAATATTTTTGTCAAATAATCCTACGGAAAAATTCGGATAACAATTAAAATAAATTGGTCCATTTGCGATATTTGTTTCTGCCATAGCTAAAATAGAATTTTGAAAATCTGTATGTCTTTTATCTCTTAATATTAAGAGAACAGGAGCATCAACACCAATTCTAAAAAGAGGTTTGATAGCAATTTGAACAAGACCTAAATGAAGAAATTTATATTTTTGTCTATGTTCGAAAATAGATCTTGATGATAACAAATTTATATTTTGTTGGTTTTGACCAATGGATAGGGTTTGTTCAGTCATTTTAATTGAGTAACTTTGAAAATAATCAAAAGTCCCTATTCTATAAATTGTGTTTATATTTGTTTTAGGTATAGTCCAATCATTTAAATTTTGTTCTATATTATCAATAGTTTCTTCAATAGAGTTTATATGATTATCATCATAATCTTGTTCTTTATTCATAATATTTTTACCAGTATCATATTTTTTAGATAATATGCGTGAAAATCTACTCATATTTGATTAATTTTTAGTTTAAAGATTTTATAAGAAAACTTACTTGTTTTATCTAGGATGAACAGAGAGGGCATCGGCCCAACGATGATTGTGGTCCGGCTCCGTGACTTACCATACTTGCACGTCTTACGCTAATCCAACCAATCACTGGTCTGGTCTCTGTATCATTCTTAACAAAACTCATAATTTTCTTATAAATTCTTCAAACAAAAATTAACCAAATAACAAACAGAGTTATCATACATACTAATCTCTGGTCTAAAACGTAGCTCTGATACCATTTGCTAACTAGTAGTTTCATTTGCTAACTAGTAGTTTCAGATATTTTTTGATGATAAAAATCATACATTATTTTATAAAACTGTTTTCTATCTTTGCTTCTAAACTCATGATTATGGATTAGAACTTGTAAAGCTTTTAATTGATTACAATAATAATGACGATTAGCTTGTATCTTTGAATCAGACATAATATTTCAAGCATGAATTTGATTATTATTAAATGCAAGTATTATTTTAACAAAAATTTCAAATCTTGTAGAATAGACCTTCTCTTCCTGATATTCAAATTGAAGAAAGAGCTTTTCAATATGATCGTTCAGCTTATGATGGTACTTCTGTTTACGAATGGAATATCGATGGTAACTCTGAACATCAAATTCTTAATATTGTTCAAGAAATGACCATGGCAGCTAATGCTTACAAGTCTCACAATAATACTCAACTTCAAATTGTTAATATTATTATTTCTGGGTTTACTGGTACTCTTAAAGGTTGGTGGGATTTCTATATTACACCAGACGAAAAGAATTTTATTATGAATGCCAAGAAAACCGTTATAAAACAAGAAAATAATTTACCAATTCAAACTCAAGAGGATGATATGGTTAATACTTTAATTTTTGCTATAATCAAAAACTTTGTAGGAGATCCTACTACTTTTCAAGAAAGAACTTCTGAAATTCTAATGAACTTACATTGTAGAAAATTAACTGATTTCAGATGGTACAAAGATAATTATCTCGTTAAAGTTTTTTCAAGACCAGATTGTAAAGAATCTTATTGGAAAGAACGTTTTATTGCTGGACTTCCAAAACTTTTTGCCGAAAGAATTAGACAAAAATTAAGAGAAAATTTTAATAATACAATTCCTTATCAAAACTTAACTTATGGAGACTTAATTAATTATATTAATAAAGAAGGATTAGCTATTTGTGCTGACCTTAGATTTAAAGAAAAACTTAAAAAAGATAGAATTAATAGTAAGAATGAATTAGGAAATTTTTGTCAACAATATGGTTATCAACCATTAACAGGTCCGTCTACTTCAAAAACCAAAAAATATAATAAAAAATCTTCAAAATATTTCAAGAAAAAGAAATATAATAAATCAGAAAAATATAAGAATTATAAGAAAAATAAATTTTTAACATCAAAAAACCCTTATAAACGATCTAATAAAAATTCTAAAAGAAAATCAAAAGACATTATTATTTGCCATAAATGTGGTCGTAATGGTCATAATGCTAATAATTGTTATGCAAAAACAAAAATTAATGAATTAAATATTTCAGAAGAATTAAAAGAACAAATTAGAAAAATTATGTTAAATTCTGATTCCGATTCTGATTCTAGTTTTACCGATTTTCAAGAAAATGATTTAAACATCTTAGAACAAAATACTTCAAGTTCGGAAGATTCTGATACATGCAAATGTGTTGGAAAATGTAATTGTAATTATTCAATTAATGTCCTTACAAACAATGACAAAGATCTTTTAAAAAATTTGGATTCAATTAAAGATAAAAATATCCAAGAACTGTTGATAAAACAAATGCTTAATAAGAATGAAAATTCTATTTCAAATAATACAAAAATTTTAATTTAAAAGACATATATGAAAGATTTTCTGAAACAAAACCCATTTCCATACAAGAACTTCAAGAAGAATTAAAATTAGTTAAACAAGACATAAAAGAAATTAAAGGCAAAATTATAACTCTTGAAAAGGGAAAAAATATTATTAATTCACAAAATAATGATAATAAAGATGAAAAGGTTATCGAAAGAATTATAAATGATCAAATTTCTCAAAAATGGAATACTCAAATAACTCTAGTAAAAAATAATTTTAAAATGGATATTACTGCTCTAATTGATAGTGGTGCTGATATGAACTGTATACAAGAAGGTTTATTTCCCACTCAATTTTATGAAAAAACTTCTTCTAGGCTTACTGGAGCTGAAGGAACCAGTTTAAAAATAAATTATAAAATTTCCGATGTTCATATTTGCAACAATCAAGATTATTGTTATAAAACTCATTTAATTTTAGTAAAAAATCTTACTTCTCCTTTAATTTTAGGAACACCTTTTATTACTAAATTATATCCTTTTATGGTTCAAGATGATGGAATTATTACTAAAGTTTTTGGAAAAGAAATTATGTTTAAATTTTGTGAACCTCCGTCTTATTCAACTATTAACATTCTTAATTATAAAACAAAACAAGCAAATTACCTTATCAATGAAATTAATGATTTTCGTATACATAATCAATTACAAGATAAGTATATTCAAGACAAAATTATAGCTTTAAAACAAAAGTTTGAAAATAATGTTTGCTCAAATATTCCAAACGCCTTTTGGAACAGAAAACAACATATTGTCAAATTACCTTATATTAAAACTTTCAATGAAAAGGATATTCCTTCAAAATCAAGAGCTATTCATATGAATAATGAATTAGAAGCTCATTGTAAAAAAGAAATTCAAGATTTATTAGACAAAAAATTAATTAGACCTTCTAAATCTCCTTGGTCTTGTTCAGCTTTCTATGTTATGAATGCTGCTGAATTAGAAAGAGGATCACCAAGATTAGTTATCAATTATAAACCTTTAAATAAAGTTTTAGATTGGATTAGATATCCTATTCCTAATAAAAGAGATTTATTGAAAAAACTTTATGATTCAAAAATATTTTCAAAATTTGATATGAAATCTGGTTTTTGGCAAATTCAAATTCATGAAGAAGATAAATACAAAACAGGTTTTAATGTTCCTTTTGGACATTATGAGTGGAACGTTATGCCCTTTGGTTTAAAAAATGCTCCTTCTGAATTTCAAAACATTATGAATGATATTATCATTCCTATAAACAGTTTTTCAATTGTTTATATTGATGATGTTCTTATTTTTTCAAAATCTATTGATCAATATTTCAAACATTTAAATCAGTTTTATGATTTAATTTATAAAAATGGCTTAGCTGTTTCAGCTAAGAAAATGCATTTATTTCAAAATGAAATTAGATTTTTAGGACATAACATTGTTAATAATACTATTAAACCTATTATAAGAAGTTTAGAATTTTCTAATAAATTTCCTGACGAAATTATAGATAAAAAACAACTTCAACGATTTCTAGGATGTCTAAATTATATTCATGATTTTTTCAAAGATTTAGGAACTCTTTGCAAACCTCTTTATAATAGATTAAAAAATAATCCACAACCTTGGACTCAAGAACATACTAATATTGTTAAACTTATAAAACAAAAAATTCCTTCTTTACCTTGTTTAAATTTACCACATCCTTATGCTAATATCATAGTCGAAACTGATGCTAGTGATATTGGATTTGGAGGTATTTTAAAACAAAAATTATCAAATTCTTCTGAAGAACAATTGGTTCGTTTTTATTCAGGTGCTTGGAATAATACTCAAAAGAATTATTCAACTGTTAAAAAGGAGATTTTAAGTATTGTTTTATGTATTACTAAATTTGAAGATGATTTATTTATGAAAACTTTTTTATTAAGAATTGATTGTCAATCTGCAAAATCAATTTTAGAAAAAGATGTTAAAAATATAATTTCTAAACAAATCTTTGCTAGATGGCAAGCATTGTTGGGCAATTTTGATTTTGATATTGAATTTATAAAAGGAGAAAGCAATTCATTACCAGATTTTCTTTCTCGTGAATTTTTGCAGGGAAAATGAGTTCATCGTCTTCCTCTAAGATTGAAGACAAGAAACCAATTAATCAAAAGCTTGTTCCTTTCTCAAGTCAGAATCGTTTTTCTCCATTAACTCCAATTGCAAAAAATTCTCAACTTTATTCAAATATGCTTCAATCAAAACTAGTCAATCCAAACATTTCTCCAGTTCAATCAATTAGCCCTTTTTCAAAACCTATTCCTTCTGAAACACAACTTTCAACAACTTCTAAACCTACAAATAAAGCCCCTTATGTTCTCAATTCAAATCTTTTGAAAATCCAAATACTTGAAGATTCTCAAATTCTTAAGCTCAATCAAGGTTTTCATGTTCTTACTGAACACCTCTTTGGCCGAGGAAAAACCTTTCATGAAAACTCTTACAAATCTCGAGAATATTATCAAACCATTCTACAAGAATCTGGATCTGTTCAGATTGATCACCGTTCTAATAATAAAGAAGGATCTATTGATTTTAGCAAAGCCCGAATTCTTAAAATCATTTCTCCAGAAAATTGGTCATCCAATCTTTCTTTCGAAAAACCCCTTTATCAATTCCCTGCTTATCCAAGATATTCATATTATGATTACCAAGAAGCTTGGACTAAAGCATTTTTTCTTCGAAACTATTCTCATTCATGGTTCATTTTCTTTGATAAAAATTTTACCTGTGAATATCCCAGATGGTTTGTCAATTGGTATCGCTATATGGGACTTGTTCCTAGTTGTTTACCCACTGAAATTCTCAAAGGCTTTTCTAAATTCAAAGAGCTATTTATTCAACAAATCCCAGAATTTGAATATTTGTTACAATTCACCATGTTATTTAAAGTTCCATGGATTATGTCCTGGACATTCTCTTATCAAGAAGCAACAGACTTCAATCCCCCTTGGCTCAATAGACAATTTCGTCTAAAATGGTGGGATAAAGTCACAATTTCTCAAGCAAACGAGCAAGCTGTTTTCAATCATTATCAATCAATGTATAATCAAAAGCCAGAAATTGAAGCAAATCTTATCAAGAGTCTATCTTCTCCAGATGCTAATCTTATTAGCAAAATTCGTGCCGCTGCAAACTCTTCCCCTGAAGATCTACAACAATTACTTCAAGAAATTCGCAATTCTCCAACTAATTCAGAACATTCTCCCACATCTGTCAAAAATAATTTTCAAGATGCTCAAGATCCTTTTGATGATCCATTTGCAGATTAATTAAGTTTTTAATTTTGGTGTTATACCTTCAATGTAAGGTATTCTTTTATATGTGTTTGTTATTCAAAGGGGGGTAGTACGTGTGTTATCAAACGTGTGTTATCAAATTGTTCAACTATTATCAATTATACACTGTGTGTGTTCAACTATTATCAATTATACACTGTGTGAGTACATCAATTATCAAAAATATTATCATGTCTTCTGCAGTGAGATGATGCTAAATTATTGCATGAAAACAAACAACTTTTATAAAGATGAAAGAAGATGCTCCATTATCGCCAAAGAAGATTTCCATTATCAAAAAATGACAAAATATGATGCCAATTTGTCAAAAGCTTTAAAGTTTTGTCTGCCACATCTACACTCTGACAAATGCAAGTTGATTCAATAATTCTCAAGATGATCCGGTAATCCTTCGGTTTCCCGTCTCAAGATGTTTCAAGACTCCAAGACTCCTATATATTGAAGGGACATGTTTTAATGAAGACCATCTCAAAGTTCTCTAAAAATCTCTCTTATAAAACTTCTGTCAAATGTTTAGTTCATGTCTAAGAAAAGAGTTCTCCTATCTACTTCTAGATGTTCAAAATCTTTAGATTTTCAAATCATACTTGCTCCAGACGGATGCTCTGATTGTAATTTAAAAGAAGGTAATATATAAAGAATTTTATTCAATTATTGTCTTAACTCTGTTATCGCTATGACAGTCTCTTTTCGAGTTATTCTAACTATTAATTCTACAAGATTTGAAATTTTTGTTAAAATAATACTTGCATTTAATAATAATCAAATTCATGCTTGAAATATTATGTCTGATTCAAAGATACAAGCTAATCGTCATTATTATTGTAATCAATTAAAAGCTTTACAAGTTCTAATCCATAATCATGAGTTTAGAAGCAAAGATAGAAAACAGTTTTATAAAATAATGTATGATTTTTATCATCAAAAAATATCTGAAACTACTAGTTAGCAAATGGTATCAGAGCTACGTTTTAGACCAGAGATTAGTATGTATGATAACTCTGTTTGTTATTTGGTTAATTTTTGTTTGAAGAATTTATAAGAAAATTATGAGTTTTGTTAAGAATGATACAGAGACCAGACCAGTGATTGGTTGGATTAGCGTAAGACGTGCAAGTATGGTAAGTCACGGAGCCGGACCACAATCATCGTTGGGCCGATGCCCTCTCTGTTCATCCTAGATAAAACAAGTAAGTTTTCTTATAAAATCTTTAAACTAAAAATTAATCAAATATGAGTAGATTTTCACGCATATTATCTAAAAAATATGATACTGGTAAAAATATTATGAATAAAGAACAAGATTATGATGATAATCATATAAACTCTATTGAAGAAACTATTGATAATATAGAACAAAATTTAAATGATTGGACTATACCTAAAACAAATATAAACACAATTTATAGAATAGGGACTTTTGATTATTTTCAAAGTTACTCAATTAAAATGACTGAACAAACCCTATCCATTGGTCAAAACCAACAAAATATAAATTTGTTATCATCAAGATCTATTTTCGAACATAGACAAAAATATAAATTTCTTCATTTAGGTCTTGTTCAAATTGCTATCAAACCTCTTTTTAGAATTGGTGTTGATGCTCCTGTTCTCTTAATATTAAGAGATAAAAGACATACAGATTTTCAAAATTCTATTTTAGCTATGGCAGAAACAAATATCGCAAATGGACCAATTTATTTTAATTGTTATCCGAATTTTTCCGTAGGATTATTTGACAAAAATATTTTAGACACTTTGGTTTTAACTGTTGAAACAAAGAATTTAGAATTTAAAAATAACTCTAAACCTTTAGCAATTATTTATCGTGTTTGTTATAAAACCATGACAACTACCTTAGAACCAAAGACCCGTTTGTCAAATCCAAGAAATGAAACAATTATTTACGAAGCAAATACTAATCATACAAAAGTTCATATGCCTAAACGACTTAAATGGTCAGAAATTACTCAATCATGTAATTGGAATTTACAAAATGTTATTGAACCAAAATCTTTAGATTCTTCAAAACAAATTTCAAATATAATTGAGCATAATGATGGCTCAGTTGATATAAACTTTTCTTCTACAAATTTTTCTTCATCTAGATTTTCTACTAGTTCTATTCCTGAAATTGGTACTTCTAAATTTTCGCTTTCAAAATCAAAGTCTTTAAATTTAAAAACTGTTGACTATTCTAGTCCTATTCCTAAACCTCTTTATCAAGAAGACCAAACTAGTGATACAAGTTTACCAAGTCCTACTAAATCTGATTTTATTAATGAACTTCAAAATTATAGACAACAATTATGACTAATAAAGTTCAAATAAATTGCAATTCTTTAAATAGAAATAGAGTTACTGCTATTAAGAGATTAAGAAATTCAATAAAAATATTTAAAAAACTCTTGCAAGAAAAGATATTAGAATTAAAAAATATAAATAATGATAAAGAACTATTGGAATTAGAACAAGAAATTAATAACATAAAAGCAGTATTAAAAACCTTTAATATACATCTTGATAATTATTTAAGAAATTTATCTAAATATACGTGTTAATGAGTTCTAAAAGACAGATTAGTTGTAGTAATAATAATAAATTTTGGAATAATTTATTAAAGACCAGATGGAAAATTATTGCAAGCATTTCTAAAGAAATAAATAGAATTAAACAACTTAAAAAAGACGAAGAAATTAAATTAATTAATACTGAAAAGGACACATATAATTATAATATTCAAAAGGAAATAATATATTGCTTATCAAAAATGATTAAAAATAAAACTATTGTTATTAGTGCTCAACTTAGTATTATTAAAAATATATCTTTTAGATTAAATCAATCAACTTGTTAAAATGAATATTAATATAGATATTTCTAAAATACCATCATATGTTAATTTTGATTATTTAAAAGAAGAAGAATATTATAAAGATTATAATAATATAAAAAGAATTTGGCATGAAGAAAACTTTTCATATTATATAAGATTTTTACATTTTGGACTTTGGGAAGATTATGTTTTATCAAATCAAATTCACTCTCCGTTTTTTCAATGGTTCGAATTAATTTATGCTCCTAAACATAATATAGATTATCCTTTTAAAATGCAAACTATTTTTCCTGTTTCTTCAAAAACATACAAGGATGTTATTACTAATCAAGAAATTATTTCTGAGTATCCGCCAAAAAAGGAAATCATTATTGATAATAATTTTATTGCAACTCCTTTAGTTAAAGTTCCGAGTCAGATAACAAATGAAAAATGTTTTCAAAACATTATTTATCAAAATAATTACTCAAATGAAACTCTTTTAACTATTTCAGATCAACTAAATAGGATTGAAGAAAATACTATAAATTTACAATTATCAAAAGAAAATAAAATTAAAACAAAAAATTTTTATAATAATATAGCAAGTTCTAGTAATGTCAGCTTTATTCCTCATCAAATAAATGGAAATTTTAATCTTGGAAATAAAGATTTAATTGATGAATTAGAAAAAAGACTTACTAATTTTCGTATTTCAAAAAATGTATCTATAAATATGTTAAGAACAAATAATGACTCTTTTGACGAATCTGATGAAAGTAATAATGAAAGTGAATTAAATTTAGACAATCTTACTCAACAATTCATAAATGACAATGATGATATAAATCAGCTTACAAATGATTTTTCAAGATTAAATAAGATTAATTATTTTGGTAATAATCCAAAACCAACTATTAAAAATTATTGGAATAGACCTTCTCTTCCTGATATTCAAATTGAAGAAAGAGCTTTTCAATATGATCGTTCAGCTTATGATGGTACTTCTGTTTACGAATGGAATATCGATGGTAACTCTGAACATCAAATTCTTAATATTGTTCAAGAAATGACCATGGCAGCTAATGCTTACAAGTCTCACAATAATACTCAACTTCAAATTGTTAATATTATTATTTCTGGGTTTACTGGTACTCTTAAAGGTTGGTGGGATTTCTATATTACACCAGACGAAAAGAATTTTATTATGAATGCCAAGAAAACCGTTATAAAACAAGAAAATAATTTACCAATTCAAACTCAAGAGGATGATATGGTTAATACTTTAATTTTTGCTATAATCAAAAACTTTGTAGGAGATCCTACTACTTTTCAAGAAAGAACTTCTGAAATTCTAATGAACTTACATTGTAGAAAATTAACTGATTTCAGATGGTACAAAGATAATTATCTCGTTAAAGTTTTTTCAAGACCAGATTGTAAAGAATCTTATTGGAAAGAACGTTTTATTGCTGGACTTCCAAAACTTTTTGCCGAAAGAATTAGACAAAAATTAAGAGAAAATTTTAATAATACAATTCCTTATCAAAACTTAACTTATGGAGACTTAATTAATTATATTAATAAAGAAGGATTAGCTATTTGTGCTGACCTTAGATTTAAAGAAAAACTTAAAAAAGATAGAATTAATAGTAAGAATGAATTAGGAAATTTTTGTCAACAATATGGTTATCAACCATTAACAGGTCCGTCTACTTCAAAAACCAAAAAATATAATAAAAAATCTTCAAAATATTTCAAGAAAAAGAAATATAATAAATCAGAAAAATATAAGAATTATAAGAAAAATAAATTTTTAACATCAAAAAACCCTTATAAACGATCTAATAAAAATTCTAAAAGAAAATAAAATTAAAACAAAAAATTTTTATAATAATATAGCAAGTTCTAGTAATGTCAGCTTTATTCCTCATCAAATAAATGGAAATTTTAATCTTGGAAATAAAGATTTAATTGATGAATTAGAAAAAAGACTTACTAATTTTCGTATTTCAAAAAATGTATCTATAAATATGTTAAGAACAAATAATGACTCTTTTGACGAATCTGATGAAAGTAATAATGAAAGTGAATTAAATTTAGACAATCTTACTCAACAATTCATAAATGACAATGATGATATAAATCAGCTTACAAATGATTTTTCAAGATTAAATAAGATTAATTATTTTGGTAATAATCCAAAACCAACTATTAAAAATTATTGGAATAGACCTTCTCTTCCTGATATTCAAATTGAAGAAAGAGCTTTTCAATATGATCGTTCAGCTTATGATGGTACTTCTGTTTACGAATGGAATATCGATGGTAACTCTGAACATCAAATTCTTAATATTGTTCAAGAAATGACCATGGCAGCTAATGCTTACAAGTCTCACAATAATACTCAACTTCAAATTGTTAATATTATTATTTCTGGGTTTACTGGTACTCTTAAAGGTTGGTGGGATTTCTATATTACACCAGACGAAAAGAATTTTATTATGAATGCCAAGAAAACCGTTATAAAACAAGAAAATAATTTACCAATTCAAACTCAAGAGGATGATATGGTTAATACTTTAATTTTTGCTATAATCAAAAACTTTGTAGGAGATCCTACTACTTTTCAAGAAAGAACTTCTGAAATTCTAATGAACTTACATTGTAGAAAATTAACTGATTTCAGATGGTACAAAGATAATTATCTCGTTAAAGTTTTTTCAAGACCAGATTGTAAAGAATCTTATTGGAAAGAACGTTTTATTGCTGGACTTCCAAAACTTTTTGCCGAAAGAATTAGACAAAAATTAAGAGAAAATTTTAATAATACAATTCCTTATCAAAACTTAACTTATGGAGACTTAATTAATTATATTAATAAAGAAGGATTAGCTATTTGTGCTGACCTTAGATTTAAAGAAAAACTTAAAAAAGATAGAATTAATAGTAAGAATGAATTAGGAAATTTTTGTCAACAATATGGTTATCAACCATTAACAGGTCCGTCTACTTCAAAAACCAAAAAATATAATAAAAAATCTTCAAAATATTTCAAGAAAAAGAAATATAATAAATCAGAAAAATATAAGAATTATAAGAAAAATAAATTTTTAACATCAAAAAACCCTTATAAACGATCTAATAAAAATTCTAAAAGAAAATCAAAAGACATTATTATTTGCCATAAATGTGGTCGTAATGGTCATAATGCTAATAATTGTTATGCAAAAACAAAAATTAATGAATTAAATATTTCAGAAGAATTAAAAGAACAAATTAGAAAAATTATGTTAAATTCTGATTCCGATTCTGATTCTAGTTTTACCGATTTTCAAGAAAATGATTTAAACATCTTAGAACAAAATACTTCAAGTTCGGAAGATTCTGATACATGCAAATGTGTTGGAAAATGTAATTGTAATTATTCAATTAATGTCCTTACAAACAATGACAAAGATCTTTTAAAAAATTTGGATTCAATTAAAGATAAAAATATCCAAGAACTGTTGATAAAACAAATGCTTAATAAGAATGAAAATTCTATTTCAAATAATACAAAAATTTTTAATTTAAAAGACATATATGAAAGATTTTCTGAAACAAAACCCATTTCCATACAAGAACTTCAAGAAGAATTAAAATTAGTTAAACAAGACATAAAAGAAATTAAAGGCAAAATTATAACTCTTGAAAAGGGAAAAAATATTATTAATTCACAAAATAATGATAATAAAGATGAAAAGGTTATCGAAAGAATTATAAATGATCAAATTTCTCAAAAATGGAATACTCAAATAACTCTAGTAAAAAATAATTTTAAAATGGATATTACTGCTCTTATTGATAGTGGTGCTGATATGAACTGTATACAAGAAGGTTTATTTCCCACTCAATTTTATGAAAAAACTTCTTCTAGGCTTACTGGAGCTGAAGGAACCAGTTTAAAAATAAATTATAAAATTTCCGATGTTCATATTTGCAACAATCAAGATTATTGTTATAAAACTCATTTAATTTTAGTAAAAAATCTTACTTCTCCTTTAATTTTAGGAACACCTTTTATTACTAAATTATATCCTTTTATGGTTCAAGATGATGGAATTATTACTAAAGTTTTTGGAAAAGAAATTATGTTTAAATTTTGTGAACCTCCGTCTTATTCAACTATTAACATTCTTAATTATAAAACAAAACAAGCAAATTACCTTATCAATGAAATTAATGATTTTCGTATACATAATCAATTACAAGATAAGTATATTCAAGACAAAATTATAGCTTTAAAACAAAAGTTTGAAAATAATGTTTGCTCAAATATTCCAAACGCCTTTTGGAACAGAAAACAACATATTGTCAAATTACCTTATATTAAAACTTTCAATGAAAAGGATATTCCTTCAAAATCAAGAGCTATTCATATGAATAATGAATTAGAAGCTCATTGTAAAAAAGAAATTCAAGATTTATTAGACAAAAAATTAATTAGACCTTCTAAATCTCCTTGGTCTTGTTCAGCTTTCTATGTTATGAATGCTGCTGAATTAGAAAGAGGATCACCAAGATTAGTTATCAATTATAAACCTTTAAATAAAGTTTTAGATTGGATTAGATATCCTATTCCTAATAAAAGAGATTTATTGAAAAAACTTTATGATTCAAAAATATTTTCAAAATTTGATATGAAATCTGGTTTTTGGCAAATTCAAATTCATGAAGAAGATAAATACAAAACAGGTTTTAATGTTCCTTTTGGACATTATGAGTGGAACGTTATGCCCTTTGGTTTAAAAAATGCTCCTTCTGAATTTCAAAACATTATGAATGATATTATCATTCCTATAAACAGTTTTTCAATTGTTTATATTGATGATGTTCTTATTTTTTCAAAATCTATTGATCAACATTTCAAACATTTAAATCAGTTTTATGATTTAATTTATAAAAATGGCTTAGCTGTTTCAGCTAAGAAAATGCATTTATTTCAAAATGAAATTAGATTTTTAGGACATAACATTGTTAATAATACTATTAAACCTATTATAAGAAGTTTAGAATTTTCTAATAAATTTCCTGACGAAATTATAGATAAAAAACAACTTCAACGATTTCTAGGATGTCTAAATTATATTCATGATTTTTTCAAAGATTTAGGAACTCTTTGCAAACCTCTTTATAATAGATTAAAAAATAATCCACAACCTTGGACTCAAGAACATACTAATATTGTTAAACTTATAAAACAAAAAATTCCTTCTTTACCTTGTTTAAATTTACCACATCCTTATGCTAATATCATAGTCGAAACTGATGCTAGTGATATTGGATTTGGAGGTATTTTAAAACAAAAATTATCAAATTCTTCTGAAGAACAATTGGTTCGTTTTTATTCAGGTGCTTGGAATAATACTCAAAAGAATTATTCAACTGTTAAAAAGGAGATTTTAAGTATTGTTTTATGTATTACTAAATTTGAAGATGATTTATTTATGAAAACTTTTTTATTAAGAATTGATTGTCAATCTGCAAAATCAATTTTAGAAAAAGATGTTAAAAATATAATTTCTAAACAAATCTTTGCTAGATGGCAAGCATTGTTGGGCAATTTTGATTTTGATATTGAATTTATAAAAGGAGAAAGCAATTCATTACCAGATTTTCTTTCTCGTGAATTTTTGCAGGGAAAATGAGTTCATCGTCTTCCTCTAAGATTGAAGACAAGAAACCAATTAATCAAAAGCTTGTTCCTTTCTCAAGTCAGAATCGTTTTTCTCCATTAACTCCAATTGCAAAAAATTCTCAACTTTATTCAAATATGCTTCAATCAAAACTAGTCAATCCAAACATTTCTCCAGTTCAATCAATTAGCCCTTTTTCAAAACCTATTCCTTCTGAAACACAACTTTCAACAACTTCTAAACCTACAAATAAAGCCCCTTATGTTCTCAATTCAAATCTTTTGAAAATCCAAATACTTGAAGATTCTCAAATTCTTAAGCTCAATCAAGGTTTTCATGTTCTTACTGAACACCTCTTTGGCCGAGGAAAAACCTTTCATGAAAACTCTTACAAATCTCGAGAATATTATCAAACCATTCTACAAGAATCTGGATCTGTTCAGATTGATCACCGTTCTAATAATAAAGAAGGATCTATTGATTTTAGCAAAGCCCGAATTCTTAAAATCATTTCTCCAGAAAATTGGTCATCCAATCTTTCTTTCGAAAAACCCCTTTATCAATTCCCTGCTTATCCAAGATATTCATATTATGATTACCAAGAAGCTTGGACTAAAGCATTTTTTCTTCGAAACTATTCTCATTCATGGTTCATTTTCTTTGATAAAAATTTTACCTGTGAATATCCCAGATGGTTTGTCAATTGGTATCGCTATATGGGACTTGTTCCTAGTTGTTTACCCACTGAAATTCTCAAAGGCTTTTCTAAATTCAAAGAGCTATTTATTCAACAAATCCCAGAATTTGAATATTTGTTACAATTCACCATGTTATTTAAAGTTCCATGGATTATGTCCTGGACATTCTCTTATCAAGAAGCAACAGACTTCAATCCCCCTTGGCTCAATAGACAATTTCGTCTAAAATGGTGGGATAAAGTCACAATTTCTCAAGCAAACGAGCAAGCTGTTTTCAATCATTATCAATCAATGTATAATCAAAAGCCAGAAATTGAAGCAAATCTTATCAAGAGTCTATCTTCTCCAGATGCTAATCTTATTAGCAAAATTCGTGCCGCTGCAAACTCTTCCCCTGAAGATCTACAACAATTACTTCAAGAAATTCGCAATTCTCCAACTAATTCAGAACATTCTCCCACATCTGTCAAAAATAATTTTCAAGATGCTCAAGATCCTTTTGATGATCCATTTGCAGATTAATTAAGTTTTTAATTTTGGTGTTATACCTTCAATGTAAGGTATTCTTTTATATGTGTTTGTTATTCAAAGGGGGGTAGTACGTGTGTTATCAAACGTGTGTTATCAAACGTGTGTTATCAAATTGTTCAACTATTATCAATTATACACTGTGTGTGTTCAACTATTATCAATTATACACTGTGTGAGTACATCAATTATCAAAAATATTATCATGTCTTCTGCAGTGAGATGATGCTAAATTATTGCATGAAAACAAACAACTTTTATAAAGATGAAAGAAGATGCTCCATTATCGCCAAAGAAGATTTCCATTATCAAAAAATGACAAAATATGATGCCAATTTGTCAAAAGCTTTAAAGTTTTGTCTGCCACATCTACACTCTGACAAATGCAAGTTGATTCAATAATTCTCAAGATGATCCGGTAATCCTTCGGTTTCCCGTCTCAAGATGTTTCAAGACTCCAAGACTCCTATATATTGAAGGGACATGTTTTAATGAAGACCATCTCTCAAAGTTCTCTAAAAATCTCTCTTATAAAACTTCTGTCAAATGTTTAGTTCATGTCTAAGAAAAGAGTTCTCCTATCTACTTCTAGATGTTCAAAATCTTTAGATTTTCAAATCATACTTGCTCCAGACGGATGCTCTGATTGTAATTTAAAAGAAGGTAATATATAAAGAATTTTATTCAATTATTGTCTTAACTCTGTTATCGCTATGACAGTCTCTTTTCGAGTTATTCTAACTATTAATTCTACAAGATTTGAAATTTTTGTTAAAATAATACTTGCATTTAATAATAATCAAATTCATGCTTGAAATATTATGTCTGATTCAAAGATACAAGCTAATCGTCATTATTATTGTAATCAATTAAAAGCTTTACAAGTTCTAATCCATAATCATGAGTTTAGAAGCAAAGATAGAAAACAGTTTTATAAAATAATGTATGATTTTTATCATCAAAAAATATCTGAAACTACTAGTTAGCAAATGGTATCAGAGCTACGTTTTAGACCAGAGATTAGTATGTATGATAACTCTGTTTGTTATTTGGTTAATTTTTGTTTGAAGAATTTATAAGAAAATTATGAGTTTTGTTAAGAATGATACAGAGACCAGACCAGTGATTGGTTGGATTAGCGTAAGACGTGCAAGTATGGTAAGTCACGGAGCCGGACCACAATCATCGTTGGGCCGATGCCCTCTCTGTTCATCCTAGATAAAACAAGTAAGTTTTCTTATAAAATCTTTAAACTAAAAATTAATCAAATATGAGTAGATTTTCACGCATATTATCTAAAAAATATGATACTGGTAAAAATATTATGAATAAAGAACAAGATTATGATGATAATCATATAAACTCTATTGAAGAAACTATTGATAATATAGAACAAAATTTAAATGATT
Organism: Lactuca virosa; assembly: GCF_052849685.1. Classification (NCBI taxonomy): domain Eukaryota; kingdom Viridiplantae; phylum Streptophyta; class Magnoliopsida; order Asterales; family Asteraceae; genus Lactuca; species Lactuca virosa. Next base: position 130,913,409 of record NC_136434.1, on the reverse strand, counting down.
GGACTATACCTAAAACAAATATAAACACAATTTATAGAATAGGGACTTTTGATTATTTTCAAAGTTACTCAATTAAAATGACTGAACAAACCCTATCCATTGGTCAAAACCAACAAAATATAAATTTGTTATCATCAAGATCTATTTTCGAACATAGACAAAAATATAAATTTCTTCATTTAGGTCTTGTTCAAATTGCTATCAAACCTCTTTTTAGAATTGGTGTTGATGCTCCTGTTCTCTTAATATTAAGAGATAAAAGACATACAGATTTTCAAAATTCTATTTTAGCTATGGCAGAAACAAATATCGCAAATGGACCAATTTATTTTAATTGTTATCCGAATTTTTCCGTAGGATTATTTGACAAAAATATTTTAGACACTTTGGTTTTAACTGTTGAAACAAAGAATTTAGAATTTAAAAATAACTCTAAACCTTTAGCAATTATTTATCGTGTTTGTTATAAAACCATGACAACTACCTTAGAACCAAAGACCCGTTTGTCAAATCCAAGAAATGAAACAATTATTTACGAAGCAAATACTAATCATACAAAAGTTCATATGCCTAAACGACTTAAATGGTCAGAAATTACTCAATCATGTAATTGGAATTTACAAAATGTTATTGAACCAAAATCTTTAGATTCTTCAAAACAAATTTCAAATATAATTGAGCATAATGATGGCTCAGTTGATATAAACTTTTCTTCTACAAATTTTTCTTCATCTAGATTTTCTACTAGTTCTATTCCTGAAATTGGTACTTCTAAATTTTCGCTTTCAAAATCAAAGTCTTTAAATTTAAAAACTGTTGACTATTCTAGTCCTATTCCTAAACCTCTTTATCAAGAAGACCAAACTAGTGATACAAGTTTACCAAGTCCTACTAAATCTGATTTTATTAATGAACTTCAAAATTATAGACAACAATTATGACTAATAAAGTTCAAATAAATTGCAATTCTTTAAATAGAAATAGAGTTACTGCTATTAAGAGATTAAGAAATTCAATAAAAATATTTAAAAAACTCTTGCAAGAAAAGATATTAGAATTAAAAAATATAAATAATGATAAAGAACTATTGGAATTAGAACAAGAAATTAATAACATAAAAGCAGTATTAAAAACCTTTAATATACATCTTGATAATTATTTAAGAAATTTATCTAAATATACGTGTTAATGAGTTCTAAAAGACAGATTAGTTGTAGTAATAATAATAAATTTTGGAATAATTTATTAAAGACCAGATGGAAAATTATTGCAAGCATTTCTAAAGAAATAAATAGAATTAAACAACTTAAAAAAGACGAAGAAATTAAATTAATTAATACTGAAAAGGACACATATAATTATAATATTCAAAAGGAAATAATATATTGCTTATCAAAAATGATTAAAAATAAAACTATTGTTATTAGTGCTCAACTTAGTATTATTAAAAATATATCTTTTAGATTAAATCAATCAACTTGTTAAAATGAATATTAATATAGATATTTCTAAAATACCATCATATGTTAATTTTGATTATTTAAAAGAAGAAGAATATTATAAAGATTATAATAATATAAAAAGAATTTGGCATGAAGAAAACTTTTCATATTATATAAGATTTTTACATTTTGGACTTTGGGAAGATTATGTTTTATCAAATCAAATTCACTCTCCGTTTTTTCAATGGTTCGAATTAATTTATGCTCCTAAACATAATATAGATTATCCTTTTAAAATGCAAACTATTTTTCCTGTTTCTTCAAAAACATACAAGGATGTTATTACTAATCAAGAAATTATTTCTGAGTATCCGCCAAAAAAGGAAATCATTATTGATAATAATTTTATTGCAACTCCTTTAGTTAAAGTTCCGAGTCAGATAACAAATGAAAAATGTTTTCAAAACATTATTTATCAAAATAATTACTCAAATGAAACTCTTTTAACTATTTCAGATCAACTAAATAGGATTGAAGAAAATACTATAAATTTACAATTATCAAAAGAAAATAAAATTAAAACAAAAAATTTTTATAATAATATAGCAAGTTCTAGTAATGTCAGCTTTATTCCTCATCAAATAAATGGAAATTTTAATCTTGGAAATAAAGATTTAATTGATGAATTAGAAAAAAGACTTACTAATTTTCGTATTTCAAAAAATGTATCTATAAATATGTTAAGAACAAATAATGACTCTTTTGACGAATCTGATGAAAGTAATAATGAAAGTGAATTAAATTTAGACAATCTTACTCAACAATTCATAAATGACAATGATGATATAAATCAGCTTACAAATGATTTTTCAAGATTAAATAAGATTAATTATTTTGGTAATAATCCAAAACCAACTATTAAAAATTATTGGAATAGACCTTCTCTTCCTGATATTCAAATTGAAGAAAGAGCTTTTCAATATGATCGTTCAGCTTATGATGGTACTTCTGTTTACGAATGGAATATCGATGGTAACTCTGAACATCAAATTCTTAATATTGTTCAAGAAATGACCATGGCAGCTAATGCTTACAAGTCTCACAATAATACTCAACTTCAAATTGTTAATATTATTATTTCTGGGTTTACTGGTACTCTTAAAGGTTGGTGGGATTTCTATATTACACCAGACGAAAAGAATTTTATTATGAATGCCAAGAAAACCGTTATAAAACAAGAAAATAATTTACCAATTCAATTTTCTGGAGAAATGATTTTAAGAATTCGGGCTTTGCTAAAATCAATAGATCCTTCTTTATTATTAGAACGGTGATCAATCTGAACAGATCCAGATTCTTGTAGAATGGTTTGATAATATTCTCGAGATTTGTAAGAGTTTTCATGAAAGGTTTTTCCTCGGCCAAAGAGGTGTTCAGTAAGAACATGAAAACCTTGATTGAGCTTAAGAATTTGAGAATCTTCAAGTATTTGGATTTTCAAAAGATTTGAATTGAGAACATAAGGGGCTTTATTTGTAGGTTTAGAAGTTGTTGAAAGTTGTGTTTCAGAAGGAATAGGTTTTGAAAAAGGGCTAATTGATTGAACTGGAGAAATGTTTGGATTGACTAGTTTTGATTGAAGCATATTTGAATAAAGTTGAGAATTTTTTGCAATTGGAGTTAATGGAGAAAAACGATTCTGACTTGAGAAAGGAACAAGCTTTTGATTAATTGGTTTCTTGTCTTCAATCTTAGAGGAAGACGATGAACTCATTTTCCCTGCAAAAATTCACGAGAAAGAAAATCTGGTAATGAATTGCTTTCTCCTTTTATAAATTCAATATCAAAATCAAAATTGCCCAACAATGCTTGCCATCTAGCAAAGATTTGTTTAGAAATTATATTTTTAACATCTTTTTCTAAAATTGATTTTGCAGATTGACAATCAATTCTTAATAAAAAAGTTTTCATAAATAAATCATCTTCAAATTTAGTAATACATAAAACAATACTTAAAATCTCCTTTTTAACAGTTGAATAATTCTTTTGAGTATTATTCCAAGCACCTGAATAAAAACGAACCAATTGTTCTTCAGAAGAATTTGATAATTTTTGTTTTAAAATACCTCCAAATCCAATATCACTAGCATCAGTTTCGACTATGATATTAGCATAAGGATGTGGTAAATTTAAACAAGGTAAAGAAGGAATTTTTTGTTTTATAAGTTTAACAATATTAGTATGTTCTTGAGTCCAAGGTTGTGGATTATTTTTTAATCTATTATAAAGAGGTTTGCAAAGAGTTCCTAAATCTTTGAAAAAATCATGAATATAATTTAGACATCCTAGAAATCGTTGAAGTTGTTTTTTATCTATAATTTCGTCAGGAAATTTATTAGAAAATTCTAAACTTCTTATAATAGGTTTAATAGTATTATTAACAATGTTATGTCCTAAAAATCTAATTTCATTTTGAAATAAATGCATTTTCTTAGCTGAAACAGCTAAGCCATTTTTATAAATTAAATCATAAAACTGATTTAAATGTTTGAAATGTTGATCAATAGATTTTGAAAAAATAAGAACATCATCAATATAAACAATTGAAAAACTGTTTATAGGAATGATAATATCATTCATAATGTTTTGAAATTCAGAAGGAGCATTTTTTAAACCAAAGGGCATAACGTTCCACTCATAATGTCCAAAAGGAACATTAAAACCTGTTTTGTATTTATCTTCTTCATGAATTTGAATTTGCCAAAAACCAGATTTCATATCAAATTTTGAAAATATTTTTGAATCATAAAGTTTTTTCAATAAATCTCTTTTATTAGGAATAGGATATCTAATCCAATCTAAAACTTTATTTAAAGGTTTATAATTGATAACTAATCTTGGTGATCCTCTTTCTAATTCAGCAGCATTCATAACATAGAAAGCTGAACAAGACCAAGGAGATTTAGAAGGTCTAATTAATTTTTTGTCTAATAAATCTTGAATTTCTTTTTTACAATGAGCTTCTAATTCATTATTCATATGAATAGCTCTTGATTTTGAAGGAATATCCTTTTCATTGAAAGTTTTAATATAAGGTAATTTGACAATATGTTGTTTTCTGTTCCAAAAGGCGTTTGGAATATTTGAGCAAACATTATTTTCAAACTTTTGTTTTAAAGCTATAATTTTGTCTTGAATATACTTATCTTGTAATTGATTATGTATACGAAAATCATTAATTTCATTGATAAGGTAATTTGCTTGTTTTGTTTTATAATTAAGAATGTTAATAGTTGAATAAGACGGAGGTTCACAAAATTTAAACATAATTTCTTTTCCAAAAACTTTAGTAATAATTCCATCATCTTGAACCATAAAAGGATATAATTTAGTAATAAAAGGTGTTCCTAAAATTAAAGGAGAAGTAAGATTTTTTACTAAAATTAAATGAGTTTTATAACAATAATCTTGATTGTTGCAAATATGAACATCGGAAATTTTATAATTTATTTTTAAACTGGTTCCTTCAGCTCCAGTAAGCCTAGAAGAAGTTTTTTCATAAAATTGAGTGGGAAATAAACCTTCTTGTATACAGTTCATATCAGCACCACTATCAATTAGAGCAGTAATATCCATTTTAAAATTATTTTTTACTAGAGTTATTTGAGTATTCCATTTTTGAGAAATTTGATCATTTATAATTCTTTCGATAACCTTTTCATCTTTATTATCATTATTTTGTGAATTAATAATATTTTTTCCCTTTTCAAGAGTTATAATTTTGCCTTTAATTTCTTTTATGTCTTGTTTAACTAATTTTAATTCTTCTTGAAGTTCTTGTATGGAAATGGGTTTTGTTTCAGAAAATCTTTCATATATGTCTTTTAAATTAAAAATTTTTGTATTATTTGAAATAGAATTTTCATTCTTATTAAGCATTTGTTTTATCAACAGTTCTTGGATATTTTTATCTTTAATTGAATCCAAATTTTTTAAAAGATCTTTGTCATTGTTTGTAAGGACATTAATTGAATAATTACAATTACATTTTCCAACACATTTGCATGTATCAGAATCTTCCGAACTTGAAGTATTTTGTTCTAAGATGTTTAAATCATTTTCTTGAAAATCGGTAAAACTAGAATCAGAATCGGAATCAGAATTTAACATAATTTTTCTAATTTGTTCTTTTAATTCTTCTGAAATATTTAATTCATTAATTTTTGTTTTTGCATAACAATTATTAGCATTATGACCATTACGACCACATTTATGGCAAATAATAATGTCTTTTGATTTTCTTTTAGAATTTTTATTAGATCGTTTATAAGGGTTTTTTGATGTTAAAAATTTATTTTTCTTATAATTCTTATATTTTTCTGATTTATTATATTTCTTTTTCTTGAAATATTTTGAAGATTTTTTATTATATTTTTTGGTTTTTGAAGTAGACGGACCTGTTAATGGTTGATAACCATATTGTTGACAAAAATTTCCTAATTCATTCTTACTATTAATTCTATCTTTTTTAAGTTTTTCTTTAAATCTAAGGTCAGCACAAATAGCTAATCCTTCTTTATTAATATAATTAATTAAGTCTCCATAAGTTAAGTTTTGATAAGGAATTGTATTATTAAAATTTTCTCTTAATTTTTGTCTAATTCTTTCGGCAAAAAGTTTTGGAAGTCCAGCAATAAAACGTTCTTTCCAATAAGATTCTTTACAATCTGGTCTTGAAAAAACTTTAACGAGATAATTATCTTTGTACCATCTGAAATCAGTTAATTTTCTACAATGTAAGTTCATTAGAATTTCAGAAGTTCTTTCTTGAAAAGTAGTAGGATCTCCTACAAAGTTTTTGATTATAGCAAAAATTAAAGTATTAACCATATCATCCTCTTGAGTTTGAATTGGTAAATTATTTTCTTGTTTTATAACGGTTTTATTCAGGTGCTTGGAATAATACTCAAATTCAAGAGTTATAATTTTAACAATTTGAAGTTGAGAAAACCGTTATAAAACAATTGAATAATTGAATATCTGAAACTACTAGTCTGAAAATGGTTTTATAACCGTTATAACGGTTTTACCAGACGAAAAGAATTTTATTATGAATGCCAAGAAAACCGTTATAAAACAAGAAAATAATTTACCAATTCAAACTCAAGAGGATGATATGGTTAATACTTTAATTTTTGCTATAATCAAAAACTTTGTAGGAGATCCTACTACTTTTCAAGAAAGAACTTCTGAAATTCTAATGAACTTACATTGTAGAAAATTAACTGATTTCAGATGGTACAAAGATAATTATCTCGTTAAAGTTTTTTCAAGACCAGATTGTAAAGAATCTTATTGGAAAGAACGTTTTATTGCTGGACTTCCAAAACTTTTTGCCGAAAGAATTAGACAAAAATTAAGAGAAAATTTTAATAATACAATTCCTTATCAAAACTTAACTTATGGAGACTTAATTAATTATATTAATAAAGAAGGATTAGCTATTTGTGCTGACCTTAGATTTAAAGAAAAACTTAAAAAAGATAGAATTAATAGTAAGAATGAATTAGGAAATTTTTGTCAACAATATGGTTATCAACCATTAACAGGTCCGTCTACTTCAAAAACCAAAAAATATAATAAAAAATCTTCAAAATATTTCAAGAAAAAGAAATATAATAAATCAGAAAAATATAAGAATTATAAGAAAAATAAATTTTTAACATCAAAAAACCCTTATAAACGATCTAATAAAAATTCTAAAAGAAAATCAAAAGACATTATTATTTGCCATAAATGTGGTCGTAATGGTCATAATGCTAATAATTGTTATGCAAAAACAAAAATTAATGAATTAAATATTTCAGAAGAATTAAAAGAACAAATTAGAAAAATTATGTTAAATTCTGATTCCGATTCTGATTCTAGTTTTACCGATTTTCAAGAAAATGATTTAAACATCTTAGAACAAAATACTTCAAGTTCGGAAGATTCTGATACATGCAAATGTGTTGGAAAATGTAATTGTAATTATTCAATTAATGTCCTTACAAACAATGACAAAGATCTTTTAAAAAATTTGGATTCAATTAAAGATAAAAATATCCAAGAACTGTTGATAAAACAAATGCTTAATAAGAATGAAAATTCTATTTCAAATAATACAAAAATTTTTAATTTAAAAGACATATATGAAAGATTTTCTGAAACAAAACCCATTTCCATACAAGAACTTCAAGAAGAATTAAAATTAGTTAAACAAGACATAAAAGAAATTAAAGGCAAAATTATAACTCTTGAAAAGGGAAAAAATATTATTAATTCACAAAATAATGATAATAAAGATGAAAAGGTTATCGAAAGAATTATAAATGATCAAATTTCTCAAAAATGGAATACTCAAATAACTCTAGTAAAAAATAATTTTAAAATGGATATTACTGCTCTAATTGATAGTGGTGCTAATATGAACTGTATACAAGAAGGTTTATTTCCCACTCAATTTTATGAAAAAACTTCTTCTAGGCTTACTGGAGCTGAAGGAACCAGTTTAAAAATAAATTATAAAATTTCCGATGTTCATATTTGCAACAATCAAGATTATTGTTATAAAACTCATTTAATTTTAGTAAAAAATCTTACTTCTCCTTTAATTTTAGGAACACCTTTTATTACTAAATTATATCCTTTTATGGTTCAAGATGATGGAATTATTACTAAAGTTTTTGGAAAAGAAATTATGTTTAAATTTTGTGAACCTCCGTCTTATTCAACTATTAACATTCTTAATTATAAAACAAAACAAGCAAATTACCTTATCAATGAAATTAATGATTTTCGTATACATAATCAATTACAAGATAAGTATATTCAAGACAAAATTATAGCTTTAAAACAAAAGTTTGAAAATAATGTTTGCTCAAATATTCCAAACGCCTTTTGGAACAGAAAACAACATATTGTCAAATTACCTTATATTAAAACTTTCAATGAAAAGGATATTCCTTCAAAATCAAGAGCTATTCATATGAATAATGAATTAGAAGCTCATTGTAAAAAAGAAATTCAAGATTTATTAGACAAAAAATTAATTAGACCTTCTAAATCTCCTTGGTCTTGTTCAGCTTTCTATGTTATGAATGCTGCTGAATTAGAAAGAGGATCACCAAGATTAGTTATCAATTATAAACCTTTAAATAAAGTTTTAGATTGGATTAGATATCCTATTCCTAATAAAAGAGATTTATTGAAAAAACTTTATGATTCAAAAATATTTTCAAAATTTGATATGAAATCTGGTTTTTGGCAAATTCAAATTCATGAAGAAGATAAATACAAAACAGGTTTTAATGTTCCTTTTGGACATTATGAGTGGAACGTTATGCCCTTTGGTTTAAAAAATGCTCCTTCTGAATTTCAAAACATTATGAATGATATTATCATTCCTATAAACAGTTTTTCAATTGTTTATATTGATGATGTTCTTATTTTTTCAAAATCTATTGATCAACATTTCAAACATTTAAATCAGTTTTATGATTTAATTTATAAAAATGGCTTAGCTGTTTCAGCTAAGAAAATGCATTTATTTCAAAATGAAATTAGATTTTTAGGACATAACATTGTTAATAATACTATTAAACCTATTATAAGAAGTTTAGAATTTTCTAATAAATTTCCTGACGAAATTATAGATAAAAAACAACTTCAACGATTTCTAGGATGTCTAAATTATATTCATGATTTTTTCAAAGATTTAGGAACTCTTTGCAAACCTCTTTATAATAGATTAAAAAATAATCCACAACCTTGGACTCAAGAACATACTAATATTGTTAAACTTATAAAACAAAAAATTCCTTCTTTACCTTGTTTAAATTTACCACATCCTTATGCTAATATCATAGTCGAAACTGATGCTAGTGATATTGGATTTGGAGGTATTTTAAAACAAAAATTATCAAATTCTTCTGAAGAACAATTGGTTCGTTTTTATTCAGGTGCTTGGAATAATACTCAAAAGAATTATTCAACTGTTAAAAAGGAGATTTTAAGTATTGTTTTATGTATTACTAAATTTGAAGATGATTTATTTATGAAAACTTTTTTATTAAGAATTGATTGTCAATCTGCAAAATCAATTTTAGAAAAAGATGTTAAAAATATAATTTCTAAACAAATCTTTGCTAGATGGCAAGCATTGTTGGGCAATTTTGATTTTGATATTGAATTTATAAAAGGAGAAAGCAATTCATTACCAGATTTTCTTTCTCGTGAATTTTTGCAGGGAAAATGAGTTCATCGTCTTCCTCTAAGATTGAAGACAAGAAACCAATTAATCAAAAGCTTGTTCCTTTCTCAAGTCAGAATCGTTTTTCTCCATTAACTCCAATTGCAAAAAATTCTCAACTTTATTCAAATATGCTTCAATCAAAACTAGTCAATCCAAACATTTCTCCAGTTCAATCAATTAGCCCTTTTTCAAAACCTATTCCTTCTGAAACACAACTTTAAACAACTTCTAAACCTACAAATAAAGCCCCTTATGTTCTCAATTCAAATCTTTTGAAAATCCAAATACTTGAAGATTCTCAAATTCTTAAGCTCAATCAAGGTTTTCATGTTCTTACTGAACACCTCTTTGGCCGAGGAAAAACCTTTCATGAAAACTCTTACAAATCTCGAGAATATTATCAAACCATTCTACAAGAATCTGGATCTGTTCAGATTGATCACCGTTCTAATAATAAAGAAGGATCTATTGATTTTAGCAAAGCCCGAATTCTTAAAATCATTTCTCCAGAAAATTGGTCATCCAATCTTTCTTTCGAAAAACCCCTTTATCAATTCCCTGCTTATCCAAGATATTCATATTATGATTACCAAGAAGCTTGGACTAAAGCATTTTTTCTTCGAAACTATTCTCATTCATGGTTCATTTTCTTTGATAAAAATTTTACCTGTGAATATCCCAGATGGTTTGTCAATTGGTATCGCTATATGGGACTTGTTCCTAGTTGTTTACCCACTGAAATTCTCAAAGGCTTTTCTAAATTCAAAGAGCTATTTATTCAACAAATCCCAGAATTTGAATATTTGTTACAATTCACCATGTTATTTAAAGTTCCATGGATTATGTCCTGGACATTCTCTTATCAAGAAGCAACAGACTTCAATCCCCCTTGGCTCAATAGACAATTTCGTCTAAAATGGTGGGATAAAGTCACAATTTCTCAAGCAAACGAGCAAGCTGTTTTCAATCATTATCAATCAATGTATAATCAAAAGCCAGAAATTGAAGCAAATCTTATCAAGAGTCTATCTTCTCCAGATGCTAATCTTATTAGCAAAATTCGTGCCGCTGCAAACTCTTCCCCTGAAGATCTACAACAATTACTTCAAGAAATTCGCAATTCTCCAACTAATTCAGAACATTCTCCCACATCTGTCAAAAATAATTTTCAAGATGCTCAAGATCCTTTTGATGATCCATTTGCAGATTAATTAAGTTTTTAATTTTGGTGTTATACCTTCAATGTAAGGTATTCTTTTATATGTGTTTGTTATTCAAAGGGGGGTAGTACGTGTGTTATCAAACGTGTGTTATCAAATTGTTCAACTATTATCAATTATACACTGTGTGTGTTCAACTATTATCAATTATACACTGTGTGAGTACATCAATTATCAAAAATATTATCATGTCTTCTGCAGTGAGATGATGCTAAATTATTGCATGAAAACAAACAACTTTTATAAAGATGAAAGAAGATGCTCCATTATCGCCAAAGAAGATTTCCATTATCAAAAAATGACAAAATATGATGCCAATTTGTCAAAAGCTTTAAAGTTTTGTCTGCCACATCTACACTCTGACAAATGCAAGTTGATTCAATAATTCTCAAGATGATCCGGTAATCCTTCGGTTTCCCGTCTCAAGATGTTTCAAGACTCCAAGACTCCTATATATTGAAGGGACATGTTTTAATGAAGACCATCTCAAAGTTCTCTAAAAATCTCTCTTATAAAACTTCTGTCAAATGTTTAGTTCATGTCTAAGAAAAGAGTTCTCCTATCTACTTCTAGATGTTCAAAATCTTTAGATTTTCAAATCATACTTGCTCCAGACGGATGCTCTGATTGTAATTTAAAAGAAGGTAATATATAAAGAATTTTATTCAATTATTGTCTTAACTCTGTTATCGCTATGACAGTCTCTTTTCGAGTTATTCTAACTATTAATTCTACAAGATTTGAAATTTTTGTTAAAATAATACTTGCATTTAATAATAATCAAATTCATGCTTGAAATATTATGTCTGATTCAAAGATACAAGCTAATCGTCATTATTATTGTAATCAATTAAAAGCTTTACAAGTTCTAATCCATAATCATGAGTTTAGAAGCAAAGATAGAAAACAGTTTTATAAAATAATGTATGATTTTTATCATCAAAAAATATCTGAAACTACTAGTTAGCAAATGGTATCAGAGCTACGTTTTAGACCAGAGATTAGTATGTATGATAACTCTGTTTGTTATTTGGTTAATTTTTGTTTGAAGAATTTATAAGAAAATTATGAGTTTTGTTAAGAATGATACAGAGACCAGACCAGTGATTGGTTGGATTAGCGTAAGACGTGCAAGTATGGTAAGTCACGGAGCCGGACCACAATCATCGTTGGGCCGATGCCCTCTCTGTTCATCCTAGATAAAACAAGTAAGTTTTCTTATAAAATCTTTAAACTAAAAATTAATCAAAGATGAGTAGATTTTCACGCATATTATCTAAAAAATATGATACTGGTAAAAATATTATGAATAAAGAACAAGATTATGATGATAATCATATAAACTCTATTGAAGAAACTATTGATAATATAGAACAAAATTTAAATGATTGGACTATACCTAAAACAAATATAAACACAATTTATAGAATAGGGACTTTTGATTATTTTCAAAGTTACTCAATTAAAATGACTGAACAAACCCTATCCATTGGTCAAAACCAACAAAATATAAATTTGTTATCATCAAGATCTATTTTCGAACATAGACAAAAATATAAATTTCTTCATTTAGGTCTTGTTCAAATTGCTATCAAACCTCTTTTTAGAATTGGTGTTGATGCTCCTGTTCTCTTAATATTAAGAGATAAAAGACATACAGATTTTCAAAATTCTATTTTAGCTATGGCAGAAACAAATATCGCAAATGGACCAATTTATTTTAATTGTTATCCGAATTTTTCCGTAGGATTATTTGACAAAAATATTTTAGACACTTTGGTTTTAACTGTTGAAACAAAGAATTTAGAATTTAAAAATAACTCTAAACCTTTAGCAATTATTTATCGTGTTTGTTATAAAACCATGACAACTACCTTAGAACCAAAGACCCGTTTGTCAAATCCAAGAAATGAAACAATTATTTACGAAGCAAATACTAATCATACAAAAGTTCATATGCCTAAACGACTTAAATGGTCAGAAATTACTCAATCATGTAATTGGAATTTACAAAATGTTATTGAACCAAAATCTTTAGATTCTTCAAAACAAATTTCAAATATAATTGAGCATAATGATGGCTCAGTTGATATAAACTTTTCTTCTACAAATTTTTCTTCATCTAGATTTTCTACTAGTTCTATTCCTGAAATTGGTACTTCTAAATTTTCGCTTTCAAAATCAAAGTCTTTAAATTTAAAAACTGTTGACTATTCTAGTCCTATTCCTAAACCTCTTTATCAAGAAGACCAAACTAGTGATACAAGTTTACCAAGTCCTACTAAATCTGATTTTATTAATGAACTTCAAAATTATAGACAACAATTATGACTAATAAAGTTCAAATAAATTGCAATTCTTTAAATAGAAATAGAGTTACTGCTATTAAGAGATTAAGAAATTCAATAAAAATATTTAAAAAACTCTTGCAAGAAAAGATATTAGAATTAAAAAATATAAATAATGATAAAGAACTATTGGAATTAGAACAAGAAATTAATAACATAAAAGCAGTATTAAAAACCTTTAATATACATCTTGATAATTATTTAAGAAATTTATCTAAATATACGTGTTAATGAGTTCTAAAAGACAGATTAGTTGTAGTAATAATAATAAATTTTGGAATAATTTATTAAAGACCAGATGGAAAATTATTGCAAGCATTTCTAAAGAAATAAATAGAATTAAACAACTTAAAAAAGACGAAGAAATTAAATTAATTAATACTGAAAAGGACACATATAATTATAATATTCAAAGGAAATAATATATTGCTTATCAAAAATGATTAAAAATAAAACTATTGTTATTAGTGCTCAACTTAGTATTATTAAAAATATATCTTTTAGATTAAATCAATCAACTTGTTAAAATGAATATTAATATAGATATTTCTAAAATACCATCATATGTTAATTTTGATTATTTAAAAGAAGAAGAATATTATAAAGATTATAATAATATAAAAAGAATTTGGCATGAAGAAAACTTTTCATATTATATAAGATTTTTACATTTTGGACTTTGGGAAGATTATGTTTTATCAAATCAAATTCACTCTCCGTTTTTTCAATGGTTCGAATTAATTTATGCTCCTAAACATAATATAGATTATCCTTTTAAAATGCAAACTATTTTTCCTGTTTCTTCAAAAACATACAAGGATGTTATTACTAATCAAGAAATTATTTCTGAGTATCCGCCAAAAAAGGAAATCATTATTGATAATAATTTTATTGCAACTCCTTTAGTTAAAGTTCCGAGTCAGATAACAAATGAAAAATGTTTTCAAAACATTATTTATCAAAATAATTACTCAAATGAAACTCTTTTAACTATTTCAGATCAACTAAATAGGATTGAAGAAAATACTATAAATTTACAATTATCAAAAGAAAATAAAATTAAAACAAAAAATTTTTATAATAATATAGCAAGTTCTAGTAATGTCAGCTTTATTCCTCATCAAATAAATGGAAATTTTAATCTTGGAAATAAAGATTTAATTGATGAATTAGAAAAAAGACTTACTAATTTTCGTATTTCAAAAAATGTATCTATAAATATGTTAAGAACAAATAATGACTCTTTTGACGAATCTGATGAAAGTAATAATGAAAGTGAATTAAATTTAGACAATCTTACTCAACAATTCATAAATGACAATGATGATATAAATCAGCTTACAAATGATTTTTCAAGATTAAATAAGATTAATTATTTTGGTAATAATCCAAAACCAACTATTAAAAATTATTGGAATAGACCTTCTCTTCCTGATATTCAAATTGAAGAAAGAGCTTTTCAATATGATCGTTCAGCTTATGATGGTACTTCTGTTTACGAATGGAATATCGATGGTAACTCTGAACATCAAATTCTTAATATTGTTCAAGAAATGACCATGGCAGCTAATGCTTACAAGTCTCACAATAATACTCAACTTCAAATTGTTAATATTATTATTTCTGGGTTTACTGGTACTCTTAAAGGTTGGTGGGATTTCAATTAATTGTAATTTTTGTTTGAAGAATTTTTGTTTGGTTAATTAGGACAATTTCGTCTAATCCATAATCATGAGTTTAGAAGCAAAGATAGAAAACAGTTTTATAAAATAATGTATGATTTTTATCATCAAAAAATATCTGAAACTACTAGTCAATATCTGAAACTACTAGTCAGCAAATGGTATCAGAGCTACGTTTTAGACCAGAGATTAGTATGTATGATAACTCTGTTTGTTATTTGGTTAATTTTTGTTTGAAGAATTTATAAGAAAATTATGAGTTTTGTTAAGAATGATACAGAGACCAGACCAGTGATTGGTTGGATTAGCGTAAGACGTGCAAGTATGGTAAGTCACGGAGCCGGACCACAATCATCGTTGGGCCGATGCCCTCTCTGTTCATCCTAGATAAAACAAGTAAGTTTTCTTATAAAATCTTTAAACTAAAAATTAATCAAATATGAGTAGATTTTCACGCATATTATCTAAAAAATATGATACTGGTAAAAATATTATGAATAAAGAACAAGATTATGATGATAATCATATAAACTCTATTGAAGAAACTATTGATAATATAGAACAAAATTTAAATGATTGGACTATACCTAAAACAAATATAAACACAATTTATAGAATAGGGACTTTTGATTATTTTCAAAGTTACTCAATTAAAATGACTGAACAAACCCTATCCATTGGTCAAAACCAACAAAATATAAATTTGTTATCATCAAGATCTATTTTCGAACATAGACAAAAATATAAATTTCTTCATTTAGGTCTTGTTCAAATTGCTATCAAACCTCTTTTTAGAATTGGTGTTGATGCTCCTGTTCTCTTAATATTAAGAGATAAAAGACATACAGATTTTCAAAATTCTATTTTAGCTATGGCAGAAACAAATATCGCAAATGGACCAATTTATTTTAATTGTTATCCGAATTTTTCCGTAGGATTATTTGACAAAAATATTTTAGACACTTTGGTTTTAACTGTTGAAACAAAGAATTTAGAATTTAAAAATAACTCTAAACCTTTAGCAATTATTTATCGTGTTTGTTATAAAACCATGACAACTACCTTAGAACCAAAGACCCGTTTGTCAAATCCAAGAAATGAAACAATTATTTACGAAGCAAATACTAATCATACAAAAGTTCATATGCCTAAACGACTTAAATGGTCAGAAATTACTCAATCATGTAATTGGAATTTACAAAATGTTATTGAACCAAAATCTTTAGATTCTTCAAAACAAATTTCAAATATAATTGAGCATAATGATGGCTCAGTTGATATAAACTTTTCTTCTACAAATTTTTCTTCATCTAGATTTTCTACTAGTTCTATTCCTGAAATTGGTACTTCTAAATTTTCGCTTTCAAAATCAAAGTCTTTAAATTTAAAAACTGTTGACTATTCTAGTCCTATTCCTAAACCTCTTTATCAAGAAGACCAAACTAGTGATACAAGTTTACCAAGTCCTACTAAATCTGATTTTATTAATGAACTTCAAAATTATAGACAACAATTATGACTAATAAAGTTCAAATAAATTGCAATTCTTTAAATAGAAATAGAGTTACTGCTATTAAGAGATTAAGAAATTCAATAAAAATATTTAAAAAACTCTTGCAAGAAAAGATATTAGAATTAAAAAATATAAATAATGATAAAGAACTATTGGAATTAGAACAAGAAATTAATAACATAAAAGCAGTATTAAAAAGAAAAAACTTTATGATTCAAAAATATTTTCAAAATTTGATATGAAATCTGGTTTTTGGCAAATTCAAATTCATGAAGAAGATAAATACAAAACAGGTTTTAATGTTCCTTTTGGACATTATGAGTGGAACGTTATGCCCTTTGGTTTAAAAAATGCTCCTTCTGAATTTCAAAACATTATGAATGATATTATCATTCCTATAAACAGTTTTTCAATTGTTTATATTGATGATGTTCTTATTTTTTCAAAATCTATTGATCAACATTTCAAACATTTAAATCAGTTTTATGATTTAATTTATAAAAATGGCTTAGCTGTTTCAGCTAAGAAAATGCATTTATTTCAAAATGAAATTAGATTTTTAGGACATAACATTGTTAATAATACTATTAAACCTATTATAAGAAGTTTAGAATTTTCTAATAAATTTCCTGACGAAATTATAGATAAAAAACAACTTCAACGATTTCTAGGATGTCTAAATTATATTCATGATTTTTTCAAAGATTTAGGAACTCTTTGCAAACCTCTTTATAATAGATTAAAAAATAATCCACAACCTTGGACTCAAGAACATACTAATATTGTTAAACTTATAAAACAAAAAATTCCTTCTTTACCTTGTTTAAATTTACCACATCCTTATGCTAATATCATAGTCGAAACTGATGCTAGTGATATTGGATTTGGAGGTATTTTAAAACAAAAATTATCAAATTCTTCTGAAGAACAATTGGTTCGTTTTTATTCAGGTGCTTGGAATAATACTCAAAAGAATTATTCAACTGTTAAAAAGGAGATTTTAAGTATTGTTTTATGTATTACTAAATTTGAAGATGATTTATTTATGAAAACTTTTTTATTAAGAATTGATTGTCAATCTGCAAAATCAATTTTAGAAAAAGATGTTAAAAATATAATTTCTAAACAAATCTTTGCTAGATGGCAAGCATTGTTGGGCAATTTTGATTTTGATATTGAATTTATAAAAGGAGAAAGCAATTCATTACCAGATTTTCTTTCTCGTGAATTTTTGCAGGGAAAATGAGTTCATCGTCTTCCTCTAAGATTGAAGACAAGAAACCAATTAATCAAAAGCTTGTTCCTTTCTCAAGTCAGAATCGTTTTTCTCCATTAACTCCAATTGCAAAAAATTCTCAACTTTATTCAAATATGCTTCAATCAAAACTAGTCAATCCAAACATTTCTCCAGTTCAATCAATTAGCCCTTTTTCAAAACCTATTCCTTCTGAAACACAACTTTCAACAACTTCTAAACCTACAAATAAAGCCCCTTATGTTCTCAATTCAAATCTTTTGAAAATCCAAATACTTGAAGATTCTCAAATTCTTAAGCTCAATCAAGGTTTTCATGTTCTTACTGAACACCTCTTTGGCCGAGGAAAAACCTTTCATGAAAACTCTTACAAATCTCGAGAATATTATCAAACCATTCTACAAGAATCTGGATCTGTTCAGATTGATCACCGTTCTAATAATAAAGAAGGATCTATTGATTTTAGCAAAGCCCGAATTCTTAAAATCATTTCTCCAGAAAATTGGTCATCCAATCTTTCTTTCGAAAAACCCCTTTATCAATTCCCTGCTTATCCAAGATATTCATATTATGATTACCAAGAAGCTTGGACTAAAGCATTTTTTCTTCGAAACTATTCTCATTCATGGTTCATTTTCTTTGATAAAAATTTTACCTGTGAATATCCCAGATGGTTTGTCAATTGGTATCGCTATATGGGACTTGTTCCTAGTTGTTTACCCACTGAAATTCTCAAAGGCTTTTCTAAATTCAAAGAGCTATTTATTCAACAAATCCCAGAATTTGAATATTTGTTACAATTCACCATGTTATTTAAAGTTCCATGGATTATGTCCTGGACATTCTCTTATCAAGAAGCAACAGACTTCAATCCCCCTTGGCTCAATAGACAATTTCGTCTAAAATGGTGGGATAAAGTCACAATTTCTCAAGCAAACGAGCAAGCTGTTTTCAATCATTATCAATCAATGTATAATCAAAAGCCAGAAATTGAAGCAAATCTTATCAAGAGTCTATCTTCTCCAGATGCTAATCTTATTAGCAAAATTCGTGCCGCTGCAAACTCTTCCCCTGAAGATCTACAACAATTACTTCAAGAAATTCGCAATTCTCCAACTAATTCAGAACATTCTCCCACATCTGTCAAAAATAATTTTCAAGATGCTCAAGATCCTTTTGATGATCCATTTGCAGATTAATTAAGTTTTTAATTTTGGTGTTATACCTTCAATGTAAGGTATTCTTTTATATGTGTTTGTTATTCAAAGGGGGGTAGTACGTGTGTTATCAAACGTGTGTTATCAAATTGTTCAACTATTATCAATTATACACTGTGTGTGTTCAACTATTATCAATTATACACTGTGTGAGTACATCAATTATCAAAAATATTATCATGTCTTCTGCAGTGAGATGATGCTAAATTATTACGTGTGTTATCAAACGTGTGTTATCAAATTGTTCAACTATTATCAATTATACACTGTGTGTGTTCAACTATTATCAATTATACACTGTGTGAGTACATCAATTATCAAAAATATTATCATGTCTTCTGCAGTGAGATGATGCTAAATTATTGCATGAAAACAAACAACTTTTATAAAGATGAAAGAAGATGCTCCATTATCGCCAAAGAAGATTTCCATTATCAAAAAATGACAAAATATGATGCCAATTTGTCAAAAGCTTTAAAGTTTTGTCTGCCACATCTACACTCTGACAAATGCAAGTTGATTCAATAATTCTCAAGATGATCCGGTAATCCTTCGGTTTCCCGTCTCAAGATGTTTCAAGACTCCAAGACTCCTATATATTGAAGGGACATGTTTTAATGAAGACCATCTCAAAGTTCTCCAAAAATCTCTCTTATAAAACTTCTGTCAAATGTTTAGTTCATGTCTAAGAAAAGAGTTCTCCTATCTACTTCTAGATGTTCAAAATCTTTAGATTTTCAAATCATACTTGCTCCAGACGGATGCTCTGATTGTAATTTAAAAGAAGGTAATATATAAAGAATTTTATTCAATTATTGTCTTAACTCTGTTATCGCTATGACAGTCTCTTTTCGAGTTATTCTAACTATTAATTCTACAAGATTTGAAATTTTTGTTAAAATAATACTTGCATTTAATAATAATCAAATTCATGCTTGAAATATTATGTCTGATTCAAAGATACAAGCTAATCGTCATTATTATTGTAATCAATTAAAAGCTTTACAAGTTCTAATCCATAATCATGAGTTTAGAAGCAAAGATAGAAAACAGTTTTATAAAATAATGTATGATTTTTATCATCAAAAAATATCTGAAACTACTAGTCAATATCTGAAACTACTAGTCAGCAAATGGTATCAGAGCCACGTTTTAGACCAGAGATTAGTATGTATGATAACTCTGTTTGTTATTTGGTTAATTTTTGTTTGAAGAATTTATAAGAAAATTATGAGTTTTGTTAAGAATGATACAGAGACCAGACCAGTGATTGGTTGGATTAGCGTAAGACGTGCAAGTATGGTAAGTCACGGAGCCGGACCACAATCATCGTTGGGCCGATGCCCTCTCTGTTCATCCTAGATAAAACAAGTAAGTTTTCTTATAAAATCTTTAAACTAAAAATTAATCAAATATGAGTAGATTTTCACGCATATTATCTAAAAAATATGATACTGGTAAAAATATTATGAATAAAGAACAAGATTATGATGATAATCATATAAACTCTATTGAAGAAACTATTGATAATATAGAACAAAATTTAAATGATTGGACTATACCTAAAACAAATATAAACACAATTTATAGAATAGGGACTTTTGATTATTTTCAAAGTTACTCAATTAAAATGACTGAACAAACCCTATCCATTGGTCAAAACCAACAAAATATAAATTTGTTATCATCAAGATCTATTTTCGAACATAGACAAAAATATAAATTTCTTCATTTAGGTCTTGTTCAAATTGCTATCAAACCTCTTTTTAGAATTGGTGTTGATGCTCCTGTTCTCTTAATATTAAGAGATAAAAGACATACAGATTTTCAAAATTCTATTTTAGCTATGGCAGAAACAAATATCGCAAATGGACCAATTTATTTTAATTGTTATCCGAATTTTTCCGTAGGATTATTTGACAAAAATATTTTAGACACTTTGGTTTTAACTGTTGAAACAAAGAATTTAGAATTTAAAAATAACTCTAAACCTTTAGCAATTATTTATCGTGTTTGTTATAAAACCATGACAACTACCTTAGAACCAAAGACCCGTTTGTCAAATCCAAGAAATGAAACAATTATTTACGAAGCAAATACTAATCATACAAAAGTTCATATGCCTAAACGACTTAAATGGTCAGAAATTACTCAATCATGTAATTGGAATTTACAAAATGTTATTGAACCAAAATCTTTAGATTCTTCAAAACAAATTTCAAATATAATTGAGCATAATGATGGCTCAGTTGATATAAACTTTTCTTCTACAAATTTTTCTTCATCTAGATTTTCTACTAGTTCTATTCCTGAAATTGGTACTTCTAAATTTTCGCTTTCAAAATCAAAGTCTTTAAATTTAAAAACTGTTGACTATTCTAGTCCTATTCCTAAACCTCTTTATCAAGAAGACCAAACTAGTGATACAAGTTTACCAAGTCCTACTAAATCTGATTTTATTAATGAACTTCAAAATTATAGACAACAATTATGACTAATAAAGTTCAAATAAATTGCAATTCTTTAAATAGAAATAGAGTTACTGCTATTAAGAGATTAAGAAATTCAATAAAAATATTTAAAAAACTCTTGCAAGAAAAGATATTAGAATTAAAAAATATAAATAATGATAAAGAACTATTGGAATTAGAACAAGAAATTAATAACATAAAAGCAGTATTAAAAACCTTTAATATACATCTTGATAATTATTTAAGAAATTTATCTAAATATACGTGTTAATGAGTTCTAAAAGACAGATTAGTTGTAGTAATAATAATAAATTTTGGAATAATTTATTAAAGACCAGATGGAAAATTATTGCAAGCATTTCTAAAGAAATAAATAGAATTAAACAACTTAAAAAAGACGAAGAAATTAAATTAATTAATACTGAAAAGGACACATATAATTATAATATTCAAAAGGAAATAATATATTGCTTATCAAAAATGATTAAAAATAAAACTATTGTTATTAGTGCTCAACTTAGTATTATTAAAAATATATCTTTTAGATTAAATCAATCAACTTGTTAAAATGAATATTAATATAGATATTTCTAAAATACCATCATATGTTAATTTTGATTATTTAAAAGAAGAAGAATATTATAAAGATTATAATAATATAAAAAGAATTTGGCATGAAGAAAACTTTTCATATTATATAAGATTTTTACATTTTGGACTTTGGGAAGATTATGTTTTATCAAATCAAATTCACTCTCCGTTTTTTCAATGGTTCGAATTAATTTATGCTCCTAAACATAATATAGATTATCCTTTTAAAATGCAAACTATTTTTCCTGTTTCTTCAAAAACATACAAGGATGTTATTACTAATCAAGAAATTATTTCTGAGTATCCGCCAAAAAAGGAAATCATTATTGATAATAATTTTATTGCAACTCCTTTAGTTAAAGTTCCGAGTCAGATAACAAATGAAAAATGTTTTCAAAACATTATTTATCAAAATAATTACTCAAATGAAACTCTTTTAACTATTTCAGATCAACTAAATAGGATTGAAGAAAATACTATAAATTTACAATTATCAAAAGAAAATAAAATTAAAACAAAAAATTTTTATAATAATATAGCAAGTTCTAGTAATGTCAGCTTTATTCCTCATCAAATAAATGGAAATTTTAATCTTGGAAATAAAGATTTAATTGATGAATTAGAAAAAAGACTTACTAATTTTCGTATTTCAAAAAATGTATCTATAAATATGTTAAGAACAAATAATGACTCTTTTGACGAATCTGATGAAAGTAATAATGAAAGTGAATTAAATTTAGACAATCTTACTCAACAATTCATAAATGACAATGATGATATAAATCAGCTTACAAATGATTTTTCAAGATTAAATAAGATTAATTATTTTGGTAATAATCCAAAACCAACTATTAAAAATTATTGGAATAGACCTTCTCTTCCTGATATTCAAATTGAAGAAAGAGCTTTTCAATATGATCGTTCAGCTTATGATGGTACTTCTGTTTACGAATGGAATATCGATGGTAACTCTGAACATCAAATTCTTAATATTGTTCAAGAAATGACCATGGCAGCTAATGCTTACAAGTCTCACAATAATACTCAACTTCAAATTGTTAATATTATTATTTCTGGGTTTACTGGTACTCTTAAAGGTTGGTGGGATTTCTATATTACACCAGACGAAAAGAATTTTATTATGAATGCCAAGAAAACCGTTATAAAACAAGAAAATAATTTACCAATTCAAACTCAAGAGGATGATATGGTTAATACTTTAATTTTTGCTATAATCAAAAACTTTGTAGGAGATCCTACTACTTTTCAAGAAAGAACTTCTGAAATTCTAATGAACTTACATTGTAGAAAATTAACTGATTTCAGATGGTACAAAGATAATTATCTCGTTAAAGTTTTTTCAAGACCAGATTGTAAAGAATCTTATTGGAAAGAACGTTTTATTGCTGGACTTCCAAAACTTTTTGCCGAAAGAATTAGACAAAAATTAAGAGAAAATTTTAATAATACAATTCCTTATCAAAACTTAACTTATGGAGACTTAATTAATTATATTAATAAAGAAGGATTAGCTATTTGTGCTGACCTTAGATTTAAAGAAAAACTTAAAAAAGATAGAATTAATAGTAAGAATGAATTAGGAAATTTTTGTCAACAATATGGTTATCAACCATTAACAGGTCCGTCTACTTCAAAAACCAAAAAATATAATAAAAAATCTTCAAAATATTTCAAGAAAAAGAAATATAATAAATCAGAAAAATATAAGAATTATAAGAAAAATAAATTTTTAACATCAAAAAACCCTTATAAACGATCTAATAAAAATTCTAAAAGAAAATCAAAAGACATTATTATTTGCCATAAATGTGGTCGTAATGGTCATAATGCTAATAATTGTTATGCAAAAACAAAAATTAATGAATTAAATATTTCAGAAGAATTAAAAGAACAAATTAGAAAAATTATGTTAAATTCTGATTCCGATTCTGATTCTAGTTTTACCGATTTTCAAGAAAATGATTTAAACATCTTAGAACAAAATACTTCAAGTTCGGAAGATTCTGATACATGCAAATGTGTTGGAAAATGTAATTGTAATTATTCAATTAATGTCCTTACAAACAATGACAAAGATCTTTTAAAAAATTTGGATTCAATTAAAGATAAAAATATCCAAGAACTGTTGATAAAACAAATGCTTAATAAGAATGAAAATTCTATTTCAAATAATACAAAAATTTTTAATTTAAAAGACATATATGAAAGATTTTCTGAAACAAAACCCATTTCCATACAAGAACTTCAAGAAGAATTAAAATTAGTTAAACAAGACATAAAAGAAATTAAAGGCAAAATTATAACTCTTGAAAAGGGAAAAAATATTATTAATTCACAAAATAATGATAATAAAGATGAAAAGGTTATCGAAAGAATTATAAATGATCAAATTTCTCAAAAATGGAATACTCAAATAACTCTAGTAAAAAATAATTTTAAAATGGATATTACTGCTCTAATTGATAGTGGTGCTAATATGAACTGTATACAAGAAGGTTTATTTCCCACTCAATTTTATGAAAAAACTTCTTCTAGGCTTACTGGAGCTGAAGGAACCAGTTTAAAAATAAATTATAAAATTTCCGATGTTCATATTTGCAACAATCAAGATTATTGTTATAAAACTCATTTAATTTTAGTAAAAAATCTTACTTCTCCTTTAATTTTAGGAACACCTTTTATTACTAAATTATATCCTTTTATGGTTCAAGATGATGGAATTATTACTAAAGTTTTTGGAAAAGAAATTATGTTTAAATTTTGTGAACCTCCGTCTTATTCAACTATTAACATTCTTAATTATAAAACAAAACAAGCAAATTACCTTATCAATGAAATTAATGATTTTCGTATACATAATCAATTACAAGATAAGTATATTCAAGACAAAATTATAGCTTTAAAACAAAAGTTTGAAAATAATGTTTGCTCAAATATTCCAAACGCCTTTTGGAACAGAAAACAACATATTGTCAAATTACCTTATATTAAAACTTTCAATGAAAAGGATATTCCTTCAAAATCAAGAGCTATTCATATGAATAATGAATTAGAAGCTCATTGTAAAAAAGAAATTCAAGATTTATTAGACAAAAAATTAATTAGACCTTCTAAATCTCCTTGGTCTTGTTCAGCTTTCTATGTTATGAATGCTGCTGAATTAGAAAGAGGATCACCAAGATTAGTTATCAATTATAAACCTTTAAATAAAGTTTTAGATTGGATTAGATATCCTATTCCTAATAAAAGAGATTTATTGAAAAAACTTTATGATTCAAAAATATTTTCAAAATTTGATATGAAATCTGGTTTTTGGCAAATTCAAATTCATGAAGAAGATAAATACAAAACAGGTTTTAATGTTCCTTTTGGACATTATGAGTGGAACGTTATGCCCTTTGGTTTAAAAAATGCTCCTTCTGAATTTCAAAACATTATGAATGATATTATCATTCCTATAAACAGTTTTTCAATTGTTTATATTGATGATGTTCTTATTTTTTCAAAATCTATTGATCAACATTTCAAACATTTAAATCAGTTTTATGATTTAATTTATAAAAATGGCTTAGCTGTTTCAGCTAAGAAAATGCATTTATTTCAAAATGAAATTAGATTTTTAGGACATAACATTGTTAATAATACTATTAAACCTATTATAAGAAGTTTAGAATTTTCTAATAAATTTCCTGACGAAATTATAGATAAAAAACAACTTCAACGATTTCTAGGATGTCTAAATTATATTCATGATTTTTTCAAAGATTTAGGAACTCTTTGCAAACCTCTTTATAATAGATTAAAAAATAATCCACAACCTTGGACTCAAGAACATACTAATATTGTTAAACTTATAAAACAAAAAATTCCTTCTTTACCTTGTTTAAATTTACCACATCCTTATGCTAATATCATAGTCGAAACTGATGCTAGTGATATTGGATTTGGAGGTATTTTAAAACAAAAATTATCAAATTCTTCTGAAGAACAATTGGTTCGTTTTTATTCAGGTGCTTGGAATAATACTCAAAAGAATTATTCAACTGTTAAAAAGGAGATTTTAAGTATTGTTTTATGTATTACTAAATTTGAAGATGATTTATTTATGAAAACTTTTTTATTAAGAATTGATTGTCAATCTGCAAAATCAATTTTAGAAAAAGATGTTAAAAATATAATTTCTAAACAAATCTTTGCTAGATGGCAAGCATTGTTGGGCAATTTTGATTTTGATATTGAATTTATAAAAGGAGAAAGCAATTCATTACCAGATTTTCTTTCTCGTGAATTTTTGCAGGGAAAATGAGTTCATCGTCTTCCTCTAAGATTGAAGACAAGAAACCAATTAATCAAAAGCTTGTTCCTTTCTCAAGTCAGAATCGTTTTTCTCCATTAACTCCAATTGCAAAAAATTCTCAACTTTATTCAAATATGCTTCAATCAAAACTAGTCAATCCAAACATTTCTCCAGTTCAATCAATTAGCCCTTTTTCAAAACCTATTCCTTCTGAAACACAACTTTCAACAACTTCTAAACCTACAAATAAAGCCCCTTATGTTCTCAATTCAAATCTTTTGAAAATCCAAATACTTGAAGATTCTCAAATTCTTAAGCTCAATCAAGGTTTTCATGTTCTTACTGAACACCTCTTTGGCCGAGGAAAAACCTTTCATGAAAACTCTTACAAATCTCGAGAATATTATCAAACCATTCTACAAGAATCTGGATCTGTTCAGATTGATCACCGTTCTAATAATAAAGAAGGATCTATTGATTTTAGCAAAGCCCGAATTCTTAAAATCATTTCTCCAGAAAATTGGTCATCCAATCTTTCTTTCGAAAAACCCCTTTATCAATTCCCTGCTTATCCAAGATATTCATATTATGATTACCAAGAAGCTTGGACTAAAGCATTTTTTCTTCGAAACTATTCTCATTCATGGTTCATTTTCTTTGATAAAAATTTTACCTGTGAATATCCCAGATGGTTTGTCAATTGGTATCGCTATATGGGACTTGTTCCTAGTTGTTTACCCACTGAAATTCTCAAAGGCTTTTCTAAATTCAAAGAGCTATTTATTCAACAAATCCCAGAATTTGAATATTTGTTACAATTCACCATGTTATTTAAAGTTCCATGGATTATGTCCTGGACATTCTCTTATCAAGAAGCAACAGACTTCAATCCCCCTTGGCTCAATAGACAATTTCGTCTAAAATGGTGGGATAAAGTCACAATTTCTCAAGCAAACGAGCAAGCTGTTTTCAATCATTATCAATCAATGTATAATCAAAAGCCAGAAATTGAAGCAAATCTTATCAAGAGTCTATCTTCTCCAGATGCTAATCTTATTAGCAAAATTCGTGCCGCTGCAAACTCTTCCCCTGAAGATCTACAACAATTACTTCAAGAAATTCGCAATTCTCCAACTAATTCAGAACATTCTCCCACATCTGTCAAAAATAATTTTCAAGATGCTCAAGATCCTTTTGATGATCCATTTGCAGATTAATTAAGTTTTTAATTTTGGTGTTATACCTTCAATGTAAGGTATTCTTTTATATGTGTTTGTTATTCAAAGGGGGGTAGTACGTGTGTTATCAAACGTGTGTTATCAAATTGTTCAACTATTATCAATTATACACTGTGTGTGTTCAACTATTATCAATTATACACTGTGTGAGTACATCAATTATCAAAAATATTATCATGTCTTCTGCAGTGAGATGATGCTAAATTATTGCATGAAAACAAACAACTTTTATAAAGATGAAAGACGATGCTCCATTATCGCCAAAGAAGATTTCCATTATCAAAAAATGACAAAATATGATGCCAATTTGTCAAAAGCTTTAAAGTTTTGTCTGCCACATCTACACTCTGACAAATGCAAGTTGATTCAATAATTCTCAAGATGATCCGGTAATCCTTCGGTTTCCCGTCTCAAGATGTTTCAAGACTCCAAGACTCCTATATATTGAAGGGACATGTTTTAATGAAGACCATCTCAAAGTTCTCCAAAAATCTCTCTTATAAAACTTCTGTCAAATGTTTAGTTCATGTCTAAGAAAAGAGTTCTCCTATCTACTTCTAGATGTTCAAAATCTTTAGATTTTCAAATCATACTTGCTCCAGACGGATGCTCTGATTGTAATTTAAAAGAAGGTAATATATAAAGAATTTTATTCAATTATTGTCTTAACTCTAAATAAGATTAATTATTTTGGTAATAATCCAAAACCAACTATTAAAAATTATTGGAATAGACCTTCTCTTCCTGATATTCAAATTGAAGAAAGAGCTTTTCAATATGATCGTTCAGCTTATGATGGTACTTCTGTTTACGAATGGAATATCGATGGTAACTCTGGTGTAATATAGAAATCCCACCAACCTTTAAGAGTACCAGTAAACCCAGAAATAATAATATTAACAATTTGAAGTTGAGTATTATTGTGAGACTTGTAAGCATTAGCTGCCATGGTCATTTCTTGAACAATATTAAGAATTTGATGTTCAGAGTTACCATCGATATTCCATTCGTAAACAGAAGTACCATCATAAGCTGAACGATCATATTGAAAAGCTCTTTCTTCAATTTGAATATCAGGAAGAGAAGGTCTATTCCAATAATTTTTAATAGTTGGTTTTGGATTATTACCAAAATAATTAATCTTATTTAATCTTGAAAAATCATTTGTAAGCTGATTTATATCATCATTGTCATTTATGAATTGTTGAGTAAGATTGTCTAAATTTAATTCACTTTCATTATTACTTTCATCAGATTCGTCAAAAGAGTCATTATTTGTTCTTAACATATTTATAGATACATTTTTTGAAATACGAAAATTAGTAAGTCTTTTTTCTAATTCATCAATTAAATCTTTATTTCCAAGATTAAAATTTCCATTTATTTGATGAGGAATAAAGCTGACATTACTAGAACTTGCTATATTATTATAAAAATTTTTTGTTTTAATTTTATTTTCTTTTGATAATTGTAAATTTATAGTATTTTCTTCAATCCTATTTAGTTGATCTGAAATAGTTAAAAGAGTTTCATTTGAGTAATTATTTTGATAAATAATGTTTTGAAAACATTTTTCATTTGTTATCTGACTCGGAACTTTAACTAAAGGAGTTGCAATAAAATTATTATCAATAATGATTTCCTTTTTTGGCGGATACTCAGAAATAATTTCTTGATTAGTAATAACATCCTTGTATGTTTTTGAAGAAACAGGAAAAATAGTTTGCATTTTAAAAGGATAATCTATATTATGTTTAGGAGCATAAATTAATTCGAACCATTGAAAAAACGGAGAGTGAATTTGATTTGATAAAACATAATCTTCCCAAAGTCCAAAATGTAAAAATCTTATATAATATGAAAAGTTTTCTTCATGCCAAATTCTTTTTATATTATTATAATCTTTATAATATTCTTCTTCTTTTAAATAATCAAAATTAACATATGATGGTATTTTAGAAATATCTATATTAATATTCATTTTAACAAGTTGATTGATTTAATCTAAAAGATATATTTTTAATAATACTAAGTTGAGCACTAATAACAATAGTTTTATTTTTAATCATTTTTGATAAGCAATATATTATTTCCTTTTGAATATTATAATTATATGTGTCCTTTTCAGTATTAATTAATTTAATTTCTTCGTCTTTTTTAAGTTGTTTAATTCTATTTATTTCTTTAGAAATGCTTGCAATAATTTTCCATCTGGTCTTTAATAAATTATTCCAAAATTTATTATTATTACTACAACTAATCTGTCTTTTAGAACTCATTAACACGTATATTTAGATAAATTTCTTAAATAATTATCAAGATGTATATTAAAGGTTTTTAATACTGCTTTTATGTTATTAATTTCTTGTTCTAATTCCAATAGTTCTTTATCATTATTTATATTTTTTAATTCTAATATCTTTTCTTGCAAGAGTTTTTTAAATATTTTTATTGAATTTCTTAATCTCTTAATAGCAGTAACTCTATTTCTATTTAAAGAATTGCAATTTATTTGAACTTTATTAGTCATAATTGTTGTCTATAATTTTGAAGTTCATTAATAAAATCAGATTTAGTAGGACTTGGTAAACTTGTATCACTAGTTTGGTCTTCTTGATAAAGAGGTTTAGGAATAGGACTAGAATAGTCAACAGTTTTTAAATTTAAAGACTTTGATTTTGAAAGCGAAAATTTAGAAGTACCAATTTCAGGAATAGAACTAGTAGAAAATCTAGATGAAGAAAAATTTGTAGAAGAAAAGTTTATATCAACTGAGCCATCATTATGCTCAATTATATTTGAAATTTGTTTTGAAGAATCTAAAGATTTTGGTTCAATAACATTTTGTAAATTCCAATTACATGATTGAGTAATTTCTGACCATTTAAGTCGTTTAGGCATATGAACTTTTGTATGATTAGTATTTGCTTCGTAAATAATTGTTTCATTTCTTGGATTTGACAAACGGGTCTTTGGTTCTAAGGTAGTTGTCATGGTTTTATAACAAACACGATAAATAATTGCTAAAGGTTTAGAGTTATTTTTAAATTCTAAATTCTTTGTTTCAACAGTTAAAACCAAAGTGTCTAAAATATTTTTGTCAAATAATCCTACGGAAAAATTCGGATAACAATTAAAATAAATTGGTCCATTTGCGATATTTGTTTCTGCCATAGCTAAAATAGAATTTTGAAAATCTGTATGTCTTTTATCTCTTAATATTAAGAGAACAGGAGCATCAACACCAATTCTAAAAAGAGGTTTGATAGCAATTTGAACAAGACCTAAATGAAGAAATTTATATTTTTGTCTATGTTCGAAAATAGATCTTGATGATAACAAATTTATATTTTGTTGGTTTTGACCAATGGATAGGGTTTGTTCAGTCATTTTAATTGAGTAACTTTGAAAATAATCAAAAGTCCCTATTCTATAAATTGTGTTTATATTTGTTTTAGGTATAGTCCAATCATTTAAATTTTGTTCTATATTATCAATAGTTTCTTCAATAGAGTTTATATGATTATCATCATAATCTTGTTCTTTATTCATAATATTTTTACCAGTATCATATTTTTTAGATAATATGCGTGAAAATCTACTCATATTTGATTAATTTTTAGTTTAAAGATTTTATAAGAAAACTTACTTGTTTTATCTAGGATGAACAGAGAGGGCATCGGCCCAACGATGATTGTGGTCCGGCTCCGTGACTTACCATACTTGCACGTCTTACGCTAATCCAACCAATCACTGGTCTGGTCTCTGTATCATTCTTAACAAAACTCATAATTTTCTTATAAATTCTTCAAACAAAAATTAACCAAATAACAAACAGAGTTATCATACATACTAATCTCTGGTCTAAAACGTAGCTCTGATACCATTTGCAGATTAGTAGTTTCAGATATTTTTTGATGATAAAAATCATACATTATTTTATAAAACTGTTTTCTATCTTTGCTTCTAAACTCATGATTATGGATTAGAACTTGTAAAGCTTTTAATTGATTACAATAATAATGACGATTAGCTTGTATCTTTGAATCAGACATAATATTTCAAGCATGAATTTGATTATTATTAAATGCAAGTATTATTTTAACAAAAATTTCAAATCTTGTAGAATTAATAGTTAGAATAACTCGAAAAGAGACTGTCATAGCGATAACAGAGTTAAGACAATAATTGAATAAAATTCTTTATATATTACCTTCTTTTAAATTACAATCAGAGCATCCGTCTGGAGCAAGTATGATTTGAAAATCTAAAGATTTTGAACATCTAGAAGTAGATAGGAGAACTCTTTTCTTAGACATGAACTAAACATTTGACAGAAGTTTTATAAGAGAGATTTTTAGAGAACTTTGAGATGGTCTTCATTAAAACATGTCCCTTCAATATATAGGAGTCTTGGAGTCTTGAAACATCTTGAGACGGGAAACCGAAGGATTACCGGATCATCTTGAGAATTATTGAATCAACTTGCATTTGTCAGAGTGTAGATGTGGCAGACAAAACTTTAAAGCTTTTGACAAATTGGCATCATATTTTGTCATTTTTTGATAATGGAAATCTTCTTTGGCGATAATGGAGCATCTTCTTTCATCTTTATAAAAGTTGTTTGTTTTCATGCAATAATTTAGCATCATCTCACTGCAGAAGACATGATAATATTTTTGATAATTGATGTACTCACACAGTGTATAATTGATAATAGTTGAACACACACAGTGTATAATTGATAATAGTTGAACAATTTGATAACACACGTTTGATAACACACGTACTACCCCCCTTTGAATAACAAACACATATAAAAGAATACCTTACATTGAAGGTATAACACCAAAATTAAAAACTTAATTAATCTGCAAATGGATCATCAAAAGGATCTTGAGCATCTTGAAAATTATTTTTGACAGATGTGGGAGAATGTTCTGAATTAGTTGGAGAATTGCGAATTTCTTGAAGTAATTGTTGTAGATCTTCAGGGGAAGAGTTTGCAGCGGCACGAATTTTGCTAATAAGATTAGCATCTGGAGAAGATAGACTCTTGATAAGATTTGCTTCAATTTCTGGCTTTTGATTATACATTGATTGATAATGATTGAAAACAGCTTGCTCGTTTGCTTGAGAAATTGTGACTTTATCCCACCATTTTAGACGAAATTGTCTATTGAGCCAAGGGGGATTGAAGTCTGTTGCTTCTTGATAAGAGAATGTCCAGGACATAATCCATGGAACTTTAAATAACATGGTGAATTGTAACAAATATTCAAATTCTGGGATTTGTTGAATAAATAGCTCTTTGAATTTAGAAAAGCCTTTGAGAATTTCAGTGGGTAAACAACTAGGAACAAGTCCCATATAGCGATACCAATTGACAAACCATCTGGGATATTCACAGGTAAAATTTTTATCAAAGAAAATGAACCATGAATGAGAATAGTTTCGAAGAAAAAATGCTTTAGTCCAAGCTTCTTGGTAATCATAATATGAATATCTTGGATAAGCAGGGAATTGATAAAGGGGTTTTTCGAAAGAAAGATTGGATGACCAATTTTCTGGAGAAATGATTTTAAGAATTCGGGCTTTGCTAAAATCAATAGATCCTTCTTTATTATTAGAACGGTGATCAATCTGAACAGATCCAGATTCTTGTAGAATGGTTTGATAATATTCTCGAGATTTGTAAGAGTTTTCATGAAAGGTTTTTCCTCGGCCAAAGAGGTGTTCAGTAAGAACATGAAAACCTTGATTGAGCTTAAGAATTTGAGAATCTTCAAGTATTTGGATTTTCAAAAGATTTGAATTGAGAACATAAGGGGCTTTATTTGTAGGTTTAGAAGTTGTTGAAAGTTGTGTTTCAGAAGGAATAGGTTTTGAAAAAGGGCTAATTGATTGAACTGGAGAAATGTTTGGATTGACTAGTTTTGATTGAAGCATATTTGAATAAAGTTGAGAATTTTTTGCAATTGGAGTTAATGGAGAAAAACGATTCTGACTTGAGAAAGGAACAAGCTTTTGATTAATTGGTTTCTTGTCTTCAATCTTAGAGGAAGACGATGAACTCATTTTCCCTGCAAAAATTCACGAGAAAGAAAATCTGGTAATGAATTGCTTTCTCCTTTTATAAATTCAATATCAAAATCAAAATTGCCCAACAATGCTTGCCATCTAGCAAAGATTTGTTTAGAAATTATATTTTTAACATCTTTTTCTAAAATTGATTTTGCAGATTGACAATCAATTCTTAATAAAAAAGTTTTCATAAATAAATCATCTTCAAATTTAGTAATACATAAAACAATACTTAAAATCTCCTTTTTAACAGTTGAATAATTCTTTTGAGTATTATTCCAAGCACCTGAATAAAAACGAACCAATTGTTCTTCAGAAGAATTTGATAATTTTTGTTTTAAAATACCTCCAAATCCAATATCACTAGCATCAGTTTCGACTATGATATTAGCATAAGGATGTGGTAAATTTAAACAAGGTAAAGAAGGAATTTTTTGTTTTATAAGTTTAACAATATTAGTATGTTCTTGAGTCCAAGGTTGTGGATTATTTTTTAATCTATTATAAAGAGGTTTGCAAAGAGTTCCTAAATCTTTGAAAAAATCATGAATATAATTTAGACATCCTAGAAATCGTTGAAGTTGTTTTTTATCTATAATTTCGTCAGGAAATTTATTAGAAAATTCTAAACTTCTTATAATAGGTTTAATAGTATTATTAACAATGTTATGTCCTAAAAATCTAATTTCATTTTGAAATAAATGCATTTTCTTAGCTGAAACAGCTAAGCCATTTTTATAAATTAAATCATAAAACTGATTTAAATGTTTGAAATGTTGATCAATAGATTTTGAAAAAATAAGAACATCATCAATATAAACAATTGAAAAACTGTTTATAGGAATGATAATATCATTCATAATGTTTTGAAATTCAGAAGGAGCATTTTTTAAACCAAAGGGCATAACGTTCCACTCATAATGTCTAAAAGGAACATTAAAACCTGTTTTGTATTTATCTTCTTCATGAATTTGAATTTGCCAAAAACCAGATTTCATATCAAATTTTGAAAATATTTTTGAATCATAAAGTTTTTTCAATAAATCTCTTTTATTAGGAATAGGATATCTAATCCAATCTAAAACTTTATTTAAAGGTTTATAATTGATAACTAATCTTGGTGATCCTCTTTCTAATTCAGCAGCATTCATAACATAGAAAGCTGAACAAGACCAAGGAGATTTAGAAGGTCTAATTAATTTTTTGTCTAATAAATCTTGAATTTCTTTTTTACAATGAGCTTCTAATTCATTATTCATATGAATAGCTCTTGATTTTGAAGGAATATCCTTTTCATTGAAAGTTTTAATATAAGGTAATTTGACAATATGTTGTTTTCTGTTCCAAAAGGCGTTTGGAATATTTGAGCAAACATTATTTTCAAACTTTTGTTTTAAAGCTATAATTTTGTCTTGAATATACTTATCTTGTAATTGATTATGTATACGAAAATCATTAATTTCATTGATAAGGTAATTTGCTTGTTTTGTTTTATAATTAAGAATGTTAATAGTTGAATAAGACGGAGGTTCACAAAATTTAAACATAATTTCTTTTCCAAAAACTTTAGTAATAATTCCATCATCTTGAACCATAAAAGGATATAATTTAGTAATAAAAGGTGTTCCTAAAATTAAAGGAGAAGTAAGATTTTTTACTAAAATTAAATGAGTTTTATAACAATAATCTTGATTGTTGCAAATATGAACATCGGAAATTTTATAATTTATTTTTAAACTGGTTCCTTCAGCTCCAGTAAGCCTAGAAGAAGTTTTTTCATAAAATTGAGTGGGAAATAAACCTTCTTGTATACAGTTCATATCAGCACCACTATCAATTAGAGCAGTAATATCCATTTTAAAATTATTTTTTACTAGAGTTATTTGAGTATTCCATTTTTGAGAAATTTGATCATTTATAATTCTTTCGATAACCTTTTCATCTTTATTATCATTATTTTGTGAATTAATAATATTTTTTCCCTTTTCAAGAGTTATAATTTTGCCTTTAATTTCTTTTATGTCTTGTTTAACTAATTTTAATTCTTCTTGAAGTTCTTGTATGGAAATGGGTTTTGTTTCAGAAAATCTTTCATATATGTCTTTTAAATTAAAAATTTTTGTATTATTTGAAATAGAATTTTCATTCTTATTAAGCATTTGTTTTATCAACAGTTCTTGGATATTTTTATCTTTAATTGAATCCAAATTTTTTAAAAGATCTTTGTCATTGTTTGTAAGGACATTAATTGAATAATTACAATTACATTTTCCAACACATTTGCATGTATCAGAATCTTCCGAACTTGAAGTATTTTGTTCTAAGATGTTTAAATCATTTTCTTGAAAATCGGTAAAACTAGAATCAGAATCGGAATCAGAATTTAACATAATTTTTCTAATTTGTTCTTTTAATTCTTCTGAAATATTTAATTCATTAATTTTTGTTTTTGCATAACAATTATTAGCATTATGACCATTACGACCACATTTATGGCAAATAATAATGTCTTTTGATTTTCTTTTAGAATTTTTATTAGATCGTTTATAAGGGTTTTTTGATGTTAAAAATTTATTTTTCTTATAATTCTTATATTTTTCTGATTTATTATATTTCTTTTTCTTGAAATATTTTGAAGATTTTTTATTATATTTTTTGGTTTTTGAAGTAGACGGACCTGTTAATGGTTGATAACCATATTGTTGACAAAAATTTCCTAATTCATTCTTACTATTAATTCTATCTTTTTTAAGTTTTTCTTTGGCATTCATAATAAAATTCTTTTCGTCTGGTGTAATATAGAAATCCCACCAACCTTTAAGAGTACCAGTAAACCCAGAAATAATAATATTAACAATTTGAAGTTGAGTATTATTGTGAGACTTGTAAGCATTAGCTGCCATGGTCATTTCTTGAACAATATTAAGAATTTGATGTTCAGAGTTACCATCGATATTCCATTCGTAAACAGAAGTACCATCATAAGCTGAACGATCATATTGAAAAGCTCTTTCTTCAATTTGAATATCAGGAAGAGAAGGTCTATTCCAATAATTTTTAATAGTTGGTTTTGGATTATTACCAAAATAATTAATCTTATTTAATCTTGAAAAATCATTTGTAAGCTGATTTATATCATCATTGTCATTTATGAATTGTTGAGTAAGATTGTCTAAATTTAATTCACTTTCATTATTACTTTCATCAGATTCGTCAAAAGAGTCATTATTTGTTCTTAACATATTTATAGATACATTTTTTGAAATACGAAAATTAGTAAGTCTTTTTTCTAATTCATCAATTAAATCTTTATTTCCAAGATTAAAATTTCCATTTATTTGATGAGGAATAAAGCTGACATTACTAGAACTTGCTATATTATTATAAAAATTTTTTGTTTTAATTTTATTTTCTTTTGATAATTGTAAATTTATAGTATTTTCTTCAATCCTATTTAGTTGATCTGAAATAGTTAAAAGAGTTTCATTTGAGTAATTATTTTGATAAATAATGTTTTGAAAACATTTTTCATTTGTTATCTGACTCGGAACTTTAACTAAAGGAGTTGCAATAAAATTATTATCAATAATGATTTCCTTTTTTGGCGGATACTCAGAAATAATTTCTTGATTAGTAATAACATCCTTGTATGTTTTTGAAGAAACAGGAAAAATAGTTTGCAGAAGACATGATAATATTTTTGATAATTGATGTACTCACACAGTGTATAATTGATAATAGTTGAACACACACAGTGTATAATTGATAATAGTTGAACAATTTGATAACACACGTTTGATAACACACGTACTACCCCCCTTTGAATAACAAACACATATAAAAGAATACCTTACATTGAAGGTATAACACCAAAATTAAAAACTTAATTAATCTGCAAATGGATCATCAAAAGGATCTTGAGCATCTTGAAAATTATTTTTGACAGATGTGGGAGAATGTTCTGAATTAGTTGGAGAATTGCGAATTTCTTGAAGTAATTGTTGTAGATCTTCAGGGGAAGAGTTTGCAGCGGCACGAATTTTGCTAATAAGATTAGCATCTGGAGAAGATAGACTCTTGATAAGATTTGCTTCAATTTCTGGCTTTTGATTATACATTGATTGATAATGATTGAAAACAGCTTGCTCGTTTGCTTGAGAAATTGTGACTTTATCCCACCATTTTAGACGAAATTGTCTATTGAGCCAAGGGGGATTGAAGTCTGTTGCTTCTTGATAAGAGAATGTCCAGGACATAATCCATGGAACTTTAAATAACATGGTGAATTGTAACAAATATTCAAATTCTGGGATTTGTTGAATAAATAGCTCTTTGAATTTAGAAAAGCCTTTGAGAATTTCAGTGGGTAAACAACTAGGAACAAGTCCCATATAGCGATACCAATTGACAAACCATCTGGGATATTCACAGGTAAAATTTTTATCAAAGAAAATGAACCATGAATGAGAATAGTTTCGAAGAAAAAATGCTTTAGTCCAAGCTTCTTGGTAATCATAATATGAATATCTTGGATAAGCAGGGAATTGATAAAGGGGTTTTTCGAAAGAAAGATTGGATGACCAATTTTCTGGAGAAATGATTTTAAGAATTCGGGCTTTGCTAAAATCAATAGATCCTTCTTTATTATTAGAACGGTGATCAATCTGAACAGATCCAGATTCTTGTAGAATGGTTTGATAATATTCTCGAGATTTGTAAGAGTTTTCATGAAAGGTTTTTCCTCGGCCAAAGAGGTGTTCAGTAAGAACATGAAAACCTTGATTGAGCTTAAGAATTTGAGAATCTTCAAGTATTTGGATTTTCAAAAGATTTGAATTGAGAACATAAGGGGCTTTATTTGTAGGTTTAGAAGTTGTTGAAAGTTGTGTTTCAGAAGGAATAGGTTTTGAAAAAGGGCTAATTGATTGAACTGGAGAAATGTTTGGATTGACTAGTTTTGATTGAAGCATATTTGAATAAAGTTGAGAATTTTTTGCAATTGGAGTTAATGGAGAAAAACGATTCTGACTTGAGAAAGGAACAAGCTTTTGATTAATTGGTTTCTTGTCTTCAATCTTAGAGGAAGACGATGAACTCATTTTCCCTGCAAAAATTCACGAGAAAGAAAATCTGGTAATGAATTGCTTTCTCCTTTTATAAATTCAATATCAAAATCAAAATTGCCCAACAATGCTTGCCATCTAGCAAAGATTTGTTTAGAAATTATATTTTTAACATCTTTTTCTAAAATTGATTTTGCAGATTGACAATCAATTCTTAATAAAAAAGTTTTCATAAATAAATCATCTTCAAATTTAGTAATACATAAAACAATACTTAAAATCTCCTTTTTAACAGTTGAATAATTCTTTTGAGTATTATTCCAAGCACCTGAATAAAAACGAACCAATTGTTCTTCAGAAGAATTTGATAATTTTTGTTTTAAAATACCTCCAAATCCAATATCACTAGCATCAGTTTCGACTATGATATTAGCATAAGGATGTGGTAAATTTAAACAAGGTAAAGAAGGAATTTTTTGTTTTATAAGTTTAACAATATTAGTATGTTCTTGAGTCCAAGGTTGTGGATTATTTTTTAATCTATTATAAAGAGGTTTGCAAAGAGTTCCTAAATCTTTGAAAAAATCATGAATATAATTTAGACATCCTAGAAATCGTTGAAGTTGTTTTTTATCTATAATTTCGTCAGGAAATTTATTAGAAAATTCTAAACTTCTTATAATAGGTTTAATAGTATTATTAACAATGTTATGTCCTAAAAATCTAATTTCATTTTGAAATAAATGCATTTTCTTAGCTGAAACAGCTAAGCCATTTTTATAAATTAAATCATAAAACTGATTTAAATGTTTGAAATGTTGATCAATAGATTTTGAAAAAATAAGAACATCATCAATATAAACAATTGAAAAACTGTTTATAGGAATGATAATATCATTCATAATGTTTTGAAATTCAGAAGGAGCATTTTTTAAACCAAAGGGCATAACGTTCCACTCATAATGTCCAAAAGGAACATTAAAACCTGTTTTGTATTTATCTTCTTCATGAATTTGAATTTGCCAAAAACCAGATTTCATATCAAATTTTGAAAATATTTTTGAATCATAAAGTTTTTTCAATAAATCTCTTTTATTAGGAATAGGATATCTAATCCAATCTAAAACTTTATTTAAAGGTTTATAATTGATAACTAATCTTGGTGATCCTCTTTCTAATTCAGCAGCATTCATAACATAGAAAGCTGAACAAGACCAAGGAGATTTAGAAGGTCTAATTAATTTTTTGTCTAATAAATCTTGAATTTCTTTTTTACAATGAGCTTCTAATTCATTATTCATATGAATAGCTCTTGATTTTGAAGGAATATCCTTTTCATTGAAAGTTTTAATATAAGGTAATTTGACAATATGTTGTTTTCTGTTCCAAAAGGCGTTTGGAATATTTGAGCAAACATTATTTTCAAACTTTTGTTTTAAAGCTATAATTTTGTCTTGAATATACTTATCTTGTAATTGATTATGTATACGAAAATCATTAATTTCATTGATAAGGTAATTTGCTTGTTTTGTTTTATAATTAAGAATGTTAATAGTTGAATAAGACGGAGGTTCACAAAATTTAAACATAATTTCTTTTCCAAAAACTTTAGTAATAATTCCATCATCTTGAACCATAAAAGGATATAATTTAGTAATAAAAGGTGTTCCTAAAATTAAAGGAGAAGTAAGATTTTTTACTAAAATTAAATGAGTTTTATAACAATAATCTTGATTGTTGCAAATATGAACATCGGAAATTTTATAATTTATTTTTAAACTGGTTCCTTCAGCTCCAGTAAGCCTAGAAGAAGTTTTTTCATAAAATTGAGTGGGAAATAAACCTTCTTGTATACAGTTCATATCAGCACCACTATCAATTAGAGCAGTAATATCCATTTTAAAATTATTTTTTACTAGAGTTATTTGAGTATTCCATTTTTGAGAAATTTGATCATTTATAATTCTTTCGATAACCTTTTCATCTTTATTATCATTATTTTGTGAATTAATAATATTTTTTCCCTTTTCAAGAGTTATAATTTTGCCTTTAATTTCTTTTATGTCTTGTTTAACTAATTTTAATTCTTCTTGAAGTTCTTGTATGGAAATGGGTTTTGTTTCAGAAAATCTTTCATATATGTCTTTTAAATTAAAAATTTTTGTATTATTTGAAATAGAATTTTCATTCTTATTAAGCATTTGTTTTATCAACAGTTCTTGGATATTTTTATCTTTAATTGAATCCAAATTTTTTAAAAGATCTTTGTCATTGTTTGTAAGGACATTAATTGAATAATTACAATTACATTTTCCAACACATTTGCATGTATCAGAATCTTCCGAACTTGAAGTATTTTGTTCTAAGATGTTTAAATCATTTTCTTGAAAATCGGTAAAACTAGAATCAGAATCGGAATCAGAATTTAACATAATTTTTCTAATTTGTTCTTTTAATTCTTCTGAAATATTTAATTCATTAATTTTTGTTTTTGCATAACAATTATTAGCATTATGACCATTACGACCACATTTATGGCAAATAATAATGTCTTTTGATTTTCTTTTAGAATTTTTATTAGATCGTTTATAAGGGTTTTTTGATGTTAAAAATTTATTTTTCTTATAATTCTTATATTTTTCTGATTTATTATATTTCTTTTTCTTGAAATATTTTGAAGATTTTTTATTATATTTTTTGGTTTTTGAAGTAGACGGACCTGTTAATGGTTGATAACCATATTGTTGACAAAAATTTCCTAATTCATTCTTACTATTAATTCTATCTTTTTTAAGTTTTTCTTTAAATCTAAGGTCAGCACAAATAGCTAATCCTTCTTTATTAATATAATTAATTAAGTCTCCATAAGTTAAGTTTTGATAAGGAATTGTATTATTAAAATTTTCTCTTAATTTTTGTCTAATTCTTTCGGCAAAAAGTTTTGGAAGTCCAGCAATAAAACGTTCTTTCCAATAAGATTCTTTACAATCTGGTCTTGAAAAAACTTTAACGAGATAATTATCTTTGTACCATCTGAAATCAGTTAATTTTCTACAATGTAAGTTCATTAGAATTTCAGAAGTTCTTTCTTGAAAAGTAGTAGGATCTCCTACAAAGTTTTTGATTATAGCAAAAATTAAAGTATTAACCATATCATCCTCTTGAGTTTGAATTGGTAAATTATTTTCTTGTTTTATAACGGTTTTCTTGGCATTCATAATAAAATTCTTTTCGTCTGGTGTAATATAGAAATCCCACCAACCTTTAAGAGTACCAGTAAACCCAGAAATAATAATATTAACAATTTGAAGTTGAGTATTATTGTGAGACTTGTAAGCATTAGCTGCCATGGTCATTTCTTGAACAATATTAAGAATTTGATGTTCAGAGTTACCATCGATATTCCATTCGTAAACAGAAGTACCATCATAAGCTGAACGATCATATTGAAAAGCTCTTTCTTCAATTTGAATATCAGGAAGAGAAGGTCTATTCCAATAATTTTTAATAGTTGGTTTTGGATTATTACCAAAATAATTAATCTTATTTAATCTTGAAAAATCATTTGTAAGCTGATTTATATCATCATTGTCATTTATGAATTGTTGAGTAAGATTGTCTAAATTTAATTCACTTTCATTATTACTTTCATCAGATTCGTCAAAAGAGTCATTATTTGTTCTTAACATATTTATAGATACATTTTTTGAAATACGAAAATTAGTAAGTCTTTTTTCTAATTCATCAATTAAATCTTTATTTCCAAGATTAAAATTTCCATTTATTTGATGAGGAATAAAGCTGACATTACTAGAACTTGCTATATTATTATAAAAATTTTT
Organism: Lactuca virosa; assembly: GCF_052849685.1. Taxonomy (NCBI): domain Eukaryota; kingdom Viridiplantae; phylum Streptophyta; class Magnoliopsida; order Asterales; family Asteraceae; genus Lactuca; species Lactuca virosa. The sequence goes on along the minus strand of NC_136434.1, from coordinate 130,870,832 downwards.
TGTTTTAATTTTATTTTCTTTTGATAATTGTAAATTTATAGTATTTTCTTCAATCCTATTTAGTTGATCTGAAATAGTTAAAAGAGTTTCATTTGAGTAATTATTTTGATAAATAATGTTTTGAAAACATTTTTCATTTGTTATCTGACTCGGAACTTTAACTAAAGGAGTTGCAATAAAATTATTATCAATAATGATTTCCTTTTTTGGCGGATACTCAGAAATAATTTCTTGATTAGTAATAACATCCTTGTATGTTTTTGAAGAAACAGGAAAAATAGTTTGCATTTTAAAAGGATAATCTATATTATGTTTAGGAGCATAAATTAATTCGAACCATTGAAAAAACGGAGAGTGAATTTGATTTGATAAAACATAATCTTCCCAAAGTCCAAAATGTAAAAATCTTATATAATATGAAAAGTTTTCTTCATGCCAAATTCTTTTTATATTATTATAATCTTTATAATATTCTTCTTCTTTTAAATAATCAAAATTAACATATGATGGTATTTTAGAAATATCTATATTAATATTCATTTTAACAAGTTGATTGATTTAATCTAAAAGATATATTTTTAATAATACTAAGTTGAGCACTAATAACAATAGTTTTATTTTTAATCATTTTTGATAAGCAATATATTATTTCCTTTTGAATATTATAATTATATGTGTCCTTTTCAGTATTAATTAATTTAATTTCTTCGTCTTTTTTAAGTTGTTTAATTCTATTTATTTCTTTAGAAATGCTTGCAATAATTTTCCATCTGGTCTTTAATAAATTATTCCAAAATTTATTATTATTACTACAACTAATCTGTCTTTTAGAACTCATTAACACGTATATTTAGATAAATTTCTTAAATAATTATCAAGATGTATATTAAAGGTTTTTAATACTGCTTTTATGTTATTAATTTCTTGTTCTAATTCCAATAGTTCTTTATCATTATTTATATTTTTTAATTCTAATATCTTTTCTTGCAAGAGTTTTTTAAATATTTTTATTGAATTTCTTAATCTCTTAATAGCAGTAACTCTATTTCTATTTAAAGAATTGCAATTTATTTGAACTTTATTAGTCATAATTGTTGTCTATAATTTTGAAGTTCATTAATAAAATCAGATTTAGTAGGACTTGGTAAACTTGTATCACTAGTTTGGTCTTCTTGATAAAGAGGTTTAGGAATAGGACTAGAATAGTCAACAGTTTTTAAATTTAAAGACTTTGATTTTGAAAGCGAAAATTTAGAAGTACCAATTTCAGGAATAGAACTAGTAGAAAATCTAGATGAAGAAAAATTTGTAGAAGAAAAGTTTATATCAACTGAGCCATCATTATGCTCAATTATATTTGAAATTTGTTTTGAAGAATCTAAAGATTTTGGTTCAATAACATTTTGTAAATTCCAATTACATGATTGAGTAATTTCTGACCATTTAAGTCGTTTAGGCATATGAACTTTTGTATGATTAGTATTTGCTTCGTAAATAATTGTTTCATTTCTTGGATTTGACAAACGGGTCTTTGGTTCTAAGGTAGTTGTCATGGTTTTATAACAAACACGATAAATAATTGCTAAAGGTTTAGAGTTATTTTTAAATTCTAAATTCTTTGTTTCAACAGTTAAAACCAAAGTGTCTAAAATATTTTTGTCAAATAATCCTACGGAAAAATTCGGATAACAATTAAAATAAATTGGTCCATTTGCGATATTTGTTTCTGCCATAGCTAAAATAGAATTTTGAAAATCTGTATGTCTTTTATCTCTTAATATTAAGAGAACAGGAGCATCAACACCAATTCTAAAAAGAGGTTTGATAGCAATTTGAACAAGACCTAAATGAAGAAATTTATATTTTTGTCTATGTTCGAAAATAGATCTTGATGATAACAAATTTATATTTTGTTGGTTTTGACCAATGGATAGGGTTTGTTCAGTCATTTTAATTGAGTAACTTTGAAAATAATCAAAAGTCCCTATTCTATAAATTGTGTTTATATTTGTTTTAGGTATAGTCCAATCATTTAAATTTTGTTCTATATTATCAATAGTTTCTTCAATAGAGTTTATATGATTATCATCATAATCTTGTTCTTTATTCATAATATTTTTACCAGTATCATATTTTTTAGATAATATGCGTGAAAATCTACTCATATTTGATTAATTTTTAGTTTAAAGATTTTATAAGAAAACTTACTTGTTTTATCTAGGATGAACAGAGAGGGCATCGGCCCAACGATGATTGTGGTCCGGCTCCGTGACTTACCATACTTGCACGTCTTACGCTAATCCAACCAATCACTGGTCTGGTCTCTGTATCATTCTTAACAAAACTCATAATTTTCTTATAAATTCTTCAAACAAAAATTAACCAAATAACAAACAGAGTTATCATACATACTAATCTCTGGTCTAAAACGTAGCTCTGATACCATTTGCTAACTAGTAGTTTAATTTGCTAACTAGTAGTTTCAGATATTTTTTGATGATAAAAATCATACATTATTTTATAAAACTGTTTTCTATCTTTGCTTCTAAACTCATGATTATGGATTAGAACTTGTAAAGCTTTTAATTGATTACAATAATAATGACGATTAGCTTGTATCTTTGAATCAGACATAATATTTCAAGCATGAATTTGATTATTATTAAATGCAAGTATTATTTTAACAAAAATTTCAAATCTTGTAGAATTAATAGTTAGAATAACTCGAAAAGAGACTGTCATAGCGATAACAGAGTTAAGACAATAATTGAATAAAATTCTTTATATATTACCTTCTTTTAAATTACAATCAGAGCATCCGTCTGGAGCAAGTATGATTTGAAAATCTAAAGATTTTGAACATCTAGAAGTAGATAGGAGAACTCTTTTCTTAGACATGAACTAAACATTTGACAGAAGTTTTATAAGAGAGATTTTTAGAGAACTTTGAGATGGTCTTCATTAAAACATGTCCCTTCAATATATAGGAGTCTTGGAGTCTTGAAACATCTTGAGACGGGAAACCGAAGGATTACCGGATCATCTTGAGAATTATTGAATCAACTTGCATTTGTCAGAGTGTAGATGTGGCAGACAAAACTTTAAAGCTTTTGACAAATTGGCATCATATTTTGTCATTTTTTGATAATGGAAATCTTCTTTGGCGATAATGGAGCATCTTCTTTCATCTTTATAAAAGTTGTTTGTTTTCATGCAATAATTTAGCATCATCTCACTGCAGAAGACATGATAATATTTTTGATAATTGATGTACTCACACAGTGTATAATTGATAATAGTTGAACACACACAGTGTATAATTGATAATAGTTGAACAATTTGATAACACACGTTTGATAACACACGTACTACCCCCCTTTGAATAACAAACACATATAAAAGAATACCTTACATTGAAGGTATAACACCAAAATTAAAAACTTAATTAATCTGCAAATGGATCATCAAAAGGATCTTGAGCATCTTGAAAATTATTTTTGACAGATGTGGGAGAATGTTCTGAATTAGTTGGAGAATTGCGAATTTCTTGAAGTAATTGTTGTAGATCTTCAGGGGAAGAGTTTGCAGCGGCACGAATTTTGCTAATAAGATTAGCATCTGGAGAAGATAGACTCTTGATAAGATTTGCTTCAATTTCTGGCTTTTGATTATACATTGATTGATAATGATTGAAAACAGCTTGCTCGTTTGCTTGAGAAATTGTGACTTTATCCCACCATTTTAGACGAAATTGTCTATTGAGCCAAGGGGGATTGAAGTCTGTTGCTTCTTGATAAGAGAATGTCCAGGACATAATCCATGGAACTTTAAATAACATGGTGAATTGTAACAAATATTCAAATTCTGGGATTTGTTGAATAAATAGCTCTTTGAATTTAGAAAAGCCTTTGAGAATTTCAGTGGGTAAACAACTAGGAACAAGTCCCATATAGCGATACCAATTGACAAACCATCTGGGATATTCACAGGTAAAATTTTTATCAAAGAAAATGAACCATGAATGAGAATAGTTTCGAAGAAAAAATGCTTTAGTCCAAGCTTCTTGGTAATCATAATATGAATATCTTGGATAAGCAGGGAATTGATAAAGGGGTTTTTCGAAAGAAAGATTGGATGACCAATTTTCTGGAGAAATGATTTTAAGAATTCGGGCTTTGCTAAAATCAATAGATCCTTCTTTATTATTAGAACGGTGATCAATCTGAACAGATCCAGATTCTTGTAGAATGGTTTGATAATATTCTCGAGATTTGTAAGAGTTTTCATGAAAGGTTTTTCCTCGGCCAAAGAGGTGTTCAGTAAGAACATGAAAACCTTGATTGAGCTTAAGAATTTGAGAATCTTCAAGTATTTGGATTTTCAAAAGATTTGAATTGAGAACATAAGGGGCTTTATTTGTAGGTTTAGAAGTTGTTGAAAGTTGTGTTTCAGAAGGAATAGGTTTTGAAAAAGGGCTAATTGATTGAACTGGAGAAATGTTTGGATTGACTAGTTTTGATTGAAGCATATTTGAATAAAGTTGAGAATTTTTTGCAATTGGAGTTAATGGAGAAAAACGATTCTGACTTGAGAAAGGAACAAGCTTTTGATTAATTGGTTTCTTGTCTTCAATCTTAGAGGAAGACGATGAACTCATTTTCCCTGCAAAAATTCACGAGAAAGAAAATCTGGTAATGAATTGCTTTCTCCTTTTATAAATTCAATATCAAAATCAAAATTGCCCAACAATGCTTGCCATCTAGCAAAGATTTGTTTAGAAATTATATTTTTAACATCTTTTTCTAAAATTGATTTTGCAGATTGACAATCAATTCTTAATAAAAAAGTTTTCATAAATAAATCATCTTCAAATTTAGTAATACATAAAACAATACTTAAAATCTCCTTTTTAACAGTTGAATAATTCTTTTGAGTATTATTCCAAGCACCTGAATAAAAACGAAATTATTCAAAAAAAAAAAAAAAAAAATATTTCGCCAAATCCAATATCACTAGTAGTTTCAGATATTGACTAGTAGTTTCAGATATTTTTTTTTTTTTTTGAAACAAAGAATTTAGAAATTATTGTTATCCGAATTTTTCCGAATTTTGACCCAACAATGCTTGCCATCTAGCAAAGATTTGTTTAGAAATTATATTTTTAACATCTTTTTCTAAAATTGATTTTGCAGATTGACAATCAATTCTTAATAAAAAAGTTTTCATAAATAAATCATCTTCAAATTTAGTAATACATAAAACAATACTTAAAATCTCCTTTTTAACAGTTGAATAATTCTTTTGAGTATTATTCCAAGCACCTGAATAAAAACGAACCAATTGTTCTTCAGAAGAATTTGATAATTTTTGTTTTAAAATACCTCCAAATCCAATATCACTAGCATCAGTTTCGACTATGATATTAGCATAAGGATGTGGTAAATTTAAACAAGGTAAAGAAGGAATTTTTTGTTTTATAAGTTTAACAATATTAGTATGTTCTTGAGTCCAAGGTTGTGGATTATTTTTTAATCTATTATAAAGAGGTTTGCAAAGAGTTCCTAAATCTTTGAAAAAATCATGAATATAATTTAGACATCCTAGAAATCGTTGAAGTTGTTTTTTATCTATAATTTCGTCAGGAAATTTATTAGAAAATTCTAAACTTCTTATAATAGGTTTAATAGTATTATTAACAATGTTATGTCCTAAAAATCTAATTTCATTTTGAAATAAATGCATTTTCTTAGCTGAAACAGCTAAGCCATTTTTATAAATTAAATCATAAAACTGATTTAAATGTTTGAAATGTTGATCAATAGATTTTGAAAAAATAAGAACATCATCAATATAAACAATTGAAAAACTGTTTATAGGAATGATAATATCATTCATAATGTTTTGAAATTCAGAAGGAGCATTTTTTAAACCAAAGGGCATAACGTTCCACTCATAATGTCCAAAAGGAACATTAAAACCTGTTTTGTATTTATCTTCTTCATGAATTTGAATTTGCCAAAAACCAGATTTCATATCAAATTTTGAAAATATTTTTGAATCATAAAGTTTTTTCAATAAATCTCTTTTATTAGGAATAGGATATCTAATCCAATCTAAAACTTTATTTAAAGGTTTATAATTGATAACTAATCTTGGTGATCCTCTTTCTAATTCAGCAGCATTCATAACATAGAAAGCTATCAAAAATATTATCATGTCTTCTGCAGTGAGATGATGCTAAATTATTGCATGAAAACAAACAACTTTTATAAAGATGAAAGAAGATGCTCCATTATCGCCAAAGAAGATTTCCATTATCAAAAAATGACAAAATATGATGCCAATTTGTCAAAAGCTTTAAAGTTTTGTCTGCCACATCTACACTCTGACAAATGCAAGTTGATTCAATAATTCTCAAGATGATCCGGTAATCCTTCGGTTTCCCGTCTCAAGATGTTTCAAGACTCCAAGACTCCTATATATTGAAGGGACATGTTTTAATGAAGACCATCTCAAAGTTCTCTAAAAATCTCTCTTATAAAACTTCTGTCAAATGTTTAGTTCATGTCTAAGAAAAGAGTTCTCCTATCTACTTCTAGATGTTCAAAATCTTTAGATTTTCAAATCATACTTGCTCCAGACGGATGCTCTGATTGTAATTTAAAAGAAGGTAATATATAAAGAATTTTATTCAATTATTGTCTTAACTCTGTTATCGCTATGACAGTCTCTTTTCGAGTTATTCTAACTATTAATTCTACAAGATTTGAAATTTTTGTTAAAATAATACTTGCATTTAATAATAATCAAATTCATGCTTGAAATATTATGTCTGATTCAAAGATACAAGCTAATCGTCATTATTATTGTAATCAATTAAAAGCTTTACAAGTTCTAATCCATAATCATGAGTTTAGAAGCAAAAATATCTGAAAACAGTTTTATAAAATAATGTATGATTTTTATCATCAAAAAATATCTGAAACTACTAGTCAATATCTGAAACTACTAGTCAGCAAATGGTATCAGAGCTACGTTTTAGACCAGAGATTAGTATGTATGATATATTTTTAACATCTTCTTTCATCTTTATTTTGTAAGAAAAAGATGTTAAAAATATAATTTCTAAACAAATCTTTACATTGAAGGTATAACACCAAAATTAAAAACTTAATTAATCTGCAAATGGATCATCAAAAGGATCTTGAGCATCTTGAAAATTATTTTTGACAGATGTGGGAGAATGTTCTGAATTAGTTGGAGAATTGCGAATTTCTTGAAGTAATTGTTGTAGATCTTCAGGGGAAGAGTTTGCAGCGGCACGAATTTTGCTAATAAGATTAGCATCTGGAGAAGATAGACTCTTGATAAGATTTGCTTCAATTTCTGGCTTTTGATTATACATTGATTGATAATGATTGAAAACAGCTTGCTCGTTTGCTTGAGAAATTGTGACTTTATCCCACCATTTTAGACGAAATTGTCTATTGAGCCAAGGGGGATTGAAGTCTGTTGCTTCTTGATAAGAGAATGTCCAGGACATAATCCATGGAACTTTAAATAACATGGTGAATTGTAACAAATATTCAAATTCTGGGATTTGTTGAATAAATAGCTCTTTGAATTTAGAAAAGCCTTTGAGAATTTCAGTGGGTAAACAACTAGGAACAAGTCCCATATAGCGATACCAATTGACAAACCATCTGGGATATTCACAGGTAAAATTTTTATCAAAGAAAATGAACCATGAATGAGAATAGTTTCGAAGAAAAAATGCTTTAGTCCAAGCTTCTTGGTAATCATAATATGAATATCTTGGATAAGCAGGGAATTGATAAAGGGGTTTTTCGAAAGAAAGATTGGATGACCAATTTTCTGGAGAAATGATTTTAAGAATTCGGGCTTTGCTAAAATCAATAGATCCTTCTTTATTATTAGAACGGTGATCAATCTGAACAGATCCAGATTCTTGTAGAATGGTTTGATAATATTCTCGAGATTTGTAAGAGTTTTCATGAAAGGTTTTTCCTCGGCCAAAGAGGTGTTCAGTAAGAACATGAAAACCTTGATTGAGCTTAAGAATTTGAGAATCTTCAAGTATTTGGATTTTCAAAAGATTTGAATTGAGAACATAAGGGGCTTTATTTGTAGGTTTAGAAGTTGTTGAAAGTTGTGTTTCAGAAGGAATAGGTTTTGAAAAAGGGCTAATTGATTGAACTGGAGAAATGTTTGGATTGACTAGTTTTGATTGAAGCATATTTGAATAAAGTTGAGAATTTTTTGCAATTGGAGTTAATGGAGAAAAACGATTCTGACTTGAGAAAGGAACAAGCTTTTGATTAATTGGTTTCTTGTCTTCAATCTTAGAGGAAGACGATGAACTCATTTTCCCTGCAAAAATTCACGAGAAAGAAAATCTGGTAATGAATTGCTTTCTCCTTTTATAAATTCAATATCAAAATCAAAATTGCCCAACAATGCTTGCCATCTAGCAAAGATTTGTTTAGAAATTATATTTTTAACATCTTTTTCTAAAATTGATTTTGCAGATTGACAATCAATTCTTAATAAAAAAGTTTTCATAAATAAATCATCTTCAAATTTAGTAATACATAAAACAATACTTAAAATCTCCTTTTTAACAGTTGAATAATTCTTTTGAGTATTATTCCAAGCACCTGAATAAAAACGAACCAATTGTTCTTCAGAAGAATTTGATAATTTTTGTTTTAAAATACCTCCAAATCCAATATCACTAGCATCAGTTTCGACTATGATATTAGCATAAGGATGTGGTAAATTTAAACAAGGTAAAGAAGGAATTTTTTGTTTTATAAGTTTAACAATATTAGTATGTTCTTGAGTCCAAGGTTGTGGATTATTTTTTAATCTATTATAAAGAGGTTTGCAAAGAGTTCCTAAATCTTTGAAAAAATCATGAATATAATTTAGACATCCTAGAAATCGTTGAAGTTGTTTTTTATCTATAATTTCGTCAGGAAATTTATTAGAAAATTCTAAACTTCTTATAATAGGTTTAATAGTATTATTAACAATGTTATGTCCTAAAAATCTAATTTCATTTTGAAATAAATGCATTTTCTTAGCTGAAACAGCTAAGCCATTTTTATAAATTAAATCATAAAACTGATTTAAATGTTTGAAATGTTGATCAATAGATTTTGAAAAAATAAGAACATCATCAATATAAACAATTGAAAAACTGTTTATAGGAATGATAATATCATTCATAATGTTTTGAAATTCAGAAGGAGCATTTTTTAAACCAAAGGGCATAACGTTCCACTCATAATGTCCAAAAGGAACATTAAAACCTGTTTTGTATTTATCTTCTTCATGAATTTGAATTTGCCAAAAACCAGATTTCATATCAAATTTTGAAAATATTTTTGAATCATAAAGTTTTTTCAATAAATCTCTTTTATTAGGAATAGGATATCTAATCCAATCTAAAACTTTATTTAAAGGTTTATAATTGATAACTAATCTTGGTGATCCTCTTTCTAATTCAGCAGCATTCATAACATAGAAAGCTGAACAAGACCAAGGAGATTTAGAAGGTCTAATTAATTTTTTGTCTAATAAATCTTGAATTTCTTTTTTACAATGAGCTTCTAATTCATTATTCATATGAATAGCTCTTGATTTTGAAGGAATATCCTTTTCATTGAAAGTTTTAATATAAGGTAATTTGACAATATGTTGTTTTCTGTTCCAAAAGGCGTTTGGAATATTTGAGCAAACATTATTTTCAAACTTTTGTTTTAAAGCTATAATTTTGTCTTGAATATACTTATCTTGTAATTGATTATGTATACGAAAATCATTAATTTCATTGATAAGGTAATTTGCTTGTTTTGTTTTATAATTAAGAATGTTAATAGTTGAATAAGACGGAGGTTCACAAAATTTAAACATAATTTCTTTTCCAAAAACTTTAGTAATAATTCCATCATCTTGAACCATAAAAGGATATAATTTAGTAATAAAAGGTGTTCCTAAAATTAAAGGAGAAGTAAGATTTTTTACTAAAATTAAATGAGTTTTATAACAATAATCTTGATTGTTGCAAATATGAACATCGGAAATTTTATAATTTATTTTTAAACTGGTTCCTTCAGCTCCAGTAAGCCTAGAAGAAGTTTTTTCATAAAATTGAGTGGGAAATAAACCTTCTTGTATACAGTTCATATCAGCACCACTATCAATTAGAGCAGTAATATCCATTTTAAAATTATTTTTTACTAGAGTTATTTGAGTATTCCATTTTTGAGAAATTTGATCATTTATAATTCTTTCGATAACCTTTTCATCTTTATTATCATTATTTTGTGAATTAATAATATTTTTTCCCTTTTCAAGAGTTATAATTTTGCCTTTAATTTCTTTTATGTCTTGTTTAACTAATTTTAATTCTTCTTGAAGTTCTTGTATGGAAATGGGTTTTGTTTCAGAAAATCTTTCATATATGTCTTTTAAATTAAAAATTTTTGTATTATTTGAAATAGAATTTTCATTCTTATTAAGCATTTGTTTTATCAACAGTTCTTGGATATTTTTATCTTTAATTGAATCCAAATTTTTTAAAAGATCTTTGTCATTGTTTGTAAGGACATTAATTGAATAATTACAATTACATTTTCCAACACATTTGCATGTATCAGAATCTTCCGAACTTGAAGTATTTTGTTCTAAGATGTTTAAATCATTTTCTTGAAAATCGGTAAAACTAGAATCAGAATCGGAATCAGAATTTAACATAATTTTTCTAATTTGTTCTTTTAATTCTTCTGAAATATTTAATTCATTAATTTTTGTTTTTGCATAACAATTATTAGCATTATGACCATTACGACCACATTTATGGCAAATAATAATGTCTTTTGATTTTCTTTTAGAATTTTTATTAGATCGTTTATAAGGGTTTTTTGATGTTAAAAATTTATTTTTCTTATAATTCTTATATTTTTCTGATTTATTATATTTCTTTTTCTTGAAATATTTTGAAGATTTTTTATTATATTTTTTGGTTTTTGAAGTAGACGGACCTGTTAATGGTTGATAACCATATTGTTGACAAAAATTTCCTAATTCATTCTTACTATTAATTCTATCTTTTTTAAGTTTTTCTTTAAATCTAAGGTCAGCACAAATAGCTAATCCTTCTTTATTAATATAATTAATTAAGTCTCCATAAGTTAAGTTTTGATAAGGAATTGTATTATTAAAATTTTCTCTTAATTTTTGTCTAATTCTTTCGGCAAAAAGTTTTGGAAGTCCAGCAATAAAACGTTCTTTCCAATAAGATTCTTTACAATCTGGTCTTGAAAAAACTTTAACGAGATAATTATCTTTGTACCATCTGAAATCAGTTAATTTTCTAGATATTTTTTGATGATAAAAATCATACATTATTTTATAAAACTGTTTTCTATCTTTGCTTCTAAACTCATGATTATGGATTAGAACTTGTAAAGCTTTTAATTGATTACAATAATAATGACGATTAGCTTGTATCTTTGAATCAGACATAATATTTCAAGCATGAATTTGATTATTATTAAATGCAAGTATTATTTTAACAAAAATTTCAAATCTTGTAGAATTAATAGTTAGAATAACTCGAAAAGAGACTGTCATAGCGATAACAGAGTTAAGACAATAATTGAATAAAATTCTTTATATATTACCTTCTTTTAAATTACAATCAGAGCATCCGTCTGGAGCAAGTATGATTTGAAAATCTAAAGATTTTGAACATCTAGAAGTAGATAGGAGAACTCTTTTCTTAGACATGAACTAAACATTTGACAGAAGTTTTATAAGAGAGATTTTTGGAGAACTTTGAGATGGTCTTCATTAAAACATGTCCCTTCAATATATAGGAGTCTTGGAGTCTTGAAACATCTTGAGACGGGAAACCGAAGGATTACCGGATCATCTTGAGAATTATTGAATCAACTTGCATTTGTCAGAGTGTAGATGTGGCAGACAAAACTTTAAAGCTTTTGACAAATTGGCATCATATTTTGTCATTTTTTGATAATGGAAATCTTCTTTGGCGATAATGGAGCATCTTCTTTCATCTTTATAAAAGTTGTTTGTTTTCATGCAATAATTTAGCATCATCTCACTGCAGAAGACATGATAATATTTTTGATAATTGATGTACTCACACAGTGTATAATTGATAATAGTTGAACACACACAGTGTATAATTGATAATAGTTGAACAATTTGATAACACACGTTTGATAACACACGTACTACCCCCCTTTGAATAACAAACACATATAAAAGAATACCTTACATTGAAGGTATAACACCAAAATTAAAAACTTAATTAATCTGCAAATGGATCATCAAAAGGATCTTGAGCATCTTGAAAATTATTTTTGACAGATGTGGGAGAATGTTCTGAATTAGTTGGAGAATTGCGAATTTCTTGAAGTAATTGTTGTAGATCTTCAGGGGAAGAGTTTGCAGCGGCACGAATTTTGCTAATAAGATTAGCATCTGGAGAAGATAGACTCTTGATAAGATTTGCTTCAATTTCTGGCTTTTGATTATACATTGATTGATAATGATTGAAAACAGCTTGCTCGTTTGCTTGAGAAATTGTGACTTTATCCCACCATTTTAGACGAAATTGTCTATTGAGCCAAGGGGGATTGAAGTCTGTTGCTTCTTGATAAGAGAATGTCCAGGACATAATCCATGGAACTTTAAATAACATGGTGAATTGTAACAAATATTCAAATTCTGGGATTTGTTGAATAAATAGCTCTTTGAATTTAGAAAAGCCTTTGAGAATTTCAGTGGGTAAACAACTAGGAACAAGTCCCATATAGCGATACCAATTGACAAACCATCTGGGATATTCACAGGTAAAATTTTTATCAAAGAAAATGAACCATGAATGAGAATAGTTTCGAAGAAAAAATGCTTTAGTCCAAGCTTCTTGGTAATCATAATATGAATATCTTGGATAAGCAGGGAATTGATAAAGGGGTTTTTCGAAAGAAAGATTGGATGACCAATTTTCTGGAGAAATGATTTTAAGAATTCGGGCTTTGCTAAAATCAATAGATCCTTCTTTATTATTAGAACGGTGATCAATCTGAACAGATCCAGATTCTTGTAGAATGGTTTGATAATATTCTCGAGATTTGTAAGAGTTTTCATGAAAGGTTTTTCCTCGGCCAAAGAGGTGTTCAGTAAGAACATGAAAACCTTGATTGAGCTTAAGAATTTGAGAATCTTCAAGTATTTGGATTTTCAAAAGATTTGAATTGAGAACATAAGGGGCTTTATTTGTAGGTTTAGAAGTTGTTGAAAGTTGTGTTTCAGAAGGAATAGGTTTTGAAAAAGGGCTAATTGATTGAACTGGAGAAATGTTTGGATTGACTAGTTTTGATTGAAGCATATTTGAATAAAGTTGAGAATTTTTTGCAATTGGAGTTAATGGAGAAAAACGATTCTGACTTGAGAAAGGAACAAGCTTTTGATTAATTGGTTTCTTGTCTTCAATCTTAGAGGAAGACGATGAACTCATTTTCCCTGCAAAAATTCACGAGAAAGAAAATCTGGTAATGAATTGCTTTCTCCTTTTATAAATTCAATATCAAAATCAAAATTGCCCAACAATGCTTGCCATCTAGCAAAGATTTGTTTAGAAATTATATTTTTAACATCTTTTTCTAAAATTGATTTTGCAGATTGACAATCAATTCTTAATAAAAAAGTTTTCATAAATAAATCATCTTCAAATTTAGTAATACATAAAACAATACTTAAAATCTCCTTTTTAACAGTTGAATAATTCTTTTGAGTATTATTCCAAGCACCTGAATAAAAACGAACCAATTGTTCTTCAGAAGAATTTGATAATTTTTGTTTTAAAATACCTCCAAATCCAATATCACTAGCATCAGTTTCGACTATGATATTAGCATAAGGATGTGGTAAATTTAAACAAGGTAAAGAAGGAATTTTTTGTTTTATAAGTTTAACAATATTAGTATGTTCTTGAGTCCAAGGTTGTGGATTATTTTTTAATCTATTATAAAGAGGTTTGCAAAGAGTTCCTAAATCTTTGAAAAAATCATGAATATAATTTAGACATCCTAGAAATCGTTGAAGTTGTTTTTTATCTATAATTTCGTCAGGAAATTTATTAGAAAATTCTAAACTTCTTATAATAGGTTTAATAGTATTATTAACAATGTTATGTCCTAAAAATCTAATTTCATTTTGAAATAAATGCATTTTCTTAGCTGAAACAGCTAAGCCATTTTTATAAATTAAATCATAAAACTGATTTAAATGTTTGAAATGTTGATCAATAGATTTTGAAAAAATAAGAACATCATCAATATAAACAATTGAAAAACTGTTTATAGGAATGATAATATCATTCATAATGTTTTGAAATTCAGAAGGAGCATTTTTTAAACCAAAGGGCATAACGTTCCACTCATAATGTCCAAAAGGAACATTAAAACCTGTTTTGTATTTATCTTCTTCATGAATTTGAATTTGCCAAAAACCAGATTTCATATCAAATTTTGAAAATATTTTTGAATCATAAAGTTTTTTCAATAAATCTCTTTTATTAGGAATAGGATATCTAATCCAATCTAAAACTTTATTTAAAGGTTTATAATTGATAACTAATCTTGGTGATCCTCTTTCTAATTCAGCAGCATTCATAACATAGAAAGCTGAACAAGACCAAGGAGATTTAGAAGGTCTAATTAATTTTTTGTCTAATAAATCTTGAATTTCTTTTTTACAATGAGCTTCTAATTCATTATTCATATGAATAGCTCTTGATTTTGAAGGAATATCCTTTTCATTGAAAGTTTTAATATAAGGTAATTTGACAATATGTTGTTTTCTGTTCCAAAAGGCGTTTGGAATATTTGAGCAAACATTATTTTCAAACTTTTGTTTTAAAGCTATAATTTTGTCTTGAATATACTTATCTTGTAATTGATTATGTATACGAAAATCATTAATTTCATTGATAAGGTAATTTGCTTGTTTTGTTTTATAATTAAGAATGTTAATAGTTGAATAAGACGGAGGTTCACAAAATTTAAACATAATTTCTTTTCCAAAAACTTTAGTAATAATTCCATCATCTTGAACCATAAAAGGATATAATTTAGTAATAAAAGGTGTTCCTAAAATTAAAGGAGAAGTAAGATTTTTTACTAAAATTAAATGAGTTTTATAACAATAATCTTGATTGTTGCAAATATGAACATCGGAAATTTTATAATTTATTTTTAAACTGGTTCCTTCAGCTCCAGTAAGCCTAGAAGAAGTTTTTTCATAAAATTGAGTGGGAAATAAACCTTCTTGTATACAGTTCATATCAGCACCACTATCAATTAGAGCAGTAATATCCATTTTAAAATTATTTTTTACTAGAGTTATTTGAGTATTCCATTTTTGAGAAATTTGATCATTTATAATTCTTTCGATAACCTTTTCATCTTTATTATCATTATTTTGTGAATTAATAATATTTTTTCCCTTTTCAAGAGTTATAATTTTGCCTTTAATTTCTTTTATGTCTTGTTTAACTAATTTTAATTCTTCTTGAAGTTCTTGTATGGAAATGGGTTTTGTTTCAGAAAATCTTTCATATATGTCTTTTAAATTAAAAATTTTTGTATTATTTGAAATAGAATTTTCATTCTTATTAAGCATTTGTTTTATCAACAGTTCTTGGATATTTTTATCTTTAATTGAATCCAAATTTTTTAAAAGATCTTTGTCATTGTTTGTAAGGACATTAATTGAATAATTACAATTACATTTTCCAACACATTTGCATGTATCAGAATCTTCCGAACTTGAAGTATTTTGTTCTAAGATGTTTAAATCATTTTCTTGAAAATCGGTAAAACTAGAATCAGAATCGGAATCAGAATTTAACATAATTTTTCTAATTTGTTCTTTTAATTCTTCTGAAATATTTAATTCATTAATTTTTGTTTTTGCATAACAATTATTAGCATTATGACCATTACGACCACATTTATGGCAAATAATAATGTCTTTTGATTTTCTTTTAGAATTTTTATTAGATCGTTTATAAGGGTTTTTTGATGTTAAAAATTTATTTTTCTTATAATTCTTATATTTTTCTGATTTATTATATTTCTTTTTCTTGAAATATTTTGAAGATTTTTTATTATATTTTTTGGTTTTTGAAGTAGACGGACCTGTTAATGGTTGATAACCATATTGTTGACAAAAATTTCCTAATTCATTCTTACTATTAATTCTATCTTTTTTAAGTTTTTCTTTAAATCTAAGGTCAGCACAAATAGCTAATCCTTCTTTATTAATATAATTAATTAAGTCTCCATAAGTTAAGTTTTGATAAGGAATTGTATTATTAAAATTTTCTCTTAATTTTTGTCTAATTCTTTCGGCAAAAAGTTTTGGAAGTCCAGCAATAAAACGTTCTTTCCAATAAGATTCTTTACAATCTGGTCTTGAAAAAACTTTAACGAGATAATTATCTTTGTACCATCTGAAATCAGTTAATTTTCTACAATGTAAGTTCATTAGAATTTCAGAAGTTCTTTCTTGAAAAGTAGTAGGATCTCCTACAAAGTTTTTGATTATAGCAAAAATTAAAGTATTAACCATATCATCCTCTTGAGTTTGAATTGGTAAATTATTTTCTTGTTTTATAACGGTTTTCTTGGCATTCATAATAAAATTCTTTTCGTCTGGTGTAATATAGAAATCCCACCAACCTTTAAGAGTACCAGTAAACCCAGAAATAATAATATTAACAATTTGAAGTTGAGTATTATTGTGAGACTTGTAAGCATTAGCTGCCATGGTCATTTCTTGAACAATATTAAGAATTTGATGTTCAGAGTTACCATCGATATTCCATTCGTAAACAGAAGTACCATCATAAGCTGAACGATCATATTGAAAAGCTCTTTCTTCAATTTGAATATCAGGAAGAGAAGGTCTATTCCAATAATTTTTAATAGTTGGTTTTGGATTATTACCAAAATAATTAATCTTATTTAATCTTGAAAAATCATTTGTAAGCTGATTTATATCATCATTGTCATTTATGAATTGTTGAGTAAGATTGTCTAAATTTAATTCACTTTCATTATTACTTTCATCAGATTCGTCAAAAGAGTCATTATTTGTTCTTAACATATTTATAGATACATTTTTTGAAATACGAAAATTAGTAAGTCTTTTTTCTAATTCATCAATTAAATCTTTATTTCCAAGATTAAAATTTCCATTTATTTGATGAGGAATAAAGCTGACATTACTAGAACTTGCTATATTATTATAAAAATTTTTTGTTTTAATTTTATTTTCTTTTGATAATTGTAAATTTATAGTATTTTCTTCAATCCTATTTAGTTGATCTGAAATAGTTAAAAGAGTTTCATTTGAGTAATTATTTTGATAAATAATGTTTTGAAAACATTTTTCATTTGTTATCTGACTCGGAACTTTAACTAAAGGAGTTGCAATAAAATTATTATCAATAATGATTTCCTTTTTTGGCGGATACTCAGAAATAATTTCTTGATTAGTAATAACATCCTTGTATGTTTTTGAAGAAACAGGAAAAATAGTTTGCATTTTAAAAGGATAATCTATATTATGTTTAGGAGCATAAATTAATTCGAACCATTGAAAAAACGGAGAGTGAATTTGATTTGATAAAACATAATCTTCCCAAAGTCCAAAATGTAAAAATCTTATATAATATGAAAAGTTTTCTTCATGCCAAATTCTTTTTATATTATTATAATCTTTATAATATTCTTCTTCTTTTAAATAATCAAAATTAACATATGATGGTATTTTAGAAATATCTATATTAATATTCATTTTAACAAGTTGATTGATTTAATCTAAAAGATATATTTTTAATAATACTAAGTTGAGCACTAATAACAATAGTTTTATTTTTAATCATTTTTGATAAGCAATATATTATTTCCTTTTGAATATTATAATTATATGTGTCCTTTTCAGTATTAATTAATTTAATTTCTTCGTCTTTTTTAAGTTGTTTAATTCTATTTATTTCTTTAGAAATGCTTGCAATAATTTTCCATCTGGTCTTTAATAAATTATTCCAAAATTTATTATTATTACTACAACTAATCTGTCTTTTAGAACTCATTAACACGTATATTTAGATAAATTTCTTAAATAATTATCAAGATGTATATTAAAGGTTTTTAATACTGCTTTTATGTTATTAATTTCTTGTTCTAATTCCAATAGTTCTTTATCATTATTTATATTTTTTAATTCTAATATCTTTTCTTGCAAGAGTTTTTTAAATATTTTTATTGAATTTCTTAATCTCTTAATAGCAGTAACTCTATTTCTATTTAAAGAATTGCAATTTATTTGAACTTTATTAGTCATAATTGTTGTCTATAATTTTGAAGTTCATTAATAAAATCAGATTTAGTAGGACTTGGTAAACTTGTATCACTAGTTTGGTCTTCTTGATAAAGAGGTTTAGGAATAGGACTAGAATAGTCAACAGTTTTTAAATTTAAAGACTTTGATTTTGAAAGCGAAAATTTAGAAGTACCAATTTCAGGAATAGAACTAGTAGAAAATCTAGATGAAGAAAAATTTGTAGAAGAAAAGTTTATATCAACTGAGCCATCATTATGCTCAATTATATTTGAAATTTGTTTTGAAGAATCTAAAGATTTTGGTTCAATAACATTTTGTAAATTCCAATTACATGATTGAGTAATTTCTGACCATTTAAGTCGTTTAGGCATATGAACTTTTGTATGATTAGTATTTGCTTCGTAAATAATTGTTTCATTTCTTGGATTTGACAAACGGGTCTTTGGTTCTAAGGTAGTTGTCATGGTTTTATAACAAACACGATAAATAATTGCTAAAGGTTTAGAGTTATTTTTAAATTCTAAATTCTTTGTTTCAACAGTTAAAACCAAAGTGTCTAAAATATTTTTGTCAAATAATCCTACGGAAAAATTCGGATAACAATTAAAATAAATTGGTCCATTTGCGATATTTGTTTCTGCCATAGCTAAAATAGAATTTTGAAAATCTGTATGTCTTTTATCTCTTAATATTAAGAGAACAGGAGCATCAACACCAATTCTAAAAAGAGGTTTGATAGCAATTTGAACAAGACCTAAATGAAGAAATTTATATTTTTGTCTATGTTCGAAAATAGATCTTGATGATAACAAATTTATATTTTGTTGGTTTTGACCAATGGATAGGGTTTGTTCAGTCATTTTAATTGAGTAACTTTGAAAATAATCAAAAGTCCCTATTCTATAAATTGTGTTTATATTTGTTTTAGGTATAGTCCAATCATTTAAATTTTGTTCTATATTATCAATAGTTTCTTCAATAGAGTTTATATGATTATCATCATAATCTTGTTCTTTATTCATAATATTTTTACCAGTATCATATTTTTTAGATAATATGCGTGAAAATCTACTCATATTTGATTAATTTTTAGTTTAAAGATTTTATAAGAAAACTTACTTGTTTTATCTAGGATGAACAGAGAGGGCATCGGCCCAACGATGATTGTGGTCCGGCTCCGTGACTTACCATACTTGCACGTCTTACGCTAATCCAACCAATCACTGGTCTGGTCTCTGTATCATTCTTAACAAAACTCATAATTTTCTTATAAATTCTTCAAACAAAAATTAACCAAATAACAAACAGAGTTATCATACATACTAATCTCTGGTCTAAAACGTAGCTCTGATACCATACTTGCACGTCTTACGCTAATCCAACCAATCACTGGTCTGGTCTCTGTATCATTCTTAACAAAACTCATAATTTTCTTATAAATTCTTCAAACAAAAATTAACCAAATAACAAACAGAGTTATCATACATACTATGCCAAGAAAACCGTTATAAAACAAGAAAATAATTTACCAATTCAAACTCAAGAGGATGATATGGTTAATACTTTAATTTTAGGAACACCTTTTATTACTAAATTATATCCTTTTATGGTTCAAGATGATGGAATTATTACTAAAGTTTTTGGAAAAGAAATTATGTTTAAATTTTGTGAACCTCCGTCTTATTCAACTATTAACATTCTTAATTATAAAACAAAACAAGCAAATTACCTTATCAATGAAATTAATGATTTTCGTATACATAATCAATTACAAGATAAGTATATTCAAGACAAAATTATAGCTTTAAAACAAAAGTTTGAAAATAATGTTTGCTCAAATATTCCAAACGCCTTTTGGAACAGAAAACAACATATTGTCAAATTACCTTATATTAAAACTTTCAATGAAAAGGATATTCCTTCAAAATCAAGAGCTATTCATATGAATAATGAATTAGAAGCTCATTGTAAAAAAGAAATTCAAGATTTATTAGACAAAAAATTAATTAGACCTTCTAAATCTCCTTGGTCTTGTTCAGCTTTCTATGTTATGAATGCTGCTGAATTAGAAAGAGGATCACCAAGATTAGTTATCAATTATAAACCTTTAAATAAAGTTTTAGATTGGATTAGATATCCTATTCCTAATAAAAGAGATTTATTGAAAAAACTTTATGATTCAAAAATATTTTCAAAATTTGATATGAAATCTGGTTTTTGGCAAATTCAAATTCATGAAGAAGATAAATACAAAACAGGTTTTAATGTTCCTTTTGGACATTATGAGTGGAACGTTATGCCCTTTGGTTTAAAAAATGCTCCTTCTGAATTTCAAAACATTATGAATGATATTATCATTCCTATAAACAGTTTTTCAATTGTTTATATTGATGATGTTCTTATTTTTTCAAAATCTATTGATCAACATTTCAAACATTTAAATCAGTTTTATGATTTAATTTATAAAAATGGCTTAGCTGTTTCAGCTAAGAAAATGCATTTATTTCAAAATGAAATTAGATTTTTAGGACATAACATTGTTAATAATACTATTAAACCTATTATAAGAAGTTTAGAATTTTCTAATAAATTTCCTGACGAAATTATAGATAAAAAACAACTTCAACGATTTCTAGGATGTCTAAATTATATTCATGATTTTTTCAAAGATTTAGGAACTCTTTGCAAACCTCTTTATAATAGATTAAAAAATAATCCACAACCTTGGACTCAAGAACATACTAATATTGTTAAACTTATAAAACAAAAAATTCCTTCTTTACCTTGTTTAAATTTACCACATCCTTATGCTAATATCATAGTCGAAACTGATGCTAGTGATATTGGATTTGGAGGTATTTTAAAACAAAAATTATCAAATTCTTCTGAAGAACAATTGGTTCGTTTTTATTCAGGTGCTTGGAATAATACTCAAAAGAATTATTCAACTGTTAAAAAGGAGATTTTAAGTATTGTTTTATGTATTACTAAATTTGAAGATGATTTATTTATGAAAACTTTTTTATTAAGAATTGATTGTCAATCTGCAAAATCAATTTTAGAAAAAGATGTTAAAAATATAATTTCTAAACAAATCTTTGCTAGATGGCAAGCATTGTTGGGCAATTTTGATTTTGATATTGAATTTATAAAAGGAGAAAGCAATTCATTACCAGATTTTCTTTCTCGTGAATTTTTGCAGGGAAAATGAGTTCATCGTCTTCCTCTAAGATTGAAGACAAGAAACCAATTAATCAAAAGCTTGTTCCTTTCTCAAGTCAGAATCGTTTTTCTCCATTAACTCCAGAGATTAGTATGTATGATAACTCTGTTTGTTATTTGGTTAATTTTTGTTTGAAGAATTTATAAGAAAATTATGAGTTTTGTTAAGAATGATACAGAGACCAGACCAGTGATTGGTTGGATTAGCGTAAGACGTGCAAGTAGGGTAAGTCACGGAGCCGGACCACAATCATCGTTGGGCCGATGCCCTCTCTGTTCATCCTAGATAAAACAAGTAAGTTTTCTTATAAAATCTTTAAACTAAAAATTAATCAAATATGAGTAGATTTTCACGCATATTATCTAAAAAATATGATACTGGTAAAAATATTATGAATAAAGAACAAGATTATGATGATAATCATATAAACTCTATTGAAGAAACTATTGATAATATAGAACAAAATTTAAATGATTGGACTATACCTAAAACAAATATAAACACAATTTATAGAATAGGGACTTTTGATTATTTTCAAAGTTACTCAATTAAAATGACTGAACAAACCCTATCCATTGGTCAAAACCAACAAAATATAAATTTGTTATCATCAAGATCTATTTTCGAACATAGACAAAAATATAAATTTCTTCATTTAGGTCTTGTTCAAATTGCTATCAAACCTCTTTTTAGAATTGGTGTTGATGCTCCTGTTCTCTTAATATTAAGAGATAAAAGACATACAGATTTTCAAAATTCTATTTTAGCTATGGCAGAAACAAATATCGCAAATGGACCAATTTATTTTAATTGTTATCCGAATTTTTCCGTAGGATTATTTGACAAAAATATTTTAGACACTTTGGTTTTAACTGTTGAAACAAAGAATTTAGAATTTAAAAATAACTCTAAACCTTTAGCAATTATTTATCGTGTTTGTTATAAAACCATGACAACTACCTTAGAACCAAAGACCCGTTTGTCAAATCCAAGAAATGAAACAATTATTTACGAAGCAAATACTAATCATACAAAAGTTCATATGCCTAAACGACTTAAATGGTCAGAAATTACTCAATCATGTAATTGGAATTTACAAAATGTTATTGAACCAAAATCTTTAGATTCTTCAAAACAAATTTCAAATATAATTGAGCATAATGATGGCTCAGTTGATATAAACTTTTCTTCTACAAATTTTTCTTCATCTAGATTTTCTACTAGTTCTATTCCTGAAATTGGTACTTCTAAATTTTCGCTTTCAAAATCAAAGTCTTTAAATTTAAAAACTGTTGACTATTCTAGTCCTATTCCTAAACCTCTTTATCAAGAAGACCAAACTAGTGATACAAGTTTACCAAGTCCTACTAAATCTGATTTTATTAATGAACTTCAAAATTATAGACAACAATTATGACTAATAAAGTTCAAATAAATTGCAATTCTTTAAATAGAAATAGAGTTACTGCTATTAAGAGATTAAGAAATTCAATAAAAATATTTAAAAAACTCTTGCAAGAAAAGATATTAGAATTAAAAAATATAAATAATGATAAAGAACTATTGGAATTAGAACAAGAAATTAATAACATAAAAGCAGTATTAAAAACCTTTAATATACATCTTGATAATTATTTAAGAAATTTATCTAAATATACGTGTTAATGAGTTCTAAAAGACAGATTAGTTGTAGTAATAATAATAAATTTTGGAATAATTTATTAAAGACCAGATGGAAAATTATTGCAAGCATTTCTAAAGAAATAAATAGAATTAAACAACTTAAAAAAGACGAAGAAATTAAATTAATTAATACTGAAAAGGACACATATAATTATAATATTCAAAAGGAAATAATATATTGCTTATCAAAAATGATTAAAAATAAAACTATTGTTATTAGTGCTCAACTTAGTATTATTAAAAATATATCTTTTAGATTAAATCAATCAACTTGTTAAAATGAATATTAATATAGATATTTCTAAAATACCATCATATGTTAATTTTGATTATTTAAAAGAAGAAGAATATTATAAAGATTATAATAATATAAAAAGAATTTGGCATGAAGAAAACTTTTCATATTATATAAGATTTTTACATTTTGGACTTTGGGAAGATTATGTTTTATCAAATCAAATTCACTCTCCGTTTTTTCAATGGTTCGAATTAATTTATGCTCCTAAACATAATATAGATTATCCTTTTAAAATGCAAACTATTTTTCCTGTTTCTTCAAAAACATACAAGGATGTTATTACTAATCAAGAAATTATTTCTGAGTATCCGCCAAAAAAGGAAATCATTATTGATAATAATTTTATTGCAACTCCTTTAGTTAAAGTTCCGAGTCAGATAACAAATGAAAAATGTTTTCAAAACATTATTTATCAAAATAATTACTCAAATGAAACTCTTTTAACTATTTCAGATCAACTAAATAGGATTGAAGAAAATACTATAAATTTACAATTATCAAAAGAAAATAAAATTAAAACAAAAAATTTTTATAATAATATAGCAAGTTCTAGTAATGTCAGCTTTATTCCTCATCAAATAAATGGAAATTTTAATCTTGGAAATAAAGATTTAATTGATGAATTAGAAAAAAGACTTACTAATTTTCGTATTTCAAAAAATGTATCTATAAATATGTTAAGAACAAATAATGACTCTTTTGACGAATCTGATGAAAGTAATAATGAAAGTGAATTAAATTTAGACAATCTTACTCAACAATTCATAAATGACAATGATGATATAAATCAGCTTACAAATGATTTTTCAAGATTAAATAAGATTAATTATTTTGGTAATAATCCAAAACCAACTATTAAAAATTATTGGAATAGACCTTCTCTTCCTGATATTCAAATTGAAGAAAGAGCTTTTCAATATGATCGTTCAGCTTATGATGGTACTTCTGTTTACGAATGGAATATCGATGGTAACTCTGAACATCAAATTCTTAATATTGTTCAAGAAATGACCATGGCAGCTAATGCTTACAAGTCTCACAATAATACTCAACTTCAAATTGTTAATATTATTATTTCTGGGTTTACTGGTACTCTTAAAGGTTGGTGGGATTTCTATATTACACCAGACGAAAAGAATTTTATTATGAATGCCAAGAAAACCGTTATAAAACAAGAAAATAATTTACCAATTCAAACTCAAGAGGATGATATGGTTAATACTTTAATTTTTGCTATAATCAAAAACTTTGTAGGAGATCCTACTACTTTTCAAGAAAGAACTTCTGAAATTCTAATGAACTTACATTGTAGAAAATTAACTGATTTCAGATGGTACAAAGATAATTATCTCGTTAAAGTTTTTTCAAGACCAGATTGTAAAGAATCTTATTGGAAAGAACGTTTTATTGCTGGACTTCCAAAACTTTTTGCCGAAAGAATTAGACAAAAATTAAGAGAAAATTTTAATAATACAATTCCTTATCAAAACTTAACTTATGGAGACTTAATTAATTATATTAATAAAGAAGGATTAGCTATTTGTGCTGACCTTAGATTTAAAGAAAAACTTAAAAAAGATAGAATTAATAGTAAGAATGAATTAGGAAATTTTTGTCAACAATATGGTTATCAACCATTAACAGGTCCGTCTACTTCAAAAACCAAAAAATATAATAAAAAATCTTCAAAATATTTCAAGAAAAAGAAATATAATAAATCAGAAAAATATAAGAATTATAAGAAAAATAAATTTTTAACATCAAAAAACCCTTATAAACGATCTAATAAAAATTCTAAAAGAAAATCAAAAGACATTATTATTTGCCATAAATGTGGTCGTAATGGTCATAATGCTAATAATTGTTATGCAAAAACAAAAATTAATGAATTAAATATTTCAGAAGAATTAAAAGAACAAATTAGAAAAATTATGTTAAATTCTGATTCCGATTCTGATTCTAGTTTTACCGATTTTCAAGAAAATGATTTAAACATCTTAGAACAAAATACTTCAAGTTCGGAAGATTCTGATACATGCAAATGTGTTGGAAAATGTAATTGTAATTATTCAATTAATGTCCTTACAAACAATGACAAAGATCTTTTAAAAAATTTGGATTCAATTAAAGATAAAAATATCCAAGAACTGTTGATAAAACAAATGCTTAATAAGAATGAAAATTCTATTTCAAATAATACAAAAATTTTTAATTTAAAAGACATATATGAAAGATTTTCTGAAACAAAACCCATTTCCATACAAGAACTTCAAGAAGAATTAAAATTAGTTAAACAAGACATAAAAGAAATTAAAGGCAAAATTATAACTCTTGAAAAGGGAAAAAATATTATTAATTCACAAAATAATGATAATAAAGATGAAAAGGTTATCGAAAGAATTATAAATGATCAAATTTCTCAAAAATGGAATACTCAAATAATTCTAGTAAAAAATAATTTTAAAATGGATATTACTGCTCTAATTGATAGTGGTGCTGATATGAACTGTATACAAGAAGGTTTATTTCCCACTCAATTTTATGAAAAAACTTCTTCTAGGCTTACTGGAGCTGAAGGAACCAGTTTAAAAATAAATTATAAAATTTCCGATGTTCATATTTGCAACAATCAAGATTATTGTTATAAAACTCATTTAATTTTAGTAAAAAATCTTACTTCTCCTTTAATTTTAGGAACACCTTTTATTACTAAATTATATCCTTTTATGGTTCAAGATGATGGAATTATTACTAAAGTTTTTGGAAAAGAAATTATGTTTAAATTTTGTGAACCTCCGTCTTATTCAACTATTAACATTCTTAATTATAAAACAAAACAAGCAAATTACCTTATCAATGAAATTAATGATTTTCGTATACATAATCAATTACAAGATAAGTATATTCAAGACAAAATTATAGCTTTAAAACAAAAGTTTGAAAATAATGTTTGCTCAAATATTCCAAACGCCTTTTGGAACAGAAAACAACATATTGTCAAATTACCTTATATTAAAACTTTCAATGAAAAGGATATTCCTTCAAAATCAAGAGCTATTCATATGAATAATGAATTAGAAGCTCATTGTAAAAAAGAAATTCAAGATTTATTAGACAAAAAATTAATTAGACCTTCTAAATCTCCTTGGTCTTGTTCAGCTTTCTATGTTATGAATGCTGCTGAATTAGAAAGAGGATCACCAAGATTAGTTATCAATTATAAACCTTTAAATAAAGTTTTAGATTGGATTAGATATCCTATTCCTAATAAAAGAGATTTATTGAAAAAACTTTATGATTCAAAAATATTTTCAAAATTTGATATGAAATCTGGTTTTTGGCAAATTCAAATTCATGAAGAAGATAAATACAAAACAGGTTTTAATGTTCCTTTTGGACATTATGAGTGGAACGTTATGCCCTTTGGTTTAAAAAATGCTCCTTCTGAATTTCAAAACATTATGAATGATATTATCATTCCTATAAACAGTTTTTCAATTGTTTATATTGATGATGTTCTTATTTTTTCAAAATCTATTGATCAACATTTCAAACATTTAAATCAGTTTTATGATTTAATTTATAAAAATGGCTTAGCTGTTTCAGCTAAGAAAATGCATTTATTTCAAAATGAAATTAGATTTTTAGGACATAACATTGTTAATAATACTATTAAACCTATTATAAGAAGTTTAGAATTTTCTAATAAATTTCCTGACGAAATTATAGATAAAAAACAACTTCAACGATTTCTAGGATGTCTAAATTATATTCATGATTTTTTCAAAGATTTAGGAACTCTTTGCAAACCTCTTTATAATAGATTAAAAAATAATCCACAACCTTGGACTCAAGAACATACTAATATTGTTAAACTTATAAAACAAAAAATTCCTTCTTTACCTTGTTTAAATTTACCACATCCTTATGCTAATATCATAGTCGAAACTGATGCTAGTGATATTGGATTTGGAGGTATTTTAAAACAAAAATTATCAAATTCTTCTGAAGAACAATTGGTTCGTTTTTATTCAGGTGCTTGGAATAATACTCAAAAGAATTATTCAACTGTTAAAAAGGAGATTTTAAGTATTGTTTTATGTATTACTAAATTTGAAGATGATTTATTTATGAAAACTTTTTTATTAAGAATTGATTGTCAATCTGCAAAATCAATTTTAGAAAAAGATGTTAAAAATATAATTTCTAAACAAATCTTTGCTAGATGGCAAGCATTGTTGGGCAATTTTGATTTTGATATTGAATTTATAAAAGGAGAAAGCAATTCATTACCAGATTTTCTTTCTCGTGAATTTTTGCAGGGAAAATGAGTTCATCGTCTTCCTCTAAGATTGAAGACAAGAAACCAATTAATCAAAAGCTTGTTCCTTTCTCAAGTCAGAATCGTTTTTCTCCATTAACTCCAATTGCAAAAAATTCTCAACTTTATTCAAATATGCTTCAATCAAAACTAGTCAATCCAAACATTTCTCCAGTTCAATCAATTAGCCCTTTTTCAAAACCTATTCCTTCTGAAACACAACTTTCAACAACTTCTAAACCTACAAATAAAGCCCCTTATGTTCTCAATTCAAATCTTTTGAAAATCCAAATACTTGAAGATTCTCAAATTCTTAAGCTCAATCAAGGTTTTCATGTTCTTACTGAACACCTCTTTGGCCGAGGAAAAACCTTTCATGAAAACTCTTACAAATCTCGAGAATATTATCAAACCATTCTACAAGAATCTGGATCTGTTCAGATTGATCACCGTTCTAATAATAAAGAAGGATCTATTGATTTTAGCAAAGCCCGAATTCTTAAAATCATTTCTCCAGAAAATTGGTCATCCAATCTTTCTTTCGAAAAACCCCTTTATCAATTCCCTGCTTATCCAAGATATTCATATTATGATTACCAAGAAGCTTGGACTAAAGCATTTTTTCTTCGAAACTATTCTCATTCATGGTTCATTTTCTTTGATAAAAATTTTACCTGTGAATATCCCAGATGGTTTGTCAATTGGTATCGCTATATGGGACTTGTTCCTAGTTGTTTACCCACTGAAATTCTCAAAGGCTTTTCTAAATTCAAAGAGCTATTTATTCAACAAATCCCAGAATTTGAATATTTGTTACAATTCACCATGTTATTTAAAGTTCCATGGATTATGTCCTGGACATTCTCTTATCAAGAAGCAACAGACTTCAATCCCCCTTGGCTCAATAGACAATTTCGTCTAAAATGGTGGGATAAAGTCACAATTTCTCAAGCAAACGAGCAAGCTGTTTTCAATCATTATCAATCAATGTATAATCAAAAGCCAGAAATTGAAGCAAATCTTATCAAGAGTCTATCTTCTCCAGATGCTAATCTTATTAGCAAAATTCGTGCCGCTGCAAACTCTTCCCCTGAAGATCTACAACAATTACTTCAAGAAATTCGCAATTCTCCAACTAATTCAGAACATTCTCCCACATCTGTCAAAAATAATTTTCAAGATGCTCAAGATCCTTTTGATGATCCATTTGCAGATTAATTAAGTTTTTAATTTTGGTGTTATACCTTCAATGTAAGGTATTCTTTTATATGTGTTTGTTATTCAAAGGGGGGTAGTACGTGTGTTATCAAACGTGTGTTATCAAATTGTTCAACTATTATCAATTATACACTGTGTGTGTTCAACTATTATCAATTATACACTGTGTGAGTACATCAATTATCAAAAATATTATCATGTCTTCTGCAGTGAGATGATGCTAAATTATTGCATGAAAACAAACAACTTTTATAAAGATGAAAGAAGATGCTCCATTATCGCCAAAGAAGATTTCCATTATCAAAAAATGACAAAATATGATGCCAATTTGTCAAAAGCTTTAAAGTTTTGTCTGCCACATCTACACTCTGACAAATGCAAGTTGATTCAATAATTCTCAAGATGATCCGGTAATCCTTCGGTTTCCCGTCTCAAGATGTTTCAAGACTCCAAGACTCCTATATATTGAAGGGACATGTTTTAATGAAGACCATCTCAAAGTTCTCTAAAAATCTCTCTTATAAAACTTCTGTCAAATGTTTAGTTCATGTCTAAGAAAAGAGTTCTCCTATCTACTTCTAGATGTTCAAAATCTTTAGATTTTCAAATCATACTTGCTCCAGACGGATGCTCTGATTGTAATTTAAAAGAAGGTAATATATAAAGAATTTTATTCAATTATTGTCTTAACTCTGTTATCGCTATGACAGTCTCTTTTCGAGTTATTCTAACTATTAATTCTACAAGATTTGAAATTTTTGTTAAAATAATACTTGCATTTAATAATAATCAAATTCATGCTTGAAATATTATGTCTGATTCAAAGATACAAGCTAATCGTCATTATTATTGTAATCAATTAAAAGCTTTACAAGTTCTAATCCATAATCATGAGTTTAGAAGCAAAGATAGAAAACAGTTTTATAAAATAATGTATGATTTTTATCATCAAAAAATATCTGAAACTACTAGTTAGCAAATGGTATCAGAGCTACGTTTTAGACCAGAGATTAGTATGTATGATAACTCTGTTTGTTATTTGGTTAATTTTTGTTTGAAGAATTTATAAGAAAATTATGAGTTTTGTTAAGAATGATACAGAGACCAGACCAGTGATTGGTTGGATTAGCGTAAGACGTGCAAGTATGGTAAGTCACGGAGCCGGACCACAATCATCGTTGGGCCGATGCCCTCTCTGTTCATCCTAGATAAAACAAGTAAGTTTTCTTATAAAATCTTTAAACTAAAAATTAATCAAATATGAGTAGATTTTCACGCATATTATCTAAAAAATATGATACTGGTAAAAATATTATGAATAAAGAACAAGATTATGATGATAATCATATAAACTCTATTGAAGAAACTATTGATAATATAGAACAAAATTTAAATGATTGGACTATACCTAAAACAAATATAAACACAATTTATAGAATAGGGACTTTTGATTATTTTCAAAGTTACTCAATTAAAATGACTGAACAAACCCTATCCATTGGTCAAAACCAACAAAATATAAATTTGTTATCATCAAGATCTATTTTCGAACATAGACAAAAATATAAATTTCTTCATTTAGGTCTTGTTCAAATTGCTATCAAACCTCTTTTTAGAATTGGTGTTGATGCTCCTGTTCTCTTAATATTAAGAGATAAAAGACATACAGATTTTCAAAATTCTATTTTAGCTATGGCAGAAACAAATATCGCAAATGGACCAATTTATTTTAATTGTTATCCGAATTTTTCCGTAGGATTATTTGACAAAAATATTTTAGACACTTTGGTTTTAACTGTTGAAACAAAGAATTTAGAATTTAAAAATAACTCTAAACCTTTAGCAATTATTTATCGTGTTTGTTATAAAACCATGACAACTACCTTAGAACCAAAGACCCGTTTGTCAAATCCAAGAAATGAAACAATTATTTACGAAGCAAATACTAATCATACAAAAGTTCATATGCCTAAACGACTTAAATGGTCAGAAATTACTCAATCATGTAATTGGAATTTACAAAATGTTATTGAACCAAAATCTTTAGATTCTTCAAAACAAATTTCAAATATAATTGAGCATAATGATGGCTCAGTTGATATAAACTTTTCTTCTACAAATTTTTCTTCATCTAGATTTTCTACTAGTTCTATTCCTGAAATTGGTACTTCTAAATTTTCGCTTTCAAAATCAAAGTCTTTAAATTTAAAAACTGTTGACTATTCTAGTCCTATTCCTAAACCTCTTTATCAAGAAGACCAAACTAGTGATACAAGTTCACCAAGTCCTACTAAATCTGATTTTATTAATGAACTTCAAAATTATAGACAACAATTATGACTAATAAAGTTCAAATAAATTGCAATTCTTTAAATAGAAATAGAGTTACTGCTATTAAGAGATTAAGAAATTCAATAAAAATATTTAAAAAACTCTTGCAAGAAAAGATATTAGAATTAAAAAATATAAATAATGATAAAGAACTATTGGAATTAGAACAAGAAATTAATAACATAAAAGCAGTATTAAAAACCTTTAATATACAT
Organism: Lactuca virosa; assembly: GCF_052849685.1. Lineage (NCBI taxonomy): Eukaryota > Viridiplantae > Streptophyta > Magnoliopsida > Asterales > Asteraceae > Lactuca > Lactuca virosa. Next base: position 130,839,072 of record NC_136434.1, on the reverse strand, counting down.
CTTGATAATTATTTAAGAAATTTATCTAAATATACGTGTTAATGAGTTCTAAAAGACAGATTAGTTGTAGTAATAATAATAAATTTTGGAATAATTTATTAAAGACCAGATGGAAAATTATTGCAAGCATTTCTAAAGAAATAAATAGAATTAAACAACTTAAAAAAGACGAAGAAATTAAATTAATTAATACTGAAAAGGACACATATAATTATAATATTCAAAAGGAAATAATATATTGCTTATCAAAAATGATTAAAAATAAAACTATTGTTATTAGTGCTCAACTTAGTATTATTAAAAATATATCTTTTAGATTAAATCAATCAACTTGTTAAAATGAATATTAATATAGATATTTCTAAAATACCATCATATGTTAATTTTGATTATTTAAAAGAAGAAGAATATTATAAAGATTATAATAATATAAAAAGAATTTGGCATGAAGAAAACTTTTCATATTATATAAGATTTTTACATTTTGGACTTTGGGAAGATTATGTTTTATCAAATCAAATTCACTCTCCGTTTTTTCAATGGTTCGAATTAATTTATGCTCCTAAACATAATATAGATTATCCTTTTAAAATGCAAACTATTTTTCCTGTTTCTTCAAAAACATACAAGGATGTTATTACTAATCAAGAAATTATTTCTGAGTATCCGCCAAAAAAGGAAATCATTATTGATAATAATTTTATTGCAACTCCTTTAGTTAAAGTTCCGAGTCAGATAACAAATGAAAAATGTTTTCAAAACATTATTTATCAAAATAATTACTCAAATGAAACTCTTTTAACTATTTCAGATCAACTAAATAGGATTGAAGAAAATACTATAAATTTACAATTATCAAAAGAAAATAAAATTAAAACAAAAAATTTTTATAATAATATAGCAAGTTCTAGTAATGTCAGCTTTATTCCTCATCAAATAAATGGAAATTTTAATCTTGGAAATAAAGATTTAATTGATGAATTAGAAAAAAGACTTACTAATTTTCGTATTTCAAAAAATGTATCTATAAATATGTTAAGAACAAATAATGACTCTTTTGACGAATCTGATGAAAGTAATAATGAAAGTGAATTAAATTTAGACAATCTTACTCAACAATTCATAAATGACAATGATGATATAAATCAGCTTACAAATGATTTTTCAAGATTAAATAAGATTAATTATTTTGGTAATAATCCAAAACCAACTATTAAAAATTATTGGAATAGACCTTCTCTTCCTGATATTCAAATTGAAGAAAGAGCTTTTCAATATGATCGTTCAGCTTATGATGGTACTTCTGTTTACGAATGGAATATCGATGGTAACTCTGAACATCAAATTCTTAATATTGTTCAAGAAATGACCATGGCAGCTAATGCTTACAAGTCTCACAATAATACTCAACTTCAAATTGTTAATATTATTATTTCTGGGTTTACTGGTACTCTTAAAGGTTGGTGGGATTTCTATATTACACCAGACGAAAAGAATTTTATTATGAATGCCAAGAAAACCGTTATAAAACAAGAAAATAATTTACCAATTCAAACTCAAGAGGATGATATGGTTAATACTTTAATTTTTGCTATAATCAAAAACTTTGTAGGAGATCCTACTACTTTTCAAGAAAGAACTTCTGAAATTCTAATGAACTTACATTGTAGAAAATTAACTGATTTCAGATGGTACAAAGATAATTATCTCGTTAAAGTTTTTTCAAGACCAGATTGTAAAGAATCTTATTGGAAAGAACGTTTTATTGCTGGACTTCCAAAACTTTTTGCCGAAAGAATTAGACAAAAATTAAGAGAAAATTTTAATAATACAATTCCTTATCAAAACTTAACTTATGGAGACTTAATTAATTATATTAATAAAGAAGGATTAGCTATTTGTGCTGACCTTAGATTTAAAGAAAAACTTAAAAAAGATAGAATTAATAGTAAGAATGAATTAGGAAATTTTTGTCAACAATATGGTTATCAACCATTAACAGGTCCGTCTACTTCAAAAACCAAAAAATATAATAAAAAATCTTCAAAATATTTCAAGAAAAAGAAATATAATAAATCAGAAAAATATAAGAATTATAAGAAAAATAAATTTTTAACATCAAAAAACCCTTATAAACGATCTAATAAAAATTCTAAAAGAAAATCAAAAGACATTATTATTTGCCATAAATGTGGTCGTAATGGTCATAATGCTAATAATTGTTATGCAAAAACAAAAATTAATGAATTAAATATTTCAGAAGAATTAAAAGAACAAATTAGAAAAATTATGTTAAATTCTGATTCCGATTCTGATTCTAGTTTTACCGATTTTCAAGAAAATGATTTAAACATCTTAGAACAAAATACTTCAAGTTCGGAAGATTCTGATACATGCAAATGTGTTGGAAAATGTAATTGTAATTATTCAATTAATGTCCTTACAAACAATGACAAAGATCTTTTAAAAAATTTGGATTCAATTAAAGATAAAAATATCCAAGAACTGTTGATAAAACAAATGCTTAATAAGAATGAAAATTCTATTTCAAATAATACAAAAATTTTTAATTTAAAAGACATATATGAAAGATTTTCTGAAACAAAACCCATTTCCATACAAGAACTTCAAGAAGAATTAAAATTAGTTAAACAAGACATAAAAGAAATTAAAGGCAAAATTATAACTCTTGAAAAGGGAAAAAATATTATTAATTCACAAAATAATGATAATAAAGATGAAAAGGTTATCGAAAGAATTATAAATGATCAAATTTCTCAAAAATGGAATACTCAAATAACTCTAGTAAAAAATAATTTTAAAATGGATATTACTGCTCTAATTGATAGTGGTGCTGATATGAACTGTATACAAGAAGGTTTATTTCCCACTCAATTTTATGAAAAAACTTCTTCTAGGCTTACTGGAGCTGAAGGAACCAGTTTAAAAATAAATTATAAAATTTCCGATGTTCATATTTGCAACAATCAAGATTATTGTTATAAAACTCATTTAATTTTAGTAAAAAATCTTACTTCTCCTTTAATTTTAGGAACACCTTTTATTACTAAATTATATCCTTTTATGGTTCAAGATGATGGAATTATTACTAAAGTTTTTGGAAAAGAAATTATGTTTAAATTTTGTGAACCTCCGTCTTATTCAACTATTAACATTCTTAATTATAAAACAAAACAAGCAAATTACCTTATCAATGAAATTAATGATTTTCGTATACATAATCAATTACAAGATAAGTATATTCAAGACAAAATTATAGCTTTAAAACAAAAGTTTGAAAATAATGTTTGCTCAAATATTCCAAACGCCTTTTGGAACAGAAAACAACATATTGTCAAATTACCTTATATTAAAACTTTCAATGAAAAGGATATTCCTTCAAAATCAAGAGCTATTCATATGAATAATGAATTAGAAGCTCATTGTAAAAAAGAAATTCAAGATTTATTAGACAAAAAATTAATTAGACCTTCTAAATCTCCTTGGTCTTGTTCAGCTTTCTATGTTATGAATGCTGCTGAATTAGAAAGAGGATCACCAAGATTAGTTATCAATTATAAACCTTTAAATAAAGTTTTAGATTGGATTAGATATCCTATTCCTAATAAAAGAGATTTATTGAAAAAACTTTATGATTCAAAAATATTTTCAAAATTTGATATGAAATCTGGTTTTTGGCAAATTCAAATTCATGAAGAAGATAAATACAAAACAGGTTTTAATGTTCCTTTTGGACATTATGAGTGGAACGTTATGCCCTTTGGTTTAAAAAATGCTCCTTCTGAATTTCAAAACATTATGAATGATATTATCATTCCTATAAACAGTCTTTCAATTGTTTATATTGATGATGTTCTTATTTTTTCAAAATCTATTGATCAACATTTCAAACATTTAAATCAGTTTTATGATTTAATTTATAAAAATGGCTTAGCTGTTTCAGCTAAGAAAATGCATTTATTTCAAAATGAAATTAGATTTTTAGGACATAACATTGTTAATAATACTATTAAACCTATTATAAGAAGTTTAGAATTTTCTAATAAATTTCCTGACGAAATTATAGATAAAAAACAACTTCAACGATTTCTAGGATGTCTAAATTATATTCATGATTTTTTCAAAGATTTAGGAACTCTTTGCAAACCTCTTTATAATAGATTAAAAAATAATCCACAACCTTGGACTCAAGAACATACTAATATTGTTAAACTTATAAAACAAAAAATTCCTTCTTTACCTTGTTTAAATTTACCACATCCTTATGCTAATATCATAGTCGAAACTGATGCTAGTGATATTGGATTTGGAGGTATTTTAAAACAAAAATTATCAAATTCTTCTGAAGAACAATTGGTTCGTTTTTATTCAGGTGCTTGGAATAATACTCAAAAGAATTATTCAACTGTTAAAAAGGAGATTTTAAGTATTGTTTTATGTATTACTAAATTTGAAGATGATTTATTTATGAAAACTTTTTTATTAAGAATTGATTGTCAATCTGCAAAATCAATTTTAGAAAAAGATGTTAAAAATATAATTTCTAAACAAATCTTTGCTAGATGGCAAGCATTGTTGGGCAATTTTGATTTTGATATTGAATTTATAAAAGGAGAAAGCAATTCATTACCAGATTTTCTTTCTCGTGAATTTTTGCAGGGAAAATGAGTTCATCGTCTTCCTCTAAGATTGAAGACAAGAAACCAATTAATCAAAAGCTTGTTCCTTTCTCAAGTCAGAATCGTTTTTCTCCATTAACTCCAATTGCAAAAAATTCTCAACTTTATTCAAATATGCTTCAATCAAAACTAGTCAATCCAAACATTTCTCCAGTTCAATCAATTAGCCCTTTTTCAAAACCTATTCCTTCTGAAACACAACTTTCAACAACTTCTAAACCTACAAATAAAGCCCCTTATGTTCTCAATTCAAATCTTTTGAAAATCCAAATACTTGAAGATTCTCAAATTCTTAAGCTCAATCAAGGTTTTCATGTTCTTACTGAACACCTCTTTGGCCGAGGAAAAACCTTTCATGAAAACTCTTACAAATCTCGAGAATATTATCAAACCATTCTACAAGAATCTGGATCTGTTCAGATTGATCACCGTTCTAATAATAAAGAAGGATCTATTGATTTTAGCAAAGCCCGAATTCTTAAAATCATTTCTCCAGAAAATTGGTCATCCAATCTTTCTTTCGAAAAACCCCTTTATCAATTCCCTGCTTATCCAAGATATTCATATTATGATTACCAAGAAGCTTGGACTAAAGCATTTTTTCTTCGAAACTATTCTCATTCATGGTTCATTTTCTTTGATAAAAATTTTACCTGTGAATATCCCAGATGGTTTGTCAATTGGTATCGCTATATGGGACTTGTTCTTAGTTGTTTACCCACTGAAATTCTCAAAGGCTTTTCTAAATTCAAAGAGCTATTTATTCAACAAATCCCAGAATTTGAATATTTGTTACAATTCACCATGTTATTTAAAGTTCCATGGATTATGTCCTGGACATTCTCTTATCAAGAAGCAACAGACTTCAATCCCCCTTGGCTCAATAGACAATTTCGTCTAAAATGGTGGGATAAAGTCACAATTTCTCAAGCAAACGAGCAAGCTGTTTTCAATCATTATCAATTAATGTATAATCAAAAGCCAGAAATTGAAGCAAATCTTATCAAGAGTCTATCTTCTCCAGATGCTAATCTTATTAGCAAAATTCGTGCCGCTGCAAACTCTTCCCCTGAAGATCTACAACAATTACTTCAAGAAATTCGCAATTCTCCAACTAATTCAGAACATTCTCCCACATCTGTCAAAAATAATTTTCAAGATGCTCAAGATCCTTTTGATGATCCATTTGCAGATTAATTAAGTTTTTAATTTTGGTGTTATACCTTCAATGTAAGGTATTCTTTTATATGTGTTTGTTATTCAAAGGGGGGTAGTACGTGTGTTATCAAACGTGTGTTATCAAATTGTTCAACTATTATCAATTATACACTGTGTGTGTTCAACTATTATCAATTATACACTGTGTGAGTACATCAATTATCAAAAATATTATCATGTCTTCTGCAGTGAGATGATGCTAAATTATTGCATGAAAACAAACAACTTTTATAAAGATGAAAGAAGATGCTCCATTATCGCCAAAGAAGATTTCCATTATCAAAAAATGACAAAATATGATGCCAATTTGTCAAAAGCTTTAAAGTTTTGTCTGCCACATCTACACTCTGACAAATGCAAGTTGATTCAATAATTCTCAAGATGATCCGGTAATCCTTCGGTTTCCCGTCTCAAGATGTTTCAAGACTCCAAGACTCCTATATATTGAAGGGACATGTTTTAATGAAGACCATCTCAAAGTTCTCCAAAAATCTCTCTTATAAAACTTCTGTCAAATGTTTAGTTCATGTCTAAGAAAAGAGTTCTCCTATCTACTTCTAGATGTTCAAAATCTTTAGATTTTCAAATCATACTTGCTCCAGACGGATGCTCTGATTGTAATTTAAAAGAAGGTAATATATAAAGAATTTTATTCAATTATTGTCTTAACTCTGTTATCGCTATGACAGTCTCTTTTCGAGTTATTCTAACTATTAATTCTACAAGATTTGAAATTTTTGTTAAAATAATACTTGCATTTAATAATAATCAAATTCATGCTTGAAATATTATGTCTGATTCAAAGATACAAGCTAATCGTCATTATTATTGTAATCAATTAAAAGCTTTACAAGTTCTAATCCATAATCATGAGTTTAGAAGCAAAGATAGAAAACAGTTTTATAAAATAATGTATGATTTTTATCATCAAAAAATATCTGAAACTACTAGTCAATATCTGAAACTACTAGTCTTTTGAAAATTAATCAAATATGAGTAGATTTTCACGCATATTATCTAAAAAATATGATACTGGTAAAAATATTATGAATAAAGAACAAGATTATGATGATAATCATATAAACTCTATTGAAGAAACTATTGATAATATAGAACAAAATTTAAATGATTGGACTATACCTAAAACAAATATAAACACAATTTATAGAATAGGGACTTTTGATTATTTTCAAAGTTACTCAATTAAAATGACTGAACAAACCCTATCCATTGGTCAAAACCAACAAAATATAAATTTGTTATCATCAAGATCTATTTTCGAACATAGACAAAAATATAAATTTCTTCATTTAGGTCTTGTTCAAATTGCTATCAAACCTCTTTTTAGAATTGGTGTTGATGCTCCTGTTCTCTTAATATTAAGAGATAAAAGACATACAGATTTTCAAAATTCTATTTTAGCTATGGCAGAAACAAATATCGCAAATGGACCAATTTATTTTAATTGTTATCCGAATTTTTCCGTAGGATTATTTGACAAAAATATTTTAGACACTTTGGTTTTAACTGTTGAAACAAAGAATTTAGAATTTAAAAATAACTCTAAACCTTTAGCAATTATTTATCGTGTTTGTTATAAAACCATGACAACTACCTTAGAACCAAAGACCCGTTTGTCAAATCCAAGAAATGAAACAATTATTTACGAAGCAAATACTAATCATACAAAAGTTCATATGCCTAAACGACTTAAATGGTCAGAAATTACTCAATCATGTAATTGGAATTTACAAAATGTTATTGAACCAAAATCTTTAGATTCTTCAAAACAAATTTCAAATATAATTGAGCATAATGATGGCTCAGTTGATATAAACTTTTCTTCTACAAATTTTTCTTCATCTAGATTTTCTACTAGTTCTATTCCTGAAATTGGTACTTCTAAATTTTCGCTTTCAAAATCAAAGTCTTTAAATTTAAAAACTGTTGACTATTCTAGTCCTATTCCTAAACCTCTTTATCAAGAAGACCAAACTAGTGATACAAGTTTACCAAGTCCTACTAAATCTGATTTTATTAATGAACTTCAAAATTATAGACAACAATTATGACTAATAAAGTTCAAATAAATTGCAATTCTTTAAATAGAAATAGAGTTACTGCTATTAAGAGATTAAGAAATTCAATAAAAATATTTAAAAAACTCTTGCAAGAAAAGATATTAGAATTAAAAAATATAAATAATGATAAAGAACTATTGGAATTAGAACAAGAAATTAATAACATAAAAGCAGTATTAAAAACCTTTAATATACATCTTGATAATTATTTAAGAAATTTATCTAAATATACGTGTTAATGAGTTCTAAAAGACAGATTAGTTGTAGTAATAATAATAAATTTTGGAATAATTTATTAAAGACCAGATGGAAAATTATTGCAAGCATTTCTAAAGAAATAAATAGAATTAAACAACTTAAAAAAGACGAAGAAATTAAATTAATTAATACTGAAAAGGACACATATAATTATAATATTCAAAAGGAAATAATATATTGCTTATCAAAAATGATTAAAAATAAAACTATTGTTATTAGTGCTCAACTTAGTATTATTAAAAATATATCTTTTAGATTAAATCAATCAACTTGTTAAAATGAATATTAATATAGATATTTCTAAAATACCATCATATGTTAATTTTGATTATTTAAAAGAAGAAGAATATTATAAAGATTATAATAATATAAAAAGAATTTGGCATGAAGAAAACTTTTCATATTATATAAGATTTTTACATTTTGGACTTTGGGAAGATTATGTTTTATCAAATCAAATTCACTCTCCGTTTTTTCAATGGTTCGAATTAATTTATGCTCCTAAACATAATATAGATTATCCTTTTAAAATGCAAACTATTTTTCCTGTTTCTTCAAAAACATACAAGGATGTTATTACTAATCAAGAAATTATTTCTGAGTATCCGCCAAAAAAGGAAATCATTATTGATAATAATTTTATTGCAACTCCTTTAGTTAAAGTTCCGAGTCAGATAACAAATGAAAAATGTTTTCAAAACATTATTTATCAAAATAATTACTCAAATGAAACTCTTTTAACTATTTCAGATCAACTAAATAGGATTGAAGAAAATACTATAAATTTACAATTATCAAAAGAAAATAAAATTAAAACAAAAAATTTTTATAATAATATAGCAAGTTCTAGTAATGTCAGCTTTATTCCTCATCAAATAAATGGAAATTTTAATCTTGGAAATAAAGATTTAATTGATGAATTAGAAAAAAGACTTACTAATTTTCGTATTTCAAAAAATGTATCTATAAATATGTTAAGAACAAATAATGACTCTTTTGACGAATCTGATGAAAGTAATAATGAAAGTGAATTAAATTTAGACAATCTTACTCAACAATTCATAAATGACAATGATGATATAAATCAGCTTACAAATGATTTTTCAAGATTAAATAAGATTAATTATTTTGGTAATAATCCAAAACCAACTATTAAAAATTATTGGAATAGACCTTCTCTTCCTGATATTCAAATTGAAGAAAGAGCTTTTCAATATGATCGTTCAGCTTATGATGGTACTTCTGTTTACGAATGGAATATCGATGGTAACTCTGAACATCAAATTCTTAATATTGTTCAAGAAATGACCATGGCAGCTAATGCTTACAAGTCTCACAATAATACTCAACTTCAAATTGTTAATATTATTATTTCTGGGTTTACTGGTACTCTTAAAGGTTGGTGGGATTTCTATATTACACCAGACGAAAAGAATTTTATTATGAATGCCAAGAAAACCGTTATAAAACAAGAAAATAATTTACCAATTCAAACTCAAGAGGATGATATGGTTAATACTTTAATTTTTGCTATAATCAAAAACTTTGTAGGAGATCCTACTACTTTTCAAGAAAGAACTTCTGAAATTCTAATGAACTTACATTGTAGAAAATTAACTGATTTCAGATGGTACAAAGATAATTATCTCGTTAAAGTTTTTTCAAGACCAGATTGTAAAGAATCTTATTGGAAAGAACGTTTTATTGCTGGACTTCCAAAACTTTTTGCCGAAAGAATTAGACAAAAATTAAGAGAAAATTTTAATAATACAATTCCTTATCAAAACTTAACTTATGGAGACTTAATTAATTATATTAATAAAGAAGGATTAGCTATTTGTGCTGACCTTAGATTTAAAGAAAAACTTAAAAAAGATAGAATTAATAGTAAGAATGAATTAGGAAATTTTTGTCAACAATATGGTTATCAACCATTAACAGGTCCGTCTACTTCAAAAACCAAAAAATATAATAAAAAATCTTCAAAATATTTCAAGAAAAAGAAATATAATAAATCAGAAAAATATAAGAATTATAAGAAAAATAAATTTTTAACATCAAAAAACCCTTATAAACGATCTAATAAAAATTCTAAAAGAAAATCAAAAGACATTATTATTTGCCATAAATGTGGTCGTAATGGTCATAATGCTAATAATTGTTATGCAAAAACAAAAATTAATGAATTAAATATTTCAGAAGAATTAAAAGAACAAATTAGAAAAATTATGTTAAATTCTGATTCCGATTCTGATTCTAGTTTTACCGATTTTCAAGAAAATGATTTAAACATCTTAGAACAAAATACTTCAAGTTCGGAAGATTCTGATACATGCAAATGTGTTGGAAAATGTAATTGTAATTATTCAATTAATGTCCTTACAAACAATGACAAAGATCTTTTAAAAAATTTGGATTCAATTAAAGATAAAAATATCCAAGAACTGTTGATAAAACAAATGCTTAATAAGAATGAAAATTCTATTTCAAATAATACAAAAATTTTTAATTTAAAAGACATATATGAAAGATTTTCTGAAACAAAACCCATTTCCATACAAGAACTTCAAGAAGAATTAAAATTAGTTAAACAAGACATAAAAGAAATTAAAGGCAAAATTATAACTCTTGAAAAGGGAAAAAATATTATTAATTCACAAAATAATGATAATAAAGATGAAAAGGTTATCGAAAGAATTATAAATGATCAAATTTCTCAAAAATGGAATACTCAAATAACTCTAGTAAAAAATAATTTTAAAATGGATATTACTGCTCTAATTGATAGTGGTGCTGATATGAACTGTATACAAGAAGGTTTATTTCCCACTCAATTTTATGAAAAAACTTCTTCTAGGCTTACTGGAGCTGAAGGAACCAGTTTAAAAATAAATTATAAAATTTCTGATGTTCATATTTGCAACAATCAAGATTATTGTTATAAAACTCATTTAATTTTAGTAAAAAATCTTACTTCTCCTTTAATTTTAGGAACACCTTTTATTACTAAATTATATCCTTTTATGGTTCAAGATGATGGAATTATTACTAAAGTTTTTGGAAAAGAAATTATGTTTAAATTTTGTGAACCTCCGTCTTATTCAACTATTAACATTCTTAATTATAAAACAAAACAAGCAAATTACCTTATCAATGAAATTAATGATTTTCGTATACATAATCAATTACAAGATAAGTATATTCAAGACAAAATTATAGCTTTAAAACAAAAGTTTGAAAATAATGTTTGCTCAAATATTCCAAACGCCTTTTGGAACAGAAAACAACATATTGTCAAATTACCTTATATTAAAACTTTCAATGAAAAGGATATTCCTTCAAAATCAAGAGCTATTCATATGAATAATGAATTAGAAGCTCATTGTAAAAAAGAAATTCAAGATTTATTAGACAAAAAATTAATTAGACCTTCTAAATCTCCTTGGTCTTGTTCAGCTTTCTATGTTATGAATGCTGCTGAATTAGAAAGAGGATCACCAAGATTAGTTATCAATTATAAACCTTTAAATAAAGTTTTAGATTGGATTAGATATCCTATTCCTAATAAAAGAGATTTATTGAAAAAACTTTATGATTCAAAAATATTTTCAAAATTTGATATGAAATCTGGTTTTTGGCAAATTCAAATTCATGAAGAAGATAAATACAAAACAGGTTTTAATGTTCCTTTTGGACATTATGAGTGGAACGTTATGCCCTTTGGTTTAAAAAATGCTCCTTCTGAATTTCAAAACATTATGAATGATATTATCATTCCTATAAACAGTTTTTCAATTGTTTATATTGATGATGTTCTTATTTTTTCAAAATCTATTGATCAACATTTCAAACATTTAAATCAGTTTTATGATTTAATTTATAAAAATGGCTTAGCTGTTTCAGCTAAGAAAATGCATTTATTTCAAAATGAAATTAGATTTTTAGGACATAACATTGTTAATAATACTATTAAACCTATTATAAGAAGTTTAGAATTTTCTAATAAATTTCCTGACGAAATTATAGATAAAAAACAACTTCAACGATTTCTAGGATGTCTAAATTATATTCATGATTTTTTCAAAGATTTAGGAACTCTTTGCAAACCTCTTTATAATAGATTAAAAAATAATCCACAACCTTGGACTCAAGAACATACTAATATTGTTAAACTTATAAAACAAAAAATTCCTTCTTTACCTTGTTTAAATTTACCACATCCTTATGCTAATATCATAGTCGAAACTGATGCTAGTGATATTGGATTTGGAGGTATTTTAAAACAAAAATTATCAAATTCTTCTGAAGAACAATTGGTTCGTTTTTATTCAGGTGCTTGGAATAATACTCAAAAGAATTATTCAACTGTTAAAAAGGAGATTTTAAGTATTGTTTTATGTATTACTAAATTTGAAGATGATTTATTTATGAAAACTTTTTTATTAAGAATTGATTGTCAATCTGCAAAATCAATTTTAGAAAAAGATGTTAAAAATATAATTTCTAAACAAATCTTTGCTAGATGGCAAGCATTGTTGGGCAATTTTGATTTTGATATTGAATTTATAAAAGGAGAAAGCAATTCATTACCAGATTTTCTTTCTCGTGAATTTTTGCAGGGAAAATGAGTTCATCGTCTTCCTCTAAGATTGAAGACAAGAAACCAATTAATCAAAAGCTTGTTCCTTTCTCAAGTCAGAATCGTTTTTCTCCATTAACTCCAATTGCAAAAAATTCTCAACTTTATTCAAATATGCTTCAATCAAAACTAGTCAATCCAAACATTTCTCCAGTTCAATCAATTAGCCCTTTTTCAAAACCTATTCCTTCTGAAACACAACTTTCAACAACTTCTAAACCTACAAATAAAGCCCCTTATGTTCTCAATTCAAATCTTTTGAAAATCCAAATACTTGAAGATTCTCAAATTCTTAAGCTCAATCAAGGTTTTCATGTTCTTACTGAACACCTCTTTGGCCGAGGAAAAACCTTTCATGAAAACTCTTACAAATCTCGAGAATATTATCAAACCATTCTACAAGAATCTGGATCTGTTCAGATTGATCACCGTTCTAATAATAAAGAAGGATCTATTGATTTTAGCAAAGCCCGAATTCTTAAAATCATTTCTCCAGAAAATTGGTCATCCAATCTTTCTTTCGAAAAACCCCTTTATCAATTCCCTGCTTATCCAAGATATTCATATTATGATTACCAAGAAGCTTGGACTAAAGCATTTTTTCTTCGAAACTATTCTCATTCATGGTTCATTTTCTTTGATAAAAATTTTACCTGTGAATATCCCAGATGGTTTGTCAATTGGTATCGCTATATGGGACTTGTTCCTAGTTGTTTACCCACTGAAATTCTCAAAGGCTTTTCTAAATTCAAAGAGCTATTTATTCAACAAATCCCAGAATTTGAATATTTGTTACAATTCACCATGTTATTTAAAGTTCCATGGATTATGTCCTGGACATTCTCTTATCAAGAAGCAACAGACTTCAATCCCCCTTGGCTCAATAGACAATTTCGTCTAAAATGGTGGGATAAAGTCACAATTTCTCAAGCAAACGAGCAAGCTGTTTTCAATCATTATCAATCAATGTATAATCAAAAGCCAGAAATTGAAGCAAATCTTATCAAGAGTCTATCTTCTCCAGATGCTAATCTTATTAGCAAAATTCGTGCCGCTGCAAACTCTTCCCCTGAAGATCTACAACAATTACTTCAAGAAATTCGCAATTCTCCAACTAATTCAGAACATTCTCCCACATCTGTCAAAAATAATTTTCAAGATGCTCAAGATCCTTTTGATGATCCATTTGCAGATTAATTAAGTTTTTAATTTTGGTGTTATACCTTCAATGTAAGGTATTCTTTTATATGTGTTTGTTATTCAAAGGGGGGTAGTACGTGTGTTATCAAACGTGTGTTATCAAATTGTTCAACTATTATCAATTATACACTGTGTGTGTTCAACTATTATCAATTATACACTGTGTGAGTACATCAATTATCAAAAATATTATCATGTCTTCTGCAGTGAGATGATGCTAAATTATTGCATGAAAACAAACAACTTTTATAAAGATGAAAGAAGATGCTCCATTATCGCCAAAGAAGATTTCCATTATCAAAAAATGACAAAATATGATGCCAATTTGTCAAAAGCTTTAAAGTTTTGTCTGCCACATCTACACTCTGACAAATGCAAGTTGATTCAATAATTCTCAAGATGATCCGGTAATCCTTCGGTTTCCCGTCTCAAGATGTTTCAAGACTCCAAGACTCTTATATATTGAAGGGACATGTTTTAATGAAGACTATCTCAAAGTTCTCTAAAAATCTCTCTTATAAAACTTCTGTCAAATGTTTAGTTCATGTCTAAGAAAAGAGTTCTCCTATCTACTTCTAGATGTTCAAAATCTTTAGATTTTCAAATCATACTTGCTCCAGACGGATGCTCTGATTGTAATTTAAAAGAAGGTAATATATAAAGAATTTTATTCAATTATTGTCTTAACTCTGTTATCGCTATGACAGTCTCTTTTCGAGTTATTCTAACTATTAATTCTACAAGATTTGAAATTTTTGTTAAAATAATACTTGCATTTAATAATAATCAAATTCATGCTTGAAATATTATGTCTGATTCAAAGATACAAGCTAATCGTCATTATTATTGTAATCAATTAAAAGCTTTACAAGTTCTAATCCATAATCATGAGTTTAGAAGCAAAGATAGAAAACAGTTTTATAAAATAATGTATGATTTTTATCATCAAAAAATATCTGAAACTACTAGTTAGCAAATGAAACTACTAGTTAGCAAATGGTACCATTTGCTAACTAGTAGTTTCAGATATTTTTTGATGATAAAAATCATACATTATTTTATAAAACTGTTTTCTATCTTTGCTTCTAAACTCATGATTATGGATTAGAACTTGTAAAGCTTTTAATTGATTACAATAATAATGACGATTAGCTTGTATCTTTGAATCAGACATAATATTTCAAGCATGAATTTGATTATTATTAAATGCAAGTATTATTTTAACAAAAATTTCAAATCTTGTAGAATTAATAGTTAGAATAACTCGAAAAGAGACTGTCATAGCGATAACAGAGTTAAGACAATAATTGAATAAAATTCTTTATATATTACCTTCTTTTAAATTACAATCAGAGCATCCGTCTGGAGCAAGTATGATTTGAAAATCTAAAGATTTTGAACATCTAGAAGTAGATAGGAGAACTCTTTTCTTAGACATGAACTAAACATTTGACAGAAGTTTTATAAGAGAGATTTTTAGAGAACTTTGAGATGGTCTTCATTAAAACATGTCCCTTCAATATATAGGAGTCTTGGAGTCTTGAAACATCTTGAGACGGGAAACCGAAGGATTACCGGATCATCTTGAGAATTATTGAATCAACTTGCATTTGTCAGAGTGTAGATGTGGCAGACAAAACTTTAAAGCTTTTGACAAATTGGCATCATATTTTGTCATTTTTTGATAATGGAAATCTTCTTTGGCGATAATGGAGCATCTTCTTTCATCTTTATAAAAGTTGTTTGTTTTCATGCAATAATTTAGCATCATCTCACTGCAGAAGACATGATAATATTTTTGATAATTGATGTACTCACACAGTGTATAATTGATAATAGTTGAACACACACAGTGTATAATTGATAATAGTTGAACAATTTGATAACACACGTTTGATAACACACGTACTACCCCCCTTTGAATAACAAACACATATAAAAGAATACCTTACATTGAAGGTATAACACCAAAATTAAAAACTTAATTAATCTGCAAATGGATCATCAAAAGGATCTTGAGCATCTTGAAAATTATTTTTGACAGATGTGGGAGAATGTTCTGAATTAGTTGGAGAATTGCGAATTTCTTGAAGTAATTGTTGTAGATCTTCAGGGGAAGAGTTTGCAGCGGCACGAATTTTGCTAATAAGATTAGCATCTGGAGAAGATAGACTCTTGATAAGATTTGCTTCAATTTCTGGCTTTTGATTATACATTGATTGATAATGATTGAAAACAGCTTGCTCGTTTGCTTGAGAAATTGTGACTTTATCCCACCATTTTAGACGAAATTGTCTATTGAGCCAAGGGGGATTGAAGTCTGTTGCTTCTTGATAAGAGAATGTCCAGGACATAATCCATGGAACTTTAAATAACATGGTGAATTGTAACAAATATTCAAATTCTGGGATTTGTTGAATAAATAGCTCTTTGAATTTAGAAAAGCCTTTGAGAATTTCAGTGGGTAAACAACTAGGAACAAGTCCCATATAGCGATACCAATTGACAAACCATCTGGGATATTCACAGGTAAAATTTTTATCAAAGAAAATGAACCATGAATGAGAATAGTTTCGAAGAAAAAATGCTTTAGTCCAAGCTTCTTGGTAATCATAATATGAATATCTTGGATAAGCAGGGAATTGATAAAGGGGTTTTTCGAAAGAAAGATTGGATGACCAATTTTCTGGAGAAATGATTTTAAGAATTCGGGCTTTGCTAAAATCAATAGATCCTTCTTTATTATTAGAACGGTGATCAATCTGAACAGATCCAGATTCTTGTAGAATGGTTTGATAATATTCTCGAGATTTGTAAGAGTTTTCATGAAAGGTTTTTCCTCGGCCAAAGAGGTGTTCAGTAAGAACATGAAAACCTTGATTGAGCTTAAGAATTTGAGAATCTTCAAGTATTTGGATTTTCAAAAGATTTGAATTGAGAACATAAGGGGCTTTATTTGTAGGTTTAGAAGTTGTTGAAAGTTGTGTTTCAGAAGGAATAGGTTTTGAAAAAGGGCTAATTGATTGAACTGGAGAAATGTTTGGATTGACTAGTTTTGATTGAAGCATATTTGAATAAAGTTGAGAATTTTTTGCAATTGGAGTTAATGGAGAAAAACGATTCTGACTTGAGAAAGGAACAAGCTTTTGATTAATTGGTTTCTTGTCTTCAATCTTAGAGGAAGACGATGAACTCATTTTCCCTGCAAAAATTCACGAGAAAGAAAATCTGGTAATGAATTGCTTTCTCCTTTTATAAATTCAATATCAAAATCAAAATTGCCCAACAATGCTTGCCATCTAGCAAAGATTTGTTTAGAAATTATATTTTTAACATCTTTTTCTAAAATTGATTTTGCAGATTGACAATCAATTCTTAATAAAAAAGTTTTCATAAATAAATCATCTTCAAATTTAGTAATACATAAAACAATACTTAAAATCTCCTTTTTAACAGTTGAATAATTCTTTTGAGTATTATTCCAAGCACCTGAATAAAAACGAACCAATTGTTCTTCAGAAGAATTTGATAATTTTTGTTTTAAAATACCTCCAAATCCAATATCACTAGCATCAGTTTCGACTATGATATTAGCATAAGGATGTGGTAAATTTAAACAAGGTAAAGAAGGAATTTTTTGTTTTATAAGTTTAACAATATTAGTATGTTCTTGAGTCCAAGGTTGTGGATTATTTTTTAATCTATTATAAAGAGGTTTGCAAAGAGTTCCTAAATCTTTGAAAAAATCATGAATATAATTTAGACATCCTAGAAATCGTTGAAGTTGTTTTTTATCTATAATTTCGTCAGGAAATTTATTAGAAAATTCTAAACTTCTTATAATAGGTTTAATAGTATTATTAACAATGTTATGTCCTAAAAATCTAATTTCATTTTGAAATAAATGCATTTTCTTAGCTGAAACAGCTAAGCCATTTTTATAAATTAAATCATAAAACTGATTTAAATGTTTGAAATGTTGATCAATAGATTTTGAAAAAATAAGAACATCATCAATATAAACAATTGAAAAACTGTTTATAGGAATGATAATATCATTCATAATGTTTTGAAATTCAGAAGGAGCATTTTTTAAACCAAAGGGCATAACGTTCCACTCATAATGTCCAAAAGGAACATTAAAACCTGTTTTGTATTTATCTTCTTCATGAATTTGAATTTGCCAAAAACCAGATTTCATATCAAATTTTGAAAATATTTTTGAATCATAAAGTTTTTTCAATAAATCTCTTTTATTAGGAATAGGATATCTAATCCAATCTAAAACTTTATTTAAAGGTTTATAATTGATAACTAATCTTGGTGATCCTCTTTCTAATTCAGCAGCATTCATAACATAGAAAGCTGAACAAGACCAAGGAGATTTAGAAGGTCTAATTAATTTTTTGTCTAATAAATCTTGAATTTCTTTTTTACAATGAGCTTCTAATTCATTATTCATATGAATAGCTCTTGATTTTGAAGGAATATCCTTTTCATTGAAAGTTTTAATATAAGGTAATTTGACAATATGTTGTTTTCTGTTCCAAAAGGCGTTTGGAATATTTGAGCAAACATTATTTTCAAACTTTTGTTTTAAAGCTATAATTTTGTCTTGAATATACTTATCTTGTAATTGATTATGTATACGAAAATCATTAATTTCATTGATAAGGTAATTTGCTTGTTTTGTTTTATAATTAAGAATGTTAATAGTTGAATAAGACGGAGGTTCACAAAATTTAAACATAATTTCTTTTCCAAAAACTTTAGTAATAATTCCATCATCTTGAACCATAAAAGGATATAATTTAGTAATAAAAGGTGTTCCTAAAATTAAAGGAGAAGTAAGATTTTTTACTAAAATTAAATGAGTTTTATAACAATAATCTTGATTGTTGCAAATATGAACATCGGAAATTTTATAATTTATTTTTAAACTGGTTCCTTCAGCTCCAGTAAGCCTAGAAGAAGTTTTTTCATAAAATTGAGTGGGAAATAAACCTTCTTGTATACAGTTCATATCAGCACCACTATCAATTAGAGCAGTAATATCCATTTTAAAATTATTTTTTACTAGAGTTATTTGAGTATTCCATTTTTGAGAAATTTGATCATTTATAATTCTTTCGATAACCTTTTCATCTTTATTATCATTATTTTGTGAATTAATAATATTTTTTCCCTTTTCAAGAGTTATAATTTTGCCTTTAATTTCTTTTATGTCTTGTTTAACTAATTTTAATTCTTCTTGAAGTTCTTGTATGGAAATGGGTTTTGTTTCAGAAAATCTTTCATATATGTCTTTTAAATTAAAAATTTTTGTATTATTTGAAATAGAATTTTCATTCTTATTAAGCATTTGTTTTATCAACAGTTCTTGGATATTTTTATCTTTAATTGAATCCAAATTTTTTAAAAGATCTTTGTCATTGTTTGTAAGGACATTAATTGAATAATTACAATTACATTTTCCAACACATTTGCATGTATCAGAATCTTCCGAACTTGAAGTATTTTGTTCTAAGATGTTTAAATCATTTTCTTGAAAATCGGTAAAACTAGAATCAGAATCGGAATCAGAATTTAACATAATTTTTCTAATTTGTTCTTTTAATTCTTCTGAAATATTTAATTCATTAATTTTTGTTTTTGCATAACAATTATTAGCATTATGACCATTACGACCACATTTATGGCAAATAATAATGTCTTTTGATTTTCTTTTAGAATTTTTATTAGATCGTTTATAAGGGTTTTTTGATGTTAAAAATTTATTTTTCTTATAATTCTTATATTTTTCTGATTTATTATATTTCTTTTTCTTGAAATATTTTGAAGATTTTTTATTATATTTTTTGGTTTTTGAAGTAGACGGACCTGTTAATGGTTGATAACCATATTGTTGACAAAAATTTCCTAATTCATTCTTACTATTAATTCTATCTTTTTTAAGTTTTTCTTTAAATCTAAGGTCAGCACAAATAGCTAATCCTTCTTTATTAATATAATTAATTAAGTCTCCATAAGTTAAGTTTTGATAAGGAATTGTATTATTAAAATTTTCTCTTAATTTTTGTCTAATTCTTTCGGCAAAAAGTTTTGGAAGTCCAGCAATAAAACGTTCTTTCCAATAAGATTCTTTACAATCTGGTCTTGAAAAAACTTTAACGAGATAATTATCTTTGTACCATCTGAAATCAGTTAATTTTCTACAATGTAAGTTCATTAGAATTTCAGAAGTTCTTTCTTGAAAAGTAGTAGGATCTCCTACAAAGTTTTTGATTATAGCAAAAATTAAAGTATTAACCATATCATCCTCTTGAGTTTGAATTGGTAAATTATTTTCTTGTTTTATAACGGTTTTCTTGGCATTCATAATAAAATTCTTTTCGTCTGGTGTAATATAGAAATCCCACCAACCTTTAAGAGTACCAGTAAACCCAGAAATAATAATATTAACAATTTGAAGTTGAGTATTATTGTGAGACTTGTAAGCATTAGCTGCCATGGTCATTTCTTGAACAATATTAAGAATTTGATGTTCAGAGTTACCATCGATATTCCATTCGTAAACAGAAGTACCATCATAAGCTGAACGATCATATTGAAAAGCTCTTTCTTCAATTTGAATATCAGGAAGAGAAGGTCTATTCCAATAATTTTTAATAGTTGGTTTTGGATTATTACCAAAATAATTAATCTTATTTAATCTTGAAAAATCATTTGTAAGCTGATTTATATCATCATTGTCATTTATGAATTGTTGAGTAAGATTGTCTAAATTTAATTCACTTTCATTATTACTTTCATCAGATTCGTCAAAAGAGTCATTATTTGTTCTTAACATATTTATAGATACATTTTTTGAAATACGAAAATTAGTAAGTCTTTTTTCTAATTCATCAATTAAATCTTTATTTCCAAGATTAAAATTTCCATTTATTTGATGAGGAATAAAGCTGACATTACTAGAACTTGCTATATTATTATAAAAATTTTTTGTTTTAATTTTATTTTCTTTTGATAATTGTAAATTTATAGTATTTTCTTCAATCCTATTTAGTTGATCTGAAATAGTTAAAAGAGTTTCATTTGAGTAATTATTTTGATAAATAATGTTTTGAAAACATTTTTCATTTGTTATCTGACTCGGAACTTTAACTAAAGGAGTTGCAATAAAATTATTATCAATAATGATTTCCTTTTTTGGCGGATACTCAGAAATAATTTCTTGATTAGTAATAACATCCTTGTATGTTTTTGAAGAAACAGGAAAAATAGTTTGCATTTTAAAAGGATAATCTATATTATGTTTAGGAGCATAAATTAATTCGAACCATTGAAAAAACGGAGAGTGAATTTGATTTGATAAAACATAATCTTCCCAAAGTCCAAAATGTAAAAATCTTATATAATATGAAAAGTTTTCTTCATGCCAAATTCTTTTTATATTATTATAATCTTTATAATATTCTTCTTCTTTTAAATAATCAAAATTAACATATGATGGTATTTTAGAAATATCTATATTAATATTCATTTTAACAAGTTGATTGATTTAATCTAAAAGATATATTTTTAATAATACTAAGTTGAGCACTAATAACAATAGTTTTATTTTTAATCATTTTTGATAAGCAATATATTATTTCCTTTTGAATATTATAATTATATGTGTCCTTTTCAGTATTAATTAATTTAATTTCTTCGTCTTTTTTAAGTTGTTTAATTCTATTTATTTCTTTAGAAATGCTTGCAATAATTTTCCATCTGGTCTTTAATAAATTATTCCAAAATTTATTATTATTACTACAACTAATCTGTCTTTTAGAACTCATTAACACGTATATTTAGATAAATTTCTTAAATAATTATCAAGATGTATATTAAAGGTTTTTAATACTGCTTTTATGTTATTAATTTCTTGTTCTAATTCCAATAGTTCTTTATCATTATTTATATTTTTTAATTCTAATATCTTTTCTTGCAAGAGTTTTTTAAATATTTTTATTGAATTTCTTAATCTCTTAATAGCAGTAACTCTATTTCTATTTAAAGAATTGCAATTTATTTGAACTTTATTAGTCATAATTGTTGTCTATAATTTTGAAGTTCATTAATAAAATCAGATTTAGTAGGACTTGGTAAACTTGTATCACTAGTTTGGTCTTCTTGATAAAGAGGTTTAGGAATAGGACTAGAATAGTCAACAGTTTTTAAATTTAAAGACTTTGATTTTGAAAGCGAAAATTTAGAAGTACCAATTTCAGGAATAGAACTAGTAGAAAATCTAGATGAAGAAAAATTTGTAGAAGAAAAGTTTATATCAACTGAGCCATCATTATGCTCAATTATATTTGAAATTTGTTTTGAAGAATCTAAAGATTTTGGTTCAATAACATTTTGTAAATTCCAATTACATGATTGAGTAATTTCTGACCATTTAAGTCGTTTAGGCATATGAACTTTTGTATGATTAGTATTTGCTTCGTAAATAATTGTTTCATTTCTTGGATTTGACAAACGGGTCTTTGGTTCTAAGGTAGTTGTCATGGTTTTATAACAAACACGATAAATAATTGCTAAAGGTTTAGAGTTATTTTTAAATTCTAAATTCTTTGTTTCAACAGTTAAAACCAAAGTGTCTAAAATATTTTTGTCAAATAATCCTACGGAAAAATTCGGATAACAATTAAAATAAATTGGTCCATTTGCGATATTTGTTTCTGCCATAGCTAAAATAGAATTTTGAAAATCTGTATGTCTTTTATCTCTTAATATTAAGAGAACAGGAGCATCAACACCAATTCTAAAAAGAGGTTTGATAGCAATTTGAACAAGACCTAAATGAAGAAATTTATATTTTTGTCTATGTTCGAAAATAGATCTTGATGATAACAAATTTATATTTTGTTGGTTTTGACCA
Organism: Lactuca virosa; assembly: GCF_052849685.1. Taxonomy (NCBI): domain Eukaryota; kingdom Viridiplantae; phylum Streptophyta; class Magnoliopsida; order Asterales; family Asteraceae; genus Lactuca; species Lactuca virosa. The sequence goes on along the minus strand of NC_136434.1, from coordinate 130,816,047 downwards.
ATGGATAGGGTTTGTTCAGTCATTTTAATTGAGTAACTTTGAAAATAATCAAAAGTCCCTATTCTATAAATTGTGTTTATATTTGTTTTAGGTATAGTCCAATCATTTAAATTTTGTTCTATATTATCAATAGTTTCTTCAATAGAGTTTATATGATTATCATCATAATCTTGTTCTTTATTCATAATATTTTTACCAGTATCATATTTTTTAGATAATATGCGTGAAAATCTACTCATATTTGATTAATTTTTAGTTTAAAGATTTTATAAGAAAACTTACTTGTTTTATCTAGGATGAACAGAGAGGGCATCGGCCCAACGATGATTGTGGTCCGGCTCCGTGACTTACCATACTTGCACGTCTTACGCTAATCCAACCAATCACTGGTCTGGTCTCTGTATCATTCTTAACAAAACTCATAATTTTCTTATAAATTCTTCAAACAAAAATTAACCAAATAACAAACAGAGTTATCATACATACTAATCTCTGGTCTAAAACGTAGCCTAGAAGAAGTTTGCTGATACAATTATGACTAATAAAGTTCAAATAAATTGCAATTCTTTAAATAGAAATAGAGTTACTGCTATTAAGAGATTAAGAAATTCAATAAAAATATTTAAAAAACTCTTGCAAGAAAAGATATTAGAATTAAAAAATATAAATAATGATAAAGAACTATTGGAATTAGAACAAGAAATTAATAACATAAAAGCAGTATTAAAAACCTTTAATATACATCTTGATAATTATTTAAGAAATTTATCTAAATATACGTGTTAATGAGTTCTAAAAGACAGATTAGTTGTAGTAATAATAATAAATTTTGGAATAATTTATTAAAGACCAGATGGAAAATTATTGCAAGCATTTCTAAAGAAATAAATAGAATTAAACAACTTAAAAAAGACGAAGAAATTAAATTAATTAATACTGAAAAGGACACATATAATTATAATATTCAAAAGGAAATAATATATTGCTTATCAAAAATGATTAAAAATAAAACTATTGTTATTAGTGCTCAACTTAGTATTATTAAAAATATATCTTTTAGATTAAATCAATCAACTTGTTAAAATGAATATTAATATAGATATTTCTAAAATACCATCATATGTTAATTTTGATTATTTAAAAGAAGAAGAATATTATAAAGATTATAATAATATAAAAAGAATTTGGCATGAAGAAAACTTTTCATATTATATAAGATTTTTACATTTTGGACTTTGGGAAGATTATGTTTTATCAAATCAAATTCACTCTCCGTTTTTTCAATGGTTCGAATTAATTTATGCTCCTAAACATAATATAGATTATCCTTTTAAAATGCAAACTATTTTTCCTGTTTCTTCAAAAACATACAAGGATGTTATTACTAATCAAGAAATTATTTCTGAGTATCCGCCAAAAAAGGAAATCATTATTGATAATAATTTTATTGCAACTCCTTTAGTTAAAGTTCCGAGTCAGATAACAAATGAAAAATGTTTTCAAAACATTATTTATCAAAATAATTACTCAAATGAAACTCTTTTAACTATTTCAGATCAACTAAATAGGATTGAAGAAAATACTATAAATTTACAATTATCAAAAGAAAATAAAATTAAAACAAAAAATTTTTATAATAATATAGCAAGTTCTAGTAATGTCAGCTTTATTCCTCATCAAATAAATGGAAATTTTAATCTTGGAAATAAAGATTTAATTGATGAATTAGAAAAAAGACTTACTAATTTTCGTATTTCAAAAAATGTATCTATAAATATGTTAAGAACAAATAATGACTCTTTTGACGAATCTGATGAAAGTAATAATGAAAGTGAATTAAATTTAGACAATCTTACTCAACAATTCATAAATGACAATGATGATATAAATCAGCTTACAAATGATTTTTCAAGATTAAATAAGATTAATTATTTTGGTAATAATCCAAAACCAACTATTAAAAATTATTGGAATAGACCTTCTCTTCCTGATATTCAAATTGAAGAAAGAGCTTTTCAATATGATCGTTCAGCTTATGATGGTACTTCTGTTTACGAATGGAATATCGATGGTAACTCTGAACATCAAATTCTTAATATTGTTCAAGAAATGACCATGGCAGCTAATGCTTACAAGTCTCACAATAATACTCAACTTCAAATTGTTAATATTATTATTTCTGGGTTTACTGGTACTCTTAAAGGTTGGTGGGATTTCTATATTACACCAGACGAAAAGAATTTTATTATGAATGCCAAGAAAACCGTTATAAAACAAGAAAATAATTTACCAATTCAAACTCAAGAGGATGATATGGTTAATACTTTAATTTTTGCTATAATCAAAAACTTTGTAGGAGATCCTACTACTTTTCAAGAAAGAACTTCTGAAATTCTAATGAACTTACATTGTAGAAAATTAACTGATTTCAGATGGTACAAAGATAATTATCTCGTTAAAGTTTTTTCAAGACCAGATTGTAAAGAATCTTATTGGAAAGAACGTTTTATTGCTGGACTTCCAAAACTTTTTGCCGAAAGAATTAGACAAAAATTAAGAGAAAATTTTAATAATACAATTCCTTATCAAAACTTAACTTATGGAGACTTAATTAATTATATTAATAAAGAAGGATTAGCTATTTGTGCTGACCTTAGATTTAAAGAAAAACTTAAAAAAGATAGAATTAATAGTAAGAATGAATTAGGAAATTTTTGTCAACAATATGGTTATCAACCATTAACAGGTCCGTCTACTTCAAAAACCAAAAAATATAATAAAAAATCTTCAAAATATTTCAAGAAAAAGAAATATAATAAATCAGAAAAATATAAGAATTATAAGAAAAATAAATTTTTAACATCAAAAAACCCTTATAAACGATCTAATAAAAATTCTAAAAGAAAATCAAAAGACATTATTATTTGCCATAAATGTGGTCGTAATGGTCATAATGCTAATAATTGTTATGCAAAAACAAAAATTAATGAATTAAATATTTCAGAAGAATTAAAAGAACAAATTAGAAAAATTATGTTAAATTCTGATTCCGATTCTGATTCTAGTTTTACCGATTTTCAAGAAAATGATTTAAACATCTTAGAACAAAATACTTCAAGTTCGGAAGATTCTGATACATGCAAATGTGTTGGAAAATGTAATTGTAATTATTCAATTAATGTCCTTACAAACAATGACAAAGATCTTTTAAAAAATTTGGATTCAATTAAAGATAAAAATATCCAAGAACTGTTGATAAAACAAATGCTTAATAAGAATGAAAATTCTATTTCAAATAATACAAAAATTTTTAATTTAAAAGACATATATGAAAGATTTTCTGAAACAAAACCCATTTCCATACAAGAACTTCAAGAAGAATTAAAATTAGTTAAACAAGACATAAAAGAAATTAAAGGCAAAATTATAACTCTTGAAAAGGGAAAAAATATTATTAATTCACAAAATAATGATAATAAAGATGAAAAGGTTATCGAAAGAATTATAAATGATCAAATTTCTCAAAAATGGAATACTCAAATAACTCTAGTAAAAAATAATTTTAAAATGGATATTACTGCTCTAATTGATAGTGGTGCTGATATGAACTGTATACAAGAAGGTTTATTTCCCACTCAATTTTATGAAAAAACTTCTTCTAGGCTTACTGGAGCTGAAGGAACCAGTTTAAAAATAAATTATAAAATTTCCGATGTTCATATTTGCAACAATCAAGATTATTGTTATAAAACTCATTTAATTTTAGTAAAAAATCTTACTTCTCCTTTAATTTTAGGAACACCTTTTATTACTAAATTATATCCTTTTATGGTTCAAGATGATGGAATTATTACTAAAGTTTTTGGAAAAGAAATTATGTTTAAATTTTGTGAACCTCCGTCTTATTCAACTATTAACATTCTTAATTATAAAACAAAACAAGCAAATTACCTTATCAATGAAATTAATGATTTTCGTATACATAATCAATTACAAGATAAGTATATTCAAGACAAAATTATAGCTTTAAAACAAAAGTTTGAAAATAATGTTTGCTCAAATATTCCAAACGCCTTTTGGAACAGAAAACAACATATTGTCAAATTACCTTATATTAAAACTTTCAATGAAAAGGATATTCCTTCAAAATCAAGAGCTATTCATATGAATAATGAATTAGAAGCTCATTGTAAAAAAGAAATTCAAGATTTATTAGACAAAAAATTAATTAGACCTTCTAAATCTCCTTGGTCTTGTTCAGCTTTCTATGTTATGAATGCTGCTGAATTAGAAAGAGGATCACCAAGATTAGTTATCAATTATAAACCTTTAAATAAAGTTTTAGATTGGATTAGATATCCTATTCCTAATAAAAGAGATTTATTGAAAAAACTTTATGATTCAAAAATATTTTCAAAATTTGATATGAAATCTGGTTTTTGGCAAATTCAAATTCATGAAGAAGATAAATACAAAACAGGTTTTAATGTTCCTTTTGGACATTATGAGTGGAACGTTATGCCCTTTGGTTTAAAAAATGCTCCTTCTGAATTTCAAAACATTATGAATGATATTATCATTCCTATAAACAGTTTTTCAATTGTTTATATTGATGATGTTCTTATTTTTTCAAAATCTATTGATCAACATTTCAAACATTTAAATCAGTTTTATGATTTAATTTATAAAAATGGCTTAGCTGTTTCAGCTAAGAAAATGCATTTATTTCAAAATGAAATTAGATTTTTAGGACATAACATTGTTAATAATACTATTAAACCTATTATAAGAAGTTTAGAATTTTCTAATAAATTTCCTGACGAAATTATAGATAAAAAACAACTTCAACGATTTCTAGGATGTCTAAATTATATTCATGATTTTTTCAAAGATTTAGGAACTCTTTGCAAACCTCTTTATAATAGATTAAAAAATAATCCACAACCTTGGACTCAAGAACATACTAATATTGTTAAACTTATAAAACAAAAAATTCCTTCTTTACCTTGTTTAAATTTACCACATCCTTATGCTAATATCATAGTCGAAACTGATGCTAGTGATATTGGATTTGGAGGTATTTTAAAACAAAAATTATCAAATTCTTCTGAAGAACAATTGGTTCGTTTTTATTCAGGTGCTTGGAATAATACTCAAAAGAATTATTCAACTGTTAAAAAGGAGATTTTAAGTATTGTTTTATGTATTACTAAATTTGAAGATGATTTATTTATGAAAACTTTTTTATTAAGAATTGATTGTCAATCTGCAAAATCAATTTTAGAAAAAGATGTTAAAAATATAATTTCTAAACAAATCTTTGCTAGATGGCAAGCATTGTTGGGCAATTTTGATTTTGATATTGAATTTATAAAAGGAGAAAGCAATTCATTACCAGATTTTCTTTCTCGTGAATTTTTGCAGGGAAAATGAGTTCATCGTCTTCCTCTAAGATTGAAGACAAGAAACCAATTAATCAAAAGCTTGTTCCTTTCTCAAGTCAGAATCGTTTTTCTCCATTAACTCCAATTGCAAAAAATTCTCAACTTTATTCAAATATGCTTCAATCAAAACTAGTCAATCCAAACATTTCTCCAGTTCAATCAATTAGCCCTTTTTCAAAACCTATTCCTTCTGAAACACAACTTTCAACAACTTCTAAACCTACAAATAAAGCCCCTTATGTTCTCAATTCAAATCTTTTGAAAATCCAAATACTTGAAGATTCTCAAATTCTTAAGCTCAATCAAGGTTTTCATGTTCTTACTGAACACCTCTTTGGCCGAGGAAAAACCTTTCATGAAAACTCTTACAAATCTCGAGAATATTATCAAACCATTCTACAAGAATCTGGATCTGTTCAGATTGATCACCGTTCTAATAATAAAGAAGGATCTATTGATTTTAGCAAAGCCCGAATTCTTAAAATCATTTCTCCAGAAAATTGGTCATCCAATCTTTCTTTCGAAAAACCCCTTTATCAATTCCCTGCTTATCCAAGATATTCATATTATGATTACCAAGAAGCTTGGACTAAAGCATTTTTTCTTCGAAACTATTCTCATTCATGGTTCATTTTCTTTGATAAAAATTTTACCTGTGAATATCCCAGATGGTTTGTCAATTGGTATCGCTATATGGGACTTGTTCCTAGTTGTTTACCCACTGAAATTCTCAAAGGCTTTTCTAAATTCAAAGAGCTATTTATTCAACAAATCCCAGAATTTGAATATTTGTTACAATTCACCATGTTATTTAAAGTTCCATGGATTATGTCCTGGACATTCTCTTATCAAGAAGCAACAGACTTCAATCCCCCTTGGCTCAATAGACAATTTCGTCTAAAATGGTGGGATAAAGTCACAATTTCTCAAGCAAACGAGCAAGCTGTTTTCAATCATTATCAATCAATGTATAATCAAAAGCCAGAAATTGAAGCAAATCTTATCAAGAGTCTATCTTCTCCAGATGCTAATCTTATTAGCAAAATTCGTGCCGCTGCAAACTCTTCCCCTGAAGATCTACAACAATTACTTCAAGAAATTCGCAATTCTCCAACTAATTCAGAACATTCTCCCACATCTGTCAAAAATAATTTTCAAGATGCTCAAGATCCTTTTGATGATCCATTTGCAGATTAATTAAGTTTTTAATTTTGGTGTTATACCTTCAATGTAAGGTATTCTTTTATATGTGTTTGTTATTCAAAGGGGGGTAGTACGTGTGTTATCAAACGTGTGTTATCAAATTGTTCAACTATTATCAATTATACACTGTGTGTGTTCAACTATTATCAATTATACACTGTGTGAGTACATCAATTATCAAAAATATTATCATGTCTTCTGCAGTGAGATGATGCTAAATTATTGCATGAAAACAAACAACTTTTATAAAGATGAAAGAAGATGCTCCATTATCGCCAAAGAAGATTTCCATTATCAAAAAATGACAAAATATGATGCCAATTTGTCAAAAGCTTTAAAGTTTTGTCTGCCACATCTACACTCTGACAAATGCAAGTTGATTCAATAATTCTCAAGATGATCCGGTAATCCTTCGGTTTCCCGTCTCAAGATGTTTCAAGACTCCAAGACTCCTATATATTGAAGAGACATGTTTTAATGAAGACCATCTCAAAGTTCTCCAAAAATCTCTCTTATAAAACTTCTGTCAAATGTTTAGTTCATGTCTAAGAAAAGAGTTCTCCTATCTACTTCTAGATGTTCAAAATCTTTAGATTTTCAAATCATACTTGCTCCAGACGGATGCTCTGATTGTAATTTAAAAGAAGGTAATATATAAAGAATTTTATTCAATTATTGTCTTAACTCTGTTATCGCTATGACAGTCTCTTTTCGAGTTATTCTAACTATTAATTCTACAAGATTTGAAATTTTTGTTAAAATAATACTTGCATTTAATAATAATCAAATTCATGCTTGAAATATTATGTCTGATTCAAAGATACAAGCTAATCGTCATTATTATTGTAATCAATTAAAAGCTTTACAAGTTCTAATCCATAATCATGAGTTTAGAAGCAAAGATAGAAAACAGTTTTATAAAATAATGTATGATTTTTATCATCAAAAAATATCTGAAACTACTAGTCAATATCTGAAACTACTAGTCAGCAAATATATATATATATATATATATATATATATATATATATATACTCTTACTTATATCTATTGAATCCACTTTAGAAATGAAGATTATTTTTGTCACATGTCATCTTCTCTTGTAATTAGATACTTGTTATTTTCTGTTTTTTTTTTAATTATTTAATCTCCACTTGTCAATTAAGTGTTTTTTAATTTTATTTAAATGCTACCTAATAATACTAATTATATTTAAGATGTGTACATATTTTTTTTTCATGTTTAACTTCCTAAATTGAAGACCTTACATAGGGAAAATGACTTATTAAGGTAATTAACTTTTCGGTATGTTCACATCTGGGTAACTATCTATTTTTTGTACACATTTAGGTAACAAACTTGTTGGAAGTGTTCACATATGACCATTATGACCTGCTATAGTAGGTTAAATCCTAGATGTGAACGCTTTCAATCAAGTTCGTTACATAGATGTGTAAAAAAAAAATAGTTACCTAAATATGGACAAAACGAAAAGTAAAAGTAAATTACACGAATGGTCCCTGTGGTTTGGGGGAATTTGTGTTTTTGGTCCCTAACTTATTTTTTAAACGTGGATGGTCCCTACTATTTATTTTTGTTGCGCGTGTGGTCCCTGTCTTACCTAAAAAGACTATTGTGCCCTTATTAATTTATTTTTTAATTAATTTTCTTATTAATGGATTTATTTTTTTCATATTTAAAAAAATTAATAAACCCTACATATTTGTATCTCCTCGGATGATCCATACTATTTATTTTTTAATTAATTTATTTTTTTAACTCGGATGATCCCTACTGTTTAATTTTGTTACGAGTGTGGTCTTTGTCTTACCTAAAAAGACTATTGTGCTCTTATTAATTTATTTATTTTTAATTAATTTTCTTATTTATGTATTTATTCTTTATATATTTAAGAAAAATTAGTAGACCCCACATATTTGTATCTCCTCACCATCCCATCTCTCATCCTCCTCAACTTCTATTTATTTTCCATCTTTAGTGATATCGAGGTCTTCATCATCCCTTCTTTTTTCGGTCCTTCAACTCCATCGAATCAAGACCACAACCCACTAAAGATGAAGAGACAGTAGGTTATGATGTTAGATCGCCAGAGTTGAAGCACCAAAAAAAGAAAGATGGTGAAGACGTCGATGTTACTAAAGATGGAAAAGAAATATAAGTTGGGGAGGATGAGAGATGGGATGGTGACCGGTAAGACCCAAATTAAATTTCTCAAATGTGGTTTCAGGTTTACGGTGAGGAGATACAGATATGTGGGGTCTATTAATTTTTTTAAATATATAAAAAATAAATACATAAATAAGAAAATTAATTAAAAACTAAATTAATAATGACACTATAGTCTTTTTAGGTAAGATAGTGACCAAACGCGCAACAAAAATAAATAGTAGGGACCATCCAAGTTAAATTTCTCAAATGTGGTTTGAGGTTTATGGTGAGGAGATACAGATATGTGGGGTCTATTAATTTTTTTAAATATATAAAAAATAAATACATAAATAAGAAAATTAATTTAAAAATAAATTAATAAGGGCATAATAGTCTTTTTAGGTAAGACAGGACCAAACACGTAACAAAAGTAAACAATAGAGACCATCCGAGTTAAAAAAATAAGTTAGGGACCAAAAACACAAATTCTCCCAAACCATAATGACCATTTGTGTAATTTATTTTTACTTTTCGTTTTGTTCATATTTGGGTAACTATTTTTTTTTACACATCTAGGTAACGAACTTGTTGAAAGCGTTCACATCTAGGATTTAATCTGCTATAGCAGGTCATAATGGTCATATGTGAACACTTCCAACAAGTTTGTTACCTAGATGTGTACAAAAAAAAAGATAGTTACCCAGATGTAAACATAACGAAAAGTTAATTACCTTAATAAGTCATTTCCCCCTTATATACAATGAGTTTATTGTTTTTTTTTCATATACGATTTAGGTAATGAAGTTAATCGGTCAAAATTTATGTACATTTAATGTATATTTATTGTAATAGTGCCCAATCATTTAATGTCTATATATTGTAATAGGGACCAAACATGTAGTTTTTTTGAACAATACTATTTGTGTAAATTTTCTAGAAACATTAATGCAACAATTTATGTACATTTAATATCTATTTATTGTAATAGGGCCCAATTATTTAATGTCTATATATTGTAATAGGGACCAAACATGTAGTTTTTTAGAACAATACTATTTGTGTAAATTTTCTAGAAACATTAATGCAACAATGACTATTTCTATAATTTAAGTTTATCATCTCTCATTTTTAAGAAATTAATGCATCACGAATCGTACATTAAATAAAATCAATGTACTTTCTAACATTTTCCTAAATTTGATTATATATAAATTTACTTTAAATGTTAGTGAAACAAGATCATCTATTTATTTATTTTAATTTTACTAATTTTAATTTATATAATTAGGTATAACATGTGTTATTGATGTTTTTCTTTAACAAATACTTTTTAACACAAAACCATTGATGTAAGTGTTACATTATCTACTTTCAGAATTTTAATAAAACAATGATATTTTCATTTATGATTTTATATTTCATCATACACTATGAATATTTTAACATTAATCTTGAGTTAAATAACACTTCGAATGTTTTAAGATCATTCTACATTTTAACTAAAACTAAAAATAACAGACTTACAAACAAAACAATCAATGTTGTTTAAAAATAACTATTTGTAAATTTATGATTGATAATTATGATTTTTATATTCTTTATGTTTTTATTATTAAAGATTAAATTACTTATTTATTCATCATTTTGGTTGTATTTATTTCCAAACTTCACTTTTAAAAATGGTTTTAGTGTACACCTTGAGATATAACTTTTTTAATGAACCTGTGTAGTAAATGTGTCCCACAACTAGTTAATTAACAAATAAAAACATATACTAAACTTATCAAAGAAATTCTTTCGACGTTAGTCTCTATCTTGGTTATTTACCTTAACTTTTCAATGTATCATAGTCTCGACAAGTTGTTTAGTTCGTCTCTTTGATTTCTCTAATAATTACATGGGACATACAGTAGAGAATACGCATTTGATAAATTTCTTTTGCGAATTTTTTAAATACTCAAATATTCGTTACTAGTGAAATAAACATGTACATATCATTTGTTGGGACGAGAAATAAACATGTACAAAGCATACTGACGTCATCAATCAAGTTATATTGTATATTATATCAAGCTATAATAGGAAAAACATGACATGTATTTTTTAGTTCCAATGTTTTACAAAAGTCACCTTATCTCCATTTGGATTTGGATATGCAGATACATAAAACCCATCAGGTTTTACAAACCAATAACAATTTGCATAATGAATGCCTGCTATATAGCAATAGTTCCCTTCAACGTTTTCATCAAACAAATTTAAGGTTTGAAACCTTGAACCCCACCAGAAGTAGGAGTAAAAAAGTGTGACCCCAACAATTCTTTCACAAAAAGACCAATGGTAATTTCCATTGAATGGAATGGTATGATTCCCAAGATCATTGTCTCTAGATTTGATAAGAGTAACAATATCATCAGAGATGGTATTTATAACATAAAGATCCCATTTTGGAGTAATACATGCATGAGCTATCGAAGCAATTGAGAATGTTGAAATGTAGAAAATGAACAACTTATGAATTGTAGAAGACCTCATGTTTCCTAAGAGTTGCCCACCTTCTTTAACTTTTTTTCACACAAGTTCTCTCTATTTATATAATACAAGTTCTCTCTACATATGTTGTTTGAAAAAAGTTAAATATGAATATTTGAACATTAAAAACTTTTAAATAGCAATTTGAAATAAATACGATCGGGATGATAAATAAGTATGTACTTCAGTTAAGTAAAAAAGAAAATTGTTGTCATATAACATACAATTATAGGTAGATAATATACTTATATAATTTAATAACATCTACTCTCTATTTGCTTTTAAATAAAACTAAATATGTTTATGATTTACTATTACAATTTAACATTTTAATAGTTTATTTGGCAATCGCTTATCTATTGATTTTTGTTTGTAATTTCGATAATAATGTTTAATTGATATATAAACCATTGTTTATAAGTTAATGCAATGTAACTTTTTCTTTTAATTAAATAAAAAAGACTTCTTTGGAAAAAATTTAATTATACTAAAATAGTTTGTTGATAATTTTATTTAATTTAACTTGTCATTCTACATTTACAACATTTAAACTTTTTAACTATTTTGAAAAATAATAACTGAATATATTTTTCTAAATTAATTTAATAATATGATTTGTTTTTGGATTTAACATAATATTTAAAATAACAAATAAGTATATTGTAATAATCATTTTAAAAATCTACCAATAATAATATAATATTTTATATTTTTATAATATATTTTAATTTAATATATTAATTATATTAAATTGGAAATTGAATATGAAAATTTTCAATTTTGAATGAAAACGAGTCAATTATTGTATTCCTAAAACTGAAATCCATTTATTACAAGAAAGGAAAGTCCATTTGACCTATAAGTACTATTGGAGTTAAGAAAATAGGAAAAAAAAAACCACAAAATGATAAGTTGGAAAAATTTTATTTATAATAATCACAAAGTGATATGTAATCAAATCAATAAGAGTGTAACATACGGTAAAAAAAGATTTTCATTTATTAGAGTAGATATTTGTATTTGAGTACTTAATGCTTAATATTTTTTTTCCATTACTCACATGTGATTTCCTTTACTTTTCATATTATTGTAATCTTAGTTTGAACCGAGTCCTTAGCAACTAATATGAGATTATCTTGATGATTAATATCAGATTACATTATTTTCGACTATTATAATTAAAATTAATTTTAATTTTGCTTGTTTGTATTTGTAATAATTGTAATTATTATTAGTTCATAGTGCAGATTTGGTCAATGCATTTCTAATTTTATTAGTTGTATAATTGCACAATGGAATGGTAAACTAACTAAATCAATATGTTCTTAATATAAAGACAAATATTATCATGTTTTATCCTTAATGTGTTTAAGATCTCGTCATCTGCCCCAGATGAGAAAGAATTGAAATCAAAAGGCTTAAATGATTATATTACTCGAAGAACTGAACTCAAAAAACTTCTTTCGATCACAAAGTTGGACGTCTAATTTTGAAATTACAAGTCGACGAGAAGTGAAAATGTGAAATACTGAATCATTGATGGTGATTAACAAATTATATATTTATACTTCTCTTGGCACTATACTCGGTGAGTCCTCGACTCCTCGATTTACTTTAGGGGCGCGACTCCTCGATTTCAAATAGACTGCCAGCTGCCCTCCTTTAATTTAGGGGATTAGGCATGTGTTCCATTTAGTCATTTGTCTCTTTCTCCATTCTTAACCTCTTTGGTTAAAAATAATTAATGTACTACTGATTTTGACATAAATATAGTATCATACCCATAAGAGTTGGTAAAACGTTGATGCCCCCTAGCCCGTTTTTTCCTTAGGCAATGGCCTAGCTGCCCTTGGGCCGACCCTAAATGTAAGAGACAATGTACACGCTAAACGTCATCCAAAAACACTAACATACACCTAAGAACTTAACATATTAACTATCTTGGTAAGTTAACTATAGTTTAGTAACTAAACTATGGTTAGGTTACTAATATGCCCCCTCAATATGATGTTGCATATGTTTTCAAGTGACATCTTGGACATAAGTGGTAAAAACTTTCATCATGGTATAGGTTTAGTAAACAAATTAGCAAGTTGAAAATTGTTTCTGAATTTGTAGTAGTTTAATAGTACAATCGGCAATTTTATCTCGAATAAAATGACGACCAGGTTCTACGTGTGTTAGTTCTCTCGTGAAAGGTGGAGTTGGAAGTAAGCTGAATGGTCGAATTATTATTATGTAAAAAGATTATTTTTAGACCATGATCAACAACTCCAAATTCCTTGAGTAATTGTTGTTGCCACATAATTTAACACCTAACAACAAAGGTAACTCTATATTCAACTTCAGTTGAGGATCGGGACACAACAGATTGCTTCTAGGACTTCCTAGATATAAGAGAGTCTCCGAAGAATATATAAAAACTAGTTGTAGACATGCTCGTGTCTTTACAACTTGCACAATCAGAACCACTAAAGGCCTAAAGTTGTAGAGAAGTATGGGTTGATAGAGAAAATATTCACCATGACGAGACTTTAAGTAACATAACAAATGTGTAGCAGCTTGCATATGAACATGAGGTTTCGTAACGTATTGGACAAGACGATGGACAAAATAAGTGATATCTGGTCTTGTTATTATAAACACATAGTAAATGACCGATCAACCTTCTAAATTCCAATTGATCTTCCAATAATTCTCCTTCAAAATTGGATGACTTATACTTTTGACCATTGAAAGTTTTGTTGGTAACAAAAATTAAAGAGTGTTTTTCATAAAAGCGCAACGGAAGCTTTAAAAATAACAATATTATTTTCGAGTATTTTACAAAACAAAACCACCAAGGATCAATTTATAGATGTTAGTTTGATTTTAAAACCAAACATAGAGTGTTTTAGAATGACAACCTTTACATCCTTTGAACCCACCTGGTATTGTGGTTTTTATGAAGATAGCAAGATCAAAGAAGATGAAATTATCTACAAGTATCCATCATTAAGAATAAGGCGCTTAGAATGATAGTTCCTATCTTGTATATTTTGATCTTTAAGCATTTAATTCCTTAACAAAATAAGCATTAAAGGAAGAAAAAATGTATGCACAAAAACTTGCAACAATCTTCAAAAGAAAGCAATATGAAGAGAGGTAGATATACCTATGAATTTGGTGAAGAAAACTAGGAGAAGAAGAGAGTTTTCACTAGCCAAAAATAAGCTCCATTGACTCTCTTATATAGTCCGTGAAAAGAAAAAGTAACCCCATATAATAATGTAAAGCAATCACCTTACTTTTGGGGAATGGGATACAAAGGAGGGAGGTTGACAAGCAACCTTCCATGGTTGTCTAATTTTCAGCAATGGTGTAGGAAAGAAGACAAAATTATTTTTCTAGGTTCTTTAACCATAAAAGTAACCAACTAGTTAATGTAAGTTTATCCTAAGTGTCAAAAAGTTTGTACCTGACTTATTAAATCATACCATATGATATAATAACTAGTTTGTCTTCTCTTTACTTATTATTTTCCCAAGAAAACAATAATTATTCCCTAATTATATTCAAGATTTGATATTATTTATTAATAATAATATAAATAATAAATATACAAAATGTGTCAACTTGATAAAGGTGTGACCATATAAGATCGTATGTTATTAGCAATATCACTCAATAATGATTCTCGAGCATATAGATCCAACAATCTCCCACTTGCACATGATTGATTATAAATTGACATACACAGTAGCTGACATCTTGCAATAGGCGACTGCCCCTAACAACATACGATGGGTTTTATTAACAACTAATTCTAGGAGTTTAAAGGTGTGGTATCAATTATTCTTCTATCTCACACATCATGTTTAACATGAGATGTGGATCGCAATCAGTCTCGTTTAGTGTTTAAGTTTTAGTAAGGCCTTAGATATCTATGGATCATATTTAAACCATGTTGAAGAATACAAGGGTACAATCTCATGTTGAAGTAAGGCCAACAATTACGCTTATGGTTGCCTTTTATGGATCATATTTAAACCATGTCTAAGCACCGCAGTTCCTGCCCTCAGGTCTTAAATATTTATCTAATGTTGAAGAATACAAAGGTACAATCTTTTATCAAACATCACTTTTGACTACGATCCATAAAGTGATTTTGATGTGGGTAAGGTCCAATACTTATTCTCATAATCAAGTACTTACGAAGTAGGTAATAACTCTTGCTATTTTCATATCCATGAAAATCAACCATTCCATTCGTATTATTATTATCTCATTATTGCTCCCACAACTATTAACATTTAGAATAACCAAAGTTATTCAAGTATTAGACATGCTAATATAGAACACACCAATTAACTAATGAAAGAATACATCCAACATATCAACTCATTTTAATATATGTTGCTTGTACTGTTATAATATCCAAATACTAAATTTCAATCAAATACATCCACTTAGGAAAACAATGGTCCTATAGCCCCAACTTGACTTTCATGCTTTAGCTAATGAAGAACTTTGTTAAGTAGATTTGACAAACCTAATTTATATAAACTTTGCAAATACATCCATTTTAAGTTTTATATATATAACTCATTAATAGAGAAGACTATTGGGAATGTATTAGATGCTCAAATATGACTTAGATACCAATACATGTGTAATGAGATTACTCATAATCACAATGAACTAGATATGTAAGTATCTTCATATATGCTTCCACGAACAACAATGTACTCTAAATTTGATGTGTAACTATAATTAAAATCTACATGGAATTACAATCCATGTAACTTTCTCTTCATTCATACTAAGGACATGTTCGATTGTGACTGAGAATCGTCTTAATCTACTAGTATTTAAGTCACCATGCTCTAGGCATACGATTTTTCTGGCCTTCATGCATAATCATGACACATATGACTAATCCAATTTGCAACAACATATGGAACATAATCATATTATCTATTTCAAAAATATTATACTAGGCTTTTTAGGAATGCTCAAAATCATGCAATACGGTATTTGAAAAGATAACTCTCTCACATTCTATAATCTGAAACTCTTTAAGATTCTTAACAATTAATAAAATTTTACTTAATCTTTTAATTTGCCATGATCTGTCTATATAGACCTTTTTTCCTTGAATTAGTACGTTTATCACGTACAAGACTAGGAATGTCATAGCACTCCCACTAGCTTTATAGAAACACAAGAGCCATCTTGATTCATAATTAAATTACACTATGTAATTATCTTATTAGAAAGAAGAATCTTACTTTTAGATGTTATCTTAAATCTAAAAAGATTTTTATTCATGTATGTTTTCTCATTTGAAAACTCACTTACTCTTTATATTCCTAATATATCGAAGAAGATTAATCAAGCCCATACTAGATAATCATACATGAACATATCTCTATATGTTCTATTAGTTTCTGATCAACTATTGAATAGATTTGAGAACAATTGAAAAAACTTGAGAGTTCCAAACTATGATGCGTTTAGTTTACGGTTCTTTAGCTCTTAAGGTTCCAAATTGCTCCCACTTAGAAAAAGAATTTTCTTAGATAAAGAATTGGGTGTAGTTTTCACTATGATGCGTTTAGTTTACGGTTCTTTAGCTCTTAAGAGTTATGTAGCTTGTGTTAGACAATAAGCTTAATATTCACTATGAAACAAATTGAGCAAATCAAAGTTTCAATAATAAGAATAAAAGTCATTAGTGAAATTTATTATGCATCTATCACCAAATCTATTCATGGACTGAAAAGATTAGATACATCACTTATGTATAATCCTTTGTAAAGCCTTTTGTTCTTTAACTACTAATAGATAAAGAAACTTGTGAATAATCTTTACATATAAATAGGATTAACATACGACAAATGAATCAAGCTCATTTTCCTTCAAAAATTGCATCCTTTTGAAGTTTGTATGTGTGTTTCATATTTATATAGTCGTGATGACTATGACATATATAAGTTTGAATTAAATATCATTTGATTTTATCGGTGTTATCTTTAGAAATATTAATTTAAAGAAAACTTATAGATTTACCTCATAAATAGCATTTTGAAAAACATATTCTTAACACATACTACATCGTTTCAAAACATGAATGTAAACATTCATTAAACGATAAGTAAATATAGAGATATTCATAAATTTAAACTATTACATGTTCCTATAAGAATATATACAAAACATCTATTGTTCAAATAAGTATAACAACACTTGTTATATCTTGAACATGAAATACCATTTGTGTATAATCAGTTGATTATTTCTTCCAAAACATTAGCATAAAATATCAATTATTAGTGTCACATGAAGTATAAAATACTCAAGTGAATGTCGGAAACATAAGTAGTTCAATCATTAAGATATCTTAAGTCTTGGTCATGCAAGACTTCGTCAACTTGGTGAGATAAGAAGGTTGGTCCCTCTTTTAGTGTCCAGTTTCTTCACTATAGAAACACCATTAATCATTTTAGTCCTTTCATGATTTCTGGGTTTATGTTGTATTTCCCTTAACTGAACTATAGGTCTATTAGAGTACACAATCTCTTGGACTTCCTTTATTAAGTGGTTGAACATGTTTGAAGCATGTTCTACTATTTTGATTGAATATCTGGTTTACTAGATGAGACATCTGATATGTTTCATAATTATCGAAGACTTTCTGCAAGTCAAAGATAATTATTCCAGTATGATGTGAGACAAATCACATCATCACAATAATGCTTCCAATATGATGTGAGACAAATATGGACATTTTGTTAACCATAAGAAATTCATGCTTGTTTTCGAAAAACTAAACATTATCAAACAAAAAAATTATTCTAACATATAAAAGAGGGATCTGATACCACTGATGAGTTTTAATAACAAAAATGAAGGAATGTTTTTCCTAAAACCACAATGAAAGCTTTAAATATAACCATATTATTTTTGAGTATTTTGCAAAACAAAAACACCAAGGATCCATTTATACATGTTAGAATGATATCAAAACCAACCATATGGTGTTTTAGAATGATAACCATTGGAGCCTTTGAACCCACTTGGTATTGGGGTGTTGATGAAGATCGAAAGATCAAAGAAGATGGTTTTATCTACAAGTATCAACCATCAAGAATAAGACACTTGGAGTGCTAGTTCCCATCTTGTAAGCATTGTTCTTTAAGTGTTTAAGTGCT
This sequence comes from Lactuca virosa, assembly GCF_052849685.1. Taxonomy (NCBI): domain Eukaryota; kingdom Viridiplantae; phylum Streptophyta; class Magnoliopsida; order Asterales; family Asteraceae; genus Lactuca; species Lactuca virosa. The sequence continues at coordinate 130,797,506 of NC_136434.1, read as the reverse complement.
TAACAACATAAGCACTAAAGGAAGACACAAAGTATGCACCCAAAACTTGCAACAATCTTCAATAGAAAGCAAACGAAAGAAAGGTAGAGGTACCTACGATTTGGGTGAAGAAAAGAAGGAGAAGAAGAGAGTTTTCACTAGAAAAAAACAAGCTTCATGAACTCTCTTATATAGTCCATGAAAAGCAAAATCAGCCCAATATACTAATGTAAGGTATTCACATTACTTTAGGGGCATGAGAGACAAAGGAGGGAGGTTGACAAACAACTTCCCCTGCCTGTCTAATTTTCGGTAATGGTGTAGGGAAAAAGACAAAATTATTTATCTAGCTTCTTTAACAGTAAAAGTAACCAACTAGTTAATGTAAGGTTAGCTAAAGTGTCCAAAACTGTGCACATGACTTACTAAATCATACCACGTGATATAATAACTAGTTTGTCTTCTCTTTAATTATTATTTTCTTTATATAAAAGAGTTGATATTATTTAATAATAATAATATTAGTAATAAATATACAAAATATGCCAACTTGATAAATGTGTGACCTTATGTGATCATATATTAGCAATATCACTCAATAATGATACTTGAGCATATAGATCCAACATTGCCTTTCATTAAAGAATAGCCTCGAGGTATTTGCATATAAACCTTTTTGTCGAAATCACCATTACAAAATGCATTATTTACATCTAAATGCATAAGTGGCCAATATTTATGAGCTGCTATGTAACACCCGTTTTCACTTGTAAATGTAATAAAAATATGAACCTTCGTTTATAAATATGAAAGTAAACATATACTTCATTTTTGCTCAAATGATCACCACAAAAGTGTACTAGACATGTATACAAATGTGTGGATATAAATAACGTTAAAAACGGAGTTTGTATGAGAAAGTTATGATTTTTAGAATTTTTGATGAAATTTAGAAGCGCAATGAGCCGATCAAAGGCAGGACGCAACATTGAATGCTCCTGACGTCAAGGGGCGCGATGCGTCTTCAGAAATGCTTGCTTGAAAAAACTACCTAACAGGGATAGGGACGTGATGCATCTTCAAATATGGAACCCTAGAAATAGAGGGTCACCCTCTCTTCCATCCATACACCATTCTCTCTGAAGAATCTCTCTCTCTCTCTCTCTCTCTCTCTCTCTCTCTCTCTCTCTCTCCTGATTTGATTTATCATTTCGAAATACCGTCAGCAAAGCGCTGGAAATTTTAGAAGGATACCTATAATGAAAGGAAGTAAGCGTTCAAGTTATGTTTGATTATTTCATAGTCATTGTTATGAATCCAATAAATATAATAATAGTTATCATTCCTATTTATATACTAAATGATCTATTTACAAGAATGGTTTCTAGGATATATATGTTGGCATGGTTGTTAGATTCTAGAAAGACTATATACCAAAATGGTCCCGCCTCCCAACTATGTTGACCGGATAATCTGTACTTGATAGTCGTGAAAGTATATATGGGATTAGTTAAGAATCTAGATATTAACTATTATGCTTAGATACTCAGTAACAAATACATTATTTTAGGTTGTTACGTGTTGGTAGAGCCTTCTGCAAACCAACCTACTTAGTTGTTTTCTGAATATTCAGGTGAGTTATCTCACTATAGTATGTGTTAAAGTATATGTCTTTTACATGATAGGGTGTATTGATGTTGTAGTGTGTTTATTGTATGAGTAGTCTATCAGAGTCTACTATATGTTGATTGCTTGATTATATGTTATTAGGATCAGTTTAAGGTCCAACAATCATGACAAAAAAAATATGGAATATAAAATAACATTTAAGTAAACAAAAATAACATAAGAGTAAAGAAATGAAGAACATAAAAGGAAGAATAAGATATCTCAGATATATCAGTGATAAATGTGTTGTTTACAATACAATACGTCATGCCTTTTATAGGCAAACATGGCATGACATGTCACATCAAATCTTAGGAAGCATGACCTAAGATAATCAAAATAAATATATCAGGTGCATAGTACATTTAACTACAACAAATATCGACATGCCATAAATAAGCGAATAATAAAGTAAGAGATAGTGGGTGACAGTTGTGAAGATTGTTGGCATGTTCTTAAACTACTGATAAGATGACTATTGATGAGATGATGGTCGTGGATGTATATAATCCATCCACATTCTTCTAGGATCACTTCTTCGTGTTTCCAAAATCTTTCCCTAAGTGGCCCATAGCAGAAGATTCTTTAATTCATGACAACAAACTCCAAACACTTCTGCCAAAACGTCCTAACGCCAAGTAACCAATTGAGCTCAAAAAGAAATTAGTTATTAACTTCAATTGTGTTGGAAGTTGATCGTTGAGCGGTATCAATAAGTCTATGGGTTAAGTAGTTGGAAAAAAGATTATTTTCCTAAAGTCTGAAGAAGCATTTTCCATATACATTAAGATGAAAAATCAATCCAATTTTTAGATCACTAGTCAATTCGTATCTTCTTTTCTCAATGCCTGCAAGAGAAATATATTTCTCCGGAATAGTAGTGCCTTTTTCCATATGTGAAAGAGCTCTCCATCAATTATGTTAAGGTAATAAACAAGGTGATAAATTTAGTCACAGATGAGCCGATAGGGTTCCTTGAACTTGTTTTTGGATCTCTTATTCTCACACCATTTTCCAACAGCTAGCAGATCCGCAGAATTCATGAATGGGAAATCTTCCTTAGGAACAATCCATGTTTCTCTATTTACCCACTTGAATAAATGTTGAACGTGTCTGGTAGATTTGAAAGATTCGAAATTGAATTGATTGATTTGTTTTGGTGACCTGTAACATCCAGTTTCAGTAAGTTTATCATTTCAGAATGACAGACTTTAATTTATTCAAGATCAGGTATCGGGATTCAAAAGGATAAATCTTGGACCTTATTAGATGTTGATAATGTTGGTGTATTGGAGCCGTAAATGTGTAAAATAGGAAAAGTGATATTTTGGACTTTTTATGTGTCTTAATAAACCGGTTCGGTATGATTTAAGTCAAAAGTAATTGGATATAATTGTGGGGATTGTCAATACCTTCATGTGTATATAAGAATACTGAAGTCAAGTTCAGAATGATGAAGTTATGATTGTTTGAAGCTACAGTTGAAAAAATAAAAATTTTGGAATTTATCTGAGAAGCATATAGCGCCCTTTCATGAGCGTGGGGCACCTCCGCCCCAATAGGCTATGCGTTTTTAGGGTTTTTGGAGTATTTAAAAGCCATTAACCATTATGTTCACTTTCTTCAGCCTCCACCTCCTATAGAACACCTCTAATGAAACCCTAGCCTCCATTAAAGTGTTTGGAGTTCATTCTCTCTCCTAAATTCATTTTGATTCTTCTTTTTGCTCCTATAGTCCTCTTGGGTGATGATGCGTGAAAGCTTGGGTAAGGAAGCATGGATCATTAAGAATTTATCCTTCTTAACACCTTTAGGCCTTTGTTAATTTTAAGGTTTCATGATTTATTATGTTTCATCCATAGATCTAAGAGTGTCTTGGGTTTTTGATCCATTTTATTAAGTTTTGGTCCCTTTATAGCTTATTCCATTAAGTTGTAAGAACTCTTGATATTTTAAGTAACTTTTAGGATATTATATGGTCATTTGGTGTAATAAAGAGTGCATGCAAGACTTCTCTTTACTCCATGTATAAAGAAAGATGAGTTTTTGGTCATTTCTAAACTTAAGGTTTTAGATCTTGGAAGTTTGTTGCTTTATAATGGATAAAGTTGGAAACTTTATCCATTTAGACATCATGTTGATTCAAATATGAAAGTAGTTAGCTCAAACTTATTAGATTAAGTCGAGAAAGATAAATTCTTGGACTTTTTTGAGACTTAGAATTTAGATATTGCTTGATTGGTGTGCCTTAATGGGTAAAGTTGGAAACTTTATCCATTAAGACATTGTTGAGGACCAGATCTAAGAATTGGCAGCTTAGAATTAATGGATTAAATCATGAAAATTGAGTTGGAATTATTGCAGGAGCAGCGCACCAAACTGGTGTGCAGTGCACCTGTTTGGGGCACGACACACCTTTTTGGGACATGGGGCACTTTTGGTTTTTTTTCAAAAGACTCATTTGTTTAACTCCAGAATCCATTTTGTACTGTAGTCGGTGTGGGGCGCCCAGTAGGGGCGCGAAGTTCCTGATTGACCAAAAGTTGACTTGTTGACCAGTTTGAATTTTGGTCGAATTTGGGTGGAATTAAGTATTTGGCTAAGGATTGGTCTTGGTTTGGCATTAGTAGCTTGTGTTACTTGTTTTGTTGCTGAGGTTCCTGTTAATCTTCTATTGTTTAGCTCATGTGAGTTTTTTCACTATACTTTATCCTGAGATACGCTGATAGGCACGTAGATTTGTTAGTTAGTATCATGTGTGTGGGATTACATGTGTATATGTGTGATATATGTTTGTTTACATACTTTGTGTTGAGCTAAGGGTGGTCTAGCTATATGTTGTAGGACAAGATACTCGAGGCGGACCAACTTTATGTAGAAGGTAAAAGGGGCGGACTAGATTTTTGTTGAACGTCGGGGCAGACCATCTTTGTGCTGAAGGCAAAATGGGCGAAGCAACTTTGTGCTGAAGGTCAGGGTGGACCAACTATACGTTGAAGGCCAAGGTGGACGAGCTTCGCGCTAGAGGCCATGTTTGTATGCATTATGTCGATATTGTTGTATAAGATATTTTAGGAAACTCACTAAGATTTGTGTTTATAGTTGTGGATTAATGTTTTTCAGGTATTTTATCAGATCGTTAGAAGGAAAAGGGCTGGAGTGTACACACATATAAGCAGTTTTATGATTCGAGATCCCGCATTTGTTTTTTTCTGTATAACTCCGATAAAAATTTAAGGCCTATGAATAATGGTTTTCCATGGGTGTATATTTATGAATATGGGTGTTTATCCTATTTTAAAAATGAAAATTTTATTCTGAAAATTGTGATGTTACATGACCATATCGTGTTTACTCCTTGAAACCATTGGTGTTCATAATCTATCAATTTATGTCGCTCTCTAGCAAGGAGTTCAAAATAGGACGGTCAAGTGGGTACCTATGAAGTGTCTGGATCCAGAAACCATTTGGAGAATTGGGAATATCCCAATTTTTATTGTTAGAAGGAGGATTGCAAGAATACCTATGGTCATAGTTTTTGTTGGATATGAGAACGGTATCATCTAACCACTTCTGGTCATTAGGGATCACTGGTTGCTCTTGCTCATCTTCTTTCTTTAACAGGGAGGAAATTGGTTTCTTATAATCTTCATCTTCTGATTCTTCAACAATAATCTTGTTTCTTTCACAAGACAAGTCCTTCATTAGTTCTTTACCATTTCGAATTTTAGCATCATTCTTAGTTTCAATGTTTGCTTGTCTATCAAGCTTAGCTTGTAGCTTTAGAGCAGATTAAAAACCTAACTCTTCTTGAATCCTTTTCTGCTCATAAACCTATGGAACAAATTCCTCATATGTAAGAGGAATGGATTTGTATTCATCAACTTTGGCTTTTCCTTGATCTTTATAGGAGTAGGAGGAGTATCTACCTTGTTGTCTTACAGGGGAAGAGGAGGTGTGATGTATTGAAGATACAAGGGAGGATGATTTAACTGACTGCTGGAGAAGGGTCCTTCATTTTCTAGAAACGTCGGAAGAGATTCTGGCTTCTACTTATCATTATCCGAAGAGTCTTCAACAATTTCAAGTATGTATGGTTTGGTATGAAAATACCAAGAGTTTGGATGAGAATGTTTATGTTGTGATTTCACTTCCTATACATTTACTTGCTATACTCTTCCTTTTGTGGAGGTAGCACCATTCGTAGACATGAATTTGTGATTCTTGAGCTCCTCTAACTCTTGAAGAATTGACATACAATGCTTAGTCAGTTTACTCAAGGGAAGGTGTAGATTGTCTTTCCTTCAAATCATCAATGAAGAGCTAAAGCCCCTTTGCAAAAATATCCATCTTGTCATTTAGAAGAGCGAGGGTCTCTTATTTGACATTTAGGATCTTGTGATGAAGAGTAATGAGATTGATATTTCAAGACATCATTTGAGAAATTTGATAACAAGGTTGCTCTATCTCTTCTCCTTGATCAACACCCAATGTCGGTAGGGGTAGAGACTGTGAGATCTTTTAATAAATCAAGTTTCTTGTTAATTTCCTTGACCTGCATGACTAATGAAAACTTCTTTCTCTGATTTAGTGTCATTTAAACAGACTGACAGCTGAGACAGACTTCTCATCAGATATATAGAGTTTGTTAAATGAAGCCGGCTGCACATTGTCATTCCGATATAGATTAATGGTGTTGTTTTCTTCCTCAAATGTAATAATATCTTCAACATCATCATCGGCACCCAATGTTTTAGCAGCAGTGCCTGAATCCACAACGTGTTTAGGCTCCACTTTGTAACATCCATAAAAATCATGCCAAATTTGAACTTTTAAAAACCTTTAAAAACCTTTAATTCATCACAACTTGTTTTCAAGATATAATATATCAGAGTTTTCCCAGAAACATAAACAGAAAATGAGGAGTTGTACGATTATGCCTTCGCCTTGCCGTGATCCCCTGATGTACCTGAAACAATAAACTGAAACTGTAAGGCCGAAAGCTTAGTGAGTTCCCCTAAAATACCCATACCCACAACAATACACATATAATCATAAACAACATACTATGGGTCCAGTCATCCTCGGGATGGAATACCCCATGCCCACAACCAACAGGTTGGAATGCCCACATACTATGAGTCCAATCATCCTCGGGATGGAATACTCACGGCCCACAACCAACAGGTTGGAATGCCCAGGTCTATTGGCTTTCGCACAAAGCAGATAAGCCTCAACCACCAAACAAACATGTGCACATATAACATATAATCACATAACAGTCTATAGACAACAACTGATCTAACGGATCATACCACATAGCACACAATACCATCCTATCTACCAGGATACCGATCTAACAGATCAGACCACATACCACATAATACCATCCTACCCCCTAGGATACCGATCTTACAGATCATACTAGCATAACATGCCCAGATAACAATAAAAAAGGGCCGGCCTTGGTTCCTTAGACCCTTGAGTATAGTGAGGATAACTCACCTCGCAACTGTCGACTCGAAAGATAAGCTCAAACTCTCGGATCACCGCCACCAACTCCACCACCTATATTCGCCACACAACCATGTTCATAAATTCCCAAAATGCCCCAGAAGTCAAATAGTCAACCTTTGGTCAAAGTCAAAGTGAATGGTTAAGGTCAACAGTCCATGTTGACCCGACTCGTCGAGTGCAGTCACCGACTCTTAGAGTCCTTCCAGAACTCGAGTAGTCGTGAAATCCCCCACTGACTCGTCGAGTTTCCCTGTAACTCGCCGATTTCATGTGTGTCCAATGTCGGGAAAACCCTAGTTGACTCGCGGAGTCACCCCACTGACTCGCGGAGTCCATGCAGAAGTCCTTGCACGACAATCTTCATCGGACTCACCGAGTTGACCATGCAACTCGCCGAGTCCCTTTAGTCCTTCATGCATTCAGATGGTTTTTAAGCCATTTTAAAGTTCCATATTGCAGATCCAGTTTCCCAAGGCATGTTTATCATGTAAAGTTGCAAACTTTACGTGCGTGCAAGGCTCTAGAGACTCATAATAACAAATCCAAGCTTGTAATGTAGTTTTACACCTAAGGAGAGGTTCATACTTGCAAAAGCTGGAAGCTTTATGGACTTAGAGACCCAAGAGAGTTCAGATCTGAAGTTACAACTTCAGATCTTAGCTCATGCACAAGAAAAGCCCTAATGTTTGCCTAAATGAGATCTAGAAGGAAATGAGGTCAAGGTAACGACGTGATACCTTCCAATGATGCTAACAGAGGTAGATTTCTAATCCCCCACACATTACTTGCTTCTAGTCACTTGTTCTCCAAGCTCTTTTCACCAATAATCCACTTCCAAAGCTTAAAACACACAAATGGAGCACACACACGTATTAGGGTTTGCTGGACTCTCAAGGGACTGTAAGGAGGCCAAATGAGGCTAATGATCCCTTCAATAGGGTGCAAAACCCCATAAATTAGGGTTTCATCCTCCAGCTCCTACTCGTCGAGTCCTATCTTGGACTCGGCGAGTAGGTCACTTAAAGATGTGGCCCAAACCGCTGCTACTCGACGAGTCAGGGTATCTAACTCGTCGAGTAGACCTTGAAATTATGAAAATTATAACCATAAATCAATACTTGAGAATCGGGGCATTACAATTCTCCCCCACTTGAACTAGACTTCGTCCTCGAAGTCTACCGTAGTGAATAGCTCCAGATAGTGCTCCCGCATCTCTGCCTCTGGCTCTCACGTCCACTCGGACCCTCTTCGGTGCTCCCACTGTACCTTTACCAAAGATATCTCCTTGTTCCATAGAACCTTCATCCTCCTCACCAGAATGGCTACGGGCCTCTCAACATAATTCAGGTGCTCATCGACATAATTCAGGAGCACCATGTCCCCAACCTGTAACTCTAACTCAGATCGGCGTCTGTTGGCGTAATTCTTCTGCCGACTCCGAGCGGTCTGCAGTCACTGCCTAATCTGATGAATCTTCTTGGTAGTCTGCAAGACTACCTCCGTCCGCCCCATTACCCTATGTCCAACCTCACCCCAACAAACCGGGGTGCGACATCTCCGCCCATACAACAGCTCGAAAGCTGGGGCGCCAATGCTGGAATGATAGCTATTGTTGTAGGCGAACTCTGCAAGGGCTAGGTGGGAATACCAGCTCCAACCGAAGTCAATGACACACGCCCTCAACATGTCCTACAGGGTCTGTATGGTCCGCTCGCTCTGACCATCGGTCTGCGGATGATACGCTGTGCTAAAATGCAGCCGCGTGCCTAGTTCCTCGTGGAACTTCCGCCAGAAACGGGAGGTAAATCTAACATCTCGGTCGGAAACAATGGAGACCGGAACCCCGTGGCAAGCTACAATCTCGCGGACATACACATCGGCCAACTTCTCGGCCGATGAACTCTCCCGTATGTCCAAGAAATGGGTACTCTTGGTCAATCGATCCACGATGACCAATATCGCGTCAAACCCCTTCGCTGTCCTCGGCAGCTTGGTAATGAAGTCCATCGTGATCTGTTCCCATTTCCACATGGGAATCTCCAGGGGCTGCAGCATATCGTGCGGCCTCTGATGCTCGGACTTAACCATCCTACATGTCAATCACCTCTCGACATACCAAGCGATTTCTCGCTTCATGCACGACCACCAATAACTCAAACTCAAATCCCGGTACATCTTGGTGGCCCCCGGGTGAATAGAAAAGCGAGACTTCTATGACATCCCCATTTTCACGGCCAGAAAAGACCGATTTTGTTTATGCTTTATAAAAATCCGAGTACCTCTTTTAATAAAAATGTTGCGGAATTGGTTCCCAATAAAGCATGATAAATACGTTATCAAAGCATTTCCGAAGAAAACTATTTTTATTCATTTTAAAACATTTGGGATGTTATCGTCAATACAGTACATAGGCATAAACAGAACTTACATTCATTATCACTAGTGATCCTTAATCTCTCAGTGTAATGTGACTTCATATCAACACCTGTGATATAAATAAACTGAGTGGGTCAGGTTGGGAAACCTGGTGAGTACATAGGGTTTTCAACCCACAATAATATAATCATTATGTTTAAACAATCAAGCAATCAACCCAATTACCCATCCCTATTATCTTCTTTATTCTTAAGGATCTACCCTAAGAATCAGCTATTTCTCGTTTATTCATTCCTAAGGATTATCCTAAGGAATAGGTACGAATTCCATCGTTGTCAATGACACATCTGTCAAACATAGCTGCTAGTTCTGTCACTTAGGCACAGCTGCCAAAATTGTGACATTCTCTACGAGGCGTATCTGCCGGTATTGTCCTTTAGGCGCAGCTGCAAGGGTTATCTCGTTTATCGACAGTATCGTTTCCGAGAATCCACTCGCAATACATGTCAATGGGTTTTTAGAGTACACCGGTGAACACATCGTTCACAACACCTACAGGTTGCGAGCCTGATAGTGTACCACTGGACTGTCTAGAATAGTCCGTGGTTGTCATCCATACTCTGCTAGATGACGGGGCCATCATTTGGGAACAAGGCTTCTCACATCGTCCGCCTCTCACCCTTACCTCATGGTCTATATCACCTCTCAACTCATCATTCAACTCATATTTCATCTACCCATGTTTTACCCAACATATTATGTAGATATAAATAAGTATACAGTTTAAATCATATAAAACTTGTATAAAATCGTTCATCCAGCATAGATAGCAATTATACAGATAATATGCACACATAGCACGTAGTTTATATAAAATACTTCATATCTATGTGTAAGATGAAAGGGACCATGCACTCACTTGAAAAGGCGGTGATTCCGAACTCAGACAACGCTTCGCTTCTTAAAAATAATTTTCTTCGACGAAACCTACTATTATTACCACTATAGTTTAGTCTATTATTCGCCGACACTAATTAATAGTCTACCTATTATTACTATTATATAAGCGTTAAACAATACTTATATAACCCATAATAATAGCCCAAGTACTTATTATAAGTTCCTAATAACGTTACTATAATTAAATAAAAGCTATATTAAAAATAACGTAGGCGTAGCTCACTTACAACAGGTTTTATAGAAAACCGGGCTTTGCTTGGAGCAGCATTCCTGAGCCGAAAATCTCTTCTTCTCAGAGTCGTCGAGCACTTCGCGGCTTCCGCCTCGTGCTAGGGAGGTTCCCTAGGCTTTTCGGGGGTTTCAGGGCTAGAGAGAGGTTTTAGAGAGAGAGTAAAGAGAAGAAAGAATGGGAAAGGTGTGAAGAAAATGAGGGTGGGAGAGGTTCTATTTATAGGGTGAAAAATGGCTGAACTTGGTGCCACATGTCACCATCTAGTGGCAAGACTTGGGGAGAAAGCAATGGCCAAGATTGTGCCACATCACCCATTTTCGCACAACACACTTCTGACTTCTAAAATCCGTAACTTTCACATACGACCTCCGTTTTTGACGTTATTTAAATCCACGCGTAGGTAAAAATAAGATCTACAACTTTCATTTTGACTCCGTCGGCTAATTCTCGACCGATCTTAAATTTAACAGTACGAGGAGATTATACTGTTAAATGTCCGCGTAAAATTCATAACTTCTACATACGGACTCTATTTTCGTCTGTATTTTTACCGTTGAGTTCCTATTAATGAGATCTTCAATTCTCATTTAGGTCGCGTAGGCCAAAAACCGCTCGATCTAAAATTGGAGTTTCGGGCTGTGCACTGCTTAGCCAAATCTTAGAAAATTCATAACTTACTCATACGAAGTCAGATTTAGGCGTTCTTTTTCTGTATATTCTTGGTTTAACGTATACTAAAACTTTTGTTTATATTTATAAGGCTAAAAAGTCCTCCATCGTAAATTCACTATTTACGTCTCCCGGTGTCGTGCCGGTTTTGCCGTAAAACTTCGACGGACCATAACTTCTTTGTTATAACTCGGATTTCGGCGTTCTTTATATGTACGGAACCCTTAAGACATATTCTAAAACTTGGTCAAGATTGTTTATTCTAAATAATCTTTTGTCGAAAAGTTGTTTTCGACCCCTATTGTCTCTAAATTGACTAGCCCGGATCTACAGGCGTTACAATTATCTCCCCCTTAGGATGATTACGTCCCGGAATCATCAACGAAACAGGGCAGTATAATGATTCCATATTGTATCTCTTCATCCTAGGTAATAATCGTAACTTCCTTGTTTCTTCGAATAAGTATCTAACTCTTGGACTCCTTGACTGTAGGCGTTGCTTGATCTTCCACTAGCTCCCTATCTCACGTTAGACTCCAAATTATAACCTTCAAGTCAGAATCTCAATCCTTACTGGATACGAACTTAAGATAAGTTCTTTTATTACTACAATGGAACGATGTGTCATATTCTAATGACCTATCATCGTATGTTGCAATGCTTAGACTCAGGTCTCTTAGAGTCTTCCAGAACAGACTATACTTTACTTCATGTTCTAATCTCATCTTTAAGGGTAGCCTTTCTAGCTACAAGCAACTATCGTGATACCTCTACCGACCGCTTTGATTATCTTTTATTTCAATCTTCCGGCTTAAGTCAGATGCTACATTAAACTTGGTTCTCTGAACCACGTAACATACTCATCGTAGTCGGACTCAATTCGATATGACCACTCGGGTCGGAATAACAATCATCTTCTTAGTTATTACCGAAATGATGGTAACGACATATTTGAATAAAATGATATCAATTACTAGCTTCTTGAATAAAATGGTAACGACATATTTGAATAAAATGGTAACGACATATTTGAATAAAATGGTAACGACATATTTGAATAAAATGGTATCAATTACTATTATATTTATATACATATACTATTTTATACATAAGTAAAATTTAAACGACACTCGGATAAATAACCGGTACTATAAGCCCATATCTAAACAAGGAAAAGGACCCGGAATGAGTTATCAGTCCTAAGTCTTTTAAATCTTAGTTATATATATATATATATATATATATATATATATATATATATATATATATATATATATATATATATATACAAACATGAATTTTGGGGAAAATATAAGATGATAAAAGAGTTTAATGTTTTGAGTATTTTTAATGATTTAATGTTGTTTTATCATGATTTGAAATCATGATTTTATAACACAAAGTTCTTGTGTTATGCTTGTATTCCCCCCCTTAAAACAGTAGAAATTACGAAAATACGGGGTATGTACTCACTTGATAGGTGGTGAATCGGACAGAGTTTTGTTTCACGAAAAGGAGTTTATTTGTCGAGAAACCGGCTCAAATCGGGCAGAGTTTCGACAGGAGAGAGGTTACTTATCGGGAATCTCGGGGCTTCGAGGCTTGCTTAGGGTTCGAGACTTGATACCGGGGCTTTAGGCGTTGTATATGAGTTTGTGGAAGTGGAAAATATGAAAGAGAATGAAATTTGGGGTGAAAAGTGTAAAAAATCTGGAACCTTCGCATGCCTTATATAGGCCGAAGCCTCGGATCCGAGGCTATGCGAGGCTGACACGCGTCGAACAGGTGGCGAAGGGATGGCACACTTCAGACAGCAGGCTCGCAAGCTCGGCGGCTCGGATTGGACCAAACCTCGGTCCAATGGGAAGAAGACACGTGCGAAGGGGCATCCGAGGGGTATCTCCGGGGTGTCTCATGCGAGGCTGTCCGAGGATGACTGGACCGCGGAGTTGGTCGAATCAGGAGGTGCCACGCAAGGCTTCGGTCCAATCAGCAGCCGCCACGTGCGAGGGTGACGTGGCATGCAAAATTGCCCGGTTTTTCCTATTTTTCTTTATTTTTGTGTCAAAACTTGCGAAAATCATAACTTTCGCATAAGAGCTCCATTTTTGGCATTCTTTATATGCACACGTAGGTAAAATCATACTCTACGACTTTCGTTTAGACTTCGTTGGCTAATTTTGACTGATTTTTAATATTATTATTTTAAACAGACCGGGACAGGAATCCGTTAAAAATTCATAACTTCTTCATCCGACGTCCGTTTTTGTCTGTCTTTTTACTGTTGTACTACTACCAACGAGACCTTCAATTCTCGTTTAGGTTGTGTCGACTAAAAATCGCTCGATCTTTATTTCGAGTTTTTAGTTGTACACTGCTATACTGAAACTTAGAAAAATCACAACTTCCTCATACGAAGACAGATTTTCCCGATCTTTTTATGAAAGTTCTCGGTTTAACATAAACTACAACTTTCATTTAGATTGTTAAGGCTAAAAAGCCTTTTTATTGAAAATTCAGTTTTTACACTGAACAGTGTTTTGTCGGTTTTGTCGCGGATTTTCGATTGGTCATAACTTCTTCGTTATAACTCGGATTTTAGTGTTCTTTATGTTTTTGGAAACCTTGTTACAATCTCTATCACTTGGTTCATCCCAATCGAGATTGTTAAATAATTTATTTTTGAGGGTCAATTATGTAAATATGCACATTATGCTAAAATTTCTCTTTATTATTATAAAAAGAAATACACATTGACCTATACTATTACATAGGTTTGAAATAACGATTTGTTACAGACTCGGAGAGTTGCAACTCGCCGAGTTGGACATGCAACTCACCGAGTCCCTTCATTCCTTCACCCATTCACATGCTTTTTAAGCCATTTTAAGGTTCCATATTGCAGATCCAGTTTCCCAAGGCATGTTTATCACGCAAAGTTGCAAAGTTTACGTGTATGCAAGGCTCTAAAGACTCTTTATAACAAATCCAAGCTTGTAATGGAGTTTTACACCTAAGGAGAGGTTCATACTTGCAAAAGCTGGAAGCTTTATGGACTTAGAGACCCAGGAGAGTTCAGATCTGAAGTTGCAACTTCAGATCTTAGCTCATGCACAAGAAAAGCTTCCTAATACGCTAGAAAAGCCCTAATCTTTGCCCAAATGAGATCTAGAAGGAAATAAGGTCAAGGTAACGACTTGATACCTTCTAATGATGCTAACTAAGGTAGATTTCTGATCCCCACACGTTCCTTGCTTCTAGTCACTTGTTCTCTAAGCACTTCTCACCAAGAATCCACTTCCAAATATTAAAACACATAAATAGAGCACACACACACACGTATTAGGGTTTGATGGACTCTCAAGGGACTGTAAGGAGGCCAAATGAGGCTAATGATGCCTTAAATAGGGTGTAAAACCCCGAAAATTAGGGTTTCATGCTCCAGCTCCTACTCGTCGAGTCCTATCTTGGACTCGGAGAGTAGGTCAATTAAACACGTGGCCCAAACCGCTACTACTTAACGAGTCAGGGCATCCAACTCGGCGAGTAGACCTAGAAATTATGAAAATTATAACCATAAATCAATACCTGAGAATCGGGGTGTTACACACTTCATCTGCAACACGTTTAGCCTTAAATTTAGTATGTCTTCTATCCTCATCCTCCTTTTCTTTCTTTTCCAGAACCTCATGTTCGGCAACCCAACACTGCTTTCCAATTTCATCAATCCGCAAGTGATCTGCTTCCATAACATTAGCTATTTTATCAGCCATAGTTTTCTCCTCTAATTCTCTTTCCATTGTTTTCCTCTAACTTCTTTTGAGTAACCTCTTTTTTTTCACAAGGATATATTAAGAAAAAAAATCATTTTCTTTAATTGGTCATGTTATTCTTTATAGCAGCATAGACAATCTTTGTCTTTTGTAGTGCTATCGTCAATTCATCACCTTGAAGTTTATCCAACTACTTCTTTTTGGCAAGCCCTTCAGCATCAATCTGGACACTTGATGGATCATCTCCTTGAAAAAACTTGATAGCCATTTGAGCTTCTTATTTTTGTTCTATCAATTCAACTGTCTTCGGTAGAAACCCCTTTACTTTGAGAACAATGTCTGAGTAAATGGAGATAGGACTCTTTTTAGAATCACATAGCTTACCCTTACTCGTTCCGAAATGTGGATCTCTCTAATCTCATGTATCTGTCCACTCGCCACATATGTGACTTTCTAACTCATGAAGGATGGTACCAGAACCCGACCCTCCGTAGAACCTAGTTTCATCATGATCGGTTTCAATGGAACACTTAAGTGGCCTTGATGCGAACTTGATTTTGTTTGTAGTTCTTCAGGAATTCCAAAAGTTCCTTGAACTTTGATCATATAATTAGAAGGCCTCCCTTTTGTTCCGACAGCATGGGTTGTGGTGGCATGGTCCAATTCAGCAACGATTTGACTTTTAGTTCTTACAGGTCCAACAAGATAAGACATACACACACATACATAATAATATAATAAGTTAATAACATGAATTCAAGTTCATAAGTAAAATAAGTTTTACTCACCTTATCACTTATTGGTTATTTGATGTCCTAACACCCGAGCACTTATCTGCCGATTTAATAACCAAAGTTGTTACAAGAATAAAAACTATTCATATACATTTATATCATTTAGATATATCACTTTTATTTACAAAAAAAACAGCTCAATTCAACTCAAGATTCCTATTCCGTTATTCCAACATACTTATTCATGTTAATTTCAACAACTAACTGTTATTGAACACAAATTCATGAAGCTATATGCTCAAAACATCCAATTTATCACTTTTCATAATTCAATTTTATAGCATTCAACTTTCAAATTCATGAATTTAAACATAGTAATCATGTAACAACACTCTTATTATACTTATTTTTACTTTAATCAATATCATACATCTAAACCCTAGCAATTCACAAAAATTCACAATTAGGGTTCATGGGAAATTTGCAAAATCAAATATTTAGTCATGTTAATCATTTCACATGTGTCTAATTGAGATAGATACTGTAACTCCCCATTTATTAAATAAATAAATAGAAAAAATTAATGTGAATAGTAGCCCGAAAATCCATATTATTTAGTGGGGTGTTGGTTTTGGGGAGCCAAATGTTACAATTTGGATTATTCGGGGGTTAAAGTGTAAATTCGAGATTTATTTGGTAAGGATTTTTAGAAGAGAGGGGGTGTTTGGTATTGTTTGGACTTAATATGAAAGGATTTATTGAAGCAGGGGAAAAGAGTAAATTCTGGACCGAAGTCAAAAAGGTTTTGTAGAGGAGGGGCCATTTGGTAACATAAGGACTTCAGTTGAAAATAATTTGTAGAGGGCGGGGCTGATTGGTAAAATTCCGGACTAGATTTATAAGGGATTCCAGAAGGCAGTGTTTAAATGGTAAATTATGGGCTTCATTTGGAAAGATTCTTATGGGGAGGGACCATTTCTGTCATTATGGGATAAAGTTCTAAGGGTGCCGGGTATATAACCCATCTCATAACCCTAACCTGAAAGACAATGCATCAGCTGCCATCTTTACCTCTTCAACTTCCGGTGCCGCACCACCCTTATACCTCCACCACCAGCATCGCCACCTTTCCAACCTTGTCTCTCCACCGCCGTCCCCTCCACAGCTGCCACCGTGAACTTTCGTATCTTCCTCAGCCGACAGAGTGGCTTAGAGTGGGTGTTGCGTCCGTTAGGGAGGTCGGAAGTAGACGACCGGAGCCGCCACCCCCACTGTTGAGACCGTAAACCACCAGCCATTGCCGCCGTGGGTGCTGCTGACGAGGACAAGGCAGCTGAAGACGACGTCGTGGCTGTGTGCTGCCACTCTCGGACACGCTTCCTCCGTCCTTTCTACCTAGCCGTCGCCAACGCCGCCGTCACAGCTGTTTCCATTGGTATCCTCCTCCAAGACCGTTGTACGATTGCGCGGTGGGTATTGTAGAGGTCAAAATTAGTTGTAAGGTGTCGAAACTTTGTAATGTTCGTGATTTTGGGTAATGTTATTTACAAAGGCATTTTAGTTTCGAAATTGTAATGCTTAGTCCTTTGTATTTTTTGTATGCTTTCTGTTCTCCTATAAATAAGAGTTGGTACTTAGAGTTAGTAAAGAACTTTTTGATTGTACTCTGTCTAGATACTCTTTGTATTCGAAAGCATAATAGTGCTGAAACCATATCTTATTTACTCTCGGTGTTCTTAATTGATTACAATTCAGATTTCATTTTCTTTACTCGATCTAGTATCTTCTACAATTGGTATCAGAGCAGGAATCATTCTTCTGTGATCTGATTTCCATTCTGTATCAAAAGGATTTTGAGTCACTTTTTGGATTCAGAACTTCCGCATCTTTTTGTTATTCAAAATCAGCTTAGATTTATAGTTGTGATTCGATCATGCAACTTAGTTGTTTGATCGAGTATTCTTTTTGAAAATTCTGATCGTTTCATCCAATTGTTTTCAAAATTATTGAAGTTTTTTTTTCTGAAAATCACATCCGTACATTCATGGAAAACTTCAACATGAACACCATGACATCATTTTCTCATATGCTAGGATCTTCAACGAAGATTCCTATGCTCATCCCTGATTACTATGATCAATGGGCTGATCGCACGCAAGACGACTTAAATGGAATAGATGAAGAGCTTTGGGATTGCATTGAAGGAAACAATCTACCACCAAGGAATGTTCAAAACATTGGTTCATCTGCGACAACTCAAGTTGTTAATGATCAGAGTGAAAAACTGTTGAAGAATGAGAAAAGACGTATGAGGGAGTTATGTGGTGCATTACCTCTAATTGTTTACAACTATGTCAGGAGTTGTAAATCTGCTATGGAAATCTGGAACACTCTCAAAGAGAATTTTCAAGGAAGTGAAAAGACGAAGATTAATTCTGTGAAACACTGTTTGATTGAGTTGAAAGAGTTCAGACAAAAGGATGGTGAGTCCATTGAAGGTTACTATAATCGGTTGAACGAACTCATCTGGAAGTGCAACCGCTATGGAATTACAAGATCAACCATGGAATTGAATCTTACTTTCATCATGGGATTACGAAAGGAATGGAGGAATGTGACCCTGATGGTGAAAACTCAACAGAGTTTCTATACTTCAACTCTAAATGATTTGTACAATTTGCTAAAAACTCATGAAGGTGAAGTAAATGAAATTGCTGAGGAATCGAAAATGAGTCTTGGAGAACCACTAGCCTTGATTTTGAAAGTTAATGAGAAGGAGTCAGTTGAGAAGGAAGCTTCTGATAATGAAGGATTTTTGGTATACTCTGATGATGAAGCTTTTGCATTTTACTCGAATAATAGAGTGAAGAAGTTTCTCAAGAAACCTTTTAGTTCAAAGTCGAAACCTAGTGAGGGAAAAGGAAACTTCATGAAAAAAGTTGGAGGAGAAGAGAAGAAGAAGAGTGAGAAGACGGATGTGAAAGTTGAAGAGATGAAAGTTGAGAAGAAACTCAAAGGAGACTCTGGAATCGATTGTCACTACTATCATGGTGCGAATCACATGGCTAGTGACTGTATGCTAAGGAAGAAAGAAGAAAAGAAAAACAAGATAAAAGATGAAGCATACTATGTCAAACGTCTGGAGGAAGTGAGGGCAAAAGCAACAGGAATGTCTCTGGTGAAAAAATGAGAAGATGAAGAAGAAGGATATTATCAAATTTGGTCGTCCAGTTCTGATGACGAAGAGATGCGTAATCCTACGCATGGGGCGATGTATGCGAAGTTCGAGGAAAATGATGAAGAAGAGGTGACTGGTCATTTGTTTCATGAACAAAAGTGGAGACAAATCACCAATGACAACGAAGGTACATTCTATTCTTCAATCTTTCAATATTCCTTTAAATGTTTATGATTCTAAATTAAGTGCTTTTGATGATACTGTTGCTTATTTCGATACATTTGTTATTTCTGCTAGTAACGAAGCTAAGAAATCTAGTACTCAGTTACTAGAGGTTCAGTAGCAGTTAGATTCAAAGAAAATAAAAGTCGAATATCTAGAGATGCATATTACAAATTTGATGTGTGATAGAGATTCTTTAAATAGTGATGTCAAATTGTTGTTAGCTCAAAGAAACATCTATTGTAATTCTACTAAACGACTATATGCTAAATTGACTACTTTGCATCATTTTTCTGATATAAGGAAAGAACAACATAGGAAGTTGTTACCATTATTATCTTTTGAAAGAGAAAAGATAGATAACATATCCTATAACTGTGAAAAGACCATAGCTAAATTTGATAAAATTCCAAATAATAGGTTTTCTTATGGAGTTATGAAAATAGATGAATATTTAGATGAGAATGAGTTGGTTAACATTGTGAATGAAACTTTAACCAAAAATGAACAAATAAAGATTTTGAAAAGAACTGAGACTTCGAAATCTGACTCTCAATCTAATTTTGCTGATCTCGAATATAATTCTGATAATATCAGCGAAATCAGTGAAGTTGAGGAAAAGGAAGAAATTGATTGTTCCCAGTTGTCTGTCATTAATGTCACTTCCAAGGTTAAAGGTAAAGAAAAATGTAAAGATTCTGAAGTTAAAATTGACATTGACCGACCTTCAACTTCGAAAACTTGTGATTATGACCATGTAACTGTTGAAGATAGCCAAACAGATAGTGATGATGATGACAAAGTGTCACAAGAAACAAAAGTTCCTAAAGTTTCGAAAGAAACAATGATACCTCGAAAAGTTGAAGATCAAGTGTATGGTGACACAAACAAATTTGATAAAGTGATGAAAGAGAAAGGTGCTCATTATCTCGAAACAAATACAGTTTTGTACCCCAATTTCAAATGCACAGATGATGTCATCTTTCCGAATCAAGTGTTCGTCACATCTGGAAATGCTGATACAATCAAACCTGAATTTAACAAGTTAGTTGAAGAAGATAACAAGAACATGTCCAATGAAGGGTTCTTTTCGAATCAAAGTACAGTGTAAAATAATCTTACCAAAAATTAGAACGCCTTCCAAAGACAAAAACCAAGTCGAAACTGGTTTGCTAAATTAACAAGTGTTAACAAAGAATCTGAAAAGACTGGAAACACAAAACAAGTTTGGATTGTAAAAACTGACAAAGAAAAAGATGTTTCTAAGAAAGATGAAGTTGTTTCTCAAAAAGTCAAAATCAATTCACAAGATTTTATGATCAAGTTGATAAAGTTTCGAAAGATAATAATATTTCAAAACGACGAGCTCGAACAAAAGTGTTTTGGAATAACATTAAGACTTCAAAGAAATCAAGTGTTTTGCTTAACAAATCGTCTGAACAGCAAAAAATTAAATATGTTCAGAAATCTTTTGAAAAGAAACAAGTGAACAAGCCAGATCATGATTTCAAATCAAAATCTTCATTTTCTCAAAAATCACAAAAAGTGTATTTTTTCAAAAAGGAGGATGTTTCAAAAACAAAGAATTTGTTTCTCAAAAATCCACTTCCAATTCTGAAGCTCAAACATCTTTTCATGAAAATTATGTGAAAACCAAGTCTTTTCATAAAAATCAATCCAATCACAGCTTTTCTTCAAATAATTATCAAAGAAAAGTTTTTTTATTCGAATACTCTATCAAAGTTTCATCAAGTCTCTCATCTAAAACAATCCATGCAATAACAATATGTTTTCCAAAGAAATAATGTTGGTTATCAAAATCATTTTCAAAATCACTTTAATACACATACATCAACACGAAAACCAACACGAAACTTTGAGAAGTTACATGTATAAGGTCGGAAAATTCAAATCTTTCAAACCTACTCCAACTTCATTCCCAAATCCACCATCAAAATAACCTGTCAAATCTTTATTTGTTAAAGGAAAAACGAATGTGAAGAATATCAATCATTGGTTGGAAGGAAAAGGAAAGAAATTTCAATATTTGAAATTCTCACAAGAAATGATTAAAGAAGTGTATGAGAAATATTTGAATGAATCATCGAAAGCTAGTTCATCTTCACAAGAGTCAATTGTTTCAGTTAAAACATGGAAAGCTATGCCAAAGAAACCGGTTGTTGAGAAACAAGCTACGAAGGAAAAGGAACATATCAATGTTGATTTTAAATGAAAGAATAATTACTTTTCTGTGCCTTCGACTAATGAAGTAGACTTAGTTGATAGTCTCAAGTCGAAAGTTCGTAGTTGGATTATAGGTTCTTCATTTCAACATTTTTTTCACACTAATAACCAAGGACCCAAACAGCCTTGGGGACCTAAATTCTTTCATTAATTGTAGGTTTTGTGTGACGAGCAATATGATGACAAATGGTATATAGATAGTGGTTGTTCTCGTCACATGACTGGTCGAAAGGAGAATCTTCTTGATTATCGGACTTTAGAGAATGCAGGAGTTGTGAAGTTTGGGAATAATCACAAATGTCATGTTCGAGGCTACGATAAGATCACCAATGGGAGTTTTACAGTCAACAGAGTAGAATATGTCGAAGGTCTTCAACATAACTTGATAAGTGTTTTGCAACTTGTTGTGGGCACTGGCAATCAAGTGGTGTTTAATGAAGAAGGTAGTTTTGCTCAAATCAAAACGAAAAGGCGACATGTTTACTCTTGACATCAATCATATTGTTGGGAAACCATCAGTATGCTTACTTTCGAAAGCTACATCAGAGATAAGCTGGCTTTGGCATCAAAGGCTTTCACATTTGAACTTTCAAAATCTTAACAAGTTCATGGTACAATACTTGGTAAGAGGTTTACCTGTTTTAAAGTTTGACAATGATACTTTGTGTGCAGCTTGTGAGCAAGGGAAGCAACATAGACAAGGTCATCCAATTATCATTGATTCCAAGATTGTCGAACCATTGGAATTACTTCACATTGATCTATGTGGACCATCAACTATTGAAACTCTTAACAAGAAACGGTACATTTTGGTTATTATTGATGATTTTTCTCGATTTACTTGGCTTTATTTTCTCAGGCTAAAATCTGAAGTTTCTCAAGTAGTTATTGATTTTATCAAGAAAATTGAAACAAGTTTGAAGAAGAAAGTTCGAATGATTAAAAGTGATAACGACTCTGAGTTTAAGAACCATGTTCTTGATTCGTTTTTAACTGACAAGGGGATTTTGCATAATTTTTCTTCACCTTACACACCTAAAAAAAATGGTGTTGTTGAAATGCGAAACCAATCTCTTTGCAAAACTGCACGAATAATGCTCATCTATGCGAATCTTCCTCAATATCATTGGGCCGAAGCTGTCTCAACTGCGTGTTTTACACAAAATCGATCGTTTATTCATCGTTGATTCAATATTACTCCGTATGAAATTATCAATAACCGAAAACCTAATGTTAAATTTTTTTCATGTTTTTAGTTGCAGGTGTTTTATCATGAATGTCAAGGATAATCTTTTGAAGTTTCAGTCCAAAGCTAACGAAGGAATTTTCTTCGGTTATTCTCATAATTCGGTTGCAAATCGACTACTGAATAGACGAACAAGAAAAATTGAAGAGACATTCAACTTAACTTTCGATGATTATTATATTAAACAAGTTGATAAGAATTTTGAACAAAAACCAATTATTAATGAATCAAATGATGAAAATGACAGTCTTGATTCATCTGATTTTGATTATGATTTAATTTTTGGTGTTCCAGATAAAGCTGCTGATGCTGAAGTTAATGTTGAAGATAATCAAATACCTGAATCAACAAAACATTTTGATTCTTCGACAATTAGTCAAGATGTTGTAGATCAAAATTCAACATTTCATTCTTCAGAAAATAGCGAAAGTATGCCAGATGATCAAGTGGAGGGGGAGCACTCACATTCGACTTCTCATGTTGACGGGGAGCATTCTTTCGAGGGGGGTAATAGAAGAATGGATGATAATGTTGAGGGGGAGCAACATACAACTGAAATTGTCGAGGGGGAGCTTAATATGTCGAATAATATTCAAGAAGAAACTTTTCATGATTTAACTGATAATATTTCTGTTGTAGGTTCTGAAACTGAAGAAATGTTTGAAGATGTGCCATTAGATTTTGATCCAACATATCCTCCAATAGATAAATGGATTAAAAGCCATCCTAAAGAACAAGTGATAGGAGATCCAAATGAAGGAGTAATGACTAGGGATCAATTACGTGCAAAGAATGAGGTACTTAATGCTCATCAAGAGTTTTGCATGTTTAATGTTTTTATTTCTAAAATTGAACCAAAGTTAGTTAAGGTTGCAATGGAACACTCAGATTGGGTTGTTGCAATGCAATCTGAATTGGCTGAATTCGAAAGAAACAAGGTTTGGAGATTAATTCCTAAACCAAAAGATGTTTTGATTGTTGGGTTAAAATGGATTTTAAAAAATAAAACAGACAAAGATGGTAATATTGTTCGAAACAAAGCTAGTATTATTGTAAAAGGTTATTCGCAACAAGAAGGTATAGATTATGAAGAAACCTTTGCCCCTGTCGCAAGACTCGAGGCTGTTCGAATATTTTTAGCCTATGTAGCACATAAAGACTTCGACATCTATCAAATGGATGTCAAATGTGCATTTCTTAATGGTGAACTCGAAGAGACTGTGTATGTGGAACAACCTCCAGGTTTTATTAAAGAAGAATTTCCTGATCATTGTTATATACTAGATAAAGTTGTTTATGGGTTAAAACAAGCACCACGAGCCTGGTATGCAACTCTAACCAACTTTTTGAAACTTTCGAAATTTAAACAAGGATTAGTTGATCCCACTCTTTTCTGAAAGAAGGTTGGAAATCATTTAATGCTTGTTCAAATTTATGTTGATGATATCGTTTTTGGCTCAACTGACCCTGGCTTATCTAGTGAATTCGAAAATTTGATGAAAAGCAAATTTGAAATGAGCATGATGGCTAAGATACACAATTTCTTGGGTTTAAACATTTGTCAGAGCAGAGACGGCATTTTCATTACTCAAGAGAAGTATACTCGCAATCTTCTTGAGAAATTTGGCATGACAAATAATACAAAGCTTAGAGTACCAATGGTGGTTGGAACGAAGCTGAGTCAATGATTAGACAAACCTGCTGTTGACATCACGTTGTACACACGCATGATAGGTTCGTTACTTTACCTTACAACTAGTCGACCTGATATCATGTTTTCTGTGTGCAATTATGGTATCTTTCAAAAACTAGATTCTTTATTCAAGCATTTTTAGATGCTGACTTGGGGGGTTGCAATGTAGATCGTGAAAGTACAAGTGGTGGATGCCAATTCCTTTATGGGAAGCTTGTGAGCTGGCAATCGAAGAAACAAACATGTGTTTCGATTTCGACCACATATGCAGAATACGTGGCTGCTGCAACTTGTACTTCTCAAATCATTTGGATTCAAAGTCAATTGCATGATTATGCAATTAATATGAAGAAAATTCCTTTATATTGTGATTCACGAAGTGCTATACGCATTTGCCACAATCCTGTGCAACATTCAAAAGCAAAGCATATTGCTCTTCGGTATCATTTCATTAAAGATCATGTTGAAGAAGGAAATATTTAATTTCATTTTGTAAAAACCACTGATCAGCTTGTTGATATTTTTACAAAACCTTTATATGAAAAATCATTTGTTCGAATTTTCGCAGGATTAGGAATGATCGAAGGATGTTCAGTTCCTGGATCTGATTCGATAGAATAATAAGGTGAAAAAGGAGGACAACTGTCGGAGTCAACGGTTACCATTCATAGTCAACGCTTCGACATGCTTCACTTTCGACATCATGGTGAATGGCTAAAATGAGAAGTCTTCGCAAGATTGGTACATTTATTTTTCTTATTTTCGAAATTTTTTTTTCCGAAAAATCAAAAAACTCCAAAAATATTTTACTTTTGTTTTGTTTTTAAGTTTCGAAAAAATCAAAAAGATCAAAAAGATTTTACTTCTGTTTTGTTTTAAGTTTCGAAAAATCAAAAACTACACAAAGATTTTACTTTTGTTTTGACTTTAATTTTCGAAAAATCAAAAACAACAAAACCATTTTCTTGTTAGTTTAGTGTTTGTATTTCAATCTGTTACTGTCGCTTTTAGTGAAGATCATTAGTGGTTCATGCTTCCAGTTCTAGGGTTAAGTATATTCTCAAAAATCTTTGTACTAGTTAGGATGTCCCTAAAAGCATGCTGCAGCATGTTGAACTAAGCCTCCTTTGACTCAATGTGTGTTTTCGAAGCCTTAATGAAGTTTTCATCACGAAAATTTCTTCCTAATCAGGCTATATTCACATTAGTCCTTGAGCTACCTTACTCTTCTCATTTGAGTTAAGAGTTTACTGCTTGGTCCATACATAGCAGAGGTACTTTTGAATCTTTATCCAAATCTTTTTCATCCTAAAGTTCTGACACTTTCACACACAATGATATATATCCAAGAGATTTCTGGTATAAACCAATTAGGATCTAGACATATCAAAACTCTATGTTTATGATCTAACATCATGAGACCGTGATGGAAGTGAAAGCCTAAATGTCGAACCATTTTAAGGAATTAACGGGGAACTTTGTTCCAGACTTAACGAAACACTTGTTTCTATACCCATTTTCAATACTCCAAATCATATTCTGTCATTTTGAGTGGTCTTGATCAAATGTTCGAATCCCACGACATTTGTTACCAACAGGATCCAGCTGATGTTTTGTTTTCTTGAATATGATTTCCGTGTGAGTATTAGTTATTATCAAGTCACTTCAAAAAGTTTTTCCAAACCCTACTTGTGACTGACTACACTAGTCATACAAGCAATTTCGATTACAATTACTCATCCTTATGTTAAGTGATGATATGTAACAAAATCATAAACCACCCTCGAAGTATATTTAAAAAGATACCCTTCGATACTTCTTTAAAAGTATTCGATTGTAATTCATGGGAAACCATACAAGCAGTTGATCATCTCTCTTGATGATTAATGAAGTAATCTTTGCCTGGGATTTATCTGCCTTTATGTCGAAATTATAGTTTTCGACATCACATATCCAAATTTTTCTTATTTTGTATCTTATCTTTTTCATTGGCACACCGCACTCATGAAATCCTTGAGGTTCTGAGTATTACCAATGCAGGTTGATGATTTCGAAAGTCTGGCACTCACGAAGTGAAAGAACCTAACTTCCATTCTGAAGGTTTTTGATGGTTCTCATTCTCTTGGGGCACGTTAACAGGATGTGTGACAACCCGAAATTTCTATTCTGTACAACCATTCACTTCGATAGGAGTCAAAACTGTTTCTGCTAATTTTCAAGCTTTTTTGGAATAAGTTTGAGTATTTTAAGATTAGTACTTCAGGAGATAACAGGAGAGAGGATGCCCTAGGGTTTATTATGCAACAATAATGTCCCAAAACTCCAAGAGTTTGGAGTTTACGGCCTAAACAAAGGTGTTTATGGCCGTAAACCCTAAAAGAGGGTATAAATATGACACTTAGTCATTATTTATCACTTTTCACAATTTCAAGATCCAAAACTCAATTCTCTCTCAAGTATCATTGACTTTTCTTCTCGATCTTCAACATTGTAAGTGTTTCTAGCCCTAAAAAGTTGATATCTTACTTAATATAGTGATCTAACATGATTCCATCCGTGAAATCATTCCAAAAGTGTAGATCTTCAAGTTTCACCAAGAACACCAAGAACACACACTAGTGTTCTTGGACTTTTAGCACCTTTTCAAGCTTCTACCTGTAAGTACTGTTACCCTAGTGTGTTATAGGGCTTGTTATACTTCTTAATCAACTAGAAAACACCAAGAATCAAAGGATTAAAGGTGTTTACGGTCCAAGAACACATTGGACCGTAAACCCTAAAAAGGGTGCCAAAGTGTGCCCTAGCCCTTACAAAGCTTTGGAAACTAGCCTAGACCCCTTACTTAATGTGTTTAGGACTTGAAAACATCAAAAGACCATAAATCATTTGGGTTTACGGCCGTAAACCCAAAGACAAATGTCCAAGGACGGTAAACTCCCTAAAGGAGTGAAATGGTGCCCTAATCTCTTCCTAAGGCTTATACATGAAGTAGGAATGCTTCTTAGGACTTGTAAAGCTTCAAAACTCAACATGGTAAAAGTACCATGAGTTTACGACCGTAAACTCAATGAGTTATGGTCACAAAACCGTAAACTCCAATAAAGGGTCCCCTTGAACCCTAAACTCAATAGCAATGTCCTACAACACTTAGATGCAATCCTTAGGACTTATAGCACTTAAATAAGGTGTTTTACATGTCCTAGGATGTCTTAACTTTGTTAATTAGTTGTTTAAAGACTAATTGGATACATATATGTGATATTATATGTTAACTAGGATCATCGTGTGTGTACAAGTCTTCACTTGACACCTAGCATCCTATACATTCCGTTCATCCAAACCACTCACTACAGGTGAGTTAATACCCCTTAATTAACCTTTTAAATGTTTTTAAATGCTTTTATGGGGGGGATACAAGTTGAACTATTATAGTTATTATATCAATCACATGTGATTAATAACTACCAAACAAGTGGATTTCTTACTTTTCAAACTGTGTTATCAAACTGTTTTACTTCAAATTGTTTTACAAACTCTTGTACATATCAAATACTTTTATTAAACTCTTTTAACTTATATTCTGTGTATCTATATGGATATAATTATATAAGTAGGATTGAAAGGACTTAGGACTGATAGCTCACCTTACTTCCTGTTCCTTGTTTGGTTGTGGACTTAGGGTATTTGGGTTATTTGTCCGAAGGTCGTTTGA
Organism: Lactuca virosa; assembly: GCF_052849685.1. Classification (NCBI taxonomy): domain Eukaryota; kingdom Viridiplantae; phylum Streptophyta; class Magnoliopsida; order Asterales; family Asteraceae; genus Lactuca; species Lactuca virosa. The sequence continues at coordinate 130,769,303 of NC_136434.1, read as the reverse complement.
ATCCTAGTTATATATCATGTATATGTGTATAGATATAAAAGGTTACTTCTTTCATTCAGTTCAATGCCTTTGGGTAGCAAAGGTATACAAACATGTTCATATACACAAACAACATTACTAGTAAACTATAATAGGTATAGTTTAGGAAGATACTATTACTAGAACAATGAAACATACAATGAGTCAGTTCATTCATGAGTAATACATAGTGATGAGAAACAAACATAATACATAGTGATGAGAAACAAACATAATACATAGTGATGAGAAACAAACATAATACATAGTGATGAGAAACAAACATAATACATAGTGATGAGAAACAAACATAATACACAGTTATGAGAAACAAAACATACAGGCTAGACAGAGAAAGAACACACAATACAGCTAGCACATACATATACATATACATATACATATACATTACTTACAGTTATGTGAGCCACTTAACGGGGGCATGGCACTACCTGTCATGACCCGTTTTGTATCTAGAATCTCCTTAAGTGGAGAGCGTCTGAGTTTGTGTATAGATCTATACTGGATTGACTATCCTACACCTTGCTGCTCGCTACAGTGGGACTTGCAAGTCTACAGGTGCCAAACGTCATTTCTTACGACGTCTTACATCGTCGTTTTACTAGAGTCGGTAGCAGGATACAGGCCGATCACATGGTACTTTAAATAACAATTGGTTTAAAGTAGTTAGTACAGCAGTAGTTACTTAATACAACACTACAATACTATATCATTTTCCCTTTACATTTACTTTGTGATATTCACACAATAAACAATAATGTAGAAACTATATTTTTGGTTAATGATAGTCAAATTTGGGAAAATACATACTCTTACAAGAGACACACACACAGACACTAGATGCCTTGGTAGAAGGCTACTTTTAGTAGGAAACATAGGGTTTTCTAGGAGAGTTCAAACAATTACAAACTTTTACAAAACTTATACATTACAGACTTACAAACACTTTCATACAAACACAGACATTAATATAGTTATGATCTCACCAGCTTTAAAGCTGATAAACTCTTTCAAAATAACTTGTATTCTCAGGTCACCAGTAGACAGGTACCGGAGCCAGGTAGGAGAGAAGATGGAGCTCGTTCAAGACTCATCTTTTATTTTGATGTATATTTTTGGTGTCTATAAAACTTGACAGAACACACTTGTATTAAATTATATTATTAATGCAATGGATGATGTTGTTGCTTGTTTACTACTTTGCATTGTTGTGATACTGTACATGATGTCCTCCACCCCCGAACGTTTCCGCCGTTCCGGTTTTGGGGTGTCACAGGATGACTGATATGACGTTTTGTATCCCATTCCGATTTTCAAGGAAAAGTGATCATCACTTTATCACGCATGGCTATATTATCGGCGTATGGGTGCGATTTTCTAGGTGACACGTCAGATGTCATTTAATGCTGATCCCGCTTTAAATTCAAAACCTAAGGGTCACATATAAAAAGGGTATAAGGGGTTCATTCCATGGTTACACTTTCTAAATATCCCCAAATCGCAAAAGAACTCTTTGTCTTCTTCATCATTCTACAAACCCTAATCATGGCTAATCATGATACTAGTGCTGATCCATCTCAAACCGCTGAAGACGTATCTTCTCAGCCAATCATGAAGATCCAAAGTACAAATTATCAAGTTGATAGTGATGTTTCGGTTTATCCAGAGGAGTTAAAGATGTTGATCGTGTCATTACAACATTTTGTGTTGAAAACTGCAATTTTCAGTTCCTTTGCAGTTCCGATGAAATGGATTTCACTTACAGAATCTACTACCACTTATAGCAAAACAATGGACGTCATTACATTCAATCTGATTAATGACAAGAAGTTTCATATTTCAAAGAAGTTGTTCTGTCAGATTCTTGAAGATCCTAATTCTTCACCTTTCTATAAGGTTACGAATGAACAGGTGTTGCGTATGTTCAATGAGATGGGTTATCAACCTACTCTTACCAAGATAAGTGAATTCAAGAAATCAAGCCTTTTGTGTATCTGGAATTTTCTGTTTGGCATTTACCTTCGATGTCTCACTGGTCGAAGTGTTAGTTTAGATAAAGGGAGACTGGAGCTATATGCGATGGTGGCTGGAATTTACTACGATCTTGCAGTTGATTATGCTACACAAATGTGGAAGGAGTTTTTGAAGAGTGTTGAAAACACTAATGTTGTCGATGGGATTTCTTGTGCAAGGTATTGGAGTCTGATTCTTCGATATGCATATGAGAAGGAAGGCATTTTGGTATCAAATGAAGGGGCAAAAGCTGAGTTTTTGAAGTATAATTTCCCAAAAACAATTGAAGACGATGCAGAGTAGTTTCCTAACATTGCAAGGAAATTGTTTCTTCGAAAACTGGAGTGTTCAAGCGTATTAAAAAGAAAGCTCATAAATCAAGAAGTTCTTCTGAAAGGTCTCTTAGTTTTTATCCTTCTATGGTTCGCAAGCCACATGTTACACGAAAAGGTCTAGTGATTCGTGAAGTTCCTGTTCCATTTTTCAATCTACAAAGAAACGAAAAGCAGAAGACATGGAAAAACATATTTCGAAGAAGCAGAAGAAGAAACTTCGAAAGTTGGTGATCAATGATGAGTCTACTGAAGAGGAAGTACTTCGGAATTCTCCTGTGCCAAACTCTCCAGCCAAATCAAATGTCGAAACAACTGTTCCTGTCATCACATCTATTGTTTCTTCATAAGTGTCTACACTAGAACAACTTGTTATTTCTCTACCTTTGATATCCACTTTCGAAACTTCACATGATCAAGGTACATCTATTATTGTTTCTTCTACCTTCGATACTTCCACTATAGACACTTCAACTTCCTTACCTCCATTTGTGTCTACACCAATTGTTACCCACTCACCCACATTCGATAATATTCTTGATCAAACTTTTACTTCCTTATTTTCTTCCCAATCCACCGATCCACCTATCCCTAATGAAGAAGTTCAAACCCCAACTGATGATGATGAGGATGTTTTTGATGGCACCTATGCTGATATTCAGTTTGATCAAGAGGAGGAGGATATTCCAGATAGTATGATTCTTATAGGGAAATAGTTCAAAATTCTTAATCGGAAACTCAATTCACTTTTACAAGCTCAAGCAGATGGCGGCAAACATTCTGTGTCTAGTGTGGAAGTTGACCTGTTGCTTAAACGTCAAGAAAATCGTCTGTATGATGTTATTCAAGATGTTGATCACAATAATGAGAAGAGGGTGAAGAATAAGTTATCCACTTTTGCCTCTGATCTAAAAGACCTAAAGGATGTAGCAAAGGAAAGGCACGTCTTGTTTATTCAAGATGTCAAGAAAGTTCGAGAGGATGTAAATTTAAAACATCAAGAACTTAGGGAGGATATAAACAAGGAAATTGTTGTTGTTCAACACGATTATGCCTCTCTTCATCATAACGTTGACATTATAGCTGATGCAGTTACCAAGTTTGTTAAACTCTACGAAGCCCTTGGTCCGAAAGTTGAGCAGATGTATGTGGATGAAGTTACAAGTTTTTTGAATATAACTTTGTTGTTAGGAGAGCTCAAAGACTTGGTTTCGAAGTCAGGTTCTTCTTCTCTTATAACTCCTGAGTTCTTAACTCAGAAATTTTCTTTGTTTGAAACTACTCTTCAGAAGGAGTTAGCTCCATTGGTTCAGTTTGTTAGTCTTTTACCAACGAATGCCCCATCTGTTGTCACAGGGGTGCAACAGGGAGAAAGAAGAATTGTTGGTAAAGGAGATGGTGCTTCAGGGAAAACAGAAGACGAAGTAAAGGTTGTTGGAAAGGTGTTCTCATCTCATGTTCCTACTTCAAAACCAATAATATCGAAGGTTGATCCTGTGATGTTTACTGTTACAACTACAAAGCCAATTACTAAAAGCATTGTAACTGGCTCAACTGGTGAAAGGAGTTCTTTGAAACCCAAGGAAATTCCAACAAATCAAGATAGAGGAAAAGGAATATTTGTGGAAAAATCGATAGAAGAGAGGAAAGCAGTGGTTGAAGCTGAAATGGAAAAACAGAGGCAAATTCAAAGTTTGATGAGGCTTCGTCAAAATGATCCTCCAAATTTGAACAAAGGAGATCCGAGGAAATTATACAGCTACGAGAATATCGAGGCCAGGGTTGCTTATAACGAAATGCATGATTTTGAAAAGAAGGCAAGGAAGAGTTATGGTACAGAGAACACACATATGAATCAACTTGATTTTCCAATCAACGAAATAATGTTCCTTACAGCTCATTACAAGATTGTTGATAAATTCAAGGACAAAGATGATTTCATTCGTATGAAGCTGAGATTTCATGTAGTTTTGGGAAAAGAACAGGAAGAAGTATGGTCACTAGTGAAGATTGTTCAGGTGATCAACATAATAAAGGATGAGATGTTCGAAAACATGTTACAAAATTTTCGATATCATGTTGTAAGGGCGAACAAAGTTGTTGTGGACTTCACAATTTTTGATTTTCCCGTGATAAACTTGAATGATCCGATTCAAGTTGCAAGTATTCTCAAAGACATGGATGCTTCGAAACTCCAAGGAACAAGGAAAGAAGTGCTACATCTGGGATTGGGCCATATCAAGATTTTCATAGACAATTACTATGATTGTCTAGCATTGACAGATGTTGAGTTAGTATTGTCAATGGGAAAAGAAATCACTGTTTCTCAATCTGTTTTAAAGAGTCCAGTTGATCTGAAGACATATGTTGATGGAGAAATATGTTTGAAGCCTTTCAGAATTGTTTTTCTAGGAAAGAGTAAGAAGGGAAAGCAAACCAAGTTTTTGTTTCAAGTGAGTGATGTTGAAAAATACACATCTGCTCATTACATAAACTTGATTGTAAGGATGAATAATTTCAAGAAGAATAATGATGGGGATAAGGTTGAATTGGAGAAGGTGATGAATTGGTATGTGGAGATTCGAAGAACATTACATACTGCTGCTCAAGTTTTGATTATTGATTTCAAAACTACTTACAAAGGGGGACATTTTAGAGGTCGAAATTAGTTGTAAGGTGTCGAAACTTTGTAATGTTCGTGATTTTGGGTAATGTTATTTACAAAGGCATTTTAGTTTCGAAATTGTAATGCTTAGTAGTTGGTATGCTTTCTGTTCTCTTATAAATAGGAGTTGGTATTTAGAGTTAGTAAAGAACTTTCTGATTATACTCTGTCTAGATACTCTTTGTATTCGAAATCATAATAGAGCTGAAACCAGATCTTATTTACTCTCGTTGTTTTTAATTGATTACAATTCTGATTTCATTTTCTTTACTCGATCTAATATGTTCTACAATTTCTGCTCGTGTGTACATGTGCTCTAGTATCCTTGGCGGGTGTTGTTGGCCGAAGATCGAGAAAAACCACCATGGCCGCCAACCATGGTGGTTGCCGCCACTCTTTCTTTTCTGCCACCTCATACCACCGCCGACCACGACAAAGGTGGATGTGTGGGGGTGTTTATCTTATTATGTGTGGGTTTATTTTGAGATATTGCATTGTATACTTATAATTAGTGACTATTATAATTAAGAAAGTCATAACCACCACAGTGAGGTGGTGGTTGCCGCCTTCCGCCGCCACCAGCCACCGTGTTGGGTGGCGGTGTGCTTTTGCTTGTGTTTAGATTGCTTATGGGATGCTTGGACATAATTGGACTAGAACCATAACCACCACCGTGAGGTGGTGGCCGCCGTTGACCACCACTACCTGAGGTGGTAGTGGGTGGTGCCCGACTTATTTAACCCTAATTGGCCTAATGAAATCCTAATTAACCTAAAAACCTAATTTAGATTAATTGGCTTATAATTGAAATGGAAACCCTAATTAGGGTTTGGAAAACCCTAATTTTCGAAATGTGTATTTTGGATTTGTAGGGACCCACGTTGGAACATTGGAATTGAATTATGAATTACACTCGAACACACCATATGATTTATCTAGTAGAGTTATGGACTTAATGGATTAATTCCTTAATGGGTTAAGTAAGAAACAGTTAACCCTAATCGTCATTTTATGTGAAAACCCTAATTTTACTTGGGCCTTGACTTGGGCCTTCCTATTGGACTTTGATGATTGGGCTATTAATGGGCCATCCAAGAACAAGCATATGTACTAGAATATTTGGATGGGCTTTAAGGTAAGGCCCATGTGAGGGGTTTGGGCCTAATTTGGAAAATTGGGCCATAGATGGGCCATAACTCGGCCTTGATGATTATGAGATGTTGGACCATTGGAATGCCAAATGTTTGGACTAGATTAAATGGTTGGGCCTTAGGGTAAGACCATGTAAAGGTTTGGGGCCAATTTGGAAAATTGGGCCATATGTTGGGCTTTCGTTCATAGTTTGACTTTTGGGCCTTGGATTGGGCCTTGAGTTTGAATCAGGCTAAGATGGGGATAAAGTAGTCTTTTATCCCAAGCATGCACTTATGGTTATGTGTTGGAACCCAATTATTAATTGGGTGTTGCTTTAATGATGACAGTTCGGGAATCTGTCATCCAACAGCTTGAGTTATGTCCGCGGGACTTCAGCAGTGTGAGGTGAGTTACCTTTCAGTAGAAGTGGGTCGAAGGCACCAATGTCGGCCCACTAGTAGGTGATTATAGTTGAGATGATTGTCTTTGTGATAATTTTCTGGTATGCCACTATCTGTTATTCTTTATGTGCTAGTATGCTATGTGATTATGTGATAGTGGTAGGTGGGGGACTAGTCCCCAAATCCGGTCAAGATAAACCGGTAGGGTAGGCCAGCCACCCAGATATGCCTGCTAGTATGTTATGTTATGTTATTACGTGGTAGTGGTAGGGGATGAAATAGTCCCCGTAACCGGTTGAAATAAACCGGAGGGTAGGTCGGGCACCCTGATATGCCTGGCAGGGTAGGTCGAGCACCCAGATATGCTTGACAGGGGTAGGTCGGGCATCCCGGTATGCCTGACAAGGGTAGGTTGAGCACCTAGATATGCTCAACAGGGTAGGTCGGGCACCCAGTTATGCCCGACAATATGTTTATTATATGCTATGTGGTATGATGGGGGAACTCACTAAGCTTCGTACTTACGGTTTACAGTATTGGTTTTAGGTACTTCGTTTTCAAAGGAAAGGAGCCGGCTCGATCGCAGCGCATCACACTATGTTTTCGCACATGAGATCTTTGGGATTACACTCTGATATTGTTTTATGTTAACATGTTTTGATTATTGACACTTTGGTTTTGACATGGGACGTTATTATGGATGTTCCTATACTAATTGGTTTTATAATAACTTAATCAAAAATGAAATTTTTGGTCTTGAATTTTGGGATGTTACAAGTTGGTATCAGAGCCTTGGTTTGAGGGATTCGGGCACACTCTCAGGTGTGACTGGACTCAAACTGAGGACTTGGTATGAAAATTTTCAAAAGGAAAATCATTTTATAAAAAGAATTACGAAAAGAATTTGAAAAGAGAAAAGAACTTTGAAAAGAACAAGGTGTGTGATGCGTGCAATCAACCGAGCTCAAGTAAGTTTTCCCCAAGATACCCATACATGTTATGTTATGATTATGAGAACTGCATGCCAGATTAGGTCTAAGGATCTAGGAAGGATGCCTTATATGCCAATTGTATGTGCTTTTAGATCTGCATGCTAGTACTGATCAGTCAATGATAGGATAGCCTGTTTAGGTTATGCCAGATTGTATGAGCCTTTGTATTGCATGCTAGTACAGATTCCTGATTAGAGGATAGAATAGTGTGAATAGTGATATTCTGGTTAGATTTTCCCCATTGTCTGAATACTGCTTGCTTTGTGCTCTGTGGGGCTCCTCGTGATGTGAATTGACTACTAAGTGGATACGCAAAGGTACATGGGACACCGGTTGAATAATATCAGAGTGAAGGGCTTGGCCTATTGTGCAACTCTTGTTTGAGTCCAACCGTTCTAGGATTGAGTCTTTTACTCGATGGATTATCTAATCTTTGTTAAATGTGACTATATCCATGAGGTAGTTAGTTAAAATTGGTAGGAGTCTTTCAGAAGCTGAGGGCTAGGTGAGGTCGAGAACCTAAGAAAGCCTAGGAAATGATTTAGTGGATTCGGTTGTGCTGATTGTGAGCATTTAGGGTATCAATTTGAGAGGGTGGCTTGGAGGATTCAGGACGATTCTTGAGGAAAGTATGGATAGGTGTGGAAGGTAGTATTGGGCCCGTACTACTGAAAGCGCAGGATCCATACTCGAATCGGGGAGAGTCTTGAAGAATCTAGGAAGCCTGGGGGATAAGGATTCTTGGGTATATTCAAAACTCTTGAATGTCAGTTCGGTATGGTGTTGAGCATCCAAGAATGGGATTTAGATTCTTGTTCCGACTCAGGAGCAGGACCTGGGCCGATCGATGCACGATCACGGGAGTTCACCTCATCAGAGATTACTCGTAGAGTTTTGGTATGGACCTCGGTGGTCTTTCGTTCATCCAAGGAAGGGATTTTTGAGCCTTCGATAGTTGTCTCGGTGCCTATCGGGCCGAAAATAGTCCCGGCGCAGTTAGGGGCTCTCTCGGAGCCCAAAGCCTGTGGATCCTAAGAATCCTTTCAGGAAGGAGGATCCTATTATTAGTTCCTCTAATCGGGATTGGAAAGGAGTTTTGCACCATGTTCTCAGGAGGGTCGAAGTATCTCTGGAGAAGGGGATCGGGATTTCTTTAGATATTATGGGTATGTCATCTTCTACTGCTACAAGGTGGATGTCGGGAATCTGTATCGCTTTAGAATTGTGAGTGAGTTTAGATAAGTGAGATCTCGGGTCAGTTCTCTGCTATTGTCTAGGTTATCAAGGATTGTTATAATCCATTCTGCATGCCAAAAAGTCCTTTGATGAACCTACAGAGGGACGTATCTTGTTGAGTGGGTTCCGCGTGTACCATTGTTATTCCGGATCTTTGTCGGGATCCGTTCAGAAGTATTATTTGGAAGATCCTTATCCAGGATTAGTGGGATGGTTCTCCAGTGAGTCATAGTTTATTGGTTCTATCATTTGTCCGGTTATGGTCGACATGTGTCTATGGAAGAACTTTGGAGTTCAAGGCACTAATGTTGCTAAGAAAGGACTGGTAAAATGAAGATGGTGGTGTCAGTTGTGGGTGTTAGATGCATCCGTGATTGGTCATAGGTTGTTCAAGGGAATTGTATTTTCGCATGGGCAGTGTTCGGTTAGAGGTCAGTTGTGCTGCGGGATTGGAAGTAGGAACGAGGACTCATCAGCCAGGGTGAAGATTAAGGCCTCCAACTGTCAGCATGGGAGGTGGATTGAGGTGTCAGAATGGACCAGATTTCAAGAGTACTCTTCAAGATTGGGGATGGGCAATCTTAAGGTTTGACTGGTAATTGACTGTTAGTATTGGTAGGCACAGGTTGTCAACAGTGGATTATTAAGAAGCAAGAAGGATTGGGAATCCTTAAATTCTCACGTGTCATGAAGACTTAGTCGAACCTAAGTGGGGGAGAATCGATCAGGTATCTAGGAGTAGAAATAGGTGTGCAAATAGGATGAGTTTCAGATCCACGCTAGGGAGAAAGTCGGTCGAGTGGCCGTCTAGATTGAGGTTTCTGGATGTTGGGATTTCGGAAAACGTTCCAACATTTGGTCCACATTTTCCCTTGGCATCGGATAACAGGCCTCGGGAAACAGGTCAAGGATTTCAGTCAGGACATGAGTTCAGCTTGGGATATTAGATCGTGTATATATGTTCGACTTTGGGTGTGTTCGGATTAGTAATCAGCGGAAAAACCACGGTCAGCAGTTAAGTTAGCAGGAAAAGTGTTATAAGACTGTGGGATAGTCGTAGCATTCACTAGCAGCCAGTCAACGTGGAAGGTGTCGGAAGACTGCAGGATAGCCGTAGCATTCACAAGGTTGCCAGATAGTGATAGAAGTGTTGTAGGTCTGCGGGTGTAGCCGTAGCATTCACAAGGTTGTCAGAGAGTGATAGAAGTGTTGTAAGTCTGCGAGTGTAGCCGTAGCATTCACAAGATTGTCAGATACTGATAGAAGTGTTGTAAGTCTACCGGTGTAGCCATAACATTCACAAGGTTGTTAGATAGTGATAGAAGTGTTGTAAGTCTGCGGGTATAGCCGTAGCATTCACGAGGTTGTCAGATAGTTTTAGAAATGTTGTAAGTCTGCAGGGGTAGCAGTAGCATTCACAAAGTTGTCGGATAGCATTAGTGTAACACCCCGTTTATTTAATAAATAAATAAACGAATTAATGAATGAATAGTAACCCTAAAATAAATAATTATATAGCAGCGTGTTGGTCTCGAGGGTTAGTTGTTACAAGTTTAGAAGTTGGGGGCTAGAGGTGCAAGTTCTGGATTTAATTTGAAAAGAATTTCAGAAGTCAGGGTGCGTCTGGTAATTAATGGACTTAAATTGAAAAGATTTGAAGGTTTATGGGGCTAACTGGTAACTTCGGGACTTATTATGAAAGGAATTATGGAAGCAAGGGTTAAAAGATAATATTCGGATTAGTTTTGCAAATAATTCACAAATGGAGGGTTGTAGGGTAACTTTTGGACATCAATTGAAAAACAAATCTTTTAAGGAGGGCCAGACTTGTAATAATGCTTCAAGGTTTCAAATGGAACATGGGATTACATCCGTGCCTTTTCCCTCGCGCATCTTAAACCCTAAACCTAATGTTATGCAACAACCGCCACCACCATGCGAACCTTCTTCATCCGCCGTTGGCCAGATGAGAATCGACCACCATGGTTGCTGCCGGTGACGCCCACTGCCGACGAAGCCACAAACCCGAAGCCCAACCTCGTATGCTGCCGGAAAGTCACCGAAATCGATGGAGGAAGCCGGGAAGGACGAAGTTCAGGCGGAAACAATTGGATGGTCCTCGGTAAGGTAAATTCGCCACTTATCTCTCTCGCCTTTTTATCATTTTCGATGCTTTGACGTCGGATAAGCCGACTATGGTTGCCGCCGCCCGATCGACTATCGTTCTACCGTAACCCGCTGCCACCAGCCACTATGGGAGGTGGTTGTGGGTGTGCTTATGGGTGTGTGTTAGAGTGTAAATTCTGCTTTCGGTTTTTATGATGTTGTTTGCGAGTTGTGTGGCCGGAAAACCCGCCACCACCACAAGGTGGTGGCTGCCACCGTGCTCTGCCGCCAAGTTCCGCCACCAGCCATTGTAGGAGGTGGCTGTGTGTGTGTGTACATTATGTGTGAATGGATATATGTTATTTTTTGTGTCAAGATTTCAAGCCACCGTCATTGATAATGGTGGCCGCCGCTGTGAGCCGCCGCCGGTCACCACCGCCCGAGGTGGTAGTGGGTGGTGCCCGGCCTAGTAGGACCCTAATGGACCTAAAAGCCTAATGTTGGGCTTGGTTGATTCGTTATTGGGTTAAAAACACTAATTAGGGTTTAGAAAACCCTAATTGTGAATTTGTTGGATTGGGCATATTGGGACCCGCGTTTGGACCAGTGGACTGAATTTATGACTCATGTCGATTCCATTGTATGATGACTTAGTGGAATAATGGACTTAATGGGTTAAGTGAGAACACTTAACCCTAATCATTATTTCATGTGAAACCCCTAATTTGTTGGGTTTGGAGTTGGGCCTCTTGTAGGGCCTAAATGTTTTGGGCTATTGATGGACCATCCAAGAACAAGTATAAGGACTAGAATATTGGAATGGGCTTTAGAATAAGGCTCATTGGGCAGGCTTGGCCCAATTGGGAAAATGGGCCATAGATGGGCCATATTTGGGCTTTAGTTGATTATCAGACTATTGTGCCTTTGGATTGGGCCTTGGGCTTGAATCAAGCTAAGTTAGGGGTAAAGTAGTCTTTTACCCAACCAAGGACTTATGGACATGTATTTGGGATCCAATTATTAATTGGATTTATTTGGATGTTGACAGCTTGATGATCTGTCAGCCAGCAGCCCGAGATTTATTCACGGGACTTCAGCAGCGTGAGGTGAGTCCTCTTCCAATAAGAACGGGTCTAAGGCACCAAGGTCGGCCCGTATATGTGTGATACTTTAGTAGCTAAGTGTGGGCGGGGCCCGTATCTCATTATTATCTGAGTATAGATATCAGTCATATTATTGTAATGCGATACTTGTTGTCTGTGTGATACTTGTATGTGTTGTTAGGAATGTGAGTGTGGGCGGGGCCTGTATCTCATAGTAGCTAAGTGTGGGTGAGGCCCGTATCTCATAGATACCTGATATGGTACATATTTATATGATAGTGACACTTGTTGTCTGATTAGAGCTTGTATGTATTTTCATGACTAGTGAGTGTGGGCGGGGCCTGTATCTCATAGTAGCTGAGTGTGGGCGGGGCCCATATCTCTTATTAGTCGAGTATGGGCGGGGCCCGTATCTTAGAGCTGTACTTGATTATGATCTATGACTGAATGATAGATTAGTTATACATGTTGTTTGGGTGATACTTGTATGTTTTGGCATAGCAGCTGAGTGTGGGCGGGGCCCGTATCTCACAGTAGCCAAGTGTTGGCGGGGCCCGTATCTCGAAGTAGCTGAGTGTGGGCGGGGCCCGTATCTCGAAGTAGCTGAGTGTGGGCGGGGCCCGTATCTCAGAGATAGTGGAGTATGGGCGAGGCCCGTATCTCCTAGTTAGCGGAGTGTGGGCGGGGCCCGTATCTCCATGAGTGTGGGCGAGGCCCGTATCTCTTAGTTGCATGTTATATGTGTATGGTATGTGGTAGTTTCGGGAGACTCACTAAGCTTTGTGCTTACGGTTTTCAGTTTTGGTTTCAGGTACTCAGTTTTTAAAAAAGGAGCTCGAGAAAATTGCAATACACACCACAATATTAGTCTGGGAGTTTACTCTGATGTTTATCACATGTTTTGATTACATTATGTGACATGGTGTTTTTGAGATACATGACATATGATTTGTGATTTTATGCTATGATGATGAGGTTTTATGTTTTGATAATGATTTTAAAAATAAAATTTTTGGACTGTATTTTTGGGATGTTACAGTTAGAGTGTTGTAAGCATGTGGGGGTAGCCGTAGCTTTCACTAGGTTAGTAGATAGTATGGGAGTGATGTTAGATCACAGGATGAACCGTAGCACCTGTCAGTTCTGGTGCAGCAGTGAGGATGTGGCAAATCCATGGAATAGGTTATGGAATTACCTAGATGGATTAGATCTGGTTGAGCCCGTGGAAGACCGTGGGATCACCACAGCAGTCATGGGAACAAGGGAAGCAATGGACCGCATAAGGTCGTTCTTGATAAATGCTATCCTTAGTCATGTAGCAATCACCCTTAGCCTTGGATTGGGTGACGTCAGGACTTGACATATGGAGCCGATCAATTAGATCAGAAAGTCGCTAGAGCCACAGTGGCAAGACAGCTAGTGGCAACTATAGACAGGTGAGGATTCCGTTCGGAAGTCGTGTGAAGCGACTGTGTGGGAGTCCTTTAAGCTCAACGACCGGGCTGGAACCCGATATTTCATATGACAGATGAACGAATTAAGACTAGGGAGGTCTCGGTGGATTTTGGAGAGCAGCCAGGAGGCAACATACTATTTCAAGCAGTTCAGTGTTTCGGGCTGTTTCGGTGTCTCGGGTAGTATTAGTGTTTTAGGTTGTAAGTACGGACGGAATAATTCATTTATTGGGAAGTGATAAGTCACTCATAGTGGGATTAAATAATCTCAGAGTAGTTGATTTGATCATGTGGTGCAGCTCTCGTCTGAGTCTAACCGTTGTAGGGATGGATCTTCTACTCGAAGGATTATTTGAGCCTTCTGTCGAGAATAATTGCTCTATAGTTGACTATAGTCAGTGATTTTGTTTCTAATGGTAGCATCGATATAATCAAGGCAGAAAGTGTGTATTTGGTTGGTCAGTCGAGGAAAATTAAGCTTGGTAAAGCTCAGCATAAGTGGTTTGTTAGGGAGTCGAACCATCTCGAGACTGTAGATTTCAGGTTGAGTAAATGTGATTGTTGTAAGGAATTCTTTCATCTGCGGATTTTAGGGCCTTGCGAAGGTTGGTCACGGTTACCCTGGGAAGGCTAGGGTGTGCCCAGGATTGTGGCCATGTTACTCGAGTGGTTGGCGTGTAAGGGATGGTAAGGAATGATTTCGAGGACGAAATCTAATTTAAGTGGGGGAGAGTTGTAACACCCCGTTTATTAAATAAATAAATAGATAAAAGTAATATGAATAGTAGCCCTAAAATCCATAATATTTAGTGGGGTGTTGGTTTTGGAGAGTCAAATGTTATAATTTGGATTATTCGGGGGTTAAAGTGTAAATTCGACATTTATTTTGTAAAGATTTTTAGAAGACAGGTGTTAAAGAGTAAATTCTAGACATAAGTCGAAAAGGTTTCGTAGAGGAGGGGACAGGTATATAACCCATCCCATAACCCTAACCCTAAAGGCAATGATCAGCCGCCATCTTCACCTTTTCAACTTCCGGCGCCGCACCACCCTTATGCCTCCACCACCGACGTCGCCACCTTTCTACCCTTGTCTCTTCACCGCCATCCCCTCCATATTTGTCATCGTAAACTGCCGCATCTTCCTCAGCCGACGGAGTGGCATCGAGTGGGAGTTGCGTCCGTTAGGGAGGTCGGAAGTAGATAACCGGAGCCGCCACCCCGCTGTTGAGACCGTAAACCACTAGCCATTTCCACTGCGAATGATGCTGACGAGGACAAGGCCACTGAAGACGACGTCATGGCTATGTGCTACCACTCTCGGACATGCTTCCTCCGTCCTTTCTACCTAGCCGTCACCGACGCCGCCGTTGCAGCTGTTTCCATCGCTGTCCTCCTCTAAGACCATTGTGCGATTGCGCGGTGGGTATTTCTGCTTGTGTGTACGTGTGTTCCAGTATCCTTGGCGGGTGTTGTTGGCCGGAGATCGAGAAAAACCACCATGGATGCCTACCATGGTGGTTGCCGCCACTTTTTCTTTTCTGCCACCTCGTACCACTGTCGGCCACCACAAGGGTGGCTGTGTGGGTGTGTTTATCTTATTGTGTGTGGGTTTATTTTGGGATATTGCATTGTATAATTGTAATTATTGACTATTATAATCAAGAAACTCATAACCACCACCGTGAGGTGGTGGCTGCCACCTTCCGCCGCCACCAGCCGCTGTGTTGGGTGGGGGTGTGCTTTTGCTTGTGTTTAGATTGCTTTTGGGATGCTTGGACATAATTGGACTTGTTGAATCAAGAAAATGACCCTCTTGAACCTCAATCTGAAGTCCTCGTCACTACCGCAATGCTACTTCTGCTACCGCAATGAGAAGTGTTGAAGTCATCCGCAACCTTCTCATCTGGAACAAAGACTAAGCTTTTAACTTATGTATTTACTATGTATTGTCCAGTGTGCCATGCATGGACACTTCTTTTAAATTATAGTCTTTGTTTATTCTACTGTAATGTTCTCAGAACTCTATAAATAGAGTCGTCTGCTTCAGTTGCAATACACATATCTCTTATATCTAATATCTTACATCTTCTCTCATTACTCTCTCTTATTCTCAAGATCTTACAAAAGTTCTTATCTTAAGATCGCAATCTCTCCTTCGGAGCAAGTCACTCTTGACTTAATCACTTTAAGCTGATCACACTTACTAACTTGGTTTGAATGCAATCCTTGTTAAGAATCAGGTTAGTGTTTACTTGATATAATACTTGTTGTCATTTACATTCCCTTATATTTCCGCAATTATATTTCCGCACCTAATCATCTAACTATCTAACTCTAACTTATTATTCTTGAGCTTTATGATCCTTTGAGTTAAACTTTATTCCGCAATATAACTTGTTGTAAAGTTTGTTCAAGTGTGTTTCTCAAGTTTTTCTCTCAACAATTGGTATCAGAGCCAAAGTGGTTGCTTTTTGAACAAGAACTCTGATTTTAAAAGGCCTTCTATACCACTGAAGCTCATTTATTTCTTATAAAAAAAACAACAAAATCTTTTTTAAAACAAGGAAATATGGCACAAGCATTATCAATCAATGTTTCCAATAGTGTTGGAGGTTCGAATAGAGCTCCAATACTGGTGGAAAATGAGTATTATCATTGTTCCCAAAGAATGGAGAGATATCTAAGAAGACTTGGATGAGATGTGTGGAGATCTGTAGAAGAAGGACCTCATGTCCATATTCTTACTCCAGTTCAAGCCGACGGTGTCCATGCCAGACTTGGAGGAGGTCAAGCTGCCTTGAATTGTCCCACTAAGGATGATCTCGATAAAATGGAAAATGATGCAATTGCCTTTGATGAAATATCCTGCGGAGTTGCTCCTGACAACTTCGACATTATCATCAATTGCAAATCTGTGAAAGAGATCTAAGATGTTCTCAAGAACCTATACAAAGGTTCTGAGCAGGCACAAGATAAGAAGCTCACCACCGCACTCATCGAGTTTAATAATTTCAAAGCTCATGCGGGTGAAAGCCTTGAGGAATCTTTCAAAAGATTCAACCTCATTGTTACCAAGTTGTCAAACATTGGCACTGTTCGCAGCAACCATGAAACCAATCTCCAATTTCTCAATGGTTTGGGGAAACACTAGACTATCCCAAAGATGATAGTCCAAGGTGACAGGAAGATTCACTCACTCTCTCTTTTCAAATTGTATGGAGAACTCCAAGCACAAGAATCAACCGTACTCAAAGATTGTGCTGACTTCGAAGGGTCACTTGCGCTCATGGCCCAAACTCCACAAAACATAACTCCTCAACCTTAATCTCTCTCCTATGAAAACCCACCGCAGTCTTACGATGCTGACACAGAGTATGATGATGAAAAGGAATTCCATAATGCTATTGCTCTTGTTAGTCAGCAGTTCAATCGATTACCTCCAACCTCCTTTCGCAAAAATCAGCAGTTCACTAAGCCTCCCTTTAACCGAAACTTCAACCCTCAAAACAATCATCCTCGATACCCAAAACACCCTCACCAATCTCCGCAACCTATGAACTCTCATCAAGTCAAGAAGATACCGCAACCTGCTAAACCAACTGACTTCGGTCCCTCAACCGAAGTTAAAGAAGATGTTGTCATTTGTCATAAGTGCAACAAAGAGAATAATTTTGCTAAGGACTGTATAGCAAATGTAGTGAAGGACAAAGCCTTTTATCTCCGAATGACACAGGAGATGGATGAAAAAGAAAAGGGAAGGGCATATATGGCGTAGGTGCAAAGAGATCATCAAGTATGGTCTTCAGGGGATGAGGATTAAGACTTCAACATCAAGGGCAAGGGTAAGATTTACATGCTGGCAACTGCGGACGAAGATGGATCGACAAAGCTTGAAAAGAACTACTGCTATATGGCCAAGGACGGAACTCTGATCATAGTCAAACAGGCTTTGTGCAAGGAGGAACAAGAAGAGGAGTGGCCAATCGATAGTGTCTGCTCCTTGTACATGACCGGAAGGTTAGAATACCTTCGGGATTTCAGGCCTATCAGCAATGGAGGACATGTCACCTTTGGTAACAACGCAAACGGTATCATCCGAGGTTACAATGTATTAACAACAGTGAACTTCTCAATACAGAAGGTTGCTTTCGTAGATGGTCTCAAGCATAATCTCATCAGTGTAGGCCAACTATGCAAGGCAGGTCATCGAGTTGAGTTTGATAATGAATACTGCTACATCATGACAAGCGACATAAGCACCTGTTTGATCAAATCCAAATCCGAAGGGACCATGTATCCTTTGGATGTCTCATTGATCATTAGGAAACCGCAGCTATGTTTTCAGTCCAAAGCGGTATCCGAAGTTAGCTGATTGTGGCACCGCAAGATAGCCCATCTAAACTTTCGTTACATCAACAACCTTGTCACAGAAGAACTCGTCCGAGGCCTCCCAATTCAGAAGTACAACAATGAAACACTCTGCCCTGCTTGTGAGTGTGGAAAACAATCAAAGGGAAGTCACCCAATGGTCATTGATTCATCAATTTCTGAACCACTAGAGTTGTTGCATATTGATCTCTGTGGTCCATCTACCATAGCCAGTCTCCATCACAAGAAGTATATATACTAGTTATAGTTGATGACTTCACTCGTTTCACATGGGTCTTTTTCCTGAGACTCAGTCTGAAACACCGCAGGTCCTAATAAACTTCATAAAAGAAATTAAACTCCAAATCAAGCTACCAGTTCGCAGAATCCGAAGTGACAATTGAACCGAGTTCACTAATCATCTCTTGGATAGTTTCTTGGTCTCCAAAGGTATTAGTCACAACTTCTATGCTCCCTACATACCGAAGCAAAATGGAGTTATAGAGCGAAGGAACTGCACTCTGTTTGAAGCGGCCACATCCATGTTAAACTTTGCAAACCTTCCTCTATACTTCTGGCCGCAGCAGTAGCGACGGCATGCTTTGTCCAATACCGAAGCATTGTCTGCAAGCGTCTAAACAAAACACCTTATGAGGGCCTCAACAATCGAAAACCGAATGTCCGATTCTTTCACATATTCGGGTGTAGATGTTTTGTGATCAACAACAAGGATCACCTCAACAGATTTGCACCGAAGTCAGATGAAGGCATATTTCTTGGCAAACTCAAAAAACAAGGTGGAATACAAAGTTCTTATCAGACGCACGCGACTAATAGTTGAAAGCTTCGATGTAAAATTCGATGACTATTGCGTCTGCAAAACTGCTCCTTCAAGTGAAACAAAAGCAATCCTGGAAAGTGATATCCCAGCCTCTTCGGGTCCTCTCAACATAGTTGAAGTTAACTATGGCGACCTTTTTGACCCCATAGGGACTGCCTAACTATCTGAAATTCTTGTTTGTACGGAAGCTCAACAACAACACGCAGAAGTTTCTGGACCCTCAATGTTTGAGGATTTGTCGCTTGGAACTTCCACCTCTCCGGTTAAGGGGGAAAGCACTACGATACTAACAAAAACCATCGAGGTTCCAGTTATCGAAGATGCACCTCTGGTTTCCATCCGCAAAGTCTCTAATACATCAAATGCTTCCTCTGACTTCGATGAAGAAGAAAATATTGACATAAGAACCTATCCGAGGATTATCACTCATTCTTTAATCCAGGGGGAACCATCTTCGGTTCAAGAGGGACTCCTATCCGCAATCCATGGGGAACCTCATTCTGATCCTAATCCTACAGTCCAAGTCCAAGACACTTCTGCAGGATGCCCACAAGTCGAGGGGGAACTACCTTCTCCAACCGTAGAATCATATAACGTTGTTGATATTCCTTCCACCGCAGCAGCTGATCATCAACAACCCCGTTTACATGTCTGGACAAAAGAACACCCTCCGAGTCAAATCATCGGAAACCCATCCGCAGCCGTACAAACTCGATATTCTCATGATCTTACGGACCACTGCCAGTATGCAACCTTTATGTCCATAGTCGAACCCCGATCCATCAAGGAAGCCCTTCTGGAGCCTAAATGGATCTCTGTCATGCAAGAAGAGTTAGTAGAATTTGAAAGAAACAAAGTGTGGAAACTCGTTCCGCAGCCTAAAGGTCACATTATTGTTTGAACAAGATGGGTGTACAAAAACAAACTTGATGAACCTGGTGCGGTCGTTCCAAACAAGGCAAGATTAGCTGCTAAGGGGTATTGTCAACTGGAAGGTGTTGACTATGATGAAACTTATGTCCTCATAGACAGGATGGAAGGAATACGCATCTTCTTAGCATATGCGGCACACAAAAATATCAAAGTACATCAAATGGATGTAAAAAGTGCCTTCATGAATGGTGAATTGAAAGAAGAGGTTTACTTGCAACAACCTCCAGACTTTGAAAGTCAAGATTTCCTAGATTATTGTTTCAATCTTGAGAAAGCAGTTTATGGTCTTAAGCAAGCCCCGAGGGCATGGTATGAGACTCTTTCTAAGTTTCTTGTCATGTCTGGATATAAAAGAGGTGTGATTGGTCCCACATTATTTAGAAAGGCAAATGGTAATCACCTTATGCTTGTACAAACTATGTGGATGATATCATATTTAGGTCAATAGATCAACGTATGGTGGATGAATTTTCAATGCTCATGACCAACAAGTTCCAGATGAGCATGAATAGAGAGATTAACTTCTTTCTAGGACTCCAAGTGAAGCAAGTCCCTCAAAGGATATTCATTCATCAAGAAAAATATACCTCTGAATTGCTGAAGAAATATGCAATGGACAACTGTTCCTCGGCCAAGGTTCCTATGGCCTTCAGATATAAGATTTTTGCTGATACTTCTGGAGAATCAGTGGACAACAAAACTTATAGAGGAATGCTTGGTTCTTTGATGTACCTCACCGCAATAAGACCATATATTGTGTTCGCAACAGGCTTATGTGCCAGGTACCAAGCCGATCCCAAAG
Source organism: Lactuca virosa (assembly GCF_052849685.1). Lineage (NCBI taxonomy): Eukaryota > Viridiplantae > Streptophyta > Magnoliopsida > Asterales > Asteraceae > Lactuca > Lactuca virosa. The sequence goes on along the minus strand of NC_136434.1, from coordinate 130,748,882 downwards.
TATCGCACTTAACCGCAGTCAAACAGATCTTCTGATACTTGAATGGAAGCAAACCTCTCGGCCTATGGTATCCCGCAGGGAACGAATTGAGCCTTCAAGCCTTCACAGATGCGGATCATGCCGGATGTAAATTGGATAGAAAAAGCACTTCAGGTGGTTGTCAATTTCTTGGAGGAAGACTTGTTAGCTGGTCTTCATGGAAACAAAATTGTGTTTCTTTGTCTACCACAGAAGCCGAGTACGTGGCCGCAACTAGCTGTTGTTCTCAAGTCTTATGGATGAAAACCCAACTGATGGACTACGGATACAGAATGCTGCGGATACCGAGTTATTGTGATTTAGAGAGTGCTATAGCGATATCTCACAATCCTATACATCATTCAAAGACGAAGCACATTGAACTATGGTACCATTTCATTAAAGACCACATACTTAAAGGTAACATTGAACTAATCTTTGTCCCAACTCACGAATAGATTGCATATGTGTTTACAAAGGCACCTGATGCAACAAAACTCAACTTTCTACAAATGTTAGGGATGATGAATCCGCGCCCACAATTCCTTTTGAATTAATAGGTACCACAGACCTCCCATGGTCTCCGTTGCGGTCCTAGTTAAATATATCTATCATACATGGTTTCAATATACTCTGTGCACCGCAACCATATATCATACCTATATTTATTGGGTCCTTATTGCTTGTTATGTCTGATATTTTCTTTCAAGTGTTCCTTTCAGTTACTTCTACCGCAATCATATAACCATCCACCGCAATGATAAATCAATCCACAGTCACACTTAATGAATTCTCAACAACTTCTTCATAAATTCCCCATAATATTATGTGCTATTTAATGATTCTCATTAAATAGAGAAAAAAATTATTAAAAAAAACATTCGTTTTGTAGCATACAACGTTTCAGTTGCTTTTCAAATAAACTTTCTGTATCAGACCTATTTTAGGTATGATGACAAATAAATCAGTTTCCCATAAAAGAAATCTTTTTCCTTAAACTGTCAAATCTCCTTTACCCCCATGACGTCAAATCCGTTCCAAATTCCAACTTTATGCAACGGGTTTTATCCCCTCACCACACGTTCTCCAAACGTGTGATAATGGGCCTGACATTTCATTAAATGCCCCATATTTGAAAAACAAAAAATAATATTAATTTCTTTTCATTTATTTTATTTGTGGCTGATAATGGTTAAAACCCAAGGGTTTTTACCATTAACAGCTGTAGATAGGGTAAATACAATAAACGTTTCAGATCCAGAGCTATATAAACACTTTTTCCCTCCCAAGAAAGCTTTACGCTTTCTGAACTCTTAGACGATCTTCATCTTCTTCATCTTCTTGCACTCAAAAACTTTCTGCAAGTTCTTCAAACTTTTTCAAAATGGTGAAGTTTGGTGTATCGAAGAAGCAATCCAAAGCATCAGGGTCAGTGCAACCCACTGGGTCTGAATCCACTATGAGAAATCAATCACAATCACGCTTCAAGCATTTTTAGGGCAATTTTTGAAGATCATCCATCCTACAACGAATCCGTTCGACTGATGATGAAGTTCATATCTTCTCACCCCCTGTTTGGAGCTTTTGATTCGTTCACTGATGTTGTTCCACTTTCAACCCTCTTCAAATGTGCCTTCTCGGTGTTTCGCCCACTCAACAATATGCAAGAAGTTCATCTGAACTTAGTTGATGATTCTTTGGTTATCTTGACTAAATAAAAGTTCTTGAATGCAATCAACCTTTGTGTTCTTCCTTCCACAAAATTTTTCTCTCCAAGCATGAATGACATCATCTCTACGCTCTACCAGATAGGCTATCAGAAGAAACTTAAAGGCATTGGGGAATTCTAGAAAAACAAACTGTCTGCGGTCTAGCAATTTGTCTGTCACTTCATCATCCCGAGTCTCTTTGGCAGAACCGAAGGCACAGACAACATGGGCCTCAAGCTATTGGAACTGGTGTGGAGCATCTTCTCAGGATACGATTTTAACTACGGGAAGATCTTATGGGATGAATTTCTTCAATACATTCCAAAGGAGAATCCAAGGGCAACCCCAACAGAGCTCACCTTCGCACGCTTCTGGTCCTTGTGCATCTCCGACCTCCGTTGTGATGCAAGAATCAGCATGGGCAACGACATCAATCTCTTCATCAATCATGATCTCAAAAGGTACGCACCATTGAAAGACCAATATATTTTTGGAACCTTGAGACGTTTACCTGTACACATCTTGATATCTGTTGCACTTGAAACCCAAGAAGTCACAGATCACATAGAGGCTACGGAAGGGATTGACCCACACCTTTCTACCCCGCCTCTACCCGGTCAGTCCATATTAGCCTCTACAGACCCCCATGGTCCAGTGAGTACCACAGTCCCAACTACTACTACACAGTCAAGTCAACCACTAGCCAGAAGGCTAAAGAAGCTAGTTTCATCAAAGAAAACCCACCACAACAAATCAAAGAAAGGTGAATCCTCCAAGAAAAAAAAGTTGTTGTGTCCTCGGATGATGCCCCTGCTCATCCGCAAAGCCCCTTATCAATATTGAAGAAGAGTCAGATAATGACTCTGGACCAACACTTGTTCACAAAAGACATAAGACAAACCCAAGTCCTAGCCAAATGCATGACCGGACGGATACCACAGTCTCTCAAAAGACTCCGGTTGTCCTTGGGATCCCCGCAGACCCATTCGCTTCAACCCTCTCCAGCGACTCAGACACAGTAAGTGTGTCTGTTTCATCAGATAATAGAGACTCAACCCCAATTGAATCCTAAGAGGATCTAGTTGGTTCTAAACGCCCTAAGGTCTCCAGGGCTTCCCATCTCTGTTTCTTTGAAGAACAGGAGTTGCGCTCCATACTTCTTGCCGTCACACAAACACTTGATACACCTTCCCAACCGTAGGGCACTTCTTCAGCCCTAGCCAGAACTGAGTCGAGGCCACACTTGACTACGGGTCAAGGAGACCAAGGAAGCTCAGGAAATCCTACTATGCTTACCTTACAATCAGGTGGTTTAGGCATTATGAGCACAAATGTGCAAGGATCCATGAACTCGGGGGACACCCCGGTGCGACATCAAGGATTTCACGGATATGACTCTGATGACTCTTGGATTCGGTATCAACCTAATACTGAATCCGAAGTCAAAAAGTATGAAGCTTTTCGAAGGGCATTCCAGGCCCGCAAGGATCAACAAACCAAACAACAACAGTTAAAGGAGCAGGAAATTCAAACTGTTGCCAAGTACTGGGCGGATGCAATCAATAACGCCAACACCGTTGCCACCATCCTCAAAGTTCAAGACTGGATGACCACCATGGCCGAAACAATCCAAAAAGCTCAAGATCTTCAAGGTGGTGCAGGTTCTTCCAATCCCCGTCCAACTACTGAAATCCACGAATCTAATGTCACACCCCCGAACCAAACAGTGGAAACGTCCGGGGGCTTGGGTGACTTCTTTCTCATAGTATCATCACAGTGTATAATTGAAACTAAACATCATCATCATCACATGTAATATTACAACTATCATTGGTTTACATCAAGTACTGTGTTTCAATAATACATGCCAAAATATTCAAAGTATGATGAAAACAAAACATAACAAAATATCCAAGTAGTCTTGCTGAGGTTTTATTGGTCCATTAGGCCCAATAAATGATTCATGACTCATTAAAATGTTTGAGCCGGGATATTAGGGTTTCAAACCCATAGTTAAGTATATGAGATGTGTTGAATTAGGTTTTGAACTTCGCTCAGGAGTTTTGATTCAAATTGTTGATATTGAATGAGCATAGTACTTGACATCAGCTTAAATTACAAGTTATACAAGAGTTGATCTTTACACGAAGACAGAATTTCCTAGCTAAAATGGCTAGTTGTGACATCATCCCCCCGTTAGAGGGAATTTCGTCCCGAAATTCTTTTGAAAGATAGAACTATGAACGAGTGAATAGGTGAGGGTACTTCTGCTTCATCTGTTCATTGTGCTCCCATGTGAATTCCGGTCTACGCTTAGTGTTCCATCGAACCTTCACAATTGGAATGCGACTCTGCTTCGTACTCTTCACTTCCCTGTCCATTATCTCAACCGGTTCCTCGACGAACATGAGATTCTTTTTTATTTCGATCTCTTCCAGAGGAATGATAAGGGTTTCATCTGATAAGCACTTTTTCAAATTCGAGACGTTGAACACGGGGTATACGTTGTTGAGCTCCGCAGGTAGCTGCAGCTTATATGTCACCGGATCAATTCAGGCAAGAATCCCGAACAGCCCGATGTATCGCGGATTTAGTTTTCCCCATTTCCCAGAACGGATCATCCCTTTCCCGGGACATACCTTTAAAAGTACCCGATCTCCGACATGGAATTCCAGTGTCTTTCTTTCGCCGTTTATCAGCATAATTCTTTTTTCGGTCTCGAGATGCTTGGAGTCATGCCTTGATTTGGATTATCTTCTCTGTTGTTTCTCGAATAAGCTATGGTCAGTAAGATTCTGCATGGTAATTTTCCTTTTGCCAGCTAGGTTTCACCGTCCTCAGCCCAGCAGAGAGGTGATCTACATTTGCGTCTATACAAAGCCTCAAAAGGAGCAACCTTTATGCTCGTGTGATAGTTGTTGTTGTACGAGAACCCTATTAAGGGCAAGTGGGTATCCCATGATTTCCCGAAATCAATCACACAGGCTCGGAGCATATCTTCAAGTGTTTGAATGGTTCGTTCACTCTGGCCATCGGTTTAAGGGTGGTATGCAGTGCTCATGTCTAGTTATGTTCCCATTGCCTTCTGGAGCGACTGCCTAAACCGTGAAGTAAATCTACTATCCCGATATGAGATAATAGATACAGACACTCCATGAAGTCTCACGATCTCTTTTATATAGATTCGTGTTAATCTTTCCATTTTGTATGATTCCTTTATTGGCAGGAAATGGGCAGATTTAGTTAACCTATCGACAATCACCCAGATGGCATCCAATCCGTCTGCTGTCTTAGGTAATTTGGTTATGAATTCGATGGTAATCCTGGCTGTTGTAATAACCCCGAGGGCTTCTGACACTCCACTTTCACTTTGGCGTAAGTGAGACACTTGCCCACGTAAGTGGCGATATCTGCCTTCATATTTGGCCACCAATATTGTTGTTTGATGTCCAGGTACATTTTATCCAAACCTGGATGGATGGAATATCACGTTTTATGAGCCTCGTTCATGACTATCTCTCTGAATTCCCCGAATTTTGGGACCCATATTCTATTCATGAAGTAGTATGCTCTGTCCTCTTTGGCTTCAAGGTTTTTATCCATCCCACACAACATTTCATTTGTGGCATTTTCCGGCTTCAATGCCTCTGATTGGGCTCCCTTGATCTGTGAGGTTAGGTGTGAGTGGATGGGTATCGATAATGTCTTCACCCGGCGACCTGAGTATTCTTTCCTGCTCAGGGCATCGACTACCACGTTAGCCTTTCCTGGGTGATACTTGATCTCGCAATCATAATCATTTAGCAGCTCAACCCACCTTCGTTGCCTCATGTTCAGCTCCTTTTGGTTTAGAATGTGCTAGAGGCTTTTCTGATCCGAGAAGATGGTGCACTTTCTACTGTACAGGTAGTGCCTCCAAATCTTTAGGGCAAAGACCACAGCTCCCAGCTCGAGATCATGGGTGGTGTAATTTACTTCATGTGTCTTCAATTGTCTGGACGCGTAGGCTATCACCTTCCCATGCTGCATGAGGACACAGCCAAACCCTTGGTTTGTAACACCGGATTCCTGGTATGTATTTTATTTAAGAATTTTATGTATTTTATCTGGGACTCGACGAGTTGATGGCCCAACTTGTCGAGTAGAGACGGGATCCGCGGGAAGTTTAAGTGACCTACTCGACGAGTCGGGGACTGACTCGGCGAGTAGGCGCTGTTTGGACAAAACCCTAAATCTGAGGGATTGCACCCTATTTAAACGTCATTATAGCCCCAAACCAGCCCCCATCACTCCCAGAACGTTCCTTCCAAAACCCTAGTCTCACCATAAGTGTTCTGGAGTGTGTCTCACCTTTGTGAAGGATTTTTGGTGCATATAGAATCTTAAAGAAGAAGAGCGAAGTTGAGGATTCGAAGGGGGCAAAGTAGATCCATAAGCCATCTTCCTTTTTGCACCTTTTCTGGTAATCAAGCTCTCAACTTGACCCTTTTATGTGTTACATCTTTAAAGTCCCCAAATTGATGGTTTTGAGCTTAAAAACCATGAATCCTTAGGGATGAATTAGTTTTATCGATTCATATATCAGATCTAAGTCTTAGAATCAAATGTATGGCATAATGATGCAAGCTTTATGGCCATGATAGGCCATGCACCCCTTTAGACTCCATTTTTGGGTCCATTAAGCTTATACTCCCATGCATGCACGTAAAGTTCGTAACTTTACGTGCTAGATCGATTTTAGAAGCTCAGATCTATCTTTTGGATGAGTGTTGTACATCAGAAATCGAGAAAATAAGACTTGGACAACATCGACTCGACGAGTGTTCTTGGAACTCGGCGAGTCCGAGGCTTGAGTCCCCATTCTGTTATGGTTCCAAAGGAACCCAGTTGAGTGTTAGCAGAAGGTTAGAAGAGCCATGATCTGGAAATCATAGAACTCGGCGAGTGTATGAGCAGACTCGGGGAGTCCAAGGCAATCTCCCAACTTTTGAAGATGAACTCGATGAGTTGTTCATACAACTCGGCGAGTCACAGACTGGACATGTTCATAGGATGAAGGTGAACTCGATGAGTTGTTCGTACAACTCGGCGATTCGGATGAAGGTTCATTCGATGGTATTATAGAAGGAGAACTCGTCGAGTCGTTGCTAAACTCGACGAGTAGAGTCGCGAAGGGTCAAAAGAAAGGAAAGGGACTCGACGAGTTGGCGGCCCAACTCGGAGAGTCAGGTCAACTGGAAGATGACTTTTACCAAGGCTTTGACTTTGACCAGGGGTAGATTAGTCACTTTACCCAAAGATTAGTTATTAGTGTTTGACTAAGTGTCTTTATCGGAATTCCAGCCGGGGAGTTACCGGAGCAGCAGTCAGAGATTTCCCTATCAGCATTTCAGCAGTCAGCCTTATAAGGTGAGTTACCTTCCAGTAGGGGTGGGTCTACGACACCAATGCCGGCCCACCAGTAGGTGATTATGGTTAAGGTGATTATCTTTGTGATAATTATCTGGTTGTTATGACTGTGCTGAGATATGTGCTAGTAGTAGTAGGGTGCTGAGATATCTGGGATGAGATTGGTGGAAAGGGGTATCAGTAAAGGGACTTGGTGAAGTCGAAGCAATCCTTGAGGAAAGTACGGATAGATGTGGAAGGTAGTATGGGCCCGTACTACTGGAAACAGAGGATCTATACTCGAGTTAAGGAGGGCCGAGATGGAACCGGGGAACTTGGAGAGTGTGTGAGGCCTCTCTAGTATGTGTATGATCCTGACGTTTATGTGTTTGTTTCAGTATGGCTATCACGCGACATGGAGCGGGAGGTTCAGGATCTGGGTCCGGATCGGGATCAGGCTCGGGTGCAGTATCCGAGGGGGTTGATGATGGGCTACGCGAGTTCATCGCATCTGAGATCACGAGAGGCATCCTTGAGGCGAACCCGGTCATTTTCGGGTCGATCAAGGAAGGGATCATTGAGCTGATGGAGGACAGCCTCCGGGCATTCAGGAGTGATCTGGCGTCTAGCCAGACGGTTACACGCACACTGTCCTTCAAGGACTTCATGGGGAGTGGTGTGCCAGACTTTCACGGGGTGAAGGACCCCATTGCTGCCAGGAGATGGATCACAGACATCGAGTCTGCGCAGTTGATGAGCTTCTGCCCGGAAGGGTCGAAGGTCCGCTTTCCCGCAGGATGTTTGAGGGATAGAGCTAGAGATTGGTGGGAGTCAGTTGGTGACTCGCTGGGAGCCCCAGCCATCGAGGCTATGACCTGGTCAGACTTTGTGACCAGATTCAGGGCTGGGTTCGCGCCAGCTGTGGAGCTTCAGCAGCTGGCCAGGGAGTTCTTCGATATGAGACAGACTACGGAGACTGTGGTGGAGATCACCGCCAAGTTCCGAGAGAGGGCTTTATTGGTGCCCCAGTACGTAGGAGATGAGGATATGAGGAGGACCCGCTATCACGACATGTTGTGAGCCGATATCAAGGAGCATGTCAGCTTCTCGGCATGTCCAACCCTGGATTCCATGATTGCCACGGCGCGGGAGAGGGAGATAGATTTGGAGCACCTCAGGAAGAGGAAGGCAGGGACTGAGCAGGTTACAGGGGTTTCGGGGAAGAAACCCAAGGATTCGACTCTAGGTCGAAGGGCCAGCAGGGTCGGGACCGCTGTGGGAAATGCGGTCGGTCACATGAGGGAGTTTGCCGCACTGGGTCGGGTTCCGGCTGCTATAAGTGCGGCAACACTGGGCATTTCGGCAGGGATTGTACTGCCCTTGTTTCCACGATTCAGACATCATACCTGATTTGCTTTCATTGCAATCAGAGGGGCCATAAAAAGGCCAACTGCCCCAGATTGACAGCAGCAGTGGCGGCGCTGGCAGCGGCGCCAACTCAGGCGATTGCGAGGGTTATGGATGGCCGCAAGGCCAAGCCGGAGGCTCCAGTGGTGCAGAGCCGAGCATTTCAGCTGACAGCCGAGGAGACACGCGCCGCACCCGATGTGGCAACGGGTATGGTTTCTCCTCCTTATTACTTACTATTATGATTGCTGCGATTTTGATATGTTATATGTATGCTCTATTTAGGATCGTTCCATGTGAACGGTATCCCAGTTCAGGGATTATTTGATTTGGGCACCACCCGATTGTTTGTCTCTCTTGCGCTTAGGAAGAAGTTCCCTGAGTCTTCGGGCATGTTGGATTGCCTTTTGGAGGTTGAGATTGCCGATGACCGATCGGTGCGAGCATCAGCAGTTTTCAGAGATTGTGTGTTGAGGTTATTCGAGGAGCGCTACTTGGTAGACTTGGTTCCCATACCTTTGTAGGGAAACAAGGGTATTATTGGTATGGATTGGCTAAGCTCCAATGGGGCAGTGATCGACTGCGCGCAACAGTTGATGCAGATCAGGACCCTAAGTGGGGGAGAGCTGGTGGTCCATGGCGAAAGGCCACAACGAGGACCAGCTTTATGTTCAGCAGCGAGGGCGAGACGCTACCTACAGCAGGGCTGCTCTGGGTATGTCGATTATGTTATGGATACCCGGGAGGCGGGTACGGGGACGGTGGGCGATGTTCCGGTGGTACGAGACTACGCGGATGTGTTACCATAGGAGCTTCCTGGGATACATCCAGAGCGACAGGTGGAGTTCAGGATCGACCTAGTCCCTGTTGCGGCTCCAATAGCCAAGGCACCATATCGGTTGGCTCCTCCCGAGATGCAGGAGTTGTCTACGCAGCTGCAGGAGCTGCTAGACAAGGGATTCATCAGGCCGAGTAGCTCGCCATGGGGAGCCCCGATCCTGTTTTTCAAGAAGAAGGACGGGTCGCATTGCATGTGTATAGATTACCGGGAGTTGAATAAGGTAACGGTGAAGAACCGTTACCCACTTCCGAGGATTGATGACCTCTTTGACCAGCTACAGGGAGTATCTTGGTTCTCCAAGATTGATTTGCGTTCAGGTTATCATGAGATGAGGGTCAGAGAGGAGGATGTGCAGAAGACTGCTTTCCAGACACGTTATGGTCACTATGAGTTCGTGCTGCTGCCTTTCGGGCTCACTAATGCTCCTTCCGTGTTCATGGATCTTATGAACCACGTGTGCAGACCGATGCTGGATCGGTCCGTGATAGTTTTCATTGATGATATCTTGGTCTGCTCCAAGACGCAGGAGCAGCATGAGGAGCATCTGCGAGAGGTTTTGGACACTCTGAGGTGTAGTTTCTTGGGCATGTTGTCAACCAGAATGGTATTCTGGTCGATCCGGCCAAGGTGGAGGCCGTGATGAGATGGGAGGTTCTGAAGTCTCCATCTGAGATTCAGAGTTTCCTAGGATTAGCCGGCTACTATCGGAGATTCATCCAGGATTTCTCCAAGATAGCCATGCCTTTGACTCGACTAACGAAGAAGGTCGTAGTCTTTCGTTGGGGGCCTGAGTAGCAGGCAGCGTTCGAAACGCTGAGATAGAGATTGTGCGAGGCACCGATCTTAGCCCTGCCAGAGGGCGTGGAGGACTTTGTAGTATACTGCGATGCATCTATTTTGGGCTTGGGCGCAGTACTGATGCAGATGGGACATGTCATATGTCATCACCTACGCTTCGAGGCAGTTGAAGCCCCACGAGGCGAACTACCCGACGCACGATTTGGATTTGGGGGCAGTTGTCTTTGCCCTCAAGATTTGGGGACACTATCTCTATGGGGTCCGATGTACCATTTACACAGACCATAAGAGTTTGAGATACCTCATGGATCAGCCGAATCTGAACATGAGGCAACGTCGGTGGTTAGATGTGGTGAAGGATTATGATTGTGAGATCCTTTACCACCCGGGGAAGGCCAATGTGGTGGCCGATGCGCTTAATCGTAAGGCAGAACCGATCAGAGAGATTTGCATGCAGATGACAGTAGTGACTCCACTGTTGGAGCTGATCCGAGAGGCCCAGCAGGAGGCTATGAAGGAGGAACATCGGAAGAGCGAGCGCATTGTGGGTCAGGTTTCTTCCTTCGACTATGATAGCCGAGGGTTATTGACCCTTCATCGTAGGGTGTGGGTCCCCTATCATGGAGGTGTGCGCCATATATTGATGGAGGAGGCGCACAAATCCAGGTTTTCTATCCATCCCGGGGCGACGAAGATGTATAGGGATCTTCGTTGTGACTATTGGTGGCCCTGAATGAAGCGGGATGTAGCATGGTATGTGGAGCGGTGCTTGACCTGCAGGAAGGTCAAGGCCGAGCACCAGAGGCAACATGGCAAGATGCAGCCGTTAGATATTCCCATGTGGAAATGGGAAGATATTACCATGGATTTCATCACCACACTTCCCAGGACCGCGCGGGGAGTGGATTCCATATGGGTCATCGTGGATCGGTTGACCAAGAGTGCCCATTTCATACCAATCCAGGAGAGTATATCGGCCGAGAAGCTGGCCGATATCTACATTCGAGAGGTAGTGGCTCGACACGGAGTGCCAGTCTCCGTGATTTCTGACAGGGATGTGCGGTTCACTTCCAGATTCTGGAAGAAATTCCATGACGAGTTGGGTACTTGTCTACACTTTAGCACCGCTTTTCACCCGTAGACGGATGGGCAGAGTGAGCGGACCATCCAGACTCTGGAGGATATGCTGCGGGCATGTGTGCTAGACTTCGGTGGTAGTTGGGATACTTATCTCCCATTAGCTGAGTTCTCCTACAACAACAGCTACCACGCTAGTATCGATCGTCCTCCCTTTGAGATGATATACGGGAGGAAGTGCAGGACCCCGATATGTTGGGGTGAGGTGGGACAGAGGGTCATGGGGAGCACTGAAATGGTGCTCAAGACGACAGAGAGGATTCAGCAGGTCAGGAGTAGGCTTAAGACTGCTCAGAGTCAGCAGAAAAGTTATGCCAACAAGCGGCGCTCGGACCTAGAGTTCCAGGTCGGGGATATGGTCCTCCTGAAGGTGTCGCCATAGAAGGGCGTCATTCGATTCAGGAAGCGGGGCAAGCTGGGCCCCATGTATATTGGACCCTTCAGGGTTATAGCCCGGGTGGGCAAGGTGGCGTATAGGCTGGATCTGCCAGCGGAACTCAGTCAGATCCACAACACGTTTCACGTCTCCCAGTTACGAAAGTGCCTGGTGGACGACTCGGCGGTGGTACCCTTGGAGCACATTTAGGTGGATGACAGCCTTAATTACATTGAGCGGCCTGTGGCAATCCTCGAACGAAAGTCGAAGGATCTGAGGAACAAGAGGGTGGAGCTGGTGAAGGTGCAATGGCAGCACCGCAAGGGATCGGAGTGGACTTGGGAGCTGGAGGAAGAGATGAGGGAGCACTACCCCGAGCTTTTTCCAGATTCAGCAACAGACTTCGAGGACGAAGTTTAAAAATAAGTGGGGGAGATTTGTAACACCGGATTCCAGGTATGTATTTTATTTAAGAATTTTATGTATTTTCTCTGGGACTCGACGAGTTGATGGCCCAACTCGTCGAGTAGAGACGGGATCCACGGGAAGTTTAAGTGACCTACTCAACGAGTCGGGGCCTGACTCGGCGAGTAGGCGCTGTTTGAACAAAACCCTAAATCTGAGGGATTGCACCTTATTTAAACGTCATTATAGCCCCAAACCAGCCCCCATCACTCCCAGAACGTTCCTTCTAAAACCCTAGTCTCCCCATAAGTGTTCTTGAGTGTTTCTCACCTTTGTGAAGGATTTTTGGTGCATATAGAAGCTTGAAGAAGAAGAGAGAAGTTGAGGATTCGAAGGGAGCAAAGTAGATCCATAAGCCATCTTCCTTTTTGCACCTTTTCTGGTAATCAAGTTCTCAACTTGACCCTTTTATGTGTTAGATCTTTAAAGTCCCCAAATTGATGGTTTTGAGCTCAAAAACCATGAATCCTTAGGGATGAAACAGTTTTATCGATTCATATCTCATATCTAAGTCTTAGAATCGAATGCATGGCATAATGATGCAAGCTTTATGGCCATGATAGGCCATGCACCCCTTTAGACTCCATTTCTAGGTCCATTAAGCTTATACTCCCATGCATGCACGTAAAGTTCGTAACTTTACGTGCTAGATCGATTTTAGAAGCTCAGATCTATCTTTTGGATGAGTGTTGTACATCAGAAATCGAGAAAATAAGACTTGGACAACATCGACTCGACGAGTGTTCTTGGAACTCGGCGAGTCCGAGGCTTGAGTCCCCATTCTGTTATGGTTCCAAAGGAACCCAGTTGAGTGTTAGCAGAAGGTTAGAAGAGCCATGATCTGGAAATCATAGGACTCGGCGAGTACAAGGCAATCTCCCAACTTTTGAAGATGAACTCGATGAGTTGTTCATACAACTCGGCGAGTCACAGACTGGACATGTTCATAGGATGAAGGTGAACTCGACGAGTTGTTCGTACAACTCAGCGATTCGGATGAAGTTTCATTCGATGGTATTATAGAAGGAGAACTCGTCGAGTCGTTGCTAAACTCGACGAGTAGAGTCGGGAAGGGTCAAAAGAAAGGAAAGGGACTCGACGAGTTGGCGGCCCAACTCGGAGAGTCAGGTCAACTGGAAGTTGACTTTGACCAAGGCTTTGACTTTGACCAGGGGTAGATTAGAAGCTCAGATCTATCTTTTGGATGAGTGTTGTACATCAGAAATCGAGAAAATAAGACTTGGACAACATCGACTCAACGAGTGTCCTTGGAACTCGGCGAGTCCGAGGCTTGAGTCCCCATTCTGTTATGGTTCCAAAGGAACCCAGTTGAGTGTTAGCAGAAGGTTAGAAAAGTCCCAAGGAGTGTTGTGACATATTTAGAAGAGCCATGATCTGGAAATCATAGGACTCAGCGAGTGTATGAGCAGACTCGGCGAGTCCAAGGCAATCTCCCGACTTTTGAAGATGAACTCGACGAGTTGTTCATACAACTCGGCGATTCACAGACTGGACATGTTCATAGGATGAAGGTGAACTCGACGAGTTGTTCATACAACTCGACGAGTCGGATGAAGGTTCATTCAATGGTATTATAGAAGGATAACTCGTCGAGTCGTTGCTAAACTCGACGAGTAGAGTCGGGAAGGGTCAAAAGAAAGGAAAGGGACTCGAAGAGTTGGCAGCCCAACTCAGCGAGTCAGGTCAACTGGAAGTTGACTTTGACCAAGGCTTTGACTTTGACCAGGGGTAGATTAGTCACTTTACCCAAAGATTAGTTATCAGTGTTTGACTAAGTGTCTTTATGGGAATTGCAGCCGGGGAGTTACCGGAGCAGCAGTTAGACATTTCCCGATTAGCATTTCAGCAGTCAGCCTTACGAGGTGAGTTACCTTCCAGTAGGGGTGGGTCTACGGCACCAATGCCGGCCCACCAGTAGGTGATTATGGTTAAGGTGATTATCTTTGTGATATTTATCTGGTTGTTATGACTGTACTGAGATATGTGCTAGTAGTAGTAAGGTGCACTAGTCCGTAGTTACCGGTTGAAAGATACCGAAGACGGTTACCGGTTGAAAGATACCGAAGGGGTGGATAGAACCCACGCATGCATAGTAGTGTGTATAGGATATGTTATTGTATGATTCAGTATGCTTATGTTATGAAACCAATATGTTTATGCTATTGAGTATGTGATAGGGATAGGGGTGAAATAGTCCCCAGTTACCGGTTGAAAGATACCGAAGGGGAGGTTAGTTCCCGGGTACCGGTTGAAAGATGCCGAAGGGGAGGGTAGCTCCCGGTTACCGGTTGAAAGATACTGAAGGGGAGGATGGTTCCCAGTTACCGGTTGAAAGATACCGAAGGGGAGGGTAGCTCCCGGTTACCTGTTGGAAGATACCGAAGATTTGTGCTATGGGTATGATGGGGGAACTCACCAAGCTTCGTGCTTACAATTTCAGTTTTGGTTTCAGGTACCTCTTCATCTAAGGGGAAGGAGCCGGCGGTGTAGCAGCGCATCACACACATACATGGTTTCCTCACCGGATTTCTGGGATTGTACTCTGATTACACTGTTCTTGATTATATGGTTTTGAGACATGACATTATGTTTTACAAGTAATATGAGATTGATGATGTTTTGGTAATCTGATTTGCGAATTAAGTAATTTAAAAACGAAATTTTTGGCCTTGAAAATTGGGATGTTATAGTTCGAAGCATCGCAATAGACTACGGAGTCTTCGGTTCCCTCTGGTAAGGATAGCACTGGTGCACTACAGAGGGATCGCTTCAAGGTTTGGAAGGAAACTTCTTGCTTGTCCATCCAGTTGAAAGATACGCCTTTTTGTGTCAAGGTGGTGAGGGGCTTGGCTATCTTGGAAAAGTTCTGAATAAACCTTCGGTAAAAGCCTGCGAGACCCAATAATTGTCGAATCTCTATTGGTGTCTTCGGAATCGCCAGCCTTCAATGGCCTTGATCTTGGAAGGATCTACGTGAATCCCTTCCTTACTGACTACATGACCCATGAAGTTTACACTGCAAATCCAGAACTCGCATTTGGAGAGTTTTGCATATATCCTTTCAGCTCTTAGAGTTTCCAAGATTTGACGGAGATGTTGACCGTGCTCCTCTTTGCTTCGGGAGTATATGAGAATATCATCGATGAAGACGATTACGAAATTATCAAGGAATGGGCGGCAGACTCGATTCATGAGGTCCATAAATGCTGTGTGGGCATTTGTTAGACCGAAGGGCATCACAACGAATTCGTATTGGCCGTTTCGAGTTCGGAAAGCAGTTTTTTAAATGTCCTCCTCTCGGACTCGGAGCTGATGATAACCGGATCTTAGATCTATTTTGGAGAAGTACCTAGCTCCTTGAATTTGGTCAAATAGATCGTCAATCCGAGGGAGTGGGTATCGATTTTCGACAGTGAGCTTATTCAATTCTCTATAATTGATGAACATTCTGCAGGATCCGTCCTTCTTCTTGACAAACAAGATCGGAGCTCCTCTGGGTGAGAAGCTTGGTCTGATGAATCCTTTGTTCAGTAGTTCACTTAATTGACTGGATAACTCCTGCATTTCGGCAGGAGCTAACCTGTAGGGTGATTTGGCAATTGATGTGGCTCCTGGTATGAGGTTGATTCGAAATTCAACCTGTATTTCTGGGGGTATTCTCGGAAGGTCTTCAGGAAATACATACGGGAAGTCGCATGCCACTGGGATGTCTTTAATGTTTATTTCTTCTTTGGCTTTATCCACAAAATTAGCGAGGAAAGCATAGTTCTTCTTGCGCAGGCACTTCTGTGCCTTGATGCACGAGATAAGACGAAGATTGGCACCAGGTTTATCACCATAGATTATTAGGGTTTCGTGATTGGGGAGGTGAAGGCGAACGGCCTTCTCATGACACATAATATCAGCACGGTGGGGGCTTAACCAATCCATGTCGATTATCACATCAAAACTCCTAATATTTACTGGCATCAAATCTATTTGAAATGAATGGTTGTTTAGTGTTAATGTGCACCCTATGTAAAATCTTTGGTTGTTTCAGTTTTCCCATTAGCCATCTCCACCGTGAAAGCTTCATTTAGCTTCTGACATTGTTGGTTTAGTAACTGTTTGAATTTGTTACTAACGAAGCTTCGCTCGGCTCCGCTATCGAATATGATGCATGTGGAAGTGTTGTTAAGTGGGAACGTACTAGTAACAACCGTTGGGTCTTGAATCGCCTCACCCTAACCCAAAGTCAGGATCCTTCCTGATCCTCCTACCCCTTGGTTGTTGGCTTTAGGGAAATTGCATCTGAAATGACTAGTTCCTCCACATCCATAACAAGTGTGACTAGCACCAGCGTTATTGTTGTTGTTATTGTTGTTGCGGTTGTTGTTGTTGTTGTTATTGTTGTTGTTGTTGGTGATGTTGTTGTTGTTGTTGTTGTTGTTGTTGTTGTTGTTGTTGTTGTTTGGCTTTTGGTTCTGTTGAGGTTGAGATCTGCAGTATCGAGCGGTATGGCCCTTACGATTGCAACTTGTGCACTGCATATCCCTGCATTCTTCATAGTGGTGGAAGCCGCACTTGTTACACTTGGGTAGGGTTCCCGAGTATTGCCTGGTAGTAGTTGGTGTAGTCGAGGCTGGAACGTGTGGTGTTGAAGCAACCTGAGTAGTAGCAGCTTGAACTGCTACAATTTGATACTTTTTCGATGACTCTTTGTTTTTTCGCCCTTTCCGTTTGTTGTCTTTGATTTTCTTGTTATCTTTTCCCTCCTTCTTGGCTTCAGTCTCTCCAGCTTTGTCACCCTTTTTGTTGCCATGGTCGTACAATTTCTTGGCTAGTCTTTTAGCACTGTCGTACGTTTCTGGGTTTGCTGTGATTACGTTTCCTTGAATTGGAGAGGTCAATCCCCAAACGAATCTCTCAATCTTCTTTCCTTCAGAAGTGATCATGCCTGGACATAGGAGTGACTGTTCACTAAACTTCGAGATGTAAGCATCGATGTCGGAGTTTTGAACCGTGAGGTTCCACAATTCCTGCTCCATTTTCTGGATTTCCCCTCTTGGGCAGTACTCCGTCATTAGCATTTCCTTAAGCTCCTCCCATGGCATAGCATTCGCCACTGGGAGTGTCATGGCCTCTACATGACCATTCCACCAGCAAAGCGCTTGATCGAAAAATGTGCAAGCGGCAAACTTCACTTTGCACTCTTCGGGGCATCTGCAGATCTCGAATACTGATTCAACTTTCTCTATCCATCGTTTTAGGGTTATCATGCCTCCCGTCCCGTTGAAGGTTCTAGGCTTGGCATTCGTGAAATCTTTGTAAGTACAGACCTATGTAAGTCTTTGGTTCATCCCCTGATTTGAACTTCCGGCTCCTTGCCCGTTAACTCCTCTGTTATTCCCGTTGTGAATCTGTGCCAGTGCTGCGGTGACCGCAGCTGACACTGCTGCTTGGAACGTAGCCGAGTTTACCTTCGGTGGTGTTGGTGCCGTGTTGTTTCCACGATTTGGTCTTTGAGGTATCTTTCTGTCATGGAACAGAAAGATGTTGAGTATGTAGTGCATTTAAGTTTCGAGATTCCTTAATTATAGAACAGTTTCGGTGATTCAGTTCTGCATGTAAATGAATGCATACGATTGGTATGAAATAAAAATAACAGATCACATAGCAGATAACAACATCACGATAATATATATATATATATATATATATATATATATATATATATATATATATATATATATATATATAACTGCTTTCATTAGTAATAATCTTTTTGATATATGAAAATTTGCCTTTATAAGGGATATAATACATGATTAAAATCCGACAGCGTGACGACTCCATGAGTAGTGTAATCACTTAATCATGAAGTCGATAGTACATAGGGTAGTACATAAAAGGAAATCCTAATAGTAGTGGTGGTAGATAAAGTCGATCCTAGTAGTGGAGGGGGAGGTCTGGTGGTGAAATCATATGCCAAAATGTCGTGCCACAACGTCATCCATCTCGCTCATCTCCCTAGTGACCTCATCTCTCTCATGCTATGCTTGCACGGCTCGGGCTTCTGCTTCTAAAAGTTACTATCGAAGGGTGGCCACCTCCTCTTCTAAGGAGCGAGTCCGATCAATGGGATCCCTCGGTGCTAGGGGGTGCTCCTGCATCACCTCTGAAGTGGGAGGCTCGCTGGGGAATTCATTAATGTCCCCGACCTCCTCCATATCCTCATCAGATTCCCCGAACTAATAGTCGGTCTCCAAATATTCCTCAAGTCCTAAACCTAGATCAGCCTCCTGACCCATAATAGGATCTCCTTCAATCAATCCATTGGCTACTAGGGCCTGATAGTAAAGGATACCTTGTTGGAATTCTTCCATGATGACTGTGCGAGAAATTGAGGGGTGAGAAGTGTGTGTAGGGAAAGTGCATGTAGTTAGCATTCCAATTACTTTAATAGTGTTTGTTTATGTTTGAGTTTCTTAAAAACTTTTTGGATACAAGGTTGGTATGTTTCTAGGTTCACTGCCCACCATGATCACTCCCAAACGCATGTTGGTCGTATTTTGAATAAATATAGTTGATCGGGCTCTATTTATCCCCAATACAACTACATAACTGTCCGGGTTTAATCACGGTGTTCAGTCTTCCTCCAGAGACTTTTAGAGTTATAGTATTAATGTACACCTAGGTATCATTTTATTCAGAGTGTTTTAGTCACATTGTATTTATAGTTGCATATCTTGTATGATTAGATATGCTAGTTCACTATAAACAATGCTCTTATACCAATCTATCACACCCCCGAACCAGACGGCGGAAACGTCCGGGGGCTTGGGTGACTTCTTTCTCGTAGTATCATCACAGTGTATATAATTGAAACTAAACATCATCATCATGACATGTAATATTACAACTGTCATTGGTTTACTCAAGTATTGTGTTTCAATAATACATGCCAAAATATCCAAAGTATGATGAAAACAAAACATAACAAAATATCCAAGTAGTCTTGCTGACCGACCTGCTCAACGATTTCCTGAGAATACAAGTTAATTTAAAAGGTCAACATATATAATGTTGGTGAGTTCATAAACATGGTTGAGAAAAATGTTTTGTATTACTTTGTAAACACCAGAAAATCCTATATTTTCTGAAAAATGTTTTGAAATGTTTGTGTCTGATCTTGTATTAATGCATGTGTGTTAATGTTTGATAGAATATAAAGAGAATGACCCCAGACAACCAGATGCTGTCTGCGTAAAAGAATGTTGGAATCTCAACACCCGAGGTTGAGTACCAGCGCGTGTAGGTGTAACATCCCAAAATTCAAGGCCAAAAATTTCATTTTTAAATAAGTTATTACATAAAACCATCAGTATGAAAACATTCATAATAATATCTCGTGTCAAACCAAAGTGTCAGTAATCAAAACATATTATCATAAAACCATATCAGCGTGTAATCCCAAAGATCTCATCTGCGGAAAACATAGTGTGATGCGCTGCGATCAAGCCGGCTCCTTTACTTTGAAAACGAGTACCTAAAACCAAAACTGAAAACTGTAAGCACAAAGCTTAGGGAGTTCCCCCATCATACCACATAACATACAATCACATAACATACATATACTATCAGGCATATCTGGGTGCCCGACCTACCCCTTTGGTCCTCTCGACCGGATACTGCCTAGCATATCTGGGTGCTGGCCTCCCCTTCGGTCCTCTCGACCGGATACTGCCTAGCATATCTAGGTGCTGGCCTCCCCTTCGATCCTCTCGACCGGATACTGGGGACTATTTCACCCCTACCACTACCACATAAAACCCTAGCATATAAACATAAATCACATACTGCCTAGCATATCTGGGTGCTGGCCTACCCCTTCGGTCCTGTCGATCGGATACTGCCTAGCATATCTGGGTGTTGGCCTCCCCTTCGGTCCTCTCGACCAGATACTGGGGACTATTTCACCCCTCTACTACTACCACATAACATGTAACACATAATCATATTCTATCTAGCGTGACCCTATCGACCAGAAATCTTGGGGACTATCTCCCCTACTGCTACTAGCATATAACATCATATCATACTAGCACATAACATATCAGGTAGTAGCAACCTAGATGATATCACAAAGACAATCATCCAACATACAACTCCTACTGGTGGGCCGGTATTGTGGCCGTAGACCCACCGCTACCGGAAGGTAACTCACCTCACACTGCTGAAGTCCCGTAGACACAATCCTACACTGCTAAAGTCCCGCAGACTCAACCCCACCTGCTGGCTGACAGATTCCCGAACTGTCAACACCAAAATAACACCCAATTAATAATTGGGTCCCACTACATAACCATAAGTACATTCTTTGGGTAATTACTACATTACCCCTAGCTTGGCTTATTCAAGCCCAAGGCCCAATCCATAGGCCCAAAGTCAATTAGGAATCAAAGCCCAACACATTGCCCAATTTTCCAAATTGGGCCTACGCCTATACATGGTCTCATTCTAAGGCCCAACATCATATAATTATTAAGGCCCAAACTATGGCCCATCTATGGCCCAATTTTCCAAATTGGGCCTAAACCCCTTACATGGGCCTTACCCTAGGCCCATTAAATTATTCTAGTTCAATTGCTTGCTCTTGGATGGTCCATTATTATCTCAATCATTTAGGCCCAATATAAAGGCCCAATAATATACCCAAGTGAAATTAGGATTTCACATAAAATGATGATTAGGGTTAAGTTTCCTACTTAACCCATTAAGGACATAATCCTTTAAGGACTTAATCCATTAAGTCCAATATTGCTTAGATTAATCTTGCCAATGATTATTAATTAATATTCTGAGTTCATTAATTAATCCCGATGCGATCCCGATAAACCCCAAATTAGGGTTTCATGGCATTAGGGTTTTCCAAACCTTAATTAGGGTTTCCAACCCAACTTAGCCCAATAGGACCATTAGCTAAGTCCTTAGATCCATTAGGGTCCATTAGGCCCATTAGACACATGTTTTGGGTTTTAATGTCAATTAGGGCTTCATTGGGCCCATTAGGGTTTATGTCCCTTGTCCAAACACCACAAACGAGTCACCATACAACGAGGCACACCGCCACCCGACACGGCGGCCGGTGGCTGCAGGAGGCGGCAGCCTCCACCTCACGGTGGTGGTTTCGAGATTTCTATTATTATTTTGGCACCATTACAATGTACAACTCGATAATACACACACACACACACTACACTAAGCAAAGTAAACACACACACACACAACCACCTAATGGTGGCCGGCGGTGGCGCATGGCGGCAGCCACCAGCTCACGGTGGTGGTGTTGGCCTTCCTTGATTTTCCGATCAAACACAACCATACACAACACACACATACATGCTTCTGATTGCGAGATGCACCTCAGCCACCCACCTGGTGGCTCATGGCGGCGACAACAACAACTTTGGGATGGCAGCCACCACCTCACGGTGGTGGCGGTGATTCCTTTTGGTTCTCAGTCAAGCATCAACACACCCCTACACGAATTTGCTCGGAATCTGGACGCCAACGAGACTAAGACGCAACGGCGACGAAGAGACGTCATGCATAAGAGGAAGGTAGCGACAACATCTCCGACCTCCGGATGGTATAGCTGCCCTTGACCGTTCTCGGTGGTTTTTCCTTGGTTACACACGTCGTCCGATAGCAGCGATGGTGGAGCAAACAGTGGCCTAGAAGTGGCGTTTGAGAGACCTCCGGAGGATGGTGACAGTCGAACGGAGAGGCGGATGCTGGTGGTCCTCGTCGTCTTTGCTGATCGAGAACGGCATGGCGGCGGCTCACGACTTCAACGACAGGAGAACGACGCCGGAAGTGTAAGGGAAGGTGGCGGAGGAAAGATGGCGTCAGTTGGGGAAACGGCATGCTTGTCGGAGTCATATGATCGGAGCCACAAGGCAGGGTGGCGGCTGAAAGTGAAGAAGAGGAGGGTGACGGCTAGAAATAGTGAAAATAGGGTTAGGGTTTCATAGCGCATGCATATATGTCCGACACACACAAACAAATTGCTATATTGGCAGGATAGGTCCCTCCCATCCAATTTCCTTTCAATACCACTCCATAATTTACACTTTAAACCCCACTTCTGAAATCCTTTACATTTTAAGTTTAGAATTTACTTTTAGCCCCTTATTCTATAAAATCTTTTCAACCTTAATCCAATACCTACCTTTCAGCCCCTAACTTCAAAATCCTTTATAAATTAATCCGAAAATGGTATCTTTAGCCCCTTAAACTTTCAATTATGACTTTTTAACCCCCGTAACTAACTTCTTGCTACACTATTCCGCTTTTAGGGCTATTATGCATTTATCACTTTATTTGTTTATTAAATAAATAAACGGGGTATTACAAATCTCCCCCACTTAAATTAGATTTCGTCCTCGAAATCATTCCTTACCATTTCTCATGCGCCAAACCACTCAGAAACATGGTCACTATACTGAGCATGCCCTAGCATTCCCAGGGTAGCCATGACCAATCTTCGCAAAGCCCTAACCATCCACCGGTGAGCGAATTTCTCGCAACAAGATCACATCTACTCCGTCTGAATCCACCATCAGGAGATGGTCTGATTCCCTGATAGTTCGCTCATCTTGAATCCTTATCGTTGGACCCAGTCCCCTTTATTCTTCTACCGGCTACTCAACTTCCAATAATTCGAGGTTCCCACTATAAATCTGGATCACAAGCCCAATTACCTCTACAGATCACTTATACTCGGCTAAGGCTTAGATAATCCCGCTGTGTTTGACTTAGCACAACCCCAACAATCCGTTATTCTGTCCATACTTGCAATCCAAAACACAAATACTAATACTGCTCACATGCTGGAACTGCTTGAACATTGAACTGCCTGAAGTGGTATGTCGTTACATAGCTGCTTCCCAAGATCTATCGAGACCTTCCCGGTCTCAATTCATCCGTCAATCATCTGAAATATCGGGTTTCAACCCGACTACGGAGCCGAAAGACTCATACACAGCCGCTCTACACGACTTCTGAACGAAATCTTTCTCTGAAACTAGTTGCCACAAGTTGTCATGCCACTATGACTCTAACAACCCCCCGGTCTAACCGATCGGGTCCATACGTCGAATCCTGTCATCATCAAATCTAAGGCAAAAAGTGATTGCCACCTAACCGATGGTAGCCTCACATCACAAGCAATCTCATACGGTCCATTGCTTTCCTGATCCCATAACTATAGTGGCGCTCCTACAATCCTATCACTGGCTCAACCAGATCTAATCCATCTAGGTAATACCGAAATCCAATATGTGGATTTCCATATCCTCACTGCTGCACCCGAATTGGTGGGTACTACTATTCCTTCCGCGTTCTAACAATACGCTCATTCCATCTACCAACCTAGTGAATGCTACGGCTACACCCGCAGACTTACAACACTCTATCACTATCTAGCTGCTAGTGAATGCTACGGCTACACCCGCAGACTTACAACACTCTAATACTATCTGGCAACCCGGGGAATGCTACGGCTACACCAATATACTTACAACACCCTAACACTGTCTGCTGCTAGTGAATGCTACGGCTACACCCGCAGACTTACAACACTTTTCGTGCTAACTGACCGCTAGTGAATGCTACGGCTACCCCCGTAGTCTTACAACACTTTCCATACTATCTGACCACTAGTGAATGCTACGGCTACTCCCGAGTTCTTACAACACTTTCCATACTATCTGACTACTAGTGAACGCTACGGCTACCCCCGTAGTCTTACAACACTTTCCAACCCGGGTCGATCACGCACTCGACCTAACCCTCAACTGAACTCGAGTCCTAACAGGAACTCTACCCTGGTTCCCCAAACATGCTATCACGTGACCCCACTGTATCAGTACCGTACCCATGCCCGTGATCAAACCGTCATAGTAAACCACGAAATCATCTACACACTCTGGCAGGGTGAGAATCGGTGCCTCGCACAACTGCTAATTGAGAGTCTCGAAGGCTGCCTGCTACTCAACCCCCAACGAAAGGACACCGACTTCTTGGTCAGTCGGGTCAAAGGAACTGTAATCTCAGAGAAATCCCGTATAACCTCCGGTAATAACCTAGTAGACCCAGGAAACTCTGAATGTCGGTTGGAGACCTCGGAATCTCTCACTGCATCACGACCTCTATCTTGGCCGGATCGACCGGAATACCCTTCTGGTTGACAAGGTGCCCAAGAGATTGCACCCCATGCAACCAGAACTCGCATTTGGAGAACTTCAGAAAAGCCTCTCCCCTACCTAGATTAGATTAAGTCTTCACAGCACAAGAGAATTGAAGGATTCCCAATCCTTCTCGCTTTCTAATACCCCATTGATGACAACATGTGCCTGACAATGCTAGCGTTTAATCACCGATTAAATCTTGAGATCTCCCATCCTCAAAAATCTTGATGAGTACTCTTGAAATCTGATCCAGTCTGACACCTCAATCCATCTTACATGCTGTCAATTGAAGGCCTAAATCTTCACTCTGGCTGACGAATCCTCGTTCCCACTCCCATTCTTGCAGTACCACTGAACTCTAACCGAACACAGCCCATACGAAAATGCAATTCTCTTAAACATGCGATGACCAACCACTTATGCATCTAACACCCGTGACTGACACTACCCTTTTTATGTCACCAGCTCTGTCCTACCACCGGTAGTGCCTTGAACTCCAAAGTTCATCCATAGACAATTACCGAACATACCTGAACAATGATAGAACCACTGAACGCTGACTTTACTGGAGAACTATCGCTCTACTCCTGACCGAGTCCTCTAAATAATACTCCCGCACAGATCCCGACAAAGATCCGGAGTGATAACGGTACACGCGGAACCCGATCCGCAAGGCACATCCCTCTGTGGGTTCATCAAGGACCTTTCGGCATGCAGGATGGCATATAAGATCCTTGATAACCCAAACACTAGCAGAAAACCGACCCACAACATCTGGAGGAATACTAATCACCTTCTGCTAACATGACCAACCCCGCTACCCTGTAGTAGCCTAAACCCTCGGTGCGACAAACTCCCTTATGCATTGTCCTGTACGTGCTGCACCGACTCAGGCCTTGCTGGCCTTTCACCCGATGATCAGAAGTCATGGGTCTCTTACCGGGACCCTCTACTATACGCACCTGACACGAACCTCTCTTCTCAAAGTGCTCCAAATCGATCTCGCATCTGCAAAACTCTTGGGAGTCATATCCTTTAGGTTCTGACACCCTGCCACGCTCACTAGCTCACTTGCCAATGGCTAAGCTGCAACAACAAAAACATCCTCTGTCCCCAAACCGGGTCACAAACTTCTCCCCGAAGCTTCTCATATTCTCCAAGACTCTCACCGATTCGAGTATGGATCCTGTGCTTTCTGTAGTACGGGCCCAATACTACCTTCCACACCTATCCATACCTTCCTCAGCAATCCTCCTGGATCCTCCAAGTCACTTCCTCAACTGGTACACCCAAGTCTCACTGAGCCTTACTACTAACCCACTGAAACATATCCTAGGCTTTCCTAGGTTCCCGAACTCACCCAGTCCTCAGCTGCTGAAAGATTCCCAGTAATGTCAACTAGCGACCTTATGAATATAGCCACATGAAATAGAGATCAGATAATCCTTCGAGTAAAAGACTCATCCCTAGAAAGGTTGGACTCAGACAAGAGCTGCACATTAGGGTCAAGTCTCTCACTCTGAGATTAGCGGGCCTGTGTCCCATGTGACTTAGTATATTCACTTAATAGTTAGCTCACATTACTAAGAGTCCCACAAAGCACAAAGCAAGCAGCATTCAGACAATGGAAAATCTAACCATCATATTCCAATCAGATCATTCTATCCTCTAATCAGGAATCTGTACATGCAATTCAAAGGCTCATACAATCAGGCATAACCTAAACAGGCTATCCTATTACTGGCTTATCAGTACTAGCATGCAAGTCTACAAGCACATACAATAGGCATATAAGGCATCCTCCTAGATCCTTAGCCCTAATCTAGCATGCAATTCTCATAACCATATCATATCATATCATAACATAACATGTATGGCTATCTTGGGGAAAAACTTACTTGAGCTCGGCTGATTGCACGCATCACACACTTTGTTCTTCTCAAAGTTCTTTTCTCTTTTCAGATTCTTTTCAACCTCTTTTTTTTTATAAAATGGTTTTACTTTTGAAAATTTTCATACCAAGCCCTTAGTTTGAGTTCAGACACACCCGAGAGCATGTCCGAATCCCTCAAACCAAGGCTCTGATAACAACTTCTAACATCCCAAAATTCAAGGCCAAAAATTTCATTTTTAAATAAGTTATTACATAAAACCATCAGTATAAAAACATTCATAATAATATCTCGTGTCAAACCAAAGTATCAGTAATCAAAACATATTATCATAAAACCATATCAGAGTGTAATCCCAAAGATCTCATGTGCGAAAAAAACATAGTGTGATGCGCTGCGATCAAGCCGGCTCCTTTACTTTGAAAACGAGTACCTGAAACCAAAACTGAAAACTGTAAGCACGAAGCTTAGTGAGTTCCCCCATCATACCACATACCATACAATCACATAACATACATATACTATCAAGCATATCTGGGTGCCCGACCTACCCCTTCGGTCCTCTCGACCGGATACTGCCTAGAATATCTGGGTGCTGGCCTCCCCTTCGGTCCTCTCGACCGGATACTGCCTAGCATATCTGGGTGCTGGCCTCCCCTTCGATCCTCTCGACCGGATAGTGGGGACTATTTCACCCCTACCACTACCACATAAAACCCTAGCATATAAACATAAATCACATACTGCCTAGCATATCTGGGTGCTGGCCTACCCCTTCGGTCCTGTCGACCGGATACTGCCTAGCATATCTGGGTGCTGGCCTCCCCTACGGTCCTCTCGACCGGATACTGGGGACTATTTCACCCCTCTACTACTACCACATAACATGTAACACATAATCATATTCTATCTAGCATGACTCGGTATGACTACCCCCTTCGGCCCTATCGACCGAAAATCCTGGGGACTATCTCCCCTACTGCTACTAGCATATAACATCATATCATACTAGCACATAACATATCAGGTAGTAACAAACCTAGATGATATCACAAAGACAATCATCCAACATACAACTCCTACTGGTGGGCCGGAATTGTGGCCGTAGACCCACTGCTACTGGAAGGTAACTCACCTTACACTGCTGAAGTACCGTAGACACAATCCCACATTGCTAAAGTCCCGCAGACTCAACCCCAGCTGTTGGCTGACAGATTCCCGAACTGTCAACACCAAAATAACACCCAATTAATAATTGGATCCCACTACATAACCATAAGTACATTCTTTGGGTAATTACTACATTACCCCTAGCTTGGCTTATTCAAGCCCAAGGCCCAATGCATAGGCCCAAAGTCAATTAGGAATCAAAGCCCAACACATGGCCCAATTTTCCAAATTGGGCCTAGGCCTATACATGGTCTCATTCTAAGGCCCAACATCATATAATTATTAAGGCCCAAACTATGGCCCATCTATGGCCCAATTTTCCAAATTGGGCCTAAACCCCTTACATGGGCCTTACCCTAGGCCCATTAAATTATTCTAGTTCAATTGCTTGCTCTTGGATGGTCCATTATTATCTCAATCATTTAGGCCCAATATAAAGGCCCAATAATATACCCAAGTGAAATTAGGGTTTCACATAAAATGATGATTAGGGTTAAGTTTCCTACTTAACCCATTAAGGACATAATCCTTTAAGGACTTAATCCATTAAGTCCAATATTGCTTAGATTAATCTTGCCAATGATTATTAATTAATATTCTGAGTTCATTAATTAATCCCGATGCGATCCCGATAAACCCCAAATTAGGGTTTCATGGCATTAGGGTTTTCCAAACCCTAATTAGGGTTTCCAACCCAACTTAGCCGAATAGGCCCATTAGCTAAGTCCTTAGATCCATTAGGGTCCATTAAGCCCATTAGACACATGTTTTGGGCTTTAATGTCAATTAGGGCTTCATTGGTCCCATTAGGGTTTATGTCCCTTGTCCAAACACCACAAACGAGTCACCATACAACGAGGCACACCGCTACCCGACACGGCGGCCGGTGGCAGCAAGAGGCGGCAGCCACCACCTCACGGTGGTGGTTTCGAGATTTCTATTATTATTTTGGCACCATTACAATGTACAACTCGATAATACACACACACACACACTACACTAAGCAAAGTAAACACACACACACACACAACCACCTAATGGTGGCCGGCGGTGGCGCATGGCGGCAGCCACCAGCTCACGGTGGTGGTGTTGGCCTTCCTCAATTTTCCGATCAAACACAACCATACACAACACACACATACATGCTTTTGATTGCGAGATGCACCTCAGCCACCCACCTGGTGGCTCACGGCGGCGACAACAACAATTTTGGGACGGCAGCCACCACCTCACGGTGGTGGCGGTGATTCCTTTTGGTTCTCAGTCAAGCATCAACACACCCCTACACGACTTTGCTTGGAATCTGGACTCCAACGAGACTAAGACGCAACGGCGA
Source organism: Lactuca virosa (assembly GCF_052849685.1). Lineage (NCBI taxonomy): Eukaryota > Viridiplantae > Streptophyta > Magnoliopsida > Asterales > Asteraceae > Lactuca > Lactuca virosa. Next base: position 130,720,091 of record NC_136434.1, on the reverse strand, counting down.
CGAAGAGACTTCGTGCATAAGAGGAAGGCAGCGACAACATCTCCGACCTCCGGCTGGTATAGCTGCCTTTGACCATTCTCGGTGGTTTTTACTTGGTTACATATGTCGTCCGATAGCAGCGATGGTGGAGCAAACAGTGGCCTAGAAGTGGCGTTTGAGAGAGCTCCGGAGGATGGTGACAATCGAACCGAGAGGCGGATGCTGGTGGTCCTCGTCGTCTTTGCTGATCAAGAACGGCATGGCGGCGGCTCACGACTTCAACGACAACAGAACAACACTGGAAGTGGAAGGGAAGGTGGCGGAGGAAAGATGGCGTCAGTTGGGGAAACGACATGCTTACCGGAGTCATATGATCGGAGCCACAAGGCAGGGTGGCAGCTGAAAGTGAAGAAGAGGAGGGTGACGGCTGGAAATAGTGAAAATAGGGTTAGGGTTTCATAGCACATGCATATATATCCGACACACACAAACATATTGCTATATTGGCAGGATAGGTCCCTCCCATCCAATTTCCTTTCAATACCACTCCATAATTTACACTTTAAACCCCACTTCTGAAATCCTTTACATTTTAAGTTTCGAATTTACTTTTAGCCCCTTACTCCATAAAATCTTTTCAATCTTAATCCAATACTTACCTTTCAGCCCCTGACTTCAAAATCCTTTATAAATTAATCCGAAAATGGTATCTTTAGCCCCTTAAATTTTCAATTATGACTTTTTAACCCTCGTAACTAACTTCTTGCTACACTATTCCGCTTTTAGGGCTATTATGCATTTATCACTTTATTTGTTTATTAAATAAATAAACAGGGTATTACAAATCTCCCCCACTTAAATTAGATTTCGTCCTCGAAATCATTCCTTACCATTTCTCATGCGCCAAACCACTCAGAAACATGGTCACTATACTGAGCACGCCCTAGCATTCCCAGGGTAGCCATGACCAATCTTCGCAAAGCCCTAACCATCCACAGGTGAGCGAATTTCTCGCAACAAGATCACATCTAGTCCGTCTGAATCCACCAACAGGAGATGGTCTGATTCCCTGATAGTTCGCTCATCTTGAATCCTTATCGTTGGACCCAGTCCCCTTTATTCTTCTACCGGCTACTCAACTTCCAATAATTCGAGGTTCCCACTATAAATCTGGATCACAAGCCTAATTACCTCTACAGATCACTTATACTCGGCTAATGCTTAGATAATCCCGCTGTGTTTGACTTAGCATAACCCCAGCAATCCGTTATTCTGTCCATACTTGCAACCCAAAACACAAATACTAATACTGCTCACATGCTGGAACTGCTTGAACATTGAACTCCCTGAAGTGGTATGTCGTTACATAGCTGCTTCCCAAGATCTATCGAGACCTTCCTGGTCTCAATTCATCCGTCAATCATCTGAAATATCGGGTTTCAACCCGACTACGGAGCCGAAAGACTCATACACAGTCGCTCTACACGACTTCTGAATGAAATCTTTCTCTGAAACTAGTTGCCACAAGTTGTCATGCCACTATGGCTCTAACAACCCCCCGATCTAACCGATCTGGTCCATACGTCGAATCCTGTCATCATCAAATCCACGGCTAAAAGAGATTGCCACCTAACCGATGGTAGCCTCACATCACAAGCAATCTCATACGGTCCATTGCTTTCCTGATCCCATAACTGTAGTGGCGCTCCTATAGTCCTATCACTGGCTCAACCAGATCTAATCCATCTGGGTAATACCGAAATCGAATATGTGGATTTCCATATCCTCACTGCTGCACCCGAATTGGTGGGTACTATTGTTCCTTCCGCGTTCTAACAACACGCTCATGCCATCTACCAACCTAGTGAATGCTACGGCTACACCCGCAGACTTACAACACTCTATCATTATCTAGCTGCTAGTGAATGCTACGGCTACACCCACAGACTTACAACACTCTAATACTATCTGGAAACCTGGGTAATGCTACGGCTACACCCACAGACTTACAACACCCTAACACTCTCTGCTGCAAGTGAATACTACGGCTACACCCGCAGACTTACAACACTTTCCGTGCTAACTGACCGCTAGTGAATGCTACGGCTACCCCCGTAGTCTTACAACACTTTCCATACTATCTGACCACTAGTCAATGCTACGGCTACTCCCGTAGTCTTACAACACTTTCCATATTATCTGACTACTAGTGAACGCTACGGCTACCCCCGTAGTCTTACAACACTTTCCAACCCGGGTCGAACACGCACTCGACCTAACCCTCTACTGAACTCGAGTCCTAACCAGAACTCTACCCTGGTTCCCGAAACATGCTATCACGTGACCCCACTGTATCAGTACCGTACCCATGCTCGTGATCAAAGCGTCACAGTAAACCACGAAATCATCTACACCCTCTGGCAGGGTGAGAATCGGTGCCTCGCACAACCGCTAACTGAGAGTCTCGAAGGTTGCCTGCTGCTCAAGCCCCCAACGAAAGGACACCAACTTCTTGGTCAGTCGGGTCAAAGGAACTGTAATCTCAGAGAAATCACGTATAACCTCCGATAATAACCTGCTAGACCCAGGAAACTCCGAATCTCGGTTGGAGACCTCGGAATCTCCCACTGTATCACGACCTCTATCTTGGCCGGATCGACCGAAATACCCTTCTGGTTGACCAGGTGCCCAAGAGATTGCACCCCATGCAACCAGAACTCGTATTTGGAGAACTTCACAAAAGTCTCTCCCCTACCTAGATTCGACTAAGTCTTCACAGTACATGAGAATTGAAGGATTCCCAATCCTTCTCGCTTTCTAATACCCCATTGATGACAACCTATGCCTGACAATGCTAGCGTTTAATCACCGATTAAATCTTGAGATCTCCCATCCTCAGAAATCTTGATGAGTGCTCTTGAAATCTGATCCAGTCTGACACCTCAATCCATCTTACATGCTGTCAATTGAAGGCCTAAATCTTCACTCTGGCTGACGAATCCTCGTTCCCACTCCCATTCTTGCAGTACCACTAAACTCTAACCGAACACAACCCATGCGAAAATGCAATTCTCTTGAACATGCGATGACCAACCACTTATGCATCTAACACCCGTGACTGACACTACCCGTTTTATGTCACCAGCTCTGTCCTACCAACAGTAGTGCCTTGAACTCCAAAGTTCATCCATAGACAATTACCGAACATACCTGAACAATGATAGAACCACTGAACGCTGACTTTACAAGAGAACTATCGCTCTACTCCTGACCGAGTCCTCTAAATAATACTCCCGCATAGATCCCGACAAAGATCCGGAGTGATAACGGTACACGCGGAACCCGCTCCGCAAGGCACATCCCTCTGTGGGTTCATCAAGGACCTTTCGGCATGCAGGATGGCATATATGGTCCTTGATAACCCAAACACTAGCAGAAAACCGACCCACAACATCTGGAGGAATACTAATCACCTTCTGCTGACATGACCAACCCCGCTACCTTGTAGTAGCCTAAACCCTCGGTGCGACAAACTCCCTTGTGCATTGTCCTGTACGTGCTGCACCGACTCAGGCCTTACTGGCCTTTCACCCGATGATCAGAAGTCATGGGTCTCTTCCCTGGACCCTCTACTATACGCACCTGACATGAACCTCTCTTCTCAAAGTGCTCCAAATCGATCTCGCATCTGCAAACTCTTGGGAGTCATATCCTTTAGGGTCTGACACCCTGCCACGCTCACTAGCTCACTTGCCAATGGCTAAGCTGCAACAACAAGAACATTTTATGTCCCCAAACCGAGTCACAAACTTCTCCCCGAAGCTTCTCAGATTCTCCAAGACTCTCACCGATTCGAGTATGGATCCTGTGCTTTCTGTAGTACGGGCCCAATACTACCTTCCACACCTATCCATACCTTCCTCAGCAATCCTCCCGGATCCTCCAAGTCACTTCCTCAACTGGTACACCCAAATCTCACTGAGCCTCACTACTAACCCACTGAAACATATCCTAGGCTTTCCTAGGTTCCCGAACTCACCTAGTCCTCAGTTGCTGAAAGATTCCCAGTAATGTCAACTAGCGACCTTATGAATATAGCCACATGCAACAGAGATCAGATAATCCTTCGAGTAAAAGACTCATCCCTAGAACGGTTGGACTCAGAAAAGAGCTGCGCATTAGGGTCAAGTCTCTCACTCTGAGATTACCGGGCCTGTGTCCCATGTGACTTAGCATATTCACTTAATAGTTAGCTCACATTACTAAAAGTCCCACAAAGCACAAAGCGAGCAGCATTCAGACAATGGAAAATCTAACCATCATATTCCAATCAGATCATTCTATCCTCTAATCAGGAATCTGTACATGCAATTCAAAGGCTCATACAATCAGGCATAACCTAAACAGGCTATCCTATTACTGGCTGATCAGTACTAGCATGCAAGTCTACAAGCACATACAATAGGCATATAAGGCATCCTCCTAGATCCTTAGCCCTAATCTAGCATGCAATTCTCATAACCATATCATATCATATCATATCATACATAACATGTATGGGTATCTTGGGGAAAAACTTACTTGAGCTCGGCTGATTGCACGCATCACACACTTTGTTCTTCTCAAAGTTCTTTTCTCTTTTCAGATTCTTTTCAAACTCTTTTTTTTATAAAATGGTTTTACTTTTGAAAATTTTCATACCAAGCCCTTAGTTTGAGTTCAGACACACCCGAGAGCATGTCCGAATCCCTCAAACCAAGGCTCTGATACCAACTTGTAACATCCCAAAATTCAAGGCCAAAAATTTCATTTTTAAATAAGTTATTACATAAAACCATCAGTATAAAAACATTCATAATAATATCTCGTGTCAAACCAAAGTGTCAGTAATCAAAACATATTATCATAAAACCATATCAGAGTGTAATCCCAAAGATCTCATGTGCGGAAAACATATTGTGGCTGTAGACCCACCGCTACTGGAAGGTAACTCACCTCACACTGCTGAAGTCCCGTAGACACAATCCCACACTGCTGAAGTCCCGCAGACTCAACCCCAGCTGTTGGCTGACAGATTCCCGAACTGTCAACACCAAAATAACACCCAATTAATAATTGGGTCCCACTATATAACCATAAGTACATTCTTTGGGTAATTACTACATTACCCCTAGCTTGGCTTATTCAAGCCCAAGGCCCAATCCATAGGCCCAAAGTCAATTAGGAATCAAAGCCCAACACATGGCCCAATTTTTCAAATTGGGCCTAGGCCTATACATGGTCTCATTCTAAGGCCCAACATCATATAATTATTAAGGCCCAAACTATGGCCCATCTTCGGCCCAATTTTCCAAAATGAGCCTAAACCCCTTAAATGGGCCTTACCCTAGGCCCATTAAATTATTCTAGTTCAATTGCTTGCTCTTGGATGGTCCATTATTATCTCAATAATTTAGGCCCATTATAAAGGCCCAATAATATACCCAAGTGAAATTAGGGTTTCACATAAAATGATGATTAGGGTTAAGTTTCCTACTTAACCCATTAAGGACATAATCCTTTAAGGACTTAATCCATTAAGTCCAATATTGCTTAGATTAATCTTGCCAATGATTATTAATTAATATTCTGAGTTCATTAATTAATCCCGATGCGATCCCGATAAACCCCAAATTAGGGTTTCATGGCATTAGGGTTTTCTAAACCCTAATTAGGGTTTCCAACCCAACTTAGCCCAATAGGCCCATTAGCTAAGTCCTTAGATCCATTAGCGTCGATTAAGCCCATTAGACACATGTTTTGGGCTTTAATGTCAATTAGGGCTTCATTGGGCCCATTAGGGTTTATGTCCCTTGTCCAAACACCACAAACGAGTCACCATACAACGAGGCACACCGCCGCCCGACACGGCAGCCGGTGGCGTCAGGAGGCGGCAGCCACCACCTCACGGTGGTGGTTTCGAGATTTCAATTATTATTTTGGCACCATTACAATGTACAACTCGATAATACACACACATACACTACACTAAGCAAAGTCAACACACAGACACACACACACAACCACCTAATGGTGGCCGGCAGTGGCGCATGGCGGCAGCCACCACCTCACGGTGGTGGTGTTGGCCTTCCTCGATTTTCCGATCAAACACAACCATACACAACACACACATACATGCTTCTGATTGCGAGATGCACCTCAGCTACCCACCTGGTGGCTCACGGCGGCGACAACAACAATTTCGAACCATTGTCACTTTTAATTTTTCGAACTTTCTTCTTCAAACTTGTTTCAATTTTTTTGATAAAATCAATCATTACTTGAGCAACTTCAGATTTTAACCTAAGAAAATAAACCCAAGTAAATCGAGAAAAATCATCAACAATAACTTAAATGTACCATTTCTTGTTAAGAGTTTCAACAGTTGATGGTCCACAAAGATCAATAGGAAGAAGCTCCAATGGTTCAACAATGTTCAAATCGATGATAATAGGATGACCTTGTCTATGCTACTTCCCTTGTTCACAAGCTGCACACAAAGTATCATTATCAAATTTTAACTCAGGTAAACCTCTTACCAGATGTTGTACCTCTAATTTGTTAATTTTTCGAAAGTTCAAATAAGAAAGCCTTCGATGCCATAGCCAACTAACATCTGATGAAGCTTTCAAGAGTAAGCACACTGAAGGTTTCCCAATAATGGGATTGATATCGAGAGTAAACATGTCGCCTTTTTGTTTTGATTTAAGCAAGATTTCCTTTATCTGAATGTCCGAAATCACATTACCTTCTTCATTAAACATCACTTGATTGCCACTGCCCACAACAAGTTGTGAAAAACTTATCAAGTTATGTTGAAGACCTTCGACATATGCCACTCTGTTGACTGTGAAATTCCCATTAGTGACTTTTCTGTAACCTCGAACATTACATTTGTTATTGTTGCCAAACTTCACGACCCCAGTATTCTCTAAAGACCTATAATCACGAAGATTCTCCTTTCATCCTGTCATGTGACGAGAGCAACCATTGTTCATATATTATTGTTCATCATATTGCTCGTCACACAAAACTTGCAATTAATGAAAGAATTTAGGTCCCCAAGGCTGTTTGGGTCCTTGGTTATTAGTTTGGAAGATATTGTGAAACGTAGATCCTTTTATCCAATTACGAACTTTAGACTTGAGACTATCAACTAAGTCGACTTCATTAGTTAATGGCACAAAAAAGTAAATATTCTTGGATTTAAAATCTTCATTGACTTTTCCCTTTTCCTTCTCAGCTTGTTTCACAATAATCGATGCCTTCGGTAGAGCTTTCCATTGTTTGACAGAAATATTTGAATCTTGGGAAGATGAACTTTCTTTCGATGAGTCATTCAAAGATTTCTCATACTCCTCCTTGATCATTTCTTGTGAAAATTTCGAAGATTGAAATTTCTTTCCTTTTCCTTCCAACCAGTGATTGATATTCTTCACATTTGTTTTCCCTTTAACAAATGAAGATTTGACAGGTTGTTTCGAGGGTGGATTTAAAAAGAAGTTGGAATAGGCTTGAAGGATTCAAACTTCCATTCTTAAACATGTAACTTCTCAAAGTATCTTGTTGGTTTTCGTGTTGAGACATGAGGAGTATAACGATTTTGAAAACGATTTTGATGTCACACCCCCAAACCAGAGTGGCGGAAACATTCGGGGGCGGATGACTTCACGTAGTATCATAACAGTTGAATATTTGTAAAGAAAGTACACACAACCATCATATATATAATATAAAAGTTACATTGTTGCTTACAATACATGTCCCAAAATAATTACAATATGATGATTCAATAAGTTTTAAGATTGACGTCTTAGCGTCTCTTCTCCAAAAGCTGATGTTTTATCTGTATTACTGAATCCCCTGAGAATACAAGCAGTTTTGAAAGAATATCAGCATAAAGCTGGTGACTTCATAGGCATTTAGTTTTGGTGGAAAAATGTTCTTTGATTTTTTTTGAAAAGCGTTCTTCAAGAAAATCCTATATTTTCTTATGAAAAGCGTGTTTGAAAACCCATTCCTTCCATGATTTCCAGATTCATACAAGATATGTACAATCCAAGGTGTCGTGGAATGAATATGAATATCCATTGGTTACACGTTAAACAATCTGTTTTTCAATAGCCGGGTTATCCCGGGAAAATCCTATATTTTCCCTAAAAGTTGATGGTTGGTTATCTGTTCTAAACTGAGGTGTAGAAGTATCTACTATACTTATAATGATAAAAACAGTTTTCTTTTAAAAACCCTGGTTACACCTAGTGAGGTACATTAGCCTTATTACATAAATAAAACTAATAAAAACATGGTGAACTGAATCCGGAAGGTATTATTAATACTCCCTAGTAATCAATTGATTATCACTCTGAGGTTAGTTCATTTGATCCATTATTACGTAAGTAAATCGCTGTTATCTAGATTGCGAGTTTTATAACCATGCATTATCTTGATATGACACGTATCGAGGCCAGTATCCTTTATGACTTAGTCACCCCAGACCTGCCGGTCTAACTGTAGCTAACAGTTTAGGTGCGGGATTGTCAATCCCGTATAGATCTATACACAACAGTCACGCTCTCCCTACAAGAGATTCTGGTCATATGTGCTAGTCCTACACTCTGTTTCAGTGGTGAGTGTTACCAAGGACGTGTCTCCAACTTAGACTAACAAATTTACAAGTAATAATGCTGAAAACCCTTTTTGTAATTAACATGAATCCTTTTATAAAATGATATCTCTTACTATATGATTCATAAGTTCATTGTCTTAGTTTTGAAAACCGTTTCTGCGAGTTGATTTCTTAACCCATTTGGTAAAAACTATTTTCCATGTTCAAAGTATATTGAAAATATAATTATCTTAAACAAAATAATATACTTTAAGCCCAAGATTACTTGTGCTTTTGCTTCTTTCCCCCCCCCCCTGAAAACATGAAAAACTCGGAAAAACGTAGGGGTATGAACTCACCTGGTTGAAGAGGCGGGTTGAAGAAGATAAGGCAATAATCGAGCAGAACTTCGACAGGAGGAAGCAGATTTCTCGGGATTCTCGGGAGCGTAAAACTTCCTTCGGGACTTGGATATGAAAACCGGGACTTCAGGATATTTCTTGCACGCAAAACGAGGTAAAAACGCAAGAGAATGAGAGAAAATGAGCACAGAAACCTGGAACTCTCGCATCCCTTTTATAGGGGCTGGAACCCTCGCGTACGCGGGGGGTACCAGCGAGGTTACGCGGCGCGTTCGCATGCGTCATGGCTTACCGCATCCTCGGATGAAGCATTGGAGCGACGTGGACGAAACGAGGCCTAGCATCCGAGTACGTTGGGCGTACGAGGGTACGCTGGGCGTAAATCGTCTTGGTTTGTGTGCGTCAAACTTGTAAAATCTGTAACTTTCGCATACGAGCTCCGTTTTTAACGTTCTTTATATGCACGCGTAGGTGAGAATGTACTCTACAACTTTCATTTAGACTCCGTCGGCTAGTTTTGAATTTATTTTTAATTATTTATTTTTAACAGGCCGGGGCAAGAAAAGTCCGTTAAAAATCCATAACTTCTTCATCCGACGACCGTTTTCGTCTGTCTTTTCACCGTTGTACTGCTATTCACGAGACCTTCGATTCTCGTTTAGGTTGCGTTGGCTAAAAATCGCTCGATCTCTATTTTGAGTTTTTAGCTGTCTACCGCTATATCCGAAACTTCGAAAAATCATAACTTCCTCATACGAAGTCAGATTTGGGCGTTCTTTTTATTCATGCTCACGGTTTAACGTAATCTACGACTTTCGTTTAGATACCTAAGGCTAAAAAGTATTTTATTGAAGTTTCACTTTTTACGCTTAATAGTGTTTTACCGGTTTTGACGCGGATCTTTGATGGGTCATAACTTCTTCGTTATGACTCGGATTTGAGTGTTCTTTATATTTTTGGAAACCTTGACACAATATCTATCATTTTATGCAACCCAATTTAGATTTTAGAATACTTCATTTTTTACGCTAACTTCTATTGATTCCAAAAATAGATTATAATACTTGACTTTAGGTCATTATATTGACTTTAAATATCTGGTTGTCACATCATCCCCCCCCCCCCCCCCGTTAGAGGGAATTTCGTCCCAAAATTAATTCTAAGATATGCATTTATGGACTATGGAAGAGATGCGGGTGTTTTTGTTTCATATGATCTTTGCGCTTCCAAGTGTATTCAGGTCCTCGCTTGGCACTCCAGCGGACCTTCAAAATGGGTATGCGACTTTGTTTTCTTCTTTTAAATTTTCCTACCATGATTTCTATTGGTTCTTCCACGAAGTGAAGACTCTTGTTGATTTCTACTTCATCCAGAGGGATGAAGAGGTTCTCATCGGACAAGCACTTCTTTAGGTTCCACACGTAAGAGGTAGGGTGTACGTTATTGAGCTCCTGTGGTAATTGAAGTTTATATGCTACCGGGCCAATCCTGGAAAGGATCTCGAATGGTCTGATATACCTTGGATTTGGACAATATTCTCGGTCGTTTCTCTTTATGATTTCTGGGCCTGTGAGGGTGCTGTTAGGTACTTATCCTCTAGCTAGTTGCGTGTTACCCACTTCAGCCCAGCACAAAGGTGATCTGCACTTGCGGCCATAGAGGGCTTCGAATGGAGCAACTTTGATGCTAGTGTGGTAGCTAATGTTGTACGAGAACTCGACCAATGGTAAATGGGTATCCCATGCCTTACCAAGATCGATCACACAAACCCTTAGCATATTTTTCCAAGGTTTGAATGGTCCTCTCACTCTGTCCGTCGGTTTGTGCATGGTAGGCAGTACTCTTGTCTAGTCTCGTTCCTAGAGATTTTTGTAGTGACTGCCAGAACCTCGAGGTGAATCTACTATCTCGGTCCGAGAAAATGGATATTGGTACACCGTGCAGTCGCATAATCTCCCTGATGTAGGTTCTAGTCCGTTTCTCCAGCTTGTCTGTTTCCTTTGTTGGTAGGAAGCATGCGAATTTGGATAACCTGTCGACGATCACCCATAATGGCATCAAGTCCATCCGTTGCCTTGGTAACTTGATTTTTAAGCCCATTGCAATCCGCTACCACTCCCACTCAGGTATCTCCGGTTGTTATAGTAAGCATGCGGGCTTTTGCTCTGTAGTTCATGATAAGACTCATCCTTGGGTCATCCATCCTCACCTCGTGTATACGAGTTGTATATAATTTAAATCAACAAAACCTTCGGTTAGCTGGCTCTGCGCCAAGTCCACAACCAGACAAGGAATAGGAAATAGGGCGGAATCACACATCCTACATCTTGTTGAGTCTAAATTATATGCCACTCTTTCATATACAACTAGCAGCGATAGATTAACCTAATGAGTTCTTGTACTCTATTCTTGAACTTGACCTGCAATGCAAGTGGTCTTACTTGGAGATCTCTTGGGTATGCTATGGGTGGTTACTGACTTTTGAGACTTCTTTGGTGCATTTTGTTTCAAGCTTTCTATCTATTGAGTAGGCTAGAAGGTGTGGTACCCCTCGCATGGGTACTTCTGAAGATTTGAAGTCATAGGCGATATAAGGGTTTGTGTTATGGATTGGAAGAATTTCAGCTGATTAAGGAAAGAGTTCTTTTACACAGCTTAAAAAAAATTGCATGGTAAGGATCAAGCCAAACCATGTCGGATGAGGATGTCGGAACTTCTCAACGAAGTAGATATTAAGTTATTCTGGAAAAGATGATTACTAGGATAATGAACAATTCTATGCACATAAGTTTTCAACGTCTTCAGTTTTATTATGTTATTTTGCTACGAATCCCCTTTTTAATTCAAAATTGGCGGATACTACTAATACGAGGGTTCTGATAATTTGAAACTATGAACTTTCACGAAATGATCCCTACTAGGTCTCTCTATCATTGTTTGGTGTACACAAGTCATGTATAATTAAGATTGGTAAGACAGTTGACTGAGCAACCCTGCCCTAAATCCACAACCAAACAAGGAACAGGAAATGAGGCGGGATCACTCACTTTAAATCTACAAATCTTAATTATAAATGTCCCTTATGTTTACACTAATCCATCATAGCTTACCTGATAGGGTTCTTAGTTTTATATGAATGCTGCGATTTGGTTCGAATGAAAGAGTAATTATAATTATAATTAAATTATTGGGGTTTGGAAGCGTATCAAACTATAGTAGGGTTCTTTTATGTTTCCCCATTCTCTGGGGTCAAATTTCCTCCTGCTCCCCCGTCGTTGTTCTCTGTTGGACAGTCCGTCTTGTAATGTCCTTTTTCACCACAAAGATGACATATTGGACTTGTTCCAACGTTGGTAGTTGAAGTGATGAATTTGACCGGAGTCCTACAAAAACGGGCGGTGTGCCCCTTTATGTTGCATCTATTGCAATGCAGTACTCGACAGACCCCATGATGATGGTAGTTGCACTTGCCGCAGTGTGGGAGGTTTCCTAAGTACGGTGTGGTCAGTGTTGTGATAACATGGCTGATGGGGGTATTGACTGCCCCAGCTTGTTGCCCTTCTGTAGCTCCTTGAGTTTAACAACTCCCTTTCTTGTTCTCGAACTTTCGTTTCAGAATATTAGGTTTGAGGTTCGGAGTGTCTTTACAAACATGAACTCGTTGTTGTACTCGGTTATCACCGTGATTGGGGTCGTCGATAACATTTCCACTAACATTTGTGTTGTTAGCATTTAGGTGAGTCATGACAGCTGCTATGGCAGCTGTGACCGCAGCTTGAAAAGTAGCCAAATCTATCTGAAGGGTTGGTGCCTTGCCAGCGGTTTGGTTACGTTTCTTCGGAGGCATGATTCTGTTATATGATAAGAAAATGAGTTTGTGAGCGATTATGGTTGGCTCTAGATGTATTCCGATCGTTCCTACGAATGTAAGTTTTTCATTTTGTTATACTGTTCTCGATGGTTCGATCTACATCCCTATGATGCAATCCTGGTAAAAGAGTAGAATGAAGTTTCTAGAATGGTTATCAGACGAGTGTCATCCGAACGAAGTTATCTTTGGTTGGAGTTTTCGAAAATATTTGAAAGTAATTCATAATAGAGTCTACAATAAATTGACTTATGAAATTGAGAAGTAATCACTCTTGATCTGAGGTTTCGTGATCCGAATTATTGTTATTAGCCAATATAGGAAGAGACGATAAGTTCGAAATCTAATGTGAGTAATGTATTCGTTAACCCACTAGGTTGCATTACTTATTAGTTATTATTGTGACGAAAAGGAACTCAAACACTTCGTGTGTAACACGCGTGGTCCTCCTCCGTTCTATTCTGGGTGATAATGATTTGTTATCTCCTGATATTTATAGGGTGTCCTTCTCCTTCGTAGGTATATTGAATTTATGTGTCGTCTTACTTCCGATTCTTACACCGATCTCCATTACTTCATAAAGAAGAGTTTGAATCCCGGGGGTTCATGCGAACTTTTCCTCGGTGTTTTTAACAAGGTAACGGCAGATTGTGGTTTCTATAGTTTCCTCTTGGTTGCGAGTACAGGCGGTGTTAATTTCAGACGCATCACCTATCAACTAAGTGTGTGAAGATGGAGATAATGATAAGAATTTCAAGAGTGAGAATAATGAAAGTGATCCGTGAACTCAATCACCATAGTTTAACCATTAAATAAGTGTGTGATTTTGGTAGAGTTCTAACAATAGAAAGATGAAAGTATTTGGACAAAGATTTCCCTAGGAGATTAGACGTTCGCCGATGTCATTGGTAGCAAAGATGTGATAAGTTTGGGAAAAATTGACCTTGGAGTAGGACTCACATTACACCAGAATCGAGAAAATTTTGACAGTACATAGACCTAACCGACTGAAAGTTCAAGGTCTTAACATAAGCATGAAATTAATGCTAGAGTCTATAAATAGACCTAATTTATATCCAAAAGAGAGAATAGAGTAGACTCTACTTGCGGCGAGAATCGCCCGAAAGAGTTCTTGATTCTGCCAGACGACGCTCTATGTCCAACATGCGTCTTTCAAACGTTGCCTGATGCCCTCGAAGTTCCCTAACTTCAGATTGGGTTGTAGTTAGTTCTCTCTGCAGGGTCATATTCTGGTTCAGGGATCTTCTATGAGCAGTCTCCAGATGGCGAATGCGAACAGTATTGACTCCTGCATCGGCATCAACCTCCATGACCCGGTTGATGGCTGTCCTTCCCTATTCCTCATTACGAGCGATCCTGCGAACCAGAACAGGTAAGATTATGTCTGCTGAGCCTCCCTCGCTCAGATTGTAGAAGCTTCGGTCTCCGTTGTAGGGTAAGGGTTGACCTTGCTCGTGACTCCATATGTTCAAGTTTGCTGCCCACAGGGGTGTGGGTCCTTGAAAGTTTTGACGAGGGTTAGGGTTCTGAGCAACTGGAGGTGGATTATAAGCTTCTGATCCGGAACCGTTGTCTTCGGGAAAGTCTTCAGCAAAATCATCGTCTAGGGGAAATTGCGGCTCATCTTTTGGTTCGGCACCGAGCCAACCAGCATTCTCTTGATTTGGATAGTACGGATCTCTAGGAGGATGGAATCCAGCCATTTTTATCTAAGCGAGAATAGGGATAAGAAAAATACAACTTAAGGGTAAGAAGGTAGTTTTTGTGATATGACCTACACCGGGTCCTCCTATAATTACCTAGTGTATACAAATCACATACAATCAAGACTGAATAGGCCGTTAGATCAGTAGCTTCACCTTAAGTCCACATCCAAACAAGGAAAAGGGCCTAAAGCGAAATCATAAATCCTAAGCCTATAAAATTCTAATCATGTGTAACTTTAAAGTATGCATTTTGCAACTATAGACCTGCCAGTGAAGGTTATTAGTTTTTGAATAAGATTCTATTTATTTGATGATTCATAATTTTAACTAAATATCGAGGTTCGCACGATTATTATAGTTCTTATGGTTTTATAAAATACTCCTTTAGTATTTCAAATTTGTAAGTTTGATTCTAGTATTTTCTTTGGTAAGTTTTTGACTTGTTGCTCACTATGACCATTTCTCGACATACATTGGTCACATCCAGGATAAATATAGCTGATCAGGCTATATTTACTCTCGATCTGATTACATACCCCGAGGCCTAATCGTAGCGTCGCAACTTGCCTTAATACTTTTGTATAGTTTTGACTATGATACTAGACCGATGCATGCATGTACTTATAAAAATAGTACTCTATTTTCTTAAAAGTATAGTTTGTGGAAATGTTTTGTCAGAGGGTTTTAGTCCCTTTGCATTTATAGTTTGTATATATTATGTGGTTCGATATACTTAGTTCACTATAAACAATGCTCTGATACCAATCTGTCACACCCCCAAACCAGAGTGGCGGAAACATTCGGGGGCGGATGACTTCACGTAGTATCATAACAGTTGAATATTTGTAAAGAAAGTACACACAACCATCATATATATAATATAAAAGTTACATGGTTGCTTACAATACATGTCCCAAAATAATTACAATATGATGATTCAAATAGTTTTAAGATTGACGTCTTAGCGTCTCTTCTCCAAAAGCTAATGTTTTATCTGTATTACTGAATCCCCTGAGAATACAAGCAGTTTTGAAAGAATATCAGCCTAAAGCTGGTGAGTTCATAGGCATTTAGTTTTGGTGGAAAAATGTTCTTTGATTTTTTTTTGAAAAGCGTTCTTCAAGAAAATCCTATATTTTCTTATGAAAAGCGTGTTTGAAAACTCATTCCTTCCATGATTTCCAGATTCATACAAGATATGTACAATCCAAGGTGTCGTAGAATGAATATGAATATCCGTTGGTTACACGTTAAACAATCTGTTTTTGAATAGCCGGGTTATCCCGGGAAAATCCTATATTTTCCCTAAAAGTTGATGGTTGGTTATCTGTTCTAAACTGAGGTGTAGAAGTATCTACTATACTTATAATGATAAAAACAGTTTTCTTTTAAAAACCCTGGTTACACCTAGTGAGGTACATTAGCCTTATTACATAAATAAAACTAATAAAAACATGGTGAACTGAATCCGGAAGGTATTATTAATACTCCCTAGTAATCAATTGATTATCACTCTGAGGTTAGTTCATTTGATCCATTATTACGTAAGTAAATCGTTGTTATCTAGATTGCGAGTTTTATAACCATGCATTATCTTGATATGGCACGTATCGAGGCCAGTATCCTTTATGACTTAGTCACCCCAGACCTGCCGGTCTAACTGTAGCTAACAGTTTAGGTGCGGGATTGTCAATCCCGTATAGATCTATACACAACAGTCACGCTCTCCCTACAAGAGATTCTGGTCATATGTGCTAGTCCTACACTCTGTTTCGGTGGTGAGTGTTACCAAGGACGTGTCTCCAACTTAGACTAACAAATTTACAAGTAATAATGCTGAAAACCCTTTTTGTAATTAACATGAATCCTTTTATAAAATGATATCTCTTACTATATGATTCATAAGTTCATTGTCTTAGTTTTGAAAACCGTTTCTGCGAGTTGATTTCTTAACCCATTTGGTAAAAACTATTTTCCATGTTCAAAGTATATTGAAAATATAATTATCTTAAACAAAATAATATACTTTAAGCCCAAGATTACTTGTGCTTTTGCTTCTTTCCCCTCCCCCCCTGAAAACATGAAAAACTCGGAAAAACGTAGGGGTATGAACTCACCTGGTTGAAGAGACGGGTTGAAGAAGATAAGGCAATAATCGAGCAGAACTTCGACAGGAGGAAGCAGATTTCTCGGGATTCTTGGGAATCTCGGGAGCGTAAAACTTCCTTCGGGACTTGGATATGAAAACCGGGACTTCGGGATATTTCTTGCACCAAAACGAGGTAAAAACGCAAGAGAATGAGAGAAAATGAGCAAAGAAACTCGGAACTCTCGCATCCCTTTTATAGGGGCTGGAACCCTCGCGTACGCGGGGCGTACCAGCGAGGTTACGCGGCGCGTTCGCATGCGTCATGGCTTACCGCATCCTCGGATGAAGCATTGGAGCGACGTAGACGAACCGAGGCCTAGCATCCGAGTACGCTGGGCGTACGAGGGTACGCTGGGCGTAAATCGTCTTGGTTTGTGTGCCTCAAACTTGTAAAATCCGTAACTTTCGCATACGAGCTCCATTTTTGACGTTCTTTATATGCACGCGTAGGTGAGAATGTACTCTACAACTTTCATTTAGACTCCGTCGGCTAGTTTTGACTTTATTTTTAATTATTTATTTTTAACAGGCCGGGACAAGAAAAGTCCGTTAAAAATCCATAACTTCTTCATCCGACGACCGTTTTCGTCTGTCTTTTCACCGTTGTACTACTATTCACGAGACCTTCGATTCTCGTTTAGGTTGCGTTGGCTAAAAATCGCTCGATCTCTATTTCGAGTTTTTAGCTGTCTACCGCTATATCCGAAACTTCGAAAAATCATAACTTCGTCATACGAAGTCAGATTTGGGCGTTCTTTTTATGCATGCTCACGGTTTAACGTAATCTACGAATTTCGTTTAGATACCTAAGGCTAAAAAGTATTTTATTGAAGTTTCACTTTTTACGCTTAACAGTGTTTTACCGGTTTTGACGCGGATCTTTGATTGGTCATAACTTCTTCGTTATGACTCGGATTTGAGTGTTCTTTATATTTTTGGAAACCTTGACACGATATCTATCATTTTATGCAACCCAATTTAGATTTTAGAACACTTCATTGTTTACGCTAACTTCTATTGATTCCAAAAATAGATTATAATACTTGACTTTAGGTCATTATATTGACTTTAAATATCGGGTTGTCACATTTGATAACCAACATTATTTCTTTGAAAAACAGGTTCAGGTTTCATGAAATTTTTGAATGAGAAACTTGAGGAAAATTCGTTTGTGCATTCGATTGAAAAACATTTCGTTGAAACTTATTTGGAGAAAACCGTTGAGTTGAAGAATTCTTATGAAAAATCTTAGTTTGGTTGGTTTTCACATAATTCTCATGAAAAGATGTTTGAGCATTAGAATTTGAGGCAGATTTTGAAACATACTCCTTGTTGACAAAAGGCTCTTTTCGTGAATTTTGATTAAACAAATGCTTTGATGTTGAATTATGATTTGACTTATTTACTTGTTTCTTTTCAAAAGATGTCTGATCACATTTAGACATTTGTTATTCATAAGATTTGTTAAGCAAAACACTTTGTTTCTTTCGAGACTTAATGTTATTCCAAAACATTTTCTTTCGAGCTTGTCTCTTTGAAATGTTGTTATCTTTCGAAACTTTGTCAACTTGATCTTTAAAATCTTGAGAATTGATGTTGACATTGTGAGAAACAACTGCATCTTTCTTAAAAACATCTTTTACTTTTTCATATTTTTCAATCTAAACTTGTTTTGATTTTTCAGGCTTTTCAGTTACTTTGACATTTTTTGATTTTTCAGACCAGTTTTGACTTGCTTTTTGACGTTGAAAGGTGTAAGAATTTTTGGTAAGTTTATTTTCAACTGTGCTTTGATTCGAAAAGAACCCTTCATTTGTGCTTGTTATCTTCTTTAACTAACTTGTTAAGTTTGGGTTTGATGTTATCAATATTCCCAGTTGTGACAAACACCTGATTGGGGAAGATGACATCATCTGTGCATTTAAAATTTGGATACATAACCAAATTTGTTTCAAGACAATGAGCACCTTTTTCTTTCATCACTCTGTCGAATTTGTCTGTTTCACCATATACTTGATCTTCAACTATTCAAAGGGTTTTTGTTTCTTTTGAAATATTTAGATCAATTGTTTCCTTTGAAACCTCATCATCATCATCATTGTCAGTCTGACTATCTTCGACAGTCACATGGTTATAATCAAAAGCTTTCAAAGTTGAGGGTTGGTCATTGTCAATTTTAACCTCAGAATCTTTACATTTTTCTTTGCCTTTAACCATTGCAGTGACATTAATGATAGACAACTGAGAACAATCGATAAATTCCTCTTCCTCAATTTCATTGATTTCGCTAATATTATCAGAATTATCTTTGAGATCAGCAAAATTTGATTGAGAATCAGATTTCAAATTCTCAGTTCTTTTCAAAATCTTGATTTGTTCATTTTTGGTCAAAGTTTCATTCACAATATCAACTAATTCGTTTGCATCTAAATATTCATCTATTTTCACAATTCCATAAGCAAACCTATTGTCAGGAACTCTATCAAATTAATCTATAGTCTTTTCACAATCATAGGACATGCAATCAACCTTTTCTCTTTCAAAAGCTAAAAAATGTAATAACTTCCTTTGTTGTTCTTTGCTTATGTCAGAAGAGTGATGTAAAGCAGTCAACTTAGCATACAATCTTTTTGCAGAATTACAATATATGTTCCGTTGTGCTAACAACATTTTAACATCACTATTCAAATTGTCTCTATCACACATGAGATTAGTTATTTGCAATTCTAGATATTCTACTTTCACTTTGTTCGAATCCAACTGCTTCCGTGTCTCTAGTAATTGTGTACTAGATTTCTTAGCCTCATTGCTAGCAGATATAACCAAATTATCAAAATAAGCAACAGTATCATCAAAAGCAGTTAATTCAGAATCATAAGCATTCAAAGGAATATTGAAAGACTGAAGTATAGAACGTACCTTCGTGGTCATAGGTGAGTTGTTCCCTTTTGTTGTCACAAAACAACGACCAGTTACGTTCCCTTCATCTTCTTCCTCAAACTTCACATACATCACTCCATGCATAGGATTACGCATCTCTTCATCATCTCAACCTGAGGACCATATCTGATAAGTCCCATCTTCACTCCCTTCTCCTCTCGCCACCAATGACAACCCTTTCGATTTTGCTCTCACCTCTTCCAAACGTTCGGCATAATAAGCTTCGTCTTTGATCTTACTTTTCTTCTCTTCTTTCCTTCGAAGAATACAATCACTCGCCATGTGATTTGCACCATGGCAGTAGTGACAGTCGACACCAGAGTCTACTTTGAGCTTCTTTTCAACTTTCGAATCTTTACACTTTGATTCTTTCTTTTCAAACTTCTTCTTCTCATTCACTTTTCCAGCAAAACTCACTTTTGCTTCTCTAGACCTTACTTTCGAACCAAAAGGCTCTTTATAAAATTTCTTCACTTTGTTCTTCGAGTAGAAAGCAATGGCTTCGTCATCTGAGTTAACAATCGGGCCTTCATCATCAGAACTCTCTTTTTCAGTAACTTCTTTCTCAGATACTTTCGAAACTAAATCAAGTGGTCCTCCCAAACTTATCTTCGATTCTTCAGCCATGTCAAGAACTTATGGCTCATGAGTTTTCAACAGGCTGTAAAGATCATTCAGAGTTGAAGTATCGAAGCTCTGTTGAGTTTTCACCATTAGACTAACATTTCTCCATTCTTTTCTTAGTACCATAATAAAAGTGAGATTAAACTCCATGGTTGACCTTGTTATTCCATTGCGATTGCATTGTAGATGAGTTCATTCAAGAGATCATAATAAAGTTCAACAGATTCACCTTCCTTTTGTTTGAACTCTTTCAATTCAACCAAACAATGCTTCACAGAACTGATTTTCGTCTTTTCACTCCCTTGAAACTTCTATTTGAGAGTATTCCATATTTCCTTTGCTGATTTACAACTACGAACGTAGTTATAAACAACTGGAGGTAGAGCACCACGAAGCTCTCTCATACACCTCTTCTCATTCTTCTTCAGTCTTGCAGTTTGATCAGAAACACTTTGAGATTAAGCAGATGAACCAATATTTTGAACATTCATTGGAGGAAGAATGTTTCCATCAATACAATCCCAAAGCTCTTCATCCAGTCAATTCAAGTAGTCTTCCATGCGATCAACCCATTGATCATAATACTCTGGAATAAGCATAGGAATCTTTGTTGAAGATCCTAGCAAATGAGAGAAAGACGTCATCGTGTTCATATTGAAATTCACCATTGATGTATGGATGAATTCTCAGAAAAGCTTCTGAAATTTGAGAATTAATGGATGAATTGTTCAGGAAAAGCAAACAAAACACTCGATTAAACAAACTAGTTGCAGAATCGAATCACAACTTAAGATCAAAGATGATTTTCAATATCAAAAGTGCGGAAACTTTTGAACCCAAGACGAGACTCAAAATATGATTGATACAATATGAAAAGCAGATCATTGTAGTATGATTCCTGCATTGATACCAATTGTAGAATCTATTAAATCGAGTTATGAAACGACATCAGAATCGAAATTAATTAAGAACACATGGAGTAAATATAATCTGGTTTTAGCTCTATTATGCTTTCACGATACAAAGAGTATTGAGACAGAATAGTTGCAAAAGTTCTATCTATCTCATGTATCCTATCCTATTTATAGGAAAACTAGAAAGCACACAAAAAATACAAAGGACTAAAACATTACAGCTTTGAAATAACTATGCCTTTGTAATAACATTACATCACTATCAAATACAAAATAACCTTCGACACCTTACAAAAAACTTCGACTCTAACAACTTGTACTCAAACACTCTTTATGTACTTGTTCTGAAATAGCAACATTGTGACATCCCCATTTTCACGGCCAGAAAAGACCGATTTGTTTATGCTTCGTTTGAAAATCAGAGTAACCTTTTAAAGAAAAGTGTTACGGAATTTTTTCCTAAAAGATAAATGTGATAAAGATTTATCAAAGCATTTCCGTAGAAATGTATTTCATTATATTAAAACCTCGGGATGCCATGTTCGATACAGATGAAAAGCATAAACAGAACAACATAGACCTTACAACATTTATTTATATCTATTGGCCTATAATCCATAATCCATCGTTAAGTCATCCAACAATGTTGTTGTGCCACTACCTGTAATACAAGAAACTGAGTGGGTCAGGATTGGGAGCCTGGTGAGCACATAGGGTTTTCAACCCACAATAAATAAGTTATTAATTTCATCAATCAACAACCCGATTACCCGTTCCCGTTATCCTCACTTTATATCCCTAAAACATCTATCATAACAGACCTATCCTAAGGATTTTCATCGGGATGGACACTACTGCTAAGGGGTTTCCTCAACAATAATTTTTCATAAGACAACCATGAGGGGGATGGAGTACACCGGTGAACACATCGTTCACAAACACCTACAGGTTGCGAGCCTGCTAGCGTTCCACTAGACTGTCTAGAATAATCTGTGGTCGTCATCTATACTCCGCTAGATGACTGGATCATCGTCAACATCAAGGCCTCTCATCATTTTGTCGCACATCGTCTATTTCATCTACGCATGTTTTACCCCCAACATTTTTGTAGATATAAAATACATATACAGTTTAAATCATTTAAAACATGTATAAAAAATGTTCATCCGGCATAGATATCAAGTAAACAAATAATATGTACACGTAGCACGTAATTAATATAAAATACTTCATATTTATGTGTAAGATGAAAGTAACTATGCACTCACCTGTTAAGGTGGTGATTCCGAACTCAGACAGTGTTTCGCTTAATTTATTTTTCATTCGACGAAACCTAGTATCATTACCACTATATTTTAGTCTAATATTCATTGCGACTAATTATTAGTCTAGATTCATCATTAACTCAGAGTCTACATCATGATCTATCAAGTAAGGATCAACCAGGGAGGGCAGTTGGGAGGCAGGACCATTTCGGCATAAAGCTTTTCTGAAATCCAATAACCAAACCCAACGTGACCATTCTAGACACCTCTCCCATAAGTAGTTCAATCAGTATAATGACTTTGAATCACTAATAAATTTTATTTATAGGTTCATAATAACGATATTATAAGCTATTTCTAAAGTAGGGTAGCATAACTTACTTAGCTAGGCTTGCAGCACTTCAGCGCTCACCTTAGTATACTAAAAACTACAGAAAGAGAAGTCGAATCGCTAGGGATCGGAATGCTTGGGGGATAAGACTCTTGAATCAAGAGAATGGTGCAAGAAATATGAGAGCCTAGAGGCTCTTATTTATAGTAATTTAATTTTCAAAAACT
The DNA here is from genome assembly GCF_052849685.1 of Lactuca virosa. Classification (NCBI taxonomy): domain Eukaryota; kingdom Viridiplantae; phylum Streptophyta; class Magnoliopsida; order Asterales; family Asteraceae; genus Lactuca; species Lactuca virosa. Next base: position 130,697,058 of record NC_136434.1, on the reverse strand, counting down.
ACCCTCTATATTTACTTAAATGACTAGACACCCCTTTATAATATTATTTTAAATAGATTTAATGATATTTGTATTAAACTAATGTCGAAAGCGCTCAACACTAGTCTTATAACGACCTCATCGTCAGTACCTTTCTAATGATATATACATATGTATATATATGTATAGGTATATATGATTTATACTTTATTTTAATACGTAAATGTGATATTAAAAATTATAACTCGTTCATATGAACTTCATTTTTGACGTTCTTTATATCCAAGCGTAGCTATCGACGAGATCTACAACTTTCGTTTAGACTCCGTCGGCTAATTTTGAATTTATATTTTGTCAATTTTTTTTAATTAAATGATTTTGCTAAAATCATAACGCTCTCATTCGAACTCCGTTTTTGACATTCTTTTTTCTCAAAATTCCTAATTTAAGGAGTACTACGATTTTCTTTTTGGTCACATTAGCTAAAAGTCAACCATTCTCTTCGTAGCTTTTTACGTCACACATTCTTTATGCGCGACTGACTTTTATATCTTATAAAAATCATATCTAATTCATACGGACTTCGATTTCGACGAAATTTATATTTTCTGGATCTGGAAGACGTGTACTTTCTAAATATTTAATATATATATATATATATATATATATATATATATATATATGTTTTGGCGCACTTATTTTTACGATTTACGGACGATTCGGCTAATTTTTCCTATTTTATTATATTATAATAATCATGAAACATATAATATCCACATAATTCTTCTTTATTACGTCAAATATGTTACAATTGTTGACCCTAACAATTACATCATCATAATAATTCTTAGCCAGAAACGCGGGCGTTACAATTCTCTCCCCCTTAGGATGATTCCGTCCCGAAATCATGCATCAGCAAACAGATGTGGATAGCGGCTCATCATGTCACTCTCTGTTTTCCAAGTGAGGTTCGACCCATTCGTATGTTTCCATTACAAAAGCACCAAGTCGACCATCTTTCGTCGCAACTTCTTTGTCTTACGGTCAACAATTGCTTTAGGCTCTTCGATTAACCTCTTATTTTCATCCATCCTTAACTCCGAAATTGGAATTATGTCAGTAACTTCTCCCGTGAACTTCCTCAAATAACACACATGAAAGGTGTTATGAATACCATCGAGTTCTTCTGGTAGTTCTAGCTTGTAAGCTTGGTTCCTAATCCTCTGAAGAACTGTGAATGGTCCAATAAACCTTGGACTTAACTTTCCTCTCTTTCTGAATCTTATAAGTCCCTTCCAAGGTGAGACTTTAAGCAAAACCGAATCTCCAACTTCGAATGTAATCAGTCGTCTCTTTTTGTCAGCTTAACGCTTTTGACGATCCTGAGCTGCTAACATCCTTTCCCTGATCACTTTCAGCTTTTCAGCAGTCTAATGGACTATCTCGGGGCCCATAAACTGCTTTTCTCCAGCCTTAAGCCAACAAGACGGGGTACGACACTTCTGTCCATACAAAGCTTGATAAGGTGTCATCTTGATGCTCGAGTAGAAACTATTATTGTAGGAAAACTCTACCAGAGGTAAGTGTCCATCCCAGTTACCTTGGAATTATAGGGTACATGCTCTTAGCATATCTTCAAGTGTTTGAATCATTCTTTTGATCTGACCATCAGTCTGCAGATGGTAAGCTGTACTTAAACACAACTTCGTACCCATTTCCTCTTGTAGACTTCTCCAAAACATTGACGTGAAATGACTATCACGATCTGATACAATCGTTAAAGGAACACCGTGAAGTCTTACTACTTCCCTCAACGTAAGCATTTTCAAGCTTATCCATAGACCATCTCTCATTGGCTGCTATGAAGTGTGCACTCTTAGTGAAACAATCCATGATTACCCAAATCATGTCGTGTTCGTTCTTCGTCCTGGGCAGTTTAGTCACAAAATCTATGGTGATGTCTTCCATCTACCCATGGGTACATGTAAAGGTTCTAAACTCCCATATAGTTTATGATATTGTGCCTTAACTCTTGCACATCTTACACACACGGCCACATACTTTGCAACATCGAGCTTCATCATCGGCCACCAGTAGTAGGGTTTTGGATCCCTATACATTTTAGTGCCGCCGGGATGAATCGAGTACATGGTCTTGTGAGCTTCTTTCATGAAAAGATCTCTTACTCCTCCCATATTAGGTACCCAAATCCTATCTTGTAATACCTTCAGTCCTTGACTGTTTGTACCAAACACTAATGTTTTGCCCAAACGTTCTTCCTTTCAGTCATTTTTCTCTGAAGCTTCTTCCTGAGCTTTCTTAATACTTTCCACAGTCTTCGAGACAGCTTTGATTCTTAACGTTCTTGGCCTTTTCTTTTCAAGGTTTACTTTTTGACTTAGAGCATCAGCGACAACATTTGCTTTACCAGGGTGATAAAGTATCTCACAGTCGTAGTCCTTAAGTAACTCTAGCCAGCGTCGTTGCCTCATGTTGAATTCCTTCTGATTAAAGAGGTACTAGAGACTCTTATGATTAGTGAAAAGTTTGCACTTCGTGCCATAAAGATAATGCCTCCATATCTTTAGGGCGAATACTACCGCTGCCAACTCCAAATCATGAGTGGGGTAGTTCTTTTTGTGCTCTTTCAATTGTCAAGATGCATATGCTATCACCTTTTCTTTTTGGGTCAGAACACAACCTAACCCAACTCTAGATGTATCGCTATAAACTGCAAATTCTTCAACTCCGTCAGGTAAAGAAAAAATTAGTGCTTCACACAACTTATTCTTTAGCTTCTCAAATGCTTCTTCGTGTTTTTCACTCCACGCATATGTAGCTCCCTTATGGGTCAAAGCTGTCAATGGAGCAGCTATCGAAGAAAAGCCTTGGATAAATCTTCGGTATTATCCAGCTAATCCCAGAAAGCTTCGGATCTCCGTGGGACTTTTCAGTCGTTCCCACTTCATCACAGCTTCAATCTTTGCTGGGTCAACCATTATCCCTTCCTGGTTAACCACATGACCCAAAAATTGAACTTCTCGAATCGAAAAATCACATTTAGAGAACTTTGCATATACCTTCTCCTTCTTCAATACATCTAACACTTCTCGTAGATGCTTTCCATGCTCTTCATGGCTCTTTGAGTAAATCAGAATGTCATCTATGAGCACTATCACGGATTTATCGAGTAATAGTTTACAAACCTTGTTCATCAAATCCATGAATGTTGCTAAAGCATTGGTTAGTCCAAACGACATAACCAAGAACTCATAGTGTCCATATATTGTTCTGAATGCAGTTTTCTCAATATCCTGCTCTCTCACCTTCAGCTGATGATATCCTAACCTAAGATCGATCTTTAAGAAATAGCTCTAACCTTGCAACTGATCGAATAGGTCATCAATCCTCGGCAATGGGTACTTCTTCTTCACTGTTGCCTTGTTCAGCTCTCTGTAATCTATGCACATTCTCATGCTTCCATCCTTCTTCTTTATAAATAACACCGGTGCTCTACAGGGTGATGAACTAGGTATAATGAAACCATTGTCCAACAACTCCTGAAGTTGCATCATAAGCTCCTTCATCTCCGTCGGTGCTAATCGGTATGGTGTTTTTGCTATCGGTGTTGATCCTGGCAACAAGTATATTCGAAACTCCACTTATCTATCAGGGGGTAATCCAGGAAGATCTTCGGGAAAGACTTCTGGATAGTCACACACCACTGGTATTCTTTGTATCTCCTTCTTTTCTTTCTTTGTATCAATCACAAATGCCAAGTATGATATTCATCTTTTAGACAAACATTTTCTGGCTTTCATCAGGGAAATGTTTCCAGAATTCACTCTACGTTTGTCCCCATACACCATAAATGACTCTTTTGAAGGTTGGTTTACTCTCACCATCTTTTTTTTTTGCATAATATTTCGGCATCGTTCGCACTAAGCCAATCCATTCCTAGTACGATGTTGATACCATTCAACTCAATGGGTGATAGCTCCTCGTGGAATTCGTTTCCGTTTAAGTCGATGACGATGTTCTTAATCCAATCGCTAATAGGTATGAATTTGCCACTGGTAACTTCTACAACTAGAGCATTATCAAGTTTATCCACATGCAATGCTAATCTTCCACCAAATTTGTGTGATATAAAGGAGTAATTTGCTCCAGAATCAAACAATATATTGGCAGGCCATCCATTTACAAGAAAGGTACCTGAAGCGACATCTGTTGCATCCTTCATAGCTTCCAGCGTCATTTGGAAGGCCCTCGCCTTCGGCTTTGGTGGAACATTGGGCTTTCCCGCCTCCTTCTTCTTTGGGCAGTCCCTCGAGATGTGTCCCTCCTCATTACACCCATAACAGAATTTCTTGCTGAGGGTGCATTCATTGGCATAGTGCCCAGGCTTTCCACATTTAAAACAAGTGACCTCCCCATCACATTTCCCATGGTGCTTCTTCTTGTATTTGTCGCACCACTTGGCTTCACCTCCTCCAAAATTCTTTGTAGTAGACTTTGAGAACTTGCTTTTCTTCCTGAATTTTGACGATCCATCAAATTTCCTTTTCTCACCAACCTCCGCTCTCTCTAGACCCTTCTCTGTTATATGGGTCTCAACATTCATAGCAGCCCAGATGGCGGCTTTAAGATTAGTTGCTTACTTGACCATCAGACCAAAGTCCACTGGTAATCTGTGGGAAAACTTGTTAACCTTGGAGAGTTCGGTTGGAACTAGGTACGGAACAAGCTTCATCTTCCCTGTAAAACTCGCAGCATATTCTGTGACACTCATTCTTCCCTTCTTTAGATTTTGGAACTCATTGTTGATTTCCAGAAGATCCTGCTCAGAGCAGTACTGCATCTTCAGTTGCACCAGAAAATCTTCCCAAGACATCTTGCTAGCTTCTCCCTTGGCCATCGAATCAGCTAGTAGCTTCCACCAGCTATATACTCCAGATTTTAACAAGGGAACCGCGAGAGCGGTATTCTTCCTGTTGCTACATTCGCAACTATCAAACATTGTCTCCATCTCGGAGATCCGGTCCATAACTTCCACCAGTGTTGGGCTTCTAGAAAGACAGGGTGGTTTGGATGACATCAAATCCTTGTATTTGCATCCACGTCCGTCGTTTCCTACATCGTGGATATTCCTTCTAACCATTGGCTGTTCAGCTTGACCAACAGTCCTACTGTAGTTTCCTTCTTCTGACTGTCCATCATTCAGTTCGGGCTGTTTAATAGGCATTGCAGGTTCGTCCATATTTTGTAGCAATCGCCTCGTCTCCTCCATTTGACGATCTAAGATCAGCTGGATCATCGCTTGTACCCTGACCATTGTGATTGGCTCAGGTGCAGCTGCTACCACCGATACTTGCTCAATCATTTGGGGTTAAGGTCGTTGATTTCTATTTCCATTCGCGTTTCCACTTCGGGTTCTTGCCATTTTGATCTATACACCAAAGTAGGTGAATTTAGATCTTTATTCACGATAGACGTTTAAATCCTCCTTATCACTCCGAAACGTTACATGTTAGTTCTAATATCGTAGTCGTACGTTTAGAATCCTGAACACATAAGGTTTCCAGATCCGGTCGGCAATAGACCATAGATCCGAGCAAATACTAGCATATAAGGCATCTTTATAGCTATAACATAAAGCATTTAGGATATAAAAGCATATTAGGCATCTTTCCTAAAATAAGTTAGTGCTCGTGTCTAAAATATAGTAGACACTCATCTCACAATCATCGTTTAGCATTCTAAGTTTAAGTCTAGAAATCCTACAAATTCCTAGTTCACTTAAACTAATGCTTTAATACCAACTGTGACATCCCCATTTTCACGGCCAGAAAAGACCAATTTGTTTATGCTTCGTTTGAAAATCAGAGTAAACTTTTAAAGAAAAGTGTTGCGGAATTTGTTCCCAAAAGATAAATGTGATAAAGACTTATCAAAGCATTTCCGAAGAAATGTATTTCATTATATTAAAACCTCGGGATGTCATGTTCGATACAGATCAAAAGCATAAACAGAAGAGCATAGACCTTACAACATTTATTTATATATGCTGGCCTATAATCCATAATCCCTCGTCAATTCATCCAACTATGCTCTTGTGCCACTATCTGTAATACAAGAAACTGAGTGGGTCAGGATTAGGAGCCTGGTGAGCACATAGGGTTTTCAAACCCACAATAAATAAGTTATTAATTTCATCAATCAACAACCCGATTACCCATTCCCGTTATCCTCACTTTACGTCCCTAAAACATCTATCATAACGGACCTATCCTAAGGATTTTCATCGATGGACACTACTGCTAAGGGGTTTCCTCAACAATAATTGTCCGTAAGGCAACCATGAGGGGGATGGAGTACACCGGTGAACACGTCGTTCACAAACACCTACAGGTTGCGAGCCTGCTAGCGTTCCACTGTACTGTCTACAATAGTCTGTGATCATCATCTATACTCCGCTAGATGACTGGATCATCGTCAACATCAAGGCGTCTCATCATTTTATCGCACATCGTCTATTTCATCTACCCATGTTTTACCCCAATATTTTTGTAGATATAAAATACATATACAGTTTAAATCATTTAAAACATGTATAAAAATGTTCATCCAACATAGATATCAAGTAAACAGATAATATGCACACGTAGCACGTAATTAATATAAAATATTTCATATCTATGTGTAAGATGAAAGTAACTATGCACTCACCTTTTAAGGTGGTGATTCCGGACTCAGACAGTGTTTCGCTTAATTTATTTTCCTTCGATGAAACCCAGTATCATTAGCACTATATTTTAGTCTAATATTCATTGCGACTAATTATTAGTCTAGATTCATCATTAACTCAGAGTCTACTTCATGATCTATCAAGTAAGGATCAGCCATTCATGACGGTTGGGAGGCGGGACCATTTCGGCATATAGCTTTTCTGAAATCCAACAACCAAACCCAACGTGACCATTCTAGACACCTCTCACGTAAGTAGTTCAATCAATATATCGACTTTGAATCACTAATAAATTTTATTTATAGGTTCATAATAACGATATTATAAGCTATATTTAAAGTAGGGTAGCATAACTTACTTAGCTAGGAGTCGGGCTCTGCAGGGGCAGAACTTCGTCGATGAATCTTTCTAAGAAAGATTCTTGCAGCGCTTCAGCGCTCACCTTACTATACGAAAAACTACAGAAAAAGAAGTCGACTCACGAGGGACCAAAATACTCGGGGGATAAGAAGAGAAAGACTCTTGAATCAAGAGAATGGTGCAAGAAATATGAGAGCCTAGAGGCACTTATTTATAGTAATTGAATTTTCAAAAACCACCCTCTATATTTACTTAAACGACTAAACACCCCTTTATAATAATATTTTAAATAGATTTAATGATATTTGTATTAAACTAATGTCGAAAGCACTCAACACTAGTCTTATAACTCGTTCATATGAACTCCGTTTTTTACATTCTTTATATCCACGCGTAGCTATCGACGAGATCTACAACTTTCGTTTAGCCTCTGTCGACTAATTTTGAATTTATATTTGTGTCCACTTTTTTAAAAAATTAAATGATTTTGCTAAAATCATAACTCTCTCATACGGACTCCGTTTTTGGCATTCTTTTTCTCAGAATTCCTATTTTACGGAGTACTACAATTTTCTTTTTGGCCGCATTAGCTAAAAGTCAACCATTCTCTTCCTAGCTTTTTACGTCACACATTCTTTATGCGCGGCTGACTTTAATATCTTATAAAAATCATATCTAATTCATAAGGATTCGGATTTCGACGAAATTTATATTTTCGAGATTGGGAAGACGTGTACTTTCTAAATATTTAATAATATATATATATATATATATATATATATATATATATATATATATATATAGTTACGGACGATTCGGCTGATTTTTCCTATTTTATTATATAATAATAATCATGAAACACATACTATTCACATAATTCTTCTTTATTACATCAGATATGTTACAATTGTTGACCCTAACTATTACATCATCATAATAATGCTTAGCCAGAAACGCGGGCGTTACAAACATACTGACATCATATATTGTTTAGATTATTGTGTTCTTACTCTGTTTTTCTAATCGATTCATTAAAACTTCTAAACAACTTAGCAATTTGTATCAGAGCAGGAATCAGTACATCGATTGGAGAATGCTTTCACATTTTCAATCTTATTGAGTCGATCTTTCCGATTCAATATTTCCGCAAGATAGAAACATAACTCTTCGTTTAATCGATTGTGATTAATTGATTATGTATCTATTTTTGTCAGTCAATTTAGCATTCAAATGATTTCCTTTTAATAAAATTCCTCTTTCCACTCAATCTGATGTCAAATCTCAATGTCAACACCATGATGAATTTTGCAAACTTGCTTGGATCTGCAACCAAGATTCCAATGTTGATACCTTAGTACTATGATCAATGGGTTGATCATATGGAAGACTATTTGAACGGTATCGAGAAAGATCTTTGGAGATCTATCGATATTTGACCTTATCGAGCTGACTTGGTTTAAGACATTGGTAACACTAGAGCAGTTAAGGATATAATGGCATAAGGAAACAAGAAGATAGCAAACGATAAAAGATGTCTCTGTAAACGGCAAGGATCTCTTCCACCTATTGTTTACAATTACAATCGTGGTTGTAAGACATCAACGGAGATTTGGGATACCTTGAAGGAAAAATATCAAGGTAATGCAAGAACCAAAAAGAGCCCGACGCAATGCTCTTTAGAATTGGTTGATTTTAGGCAAAAAGAGCATAAGACTATCGAGGTGTACTATGATAGCTTAAATGAGCTTATCTTCAAATGTAACAGATATAGGGTCATTCTCACAACCTTGGAGTTCAATATCACTTTTGTTTTGAAACTGAGAAAGGAATGGAGAAATATTTATCTCATGATCAAAACTCAAGAAAATTTCGACACCTACTCATTGTCGAATATGTACAATATTTCAAAGGTATACAAATCGGAAGTAAAGGAGATAGCAGAGGAGAATAAAATGAACTTTGGTCGTCCGATGGTGCTAGTCTCCAAGATAACTACGAAAGAGGTTGAATTTGATGAAGAAGTGAAAGAAGGTGAAGAAGGTTTTCTTCTCAACTCTAACGATGAAGTTTTTTCCTATTATTTGAATAGTAGGGTGAAAACTTTCTACAAGTAACCGATAAGTGGGAATTTCAATAACAATTCAGAGAAGAAGGCAATTATGAACACCAGTACAGGTCAGAAAGGAGTTGTGAAAGTGGAGAAGAAATAAGAAGAGAAGAATATTAAGAAACAGTTGAATGGTCATTCAGGGTACAACTGTAACTTGAGGAAGAAAGAAGAGAAAAAGGAAAAAGTAAAGGATTAAGCATACTACTCAATGAAACTGGAACAATTTCTTGCAAAGTCTAAGAATCTTTCTTTGAAGGCAAAGGGTGATGATGAAAATGAAGGAACATATCAAATTTGGTCTTCTGGCTCCGATGACGAGGGGATGCGTCATCCAACCCATGGTGTTGTATTTGCAAAACATGAAGAAGGTCAATCTGGAGGGAAACGCTTGTTTGAGAATGATGAGAAAGATAATAATGGCGAAGAGATGAAAAATGAGAAGGAAGAAGAGAGTGAAGAAGAGAATGCGAAGTTGACTGGTAGATGCTTCGTTACCACTACCTCAAAGTCATCATTGACTGCAAAGGTATGTGATATTCTTGTTTCTCTTAATGTTACTTTAAATTGTTATCATGCTATTTTATCTAACTTTGATGAAACTTGTTCTTATCTGAATGATATGTTAATCTCTATGAGTAGTGAGCAAAGAAGTCTAAGACCTTACTTTATGAAGCTCGTAATAAGTTGGAGGAGAAGAATAGTAAGGTAGAGAGCTTAGAGCTAAAAATTATGAACATTATGTGTGATAGGGATTCATTTCGTAAGGACAACTTTATGCTAGTACAACAAAGAAACATTTATTGGAATACAACCAAGCGTCTTTGTAGAAAGTTGATAGACCTATGTCATTCTTCTAAAATATGTAAAGAACAACATAAGAAGCTACTTCCATTCATTACTTTCAAAAGAGAATGAGTTGACGAGAAGACCATTGATTGCGAAAGTAAAGTAACTGAATATGATACAATTCCTAATGATCGTATGCATATAGTGTTGTAAATATTAACGAATCTTTGAACGTTGATGAACTTGTTGATATTGTGAATGAGATATTGACCAAAAATGAGCAAATCAAAATTTTGAAAAGAATTGAAAACTCTACACAAAGCACTCAACAAAAATTTTCTGATATCGAAGACGATTCTAATAATATAAGTGAAATTGAGGAAGAGGAATGTGTTGAGTGTTCAAAGATGTTTGTCATTAATGTAACTGTGTTAGCTAAAGGCAAAGAAAATGTTAATTCAACAATGAAGATAAAAATGATTCATCTGGATAACAAAAACTTGCGATTCCCAAAAGAAGTATGTTATTGTTGAGGACATAACAAACAACGAAAGTAATAGTGACGATGATTCTAGTGAAAAAGAAATTCTTTGAGTTATTGAAGCTCAAGTATTCAAGGAGGAATTTGCAAAAATTAAATGAAAAAGGAAAACATTTTCTTGAAACAAATTCAGTTCCTTATCCAACTTTCATTAAAGGACTTCCCAACCAAGTTTTTCTTACAAAAGAAAATGGGAACACTGTTGATCCAAAGATAAATGAGTTGTTAAAAGAAGATAATGCAAAAGTAACTGATGAAGGTTTTTACTCGAATCAATGTATAGGAAAATAATTTGATTGAAAGATCCAAAGTTTTTCAACGTCAAAAGAGTCAAAAATCGTTTTCCAAAGAAAATGAAAAAAAAACAACCAAAGTTTGGATTATGAAAATGGCTAAGCCTAGTGACGTAGGCGAAGCAGAGAAAAATGATAAGAAGTCTTTACCTAATGATTTGAACAATCAAAAGGCGAAAGCTCAATCTTTCAAAAAGGTTTAAGAAAATCAATTTCCTAGGAAGCAATTTCGAAAACGAAAGCTCTAAAGAAAGCTTATTGGAAAAAGGAAAAGATTCTCAAAAGGTAAAGAAGTTGAAGCAAAAAATTTTCGCAAAATCCTAAAAAGAAGTTTTGTCAAACATCCAAAACACTAGTATAAAAATGACCTATGGTCACACCATAAAACTGTGACCATATGTATATAGTGACATTTTGTTTTTTTACTGAAAGTGTGACGGAAGGAGATGCCATCGTATGAGTCTTATAGTCACTTTAAAATTTAGTGTCCGTACGATATGAAAAAATGTGATTGTATTATAAATGTGTGGCTATTGGGTAGGGAATTTAGTACTTGTAGTGACTGTATATCACCAACTTGCGACATGCATGTTGTTTTAGTATGGCGTTTTACTAATAAATTGTCACATAGTTTAATGTTTATTAAGACTATTGGGTATCTTCTGTAGGCATGTAATTACGGTGAACATGACCATGTTTGCTACATGGTCATATGTAATTAATTCCATAAGTGGTGATTTGCTAATAATTAGTCATAAAAACAATTAATTTTGGTGACTATTTCCTATCGTATAGAGACGTATAATTAAGTGAAACATGATCATAAGTATTATAAAGACACAAATTTTATTAAAATTATGGATTTAATATTTGCTTACGGCCATATTTGAATTACTTATCATGATCGATGTTATCATTCATACATATAAAATGTTGTAACTATGACTATTTTATATCATTTCGGCATAGAGAATCAATTACAAAATAAATGTAGCTGCATTATAGACACAATAGTCGTTGTAAGTGTGACCAATATTCAAATTATTACCACAAAATTGGTTCTTAGTATAACCTATTTTATCATTTAGACACGCAAACATTGTTGATTGTGACTATTGTTTGTATTACAATCATATAAATTATTTTAAACCGTAGTCATTAGTGCTTTGTCAACACACACAATGTGGATGAACATGACTACTGTCTTCCATATTGTCACATTATTTACATATTAACAAGTCGTTATTTTATTTTGTGACACACAAATATTATCTAAACGTGACGATACATGAATTTTTTGTCATATAACTATTGAATTTATTGAAATGTGGTATTTATTTGCCACAATATTTTTTTATGTTGTTATTGTTTAAGTTATCGTCACAAAAACTTTAAAAAAAAACTTGATTTTAAAACACTTGTACACTCATAATTAGTTTAGGTCATTGCTATTGTTAACCGTTTAGCCACATGTTAAAAATGATGTTAAGTGACCATTGTTTAATTTTAGGGACATTGAAAAACTATAAAACATGGCCAAATTTATATTAAAGCCGCATATAATAATTTTGAGGTGTGATTATTGTTTACATTCAATGACACTAATTCAATTTTTATTGTTACTTTTTCTATATTATATATTATAGACACATCGAAAGAATATAAATGAAAATAACAAAAACCTGACAATATGAAACAATATCAAAGTTTAGAATTCGATATTATTAATAACTGAAATCCAAATCCATAAATAAAATTCGTAACCAACATACCGAAAAATAAAAATTGTACTAATTGTGATTATTAAAATATGATAAATAAAGCGAAAACATCATAAACCAAAAAATAGACATAACTAGGCATTCATCTTGTTGGTATTGCTCCTTTTCTTCTGGAGAAGGGTGTCAGATGATATAAAAGTTGTTTTCTGCCTCTTTGAGTTTCGAAGTTCATGTTCTTGAGGAGATATCGTATTTGGTACCTATACCAGCAACATTGAAACAAAAATTAGTACATAAAAAAATTAGTAGAGTAGTTTATGAAGAAAAAAAGTGTAATGCATAAACAAGTTAACAAAATAAACAAACATTTAAATCAAGTTTCACAAGGTATTTTGGTGATGGAAAAAATGTCTTATGTGTGTGCTCAACTGTCTTGATTTCTCCAACTTCATGGGGGTATAAATGAATCTTTTTTTACCATTTCATCAATGGACAATTTATAGCAGTTTCACGAAAGAATTGTTTAAGGTACTGCAAAACCACAAACATGTTAGTATAAAACATTTCAACATAACATAGTGAATGGTTCAAATATTTATAAACCTATCAAAGAAGTATTTCATTCGGTTCACTCATAGAAGGAGTTCTTTCAACAACATTAAGCAGTGGCGGATCCTAATAGGGGCCGGAGGGGGTCACGGCCTCCCCGGTTTTAAGCCTAATACCTTACATATATAGTTTTTATTTTTAAATTAAATCCAGTGGTCATTATAATTGTTAATCTGCCCCCCTGTTTAGAGCTACAGATTTAGTTATGAACCAACAAAATCATCCGAAAATCATTGATGAAATTAAAAGTAAAATCATTGATAAAATAAACTAATATAATCAAAAGATTCGGTATTACGATTAGGGAACTCATAAAACTAAGAAACTATTAAGAGATGAGTTGTCAAGATCATTCCCGCCAAGTTTTATTATTCACATGTTTATTATGCAGTCAATATGTTGTTATTATCTTTCCTTATTTTCCTCATTAGTTAGCTGTACAATTGTATTATTTATACCATGTATTTTCTTCATTCGGTGTAATAAAAAATACATAAATTATTCTACAGATCCTCTTCTCTTCTCTTTATATGGTATCAGAGCTACGACTCATATCATTAACACTTTCAAAATGTCAGGCGCAACGCCCCTTGGAGACTCAAGCACAAATACATCTCTGATTGTCAACACCACTTCCAAAGACAACCTAACCATCGTCAATTTTACCTCTACCCTAAAACTTACGTCCACAAATTACCTTGGATGGAAGACACAGATTGAATCCCTTCTCCATGGCCTTGATATGTACAAATTCGTCGATGGGACTCACCCCCTTCCATCACCACTTATCGCACCTGATAGTACAATCTCACCTCATGTCGATTACTCCAAGTGGTTCTGGAAAGATAGTCTCTTACTTGGCGCACTTGTTGGCAGTCTTCCCCCCCCCCCCCCCCAATTGTTCCTCTAATAACAAATGCATCATCTTCTCAAGATGCATGGAAAACCTTAGCTAACACCTAAGCCTTACCGTCAAGAGGACATATTAAGCAGCTTCAACACCGCCTCAAACAAATAACAAAAACCTCAAATCAAACCATCACCAAATACATGCAAAACATCAAGACCGTAGTTTATGAAGTTGCGATTTGTCACACCCCCAAACCAAACAGCGGAAACGTCCGGGGGTGGAGGACTTCATTTGTAGTATCACAAAACATGTAATATAGTAATCAAAGTACAAACAACCATTGTATTAAAAAGTATAAATATTTACATGTGTTTCACATTGTATACTGAAACTATAAAGTTGTACAAAAGAAGAAGACAAGACATAAATAGCTCCATCTTCTCAAAAGCTCGGAGTGTACCTGTCTACTGGTTCCCTGAGAATACAAGTAATTTGAAAAGAGAGTATCAACATAAAGTTGAGTGAGTGCATAAGTATTTATGTATGTAAGAATATCTTCTGTTTCTTGAATATGTAAACTGTTTCCAGAAAATCCTATATTTTCTGTTGTATATGAAAACTTGTTGTATTTGTATAAAACTGTTCTATTTGTAAACCAATTATCTGTATTTGTAATCTTTATGTAAACTTGTATCTTTTTAACTGTATCTTGTAAACTGTATCTTGTAAACTATATCTTGTAAACTAGTACTTTGAAATTGTACTTAAGTTTAGTTAACTATACACTAACGTATTGTTAATATCTTTTAATGAGTTATTATAACGATACTAACTAGATGACCTGATCCAACGCTATGAATGCACTGAAAGTTGATGATAACAATTGTCACTCACATGTGTGTATGCCTGACTGTAGCTAGCAGTCCGAGTGCGGGATTGTCAATCCCAATATAGATCTATACACCCATTGTTTCCATTTGAAATCATTTGTTATAACACAAAATCTTTGTGTTAGACTTGTATCCCCCCTTAAAACAGTAAAAGCTATGAAAATACGGGGGTATGAACTCACCTGTAGTGAGTGATACGAATGAAAGATCGGTATAGGACGCTAGGTGTCAAGTGAAGACTTGAGCACACACGGATCCTATTTAGCATATAATGACACATATATGAAAACAATTAGTGTTTATAACAACTAATCATGCAATGGAACAACCTTAGGGACTAGGAAACACTTGTAATAAAGTGTTAAACCACATAGGGTTGCATATAAGGGTTGTAGGGCTTCACCTTGGAGTTTACGGCCCAAGTGTAAACCCCCATGAGTTTACGGCCCATGGGTTTATGGCCCAATGAGTTTACGGCCGTAAACTCATGGTATCTTGCACCATTTTGTGTTTTAAGGTCCTATGTTCTTCCTTGAGGTGTTCTAGACTTAGTTCCAAGGCTTAGGAAGGAGTTGTGGCAACATTGCACCTCTAATTAGGGTTTACGGCCAAGGGAGATTTCCTTGGTCGTAAACACCCTTCTGTTCATGATTTCTTGATGTTATCAAGGTCTTTAACAACTAATTCAAGTATATAACAAGCCATGGGTAGTATACTTACGATTTGAAGGCAAATGAGGGTGTTTAAGGTCCAAAAACACTAGTGTGTGTTCTTGGTGTTCTTGGTGTTCTTAGAGTTCCTTGAAGATCTAACCAAAATAGATGATTTCATGGATGAAATCAAAGGTTTGTACTAGATAAATCTTAGTATCAACAATCAAATGGAAAGAATTCTTACGTTTTTGGAATATCAAGATGAAGATCCTATGATACTTGAGAGAGAAATTGGGTTTCTAGACTTGAAATGGAAGATAAATGAGGAAAAGTGATGAAAACTCATGTATATAGCATGAGTTTATGGCCCACATGAGTTTACGGTCGTAAACTCATGGTGGTATGGCCGTGAACTCCATAAGATGGGGTTTAAACCTTGATTAATGCATAAAGGGCTCAAGCAGATATTTTCTAACACCCGATCCTTGAGTGTACTAAGCTTAGAACACTCGAACAGACTCTAAATAGTGCTCAATGATAGCAAAAACAAGTCTGACTTTGATTGAGTTTAAGTGTTGTACAACATAGAAATTTCGGGTTGTCACATTATCGCCCCGTTAGAGGGAATTTCGTCCCGAAATTAGAGTTTAAGCAACTAAGTTATTACAAATAAAAAAGTAAAAAGATGAGGATATTTCAGTTTCATTTCATCCTCGTGCTCCGAAGTGAATTCAGGTCCTCGCTTGGCGTTCCATCGAACCTTCACTATCGGGATACAGCTTTGCTTCATTTTCATGACCTCTCGGTCCATGATCTCTACAGGTTCTTCCACGAAGTTGAGGCTCTCGTCGATCTCGATCTCGTCGAGTGGGATAACAAGAGTCTCATCGGACAGACACTTTTTCAAGTTTGAGACGTGGAAAACAGGATGTATGTTACTTAGTTCTTGAGGTAGTCGGAGTTTGTAAGCTACGGGACCAATTCTAGCAAGAATCTTGAATGGTCCTATATACATTGGATTCAACTTGTCACGCTTTCCAAAGCGTATCATGCCTTTCCAGGGTGAGACCTTCAACATGACGCGGTCACCAACCTGAAACTCCAAAGTTTTTCTTCTTTTGTCAGTGTAGCTTTTCTGTCTATCTCTGGAAGCTTTAAGTCGCTTCCAGATTTGTACGATTTTCTCCGTGGTTTCACGAATGATTTCCGGACCAGTGAGGGCACCGTCAGGAACTTGACTTCTAGCTAACTGTGTATCACCCACTTTAGCCCAGCACAGAGGGGATCTGCACTTACGGCCATAGAGAGCTTCGAAGGAGCAGTCTTTATGCTAGTGTGATAACTATTGTTGTAAGAGAATTCGACAAGGGGTAAATGAGTATCCCATGCCTTACCAAAATCTATCACGCAAGCTCGCAACATATCTTCTAAAGTTTGAATTGTCCTCTCACTTTGTCCGTCAGTCTGAGGATGGTAGGCTGTACTCATGTCCAACCTAGTTCCCAAAGATTTTTGTAAAGACTGCCAGAAGTGAGAAGTGAATCTACTATCTTGGTCGGAAATAATAGATATTGGAACACCATGTAGTTTAACGATTTCTTTGAGATAAGTTCTTGTTAGCTTCTTTATCTTGTCTGACTCTTTGATTGGTAAGAAGTGTGCGGATTTGGTTAATCTATCGACGATTACCCAAATAGTATCATAACCACCCGATGTCTTGGGTAACTTGGTTATGAAATCCATTGTAATCCGTTCCCACTTCCATTCAGGGATTTCAGGTTGTTGCAATAAACCTGAAGGTTTCTGGTATTCTACCTTCACCTTGGCACAAGTAAGGCACTTGCCCACAAAGGTAGCAATTTCGGCCTTCATGTTTGGCCACCAGTATAGTTTCTTGAGGTCCAGGTACATCTTGTATGAACCTGGATGAATGGAGTATCTGGTTTTATGGGCTTTATTCATGACTACTTCTCTGCAACCACCAAACTTAGGTGTCCAGATCCGGTTCATGAAACAATAGACTCCATCATCCCTGACTTTCAAATTTTTATCCATTCCTCTCAAAGTTTCACCTGCCACGTTTTCAGGTTTTAAGGCCTCGAGTTGAGCCTCTCTGATCTGTGTGGACAGATGTGAATGGATTGTCATGGTCAACGACTTTACTCGGCGTCCCGAGTATTCTTTTCTGCTAAGGGTGTCAGCTACAACGTTAGCTTTACCAGGGTGATAAAGAATCTCACAATCATAGTCGTTCAATAGCTCCACCCACCGTCGTTGTCTCATGTTCATCTCTTTTTGATTGAAGATGTGCTGGAGACTTTTATGGTCCGTGAATACTATGCATTTTGTGCCATATAAGTAATGTCTCCAGATCTTCAGAGCGAATACCACTGCTCCTAGCTCAAGATCATGTGTTGTATAGTTGACTTCATGTGTCTTTAGCTGTCTTGAGGCATAGGATATCACCTTTCCTCTTTGCATAAGAACACATCCAAGTCCTTCATTAGAAGCATCACAATACACTACGAAATCCTCTGTTCCTTCAGGAAGGGACAAGATCAGTGCACTACACAAAGCTCGTTTCAGCGTTTGGAACGCCGTTTCTTGTCTTTCTCCCCAGCTAAAAGTTACCCCCTTTTGCGTCAGGGTGGTGAGAGGTTTAGCTATTCGAGACAAATTCTGGGTGAATCTGCGATAATAGCGAGCAAGACCTAAGAATTGACGGATTTTTGTAGGTGTTTTGGGTGCTGACCAGTTTTCAATAGCCTTAATTTTGGAAGGATCAACGTGTATTCCTTCAGAACTAACCACGTGACCTAGAAATTCAACCTTCCTAATCCAAAATTCACACTTTGAAAACTTCACATAGAGTTTCTCTGTTCTAATAGTTTGCAAAACTTGACGAAGATGTTGGCCATGTTCCTCTTCACTTCTTGAATAAATAAGGATGTCGTCAATGAAGACTATAACAAATTTGTCCAAGAATGGACGACACACTCTGTTCATTAGATCCATGAACACAGCAGGTGCATTCGTCAATCCGAATGGCATCACTACGAATTCATAATGACCATAAAGAGTTTTGAACGCGGTTTTGGGAATGTCATTCTCCAAAATTCGTAATTGGTGATACCCGGATCTTAAGTCTATTTTTGAGAAGTAGCTCGCACCTTGAAGTTGGTCGAACAGATCGTCTATGCGAGGCAGAGGGTATCGATTCTTAATGGTAAGTTTATTCAGCTCACGGTAGTCTATGCACATACGGAACGATCCATCCTTCTTCTTCACGAACAAAACCGGTGCTCCCCAGGGTGAGAAGCTTGGTCTTATGAAACCTTTGCTAAGGAGTTCGTTAAGCTGGCTGGACAATTCCTGCATTTCTGAAGGTGCAAGACGATAAGGAGATTTGGCGATAGGGGTAGCCCCTGGAATTAAATCGATTCTGAATTCGACTTGTCGTTCGGGAGGTACTCCTGGAAGATCATCAGGAAAAACGTCGAGAAAGTTACAGACTTTAGGAATTTTCGCGATATCTTTCACTTCTTGCTTTTTGTCTACCACGTGAGCTAAGAAAGCACAGTACTCTTTGTGAAGGTACTTCTGTGCCTTGATGCAAGAAATGATTTGGAGGTTCGTTCCAGGTTTGTCGTCGTAAATAATAAGAGTTTCATTAGTTGGTAAATTCATACGAATGACTTTTTCATAACATAGGATGTCAGCACGGTTAGGACACAACCAATCCATACCTATTATGACGTTGAAACTCTTGATAGAGACCGGCATAAGGTCAATAGGAAACGAAAAGTTATTCAAGGTAAGAGTACATCCTATGTATATTTCGTTGGTGGATTCGGATTTCCCATTAGCCATTTCGACCGTGAATGTTTCTTTTAATGGTTGAGAGTTTTGATTTAGCAAGTGTTTGAAATTATGGCTCACGAAGCTCTTCTCAGCACCACAATCAAATAGCATGTATGCATAAGTGTTGTTGAGAAGAAACATACCTGTAACTACTGCGAGATTTGCCACTGCTTCTTCCTGGCCCAAAACTAAAATTCTCCCCACTCCACCTGCATTTCCAGCTTTAGGACAATCTCTCTTGAAATTCCCCACTTCACCACACTGATAACATGGTTGACTAACTCCAGCCGCAGGTACTTGGTTAAGTGGTTGGGGTGGTGCTCTACAAAATCGGGCGGTATGCCCTTTTCTGTTGTAGTTACGACATTGCATTTCCCTGCAATTTCCATTATGGTGAAAATTGCACTTGTTGCACTTAGGGAGATTACCAGCATATGGCTTAGCTGGTGTTGGATTAACAGGAACAACAGTAGGTACAGTCGCAGCGTTGACTGTAGCCAACTGTTGTTTCTTTGAGGAATCCTGTGAAAACTTTCCCTTCCTCTTGTTCCGACCCTTCTTGTTGTTGTTGTTATTGCTGTTGTTGTTGTTTCCCTTTGGTTGTTCTGGTGTAGCAACCACTGAGTGTTGATGGATTCCATGATCAATAAGAGATTGTGCCAGCTCTTTGGCACTGTCAAAAGTAACAGGCCTTGAAGCTAAAACACTAGATTGAATTTGGGGCGACAGTCCCCAAATATATCTCTCAATCTTTTTGCTCTCTAGAGCAACCATATCCGGGCAAAGAATTGTCAGATCACAAAATCTACTAGTATAGGTTGATATATCAGAACCAACCATTGAGAGACCCCAAAGCTCCTCCTCAATTTTCTAAACTTCGCCTCGCGGACAATACTCCCGCATAAGAATACCCTTGAAGTTCTCCCAGCTGATCGAATTAGCCACTACTAGAGTAAGTGACTTAACGTGACCATTCCACCACGTCAAAGCTCTTTCCGAAAAAGTGCAAGCAGCGAACTTGACTTTACTGTTCTCAGGACAGGAGCAAATTTCGAATATTGCTTCTGTCTTCTCTATCTACTGCCTTAATGCCATAACTCTTCCAGTTCCTTTAAAGGTCCTGGGTTTGGCATTGGTAAAATCTTTATAAGTGCATTCTCGCGAATGCCCATGACCTTCACCCTGGTTAGGGGGATTTGTACCAGCTCCATACCTACTAGCACTAGAAGTATTGATATGAGCCATAGGAGCAGCTACAGCCACCGTGACCGCCGCTTGGAACATAGCGGGGTCGAACTGTGGAGGTGGTGGTGGAGGTGGTACCGGTGGTTCATTAACATTTTGACGTCTTGGATTTCTACGAGGAGGCATCTTTTTCTATAAAAGTCAAAAGATACAAAGATGATAAGATATCAAGAGTGAATATGAACTCCGATATCTCTGAACTAAAACATATAGTTCGATATGAATCTTGGAATGAATTGGAAATAGAAGTCTATGACAAGTAAAACTTGTAACTGAATAATATGAAAGTGAATGATTATTTTTCAATTACTAATAAAATGCATGTCGATTACATTGGCATATTGAATACATAAGTCTGGAAAACTTGACCCTATACAGGTCTACAATACACCAAATTCTGAGAAAAATATCGACATCATACAGGCCTATCGAAAATAAAATTTTCGTGGTCTTACTGAAAAACCTGAAAAATAACACTAAAACCTTTCCATAGACTTAACTATAACCAAAAGAGTGAAATAGGAAACGAGTAGAGTATTTCCTAATGGCAACGGGTATCATTTGGATGAAACCTCAACTCAACCAGTGTTATCTAAGCAAGAATAGGGATAAGAGATATAGAATATAGTTAGTAACGATTGACTACAAAAGTGACCTATAGTTATATATAATTAGTATACACTTTATAGTTATATAAATAGGGATAAGAGATATAGAATATAGTTGTATGTAAGAATATATTATGTTTCTTGAATATGTAAACTGTTTCCAGAAAATCCTATATTTTCTGTTGTATATGAAAACTAGTTGTATTTGTATAAAAATGTTCTATTTGTAAACCAATTATCTGTATTTGTAGTCTTTATGTAAACTTGTATCTTGTTAACTGTATCTTGTAAACTGTATCTTGTAAACTGTATCTTGTAAACTAGTACTTTGAAATTGTACTTAAGTTTAGTTAATTATACACTAACGTATTGTTAATATCTTTTAATGAGTTATTATAACCATACTAACTAGATGGCCTGATCCAACGCTATGAATGCGCTGAAAGTTGATGATAACAATTGTCACTCACATGCGTGTATGCCTGACTGTAGCTAGCAGTCCGAGTGCGGGATTGTCTATCCCAATATAGATCTATACACCCATTGTTTCGATCCCCTGCTGGAGACTCTGGTTATAATATCAGGACTTTACTATATTGTTTAAAATGGATTAAACAAATTATACTACTTGTCTCATAAAAGCATATAAACGTTACATGTATATTAGTTATGAAAACCCAATCATTCTAAAGTAAAGGATTGATAGTATGTTCTTGAATTAGTACTCTTAACATGTATCTGGAAGAATGTATATCCTTGAATAGTTTTGAATCAATATTTGCTCTTGTAAAACGATGTACTCTAAAATGCTTGAATCATGAATTATTGTTCTATGAATCATAAATTATCCCTTTTATAATTTATATGTACTTTCTGTATTGATACTTAGTATTAATGAATACAACCCCTTGCTCAACTTGTTACAAAAGGGTAATTGAAACTAAATGAATAAACTTTTATACTTGTATACATATACAATATATATAAGTAAAATTTAAAGGACACTCGGACAAATAACTAATACTTGTAATCCCACATCCAAACAAGGAAAAGGAACCAAAGTGGGTTATCAGTCCTAAATCTTTTAAATCTTATTTATATAAATATATGTATACATGTATGATTTTTGGGGAAAAATATAAGTTTATAAAATATTTAAAAGAAGTTTCATATTTTGAAATCCATTTTGGTGACTTGGCGTCTTTTTGAAATAATCACTTAAAACCACTTCATTTGATGATACTGAAATTCATTTTTATAAGATGTTTGAAACCATTTATTTTGATAACTGTAATCCATTTGAAATCATTTGTTATAACACAAAATCTTTGTGTTAGACTTGTATCCCCCCCCCCCTTAAAACAGTAAAAACTATGAAAATACGGGGGTATGAACTCACCTGTAGTGAGTGATACGAATGAAAGATCGGTATAGGACGCTAGGTGTCAAGTGAAGACTTGAGCACACACGGATCCTATTTAGCATATAATGACACATATATGAAAACAATTAGTGTTTATAACAACTAATCATGTAATGGAACAACCTTAGGGACTAGGAAACACTTGTAATAAAGTGTTAAACCACATAGGGTTGCATATAAGGGTTGTAGGGCTTCACCTTGGAGTTTACGGCCCAAGTGTAAACCCCCATGAGTTTACGGCCCATGGGTTTATGGCCCAATGAGTTTACGGCCGTAAACTCATGGTATCTTGCACCATTTTGTGTTTTAAGGTCCTATGTTCTTCCTTGAGGTGTTCTAGACTTAGTTCCAAGGCTTAGGAAGGAGTTGTGGCAACATTGCACCTCTAATTAGGGTTTACGGCCAAGGGAGATTGCATTGGCCGTAAACACCCTTCTGTTCATGATTTCTTGATGTTATCAAGGTGTTTAATAGCTGATTCAAGTATATAACAAGCCATGGGTAGTATACTTATGATTTGAAGGCAAATGAGGATGTTTAAGGTCCAAAAACACTAGTGTGTTCTTGGTGTTCTTAGAGTTCCTTGAAGATCTAACCAAAATAGATGATTTCATGGATGAAATCAAACAGTTGTACTAGATAAAGCTTAGTATCAACAATCAAATGGAAAGAATTCTTACGTTTTTGGAAGATCAAGATGAAGATCCTATGATACTTGAGAGAGAAATTGAGTTTCTAGACTTGAAATGGAAGAGAAATGAGGAAAAGTGATGAAAACTCATGTATATAGCATGAGTTTACGGCCCACATGAGTTTATGGCCGTAAACTCATGGTGGTATGGCCGTGAACTCCATAAGATGGGGTTTAAAGCTTGATTAATGCATAAAGGGCTCAAGCAGATATTTCCTAACACCCGATCCTTGAATGTACTAAGCTTAGAACACTCGAACAGACTCTAAACAGTGCTCAATGATAGCAAAAACAAGTCTGACTTTGATTGAGTTTAAGTGTTCTACAAGATAGAAATTTCGGGTTGTCACACGATTCTTGGCAAAAAGCTTGATCAGGAAGACATCACTGATGCTGTCATCAACGGACTAGATCCTTCTGTCTACAAGCAGATTCTAAGACCCACCAATCAAATTCAATGAACTCCATGAAAAGATGATCCATCATGAACTCACCCTTTCCCAATAAGCCTCATCCATAACTATCCACCAACCAGTCACCGCCTTCTATGCAAATCATCAACAAACTCATAAACCATGGCCACCACGACACAACAACACAACTGCTGGTCTATTGCCCACACCCAAAAAAACCTTTCCACCTGCAGGACAGAGACCATTCTTGGGAAAATATCAGTGGTGTCATCAAAAAGGACATGCCCTTAGCAACTGCAATACCTTTAAAACTTTGTTTCCCACAGTATTTGCACCTCCTTACAATCGTAATTTGCAGGTTACTAATGCACAAGTTCACATGATGTCACCACAACAAATGAACTCTCCCAGCACTGCAAATTGGCTCTTCGATGGTGGTAATTCTTGTCAAACAATTATCCACTGTTCTTTCTTTTTCCAGTTCATTTGACTATTGTAATTCTTGTCAAATTAATAAAAGTCATCGCCTACCATTTCATGAATCCTCACTCACTTCAAATGCTCCTTTAGATCTCTTGTTTTCTGATGTATGGTGTTCTCCAGTTGAATACATCGATCACTATAAATACTACATTATTTTTGTTGATCACTTCACAAAATACACATGGTTATATCCCATGAAAAAGAAGTCTGATTCCTTTGACATCTTTACTCGTTTCCAATCTCTAATTGAAAACTACTTCAACACTAAAATCAAGCAATTCTTTTCAGATAATGGTGGTGAATACTTAAAGCTAAGATCTCACTTCTCATCTTCTGGCATCACTCATCTTACATCTCCACCCCACACACCAGAACATAATGGCTATGCCGAAAGACGACACCGGCATATTGGTGAAACTGGCCTTACTTTGTTATCACATACAAATATTCCCACCACCTTTTGGCCCTATGCCTTTACCAAAGTTGCTTACCTGATAAATCGCCTCCCAACCTCAACTCTACACAATCTATCCCGCTTTTGGTGTCTCTTTAACAAACAACCCAATTACAACAAACTAAAAAGTTTTGGCTGCCTTTGCTACTCTTGGCTTCGCCCTTACTCCCCACATAAACTTTATCCTTGTTGAACACCTTGTGTCTTCGTTGGGTACTCACCAGCACAAAGTGCTTACTACACCTTTGATATCGCCTCTCACAAAACTTACACCTCTCGACATGTTATTTTTGTTGAAACCGATTTTCCCTTTCAACGACTTACCAACAACCCCACATCACCTTCCGCAATAAATCTTGATCACTGGCTTCCTCTAACCATACCAGTTATTGACTCCACACCACCCCAGCCCCATCCCGAACCCTCAACATCACCCAGCACACCCATTATCTCATCTATCAACTCACCACCACCTTCTCCAATATCTCCAATAAAAAATCCTTCACCTCCTCCCTCCCATGAAGACCCTACTCCTCTTATAAAAATGACCATTTGTGTAAATCCCAAACCAAACCAAAAATACTACAACTCTAATTTCCATTTATACACTATCTCTACTACCTACCCCTTTACACCCACCACCATTACTCAAGCACTCAAAAACCCCTCATGGCGACAAGCCATGCAAGAAGAGTTTGATGCCTTGGAACGAAATAAAACATGGTCTCTTGTTCCTTCTTCTACTGCTCAAAACCTTGTCGGATGCAAATGGGTCCATCGCACAAAATATAACCTTGATGGTTCCATTCACAGACTCAAAGCACGCATTGTAGCCAAAGGATTCCACCAATGTTCTGGCATTAACTACCGTGAAACCTTTAGTCCCGTTCTTAAACCTGCCACACTTAGACTTGTTCTCTCCCTTGCCATCTCTAACAGTTGGTCTCTTCACCAACTAGACATAAACAATGCGTTTCTTCAAGACCATCTCCATGAAGATGTATATATGGCCCAACCTCTAGGATTTGTTAACTCATCCTTTCCTCATCATGTTTTCAAACTCAATAAAGCCATTTATGGACTACGCTAGGCCTCTCGTGCCTGGTATGATTGTAACATACACGTTTTGAAATCGTCTTTTAAGTGAATAATATTATGAAATATTATGTGATATTGAGTATTGAGTTCTAACAGATAGTTTTTACTAGAAATGAAATAAAACTATGTTTAGAATCACTCATAAATTATTGGAAGTCTTATGAGATTCAAATTATTTTCCAAATAGTGAAATTTAGCGAAAATAAAAAATTTTAAATAAGTAAAATTTTATTATTGAAAGTTGTAGATAATCTCGTTAGAAACATTTAGGCGAAAACCTCATCGAAATCCGAGTTATAACGAAGAAGTTATGACCAATCAAAGATCCGCGACAAAACCGGCACGGTGCCGAATGACGTAAAAAGTGAGTTTTTGATAAACTACTCTTTAGCTTTAGTGATCTAAATGAAAGTCGTAGTATTCGTTAAACCGATAATTTTGATAAAAAGAACGCCATAATCTGACTTCGTATGAGGAAGTTATGATTTTTCTTAGTTTCAGCTTAACAGTAGACAGCTAAAAACTCGAATTTTAGATCGAGTGATTTTTATCCGACACAACCTAAACGAGAATCAAAGGTCTCGTCATTAGCAGTGCAACGGTAAAAATTCTGACAAAAACGGACGTCGGATGAAGATGTTATGAATTTTTGACGGATTTACCAGTCCCGGTCTGTTAAAAATAATAATATAAAAATAAAGTCAAAGTTTTCCGACGAAGTCAAAACGAAAGTTGTAGAGCATAATTTTCCCTATGCGTGCATATAAAGAACGTCAAAAACGGAGCCCGTATGAGAAAGTTATGGATTTTACAAGATTGGGCACAATTTTCGAGAAAATTCGCATGAATAGTACCAGCCACGTCACCCTCGATCTGAGCTGGCCACGTGTCCGAAGCTGATGCGTGGTGCATCCGAGAAGATATGTGTGTCGGACAGGTTTCCGAAGCCGGTCACGTGAACCTCGCATGCTTCCCTCGTGCCCGACCCGCGTGTTGCTTCCTGATTCGACCGAGGAAGTAGCCGCGTCATCTGACCAATCCGAAGCGCACATCTGTCCGACCCTTGTATCCGAGCCTCGCTGAAGCAGTCAGCTGGTCCGAGCCTCACAGCCACCTGCCTTCTTCCCCTCGCTTCGGATCCGGACCTTCGCACTATAAATAGTGCATGCGAGATCTCCCGGGTAAAGTTTAGAAATTTGCCCTTTTTCACCATTTTTCCACATTTTCACTACTTTGACATCCCCAAAGCCCCGGTATTGATTCCAACGCCCGATACACGCCCCGAAATTCCCAAGAAGCCCAAAAAATTTATCTTTTCGGTTTCGAAGACCAACCCTCGCAGGGCCCGGTTTTCAAGAAAACTCCCGGTTTCGGTTGTACCTCTGACCACGAAGTGTATGACATAGGCATCACTTGGGTATTGGTATGAACCGTTGACCATGAAGTGTATGACATAGGCATCACTTTGGCTTCGGCGGTATGCTAAGATACGGCTGAAAGCCTGAAAATTCTAGCAAAATGATATTCCTGAGTATTTTCTGTGCCATTTGTGCTGAAACTTTATTGATTGTATATCAAGTATGGAAATTGTTATGTCTCATTGATTGATATGGAAAGCTTTTAGCACTATGCCTTTGTTGTTCCTTGATCCTCTTTGCCTCTGTCATATTAAAGTATATATATGGCATAACGTTATATTGTATCTATTATTGAACTCACTAAGCGTCATCGCTTACCCCTCTCAATGTTTAACTAATTTGCAGGAGATAAGCATCCAGTATAGTTATATACTGGTAGAAGATTTTTGAATAGTTTGAAACTATTGTATTGATAGAAGATTTTCGGATAGTTTGAAACTATTGTATTTTGCACCCCCATATGTATAAAACTATAGAATCCTGGGAAGTTATGTAATATATATAACACTTTGAAATAGTTGGTTTGTATCCAGTAGTTTGTAATCACTTTATCAATATAAAATATTGTTTTTATGAATATGCATGTAGCATGTTTCGGAGTAACAATTGTCAATACGAAAGTGTGGGTCTTTCAATCATAGTATCAGAGCAGTGGTTTAAGTGAACTATATTCCACAAATTAGTATTTAGACTTAAACTATTGGAAGTTCAATATATGAACTTAATCATTGTAAGTATAGGGATACAAACCATAGGAAATATTTAAGTAAAAGTATTAGGTAAGGGTAAACCCTAATATATTCTAAAATACAACGTTACTCCATATTGCAGAGCAATGGCTGAACAGGTTAGTAGCCATACCCCTGAGGTTGGTGGAGGTCCTCAACCCGAGGAAGTGAATACTCCAGTATCTCCTCGTGAGGAGCGACTCTTGGGTAGACTTACCGGTGTTATTCTACAGACTCTCGAAGAACACAAAAAGAATAGTGATAAAGGAAAAGAGAAAGCCACTGGAGAATCTTCAAAAGGGGAGGTGAAGCATCCCTCGTTTAAAGATTTCAAGAGTAGTGGTGCTACAGAGTTTTCTGGTGTTCTTAATCCAATTGTTGTTCTTACTTGGATCCAGAACACAGAGAAAGTGTTTCGTATTTCTCATGTGGATAATGAAGACAAGGCTAATTATACTTCTGCAATGCTCATCGGAGAAGCCTTGGTCTGGTGGGAAGCAACCTATGAAGCTCTCAGCGGATTTGACCAGGAGAATTTGTCCTGGGAAATGTTCAAAACTCGTGTGCTAGAGAAGTATTGTCCTCTAGACATGAGGAGGAGGTTGGAGAAAGAATTCCTCGATCTTAAACAGGGAGGAATGACTGTGAATGAGTATGAAACTCAGTTTAATCAAAGAGCAAGATTTGCTACAAAGTATATCCCAACTGAAGACGAGAAAATTTAGTTATTCTTAGAAGGACTAAGGCACGAAATTCACGATTTCATTGCCAATCGGGAAGTACTGTCATTCGATAAGTCGTTGAGTATGCTCGAAGACGTGAGCATGACTTAGAACTACGTGGTGCCACTCTTACTGTTCCGAAGCATCCACGTACTGAAAGGACTAATCCTGCTTCCCCTATTCCACCAACTCAATCCGTTCGATCTGAACCTAGCAAGCATGTACAATCTCAGAGTGCTTTTCGTGGCCGCAGCAGGTCACAATCTTTTTCTCTTCAGTCGCCAGCTTGTCGAAATTGTGGAAAGAATCATTTGGGCGAATGCAGACTAGGGGAAGGATCTGTGGTCTGTTTTGGATGTGGAGAAATAGGCCACAAGAAGCCCGTATGTCCAATGAAAGGTGTTACATGCTTTGCATGTGGTGTTACTGGCCACAGGAAGCGTTTCTGCCCTACTCTTACTAGTCAAAGGGCGGGGAGTCAAGCTTCTGTTCAACAACCTGTGAGAAGTCAAGCCCCTGTTCAACAATCAAAGGGTACTCCAACTAAAAAGGAGGAGGTGCCAAAAGCTAAGGGCCGTGCATTCCAGATTACCTCAGAGGAGGCACACGAGGACCCGAATGTTGTGACGGGTACATTTCTTGTTAACTCTAGACCTGCTCACATCTTATTTGATTCTGGCGCCTCAGATTCTTTTGTGTCTTATGAATTTGCGCATTCCTTTCAAATTGCTTGCTATGTACTCGCGCAACCATTTCACGTAGATACTGCTGGAAATATATCATTTCTTGCTGATAAAGTCTATAGGGATTGTATTATAGAAATTGAAGGCTATAACTTTCTTGCTAACCTAATCCCTATCTCCTTGCCCAACTTTGACATTATTCTCAGCATGGATTGGTTGTCAAAGAACCACGCAGAACTCTTGTGCTATGAAAAGATAGTACGTATTCCCATTGAAGGGGAGAATCCTATCTATGTCTATGGTGAACAAGGAACCTTAAAAATAATATCTTTCCTCAAAGCTCATAAATTCATATCGAAAGGGTGTTCTATCTATCTGGCTTACACAATCGATGTCTCAAAAGAGGAGAAGAAAACGGTGAATGATGTTCCCATTGCTAAATAATATCCAGATGTTTTTCCTGAAGAATTGCCTGGACTTCCTCCGGACAGGCAAGTAGAATTCCGAATTGACCTTGTGCCTGGTGCTGCTCCGATTGCAAAGACTCCTTATCGTCTTGCGCCAGCTGAGATGAAAGAAATGATGATCCAACTGCAGGAACTACTTGACAAAGGTTTCATTCGACCGAGTACCTCTCCCTGGGGTGCTACGGTGCTATTTGTCAAGAAGAAAGATGGATCGATGCGGATGTGCATTGATTATCGTGAGATGAATAAGGTGACTATCAAGAACAAGTACCCACTACCTCGCATCGACAATTTGTTCGATCAACTTCAGGGTGTTAGCTATTTCTCAAAGATTGATCTAAGATCTGGCTATCATCAGTTGAAAGTTCACGAGCAGGATGTACCGAAGACTGCTTTTCGTACTCGATATGGGCATTATGAATTCCTTGTTATGCCGTTTGGTTTAACAAATGCTCCTGCTATATTCATGGATATGATGAATCGGGTATGCCGCCCAATGCTCGATAAATCTGTCATCGTATTCATTGACGATATTCTAATCTATTCCAAGTCTGAACCTGATCATGTCATTCATATTCGTGCGGTATTGGAACTTCTTCGAAAGGAGAAACTATATGCTAAATTCTCGAAATGTAAATTTTGGCTTCGCCAAGTTCAAGTTCTCGGTTATGTTATTTCTGGTGACGGTGTATCCGTAGATCCTACTAAAATTGAAGCTATTCAAAATTGGGAAGTGCCCCGTAATGCTTCCGAAATTCGTAGTTTCTTGGGTCTCGCGGGATATTACCGGAGATTTATTAAAGACTTTTCTCGTATAGTCGTACCTCTCACGAGTCTTACACGGAAGGAAGTGAAGTTCGAATGGGGTGAAGCCCAAGAAAAATCTTTCTCGACTTTAAAAGATCTTTTGACTCATGCTCCATTCTTATCACTCCCAGAAGGTGATGATGATTTCTGCGTATATAGTGATGCTTCAAGATTGCGACTCGGTTGTGTGTTGATGCAACGTGGTAAAGTGATAGCCTATGCCTCAAGACAACTGAAAGATTATGAGAAGAATTATCCCACCCATGATCTCGAACTCGCTGCGCTGGTATTTGCCCTAAAACTTTGGAGACATTACCTTTTTGGTACAAAATGTCAATTGTATACCGACCACAAGTGTCTCAAGTATATATTCAGTCAGCAAACTCTGAATATGAGACAACAACGAGCCATGGAGCTGATCAAAGACTATGACTGTGAAATCCTATATCATCCTGGAAAGGCTAATGTAGTTGCCGATGCACTTAGCAGAAAGGTTTATCGTAATAGTATGTGTTATGCTATTACTCACACTACAGTAAAGTTCACTATTCTAGATGAACTAGAGAAATGGCAAGTAGAGGCCCTAAAGCCAGAAAATGTGAAGAAAGAAGGGATGGTACATTATACTGATGCTTTGCTTGATGACCCAAGAGGACTGAAGGTATTCAAGAATCGGCTATGGATTCCAAAGATTGGTGGATTAAGAAAGAAGATTTTAGATGAAGCCCATAAGTCTAAACTGTCAATACATCCTGGTACAAGTAAAATGTACTATGATGTAAGAGCTGATTATTGGTGGCCTGGATTAATGATAGACATTGGAAGATATGTACAGGAATGCTTAGTATTCTTACAAGTCAAAAGAGAGCACCAAAAGCCTTACGGAACCCCAGAAAGTCTTAGTGTTCCTGTATGGAAATGGGAAGAACTGTCCATGGATTTTATTACCAAATTGCCAAAGACTGCTAGACAGCATGATAGCATTTGGGTAATCGTCGACCGCCTGACTAAAAGCGCTCATTTTCTTGCCATGCGTGAAACGGCTCCAATGGAAAAATACGCACTAGTATACTTGGATGAAATTGTTGCAAGACATGGTGTGCCACTAAATATCATTTCTGATCGTGATACTCGCTTCACTTCTCACTTTTGGGCGAGTATGCAACGTGAATTGGGATCTCGAGTTGCTCTCCTAACAGCTTATCATCCCCAGACAGATGGTCAGACGGAGAGAACAATCCAGACAGTAGAAGATATGCTTCATGCATGTGTCTTGGAGTTCGGTGGTAACTGGGATAAATACTTACCTCTTTTCGACTTCTTGTATAATAACAGTTACCACGCTTCAATCAAAATGCCACCATATGAGGCATTATATGGTCGCAAGTGTCGTACTCCATTATGTTGGCGTGACATAGGACAGAAAATCCTTGGAGGCCCTGAAATGATTCAAGACACCACCGACAAGATTCAAATTGTACGAGAAAGAATGAAAGCAGCCCAGGATCGACAAAAGTCCTATACAAAAAAGAGGAGATGACCAATAGAATTCCAGGTGGGGGATTTCGTAATGTTGAAGGTATCCCCATGGAAAGGTCTTATGCGATTTGGAAAGAAAGGAAAACTAAGTCCTAGATTTGTTGGTCCTTTCAAAATCCTCCAGAGGATTGGTAAACAAGCATACCGCTTGGAACTGCCTGAAGATTTGGCAGGTATTCATGATGTCTTCCATGTGAGTTATCTGCACAAATGCTTGAGCATCTATGATGAGACAGTTCCATTATCCGAGGTGAAACTGGATAATAAGTTAACTTATGTAGAAGAGCCCGAAGAAATCGTAAACGAAAGAACGACTAAGCTACGTAATAAAGAAGTAGAGTTGGTGCTTGTCAAGTGGAAACAACATCGAGGCCCGAACTATACTTGGGAGAATAAGAATGAGATAAGAGCGAAATATCCCCATTTATTTTAATCGATGTAATTTTGGGGACGAAATTCTCAAAAGGAGGAGGTATTTGTAACATACACGTTTTGAAATCGTGTTTTAAGTAAATAATATATGAAATATTATGTGATATTGAGTATTGAGTTCTAACAGATAGTTTTTACTAGAAATGAAGTAAAACTATGTTTAGAATCACTCATAAATTATTGGAAGTCTTATGAGATTCCAATTATTTGCTAAATAGTGAAATTTAGCGAAAATATAAAATTTGAAATAACTAAAATTTTATTATTGAATGTTGTTGATAATCTCGTTAGAAACATTTAGGCGAAAACCTCATCGAAATCCGAGTTATAACGAAGAAGTTATGACCAATCGAAGATCCGCGACAAAACCTGCACGGTGCCGAATGACGTAAAAAGTGAGTTTTTGATAAACTACTTTTTAGCTTTAGTGATCTAAATGAAAGTCGTAGTATTCGTTAAACCGATAATTTTGATAAAAAGAACGCCAAAATCTGACTTCGTATGAGGAAGTTATGATTTTTCTAAGTTTCAGCTTAGCAGTAGACAGCTAAAAACTCGAATTTTAGCGAGTGATTTTTAGCCGACACAACCTAAACGAGAATCGAAGGTCTCGTCATTAGCAGTACAGCGGTAAAAAGTCTGACGAAAACGGACGTCGGATGAAGAAGTTATGAATTTTTGACGGATTTACCAGTCCCGGTCTGTTAAAAATAATAATATAAAAATAAAGTCAAAATTTTCCGACGAAGTCCAAACGGAAGTTGTAGAGCATAATTTTTCCTACGCGTGCATATAAAGAACGTCAAAAACGGAGCCCGTATGAGAAAGTTATGGATTTTACAAGATTGGGCACAATTTTCGAGAAAATGCGCATGAATAGTACCAGCCACGTCACCCTCGCTCTGAGCTGGCCACGTGTCCGAAGCTGCTGCGTGGCGTATCCGAGAAGCGACGCGTGTCGCACAGGTGTCCGAAGCCGGTCACGTGAACCTCGCATGCTTCCCTCATGCCCGACCCGCGTGTTGCTTCCTGATTCGACCGAGGAAGTAGTCGCGTCATCCGACCAATCCAAAGCGCACATCTGTCCGACCCTCGCATCCGAGCCTCGCTGAAGCAGCCAGCTGTTCCGAGCCTCGCAGCCACCTGCCTTCTTCCCCTCGCTTCGGATCCGGACCTTCGCACCATAAATAGTGCATGCGAGATCTCCAGGGTAAAGTTTAGAAAGTTGCCCTTTTTCACCTTTTTTCCATATTTTCACTACTTTGACATCCCCCAAAGCCCCAGTATTGATTCCAATGCCCGAAATACGCCCCGAAATTCCCGAGAAGGCCGAAAAATTTATCTTTTCGGTTTCGAAGCGCAACCCACGCAGGGCCCGGTTTTCAAGAAAACTCCCGGTTTTCAACGAAGGAAGTCATATTTAGAGTCGAAGTGCTGCCCAAATTACTATTTTAACCCCCAGTTATTTCACAGTGAGTTTAATATATAGGAACAATTGTATGTTATGTGTTATATGTGCTATGTGCTTTTCCATGTTATCATCTTGTGTTATTATTTCTGCTATTTTTATTGCAAGGTTGTACCTCTGACCACGAAGTGTATGACATAGGCATCACTTGGGTATTGGTATGAACCGTTGACCATGAAGTGTATGACATAGGCATCACTTTTGCTTCGGCAGTATGCTAAGATAAGGCTGAAAGCCTGGATATTCTAGCAAAATGATATTCCTGAGTATATTCTGTGTCATTTGTGCTGAAACTTTATTGATTGTATATCAAGTATGGAAATTGTTATGTCTCATTGATTGATATGGAAAACTTTTCGCATTATGCCTTTGTTGTTCCTTGATCCTCTTTGCCTCTGTCATATTGAAGTATATATATGGCATAACGTTATATTGTATCTATTATTGAACTCACTAAGCGTCACCGCTTACCCCTCTCAATGTTTAAATAATTTGCAGGAGATAAGCATCCAGTATAGTTATATACTGGTAGAACATTTTTGAATAGTTTGAAACTATTGTATTGATAGAAGATTTTCAGATAGTTTGAAACTATTGTATTTTGCACTCCCATATGTATAAAACTATAGAATCCTGGGAAGTTATGTAATATATATATATATATATATATATATATATATATATATATATATATATAACAATTTGAAATAGTTGGTTTGTATCCAGTAGTTTGTGATCACTTTATCAATCTAAAATATTGTTTTTATGAATATGCATGTAGCATGTTTCGGAGTAACAATTGTCAATACGAAAGTGTGGGCCTTTCAATGATGAACTCAAAAACTATATCTTCTCTCTTCATTTTAAACCCACCATATAAGACTCATCCCTTTTGATTCTCAAACTTTCTTCCTCTTATATTTTAGTCCTTGTCTATGTTGATGACATCATTGTCATCGGTCCTTCTTCCTCTTAAATCTCTATCTTTATCTCAACTCTAGCAACCAAATTCTCTCTTAAAGATCTGGGATCTCTTTCCTATTTCCTTGGTATTGAGGTACTCCCTCATACTACTGGTATTCTTCTATCTCAACGAAAATACATTCTTGATATAATTACTAGAGCAAATATGTGTGAGTGTAAACAAATATCAACCCCAATAACCACATCATCATCATTAACCTTAACTGGAGGTACACCCCACCCCTCTCCTACTGAATATCGAGCTCTCGTTGGTGCTCTTCAATACATATCCCTTACTCGACCTGATATCTCCTTCATAATAAATCGTCTATCCCAGTTCATGCATGTTCCAACCTCCCTTCATTGGATAGCTCTCTAAAGGTTGCTAAGGTATCTTCATAGCACTTTATATCATGGTCTCCTCATAAGAAGACAGTCTCTTCTCACATTACATGCATTTACTGAAGCGGATTGGGCTGGAGAAAGATAACTACCAAAGCACAACTGGTTACATCGTTTATTTAGGTTCCAATCCCATTTCATGGAGTTCCAAAAGACAAAGTACTCTAGCAAGAAGCTCTATTGAAGTTGAATTTAGAGCAGTTGCTTCCACAACTACTGAGTATAGTGGATCATCTCACTGCTTAATGAACTTAGTTTATTATCATACACCACTCCCACCATATATTGTGATAACCACATCGCTACATCCTACTCTACAAATCCAGTTTTCCACTCCAGAATGAAACACCTTGCCCTAGATTTTCATTTTGTTAAAGAAAAGGTGCAACAAGGAACACTTTGTGTTCAACACATTGCAGGTGCCGATCAGTTAGCTGATGCTCTTACCAAACCACTACATAGACATCGTTTTCATTATCTTATCTCCAAGATTGGTCTTCTCTCTGGATCGTCCATCTTGTGGGGGCATATTAAGAGATGAGCTATCAATATCATTCCTGCCAAGTTTTATTATTCACATGTTTAATATGCAGTCAATATGTTATTATTATCTTTCCTTATTTTCCTCATTAGTTAGTTGTACAATTGTATTATTTATACCATGTATTTTCTTCATTCAATGTAATAAAAAATACAAAAAGTATTCTCCAGATCCTCTTC
Source organism: Lactuca virosa (assembly GCF_052849685.1). Classification (NCBI taxonomy): domain Eukaryota; kingdom Viridiplantae; phylum Streptophyta; class Magnoliopsida; order Asterales; family Asteraceae; genus Lactuca; species Lactuca virosa. The sequence continues at coordinate 130,660,893 of NC_136434.1, read as the reverse complement.
TCTTCTCTTTATAGAAACTATCTTTTAAACTCTATAAAACAAAATCAAATCTAAAAAATTATTAACTCAAAGATTTGAGTTTAAGAAAACAAGATCCAGAAATTTTGAAAGCGGAAACATCCAAATCTTACCAGAATAACACTACTGGCCGCCAACCAACTGCATCTCTCCCACAGGTCTTTGTCACCACCAGTCGGACCACCGCTTCTCCTTCGTCGGCTTGTCACTTCTCTGCCTTGCTCTTTTTTCTCTTTTGTTCTCTTTTCCTACTACTGTTGGCGACCAGTCCCCCTTTCTGATTTCCTCTCCAAACTCCACAAGCGGACTACACTGGTAATTTTTTTTCTTTCTCTCTCTACGCATGTTGAGTGTTTCCCTTTCTATTGCTTTATGTCTATGAATATCACTTAATATTCTACTAATATGATGATGGTAGAAGGCATATAGGCATATAGCAAAGCTGTAAAAATACTTTATTTGAAAAGTCTTTACCATTGATTTAAAATTTATTGATATTATCGATTAGTTTTCTATTACATAAAACCTTTGTAAACACTAAAAAAGAATATACATAGTGTATAATAGTGTATAACATAATTGATTAAAATCACATCGTATTATTTATTTATACACTGAAATCATCATAAAAAACATTCAATAACTTATATTTTATTACAAAATATAGATGATTGATATAATATATTTGTGGGTTGTTATTTTATTTTTAGTTATATTTTGTTATTAGCAATCGATAGTTAACTGTTTTATGTAGTATATATCAATATGAAAAACCAATACACTATTAATGTTTTATTTAAAAGAAACATGTCAATTCTACTGAAGATCGTCAAAAACCATCGGATATTGTTTTGATTGAAAAATACCCAATGGCTAGTATATCATTTGAAAGAGAAATTGTTGAAAATATTAATCTACAAACAATTGTGCAATACTTAAAAATGCAAATTTGAAGAGCCATATAACAATATTTCTTTTGAATTTTGATATGTTATAATTTTGAAACAATTTTTTTTTCTATATGATTTTATTTTAAAATTTTAATTTCGGACCCCTTAATTATTATGCTTGTGTTCCGCCACTGACATTAAGCTACAATTACAAGTAGCAACATTTAAGAGTTAAGACATAAATGTTCAATAACATATCCAAACCTCCACTCCACGAGGAAAAACTGAAAACCTATCGAACAAAGAAAATGGGATTAAATGACCAATGAAACCTATTTTTTAGATACTATGTTGAGAAATATAAAAAATATAAATGAGTGAACCCGTATAGTTGAAATCTCTAGTTTCCTTACCGAGAACATTCAAGTTTTTGTCACTGTGACTGTTAGTTGTGTGTTTCTAATCGAGAACCTTGACAATTGAACTATATGTGACGAACAGTGTAGGAAAAAGGTGGAGAAAAAGGCTAGCCTAACCAAAGCTTCATCTTACCCTTCATGATATGGTATCAATAGAAAGATGAGAAAGTAACGTATTTAAATGTTTAGATGTGATAAAATGTTATGAACTTGAACAAAAATCCAACAGCGATAGGTAAAACAATACTCTAATGCAACAACTACATCCAATAAAATTAAAATTCTCTATCTTTCTTCCCTTATTAGTACCTATTACACACATAAATACCGGAAAATAAAATTTTACAAGTATTGTTTCCACATGAGTCAATACTATGCTCTCTACCTTTTTCTTCATAATTACCTTCCATTATATGTGATTTTCAGTAGTTGGAGATTTTCAGTGTGATTCAGTAGTGCGAGGTGAGTCTTCCTCACTGTACTTACAGGTCGACGGCACCAAGGTCGGCCCTTTGGATTAGATATCTTGTTACGTGTTATCGTGTTATAGTGATATGTTAGATCGGTATCCTGATATATAGGATGATAATATGCTTAGTGATATGTAGATCTGTTTGAATGGATGTAGATTGTTATATGATTATATGTTATATTTGCATATGTTTGGTCGGTGGCTGAGGCTTCACTGCTTTGTGCGTAAGCCAACAGGTTGGGGGATTCCAACTCGATGGTTAAGGGCCTGGGGTATTCCAACTCGATGGTTGATTGGACCCAGGGTATGTTGGCATTCCAACCTGACGGTTAAGGGGCCTGGGGTATTCCAATCTGATGGTTGACTGGACCCATAGTATGCTGTTATTGTATTTGTGTTATTTGTCTATGTGTGGGTACTTTGGGGGGAAACTCGCTAATATTTGGCTTACATTTTTGAGTTATGTTTCAGGTACCTCAGATAATCGCAACAAGGCGAAGGCATGATCATGCACCTCCTCGTGTTTTTGATTTATGATTTTAGGAAAACCCTGATATTAGCCATGTTTTGAAAACTAATTTGTAAACAATGATGGAATGTTTAAATTTTTCATGAATTTTGTGGATGTTATAAGTTGGTATCAGAGCCTTGGTATCAGTGAATTAGAGGAACACTCGTATGAATCCAATCTCAAACTAAGGACAAAAGATATTTAAACAATTTTCAAATGGTTTTCAAAATACTCAAGGAGGATGTGATGTGTACGATCAGCCGGAGCCAGTAAGTAGACCCCAAATTACCACAATATTATTTGATATTGTGATATGTTAGAACAACATGCTAGTGATAGGCTAGGAATCTTCTAGAATTTACATGATAGAATTGCCTGATTATATGATGCCAGATAGCCTAAGGTTCTTCTTTTTATGGAATTGACATCATTACTATAGTTGCTTAGTGTGTGCATCATGGTTATGCATAACTAAGATTCTATAGCTTGAGAATGCTTGGTTTGGCCTTATTTCCTGTTCTTTTTTGATGAAGGGCTTAGGGTAGGATCATATATTCGACTTTCTATAGCGTCTAGTGTTATGTATGATTAGCATATACAACTGCTGCTGTTGCAACCACCGCAATCATTGCAACTACATGGATTGGGGTTAGACGGGTTTTTTAGTATTAGGACTTTGACAATATGAAGCCCCTGACTTTTAATGGAGTTCAGGACCCGATCATAGCCAGGAGGTGTCTATCAGATGATGAGGGATGCCTTTTCACCTTCTCTTGCCCAACTGACTAAAAAGTTAGGTACGCTATGAACTTTCTGAGGTTCTAGAGCGAAGGATTGCTGGAGACTTGCTACTAGTTCGCTTTCTACTAAGCAAAGAGCTACTGTGTCATGGGAGCAGTTATCAGAGATGTTTCTCTCAACATATGTGCCACTGGTGGAGCCTAAGAGGTTAGCCTAGGAGTTCCTGGATTTGAGACAGGGTACGGAGTCAGTGACGGTGATCACCAAGATGTTCATGGAGAGGGCCATGTTTTGTCTTGACTCTGCCACCTCTGAGCAGGCTCAGATGACCTGTTACTTGAGCATGATCAAGACGGACATTAGACAGTTTGTATCCACCCAACACTATGGTTCCTTGTTGGGGTTGCAGGAGGCCACCAAGCGACGTGAGATTGATATTGAGTTACAGATGAGGGAGCAGAGAACGGCCCCGACACAGTCCCAGTCTGTGCCGAAACGGTTTACGAATGTTGATTCTAGGTTGGGGAGTTAGAGGGGTTGTACTTGTGGGAAGTGCAGAAAGGTACATGATGGAGCTTTCAATCTTCTTCGGGATGCCACAAATGTGGCAAGCAGGGCACATTGCGAGGGACTGTCGGCAGCAGGCTCCAGCTTCTGGCGTCAGACTGTGTTATCACTGTGATCAGTTGGGCCATATGAAGGCCTAGTTTCCCTTGCTTGCTACCAGGCCGGTGCAAGCCCCAGCGCCGGCTACTCTAAGGATCATATATGGGAGTCAAGGCAAGGTGGAGCCTGCTGCCGAGGAGGGCTGCCGAGGTCGTGCTTTCCAACTCTCTGCCGAGGGCTCGAGGTCGTGCTTTCCAACTCTCTGCCGAGGAGGCTTGAGCAACTCCATATGTTGTGACTAGTATGTTTTTATCCATCATTCTATTGATTATGTGTTGTGTTATTTTTATAATTAAGTGTCTATCTTAGGTACGTTCCTACTGAACTCTTTACATGCTCTTGTGTTGTTTGACTCAGGTGTGATTCGGTCGTTTGTATCATGATCTTTCAGTAGAGAGTTTAATACGCCTATTGGGGAGTTAGTGTATCCGTTATGGGTTTCCATCGCCAACGAACACGGGGTTTTTGCGTCATTAGTGTATCAGGGTTGTGTCTTGTAGATCTTCGGGGTGCCTTATCTGATCGATCTGATCCTTATTCCCATGAGGGGTGTTTGTGTGATTGTGGGTATGGATTGGTTGAGCCGGTTTGGTGCCATGATTGATTGTGAGGGCCAACGAGTGGTTGTTCGAACCCCAAGTGGGGGAGAGCTAGTTATCTATGGAGAGGGCACCACGATGGGTTTAGGGTTTTGTTTAGTGGCCAGGGATCGTCAGTACATTCAACATGGGTGTGTGGGATACTTAGAATATGTGGTGGATACATGCGTTAGGGATCATATATCAGTTTCATAGGTCCCGATTTTCAGGGAGTTTGCAGATGTATTTCCGGAGGAGTTACCCGGTGCGCCTTCCGAGAGGCAGTTCAAGGTCAGGATCAACCTTTACGCAAGGTGCGGCCCCGATTGAGAAGGCGTCATACCGCTTGGCACCGCCTGAGATGCAGGAGTTGTCATTTCAGCTGTAGGAGCTATTAGGAAAGCAGTTCATCAGGTCGAGAAGTTCTCCGTGGGGAGCGTCGATTCTGTTCGTCAAGAAGAAGGATGGTTCACACCGGATATACATTGATTACTAGGAGTTGAGCAAGTTAACATTGAAGAACCGTTATCCCCTTCCACTGATTGATGACCTCTTCGATCAACTGCAGGGTGCATCTTGGTTCTCCAAGATAGATCTGATCAGGTCAGGGTATCATCAAGTGAGAATGAAAGAGTAGGACGTGGAGAAGACCACATTACAGACTTGTTATGGGCATTATGAGTTCATGGTGATGCCATTTGGGCTCACTAATGCGCCTGTAGTGTTTATGGATGTGATGAATCGGGTTTGTTGGCTGATGCTCGCTCGTTCCATTATAGTGTTTATTGATGATATCCTAGTATATTCCAAGAACAGAGAGCAGCATGAGGAGCATCTTCGCGAGATTTTGGGGGTTTTGAGATAAGAACGGTTTTATGCTAAGTTCTCGAAGTGCGAGTTTTGGTTAAGAGAGGTCCAGTTCCTAGGGCACCTTGTTAACCGGGATGGGATTTTGGTTGATCCGACCAAAATCGAGGCGGTGATGCAGTGGGAGGTGCCGAAATCTCCCTCCGATATCAGAAGCTTCTTGGGTCTAGCAGGGTACTACCGGAGATTCATTCGGGATTTCTCCAAGATTACAGTACCACTCACTCGTTTGATGAGGAAGGGGTGGATTTCCGATAGGGCCTTGAGCTGTAGTTAGCATTTGATACTCTTCGAAAGAGGTTATATGAGGCCCCAGTTTTGACCTTCCTAGAGGGAATTGAGGACTTTGTGGTATTTTATGATGCGTCCACCACCGGTTTGGGGGCAGTTCTCATGAAGATACTACGAGTGATTACTTATGTTTCGCGACAGCTGAAGCCGCACGAGACGCGATATCCCACCCACGACCTGGAGTTGGGGGCAGTGGTTTTTTCCCTTAAGATTTGGAAGAACTATCTTTGTGGGGTCCGTTGTACCATTTACACGAATCACAAGAGTTTGAGGCATATCATGGATCACCCGAATCTGAACATGAGGCAGCGCAGGTGGCTGGACGTAGTCAAAGATTATGACTACGAGATCGTTTACCATCTAGGTAAATCGAATGTAGTGGCAAATGCTTTGAGCCGCAAGTCGACTCGATCTTCGGATAGGGGGATGTGTATGAGGATATCAGTGGAATCCTCACTTTTGGAATTGATCAGGGAGGCTCAGGCCGAGAGTTTTCAGAAAGAGAATTGGAAGAAAGAGAGGATCATGGGTGAGATTGACAGATTTGGCATGGATAGTCGTGGGTTGCTGACCCGATGTGGACAGGTCTGGGTTCTGATGTCTGGTGGGGTCAGGCAAATTGTGTTAGAGGAGGTCCATAACTCTCGTTTTTCTATTCATCTAGGGGCCACCAAGATATATCTGATGGGTTTTGAGCATTCTAACACTCCTATGGTGTACATGCAACCCTAGATGCTTTGGATCTATGTTTTCTCTAATATACATGCAAACTTTAATTTTCCAAAGCATCATCCTAACTAGCATACAATAGAGTATCGTTACTACAAAGTTCTAGTTAGATGACTTCCCTATTATTGTAGTTGGAACCTTAGACCTTTAAGAACTTAGTGCCCCAAGTGTTGCACCTCAAATGGAATCACAACACACCTAAGAAAAAGGATAACTTTTGAGAGATTTTCTTATGCTCCAAAAATCGGCTCATGGATTCCTATGATCACTAGTGCACATTTTTTGATGCTAAGAGGCTTCTTATATAGTGTGGCAAGATTAGGGTTACACCATGTAAACCTTAATGGCCATGACCTTCCATATTCCTTAGGATCCATGGGTTTAAACCTCCATGGATCATCCATGGGTTGTCACATGGGTTTAGCCCAACATAAGGAATCATGGATCATTGGCCCACACCATAAGAATAAATGATTTACCAATCAACCCCTTATATATAATTAGTCTTTATTTGATCACAAAATTAATTCCAAATTAATTCTTGATCAATACTAATTAAATAATATGATTTCATATTAATATATTAGAAGTTATAATATATTAACATGTAACACCGGAAATTTTCAAAACTAAATTTTCATTTAAAATCACATAATTCTCATAACACGTTTCACAAAAATCTCATTTATTTAATTTACAATTCGCAACTCCATAATTGTTTGATTAAAATCCAGGATCCTCAAAAACATAAATCTTTCACTAGTGTGTACAATCAAGCCGGTGCCTTCCCGCGATCCTGAGAAAAACCTGAAACACATAACACGGTAAGCACAATTCTTAGTGAGTTCCCCAAAATACCACATACAACACATTAGCCACTCGAGGCTATAACTCTGTAAGGCCCTCCGGTCTATGTGTCTCAGTGGGACCCTCCCGTCCCACGGCTCGTTGGACCCTCTGGTCCGGTCTCATAGCTCGTTGGACCCTCCAATCCGGTCTCAGTATCACATAACATAGCATATATATCACACAGAAAAAATGCACAACTCAAGTAAGCACATAAGACCCTCTGATCACACATAAATACCACTTTAGGTAAAGTATAGTGAGAACCTTGACAGCAAGCAATTATCCTCGTACTCGAATCTCGAACTAGCCACCGCCTAACACATAGGGTAATTATCTCAATAAATACTCGACTCATACTCAAATACACCAAAAGTTGTTCTCCCCCTCTCTCTAACTCTTGGAATGGATAAAAGACCATTTTACCCCTCCATGGTCTCCATTACTCATGTTGACCAAACCCTAAAGTCAACAGAAGTCAAACTCGAGTCAACAATCCAAATTTGACCTGACTCGCCGAGTGCACACATGTGACTCGTCGAGTCCCCTTGTTTTCCTCAGAAGTCTCGTGGAGGTTGACTCAGCTCGTCGAGTTGACTCCCAAGTCGCCGAGTTATCGCATGGCCGTGAACATTGGGACAAACCCTAACTGACTCGTCGAGTCAACTCATGGACTCGGCGAGTTTCTTCAACCTGATTTCTCATTCAGACGTCCAAGGCCAGATCTACCACACTAGACTCTAGATCTGGTCCTTAAAGGCACAAAAGTCGCGTAAAGTCTCGACCTTTACGTTCATGCATGGCATATATGCCCAAAATGCCAATACAAAGTCTAACAAAGGGTTAGGTGCTCAAAGTATGGTCTCTAGCTCAATAAAGTTCAGGTCTTTGGGCTCACATGACCCTCTACACTTCAGATCTGAGGTTTCAACCTCAAATCATACACAAAAGGTTCAAAGATTCTAAGCAATGGAAGAAAACCCTAGAAAACTCCCATATCAAGATCTCCCGAGAAGGTGAGCAAGTCAGCATATTTACCTCAAGCAAACACTGTTGAAGCTATGGATCCAAAGCCTCCTCTTGCCCCAACCTTAATACTCTTCACTTCTCCTTCAAAGAATGCACCAACAACCATCAACTTAGCTCCTAATGGCGATTAGGGTTTTCTATCAAGGGTGTAGGGTAACTGGTGAGGTGGAAATGGGGCATAAGTTCCCTTATATAGCCCCAACCCCGGAAAATTAGGATTTCTCTACCCAGCACCTACTCGGCGAGTCAGCTCTCCAACTCGTCGAGTCCACTCATTAATTCCACGCGGGCAACTCGACCCTACTCGACGAGTTGGACTCACAACTCGTCGAGTCACTCCATAAATTTCAAAATTTAAACACTCAATAATATACCTGAAAGTCCGGATATTACAATTCTCCCCCGCTTGAATTAGATTTCGCCCTCGAAATCGCTCTTCAACAACACATAGATCGAACCCAACAACCTGAAAAGCACCACTGAAATGATCTCATACTACACCGATATCTTTCTCCATGGACACCTGAATCCAAACAGGAACCCCCAAATTCGGAATAAGACATACCCTTCTGCCGCTACGATACCCCTTCTGACTCTCCAGAATCTAGAAACTCTAGTCGCCTGTCTCACTGCCAGACCGCCCTCTCAAGCTATCACCATGTTATTTGCTCCTTGAATAACATACCCTAATAACTCACTTCACCTCCGATTCTCTCGGTGCGACTGATAGAAACAAGTCAAAGCCCACAAATTGGCTACTGATCACTCGTACCAGACATACTAAATGATCCATATCATACTCCAAGGAACGAAAGGGTCACATTACACCTGAGACCCATTCACTGTACTGCAATCGAAACCTATCTGAACAAAGAACTCTCAACACCCTGTCCTTAGACACAAGAAAATGATCATGCTTGCTCAGAAGTATCCTCTGACATCTAACAATCATAAGCCCCAGTTCCCCCTCAGATATACCTTTCAACACTGAGCACCAGGTCAACTCCCGACCCCACAGCTGAACCTCCAAAGGTTACCCATTGCATGCCCCGAAATGTCTCACTAAATTCCTTCTCACAACAACTATCTCTGGCCATAGTGACACATAAGTCACGAAGTTCACTTCACCCCAAGCGGATACTACAATCCAACCTGAAATCGTCTCACCCTCGACCTCTATCGTCTACTACTCATTAGTCCCATGCGTCTTGCAGTCCTTCCCATACACCGACCTGACCCACTCAGGCCTAAGACATCATATGACACACAATACCCCTCAGAATGAAACCCATCTCTGAATCTGGAATCCCATTCGCCTACTCTATACACCACCAAAGCCACACTCAACTCGAGAGTCTGGTCCGACACAGAATTGGAACCACTCGTACCACTGAAGCACTCAACTCATGACCCATGACCCGCAACCCACGCGTACATCACTTCTCCAATTCCCTCCGATTGCGATAACCGCAACTCAACTCAGAATATAACGATTCCCGACAAATATAAAGACCACAGTCTCGCCCCTGATCCGAACACCAGGTTCCCGATACTCAAAGAATAAGGCTACCCAAGCCTAAAACTCTTCTGCATCATGCTCTGACTAGCAAATAGTACGGCTTCCCGTAGTATCATAACATTCCCTCTCACTAACCCGTGAAGGCTACGGCTCCCCGCAGGCCTACGACACTCTCTCACTGACTCAGGAATACTACGGCTCCCCGCAGTATCACAACACTCTCTCGCTGACTGGTGAACACTACAGCTCCCCGCAGTATCACAACACTCTCTCGCTGACTGGTGAACACTACGGCTCCCCGCAGTATCACAACACTCTCTCACTGACTCGCCATGGGCTCACTCCATTGTTTTCCCCTGATAATCCGAAGCGATTACTCCCACTCGGATCCTCTCACCCTCTTATCCCCCATAATCTCCATCTCCAGTCACCACCCCACTAAGTCCACTATCGAATACTCCATGGCTCAACATAGATAGGTACACACACCCACCCGGGTTAAGCATCACCACTCCTAACGACAACCGTTATGAGAAACACTTTTCTTGCTTCAATCTACACTCTTGAGTACTTCCGCTTGATGACAGTTAGATGAAGGGCTTCCACTGGAACTGTCGTCACTTGATACTCCACTTTCCATCTCACGATTCAAGTCTCAAAATAATCTGAAATTTTAGGGCCTCATACTCAAATACCTCGGTACACCATCACAAAACCTCACGATACATTGCCTCAACCACTGATCCGCCATCCTTGGCATCATACTCGGATACCGCAATGTATCCTTCTAGAATCTCACAATATCTCGACTTCACCACCGATATTCCTCTCGTACAACTCGAAACTTCAAAATACTCTAACCCTCAATTTGAACACAGAGGAATTACCAATGACTCGGAACACGTTGACGACAATCCGAAACTCTCTCCTCTATTGCTCAAAACCTATGCAAGAATACTCATACCGACCCTGAAGTTGGTTGCCCAAAACAACTGCTATCCTTCCCGAAATGCAGATAACATTCCATACATCGAACTCGTACTTCGGCAATCGACTCCAAACCTCAATGACCCATCCGCCTTGAACCCAAACATTTGCAATCCGGAAAAATTCTCGACCTTAATAGATTTCAATGGTCGGCGGCCACCTGCCATGGATACACCCATCCTTTCATGAACATGTACATCATGCAATACCTCGCTCTGCACTTCGCCCCGACGACCAATAACCCTGGTCTCATGCATTCGTACTACAGGTCTCGATATCTAGTCCTCTAACCTCCCCTAAATAGATCTCTAATCCTTTCAATAAAATACCCGGATCTTCCCCCACTCAGGGTTCGAACCATCACCGCAGGCATACCAACAATCTACTCCATAAACTGTTTCACCAGGTATATTACACTTAACCCTTGAAACGAACCTCACAATCATTCAATGATCTTCTCAATGGAAACCAAGCAACTCCAAATACCCCGCATCTCAGACAAAACCTCAGAATACTCACAACGTGACTGCATCTAGTCATCTTGAATGCCTCAGACCGACACACCGCCGGATACTCCGACTTTCCCGTCATAGTCCTGAATCTCAATCTAGAAATAATGCACTATCATGCACCTCGTTTCTGATTCCTCGACCTGTCTCCCAACGTCATTCAAATCTCATACTGACACACTACCAGACATCTCAACTGTCACGTAGTAGTCACAACTCTCAGAATGAAAATTAATGAACTATCACACTCCTCATGTTCGACTCCCCAACCAACGTCCCATCATGAGAATTATCATGATAGCAGAGACCTTACTCCCACACTCGATATCCATCATAGACGATGAGGGCCAACGCCCCGATATACTCCTCTTGATCGCCCGACACTGCTGCTAGCATATGCCCTACTATACTCAAATAGGGTATATCCGTGACCCTCTTAGACCCCACTGATACCTCTCTCATGATATAATATTACCCTGCGGCAGACATACTGCCCAGATACTCTAGTGAGAGATCACAACAATTGCTACCCCACATGGTTTACCTTCAAACTCAGAAACTGGAAACTCAATGCCTCTTCTGACTCGCACAGGAAACTGAAATAGCACAACTCTGGTCATAGAAAGTGACGTCTCCACTATCGGCCGATTGCTCAACTCAGACCATAATCCTCCATAAAGCACCATCTCTACTCATCCCTGAGTCTTGCAACTCCAACTGGCATCTCACCAAAAAATCTCTCGGAAACTAACTCGATTTCCCTCTCAAGGTATGCTCCATTAAAACTCGTTCAACATGGCCCTCTGGCGCCACACTCTATCACATCTAATCTCAGTCTAATCAATCACAACGGGATAACTGGTAAAACCAGAAGCACTTAACCGCCACGAGTCATGGTACTCGAACCATGTGACCACCTCTCGATCTGCTATGAATCATGGTACCTGAACCACGTTATCTCATTTCAATCTGCTACTTAGAACCTCTGGAACACTCCCTGCTTCGAGTACGGTCCTCTGCTTTCAGTAGTACGGGTCCATACTACCTGCCACATCTACCCATACTTTCCACACGGATCGTCCCAAATTTCCTAAGTAGCTGCTCAACCTTCTCGATCACCAATCGCGTTAAATCTGGTCGCTCCCCAGTGAATAATCTAATCTATCAGCATACTCATCTGACTAAGGTCACTCCCTAGTCTCTTCCTAGGTCCCCACACTTCTTTGCCATCAGCTGCTGAAGAACTCCTTATGATGCCAGCCATCTACCTCCTAAATATCGTCATGTTCACTTAGTAGCTGACTCCCATCATCGAGAGTTCCACAAAGCACGAAGCAAGCAGCATTCGGGCATCGAATAATCTCCGGTAGCATGTAAAACCACTCTAGGTTACAACTCTATTTGCTCTATTCACACTCAACAGGTGTCACCGAACTCAAGCAACTCTACCCCATGCAGGTATCTAACTACTCTCTCAGTAGGCTCCTCCAATGCTCATCTAGGTATCTCTCCTAGATTACTCCTCTACCCAAGGCTCTATCTCTGAAATATTCCAGCTGGATACTTTTACTCCGCACATACTCAAAACATATCACAGATAGCAAAATTCCTAGGCTAAGGCATCACAAATCAGGCAACTCTAGCCCTAAAATATGAAATACCTAGCCTATCTCCTAGCATGCATCACTAATATCTCAATAATAACTCATAACACGAATAAGTAAGGGTACTTTAGGAAATCACTGTTCGGGCTCTGGCTGATTGTACACACTGCTCCTTCTTGTTTTCTCTTAGAAACTCTTTCTCGTTTTAGAAAAATCATTTCTTTTGAAATTTTTTCTCAAATCCCCAGTTTGAGTCCAGACATACCCGAAGGTGTATCCGAATCCCTCAAACCAAGGCTCTAATACCAACTTGTAACACCGAAAATTTTCAAAACAAAATTTTCATTTAAAATCACATAATTCTCATAACACATTTCGCAAAAAACTCATTTATTTAATTTACAATTCGCAACTCCATAATTGTTTGATTAAAATCCAGGATCCTCAAAAACATAACTCTTTCACTGGTGTGTACAATCAAGCCGGTGCCTTCCTACGATCCTAAGAAAAACCTGAAACGTATAATACATAACACGGTAAGCACGAAGCTTAGTGAGTTCCCCAAAATACCACATACAACACATTAGCCATTCGAGGCTATAACTCTGTAAGACCCTCCGGTCTATCTGTCTCAGTGGGACCCTCCAGTCCCACGGCTCGTTGGACCCTCTAGTTCGGTCTCAGTGAGGACCCTCCGGTCTCACAGCTTGTTGGACCCTCCGGTCCAATCTGAGTATAACATAATATAGCATATATATCATACAGACAAATGCACAACTCAAATAAGCACATAAGACCCTATGGTCACACATAAATACCACTCTAAGTAAAGTATAGTGAGAAGACTCATCTTGACAGCAAACAATTATCCTCGTACTCGAATCTCGAACTAGCCACCGCCTAACACATAGGGTAATTATCTCAATAAATTCTCGACTCATACTCAAATACACCAAATGTTGTTCTCCCCGTCTCTCTAACTCTTGGAATGGATAAAGACCATTTTACCCCTCCATGGTCTCCATTACTCATGTTGACCAAACCCTAAAGTCAACAAAAGTCAAACTCGAGTCAACAGTCCAAATTTGACCTGACTCGCCGAGTGCACCCATGTGACTCGTCAAGTCCCCTCGTTTTCCTTAGAAGTCTCGTGTAGGTTGACTCAGCTCGTCGAGTTGACTCCCAACTCGCCGAGTTATCGCATGGCAGTGAACATTGGGACAAACCCTAACTGAATCGTCGAGTTTCTTCAACCTAATTTCTCATTCAGACGTCCAAGGCTAGATCTACCACACTAGACTCTATATCTAGTCCTTAAAGGCACAAAAGCCGCTTAAAGTCTCGACCTTTACGTTCATGCATGGCATATATGCCCAAAATGCCAATACAAAGTCTAACAAAGGGTTAAGTACTCAAAGTCTGGTCTCTAGCTCAATAAAGTTCAGGTCTTTGGGCTCAAAAGACCCTCCACACTTCAGATCTAAGGTTTCAACCTCAAATCATACACAAAAGGCTCAAAGACTCTAAGAAATGGAAGAAACCCCTATAAAACTCCCATATCAAGATCTCCTTAGAAGATGAGCAAGTCAGCATATTTACCTCAAGAAAACACTGCAGAACCTGTGGATCCAAAGCCTCCTCTTGCCCCAACCTCAATACTCTTCACTTCTCCTTCAAAGAATGCACCAACAACCACCAACTTAGCTCCTCACTCACTTTCTAGCTCTAATGGCGATTAGGGTTTTCTCTCAGGGGTGTAGGGTAACTGGTGAGGCGGAGATGGGGCATAAGTTCCCTTATATAGGCCCCAACCTCGGGAAATTAGGGTTTCTCTTCCCAGCACCTACTCGGCGAGTCAGCTCTCCGACTCGTCGAGTCCACTCATTAATTCCACGCGGGCTAGTCGACCCTACTCGGCGAGTTGGACTCACAACTCGTCGAGTCACTCCATTAATTACAAAATTTAAACACACAATAATATACCTGAAAGTCCAGATGTTACATAACAAATCATAAATAACCTCTTCTTAAAAGTCTATCCTATCAAATTGTCTTGGTGATATGCAACCCAAATGGACCACGCTACTCTCGGGTCAAGTACATACCAAATATAGTTATGGACTTAGACACTAATCCAACAGTATCGGGATTTGAGGTTGAGTTATTGGTGACTGTGTATGAAGAGAGAGATAGCCTAGTATGCTGAGAGACGCATGACCCGCAGAACGGTCAAGGCTGACCATCAGAGGGCACATGGCAAGATGCAGCCTCTGGAGGTCCCCCATGTGGAAATGGGAGCAGATTTCGATGGATTTTATCACCAAATTGTCGAAGAAGGCAAAGGGTTTTGATTCCATATTGGTCATCGTGGATCGATTGACCAAAAGTGCCCACTTTTTAGCGATTCGGGAGAGTTCTTCGGCTGATAAGTTAGCCGATGTGTATGTTTGTGAGATCATTGCTCGCCATAGGGTTCCGGTCTCCATTGTTTCAGACCGTGATGTTCAGTTCACATCTTGCTTATGGCAAAAGTTCCATAAGGAGCTGGGCATGAGGTTGCACTTCAGTACTGCTTATCAACTGTAGACCGACGGCCAGAGTGAGCGGATGATATTGACCTTTGAGGACATGTCGTGGGCCTGTATTACAGATTTCGATGGAAGCTGGGACTCCTACCTACCTCTTGCGGAGTATTCCCACAACAACAATTATCACTCCAGCATTGGTGCTCCACCTTTTGAGCTCTTGTATGGGCGGAGATTTCATACCCCGGTTTGTTGGGGCGTGGTTGGTCACAGGGTTATGGGACGGAGTGAGGTGGTCCTTCAGACCATAGAGCTCATTCAGCACATCAGCCAGAGGCTACAAACCGCTCAGAGTCAGCAGAAAAGCTATGTCGACCGGTGCCAATTAGAGTTGAAGTTTCAGGTCGGAGACATGGTATTACTGAAGTTCTCACCTTGGAAAGATGCGATACGCTTCAGGAAGAGGTGTAAATTGGGTCCTCGTTACATTGGACCTTTTCGGGTGATTGCTAGAGCTGGCAAGGTTTCTTACAGACTAGATCTTCCTGAGGAACTCAATCAGATTCACAACACTTTCCATGTTTCGCAGCTGCGAAAGTGTGTACTGGATGAGGATGTAGTGGTTTCCTTGGATGATATTCAGGTTGATGAGTGCCTGAACTGTAACACCCCGGAATTCAGGTATATTTCTTTGATCCTTTTCTTTCCTCAAATTGTCAAAACTAGTCCTTGAAAAGAATGTTTGGCTTTTGAGTATGATGGGCGTAAGGGGGAGTATGTTGCGCGTACTCATGAGCGTGTTCTTGACGCGGAGGCTACCCAGTACGCTGGGTGTACCATAGTGTACACTGGGCGTACTAGGTTCAGATTGAAACCCTAATTGTGAGGGTGAGCCCTATATAAGGAACATTATGGCCTCACTTTTAGCCATAATTTCCAGAGAGCAAAACCCTAAGTGTGCCCTAACCCTCGTTCTAGAGCTTGTGTGAGTGTGGTTGAGCTTGAAAGGGGTTCCTGTGTGCTTTGAAGAGAAGGAGGTGCCATTGAAGGAGCTAGAAATGGAGGGAAAGCTTTGGATCTAAACTTTCTGAGGATGGAGCATCAATTGGAGGTAAAAAGCTCAGAGCTTTCTCAACCTTTTTGATTTGTGCATTATGGACCATTTCTAGGGTTTTTGTCCCAAAGGTGGAGACTTTATGAGTAAAGGAGCTCCATAGACCTTGATCTTCCCATATGCAGTGTATAACGTGATTTAGATCCATAAACATCCAATCTTGGACGTTAGGAGTGAGCCATGCATGAGATATGAGCTCCTTAGTGAAGGAAGTGGTGTGATTTGGATGATGATGATGACCTTTACAGCCATGCAAAGGCATAAAGTCTTCGACTTTATGGATTAGGAGATTGTAGGGGGTCCAGATCTGTATTTTGAGCCAAGGTCTTAACTGATTAAGACCATAAGTGAGGTAAGTGTGAAACTGGGACATACGCTGAGCGTAAATCCCAGTACGCGGGGTGTAGGGTTCAAGCAGCCCGATATCAGCGTAGTGGTCGAGTACGCCCAGCGTAAGGATCAGGTACACGCAGCGTACTCACGGGCATTGACTTTTATTGACTTTTAGGCTTCGGTCAACAAGTGGACTTTTGGACCATTGGAGGGGTAGAATGGTCTTTTACCCTTCTGATAAAGCATAGGAAGGGATTAGTTTAGCCTTTGAGGGCCATTATTAAGTAGAGATATTTTCTGTATGTGATTAGGCGGAGGCTAGATCAGTGTTTCGAGTTCGAGATCATTCGAGTTTACCCGAGGCGAGTCTTCTCACTATACATTTCCCTGGTGGTATCTATGTGTGGACCGGAAGGTCATACGTGTTTGCTTGCGATTATGTGTTTTGTGATTATGTATGCTATGTGCTATTCTGACCGGACCGGAGGGTCCAACGATTTACAAGGCCATAGGGTCCTCAACCAGACCGGACCAGAGGGTTCAGCGAGCTACGGGACTGGAGGGTCCCGCTGAGACACATTGACCATAGGGTCGTACAGAGTATAGCCTCGAGTGACGAATTGTTGTATGTGGTATTTTGGGGAACTCACTAAGCATTCGTGCTTACCGTGTTATATGTTATGTGTTTCAGGTACTTCCGAGGATCGCGGGAAGGCACCGGCGTGATTATACACACACTCTGGACATTGAGCTATGATTGTGGATCCTGGATTTGAATAATTGTGTTGAAAACTTGTTGGTTGTTTTGAGAACTAATGATGCGACATTTGTTTATGAGTTTTTATATTGAAAATTTTGTTTGAAAAATCATGTCGTTACAAGTTGGTATCAGAGCCTTGGTTTGAGGGATTCGGATACACCTTCGGGCAGATCTGAACTCAAACTGAGGATTTGAGAAAAGTTTTCAAAAAGAAACAATTTTTCTAAAAAGAGTAAAAGATTCCAAAAGAGCGGAAAAGAGCAATGTGTACAATCAGCCAGTGCCCGAACGGTGATTTCCCAAAATACCCTTACGTTATGTGTTATGAGATATTATGAGATGTGTTATGCATGCTAGGGTAGGCTAGGTATTCATATTTAGGACTAGAGTGGCCTGATTTGTGATGCCTTAGCCTAGGAATTATTGCTACTGTGAATTACTTCAAGTGTGAGTAGGTAGCAGAGAGGAGCATATGAGAGTTCTACTGGAGGGTAGTCTGCGTTCAGCAAGATATAGAGTACTTGTGACCTGGGATCGTAGGAGAAGGACTTGGGGTGAATGCTGATGTGGTGTGGAAGGTAGTATAGGGCCCGTACTACTGGAAACATCGGGTCAGTGAGCAGTCCAAGTAAGAATCCTTAGGGTACTAAGGAACGAGTAGGGTTGAGTGATCGAGTGCGAGAATACTCGAGCGAGTCTCTGTTTTCTTTTGTGTTGTGTTTCAGAGACATCATGGTGGGTACGCGCCACACTCCAGAGAGCAGCGGTGTTAGCGAGGATGAGATTCGCAGGATGATTCATGATGAGGTGGTTGCAGCCATTCGAGCTGAGATACCAGAGATGTTTGGGTCTATCAAGACCATGCTGATTGAGACATTTGACGAGCAGTACGCTGCTCTTACCGATGCTGCTGTTGTTGTGGCCACCGCAGCCGTCTCCGCTGCTAGGCCATAGGGGGGTGACTCGTTCCTGTACCGGGAGTTCAGCAACACGAAGCCACCAGAGTCTGATGGGACTCAGGATCCGATAGCAGCGATGAGATGGATCTCTGACATTGATGGATGCTTCTACACATGTTCTTATACGGAGCATCTGAGGGTACGGTTCGCGCTGAACCAGCTTCGCTTCGGAGCGAAGGACTGGTGGAAGTTTGTGACAGCTGACTTTTCTACTGCAGAGCTTACCGCGGTGACTTGGGAGAGGTTGGCCCAGGAGTTCTTGTCCCTCAAGCAGGGGACTGAGTCTGTGACTGTCAACACATGGATGTTTCATGAGAGGGCGTTGTTTTGCCCTGAGCACGTGTCTACCGAGCAGGCACGTATGAGCCGATATCTGAGCATTCTGAGGAGAGACATTCGTGAGTTCGTGTCGAACTCGACATACCGAACATTTGTTGAGCTCCAGGCAAATGCTCGGAAGAGGGAGATTGAGCTAGAGACTCGGGCCAGGGAGGAGGCGGAGTCTCAGAGGAGGGATAGGCGGCCGGCACAGTCTTAGCCGGCGGCCAAGCGGGCAAAGCCCGCTGATTCGAGATCGGGGGGTCAGAAGGACCGCACTTGTGGGAAGTGCGGGAAGAGCCATGACGGGGTGTGCAGAACAGGCATGTGTTACAAATGCGGGAAGGAGGGGCATATCGCGAGGGATTGCCCCAAGGGATTTTCGGTTTGCTTCCATTTCAACCAGAATGGCCATAAGAAGGTCGAGTGCCCGCAATTGCTTCAGGGATCAGCGCAGGGATCTGTGCCTTCTACCACTCGAGCTACAGAGAGTCGGCCCGTGAAGGCCGAGGCACCGAAGGCTCGCAGCAGAGCCTTCCAGCTGACAGCCGAGGAGGTCCGCGCAGCACCCGATGTTGTGGCTGGTATGTGATCTTTTTCTTATTCTTTTGTTTATATATGGTGCTTATTTGTGATATGTTTAGGTACTTTTCCTGTGAGTTATGTACCTGCTTTGGTGTTGTTTGAATCGGGTGTGAGTCGATCTTTCGTTTCGCAAACATTTAGTCGTCACATCAGTATCCGACGTGAGGCATTGAGCTGACCTTTGATGAGCATGTTGTTTTTGCGACTGATGTGATCCGAGGATGCATGCTTGAGATTTTTGGAGTCGAGCTTCCGATATATTTGGTACCTATCGCGATGGGGGTTGTTTGTGTCATCATGGGCATGGACTGGTTGAGCCGATTCGGAGCCATGATAGACTGTGAGCGACAGCTGGTGACCATCCGAACCCCTAGTGGGGGAGTACTTACTGTATTCTGCGAAGGTACCCCATCTGGGTCAGCATTTTGTTCGGCTGCCCGAGCGAGGCAGAGCTTGCAGCAGGGTTGCATGGGTTTTCTGGCGTATGTGTCGGATACGCGGGATGTTTCGGAGAGACCGAGTAATGTCGCTGAGGTTCCAGTAGTTAGTGAGTTTCCGGACATTTTCCCCGAGGAATTACCGGGTGTGCCTCCCGAGAGGCAGGTGGAGTTTCGCATTGATTTGCTTCCAGGGGCGGCACCTATCGCCTTGCGCTGCCAGAAATGCAGGAGTTATTCTCGCAGCTTCAGGATCTGTTGGGAAAGGGATTTATCCGGCCGAGTAGTTCGTTGTGGGGAGCACCGATCTTTTTTGTCAATAAAAAGGATGGTTCACACCGGATGTGCATTGATTACCGGGAGTTGAACAAGCTGACGGTCAAGAACCGTTACCCACTCCCGAGGATCGACGATTTATTCGATCAATTGCAGGGTGCATCTTGGTTTTCCAAGATTGATTTGAGGTCTGGTTATCATCAGATGAGGGTTCGTGAGGTGGATATTCATAAGACGGCATTTAGAACTCGTTATGGGCATTACGAGTTCATGGTAATGCCTTTCGGGCTCACCAATTCACCAGCAGCGTTCATGGATCTCATGAACCGGGTATGCAGGCCTAAGCTGGATCGTTAGGTGATCGTTTTCATCGACGATATTTTGGTGTATTTGAGGTCTAAAGAGTAGCATGAGGAGCATTTGAGAGAGGTTCTCAGAGTATTGAGATCGGTGAGGCTTTATGCCAAATTCTCCAAGTGTGATTTCTGGTTACGAGAGGTCCAGTTCTTGGGACACCTCATTAATCAGAATGGGATTTTGGTCGACCCGGCCAAGATTGAGGCGGTTATGAGTTGGGAGGTGACAAGATCCCCCACCGAGATCAGGAGTTTTCTGGGACTGGCCAGCTACTATCGGAGATTTATCAGAGATTTCTCCAAGATTGTTGTTCCTCTCACCAAGTTGACCCGGAAGGGTGTTGCTTTTGTTTGGGGTCCCGATCAGCAGACCTCATTTGAGACTCTTCGCCAGAGATTGTGTGAAGCTCCAGTGTTAGCTCTTCCTGAGGGATGGAGGACTTCGTGGTTTACTTCGATGCATCTATATCATGGTTAGGTGCAGTGCTTATACAGAGGGGGCACGTGATAGCATACGCGTCGAGGCAGCTGAAGCCTCACGAGACGAGGTATCCCACCCACGGTTTAGAGCTGGGGGCAGTCGTATTCGCCCTCAAGATCTGGCGCCACTACTTGTCTGGGGTTCGGTGTACCATTTACACGGACCACAAGAGCTTGAAGTATCTGATGGATCAGCCTAACCTGAATGTGCGCCAGAGAAGATCGTTGGACGTGGTAAAAGATTACGATTGTGAGATTCTGTATCACTCAGGCAAGGCTAACGTGGTAGCCAATGCACTGAGCCGCAAGGTGGAGAGTGCCCCGATTCGGGATATATGTATGAGGATGACAGTGATAACTTCGGTATTGGATACCATTCGAGAGGCCCAGGCGGAGGCCATGAGACCGGAGAACCGCAAGAAGGAGCGGGTGATCGGCCAGGTATCCGAGTTCGTGATGGATAGTCGGGGGCTTATGACCTTTCGATGTCGGATTTGGGTGCCTTATACGGGCGGAGCTCGTAGCACGCTGATGGAAGAGGCGCATAGGTCGAGATTTTTGATCCATCCTGGGGCCACTAAGATGTATTTGGATCTGAAAAGAGACTATTGGTGGCCCTGTATGAAGAGGGATGTAGCGTGGGTAGTAGAGAGGTGCTTGACCTGTCGTCGGGTCAAGGCAGAGCACCAATGTCCACATGGTCCATTGCAGCCTTTGGAGATTCCCCAATGGAAGTGGGAGCAGATCTCGATGGACATTATCACCAAATTACCGAGAACGGCGCGTGGATTTTACGTGATCTGGGTGATTGTGGATCGGTTGACGAAGAGCGCTCACTTCCTTGCTATTTGTGAGGGCTCTTCTACAGAGAAGCTGGCTGAGATTTATGTGAGAGAGGTGGTATCTCGGCATGGAGTGTCGATCTCGATTGTGTCAGATCGAGACGTGCGTTTTACTTCCCGGTTTTGGAGGAAATTTCACAAGGAGTTGGGCATGTGTTTGCATTTCAGCACCGCGTATCATCCGCAAACAGACGGACAGAGTGAGCGGACGATTCAGACGCTCGAGGACATGCTTCGAGCATGCGTTATGGATTTCGGTGGGAGTTGGGATTCATACCTACCCTTGGCTGAGTTTTCTTATAACAACAGCCATCACTCGAGCATCGGTATGCCTCCCTTTGAGTTTCTTTACGGGAGGAGGTGTCGTACTCCCATCTGCTAGGGAGAGGTGGGGCAGAGAGTTATGGGCGGCACTGAGATAGTGTTGAAGACGACCGAGCAGATTCAGCAGGTCCGACAGAGGTTGCGAACGGCTCAGAGTCGTCAGAAGAGTTACGCAGACAGACGGCGATCCGAGCTTGAGTTCCAGGTCGGAGATTTTGTGCTTCTGAAAGTTTCCCCATGGAAAGGAGTAATCCGGTTTAGGAAGCGGGGCAAGTTGGGGCCTCGATATATTGGACCTTTCAGGGGGATTGCCAAAGTGGGCAAGGTAGCATATCAGCTGGAGCTACCTGAGGAGTTGAGCCAGATCCATAGCACCTTCCACGTGTCCCAATTGCAGACCTGTGTGGCTGATGAGACGGCAGTAGTACCATTAGAGGACATTCAGGTGGATGCGAGCCTGAATTACATCGAGAGGTCGATCGTGATCCTAGATCGGAAAGTGAAGGTTCTGAGGAACAAGGAAGTGCCTCTGGTTCAGGTCCAGTGGCAGCATCGGATGGGGTCATATTTGACTTGGGAACCGGAGTCGGAGATGCGGGAGCAGTACCCCGAGTTATTTGCGGAGAAAGACTTCAAGGGCGAAGTCTGATTCTAGTGGGGGAGAATTGTAACATCCCGGAATTCAGGTATATTCCTTTGATCCTTTTCATTCCTCAAAAAGAATGTTTGGATTTTGAGTACGCTGGGCGTAAGGGGGAGTACGCTGCGCGTACTCATGAGCGTGTTCTTGACGCGGAGGCTACCCAGTATGTTGGGCGTACCATAGTGTACGCTGGGCGTACTAGGTTCAGATTGAAACCCTAATTGTGGGGGTGAGCCCTATATAAGGAACATTATGGCCTCACTTTTAGCCACCATTTCCAGAGAGCAAAACCCTAAGTGTGCCCTAACCCTCGTTCTAGAGCTTGTGTGAGTGTGGTTGAGCTTGAAAGGGGTTATTGTGTGCTTTGAAGAGAAGGAGGTGCCATTGAAGGAGCTAGAGTTGGAGGGCAAGCTTTGGATCTGAACTTTCTGAGGATGGAGCATCAATTGGAGGTAAAAAGCTCAGAGCTTTCTCAACCTTTTTGATTTGTGCATTATGGACCATTTCTAGGGTTTTTGTCCCAAAGGTGGAGACTTTATGAGTAAAGGAGCTCCATAGACCTTGATCTTCCCATATGCAGTGTATAACGTGATTTAGATCCATAAACATCCAATCTTGGACGTTAGGAGTGAGCCATGCATGAGATATGAGCTCCTTAGTGAAGGAAGTGGTGTGATTTGGATGATGATGATGACCTTTACAGCCATGCAAAGGCATAAAGTCTTCGACTTTATGGATTAGGAGATTGTAGGGGGTCCAGATCTGTATTTTGAGCCAAGGTCTTAACTGATTAAGACCATAAGTGAGGTAAGTGTGAAACTGGGACATACGCTGAGCGTAAATCCCAGTACGCGAGGTGTAGGGTTCAAGCAGCCCGATATCAGCGTAGTGGTCGAGTACGCCCAGCGTAAGGATCTGGTACGCACAGCGTACTCACGGGCGTTGACTTTTATTGACTTTTAGGGTTCGGTCAACAAGTGGACTTTTAGACCATTGGAGGGGTAGAATGGTCTTTTACCCTTCTGATAGAGCATAGGAAGGGATTAGTTTAGTCTTTGAGAGCCATTATTAAGTAGAGATATTTTATGTATGTGATTAGGCGGAGGCTAGATCAGTGTTTCGAGTTCGAGATCATTCGAGTTTACCCGAGGTGAGTCTTCTCACTATACATTACCCTTGTGGTATCTATGTGTGGACCGGAAGGTCATACGTGTTTGCTTGCAATTATGTGTTTTGTGATTATGTATGCTATGTGCTATTCTGACCGGACCGGAGGGTCCAACTATTTACGAGGCCATAGGGTCCTCAACCAGACCGGACCAGAGGGTTCAACGAGCCACGGGACTGGAGGGTTTCGCTGAGACACATTGACCAGAGGGTCGTACAGAGTATATCCTCGAGTGCCGAATTGTTGTATGTGGTATTTTGGGGAACTCACTAAGCATTCGTGCTTACCGTGTTATGTGTTATGTGTTTCAGGTACTTCCGAGGATCGCGGGAAGGCACCGGCGTGATTGTACGCACACTCTGGACATTGAGCTATGATTGTGGATCCTGGATTTGAATAATTTTGTTGAAAACTTGTTGGTTGTTTTGAGAACTAATGATGAGACATTTGTTTATGAGTTTTTAAATTGAAAATTTTGTTTGAAAAATCATGTCGTTACATGAACTATATTGAGGAACCGGTGGCCATCCTGGAAAGAAAGATAAAGGTTTTGTGTAACAAGGAAATACCTTTGGTAAAGGTATGGTGGCAACACCGGTGGGGCACCAAGTGTACCTGGAAGCCGAAGGCTGAGATGTGTGAGCATTATCCAGAGTTGTTCGCCATAGCGGACTTCGAGGATGATGTCTGATTCAAGTAGGGGAGAATTATAACACTTGGATCTTGGTACCTTTTATTTTTGCCCTTTATTTATTTAAAAGTAGCATATTAGTCCTTGGAGTAGTACATGGGGTGTACCACTTGGTACGCTTAGCGTACTAGCTGAGAAGCCAGTATGCGGGACGTACCACCTGATATGCTTAACATACTAATTAGGGGTACGCTTGAGTACATTGGGCGTACGTACAACTTATAGAAACCCTAATTAGGGGTATTTAAACCTATGTAAACATCTTTAACTCTTACGGTTGGCCTCACTACTTGTCCTTAAACCTCCAAAAAACCCTAAAACGTCCCTTAGCCTCCATTATTGTACTTTTGAGCTCTTGAAGAGAATTTGGTGTTGTTTTGCACATTCCTGAAGAAACTAGAAGACGGTGGAAGTTCATAGCTTGGCGTGGAAACTTGAGATCCAGAATCATTCTTCACTTTGCAAGCCTCTATAGGTATCAAGTCCAAACCTTGACTTGTTAATGTTTAGATCTCTTTATGGGTTGATTTGCCACACTTTTGGTCCCTTTTTGAGTTGATTGATGGCTAGGTTGTTTGAAGGGATTATTTCACTAGATCTGAGTTTGTTAGGGGCTTTCAAAACATAAAGGTGCCAACTTTATGGGGTATTGGTTCTCATGTATGCATTAAGCCTCTTATTAAGTCATTTCTAAGCTTAAGAGCTTCATTTAGCCATGCATGAACGTAAAGTTAGCATCGTTATTTCAGCTCAAGGGAGTTAAATCTACATTTTGGAGCTTTATCTTAATGGATTAAGGGCTTAATGTGAAGAGCGGCTGAACAGGAGGAGTACGATGGGCGTGCACGCTAGTACGCGCAGCGTACAAGCCACAATG
Source organism: Lactuca virosa (assembly GCF_052849685.1). Lineage (NCBI taxonomy): Eukaryota > Viridiplantae > Streptophyta > Magnoliopsida > Asterales > Asteraceae > Lactuca > Lactuca virosa. The sequence continues at coordinate 130,635,529 of NC_136434.1, read as the reverse complement.
CAAGTACACTTAGCGTATAGCTTAGTACGCCCCGCATACTCAGTCTACTGGGCCTAGCGATTTGGACTTCGGGTTTAGGCCAATCTATGGGGCCTAGATGATTGGGACCTTATTGGGCCATCTGGGTACAAATGTTTTGGACTACGTGAAGGGATGGGCCTAGGTTAAGGCCCAAGTAGGAATTTGGGCCCACTTTGGAAAATGGGCCTTAAGTCGTTACTTCATTTTGGGCCTTTTTGGATCGAAGGTTTGGGCTTGGGCCTTGGCCCAAACTAGGAAAAGGTAGAGTGGCCTTTTACCCTAATTTTTGGACTAATAGCTAAGGATTGGAATCCAGTTATTAATTTGATGATTATTTTGTTATGATAGCATGAGGATTTGAGTGATCCATCAACTGGAGATTTTCTGTGTGATTCAGCAGTGCGAGGTGAGTCTTCCTCACTGTACTTACGGGTCGACGGCACCAAGGTCAGCCCTTTGGATTAGATATCCCTTTATGTTTTATCGTGATGTAGTGGTATGTTAGATCGGTATCCTGATATATAGGATGATAATATGCTTAGTGATCTGTAGATCTGTTTGACAGGCTGTAGACTGTTATATGATTATATGTTATATGTGTATATGTTTGGTCGATGGCTCAGGCTTCACTGCTTTGTGCATAAGCCAACAGGTCGGGGCATACCAACCTGATGGTTGAATGGGCCCGAGGGTATTCCGTCCCAAGGATGATTGGACCCATATTATGTTGGCATTCCAACCCGATGGTTGAGGGCCTGGGGTTTTCCTACCTGATGGTTGATTGGACCCAAAGTATGTTGGTATTCCAACCCGGTAGTTGAGGGGCCTGGGGTATTCCAACCCGATGGTTGACTAGACCCATAGTATGCTATTATTGTATTTGTGTTATTTGTCTATGTGTAGGTACTTTGAGGGAAACTCATTAAGCTTTGGCTTACAGTTTGGGTTATGTTTTAGGTACCTCAAATAATCGTGACAAGGCAAAGGCGTGATCGTGCACCTCCTCGTGTTTTTGATTTATGATTTTGGGAAAACTCTAATATTAGCCATGTTTTGAAAACTAATTTGTAAACAATGATGAATTGTGAGTTGGTTTGAAAAGTTGAATTTTTCATGAATTTTATGGATGTTACATGAACATACAATAAGAACACGAATGTAGAAACCCTAGAACACTAGTATATAATCAAAAATACTCATTTAGTGTTATAAAACATACCTTTGATTGTTATATAGTAATAACAATCCAAAACCTTAGTGTTGTTGAGACTTTGAGAACAAGCGTCACAATTATCACACCTCAAATGGCTCACACCCAACACTAGCAATGGAAGAATGATTGAGAAGGAGGAGAAGACTTCAAAATTTCGGCTTGAACTCTTTAAGAAGAAGTGGTCGAAATTCTTAGGGTTTATGCCCTATATATAGTGCAGTCAGGAAACCCTAGATAAGCTGTAATCCAAGATAATCTTAAACCGGGTAATTATCCACTTTCCTGTTTATCCTCCAAGGATAATTCTAGAATTTCTTACCCATGAAGAAATCCTCCATCCCTTCGTGGAGGGTTCTAGATTGCCTCTTGCTCAACTATTAAATAATTACAATTCAGTCCCTGCACTATTAATTAATTCTTTTAATCCTGAAATTAATTCCAATTAATTTCTGATTAAATATTAATTAAATATTACTATTTCTAATTAATATATTATTCTCATAACATGTTAACAAATTAATTATTTCAATTTATTAATCAAGTTAATAAATCAAACTCCTTCTCCAAAATCATTTTGTCTAGTTGCTAGTCTTGAGGGCAACCAAAAAGGACCGTGCTACTATCAATTTAAGTATATATCAATTATAGTTATGGACTTAGACACCTAATCCAACAGTCTCCCACTTTGATAAGTCTAATAACTATAGTTGCCAATATATTCTTCAAAAACTGATTAGCAAATTCTAGCTCTCAAAGCAGTTGTCGAACTCTAACCCAGTCAGTTACGTGTCTTAAGATAAGTGATCAAATATTCCTACGTTCTACAAAATATCGTATAAACATGAGACATGGATTATAATCAATCTCTCTGTCCAATATTTTTGTTTCCTGATTTCTGATTTGTGACGACTAAAATCAGACTACCAATTGAACACATCAATTCAGTCCAGGCTTGGCCAAGCGCTTTAGATGTCGCCTTCAAATCATTGAGGGGCCTACAAATATCGCTTTTCTTTTTAGTGCAAAAGGAACAGATAAACTTCGACTTATATGCTTGCACTATTCACTCATCAAATCACGTACAACAATACGTTTTATAACATCAAGTTACTAATGTGTTTACGTATTATCAATGCATAACTGGGTTGTAAACAAAAACTCATATATCTCCGTTTCAAGAATATAAGATATTATCGTCTCAAAATTACTCGTGATAAAATCCATGAAGCAATTCTCTGAGTGTGGATTTATCCAATACTCAAAATTCTCATTTTCCAAGTACTCATGAACATTGAAGCAAACAATTGCTATGTCTAATCCCCATAGAAAATCTACAATTCAATTCATGACAGTCTTAGTTCGCTACTTACTTCTAAAAGAACGAGCGGCTGTGGATTTTCGAATAATTTAATTGTTCTGGAAGTAAAACATGCAAATTGAAACACAATAATAACCTAATTAACTACGGTCTCAAAACTACTGAATATAAATAAAACTCTTATTATTTATCACCATATCAATTAGACTTTATTTATTATATAATGTTTCGAGTAATCAACTAAACACTTAAATTAAACATCAGTCATGCCATGTTATAAACATGCATACTATGTCTCTCTATAGTCCTTCCTTTGTAAACATATCGATTGGACACTATTCCAATGATACTCATTTCACAATTCCAAATTCTTGTCACTACTAAATGAGTTAGAATTCCAACTTTATATGCAATCTCTCTGTGTGATGTCAAAGCTCCAAAGTCACAGTGTAACGACAGAAATTTTCAAACCAAATTTTTCATTTTTAATTTCATAAAACACATGTCATTTTAAATAAAACACCATTTATTAGTCAAAAAAGTTTTCAAAACATTATATCACATCCAGGATCCATAAACTTAGCTCCATCCCAACTGTGTGTATGTACAATCAAGCCGGTGCCTTCCCGCTATCCTCGGAAGTACCTGAAACACATAAACACATAACACGGTAAGCACGCATGCTTAGTGAGTTCCCCAAAATACCACGCACACATAATTAGCCACTTGAGGCTATAGCATTGTAAGACCTTCCGGTCAATGTGTCTCAGTGGGACCTTCCGGTCGCACAACTATAATGGACCTTCCGGTCCCAACTCGCTTGACCTTCCGGTCCCGACCATACTGACCTTCCGGTCCTAACCATACTGACCTTCCGGTCCCAACCATACTGACCTTCCGGTCCCAACCATGTTGAACTTCCGGTCCCTACTTTGCAAGCTCAGAGTATAGCATATACATATCACATAAACAAAATCATCATAATATCACATAACTCAAGTAAGCACATAAAACCTTCCGGTCACACATAGTTACCACTCTTGGTAAGGTATAGTGAGAAGACTCACCTGTCAACAATCGGATAGTCTCGAACTCGTATCACCAGTCTAGCATCCACCTAATACTCACCAACGAAATTCTTATTTAATAACAACACTCATTAGGCTAGACAACCCTCTCTATGTTCTCACAGAAGGGTAAAAGACCATTTTACCCCTTCATGAGTCTAAAAGTCCACTTGTTGACCGAACCCTAAAAGTCAACAAAAAGTCAACGCTTGTGAGTACGCTGCGCGTACCAGCTCCTTACGTTGGGCGTACTCGACCCCTACGCAGTTATCGGGCTGCTTGACCCCTACGCCCCACGTACTGGGATTTACGCCCAACGTACGTCCCAGTTTCACTCTTATCTCACTTATGGTCTTAATTAGTTAAGACCTTGGCTCAAAATACAGATCTGGACCCCCTACAGTCTATTAATCTATAAAGTCGAAGACTTTTTGCCTTTGCATGGCTGGTTTGGATTCAAACACTCAAAACCTTCATCCTTTTTCTTCCTTAAGCTCATATCACATGCGTGGTTAGTTCTTAATGACCAAGATTCGATTTTTATGACCTTATAACATGAAATACACTAGCAAGGGACAGATCTCGATTCTTAGGACTCATCAACTCACAAAGCCATCAACTTTTGGGACAAAAACCCTAAAACACCCAATATATGCACACAAAACAGAAAAGGAAGAAAGCTTGAAGCTTTATACCTCCAATTGAAGCTACCCACACTGTTAAGCTCAGATCCAAGTGCTTGGGCTCTTACTCCTTCTTCTCCAAAGCTTCTTTTCCACTTCTAATGCTCAAGAACACACCAACAAGCTCTCAAAGGCACTCTCTAGCTACAAGAATAAGGATTAGGGTTTTGGATGGATAAGTCTCTGGAAATGGTGACCAACAATGAGGCCATAACGTTCTTTAAATAGGGGGCTCATTTAGAATTAGGGTTTCATTATGGGCCTAGTATGCCCCGCGTACACCTTGGTATGCCTTGCGTACTAGGGAACCTCCGTGTCATGAATACGCTTACGAGTACGCACAACGTACTCTGCAGTACGCCCAGCCTACTCGATTATCACACAAACTATTCGAGGGCTAAAGTTGACAACTTAAGGAAAGAATAAGGGCCAAGGAGATATACCTGATTCCGGGATGTTACAATTATCCCCCACTAGAATTAGACTTCGCCCTCGAAGTCATGCTCCACAAATAGCTCTGGATGTTGCTCCCGCATCTCCGACTCCGGCTCCCAAGTCAGCTCGGACCCTCTCCGATGTTGCCACTGGACCTGCACCAGGGGCACTTCCTTGTTCCTCAGAACCTTAATCTTCTGATCCAGGATTGCGATCGGCCTCTCGATGTAATTCAGGCTCGCATCCACCTGAATATCCTCTAGTGATACCATTATCGTCTCATCGGCTACACACTTCCTCAACTGGGATACGTGGAATGTGTTGTGGACCTGACTCAGCTCCTCAGGTAGCTCCAAACGGTATGCTACCTGACCCACTCTAGCAGTTACCCTGAAGGGGCCGATGTATCGGGGCCCCAGCTTGCCCCTCTTCCTGAACTGAATCACCCCTTTCCATGGGGATACCTTCAGAAGAACGAAATCCCCAACTTGGAACTCAAGCTCGGATCATCGTCTATCCGTATAACTCTTCTGGAGACTTTGGGCCATCAGTAACCTCTGTCTGACCTGTTGGATCTGCTCAGTCGTTTTCAGCACTATCTTCGTGCTTCCCATCACCCTCTGCCCCACCTCTCCCCAACAGATGGGAGTCTGACACTTCCTCCCATACAGGAGCTCGAAAGGTGGCATACCAATACTCGAATGATGGCTGTTGTTATAAGAAAACTCCGCCAATGGTATGTAAGTGTCCCAACTTCCTCCGAAGTCCAAGACACATGCACGCAACATGTCCTCGAGCGTCTGGATCGTCCGCTCACTCTGTCCATCTGTTTGCGGGTGATAGGCCGTACTAAAATGCAATCGCGTTCCCAACTCCTCGTGGAACTTCTTCCAGAATCTGGAAGTAAAACGCACATCCCGGTCTGACACTATAGATGTCGACACTCCATGCCGAGCTACCACTTCTCTCACATATATATCTGCCAGCTTCTCTGCAGAAGAGCTCTCACTGATAGCAAGGAAGTGAGCGCTCTTCGTTAACCGATCCTCAATTACCCAAATCGCGTCGACACCCCGCACGGTCCTTGACAACTTCGTGATAAAATCCATGGAAATTTGTTCCCATTTCCACTGAGGAACCTCTAATGGCTGCAACTTTCCATGTGGACGCTGGTGCTCGGCCTTAACTCGGCGACAGGTCAAGCACCTCTCGACTACCCATGCAACATCCCTCTTCATACAGGGCCACCAGTAATCTCTCTTCAGGTCCAAATACATCTTAGTGGCCCCGGGATGGATCGAGAATCTCGATCTGTGCGCCTCCTCTATCAGTGTACCTCGAGCTCCGCCCGTATAGGGCACCCAAATACGCCCTCGAAAAGTCATAAGCCCTCGACTATCCATCACAAACTCTGAAACCTGACCAATCACCCACTCCCTCTTGCGGTTCTCCGGCCTTACCGCCTCCGCCTGGGCCTCTCGGATAGTATCCAAAACCGGAGTCATCACTGTCATCCTCATACACATATCTCGAATGGGGGCACTCTCCGCCCGACGGCTCAGGGCGTCGGCTACCACATTAGCCTTGCCTGGATGATACAGGATCTCGCAGTCATAGTCCTTCACCACGTCCAACCACCTCCTCTGGTGCATATTCAGGTTGGGCTGGTCCATAAGATACTTCAAGCTCTTGTGGTCCGTGTATATGGTACACCGAACCCCTTATAAGTAGTGGCGCCAAATCTTGAGGGCGAACACCACCACCTCCAACTCTAAATCATGGGTGGGATACCTCGTCTCATGAGGCTTCAGCTGCCTCGATGCATATGATATCACGTGCCCTCTCTGGATAAGCACCGCACCCAACCCAGATATGGATGCATCGCAGTAAACCACAAAGCCCTCCATTCCCTCGGGAAGGGCTAATACCGGGGCTTCACACAATCTCTGGCTAAGAGTCACACACGAGGTCTGCTGCTCAGGACCCCATGCAAAAGCAACGTCCTTCCGGGTCAATCGGGTGAGAGGAATGGAAATTTTGGAGAAATCTTTGATAAATCTCCGATAGTAGCCGGTCAATCCCAGAAAACTTCTAATCTCGGTGGGGGACCTCGGCACCTCCCATCTCATAACTGCCTCTATCTTGGCCGGGTCGACCAATATCCCATTCTGGTTAACGAGGTGTCCCAAGAACTGAACCTCTCGTAACCAGAAATCACACTTGGAGAACTTGGCATAAAGCCTCTCCGATCACAATACACCCAGAATCTCTCTCAAATGCTCCTCGTGCTGCTCTCTAGATCTCGAATATACCAAAATATCGTCGATGAACACGATCACCGATCGATCTAGCATAGGCCTGCACACCCGGTTCATGAGATCCATGAACGCTGCTGTCACACCCCGCTAAAGCGGAAACACGAGGTGTGGCAGTGTAAAGGGTTTCATAGCAAAAGTTAAAAGACAACACCAACCATAGTATTAAAAATGATTACAAATTTACAATGGGTTTGAACAAATTTTAAAAGAAATTACAATGTAAATTGAAATACAACACATGTGAATGCTCCTAAAAGTGATGTGTCCCTAAGTGCCACTTACTCGATGAATCCTGAAAAAGCATGTAAAACGAGCGTCAACTATAAAAATAGTTGGTGAGTACTCACAGATTAAAAATAATATAAGTTTCATGAATCGAAATCAAAGTTTTGATAGAGTTTTTCATAAATAAAAATATATTGCAAAAATGAGTAAATAAGTTTTCATAAACAAAGTTTGTTGCCATCGTGAGAAATAAAGTTACGTTGCCCACATGAGATGCAACGTTCATATCCTCATGGAAATAAAGTTCGTTGCTAAAACGAGTAAACAAGTTTCATTGCTGTAATGAGCAATCAAGTTTGTTGCTACAAGGAGCAAACAAATTCATTGTTAAGACAAATAAATAAGTTTCCAGTTATAAAATTTCGTTGCTATAATGAGAAACAAAGTTCATTTCTATAATTAATAAACAAGTGTGTTGCTTTAATAAGTAACAAGTTTGTATCTGTATGAGCAAACAATGAGTTCCCAACCAAGCCTATGACTGATGCCCTATCAAGATCTATGCTTATTGTTCCATAGATTATATGGTATCATGCACTCAAGCAATTCGGCGAGTGAGGAGTTGTCAATTCCTAATAGCGCTATCCATAATGACCATTGGCTCAAAGAGTTAATGGTTGGAGTAAAGTATAAGGGAAGGAACTTAAGACGATAAGTTCTCATGTACCGTGTTGCATAGACATACATAGCAGAATATAGCAAATTATAGCAAAATATAGCAATCGAGTTTGATACGAATCAATTTAAATACAACGAACAATAAATAGTTTTTCGGACATACTTTTCCACCCCAAAACATTTAAAAACAGAAAATAGGGGAGTGCGTGAAAACTCACAATATACAAAATGTAGCAACCAAGTTTATACGTGTCAAATAAATACAACGAACATAAATAGTTTAGGACATGCTTTTCCACCCCAAAACGTAAAAACCGAAAATAGGGGAGTGGTGAATACTTACAATGCATTGAGATGATGCAAATGGTGCCTTGAACTACGCTCCACGTGTACCACTACCGATTCCTACAATAATGGTATTCGCTAGTGAGTCTCTAATCGAAATCTAACACCAGTATACTTACTACTACAATAGAATTATGCCAATATTGTGTCAAAAGTTAATATTGATAAGTTACAAACATTTTTCTGTGAAAATTAAATTTCAATGAATCAATTGTTATATAACAATTTAAGTGGAAAATTCTCATTATTGAAATGCTAATATTTAACATTTTAAGAGGTGTTCCAATGATTTAATATTTAAAAACTAAATCAATTTAGTTCTAAATTTTCCCAAACATTGCATTTCAGTTTTAATTGAAGTCAAATACCTTAAGATAAATTTTCTTGAATTTTTGATTTGTCTAACTATTTTTCACGATTTTAGTTTCTTGAATAACCATAAAATCATGAAAAATACTAAACAGTTAATAAAAATTACCAAACTTCAGATTTTGGTTCTAATTACATTAAAAGGATTCCAGATAAATTTTCATGGATTATAGATATGTATAACCATTTTCCTTATATTTAATTCTTTAAATAGATAAAAATTCATGAAAAATAGCAATCAGTTAAGAAAATGCCCCAAACTTCTTATATTACTGCCATTACACATACTTAAGCTGGGAAAAATATAAAAATGGATTTATAAACTGTCTAACCCAATTTTATGATTTTTGTGTATTTATTCTAATAAAAATGGAGATAAATAGAAAACAGTTTCCAAAATTACCCAAACTTTTTGTATTACTGTTATTAAACATTCTTAAGTTGTGAAAAATATAAAAATGGATTTATAAACTGTTTAACCCAATTTTATGATTTTTGTGCATTTATTCTAATAAAAAAAATGGATTTAAGTGTATTTAATCTTGGGAAAATAGAAGAAAAATAGCATACAGAATAGAAAAATCATCAAAAATTTTATGTAGCATCCTAATATATTATAAGGTGTTTTGGTAAAGTTTCATGAATTTTGGATGAGTACAAATATTTTTCCCATTATTAGTCCATTATAAATACAAAAATCGGGGAAAAATAGGAATGCATTATGAAAAATTCATATTTTTCTAAGTCTTAAACATCGGGTATGAGCTGCGAAAATTATTACATACCCTTTTCAAATTGTCTAAAGTGGATTTATAATTTATTAGGGCTAAACAAAAAGAAAATATAAAACCATGCTAAACAGTAACAAAAATCGATGAAACTTAATGAGAAGTCATTATTTAGCATAGGGGTCATCCACGAATTTACCTAGGATTTATAGACCTCATAAAGTATTTTATTGCAATAATTATAATAATTCGAGAAAAATGAATTATTTTCTAAAAATTTGTAGAACATCTCATATTGTTGGTGGAATACAGGGAAAATCGGATTTGATCAGAAAAGTTGATTTAGATATTTATTTGGGAATAAATCCTTTATAACCCTATTTGAATGCTTTTTAACAACAAACTTTGATGATCAAGCCTCTAAGCTTGAAGATCATTACATGCATGTTGGTTTGAAGACCAATCATGTGTTTGAAATGTTCAAAAATCGTTTTTGAAAGAAAACTTAGAGTGCATGTGGTGATTTCCACCAAAACTTGTAGAAAAGTGCATTTTCATGATCTTGACTTAGGTTTAGGTCATGGATCTTCACCGTTTTGTAACATGCAAGATGTTTTTGGTGAAAATCTACCACCATCATCATCAAAACTGAAGTGAATAAACATGCACACAAATTTTCTAAGAGAAATGTGTAGAAGAACAAGGAAATGCAAGAAAATACATGAAAACTTGAAGGAAAATGAAAGGAAGTCGTGTTCTACCTTAATGAACACAACTAGATGATGAATATTTTGAGTTTGAGGTGTGTTCTTGGACTTATTTTCTGGAAAATTTCGTGGGTGTAGAGAGATGAAGTGAGAAATGGAGTGGTGGTGATGAAGAGTGTGAGAGAGAATGAGGGGTAGAGTGAGAGAGAAGATGGAGTGGTAGAGTGAATAAGTGAGTGAATTGATTGAGTTTTGGGGAAGAGTGGTCTTGGGAGGGATGAGGCCGACCTTTGAGTGGAGAGATGAGATTTTATCTTGTTTTGCTTATTTATTTTATATTAATTCCTTAATTTTTATAAATTTTCTTTCAATTTATATAAAATATGCATTTTATATAAAATTTGTTCATAACTCTTGGATGTTTAACTTATAAATTTAATGTAAATATTAATGAATTAAATTAATTTCCTTGATTATATTTCAACATTTTAAATATATTAATTTGATATTATAGTGTTTATAAAAAAAATTTATAAGATTTTAATATAAAACTTCATAAATTTGAGTTTTTATGACTTTTAGGGTTTTGGAGTTTAATAAACTTTGAATATAAAAATAAATTGAATCTTTGAGACTTCAAATTGTCTTATGGTATTATAACTCTTTTATAGTTATAAATAATGTTTGTAATTTATTTTTATCGGTTTATTGTCATTCTATGTAGTGATTCCGAGATTCAAGCGAAATTGAGGAATCAAGTATACTAGTCGTAGTCTTCAATTTTGACTTAAGTTTCTATGAGACTTTGACCTAATTTCTACTACTAGGTCAAATGCATGATGTGTGTATATGATTCATGAAATGATGTTCAAGTCAAGGAATGACCCGAGTATGGATAGTCTGTACAGTTAAGTAATTGTAGAATTCACATACCAATGTGAAATCTAAGTACACTATCCTTCGATCCTACTTGTTTCCAAGTTTCTAGTAGGTTATAACTTAGCTTCTAGTTACTAAGTCTAGTATGTGTTGTGCCTATATGTGCAACTAAGTATAGTCAAATCTAGAATCGAATCGAATTCTGACAGTTTTCACAGTCTCCCCCGGTTGAAAGAATTTCGTCCCGAAATTCAATTCGTGACGTATTCTATTAGAACTCAGCCGAATACAATTATATAGCTGGAGAGGTGGTGACTTGAAGAGCTCTTTGATTACTTTGGGTTAATTCCTCATAGAAAGAGTCCAACTCTTTGCTATCAACAATTTAGTGTTTCCTTAATTCGAGTTCTACAGCCTAGATTGCGAGAAATTAGGATCATGGGAATCATGTTCAAACCATGGCGACCTAATTGAAAATATTATATAATTAGATATTATCTGAATTAAGAGAGCGCTATAAGTTTTGTTGAAGCACCAACTACACTGAGTGTTAAATCCGCATTGATCCTTAAGTTGCATTCTAAATCAACACTAAGTGTAAATTTGCCGCCTAATAAAGAAAAGATTAAGAACAATTTGTTCCTTTCCGGGTTGGCTACTAAATCTGGAAAAATATATATTCCGAAATAAGAAGGGGTAGCACGAATGAAAGAGAAGCAATCAAGGGTAAGTTCCTAATGATACGTGCTATTAGTAAATCTCAAGCGTAAAACTATTTAAGTCCCGTCAACAATAGAAGTTACGAAACGATCGAGGATTTCCGAAGTTATAATTTCCACTACAGGTACTCTAACTATAATAGAACCATAATTGAAGAACATATATATTTAGAGAGTCGTTGTTTCTAATGAAGGCGGTGAAAGTTTATGATATTTTAAATCACATTATTTAGGTAGCATTTTGAGCGTTTAAAAATGATAAATAATCTCACTGTTATTATAAATATGTGATAATTCCAAGAGAATGAAGATACATGTGTGGCAATAAAACGAAATAGTAAATAATAAAGAGATTAATTAATGTTAAAGGTTTAAGTCGTCAATGAGGGAATTTATATAGAAATATTCATATTACAATTTTTGGAAATTGTCCAATTGCTTAAGTCAGGACAAATTCGAGTTTACGCGTCAGAATATATATGAAAACAAGGTTGTGAGTTTAGGAACTCACTAAAAATTACAAAGTAGAATGCTATTTAAGAAATGTGTAAAAATGTCGATCATCGAAAACAGCGCATTCTTAATTTAGTGATTCTACAAAAGTAATCATTTGAAGGATAAATAATCGTAACATTTAAAACTTTTTTTGATTTTAAAGAAAAGATGAAACATAAGAAATGTATTCTTGACATATATTTTCTGGATTTTGAAAAATGATAAGAACAATGGCAGTCACCTTGTGTATTAATTGTAAGGGAAATACAATGAAAATTGCGTTTTAAATCAAGTTTTCGAATTTAGATCGAAAAAACAAATGTAAATAAGGATTAAATTTTTTTACAGTAGATTTTAAAATAAAAACAAAATGTATATGATAAAAGGCGTATCTGAATATATCAAAGTTGACTAAATCAAAATTATGTCTCACGACTATGCACGTATTAATTTCTCAAAATGAAAGGGTAGACTTCTAGTCTATATGTGTACGAACATGGTACCAAGAGAAGCAAAATAGACAGAAACAAAGTTAGTCAATGTATTATGTTATTATCGTGGGTGTGCAATATCTAAAATTAGAAGGAGAGCAAGAAATCAAGTGCGGGGGATAGAAAAGGAAGGTACCAGCGACAATGATTGCTATTGTTAAAATTTTAAGAATAATATGTATAGGTAGATTTAAAGCCAAGTCGAGATATTTTTCAAACTTCAATATTTGATGTATGTTGATGATTAAATAGACATGTGGGAGTTTTAAAGTGTTTCCTAAAAAATTTATGAGTTATCTATTAAGTTAAACTCCATTTGTGAATAAGAAGATACACTAAAACTTGTACTTGAAAATCAGACAGTTTTGACCTTTTTGATTGGGGTCCAACAATGGTTAAAACAGATAAGGTAAAGACTTAACATATTTAGATGAATAATTGTGCATTGTCGAAAGTGCGTCACTAGAATTTTAAAAGTGAACACTAAGTTTTTTAATTCTTTAAATTTTAGAAACTTTACAAATTATAAAACTAATTTGAAATAAAATAAAAAAAATGAGGTATGTTGGAAATGTAGGAATTAGAGATTTCTTATAAACATGTTTAAATTAGAAAGTTGTAAAAATACCATGTTGGGTTTCAAGAAAACACATTTAAGTAAAGTATAATGCCTAACTGAGAAAGTGGTCAAAAAGTCAAAACAAAAGTGGTATAAATATCCGATGAAGCTTTTACCCATGTCATGAACATCGATGTCATATATTTATGTTTTATAGAATAGAGTCTCAACACTTTTATAAAAGCAAATGTTTCTAAGTTTTTCGAAAACGTGTCAAAATGGTAAGCAAGGTTTAAGATGGTTTATATGCCCTTAAAAGCACATCTATCCATTGAAATGGATTTGAAATGAAATTGAAATAGCAAGATTAAAAACCAATATTGGTTAAATTGAGTTTTGAAGAAAAATGTTAAGTTAAAGCAAGTTGTCAAAAGATTTTTAGCGAGAATATGGCTTGAATTGTTAGGAAAGGTCTAGTAAGTTGTATGAAGTGGTTATAAAGTATTTTATCGATGATAAATAAAACCGATGAAACGAAATAACTTTTCGATGGAAGATTAAGAATTAAGGAATAAGTAGATTAGTGTAGCTGACCGTACCTAAATACTAAGGCGAGTAACGATGTATTTTCCCCAAAATAAAGGACAAGAAAAATTGTTTGTAAAACGTTTTTAAGTGTCAATGGAATTTTTCGACCTTTTATAGAGGTCAAAGGGATATCCTATGTTAAGTTTTAAGCTCATGGTGGAAACAACCTAAAGCTAAATTCGTAGCGTAGTAATAAGTTCTCACGTATGAGTTAAACCTCTGTGTCTCCTCGTGAGTCGAATCTGGAATGCCCGCCAATGGTATCCAAGTGATTATTTAGTGGAAACTCATCTACCTCCTTACGTGATGCTCCAATTTTCATCTGTGTCGGTATCAGAACGCTTTCCTAGTTGTAACTATAGTACGAAGACGATGAAGAGGTATTGAGGAATAATTGGAATAGGTTTCGACTTAAGATTATTACTAGTGTATATCTAGCTACTAACCTTGCATCTAAAGTCAACAGCTACTGAGGAATACTCATTCTCAGTACTAAGTGCATTGCTCCTAGACTGGCTAGTGATATAACCTAAGTGGTTAACCTACCACTTGATAAGGGATAAGATTATTCCTAAATAAAGGCATTGTTATAAAAGTGCATTTAGTTTCTAAGTGTATCTAGATGAATTCCTATAATATGCAATGCCCGTACGCACACCGAAAAACTTTGTTTTTCAAAAGTTCAAGCTGAAAATCGTTTTGAACATAATTCTACTATAACCGTTTCCAGCCTCACATTAACTTTCCTTAATTAAGCATAGTTGGCCAGGCTATACTTAATTAAAGTCCAATAATGTGTAATCGAATTAGTTATACCAGTAGTATGTTCAGTATTTTAAAAACGTTTAGAATTTTTTTTTTGGCTATAGTTATGGTTCTCCAAAGGAAAACCAGTATTCTCTATAACCTTCGGCTCTGATACCATTTCTGTCACAGCCCGCTAAAGCGGAAACACGAGGCGTGGCAGTGTAAAGAGTTTCATAGAAAAAGTTAAAAGACAACACCAACCATAGTATTAAAAATCATTACAAATTTACAATGGGTTTGAACAACTTTTAAAAGAAATTACAATGTAAATTGAAATTGAAATACAACACATGTGAATGATCCTAAAAGTGATGTGTCCCTAAGTGCCACTTACTCGATGAATCCTGAAAAAGCATGTAAAACGAGCGTCAACTATAAAAATAGTTGGTGAGTACTCACAGATTAAAAATAATATAAGTTTCATGAATCGAAATCAAAGTTTTGATAGAGTTTTCCATAAATAAAAATATATTGCAAAAATGAGTAAATAAGTTTTCATAAACAAAGTTTGTTGCCATCGTGAGAAATAAAGTTACGTTGCCCAAATGAGATGCAACGTTCATATCCTCATGGAAATAAAGTTCGTTGCTAAAACGAGTAAACAAGTTTCATTGCTATAATGAGCAATCAAGTTTGTTGCTACAGGGAGCAAACAAATTCATTGTTAAGACAAGTAAATAAGTTTCCAATAATAAAATTTCGTTGCTATAATGAGAAACAAAGTTCATTGCTATAATTAATAAACAAGTGTGTTGCTATAATAAGTAACAAGTTTGTATGTGTATGAGCAAACAATGAGTTCCCAACCAAGCCTATGACTGATGCTCTATCAAGATCTATGCTTATCGTTCCATAGATTATATGGTATCATGCACTCAAGCAATCGGGCGAGTAAGGAGTTGTCAATTCCTAATAGCGCTATCCATAATGACCATTGGCTCAAAGAGTTAATGGTTGGAGTAAAGTATAAGGGAAGGAACTTAAGACGATAAGTTCTCATGTTCCGTGTTGCATAGACATACATAGCAGAATATAGCAAATTATAGCAAAATATAGCAATCGAGTTTGATACGAATCAATTTAAATACAACGAACAATAAATAGTTTTTCGGACATATGTTCCCACCCTAAAACATTTAAAAACCGAAAATAGGGGAGTGCGTGAAAACTCACAATATGAAAATGTAGCAACCAAGTTTATATGTGTCAAATAAATACAACGAACATAAATAGTTTAGGACATGCTTTTCCACCCCAAAACGTAAAAACCGAAAATAGGGGAGTGGTGAATACTCACAATGCATTGAGATGATGCAAATGGTGCCTTGAACTACGCTCCACGTGTACCACTACCGATTCCTACAATACTGATATTCGCTAGTGAGTCTCTAATCGAAATCTAACACTAGTATACTTACTACTACAATAGAACTATGCCAATATTGTGTCAAAATTTAATACTGATAAGTTACAAACATTTTTCTATGAAAATTAAATTTCAATGAATCAGTTGTTATATAACAATTTAAGTGGAAAATTCTCATTATTGAAATGCTAATATTTAACATTTTAAGAGGTGTTCCAATGATTTAATATTTAAAAACTAAATCAATTTAGTTCTAAAATTTCCCAAACTTTGCATTTTAGTTTTAATTCAAGTCAAAGACCTTAAGATAAATTTTCTTGAATTTTTGGTTTGTCTAACTATTTTTCACGATTTTAGTTTCTTGAATAACCATAAAATCATGAAAAATACTAAACAGTTAATAAAAATTACCAAACTTCAGATTTTGGTTCTAATTACATTAATAGGCTTCCAGATAAATTTTCATGGATTATAGATATGTATAACCATTTTCCTTATATTTAATTCTTTAAAAAGATAAAAATTCATGAAAAATAGCAATCAGTTAAGAAAATGCCTCAAACTTCTTATATTACTGCCATTACACATACTTAAGCTGGGAAAAATATAAAAATGGATTTATAAACTGTCTAACCCAATTTTATGATTTTTGTGTATTTATTCTAATAAAAATGGAGATAAATAGAAAACAGTTTCCAAAATTACCCAAACTTTTTGTATTACTGTTATTAAAGATTCTTAAGTTGGGAAAAATATAAAAATGGATTTATAAACTGTTTAACCCAATTTTATGATTTTTGTGCATTTATTCTAATAAAAAAAATGGATTTAAGTGTATTTAATCTTGGGAAAATAGAAGAAAAAGAGCATACAGAATAGAAAACTCATCAAAAATTTTATGTAGCATCCTAATATATTATAAGATGTTCTGCTAAAGTTTCATGAAATTTGGATGAGTACAAATATTTTTCCCATTATTAGTCCATTATAAATACAAAAATCGGGGAAAAATAGGAATGCATTATGAACAATTCTGAAAATATTTTTCTAAGTCTTACACATAGGGTATGAGCTGCGAAAATTATTAGATAGCCTTTTCAAGTTGTCTAAAGTGGATTTATGATTTATTGGGGCTAAACAAAAAGAAAATTTAAAACCATGCTAAACAGTAACAAAATCGATGAAACTTAATGAGAAGTCATTATTTAGCATAGGGGTCATCCACGAATTTACCTAGGATTTATAGACCTTAGAAAGTATTTTATATGATTTATTGCCCTATTTTATTGCAATAATTATAATAATTCGAGAAAAATGAATTATTTTCTGAAAATTTGTAGAACATCTCATATTGTTGGTGGAATACAGGGAAAATCGGATTTGATCAGAAAAGTTGATTTAGATATTTACTTGGGAATAAATCCTTTATAGCCCTATTTGAATGCTTTTTAACAACAAACTTTGATGATCAAGCCTCTAAGCTTGAAGATCATTACATGCATGTTGGTTTGAAGACCAATCATGTGTTTGAAATGTTCAAAAATCGTTTTTGAAAGAAAACTTAGAGTGCATGTGGTGATTTTCCACCAAAACTTGTAGAAAAGTGCATTTTCATTATCTTGACTTAGGTTTAGGTCATGGATCTTCACCATTTTGTAACATGCAAGATGTTTTTTGGTGAAAATCTACAACCATCATCATCAAAATTGAAGTGAATAAACATGCACACAAATTTTCTAAGAGAAAGGTGTAGAAGAATAAGGAAATGCAAGAAAATACATGAAAACTTGAAGGAAAATGAAAGGAAATCGTGTTCTACCTTAATGAACACCACTAGATGATGAAGATTTTGAGTTTGAGGTGTGTTCTTGGACTTATTTTCTGGAAAATTCCGTAGGTGTAGAGAGATGAAGAGAGAAATGGAGTGGTGGTGATGAAGAGTGTGAGAGAGAATGAGGGGTAGAGTGAGAGAGAAGATGGAGTGGTAGAGTGAATAAGTGAGTGAATAGATTGAGTTTTGGGGAAGAGTGGTCTTGGGAGGGATGAGGCTGACCTTTGAGTGGAGAGATGAGATTTTATCTTGTTTTGCTTATTTAATTTATATTAATTCCTTAATTTTTATAAATTTTCTTTCAATTTATATAAAATATGCATTTTATATAAAATTTGTTCATAACTCTTGGATGTTTAACTTATAAATGTAATGTAAATATTAATGAATTAAATTAATTTCCTTGATTATATTTCAACATTTTAAATATATTAATTTGATATTATAGTGTTTATAAAAAAAATTATAAGATTTTAATATAAAACTTCATAAATTTGAGTTTTTATGACTTTTAGGGTTTTGGAGTTTAATAAACTTTGAATATAAAAATAAATTGAATCTTTGAGACTTCAAAATGTCTTATGGTATTATAACTCTTTTATAGTTATAAATAATGTTTGTAATTTATTTTTATCATTTTATTGTCATTTTATGTAGTGATTCCGAGATTCAAGCGAAATTGAGGAATCAAGTATACTAGTCCTAGTCTTCAACTTTGACTTAAGTTTCTATGAGACTTTGACCTAATTTCTACTACAAGGTTAAATGCATGATGTGTGTATATGATTCATGAAATGGTGTTCAAGTCAAGGAATAACCCGAGTATGGATAGTCTGTACAGTTAAGTAATTGTAGAATTCACATACCAATGTGAAATCTAAGTACACTATCCTTCGATCCTACTTGTTTCCAAGTTTCTAGTAGGTTATAACTTAGCTTCTAGTTACTAAGTCTAGTATGTGTTGTGCCTATATGTGCAACTAAGTATAGTCAAATCTAGAATCAAATCGAATTCTGACAGTTGTCACAACTGCCGGTGCGTTGGAGAGCCCAAAAGGCATCACCACAAACTCGTAATGCCTGTAACGAGTCCTAAAGGCCGTCTTCTGGATATCCTCCTCGCAGACCCTCATCTGATGATATCCAGACCTCAAGTAAATCTTGGAAAACCAAGACGCGCCCTGCAACTGATCGAACAGATCGTTGATCCTCGACAATGGATAACGGTTCTTGACCGTCAACTTGTTCAACTCCCGGTAATCAATGCACATCCGGTGTGAACCATCCTTCTTCTTGACAAAAAGGATCGGCGCTCCCCACGACGAGCTACTTGGTTGAATAAAACCCTTCCCCAACAGCTCCTGCAGCTGCGAGGATAACTCATGCATCTCGGGCGGCGCAAGACGATAAGGCGCCTTGGCAATAGGTGCCGCACCCTGGGATTAAATCGATCCGGAACTCCACCTGCCTCTCAGGAGGCACACCCGGTAACTCCTCGGGGAAAACATCCGAAAATTCACTCACTATTGGAACCTCTACGATCGAACTTGATCTCTCGTCAGTCACTCGCGTATCCATCACATACGCTACAAAACCCTGGCAACCCTGCTGAAGACTCTGTCTCGCTCTTGCAGCCGAACAAAATGCTGACCTAGATCTGGTACCCTCTCCATATACAGTAAGCACTCCCCCACTGGGGTCTAGTATCGTCACCATCTGACGCTCGCAGTCGATCATAACTCTGAATCGACTCAGCCAATCCATGCCCACAATAACACAGACATCACCCATCGTGATCGGTGCCAGATCTATCGGAAACTCAACTCCGAAAATCTCAAGCACACATCCCCAGATCATATCAGTCGCAAAAACCGCATGCTCATCGGCTATAGAGACTCTCAGAGGCTGACTCAACGCCTCTCTTCGTATACTGACGTGGCGACTAAATGCTAAAGATATGAAGGATCGACTCGCACCCAAGTCAAATAACACCAAAGCAGGTACATAATTCACAAGAAAAGTACCTACGAATATCACAGTATAAGCATAAAATAACTTAAACAAAATAAGTAAGAGTTCACATACCAGCCACTACATCGGGTGCTGTGCGGACCTCTTCCACTGTCAACTGAAAGGCTCTCCCGCGAGCCTTTGGTGCCTCGGCCTTCGCTGGCCGGCTCTCAGTAGCTCGAATAGCAGCAGGTGCAGATCCCTACACTGACCCCTGCAACAGCTGCGGGCACTCGGCCTTCCGATGGCCGGTCTGGTTACAGTAAAAATAGACTGTGAACCCCTTGGGGCAATCCTTGGCTATGTGCCCCTCCTTGACACATTTGTAGCAAGCACCTGCTCGACAGGCTCCCTCGTGACCCTTGCCGCACTTCCCACAAGTGCGGCCCTTCTGGCCTCCAGATCTCGAATCAGCGGGTCTTGCCCACTTGGCTGCCGGCTGAGACTATGCCGGCCGCATATCCCTCCTCTGAGACTCCGCCTCCTCCCTGGCCTAAGTCTCTAGCTCAATCTCCCTCTTCCGGGCATTTGCCTGGAGCTCGGAAAATGTCTGGTATGTCGAGTTCTCCACGAACTCACGGATATCCCTCCTCAATATGCTCAAATACCGGCTCATGCGTGCCTGCTCGGAAGACACGTGCTCAGGGAAAAACAACGCCCTCTCATGAAACATCCTCGTAATCACTGTCACAGACTATGTTCCCTGTTTGACGAACAAAAACTCCTGGGCCAACCGTTCCCTCTCCACTGGAGGAACATACTCATCACGAAACATAGAAGTAAACCTCTCCCAAGTCACTGCAGTGAGCTCTGCAGGAGTGAAGCTGGCTGTCATAAATTTCCACCAGTCCTTCGCCCCCAGGCGAAGCTGGTTCAGCGCGAACCGTACCCTCAAATGTTCCGGACAGGAACAGGTGTAGAAACATCCCTCAATATCAGAGATCCAACTCATCGCAGCAATCGGATCCTGAGTCCCATCAAACTCTGGTGGCTTCGTGTTGCTGAACTCTCGGTACAGCAACGAGTCACCCCCTTGTGGCCTGGCAGCAGCGACAGCTGCGGTGGCTACAGCATCAGCCGCCTTACTAACAGCAGTGTATCGCTCGTCAAACATCTCAATCAGAGTGGTCTTAATAGACCCAAACATCTCCAGGATGGCCTCTCGGATAGTTGCGGCCACCTCATCATGAATCATCTTGCGAATCTCATCATCGCTAACACCGTTGCTCTCTGGGTTGTGGCGCGTACCCACCATGATGTCTGTGAAACACAACACAAAAGAAATCGGAGACTCGCTCGAGTATTCTCGCACTCGATCACTCAACCCTACTTGTTCCTTAGTACCCTAAGGATTCTTACTTGGACTGCTCACTGATCCGGTGTTTCCAGTATTACGGGCCCTATACTACCTTCCACACCACATCGATATTCACCCCAAGTCCTCCTCCTAGGATTCCAGATCACAAGTACTCCATATCTTGATGAACGCAGGCTACCCTCCAGTAGACCTCTCATAAGCTCCTCTCTGCTACCTACTCACACTCGAAGTAATTCACAGTAGCAGTAACTCCTAGGCTAAGGCATCACAAATCAGGCCACTCTAGTCCTAAATATGAATACCTAGCCTACTCTAGCATGCATAACACATCTCATAATATATCATAACACATAACATAAGGGTATTTTGGGAAATCACCGTTCGGGCGTTGGCTGATTGTACACACTGCTCTTTTCCGCTTTCTCTTGAAATCTTTTACTCGTTTTGGAAAAATCGTTTCTTTTTGAAAACTTTTCTTAAATCCTCAGTTTGAGTCCAGATATGCCCGAAGGTGTATCCGAATCCCTCAAACCAAGGCTCTGATACCAACTTGTAACGACAGAAATTTTCAAACCAAATTTTTCATTTTTAATTTCATAAAACACATGTTATTTTAAATAAAACACCATTTAATAGTCAACAAAGTTTTCAAAACATTATATCAAATCCAGGATCCATAAACATAGCTCCGTCCCAACTGTGTGTGTGTACAATCAAGCCGGTGACTTCCTGCGATCCTCAGAAGTACCTGAAACACATAAACACATAACACGGTAAACACGCATGCTTAGTGAGTTCCCCAAAATACCACGCACACATAATTAGCCACTTGAGGCAATAGCATTGTAAGACCTTCCGGTCAATGTGTCTCAGTGGGGCCTTCCGGTCCCACAACTCTAATGGACCTTCCGGTCCCGACCATACTGACCTTCCGGTCCTAACCATACTGACCTTCCGGTCCCAACCATACTGACCTTCCGGTCCCAACCATGCTGACCTTCCGGTCCCTACTTTGCAAGATCAGAGTATAACATATACATATCACATAAACAAAATCATCATAATATCACATAACTCAAGTAAGCACATAAGAGCTTCCGGTCACACATAGTTACCACTCTTGGTAAGGTATAGTGAGAAGACTCACCTGTCAACAATCGGATAGTCTCGAACTCGTATCACCAGTCTAGCCTCCGCCTAATACTCACAAATGAAATTCTTATTTAATAACAGCACTCATTAGGCTAGACAACCCTCCCTATGTTCTCCCAGAAGGGTAAAAGACCATTTTACCCCTTCATGAGTCCAAAAGTCCACTTGTTGACCAAACCCTAAAAGTCAACAAAAAGTCAACGCTTGTGAGTACGCTGCGTGTACCAGCTCCTTACGCTGGGCGTACTCGACCGCTACACAGCTATCGGGCTGCTTGACCCCTACGCCCCGCGTACTGGGATTTACGCCCAACATACATCCCAGTTTCACTCTTATCTCACTTATGGTCTTAATCAGTTAAGACCTTGGCTCAAAATACAGATCTGGACCCCCTACAGTCTCTTAATCCATAAAGTCGAAAACTTTTTGCCTTTGCATGGCTGTTTTGGACTCAAACACTCAAAACCTTCATCCTTTTTCTTCCTTAAGCTAATATCCCATGCATGGTTAGTTCTTAATGACCAAGATTGGATTTTTATGACCTTATAACACGAAATACACTAGCAAGGGACAGATCTCGGTTCTTAGGGCTCATCAACTCACAAAGCCATCAACTTTTGGGACAAAAACTCTAAAACACCCCATATATGCACACAAAAAAGAAAATGAAGAAAGCTTGAAGCTTTATACCTCCAATTGAAGCTTCCCACACTGCTAAGCTCAGATCCAAGTGCTTGGGCTCTTACTCCTTCTTCTCCAAAGCTTCCTTTCCACTTCTAATGCTCAAGAACATACCAACAAGCTCTCAAAGGCACTCTCTAGCTACAAGAACGAGGATTAGGGTTTTGTATGGACAAGTCTCTGGAAATGGTGGCAAACAATGAGGCCATAACGTTCTTTAAATAGGGGGCTCATTTAGAATTAGGGTTTTATTCTGGTCCTAGTACGCCCCGCGTACTAGGCAACCTACGCGTCATGAATACACTCACGAGTACACGCGGCATACTCTCCAGTATGCCCAGCGTACTCGATTATCACACAAACTACTCGAGGGCTAAAGTTGACAACTTAAGGAAAGAAGAAGGGCCAAGGAGATATACCTGATTCCGGGATGTTACACACAGAGACTTAGCGAATGATATTACAAAGTATTCCATAGAAGCTTTGTTACTAAAAAAACAATTCCATGGAAATGAAGTCTCAAATTGAAAAAGTACACTCCTTGAACATCCTTCTTGCATTAAAGTTCCTAACTTACATGTAGATTCTAATCATCAACTCCCATTATGGAAAAATTTCATATTCCGATATGGCCATCAATTCTGAACAAGAATCACCTCCATTAAGAATTATGTTAATATGGTCCGTCCAAATACCATACGTCCAACTATCCACAAGAAACCAATCTTCTGGTAAACCTCAGATAGTTCTTGACAGTTGTTTAACAACTTTATTCACACCATGTTCTAGTCCTTTTTCCCTCTCAATACCCATAGCATTATGGAAAAATCAGAACAAGTGAATATTATAGCATATGAAAACGATCCTATATCTGAAGCATATGGGACTGGATTCATTATGTCTTACATAACGACTTGATATTTATTAAGTCTCTTACTATAATATTTCCATATATCAAATTTTCTATGTTGAATCATTTCAACACGATATTTATATATGTAATATCTCCAAAACTAAGTTCTATTAAATCCTTCAATCTAAAATTTTAGATTTGAAATGAAGTATGAGTGCCCTCTCCCTTAAATCTCTATATAGCAAAACATATCCCAAACTTTGCAATTTGAAAATTTGAAATCTTTGTTCCCTACGATTAGTATTGCCGACTTGCAACAATTATCATAACAATTATGTTCCCACTAGCTTTGACATTTACCCCGAAATCAACAGGACTTCTAGAAATCAACACTATTGACTTTCTTACTAAAGTTTAGATTTTTGATACGTGGTACTTCGATAAGTCTTCAACCAGACTTCTCAAACTTATACACCTTCATTAGATCGCATATGTGTGTTTTTTGACCCTTTCAGAACTTATATCCATATGTCCTAAAAGTTCAAAACTGTTCCTTGCCAATTCTCACAATTCGAACTATGAAAAGGGATGTTGTAATCATATTACGAATTTGAGAATGCAATTAACACAAACATTAACCATAATGATATTTATCAAATCTATTAGTGAAAGTGTTTCCTCATAATTATTCTCATGAATTAGAGTGAAATCTTTTGCCACCTATATTTTACGGTGTATGTGTTCCCATCCATGTGAATTTATCATTTCCAACCTACAGTCATAAGATAAGGTTTATGACAAAACCAAATTCAAATTTAGCTTTCATGGACAGAACTTTGTTTTTCTAAATTTCTTGCCTTCTGGTAGCACAAGGGCCTACCAGTGCTTCCATATCGTTAAGCAGCTCACCCATATTGATCAATGTGTTTTTCGTGACCAACGTGCTCTGCTTTTTGCAATCAAATGAGAACCATAGAACGCACATGCATTTCCACCTCAACTGGAAGGTGCACAGAAACAAGAATGTGTCAAATTAACACATTAGGTTATCAACCTTAAGTCGTGTGTTAGTGATAACTAGAAGGTTTATTCTTCATTGACTCCTGAAAATTTTTAAGATCAATTAGACTCCCACTGACTTCTTTACATATAAGTTTCTCCTTAAGGAACATGATGGGTTTTGAGAAAACAAACAATCCTATGTGTGCATGCAACCCTAATTGCTTTGATCTATGTTTTCTCTTATTAAACATACAAGTATTGAACATCAAAAGGAAATACCTATAAGTTATATACTATTTTCGAAATTAATAACATAAGATAGTAAACATACCTTTGATTTTTATGTATTAATAACAATGTGAATCCAAGAGTTTTTGAAGCTTGAAAGCAAGTGTCACAAGTGTCATACCTCTAATGAATCACACCCAAACTAAGCAAGAGGATGAGAGAGGAGAGAGAGGAGGAGGAGGCATGAGTGGCTACTCTTCTAGGTTTACCGTTGGTCGAAATTATGAAGGGGTAAAGCCCTTTATATAGGTGAGGTAGCTTAGAGCCAAAGCTAGGTTTTAATGAGGAAACCCTAATTCCTTAGCTTAAGGACTAAGCAGCCCATTAACTCCCATCCAAGGCCTTTAGACGAAAATTCTAGGGCCTTCTTAGAGATTTTCGTCCAACCTCTTCTAGGGAGGTTCTAGATCCCAATTCCCCAACTATCAATAAATTGCCAAACAGCCCTGCACTTTTAATTAATCCCAAAATTAATTCCAATTAACTTATGATAAATTATTAATTAAATAACATGATTTCTAATTAATATATTATTTTCGTAATACATTAATAAATCATTTATTTCAATATATTAATCAAATAATAAATTCAACCTCTCTCTCCAAAAGTCATCTTGTCCAGTTGCTAGTATGAGGGTAACCCAAAAGGACTGTGCTACAATCAATTCAAGTACATACCAATTATAGTTATGGGCTTAGACACCTAATCCAACAAAACATTCCTTGACGAGCTAAAAACAAATATTTAAAAGTTAGTGTGGATTCTTGATAAGAAAACACTTCATTGAATTGGTCTTAGTATAGCCTTTGTTTTAACCAAAACATCACAACTACCAATTCCAAATGTGCTAGAGTAAGAAAAATATTAATACTCCACATTTCATGAGGTGTTATAAACCTACCTAGTGAGAAATAAGTTTCAAGATACGATTTTTAGTAACTAGAGTATAGCTCTAAAACTAGATTGGAAACGAAGTATGACTCATCTCTCGATCGAACTATTTCAACAATATTTGATTCCTCTTCTTAGTCAAACAATTGCACTAAGATGTTCTTCGAGGATCAATTAAGACATAGTTCCATAATCATTAAGATGATCATAAAACATGATACTAAAGTAATCTCATTTCCTTTCAGATTAGAGAAACCTTTATCTTTCTGCCTAACAGATTCTTCATATTCGTTGTACTATTGTAACGACCCAAATTTCCAAATAAAATTTTCATTTTTAATTAAACAAAACATTCCCATAAAATATGAAATATCAATGACAACTGTTTTCAAAACCCATAACATCAACATTTTATTTCAAATATCAGAGTGTCCCCATATAAAATGCCAGAGAGTGCACGCCGCGCCATCAAACCTTGACCTTGCCCTTAGGCTCTGAAGTACCTGAAACAATCAACAAACTATAAGCTAATGCCTAGTGAGTTCCCCAGAGCATACCCTACACAATCCACATAATCACATAACCGGTATAATCTATAACAGCTACATATACCACATAAGCCATGCATACAAACATATAAGGATGTTGTGGGCTCCCCCAAGGGTCTTAGACCTCTTTGCCATGGGCTCCCCCACATCATCTAATATCCGATTGCCACGGGCTCCCCCCCCCCCTCCCGAGGTCTTCCATACAATAACACAAAGTCAACTAGCATACCATATATCATAGAAAATAATTATCATACTAAATTACACGTATATACACATATACGGATGTCGTGGACTCCCTCCAGGGTCTTACTCCAGGATGTCGTGGGCTCCCCCTAGGGTCTTAGACCTATGTGTCATTAGCTCCCCCACATGGTCTTAGCTGTTTTCCATGGGCTCCCCCACATGGTCTTTACCTGGAATGCCATTGGCTCCCCCACATGGTCCGATATCCGACTGCCGCGGGCTCCCCTCGGGGTCTTCCATACTAGCATATCACATATCACATAACAAACTTAATATATTTATGCAACACATAATGGGCTCGCCTTGTGCCTTCGACCCACTGGTATGGTGAGGAGACTCACCTCTCAAGAAATGTTGAACTGATAAGATAAGTCCCAACTCGCAGCTCCAACTCAACAGCCTACAACCATTATGAAACTGGCTTGTCAAAATCCCAAAATACTAAAATTACTCTCAAAGTCAAACTTGGTCAACCGTGGTCAAAGTCAAGGTCAATCGTCCATGTTGACCCCAACTCGTCGAGTGCATCTAACAACTCGTCGAGTTCCTTCAGAGTTCAGAAAACCAAAAACTTGCGTCAACTCGCCGAGTAACTCGTCGAGTTTTTCAGTGTCCAGGAGACCGAAAACCCCCATCAACTCGTCGAGTCATCTCACCCACTCGCCGAGTTCACTCAGAATCCAAAAAGACGGGTAAACCCAGCCCAACTCGTCGAGTTGGCAATGCAACTCGTTGAGTTCCTTCAACTCTTTTCATGTTTATCCCTTTCCAGTTGAATCCAAAGCTCCAAACTACATATCCAGTCCCCTAGGGTGTGGTTACCACGTAAAGTTGCCAACTTTATGTGCATGTAAGGCCTTAAGATGCTAAAACACTCAAAACTATGCTTATAAAGGGGTCTATGGCATGGGGAAAGGCCAACGCTTGATAAAGCTTGAATGTTTAGGCCCAAGGAGGCCTAATGTTTCCAGATCTAAAGTCACAACTTCAAATCATGCTCAACTCCGAAAGTGGATTCCCAAAATGGGTTAAAAATGCACTAAACTCCTATGGGAGGAGATCTAAGAAACAAGAGGTCAAGGTAGAGACTTTTTACCTCCAAATGGATGCTAACACAGGGTAGATGCCGGATCTATAGCCTCCTCCTCACTTCAATCCCTTCAACTTCGAGTTTCCTTCCAAAGAGCACAAGATTCACTCTCCAAAGCTCACACACACTTAAGAAAGCACTAAGGCACGACTAGGGTTTCTCTCTGTATAGTAAGGACGATGAGAGAGGCCACAAATGAGCCATAAGTTCCTTAAATAGGGTAGAAACCCCTGAAAATTAGGGTTTCCCATTACAACGTATACTCTTCTTCCAACTCGTCGAGTTCCAATCTAAAACCCTAAAATCCTGAAAAGTAATTGATACCTAAAACGAGCGTTACAACTACTCTTTGAAAAAATTTTCAAAGTGTTAGAATTATGTTTAGTCTTATAAACACAACCATATTTACTGAAGCATCAGCAAATCATGACGAATATAGTTATCTTCCTTTGTGGTGGATCTGAATAGTTCATATAAATATGTACAAGATCCAATAGTCCTTCACGTTGACTCACATAAACATGTGATCAATGAATTTAGTCATAATCTTCCAATGATCAAGATTCTCATACATCATGCAATTCAAATTGCATGACTCCAAGTTTCTATCCAACTAAAACTTGGGTGATGAGAATTATTTATCACTTAGTTAATTGTGACATTTCCACAAATAAAACAACAAGAATCAAATCCACAATTACTATTTCTAATAATAGAAATGTAACCACCAATTTTCGTAAATGTCATTACAAGGAAATATAAAGTAAACTAACCAAATAAACCAAAATTTCACTTTTATTGATAATATACGAACATCTGGAACTTGTTGTTACAATGCATAAATTGAAAAACTATGTTTCTAGACATTTCCTAAGACATCTAGTAAATTATAATAACTCCTAAGTAGTAGCTTCAAAAATATGATCGTTGAACCATGCGACCGAAATCCATCTCTCACGAATAGATTTAGCTTACTCTCCTTAAGCTTCCTTCTTTCTCTTAAATCCTATAAAACATCATAATGTGATCATCACATCATGTATTAAGAATCTACGAATAGGAACTTATTAAAATAATGGAGTTAGATAATGGATGTACTTGAAGTAGAGTAACACGGTTTGACTTTACCATCTCAAAGATCTTTCAGGTAGTCTGGTCAACTTCGCAACCAATGCCCCTCCAATTGGCAATAGAAGAATATGGACTTTACAGGATTAGAACATGAAACTATCTCAGAACTAGCCTTTCTTTTTACCATATGGTCAAACGGTTTGACCTTGGCTGATCATTTCCATTGGGACGAGAAATATTTTCTGGACTACCATTGTTGCCATTGTTAATGTCCATGGAAATTTTGGAGACAGATCCTTCAAACACTTTTTCTTGACTTGTGCTCTTAATCATTTCTGCTTCAGCAACAATTAACTTATATGTTATATCAATTAGGGTCACGTCGTGGTCCCTCATATAGTAGTCTTTAATGAACTGACTAAATGACTCATAAAGCGAAAGTAGAACCATGTCAATGGCTAGCTCCCTTGGGAAAACGACACCCAACATCCCCAATCTGTCAATGTACGATTTCATTTTCAGAACATGCGCACACACAGACTTTCCATCTTGATGTTTACATGCCAAAAAGGCTTGATTAACTTCGTATTTTTCAGCTTGAAGGAAACATGACTTGGGGAGAGTCACTAGAGGAGGAGGAGGAGGAAGAATTGATGAAGCAATATTTCGAGTTCCACCATTTCTTGAAGAAAGGAACATTCTTTCACCTTGATCAACATGTGGAAGATCATCTTCAGATAGAGGAAAAACATTTCCAGAAGAACGAGGAAGACCAATTTCGTCTAAACTTGACATCTATAATAGGAGAAAAGAGAATTCAAGTTAGTTGATTTTAATCCTTAATTATTAACCCACAAATTTAAATTAAGGCTAGGATCCATATTTTCGATTCGAACTTTGAAGAGGGATGTCGTAATCAAATTTGAATCTATTTTAGGTAGGTAAAGCTTTTACCAATTTCAATCTCATGACACTCCTAGATCTTTTGAGATTCATTGAACTATTCATTGGCATGTTTAATCTCGATTAAGCTCTCACTTTTGTGACTGGGATGTCGAGGATCAAAAACGAGATGTGAATAAGCATGTAAATTAGCTTGGTACTCTCGATGTCATTTATTCTCTCGACTTATAAAGTGTAATGTGCAATTTCATAGATTAGCATCAAATTCACATTTTTCCTAAAGTAACTAAGAGTGGGATTTTAGAAAATATTTTAGTTACATTTATCATTATACTTTTAATGAGGAGTAATTTTCCTATCGAACCCGTTCAGCTAACGACCTTCCACCAAACAAGACAGCGGTGGTAAGAATGGATACCCAATAGCGGTCATTTTATAGGTCGCTTCCTTAAACTCCCCTTATAGTTCGGCTTCATGAATGAGGCATACTAGCGGGTCGACTGACTTTTCTGTAACACTCATAAAATTATTGAAAAAATTAAACTTTTTAAATAAACGCAAAACCATCATTCATTACAATTTGTTTTCAAAATGAGTTTCACATCATAGTTTTCCCATAAATCATAACACAAAACATGAGGAGGTGCACGATCAAGCCTTCTCCTTCCCGCGATCATCTGAAGTACCTGAAACATAACCAAAAATCGTAAGCCCAAAGCTTAGTGAGTCTTCCCCAAAATACCACTACATAAACATAACCAATAAAAACATGCATAATGTACCTTCAGCCTGACTGGTCCGCCTCGCAGGGCCTTCAACCTATCTGGACCGCTCCCGAGCCTTCGGCATTAGTGGACCGCCTTGCAGGGCCTACAGCCTATCTGGACCACTCTTCGGGCCTCCGGCCTAACTGGACCGCTTCGCAGGCCTCCAGTCTATCCAGACCGCCCTGGGTCTTTTGGCCTACTGCACAAAGCATAACCGCCTCAACCCAACCACACACACATATGTCAACATATATATAACTCATAACTACATAGTCAATTAACAGGCAGACACAGATCATACAGATCATTAAGAATAACATCATCCTATCTACCAGGATTCAAATCCAACAGATCACAACAGCATAGCAACATTCTATCTACCAGGATAACCATACAAGAAGGACCGGTATTGGTGCCTTCGACCTATAAGTATAGTGAGGAAAACTCACCTCACAATGACGTATCAAACAGAACCTCCGGCCGCTAGCTCATGAAAACCTCGAACTATCATAATAAATAAACCTCCAATTAATAATTGGATTATCACCTCAAATCTCTTAACTCATAATTTTCCATTAACTCTTCCTTAACTGGGCCAAAGCCTAAATCCAATTTGGATCCAAAAAGGTCCAAATATACAAGGCCCATAATTAGCCCAATTTTCCAAATTAGGCCCAACTCCTTATTGGGGCTTATCCTAAGGTCCAACGTTCTAACTGGTCTAAGACTCATACTCAGAAAGTCCAACAAGGGCCCAAGACGAGCTGGCCCAAAGATGGCCCAAAACCGTATCCCAACTCGCAAAGTCCCATCAGAAGACGTACGCTGGGCATACTCCGAAACTACGTAGGGCGTACGCGAGCCTCGCATTGACTGGAAAACGAGGGTGTTGACTGTGTACGTGGGGCGTACCCCCTCTACGCGGGGTGTACCCTCGTAGAGTTCAAAACTCTAATAAGTGCTTAATGGCTTAAGCACTAAAGCCCAAATTCCAGATCCATAGACCAAATGTATCTCAGAACCGTAAAGCCTCAAACGTTAAGACTTTGGACGTCCAAAAAGTACTTGATACATGGTCTTAATCCATTAAGACCTCCAATAAGCAACATGAAGCCAAACTAGCCAAAAGGACTTCATTTTTATAACTTATAACCCTTCCTAGGGTCTAAAAGGACAGCTAAAAATGTCCAAGACAAATCATGCACAATATTAGGACTTTTGGGACACGAAGAGTACCAAAAAGCTATCAAAAAGATATACACAATACAAGCACAAAGGCAGGAGCTTTTTACCTTCTGGAGCTTCTAAATGACAAGATGATCCCAGATATACAAGCTTGCATCACTCTCCAAACACCTTGATTCAACTTCTTCTTCTTCAACGACACAAGAAACACACTCTTAGCTCACACACACACACACACACAAAAGAGAAGCTAGGGTTTGCTAAAAACGATCTCAGGTCTTGAAGACTGCGTACATATGCATACAGCCAGTGTACTAGAGCGCGTCCTAGTACACCTAGCGTACTCATATGTACGCCTAGTATATTCCCTTTTAAAACAAAATTACCAAAATGCCACTAGGGCCAAATCCAAGGGCCAAAATGTCACCAATGAAATATCAAGGAAAGGATTCGAAAATACCTGAAATCCGGGATGTTACAACTCTCCCCCACTCGAACTAGACTTCGTCCTCGAAGTCTGTCGTAACAAACAAATCTGGATAATGCTCCCGCATCTCAGCCTCCGGCTCCCAGGTCCACTCAGATCCCCTCTGATGTTGCCACTATACCTTTAGCAAAGGTACCTCCTTGCTACGCAGAACCTTCATCTTCCTTTCTAGAATGGCTACCGGCCTCTCGACATAGTTCAGGCACTCATCAACCTGAATATCATCCAATGATACTACTACACTCTCATCCAAAATGCACTTCCATAACTGTGATACGTGGAAAGTGCTATGAATCTTACTGAGCTCCTCCAGAAGATCCAATCTATATGCAACCTTGCCAACCCTGGCAACAATCAGGAATGGTCCGATATATTGAGCGCCCAACTTCCTTCTCTTCCTGAAGTGGATCACACCCTTCCAGGGTGAGACCTTCAGCAACACCATGTCATCAACCTGAAACTCCAACTCAGATCGGTGCCTGTCGGCATAACTCTTCTGTTGATTATGAGCAATCTGGAAACGCTGCCTGATCTGCTAAATCCTCTTTGTAGTCTGCAGAACAACCTTGGTCCGACCCATGACCCTATGGCCCACCTCGCCCCAACAAACTGGGGTACAACATCTTCGCCCATACAAAAGCTCAAAAGGTGGGGCACCAATACTGGAGTGGAAACTGTTGTTGTAGGAGAAGTCTGCAAGAGGTAGGTAGGAGTCCCAGCTCTCACCAAAATCAATAACACATGCACGCAACATATCCTCGAGATTCTGAATGGTTCGCTCACTCTGGCTGTCGGTCTACGGATGATAGGTTGTGCTGAAATGCAGCTTCGTGCCCAGTTCCTCATGGAACTTCTGCCAGAAATAGGAGGTGAAATGAACATCAAGGTCTGAAACAATAGAGATCGGAACCCCATGGCGAGCAACGATCTCGCAGATATACACATCGGCCAATTTCTCGGTCGACGAACTCTCCCGAATGGCCAGAAAATGGGCACTCTTGGTCAATCGATCCACGATGACCTAAATAACATCCAAACCCCTCGGTCTGAGCCTCCCTAATCAAACCCACAAGTGGAGAATCCATGGATATTCTCATACATGCCACCTCAACATAAGGTCCAACCTACTTGCGGCTCAGGGCATCCGCCACCATGTTCGCTTTACCCGGATGGTAAAGGATCTCATAGTCTTAATCCTTGACCACGTCCAGCCACATACGCTGCCTCATGTTCAGGTTCGGCTGATCCATAATATGCCTCAAACTCTTGTGATCTGTGTAGATAGTATAGCGGACCCCATAAAGATAATGCCTCCAAATCATGAGAACGAAAACCACCGCTCCCAACTCAAGATCATGCGTTGGATATCTCATATCATGCGGATTCGGCTGCCGCGAAGCATAAGCTATCACTCGTCCTCTCTGCATGAGGACTGCTCCTAAGGCGGTGATGGATGCATCACATAAAACCACAAAACCCTCAATTCCCTCCGGAAGGGTCAAGACTGGGGCCTCGCAAAGTCTCTGCCGAAGGGTCTCAAATGTTGACTGCTACTCAGGGCCCCACCGGAAATCCACCCCCTTCCTCATCAGACGACTGAGGGGTACTGCAATCTTGGAGAAATCCAGACTAAATCTCCGGTAGTACCCTGCCAAACCTAGAAAACTCCTGATATCCAAGGGAGACTTTAGGACCTCCCACTGCATCACCGCCTCGATTTTGGCCGGATCGACCAAAATCCCATCCTAGTCAACGAGGTGTCCAAGGAACTGAACCTCTCGCAACCAAAACTCGTAATTCGAGAACTTAGCAAAAAGTTGTTCTCTCCTCAAAACCGCTAGAAGCTCCTGAAGACGCTCATCATGCTGCTCTCTGGTCTTGGATACACACCAAGATATCATCAATGAACACAATAATTGAGCGATCGAGCGTCGTCCTGCATACCCAATTCATCAAATCCATAAATATTGTCGGCGCATTGGTGAGCCCAAACGACATCACCACGAATTCGTAATGCCCATAACGAGTCTGGAACGCGGTCTTCTTCACATCCTCCTCCCTCACCCTGACCTGATGGTACCCAGACCTCAGATCTATCATGGAGAACCAAGATGATCCCTGCAACTGATCAAAAAGATCATCAATCCACGAAAGGGGATAATAGTTCTTCACTGTCAACTTCTTCAGCTCCCTATAATCGATGAACATCCAGTCTGAACCATCCATCTTTTTGACGAAGAGAATTGGTGCTTCCGATGGAGAACTGCTCGAACGGATGAATTGCTTGCCTAGCAGCTCCTGCAGCTGAGATGACAACTCCTGCATCTCAGGCGGTGCCAATCGGTATGGGGCCTTGGCAATAGGGGCCGCACCTGGCACAAGGTCAATCCTGAACTCGACCTGCTTCTCAGGAGGCACACCGGGTAACTCCTCCAGGAATACATCGGCGAACTCCTTGACAACTGGGACATCAACCACTGACACCTGACCCCCAACCCGCGTATTGATGTGTGTGAAACCAACTAGTTTTAATCCTACTTTTCAATTGTAAATTTAACACACAAAGGCAGTCGACCTATCGATTGTGGTATAGTTAAATAAGTAGGGTATCGAACTCAGGGAACGGAAATTAAACTAATTACTAATATTATCTAAAACAAATACTAAAATAGAAAGGGTTTCTCTAGTTTTACAAGACTAGAAACTTAACTAAAACTTAACTAACACTTAATTAAGCAAGTAACAGCTAAATAATTAAATTGCAACTAAATTCAATGATAATAAGGACTTCTGTTTAGGTTCGAATCAATTGATCCTATGGTTGATTTTATGGTAAATATATCGGATTAACTTTTCATTGGCTACCGATTGAGATGATTAGGTTCACGTTCGTTATTGCTAATCCTTAGAAAACAGATTAATTCAAGCAGTGGCCAGTTGTCTAAATTAATAAGTCCCCTAGTTAATTAATTCGGGTTAAGTAAGACTTGTAATGGTTAATTAAATTGGTGATTCAACTAACCTCTTTTTGATGGTGTATCACACAAGCTCACGTATTAACTTACCTATCTTCTAGTTAATTCTAGTTTCACATTCGTTATTCCTAGACATATAACTATGTGGTCACATAAATCATATGAAACTAATAACTAAGAGATGTTCATACAACTTAATTACTGATTTATTAACAGAAAATAGTTGTTATTAATATATAAGGTTCTTTAACAAGCTTAACAAAACAATATCACCAATTAAAATTAATCCTAACCATAAAATCAATCCATATTCACAAAATCATCTACCCTAAACAGAAGATAAAGGTTTTAGTTCATAATTGCAGTAAAAACAAACTCAAAAACGAATTCAACTAGTTCAAACATGATTCAATCAAAAGCTTAACTAAGAATAGATTAGAATTTGCCTTAATCCTCTTCACAATCGAACTTAGGGTTGATTCTTCAGCTTCTCTCGGTCTAGCAGTGCCTTCAATTGCAATCTAAGCCTCCTAGGGTTCCAGAGAAGTCCCCATCTCGATCTCAAAGTCCCTATTTATATTTTTCTGGAAATAGTGGTGACTCGTCGAGTCAAGGTCCCAACTCGTCGAGTCCCTCATTAAAACTCCGTGTACGGCAAGGACTTCTAGAGCTTCGCGAATCTTCGATCCAACTCGTCGAGTCAGGCTTTGACTCGCCGAGTCCTTCTTGTTTTTGGCATTTTTCTTCTTTGTTTCAACTCCCGAGCTTCCAACTGCTTCTCCTGCTTTCTTTTGCTTCTGAGCTTCTCTTTTGGACTGAAAATACAATTTGAACACTATTAAGTACCTTTTGTCCATAATTTGCAAATAATTAGCTAATAAATAAGAAAAATCTATACTAAATATATAGTCAAATATTAACATATCAAAATACCCCACACTTGACTTTTGCTTGCCCCCAAGCAAAACTTAATTTTAGCACACTAATATTACATAAGACAATCCCAATTGAACCCAACCATTATGCCAAGACCGCAACGCATGCATTTGTGTCTAAAATTTTCCTAAGGACCCCCCTCAATTCTAAATACTCACAATCCTCATAAACACTTGCCCACTTCTTTTGAACCATGCTCATTTTATGCATCCCTCTGAATCCATCCGCAGAGAACCTCCTAACCTCAAGGTATTTTTGGTTGAGCAACCCAAGCATACATAACTAGAAAATTACAATTTTTCGATACCACAACAGAACTTATTTGGAATTGTTTACTTCTTTGATGATTCGACTTTAATTTCCTGGAATTCACCACCTTTTGGTTTTTGGTATCTTCGACTTTTTGATTCTTCGGAATTTTGATCTTTTGATCTTCACTTTAATTGCTACAATATTCTTCAAACCTTTCTTGTAATTCTCTCTTTTTTTTAACATGTAACTCACTTTTCTTTTCCACTCAAAACCCTACATGCTTAAGCAGAGGCGCTCAACTTCAACCTTTATTGGTTAAAGATAATAGTTTTCCTGGATACATTTCTAGTACACGATGCTAAACTTATTGCATCCCTCAAACTAAGCGAGATTGTGTTTTTGTCCCATGATTTCACTAGAATAAAGGAGGCCACAAATGCATTAGAACGTATATTGTCTCAACTAAACATTTGGGTCTTCATAAAATCATCAAACATAATACTAGCATGAACCCTAATTGCTTTACCAAAATTTTCTACATTAAGTCCTAGCAATTTTAATGCAAAAATTTCAAAATTTTCAAAATTTAACTAAAATTTTAACTAATGTAACCAACCCCTACCCCACGCTTAGTTTATGCAATGTCCCCATTGCATACTATGCATGAAAAAGAACAATAAAATAAAGAGGGAATTGGAACAAACTCCCCTGGGGTAATAGTGGCGAGGTTGATCTTCTTCATTTTGAACTCCATCTTCAGCTGACTTTAGGCATGGGAACAGCTCATCCACGTCTTGGGTGTCATTCGTCTCATGTGGTTAGCTCCAAATATGCAGGAAAATCCCTCGGAAAGTTCCAGGAATCAATCTTAAAGATAATGCATTCAAGTGACGTACAAAATAGCATCAAATCAGCAACTTTAGAGGTGGAATGTTAAACAACACGTCGAGTTAGTAAGGCGAATCGTCGAGTCGTGTCGCGAAAATGGCAGAATTCATGAAATTGCCCTATGACTCATCGAGTTCAGGATGTGCACTCGGCGAGTTCATCGCTGTGTAATGAAAATATATTTTGCTTTAAATCCGGCTTTTGGTGTGCTGAAGTAACATCAAAAAGACACTTATGCCCTTCTCTTCTCTAGTATTTACGCACTCTTCAGCCCTCTCTAAAACTAGACTCGATACTTAAACTCCATTCTCACTCGCCTAGACTCGATGCTTCTATGGAACGACTCTCTAGACTCTTCATTTACAAACCCTTTATCCAAATTCTGAAAAGACTAAAACAAACATGTAATAAAAAGGAAAAACACACCACAAGCAAATCCTAGACTACTTGTCCAAACCAAACAAAAACAAAATCAAACAATAAAAATTGTTTTAACACAACCAAAAATAAAAAAGGATAGAACTTCAATCTTCATCTCCTTCCTCCTCATCCTCTTCATCATCATCTCGTGCTCCGCTCCCACTTGCTCCGCTTCTTCTTGCGTTTATCCTTTCCTCCCAAGTAGGCACATAAGGAAATTGACCCCCGTCAACATGTTGGATGTTGAAGTGATTAAACAATTGGATAAAGGATCGGTTGGCAAAATTCAAGCCCCTTCCCAAATCATCTTGATATCTTCTTCCCTCCTCATTTAACCACTCCGGGGGAATATCATCTTCGACCGAGATCACCGGTGGATCGTGGTGTGCTTGCTCGCGGCTCGGCCTTACCCTCCTTCCCGGCTCCTCGGGCCCTATCACCGCATCATCGTGAGGAATAGCATAGTGGCCCCCTCCATAATCTTCAATAATTCTGGCTCTTCTAAAAAGAATAGGATTAAAAGAAGGGGTCGGGACCATCGTCATCAAGTTCCATGCTCCTCTTTCCATTAACCCATAAGATTTGGCTAGGCGGGTCACAAACATCCCACCACTGATCTTTGAAGTTTTGTGATCCTTGACCGCCCCCCAGCTAAATATGACGCCATGCAGTACGGAAGATTGCAGAAAGTGTTTGGAGTAATAATACTCCATAAGTAGAAAACATCAAGGTAGGGAACCTTGTCGTCATCTTTCCGTATGTTGATTGTATTTGCAATGAGGCGATGAATCAATCTATGGGTGGGTGATCGAATACTACCCTCTTGAGCGGACTTGGGATATAAACTTTGTTAGCAATGGTATTCCACCAAGTGGAACCCACAACACCTTCCGGGAACTCCTTGTGACAATGCTCAAAAAAGGTGCCAAAACCCTCAGTAGACACCAATTGTTGGTCATAAATACCCAACCTGTAAGCTAGTTCCACCATACTACATCGGCGGAATTCACCACCAAGGCAAAAAGTAACAATTCCCGGGTTGTAATAATCACTCCCTTCACGGAAATTGATGGTTGAGAAAAACTCCCAACACAGCTCCTTGAACACTAGTTCTTGAATGCGAAATAGTCGGTTCCATCCATCACAAGTGATGGATACTCCATCATTCATAAAGACTTTGACAAGATACGGGGCCAACTCCTCTTCATTACAAACTCTTCCTAACCAATCCCAGTCTATTTCATTTGGCACATAAATTTCTTTCTTCTTAACCTCAACCAGCTTCTTCTTCCATCTTTTCATTGTGGATTCCGAATCAATTCTTGGAAAATTTAACCAAGGATGGTCTCCTTGGTTACCCCTAGAGCTTTGTCCACCTCTTGGAAACATTTTCTGCAACATAAGAAAACCATACAAACCAGAAAACACAAAAACATTAAAACTCAAATATCTGGGACTGCCTTCAGGGACCGACTCGTCGAGTCCACGAACAGACTCGGCGAGTCACATGAACTGCTCGAGTCGCATGTCTGAGGTTTATCAATTCATCCAACAAAACTCAAAATTGGTCCCAGGGGTTTGTTTCGGGATATATAATAAGTATAAATTCATAATCAATTGCATCTTTAACATCCTAATGTAACATCCCAATTTCCAAGCCCAATTTTTTTTTAAATTAAGTAATTCTCAACATAGTTTACGAAAACATTTCCCATGCCATATCATTTGCAAACAAAACTATAACAATGTGTCTGAAATCATAATCTCAAAGTAAAATCAATCAGAGTACAATCCCAGAAAACTCCATGCGGAAATCATGTGTGTGTGTGATGCGCTGCTACACTGCCGGCTCCTTCCCCTTAGACGAAGAGCTACCTGAAACCAAAACTAAAACTGTAAGCACAAAGCTTAGTGAGTTCCCCCATCATACCACATACCATACAGACATATCGCATTCATACTGCCAGGCAATTCTGGGGTGCCCGACCTACCCAGTACGGCCATTCTAGGGTGCCGACCTACCCGTGTCAAGCCATTCTGGGGTGCTGACCTACCCATGTCAAGCCATTCTAGGGTGCTGACCTACCCTTCGGTCCTATCAACCGAACCTCGGGGACTATTCCACCCCCTACTGCTACTATCACATATATCATAACGTAAACATACTGTCAGACGTTTCTAGGGTGTCCGACCTACCCTTCGGTCCTAACAACCGAACTTGGGGACTAGTCCCTCCCTACTACCACTATCACATATAACACATCATGCCAACATATAATCATATCATCACATATTGTCAGACATATCTGGGGTGTCTGACCTACCCTCCGGTCCTAACAACCGGACTCTACTACTGTCACATATACATATCTTGCTAGCTTATAACATATCAGGTAGTAGCAAAACTAGATGAATATCACAAAGACAATCATCCAATCATACAACTCCTACTGGTGGGTCGGCATTGTGGCCGTAGACCCACCGCTACTGGAAGGTAACTCGCCTCGAACGAGTAGCTGCTGATAATCTGTGCGGGAAAATCTTTGTCTGCTGCTGCTCCGGAAATCCTCCGGCTATAATCCCCACAAAACACTTAATCAAAGTCTGATATCTATTCTTAGGGTAAAATGACCATTTTACCCCTGACCAAGTCCAAATCAAAGTCAAAGTCAACTTCCAGTTGACCCGACTCGCCGAGTTGGGCCGCCAACTCGTCGAGTCCCTATCTCTTCCACTGTCCTCATTCACATCTCTACTCATCGAGTTGGCCGCCAACTCGTCGAGTCCCTATCTCTTCAACTGACCTTATCCACGACTCTACTCGTCGAGTTTAGCAACGACTCGACGAGTTCTCCTTCTAACACCACCCTGGATGAACCTTCATCCGACTCGCCAAGTTGTATGAACAACTCGTCGAGTTCATCTTCAAGAGTTGGGAGGTTACCTTGGACTCGCCGAGTCGACTCATGCACTCGCCGAGTCCTATGAACTCCAGGACTATGGCTTATCCCGATATGTTTGGGTCACTCTCCTGGACCCTCTAAAACCTTTTTTTCACTCAACTGGGTCTCTTGGACCATAACAGAAAAAGAAGTCAAGCCTCGGACTCGCCGAGTCCCAAGGATGACTCGCCGAGTCGATACAGTCCCAAGTCTATTCCTTCGATTTATGGTGTACAACTCTTGTCCAAATGATAGATCTAGTCCCCTAAACTCGATCTAGCACGTAAAGTTACGAACTTTACGTGCATGCATGGGACTTTGAGCCAAAAAGGCTCTAAAAGAGGCTCTCAAGTTGCATAGGGGCTTCCATGGGTGCAAAAGCAGCCCTTTTCTGCCTTGTAACTCTTTCACGGGCCTAGATCCGAAGCCTCAACCCCCAACCATGCTTGCAATCATGGTTGGTTACCAAGAATGGCTTATAAAAGCCCTAAATCTCCACAAAAAGGGATCAAACGAATAAGCAAGCAAGGTACAGACTTTATACCTTTCAAACACTGCAAATGATGTACCAAACTCGAATCCTTCAGTCTCCTCTTGATCCTTCTATGCTCTTCCTTCTTCCTTGTGATCAAAACCCACAAAATCACTCAAAAGCCTTAGATCTTGCACCAAAACACTTTGGGTGTGCTATGGAGGGTTTCTGGGAGCATAAAGGGGCGATGGAGGCTGTATAAGGTTGTTTAAATAGGGTGCAAACCCTCAGATTAGGGTTTTGTCCACACAGAGCCTACTCGTCGAGTCCAGGACCCGACTCGACGAGTCCCATACTTAAATCCCGCGTCTCATCCCACTTTTACTCGGCGAGTTGGGCCTTCAACTCGCCGAGTCCTAGGCCAAAAATGCAAAATTACTTAAATAAATTACATACCAGGAACCAGGTGCTACAAATCTCCCCCACTTATTTTAGACTTCATCCTCGAAGTCTGCTGCTCGTTCCTGGAAAAGCTCTGGGTAATGCTCCATCATCTCATCCACCGGCTCCCAAGTCCATTCTGAGCCCTTCCGGTGATGCCATTGATGGGTTTTGCGCATTCTAACACTCCTAAGTGTACATGCAACCCTAAATACCTTGGATCTATGTTTTCTCTATTATACATGCAATTATGAACTTTCCAAGGTATTACCCTATCTAGCATACAATACTTGATACTTGGGTAATCAAATGGATAGAATACATACCTTTGTTTGATGTAGCTTGTCTCCATGAAGCTTGAGTGCCTAGTGCCCCAAGTGTGACACCTCAAATGGTTCACACAACACCAAATGCACATGGAATGACTTGAGAGAAATGGAACACTCCTTGAAATCGTCTAGCCCTCATATTCACACATTAGTGCACGATTTCTTGAGCCATGGGATTCTTTTATATGGTGGCTATTAGGGTTACACCATGTAACTCATAACTTTACCCATTCCTTATGCTCCATGGATTTTAACCTCCATGGAGTATCCATGGGTCACCCCATGGACTTAGTTCAACATAAGAAATCTTGGATCACAAGCCCACATATATAAGAATGAATGATTTACACAGTCAACCCATATATTTAATTAGTCTCCTTTTGATCACTTAATTAATTCCAAATTAATTCTTTATCAATACTAATTAAATAACCTTATTAATATATTAGAACTTTTAATATATTAACCAACCTTAAGTGTTATTTCTCTCATTATAGTCTATCCAAATGCATGATGCCATGCAACCCAAATGGACCATGCCGGGTCGGGTCAAGTCTTACCAATTATACTTATGGACTTAGACATTAATCCAAAAGTCTCCCACTTGGATAAGTCTAAAACTATTATTGCGTATGACTTCAGGAACCGATCAGCAATCGTAGCTCTCAAAAGCTTCTGTCGAACTCTGACCTTGTCGATAAACTCTGACCTTTGTCAATGACTTGTCCATTAGATAAGGGATCATATATTCCTCCATTCTAGATATCATATGGACTGAGACATGGATTATCAATCATTCTCTCTGTCCATTTGTTGTTTCCCGATTTCCGATTCATGATGACTGGCTGATTGAACAAATCAAATCAGTCCTGGCTTGGCCAAGCACTCACATGTATCATCTTTAAATCATCGAGGGGCCCACATATATCGCTTTTATCCCGAAGGTAAAAGGAATGGATAAACTTCGACTCATATGGCTTGTTCTACTACTTGTTGAATCATACACAAAGGCACGTTTTATAACATCGAGTTACCGAATGCGTTTTCGTGCAATCAATGTACAACCAACTCATAGTAACAACTCATATCTCTAGGTTTGAAGAATATAAGATATTATCGTCTCATGATCACTCGTGATAAAATCCATGAAGTGATTCAAATGAGCGCGGGTTGAATCCAATACTCAGAACTTATGAGCACTCATGAGTGTTGTAGCACCACTTTGTCCACCAACTTGGACCTCTACAAACCAACCCATGACAGTCTTGATTCATATCTACTTCCAACATATGACCGACTGTGGATGGTTTGAATAACTTAATCATTCAGGAAGAGCGACTTAGTTATTCTGGAAGTCAAAACATGCAAAGTGAAACACAAGAATAAATGAATCAAATATGGTATCAAACCCTATGAATATAAATAAACACTTTTATTTATCACCATACTGATTACTCATTATTCATTGTTTCGGTTTTATCAACTTTATACTTGAATTAAAAACACTAGTTGTCCCATGCTCCAAGCATGTACACTATGTTTTTCTTAAACAATAGCTTTGCCATACACCAAGTATGCACTCTATGTTTGTCTATGATCCTTACTTTGTGAAATAAACCAATTGAACATAATTTCAATGATTCTAATTTCACACTCCCAAATCCTTATCGAAAAATGT
This sequence comes from Lactuca virosa, assembly GCF_052849685.1. Lineage (NCBI taxonomy): Eukaryota > Viridiplantae > Streptophyta > Magnoliopsida > Asterales > Asteraceae > Lactuca > Lactuca virosa. Next base: position 130,591,862 of record NC_136434.1, on the reverse strand, counting down.
GAGAATTTCAAATTCCTATCATTTATCGAAATCTGTTTAGATTTTAAACTTATATGCACTGACCCTCCTGTAATGAATATGTACAAAGTCACAAAGACTTGTCAACAGTCATTATAAGGTATTCCAATGGAGATCAACTCCATGGAAACTAAGTCTCATATTCAAAGTACATTGCTTTGGACATGCTTCTTGCATTAAGTTTTCTAATCTTACACAGATAACTTCCACCTATGGAGACAACTCCATATTCTCATTTTGACTATCACTTCTGAATAAGAGATGCCTCTTTTCAGAATATGTCAATATGGTCCTTCCAAAATTAGCACTATACTTCCAACTGTCCCTGAGCAACCAATCTTTGGTAAACCTCAGATTGTCCTCGACAATTGTTTAATCATTTTAGTCATATCCAATTCTAGACCTTTTCCCTTCTTAATGCCTCTGGGCATTTGGAAAAATTTAGAAATGACAAATATTATAGTACATGCAATCGATCCTGTACCCAAACCAAATGGTACACGATTCATGATGTCTTACATAAAGACATGATTCTAGACCAGTCTTTTGCTACAATATTTTTATTTGCCATGTTTTCAAAATTTGACTATGAAGAGGGATGCCGTAATCATAATCGAATTTTGAGAACGCAATATATAGAATTTCCTTAAGTTGAACCAATCCAACATGAAATTCATATATATATTCTTGACTAAAGATGATTAAGGTCTCAATCTAAGCCTTTAGAACTGAAATGAAGTATATCCTCTCCCTTAATTATAGCAAAACAACTTTTTCAATCCATGCAGCCACACGAATTGAAACTTTTGTTTTCTATAATTAACATTGCTAACTTGCAACACTAACAATAATTATCATGCTCCCACTAACATGATGATTATTAGCATAACACTTATGCTCCCACTAGCTTTGACATGTACTCAGAAATCAGCTGGACTTCTAGAAATCAATACTTTATTGACTTCCTTACCAAAGTTCAGATTTCTGATACGAGATGCTTTGATAAAACTTTATCAAAATCATACACCTTTCCTTAGATAGCATGCATGTGTGTCTAAACAATTTCAGAACTATGAAAAGGGATGACGTAATCATAGTCTCAATTGTTTAGACCTTTTGCCATCTGCTTCAAATCTACTTGGTGGAAGTGTTTCCTCACCATCATTTTCATGAATCGGAGAGAAACCTTATGACCCTTAGATTTTATGGTGTATGTGTTCTTATCCATGTGAATCGTCAAAACCATAGTCACAAGACAAGGATAATGACAAATCCAAACTCATATGGACTGAACTTATGCAATCTTAACTTCTTGCCACCTGGCAGTACAGGGCCTGCCATTGCTTCCAAGTTGTTATGCAACCAATTAAGAACTTTCAGAACTCCTATGCAAAGCCAACTTTAACTGGAATGGGCACAGAATATGTCAACATGATAGGTTATAAACCTCAAGTCGTGTGCTAGTGAAGAACCTCAGGTTTTATTCTTGATTAGTTCTTGAAATTCTTTTTAGGATCTTTAAGACTCCCACTGCCCTCTTGACATATAAGACTATCTTGCCAAATATTAAAGAGATAGTGCGGATTCTTTATCAAGACAAACACTTCACACAATTGGCCTTAGTTGGTCTTTGTTTAATCCAAAACATCACAACTTACCAACTTCAAATGTACAAGAGTATGACACTTTTACTCTTACATTTGACAAGTGTTATAAACCTTTCTTTAAGATATGTCACTCAACTTATAGTCTTGGAGTATGACTCTAAGACTTGTTTTGAAACGAAGTATGACTCATCTTCTTGATTTAACCATTTCAACAATTCATGACTCCTCTTCTTAGTCATAAGAATGCACTAAGATGTCCTTAGAAGACCAATTGTGATGTGGTTCTTTAATCATTAAGATGATCACAAAACATGATACTAAAGTACTCCCCCATCTTTTCAGATTTGAGAAACTTTTATCTGTCTGCCTAATTTGATTCTTCCCATTCGTTCTGCCATACATTGAGACTTTTCCAATGTTTCAGAATTATACTTGAACTTGTAAGTATAACCATATTTACTAAAATTTAGTAAATCATGACGAATAGTCTTAACGAACTTTGTGGTGGACTTGACCAGTGCACAAGAATGTGTACTCGATCCCTTTAGTCCTTAACTTGACCCACACATCCATGTGAACAACTCTTAATTTTCCAATGCTTGAAAGTTCTCATTCATCATACTATTCAACTTGCATGATTCCAAGTTTCTATCCAACTGAAACCTTGGGAATGAGAATCTTTCCTTATTTGGTAAATTATGACACTACCACAAACGAAAGAATCAAGTCCATTTTTTTTCAAATATTGCTATCAATGGAATCATATAAACAACCATTTTTCACAAATGCCACTTGTAAGGATATTTAAAATAAATATAAAATTAAAAACTTTTATTTTATTTCAAAACATTGCGGAAAAAACTTATCCTTATAGTGCAAATGCATACGGAAAAACTTGTTGTTATCTATTCCTAAGCAATATATCATAACTCCTAAGTAACAGCTTCAAAATTCTGATGCGATCGAAATCCACCTACGCGATCAGAATCAGCATATACTTCCTTTAAGCTTTCTCTCTAATCTTTGATTCTTAAAACATCAACATGTGACCCAGTCACATCATGTAATGAGGATCTTAGAATAGAAAATTAACAGAGTTAGATAATGGGCTCTACCTGAAGTAGAGTCAGACTTATTGACTTTAACATCCTTAGGTAAACTTGGCAGCTTTGCAATCAACGCCCCTTCCTTTGGCAAAATAAACATATGGACCCTTTGGTAATGGGACTATCTCGGACTTAGCCTTTCTCCTTACCATTTGGTCAACCGGGTTGACTATGGCCAATCCCTTTCCATTGGGAAGAGAATGCTTTTTCTGGATTTCCAGTGTCACCATTGTCACTGTCCATAAAGTTTTTGGGAAGTTGATCTTCTAATCAAATTTGTTTTACTATCGTTCCAAATCATTGCTGATTCAGCAGCACCAAGCAAATAGATATGATCATGAAGGTTCATGTCATAGTCTGTTTCATAGTAGTCCCAAAGGAACTCACAATGTGACTTAGAAAGTGATTGAACATCCAACTTTCTCAAGACTTTGACACCCAACTCTCCCAGCTTGTCAATGTGTGACTTCATCTCTAAGATGTGATCACACATAGACCTTGCTTGCCATTAGGGCTTGAGTGACCTTGAACTTGTGGGTTAGGGAGAATAATTGGAGGAGGTGGAGGAAGTAAAGTTCCAAGAGATTTGGGAAGATCATAGATGTCTGAACTAGACATCTTTTGGGAGATATTCAAGATAGTTGATCTAAAGTCCTTAATATAACACCCAATATGAAATATTAAGGCTAGGATCCAACAACCTATTTATAACTGGAAGAGGGATGCCGTAATCTGAGTTATAAAATAATTGAAGGTAGGTAAATGACGATTTACCAATTTCCACCATGAAAAACGAAATAATGTAATTAGGTTTTAATTGGATTTGAAACTCCTAGATCTTTTGAGATTCATTGAACTTTTCAATGGCATGTTTCAATCTCGAGTGTGCCCTTCAGGTTTTGTGACTGGGATGCCGAGGATCACAAAAGAAGGTGTGAAGTAACCATGCAAATATACTTGGTACCCTTAATATTTACCCCTCAATCGATGTGCCGGCTAGCCACACGAGCTCCACCGATACTATGATAAATATTAAGTTACCCTTTGCCTACTTTGTTAAATCCAGGTTAGTGTGCCGGTTAACCACACACGCTCCACTAACGGTTTAAACAAAGTGCAAAGTGTAATTTCATGGATTAGCACCTTATTCACATTTTCCTAAGTAACTAAGATTGGGAATTTATAAAAAAATTTAGTTACTTAGTATTTATCATTAATACTTTTAATGAAGGGAGAATTATAGTCCTTGTCCTACCCGTTCGGCTAACGACCCTCCACCAGTCAAGGAAGTGGTGGGTGAGAGTGGACACCCATTAAACTGTCATTTTATAGGCAGTAACCTTATACCCCCCTTATAGACCGGCTTCGTGAATGAGGCCTACTAACGGTAGACTGACTTGCTCTTATACATATATTTATTATTAACTTATAATACTATAAAGTATAAGGGTTGAATTTTAACTTTTAAAATTCTAAGGGCTAACTTGGAATTAAAGTATTCATGGGGAAAACTTTACAAATTCCAAAACTTGAGGGCAAGTTTTGAAAATATTCAAAACGAATTAATTCCATAACTTATGTGTTTAAAGTAGTTTTAATTAAAAAAACTCTTCAAGTTCCATAACTTGAGGACAAGTTATGGAAGACTTTAAACTAATAAAAGAATGTAACTTTTCTTTATTTTTGTAACTTATGGAACTAATTAAGGTTACACATTTTATCATTTAATGAAGTGACTCTTGAACCTCCATAACTTGAGGACAAGTTATGGAGTCATAAAACCATTTAATGAGGACAAGACTCTTCATTTTTGTAACCATTACCAACTTTTTATGAGTTTTATGAAACTTAAATGTGACTTTTCATATAACTTGAGGACAAGTTACAAAAACACATTTTAGAATCAACTCTTAGATTAAAATGGATTGAAAACACATAATCAATTAACTTTTCTATTAATCTAATAAACTCATATGAACAAAGATAATTCACATCAAATTTTTTTTCAAGTAATTAGCATAACTTTTAAACTAATACAATTCGATTTTTCAGCTAATTTTGCAAGTATAACAAGAAAACAAGCCTTGGCTTTGATACCACTGATGGGTTTTGCGCATTCTAACACTCCTAAGTGTACATGCAACCCTAAATACCTTGGATCTATGTTTTCTCTATTATACATGCAATTATGAACTTTCCAAGGTATTACCCTATCTAGCATACAATACTTGATACTTGGGTAATCAAATGGATAGAATACATACCTTTGTTTGATGTAGCTTGTCTCCATGAAGCTTGAGTGCCTAGTGCCCCAAGTGTGACACCTCAAATGGTTCACACAACACCAAATGCACATGGAATGACTTGAGAGAAATGGAACACTCCTTGAAATCGTCTAGCCCTCATATTCACACATTAGTGCACGATTTCTTGAGCCATGGGATTCTTTTATATGGTGGCTATTAGGGTTACACCATGTAACTCATAACTTTACCCATTCCTTATGCTCCATGGATTTTGACCTCCATGGAGTATCCATGGGTCACCCCATGGACTTAGTTCAACATAAGAAATCTTGGATCACAAGCCCATATATATAAGAATGAATGATTTACACAATCAACCCATATATTTAATTAGTCTCCTTTTGATCACTTAATTAATTCCAAATTAATTCTTGATCAATACTAATTAAATAACCTTATTAATATATTAGAACTTATAATATATTAACCAACCTTAAGTGTTATTTCTCTCATTATAGTCTATCTAAATGCATGATGCCATGCAACCCAAATGGACCATGTCGGGTCGGGTCAAGTCTTACCAATTATAGTTATGGACTTAGACATTAATCCAACAGCCATTGCACCTTTACCAGCTCGACCCTCTTGTTCCTCAGATCCTTCGACTTCCGGTCGAGAATCGCTACAGGCCGCTCGATGTAATTCAGGCTGTCATCGACCTGAATATCCTCTAATGGTACCACTGCCGAGTCGTCCACCAAACATTTTCGTAACTGGGAGACGTGAAAACTGCTATGAATCTGACTGAGTTCGGCTGGCAGATCCAACCTATATGCCACCTTGCCCACCCGGGCTATAACCCTGAAGGGTCCAATATACCTGGGACCCAACTTGCCCCGCTTCCTGAATCGGATGACGCCATTCCATGGCGACACCTTCAGGAGAACCATATCCCCGACCTGAAACTCTAGGTCCGATCGACGCTTGTCGGCATAACTTTTCTGCCGACTCTTATCAGTCTGAAGTCTGCTCCGAACCTGCTGAATCCTCTCTATCGTCTTGAGCACCACTTCGCTGCTCCCCATGACCCTCTGGCCAACCTCACCCCAACATATCGGGGTTCTACACTTCCTCCCGTATAACATCTCGAAGGGAGGACGGTCAATACTCGCATGATAGCTATTATTATACGAGAACTCCGCCAACGGAAGGTAGGTATCCCAGCTACCTCCGAAGTCTAAAACACATGCCCGCAGCATATCCTCTAGCGTCTGGAAGGTCCACTCGCTCTGACCATCCGTCTGCGGATGAAACGCAGTGCTAAAATGCAGATGAGTACCCAGCTCGTCATGAAACTTCTTCCAAAACCTGGAAGTGAACCGCACATCCCTGTCAGAAATCACTAAAACTGGCACTCCGTGCCGAGCTACCACCTCTCGGATATAGATGTCGGCCAACTTTTCGGCCGAAATGCTCTCCTGGATCGGTATGAAATGGGCACTCTTGGTCAACCGATCCACGATTACCCAAATCGAATACACTCCCCGTTCAGTCTTGGGAAGCTTGGTAATGAAATCCATGGTAATATCTTCCCATTTCCACAAGGGAATATCTAACGGCTGCATCTTGCCGTGTGGCCTCTGGTGCTCGGCCTTGACCTTCCTGCAGGTCAAGCACCGCTCCACATACCATGCTACGTCCCGCTTCATACAGGGCCACCAATAATCAGGACGAAGATCTCTATACATCTTCGTCGCTCCGGGATGGATAGAAAATCTGGATTTGTGTGCCTCCTCCATCAGGATCTGGCGCACGCCTCCATGATAAGGGACCCACACCCTACGGTGAAGAGTCAATAACCCTCGGCTATCATAGTCGAAGGAGGAAACCTGGCCCACTATATGCTCGCTCTTCCGATGTTCCTCCTTCATAGCCTCCTGCTGAGCCTCTCGGATCCGCTCCAACAGTGGAGTTACCACTGCCATCCTCAGACAGGTGTCCCTGATTGGCGTTGCCTTGCAGCTAAGCGCATCGGCCACGACATTGGCCTTCCCCGGGTGGTAGAGGATCTCGCAATCATAATCCTTCACCACATCCAGCCACCAACGCTGCCTCATGTTCAGGTTCGGCTGATCCATGAGGTACCTCAAACTCTTGTGGTCCGTGTAAATGATACAACGAACACCATAGAGGTAATGACGCCAAATCTTGAGGGCAAAAACAACAGCCCCCAGCTCCAAATCATGCGTCGGGTAATTCGCCTCGTGAGGCTTCATCTGCCTCGAAGCGTATGCAATAACATGCCCTCTCTGCATCAGTACCGCGCCCAATCCTGAGATGGACGCATCACAATATACCACAAAATCCTCCATGCCCTCTGGCAGGGCTAAGATTGGCGCCTCACACAATCTCTGCCTTAGTGTCTCGAATGCGGCGTGCTGCTCAGGCCCCCAGCGAAAGACCACGGCTTTCCTCGTCAGCCTGGTCAGGGACACGGCTATCTTGGAGAAGTCCTGAATGAATCTCCGATAGTAGCCTGCCAATCCCAGAAAGCTCCGAATCTCAGATGGAGACCTCGGAACTTCCCACCTCATCACGGCCTCAACCTTGGCCGGGTCCACCGATATCCCATTCTGGTTGACAAGGTGCCCGAGAAACTGCACCTCGCGTAACCAGAACTCACACTTTGAGAACTTAGCATACAAGCTCTCCCTTCTCAAAGTCTCCAGAACCTCTCGCAGATGATCCTCATGCTGCTCTCGCGTCTTGGAGTAAACCAAGATATCATCAATAAACACTATCACAGACCGGTCTAACATCGGTCTACACACGTGGTTCATGAGGTCCATGAACGCGGCAGGAGCATTGGTGAGCCCGAAAGGCATCACCACAAACTCATAGTGGCCATAGCGCGTCCGGAACGCAGTCTTCTGTACATCCTCCTCTCTGACCCTCATCTGGTGATACCCTGATCGCAAATCAATCTTGGAGAACCAAGATGCTCCCTGTAGCTGGTCAAAGAGGTCATCAATCCTCGGGAGTGGGTAACGGTTCTTCACCGTTACCTTATTCAGCTCCCTATAATCTATACACATCCGATGCGACTCGTCCTTCTTCTTCACAAATAGAATCGGGGCTCCCCAGGGTGAACTGCTCGGTCTAATGAAACCCTTGTCTAACAGCTCCTGCAGCTGTGTAGACAACTCCTGCATCTCAGGAGGAGCCAACCGATACGGTGCCTTGGCTATCGGAGCCGTACCAGGGACTAGTTCAATCCTGAACTCTACCTGCCTCTCCGGAGGTATCCCGGGCAACTCCTCGGGGAATACGTCCGTAAATACTCGTACCACGGGCACATCGCTCACCGTTGCCTTACCCATCTCCCGTGTATCCATCACATAGGCAACAAATCCTGCGCAACCCTGCTGAAGGTAACGCCTACCTCTCGTTGCTGAACATAAAGCTGGTCCTTGTTGTGGCCTCTCGCCCTGAATCACCAGCTCTCCCCCACTTGGGGTCCTGATCCGCACCAACTGTTGCGCACAGTCAATCACTGCCTCATTGGGGCTTAGCCAATCCATACCAATAATAACCTTGTTCCCCCGCAAAGGTATGGGAACCTGATCTACCAGATAACACTCCTCAAACAGTCGCAGGACGCAATCTCGGTAGATCTCTGATGCTCGCACTAACCGGTCGTCCGCAATCTCTACCTCTAGAGGGCAATCCAACGTGCCCGACGACTCAAGAAACTTCTTGCTAAGTGCAAGAGAGACAAACGATCGGGTAGCACCCGAATCAAACAATACCTGAACTAGGATACCGTTCACATGGAACGATCCTAAACAGAGCACATACATAACATATCAAGATCACAGTGCCATAAAATAAAAGCATAAGAAAGGAGTCATACCCATCACTACATCAGGTGCAGCGCGTGCCTCCTCGGCTGTCAACTGAAATGCTCGGCTCCGCACCACTGGAGCCTCTATCTTGGCCTTCCGGCCATCCGCAACCCGCGCTGTCGCTGAAACCGGCGCCGCTGTTGACGCTGCTGTCAATCTCGGGCAATTGGCCTTTTTGTGGCCCCTCTGATTGCAATGGAAGCAAATCAGGTCTGTCATCTGTACTGTGGGGGCGGGGGCAGTACAATCCCTGCCAAAGTGCCCCGTCTTGCCGCACTTGTAGCAGCCTGACGATCCTGCTCTACAAGCTCCCTCATGCGGCATGCCGCACTTCCTGCAGCGGCTCTGTCCCGGCTGGCCCTTCAACCTAGCGTCGGATCCCTTGGGTTTCTTCCCCGAAACCCCTGTAACCTGCTCAGACTCAGCTTTCCTCTTCCTCACATGCTCCAAATCGAGCTCCCTCTCCCGTGCCCTGGCAATCATGGACTCCAGGGTCGGGCAGGCAGAGTAGCTGACATGCTCCCGAATATCAGCCCTCAACATATCATGGTAGCGGGTCTTCCGCATCTCCTCATCCCCCGCATACTGGGGTACCAACAATGCTCTTTCCCGGTACTTGGCGGTGATCTCCGCCACAGTCTCCGTAGTCTGCCTCATATCCAAAAACTCTCTGGCTAGCTGCTGAAGCTCTACAGCCGGCGTAAACTCAGCTCTGAATCTGGTCACGAAATCTGACCACGTCATAGCCTCGATGGCTGGAGCTCCCAATGAGTCACCAATCGACTCCCACCAGTCTCTAGCTCTATCCCTCAAACATCTCACAGCAAAGCGGACCTTCGACCCTTCCGGGCAGAAGCTCGTCAACTGCGCAGACTCAATGTCTGCGATCCATCTCCTGGCAGCGATGGGGTCTTTCACCCCGTGATAATCCGGCGCACCACTCCCACGGAAGTCCTTAAAGGACAGTGTGTGCGTACTCATCTGGCTAGACGCCATATCACTCCTGAATGCCCGGAGGTGATCCTCCATCAGCTCAAAAATCCCTTCCTTGATCGACCCGAAAATGACCGGGGTCGACTCAAGAATGCCTCTCGTGATCTCAGACGTGATGAACTCGCGCAGCCCGTCATCAACCTGCTCGGACCCTGCACCCGAGCTTGATCCTGATCCTGATCCGGAACCTCCTGCTCCATGTCACGTGGTCACCATACTGAAAAGTACACGCATAAATGTCAGGATCATACATACTCTCGAGAGGTCTAACACACTCTCCAAGGTTCCCGGTTCTGTCTCAACCTTCCTTGATTCGAGTACGGATCCTCTGCTTCCAGTAGTACGGGCCCATACTACCTTTCACATCTATCCGTACTTTCCTCAAGGACTGTCTCGACTTCACCAGGTCCCTTAACCAATATCCCTTTCCATCTAGTCTCATCCCAGGCTTTCCTGGGGCACTCTCTGACCTACTCTCCGCCATCAGCTGCACTAGGAGTCCCTACTTCCCTTCCCTAACTAGCTTGCGAGTACTGTTAAATATCCGCTCACTAGTTAGTTAAAGTTAGCCAGGACCCCTTAAGCACAAAGCAAGCAGCATTCGTGCATCGAGTAACCGCATCAGGCATAACCTAATCAGGCTATCCTACTGCTGACTAAACAGTCCTAGCATACAGTTCGTACAACAGGCATATAAGGAATCCTTCCTAGATCCTTGGCCCTACTCTAGCATGCAGTTCTCAGAATCATATACATCAGGCATACAAGGCATCCTCCTAGATCCTTAGCCCTAATCTAGCATGCAGTTCTCAGAATCATATATCATATAACTTATTATAACAAGTATGGGTATCTTGGGGGAAAACTTACTTGAGCTCGGCTGGTCGCACGCATCACACACCTTGTTCTTTCTCAAAACCCTTTGACTCAAATTTTAGAAAACCATTTTCTTTGTAAAAATCTTTTAAATCCCTCGGTTTGAGTCCAGACACTCCCGAGGGTGTGTCCGAATCCCTCAAACCAGGGCTCTGATACCAACTTGTAACATCCCAATTTCCAAGCCCAATTTTTTTTTTTAAATTAAGTAATTCTCAACATAGTTTACCAAAACATTTCCCATGCCATATCATTTGCAAACAAATCTATAACAACGTGTCTGAAATCATAATGTCAAAGTAAAATCAATCAGAGTACAATCCTAGAAAACTCCATGCGGAAATCATGTGTGTGTGTGATGCGCTGCTACACTGTCGGCTCCTTCCCCTTAGACGAAGAGGTACCTGAAACCAAAACTAAAACTGTAAGCACAAAGCTTACTGAGTTCCCCCATCATACCACATACCATACAGACATATCGCATTCATATTGTCGGGCAATTCTGGGGTGCCCGAGCTACCCAGTACGACCATTCTGGGGTGCCGACCTACCCGTGTCAAGCCATTCTGGGGTGCTGACCTACCCATGTCAAGCCATTCTGGGGTGCTGACCTACCCTTCGGTCCTATCAACCGAACCTCGGGGACTATTCCACCCCTACTGCTACTATCACATATATCATAACGTAAACATACTGTCAGACGTTTCTGGGGTGTCCGACCTACCCTTCGGTCCTAACAACCAAACTTGGGGACTATTCCCTCCCTACTACCACTATCACATATAACATATCATGCCAGCATATAATCATATCATCACATACTGTCAGACATATCTGGGGTGTCTGACCTACCCTCCGGTCCTAACAACCGGACTCTACTACTGTCACATATACATATCATGCTAGCATATAACATATCAGGTAGTAGCAAACCTAGATGAATATCACAAAGACAATCATCCAATCAAACAACTCCTACTGGTGGGCCGACATTGTGGTCGTAGACCCACCGCTACTAGAAGGTAACTCACCTCGAACGAGTAGCTGTTGATAATCTGTGCGGGAAAATCTCTGTCTGATGCTGCTCCAGAAATCCTCCGGGTATAATCCCCACAAAACACTTAATCAGAGTATGATATCTATTCTTAGGGTAAAATGACCATTTTACCCCTGACCAAGTCCAAATCAAAGTCAAAGTCAACTTCCAGTTGACCCGACTCGCCGAGTTGGGCCGCCAACTCGTCGAGTCCCTATCTCTTCCACTGTCCTCATTCACGTCTCTACTCGTCGAGTTGGCCGCCAAGTCGTCGAGTCCTTATCTCTTCAACTGACCTCATCCACGACTTTACTCGTCGAGTTTAGCAACGACTCGACGAGTTCTCCTTCTAACACCACCCCGGATGAACCTTCATCCGACTCGCCGAGTTGTATGAACAACTCGTCGAGTCCATCTTCATCCTATGAACACGTCCTGTCCTTGGCTCGCCAAGTTGTATGAACAACTCGTCGAGTTCATCTTCAAGAGTTGGGAGGTTACCTTGGACTCGCCGAGTCGACTCATGCACTCGCCGAGTCCTATGAACTCCAGGACTATGGCTTATCCCTATACGTTTGGGTCACTCTCCTGGACCCTCTAAAACCTTTCTTTCACTCAACTGGGTCTCTTGGACCATAACAGAAAAAGAAGTCAAGCCTCGGACTCGCCGAGTCCCAAGGATGACTCGCCGAGTCGATACAGTCCCAAGTCTATTCCTTCGATTTATGGTGTACAACTCTTGTCCAAATGATAGATCTAGTCCCCTAAACTCGATCTAGCATGTAAAGTTACGAACTTTACGTGCATGCATGGGACTTTGAGCCAAAAAGGCTCTAAAAGAGGCTCTCAAGTTGCATAGGGGCTTCCATGGGTGCAAAAGCAGCCCTTTTCTGCCTTGTAACTCTTTCACGGGCCTAGATCCGAAGCCTCAACCCCCAACCATGCTTGCAATCATGGTTGGTTACCAAGAATGGCTTATAAAAGCCCTAAATCTCCCCAAAAAGGGATCAAACGAATAAGCAAGCAAGGTACAGACTTTATACCTTTCAAACACTGCAAATGATGCACCAAACTCGAATCCTTCAGTCTCCTCTTGATCCTTCTATGCTCTTCCTTCTTCCTTGTGATCAAAACCCACAAAATCACTCAAAAGCCTTAGATCTTGCACCAAAACACTTTGGGTGTGCTATGGAGGGTTTCTGGGAGCATAAAGGGGTGATGGAGGCTGTATAAGGTTGTTTAAATAGGGTGCAAACCCTCAGATTAGGGTTTTGTCCAGACAGAGCTTACTCGTCGAGTCCAGGACCCGACTCGACGAGTCCCATACTTAAATCCCGCGTCTCATCCTGCTTCTACTCGGCGAGTTGGGCCTTCAACTCGCCGAGTCCCAGGCCAAAAAATGCAAAATTACTTAAATAGAATACATACCAGGAACCAGGTCCTACACCTAATTAGACAAAAATTAAAAACCCTAGAATCCTAATCAAGTCAAAGGAAACTGGTTGCAACAAAATGGCACCATTTTTCTGCAAAAATTAAAGCTTTAAGACGATAATAAACAAAATATGTTACCTTGTTAGAAGAAAGTGGAAGAAATTAAGAAAAATGGGAGGAGTTGCTTGAGAGAATCTTGGCACGTCGAGTATAGGTGTGTTGGCCGTATGAAGTGAAAATGTTTAACAATTGGGTTAAAAGCCTAATTTTACAGAAATGTAAAAATTATTTTTTTTCAGTAAATTAGACCGACTCGTCGAGTCATCGTTCAGACTTGCCGGGTCAGGTCGCGAAATTATTTCACATCTGCGTAAGGACTCGTCGAGTTAGTGTATAGACTCTCCGAGTTTATTATTCTGTTGAAAACATTTTTTCCTTTTCTGAAAAAAATTTCCTTATTTAAAAATAACACCGCACCCCACACTTAGGCCTTAATTATCCTCAAGCAATCAATTATGGATGAATATGAAGATTGAAATAAAAAAAAACTAAGTAATCCTCACAAAACGAAAACGAAAAAGAAAAGAAAAGCAAACTCTTTTGACGGGTTGCCTCCCGTTACGGGCTTCTTTTTTTTTTAGGAGTCTTTAGCTGGACTCCATCCCGCTTTACGTTTCTGCTGCTTCCTCCATTGGGATCTCCTTCTTTAATTTTTGGACTTTATATTTTGTCTTGTACAAATGGATTTTTCTCTTGTATTCCCTCTTCAATTCTTCCATTCTCTTCCTTGCAGTGATTTCTTCAGCTTTACGCTTTTTCCCTTTACCATGCTTATTTTTCTCCACTCCTTCCTTTTCACGCTCCATCATTTCCCTTCCTTTCTTATCCTTCTTGATTGCCTTTTTGGTTGTTATAGAATATGGTGCTTTGAAAGTGAAAACTTCACACGTAGTAGAGACAATGGCACGAGGCTTGGTTCTTTTGCTTTTAATTGACATCTCTTCTTGATGTAGCATATGTGATTCAATAAAAGAGTTATGATTATCACCATTCAAATTTTTATGATTCCCTTTATCTTCCAAACTTCCTCTATCCTCCTCTTGGACAGCCGCATCATCCTCCACAACTGCTTCAAGAAAAGACAAATGTGCATCCTCAAAGTTGATACGATCTTTAACAACCTTGTTTTTCTTAAGAGGATTCTTCAAGTAATCATGCAAAACGTGCACATCTGGTTCACAAAGGGTACTAATGGCTTGCAGATTATCATTTCCATCAGATTGGGCACTTTCGCATGTACTCGTCGATTCATCAGATACGACTCGGCGAGTCAGAGAGTCTTCAACAATTTTGAGGCTTTCTTTGCAGTCAGCTTCCTTGATCAGCCTTTCTATCTCCTCCAGATCTCCCTTGGCATCAGAATTTTCTTCCAAGGATAATAAGAATTGGTTTGGATTGACCTCTTGCAAGCAAGCAAGATCTCTCTCCAAAACTTCATCATCCGAAATTATTGAGGAAACCTTATCTTCTTTTGAATCTTTGTGCTTCTCCTTTTTCTCAGCTTCAAAAATTACCGATCATCTCCAACCCTTAATGTTAGCATAGATTCACGCATATCTACCAAGGCACAAGCGGTATTCAAGAAGGGTCACCCAAGAATGATTGGTACATGAAAGTCCTCCTCCATGTCTAATATTATGAAGTCAACCGGAAATACTAATTTATCAATTTTGATAAGGAGATCTTCACATACTCCCATTGGATGTATTATCGTTTTGTCGGCTAGATGAATCTTCATTAGAATTGGCCTTGGGACCGAAAGGTTTAACTTTTGGAAGAAGGAATATGGCATAATATTAATACTTGCCCCCGAATCCGTCAATGCTCGTGTGGTCATTATGTTCCCAAATTGACAAGGTACGGTGATGCTCCCCCGATCGCCCCTCTTTTCTGGCAGTTCACTCAGCACTATTTCAGAAACTTCTTCTATATTTCTTCTAGTGGTAAAGAGGTTTTTAAGTAAACTACCATATTTCGGTGTTTGTAATATCGTTTCAACAAACGGAATATTTACTTGGAGTGCCTTTATGTGCTCCATAAACCTCCTATATTCTTGAATCTGCTCATCAGGTATGGCTCGGCTCGGAAATGGCAAAGAGGGTCGGTAACATTAAGGGTTTACTCGAATTCCATTTCCAGCTAATTCCCTTCTACGGGTAACATTTGTGCTTCTCCATTTTGGAGACTCGGGGAGTCGAGTTGGGTTTACTCGAATTCCAGCTAATTCCTTCTTCTTTTTGCTCCTTGTTGGGGCTCTTCCGGACAGAGATCAGAGGGGTGAAAATTGGCTCAGAATCTGATGTTATTGCATTCACATGCGTCATTCTTGGATTTTGCTCGGTATTGCTAGGAAGTCCACCGGGTGCTCTTTAGTTAATTTGTTGTGCAAGCTAACCTAGCTGTTTTTCAATGTTATGAATAAATGCTTGATGATTCCTAAGCATATTTTGCTGATCCTTCATCATATTTTGATGTTCTCTAAGCATATTTCTTTGCTCTTTCATTTCAGCATCTGTATCATTGTGCCTCTTCTCAGACGCGGCTACAAATCTTGTGAACATATCTTCCAAGTCAGCTTTCTTCTCCAGCACCGGTTCCTCTTTTTGATAAAAGCCCCTTTCTTTTTGCTTAAATTTCTCCTCCTTTGCCTTTTTGTACTCATCATATGGAAGCCAATCCTTCTTGGGTTTCCGCCAATTGTCATCATACCTATCACCACTTGAATATCATACTTGCACCCTCCGGTTCCCATTCTCGTCAAGATCACAATCCATAGTGAGATGAGGCCCTCTACAATTCTCACAGCCGACCCTAATGGCATGGATGGATTGGTCCATCTTATTCATTCTTCGATCCAAACTCTCTAGTTTAGCCATCATTGCTGCCATGCTATCATTAACTGAGTTCACCGCCCCCCGACTTAGCTCATTCCTTGGGTTATGATATTCTCTAGAGTGCTTAGAGAATTCTTCAATTAGCTCTTTGATTTCCGGGGGTGGCTTCTTTGTGAGACGTCCTTGCGAATCAAGGAGTTGCCTTGTGGTCACATTCACTCCATCATAGAAAATGGAGACTTCTTGTTGGCTATTTAGATCGTGATGTGGGCAATTCCTTACTAAACCTTTATATCTCTCCCATGCCTCATAAAGGGACTCTCCAGCTTGTTGTTCAAAGTTATATGTGGCTTTCTTCAACTTGGCTATTTTTGAGGGAGGGCAAAATTGATCAATAAATTCTTCTTTGATCTTAGCCCATGTAGTGATGGATCCGGGAGGGAGTGATTTGAGCCAATCTTTCGCAGCTCCTTTGAATGTGACGGGAAGCATACGAAGCAAAATGGTTTCACGAGGCACATTCGGAACATTGAAGTAATCGGCTACATCGTTGACCTCGTCTAAGTGCTTGTAAGCGTCTTCGTGATCTTTCCCGTAGAAGGGAATTTCCTTAAGTTGAGCAAGTATGTTCCCCTTTAGCTCGAAAGTGGCGGTCGCGGGAATGATGGGTTGTACTAGTCCCGATCCGGTATCCTCATGTATCCACTTCTTCCATTCGCCCATGGGAACTTCATCAATGTTTTCCATGGTGTTAGCGGGTTCGTCTCCAAAGTCACTTTCTTCTTCGGATTCGGATTCGGATTCGTCCCTTTCGGTTTCATACTCGGTGTCCTCCTTCCTCGGGTCTTCGTCGCCACTGAAGAGAAGCTGGATTCTCCTACCTTCTTGCCCTTTTCTTACTAAAAACAGCTTTTAGATTCTTCAACAATGAATTCTTCGATGTTGCGGTTAAATTGGTGATTCAACTAACCTCTTTTTGATGGTGTATCACACAAGCTCACGTATTAACTTACCTATCTTCTAGTTAATTCTAGTTTCACATTCGTTATTCCTAGACATATAACTATGTGGTCAATAAATCATATGAAACTAATAACTAAGAGATGTTCATACAACTTAATTACTGATTTATTAACAGAAAATAGTTGTTATTAATATATGAGGTTCTTTAACAAGCTTAACAAAACAATATCACCAATTAAAATTAATCCTAACCATAAAATCAATCCATATTCACAAAATCATCTACCCTAAACAGAAAATAAAGGTTTTAGTTCATAATTGCAGTAAAAACAAACTCAAAAACAAATTCAACTAGTTCAAACATGATTCAATCAAAAGCTTAACTAAGAATAGATTAGAATTTGCCTTAATCCTCTTCACAATCGAACTTAGGGTTGATTCTTCAGCTTCTCTCGGTCTAGCAGTGCCTTCAATCGCAATCTGAGCCTCCTAGGGTTCCAGAGAAGTCCCCATCTCAATCTCAAAGTCGTTATTTATATTTTTCTGGAAACAGAGGTGACTCGTCGAGTCAAGGTCCCAACTCGTCGAGTCCCTCATTAAAACTCCGCGTACGGCAAGGACTTCTAGAGCTTCGCGAATCTTCGATCCAACTCGTCGAGTCAGGCTTTGACTCATCGAGTCCTTCTTGTTTTTGGCATTTTACTTCTTTGTTTCAACTCCCGAGCTTCCAACTGCTTCTCATGCTTTCTTTTGCTTCCGAGCTTCTCTTTTGGACTGAAAATACAATTTGAAAACTATTAAGTACCTTTTGTCCATAATTTGCAAATAATCAGCTAATAAATAAGAAAATTCTATACTAAATATATAGTCAAATATGCACATATCACGTATCCACCACACAAGCCAAATAACCAATACACCTGTGCAAAATATACTGTCGAGCCCTAGATGCCGAACAAAACCCTAAACCCAGCCTGGTGCCCTCTCCATAAACAACCAGTTATCCCCCACTCGGGGTTCGAACTACCACACGCTCGCCCTCGCAGTCGATCATGACACCGAAACGGCATAGCCAGTCCATACCTACGATCACACAGACATCCCCCATAGGAATCGGAATCAAATCAACCGGAAAGGATACCCCGAAGATCTCTTGGATGCCACCCTGATAAACCGAAGAAGAAGAAACCCCGTGTTCATTGGCGATAGAAACTCACAACGGACACTTCAACTCTCCTAAGGGAAAAACAAACTCTCTACTGAAGGATCGAGAAATGAAAGACTGACGCGCACCCGAGTCAAACAACACTAGAGCAGGCAAAGAGTTCTCCAGGAACGTACCTAACAGAGGTACAAACATATGAGCATGAAACATGTAACCTCCCAAAAATACGGTCCAAAATTTTCATTTTAAAATCATTCAAGAAAAACCAATAACTCATATAACAACATAATAAAATCCCATATTGTGTATCTCAACCAACATATCAAAAGTACTGTATCAAAATCATGTATCAAATATCAGAGTAAATATCCCAGGCTGAAGACTGTGGTGTGTGCCATGCGATCATCGCGAGCCCTTCCCTTTACTAGCTGAAGTACCTGAAATCAAAACTAAAAACTGTAAGCACGAAGCTTAGTGAGCTCCCCAAACTACCACAAACCATACAAATAACATACAACTAGGAGATACGGGCCCCGTCCACTCTCATGGAGACTCGGGCCCCGCCTACACTCTGCTGTCTAGGAGATTTTGGCCCTGCCCACACTCCGCAGTCTAGGAGATTCGGGCCCCGCCCACACTCTGCTATCTAGGAGATTTGGGCCCCGCCCACACTCCGCTGTCTAGGAGATTCGGGCCCTGCCTACACTCCGCTACTATATGCATACAAGTATCACACAGACAACAAGTACATCTATCAAACAATCACATAACTATACTCAAATAATACTAGGAGATTCGGGCCTTGCCTACACTCGACTGCTACGAGATTCGGTCCCCGCCCACACTCAGTTACTAACATATCACATATACGGGCCGGCCTTGGTGCCTTCGACCCGTTCCTACTGAAAGGAAACTCACCTCTCAAACTGGATACTGAACTCGTGCGTGAGGAATCTCTGTTGGCTGCTCCCACGACTCCTCGGCTACCACTATACAATAATACTTAGTCAAAATCTGATAATCTTGCTTAGGGTAAAATGACCAGTTTACCCCTGGTCAAAGTCAACGCTCTGGTCAAAGTCGACCTTCTAGGTTGACCTAACTCACCGATTCAGCGTATCGATTCGTCGATTTCTGCAACTCAAAAACCCTAAAATCGTGACTCAACTCGCCGAGCCACCCTATGACTCGTCGAGTTTCCAGGCTACCCATCATCGCGACTGGACAAACTAACTTGTCGAGTCATCCTCAGACTCGTAGAGTCTAGCATAATCAAAAAAGGGACAAGATGATCCAACTCGTCGAGTTCCTTGACAACTCACCGAGTTTCATGAACAACATCGGGAATCCTTGATCGGACCCGTCGAGTTCCCATACGAACTCGTCGAGTCCCTTGCAGATCTAACCTAATCAGGTGGTTTCACATATCCGGGGCCCCAAAATACAAATCCAAATCATTTCTATGGTTCATTTCTATAAAGTTGAAGACCTGATGGCTTTGCACACCTCAAATGGACCCAAACTCGGGTTATAGCAACCTACTTCCATGAACATGACCATTACTTGAACAAAAACGGGTTCAAGACCTCTTTATGATTCTAGAGGCCAAGTATCATAGGAAAAAGGGACTGCTTGGCATACAACCCATGGAGGGTAACTTATCCATTTCAAGGGATCAAAAAGACCCATAAATCAACACTAAAAGAGATCTAAGTTATAGATTACCAAGCTAGGAGCTTTTACCTCAAAAGGTTGCCAAACATGGATGAAATCCCAGATCTTAATCTTCTACACAAGCTTGATGGCTCCAAGCTCTTCCAACTCCTTTTTATATCACAAAAACACACCCAAAACTTCAAGAATCTCTCCAGAATGAAGCTCACAACGACTTAGGGTTCTGAAGGACAGGGAGGCTGGTAAGAGAGGCCCAAAAGGGGGTTAAGTGTATTAAATAGGGTGCAAAACCCCGAAAGTAAGGTTTCCTCCTGGCGGCCCTACTCGTCGAGTCGGGCTCTCGACTTTCCGAGTAGGTCATTTAATCTTTGCGTCCAATCTGGTATCTACTCAACGAGTTAGGGCTACCAACTCGTCGAGTAGCGCTTACAAAATGACTATTTAAATGAACTAAATGTGTACCAGGAACGGGGTGTTACAATTCTCTCCCACTTGTCTTAGACTTCGTCCCCGAAGTCTGTTGCATCTGGGAACAACTCCGGGTAGTGCTCCCTCATCTCCTCCTCGGGTTCCCATGTCCACTCCGAACCCTTATGGTGTTGCCACTGCACCTTCACTAGCTCGACCCTCTTGTTCCTCAGCTCCTTCGTCTTGCGATCCAGAATCGTCACTGGTCTCTCAATGTAATTCAGGTTGTCATCAACCTGAATATCCTCTAGGGGCACAACTGTCGTGTCGTCCACTAAGTACTACCACAACTGGAACACATGGAAAGTGTTGTGGATCTGGCTGAGCTCTGCTGGAAGATCCAATCTGTAAACTACCCTGCTCACCCTGGCCGTAACCCTGAAGGGGTCGATATACCTGGGGCCCAGCTTGCCCCGCTTCCGGGACTGGATGACACCCTTCCAGGGTGACACCTTAAGGAGGACCATATCACCCACCCGAAACACTAAGTCTGAACGCCGCTTGTCAGCGTAACTCTTCTGCTGACTCTGAGCAGTCTAAAGCCTGCTTCGGACCTGCTGGATCCGCTCTGTGGTCTTGAGTAATGTCCTCCCACTTCCACACAGGGATGTCTAATAGTTGTGTCTTGCCGTGAGGCCTCTGGTGCTCTGCCTTAACCTTCATGCAGGTCAGACACCTCTCTACATACCAGTCTACGTCCCGCTTCATGCAGGGCCACCAGTAATCGGGTAGAAGATCACTGAACATCTTCATCGCCTCGGGATGGAAGGAGAACTTGGAATTATGGGCCTCATCCATCAATATTTATCGTACTCCACCCCAGTACGGTACCCAGACCCTCGCGTGCAGGTTCAACAACCCACGATTGTCGTAATCGAAAGAGGCCACCTGGCCTATAATTCGCTCACACTTCCAGCGCTCCTCCTTCATGCCCTCAAACTGCGCCTCTCGGATCTGCTCCAGTAGTGGAGTAATCATTATCATCCTCAGACAGATGTCTCGGATCGGGGTCGCTACCGCCTTGCTGCTCAGGGCGTTGGCCACTACGTTGGCCTTGTCCGGGTGATAAAGGATCTCACAACCATCATCCTTAACCACATCTAACCACCAACGCTGCCTCATGTTCAAATTCGAATGATCCATGAGGTACCTCAAACTCTTGTGATCCGTGTAAATGGTACAACGGACCCCATAGAGGTAATGCCGCCAAATCTTGAGGGCGAACACCACAGCCCCCAGCTCTAAATCGTGTGTAGGATAGTTAGCCTCATGAGGCTTCAACTGCCTCGAAGCATAAGCTATCACATGACCCCGCTGCATCAAAACTGCTCCCATGCCTGTGATCAACGTATCACAGTAAACTATGAAGTCATCTACACCCTCTGGCAGGGTGATAATCGGTGCCTCGCACAACCACTATCTGAGGGTCTCAAAGGTTGCCTGCTGCTCAGGCCCCCAGCGGAAAACCACCGACTTCTTGGTCAGTCGGTTCAAGGGTACTGCAATCTTGGAGAAGTCCTGGATAAATCTCCGGTAATAACCCGCTAGACCCAAGAAACTCCGAATCTCAGTGGGAGACCTTGGAATCTCACACTGCATCACGGCCTCTATCTTGGCCGGATCGACCAGAATACCCTTCTAGTTGACAAGATGCCCAAGAAACTGCACCTCGCGTAACTAGAACTCACACTTGGAGAACTTCGCAAAAAGTCTCTCCCTCCTCAGTGTCTCCAGCACCTCTCTCAGGTGCTTCTCATGCTGCTCCTGAGTCTTGGAGTAAACCAAGATATCGCCAATGAAAACTATCACAGACTAATCCAACATCGGTCTGCACACTCGGTTCATGAGGTCCATGAACGCGGCTAGAGCATTGGTGAGCCCAAAGGGCATCACCATAAACTCATAATGACCATAGCGAGTCCTAAAAGCGGTCTTCTGCACATCATCATCCCTGACTCGCATCTGGTGATACCCGAACCGCAGATCTATCTTGGAGAACCAAGATGCTCCCTGAAGCTGGCCAAACAAATCATCTATCCTCGAGAGTGGGTAACGGTTCTTCACCGTTACCTTGTTCAGCTCTCGGTAGTCTATGCACATGCGATGTGACCCATCCTTCTTCTTCACAAACAGGATCGGGGCTCCCCATGGTGAACTACTTGGCCTGATAAAACCCTTGTCTAGCAGCTCTTGCAGCTGCGTAGACAACTCCTGTATCTTGGGAGGAGACAACCGATATAGTGCCTTGGCTATCGGAGCCGCACCATGGACTAGGTCAATCCTAAACTCAACCTGTCTCTCCGGAGGTACCCCAGGTAAATCCTCCGGGAATACGTCTGGGTGCTCTCTCACTACCGGTACATCATCAACTGTCGCTTTACCCTTATCACGGGTATCCATGACATAGGCGACGTATCCTGCGTAACCCTGCTGAAAGTGGCGCCTTGACCTCGCTACTGAACATAAAACAGGTCCGCGTTGTGGCCTCTCGCCCTGGACTACTAACCCTCCCCCACTAGGAGTGTGGACCATCAATAGCTGATGCTCGCAGTCAATCACTGCCCCATTGGGGCTCAACCAATCCATACCCACTATAACTTTATTCCCATGTTGGGGAATAGGAACCAAATCCACTAAAAACTGTTGATCAAATAACTGAAGCGTACATCCTCTGTGAACTCTCGTAACCCTAACGGTCCTGTCATCTGCTATCTCTATATCTAGTGGGCAATCCAGCTCCCCTGGAGCTCCTACAAATTGCTCGCTGAGCGCGAGCGACACAAAAGATCGGGTGGCACCCGAATCAAACAGTACCAAAAGATGATATACCATTCACCAAGAACGATCCTATAAACAAAACATATAAACATGAATAACAATAAATATCAATAAAGAGATAAGAGAAAGATACATACCCATCACCACGTCAGGGGCTGCACGTGCCTCCTCTGCTGTCAACTGGAAGGCTCTGCTCTTCGCCACTGGCGCCTCAGCCCGGCCCTGACGGCCTTCTGTAATCCTCAAAGTAGTAGGAGCGGGTGCCACCACCTGTTCTGCTGATGCTAGACTCGGACACTGGGAATTCTTGTCTCCCCTCTTATTGCACTGGAAGCAAATCAGATCAAATGTTGTGGTGGTGGTAGTAGTAGTAGTAGTACAATCCCTACTGACATGTCCAGTTCGGCCGCACTTGAAGCAGCCCGAACTACCCGCCCTACACGGCCCTTCATGCCCCCTGCCACACTTGCCACAGCATCCTCGTCCCTGCTGGCCCTTCCCTCAGGAACCTACCTTGGGCTTCTTGCTCGAGCCCTCCGTGCCAGACACTGCCTCTGGCTTCCTCTTCCTCTCCATCTCTAAATCAATCTCTCTCTCTCTCACGAGCCCTCGCTATCATATCCTCCAGCGTCTTGCAGCTGGACCGGCTCACAAACTGTCTGATGTCGCTCCTCAGCATCTCATGGTAACGGGCCTTTTTCATCTCCTTGTCCGCCACATATTGCGGAACGAGAAGAGCCCTCTCTCTGAACTTGGCGGTAATCTTCGCCACTGTCTCTGTTGTCTGCTGGAGATCCTGGAACTCTCTAGCAAGCTGCTGCACCTCAATAACAGGTGCGAACTCGGCCCTAAACCTGGTCGTGAAATTACCCTAGGTCATCGCATCCAACATTGTGTCATCACCAATGGCTCGTCCGACCTCCTCCCACCAATCACGTGCCCTATCCTTCAGAAGACAGGACATAAGTCGGACCTTGTCCCCCTCGGGACATCTGCTGGTGCGGAATGCGTTGGCGACATTCGCCAACCATCTGGTACTTGCAATGGGGTCCCGAGCCCCATGGTAGTCAGGAGCTCCACAAGCCCTGAACTCCCTGAAATTCAGTGTGCGCGACGCCATCATGGCCGCCACCTCAGTACAGAAAGCACTCAACCTCTCATCCAAAAGCTCAAGTATGCCCTCCTTGATCGTGCCAAAAATCACAGGTGTCTGGTCTAGTATGTTGCACGTGATCTCTGAGGAGATGAACTCCCTAGGCAGCTCGTCTAGCTGCTCAGCTCCAGAACCTGAGCCTGATCCCTCACCGGCACCTGAACTGCCAACTGCTGGTCTAGGGCGTAGAACCACCATACTGAAACACATCATAAAAAAACATCAGTACGCTAATCATATCTCGAGGGATCATACATACTACAAGTTTCCTGGATTCATCTCAACCTTCCTTGATTCGAGTACGGATCCTCTGCTTTCAGTAGTACGCGCCCATACTACCTTCCACATCTATCCGTACTTTCCTCAAGTACTTCCTTGACTTCACCAAGTCCCTTCTACTGCTACTGCTTCATGCGCTAATCTCATCCTAGGCTTGCCCTAGGGTAATCACCAAACCAGTCTCCGCCATCAGCTGCATAAGAAGTCCCTGTCATCCTCCCCTAACTAGCTCGCGAATACTATTACATATCATTTAGACTAGATAATTCTTGGAATGAGAGATCCTACCCTACAACGGTTGGACTCAAACAAGAGCTGTAAAATAGAGCTAGACCTAACCTTCTGAAACTATTTAGTCCTCACAATATGTAACTTAACATATTCGTTTACTAGTTAGTAAAAGACAACTAGAACTCCTAAAAGCACAAAGCAAGCAGCATTCGGGCATTGAGTACGCATAATCAAGCATATACTACTCTAGCTATCATATTGACTGATCTGTACTAGCATGCATTTCTCATAAAGCCGATACACATATAACAGGCACATAAGGCATCCTTCCTAGATCCTTAGTCCTAATCTAGCATGCAGTTCTCATAATCATATCATATCATAAACTTGTATGGGTAATTGGGGAGTACTTACTTGAGCTCGGCTGATTGCATGCACCACACCTTTTTCTCTTTTTCAAAGTTCTTTTTCTCTTTTCAAAATTCTTTTTCTTTTCTAAAAATTCCTTTCTAAAAATGATTTTCTTTTGAAAAAAAAAATTATACCAATTCCTTAGTTTGAGTTCAGACACAACTGAGAGTGTGCCCAAATCCCTCAAACCAAGGCTCCCAAAAATATGGTCCAAAAATTTCGTTTTAAAATCATTCAAGAAAAACCCATAACTCATATAACAACATAATAAAATCCCATATTGTGTATAAATGATACCAACTTGTAACCTCCCAAAAATACGGTCCAAAAATTTCGTTTTAAAATCATTCAAGACAAACCAATAAGTCATATAACAACATAATAAAATCCCATATTGTGTATCTCAAACAACATATCAAAAGTACTGTATCAAAATCATGTATCAAATATCAGAATAAATATCCCACGCTGAAGATTGTGGTGTGTGCCATGTGATCATCCCGAGCCCTTCCCTTTACTAGCTGAAGTACCTGAAATCAAAACTGAAAATTGTAAGCACGAAGCTTAGTGCGCTCCCCCAAACTGCCACATACCATACAAATAACATACAACTATGAGATACGGCCCCCGCCCACTCTCATGGAGATTCGGGCCCCACCTATATTCCGCTGTCTAGGAGATTCGGGCCCTGCCCACACTCCGCAGTCTAGGAGATTCGGGCCCCGCCCACACTCCGTTGTCTAGGAGATTCGGGCCCCGCCCACACTCCCTTGTCTAGGAGATTCGGGCCCTGCCCACACTCCGCTACTATATGCAAACAAGTATCACACAGACAACAAGTACATCAATCAAACAATCACATAACTATACTCAAATAATACTATGAGATTCGGGCCCCGCCCACACTCGACTGCTACGAAATTCGGTCCCCGCCCACACTCAGCTACTAACATATCACATATACGGGCCGGCCTTGGTGCCTTCGACCCGTCCCTACTAAAAGGAAACTCACCTCTCAAACTGGATACTGAACTCATGCATGAGGAATCTCTGCTCGCTGCTCCCACGACTCCTCGGCTACCACTATACAATAATACTTAGTCAAAATCTGACAATCTTGCTTAGGGTAAAATGACCATTTTACCCCTGGTCAAAGTCAACAATCTGGTCAAAGTCAACCTTCTAGGTTGACCTAACTCGCCGAGTCAGTATATCGACTCGTCGATTTCTGCAACTCAGAAACCCTAAAATCGTGACTCAACTCGCCGAGCCACCCTATCACTCGTCGAGTTTCAAGGCTACCCATCATCACGACTGGACAAACTAACTTGTTGAGTCGTCCTCAGACTCGTAGAGTCTAGCATAATCAAAAAAGGGACAAGATGATTCAACTCGTCGAGTTCCTTGACAACTCGCCGAGTTTCATGAACAACATCGGGAATCCTTGATCGGACTCGTCGAGTTCCCATACGAACTCGTCGAGTCCCTTGCAGATCTAACCTAATCAGCTGGTTTCACAAATCCGGGGCCCCAAAATACAAATCCAAATCATTTATATGGTCCATTTCCATAAAGTTGAAGACTTGATGGCTTTGCACACCTCAAATGGACCCAAACTCAGGTTATAGCAACCTACTTCCATGAACATGACCATTACTTGAACAAAAACGGGTTCAAGACCTCTTTTATGATTCTAAAGGCCAAATATCACAGGAAAAAAGGACTGCTTGGCATACAACCCATGGAGAGTAACTTATCCTTCTCAAGGGATCAAAAAGACCCATAAATCAACACTAAAAGAGATCTAAGTTATAGATTACCAAGCTAGGAGCTTTTTACCTCAAAAGGTTGCCAAAGATGGATGAAATCGCAGATCTTGATCTTCTACACAAGCTTGATTGCTCAAAGATCTTCTAACTCCTTTTTATATCACAAAAACACACCCAAAACTTCAAGAATCTCTTAAGAATGAAGATCACAACGACTTAGGGTTCTAAAGGATAGGGAGGCTGGTAAGGGAGGCCCAAAAGGGAGTTAAGTGGCTTAAATAGGGAGCAAAACACCAAAAATAGGGTTTCCTCCTGGCGGCCCTACTTGTAGAGTCGGGCTCTCGACTCGTTGAGTCGGGATCTCGACTCGCCGAGTAGGTCATTTAATCTCCGCGTCCAATATAGCATCTACTGGACGAGTTAGGGCTACCAACTCGTCGAGTAGCTCTTACAAAATGGATATTTAAATGAACTAAATACGTACCAGGAACGGGGTGTTACAAAACAAATATAATCAATAAGATAAGGGATAGAAACATACCAGTCACAACATCTGGTATTGTCTTGGCCTCCTCGGCAGTGAGCTGGAAAGCACGACCTCGAGCCCTCAGGGGCGCCGCCCTGCCATGACTCCCTTCAGTGATCCTCAATGTAGCTGGCATGGGAGCCTGCGCCGGTTTGGCAGTGAGCAACGGATAGTTGACCTTCAAGTGGCCAACCTGATCACAATGATAGCAGATCCTCATACTCGGAATCGGGGCGCACTGGCGGCAGTCCCTCGCAAAATGCCCCTCCTTGCCACATTTGTGGCACCCACTGCTAGATCGACATGCTCCAACATAAACCTTCACGTACTTCCCATAAATGCGGCCACACTGACCTCCAGACCTAGAATTGGCGGCCTTGAACCGCTTCGGCGCCGGCTGTGATTGTGTCGTGGCCTGCCTCTGCTCTCTCAACTGAAACTCTATCTCACGCACACACTGCCAGGCGGCCTCTTGTAACTCCATCAAGGTATCACACCGTTGAGTAGAAAGACACTGCCTGATATCCGTCTTGAGCATGCTCAGATAACGGGTCATCTGGCCTGCTATAAAGGAAACTCACGGCAAAACATCACCCTCTCAGTAAACATCTGGTCGATCTATGTCACCAACTCCGATACTTGCCTCAGGTTTAAAAACTCATGAGCCAACCTCTCCCACTTCACCTGAGGAATGTAGCGATTATGAAAAATCTCTCTGAACTATTCCCAAGATACCGCAGCCCTCTACTCATCAGAGTATGATCACGTAACAAGTCTCCACCAATCCTTCGCTCTGGACCTTAGAAGGTTCAGAGCGCACCTGACCCTCTGGTCAGCAGGGCGTGAACAAGTGAAGAAGCATCCCTCCACATCAGATATCCACTTCATGGCACAATAGGGTCCTACACTCCATCAAAAGTTGGGAGATTCATATTATCAAAGTCCTGATACTGACAAGCTCGTCCTGTCCCAGCACCTGCAGCCACCACGGCTGCGGAAGCTGCAGCAGCAGTCGTCTCAGTAATGGCTACATAACGTTCATCAAAGAACTCCATCATCATGGTCTTGATAGACCAGTACATCTCCAGAATCTAACTCCAGACGATATCAAACACCTCCTCACGGAAGATCTGCCTGACACGGTCCTCTGACAAGGCTGGCTCACCCTGACCGCCAGCTCCTGATCCCGACCCGGATCCGGTCTCGAATCATCTCGTAATCACCATACTGAAAATACACCAGGAAGATATTAGATAGTCCACATAAATAACATGGAACCAACTCCCAAAGAAGCCCTAGGGTTTGTGACTTCCTTCATACGCACACGGGTCCTGTGCTTTCAGAAGTACGGGCCCATACTACCTTCCAAACCTACCCATCTTTGTCTCAAGGATCATCACAACACCCTAACAATACTCATAAGCATAAACGAACGCGTAGTCCTCACTCCTAGAGGAAAAGCTAAACATCTCACTACTACCCGACTGACCCCTCACGACTCATCCATGAAACTTCCACTAACCCTGCAGCACTCGCATATGCTAGCCATACATAACACTAGACCCTATAGACATTCGAATATCTGATCCTACCCTAAGCTCTTTATCAAACAAGAACAAGAAATAAGGCCAAACCAAACATTCTCAGGCTATAATATCTTAGTTATATATAACCAGAATGCATACACTAAGCAACTACAGTAATTATGTCAATTTCATAAAATAAAAGGCCCTAGGCTATCAGGCATCATATAATCAGGCAATTCTATCATGCAATTCCTGAAGATCCCTAGCCTATCACTAGCATGTTGTTCTATCATATCACAATATCAAATAAAAGCATGGTATTTTGGGGTCTACTTACTGGCTCCGGCTAATCGTACACTTTGCATCCTCCCTTATTATTTTGAAAACCATTTTGAAAATCTTTTCCATAATTTGAGACTTAATTCACACGAATGTTCCTCCAATTCACTCAAACCAAGGCCTTGATACCAACTTGTAACACTCTTAAAATTTTTGAAAAATTTAAACTTTTTAAATAAACGCAAAACCATTATTCATTATAATTTGTTTTCAAAATGATTTTCATATCATAGTTTTCCCAGAAATCATAACATAAAACATGAGGAGGTGTATGATCAAGCCTTTGCCTTCCTGCAATCACCTAAAGTACCTGAAACATAACCAAAAACCGTAAGCCCAAAGCTTAGTGAGTCTTCCCCAAAATACCACTACATAAACATAACCAATAACAACATGCATAATGAGCCTTCAGCCTGACTGGTCCGCCTCGCAAGGCCTTCAGCCTATCTGGACCGCTCCCGATCCTTCGGCAGGACTGGACCACCTCGTAGGGCCTACAGCCTATACAGACCGCTCGTCGGGCCTTCGGCCTAACCGGACTGCCTCGTAGGCCTCTAGTCTATCCGGACCGCCCTGGGTCTGTTGGCCTACAGCACAAAGCAGGACCGCCTCAACCCAACCATACACACATATTTCGACATATACATAACTCATCACTACATAGTCAATTAACAGGCAGGCACAGATCATACAGATCAATAAGCATAACATCATCCTATCTACCAGGATTCGGATCCAACAGATCGCAACAGCATATCAACATTCTATCTACCAGGATAACCATACAAGAGGGGCCGACATTGGTGCCTTCGACCCATAAGTATAGTGAGGAAAACTCACCTCACACTGACGTATCAAATAGAATCTTTGGCCGCTAGCTCACGAAAACCTCGAACTATCACAATAAATAAACCTCCAATTAATAATTGGATTATCACCTCAAATCTCTTAACTCATAATTGTTAATTAACTGTTCCTTAACTGGGCTAAAGCCCAAATCCAATTTTGATCCAAAAAGGTCCAAATATACAAGGCCCATAATTGGCCCAATTTTCCAAATTGGGCCCAACTCTTTATTGGGCCTTATCCTAAGGTCCAGCTTTCTAATTAGTCCAACACTCATACTCAAAAAGTCCAAAAAGGGCCCAAGACGAGTTGGCCCAAAGATGTCCCAAAACCGCAGCTCGGCTCGCAAAGGCCCATCAGAATACGTATGATGGGCGTACTCTGAAACTACGCGGGGCGTATGTGAGCCTCACATTGATTGGAAACGAGGGAGTTGACTGCGTACGAGGGGCGCACTCCCCTCTACGCGGGGTGTACCCGCATAGAGTTCAAAACTCTAATAAGTGCTTAATGGATTAAGCACTTAAGCCCAAATTCAAGATCCGTCGACCAAATGTATCTCAGAACCATAAAGTCTCAAACTTTAAGACTTTGGACGTCCAAAAAGTCCTTAATACATGGTCTTAATCCATTAAGACCTCCTTTAAGCAACATGAAGCCAAACTAGCCAAAGGGACCTCATTTTTATAACTTAGAACCCTTCCTAGGGTCTGAAAGGACAGCTTAAAACATCCAAAACAAATCATGCACAATATTGGGACTTTTGGGACAAGAAGAGTACCAAAAAACTATCAACATGATCTACACAATACAAGCACAAAGGCAGGAGCTTTTTACCTTCTAGAGCATCTAAATGACAAGATGATCCCAGATCTACAAGCTTGCTTCACTCTCCAAACACCTTGATGAAACTTCTTCTTCTTCAACCACACAAGAAACACACTCTTAGCTCACACACACAAAAGAAAAGCTAGGGTTTGCTAACAATGATCTCAGGTCATGGAGGCTGAAAGAATGGGGAAAAGGGTTCATAATGCGATATAAATACCCTACAAACCCTAAAAGTTAGGGTTGCATCCAGACATACGTACGCCCTGCGTACATATGCGTACACCCAGCTTACTAGGGCACGTCCTAGTACACCTAGCGTACTCCCCCCTTCAACCAAAATTACCAAAATGCCACTAGGGCCAACTCCAAACAACTCCAAGGGCCAAAATGTCACCAATGAAATATCAAGGAAAGGATTCGAAAATATCTGAAAACCAGGATGTTACATTTTCTTATATGTATATTTATTAAACTTTTAATTATATACATAGTATAAGGTGCATTTCAAAGCATTTTAAAATAGCAAGGGTTTAATCTTCTAATAAATTAAACTTTTAATTTGATTAAAATTTAAACTATTTTATGGATTTATTAATTATCATTTAATTAATCACTTAATTAAATGAACAGTAAGATCCATAAGGATGTATTTTAAACTTTTTAAAATACCAAATATTATTTGACATTAATTATTAGTTCAATTAATATCTAGATTTATTTATACAAAAATAATCATATTAATCAACAACAGCAATTAATTAAGTCAAATACTTATCTCCAAAATTCTAGGCTTTTAATTTATCATCATAGATACACCAAATCAAATTTGGAGGATAAGTATAGCAAGTAATTATCATATAAAAAGCAAATTAGGCACAAAAAATTGGATTTGACAGCCCACCACGTCGTGGTAAACATTACCACGTCGTGGGAGAGCAAAATCGAAGAACATCACGTCGTGGTAAAGGTCACCACGTCGTGGTGTCAGAACAGAATAGCGATTCTGTTATGCTTCTCGTCCAAGTTGATGTGAGTATCAATTCAATAGAAAACTAAACCTATTCTCTGATACCACTGATGGGTTTTAAGCATAACAAACAATCCTATTTGTGTCTGCTACCCAAAATAATTTGGTCTACGTTTTCTCTAATTGAACATACAACAACAAGAACGTAGAAACCCTAGTGTAACATCCCGTATATTAAATAAATAAATGGATAAGGGTTAATATGAATAGTGGCCTAAAATCAATAATATTTAGCGGGGTGTTGGTTTCGGGGAGCCAAATAATATAATTTGGACTTTCGAGGGTTAAAGTCTAATTTCAGGATTTATTTCGTAAAGATTTTTAGAAGTCAGGGTGTGTTTGGTAATTATTAGGACTTATTATGAAGGGAATTGTGAGAAGGAAGGATTGAATGTGTCAAAATTGAGATCATGGGGGTTAAAAGGTAATTTTCGGATTTGTCTTGCAAATAAATCTCAAAGTGGAGGGTTATATGGTAACTATTGGATTTAAGTTGAAAAAGAAACGATGGGTAGGGACCAGAAGTGAATAATAGAGCATAAGTTGAATTGGACACGGGATTAAACCCGTGCCTTCCCCTCGTCGCAACAGGAAACCCTAAACCTAGAAGACTTTCAGCCGCCGCCATGCACGATTCCTCAGCCGCCATCTCCTTCTATCGTCCATTTTCGATCAGTCGTATCCGAGTCGACCGCCACCTTCCTACCTGTTATGTCGTCGAACACCACCACAGCTGTGCTGCCGGATCTCGTGAGCAACTGGAGAACCACCGAGGACCATGGAACTCACCGCGGGCGTCGATGTGGGTCACGATCAAATGGAAACACTCGGTAAGATTAACTCCTCTCCTCTCCTCCGTCCCTTTTTGAGTGGTTGATGTTAGATGCACCGCTGCTGCCTTCGGTGGCCTTGGCCACGGTTTTTGTGTTTTCCGATAGCGTTAGTCGTCGGGTCGGTGGCTGAGGGCTATGCTTCTCGTTGTAATTTCACATGTGATGTTGCTAGAACTCAAAAAGAGTGTTGGTCGGAGGTTAGCGCACCACCATGGTGGCTGTCGTTTTCTGCCACTCATTGCCGCCACCAGCCATCGTGTGGGGGGTGGTTGTGTGTGTGTGTGAAGTATGGTGTGTGAGTATGTGTATTCTATAGATAATTGTGGTATCAATTTCTCGGTCCAAGATGAAGAAAAAACCACCACCGCCATCGTGAGGTGGTGGCTGCCGCCGTCGACCACCACCGCCCGAAGTGGAAGTGGGTGGTGCTCGGCATAGTAAGACCCTAATCGGCCCAAATGCTTGATCTGGACTTAGTTGGATGGTGATTGGGTTGGAAACCCTAATTAGGGTTTAGAAAACCCTAATTTTGGGTTTGTTAGTTTGGATTTTTACCCGGACCCGCGGTTGGACTGTTAGACTGATATTGTGAATTATGTTCGACTTCATTGTGAGAATGGCCTAGTGGAGTGATGGACTTAATGGGTTAAGTCCTTAATGGGTTAAGTGAGAAACACTTAACCCAAATCGTCATTTTATATGAAAATCCTAATTTTGCTTTGGCCTTGAGTTGGGCCTTTCTATTGGGCTTTGGTGTTTGGGCTATTGATGGGCCATCCAAGAACAATCAGATGGACTAGAATATTTAGATGGGCTTTAGGGTAAGGCCCATATGAGGGTTTGGGCCCAATTTGGAATATTGGGCCATAGTTGGGCCATTGGTGGACCTTTGAGGACCTATTTCGTATTGGGCCTTGGTGGGCCCAATGGGCTTGGGTTATTTATGGGATGGGTTGGTGGACCATGTTTAGACCTAATATGTGAAGGTTTGGTCTTAGATACTAATGGGGTTATTTATGGGTTTGGCTCAGTGTTAGAAGCTGGAGTACAACAGCAGCATTTATAGGATCTGGTCGCCATTCGAGGTGAGTCTTCTCACTATTCTTACCGGTGTGGTAATTTATGTGTGACCGGAGGGTCTTATTCGTGTTATTGACCGGAGGGTCTTAGTACATGATCGACCGGAGGGTCTTGGTAAATTATTGACCGGAAGGTCTTAGTACATTATTGACCGGAGGGTCTTGGTACATTATTGACCGGAGGGTCTTAGTACATTATTGACCGGAGGGACTTAATTGTTTATACTGTGATATGTGTTATCGTGCATACTGTCTTTGTGACTTATGCTGTTATATTATTTTGTGTATATGTTGAACCTATGTGCTTATATTAAGTTATGTGATATTATGCATTTTTTCGTTATGATGTGTGCTATATTATTCTGAGCCTTATTGAGTTGTGACCGGAGGGTCCAACCCGAGTTGTGAGACACGAGGGTCTTCACTGAGATACCGGACTGGAGGGTCCGACCCGAGCTGTGAGAACCGGAGGGTTCTAACTGAGACACATGACCGGAGGGTCCGTATCGAGATATAGCCACGAGAGGATAATTATTTGTGTATGGTATTTTAGGGGACTCACTAAGCTTCGTGCTTACCGTGTTATGTGATATGTGTTTCAGGTACTTCTCAGGATCACGGGAAGGCGCCAGCTTGATTGTACATACGAGATGGAGTTGTGTTTTGAGGATCCTGGATTTTATTCAAATGATTATGAACACGTGTTTTGATAATTGATATATTGAGATTTTGTGGGATGTGTTGATGACATTTATTTGATTTTAAAAATGAAAAAAAATTATATAAAAATTTACGGTGTTACAAGTTGGTATCAGAGCCCTGGTTTGAGGGATTCGGATGCACCTTCGGGTATGTCTGGACTCAAACTGAGGATTTGAGAAAAAATTTCAAGAGAAATGATTTTTCTAAAACGAGTAAGAGTTTCTAAGAGAAAAACAAGAAAGGGCAGTGTGTACAATCAGCCAGAGCCCGAACGGTGATTTCCCAAAATACCTTAGTTGTTTATTTTATGAGATATTTATGAGATATTTATGTGATATTTATGAGATATTTACGAGATATTAGAACTGCATGCTAGAGGATAGGCTAGGTATTTCATATTCTAGGGCTAGAGTTGCCTGATTTTTGATGCCTTAGCCTAGGAGATGTTACTAGCTGTTATGTACTTTGAGTATGTGTCGAGTGAGAGTATCTAACAGGAATCACTTAGAGAGAATTTTGAGTTGAGTGATAATCTAGGAGAGATACCTAGATGTGTATTTGAGGAGTTTACTGAGAGAGTAGTGAGATACCAATGAGAGGTAGGGATACCTGAGTACGGTAATGCCTCTCAGAGTTGCGCATATAGCAAGTGGAGTTGTGTGCTAAAGTGGTTTTATGTGTTGGTGGGGGTGATTCGATGCCCAAATGCTGCTTACTTTGTGCTTTGTGGAACTCTTGATGATGGGAGACAGCTACTAAGTCAATATGACGATATTCAGGAGGTAGATGGTTGGCATCATAAGGAATTCTTCAGCAGCTGATGGCAGAGAAGTGTGAGAACCTAGGAAGAGCCTAGGAAGTGACTTGAGTTAGATGAGTACGCTGGTAGATGAGGGTATTCTCTGGAGGGTGAACATGTCTAACGGGATTGATGATTGAGAAGGTTGAGCAGCTACTTAGGAAATCTGGGACGCTCCGTGTAGAAAGTATGGGTAGATGTGGCTGGTAGTATGGGCCCGTACTACTGAAAGCAGAGGACCCATACTTGAAAAAGGGAAAAATCTAGAGGTTCTAAGTAGCAGATTGAGAAGATATAACGTGGTTCGAGTACCATGATTTGTAGCAGATTGAGAAGAGATAACATGGTTCGAGTACCATGATTCATAGCATATTGAGAAGAGATAACATGGTTCGAGTACCATGATTTGTAGCAGATTCAAAAGAGATAACATGGGTTGAGTACCACGAGTCGTAGCAGATAGTACTTCTGACTTTACCAGTTGTCCCGTTGTGATTGTTTAGACTGAGGACGGATATGATAGAGTGTGGAGCCAGAGGGCCATGTTGAACGAGTTTCAGTGGGGTATACCTGGAGAGGGAATCGAGTTAGTTTTGAGAGATTTTTATTGGTGAGATGCCAGTTGGAGTCGTAAGACTCAAGGATGAGTATAGATGAGACTTTATGGAGGATTGCGACCTGAGTTGAGCAATCGGGTGATAGTTGAGATGTCACTTTCTGTGACAAGAGTTGCACTGTTCCCATATCCTTGGAGAAGCAAAAGAGATATCGAGCTTCCGGTTTCAGAGTTGGAGGTAAACCCCGTGGGGTAGCATATGGTTGCGACCTTTTCACCAGAGTATTTGAGCAGCATGCCTACTGCGAGGTATTTCTTATACCATGAGAGAGTCATTAGTGGGGACTGAGATGGAATACTTTTAGCAGCAGTTCCAAGTGATTAAGAGGAGTATACCGGGGCGGCGGCCCTCGTTGCTTATGTTGTGTATCGGCTGTGAGAATGGAGTCTCTTGTTTCTATAGTGATCCACACGATGGGACGTTGGATGAAAGATCGGAGACGAGGTGAGTGGCAGTCCATTATTTCCAGATTGAGAGTCGAGACTAATTCAGGACAGTTGAGATATCCGGCGATGTGTCGATCTGAGACTTCGAGGTGACTAGAGGCAGACACATTGGGAGGACTCCGAGGATTTCATCTGAGATTCGGGATATCTTGAGTTGCTTGATCTCCATCGGGAAGGTCATCAAATGGTTACGTAGTACATTCCAAGAGTCAAGTGCGCTGCACCTGGTGACACAGTTTGTGGAGTAGACTGTTAGTATACCAAGTGGTGATGGTTCGAACCCTGAGTGGGGGAGAACTGGGTATTTTATTGAGAGGATCAAATATTTGTTCAAGTGTGGTTAGAGAACTGGTTATGGAGATCTGCGGTACGGACACATGGGACTTGGGTTATAGGTGGATGAGGTAAGGTACAGAGCGAGATAATGCATGTTGTATGTGTTTAGAAGAAGATGAGGTTTCAGATTGTCGCCGAGGTGTTCTTAGTCATTGGCGATTCCTCTGTGCTTTAAATTGTGAATTGAGGTATTTCGAGATTACGAGATGTGCAGGAGGGAGATCAGTGGTCATAGAAAGACATCATGAGATCTGTGATGGGGTACCGAAGTATCCAAGTGTGATACCTTAACATTTTGGACTATTTTGAGACTTGAGTTGTGAGATGGCAAGTGGAGTACCAAGTGACTATTGTTCCAGTGGGAGCCCTTCAGCTGATTGTCATCAAACGGGATTGTCCAAGAATGTGAATTATATCGAGAGAAAGTACGTTGTTGCGACAATTATCATCGGGAGTAGTGATGCTCAGTCTGGGTGGGTGGGTGAACCTGTCCTTGATGGATCGCAGAGCATGAGTTTAGTGAACGCAATATGGTGATGGCTTAATGATGAGATTGTGGGGTGGTAAGAGAGTGGAAGGGTCCAGGTGGGAGTAATCACTTGGTAATATCAGGGAAAACCATGGGGAGAGCCCATGGCGTGCGAGTGAGTGATGTAAGCCTGTAGGGAGCCGTAGCATTCACGAGTCATTCAATGAGTGTTGTAAGCCTACGGGGAGCCGTAGCATTCACGAGTCGGTGAGTGAGTGTCGTAAGCCTGCAGGTAGTCGTAGCATTCACGAGTTGGTGTGAGAGTGTCGCAAGTCTGCGGGGAGCCGCAGTACTCATTATTCAGTAAGAGAGTGTTATAACACTGCGGGGAGTCGTGGTATTCACTAGTCAGAGCATGACGCAGAGGAGTTCTTGGGCTTAGGTAGCCTTGACGACTGAGTCTTTGGGAACCTGGTGGCCGGGCCAAGGGCGATACTGAGGTCTCCATGATGGTCGAGATTCGTTATATCTCGAACTGGGGAGAGGTTGTCGCAAGTCGGAAGGAATTGGAGAAGTAATGTACACGTAGATTCGTGGATCATGGGTCATGAGTCGAGTATCAGATTGGATATGATTGGTACCAATTTTGCTGTCAAACCAGACTCTCGAGTTTGATTTTGGCCCTACTTGTGTAAAGGATAGACGAGTTGAGATTTCGGATCCCTGATGAATTTCATTTTGAATGGTTATGGTTTCCATCTGATGTTCTTGACCTGGGAGGGTCGGTTCGATTGTTTGAGAAGGACTGCAGCATGCATAGGTTAGTGAGTGTTAGACGACAGAGGTCGGAAATGATGTGTGACTTCAGATAGGTTGTAATATTGCTTGGAGTAAAGAAAATTTAGTGGTTTCATGTACACTGTGGTTGGTTGTGATAACTCTGTTGGATTGAACGGTTGGGGTTATGCTCGGGCTTATGGCCATGCCGTTCAAGTTGTCGGACGTGTAAGGGATGGTAAGGAATGATTTCGAGGACAAAATCTAATTTAAGTGGGGGAGAGTTCTAACATCCCGTATATTAAATAAATAAATGGATAAGGGTTAATATGAATAATGGCCTAAAATAAATAATATTTAGCAGGGTGTTGGTTTCGGGGAGCCAAATAATATAATTTGGACTTTCGAGGGTTAAAGTGTAATTTCAGGATTTATTTCGTAAAGATTTTTAGAAGTCAGGGTGTGTTTGGTAATTATTAGGACTTATTATGAAGGGAATTCTGAGAAGGAAGGACTGAATGTGTCAAAATTGAGATCATGGGGGTTAAATGGTAATTTTCGGATTTGTCTTGCAAATAATTCTCAAAGTGGAGGGGTATATGGTAACTATTGGCTTTAAGTTGAAAAAGAAATGATGAGGAGGGACCAGAAGTGAATAATAGATCATAAGTTGAATTGGACATGGGATTAAACCCGTGCCTTTCCCTCGCCGCAACAGGAAACCCTAAACCTAGAAGACTTTCAGCTGCCGCCATGCACGATTCCTCAGCCACCATCTCCTTCTATCGTCCGTTTCCGATCAGTCGTATCCGAGTCGACCGCCACCTTCCTACATGTTACGTCGTCGAGCACCACCACAGCTGTGCTGCCGGATCTCGTAAGCAACCGGAGAACCACCAAGGACCATGGTACTCACTGCGGGTGTCGATGTGTGGGTCACGATCAATTGGAAACTCTCGGTAAGATTAACTCCTCTCCTCTCCTCTGTCCCTTTCTGAGTGGTTGATGTTAGATGTGTCGCTGCTGCCGCCGGTGGCCTTGGCCACTGTTTTTGTGTTTTTCGGCAGCATTAGTTATTGGGTCGGTGGCAGAGGGCTATGCTTCTCGTTGTAATTTCACGTGTGATGTTGCTAAAACTAAAAAAGAGTGTTGGTCGGAGGTTGACGCACCACCATGGCAGCCCACCATGGTGGCTGCCGTTTTCTGCCACTTATTGTCGCCACCAGCCACCGTGTGGGGGTGGCTGTGTGTGTGTGAAGTATGGTGTGTGAGTATGTGTGTTCTATAGATAATTGTGGTATCAATTTCTTGGTCCAAGATGAAGAAAAAACCACCACCACCACCATGAGGTAGTGGCTGCCACTGTGAGCCGCCGTCGACCACCACCGCCCAAGGTGGCAGTGGGTGGTGCTTGGCATAGTGAGATCCTAATCGGCCCAAATGCTTGATCTGGACTTAGTTGGATGGTTATTGGGTTAGAAACCCTAATTAGGGTTTAGAAAATCCTAATTTTGGGTTTGTTAGTTTGGATTTTTACCGGGACCCGCGGTTAGATTGTTAGATTGATATTGTGAATTATGTCCGACTTCATTGTGAGAATGGCCTAGTGGAGTGATGGACTTAATGGGTTAAGTGAGAAACACTTAACCCAAATCGTCATTTTATGTGAAAACCCTAATTTTGCTTTGGCCTTGAGTTGGGCCTTTCTATTGGGCTTTGGTGTTTGGGCTATTTATGGGCCATCTAAGAGCAACCAAATGGACTAGAATATTTAGATGGGCTTTAGGGTAAGGCCCATATGAGGGTTTGGGCCCAATTTGGAAAATTGAGCCATAGTTGGGCCATTAGTGGACCTTTGAGGACCCATTTGGTATTAGGCCTTGGTGGGCCCAATGGGCTTGGTTATTTATGGGATGGGTTGGTGGGCCATGTTTAGACCTAATATGTGAAGGTTTGGTCTTAGATCCTAATGGGTTAATTGTGGGTTTGGCTCAGTGTTAGAAGCTGGAGTACAACAGCAGCATTTATAGGATCTGTTCGCCATTCGAGGTGAGTCTTCTCACTATTCTTACCGGTGTGGTAATTTATGTGTGACCGGAGGGTCTTAGTACATTATCGACCGGAGGGTCTTGGTACATTATGGACCGGAGGGTCTTCGTACATCATTGACCGGAGGGTCTTGGTACATTATTGATCGGAGGATCTTAGTACATTATTGACCGGAGGGTCTTAATTGTTTATACTGTGATATGTGTTATGGTGCATACTGTCTTTGTGACTTATGTTGTTATATTATTCTGTGTATATGTTGAACCTATGTGCTTATATTGATTTATGTGACATTATGCATTTTGTCGTGATGATGTATGTCATATTATTCTGAGCCTTATTGAGTTGTGACCGGAGGGTCCAACCCGAGTTGTGAGACAGGAGGGTCTTCACTGAGATACCAGACTGGAGGGTCCGACCCGAGCTGTGAGAACCGGAGGGTTCTCACTGAGACACATGACCGGAGGGTCCTTATCGAGATATAGCCACGAGAGGCTAATTATTTGTGTGTGGTATTTTGGGGGACTCACTAAGCTTCGTGTTTACCGTGTTATGTGATATGTGTTTCAGGTACTTCTCAGGATCACAGGAAGGCGTCGACTTGATTGTACATACGAGATGGAGTTGTGTTTTGAGGATCCTAGATTTTATTCAAATGATTATGAACACGTGTTTTGATAATTGATATATTGAGATTTTGTGGGATATGTTGATGACATTTATGTGATTTTAAAAATGAAAAAAAAAATTATATGAAAATTTACGGTGTAACACTTAGAGCACTAGTATATAATCGAAAATACTCAATTAGGGTTATACAACATACCTTGATTGTTATATAGTAATAACAATCCAAAACCTTAGTGGTGTTGAGATTTTGAGAACAAGCGTCACAATTCTCACGACTCTAATGGCTCACACCCAACACTAGCAATGGAAGAATGATTGAGAAGGAGGAGAAGACTTCAAAATTTCAGCTGGAACTCTTCAAGAAGAAGTGGCCGAAATTCATAGGGTTTATGCCATATATATAGTGCAATCAGGAAACCCTAGATAAGCCCTAATCCAAGATAATCTTAAACCGGGTAATTATCCAATTTCCTTTTATCCTCCAAGGATAATTATAGAATTCCTTACCCATTAAGAAATAGTCCATCCCTTCATGGAGGGTTCTATATTGCCTCTTGCTCAACTATTGAACAATTACAATTCAATCCCTGCACTATTAATTAATTCTTTTAATCCTACAATTAATTCTAATATATATTTGATGAAATATTAATTAAATATTACTATTTCTAATTAATATATTATTCTCATAATATATTAACAAATTAATTATTTCAATTTATTAATCAAATTCATAAATCAAACTCCTTCTCCAAAATCATTCGATCTAGTTGCTAGTCTCGAGGGCAAACCCAAAAGGACTATGCTACTATCAATTTAAGTATATACCAATTACAGTTATGGACTTAGACACCTAATCCAAAAAAAGTAAATTTAACTCATGCATGGGCCAAGATGACTCATCAATATTGCATCTTTATGAACAAGGGACCTCAAAAATGCCAAGATCTACCAACCCTAGCTTCTAGAGTAGCTCATACTCTCAAGCATGGCTTAAAGGACCACAAAAAGCATAAAAATAAGCCGTAACTATATCTAACCAAATGATTCATCAACTTAAGAGCTTTATACCTCAAATAGCTTGCAAAGTTGATGAATATTATGGATATTCAAGCTCTAAGTCCACCAAAGCTTCAACACCAAGCTTCACCTCCTACAAAGGGTCCAAAAACACCTCAAGGTTACAACAATGGCTCACAAACACTCAAATGAAGGCTAGGGTTTTGTTCTTAGGGTTTTGAGAGATGGAGGTTGGTCATAAGAAACCTTAAAGGCAACTTAAGGTGTTTAAATAGGGTACAAACCTTGAAAATTATGGTTTGTCCCAGCTGAGCGTATGCCCCGCATACTTCCACGCATGCCCAACGTACATCGGCACCTCTACGACCATCTAAGGAGCCAGTACGCCTAGCGTACTTGGCTAAGGACCATTTCTCAAGGATTTTAAAGATGAAGGGCTTAAGGTAAAAAAAACCTAGAAATGCAGTGTTACATATATGATGGTAGGGGTTGGTGAATGAGTATGTACATATAAGTGTCAAGGTATCAGTTCGATGGGTGTAGAGTAGGTATATGTGTGGGTGGGTGGTGTAGGTTATATAAGGCAATGGTAGGGGTGTAGAAGTGTGGGTATGGATGTAGGGCGAGGTGGGTGTTATTGGTGTAGGAAGGGGTAGAGTTAGGTGGATTGGTGGGTGGGTGGGGTGGGGATGTGGGATGGGGTAAGTGTCGGCATTGGCTTGTGGGAATGTGCTTTAAGCCCAAACCTATAAGACATAAGACCTAATACATAATCCATAATCCCTAAGTCATAAGTCATAAGCAATAAGATATAATGCCATAAGCTAAATATCATACACTATAAGCTATAAGTTATAAGCCTTAAGTCTTAATTCATAAGTCTCGAGACATAAACCATAAGCCATAAGCCATAAGGCATAAGCATTAAGTTATAAGCAATAAGCCACAATCCTTAATCTATAAGCTATAAGACATAAACAATGCATAATAACACCTAAGAGACAAGCCTTAAGCCTAAGTTATACACCCTAATCTATAAGGATTATGGATTACTGTTTTTAGATTATGGTTTATGGCTTATTGTTAATAGTTTAAAGATTAAGTCTAAGGGTTAGCGCTTTGATTTTATCGATTCTGTCTCATCTACCTTAAGCCTTAAGTCTTAAGCCACAATCCAAAATTCATAAGTCTTAAGCCATAAGTTATAATCCTTAAGCCCTAAACCATAAGTCGTAAACCTTAACCAACAATCTCTAACACCCACCAACCAAC
Organism: Lactuca virosa; assembly: GCF_052849685.1. NCBI lineage: Eukaryota > Viridiplantae > Streptophyta > Magnoliopsida > Asterales > Asteraceae > Lactuca > Lactuca virosa. The sequence goes on along the minus strand of NC_136434.1, from coordinate 130,548,732 downwards.
CCAACCCACTATAAGGCATAGGGCTTAGTGTTTGGTGTATGCTTAGTGCTTAGGGTTTCATACGTAGTGCTTATGGATTATGGCTTATGTGGTAGTCTTAAGGCTTGGGTCTTATAAAATACATACACATATACATATATGCATATACATACACATACATACTCAAATACATAAAATCTAATTCATACCCCATAAACCCTAAGCCTTACACCATATGGCATAATCCCTAAGCATTAAGCCATGAGCCATAAGGTCTAAAACCTAAGTCATAAGTCATAAGACTTAAGCCATACACCTTAATCCTTAAGCAATATTCCTTACGCCATAAGCCTTAATCCCTAAGTCGTAAGCCATAATCCAAAGCCCTAAGACTAAGTCCGACAACCTAATCCGAAAGCCATAAGTATTCATCTATAAGCGATACGCCATAAGCCATAAGCTATAAGCCCAAAGCCCAAATCTTTAAGCCTTAATTCACAAGCCCTATTCCATAAGCCCTAAATATTAAGCCCTAAGCCATAAGACTTAAGCATTAAACCATATTAGTTAAATATGTTCCATATCACATATATTGATAAAAATATACAACTTAGTTACTATTGTGGACAAAAATAAAATATGTTACTAATGTGGATATAAACACATAAATATGTTGGTATTTGATGCAATATATTATTTAATTAATATATATTGATTTCTTTTAGTATTTATATTTTTAAAGAAAATTACATGATTGGGTCATGTGATTTGTCATAACTCACACGGTGATGAAAACTATCAAAATATCATGTGCTTATCCATATGTTGTTAGTTTTCTGTATTGTTGATGTAACGACCCGAAAATCCTTCCTTTAACGACGTTAATGCTCCATTACAAGGTTATTGAGCGACATAAATTTATTTCGTTGCTAAGAGGATAAAACAAAATAAATGAAGTAAAAAGGGTGTCAATTAATACCTAAAGAGCTAATTGAGTATATTGTTTAATTAAATTGATGTGAAGGAATATAGAGCAAATATAGTCTGTTTAAAAGTTGTATAATTTAATTAAACAATTCTTTTGTTTTTTGGAAGAAATAGGATAATATATTGAATTAAAAAGTATAAATATAAAGGTGGAATGAAAATGTCATTAAAACAAATTTACAATGTCAAGTTATTAGGGTTAGGAATGTTTGGAGCTTAACAATGGAAGTCTAGGGACAACTAGAAAAAGCGTTAAAACTCCCATAGAATGTTGATCGATTCTTGTCCCTACTGTTCCTTGTAGTCAAACCTTGTGTGTATAAAGAAAAAAAACACGAGACATGTTCAATTGGTTCTAGGGGCTGATCGTTGTTGGGTCGTCGATCAAGAAGCGATCGAAAAAAAACAAACTCGAAGGAAAAGGAGGTAAGGCTTTGTTGATCTTAAGTTGTGTGTGTGTGTGTGTGTGTGTGTGAGAGAGAGAGAGAGAGAGAGAGAGAGAGAGAGAGATGTGAGGCTGAAGTGACGATTTTGGTGGGTTCATCAATTGACGCTCAGTTCACACCATCTTTCGTACGCCAAACTACCATATGTGAAATTCCCTCTCCGTTATTCATCAATTAACGCTTAAATCTCTTCCATAGAAATCAAAATCATGTATAGTTCTAAATTCCTCCTCTAATCAATTTCTTAGGACTCTCCTCTCATATTTCACACATCTTGGTAAACTACCACAGTTTACCACAGTTCCTCTACTGGTGTTGTGTTCATAAAGCCTTAGATGAACTAGTTTATTTACCATTCTATTGTATTCGAAAATGGAATTGGTGCAATTTCATCTAGTTTAGAAGATATACCTTGAATTCATATAAGGCTAATCGCCAAAACTTTTAATCTTTCGAGAATAGTACTAGTGTAGTGCCAGCATGAATGCATTTTAGGTGTTTGATGAAATGTTTGTGAATCTTGCATATGTATTTTTTTCAATTTGAGGCTAACAAATTTTTTTCTCTATGATTACACATTGATCCCCTTTATCAAACTAACTTTTTTACCCAATGGCTTTTAGTGTTTGCCACTTATTTGAGTTGGTTAAGGATGATTTTTCTCTTTAATCAATGTGGTTCCCCAAAGGTGGTTTTTGATGGAGATAAAATCACCAAAACTATTGAGCTACTTGAGCGATGGATAATGTTGAAGTTGCTTTTATAAGAGTTTTGGACTTGTTAATTGATATAAACATAAGAGATATTGAGATGACTTCAACTTGAATGTGATTCAACACTAAATTTTTGAAAGCAATTTTAGCTTCTTAGGTGTTTATATAGTATTTAAGTACAAACTATCAGTGAAGTTAATTTATACATTTATATATTATTTAATATAATTGTGAGATGGATATTTGCAAATAGCAGCAATGCACTTCCAATTTCCTACTCATAATAACAACATACTTAAATTTATCTATTGACTATATCAATGTGAAACATTACATTATATTGCCTATATTGGTAGCAAAAAAGGTAATTGCATTGTGGTATGCATAATAGAATATAATTAGGGGATGTCACACCATGCACAAAGCCATCCCCACCAGAACTACCCCCAAGCTTCAAGTTCGTCTTTTCTAATCACCTGGACTAAGTTTTGAACGACATATAACGACATCCTTATTAAAACCTAGAAATATATTTTCCTGCTATAACAAAACCCTTAAACTGACTTCCTAATTAAGGTTCAAATTAACACACAATAATGGTAACACGCACTTATAGAAATCGAGCCCAAATTAAGTAAAATACCGATCAATTACCATGGAACCCAAATTAACGTTCTAAAAATCAATTTTGACCACATTGATGGAAATGATGATAACTGTCGAAGTTTCGATTTATCATATTCTCATCTCTAGATATTAGTTCCTACTTCAACCTCCTCATCTTAAAGGCAATCTAATTTTAGTTCTGTTTTTTGACAACAAGGAGGTGATGCATGTCTTTGGAAAAAAAAAAAACGAAGGCCTCTAAATTAGAGACGACATGTTTAATTTCTAACCACTACCACCATTAACTTCCCTTAAATTTGTCATAAACTTCCCACCTTTATTCAATCTGAATGTAGATCAGCCAATACGATATCAACGTCGACGAAGTTAGGAATGAGTTTGAATCGGCAGCCAAGGTCATCTTGTATGCTGATATTGTTTCTTGAACATGGATCAAAAACCTAGAAATTGTGTTAACCAAATACCCATAGATGGTGCACATGTGTTCATCATGTTCTTGATTCCAAACCCAAATGAGTGGTGATAGGAGGGGTTCGGATGGTGTTCGTGTTCATCCACTCTTTTCCATGGCATAGTTTGGTTTAAGGTTTTATGTGGGAGATATGAGATGTAGAAATTGTGGGGGTGGGTGGAGATTTTATTTTGTATTTTTAAAATTATTAAATATATAATAAATGTTAAAGAAAATGTTTAAATTAAATGATAAGGGTAAAAAAGTCTTTTACTTTTAACATGGATCAAAATCGAGAATGAAACCCGTTAAAATGATGAAATTTATAATTTTGAAACAATATAACAATGAAACCCATTAAAATTGATGAAATTTATAATTTTGAAACAATAGAAACCCTTTTTTTTTAAATGGCTGAAAGTATTAAAAACTAGCTAGAAGCTAGGAACGAAACAAAGAAAATAACAATGAGTTCATGAATAGATTTTGCATCCATAGATTCCAATTCTTTTTGGCTTTGCGATTCCTATTACAAAACCAAATAAAAGATAAAGAGACAATTGAATCAAACAACATATCTCTTATATACTTCTCGTTCCCGAACACCAAATCATTTTTATACGTCCAAAGCATCCCAAATTAAAGTTAAGAAGACAATATCCATGGTCAATCTATGGTAATTGCCAACACCTTGTGCATTTATCCAATCGAAAAGATCATCCATATCAACAAAGGAAGGCAAAGTTTCATCCAACCAACACGCAAGCTTATGCCAAAGTTGTACTACCAAAGAGCATTTAAGAAACAAATGAACGCCATCCTCCTGCTCCTCATTACAACACGGGCACATCACCGACTCCACATCAATCCCTCTCTTAATCAAATTAAACATCATACTCCTCATACAAACATTAATTTTAATAGGAACACACTTATTCCATCTAGTAACACCACCATCTATAGGGTAAGGTTTAATGAAGTCTAATCCCTTTGACCATGAACTCATCATCCACCCCTATCGCCCAAGAGTCACTCCGGGTCGTGAATTGCATCGAATTGAGAGTCTCCATCAAAAGTTGATATTGCGATTGAAGAGCACCACCACGAAGAGGTATGTGCCAATCAATATGCCAAATATTATGAATCAAATAATCACTCACCATGAAACAATAGAAACCCCTAGCTCATAAAATGACAAAACTACAACACTACAAAGACTATTTTTACTATTTTGTACAGAAATAAATACAAAAACATGACATTATTGAATGACCAAGTATATCTCATATATCCATATTAGTTGAGTCCTTTTAAGTGGACAAAAACATGACCGGACCGGGTCCAAATCAGTCAAAACATGTACTTTTGCATCCAACTAAACAATTCTCACTCTTTTATCTTATGTTTGTTGTGTCAAAACTACATCTAAAGAGACACTTCTAAACTGTCAATACAATGTTCTTTAGCACGTAAACAACAAAATGGAAGTGAAACTTTTCATGTTAAACAACAAAATGGAAGTAAAACTTTTCATGTTAAATAAATTATCAATAATTTCATATAAACTCAAACAAAATACACATATACAAAACTTCATTACCCTATTTCTCAATCTCTAACGCAAGAAACCAACCTTCTAATATCTCAACAACATTCCTACTACTTTTTTTTCAACTTCTCATTTCCATGTGTACTTTCCATAAAAAAGGGACCAAATATACAACAAATACACTTTCCTTTTAATGAGAACAACAACCTTTTTGTTTACCATTATTATTATAATCACCAACATTTATGGTGGTCCCTTGGGTAGGAACTGCAGCGGCGGCTTCCTGAGCCGCCAGTGCTTTCCTACTAATTATCTGATAAATATCCAATAAAATCATTTGGAAGGCCTTTTCGACATTAAGAGCTTCTAATGCAGAAGTTTCTAGAAAGGAAAGGTTTTCCTTTTCTGCTAACCCTTGACCATCGGTTTCTTGTACGGCTCTTAGATGGTTCAAATCGGACTTGTTTCCGGCCAACATGATGACAATATTCGAGTCCGCATGGTCTCTTAGCTCACGAAGCCACCTTTGTACATTTTCAAAAGATTGTCTTTTTGTTATGTCGTACACCAAAAGGGCACCGACTGCTCCTCTATAATATGCACTTGTGATTGCTCGGTACCTTTCTTGACCCGCTGTGTCCCATATTTGTGCCTTCACGGTCTTCCCCTCGACCTACATTACAATGCTCAAACGAAATTATATGGTAATTCGATTGTTCCTTTTTTTACAAAAGGATAAAATGGTAATTTAGTCTCGTTCAGACGATTCATTCAAAAAAGAAACAAACTTTTTTCATTGGACGATCGTCATTTTATTTATCGATTCAATAACCAATATATATGGTTGTTTCTTTTTGTGTGTAAAAAGTCATTCGTTTAGTCAAAAGACAATTCATTTAGTCCAAATCCTTTATCCATATAGTACTTCACCAAGGAAAAATGAAACAAATCCTAAATATTATAAGATGGGAATTTTTTATAACTTAATAACGAAAGAGACTTTATTAAAAAAGTCAAGGAAATGATGTTTTTCCTATTAAATCCTAACTTTTTACAAACTTGTCTTTTTTACTTTTTCCTTCCATTTACACATGTTTGTGTGGCATTTATGCAAACTAACACCTTATCATGGAGAAAGATGACTTTCCATTGTAGCTTACAACCTCAAGTACTTTAAAGCAATATTCGTCATCTTTCACGTATTAAAGGCATAGATTTAATAGCATGATATGAAATGATTCCGATGATAAATATGCTATACATAGTGAAATGGAAAATATACAGGCAATTTTGTCCTACATAAATCATAGGGGAAATTTCATGGCTTGATATGAAATTAAGCTTTGTAGAAAGCGACAAACCTGAAGAGTTCTTGTAGCGAATTCGACACCAATGGTGGATTTTGACTCCAAACAGAATTCATTTCGGGTAAACCTAGAAAGTATATTGGATTTCCCGACACCCGAATCCCCAATTAACACGATCTTGAATAGGTAATCATACTCGTGATCAACCTTATATGCCATTATTTGTCTCTACACTTACCACAAACCTACACAATTGGGAAATATTGCATATTGGCATTCAATCACCCATTAAAAAAAAAAAAAAAAAGCCCAAATACGAAATGAATAGAAGGGCGTATGTTAGAATCAATTTTTGTACCTTCGAATCTATAGCATTCAATCGATTCGTTGGAAAAACCAAAAGGAGTGATGAAAAATTAAGAAACTAACCATGCAGAAAAGGTTGATGAAGAACAAGCCAGCAATGGAAGGGATTAGAGATGGCAGAAGTTGCACAGGATTGAAGAGAGAAATTCGAAATCCAATCGCGATAAACAGAAAACACGAATAAACAGGAAATTTAAACGGAACCAGAAAAACACGGAATTATTTCGAATTGGAAGTTTCAGTAAGACTCCCTCAATTTAGGCTTAATGTCATTAAAACCCTTAAATTTTTAAGAAATGTTTGGTTTTACCTTTTGGTATCTTTTGTGTTCACTAAAGCTAGGTCTGACAATCGTTTCGTTTTCGGGTTGGTGGGTCACGGGTTGGCGGGTTGGCATGTCAAAATACACCAACCCGAATACGATCCATTTAACTATACATGTCACGGGTTTTGGGGTTTGCAACATAAACTCATATACGACCCGTCAACCCACTTATTTATACAGTTCATAGGTTGGGGGTTTGTGGGTTCGTAGGTCAAATTTGGGTTTGTGGGTCAGATTCCATAAATAAAATAGATAATAAAACATTTAATAAATTCTAGATGCAAATGAAAATTAATAACATTAATGGAAATATGTTCAAACTAATTCATCAATACAAACATAGATAAATTCAAGTGCTAATGTAATAGCTCCATTAATACAAACATAGATACAAACATTAATCATACATTCCTTCGAATAATACCTAATACATTTAAAAAATATATAATTTTTTTATTAAAATTCTAAACGGGTTGGCGCGTCAACCCGTATCTTTTTTTGACAAACCCATATATGATATGTTTAATAGACAGGTTGACGGTTTGACGGGTTAGAGGATTGACAGGTTGGAAAAACTCAACCCAAACCCGTTTATTTCGTGTCATGTAGCGGGTCGTGTCAAGAATTGTCAGGCCTAACTAAATCTGGAAGTTTGGGTAATTTTTTCATTTTTACCCTTTTAACAGGTTACCCGGTTACCAACAAGTGACCTGCACGTGACTTGAAAACTAAATGCAAAAAAAAATGAAAACTTAAAGACTTTTATGACATTAGCCCTGTTATTGTATCTTTATTGAAAACCCTTATTTGACAAACGGAAAATGACTTATTAAGGTAACTAACTATTTCGATTGTCCATATATAGGTAATGTTCTTTTTTATGTACTCATTAATGAAACCAACTTGTTTTGTATGTTCACATTTAGGTAATATGACCGGCTATCACCTGTTTTCACCTGTTTTACCCGGTTGCATCGATTTACCTCAGTTAAAGCGAAATATGTTGATTCTTACGTGGCCATTACACCCCTTTCTCATTTAATTAGGGTTTGAAAAGTTCAATTTCTCCAAAATCACCTCCCGATTAGAATCGATTCATCAAATTGAAGATTAGAGTTTGGAGTTGAAGCTACGTGTTGAAGTCGACTGTAAGATGGCGTCCTAACCATCTACAGGTAAAGTATTTAAGTGTAAATGTTCATTATAGTGGACTATTTTCCCCAAATCTGTTGAAATACTTAGACCCCGAAAAAATAACAGTGCGTGATGTCGATTTTGGAGGATTTACGTATAAAGAGTTTCTTTTGTGGCTTAGGAATTTAACCAAAGGAAGTTTTGATAATGTGTACTACTGTAGTAGAAAGGAAACCTTGGTTGGGGGTATTATAAGAATCAACAGTGATGCTGATTATTGGGAGTTTGTTGAAGATACTTATACTCCTGAAGCTGAGTTGGATGTCTACATTGACCACCAAAAAGAACCAATCCTTGACTGGGCTGACAATGAGGTGTTATCAGATGGTAACGGGTATGACTTGGATGACAACGAAGAAGATGATGACAAGGAAGAAGAAGGTGACAATGATGAAGATGATAACTTGGATGATAGTATGACATATGAACATGAAGTTGATGAAGAAGTCCATACCTTTAACAAAACTGTTGGTGACGATTTTTTAAACAAACTTTCAGGTATTGGTAAGCTTAATGATGATGATGAACCTAATGATGGAAAAAGATGATAAGGTTGTATTCCCTGTTCATGATGAGAAACAAGAATGGGATAAGATGGTGCCAATTATAGGTATGAAGTTTGCTAACCCAATGCAATTGAATCTATGTCTAACCAATTATGCAGTGAAGAATGGGTATGATTTATGGTATGAAAAAAGTGATCATAACCGGTTACTAGTGAAATGTTGTAAAGGTAAGAAGAATAAGAAGAATAAAGGTTGTCCCTTTAGGCTGTGGGCAACCTGGATGACCAATGAAAGGTCATTCTAGATTAAATCTTTAATTGATAACCATAATTGCTCAAGAGTCTTCAAATTTGGGCCCATTGTTAGCTATAAATGGATAGGGAATCATTTCATGAATCAGATACTCTAGAAACCAAAGATGAGTGTGAAACATCCCAAAAATACGGTCCAAAAATTTCGTTTTAATTTATAAATAAAACCATAGTAATCCAAATCATCTCATAAACATAAGTGAAAATATCTCAAAACATCATATCAATCACTGTATCAAAATCATATATCCAAATATCATAGTAAATCATCCCAGTCTAAACATTGTGGTGTGTGCGATGCAGTCATCCTGAGCTCTTCCCCTTACTAGCGGAAGTACCTGAAACCAAAACTGAAAACTATAAGCACGAAGCTTAGTAAGTCTCCCCAAGCTACAACATACCATACACATAATCACATAATAAAATACATTGGGCCTTGCCCACTACATCGGGCCCCGCCCGGTATTGGACGAATCCGGCATCGGGCCCCGCCCGATATCGGACCGAACTCCGGTATACATATAACATATCAACAAAGCATATAACATAAACACATAGCATAACCATATAAACATTCCTCGGGATTTCCCCTGCATCGGACCGAAGATCGGAACACATAACATATAAGCTAAACATTCCTCGGGCTTGCCCTGGCATCGGACCAAAGCCCGGAACATATAAACATACACATGCAAGAATCACGAAGACATCAAGCATACAAACATTCCTCGGGCTTTCCTCGGCATCAGACCGAAGTTCGGAACATATAAACTACATCGGGCTAACCCCGGCATCGGACCTAAGTCGGGCATACGCTATCATACATAAACGGGCCGGCATTGGTGCCTTCGACCCATTCCTACTGGAGGAAAAACTCACCTCATAAGCTAACTGTGAAATCTCGCGTGAGGAATCTCTGACGGCTGCTCCACCGACTCCCCGAATATCATTATCACAATAACACTTAGTCAAAATCTGATAATCCTTCTTAGGGTAAAATGACCATTTTACCCCTAGTCAAGGTCAACATTCTTGTGACATCCCCAATTTCACGGTTAGAAAAGACCGATTTGTTTATGCTTTATTTGAAAATCAGAGTATATTTTCAAATAAATATATTGCAGAATTTATTCCCAGAAAAACATGATAAATATATTATCAAAGCATTTCCAAAGAAATGTATTTTGTTCATATTAAAACTTTGGGATGTCATCGTCAATACTGAAACATAAGCATAAACAGACCTTACATTTATTTACACTGGTGATCTACATCTCCTTTAAATCTCTCTCAATGTAAAGTAGCTTCGTATCGACACCTGTGATACAAATAAACTGAGTGGGTCAGGTTGGGAAACCTGGTGAGTACATAGGGTTTTCAACCCACAATAATAAAGTTATTATGTTTTATCATCAATCAATGAACCCAATTACCCATCCTCATTATCTTCTTCATTTCTTAAGGATCTACCCTAAGAATTATCTACCACTCATTCCTAAGGAATTTTTCCTAAGGAATAGGCACGAAGTCCATCGCTTCCCGAGGTTTATACTACAAGCACTAACGAACGTCGATCCCCACATACTGATCCTATACAGTGATCTTACAAGATATAACCTAAAGGATCAATATGAACAACCAACTGACGAAGTTGCTTCGAAAATTCCCTAGCAGCAAACGAGGATCGATAAAGAAAGGGGAAATGAAATAAGTTTCACCACGAACCTTCGTTCATAAAAGAAATAACCACAAGACAATTAAGTTAGGGGTAGTTATCTAGATAACAATGCCTAGCCGTGGTCCGAATATCGTGAGGTATTTTACCCCCAGAATCACCCTATCCAGCATCGAACTTTGCCTAGCAGTGATCTGAATATCGTGAGGTATTTTACCCCCAGACTCACCCTATCCGGCAATATAACACCAGACATACCTAGTAGTGGTCTATTACCGACACACTTTCTTAGGCAGTCTACGAAGTTCCCTCAATTACTTTGTGAAAGGAAATGCTGACACATGAAGCTAATCCGATCACTTCATAAAAGTAACGAAGACTCCAAAGCTCTTCAAAATAAAAAGTATAGGGAAAATACTAATAAAGTACTCCCGTACGCTTCCGTACCCCGACACGTAATAGTGTCAAAAAGAAGAACTATCGGATGAACACATAGTTCAAAAACATCTAATGAACATATAGTTCAATAATACCTACAGGTTACGAATCTGTTAACGTTCCACTGGACTATCTAGAATAGTCTGTGGTCGTTTTCTATACTCTGCTAGATGATTAAATCATCTTAGACATCGATACCTCTCATCAATTTTTATTTCATCACACATCATGTAATTCATCTGCCCACGTTTTACCCAACATATTTGTAGATAAAAATACATATACAGTTTAAAACTTGTATAAAACATCTATTCAATAGTCATCTCAAATAAACAATTAATATAATTACACATAGCACGTATTTTATAGAAAATACTTCATATCTAGGTGTAAGATGAAAGTGACTACACACTCACTTGATTTATTGATAATCGGGCAGCACTTCGTTTCCTAAAACAATCGTTTCTAATAAAACCGGGAGTTTTATTGAGAAACCGGGCTCTGCGAGGGTTGGGCTTCAAAACCGAAAAGATAAATTTCTCGGGCTTCTCGGGTACTTCGGGACGTATTTCGGGTCTTTGGTATGATACCGGGGCTTTGCGAGAAGTGGAAATAGCTAAAATATGAAATTAGGAGTGAAAAATGGCAAATTTCCAAAGTTACCCAGGAGGTCTCGCACCCTTCTATTTATAGGGGCGAGCTTCGGACCGAGGGGGCAGGTGGCAGCAACAGCGAAGGGCAGGTGGCTCCAGGCGGCTCGTAGGCGAGGCTCCAGGTGGTTCGTGTGAGGCTCAGACAAGCGAAGGGGCATGCGTCGGACACCTATTGGACCTGCGCTTCGGATGCGAGGGTTGCTACACACGGGTCGGACAGCTGGCTTCGGACGCGCCACGAGTCGGACACGGGGCAGCTTCTGATTGGCCGAGCCTTCGGTGCGAGGATGGTGCGACACGCCTCGCCAGCTGGCCTCGGATGACTCAGCAATTCGGACACGTGGTACGCTACGAGCGAGGGTGACGTGGCCTATTCCGGACCATGCGAAATTTCTCGGATTTCGTGTTTTTCTCGATTTTTGAGCCAAAACTTCTAAAATCCATAACTTTCGCATACGGGCTCCGTTTTGACGTTCTTTATATGCACGTGTAGGTAAAATTACGCTCTACAACTTTCATTTAGACTTCGTTGGCTAATTTTGATTTTAATTTTAATATTATTATTTTTAACAGACCGGGACAGGAAATCCGTTAAAAATTCATAACTTCTTCATCCGACGTCTGTTTTCGTCTGTCTTTTTACCGTTGTACTACTATTGACGAGACCTTCGATTCTTGTTTAGGTTGTGTCGGCTAAAAATCACTCGATCTAAAATTCGAGTTTTTAGCTGTCTACCGCTAAGCTGAAACTTAGAAAAATCATAACTTCCTCATACGAAGTCAGATTTGGGCGTTCTTTTTATGCATAATCTCGGTTTAACGAACACTACGACTTTCATTTAGATCACCAAGGCTAAAAAGTAGTTTATCAAAAACTCACTTTTTACGTCATTCGGCGTCGTGCCGGTTTTGTCGCGAAACTTCGACAGGTCATAACTTCTTCGTTATAACTCGGATTTCGGTATTCTTTATATATCCGGAATCCTTGTCACGACCACTACAACTTTCTTAATAGATATCGGCTTTATCTAATATTTATTTTCGACGCTCATTTTTATTCTTAATTAATTAAATCCTAATAATTAAGCATAAAACACATAATTCACATAATAATCACATAATTCCTCTTCATTTCTTCAAAATGAGTTACAAAGGTTGACCTAGACTATTTCATCATCATTAATGCCTATCCTGGAAACACGGGCGTTACAATTCTGGTCAAAGTCAATGTTCTGGGTTAACTCAACTCGCCGAGTTCTATGCATCAAAAATCTTGAAATTGCGATCCAACTCGTCAAGTCATCCCCTGACTCACCGAGTTCCCTGGCTACTCATAGTCGCGATTTGGCGAGTCAACTCGTCGAGTCCATTTGCATACTCGTCGAGTTCTTCCTTGTACAAAATTGGGACAAAACGACACAACTCGTCGAGTCCCTCTCTGGACTCGCCGAGTTCCTCAGTATGTTTGGGCCATCTTAAAGGATTAATCCCCTACTTTTCAGATCTAAGCTCCATACTTCATCTACATACTGGAAATGCCCTTTTAAAGGTAAAGTTTCCAACTTTACCCGTTAATAGTCCTTCTTAATGGGTGTAACTCAAACCCTAGTTCTTTAAGACTTAGATCTTGGTCCAAAAGCCATAATACTCCAAACCAAAGCATGAAAACTGAGATCTAGGTCCTAGATACCAAATGAACACATAAAGTCTCTGACTTTCCCTCCATGCATGGCCTTTTGGGGCTTAAAAGGCCAAAATAACACCTTAAAGCTTGCATGGGGATTCCATGGTCATAAAGTTTGCACCTTTATGACATGAAACCCCTTCTAAACCCCAGATCTCAAAGGTAAATCACTTGGGACGTCCATTTCCCAAGGACTAAGCTACTTGGACCAAAAATTCAACAAAAGTAGGGATGAAGAGATCTAACCACACAATGGACAAGTTAGGAGCATTTTACCTCTATTGAACCAGAAATGGAGCTCAACTTCTGGATCTACTCTCCTCCTTCAGGTCCTTACTCTTTCTTCAAGAATCCTATTCTTCAACTTCACAAAGAACACACAAAATGGCACAAGAACACTCAAAAGTGTATTAGGGTTTCGTGGCTAGGGTTTGGGGTGATGGAGGCTGCAAATGAGGCAAACCTTTGGAGGTTAAGGTGTTTAAATAGGATGCAAAAGCCTAAAAATTAGGGTTTCACTCTGGCAGCCCTACTCGTCAAGTAGACTTCAAGCCCCGCGTCCAAATTCCATTCCTACTCGACGAGTCCCCTTACAACAATGAATAATTTGATTTAAAATACATACCAGGATCCAGGCGTTACAGAGTGTGAGGTAATTGAAGGCTAAAGTTAGCAAGACATTTAATTTGATTGCAAGTGTGGGACAGTGTAGAAATGATAGGAGGTATGCATCTAAGGAGATAGAGGGTACTGTAAAGGAACACTATGCTAAAACTTGGAGGTATGGAGAATAGCTAAGAAGGACTAACCCTGGATCAACAGTGGAGATTGATGTAGATTTCATGCCTGATGGAACCACTTACTTCTCAAAGTTCTATGTATGTTTAAAGGGTGTGAAAGATGGATGGATTAAAGGTCGTAGGAGGGTAATTAGACTAGATGGCTGCTTCTTAAAATGGATTTGCAGAGGTCGGTTGCTTGTTGCTGTAGGTAGGGGTGCAAACAACCATATCTACCCTCTTGCTTGGGTTGTGGTTGCAGTGGAAAGTAAAGAAACATGGAAGTGGTTTAGTGACCTTCTCCTTGATGACATTGGAATGGGAAATGGGCATGGATTGACATTAATATCAGACCAACACAAAGTAATGATTTTATCTGCTCTTTTTATTTAATACTTAATTTATATGAAGCTTATATTTTGTTTGTAATGCTAACAAGGATTACTTGAGGCTGTCAAAGAAAGGGTGCATGCAACAGAGCATAGACAATGTGCTAGGCACATATGTGCTAACTTCATGAAAAAATTTAAGGGTCAACAATTCAATACACTTTTCTGGTATGCTGCTACTTCTACTACCCATGCTAAATTTGAGCAACATATGAATGAAATCAAGAAGCTAGAACCACTTGCCTATGATCATCTGATGGAGAGGGACCCTAAAACTTGGAGTAAAGCATTCTTTCATACTGATAGGGCATGTGATGCATATGAAAATGGTGTATCTAAGAGTTTTAACTCAGTCATTGATGCTGCCAGGAAGAGACCTCTAATCAATATGTTAGAGGAAATTAGAATTTATGTTATGGAGAGACTTTATATATAAAAAAGTAGGGGAAGTTCTTGGGGAGACTTAAACATATGTCCTGCCATTAAACTGAAATTGTCCAAGATTAAGGAACTTCAAAGGTTAGTGGTTGAATACCTTTAACAACTTCTACTTATATATATATATATATATATATATATATATATATATATATATATATATACATGTGTGTGTGTCTGTGTGTGTGTCATTCAACTGTTTATATATATATATATATATATATATATATATATATATATATATATATATATATATATATGGACAGATTTTGGAGAGTTGTACCATCTGGTTATCAACAATTTGAAGTGAGGCTTGGATATGATGCATATGTTATAGACCTTGGTAAGAAGACATGTGGATGTAGAGTTTGCCAATTAATTGGTTACCCTTGTGTGCATGCATATGCTACCATTTCAAACCTCAATAGGGATCCAGAGGACTATGTATCACCATGGTTGACCACAACAATTTTTTGTAATGCATATATGTACACCAATAAACCACTCAATGGTAGTGATATGTGGCGTGATGTAGACCATTGCCTCCCAAAAAGAGATGGATGCCAGGAAGACCATCAACAAAAAGGAAAAGGGACCAGACTGAGAGGGAACTAAAGGCAATAAGCATACAGTCTCAAAAAGGGGTATTATCATGAGACGCAGTATATGTAAGGAAACAGGGCATAATAAAGCCAAATGTCGTCAAAACCCAATTGGGGAATCATCAAATCTAAAGTCAAAAAAGAAGATATGTGTTCTCCCTTACCTTTTGATTACAATATAACAGTTTGTAATGCTAACATTTAAATTATTGCATAACAGGTAAAGTGAAGGTTGAATTGGTTCAAGAAGTTGATGTGCAAAGTGATAGTGATAGTGAAGTTTAAAGGGAACCTGATAATGAGGAGGAGTCTTATGAAGTTGAATATGAAGAGGATAATCATAGATATGAAGATGTAGACCAACCTGAGGTTGAAGTTGAAGTTCAAGGACAGGGTCAAGGTGTAGTTAGAGGGGTTGAAGAACAGGTTGAAGTTGAAGTTCAAGGACATGGTGAAGGTCAAGAAGGTGAAGACCAGGCTGCAGTTGTAGATCAAGTTGAAGAATAGGTTGAAGTTGAAGTTGAAGTTCAAGGACAGGGTGAAGGTCAAGAAGGTGAAGAACAGGCTGCAGTTGTAGATCAATTTGAAGGGGTTGAAGAACAGGTTGAAGTTGAAGTTCAAGGATAGGGTGAAGGTCAAGAAGGTGAAGAACATGTTACAGTTCAAGATCCAATCGGACAAGATGATTAAGGACAGGTTGAAGTTCAAGATCCATCGGAAGAGGAGCTTACGCAAGAAGTACCAGCATTTCAAGTTCTATAGGGAAAGAGAAGAAGGAAACCTTCAGAAAGAATCATAAAAATTCAGATAAGAAAGAAGTGGGATAGGAAACAGGGGAGCAGTATAGAAAATTCGTTTGAATTGAAATAGAATTCCGCACTTTGTTATTTTTTTGGCATCTTTGACTGGGAATCGTTTGTCTAGTCATAGGTGTAACTTTTCGACTTGTTTCTAGTCATATGTGTAAGTTTTGGAATCTTGTGTGTACCTTTTGGCAATAATGCATGTGTAACTGTGTTAGGATTAACTTACGGCACATCTTTTGTAAACAATGTTCTTGGGAATCCAATGTTTGATTATATTACATTCCAATGTTTGATTATATTACATCCTCATGTTTCATTATATTACATTCCAGTGTTTGATTATAATTCATTCTAATACAAAAGTTTCATTCAAAACATCAGAAGCAAAAATAGGTAAAACAAGTTTGTTGCATTAATTACCTACATAAGCATAAACAAAACAGGTGGACTACATCATTCTAATACCAATCAAGTTTCAATCACGAACTGTAACATCCCAAGTTCGGAAGCAAGAAGTTGAAGGGAAGCCGGTGGCCAGCTTGAAGCGGTTATCAGGTGGCACTTAGTTGATGAGTGTTGTTATCAGAGAAAGGAAGCCGGTGGCCGGCTTGAAGCGGTTATCAGGACCCTACAAGGGAAGAGATGAATTTTAAGGATTCGATAGCAGTGTTTGAAGGAATCTGGGTCGGTTAAGATCAGTGTATGCATTGTTGGAGTATCATCCGGAAGTTGGTGTTGCCGCAGGCTTCGAGGACGAAGCCTAATTTAAGTATGGGAAAATTGTAACATCCCAAGTTCGGAAGCAAGAAGTTGAAGGGTGCAAAGTGTAAATTTAGGAAAGGGACTCAACGAGTAGGTCCGCTTACTCGCCGAGTCGGAGCGGGGTTCTATCGCAGATTAAGTGGCCAACTCGCCGAGTCGGCGGCTTGGACTCGACGAGTTGGTGCTGGAATGAGAAAACCCTAATCTTAGGGTTTGCACCCTATTTAAAGGACTTTATGTCCCTCTTCCAGCCTCCTAATCCCCCAGAGAGTTCCAGAAAACCCTAATTTCGTGTGAGACTTCATTATTGAGGAGATTGGAGCTTGGAAGAGGAAATTGGTGGAAGGAGCTTGAGAAATTGGAGGCTAGCATCAAAGGGCTTGTGTAGGTCTGGGATCTACATCAGTTTGGGAACATCTCAGAGGTAAGGAGCCATTATCTTAAGCTATTTCCTTTTTGAGTTCATCCTTGGCGGTTGATTTGGAGTTCCTTAGCTTGTTTGAGATCTATTTCGGGTTTGGAGCTTAGATCTGAGGTTGCTACTCCAGATCTAAGCTTGTGATGGTCCTTATTGTCATAAAGTTTCTGTTTAAGAGTTGTTGGTGAAGCCCCCTAGTCCTTAGCCCTAGCCCTAGAGTGTTTTGGGCTTATATCTCCTTGGTTTCACGTAAAGTTTGCAACTTTATGTGAGGGTTAGGCTGTAGAAGAGTGGATCTATGGATTGGAGCCCCTCCATGGCTCGAAAAGCCTCTGAATGGATTGAGAACTGGAGAGACTCGGTGAGTCACATGGGTGTACTCGACGAGTTGTATGAAGATTGCCTTGGACTCGACGAGTTGGAAGAACAACTCGGCGAGTCTATTGAAGATTGCCTGGGACTCGACGAGTTTGTTCTTGGACTCGGCGAGTCTGGTCGCGGAACCCAAACCTCTTCAGGTTAAGCCTCGGATCGGTGAGTCGAGGGACGACTCTGTGAGTTGAGCAGGATGGGACTCGGAGATCGTTGGACTCGACGAGTCTTGGGGCGACTCGGCGAGTTGAGTCGTGTTATGGGAGTTTCTGAGTATAGGAACTCGACGAGTCGACGGGTCGACTCGGCGAGTAGAATCAACCAGGAAGGTTGACTTTGACTGAGGACCTTGACTTTGACCAAGAGTTGACCAGTTTGACTTCCAAGGGTATTTTGGTAATTTTGGTATTTATGGAATTGATTCTTTGGTAGTGTTCTGTGGTGAAGTTCGTGTCGGTGGTCGGAGCAGCTTGGTCTTATCTCTTCAGTCGGCAATTGCAGGTGAGTTATCCTCACTATATCGACAGGGTCTACGGCTCCAAGGCCGGCCCTTTATCGGATGGAAATCCGGGTATTGTTTGTTATGTTATTGCTTTGCTAGATCTGCATCCTGGTATTTAGGATGGTGTTATGTTAGTGACCTGGTTAAGGTCGGTACCCAGTATATAGGGTAATGTTATGCTAGTGACCGGTTAGGTCAGAATCCTGGTTAGGATGTTGATATGCTATGTGATCTGTTAGACTGTTTGTCTGGTTAAGGATTTGTTATGCGATTAATTGTTTATGTGCACATGGTTGTTTGACGGGGGTTGGGTTGAGGCAGGTCCTGCTTTGTACTGTAGGCCAACATACCCAGGGCGGACCGGATATTCGAAGGCCCAGCGAGCGGTCCGTATAGGCTGAAGGCCCCAAGAGGGCGGACCAGACGTGCCGAGGCTCGGAGAGTGGACCAGGCCGACTAAAGGCCCGGTGTGGGCGGACCAGTCATACTGTAGACTCAGAGAGTGGACCAGGTGGATTGAAGGCCCGGTGCGGGCGGGCCAATCACACTGTAGACTCGATGTACATGGCTAGATTCGGAGGGTGGACCAGGTGGACTGAAGGCCCGGTGCGGGCGGACCAGTCACACAGTAGACCCGTTATGCATGGCTGTTCTATTTGTGATATGTTATGAGTATGTTTATGTGTGGTTGGTATTTTGGGGGTAACTCACTAAGCTTTCGGGCTTACAGTTTCAGTGTATTGTTTCAGGTACTTCAGGAGATCGTGGCAAGGCGAAGGCGTGATCGTACCGCTCCTCATGTTTTATGATTTATGTGATATGGTTCTGGGGATACTCTGATGTTTAAACTATTTTGAAAACGAGATGTATGAACTTAATGGTTTTTGAATGAATTAAAATGTTTTAATTTGGCTCAATTTTTATGGGTGTTACACGAACTACATCATTCAACCCTAACACATCATGAGCTACATTCAAATCAACATTTTCATATACAATACAAGTAACAAAATCAGTGCAACTTTGTGAGTAAACAACTTCCACTTGACTTTGTCTAATTCTTGTCTATTAACCAAATTGGTGTTGTTTTCTTGTTCGATCTTCATCCTACATATGCTGATTTCATTCTCCAAAGTGCAAATTTTCAAGGTTAGATTGCAGCTTTCTTCTGGTTTGCTCCTGTAAGGCCTTCTTCCATCTGTCCTCCCTTCATCCTCATCCAACCATTGCCAGAATTTACAGCTTGGATTTTTTCCATTCTTGAAGAAAAATTAAAAAAATATTAAATTGAAGGATGAAGAAGAAGAAAGTTGCAACGTATTCAACAATATTAATTTACCATCGAGTTTTGACAAACTCTAAATTTTCTTCCAGGGTTGTAGGGGGTTCTTGAAATCTTCTCACGAGATGGTAAGTCGCAATCACATGGATGATCATCTTGAAATTCATCTTGTCGTTTTGAAGAATAAGATGAGGAAGAAGAAACCATCGTCGATCTAGGGTTTAAAATAGGGGTGTAATCGTATGACACACTTCTTATAGTGTAAACGACGAGAATATATGCACAATGCCACGTAGGTGCAACGTATTCAAGTCATATGCCAGGTGGATGTCACATAAGCAAAAACAGATGATAGTCGGTCATATTACCTAAATGTGAACATACAAAACAATTTGGTTTCATTAACGAGTAAAATAAAAAAAATAAAAAAAATAAAATAAAATAAAAAAAAACATTACCTATATATGGACAATCGAAATAGTAAGTTACATTAATAAGTCATTTTCACTTCGACAAATAATGAACTAAGTTTCTTAAATATATATTTTGTTTTCACTCAAATCAATTTATGTTATAGTATTTAAGTCTTGTTAATTACGTCTTGTTAAAACTAGCTAGTAATAGAATTTGTTAGTTGTTAGCTGAAAATTATAATTTTTATTGGTGTAGAAGCATTCCTAACAAGGCATTTTCCCTTTGGGCGTGTTCGGCATGAAACATTTGGGAGCGTTTGAGAGCTTCTAGCTTCTAGCGTTTGACAAAACGCTCCGTTTTAAACAGAAAGCCTCGTTCGGCACTACAAGCTTCCAGCATTTAATTTAAACAAAACGCTGCAAATCCAAATGCTACTTCATGTAACGTTTAACAAAACGCTATAAGCCACAAGCTACCCGCTACCAACTAATTTTGCCGAACACGCTCAAAATCTATCAAGTAACTTTTGGATTAAAAATATTTGTTTAAATTATATCTCGAAATGATTTTATAAACGAATTATGATTATCAGTATAAAATATATGTCTTTAGTCTTTACCTTATAATTTGTGTTTTTGTTAAACCGATACCAAATACGCAAGTGTTTCCAACTTTCCTGATTTTATGAAATGAATAATTTGATGGGCCTTTCGTATAGAGGCCCATTCCTTAGACTGTTAATATAGTTGCAACTTGAAATCTTGAATGAATATTAAAAGTTTATTAAATTATTTGTGTCAAATGTTGAATTTACAAGTATATATGACATACTAAATATAAAATAAACGTTAAAGTAGAAAAAATTATAAAATAAATTTTTAAATAACCACGTTAAATAATAATATTGGAATAGGGTTTATATAAAAGAAAAAAAAATGATATCATACAGCTTTTAATGATTTATACATAATCTGCTCACTTAACCCCAACAAGTCCATATTACTATTTTTTTTTTTATAAAAAAAACATCATTATATAATATTTCTTGTTCAGAAATATCATTAAATCTTCTCCTCAGTAAGTCCATTAAAACACACACACACACATCTTACATTGCTTAAAAAAATATGATATTTTCCTTTTTCAGAAATATTAGCAATCATTATAAGAAAATGATGATATTGGTTTTGAATGCACCTTTTTCCAATCTTCTTAATTTATTAATTAATTAAAAAAATTGATACTTTGCTAAATCTCAAATCAATTGTCGATATGCTTAGACGAATGTAAGATTAAGAAAGACAACAAGAGCTAGTAATTAAAGGTTGACAAAAAATGTTGTAATATCCTATTTTTGAAACCCTCAAAGTTTTATTCAGATGAAAATGCTACTTAATATTTAGCTGATGTTGAAACATTTTTAGATAGTTTAATTGCACACAATCAAAATCCTATTGATTTGAGAATCCAAGGCCGGTCCAAAGGAGTTCTGTAACAGTACCCACTTTTTTTTTTTTTTTTTTTTTTTTTTGAGATGTTAACATAGGGCCAAAAAGATTTTAGGTTAATCAAATTCAAGGAGCGGCTTGCAGACCTGTCGTAGCACTATAGCAACAGGAAAATAAAAACGTTTCGTATCCTTCTAGCCTCGGTTCTCGATCATAAGCGGATATGCAAGCGGAAAAATGCAAAAAATCAATGATGGCTTCACTTATGAGCTTTATTTTATATCAATAACGTGTATATATATTTTTTATGTTATTAATAATGGCAATTTCTATATGTACCCTCCACCCCACCCAAAATGCTATGTACCAGTGTTTGTATATCCTTTAATGTGACTATTTATGTGAGTGAATGAGATACTTATAACACAACCCTTAATAATTAGATTTGGATGACTTTTAGTCATAATTAGATGTAATTTTGATGAGATTGTATATGTTAGATGTCTCCTTCAATCAGTTATGTACACATAAGAAAGTATATTGGATAGAGTCTAAGAGGCTGTGAATGACACTTGAATGGCACTGATGCATTCTTTAAACCTAAATGTTTTTCTCTTTTTCTACTCAAACTACATATTATATTGTACTATTTTCTATTATTGCTTTTAACTTTTGATTTGTTTTTTTTCATAGGCGTTGAATCATACTTTGGACAATCTATCAATGAAAGCTTTTTATTGTCTAATTTGGTAAATTACATATTATATTGTATCATCTTCTGTTTTTACCCATTTGTGCTCCTTTTTTTCAAAATTATGATATTAAGTTATACTTTATAGTTATTGGCCAAAAACTCATGAATATTAGTTGTAAACGTGTAATGTGATAAGTTCACACTCTATTTTTCCCTTTCTTCCAATCATTTTGAAGTTCATGACTACTCATTTCATTGTTGTTTGGTTGTTGGATATTTTTTGTTCTTGATTTCACATTTGTAGTGAACGTGCACATGAAAGTATGAAACATTCAATGATAAATTCTATATTTTAGAATTTAGTAGCTTAAGGCCTAATTTAGTCAATTGTGCAGGGCCAATAGAGTGTCAGGGTCAGCCCTATGAGAATCATTTATATTTACATGAAAGCAAAATAACAAATTTAACCTTTTCAGGGCCGGTCCAAGGGGAGTTCAGAAGGTGCCTATAAACAGGGTCCATTCTTCCCTAGGGGCCTAAATTTTTTATCCATTTCAAAGGTGTCTCTTTAGGTTAATCAATGTTCATGACTTCACGAATTCGAAAATTGGGAAGCGGGAATTTGGTTTGAATTTCTCAATGATCAATTGTCAATTGGTGATGCATGTGAAATTAATGACAATGATTCATATCCTTTGTGGGTGACTAAGTGGTAACAATCTCAGTCTCAATTTCACATACTCTCATTCGTATTTAAGAATCACAATTACAATCCAGAATTCATAGTCGCAACAAAAAATTTAGAAACCTTGTTTTCGGTTCTTGTCTTCACTCTTCGGCCTTCAAAAATCACAATCATTGGCTCTTATCTTCGACTCTAATCTTTGTGAATCTTGATTAAAATTCAATTCGACAGTCTTTTAAAATTACTAACCCATGTATGTTTATATTCTAACTTTCTGTCTTTCTCTTTAAGATTCAACGGCTCTAAATTCTATTTGACTAATTTCTAAAGTATTGGTCTCTTCTTCAGATTTTTACATTCAGAGTCTCACTTGGTTGCTCAAAACTCAAGAGCAAAGTTCCTTTTAAATTCAAAATTTAGCAATTAGCATGCCTCTTGGAATTAAAAACCGTGAAACAAGTATAATTTTTTTGTGTAGTTTTGTATTAAAAGTATATTACAAGATGAAATGAGAAACTACTTTGTATTTTATTATTTTATAATTTTTAAGTTTTAGGGTCTATTTTACTTTTACTAAAATGTATAGAGCCTCCGAAATCTCGAGATCGATCCTTTCATATCCATATTTGTCTTCTGCTATGTAAGAAAGGACGTCTCATTTTGGTCTCACTTTATGACTCTTCATACTATTTGATCTCACCAAATAAGATCATTATATGATGACATATAAGTGCACAAAAAGAAATATTGACCCGAATCTATGATGATATATAGAATATTAGTGGAATAGAATATGTTCTTACCAAATAGAATAACATTCAAATCGCTATATATATACTTTCTTTTTGACTAATTTGAAAGACCCATGGCCAACTTTATTATATTCATTTTATTCAAACTGTTTTTAACCAGAAATCATGCATATGTTGCCCATGCACAGAACCAAGAATAAACTCAATCGAACTTTCAAAATTTCCACATGTATCACATGTCAACTATATATTCGAGAATAAATCATCCCGATAAGAAAAAATATTCAAAATTTGAGAATCATTGAACAATTGTCTGGTGTATGAACAGTTGCAGGTCGTTTTTCCTTAGCTTTTAGCCACTAGTCAGCCATGTCTAATCAATGGATTATGGAGGGACGAGTCGTGATTATGTTAAGTTATAACAAAAGAATGTAAAGAAATTGAATACAACTTATTGAATGTATTTAATTGTCCTTTTGTTGAAAATTTACAACAAAAAAAATGATGGTTTTTAATATAAACATCTAATTATATTACAAAAAAATCAATATTAAATAATTTTACATTTTTACAATTTAAAAAGGTTACCAGCTTGTAATCAGTTATAGGATAATGAATTATTTGGAATAATATGATTAATATCCAAATCACTTGCACAATTATGGTTGAAGCACTTCAAACCTCTCTACAAATGGAACAACAATGCACGATGACAATGGCGCGTGTGATTTTCATTGATTATCAATCCCAATATAAAGAATTATACAAGCTGCGATTCAGTCTATAATTAGGATAAACATCTGAACACATTCTAATTCTAAATACAAGATAAACACATCCCAAACATTATATATAAAAAAGATTATCTTGACAAAATCTATTACACCTCTACAGTCAAGCGAGAGGTTCAACTACACTTAGAATACTCTACACATTACTTTTTTTTAATAGATGATTTTTATATAAGAAAACCAACTAGCAAGGAACCAGGAAAGATAATTATAAAGAGTTTTGGAGCATCGGGTTTTGTAACCACAAAGTCCAAATGATAGTACTACTGCTGCTTCCATTATAAAACCAATTAAATGAATGCAAAACAATGTTATAAAAAATGGTGCTTCTCTTCTATCTGAAGTTTTGGAACACAACACCATTCCGAAACACACATAGCATCCAAATTGTGGTGATCATAATGACTTCTACCACCTTCTTTTTTGACTGGTTTAAGCTAGCTGAATCCACCACAAGCATAAATCATTAATATTATTAAACAAAGGGAAATGGAGATCAAGCCACTTGAAGATTCTCCTCTAAATTTTCATAGCCACTTCACAATCAACAAACATATGATTAGAATCCTCCACCCGTAAATCGCAAGAAGGGCAAAACAGCAACGTAATATCAACATTCCTCTCCAATAAGTTAGCCAAACTTTAAGATGTCGACTATCAACATTCCTCTCCAATAAGGACAAATTACTAAAAAGTAAGAATAAAAGTCATTTGGCAAAGATGCCGGCTATCTAACAGTCGGACAAACTTTAACAACTTGTATTTGTACAACTACTTATGATATGATTAAATATTGGGATGTCCAAAGAACAAGAAATATGATGTAATGCTAATTGTATGTGAGCGTATGTGGTATGCACACATTAAAAAAATATAAATAAATGAAATAAATTCTATATTTATAGTAGATCACTATAAGAAAAAAAGGAATTAACAGCGACAAAAGTCGCTGATAAAGGCTAGCAAAGTCGTCGGTAAAAAAAGTCGGTACTGCTCTGTCGCTATTGCTCAAAATGCTGCCGGTAAAGATATATGTTGCCGCTAATGTCCTTGTCGCCGGTAATACCTTCTGTTGTGTTGCCGGTAATAGTGTCGCAGATAATAACATTTTTCATTTAATTTTTTTTTAAATCAACGATTTTGGGTACAAAAAAACCGATACGTAATGACATTAAATGCAGAAAAAAAATTACATACTGACATCCGATTAGGTACCAAATAGTGTTATAATTAATTTCATATCAAAATAAACAACCAAAGTTTTATAATTCCAACAAGTACCAAAGTGTCACAACAAGTCAATATACAAAACACAAACTAATTATCCGACGAACCATCATCTCCGTTCCCTTCGTTTCCTCCTTGATCTTTCCCTGATTGAAAAAACACATAAAGTTCCTCCCTACATGCCGGGTCGTTGAGCATTGCCCGAAGATTTTCCAACTACATAATAAATAACAACATATATAAACTTATAAGTTAAATTATCAAACATTAACAAAAACTACGAAAGTACCTTGCTATTTCGTGCACTTAAATACAAGAAATACCAATAGTACATTGCTATTTCTTCCACTTGGGACAAAAACACAATTATCAAATCAACATGCATTTACTGATGCCAAAGTACATTGTTATTTTTAAACTAAGGAAAAAACCAAAGTACATTGCTATTTTTTGCACTTAAAACATAAACATAATTACCAAATCAACATGCATTTATTGATCATTATATAGATATATGAGACTTTGGAATTAAATAATCTACTTTTTTGTGCTAAAGGACCTTAAATACATGAAATACCAAAGTGCATTGCTATTTATTGCACTTAAATACAAGAAATACCAAAAGTACATTGTTATTTCTTGCACTTGGGACAAAAACACAATTACCAGATCAAGATGCATTTATTGATGCCAAAGTACATTTTTATTTTTAAACTAGGGACAAAAAACCAAAGTACATTGCTATTTCTTGCACTTGGGACAAAAAACCAATTACCAAAGCTTTTAGCAAATAATCATCACAAACCAAAATTGTCAAATCAACATGCATTTATTGAAATTAAATAATCTTGTTTTACCTGTGATGGTTGTGATGATTGTGGTTCTGGTTGCGATGGTTGTGCAATCGGCGGGATAGCAGAAGGTTTTCAGCCGATGTCTGATATGGCCACGTCGTTCACCTAATACTCTCTCGAAAAAAGCTCTTTCTTTAGTAGGTGTTAACTCACTTTTACCTTCTGGTCCTTGCGTTTGTTCTAAGATCTTTTCCACTAACCGATTCTGTGTTTTCCAAAAGTGATTAACAATTAAGTATAAATAAACACTTAATTATATGATAAAATTATAATTAAATACTTACGTATTGTTGCTCCGTCTCGACGTTAACAAATACACCATTTTTATCGGTATGAGCCTTGCAGAACGTTTTCACTCTCTTCATGTTCTGTTTAACATTAAAAATCAAATTATATTTTAAATAAATAATTACAGATATTGTACATTACCTTTTTATAGCAAGTATTGCTATACGAGATCGACTACCCCCTCCCCGGTTTACGGTCGTTTGTATTTCACGAACTTTTTTGTTTCTTTCCGAAGCAGCTATGTGTTCATCTATTTGGAAATACTCATTTGCTTTACTCCAATTATCAACCTACATATCATGTTTGGGTGGCTAATGCTCTCGGGATATCCTCATACCCTATGACTTTCAAAAAATATTCTTTTGCATCAGCTTTACGCTCTCGATAACCTTTTAACAAAGCCGCTTCAAAACTCTCTAACAACATAGCAGCATCTGGATCCCGGGACATCCGATCCAAATCAAACTTTGTCTACAAAAAAAACTTATCCAAGTAAAAATCAGTCATAATTAACCATATAAAATATTCTTATATAAATAATTTACCCCTAAATGTTGTTTTACTATATCCTTTATTGTGGGGGAAACTTTTTTTCAAGTTCTTTTATCAAAATGGACAATCCACCACATTATTTTCTCAATTTCGCATGCAAACATGCCCTTCGGCTCTCCTACGGGATCATATGTCATATTTGTATCATAGTTCATGTCAATCGGTTTTCCCTTATTGTTTAAGATCACTCTTTCGAGCTTAATGTTTTTCGTTTTTCCTCTGACTCTCATGTGTCTCCTGTGTGGCCCAACTACAAATATAATTAAAAATTATTAGAAACAATATTTTATAATAACTGAATAAAAATAGTAAATAAAAATTCATAATAAGACTTACCATCATGCTCATACTGACCAGCACATCTACTGCCTGTCTGGGAGAGGTGGATCCTCGGCTCCATCACCCCATGTCCACAGGCTATAACAACAGCCATGGTGTACAAAAACAAGAGCCATATCGACGCCATTACCTGAAAAATTATAAGATATACAGATACAACTTCTATTACAATATACACATTACATAGGATCCACATTTCATACATACAATACACATTATACATACATATACATACAAATACACATATACATACAATTACATATATACGTACAATCCACATTTCTTACATACATACAAAGACACATTTTATACATACATACAAATACACATTTCATACATATACAATCTACATTTCATACATAAAAATACCAAATATATACAAATATGGGTAATCTCACATAATAGGCACAAATACACGATTTTTTGTAAATAATCTCGAAATTAAAGGAGAAAGGTACCTATGGTGGCCGGAAATCAACAATGGTGACCGGAAAATCAAGCTTTAGTCGTCGGTGAACGTAAAAAACTCCAAAAACTGAAAAAATCAACATTTTTCAGAAATTAATCTCGAATATAAGCTGGAAAGTGAAGTGATAAGAGAAAGAAATAGAGAATAATGAAAGGGATGCTCACCGTCGCCGGTGAAGCTTTAAAATTGCCGGTATAACCGACCCGTCGTCGGAATTAGGTGGCAAACACTGGTTGTGGTGGTTGGTCGGGGGTTGAAGGTGGAGGAAAGGAGAACGGTGTAGTTGGGAACGATCGTCGGACGTTGGTACTCGACAATGAAGAAGCGAATCAAAAGGAACGACAGGAGGCAAGCAGGAACGAAAGAAAGGGAGACCTGATGGGGTCTTATTTCGTCAACCTTTACCGGCGACATCCAATAGCGGTGACGGAAGGTTTTTACCGGTGACATTGTAGTTTTAGCGACGACAACAAAGGAGGGAACTTATCTCACTTCTTTTTTTTTTTTTTCACGAACTTTAGCGGCGACACTTTTACCCTTTAGCGGCGACAAAATGTCGCCGGTATTGAGTTTGTGCGAGAAAGGCCCCCAGCCATTGGATTAGAACGTTGATCTGACGGTTGGAATTTACCAGAACGGGTAATTGTGGATTCGGTTCGTAGAACATTACCGGCGACGCTATTAGCAGCGACTCATGCTTGAGTCTCCGATAATAACGTCGCCAGTAATGACCCTATTTCTTGTAGTGGATAAATTTATTATTTGCAGGTTAAAGTAAATAAATTGTTGATCAAAAGCAAATAAATATATAGGTGATTTTATTTATTATAAACTAAATAAAAAAATTATTTAATTAAAAATGATTTAATTAATTTAGAATTTAATTTAGTAATTTGGTTGTTAAAGTTTGTTGGGTAGAAAAGACAACTTAACGGTTGTGTTAACCACAACCACCACCGGTTCCCTCTCCCCCGCCATGAACCACCATAGAAACGCAAGTTAACGGTTGCATGATAATGCTTAAATAGTAAACAATCACCGTCAAATCGTGCTTATATTCTACATATGCGCCTTGATTACTTTGATTTATTTATAATATAAGGATGGACTCTATAATGATTTGTAAGGCATACATAAAACATTACGACCAAAGAGATTATAGTTTATCGGTATCAAGTGTTGTCTTTTTTTTTTTTTTTTTTAAGGTTAGGGTTCAAATCTCGTATTTAAAATAGATGGAATTAGGAGTAATAATATAGATATAGATTAGATTTGTTGTTAAAAAAATTTAAAATTTAAAATTAAAAAAAAAAACATTATCACTTTGGGGGTGCCTGAATTCGCTTAACTAATTATTAGCTTATTTGATAACAAACTAAAATTAAAAAAATGTTTGTACTAATTTTTGCGGCACCAGTTAAAAAAATGTTTGTACTAATTTTCACGGCACCAGAATAACTGATAAGGTTTTTATTAGTATTAAAATAAGATAATGTGTATCGCAATAAGCTCACAAGCTAAATTGAAGCATATTATCTAAATATATCCATTTAAGTTAATAAACAGAAGCTATTTTGAGCAATTTGACAACTCAAATTATCTATTAACGGGAACAAATCACAATAAAATAAATATCAACACCCCTTCAGCTGTAAAATATTGGTTTGACAGGTTTATCAAAATTGAGAATTAAATTAAAAAAAATAAAACATTATACGCATGGTTCTAAAATACATGTCATAGTGTGCCCTAATACGTGCCATGACACGAGACATTGTGTAACCGGCAAGGTTATATGTTACTATGGTAGGTCATTTGACATTTTTTTTATAACAAGTTACATAAAACTAAAAATTGTGATCTATCTAAAAAAATTTAAATGAACCACCTTAATTTTTTAGCAAAAAAGAGTTTATAAATCAAATTGTTAAAATCCATAATCTATATTTTAATATCCCATAATCTCTATTTACAATTCCAATATTTTAGAGCATCAAAGTGTTGACGAGGACCCTTATCGTAATTCTTGAATTAAATATTCATAATTTAGTTTTAGGTTTAATTACATTTTTTTCTTTTTTTTTTAATTATTGTTTGTTAATACTTAGTTCATGTGCATCAAATCTATATAATGTTTGTTAATACTTAATGAATTCTTTTTCCATCTTTTTGAGTGTTCCATGATTTCACAATAGGTTTTTTTATTATTTCAAAATTTCAATATGAATTGATTATTTTATTGTTATTCATTTTTTTATTATTTGATTGTTGTTTGTGAATTGTTGTTTGTTTTAGAAATTAAAATCAAGAATGTCTTTATTCAAGTTTTTTTAAAAAGCATGATAAAAAAGCGGTAGAAGAGGAAAATGAACAACATAAGCATATGGAAATTGATTTAAGTTTACTACATGTTGATCCGGTAGAACGACCAGACATAGAATGTTATCACGTGAATCAAATGGGTGAAATTAGAAAGACATACTTACAAAAAGGACATTTCCAACCTCAAAACTATAAGTTTCCACAACATGATTTTGGAGGTAAACAAAGAGGATTCAATATATCTTGGTTTGACGACAATAAATATTGGTTAGAATATAGTATAATAGAGAATACCACATTTTGATTATGATGTTATCTATTCAAATCCGAGATACCAAATCAAGGTGGATCATATCATTTTGTGAAATCTGGATTCAAAACTTGGAATAGGAAATCGGGACTAGATGATCACAAATTTGGAACTCCACACAATATTGTTGTCCAAGTGTCTAAATGTGATGAATCAAAGGCAATCCATAACGTTTGCTTTTGAGAAAGATACCACTTTACAAGAAAAAGAATATTGTACTCGTTTGAATCCTTCAATTGATTGTGTTAGACTCCTATTGCGATAGGGATTGACATTTCGTGGTCATAATGAGAAGAAAGACTCAGATAATAAAGGTAACTTTCTTAAACTTTAACAATGGTTAGCCAATCGATGTGATATGGCAGATCGTGTTGTGTTAAAGAATGCTCCAATAAACACATAATTGAAATGCAATGATATCATACATGCATATTCAGATGCAGTTATGAATGTTATTATGGAAGATCTTGGAAAATATTTTTTTGCAATTATAGTAGACGAGTCACGTGATGTTTCTTGTAAAGAACAATTGGCATTACTATTACGGTTTGTAAATAAAAAATGGGGAGTTGTAGAAAATTTTGTTGGCCTAAGAAATATTAGTGACACTTTAGCTTTGACACTAAAGGCTACCATTTATGATATGCTCTCAAAGTGGAGTTTGAGTCATACTAGCATTAGAGGGCTAGGCTATGATGTGGCTAGTAACATGGGTGGTGTATTTAATGGATTGAAGATTTTGATTATGAATGAAACAAAATATACATACTTTATTCATTGTTTTGATCACCGATTATTGCAAAATATTGGTGTTTATTGCAAAATATCACACAAAGGTTAATAATTTCTTTGACGTGATTTCTCGGTTGTTAAACATTATTGGATCTTCCTACACACGAGGAGATAATTTAAGAAAAAAAACAAGTAAATAAAGTTATGGAAGCATTCACATATTTTACCATCTTCAAATTTTACATGGTTTTACTTGTAGGAAGGAGTTGTCTTCGAAAATGATCCTTATGCTTACTCATCAGATAGAGTAAAAATGTTAACTTGCAAGATTATATGTTGTTTTTAATATTTTATAGTATGGTTCGTTGTTGTGATGAAATTAGGTTTGATCAACACCATTAATAAGCTACTCAATGAAGTCAATTTTTTTTTTTAAATCTGGACTTTTTTATGTAGTGGTGAAGTTAAAGGAAACTTTCAAAGAATTTACAATCTAATTATAATTTGTTTATTGTTTTCTTAGTGTTTTTTTTGTTTACATAAATTTAAATTTTGTTGTTTATTTTTTCATACCAAATCATGGTGATTGTCAAATTGCATAGCTCCATAATTTTCATAAGCTTGGTCTTTTGTACACCCTTACTTTACTTGAAATTTACATCTACCGACATTGATTTATTGTATTTATTGTCTTAGTTATAACGGTTGTTTCATTGGGGGTTCTTGGTATTACAAATGGTAAGCATGCTTTCTTTTGGGTAAGACGACTCATCCCCTGTATTCTTATCTTCTTCATTTTCTATAAAATTAAATAAAGTATGTGATGATAAAATTGGATTTGTGGCTTTCTTATTTAAGTAATTATTATTATTATTATTATTATTATTATTATTATTATTATTATTATGATTATTAAACTATTTGGACATGTGTTAGATTACTCACATACATTTTTAATGAAATTAAGTGATGTTTAGTAACTTGTGAGTTGTAATTATCTAAAGTTAAAATTATATGTGGTTGATACAATGTAATTAAGTGGCTAGAAATTTGTATCGTATTAACCTGGGTCACCATTTTTCTAAGTTCTAACACTTAATTGGTGGTTTTTAAACTTGACCGACCAAATTAAAGAAAATAACAAAGTTGTCTATCTTTTTTATTATTATTTTTATTTTATTTATTTATTTATTTATTTATTATTATTATTTTTATTATTATTATTATTATTATTATTATTATTATTATTATTTTTGCATTTAGGTGGATCAAGCTTCCAACCCAATATGCCATCTATAAATAGGACGTTTCCCATATGGACATCTAATGCATTTCATGTACCAGGTGACTTCCATATTGATACATACGGTAAACATGGGACCCTTGGGTTTCCTTTAAGAAATAAATAGGTATTGAAGTATACCAAATTATATATGTTATATGGGTTGTCTTTTTATTATTTATTTGAGATTTTGAGACTTTTTAGGTTTCAGTGCCAAATTAGTTAAGAGAGGAAATAATTTCCAATAGTAGTGTACATTTCGATATGGTAATGTACATTTCGATATGGGTAAAAGTGGTCAAAAGTGATGCAATAATAAGATATTAACCGGTTTATAACAATGCAGTTCCAATATGTCTTAATTGGAAAATATTTTTGATAAATTACTTATAGATTAATTACCTTACCCTTTTCCTATTTGATGAACCAGGAGTGGTGGAAAAATGAGATATTAAAAGAGAAGTAAGTTGATTGTTGTTGCTGGAGTAATTAAGGGGAGACTGTGAGGACAAAAGCAAACTCGCATTTACATGCGAAAGATAACACAACCTGCACTAAAAAATAGCAATCAAAATATGAGCGATTGTTTTGTAAAAATAACAGTTTTTATGTTCATTTGTAACATTGTACTATCTGAAAGTCACAATTATGACATATTTGTAGAGTTTCCGGAAAAATGACATTTTTAATTTCACTTATAGCATTATACTATGTAAGTCACAATTTTGACACATTTGATCATATTCTAGAAAAATGAGCATTTTTAAGTTCACTTATAGCATTGTACTATTTAAAAGTCATGGTTATGGCATAATTGGTCATGTTCTAAAAAATTGATAGTTTTTAAGTTCATTTATAGGATTATACTATTTAAAAGTCATATTTACATATTTGGTCAAATTCTTTTTAGTTAGTAAATTTTATTATTTAAGTATTGTATTTTGAAAACACATTGCTATAATGCAAGAAATGTTGTATATGTGTTGGTCATTTCAATCAGGTAAAACATAAACAAAAAATGTGTTTTGGTCGTTTTTAACTTGGCATTATAGGTATAAAAGAACAAAATTGGACCGTTTTGATCATTCTGACCATTTAAGTCTATTTTGGTCATTTTTTCAAAAATACTATTTTGCTCATTTTACTCATTTCAATTACTTAAAACATAAAAAATTAGTACTTTCGTCATTTTAAACTTTGCATTATATGAACAAAAAAAACACATTTGGACCATTTTTGTCATTTTGACCATAAGTCTATTTTTGTTATTTTGGTAGTATTCCAATCATTTTTAAAATTGTCATTACAGATACAAAAAAACACATTTGAACCGTTTTGGTCATTTTGACCATTTAAGTTCAGTTTTTTCATTCGATCAAAATAGAATATTTTGTCCTTTTTCATTTCAATAAGGTAAAACAACAAAAAAAAAGAATAGTATTTCGGTCATTTAAATTGGCATTACAAGTATAGAAAAACACATTTGGACCGTTTTGGTCATTTAACAATTTGAATATATTTATGTTATTATTATATATATATATATATATATATATATATATATATATATATTAAAGTTGTGGAAGAAAGGAATAGTAAACTTGGGATACTTTGTCCAAGTTTGGTCCCTTGATTTACATATCCGGTCCCTGTACTTCTTTAATTAATTTATTCATGTTCTTTTGTTTGTGTTCAATTCAACTTCCCATTTTTTTGGCAGAATTGGTCCCTGTATTATTGTTGGAAGTTAGGAATACTAAATTTGGATGTTTTTTTGGCAACTTTGGTCATTATTCTTTACCCATTTTGACACTTTTGGTCCTTGCAATCAATATTTTTACACTTTTTTAGAACCTTTTAATATTTAAAGTTTGGCCACAAAACTTTAACGGTTTGACAACTTTGATCCCTTTTCTAAAAAGTTGTTAATTCCTACCCCTTTAATTCTTTAGCCATTTTCACACTTCTGGTCCTTGCAGTCAAAACTTTTACATTTTTTGTCCGAGGCAAAGCCCGGACTTTTCATCCTTGCACTTTCTATGTCTGTCATATTTATCAATTCGGAAACAACATTGAAAGCTTCTGGCCCCCGCATAGCGGGGGTAACCTTTCTAGTTTTAATCAATATAATTAGGTAAAATAGAAAAAATCTTTTATTTTGGTCGTTTTAAGATGATATATCATAACAAAAAAATACCAAACACAATATTAGTTATGGACCAAAGATGGTCTTTTTACTATTATTTATTCAAATTCAAAGTACATTCCTTATATTATCGAACAATTCCTTATATTCTCGAACAATTTCATATATTAATTATAGATATTTATAAACATATATTCATTATTATATACAAAGAACTATTTGCAAATTTATAATTAACGACTATGTTTTTCTTATTATTTAACTTATTTTAATTTTTCAACCGTATATTAAAGGGTATGTACAGTTACAATCAAAACATCTAACTTCATTTTTTAAAAATAACTGCTTGCAAAAATATGATTAATTTTACGCCTTTTAAATTTATAATACTGTTTTCTTTTGTGATAATTTAATAATTTATTTAAAATAATTGATTAATAGTTATGAGTTTTACTATAAAAATTTAATTATTTTTGTAACCGTGATTTCGACGGACTATAACTTATTATATATATAAAACAAATACAAAAAACATTAACTATCACCGTGGCTCGTTTGGTAGAGTTGGTTGAAGGAGACCAAATTTAAATCCAGAGGGCTTCAATCAGTGATAACGAGAAGAAGGCAACATAACGTCGTTGGCAAAGTAAAAGAAAACGTCTTCATATCTTACGCAGATGATGCAGCACCTTCGAAATTTTTTGTTTTAATGGAAAATTCCTTAAAAAATTACTAAACACATGTTGATCTCATTTGAATGATTTGATTCTTTAATCCATTCAAACATTTGCCATTTTTGGAAAAAGAATATCTCCCATTAACGCCGTTGACTAAGAATAAAACCACGACAAATTTTACTTTTGTATTTGTCCCGTATCTTTTATTTTGACGACCCTTGCTTTTTCGTTAATCTCATATCCATTATCCAACATATTTTCTATTAGCTCCTCATATATAATCCCCAACCTCGATTTGTTTTAAATTTTTAAATGGGTTACACATAACATGTTTTAATTTGCATATAAAACATATATTTTTTGAATTACTTAACCATTAAAATTGAAGTTTATGTGATTTAAATATGAGACAACTTTTCTTTGAAATGTTTAATTGTCAATCAGTCACGACTAGACTATACTGATGGTGGTTGTAATTTCTGAATTTTAACTAAGAGACTGTTTGATAGTTGTTGATTGAATCAAACCCAACTTATTACTAGACCCGTAAAAGGCATATCAGAGGTTATAGGATATGCTGGCTCTCGGTTACCTTTTTTGCATCGAGTATTCCAATGGCTCATAACATGGCTAGGATGGAGGTGTGTCGGCAGTTATGGATCGATGTAAAGAGAAGCTGTCAGTTTGGAAAGTGAAGACTCTGTCGATTGGTGGTCGAGTGGTGGTCTTCTGACTTTACTTAAGTCAATTCTAGGTAGTTTGGGGATGCATTTTATGTCTATATTTCAAGGCCCTACTTATGTATTGCTTATGTATCGAGTAGTTTGGAGTCCTTACTAGCCTAATTTTTTGGGCTGCATATCTTGGGGAAATAAGATGCATCGGGTTTGGTGGGATAAGTTGTTGGCGAGTCGGGGTGAAGGTGGTCTGAGTGTTGGAAGCCTATATTCTTTTAATCGGGATATGCTTTGTAAATGGATGTAGAGGTTCTTTCACAGTCCGGACACTTTGTGGACGAGGGTTATCAAGGTCGTATGATAAGGATGGGATTCAAGCTTCTTTGCATTACTTGACCTCGTATAAAATTGTTGGAATGTTGGGATGATCAAAATCGAAACTGAAAACCAAAAATAACTGACAAAACCGAAACTGTAAAACTGAAATCAAACATAAAATCGATGGTTTGGGTTTCCGTTGAAAAACTAAAATTTTTGGTTTGGTTTTGGTTTTTAGATATGGTAAATCCGACAAAAACCAATCAAACCGTTCATATGAAATGTTTACAAAATATATATTTTCTGTATATAATATAAATAAGTTATGTGTAACTATAACACAAACAACAGGTTGCTCTCGTGGTTGAGGTGTTGGACCCTTGGACCTAACGTCTTCAGGTCGAAACTCGACATCTCTATATTCTTGATTTATTTTTCCAAAACATGAAACCTATCCCACATCGTTGGAGTACTGCCAGCCCAACGCCCTCTTCATGTCTATATAAAACTTCTCTTAAAAATTAACACCAAAAATTTTGTTAAAAATTAACATACTCATCCATTAGGTTCAAATACCATAAAACATTGAATAGAGTCAATCAAAAGTCTTAAAAACATAAACATTAATGCAAGTATAGTCACGTCGCACTCTTGTCCTTCTAACCATAACAATCTGAAAAACATTTAAATTTAAATAGTAAGAATAAAGTTTAGTGAATTCCCCAACACACCACATATCTTTACTATCTTATAAAATATATTGCCCATTTCTTGAAAATTAAGAGGTATACCTCTCATAACACTATGTACAACCCTATTAAGCTTACATCTAAATGTGCAGTAACTTCTAGATATAGAAAACCCTAATATCCTCTAAAAACCATCAGTCGTCACTCAAATCTCTTAGTTCTCTATCCTAACTCTCTTCAATCTTCGGCAGGCCTCTGTTATCATCTCACTCTTGACATCGTCGCTATCACCAGTCCACCACCATTTGGTCGCCGTCGCTACAACCTAGAAGTGGGTCACCGACATCCCAAATGTTCCTCCCATTCCAACTGGATGATTGATGCCATGGAAGTCCACCATTGTCGACACCGCCGTCCGCCACCCCCTCTGTCCCCCGCTTCTACCTTCTGTCAAGACGAGAAACCCTAATCAATGCCAACGTTACACAATGTTCACTGAACCCCTAACCCTAAGTTGCCTCTACCAACTGTCTCTTAATGTCATCTCCATACAGTCTTTGATCTCACACCATTATTCTGGCGACGAACCACACCACGAGAAATGGAATTTTGGTATCTTAACTCTCAGGTTCTTCTTCTTTACTTTACATTAATCTCAAGTGCGAGTTTTTTGTGTTTTTATGTTGTTCCAACTGATCAGAGTACTCGAGAAGGATAACAGTGATCAGATTGTTGATGATGATTCACCATATAGTCCCAAGTCACAAATCAACTTTGTTCATGGATCAACATATGGTCACATGTCAACTTTGTTCATGGATGATATACCTTCAATGGATGATGAAGATGTTAATCTGTTAGTTTCTCCTCAAGGATATGTTATTTCTTCATGGGGTGAAAGCAAATGGGGCAATACTGCATCGATGAATTCAGTCAGATAAATGACCTAATTGGCTAATTTCTTTACTGTGATTTAGAAGCTTCAGTCATGGTTTCAGTCATGGTTTCAATACATATATGATAAAGACATGATCTATGTATGTATTTTAGCGATTTTTCATAACCTTTAAAGCTTGGATTATTTAATTCATGTTGTATTTTTTCTCTGAGTTATAGTCCAAGACAGGACCAACTTCATGCAACTTTTTTTGTAGCAGTGGAAGTGGAGCTGGGAAAACTGAAACAAAATAGATAGTAATGTAATTATTTGGTTGTTGTTGGAGATGGACTTAATGGAATAGATTGTTGATGATAGTTAAAACTAATCCAATTTTGGAGGCTTCTGGAAATGCAAAAACATCAAGAAACAACTCAAGTCATTATGTAAGTGTATTTTTCTTTATATGTATATATACGAAAATGAAGTTATCTTTTGCTACTGTTTTAATCATTCTATTAATAATCCAAATGAATTGCAGGGAAAACTGATTGTAAATTTGCTTTAGTGAAACTTGAAAAATATCGTGTGCAGAAATTGAAACATGTAAGATGTCAGATTTCTTTTAGATTATAATATTGAATTTCTTAATGTTTATCTGGTATCAAAGTTTGACAATTTTATCACATTTGTCAGCATGTTTTTATTTTTTTCTCTTTTCAAATGCTAATCCATCAACATTATGTTTTCTTATTTGTAATATTATCATTCTCTCAATTGGATACCTATTAGATTTTCATTTTGAACCCTAATTTAATCTATTTCATGTCTATTTTTCTTTTAAAAAACAGATGCAACTTACTGTGTAATACAGTCCAATTGTAAGGAGCTGTCGTTTTCTTTTGTTAAAAGTAACAATCTATAATTTCGAAAAAAAATCGTTATAAAGCATTGTACTTTGAAAGAACAATGCTATTTTGGTTCTTATTTCAAGTTGTGTGGCTGTTTTTGTTTTTTTAGAATAAAATAAGTTAATAATCCAATCAATGGAAGACTAAATTACATATTTGGTCCGTATGTAATAATGACTAAATTACGAATCTAAGATTTCATTTTTGGATTTTATTTTTTATCGTCATATTAAGATAAACATGCAGACCAACGTGGATGTTTTTCCTTTTTAGAAAAAAGTAAGCTAATAATCAAATCAATTGAAGTATGATGCCATTTATAATTTTTCAAATACAAAAGAGGAAATAACATTGTACTTCCATCGATTAGATTATTATAGCATATCTCACTCTAACGAAATTTAGTTATAACATTGTAATTTTAAATGTGACAACCGTCAATTTTTGGTCAAGTCAAAGTCAACTAAAGTCAACGAGTCAAACCGGTCAACTCATCTAACCCTTGTATATTAGGGTTTCCATTATGTTTCTTATTGTACAACTCGCAATCTTAATACGAAGTATCACTTAGAGTTTTCACGTGTTCGGAAATTCTAGACCCTAATCAGGGCAAGTGATGAAACTACTCGATAAAACATTATTCCATACCCCTCGGGGCCGTAATATATTCATAACGAGACTTAACGGGATGTACAAACCTTGCGTTACGAAGCCAAACACTCATAAAGGTCGCAAACGAAACCTCTCTCAAATCTCTCCCAAATCTCTCTAAGTATGTGAAATCTCTCCTATATCTCTCTAAGTATGAGAAATCTCTCTAAGTATGTGAAATCTCTCCCAAATCTCTCTAAGTATGAGAAATCTCTCAAACTATGTGAAATCTCTCTCAAATCTCTCTAAGTATGAGAAATCTCTCCAAGTATGTGAAATCTCTCCAAATCTCTCTAAGTATGAGAAATCTCTCCAAGAATGTGAAATCTCTCCCAAATCTCTCTAAGTATGAGAAATCTCTCCAAGTATGTGAAATCTCTCCCAAATCTCTCTAAGTATGAGAAATCTCTCCAAGTATGTGAAATCTCTCTCAAAATCTCTCTCAACTTCTTATAATCACTCGGGGCATCCCGACCCTTAATTTAGTCGAAAACCGCTCGAAAACGGAAGTTTACGCGAAAAACAGCTTTAAAGAACCGAACCCTCTTGAGGAGCCGAACCCTCTTAAGGAGCCGAACCTCTTATTAGAACCGAAACCAGCTTAAGAACCGAGACCTCCTCAAGAACCGAACTACCCTTCGCCTTCGGTCCCTTCTGATGGCTTCGCCTGCGAGGCTCGGACCGAACCTCTCACTCTCGGTTCTAATGCATCAACCGAACCCTTCTCGGACCGAACTTACCTTCGGCTGTTCAGCTCCTAAGACCGAACCTCGCCTCCTGACTTCGGAATTTCGCAACTTCTTCCCGGTTTTTGACCCCAACTTCGTTTTAAGCCCGTTTTTGATTATTTTAACGTGAGATTTTCACCCAAACTTATATTTTGACATATAAGACCACATATATTCATAAATTAAGCACATTTTTAGGGAAATCTTTATTTAATAATAAAATCTAGTGGGTGAGATATTTAGGTGGAGTGTTGACTTATCCTTTGAGCAAGGACACAAGTTACCTCCCATACCCACTCCATGACCATTCTCAGTCACTATTCACCCATACCTAGTCAATCATTGTCCTTTTTACACTCATTTCCAGCCATAATCTTGATCAAAGGCTAGAAGGGTCCTTATCTCTCCTCCCATTTCACTCATTTTTCACCAAAAAGCAAAACACATTCTCTCTCACTTCCTCTCACCAAGAATTCGAGATTCAAGGCTGATCTTGAGCTCTTCACACACCTTTGGTAAGTAAATCTTTTCTCACACTTGATTTCCTTACACTTCTTCACTCAAATCATGAGTTCCTTACACAAATATCGTCATATTTGTTGTTAGATCTTCGAATCTTCAAGCATCTTCTAAGTGTTGTTGAGTTGAACACTTCTTTTCTTCATCATCCATCTTCTGAAACCACTCAAGGTGAGTTCATACCCCTACATTTTCATGTTTTCTTCAAGTTTTAGGGGGGGAATACAAGTTAAAATACCAAAAACTTAACTAAATTCAAACAACAGCTTTCATCAGAAAAGTTGAATCCTATTCACGGACTGTTTTGACCATCTTAAACTTAATATCTTTCAAAACTGTTTAATATGCAAATAGTTCAGGTTCATACCTTTAAAATGACTACTTGCACATCTCCATACGATTTTTCTACAATTTATGGTGATTTTTACAAAACTGCCTATCATTTCAGAAACGAATTCGGACCAGTCTGTGAATATGAACGTTTTCACACAAGTTAAAGACTTCTAAAAATCCTAATAAAAATTATGAATAAACTAGACACATTTTATGAACTCTCAGAGTTTACGGATTTATCTTTCGACTTCGTATGATTTCTCTGTGATTTTTCCAAAACAGTGTAGAAATGTTTGAAACAGGTTAACAGCTTATAACTTTCATCACACTTTGTAACATGTTGAGCAAAGTGTTAATCTTTGAGGATTTCATATTTTACATGTGTTTCTAGTTGTGGTATAATTATATAACAGAAAATAGTCACTAATTTGTAAGAATCCTCCATCATTTCCAATAGTACAAGACAAGGCATGATAAACATAGTTATATTTTTGCTATACATTCGACTTACATAGAAAATGGTTCTTTTACATTACAAACGTTTTGGATAAACTATAATAGGTATAGTTTATGTTTCATATACATTATAAACAATTATGTTAAACTATAATAGGTATAGTTTATGTTTCATTTACATTTCAAACTCATTTAACAAAGGTTTTCAGTTCATATAAACGGGGTGCGAGTACAAAGTACCGGGTTTATACAAAAAGGGGTTTTCAGTTCAGTTCACGTAAATCTGTTAATGAATAAATTTGTGAGACATTCGCTTCATGTTACCTTCAAAGTAACAAAGTCAAAAGTCCTGTAAACTGTAACCAGAGTCTCTTGTAGGGAGAGCGTGATAGTTGTGTATAGATCTATATTGGGTCTGACAAACCCACACCTGAGCTGCATGCAACAGCTAGACCGGCAGGTCTGGGGTGACAAGTGTCATTTAACTTTGCGACGCCTGAAGAACGTCGTATTACGAGGTTGTCTGAGTCATAGTATGGTTATAATAACTCACATGGGGTATGAACAAAACATAAGATTTACGGGTTTTACTTCTAAATTAAACGAGTTTATGTCGATTTAAACTTGCATGAATTACTTTAAGAAATAAATAGTTTCTTGTTAAAAGTATACATGCATGCATACATACTCAGGTCAACATCATACTAGAACAAAACAAAAGTGGTGATTGTTGAACGGCACAAGTAGGCTTGGGGATGTATAGTCAGGTCTGGGAATGACATAGCCTGATCAACTATGTCTATCCCAGAAGTGATTAGCATATGCCCGGGAATGGTTGTGGCGTTGCAACAAGTCTAAAAACTTACCAACTCTATCTACAAAGAATCATTGAAAACATAAGACAAACATTAAAATACTATAGGAGTATTTGGTGAATCTATAACCAACTTATGTGAAACCTAAAAACCCCTATTAGTAGGTCTATAATGACTGAGTGCATACGCTAAGGTTATACATAATTAAAGATATTATAGACTCAGAATCTATGACTATTGCTCTACTTCTTGTTCCTTGTTTGGTTGTGGACTTAGAGTAGAGTCATTTATTCGAAGGTCTATTCTATCTCAGATTATGTATAACTGGTATGCACTATGTGATTATAGACGTGACTAATGAGGATCACCCCCTATAAGTAATTATAGGATTGGACGTCTATTAATTATCTCTTCTACCCCTATTCTCGCACAAGCAACGTGGCGGGAGCTCAACTACCAAGAGACCCTATTCTTCCTAACCAGGAAAATGGTGGTTGGATCAGAGAGAAGATTTCGAAGAGGATCCTGAAGAAATAATAGAGGAAGACCCCGAAGACAATTCGGAAGAGAAGCGAGAGGAAGAGAAACCGAAGGAAAACAAAGGAAAAGAAGAAATGGGAGAAGACCCCGACGAGATTTCCATGGTCCGACGCCTCGATAAGCCGTAGATCTACAGAGACGGAGTTAGGAACAAGGTTAACACCCTCCCTATGACATGGACGAGGCTTTTACAACCTCAGCAGAGGAGGATTAGTAGACAGGGCTCTCCTTGTTATAATACGCCGCATCACTCACTAGAGCGTACAAACACGAGCATCGGTCAGCCGAAATCATGGAGGTTGGCGCTACCACCAAGATCACCGCAATTCGCCTTCGTCACCTGGATGGAGGCCACGAACATATAAAAGAACACATCAAAACCTTCAGAGGGAAGTGACCGCAACTCGAGTCGAGATTAGAGAGTATCGGGAACGTCAAACAACGTTAGAGAAAACGCGTAGTAAAAGCAGAACATCAAATGACAGAAGCCAGGGCAGAGGATAAGACAATGCAGGCTTTCATGTCTTCATTCTATGGCCCACGGAACATCACCCACCACGAGTAGTGTGTACACTACTGACATACCATTACAGGCTCAAACTCATGGCGTGCGTTTGAACACTGTCCCATCATATACATAAATTCGACCTTCAAATGTAGAGACTACACTATTCAAGGAGTCGTGACACCGTCAAAGTTTTTCCTTACATTAACGAAATATAGACCTAATATAAGGTCAAACTTTCTTGAACTCTATGAACTAGAGTATATCAATAAAATTGGCATGCATTTTAATTCATTGGGAGTTGTCACACCCCCAAACCAAGGATGGCGGAAACGTCCGGGGGTGGAGGACTTCATGTATAGTATCACAACAACGAGTATAATAGTGCTCAAAGTAAATACAACCATCATAAATATAATTGAAAATGTTACACCATAG
Organism: Lactuca virosa; assembly: GCF_052849685.1. Lineage (NCBI taxonomy): Eukaryota > Viridiplantae > Streptophyta > Magnoliopsida > Asterales > Asteraceae > Lactuca > Lactuca virosa. The sequence continues at coordinate 130,504,732 of NC_136434.1, read as the reverse complement.
AATAAGTTTACATGTTTCAAAATCAATTACATTATGATGAAAAAATGAACTGTTTGACGATTTATCGTCCCATCCTCAAAATGCTGTTGGTTTTCCTGTTTCACTAATTTCCTGATAATACAAGTAGTTTTGAAAAAGTGTCAACAATCAAGTTGGTGAGTTCATAAGAGTTTTGTTTGAGAAAGAAACCGTTTTCCTTGTAAAAGCGACAAAGTATGTTTCCAGAAAATCCAATATTTTCTTTATTAAGTGTGAAATGAATGCTTCTATGTTATGCGATAATGTACCCTAGAAGGACCCATAGATTCCTTCTATAATCGCCCATCGTATATAAGTTATATAAAATTTAAGTTAAATAAACCGTTGAATATAATGGGTCTGCCCTAGGTCGACAACCAAACAAGGAACAGGAGATAAGGCGGGCCCACCAATTCTAAGTCGATCGTGACTAGATTCTTATATAACTCTAGCATATACACTTAGCAATTATAGCTGAAGTCTAACAATTCTAGATGAAATAGTTTTAATAGAAATATGTTTCCAAAGAAAATCCAATATTTTCCTTATAAAAGTGATGTGTTGTCTTTAATCCCAAGACCGAAAGTGTACAGTACTATCCATACTTATTGATATAAAAAGTGATTTTAAATCGACATAAAACCCTTTTTGATTTGAGAAAAATCTCGTAAACTGTATGTGTTGTTAACTCCCTATGTGATTCGCTATAACCATACTATGACTATGAACCTGCCATGACGTTTCTCAGGCGTCGAAAAAGATAATGACACTTGTCACCTCAGACTTGCCGGTCTAGCTGTAGCTAGCAGCTCAGGTGTGGTTTGTCAAACCCAATATAGATCTATACACAACTATCACGTTCTCCCTACAAGAGACTCTGGTTATAACTACCAGGAATTTTAACCCGTACTCTAGGAGTACTAAGAGGAATATCTCACAATTTACGTTAACAAGTTTACGTGTGGTGTGCGTAAGTGTAAAACCTTTTTCTGTGGGAAAAATCCATAAACTATGCTTATTGTAGTTTATTATATGTGTTCGAAATGAATGAAGAAACCTTATCATGAATGACTAACTTCCAGTTTATGATGATAAAATAACAAGAAAATACATTTAATATTTAGAACTTATGGTTATACACTTTGCTCAACATACTACAAAGTGTTATGAAAGTTGCAAGCTGTTAACTAGTTTTTAACCTTTCAGCACTGTTTTAGAAAAATCATAGAAAAATCATACGAAGTCAAAAACTGAATCCGTAAATTCTGAGAGTTCACAAAATGTGTCTAGTTTATTCTAAATTTTTATTATGATTTTTAGAAGTCTTTAACTTGTGTCAAAATGTTCATATTCACTGACTGGTCCGAATTCGTAGCTACAGTGATAGACAGTTTTGTAAAAATCATCATAATTAGTAGAAAAGTCGTATGAACGTGTGCAAGTAGTCATTTTAAAGGTATGAACCTGAACTATTTGCATCTAATACAGTTTTGAAAACTAAAATGTTTAAGTTGACCAAAACTATCCATGAATGGAGTTAAACTTTTCTGATGAAAACTGTTGAATGAGTTTAGTTGTGTTCTTGGTGTTTTAACTTGTATTCCCCCCCTTAAAACTTAAGAAAAACATGAAAAGATAGGGGTATGAACTCACCTTGTGTGATTTCAGTGGGTGGATGTTGAAGAAAGGTAGTGTTCAACTCAAGAACACTTAGAAGATTGCTTGAAGATTCGAAGAACTAACACAAATATGATGACGTTTGTGTAAGCAACCTATGATTTGAATAGAAAGAGGTTGAATAATCATATGAAGGATGATAATACTTACCAAAAGTAGAAGAAAAGTCTGGAGAATAGCCTTGAATCTCGAAATTTAGAGAGAGAAAGTGAGAGAGAATGAAGTTTGTTCTTTGGTGGAAAATGAGGGGAATGAGGGAAATGTGAGGAGAGGGGAGGGCTTTCCAGCTCTTGACCAAGTGTGTGGCTGAAAAATGGTGGGAAAGTACTATGGAATGACTAGGTATGGTGGAAGGACAAGGGTGGTTCATGGAGTGGGCATGGGGTGGTTGCTTGTGTCATACACTAAAGCAAGGTCAACACTCCACCTCTAAGCCATACCCATTAGATTTTTATTCCTAAGTAAGGATTTTCTTAAAAATATAATTAAATATGAATATTTAGGGTTTATTATGTTAAAATACGAGTTTGGGTGAAAATCTCGTGTTAAAATCTCGAAAAACGGGCTCAAAACGCTAAAAATATTGGAAACCGGGCAAAAACTGCCAATTTCTGACTCGAAAAGCCTATGTATGAATAAAGGACTGAAAAGACTCGGCGAGTCTGTTCTTGGACTCGGCGAGTCTGTTGAAGATAGGCATGGACTCGACGAGTTGGAGGAACAACTCGGCGATTCTGTTGAAGATTGTTGTGGACTCGGCGAGTCTATTCTTGGACCCGGCGAGTCAGAATGCAAGACCCCAACCTCTTCTGGTTAAGACTCAGATCAGCGAGTTGAGTGGTGACTCAGTGAGTTGGACATGTTAGGACTCAGAGATTGTTGAACTCGACGAGTGATGGAGTGACTCGGCGAGTCGAGTCATGATATGAGAGTTTTCTGAGTTTAGGAACTCGGCGAGTCAGCGGGTTGACTCGGCGAGTAGGGAAATCAGGAAGGTTGACTTTGGTCAGGACTTTGACTTTGACCAGTTTGACCTTCAAGGGTATTATGGTGATTTGGATATTTATGTCAATGGATCATTGATGGCTTTAGGTGTTGGAGTTTGGGGCAGTGCTTCGGGATTGTGCTTTCGTGGTTCGGTTCGGCAGTTGCAAGGTGAGTTATCCTCACTATACCCAAGGGTCTAAGGCACCAAGGCCGGCCCTTTGATTTGTTATTTGAGATAGTTACTGCTGTGATATGTTAGTTGGCATCCTGGTAGATAGGATGGCTATATGATGGTATGCTCTGTTAGATCGGTATTCTGGTAGATTGGATGAGGCTATGCTTAGTGACCTGTAGTTGGTCTGACTGTCTGTATGCTGGTAGGAGATTACCTGTTATATGTGCACATGTTAAGCAGTAGTAGAGGGTATTCCATCCCGGTAGGATGATAGGGCCCTAGTATGTTGTCTTGTAGACTGTTATATGGTTATTTGATAGGTGCACATTTTTGCTAGTATGTGGGCATTCCAACCCGATGGTTGAGGGCCAGGAGTATTCCATCCCGATAGGATGATTGGACTCATAGTAGGTGGGCATTCCAACCTGATGGTTGAGGGCATGGGGTATTCCATCCCTAGGGATGATTGGACCCGTAGTAGTTATTGTATGTATAGTAGGTGGGCATTCCAACCCGATGGTTGAGGGCCAGGAGTATTCCATCCCGGTAGGATGATTGGACTCATAGTAGGTGGCCATTCCAACCTGATGGTTGAGGGCCTGGGGTATTCCATCCCGAGGGATGATTGGACCCATAGTAGTTATTGTATGTATAGGTGTGTGGGCATTCCAACCCGATGGTTGTGGGTCGAGAGTATTCCATCCCGAGGATGATTGGACTCGTAGTATGTTGGCATTCCAACCCGACGGTTGAGAGCCTGGGGTATTCCAACCTGTCGGTTGATTGGACCCATAGTATGCTGTTCATTGTTGTATGTGTATGGTTATGTGTGTACGGGTATTTTGGGGGAACTTACTAAGCTTTCGAGTTTACGGTTTTCAGTTTATTGTTTCAGGTACATCAGGTGATCGTGGCAAGGCAAAGGCGTGATCGTACCGCTCCTCATATTTCATAATTTTGTGATTTGGTTCTGGGGATACTTTGATGTGTAAACTATTTTGAAAACAAGTTGTAATAATTTAATGGTTTTTGAATGGGTTAAAATGTTTTAAATTGGCTTGAATTTATGGGTGTTACAAGTTGGTATCAGAGCCTTGGTTTGAGTGAATTGGAGGAACATTCGTGTGAATCCAGTCTCAAATCAAGGAAAGATTTTCAAATGGTTTTCAAAGTAAGTAAAGGAGGATGCAGAGGGTACGATCAGCCGGAGCCAGTAAGTAGACCCCAAAATATCATACAAGTTATTTGATTATGTGATATGTTAGAGCAGCATGCTAGTACTAGGCTAGGGATCTTCAGGAATTGCATGATAGGATTGTCTGATTATATGATGCCTGCTAGCCTAGGGTTTCCTTTGTATGAAATTGACATCATTACTGTAGTTATCTAGTATATGCATCACGGTTATACATAATTAAGATTTTATAGCCTGAGAATGCTTGATTTGGCCTTATGTTCTGTTCTTGTATGATTGGGAGCTTAGGGTAGGATTGGATATTCGAAAGTCTATAGGGTCCAACGTTATGTATGACTAGCATACACTAGTGCTGCAGGGTTGGTGGAAGTTTCATGGATGGGTGGGTTGTGTGGGACCAGTAGGTCGGTTATGAGATAGTTGTGATCCTCTAGAAGTGAGGATTGAGTGTTCGTCATGTATATGTTATTGTTAGGGTGTTGTGGTGATACTTGATACAAATATGGGTAGGTGTGGAAGGTAGTATGGGCCCGTACTACTGAAAGCACAGGACCCATACGCGTATCAAGGAAGTCACAACCCCTAGGGTTTTGTTGGGAGTTAGTTCTTGGGGTTATTATGAGGAATACCTAATATCTTGTGGTGTATTTTCAGTATGGTGGTTACGAGGCATACCGGGGATGGATCCGGATCAGGATTTGGATCAGGAGAGGGTGGTCAGGGCGGATCAGCGCCACCCGAGGTCATTGGCCAGATGAGTACAGATGAGTTGGATGCCAGGATTCGTGAGATCCTGCATGATGAGGTTGCTGCTATGTTCCGGGCTCAGTTGCCGGAGATGTTTGGGTCGATCAAGACCGCCATGGTTGAGTACTTTGATGAGCGCTATGCAGCTCTTGCTGAGACGGCTGCCGCGACAGTTACAACGGCTGTAACATCGGCAGGGGGAGGAGCCGGTCGGGGCTTCCAGTATCGGGATTTCGATAATACGAAGCCCCCTACCTTTGACGGAGTTCAGGATCCGATTGTTGCGATGAGATGGTTGTCGGACGTGGAAGGATGTTTCTTCACGTGTTCGTGCCCTGCTGAGCAGAGGGTGAGGTGTGCTCTGAACCTTTTGAGGCTCGGGGCGAAGGATTGGTGGAGGTTGACTACGGGATCATATTCTGACGCGCAGTGGGCTGCGGTTACTTGGGATCAGTTCCAAGACATGTTCAGTACCCGTTATGTTCCGCGGGTTGAGCGGGAGAGATTGGCTCAGGAGTTTTTGGAGCTTAGACAGGATTCAGAGTCGGTGACGGAGATCACCAGGATGTTTACGGAGAGGGCAATGTTCTGCCCTGAGTTTGCTTTGGAGCAGGCTCAGATGACCCGGTATTTGAGCATGCTCAAGAAGGACATCAGACAGTTTGTGTCCACGCAGAGATGTGATACTTTGTTGGAGTTGCAGAAGGCCGCCAGGCGGCGCAAGCTAGAGATTGAGCTCCAGCTGAGGGAGCAGAGGCAGGCCCCGGTGCAGTCGCAGCCTGCGCCGAACGGATGAGGGCCGCTGATTATCGTCAGGAAAGTCAGAGGAGTCGCACTTGTGGGAAGTGCGGTAAGGTACATGATGGAGTTTGTCGATCTTCTTCTGGGTGCCACAAGTGTGGCAAGGAGGGCCACATAGCCAGGGATTGCAGGCAGCAGGCTCCAGCTGCCGGAGTCCGACTTTGTTATCATTATGACCAGGTGGGCCATATGAAGGCCCAGTGTCCTCTCTTGGCTGCCAGGCCAGTGCAGGTCCCAGCACCAGCCACGTTGAGACTTACTGACGGGGGTCAGGGTCGAGCAGAGCCTCCGAAGGCTCCAGGGTGTGCTTATCAGCTTGTGGCCAAGGAGATCGGGACAGCGCCAGAGGTGACAGCCGGTATGTCTTTTCCTTCTATATCTTGTTCATGTTATTATGAGTTGTTTGTTTCCTACATAAGTTATTAGAGCATAGTTGATGATAGTGAGAAGTTATTATTGAGAAATTATAGAGGGGTAGTATCTGATGATGCATTCAAGAGAGAGGAAGGTCATGATCCAGAAATTCGGAACCATCAGCGGGAACTCGAATCCCTTGAAGTTCGTTGTCTCGGATTGGGACGATTGAGTCGCATACCAGCTTCGCCGCCGGTAGACAGTAGTTAGTGCTCTAAGTGGGGGAGAATTGGAAATTCTCGGATGGGGCGTGGTTTGGAAGGATGTCGCCTGACGCAGTTTGGATGACGGTTGCGGGAAGTAGTGCGATGAGGCGTTTCAGTTATGGTAAGAACCCTGTATGTATGGTGGATCTTTGAACGAGCAGTGAGGATACTGCTATGCTATAACAATCAGTGGGGTGGTTCCCAAGTGTCGGAAATGTTGAGGGGCATGAGGAAGACTCTTTATGGATTGTAGGTTATACAATCAGTTTCTGAGTATATATATGTGTTATGGGATAGCCACGTGCTCCACAAGTGTACGATGTAGAGTGAGGTTCCGACATTTCGGTACCAACTGATGATGCGAACTCATGGTTCAGGTCTCCTTGGAAGAGGAGAAGGTGAGTAACTCCAGATTGGAGATTTAGACAGAGGAGTTAGAGATAGAAGAGTTGATAGACTCGGGAGCAGTCTAGACCGGGCTGAAAACCGTGTGAGGATATTCCAGTCGTAGGTCGTGGACCTAGGGATCGCGAGAGTAATGTTTCCTGTCATGGTATGTTTGGAGTAGACGTGATATCGAGATATGAGTGAGTTACACTCGGTTGTGTCGAATCAAAGTAGATTGAGGGAGCTGCAAGGTTGGATCCTTGGGCTTCAAGTATGGTTCTAGGCATGGGTTACGTGAGAAGTGGTATTCCAATCTAGGGTATTCCGTCATGAGGATGACCGGACCCTATGATTGATTGGACCTGGTGTGTTTGGTATTCCAACCCGAGGGTTGATTGGGCTAAACATGCGTGGGAATGCGAGGGTGTACCATCCTTGAGATGACGGGACCCGTTATAGGCGTACCTGGTATTACAGCCCGAGGCTGATTGGGATAGGTACGAATGGTTATGTGATATAGCTGGCTGATTCATGGGAGTGCTAGAAGCCGAAGGATGCAGTATCCTGTCATTGTAAAAGGGAATAGATTCGGGATGGGAATAGGATTCGTTCCCTATTGCAGGTTATCCGGGTTATCGCCAATTTTGGGCAAAGGAAAGGTGGATTATTGTGGTGTCTAACTTTCGCAAGTCTTGAAGGTATGTTCATTTCAGGAAGGTGGCAGTATCATCGGGTGATACTGGTTTGATGTGTTCTAACATTAAGTAGAAAAGGCCGATGGTTGGCCGGGAGTATTGGCAAGGATACCACACGAGAAGAAGTTATTTTTTAAGGGGTACAGTGGTAGGGTCTAGAAGGGCCTGAGTTGATTGGGAAATCGGAGTCTGCAGTGCAAGAGGTGTATTCAGAATCGTATACTGCAGCAGGCTTCGAGGACGAAGCCTAATTTAAGTGGGGGAGAGTTGTAACACCCCAAATTTCAGAAGTATGATTTAAGGGTTTAAAGTGTAATTTTGAAGAAGGGACTCGACGAGTAGGTATGCTTGCTCGCCGAGTCGGAGCGTGTCTTGGGTCACGAATTAAGTGACCAACTCGCCGAGTCGGAAGCTGGACTCGACGAGTTGGTGCTGGAATGAGAAAAACCCTAATCTTGGGAGTTGCACCCTATTTAAAGGACTTTATGTCCTTCTCTCAGCCTCCTTATTTCCCTTGAGAACCAGAAAACCCTAAGCTCGTGTGTGTGAGGCCTTTGGAGGGAGATTGAAGCTTTGGAAGTTGTTTCTATTGGAAGAAACTTGAAGATCAAAAGGGCTTGCATCAAGAGAGTGGTGTAGATCCAGAATCTACTGCAGTTTGGGCACATTTTGGAGGTAACAAGCTGTTACCTTGACTTTATTGCATTTATATCTATTCAAGAATGAGATTTGGGGCCATTTTGGCATGTTAAGGATCTATTTCGGGTTAGGGGTCTAGATCTGAGGTTGCTACTTCAGATCTAGACTTGTCTTGGTCCAGAAACTCACAAAGTATCAGCCCTTGGTTTGTTGGTGAAGCATCCTTGTCTTAAACCTTAACCCTAGAGTGATTTGGGCTTATAGCTCCTTGTTTCCACGTAAAGTTTGCAACTTTACGTGAGAGTCATGCCCTAGAAGAGTGGATCTACAGTTTGGAGCCCCTGCATGACTCGAAAAGCCTATGTATGAATAAAGGACTGAAAAGACTCGGCGAGTCTGTTCTTGGACTCGGCGAGTCTGTTGAAGATAGGCATGGACTCGACGAGTTGGAGGAACAACTCGGCGATTCTGTTGAAGATTGTTGTGTACTCGGCGAGTCTATTCTTGGACCCGGCGAGTCAGAATGCAAGACCCCAACCTCTTCTGGTTAAGACTCAGATCAGCGAGTTGAGTGGTGACTCAGTGAGTTGGACATGTTAGGACTCAGAGATTGTTGAACTCGACGAGTGATGGAGTGACTCGGCGAGTCGAGTCATGATATGAGAGTTTTCTGAGTTTAGGAACTCGGCGAGTCAGCGGGTTGACTCGGCGAGTAGGGTCAATCAGGAAGGTTGACTTTGGTCAGGACTTTGACTTTGACCAGTTTGACCTTCAAGGGTATTATGGTGATTTGGATATTTATGTCAATGGATCATTGATGGCTTTAGGTGTTGGAGTTTGGGGCAGTGCTTCGGGATTGTGCTTTCGTGGTTCGGTTCGGCAGTTGCAAGGTGAGTTATCCTCACTATACCCAAGGGTCTAAGGCACCAAGGCCGACCCTTTGATTTGTTATTTGAGATAGTTACTGCTGTGATATGTTAGTTGGCATCCTGGTAGATAGGATGGCTATATGATGGTATGCTCTGTTAGATCGGTATTCTGGTAGATTAGATGAGGCTATGCTTAGTGACCTGTATTTGGTCTGACTGTCTGTATGCTGGTAGGAGATTACCTGTTATATGTGCACGTGTTGAGTAGTAGTAGAGGGTATTCCATCCCGGTAGGATGATAGGGCCCTAGTATGTTGTCTTGTAGACTGTTATATGGTTATTTGATAGGTGCACATGTTTGCTAGTATGTGGGCATTCCAACCTGATGGTTGAGGGCCAGGAGTATTCCATCCCGGTAGGATGATTGGACTCATAGTAGATGGGCATTCCAACCTGATGGTTGAGGGCCTGGGGTATTCCATCCCGAGGGATGATTGGACCCGTAGTAGTTATTGTATGTATAGTAGGTGGGCATTCCAACCCGATGGTTGAGGGCCAGGAGTATTCCATCCCGGTAGGATGTTTGGACTCATAGTAGGTGGGCATTCCAACCTGATGGTTGAGGGCCTGGGATATTCCATCCCGAGGGATGATTGGACCCATAGTAGTTATTGTATGTATAGGTGTATGGGCATTCCAACCCGATGGTTGTGCGCCGAGAGTATTCCATCCCGAGGATGATTGGACTCCTAGTATGTTGGCATTCCAACCCGACGGTTGAGGGCCTGGGGTATTCCAACCTGTCGGTTGATTGGACCCATAGTATGCTGTTCATTGTTGTATGTGTATGGTTATGTGTGTACGGGTATTTTGGGGGAACTCACTAAGCTTTCGAGTTTACGGTTTTCAGTTTATTGTTTCAGGTACATCAGGTGATCGTGGCAAGGCAAAGGCGTGATCGTACCGCTCCTCATATTTCATGATTTTGTGATTTGGTTCTGGGGATACTCTGATGTTTAAACTATTTTGAAAACAAGTTTAATAATTTAATGGTTTTTGAATGGGTTAAAATGTTTTAAATTGGCTTGAATTTATGGGTGTTACAATTTAACAAAGGTTTTCAGTTCATATAAACGGGGTGCGAGTACAAAGTACCGGGTTTATACAAAAAGGGGTTTTCAGTTCAGTTCACGTAAAATCTGTTAATGAATAAATTTGTGAGACATTCGCTTCATGTTACCTTCAAAGTAACAAAGTCAAAAGTCCTATAAATTGTAACCTGAGTCTCTTGTAGGGAGAGCGTGATAGTTGTGTATAGATCTATATTGGGTCTGACAAACCCACACCTGAGTTGCATGCAACAGCTAGACCGGCAGGTCTGGGGTGACAAGTGTCATTTAACTTTGCGACGCCTGAAGAACGTCGTATTACGAGGCCGTCTGAGTCATAGTATGGTTATAATAACTTACATGGGGTATTAACAAAACATAAGATTTACGGGTTGTACTTCTAGATTAAATGAGTTTATGTCGATTTAAACTTGCATGAATTACTTTAAGTATGGAAAAATACTTGTACATTTCGGTCTTGACTTTTAAGACTACATGACTTTTATAAGGAAAATATTGGATTTTCTTTGGAATCACATTTCTATTAAAACTACATTTCATCTAGAATTGTTAGACTTCAGCTATAATTGCTAAGTGTATATGCTAGAGTTATATAAGAATCTAGTCACTATCGACTTAGAATTGGTGGGCCCTCCTTACTTCCTGTTCCTTGTTTGGTTGTGGACCTAGGGCAGACCCATTATATTCGACGGTTTATTTAACTTAAATTTTATATAACTTATATACGCTGGGTGATTATAGAAGGAATCTACGGGTCTTTTTAGGGTACATTATCGCATAACATAGGAGCTTTCATTTCACACTTAATAAAGAAAATATTGGATTTTCTGGAATCATACTCTATCGCTTTTACAAGGAAAACGACTTATTTCTCAAATAAAACTCTTATGAACTCACTAACTTAATTGTTGACACTTTTCAAAACTATTTGTATTCTCAGGAAATCAGTGAAACAGGAAATCAACAGCATTTTGAGGATGGGACGTTAAATCGTCAAACAGTTCATTTTGTCATCATAATGTAATTGACTTTGAAACATGTAAACATATACTATGGTGTAACCTTTTCAATTATATTTATGATGTTTGTATTTACTTTGAGGACTATTATACCCGTTGTTGTGATACTATACATGAAGTCCTCCACCCCCGGACGTTTCCGCCATCCTTGGTTTGGGGGTGTGACATTAAATGAAGTGAAATTAAGATACTATTAAACACATATAAAGTATATTGCTATTTTTTAATTGTTACTTTGATTTTTTTTACATAAGACATTATGTTTTAAATCTTCAAAGTATAATACTTAATAGGAAGAAATTAACAGAAAGTATGTTGCTATTTGTAAATGTTAGTAACATTGAGAGTAATTTCAACTTCTAATATATGTTTTAAGTTTACTATTATATTGTTTTAATGAAAATGTGATAATAATATGATTAAGTTTGGTATGATTGTAAATATTTTTGGTATGATTTTCGACAACTTTTATTTTGATTTGTATTTTCGAGTATATTTGTTAATCTTAGTATTTTTAGTATAATTTTAATTTTGGAATGGTTACGAATCATATCTTGCAGATGTGGTTGGTTCTTGGAAATCGTTAGTATTGCTCCTAGCTGTTGATGATAAATATGTTTGCACCCATAGAGAGAAAGCCCAATGTCTAGATTGGAGGACCAAATCTTGCTTCACTACCTACCTTCCAACAGGTACATTTAAAAACAATTTTTTATTCTTACTGGTGAAATTTTCCCTAACGAATCTAAATCTTTTATAATTGGATTGAAACCAAATATAGTTCAATACATATCGATGGAAGGAAAACGGGCAACAAGCTGTGTCGCTAGCCCTTTCTGGATGACAAAACTAATTCTTTTGAAAATAATATCTATGGATCTAGGAGATATAACATTACAATGCATGACCTGTTGGACTCTGTTGAGGAGCTCCACCGCCTTTGGCGCGAGAAATCCAAATGTATCAAATGCAAACACATGTTGATTTTCTATACATGCATTCTCGTGCTTTGCCACTTTGCACACAGCGACTTTCAAAGCGGCATGCCCTGCTGTGAAAACCCCCGCTCCTCAAACCGACGAGAGGAGAGACCCCAGTAAGATCCACACAAGCGTGCTTCCCTCCTATCCATCCAAAGACCAAAATGTCAGCCGACCTGAGTGTGGATCTTTCATCCTGCGGGTCCGTCAAAAAGTTCACTGGCGCTTCTTTCTCCACAGAAATACCAGCACGCCGACAAGCATCAAAGAGAACATCCCTAACCACATCATGTCGGTACTTGAAACCAGGGAGTTCTCTACAATGAACTCCATGTTCCCCAAAAGTGTCCAAGCATGCCTTGCGGCAAACTGGGCATATCTCGTCAATTGGGAATAGAGGAATCACGAGGTGGTAACGAAGGATAGTTCGGTACTCCACACAGGAGACATATGATGGCCGAGGCCATCAATAGGGATATTTAGCAGAAAATCCTGAGCATGAGGTGCCCAAAGACACTCAAAAACAGCTTTCTGTTTAACAGTCACGTCGAAAGGAATAAGTAAGGAAGCCAGACGCCACTCGATGTCTCCAAAGAAGGGGCCTCCACATACCACCATATCCTCGATAGACATGCGCAATCCTTTGTCAAAAAAAAAGTTGTCTCTTCTATGTGCATCGGTTAGCATGTCCTTAAACCAAAGAAAAGTTTTGCAATTCCCATACATGATCGAAGCAAAATGAGCTCACTCTGCGGGTCACATAGTTGTGGAAGAAGACCCATCAAATCAACAGCATTGACCGCTCTCTTCATGGCCAACCCGCTAATAAAACCTGCGTCTTTGCTAACAGCCCCCCCCCCCCAAGGAGCTTCACCCCCAAAGAAGGTCTACCTATATATCCGTTGGGAATAAAATGTTCAACACTCTAGCCACCTCCTCTGAATCTCGAATGACAGTCCCATCATCTAGATACCAAGCATGGAGACGGAGCTTACAATTGTCTCTAATTTTGTGCAAAAGCGGGTGACAAACGAGGGCAAAAAGAAGAGCGCCCAAGGGGGCGCCTTGCTACACCCCAGTGGCAGACCATGTATGTTGGTCTCCGATATAAAGTCTCGCTGCTTGCTCGTACAAGAAATTCACCCACAAAGAAATAAAAGGACACATCATTTTAACCTTGTGGAGCAAGGCTGATCTATCCACCAGGTTAAAGGCATTTGAGAAATCCACTATAATCCTTGCAAGAGACCCATCAGCGTGGTGTTCACTCAACACCCTATTGGCACTGTGTAACACCGCTTCAGCACCCCCGGACACACCAACCCCGAACTGAAAATCATTAAGGTACTTAGCAATTTCTTTACCCAAACCTTTCATGGCAACCTTGGAAACCAGACGTCTCCATATAGTGCCTACTGCAATTGGACGGATCCCGTTGTCAGGTTTAATCAGGGGCATGAGAGGATCGGAAGTAACAAACTCTGCCAAAATGGCCAGACATCTTCCCGCTAACCATAAATTAACCACTGAAGTGATAGCACGTATGAGATTTGTGGCTATAGCAGACCCTTCTCCACAAAGGGCATCCAGGATGTGTTGAACCCTCAAGCCATCTCTCCCGCATGAAGTTCCTTTAGGGAAAGATTTAATGCAACCAAATACGCAGTCAGAGTTTGCTACAAGGGGAGGTTCAGAAATGATGGGGCTCGGCATGGATGGGGGTGGCCTGAAAGGGTGTTTGTCCTCCAAAGCTTTAATAGTATCACCATTGTATGGCGTAACATCCGATGAACATAACACTTTCACTGTTGCGGTAAAATGCTCATCTGCAGCCTTACGGAGACACTGCCTGATGTTGGTGTTACTTGATGTAGACTTTTTTTGAAGGATGCCTCCACCCTGTCCCATGGCCCCAATCTCGGTCTAACATATTTTGAACTAACTTCCTGATACCATCCTCTTTCCCCCATGTATCCAAGGACTTCAAGATGGAACTTTGTTGTAAGGATTTTCTATTCCTAGAGCTACATTCTTGTCTATTTTTGGGCCTAAACACTTGCAGTGTGCTGCGAGGAAGAAGTAACAAGCAAATTCATGCATCAACCGAGCCGGGTTGGGCAATCACCTTGTAAAGAGCTATTTTCAAAGCCTGAGTGAAAGCAAGACGGCAACTATGGGGGATACTCTTGACAGTAGAGATAGGCTCTTTAAAAACACGATAAAGGAGCCCAACATCAAAAGCCAAACCTCCAAGAGCATTTGTCACTGACTCTTTAGTAGACAACTTTAAAATACCGACAATGTAACGACTCGAGCCGTCAGCCCCTGTAACAAATCTCACTCGACCATCTGGGTGATGACAATAACAGCTAACAGCGTGCAAAGCCATACACTTCCCACACATCTATTGACAAAAGGCCTTTAAAGTTTCTTCCACCGCCATAAATAAACCAACATCACTAGAAAGAGCTTCACGTAAAACACATTTACGATCTTCAGTAAGTAGATGATGCCTTTGATGTGTGAAATAATACGGCCAATCCCCTTACTTCCCACTTCACCATTTAGGCAATAATGGAAGCTTCTGAACGGGCACAAATAAATATCACTCGAACTTGTAAAAGAAGAAGCCATACAAGAGAACAAGCCTCGAGATGAAGCTTAAGCTATGAAGCAATATTTAAACAGGAAGGAAAGGAAATGGCACACCAACACACTGTTGGTGTGCATAAGAAGCATCCAAACTAAGCAAACTATATTATCTTGAACGCAACAAGAAAAAAGCTGGTTTGGGCATTTTATCAAACACTTGGTGGGCAACAAAAATAGCTTCTTGGATTTTCATCTTCTTCCATTGAAACATCAACCTTCTAATCTAATATCTCACAAGGATCCAAAAATCAACAGAAATCAACCTTATAATTAAATGATGATTAGATAAACTTGAACTTCTTGAAGGAACTAACTGTGAAAACACGATTTGGAAGAACTGATGAAGAACAAATAAAGAACGATGAAGAACATGATGATTTTTGTGGAATCGTTGTATTTGATCTAAAAATAGATTGTGGTGACAACGTTTTTGTGTTTTGAGGAAGCTTTGTATCAACACAATTTCTGGTCAAACTTTTCAATTCAATCAAAATTGATGGCTTCACGTTTGCAGTTGATTTTGAACCCGAAGTGTTGAAATCCCGAATCAGTTTTGTGTCACATCCCGAAAAAAACAAATCCATAAACGTATCAGATTTCAAGGAACCTAGTAGCTTTGTTGGTTTGTATGGGTGTCCAAAATTAGTTATCTGAAGTTTCATATTTCAAGGCACCTAGTAGCTTTGTTGTGGGATTTCGATTAACTTTTTTTTTTGCCAAAACTCAGATTATTGTAATAGTCTTTTTTTGCTGTTCAGTGTTACAAGGAAGAGGCAGGGGAGTTGGTTGAGCATATGAAAATTTTTTTTAATGATTGTTTTAAACTTATTTGCTTTGTCATATTGTTTTAAAGTAATTTACAAAAAATGCTTATGGCATGACTGAAAATGTGATTCAATGTAACAATAAGTTATTGATTGAACATAATAAAGTTTCTACCGATCGTTTGATACACAATGCATCAAAATCCCGTTTCAACATGGCTTTAAAATATATGAGTAAAATACAGTTTTTGTCCCCGTACTTAGTAATTTCCTTTCAATTTTGATCCAAAAGGATTTTTTTTTTCTCATTTCAATTTTCGTCCCTCTCACCCACACCGTGAGTTTAATTATGTTTAGCCTATACATTTGCCTTGAAAACAGAGGCTTCAGGTATTTAAACTCAAGGTTATAGTGAGAGGGACCAAAATTGTAATGAACCTTTGAATTGGTATCAAAATGAAAAAAAAATGTTTTTGGACCAAAATGAGCCAAACAGGTTGTTTACTCATTTATATTTGTAATTTCTTTAAGTTGATTTTTATCTTACTATTAAATAGCAAGAATGAAGAAAAAATCAATGAATTATACAAAAAGCAATTTTCATGTTTAATTAGTTTTTTGATTAAGAGGTGGCTATAAATCTAAATTCTTCAGTTACTTAGTCAAGTTCTACATTACTACTGCAGAATGATGCAGAGGCTTTAGGGAATGAAGAAAGAAAGTCAGAATATGTGTTTATGCTGCTTCAAGAAACTCAAGAATTCATTAGATTTTTGTGTTTGAACTATTTGCTTGATTTTGTTCATATGAACAGTCGCATTACTGTATTTTTATTTGCTTTCTTTTGGTTTACTTACGATCCAAGCTTATGACACAAATGATTATGTTACTTGGAAATATTAGAAGGAAGCTTGGTCGGAATATATTAAATAGTTTGTCATTTAGTAGTAAATTACCAATGTTAAAATTTATTACCTATAACCATCATTAGCTAAAAGAAAATGTTTAATTTAATATAACATCTAATGAAATCTATGAGGACACCGTACATTCCCATGTATTTTTTCCCATTATTTGTAATATTAATCTTGCTGAGTGGGTTCTTATGTTTAATTAGATATGTCTTTCAGGTTTTGAAATGGTCAATGCCACATGGCTTGTTGCCTTTCTTTTAGCTTAGCTAATGGTTGGGATTTAAAGATGAAGTATGAAAATCACTAAATTGGAAAACTCATATTAGGAAGCTTGGTCAGAATATATTAATCCCATGTACTCCATCTTGGTGTTTGTGGTTTTTTATTGTCATAAAAAGATTGGTGAATTCTTTTGGTTCCTCATATAAGCAATATTCTTGAATTTTTTAGATTATGGTTTGATGTTAGATTACGGTGGTATTGCAGGTTATGATTCATGGTTTAGATTTCTTCAGTTTTGCTTCAAATTTACTTTTTGGTGGGTGGTGGATGTAGTAACTATTTATGCAAAAAATAATAATCACCTCTAGTAGCTTATTTCTGAAAAAAAAAACTATCCGCACCTGGCGCTTAGCGCGGGTAAACGGCTAGTTTTATCATATATACAATGCATACAAATTTAGGTTTATGATCTCATTGTAACAACCCCCTCCTACTGGGCATGTAGGCACACAATTGGCATCCCATAGCACCTATATCGTGGGCTCACAATCTCATCATAATAAACCCCTCCTACTGGGCTTGTAGGAACGTAACTGTCATCCCATAGGACCTTACCGTACTACTGATCCTGTAGGCACATATCCGTCATCCCATAGGACTTAAATCACACATATATACAATAGAAATATGCAAGCATCCTACCACACAAAGTACATATTGTGTCACATACAATATAGTGAGAAAACTCACTCGAAGCTATAAATCCAAATTTCACTCGTAAAACTCCACAAGTGAATCAACTAGCACAAACCACCTAGTTTCACCATTAGGCGTATCCTAGTAACCATAAACAATAAGAGGTCAAGCCTCAATTGAATACTCCATGTCCATCAAAATTTTACCAAAAGTCATAATGTTCAAAACGTCAACGGCGAACGGTCAGTGTGTCGCGACCAGCCTCGCGTCACGAAAACTAAAGTCCAAAATAGTCACGAATTAGGCCTCATTTCGTGCCGTAACCAAGGGTTGGTCGCTTCGTGCTTCCTGGAAAAAATAACCACTTCTAGTATGTGTTTAATCCATAAGTCAGGGGCTATAACTTTCTAAACACCATCTTGGGAGATGATGAATGGATAAAAATCCAAAGTTTACTAACATGCAAGCCCCTAACATTTCAAACACTAACCCTAGATCCAAAAACAGGCCAAAAGGATAAGGCCTTCTTTCATGGTTTAAAGAGAGCTTAGCATGTGCTCTTTTCACCTCATTAAGTTTAGAAATGCCAATCAACCCACAAACCTGGAGTTTCCAAACTCCAACAATGTCACAGAAAAAGGGACCAAAATGACAAAAACAGTAGATCTAGAAGCAAAGAACCATCAAGGTGCAAACTTAATACTCACAGAGAAAAATGAGAGGATAAGAAGGCCACTACTACTAAATGAGTCTAATGCAACCTTTCCAGCTTTGAAAATGATACATGCATCAATATAACAGAAAACACCCTAGGCTCTGATACCACTGAAGGGTTTTGAGCATTATAACAATCCTATGGTGCACATACAGCCCTAGATGCTTTGGATCTAAGTTTTCTCAAGTTATACATGCAATTTCATTTTATCCAAAGCATTAACCCTAGCTAGCATACAACTGGAGATATACAATATAAAAACTAGTTAGATGAATACCTCTTGTTGTAGCTTGTAGTTCTTGGCCTTTCAAAAGCTTAGTACCTCAAATGTGATACCTCTAATAAGTCACAAACATAAAATGCAAAATGAGGCTTATGAAAGAGAGGTTAGGAAGCACAAAAATCAGCTAGGGTTTCACCTTGGAATAGCTTGGCCGATTTTAGGATGCTTAGGGGTTACTTTTGTAGTGTGGAATTCCTAGGGTTTCATACATGTAAACCCTAATTCACCATGACTCTTCACATTTGATGGCCCTTTAGACTAAACCTTCATGGAATCTCATATAGGTTTAGTCCATGCCTAATCAACATGGATCATTAGCCCAAACTATAAGTATCACTGATTTACCAAATCAGCCCCTGTAAATTTAATCAGTCTCTTTTGATCACTAAATTAATTCCAAATTAATTATTGATCAATACCAACTAAATAATATGATTTTTCAATTAATATATTATTCATATAATATATTAATAAATCGCAAATAACCTATTTCTCAAATATCGATCTTATCAAATTGCTCCGGTGAAGGCAACCTAAAAGGACCATGCTACTATCGGGTCAAGTACATACCAATTACAGTTATGGGCTTAGACACCTAATCCAACAATTTCCCATTTGGATAAGTCTAATAACAACTGCGAGTGCAACTTCAAAATCCGATTAGCAATCGTAGCTCTCAAAAAACCGCTTTCCAACTCTGGTAAAGTCAATGACTCGTCCTTTAGATAAGGGATCATATATTCCTCTATTCTTCAAGATATCGTGTGGACAAAGACATGGAATAAGTTCATACTCATTGTCCAATAGTTTGTTTCCCGATTTCTGATTTGTTTGACATAGAACTTAATTGAACACATCAATTGAGTCCTGACTGGGCCCGACGCATAAGTCAAAACAAAATCATCGAGGGGCCCAAGATATCGCTTTTAATCCTCTTAAGATAAAAGGAACAGATAAACTTCGACTTATATGTTTGTACTAACTACTTGTTAAATTATACACAACAACACGTTTTATAACATCAAGTTACTGATGCGTTTCCGTACTGTCAATGCACAACCAACTCGTAATCAACAACTCATATATCTTAATTTGAAGATTATACGATATTATCGTCTCACAATCACTCGTGATGAATTCCATGAAGTGATTCATGTGAGTATGGATTGAATCCAATACTCAAATTCTTATTTTAAGAGTACTCATGAACGTTGCAGCAAACCTTTGCTATGTCTAAACACCTTAGACAATCTACAAGAGAATTCATGACAGTCTAACCTCATATCTTACTTTCAAAGTATGATTGACTGTGAATGGTTTGAATAATCATATTATTTTGGAAGTCAAAACATGCAAAAAGTGAAATATAAAATAACCAATTGACAGAAGATAGTAAACTTTACTTATAAATAAAACCCTTATTATTTAATCATCAAATGTCAATTACATTTATTTATTACAAATTTCTAACTGCCTATCTAATCAATAAAACTAATATCGTCCGTTAGGCCACTGCTCTTAGCATGCTGCAAATGCTTTACCCTACTCAGTCCCTTCGTAAGGGGATCTGCTGGGTTATCCTCTGAGAATACCCTCTTCTATTCGATGTATTATGAAGTGATATTTTCTGTCGATGTGCCTGGATCTGCCATGATCCCTCGGTTCCTTGGTTAAGGCGACCACACCCTCGTTGTCACAGAAAATCTCCATAGGCTTCTTTACAGTTGGTACAACTCCAAGGTCTCTGATGAAGCTCTTTAGCCATATTGCCTCCATTGATGCTTCGCTTGCTGCTATGTACTATGATTCGCACGTTAAATCTGCTACAGTCTCCTGTTTGGAACTTTTCCAGGTTACTGCTCCTCCATTAAGGGTAAATACCCAGCCCGACTGAGAGCTGAAATTATCTCTGTCGGTCTGAAAGATGGCATCACTATACCTGTCACTCTCAAGTCATCACTCCCACCGAGGGTAAGGACCCAGTCCTTAGTCCTCCGCAGGTACTTAAGAATGTTTTTTACTTTTATCCAGTGAGGTCTACCAGGATTCCCTTGATATCGACTAACCATGCTCAAAGCAAAAGCCACATCAGGGCGAGTACATGGCATAGTATACATGATCGAGCCAACGACAGAAACATATGGTACTCGACTCATTTATGCTATTTCGGCATCGGTACTCGGACTCTGAGTCTTACTCAGTTTGGTATTTCTCTGGATAGGCAATTCTCCTTTCTTGGAATTCTCCATTTTGAAACGTTTCAACATCTTGTCCAAGTAGGTACTTTGACTAAGTCATATTAGTCTTTTACTCCTATTTCTTAATATCCTTATCCCTAGAATGTAAGCAGCTTCCCCGAGGTCCTTCATAGCGAAACACTTCCCAAGCCAGGACTTAACTTCCTGCAAGGTTGGAATATCTTTTCCTATGAGTATTATGTCATCCACATAAAATACCAGAAAGCTAACTATATTCCCACTAGCCTTGACATATACACAGGACTCATCCTCGCTTCTCGAAAAAACAAACTCTTTGACTTTCTCATCGAAACAGAGATTCCATCTGCGAGATGTTTGCTTTAATCCATAAGTAGATTTCTCAAGCTTACACACTCTATCAGGGTACTTCGCATCTATAAAACCCTCTGGCTGACTCATTTAAACATCTTCAGCCAACTTCCCATTAAGGAAAGCGGTTTTGACATCCATCTGCCATATTTCATAATCATGAAACGCAACTATGGCTAGCATAACCCTTATAGACTTGATCTTCGCTACTGGTGAGAAGGTCTCGTCATGGTCAACTCCAGGAGTTTGAGTAAAGCCCTTCGCAACCACTCGCACCTTATATGTGTGTTTCTTCCCATCCATGTCGGTCTTCTTCTTGAAGATCCACTTGCACCCGACCGTCTTACGACCTGGTACATTGTCAACCAAGTTCCAAACTTGCTTGTCATACATGGACTGAATCTCGATGTCTATCGCCTCTTTCCACTTCGCAGACTCTTGGCATGCCATGGCTTCCTTGTAGTTGTTAGGTTCATCTAAATTTACCAGTGTGCTATCACTGATAAACGTATCACCTTCACTTGTTATATGAAAACCATATAACACAGGTAGAACACTAACTCTACTGGAGCGTCTCAGAGGTAAGGACTGGTCAACTGGTTCAACAGGAGTCTCCTCCTCAGGTTGAGTGCTAGTGTTAGAGGTTCCTTCATCGCTTAACTCTTGAAGCCCTTCAAGGTCAATTTGCCTCCCACTATCCTCTTGGCATATGAGTTATCTTTCACGAAAGACACCCCTTCGTGCTACGAAGACCACGTTCTCACTAGGTCTATAGAACAAATATCCAAAGGATTTATATGGGTAGCCGATGAAAATACAATGCTCACTACGAGGTTCGAGCTTGTCGTGAGTCTCTCGTCTTACGAAAGCCTCGCAACCCCAAACCTTGATATGCGCTAATGAGGGAACCTTCCCTGTCCACATTTCGTGAGGTGTTTTGGCAACCTTCTTAGTTGGGACTAGATTAAGGTTATGGACAGCGGTCTCTAAGGCATACCCCCAAAATGAGATAGGTAACGAAGCTCGACTCATCATGGAACGAACCATGTCTAACAAGGTTCGATTGCGCCTCTCAGCCACACCATTAAGCTGTGGTGTCCTAGGTGGCGTCAATTGTGAAACAATTCCACATTCTTTAAGATAGTCGTGGAACTCAATACTAAGATACTCACCACCTCGATCGGATTGGAGCATCTTTATCTTCCTGCCCAATCGATTCTCCACTTCTTGCTTAAACTCTTTGAACTTTTCAGAGGTTTCCGACTTGTGCTTGATTAAGTAGATATATCCATATCTGCTGTAATCGTCAGTAAAGGTTACATAGAAGCGGTTAGCATCCCTTGTGGTGGATCTGAAGGGTCCACACACATCGGTGTGTATGAGATCCAACAAATCCTCACCTCTTTCACTAGTACAAGTGAAAGGTGACTTGGTCATTTTTCCAAGCAAACAAGATTCGCACGTGTCATCTGACTTTAAGTCAAATGACTACAACACTCCATCCTTTTGGAGTTGGGCTATGCGCTTCTTGTTGACATGTCCAAGACGACAATGCCACAAGCATGCTTTGTCCAAACCATTGGACGAATCAATATGCAATACATTACTTCCAAAGTTGTCTACAACCATCACAGTTTCATATACACCATTACAAGGCAATGCTTCAAAATAAAAATTATCATTATAAAAAGCATTAATAGAACCAATTTCATTGTTAAATGAAAATTTAAAACCTTGTTTATACAAACCATGAAAATAAATAATGTTTCTTGCCATATCAGACGAGTAGCAACAATTGTTCAAATCTAGACCTAACCCATTACTAAGCAATAAATAATAAACTCCAATCTTGGTGACATGCGCCGCTTTCCTATTCCCCATGATCAAGTTCATCTTCTCGTGCTCCACATCCCTACTTCTTTTTAGACCCTGCAAATCAGAACAAATGTGAAAACCGGATCCTGTATCAAGGACCTAAGAATTAGCATGTGATGAGTTGTTAGGTTGAATAGAGTAAATACCTGCGAATGTGGGCTTTATTTTCCCATCCTTGATGTCCTCCAAGTATTTAGGGCAACTTCATTTCCAATGCCCTTTTTCTTGACAATGGAAGCACTCTGCTTCCTTTGGATTTGATGAGGGAGTAGCAGAACCACCTTTGGACCCACTAGAAGAGGATCTATCACGAGACTTTCCCTTGTGATTCTTTGTAGGAGCTTTCCTTTTCTTCCCTTTACCATGTCCAATTGACAGGACTGGGGCAACAGTAGTAGGAGTGGGTACAACAGACTTGCCTTTCAAACTACTTTCAGCAGTTCTTAGAAGGCCTTAAAGCTTGCTTAGAGTGACTTCCTCCTTGATCATATGATAAGTCATACGAAAATGATCATAACAAGAAGGTAAAGAGTGTAGGATAATGTCAATAGCCAACTCTTCGTCGAAATTGACATTCAACTTTACCAAGCGGTCCACATATCTTTGCATCTTTTGCAAGTGGGCCATGATGGACTCTCCATCCTTCATTTTTGTTGTTATCATGGAGACTATGATTTCATACCTTTCTTGTCGAGCATTTTGATGGTACCTTTCCATCAAATCTTGGTGCATCTCGAAAAGGCCAGAAGTCCTCGTAGGACTTTTGAAGCTCAGAAGTCATAGTGGCTAGCATGATGCACGACACCTTTGTCGCGTCCTTCTCATGAGCCCTATACTCATCCAGTTGCTCAGGAGTAGCAGTTTCTTCATCAATCTCCCGTAGCTCTTTATCAAGGACATATTCCTTTTCCTCGTATCGAATGGCCATTCGGATGTTACGAATCCAGTCATTGAAATTCGACCCATCGAAAATGACCTTCCCACATAAGTTCATGAGGGAAAAAGAGCCGGAAGAGTTAGAGTTTGAAGCATTATTTGAGGTAGACATCTGAAAAGAAAGACAAGTTTCATTAGATATAAATTCCTTAATATAACATCCAAATGAAATATTAAGGTTAGGACGCAAGCACAATAGTTCACAACTTAGAAAAGGGATGTCATAATCTAACTGCAAATTATTTGAAGGGAGGTAAATGACGATTTACCAATTTTCACCACCCAAAACCAAATTTTAAAAGAATTAAGTTTTATGAAAATCCAAGATCGTTGAGATTCATTGAACCTTTTCAATAGCATGTTTAATCTCGATTATGCCCTTCAAGTTTGTGACTGGGATACTGAGGATTATAAACAAGGTATGAATAACCATGCAAATGTGCTTGGTACTCTTGATGTCATTTATCACTTAATCAATGTGCCGGTTAACTACACATGCTCCATTGATCTATGACAAACATCGGGCTACCCTTTGTCACCCTTGTTAGTCCAAATTAGTGTGCCGGTAAACCACACACGCTCCACTAACGACTTGGCAAGGTGCAAAGTGCAATTTCATGGAATAGCACCATTTTTACATTTTTCCTAAAGTAACTAAGATTGAGAATTTATGAAAAACATTTAGTTACTTTTATAATTGTCGTTATATTTTTTTAATGAGAATTAATGTCCTATCCTACCCGTTCGGCTAACGACCCTCCACTAGTCAAGGGAGCGGTGGGTGAGAGTGGACACCCATTCAATCGCCATTTTATAGGCAATTTCCTTATACCCCCCTTATAGACCAACTTCGTGAATGAGGACTACTAACGGTAAGACTGACTGTCTTATACATACATACACACACACACATATATATATATATATATATATATATATATATATATATATATATATAAGTAATAAGCTTTTAATATTATAATAGTATAAGGGTTGAATTTTACACTTTTAAAACTCTAGGGTTTAGAATTTAAATATTTCGAAAAATTAAAACTCTTGGATCAATTTGAAACTTTTCAAAACTCTTGGATCAATTTGAAAGCAATTAACTTAATCATATGATTAATTATATAACAAAATTGACCTAATCTAATTTCATATATCAAGATGATTCAAATCAAATTCTACAAATAATTAGTTTTTCACAAAATCAAGTAATTATCTTAAAATTTGATAATCATTATTCAATTGGATGAGGATAATCATTACCTTATAATAAAAGTTGAATTTTAACAGTCAAAATAGTTTGTGGTAATGATCCTAATCCAAAACTGGCCACGAAACTCGAAAATCTGCAAGCAGATGATCCAACTCGTCGAGTTCATGGCATGGACTCGTCGAGTTGGACCAACTCGTCGAGTTCCCTCATGAGACTCATCGAGTCCAACAGTCAGAGGCAAAAAATCAAAATTTTCCAGCTTTGAAAATGATACAATTGCATCAATATAACAGAAAACACCCTAGGCTCTGATACCACTGAAGGGTTTTGAGCACTATAACAATCCTATGGTGCACATAAAACCCTAGATGCTTTGGATCTAAGTTTTCTCAAGTTATACATGTAATTTCATTTTATCCAAAGCATTAACCCTAGCTAGCATACAATTGGAGATATACAATATAAAAACTAGTTAGATGAATACCTCTTGTTGTAGCTTGTAGTTCTTGGCCTTTCAAAAGCTTAGTACCTCAAATGTAATACCTCTAATAAGTTACAAACACCAAATGCAAAAGGAGGCTTATGAAAGAGAGGTTAGGAAGCATAAAAATCAGCTAGGGTTTCACCTTGGAATAGCTTGGCCGATTTTAGGGTGCTTAGGGGTTACTTTTATAGTGTGGAATTCCTAGGGTTTCATACATGTAAACCCTAATTCACCATGACTCTTCACATTTGATGGCCCTTTGGACTAAACCTTCATGGACTCTCATATAGGTTTAGTCTATGCCTAATCAACATGGATCATTAGCCCAAACTATAAGTATCACTGATTTACCAAATCAGTCCCTGTAAATTTAATGAGTCTCTTTTGATCACTAAATTAATTCTTGATCAATACCAATTAAATAATATGATTTCTCAATTAATATATTATTCGTATAATATATTAATAAATCACAAATAACATCTTTCTCAAATATCCATCCTATCAAATTTCTCCGGTGAAGGCAACCTAAAAGGAACATGCTACTATCGGGTCAAGTACACTTAAAAGAGCCCCAATTAGGAAAAGAAAAAAGTTCAACTTCAATATATATATATATATATATATATATATATATATACACACACACACACACATGTTTATAACTCGTGGTTTCCCACGGTTACAAAATTTATTAAACATTCATAATAAAAACTCAAAATTATTAATCAATTATTTTAAATAAATTATTAATTAAGAGATTTTTTTTAGTTATATAAAATTATAATCGTTGAATCAAATAAATACATGAAATTATATCACTTTACAATATGTATTGATTTTATTTTATTTTTTATTCTAATTTTATTAATTTAATGTAATTAGAGTGAGAAAGTTAAATTTTGAATTTTGAAATAGAGAATTAATAGGTTGACAAGTGACATGACATTAATTATAAGACCTAATATGATAGCACATGGCAAAATAACTACTCTTTTATTAGTATATATATATATATATATATATATATATATATATATATATATATATATATGTTGGAATGTAGTAATTTCTACACCTAAGAAAAGAGGACCAACAATGTTACATGTTGTTCACATGCGGAAAGATAACCAACGTGAGGTCATTATATGTAATGAAGTTGTTTAGATGTTAAAATGCATTTTCAGACATTAAAATGCAATTTTTTTATGTTAAAATGCATTTTTTTAGATGTTAAAAATGAACTTTTTTTTATGTTCAAGACTAAGCTTTTGATAGCATATTTTTGTACATATAGTGGCTATTTTTTACATAAAAAAATTGTTCTTTTAACATTTAAATGCATTTTTTTACAATATAAACAAATTTTTAACAACATATTTTTTAATAATCTTGAAGGAACAAATGAAGAACTACAAACCTCTAGATGATGGAAGTGATGTCATAGGTACTTTTATGACTATGATAAACAAAGAGAGTGATGGATACCACCAACTTTATGGTAGAGGCATTACTAATAAATTGATAAAAAAAATGGGTGGTGGTGATTTATCATACATGATTCCGACAGGACTTATGAAATCATTCAACGAAAATGAAGTTGAAAGAAATAAGTTGATTGAAATGTGAAAAAAGATTCAATAGGACCATGAAAAAAACAGGTCCTATTAGAAGTTATGTGATTAGATATTAACAACCAACGAGAAAACTTTAAAGCCATGATGTAGAAGTTTGTGGAACAACAACCTCCCGAAGGTCAATAGTTGCTAATATGATTTATTGTCTATGGTTAGTACACGTCTAGGACGTTTTTAATACTTCTTTTGTGATTATAGCTAACAACTTTGTGTTGACTTTGATTTATAGTTGTTATTTTGAATTTAGACATGTCAAAGGAGACCATAAAATTATATGAGATATTTATGTTATTATTGTTATGGTGTAATTCAAGTAGTACTGAATATTCGTAGTAATGTAGTAAAACATATGTATTATCTGCATGACTAGAAAAAAGAAGATGTATTAGCGTTAGAAAAGTCACAAAAACAAAGTTACATTTGACTATAGACATGCTTGCATTTTTTGCAATTAAAGACATAACAAAGGTTGCATATACCATAGAGAAATGCTGTAATTCTTTACTAGAAACATAATAAATGTAGCATTTGATAATAAAAAAAGTTGCATTTTTGTAACTAAAATAATTGAAAAAAAAAGTTGCATATGAGCATAAAAAAAGTTGCATTTGCGTAATAAAGGTTGTATTAAAAAAGGCTGCATTTAAAAAATATTTGCAACTATTTCAGAAATGGTTGCGTTTTCCAAGAAAAATGTTGCTTTAGGTCTAATGCAACTTTTTCTAACGTAACCTTTGGAAAAAGGTTGTTTAGGCATTATGCAACTTTTTCTAGGCATAAGGAAACCTTTTAGCATGGTTGCATTAGCTTCATTTTTTTGTAGTGGGTTGAAACTCTCTGGATCTATCTTCCTTTGCACAAAAAACAACTTGCTTCTTCTTCAAGCTTCACTCCAAAGGAACTTGAACCCAAGAATCAAGGAAAAGAGGCTAAAGTTTCAAGCTTCTATGGTTTATGGTGGTTGGAGGTTGATAAGTGAGAGAATCTTAGTAGTTAGTGCCTTTATATAGTGTTTAAAACCCGAGACTTAGGGTTTTTATATGATGACGGCGACGCATCACGACTTATCAACCCGACACATGCCGCGACCAATACATTCATGCCTCGCAGAGTTTCTTCTCTCTCAAAACCATCTTTATTATTATCTTCAAAGCAATATATAACAATTACAAATATGCATGAAAAGTAGGCGTTACAAAGTTGGCTCAAGGTGGTTTAAAGTCATTGAACCCAAAACCAAACCAGTAACTGAGAACCAGAACCCGAACCCATTGGTTTGGGTTTGAATTATTGAAAACCGATGTTATCTTTTTGGGTTCAGTTTTAGGGTTAACACTCCTAGTGGAATGATATTGTTCATTCCTTGAGGAACCTGCGTGATCAGGTGTTTGACTTATAGGAGTTTTTGTTGGATTGAGTGTCCAATGTCAGTAACTAATTGGTAACATTTCTACAAATAGTAGGGTCATTTTGGGTTGTCCTCATAACCCAACTAAGCAAGAAGGAATTAGGAGAAAATAAGTTGTTAATTTATATTGATTTAATAAATTGGAAATTATTTTGGAATTAATTAAATGGTTTTAATTAATTAAATGGGTTGAATATTAATTAATTCATTTGTAATTTGTAGAAATATTCCATAACCTTCTAGAATATAGAAGGGATCGGTTTTATCCTAGGGTAAAAAGATATGGACTAGTTCAAATAAGATAAGGATTATCTTTGGAAATTTGAATTAATCTGGAGGTTATAACTTGGATACTAGGAGTCAAACTCTAGCCCTGTTTGCCTCTCTGATTTTCATCCAGCTCTGCGCCCCCCTTATATATATATATATATATATATATATATATATATATATATATATATATATATATATATATATATATATATATATATGCATTATGATACTTTTCAAGCATTATGATACTTTTTCAAGTCATAAGGCAACCTTCTAGCATGGTTAAGTTAGCTTCATTTTTCGAAGTGGGTTGAAACTCTTTGGATCTATCTTCCTTTTCACAAAAAACAACTTGCTTCTTCTTCAAGCTTCACTCCAAAGGCACTTGAACACAAGAATCAAGGAAAATAGGGTAAGGTTTCAAGCTTCTAGGGTTTATGGTGGTTGGAGGTTGATAAGTTAGAAAATCTTAGTAGTTAGTGCCTTTATATAGTGTTTAAAACCCGAGACTTAGGGTTTTTAGATGATGACGACGACGTATCACGACTTAACACGCCGACACATGCCGCGACCAATACATTTACGCATCGTGAAGTTGCTTATCCTCAAAACCATCTTGATTATTTTATTCAAATCAATATATAACAATTACAAACATTCATTAAAAGTAGGCCTTACAAAGTTCGCTTGAGGTGGTTTAAAGTCATTGAACCCAAAACCGAACCGATAAATAAGAACCCGAACCTGAACCTATTTGTGTGGGTTTGAATTATTGAAACCTGTGTGATCACGAGTTTGAATTATTGAAACCTGTGTGATCAGGGGTTTGACTTATTGGAGTTTTTTTGGATTAAGTGTCCAACATCGAAAACTAATTGGAAATATTTCTAATAATAGTAGGGTCACTTGGGTTGTTCTCATAACCCAATTAAGCAAGGAGGAATTAGGAGAAAATAAGTTGTTAATTTATTTTGAATTAATAAATTGGAAATTATTTTGGAATTAATTAAATTGTTTTAATTAATTAAATGGGTTGAATATTAATCAGTTCATTTGTAATTTGTGGGAATATTCCATAACCGTCTAGAATATTGAAGGGATCAATTTTATCCTTGGGTAAAAATATATGGCTAGTTCAAATAAAGATAAGGATTATCTTTGGAAATTTGAATTAAACTGGAGGTTATGAATTGGATGCTAGGGGTCAAACTCTAACACTCTTTGCCTCTCTGATGTTCATCAAGCTCTCCCCCGCCCCTATATATATATATATATATATATATATATATATATATATATATATATATATATATATATATATATACACGAATATCATAACCCTTTTCTAGGGTTATAGGATTTCGAATAAACCCTCCTCTCTCCTAAAGATCCCTTTTTCTAGTTGGTGTTTTGGATGTGATTCCACTAGAGAGATTCCCAGTTTGGGTCCTTGTCGTCCTTCCAATTGTGGCTGTCACAAGATCTCAATCGAGAAACCAAGAAGATCAAAAGGTTAATATCTTTCTTCTTTTAAATTAGATTGCTATAATAGTAAAACATAGATCATTAAGATGTATGTACACATAAGATTTTAATATTTTATTCCGTTGAGAGAATGCTATATGGTAAGAAAAGAGTAACAATAAAGTAGAATGTTATATGGTATGTTGAGATAATCTTATTCACTTCCATGTTGTTTCATCTCCTTGTTCATTTCATTAAGTACTCAAAATGTTTTAATGTCCATACTCAAGACCAGTTGTGTACAAAATGGAATGATCGTAAGTCCTTTTATTTAATTTTGAAGATTATGGTGATGTTTGTCAAGATTAGAAATATGGACAAAATTGATCATTGTTCTTTCCAAGGGCTGTAGAGTCGATTTTGGTCCAAATTTCACAAAATCATTAGTGTGAAAAAGTTTTTAGAAATCCTTTTGTAGTTTCCAGAAAGTCCAATATCATCCTGTTTGGAGTTGTGGATTCAGTTTTATGATCAAACAACTGAAAATGGGTTGAGTTGGGAAAAAACAGAAAAATATATATGTTATTAAGTATTAGAATTATCTCATTGAGAAGTTTTAGTTGTTTTTTATAATTATATGGTGTGTGTGTGGTTATTAGGTGAAGCCTAATTTTAAGGGGAAGGGAGGTATTCAAACAAAATGCGGAAAAACCTAACTGTATCAGAAGCGGAACAAAGAGACAATTAGCTCTTATTGATGATGATGAGGATGATGAGATATCTCAAGGTAGTATCTTGTGAATCTCAAGGTTTATTTAATTAATGAGCAATAATAAAGTCACTCATAAAACTACATGTCATATTAATTTATGTTTCTATGATTTTAGATGTAATTGTAACATATATGGAACAATATGGTTCGAAAGATAATGTCAAGGAAGGATGTATTGTGTAATCTGTAGGTACTTTTGTTTAGTTTAATGAATATTTCAATATTTTATATATATATATATATATATATATATATATATATATATATATATATATATATATATATATATATTCATATTTTGAAATTGCTATTTATTAATGGTGTTGTATCTACTAATTAATGACAAGATGATGTTGATCAAAATGATGAGTATGAAGACATGAACCATTGGATATTTGCAAATATTGAAAATGAGATAGAAGTGGATGACAGTGATGATGATTTGGAAAATAAGGATAATGTATTCTTTGAAGAACAGTTAAAAGAGCCCCAATTACAAAAAGAAAACAGTTCAACTTCAATACTTCGCCATGATTTTGGTTTGTCATAAATTATATATATATATATATATATATATATATATATATATATATATATATATATATGGTCCGGATCCGGTGAAGACTCAAAAAACGGTGAGGACTTGCGAGGACAATTCTCATCCAATCGTCTTCATTAAGGGCAATTCTGTCAAACAAAAAACATGTATGATATGAAAAAATGAGATGGGGCTAGCCTGGCTGGGCTAAACCAAAAAATATGTTGGTATAATAAGGGGCTCACTATTCATCGTCTTCTTCTTCGTTCATCTAGCAAACACGATGAAAACGTCAAAAACATTGAAATCGTCATTGTTTCTACCGAAAGCTTCAACATACGATTTAAATAATGTAAAATCATGTTAGATTCGAACATGAAAAGATATTTTATAGTTTATCATCATCCTCTGTTTCAAACACAAAATCAGCTTCTATTATAATGAATTTCTTTAAGAAATTGACAAATTTATCCAAAATTTCTATTAAAAACGATGATCTATAGTTACATTCGTTAATATTTGAAGCCATATCAGTATGTAGGAAGATTTAGTGGGAAGGAATAAAATGGTTCTTAACATATGTTTATTGATGCCTACCAGGTGCTTGATGAAATTCCATAGAGAGTTCATGATCTCATGAAAACAAAGGTAAGTTGGGGATTATTTTTGAGAAAATTAAAGTAGTTATATGCAATAATTTGAATAGACTTTAAACATTTTTGGGCCAAGGAATGTGCAGGCAAAAGCATAAGTTTTAAAACAAAGTTATTTCAGAGGTTAAGACACTCACTTTTCAAAAGGGTGGATCAATTGTCTCCCTACCATTTTAAATTTTTGTACTTTCTACTAGAAATCAATTGGATTTAATTTGTTTCTCAATGAACAGGTGGTCAACATGCGTTAAATCTAAAGAGACGTTATTGTGCTTGATTTTTCTCAGATGAGTTGATAAAATACCTATTTTATGGAGGATGTTGATTATGTTTTATTGTTTTATCTACTCAACTTGTGTGGAGGCTTTGACTAACCCCTCAAGATTTTTGTATTTTTTATATGGTTAGAGTTTTTGAGTATTGGTGTTGTTGGATTTCTTTCCTATAAAGGGGTGTCGCATCTAATTTGTTTCTTAATAAGGTATATTGATGTAGCTTTTGGATTTTTTTCACATAAAATTCAGGACAAGTATATAAACAAACTATGGTTTCTGATAAATGGTTCCTTTTAAAAGGTTTCTCTTCCCGCTGTTTCAATTATGATTAATCTTACTGGTTGAGTTGGTCTCTCATAGGTTTCTTAAATTATGATCCAGGTGAAATATCTTTACACATGTAGCTAGTGATATTATGTAATCTTGCTAGTTTTGTAATGTTTATCTTCTTTTTTTCTTACTTTTGTTTTTGTATTTTTACTTCTCTAACTAGTTATATGTTGTGATATTATGGACAAAATCTATTTGTGATATTAATCGACACAAGGACGGTTCTGGTTGTCGATACAAAGTTGGGTTGACATGTAGTTTTTGTGTCATAATTTTTTTGTATCATAATACATTAGATCATAATATTTTTCAATCATATAACAAACTAATAGAAAAACCTCTTCGTAACTTGAATCATATAATTGAAATCATAAAATTTTAGATCCTAACATTTTATATCATATAATTGAAATCATGTTATTTTGAATCATAACATTTCGAATAATATCATTTTGAATCATATAACAGACTTTTAGAAACAACTTTTTTATAACTATAATCATATTCTTAAAATCATATCATTTTGGATCGTAAAATTTTCAATTATATAATTTTAAATCATATCTATCATTTTAAGTCATATCAATTTTGAATCATCCAATTTTGGATCATATGTCTTAAATAATACATTTTTAATCAAGTTAAATTTTTTCACATAAGTTATTGTTCATAAACAATTTTTAATTTTCTAACAGATTTTGGATAGTCACTTATTAATTTGTTATGATGCAAATAGTTTTATACTTTGAATTATATCACGTGTTACATAATTTTTTGTTTGTATCTTGTTTTTCATTATGTTATGAAACAAACTTAAATACACATCAAATGGTTGCTTTCTTTGAATTATATTATTTTAAATCAAATCATTTAAAATTATATCAAATTTGAATCATAAAATTTTAACTCGTGTCAGGTTTTTCACATTAATATCGGTTCATAACATGTTTGTTTCATCACAAGTTTTGAATCATAACAAATTCTGGATCATAACGAGTTTTGGTTCATAACAATTATATATGAAGGTTGAATAATATGACATAAAATGTGTATATATTTTACATTGCATGACTCGAGAAAAGTACACTACATAGTTTATACATGTTTGGATTATAGTTGATCATTATCATCAAAACACTATAAGTATAATGTTATGTCATGTAGATTTCGTCCATTGTAATGCATGGATAAAGAACGTTGATCATTCAAAAGGTATTTTATCCAAAAATATATGATACAATTTATATGACCCAAAAATATAATATGAATAATTTTTTGGATGATGACTGTGATCCATAACTTAACGTGATCCATAATAATATGATTCATACAATTTTTGATTATTTATCATAGATGGTTTGTAAAATATGTATCATAAACTTTTCATCATTACTATTAATTAAGATGCAAATATTTATGTTTAAAAAAGTCTTATGATGTACAAAATATGATCTAAAATTTTTTGCTTATAAAAATACAACATGAATGATAAACTTTTCTAATTATTTAAGATGGAAAATTTACAGAAGATAGATAATCAATGTTAGAATGACAAGAATTAGTGATTTAATCTTAATAATTTTTTTTATCATGATTATGATCCACGAAATAATGATTCAAATAAGATGATATGTAACTTAATTCATCTAAATCTTTTTGATTATGATGAACAATTTTCATAAAATTGACAATAGAAGTTTGAAATTGATAATTTAATTTGGATATCCAAAAGCTATGAACACAATTTAATATCCAAAACCATATTTAATATCTAGAACCATGTAATACTAAAAACTAAGAATGTGTCTTAAAAAGGTTCATAACCGAAACACACATCAGACTAACATTGTTTTCTTAAAGAACTTGACATGAAAACCATTAGAAAATGTAAACAGAAACAAAAAAACAAACATATATGCCATTATTTAACAACAACCAAACGAACAACCTGTCTTCAAATACACCATGAACAACGATCATAAAACTCCAATTCCTACAATCCTAACTTGATCTTTTTCAAATGCGCTTCATTGTAAGTCTTCTGCTTGTAACTTCACAAATTATCAAAACACTCCAAAGTTGTCAGAAAGATAGGTTTTTATAGAATAAAATCAGACAACATCTTTGCAACATATTTCTTCATTATCTCATCCAATTATAGGGCTTAATTATAAGATTCATGTTCTAAATCAAGCTCAACATCATCAACTCTGTTAACACGATATACTTCATAAGAAATAACTCATATTCAACATGATTATTTTTCATGGGAGTGGCATAAAGTTTCAAACCATAGGAAAGTTCTTTATCTTTATGAGTTGGTTCTTTTGGAAGACAAAATCTACAACACACCACTTTTTCAACACCATTATACCATATATTTAGTTCATAATATTTCAGAGTTTAGAGGAAGCTTAAGTACCGTTTAATAAACTTTTTCAAAAGATTTGTAATGGTGTTTCGATTATAACAACTTACTTTCCTACAAAAAATGTAGTTGTCACACAATCTCTGCCTTTTCTTTGAACAATCTGTACATAGGCAAAACAATGTCAACATAAGATCCACTATAAAAAATTTGAATATGATATAAAATAACCAAATTAACAACATGATACACCGATCAACATATGATCCACAAATAAAACAAATTATACGAAAGTCATCCAATAACAAAAAAATTTATCAGACCTTATTAAATGAACTAGAAATAACAAGTTTCATATGATCCACAATAAGTAAATGGTCAATAATTAGTGTATGATGCAAATAACCATAAGACACAATCATCAATCTATGATTATGAAAATAAGAACTTAATCATATAATCTAATAAGAAAACAAAACAAACATATCTAATTATATGAACTAGTTTTACCAAAATTATATATGATCCACAATAAGCATATGATCCAATTATAAACAGACAAACCAAAATAGCTAATTTACCAATATCATGAAGTAGCAAACAAAAACTATCAGAATTCTTTAAACGCACTATGATCACAAATTTTGCATATAATCTACATAACAATCATGAGTGCATATAGTAACATGCATTTAAAACCAAACAACATCAAAACATAAAACCTTACAGAAACAAAAACAAAGAAAATATTTAATGGCTAAAAAAGTCTAACAATTTAATGTCAAGAAAAAAACATTGATCATTGTTATAAACAACTACATCAGTAACTATCACATATAAATACATGAAAACAACAACTAAATGTTCAAGGAATTTCTTTTTTTGGAAATGATTTCTTTGAGGCATTAGATCGAACACCTTGTGAGCAACATTATATAATGCTTCTCTTTGATGTTTTTACCTAAATTCTTCATCCATGTATATTTCAATACTCAGAAACTTAACATAATTGATCTCAGTATTGAATATCATATACAAGGAAGCTCAAATCGACAAGAATATGTAACATATGGTT
The DNA here is from genome assembly GCF_052849685.1 of Lactuca virosa. NCBI lineage: Eukaryota > Viridiplantae > Streptophyta > Magnoliopsida > Asterales > Asteraceae > Lactuca > Lactuca virosa. The sequence continues at coordinate 130,468,673 of NC_136434.1, read as the reverse complement.
TCAAAAATCACAAATTAGAACTATATTTAGGGATTATCATATCAAGTTACATATCATTAGATATTACATTCATTTTCACTTAGAAACTTATCTAACAACAACAAATTAAAGAAAAATCTAACAATAAACATCAATTACAACTCAGATTGAGCAAAAAAACTAAGCTAAAAGCAGTAGAAATTAAAAACAAAAGTTTACCTTCTTCCATAAGTTGAAATAGAACCAAAACGATCCTTAGACACGAAGAATAAAAATGATTACAATATCAAAGGAGGGATTACATGAGCAATTTAGATTATCAGAGAGCAATTTCCATGAAATTAGAGGGAAAGGTGGAAAGTTACGCTACATTTTTCATCCAGTGGTTTAGAATAGAACATTGACCATTATGTCCTTTAACTTTTTGCCCTTAAGAGGAAAGCCACAAAAATTTTGGGTTATTCCTAAAAATGCCACCGCCCCCATAATAAAATAAAAGGGAAAAAACCTAAAAAAAACCATGGCCACTCAATTTTTCAGATGAAAGGTTCAAATTTGTCTTCGACAGTACTCACGAAAATGGAGTCCTCACCCGATCCTAATTCTATATATATATATATATATATATATATATATATATATATATATATATATATATATATATATATATATATATATATATATAATAGAACATTGTTGATCGACACAGAATTTGACACACATTTAAAAATGACAAACTAGACTCGTCTTTACAAAATATTTCAAATAAATAATGATATATGTAAATGCCAAAAAAATTGTAGAATTCTCATTGAAAATGTTATGTAAAAATTAAAGTTTTCAAATTAAATTAGTAAAAATCTTATGTATAAAAACTTTTAACCTAAAAAAACATCTTTAGAATTCTTTTCCAATGTATAAGCTTTTTAAAAGTTTTTTTTTTCTAATATTTAAATATTTATTAATAGAAAATTGACAACAAGGAATTATAGGATTTTGGGTTCTTCCACCGGCGATTTTGGAATCTTGGGTTTTCGATCTTGGGTTCTTGATCATCAGCTATCTACCGGCAGGACCAAACACGGTAGATACTTCCAACGTAGGCGGTCTTTTTGATCAATGAGATGGGTGGTAATAAATGGGGTGAAAACAGGAACGTGCATGGTGGTCCTAGGGTTCAACATGGTCTTGATGCAAAATGTAATCAACTGAGTTCTGAGGTATCGTCATTCTATATTACTAACTTCCCAAAGTCGGTACAAGTTGTTGATCTGTGGCGTGTTTGTGGTCATTTGGGTAATATGGTTGATGCATTTATATCGAAAAAATTGTCTAGAATGGGGAAACGTTTTGGTTTTATTAGATTTTCTAATGTTCTTAATTTTGATCAAATGGTTAAATAACTTTGTGACGTGTGGTTTGGGACTTATAAGTTGTTTGCTTCTTCTCCTCGTTTCAAGAAAGAGGGTAGTAATCGAATGGGAAAGCAGTTTGTGTCGAAAATTGTTGATAAACCATTGTATACCTCTCATGCTCCATCCCCTGTTAACTCTTATGCAAGAGTATTTAAGGGAACTACTTTGGAGAATTGTAGTAAAGCACAGATGGAGGAGATTATTGATTTATCTTCTAGAGATTTTATTTTGAAAAAAGTATACGTGCTTGTTTGGTGAAGGGGAGAGATTTTCTCACTCTCCCTAATTTGCGTATGCTTTGTTTAGAAGAAGGGTTTGAAGATTTTTATATTAAATATCTAGGTGGTTTATAGGTATTGATTGAATTCAAATCTAAGCATGCTTGTAAAAAATTTATGAGTTCCGATGTGATGGATCATTGGTTATTGTAGAAACGAGTATGGGATCGCAAATTCGTTCCATTGGAACGTATTGTGTGGGTAGACATCGAAGGGCTGCCATTGAGTGCTTGGAGTAAGGATTCTTTTAGAAAAAATATTGGCTAACTGGGGATCAATTGCTCAAATGGAAGATAATCTTGGGGAAGATGTGTATAAGAACTGAGTTTGCATATTTACTACACCACAAAATATAATTTATGATATTGTGAAGGTTCGTGTGGATGGAAATTTGTTCAATATCAGAGTTAAAGAGGCCCCAGGTTGGACTCCTTCTTTTATTTCTGATATTCTGAAAGTAGAGCTTGAAAGTTATGAATGTGGTAATTCTCAAGGTCATAATGAGAATGACGATGATAATATATCTTTGAATAGTAAAGACGAAGAATCATTGCACCCGTTTGGAATTTATGAAACAATGGAAAGAATGAAAGAAGACGAGAGGAGAAATAAAATGTTAAGGGGTTTTAATGGTTGGGGCAATGGAAAAAATCACATGAATTATAAAGAAGATCTGTGTAACGCGTGGTTACTGGTATGCATTTAACTCATTAATTTATTTATTTTGGAAGGGTAACTCGACGAGTTGGTGGCCCTAACTCGTCGCGTAGAGGGCAAAATATGCACGGGGTTTAAGCTATCTACTCGACGAGTCAAGAGCCCTCGACTCGGCAAGTAGATCAGCCATAGTGAAACCCTAATTTCGGGGTTTTGCACCCTATTTAAGCTCCTTAACCCCCACCCTTGGCCTCATTTCCAGCCTCCATGTCCCAAACCCTAATCCACGAAACCCTAGAGCTTTATTTGAGAGTGTGAGCCTTTTTGAGTGATCTTTGTGACCTTTTGAAGCTTGTGGAAGAAGAAGAAGATAGAGGGCTCAAGAGGGAAAAAGTAGATCCAGAAACTACACACCATTTGCCACATTTTCTGGTAATCAAGTTTCTATCTTGGCTATTAGTTCATTAGATCTCTTTATGTCCTTTTGATGAGGGTTTTTGGTCCAAGAATGATAGCTTTTGTAGAATGATTCGACCCAAGTGGGTATTCTTCCAGATCTGGGACCTAGAGGGGCTGATATGACATAAAGGTGCAAACTTTATGCCATCGGAGCCCCCATGCAAGCCATAGAGTGTCATATTGGCCTTTTTTAGCCCCAAAAGGCCATGCATGTGGAAAAAGGTGGGAACTTTACGTGTCCAAGTAATGTTAGGGGTTTAGATCTGGGGTTATAAGCTCTAATTTGGTTTATGGATGGCTTAAGGACCAAGTTCTAGGTCCCAAGGAATTAGGTTTTAAGCTAAACCCTTTAAGATAGCCAAAACAGACTGGGGAACTCGACGATTCCAGAAAGGGACTCGATGAGTTGAAGTCGGGTTGTCCCGATTCTATGCCAGGTAGAACTCGACGAGTCTGTTAAGGGACTCGACGAGTTGACTCGGTTGATCACGAGTCTGAGTAGTATAGGAACTCGTCGAGTTAGGAGGTAACTCGACGAGTTGAATCGGCTGGGAGTTGACCTTGACTTTGACTTTGACCAGGATGTTGACTTTGACCAGGGGTAAAATGGTCATTTTACCCTAAGAAGGATTATCATATTTTTGATTAAGTGTTATTGTGAAATTGATAGTCGGGGAGTCGTTGGAGCAGCCATTAGATATTCCTCATACAAGATTTCACAGCTAGCATTCGAGGTGAGTTTCCTCTAGTAGGAATGGGTCTAAGGCACCAAGGCCGGCCCGTTTAGTTAGTAGTAGTTCCAAGCTATGGTCCGATGTCGGGCGGGGCCCGATGTAGGTTTATATTCTTTTCTGGATTTCGATCTGATGTCGGGGTGGTCCCGAGGAATGCTTGTATGCTTGATGTCTTTGTGATTCTTGCATGTGTTTGTATTTGTATATTTCCGGACTTCGGTCGGATGCCGGGGCGCTCCCGAGGAACGTTAGTATGTTTCCGGATTACAGTCCGATATCGGGCGGGACCCGAGGAATCTTTAAATGTTAATGATATGTGATTAAGTTTATGGGTATTAATTGAATATGTTCACATGTATTCCGAGATATGCTCGATGCTGGGAGGGGCCCAATGCTGAATAGGGTTCGATGCCGGGCGTGGCCTAATGTCGGGAAAGCCGATGCCGAGCCTGACTCGATGTAGCAAGGGCGGGGCCCAAGATATGTTTATGTGATATGTGTATGGTATGTGGCAGTTGGGGAAACTCACTAAGCTTCGTGCTTACAGTTTTTAGTTTTGGTTTCAGGTACTTCCGCTAGTAAGGGGAAGAGCTCGGGATGACTGCATGGCACACACCACAGTTTTTAGCATGGGAGGATTTACTCTAATTTTTAACATATGATTTTGATACATTGACAGATATTATGATATTTTTGAGACACATCGTTATGACTTTTATGTGATGGATGTTATTGTTGGTTTTTATTAAAACGAAATTTTTGGACTATATTTTTGGGATGTTTCAAGTTGGTATCATATCCTTGGTTTGAGGGATTCGGGCACACTCTCGGGTGTGTATGAACTCAAACTAAGGACTTGGTATGAAAATTTTCAAAAGATAATCATTTTTACAAAAAGAATTTTGAAAAGAGAAAAGAACTTTGAAAAGAGGAAAAGGGTGTGGTGCATGCAATCAGCCGAGCTCAAGTAAGTACTCCCAAATTACCCATACAAGTTTATGTTATGATATGTTTATGAGAACTACATGCTAGATTAGGACTAAGGATCTAGGAAGGATGCCTTATGTGCCTGTTATATGTGTATCATCTTTATGATAATTGCATGCTAGATTAGGACTAAGGATCTAGGAAGGATGCCTTATATGCCTATTATGTGTATCTCAGCTTTATGAACCGCATGCTAGTACAGATTAGTCAGTGATGGCCTGAATGAGATATGCTTGATTATGTTTACTGGATGCTCGAATGTTGCTTGGTTTGTGCTTTTAGGAGTTCTAGTTATCTTTTACTAACTAGTAAATGAATATGTTAAGATACATATTGCGAGGACTAAATAATTTCAGAAGGTTAGGTCTAGCTCTATTGCGCAGGTCTTGTTTGAGTCCAACCGTTGTAGGGTAGGATCTCTCACTAGAAGAATTATCTAGTCTTAGTGATATGTCATAGTATTCACAAGCTAGTTAGGGGGAGATAGCAGGGACTTCTTATATAACTGATAGTGGAGAGTGGGTTGGTGATTACCCTAGGGCAAGCCTAGGATGAGATTAGCATGAGATCAGCATTAGAAGGGACTTGGTGGAGTCGAGGCAGTTCTTGAGGAAAGTACGGATAGATGTGGAAGGTAGTTTGGGCCCGTACTACTGAAAGCAGAGGATCCGTACTTGACTCAAGGAAGGTTGAGATGAACTTAGGAAACTTGTAGAATGTGAGATCCCTCGAGTTATGATGAGTATAATATGTTTGTTATGGTGTATTTTCAATATGGTGATGCTACGCACTAGACCAGTTGGGACTTTAGGAACTGGTGAGGGATCAGGCTCGGGATCTGGAGTCGGGCAGCTGGATGAGCAGACGAGCGAGTTCATCTCGTTTGAGATCACACGCAACATTATAGACCAGACTCCTATGATATTTGGTTCGGTCCAGGAGGGTATTTTGGAGCTTCTAGATGAGAAGTTGAAAGCTTTCCGCACCGAGGTGGCGGCCATGATGGGGTCGCGCACACTGACTTTCAGGGAGTTCAGGGCTTGTGGAGCTCCCGAATATCATGGGGCTCGGGACCCCATTGCTAGCACCAAATGGTTGGCTGATGTCGCCAACGCGTTACATACGAGCAGATCTCCTGAGGGGGACAAGGTACAACTTGCATCCTGTCTTCTGAAGGACAATGCACGTGATTGGTGGGAGGAGATCGGACAAGCCATTCGGGATGATACAGTTCTAGATGCTATGACCTGGAGTGATTTCTCGGCCAGGTATAGGGCCGAGTTTGCACCTGTGATTGAGGTGAAACAGCTTGCGAGGGAGTTCCAGGATCTTGAGCAGACGACATAGACTGTGGCGGAGATCACCGCCAAGTTTTGGGAGAGGGCCCTTCTCGTTCCGCGGTACATGGCAGACAAGGAGATGAAAAGGCCCGATATCATGAGATGTTGCGGAGTGATTGTTGGGTTTTGAGCATTCTAACACTCCTATGGTGTACATGGAACCCTATAAACCTTGGATTTATGTTTTCTCTAAAATACACGCAAATAAGAATTTCCAAGGTTTACATCCTAACTAGCATGGCATGGTTTACTAGTAGAATGACATACCTTTTAGTAGTGGTTGATTGCTTGGAGTTTGAGAGCCTAGCACCAATAGTGTGGATGCCTCAAATGGAAATCACAAATCACCACAAACTTTGGAAAACTCTTGAGAGAATAATGCACACTCTTGAAATCGGCCACCACTCTTGTTCACACACAACTAGTGTCAAATCAAGTGCCAAAGACTCTTTTATATAGTGTGGAGGATTAGGGTTACATCCATGTAAACCCTAATACCCATGACTCTTCCTTTCCAAGGATCCATGGGTTAAAAGCTCCATGGACCATCCATGGACTCCCATGCAAGCCTAGCCCATACTAAATAAGCATTAGCCCACGCTATATAAATACAAGAGCCCATATTTAATTAGTCACATTTTTTATCACTAAATTAATTCTTAATTAATTTAAGATCAATACTAATTAAATAATATGATTTCATATTAATGTATTATACCTTATAATATATTAATAAATCATAAACATATTATTCTCAAAAGATTATCCATACAAATTGTTCGGGTGAATTGCAATCCAAATGGACCATGCCGGGTCGGGTCAAGTGCATCTCAAATAGTGTTATGGACTTAGACACCTTATCCAACAGTGATATCCGCCAGTTTGTGAGCCACTCTAGCTGCAAGACGCTGGAGGACATGATTGCTAGGGCTCGAAAGAGGGAGTTGGATTTGGAGATGGAGAGGAAGAGGAAACCAGATGGGGTTCAGACGGGCAATTCGGGCAAGAAGCCCAAGGTATCAGATCATAGATCGAGGAGCCAACAGGGCTGCAGCCGGTGTGGCAAGTATGGTAAGATGCACGAGGGGGCGTGTAGGGCGGGGAGTTCGGGCTGCTTCAAGTGTAGCCGAACTGGTCACATGATAAGGGCAGCTATCACCACCACCACCACAACAGTTTCAGATCTGATTTGCTTTCAGTGAAATCAGAGGGGCCACAAGAAGTCCCAGTGTTCGAGTCTAGCAGCAGCAGGACAGGTGGCGATACGCGCTCCTGCCACATTGAGGATTACAGATGGTCGACAGGGCCGGACAGAGGCGCCTTCGGCGAGGAGCAGGGCTTTCCAGCTTACTGCAGAGGACGCACGTGTGTCTCCCGATGTTGTGATGGGTATGTATTCTCTCCTTATATCTTTATTTGTTTTGATTATTTCTTATGTTTATGTGTTTGTTATAGGATCGTTCTTAGTGAATAGTATATCAGTCTTGGTACTGTTTGATTCGGGTGCAACCCGATCTTTTGTGTCGCTCGCGCTCAGCAAGCGATTCGCAGGAGCTACGGGGGAGCTAGATTGCCCAATGGATGTGGAGATAGCAGCTGACAGGACCATTAGGGTTGCGAGAGTTCACAGAGGTTGTACATTATAGTTATTCGATAAGCAGTTTTCAATAGATCTGGTTCCTATTCCCCTGCGAGGGAATAAGGTCATAGTGGGTATGTATTGGTTGAGCCCCAATGGGGAACTGATTGACTGCGAGCAGCAGCTAGTGAGGGTTCGAACTCCTAATGGGTGAGGGTTAGTGATCCAGGGCGAGAGGCCACAGCGCGGACCGGTTTTATGTTCAGCAGCGAGGGTGAGGCGTTACCTTCACCAGGGTTGCGCAGGTTATGTCGCTTATGTTATGGATACCCGTGATAAAGGTAAGGAAACAGTGGATGATGTATCGGTCGTGCGAGAGTACCCGGATGTATTCCCGGAGGAGTTGCTTGGGATACCTCTGGAGAGACAGGTTGAGTTCAGGATTGACTTGGTCCATGGTGCGACTCTGATAGCCAAGGCACCATATCGGTTGGCTCCTCCTGAGATGCAAGAGTTGTCTACGCAGATGCAAGAGCTGCTAGACAAGGGATTTATCAGGTCGAGTAGTTCGCCATAGGGAGCCCAGATCTTATTTGTGAAGAATAAGGATTGGTCGCATCGGATGTACATAGACTACCGGGAGCTGAATAAGGTAACAGTGAAGAACAGTTACCCCCTCCCGAGGATTGATGATTTGTTTGACCAGCTACAGGGTGCATCTTGGTTCTCCAAGATTGATCTGCAATCGGGTTATCACCAAATGCGAGTCAGAGAGGAGGATGTGCAGAAGACGGCTTTTAGGACTCGCTATGGTCACTATGATTTTGTGGTGATGTCGTTTGGGCTCACCAATGCTCCAGCCTCGTTCATGGATCTCATGAACCGATTGTGCAGATCGATGCTGGATCGGTCTATGATCGTTTTCATTGATGATATCATGGTATATTCCAAGACTCAGGAGCAGCATGAGGAGCACCTGAGGGAGGTGCTAGAGACACTGAGGATGGAGATAATTTTTGCAAAGTTCTCCAAGTGTGATTTCTGGTTGCGCGAGGTGCCGTTTCTTTGGCATCTTGTCAAACAAAAGGGTATTCAGGTCGATCCGGCCAAGACAGAGGCCGTGATGCAATGGGAGGTTCCGAGGTCTCCAACTGAGATTCAGAGTTTTCTTGGTCTAGCGGGTTATTACTGGAGATTTATCCAGGATTTCTCCAAGATCGTTGTTCCTTTGACCCGACTGACCAAGAAGTCGGTGACATTCTGCTGGGGGCCTAAGCAGCAGGCAGCTTTCGAGACTCTCAGACAGCTGCTTGTGCGAGGCACCGATCCTGACTTGCCGGAGGGCGTCGATGATTTCATGGTTTACTGTGACGCTTTGATTACGGGCATGGATGCAGTTTTGATGCAGCAGGGTCATGTGATAGCTAGTGCTTCGAGGCAGCTGAAGCCTCACGAGGCTAACTATCTGACACATGATTTAGAGTTAGGGGCTATGGTTTTCGTCCTAAAAAATTGGCGGCATTACCTCTACGGGGTCCGTTGTACAATTTACACAGACCACAACAGTTTGAGGTACCTCATGGATCAGCCGAATCTGAACATGAGGCAACGTCGATGTTTAGATGTGGTGAAGGATTATGACTATGAGATCCTCTACCACCCGGCCAAGGCCAATGTGGTGGTCGATGCCCTGAGCCGCAAGGCGGTGACGACTCCGATTCGAGATATATGCCTGAGGGTGACAGTGATTACTCCATTATTGGAGCAGATTAGAGAGGCACAGGTCGAGGGCCTGAAGGAAGAGCGCCAGAAGTGCGAGCGGATTGTAGGTCGGGTGGCCTCATTTGATTATGACAGCCGAGGGTTGTTGACCTGCATGGGAGGGTCTGGGTTCCATACTAGGGCGGAGTACGACAGGTTCTGATGGATTAGGCCCACAAGTCGAGGTTTTCCATCCATCCCAAGGCGACGAAGATGTACCGGGATCCTTCCCCTGATTACTGGTGGCCCTGCATGAAGCGTGACATTGCTTGGTATGTGGAGCGGTGCTTGACCTGTAGGAAGGTCAAGGCCGAACATCATCGCCCCCATGGCAAGATGCAGCCGTTGGACATTCCCGTGTGGAAATAGGAAGATATCACTATAGATTTCATTACCAAGCTTCCCAGGACCGCACATGGAGTATATTCGATATGGTTCATCGTGGATCGGTTGACCAAGAGTGCTCATTTTATCCCGATCCAGGAGAGTATCTCACCCGAGAAGCTGGCCAAGATATACGTGCGTGAGATAGTGGCACGACATGGAGTGCCTGTCTCGGTGGTGTCAGACCGAGATGTCCGTTTCACTTCCAGGTTTTGGAAGCGGTTTCACGAGGAGATGGGTACTCGTCTCCACTTCGGCACCGCCTTCCACCCTCAGACAGACGGACAGAGCGAGAGGACGATACAAACTCTTGAGGACATGCTACGCGCATGTGTTTTGGATTTTGATGGCAGTTGGGATACGTATCTTCTGTTAGCGAAATTTTCGTATAACAATAGTTACCACGCCAGCATAGACCGACCTCCCTTCGATATGATCTATGGGAGGAATTGTAGGACCCCAATCTGTTGGGGCGAGGTCGGTCAGAGAGTCATGGGGAGTATTGAGGTAGTACTCAAGACTATATAGCAGATCCAGCGAGTCCGGAGCAGGCTTCAGACTGCTCAGAGTCGGCAGAAGAGCTACGCCGACAAGCGGCGTTCAGACTTGGAGTTTCAGGTGGACGATATGATCCTCCTGAAGGCGTCACCTTGGAAAGGTGTCATCCGGTTCAGGAAGCGGAGCAAGCTAGGCCCCAGATACATTGGTCCTTTCAGGGTTATAGCCCGGGTGGGCAAGGTGGCATATCGGTTGGACCTTCTAGCAGAGCTCAGTCAGATCCACAACACTTTCCATGTTTCCCAGTTGCAGAAGTGCTTAGTGGATGATTTAGCGATTGTGCCTTTGGAGGATATTCAGGTTGACGGCAACCTGAACTACATCGAGAGGCCGGTGGCGATTCTGGATCGCAAGACGAAAACCTTGAAGAACAAGGTTGTCCAGTTACTGAAGGTGCAGTGGCAGCACCGCAAGGGTTCTGAGTGGACTTAGGAGCCCGAGGAGGAGATGAGGGAGCACTACCCGGAGTTGTTTTCAGACGCAGCAGACTTCGAGGACGAAGTCTAAGACAAGTGGGGGAGAATTGTAACTCCTGGTTACTGGTATGCATTTAACTCATTAATTTATTTATTTTGGAAGGGTAACTCGACGAGTTGGTGGCCCTAACTCGTCGAGTAGAGGGTAGAATATGCGTGCGGTTTAAGCTATCTACTCGACGAGTCAAGAGCCCTCGACTCGGCGATTAGATCGGTCAAAGTGAAACCCAAATTTCGGGGTTTTACACCTTATTTAAGCTCCTTAACCCCCACCCCTTGGCCTCATTTCCAGCCTCCATGTCCCAAACCCTAATCCACGAAACCATAGAGCTTTATTTGAGAGTGTGAGCCTTTTTTAGTGATCTTTGTGTACTTTTGAAGCTTGTGGAAGAAGAAGAAGATAGAGGGATCAAGAGGGAAAGAGTAGATCCAGAAATTACACACCATTTGCCACATTTTTTGGTAATCAAGTTTCTATCTTGGCTATTAGTGCATTAGATCTCTTTATGTCCTTTTGATAAGAGATATTGGTCAAAGAATGATAGCTTTTGGAGAATGATTCGACACAAGTGGGTATTCTTCCAGATCTAGGACCAAAAGGGGCCGATATGACATAAAGGTGCAAAATTTATGCCATCGGAGCCCCCATGCAAGCCATAGAGTGTCATATTGGTCTTTTTTAGCCCCAAAAGGCCATGCATGTGGAAAAAGGTGGGAACTTTACGTGTCCAAGTAATGTTAGGGGTTTAGATCTGGGGTTGTAAGCTCTAGTTTGGTGTATGGATGGCTTAAGGACTAAGTTCTAGCTTCCAAGGAATTAGGGTTTGAGTTAAACCCTTTAAGAAGAGGTATTCGTGGGTAAAGTTAGAAAGTTTACCCTTAAAAGGACATTTTCAGGGTTTATGTGAAGTATGAAGCTTGGATCTGAAGTGTAGGGGATTAATCCTTTAAGATAGCCCAAACAGACAGGGAAATCGACGAGTCCATAAAGGGACTCGACGAGTTGAAGTTGGGTTGTCCCGATTCTATGCCAGGTAGAAGTCGACGAGTCTGTGAAGGGACTCGACGAGTTGACCCGGTTGATCACGAGTCTGAGTAGTATAGGAACTCGTCGAGTTAGGAGGTAACTCGACGAGTTGAGTCGGCTGGGAGTTGACCTTGACTTTGAATTTTACCAGGATGTTGACTTTACCAGGGGTAAAATGGTCATTTTACCCTAAGAAGGATTCTCAGATTTTTGATTAAGTGTTATTGTGAAATTTATAGCCGGGGAGTCGTTGGAGCAGCCGTCAGAGATTCCTCACACGAGATTTCACAGCTAGCATTCAAGGTGAGTTTCCTCCAGTAGGAACGGGTCTAAGGCACCAAGGCCGGCCCGTTTAGTTAGTAGTAGTTCCGGACTATGGTCTTATGCCTGGCGGGGCCTGATGTAGGTTTATATGCTTTTCCGGATTTCGATCCGATGCTGGGGCGGTCCCGAGGAATGCTTGTATGCTTGATGTCTTTGTGCTTCTTGCATGTGTTTGTATTTGTATGTTTTCGGACTTCGGTCTGATATCGGGGCGGTCCCAAGGAACGTTAGTATGTTTCCAGATTACGGTCCGATGTCGGGCGGGGCCCGAGGAATGTTTAAATGTTAATGATATGTGATTAAGTTTATGTGTATTAATTGATTATGTTCACATGTATTCCGAGATGTGCTCGATGTCGGGCGGGGCCTGATGCCGAATAGGGTTCGATGTCGGGCGGGGGCCCGATTTCGTGAAAGCCGATGCTGAGCCTAACTCGATGTAGCAGGGGCGGGGCCCAAGATATGTTTATGTGATATGTGTGTGGTATGTGGAAGTTGGGGAGACTCACTAAGCTTCGTGCTTATAGTTTTCAGTTTTGGTTTAACGTACTTCCGCTAGTAAGGGGAAGAGCTCGGGATGACTGCATGATACACACCACAGTTTTTAGCCTGGGAGGATTTACTCTGATTTTTGACATATGATTTTGATACATTGACAGATATTATGATATTTTTGAGACACATGGTTATGACTTTTATGTGATGGATGTTATTGATGGTCTTTATTACTGATTTTAAACGAATTTTGGGACTATATTTTTTGGATGTTTCAATCTGGAGGGGAAAAATGGGAATAAAGCTTCAGAAAATTTGCATTATGTTCACTCTGCAGGCTTGGTGTGTGAAAAAACTTTAAATTAATCTCCTGTTGTTTCCAGCTCAGAAGTTCCTGCTATTCCGATCAAGCCTCCTGTTCCGACTGCTAGCCTGTTCAATGATGTTGTTCGGCATCCAGTTGAATGTTCGTCGACAGATCTTACAATGAATATGTTGTCTTCATCTTCTGCTGACAAGATTCTGGTGCAGGTTCCAGTGGAACCTACTGTCACTACTTGTACGAAGATTGCGTCAGAGGTTGTTCCGGTTGGTTTCTCGGGTGGATATGTTCGGATGTCAGGGGTTGAAGTTTCAGAGGATTCTTTATCACATCCCCAGGTTTTCCTGACAGATTCTATGGTAGTAATGATTTGAATTCGGAATGCTCTTATAGTAGAAATTTAATGGTGGAGGAAACAAACAGGACGATGGAAACGGGTCAAAAAATTGGTTTTATCATGGATGGTTGTTTTGAGCATGAGAGCATGTTCAAAGTGTTATTGAAGGTTAGGGGAATAAAAGGATTAAATCATTAATTGTTTGTCGTTAAATATCCAAGGAGCGGGGTGTTTTGAGAAGCGGGTTTGGGTGAAATCGTTATGTCATAAATTTAAAGTTAATTTTTTCGCTATCCAAGAAACGAAGATGGAACTTATTGATTTGTTGGCGGTTCGTTCTTTTTAGGGCAATTTTTAATTTTCTTATGCATATTCTCCTTCTCGTGGAGCTTCAGGGGGTATTCTTGTCATTTGGGATCAGAATCGATTTAGTAAAAAACGTGTGTTTTCTTCTGATTGGTATGTGGCAGTGGAGAGGGTTTGGTTATCTTCTGGATTGGAGGTGGTGTTTATTTCAATTTATGCTCCGCAAGGGAATGATTGTAAAAGACAACTTGGGGGAGATATTTTTACGGTTGATGACTTCTTGTTCTGGGGAGTGTGTTTTGATGAGAGATTTTAATGAAGTTCAAGATGAGTCGGAACGTTTGGGGTCTCAATTTCATCCTGCTTCTGCTAGGATTTTTAAGCAATTTATTGAGGAGGCGGATTTGTTTTATATTGCTTTGGGTGGTCCTCGCTTTACTTGGAGTGATAAGTGGGGGTCTAAGTTTAGCAGATTAGACCATTTTCTGGTTTACGAGGGTTTATTGTTTGTCTTTCCTCATCTTTCAGGGTTGGTTTTGGAGAAAAAAATCTGGATCATCGCCCTATTCTTCTGTTGGAACATTGTGTTGATTATGGCCTTAAGCCTTTTCGGTTCTTTCATTCTTGGTTTAACCAGGATTGTCTTGATGATGTGGTTCAGGATTCTTGGTCTATGGCTTTTGATAGAGAGGTTATTCTTAACCCATGGGTTATTTTTAAGAAGAAACTCCAGCTTCTTAAATCTAATCTTAGGATTTGGTATTCTTCTATTCGTGTTGATATGGATGGTAAAAGAAAATTGTTATAGGATAAGCTTGAGTCGATTAATTCTATTCTTATGGTGGGTGATGGTAGTGCTGACCTTCAAGAATAGAGAGTTTCGATTCTGAAGGAGTTGACTGATTTAGATTATCTCTCGAGTGGATCTAGCTCAGAAGGCGAAACTTCAGTGGGGTATTGAGGGGGATGAGAATTCTGGATTTTTTCATGGTTCTATAAATTGAAAAAGGTGTCAGTTAGCAATCAAGGGAGTTATGGTTGATGGTGTTTGGATCGATGAACCGGGGAGGGTCAAAAATGAATTTCATAAGTTTTATAAAACTCTCTTTTCTAAGAAGAGAGGGACTCGTCCTTCTACAGATCCTGCTCTTTTTTCATACCCATTTGGAGGCTCAGGTTCCGTTCCTCCAGACTCCTTTTTCCTATGAGGAGATCAAAAGAGCAGTTTGGTATTGTGGTTCTGATAAGGCTCCTGGTCCAGATGACTTTTCCTTTGGTTTCATTAAGCGTTATTGGGATCTTATTTCTTTGGATGTGGTGGCGTTTGTTCATCATTTTTATACTCATTCTTCTATCCTAAAGGGTTGCAATGCTTTTTTTTCTGTCATCCCCAAGGTGCAGGGCCTGAAGTTCATTAAAGACTTTAGACCTATTAGTCTTATTGGTTGCCAATATAAAATTATTGGTAAACTGTTAGCTAATAGGTTGGCGGAGGTTGAAAGTTCTGTTGTTAGTTTGGAGCTTTGGAAGGGTATTTTCTATTGAATGAGGTGGTTGCTTGGAGTAAGGCTTCGAAAAATCCTCTTATGATTTTCAAAGTGGATTTTGAGAATGCTTGTGATTCTTTGTCTTGGGAGTATCTTTTGGAGATCATGCATATTATGGGATTCGACTCTATATGGTGTGAATGGATAAGGGAGCTTTTGAGTAGGGCTAGGGCTTCGGTTCTAGTGAATGGTTCTCCTACTGATGAGTTTCAGATTTACAGAGGGCTGAGACAAGGAGATCCTTTGTCTCCGTTCCTTTTTCATTTTGGTGATGAAAGGGTTTCATGTTGCTTTGCTTAAAGCTCACCAAGCGAATGTTTTTTCGGGGAATTTCTATTAATGATATCCATATTTCCCATTTGTTTTATGCCGATGATGTTGTCTTGCTGTCTTCTTGGGATCTAGATAATGTTAAACCCCTTATACGTATTTTGAGGTGCTTTTATTTGGCTTTGAGCCTTAAAATCAACTTGCAAAAAAGCTGAGTGGGGGTTTCTTATTCTCAGGTGGAGTTGGTCGCTAGTAGATTGGGTTGTGCTGCAGAATCTCTTCCTTTTGTTCATTTAGGTGTGCCTGTTGGCCAAAATATGGTTCGGGTGTCGGCTTGGTTTATTGCTGAGGATCATTTCTGTTCTAGATTGTTGGGTTGGAAAGCAAAAAGTGTTTCTTTTGGAGGTCGTCTTACTTTGATCAAATTAGTTCTAGGAAATTTGGGTAGCTATTTGATGTCCATCTTTATGGCCCCGATTTCTGTCCTTAATTCGTTGGAGGCTCTTCGGTCTAGATTTTTTTGGGGTGCAGATTTGGAGGACACACGTATGCATTGGGTTCATTGGGATAGAGTTTTAGCCGATAAAAAAGGGGGTGGTCTTGGAATTGGAAGTCCGTTTTCTTTTAACCGGTCCTTGCTCTTTCGTTGGCGTTGGAGATTCTTTCATAACCCTGATTTGATTTGGGTAAGGGTTGTGAAAGCTTTGCATGGTGCTGATGGGGGTTGTTCTTCTCTGTCGTTGAGAAGGGGGTGGACAGGTCCTTGGAGTGGGATTATTAGGATGTTAGTGCAGCTTAGAGACCATGCTATTGATATGCATTCTTTTTGTCCAATTAGGGTTGGTGATGGGAATAATACTTCTTTTTGGCATGATGTTTGGAAGGGTGATCAGCCTCTGGTAGTGACTTTTCCTAGGATTTTTGTGCAAGATGTCTATCGTTTTGTCTCGATTCGGGATAGGGTTTTGGTTGGTTAGAGTACTAATTCTCTCAAGCGGGTTCCTAGGGTAGCATTGAGCATACCCAATGGGATGCTTTTATTTATTTGATGCATGATCTCCAGCTCCATTCTATTCTTCATCGGATGGAGTGGTCTATTGATGCTTCTGCTTCTTTTTCGGTTTCTTCAGGTAGATTTTTTTATTGATAGTGGTATGCTATATACGGGTGGGTGTGAGACTAGATGGAACAACTGGTTCCTATCAAGTTAACCATTTTTATTAGGTGGCTGAGTTACGTAGTATTCCCACTAGAGATAGACTTTCCCATCGAGGAGTTACGGTGAATTCCATTATGTGCCCTATTTGTTCCATAACGGTTGAGTCTATTGATCACCTTTTTGCAGATTGTAGTCATCTGATTGATATTTGGTCTCGGGTTGCTATTTGGTGGGGTGTTCAAATTCCTCTTCGGTTATCCATTGATTCCATTCTTCTTGATCTGAGTCGATTGTTTTGAGAGGCGGTCAAAGGAAAGCTTTTGATGCGGTAGTATTTTTGGAATGGTTTTGCCTAGGAAATTCTTTATTTTTGATGAAGTGGTTGAAAAGTCTTTCTTTTGGATTTCCAATAGGTGTATCAAAGTTAAGATAAAGTGGACTTTTTGGCTTTATAACCCGGCTTTTGCTTGTAATTTGTTGTAATGTTTCTTTTTCTATCTTCTTGTTATTTTTTAATAAAATTTACGCCGTTCAAGAAAAATATATATTTAAATATTTATTCTTATCTATTTGAAATGTTTTATAAAATACACGTTCTCTAATTTTTATTGTTAAGCATACTTCATAGTGGATTATTTTGGTCAAATATATAATTGCAAAAATAAAACAACAATATAAACAATAATAATCTCTACGTTCATAATATTTGACATTCGAGTATTTCTGTGGACTCAAATTTAAAATATATTTTTGTATACATATATATCAAGTTTTATTTTGAATATTTAATATATTAGATTAATTAATCAAAAAATCAAAAAAGTATAAATATAAAATATAATTAACAGAAATAAAATAATATAAAAAATTAAAGATATTATTAAGATTAGAATATTATATCTACTAATATAATAGACAAATAAACAGCTGAATAATATTAAATAATACCAAAATAAATTATCCATCAATATGGGAGTATAATATAAAACGATAATAACTCACAATTTTTTTTATTTTATCAATACATATAATCCTTTTTTGAGCCACATTACATATACTTAAATACCAAATAAATATGTTTCATATTCTTTTTGACCTCTATAAATATGAAAATCCGTTTGATTACTCTCCATCAAACCACAATCTCACGATCTCGTCTCTTCCACTCCCTCGCATCTCTCATCATCCAATCTCCAAATTCCTACGTTTTCACACTCTCTCGTGCGAGATTCATTCATCGTAGCTTATACTCATCTGCATCAATCAATCAGAGGAAGTTTCGCTTTGTTTGTGTGGATAATTACCGAAGAAAGCTGATTCAGTTTTGTTAGGTTTTCTATAAGCAAGAGACAAATCGAGTGATAATGGAGAGCAAGAAGCAGGAATCGGGAAGTCCTTCGTCTTCATCATTCACTGAAACTCTCTTCGGCCTTAAGGACAGCGGCTCCTCCTCCTCCTCTGGTCGTTTTGGCTCTGTTTTTGGCCCTTCTTCCACGGTACTCCTCCATGTTTTCCGATTCGTCGCCTCTATTTCTTCATGCATCACCTTTAATTTCTGACAGATTCTATCTATCAATTCATAAAGATTTAATCCCCAATTACAACAGATTGAGTTAATAATTGAATTGTTGAATTGCTTCTGTCATTTAATTCCAGTTTTTTCAATTTCAGGGCTTAGCAAAAGACACATCTCACTGCAGCAAGTACACTGGAACAGGAACAGGATCATCGAATAACCAGGATCCTAATGGAGCCACTGCTTCTAGGGGAAATTGGTGGCAAGGTACTGCTTTTTGGCTATCATTTGTATTCATTCAAATATACAAAAAAGATTATTATATATTTTTTGAAATTAACCAAATATTTATTGTTTTTTTTACAGGATCTCTCTACTATTAAAAAGCCTGCTATTTCTAGAAGAAGGTGTAATGTAGGATATGGCAAAATAGTAAAAACATCAAAGAGTCAAGGGCCTTTGTAATGCCTTGATCTTTGTTATAGTTCTTTTATAAGTCTTTGTTTTCTGTTCAATCGGTTGTAATACTTTTTTTATAGATGTTTTTTTTTTCTCTAGAGTTGTAATCCAAGAAAACGAGATTATTTAATTAGGCTTGTTAGTTTTAAAAGATTTCAGACCGATATTTGTTGTGAAATTTAATTTTTATGCATTTTATCACAAGAAAAATAAAACTAAAGTTAACTAGTTGAGTGGTTTATGGAAATTATGAAACTAGAAACTTAAAAGTTAAGTATACAAGTAAATTGAAGGACCTTTGTAAGGTGGGGAGAGAATGAGCTATTGCTCTTTTAATGAAAGTTTGTAATTGTTAGATTATAAAAAAAAATTAGTTGATCTCTACACAATAATTTTGATCTATACATAGTAATAATTTATGTTTAAAAATATATATACAATCTTATAAAACAGAAATTGGTATGTATGAATCATTTTCCATAATAAAAAATTTATTAGAGTAGTTAACCAAAAAATTCCAAATTTTAGGAGCTTCTAAAGAATTAGAATTTTATATATACTAGGCGTAACCTCGTGCGTTGCGCAAAATGCATTTAAGTGGTTAAACTAATTATGAGAAAAAAATAGAAATATGTTGAAATTTATGTTTTTAGTCATGTTTTGGGCATTAACCGAATTATCAAATGATATAAAAATCCATCAACTTATATTTTGATACTATCTAATATAGTTCATACCTTATAAACTTTGATTTTACTTTTATACTATCCAATATATATTATAAGTTTTTGTATAACATTAATATAATCTATTTTTTTATATCCGATAATATTTTTTGGATAAAATAAGAAATAAGTTATTTTAAATGAGCTATTAATAAACAATATTGAACTAATAAACTTTGTATTGCACTATTTATATTACACCAAAACATCCAAAGTTTCATATATGAACTTTCAAATACTAAACATTGAAATTAAGAATGAAGTCATACAAAATATACCATTATACATAAATATCATCAAAAGTTTTAAAATAAGTCGATTACTAAATATGATATTTAATTTTAATTACATATTTTGCAAGGCGTACATTTGACTTTATGTTGGTGCGCCGATAATCATCTTCTTTAATTTGTACCTAAAAAATTAAGGTGAATAGGAATATAAAATAAATATTACTAAGCATTAATATAAATAATTAAAAAAGGTATGTGGATCTACTACCACCGGTTAAAGACAACATACATCTCTAGTGGTATCGATTCCTATGTAAAATTGAAGTAGTCATTTTATGTACACATTGCTTTCTAATTACACGCACTCTAGATAACAAAGATAAAAAAAATGATAAACAAATATAAGTAACCAAACATAAAAATATTATCTTTATGTAGGAAAAATATTTTAGTTAACTAACAAATTAAATAATATAAGTTTAAGAGTTAGGAGTTTCAAAACATTAATATTTTTATTAATCAATCAATTAACACATGTTGAAATTATTATGATCATTATTAAAAAGCATTTGAAATATTAGATTTTAAATGAGTTTTGGTTGAAGTTTTTTGACCTCTATTATAATATATATATATATATATATATATATATATATATATATATATATATATATATATATATATAGAGAGAGAGAGAGAGAGAGAGAGAAAGAGAGAGAGAGAGAGAGAGAGAGAGAGAGTGATGTATGAGTTTTAATTAATTATCTTTTTGAAAGGGTACAATTACAAAACAAAAAAAAACATATTTAAAATATTTAATTAAATATTTTCCACGTCACCCTATATAACATATGATCAATATATTAACGATTAAACCACAATATACAACGACAATATTACAATAATAAAAAAACAAAGAAAATATAAAAACGAATTAGTATAACAAACTTACAAATTAAAAACTCTAATATAATAACATATCTCCAAAATTTGTCGACATCAACCCAACACAAAAACTTTTAAGTTTGTTTTCTTTCTGAAATTTGTATATGATTTCAAACTATAATGATTTTGATAAAATTTGATAGTAAAATTAAACATGATGTAGTTAGGCCGGAAGGTATGGGCTCGGTGAGGAGCTTGGCGACCTCGGCTAACACCAGGCCGAGCCCTCGGCATGCCGAGCTTGGCTCAACAATTTGGTGACCAAATGTCGAGTATCTTCTTCTTCCTCCTCCCTTCTCCCCCCACTCGGCAGACCACCCCTCTCTTCTCCCTCTCTTATTCTTCTTCCGCCGAGCTTCTTCCCCCCTTTTTGCTGATGTGGAGTTCGACTACCTCGACACGACTCCGAGAAGCCTTTTAGAAATTATTAAAGTGGAAATGGTAAATATATGTTCATGTATTCAACTATTCAAGTAAGGCCAAAGGGTATGAAACATTCAAGAGGTGAGTGGAAGGGAACCGCACCCCGGAACATCATACCAAGACTCCGATTTAGGGGTACGGGTAGAGGTGAGGGGAATCTCTTTCTCTCTCTCTCTCTCTCTCTCTCTCTCTCTCTCTCTCTCCATGCTAATGACATTTAATCCAATTTTCTACAGTATTTTTTTTTCCTTTTTTAATTTTTATTAATATATATATACATACTAAAAAATTATAAATATATATCAAAATTCACTGTTTTTAATTCCCTACAAAACGAGTATAATATATATATATATATATATATATATATATATATATATATATATAAATGAGAGGTAGTGAAAGATGACAAATTTATGGTTTTTGGTGAGTGAAAGGTAAGTGACAGAAAAACTGATGTGACATTTAAAAAGTGAAAGATGAACGATAATCATACCCTCAGGTCTAAGAAACGTTATTAGAAAGATGGGATCAGAGCAAAGTGTTCTAAAATTTTTGTATAAACTTGAAATTTTTTCCAAATTTCCAAATTTATTTCTAGATTTATTTTATTTCATGTTTAATGTAAATTTCTTTAAATCACGAATATCCACTCCATGATAAATTTTGGTTTTTTAGGTTGATGAAAATTAGGGCAAACAATCCTACTTTGAACCCGCAAATCTAACCACTAATTAATAGATTTGATTGAGATTATTATTCAATTTAACTAAATGAGTTATCCGTCTAACTCATTTGATTAAATAAGGTGGGTTATGGTTGAAATTTTCATCCTGTTTACAACCCATCAGCCCACTTATATTTTTTAAATATTATTTTATTTATATTTATTATTTTTTATTTCTTAAAATATGTGGGTTAATAACTGTTATCGGAAGTCCAGTGAAAATAAAAGTATCATTCGCATATAATTTAGAAAATTAAAAATTTATCAGGTTATATGGTTTATTTGATTTATGTTTGTATCATGGACTTATTGTATTTTTATACATGAATAATTATTAAAATTATAAAATTTTATGTAACTTTATTTAAAAGATTATTTAATTTTAAGGTTATTTCTGTAAATTTAAATGGAACTTATGCTAACTTAAAGGAACGAGCATGAATAACCATCGTTCATGTTCGTTCGGTTCGTTTACAGCCCTAAATAAAACACTTGCATCCAAAAAAATATGACAAAAATTACATTAGGTTTTTGTTTGTTGCTAATCTCATAAGGAGTGATATTAAATCTTCGATGAATGAAGGAATGATTTTGAGTAAAACAAGCTCTTAAAATGGCTTTAGCCCAACAGTATAAAGGAAGATTTGCAAAATTGAGCATTGTTCTTGCTGCTTCACATACATATCGATTTCTTCTTTCAACAACTTCCTTCTGTTGTGGAGTGTATGGTGCTGAAAAGTTGTGAGTAACGCCTTTATCTTGTAAAAATCCCACAAGAAACTGATTCTTAAATTCAGTTCCATTATCACTTCGAATCCTTCGAACACTTTGCTTCAAACTCACTTCAATAGACCTAATGAATTTAATCATCTCATATGTAATTTTTGATTTATGTCTAAGAAAATAAACCAATGTAAAATGTGAAAAATCATCAAATATAACAAGAATATTTTTTTTACTACTAATAGATTCAACAAAAGATGGACCACATAAATCAATATGCAGCAACTCTAAAGGTTCAACTATCTTCGAGTCGATAGTTAATGAATGTCCTTGTCGATGTTGTTTCCCTTGTTCACAGGTTACACATAAAGAATCATTATCAAATTTTAGAGCTAGTAAACCTCGAACCAAATCATTGAGAACAAGTTTATTGATATTTTTTAATTTAAATGTGAAAGTCTTATATGCCATAAATAACTAAGGCCTGAAGTTGCTTTGGATAACAAGCATATTGAAAGAGCTCCAACAATGAGTTTCACGTCGAGAGTACACATTTTGCCTTTGCGTTTAGACTTTAACAAAAATTCTTTTGAAATTCTGTTCGATATGACACTACCATCTTCATCGAAGGTCACTTGACTTCCTGTACGTACAACTAATTGAGAAACATTAATCAAATTATGTTGTGATCCTTCAATATAAGCAACTTGTATTATTGTGAATTGTCAATTCATGATTTTCCTGTATCCTTTGATTGAACATTTTTTATTGTTACCAAAATTCACTTCTCTAGCATTGTCTAATTTCCGATAGTCTTCAAGATACTCCTTTTCCCAGTCATGTGACATGAGCAACCACTACCAACTGGAATCATATTGTTTGTAACACATAACTTGTAGTCAAACAGAACGTTTAGGTACCCAAATCTTTTTGGGTCCTACATGATTAGTATATAAACAAGAATTATGTACCAATTTCAAATTTCATTTCGTTTTATGCAATTTATCAAAGATAATTCATAGCTTCTAGGATAATTATCACATTTCTTTG
Source organism: Lactuca virosa (assembly GCF_052849685.1). Taxonomy (NCBI): domain Eukaryota; kingdom Viridiplantae; phylum Streptophyta; class Magnoliopsida; order Asterales; family Asteraceae; genus Lactuca; species Lactuca virosa. The sequence goes on along the minus strand of NC_136434.1, from coordinate 130,445,478 downwards.
ATATATGAGGAGATTTTTTTGATATTTTATCTAGACTTTGTGGTTTCTCAAAAGTAGATTTTTGTGGACTCCAAGGTTTAACTTTTGAAATTGTTTATTTCGATGAAAGAGTTCCTTGTGTAGATTCAGAAATATATTTTTCATATGTTTCTTTGATTTCGTCAATTGAAAAAGATTGTTCTTTGAAAAGCATTCCCTTTTTATCTAACCAAATTTTGAAAGTTTCAACATCATTTGTTCCTTTAAACATGTCACTTTTGTCGATCGTTTTAACGGTGGATTTGCAAAATTTGTCGATTGTGTTGGTGTAAACTTCACATTGGGTTTTAAGTGTGAATGATTTTCTTTATGAGTATGTCGCAAATTTGACCCCTGTGAATTAACTTTTTTCCTTCTTTTGTTATTAAGAAAGTCATTTCTTCTTTTCTTATAATGAGAAATTTGTATTGAATCTTTATTTGGAGATGGTATGATAGGTTTTCACACTTTTGTTTTACATGGTAAAGATTCAATATGAGATTGGGAAATCACTTTTTAAGGTGGTTTTGTTCCTTTAATCACCCAAACTTTCGATATTTCAGACATTGAATTTTCAAAATTTGTATTAAATTCCTCCTTTTAACAATTTTCAAAAACCTCAGCTTTATCATTCAATTTGTTTTCTTCGATATTTTATGTTGAATATAAACCTGCATAAGTTACTTTCATATTGTCTTTATTAACCATTGAAATAACTCTTTGATCAATTTTATCATAATTTCCTTTTGTAACAAACACTTGATTTGGAAAATCTTTGAACTTCGGATATACACCAACACTTTGTTCAAGATAGTGTTGACTTTCTCATTCAACACTTTATTGTATTTTTTAGAATCTTCAAAAACACTATCTTCAACAACTCTACCTAACTTTTCAATATCAGAATCATTTTCATATTCGTTTTTATCATGTGTGATGTCTTTGATTTTAATGTAATCAACATTTGAAAACTTGCAATTTTTCAATAATAGATTAGAATTATCCTTCGATGTTGAATTAATATGATCATCATTTTTAGTTAATGAGTTAACTTTGATCATCGATAAATAAGAACAATCAACACTTAATTTTCCGTCTAATTCACTAAATGTATCTGATTGATCGTCTACTTCAACATAATCTTCCTGTTTTTTATTGAGAGAACTTTCAGACAATTTCATGATATGAACTTGTTCTTTAACATTTAAATTTTCATTCAAAATTTGAACAAGTTCATGTGAACCAAGATATTTTTCAACAAGTACTATACCATATGCATATGGGTCGTTTGGTATTTTATCTAATGAAACAATACTTTCACAATCAAAGGAAAGCTCATCAACTTTATCTTTCTTAAATATGATGAATGGGAGTAATTTTCGATGTTGTTCAGTGCAAATGGAATATGAATGATATAGAGATGTTAGTTTAGCATAGACATTTAGCTGTGTTACAGACAATATTACGTTGTTTTAATAACATACCATTATCCTTTCTCAATAAGTACGTATCATCTATAATGATTGATAGGCTATTTGATATTGCTTCTATACTAGACTTCTTCTCCTGCAACTTATTTCTATCTTCATAAAGTTCATATTTTCCTTTTCTGCATCACTACTCATAGAAATGAGATTATTAATGTATAAACAGTTCTTTTCGATATCATTTAAAACAAGCTGATATGAAGATGATGGAATACCAAAAGATTTAAGTAAGAGAGATACATTTTCAATGATGTTTGACCTTGAAGAATAAGCCATAAGACATGTTCCTTGATAACCATTTACATCATCACTTCCTTCGATATTCTCCTTCTCTTCTTTTTCTGACTTCTCACATCCACACTCAGCTTTATCATATACATATTGAGCAAACATTGCTCTATGTGTTAGTGAAACATCCCAAAAATACAACCCAAAAATTTCATTTTTAAAACATTATTAAAACCATCAACCATCCAAAATCATAAGTAAAATCATAATCATGTATCATAAAACATCATAGTGTCTGTCTCAAATCAAAATCTCATATCCAAATATCAGAGTCTAACTCCCAGGCTGAAGACTGTGGTGTGTGCCATGCGATCATCCCGAGCCCTTCCTAGTGCCAGTGGAAGTACCTGAAACCCAAACTGAAAACCGTAAGCACGAAGCTTAGTGAGTCTCCCCAATCTACCACATACCATCTACACATAACATGTAACTAGGAGATACGGGCCTCGCCCACACTCGTGGAGATACGGGCCCCGCCCACATTCTGCTATCTAGGAGATACGGGTCTCGCCCATACTCCACTATCTAGAAGATACGGGCCTCGCCCACACTCCACTATCTCTGAGGTAAAGGCCTCGCCCATGCTCAGCTACTTCGAGATACAGGCCTCGCCCACACTCGGATATGATGAAATACGGGCCTCGCCCACACTTAACTGCTAAACCCATCATACAAGTATCACACAGACAACATGTAAAGCTAATCTAATGTTCAAACATCATAATCACCTACTACTATGAGATACGGGCCTCACCCATAATTAGCTAAGATAGGATACGGGCCCCGCCCACACTCAGCTACTATCATCTCATACTACGGGCGGCCTTGGTACCGTAGAGCCGTTCCTACTGAAGGAGAACTCACCTCGTAATGCTTGCTGCTGAGTTACTAAATCTGAAACTGTCTGATTGCTGCTCCTGAACTCCCCGGCTACAAATCCCATAAACACTAAATCAGATATGGATAACTACTTTCAGGGTAAAATGACTATTTTACCCCTGGTCAAAGTCAACATCTTGGTCAAAGTCAACTTCCAGTTGACCGAACTCGCCGAGTTGGGCCGCCAACTCGCCGAGTCCCTATCATCCTTTCTAATTCTCTACTCGTCGAGTTTGGCAAAGGCTCGACGAGTTCTTCTTCGATACTAACATCTAGTTCATCTTCATCTGACTCGCCGAGTTGTATGAACAACTCGTCGAGTCCTCCTTCATCCTATGAATGAGATCAGTCCTTGACTCGCCGAGTTGTATGAACAACTCGTCGAGTCCCTTCACTACTAGATCTGAGCCTTAACTCACCGAGTCCATTACCTACTCACTGATTCCACCTTAAACTCTCAAATGGGGAAAATCGGGGACTCGCGACTCGACTCGTCGAGTCTGAAGAACGACTCGCCGAGTCCCATGCATGTCATTACTAAACAGTTGATTCTGCTCGAATCCAGTGCATTCCATTCATAGATCTGGGCTCCTAGGGCTGGTTTTTCACGTAAAGTTTCTAACTTTACGTGCATGCATGCTAATATGAAGCTCAAATACCCAAAATAAGCTAAAGGAAGAGATCTAAGCTTGGAATGGAAACTTGGCTCAATAAAGGTGGCAACCTTGAGCTTAAGAGGCTCTGGAAAGCTTAGATCTAAAGTCCATTCATCATATTAACTCTTAATTCGACCTTAAAGTCTAGAAAGGGCTCAAAATCAACAAGAGCAAATTTCTCAAGAGATCTAATTGATAATAAGCAAAGATTCGAGCTTGATACCTCAAAGGGGACTGAAATGCAACCAGAAGTCCGGATCTACTTGCTCCCCTTGAATACTTCTCTTCTCTCTTCTTCCCCAAATCCCCAAGATGCACTAAAACCTTCACAAGTGAGAAAATGCTCCAAAAATGCTTAAGAACGGCTAGGGTTTCGTATGGGACTCTTTGTGGGTGAGCGAGGCTGGTCTTGGGGCACATAAGATGTTTAAATAGGGTGAAAACCCTTGAAATTAGGGTTTCATCCAGACTGGCAGACTCGCCGAGTCGCCAACTTAAATCGCGTGCAAATCCCGTCTCTACTCGACGAGTCGGGCTACTGACTCGTCGAGTACCCCTTAAGAAAAGAAAATTACTTTATTTAAATCACATACAAGAAATGGGGCGTTACAACTCTCCCCCACTTATCTTATACTTCGTCCTCGAAGTCTGCTGCTGCTGAATCTATAAATATCTCTGGGTAAAGCTCCCTCATTTCCTCCTCGGCCTCCCACGTCCATTCTGAACCCTTCCGGTGCTGCCACTGCACCTTCACTAGCTAGACTACCTTGTTCCTCAAGGTCTTCGTTTTCCGATCCAAGATCGCAACGGGCCTCTTAATATAATTCAGGCTGCTATCAACCTGAATATCCTCCAAGGGTACGAATGCTGACTCGTCCGCCAAACACTTCCTCAACTGAGAAACATGGAAAGTGTTGTGGATCTGGCTAAGCTCTGCTGGAAGATCCAACCGATAAGTAACCCGACCCACCCGGGTCAAAACCCTAAACGGACCAATGAACCTGGGGCCCAACTTGCCCCTCTTCCGGAACCTGATAACACCCTTCCAAGGTGATACCTTCAGGAGGACCATATCGCCCACCTGAAACTCCAAATTCGAACGCCTCCTATCGGCGTAACTCTTCTGCCGACTCTGCGCAGTCTGCAGTCTGCTACGGACCTGCTGGATCAACTCTGTGGTCTTGAGTACCACCTCTGTACTCCCCATGACTCGCTGACCGACCTCACCCCAACAGATTGGGGTCCTGCACTTCCTCCCGTAGAGCATCTCGAAGGGAGGTCGGTCTATACTGGAGTGATAGCTGTTGTTATACAAAAATTCCGCTAACGGAAGATACATATCCCAACTGCCATCGAAATCTAGTACACATGCCCGAAGCATGTCCTCGAGAGTCTGAATCGTCCTCTCGCTCTGTCCATCCGTCTGAGGGTGGAAAGCGGTGCTGAAATGGAGACGAGTACCCATCTCGTCATGAAACCGCTTCCAAAATCTGGAAGTAAACCGGACATCTCGGTCTGACACCACCGAGACAGGCACTCCATGCCGTGCCACTACCTCACGCACATAAATATCAGCTAGCTTCTCGGCCGATATACTCTCCTGAATCGGTATGAAATGCGCGCTCTTGGTCAGCCGATCCACTATGACCCAAATCGAATCAACTCCACGTGCGGTCCTGGGAAACTTAGTGATGAAATCCATGGTGATATCCTCCCATTTCCACACGGGAATGTCTAACGGCTGCATCTTGTCGTGGGGTCTCTGATGCTCCGCCTTGACCTTCCTGCAGGTCAGACATCTCTCCACGTACCAAGCTACGTCTCGCTTCATGCAGGGCCACCAATAATCGGGTCGAAGATCTCTATACATCTTCGTCGCCCCTGGATGGATGGAGAACCGAGACTTGTGGGCCTCATCCATCAACACCTGCCGTACTCCTCCCCAGTACGGCACCCAAACCCTCCCATGAAGGGTCAACAACCCTCGACTGTCATAATCGAAAGAAGTTACTCGGCCCACAATCCTCTCACACTTCTGCCTCTCCTCCTTCAGGCCCTCGACCTGTGACTCTCTAATCTGCTCCAACAATGGAGTAATCACTGTCATCCTCAGACATATATTCCTGATCGGGGCTGCTACCGCCTTGCGGCTCAGGGCGTCAGCCACCACGTTGGCCTTGCCCGGATGATAAATGATCTCACCACGTTGGCCTTGCCTGGATGAATCTCCTGTAGTACCCTGCCAGTCCTAGGAAGCTCCGAATCTCAGATGGAGACCTCGGGACCTCCCACTGCATCACGGCCTCTATCTTGGCCGGATCCACTAGTATACCCTTCTGGTTGACGAGGTGTTCAAGGAACTGCACCTCGCGCAACCAGAACTCGCACTTGGAGAACTTCACGTAAAGTCTCTCCCTCCTCAGCGTCTCTAGCACCTCTCTCACGTGCTCCTCATGCTGCTCCTGAGTCTTGGAATAAACCAAGATGTCATCGATGAACACTATCACTGACCGATCCAGCATCGGTCTGCATACGCGGTTCATGAGATCCATGAACGCGGCTGGAGCGTTGGTGAGCCCGAACGGCATCACCACAAACTCATAATGACCATAGTGGGTCCTAAAAGCGGTCTTCTGCACATCCTCATCCCTGACCCGCATCTGGTGATATCTTGACCGTAGATCAATCTTGGAGAACCAAGATGCTCCCTGAAGCTGGTCAAACAAATCGTCTATCCTCGGGAGTGGGTAACGGTTCTTCACTGTTACCTTGTTCAGCTCCCGGTAATCTATGCACATACGGTGCGACCCATCCTTCTTCTTCACAAACAAGATCGGGGCTCCCCATGGCGAACTGCTCGGTCTGATAAAACCCCTGTCTAGCAGCTCCTACAGCTGCGTAGACAACTCCTGCATCTCGGGAGGAGCCAACCGATACGGTGCCTTGGCTATCGAAGCCGCACCAGGAACCAGATCAATCTTAAACTCAACCTGTCTCTCCGGAGGTATCCCAGGTAGATCATCTGGGAATACGTCCAGGTATTCTCGCACTACTGGTACATCATCAACTGTCGCCTTACCCTTTTCCCGGGTATCCATAACATAGGCGACGTATCCTGCGCATCCCTGTTGGAAATAACGCTTCGCTCTCGCTGCTGAGCAAAGAATCGGTCCGCGCTGTGGCCTCTCGCCCTGAATCACTAACTCTCCCCCACTAGGAGTGCGAACCCTCACCAACTGGCGCTCACAGTCAATCACTGCCCCGTTGGGGCTCAACCAATCCATACCTACTATAACTTTATTCCCTCGTAAGGGAATAGGAACCAAATCCACCATGAACTGCTCGTCATACAGCCGTAATGTACATCCCCTATGGACTCTCGCGACCCTGACGGTTCTGTCATCGGCTATCTCAACATCAAGTGGACAATCCAGCTCCCCCGGAGCTCTGCTAAATCGCTTGCTAAATGCGAGCGAAACGAATGATCGGGTAGCCCCCGAATTAAACAATACCGTAGCTGAAATGTCGTTCACTAAGAACGACCCTATACACAAACACATAATCATGAGAAACAAACTATATCAAAAACAGAGATAAGAGGAAAATACATACCCGTCACCACATGAGGAGTCGCTCGCGCCTCCTCTGCCGTCAGCTAAAAGGCTCTGCTCTTCGCCACTGGCGCTTCTGTCCGACCTTGACGGCCGTCTGTAATCCTCAATGTAGCAGGGGCAGGTGCCGCCACCTTCCCTGCTGCTGCTAACCTCAGACATTGGGACCCTATACTATTATATTATTACTAGCTTATATATATATATATATATATATATATATATATATATATATATATATATATATTAAGCTTGTAATAATATAATAGTATAGGGTTGAATTTTAAACTTGTAAAATTCTAATGGTTTTGAAATTATTCAAAATTAAACTTTTAATCACAAAATTCAAATTTCAAAACTTGAGGACAAGTTTTTGAACTTTTCAAAACACAAGGGATCAAATAACAAATAATATAAATTAAACAATTTATTTTATGATTATCTATATTTGACCTAATCCAATTTTAGTCACAAGATAATTACCAAATAATTTAAATAATCCATATTTATCATATAAAGAAACTATTATTCAAAAGATTTGAAATTATCTTTTGTTTTGGCAGGGATAATCATTCAGATATAATAGAATTCAGATTTTATCTTGAAAAAATGATTTAGGCATTATTCCCATGACAAAACAGCAATAAAATCCCAGAATATCCTTTGTCTGACAGCTAAACTCGTCGAGTCCACATTGAAACTCGTCGAGTTCCTCATGGAACTCGTCGAGTTCATCAAACAGTTAGCACAAAAAAATGATTTTCAGCAATCAAACAGTTAAAGCATCACATACAACTGAAAGCAATCATGGCTTTGATACCACTTATGGGTTTTAAGCATAAGAACAATCATATGTGCTCATACAAACCCTAATGCTTGGATCTAGGTTTCTCTATTGTACATGCTTTGAACCCAAGACTTGTAAACCCTAATCTAGCATACATAATTCAAAAATTAACTTAATACATCAGATCTAGATGTTTACCTCTTCAAAGATTGGCTTAGATCTTCTTTTCTTCTTCTCTTGAGCTTAGAGTCACAATTGTAACTCCTCTAATGGATCACAAACACCTCAAGCAAGAAGGCAACTTTGAGAGAGGAGGGATGATGCTAATTTCCGGCCCTAGGGTTTCTCTTGGAAGCAAGTGGCCGAAAATTGGAGCCTTGGGGTCTTATTTATACTGTAGGGTGCTAGGGTTTCAGTCTAAACCCTAATGGATACCTTAGCCACCAAGTAGCCCAAGGAACCTTCTGGAATAAGGCCCTTGGACGAAAATATGATGATCCCTCATCATAATTTCGTTCCCCCTTAGTCCATTAGGTTTCCCAACCCAAAACTCAACTATCACACATTTGACAGTTTGTACCCCTTTATTTAATTAATCTCTTTTAGTCACCAAATTAATTCCTAATTAATTTATGACTAATACTAATTAAATAAATGTGATTTCTCCTTTAATATATTATTCTTATAATATATTAATAAACCATAATATCCTCTCTCTTTCCTCAAATTACCTTGTCAAGTTGCTTTGGTGAAGGCAACCCAAAAGGACCATGCATAACCGGGTCAAGTACATACCAAATATAGTTACGGGCTTAGACACTAATCCAACAGTCTCCCACTTAGATAAGTCTAGTAACTATATCTCACATATGACTTCAGAATCCGGTTAGCAATCGTAGCTCTTATACGCTTTTGTTAACTCTGATCAAAATCCTGTCCTTCAGATAAGGGATCGTATAATCCTCTGTTCCAGATATCATGCTGACAATACTCGTTGTCCAGCATTTTGTTTCTCGATCTCTGATTTATTCGACATAGAATTTAGTTGAACACATCAACTTCATTCTGACCGGGCCCGGCACATAAGTCAAACTAAATCATCGAGTGGCCAAGATATCGCTTTTATTCTCTTAGAATAAAAAGTACAGAAAAACTTCGACTTATATGCTTTTATCATTTACTAGCTAAATTACACACAATAATGCGTTTTATAACATCAAGTTACTGATGCGTTTTCGCATCATCAATGCATAATCAACTAGCAAACAATAACCATATATCTAGGTTTAAAGATTATATGATATTATCATATTGCGGTCACTTGTGATAACTTTCATGAAGTGATACTAGCAAGTGCGGGTTTATTCCAATGCTCAAAACATATTTCATAAGCACTCATAAACTTTGTAGCAAACCTTTGCTATGTCTAAAACCTTTTAGACAATCTACAAACTAATTTATGACAATCTTCTTTCATATCTACTTCCAACATATGAGCGATTGTGGACCGTTTGAATAATCTTATTATTCAGGAAGTCAAAACATGCAAAATTGAAACAATAGATAAATAATCAACACAAGATAGTAACTTGCTTATAAATAACACACCTTTATTTAATCATCAAATGTTGAATACAAAATTATCCATTACAAGTTTCCTACCTATCTAATCTAAACTAATATCGTCCTTTAGCCCAACGCTCCTAGCGTGCTTCAAATGCTTGACCCTACTCAGTCCCTTCGTAAGGGGATCTGCTGGGTTATCTTCTGACGATACCCTCTTCACAACGAGGAGTCCCTCTTCTACCCGATGTCTAATAAAATGGTATTTCCTGTCGATATGTCGAGATCTGCCATGATCTCTTGGTTCCTTGGTCAAGGCAACCGCTCCTTCATTATCACAGAAAATTTCCATGGGCTCCTTTATGGATGGCACAACTCCAAGGTCTCCAATGAAGTTCTTCAACCATATAGCCTCCTTTGACGCCTCGCTTGCCACAATGTACTCTGATTCGCACGTTGAATCAGCTACGGTCTCTTGCTTGGAACTTTTCCAAGTCACTGCTCCTCCGTTCAGGGTAAAGACCCAGCCCGACTGTGATCGGTAATTATCCCCATCCGTCTGGAAGCTAGCGTCACTGTACCCTCGCACCCTTAAGTCATCACTCCCACCGAGGACTAAAAACCATTCCTTGGTCCTTCGTAGGTACTTAAGAATATTCTTGACAGCAATCCAATGCGCTCTACCAGGGTTCCCTTGATATCTGCTGACCATGCTCAAAGCGAAGGCCACATCAGGGCGAGTACAGGTCATAGCGTACATAATCGAGCCAACTGCGGAAGCGTAAGGTACTCGGCTCATATCAGCTATCTCTGCCTCCGTACTCGGGCTCTAAGTCTTACTCAGTTTGGTATTGCATTGAATTGGCAACTCCCCTTTCTTGGAATTTTCCATACTAAAACGCTTTAGTACCTTATCCAAGTATGTATCCTGACTGAGTCCTATCAGTCTCTTATTTTTGTCTCTCACTATCCTTATTCCCAGAATATACGAAGCCTCACCTACGTCCTTAATAGCGAAACACTTCCCAAGCCAGGACTTGACCTCCTGCAAGGTTGGGATGTCGTTTCCTATGAGCAGTATGTCATCGACATACAATACGAGGAAGCTCACTATACTCCCACTGGCCTTGACATATACACATGACTCATCTTCGTTTCGTAAAAAACCAAACTCTTTGACCTTCTCGTCAAAACAAAGATTCCATCTGCGAGACGCTTGCTTCAATCCATAAATAGATTTCTCAAGCTTGCACACCCTATTGGGATACTTCGCATCGACAAAACCCTATGGCTGATTCATGTAAACATCCTCAGCCAACTTCCCATTTAGGAAAGCGGTTTTTTTACGTCCATCTGCCAAATTTCATAATCATGAAACGCAGCTATTGCGAGCATTACCCTAATAGACTTTATTTTAGAAACTGGTGAGAAGGTCTCATCATAGTCAACTCCAGGAGTTTGAGTAAAGCCCTTCACGACCAATCCCGCTTTATAAGTGTGCACTTTCCCATCCATGTCTGTCTTCTTCTTGAAGATCCACTTGCACCCGACTGTCTTACGACCTGGTACATTATCAACCAAATTCCAAACTTGGTTGTCATACATGGACTGAATCTCGCTGTCCATTGCCTCTTTCCATTTAGCAGACTCTGGGCCTGCCATGGCTTCCTTGTAGCTATTAGGTTCGTCCAGATTTACTAGTGTACTATCACTAATAAACGTATCCCCGTCAGTAGTAATATGGAAACCATAAAACTGGGGTGGAACAATAACTCTACTTGAACGTCTAAGAGGTAAGGACTGGTCAATTGGTTCAACAGGAGTTTCCTCCTCAGGTTGAACGCCAGTGTTAGAGGTTCCTTCATCTCCTGACTCTTGAAGCTCTTCAAGGTCAATCTGACTCCCACTGTCTCCTTGACTTATGAGTTCTCTTTCTCTGAAAACTCCTCTCCTAGCAACAAAGACAACATTATCACTTGGTCTATAGAAGAGATAGCCAAAAGACTTCTGTGGATAGCCGATGAAATAACACTTCTCACTACGAGGTTCTAGCTTGTCGTGAGTCTCTCGTCTTACGAAAGCTTCACAACTCCAAACCTTGATATGTGCTAACGAGGGAGCTTTCCTTGTCCACATCTCGTGAGGTGTCTTGGCAACCTTCTTGGTGGGAACTAAGTTAAGGATATGGGCGGCAGTCTCTAAGGCATACCCCCAGAATGAGATTGGTAACAAAGCACGACTCATCATAGAACAAACCATGTCCAATGAGGTTCGATTACGTCTCTCAGCCATACCATTCAATTGTGGCGTTCTAGGAGGTGTCAATTGCGAAACTATTCCACATTCTTTTAGATAGTCGTGAAACTCAAGACTTAGGTACTCTCCCCCTCGATCAGATCGAAGCATCTTGATTTTCCTGCCCAGCTGATTCTCCACTTCATTCTTGAACTCTTTGAACTTTTCAAAGGTTTATGACTTTTGCTTGATTAAGTAGATATATCCATATCTGCTATAATCGTCTGTAAAAGTCACGTAGAAGCGACAAGCGTCCCTTGTGGTGGATCTAAAGGGTCCACATACATCTGTATGTATGAGATCCAATACACCCTCACCCCTTTCACATGAGCCAGTAAAGGGTGACTTGGCCATCTTCCCAAGTAAACAAGACTCACACACGTCATCGTCCCTAATGTCGAATGACTCCAAGACTCCATCCTTTTGGAGTTTGGCTATGCGTTTCTTGTTAACATGGCCAAGGCGACAATGCCACAAGCATGCTTTGTCCAAACTTGTGGACGAATCAATATTCAACACATCATTTCCTAAATTATCTATAATTAACACAGATTCATAAATCCCATTACAAGGTAATGCATTGAAATAAAAGACACCATTCAAATAAGCATTAATAGAACCATTCCTATTATCAAACGAATATCTGAAACCTTGTCTAAACAACCCATGAAAAGAAATGATGTTCCTTGCCATATCTGGCGAATAGCAACAATTATTTAAATCTAGCCCTAACCCATTACTCAACACTAAGGAATAAACTCCGATTTTGGTTACTGGTGAAGACTTCTTGTTTCCCATGATCAAGTTTATCCTTCCATGCTCCACTTCCCTACTTTTTCTTAGCCCCTGCAAATCAGAACAAATGTGGTAACCACATCCAGTATCAAGGACCTATGAAGTAGCAAGTGATGAGTTATTAGATTTAATTAAATACATACCTGCAAAGGTGGGCTTTATCTTCCCATCCTTAATGTCCTGCAGATATTTTGGGCAGCTTCGTTTCCAGTGGCAATAGAAGCACTCTGCTTCCTTGGGGTCAGAAGAGGGCTTAACAGAACCTGCTTTGGTCCCACTAGAAGAGGAACCATCTTGGGTCTTACCCTTATGGTGGCTCTTAGAAGGAGCCTTCCTCTTCTTTCCCTTTCCTTGGCCAATTGCCAACACAGGAGCAGCTACAGTAGAGGATGATGCAATAGATTTCTCCTTGAGGTTGCTCTCAGCTGTCCTCAGGAGCCCTTGAAGCTTACTTAGGGTGACATCTTCCTTATTCATGTTGTAGGTCATTCTGAACTGGTTGTAGCAGGAAGGCAAGGAGTGGAGGATGATGTCGATAGCCAAATCCTCATCAAACTTAACATTAAGTTTGAGAAGACGATCAACATACCATTGCATTCTTTGCAAATGAGCAGTTAGGGATTCTCCACTCCCCATCCTAGCGGTGATCATGTTGGTGATGATCTCATAGCACTCTTGCCTCGCGCTTTGGTGGTACCTGTCCAGCAAATCTTGGTGCATCTCATATGGATACATGTCCTCATAGGACTTTTGGAGTTCGAGGTTCATGGTGGCCAGCATGATGCAATGAACTTTCGTAGCATCACGCTCGTGGGCCTCAAAGGCGGCCAACTCTTCAGGAGTAGCAACTTTTGGGTTGATCTTTTCGAGCTTCTCACCGAGGACATATTCTTTGTCCTCGTAGCGAGTTATCATGCGAATGTATCTCATCCACTCGTTGAAGTTTGACCCATCAAATGTCACCTTTTGACACAGGTTCATCAGCGAGAATGATCCAGAAGCGTTGTTGTTTGCGTTTGTGTTTGATATCTGAAATAGAAAGGAACAAAGTTTGATTAGAAATGAATCCCCAATTAAACACCCAAATGAGAAATTAGGGCTAGGATCCAACAACATTATTTACAACTTAGAAAAGGGATTCCGTAATCTAAAAGTAAATAATTTGAAGGTAAGTGAATGACGATTCACTAATTTTCACCATGAAAAACGAAAAGAGATTAAGTTTTAAATGTATTTGAAAATTCCTAGATTTCTTTTGAGATTCATTGAACATTTCAATGGCATGTTAAATCTCGATATGCACTTCAAATTTGCGACTGGGATGCCGAGGATCGCAAACAAGTTGTGAATAACCATGCGAATCGACATGGTGCACTTAATGTCTTTATCACCTAATCAATGTGCTGGTTAGCCACGCACGCTCCATTGATCTATGATAAACATCAAGCCACCCATTGTCACCAATGTCAATCCCAAATTAGTGTGCCGGTTAGCCACGTGCGCTCCACTAACGTTTGACAAGGGTACAAAGTGTAATTCCATGGAATAGCATCAATTTTCACATTTTACCCTAAAGTAACTAAGATTGGGAATTTAAAAAAAAATTGTAGTTACTTTGCAATATTCATTATACTTATAATGAGTAATTAAGTCATGCGCGCTCCACTAACGTTTGACAAGGGTACAAAGTGTAATTCCATGGAATAGCATCAATTTTCACATTTTACCCTAAAGTAACTAAGATTGGGAATTTAAAAAAAAATTTGTAGTTACTTTGCAATATTCATTATACTTATAATGAGTAATTAAGTGCCCTATCCTATCCGTTCGACTAACGACCCTCCACCAGTCAAGCAAGCGGTGGATGTGAGTGTACATCCATTAAGCGCCATTTTATAGGCAGCAACCTTATACCCACCTTATAGACTGGCTTCGTGAATGAGGCCTACTAGCGATAAGACTAGCTTATATATATATATATATATATATATATATATATATATATATATATATATATATATATATATATATATATATATATATATATATTAAGCTTGTAATAATATAATAGTATAGGGTTGAATTTTAAACTTGTAAAATTCTAATGGTTTTGAAATTATTCAAAATTAAACTTTTAATCACAAAATTCAAATTTCAAAACTTGAGGACAAATTTTTGAACTTTTCAAAACACAAGGGATCAAATAACAAATAATATAAATTAAACAATTTATTTTATGATTATCTATATTTGACCTAATCCAATTTTAGTCACAAGATAATTACCAAATAATTTAAATAATCCATATTTATCATATAAAGAAACTATTATTCAAAAGATTTGAAATTATCTTTTGTTTTGGCAGGGATAATCATTCAGATATAATAGAATTCAGATTTTATCTTGAAAAAATGATTTAGGCATTATTCCCATGACAAAACAGCAACAAAATCCCAGAATATCCTTTGTCTGACAGCTAAACTCGTCGAGTCCACATTGAAACTCGTCGAGTTCCTCATGGAACTCGTCGAGTTCATCAAACAGTTAGCACAAAAAAACGATTTTCAGCAATCAAACAGTTAAAGCATCACATACAACTGAAAGCAATCATGGCTTTGATACCACTGATGGGTTTTAAGCATAAGAACAATCATATGTGCTCATACAAACCCTAATGCTTGGATCTAGGTTTCTCTATTGTACATGCTTTGAACCCAAGACTTGTAAACCCTAATCTAGCATACATAATTCAAAAATTAACTTAATACATCAGATCTAGATGTTTACCTCTTCAAAGATTGGCTTAGATCTTCCTTTCTTCTTCTCTTGAGCTTAGAGTCACAATTGTAACTCCTCTAATGGATCACAAACACCTCAAGCAAGAAGGCAACTTTGAGAGAGGAGGGATGATGCTAATTTCCGGCCCTAGGGTTTCTCTTGGAAGCAAGTGGCCGAAAATTGGAGCCTTGGGGTCTTATTTATACTGTAGGGTGCTAGGGTTTCAGTCTAAACCCTAATGGATACCTTAGCCACCAAGTAGCCCAAGGAACCTTCTGGAATAAGGCCCTTGGACGAAAATATGATGATCCCTCATCATAATTTCGTTCCCCCTTAGTCCATTAGGTTTCCCAACCCAAAACTCAACTATCACACATTTGACAGTTTGTACCCCTTTATTTAATTAATCTCTTTTAGTCACCAAATTAATTCCTAATTAATTTATGACTAATACTAATTAAATAAATGTGATTTCTCCTTTAATATATTATTCTTATAATATATTAATAAACCATAATATCCTCTCTCTTTCCTCAAATTACCTTGTCAAGTTGCTTTGGTGAAGGCAACCCAAAAGGACCATGCATAACCGGGTCAAGTACATACCAAATATAGTTACGGGCTTAGACACTAATCCAACACTCTCGGGTCTGCTCATCCAAATGCTCGGCTCCCGAGCCTGAACCTGATCCCTCTCCGGCACCTGAACTGCCGACCGCTGGTCTAGAGCGTAAAACCACCATTCTGAAACACATAATAACAATCATCAGAAACATTGATATAACTAGAGGGATCACATCTACCACAAGTTTCCTGGTCTTGTCTCAGCCTTCCTCGATTCGAGTACGGATCCTTTGCTTTCAGTAGTACAGGCCCATACTACCTTCCACATCTATCCGTACTTTCCTCAAGAACTGCCTTGACTCCACCAAGTCCCTTCTACTGCTACTGATCTTTGCTACTCTCTTCCTAGGCTTGCCCTAGGGTAATCACCAACCCACTCTCCGCCATCAGCTGCATAAGAAGTCCCTGCTTTCTTCCCCTAACTAGCTCACAAATACTATTACATATCACTCAGACTAGATAATTCTTCGAATGAGAGATCCTACCCTACAACGGTTGGACTCAAACAAGAGCTGCGAAATAGAGCTAGACCTAACCTTCTGGAATTATTTAGTCCTTGCAATATGTAACGTAACATATTTGTTTACTAGCTAGTGAAAGACAACTAGGACTCCTAAAAGCACAAAGCAAGCAGCATTCGGACATCGAGTGCACATAATCAAGCATATAATACGTAGGCTATCCTCCTGACTAATTTGTACTAGCATGCAGTTCTCATAAAGCTGAAACACATATAGCAGGCACATAAGGCATCCTCCTAGATCCTTAGCCCTAATCTAGCATGCTGTTCTACTAAAACTGATAATCATAACATAAACTTGTATGGGTAAATTGGGAGTACTTACTTGAGCTCGGCTGATTGCATGCACCACACCCTTTTCTCTTTTTCAAAACTCTTTTCTCTTTTTAAGTTTCTTTTTCAAAAATTCTTTTCGAAAATGATTTTCTTTTGAAAACCTTATACTATTTCCTTAGTTTGAGTTCAGACACACCCGAAAGCGTGCCCGAATCCCTCAAACCAAGGCTCTGATACCAACTTGAAACATCCCAAAAATGACAACCCAAAAATTTCGTTTTTAAAACATTATTAAAACCATCAACCATCCAAAATCATAAGTA
Organism: Lactuca virosa; assembly: GCF_052849685.1. NCBI lineage: Eukaryota > Viridiplantae > Streptophyta > Magnoliopsida > Asterales > Asteraceae > Lactuca > Lactuca virosa. The sequence continues at coordinate 130,428,578 of NC_136434.1, read as the reverse complement.
AAATCATAATCGTGTATCATAAAACATCATGCGATCATCCCGAGCCCTTCCCAGTGCCAGTGGAAGTACCTGAAACCAAAACTGAAAACCGTAAGCACGAAGCTTAGTGAGTCTCCCCAATCTACCACATACCATCTACACATAGCATGTAACTAGGAGATACGGGCCTCGCCCACACTCGTGGAGATACGGGCCCCGCCCACACTCTGCTAACTGGGAGATACGGGCCCCGCCCACATTCCGCTATCTAGGAGATACGGGCCTCGCCCACACTCCACTATCTAGAAGATACGGGCCTCGCCCACACTCCACTATCTCTGAGGTACAGGCCTCGCCCATGCTCAGCTACTTCGAGATATGGGTCTCGCCCACACTCGGATATGATGAAATACGGGCCTCGCCCACACTCAACTGCTAAACCCATCATACAAGTATCACACAGACAACATGTAAAGCTAATCTAATGTTCATACATCATAATCAACTACTACTATGAGATACGGGCCTCGCCCATAATTTGCTAAGATAGGATACGGGCCCCGCCCACACTCAGCTACTATCATCTCATACTACGGGCGGCCTTGGTGCCGTAGAGCCGTTCCTACTGAAGGAGAACTCACCTTGTAATGCTTGCTGCTGAGTTACTAAATCTGAAACTGTCTGACTGCTGCTCCGGAACTCCCCGGCTACAAATCCCATAAACACTAAATCAGATATGGATAACTACTTTTAGGGTAAAATGATTATTTTACCCCTGGTCAAAGTCAACATCTTGGTCAAAGTCAACTTCCAGTTAACCGGACTCGCCGAGTTGGGCCGCCAACTCGCCGAGTCCCTATCATCCTTTCTAATTCTCTACCCGCTTCTACTCGTCGAGTTTGGCAAAGGCTCGACGAGTTCTTCTTCGATACTAACATCTAGTTCATCTTCATTTGACTCGCCGAGTTGTATGAACAACTCGTCGAGTCCTCCTTCATCCTATGAATGAGATCAGTCCTTGACTCGCCGAGTTGTATGAACAACTCGTCGAGTCCCTCCACTACTAGATCTGAGCCTTAACTCACCGAGTCCATTACCTACTCACTGATTCCACCTTAAACTCTCAAATGGGGAAAATCGGGGACTCGCGACTCGACTCGTCGAGTCTGAAGAACGACTCGCCGAGTCCCATGCATGTCATTACTAAACAGTCGATTCTGCTCGAATCCAGTGCATTCCATTCATAGATCTGGGCTCCTAGGGCTGGTTTTTCACGTAAAGTTTCTAACTTTACGTGCATGCATGCTAATATGAAGCTCAAATACCCAAAATAAGCTAAAGGAAGAGATCTAAGCTTGGAATGGAAACTTGGCTCAATAAAGGTGGCAACCTTGAGCTTAAGAGGCTCTGGAAAGCTTAGATCTGAAGTCCATTCATCATATTAACTCTTAATTCGACCTTAAAGTCTAGAAAGGGCTCAAAATCAACAAGAGCAAACTTCTCAAGAGATCTAATTGATAATAAGCAAAGATTCGAGCTTGATACCTCAAAGGGGACTGAAATGCAACCAGAAGTCCGGATCTACTTGCTCCCCTTGAATACTTTTCTTCTCTCTTCTTCCCCAAATCCCCAAGATGCACTAAAACCTTCACAAGTGAGAAAATGCTCCAAAAATTCTTAAGAACGGCTAGGGTTTCGTATGGGACTCTTTGTGGGTGAGGGAGGCTGGTATTGGGGCACATAAGATGTTTAAATAGGGTGCAAACCCTTGAAATTAGGGTTTCATTCAGACTGAAAGACTCGCCGAGTCCGGGAATATGGACTCGTCGAGTCGCCAACTTAAATCGCGTGCAAATCCCGTCTCTACTCGACGAGTCGGGCTACTGACTCGTCGAGTACCCCTTAAGAAAAGAAAATTACTTTATTTAAATCACATACCAGAAATGGGGCGTTACAGTTAGGTTTCTCATCTCCCCATCATCAGATCTAGATGACCATATCTGATAAGTACCGTCTTCATAATCATCACCAGTTGCCACAAGTGCAAAATTCTTGGTTTTGTTTTTGAGCTCCTTGATCTCTTTAATTTTCTTCACATAGTATGCTTCATCTTTGATCTTCTCTTTCTTCTCATTTATCCTTTTCAACATACACTCCCTTTCCAAGTGCTTTTCAGCATTGTAGTAATTACAGTCATATCTATAATCACCAAGAAGTTTCTTTTCATAATAACTTTCACTGTTAGCAGAAGATTTATTTACACTTTCAACATTCTTGTTTTGAGAAACATTTTTTTAACCAGAAGAAATTTTTTATTTTTGAAACTTCCAAATCCATGTTTCTTATGGAACTTCTTTGATGAATTGTTTGAATAATAAACCACAGTTTCAATATCTGAATTTGTGAACAACCCCTTGCCATCAATACCTTCTTCAACACCTGGATCTTCTTCTTTAAAAACTTTTACTTTCGACACCAAAGAAAAAGGACCTATATAAGCTGCTCTTTCTTTTTCCTTTTATTCATTCATTTCCTTAACATCATTTTCATGAGCTTTGAGCATGTTGAAAAGCACAAATAAGGAATAAGAATCAAAATTCTCATGAGATTTCAGAAGAACATTGATACTTTGCCACTCTTTTCTCAGTCCTTAAATAAACATGATGTTCAATTCTAATGCACTTCTTTCCACTTTGTATTTTTCCATTTGGTACATTAGATCATTGAATCTATCAAAGGCTTGATCAATAGATTCATTATCTTTTTGTTTGAATTCTGCAAGCTAGGATAGAAGTTGAGTGATGGAACTTTTCTTTTTCCTTTCTGTGCCTTGAAATTCAGCTTTTAATTTGTCCTAATTTTCTTTTGCATATTTACAACCTCTACTAACCATATAAATAAGGGGGAAGAGCTCCTCGCAACTCTCGCATACATTTCCTATAATTTTCCTCCATTCTTCTTTTCCTAGCTCCCATACCTTCGGAAGCTGTCACATCACCAACAATAGTGACTCATTTTTCATCATAATCACCTTCGTTGATTATCCTCCGAAAATCTTTATCGAAAAATTTGAGATAGTCTACAATTCTATTAGTCCATTGATCATAATATTCAGGAAAAAAAAGTTGGGGTTTTTGTCAATGATCCAAGAAGATTTGTGTAGTTCATGATAGTGTTTGTATCCAAATTTGCCATTGAAATGAAATTTGATTCGTACAAACTGATTAGAAAAAAAAAGACAAAATCATAAATCACATACAGATTCGAAGAAACGTGTTTCAAGTGCGGAAATTAGATCTAAGAGCGGTTGTAGACCTACAAATGAAAACGAGAGTAATTATCTGAAAGAGTTGAAAGATTCCTAATCTGATACCACTTGATGAGTTATGAAATCAATTAAACGAATCAAGACATTGTAAAATACAAGAACACGACATGTAAATAATTCTTTTCCTCTCAATGATTGATTAGGAAGTAGGTTAGAATACAGAGTCATGAAAGAAAGTGAAAATCGTAAATGTGTTGAATCGTCTAAATGAAACTCTATCCTACAACACTATTTATAGGCAACATGCCAGGTGCCCTCAACTGACCACAAAACATATACGTAGACTTCGACATTTAAATACAAACCAAAATGTTACATATAATAAAAAGATATATTGAAATAATGACTATTTAGATATACACAACTACATTTCTCCACACAAGTCTTTGACTTTGACAACTATATATATATATATATATATATATATATATATATATATATATATATATATATATATATATATAGTAGCTTCAATATATCATATTTATGTTTTATTTAATATATTTATTTAATATATTTTATAATAATTTTTTTTTTGAACTGGCAAATCTAATCTACTCCTAAGTTAACAACATCTATTCCACCTATGTCCACGACCGGACTTGAACCATCGACCTTAAAAAGGAAGAGCACTACCTGATACCGTTGGGCTACAAACCCTTTGGTATTTTTTTATAATAATTTATAATCATATTAATTTTAGGTTCCTTATGCACAGTAACTTAACCCTATTGGACCACCATTATTTTTTTATTTTTTATTTTTTTTTTATTTCATTGCTGGGTTTATTTTGGTTAGGCCCATTGTAAAGAGTTGTTGAGTGTTATGCTACGTGTTCTGCTCCCACCTACGTTTTCTGATCCCACCACCCATTCCTTGCAATAAAATATACACGTGTTACAGAAGCAATAGATCAATCACCGACTCCACCTCCACCGACTCAATATCCATCCATCCAAATAACTCTCTCTTCTTCCGTATCTCTCTACTGCTCTCTGCTTTGTCAACCTTCGTTCATCTTCTACTATCTCTTTTACATGGAATCCACTGAATACCCACCGGAGTATACACGCCTGCTCCATAAACCCTTGATTTTTCGTCTCCGACAGTAAATCAATCCCTTCAACTCGTTCGTAATACCTATGCTAACAAACGGGATCCATATGGGAAGAGCAAATATGGATGTGGGAGGAACAACGGTCGATTGGGGAGGCTGAGAGAAAGTTTGTACTTTATAAAATAAAACCTCCGAAACTCCAAAGTCATCAAACCCAATCAGTGGTATTTTTACCCTAATTTTTTAATTTGATTATGAAGCTTCAATTCTTATTCCATTATATCGATTGTTACTTCTTTTTTTCGATTTCCTTAGGTTTCAAAGTTCGATGGTGAACAATATTATGATGATGGAAGTGGATACTGGAAATTCTCGGCCTTTAGACGTTTCTACCCCTGCAAAAGAAGAAAGGAAACATTCGAAAAAAAAGGAAGTCAGAGGGTGTTTGGTTAAACTTTTAAAATGACTTTTGACTTTATTTTTTGGAAAAAGTCAAAAAGATGTTTGGTAAGGTGAAAATGACTTTTCATATAGAGTAATTTGAGTCTTTTTGAAAAGTCACGGTTACCTAACTTTTCCCAACTTTTCACCAGCTAAAAATATTGAATTACCATTATACCCCATCTACCGTTCATTCACATATTATCGATTCCCTCATTCTCGTTCACTCCGCTCACCCTCTTCTCTCTCGCATCGCATCTCCAGACCTGCAACATCAACCGACGACACCGACGACCTGCAGCACCGGCGACACCGGCGACCTGCAGCAGCACCGGAGACACCGGCGACCTTCAACACCGGCCTTTCTCCATCTCCGATCAGGTTTTTTTTTTCAGTCGATTTCCAACCTCCTGTCTATTTCCGATTTTCAGTAGCAATGATATGCTGTGAAATTGATGAAATATTTCCCTATTTCTGAAATTGATGAAATATTTCCCGATTTTCTGAAATTGATAAAATATGAAGCCCGATTTTATGAAATTGATATGCTGTGAAATTGATGAAATATTTCCAGATTGAATTGATATTCCTGTCTATTTCTGATTTTCTAGCATCTCTAATAGTGATGTTCCTCCCGATTTCTGAAATTAATATGCTGTGAAAAACAACAGTTTTGTGATATGCTGTGAAATTAATATGAAGCTGATGATATGCTGTGAATTAACAATCTGTGAACTTGATGAAATATGAATTAACAGTTCTGTGAACTTGATGATATGCTGTGATATTCTATTTTTTTTTGTTTTGATTAGAATTTTGATAAATTAATGAAATCATTTAGGAAGGTTAATGAAATTGGTTTGTTGCTTAAATGTTGATACTATATGTAATTCACAGATAATGGATGAAAACCACACTACAATTGTTGATTGTGAAACATCTTTAAAAATGAAAAAACCAAAATTTGGGTGGGATAATCGTAGCTTCATGGTGTTTGTTGATTCGTGCTTGATTGAACAAAAAAAAGGCCATAAACCCGGTACCTCCTTTGATAAATTTGTGCAAGAATTTTTTAATCATTCGGGGGAAACGATTCACAGGCATTTCCATATAGTTTTGAAAGTCGTGCTAAAACTTAGTGCCGACATCATCAAGCCAGACGCAAACTATAATGATGATGTTCCCGAATATATATTAAATAAGCCTCGGTATTATCCAATGTTCAAGGTATTATCCAATGTTTATTTTCTTGGTAGTAAAACTTTAACAAATAATTTATTTATGATATATTTTTGAATTTGAAGGATTGCATTGGTGCTATAGATGGGACACACGTCGGGGCCTCGGTTCCACAAAAAGATGAAGTGAAGTACATTGGTCGAAAGGGATATGCAACACAAAATATAATGGCTGTTTGTGATTTTAACATGTGCTTTACATTTGTTTGGGCTGGTTGGGAGGGGACTGCACATGATACAAGAATTTTCAATGAAGCCTTACAGAGACCAGATCTTAATTTTCCTTATTCAACGGGTGGTTAGTATTTTTTTTTGAACACAAGTTTTATGTTTTTACTACTTGTTTGAAACGAATAATAAATGTTTGTTTTATTTACAGATAAATATTACGTTGTTGATGCCGGATATCCAAATACAAGAGGGTATCTTGCTCCATACAAAGGCACAAATATTCGTTATCATTTACCAGATTTTCGACGTGGACACACGGCTGCTATTCGTGAACCTCGTGGACCGAAAGAGAAATTTAACTATCTCCACTCATCATTGCGAAATATCATTGAATGAACTTTTGGAGTGTGGAAAGCTAGGTGGGAGTTATTAAGAGACATGCATGTTAATTACAAGTACAAGAACCAAGTGAGAATTGTGATAGCATCGATGGTGATCCATAACTACATTAGAAAGTTTGGTATGTCCGATGAAGCGTTTAATAGGGCACAACAAGAATCCTACAATCCCGTACGAGGTGATACCGGTAGTGATGTTTACGAAGAAGGTCCAAGTACACGTCGCACGAGCGATTTATATATGGCAGCGATACGGGATATTATTGCACAAGATATAATCACATTGCGAAGATGAATGTAATATTATCTATGATATTTTTTTATGAATTATTTAGAATTTGTATGAACGTAATTTTAATATTGTTATGGTCTAATCCAAAAAATTAGAAATATTTTAAAAGTCCTCTTATGAATTATTTACAATTTGTATGAACGTAGTAATTTTAATGTCATGGTCTAATCCAAAAAATTAGAAATATTTTAAAAGAAATTTATATTTTATATTTTATATTTTCTAATAAAATGTTTACAAACTTATGATATGTGTTTTAAATTTTTTTTTTAATATAAAATAATATATGTAAAGTAGTAAATCAATGTAAATATATAAACATGTCCTTTTTAGTCATTTTACATGTAAAAGTTAAACCAAACACTTTAACTCTTGACTTTTTCCCTTCAAAAGCTAATCCAAACACATTTTAAAAAATAACTTTTGTAAAATGTCATTTTACAAAAAGGACTTTTGCCCCCCAAAAGTTAAACCAAACACCCTCTCAGTTAATACAGAAAGTCCATTGCTTTTTTCTCAAATATATTTTATAAATCAATTATTTGATTTTGTAGCTTTGATTTCCTGGAATGAGAGTAGAAGACAATGGATTGGGGATCAATCTCAAAGATCACCAACAGAAAGAATGCCAGAAGATCCCGTCAAAAGGTTTAATTTGCATTCCAATTTGATTTTTTGCCTACTTTTTGCTACAATGTTCACTTGGTATTCGTTTTCCTGAAATTGGTTAAATACCAGCCAATAGCAGCAAAACTCCCGTTGCTTCTTTTTCTTGAAATTGGTTCCTTTAATTCTAGATTTCTTGAATTCAAAGAGCTTAAAGATGATAATGAATTACTGGATGCCCAATGTCTATATAATAATATCATCAGAATACCGACAAAAGAAAGTAAATTATGCTACTTCTGTACAAGAAAAGATACCAATTTCATTGTAAGAAGTTCTAACCAATTGATCTTATCTCACCATTCGTATATCCCTTCTTTTACATACTTTTCGTTAAATGAAATACAACTATGGATCTGTTCTTTTACTGGTAAAGCCTACAAGTTAGTTAAACAGGGTAATTTGGGTGTATTATGTGGAACTCTATAACTTTTTCCGATCCTTTATGTCATTAGTAAAGTACATTAACAATGATACATTTAGTTGACTAGAGGTTGAAAAAATGGATAAAGGAGTAATTTTTTTGTACTATATCTAATTGAAGTGGGGATTTAATGGTTTTGCACAAGCCATAGAGTTCCTGTTGCTTTCCGAAGACCTGTAGTTCTTGTGTTTCAAAAGAATTTTCAGTGATAGGTGACTAAAGGAGCTTTTTAGAACAAACCCATACATGGTTCTCATAAAATGTACTCATGTCTTACTTTTAATGTATGGGAACCTGTTTTGTATCATTTTTATGTTGCAGGTCCAAGGAACATTTAATTTTGTTTATACAGGAGGTTTTGGAATCGATCCCGGTAAGTTTTCCAAGTAATTGAAATTTTTGCATAACCAGAATAGCTGAAGTTGGAAAAATTTAACAGTGATAAAATTTTATGAGATTTCAGATTTCTTATATAGCTTACTGCTGAAGTGAAGCTATCTGATGATGCATATGAAATTCTGATATTAAAATTCTGACTTTGAAAATCTGATATTGGCATGCGAGTATATTTTTTGGTTTATCATGGTGTTTCAGGTTTCTTTGTGATTGTTTCTATTTGGACGGATCGCAGATGCTCCTGTGTTGACTTTTTTGCCCTTGTGATGATGGCTTCCTTTGTGGTATTCTGATATGTTTACAGTTGCTCATGTGCTCTTGATTCAACAGACAAGATCTACACATTTTTTGCATGGAATGAATTTTACAAGTGGAGAATTCAGTATCGTATGAATTTTTAGCGTTGGAGAAATTGATAGTTGCATGGGATGTCGGTCTTAGTCTTATTAACACATTGTCCTGTGAAAATCCTATCCAATTAGTGGACTGTATTTTAACATTTTTCTTATTATAACATTTACGTGTTTGTAAATGGGCAAATCTCCTACAATGGCAACCTACTTTACTATGGCTAACAACTTAGGCAATGTACTTTACTTTCATACAAAAGCAAACACCTTCCGGCCCCCGCAAGGCGGGGGGATACTTTCTAGTTTCTATTTAAATATGTATTTCACATAGAACTTCGAGCACATGTGATACTAACTTGTTTATAACTATGCATTATGTGAAATTTTTTTTTTATTATCATTGAAGTGCATAATTTTGTTACTCGACATTATGTTGTGTAGTATTGAATAATGAAGATGATATGTAATTACAGATGTATATAGGAATTTACAACATTAGTGTCATCAATTATTTTCCGATCAAATATAATAACATAAAAATCAAATATAATAACATAAAAAAAATTAAAAGTACGAATGCATTAAAATTAACAAACTAATAGTTCTAGAACTTACGTTTTAGTTTTGACATCTACATGTATACATTTTTTGAAAGCGATTGATTACATTTTCGATCTTCACTTTCATAAGGGTTTCTTTTTCAACATAACAAATCATGACATCGTTCAAAAAAACATCACCTATTTTGTTAGGTAATTATGTCTTCAAAAGCTTCATCGTGAAAAAACAACTTTCGATTGTTGCAGTCGCGACGAGTAAAACCAAAACCAATTTTAATAACCTATAAACATAAGATAAGAATGATGTTTCCCCGTTTCCACCATCAAACGAGAACGGTCGGAAATTTTCTTCAAACTAGTGAGCCGATCATATTTATGTAAATAGTGATAATATATCTCAAGTTCACCATCAAATTGTATCCTCTTCGAATCATTAACTTTTTTTTTGTACAACTCACTCAATTGCAACAACTTTCTTTTGTCAAATTTAGCAAATAAACTAAAAGACTCAAAGTCCCCATATCTTCTAGTAATTCGGTGCTAAGTTCATAGTTATCTATTTTCTTTGATAGAAATGTATGACCCCTTGGTTGATAAGGTCCTTGAAACAAATATGACATTCTTATTTCATCTCTTTGATTTGGATTATAAGTTGTAATGTTTGGTCCATCCACAATGTCTTTTGGAAGATCTTTCAAATCAACATTTAATTGGAGTATATGTAAGTTGTGGACTTTGTTGATTTACATTAGAAACCGAAGGGAATGATTAATTGGAGTTCAAGCATTGTCTTTTGGATGATCCTTCAACACTCGATTCATTGGAGCTTGGTGGTCTCTTAACACAAATACCCAATTTTATCCTGACATGTCACAATTTCAAGTCAATTTCACAACTAATTTCAACTTTCAAGCAATTAAGCAAAACAATTACTAATTTCATCAACAACAACTAACAAGTTCACAAAAACAATTAACAATTTCAACAAATAAACAATTAATTTCATAAATCATAAACCAAATATAAGTTCAATACTTACCTCTTTCATTCTAGGTTTGAATAAAGCTCTCAAATTTGGATCGGAGGAATCCTTAATGCTAAAAAACTACGTTCTGCTTGACTAAATTCAGTTACAACGGTCCGAAAATTGATGAATGGTGTGTGGGATGTTTTTTTCTTCCTGTGGAACACAACAATGGACAACTAACAACTTCATATATATATATATATATATATATATATATATATATATATATATATATATATATATATAGGGAAGGGTTATTTGGAAAACAAAAACCCTAAAAATCATAAAAATGCATAAAAAAAATACTTAGAGATCACAAAACTTTTTTTTGAATTTTTTATAAAAAATCGCAGCTTTCTATACAAATTCGCTGAAAAAAATTTTGAAAATTATTTTTATAAAAAAATTAAAATTGATTTTTTAATTTTTTTCAGCGAATTTTAAGAAAAAGCTGCGATTTTTTATAAAAAAAATTCAAAAAAAAGTTTTGTGATCTCTAAGTATTTTTTTATGCATTTTTTTTGATTTTTAGGGTTTTTTTAGGGTTTTTTGTTCTCTATAGAACCTAAACCTATATATATATATATATATATATATATATATATATATATATATATATATATATATATATATATATTTCGATCGTTGCTTCCTTCTACTTCTTTATTCCGCATCAAAGTAATTAAATTACAAATGGGCCAGTTTTAAACAAAGTGAAATGGTATTGGTCTTGTTTTTAATAACTTTTAACTAAAAATTGGTGCACCATATTTGTTGGTTGTTCCTTCACCACTCAATTCATTGGAGCTTGGTGGTCTCCTAACAAAAAGACCCAATTTTATTCTAACATGTCAACATATCAAGTCAATTTCACAACTAATTTCAACTTTCAAGCAATTAAGCAAAAAATTACTAATTTCATCAACCACAACTAACAAGTTCACCAAAACAATTAACTATTTCAACAAATAAACAATTAATTTCATAAATCATAAACCAAATATAAGTTCAATACTTACTTGTTTCATTCTAGGTTTGAATAAAGCTCTCAAATTCGGATCGGAGGAATCCCTAATGCTAAAAAATGTTTTGCTTGACTAATTTCAGTTACAACGGTCCGAAAATTGATGAATGGTGTGTGAGATGTTTTTTTTATTCCAACGGACAACTAACAACTTCACTTATTTTTCTTTCTTATTTTTCGATCGTTCTCTTCCTTCTGTATCAAAGTAATTAAATTACAAATGGGCCAGTTTTGAACAAAGTGAAATTGCAATGGGCTATTTTTTTTATAACTTTTGACTATAAATCGGTGCACATTTGTTGATTGTTTCTATACTAACCCCCTCCATCCCTCCCTCCCTCCGCCCCCACCCGTTTACGTATAGTATCACTTTATTTCTTTTTCATGGATTAATACTAGTAGCACATTTTTTTGAGTAGTTGCACACTAATGTTAAAAAAATACTCTTTGTAGACAAAATTGAGTAGTGGCTCAGAACATCTAGAGACTGTAACATCCCGATGATAAGGTACTAATGGGTCTAAGGTACCAAGGCCGACCTATTTGATTAGATATCCTGTTATGTGATAGTATGATGCTATGTTTAATGATCTGTAGAACTGTCTGGTTGTCTGTTGACTGATTATATGTTTATCTGTATATGTGTACATATTTGGTTGATGGTTGAGGCTTTACTGCTTTGTGCATGAGCCAACAGGTCGGGGGCATTCCAACCGGATGGATTATGGGCCTGGGGTATTCCAACCTGATGGTTGACTGGACCCATAGTGTATTGGCATTCCAACCTAATGGTTGAGGGGCCTGGGGTATTCTAACCCGATGGTTGATTGGACCCGATATTTTGTTATTGTAATGTGATTTGTTTGTGTGTTTGTACTTTGGAGGATCTCACTAAGCGTTTGCTTACAATTTTAGGTTATGTTTCAGGTACTTCAGATGATCACGAGAAGGCGAAGGCGTGACCGTACACATCCTCGTATTTAGTCTTATGATTTTGGGAGACTCTGATTTTGAAAATGTTTTAAAAACTATGTTTGTAAACAATTTATGAATTTGGGATGGTTTTAAAAAATTTAAATGATCTTGTGATTTTTATGGGTGTTACAAAGACCCATACAAGGTCCGCCACATATTATATGTAAAAATTAAGTTTTTCAAATAAAATTAGTAAAAACTTATGTATCAAAAATAATAAGTTCTAAAAATTGTTAACCTAAAAAATGTAACACCCCGACTCTTAGGTATAAATTTTACAAATTTATTTCCATTTTAAAGGGTCTACTCGACGAGTCGGATGCCCTGACTCGTCGAGCAGGAACGAACTCAGCCGCGTGTTTTAAGTGACCAACTCGACGAGTTGGAGCTGTTGGATGAAACCCTAATTTTCAGGGTATTGCACCCTATTTAAAGGGTCATTAGCCTCCCTTGGCCTCCCTTACAGCCCCCCTTCGATCTCATAAACCCTAATTCGTATTCACTCTCCATATTTCTGTGTTTTAAGCTTGGAAGGTGGATCTTGGTGAGAAGGACTTGAAGTTCAAGAAGCTTGGAACAAGGAGGAGTGTAGATCTGAACTCTATTCCATATTAGCATCACATTGAAGGTAACAAGTTGTTACCTTGGCTCTCCATTAGCTAGATCTCTTCATTCATGGGTTTAGAACCCTTTTAGGTAATTGTTGTGGTATTTCCGGATTTGGGGCAAGATCTGAGGTTGCAACTTCAGATCTGGACCCCTTTAGCCCCTTATGGTCATAAAGTTTCAGCATTTGCCAAGCTATGGCCTTTTCTTTGCCTTAAGTCTCTTCTTTAGCTTAGTTTTGGCTCTCAAGACCTTGCATGCACGTAAATTGCTCAAAATCATTTGGAGTTAGGCCCTAGGAGACTAGATCTACCATTTGGAGACTAGATCTACCATTTGGAGCTTTGGAATGGCTCAAAATCATCTGGACAAGAAATGGACTATATGAACTCGACGAGCCAGATAAGGAACTCGACGAGTTGGGAAGGGTTTTCCTGTTGTTTGGTTTATGCATGGACTCGACGAGTCAAGAGAGGACTCGACGGGTAAGTTAGGGTTTTCCTCGACTTCTGGCACGCATAGACTCGATGAGTTGGTCGTAAACTCAGCGAGTCAGTGAGGGTTTTATGACCTTCTGAACCCTTAAGGAACTCGACGAGTTGCTAGTTGCACTCGACGAGTTGGGTCAACATGGACTGTTGACTTTGACCGTTGACTTTGACTTGGACCAAGGGTTGACCAGTTTGACCTCTGGGGGTATTTTGGTAATTTGGGAATTTATGGAAGCGAGTCATCGGTGGATGTAGGTGTTGGATTTGGAGCTGCATTTGGTTGAGTTGACTTTATCGATTCGAGCTACTTGAGTGGTGAGTTCTCCTCACTATATCAACAGGGTCTACGACACCAAGGCTGACCCTTTATGATTTGCATCCTGGTTTTAGGATGGTTGCTATGTTGTTGATCTGTTAGATTTCATCCTGGTTTTAGGATGGTTGCTATGCTAGTAATCTGTTAGATTGATATCCCGGTTATAGGATGGTTGCTATGTTAGAGATCGGTTAGATCAGTATCCTGGTTATATGATGGTTGCTATGTTATTGATCGGTTAGATCGATATCCTGGTTATAGGATGGTTGCCATTTTAGTGATCTGTATGACTATCTGTTATTGCATGCTAGCGTATGATATTATGTTCACATGTTCTGTTGGTTGGCGGATTGGGTTGAGGCATGTATTGCTTTGTACTGTAGGCCAAGACACCCAGGGCGGACCAGATAGACTGCAGACCCGGTTAAGGTATACTAGTCAGGCCGAAGGCCCGACGAGCGGTCCGGATAGGCTGAAGGCCTCGAGAGGGCGGTCCAAACGTACTGATGGCTCGGAGAGCGATCCAGATAGACTGATGGTCTGCGAGGCGGTCCAGTCAGACTGATGGCTCATTATGCATGCTGTATTTGTTATATGATATGGTTATATCTGTATGGTGTTGGTATTTTTGGGGAACTCACTAAGCTTCGGGCTTACATTTGTTGATTTTGTTTCAGGTACTTCTGACGATCGCGGGAAGACGAAGGCGTGATCGTACACCTCCTATGATTTTTATGATTTGGTTATGGGAAACTCTGACATTTGATATTTTGAAAACAAGTTTTGTAATAATCAACTGGTTTTGGAAATGTTTTAAAAATTTAAATTTGACATGATTTTTATGAGCGTTAAAAAAAACCAACTTTAAAATTCTTTTCCCATGTATAAGCTTTTCAAGAGTTATTTATTTATTTATTTATTGTTTTTAAAATTTTAAATTTAGGTATTTATCCTTACCTATCTACATGTTTTTATAAAGCACACTCTAATTTTTTTAAGTGCACTTCATAGTTGACCGTTTTTATCAAATATACAAAGGTGTTGTAAAAAAAAAAACCCAAAGAGAGTTTTTTTCTCCTAATTTTCACCCGCTGCAAAAATGTTTTTCCTCTCCCCTTTTTATATTAAATGAAGTTAGAACAAAAATATAAATGAATAATAAAAGAATGTTAAAAATATAATGGAGTTAGAATAAATAAAATGAAATCTATATATATATATATATATATATATATATATATATATATATATATAGATTATTTTAATAGATAATATATAAAATATTTTTTTTAAGATTCAACAAAAAAAATAGTTTATTCTAACTAAAAGGACGATCTAAATTTAGATATAGGCATCAAACAAAAAAAGAAAGTGTTTTTGTGATAAAATATATATCGGTTTCTTTTAAAAGTATTTATAATAACTCCATTTAAAAATTTATTATAACTTTCATTTAATAAAAAATATATAACATTTTTGTTTTAAATTTAATAAGAAAAAAATGTGTTTATATAATAAAATATGCGGCCTATTTACTATCTTTTTATCATAAATTATCCACAAGTATATTATAATATCCTGAATGATTAATAAAATAATAATAACTCAGAATTTTTTATTTTATCAATACATATAATCTTTTTTGAGCCACATTACATATATTTAAATAACAAATACATATGTTTCATTTTCATCTTCTTTTTGACCTCTATAAATATGAAAATCCGTTTGATTACTCTCCATCAAACCACAATCTTACGATCTCCTCTCTTCCACTCCCTCGCCATCTCTCATCCTCAAATCTCAAAATTCAAACGTTTTCACACTCTCTCCACCGAGATTCATTCATCTTAACTTATACTCGTCTGCATCAATCAATCCGAAGAAGTTTCGCTTTGTTTGTGTGGATAATTACCGAAGAAAGCTGATTCAGTTTTGTTAGGTTTTCTATAAGCAAGAGACAAATCGAGTGATAATGGAGAGCAAGAAGCAGCAATCGGGAAGTCCTTCTTCTTCATCATTCACTGAAACTCTCTTCGGCCCTAAGGACGGCGGCTCCTCCTCCTCCTCCTCTGGCCGTTTTGGCTCTGTTTTCGGCCCTTCTTCCACGGTACTCCTCCATGTTTTTCGATTCATCACCTCTATTTCTTCATGCATCACCTTTATTTCTTACAGATTCTATCTAATTTTCCAATTCATAACGATATAATCCCCAATTACAACAAATTGTGTTAACAATTAAATCGTTGAATTGTTTCTGTCATTTAATTCCAGTTTTTCAATTTCAGGGATTAGCAAAAGACACATCTCACTGCAGCAAGTACAGAGGAACAGAATCATCGAATAACCAGGATCCTAATGGAACCAGTGCTTCAAGGGGGAATTGGTGGCAAGGTGCTGCTTCTTTTTGGCTATCATTCAAATATACAAAAAAGATTATTATATATCTTTTGAAAATTAACCAAATATTTATTGCTTTTGTTTTTACAGGATCTCTTTACTATTAAAAAACCTGCTATTTCTAGAAGAAGGTGTAACGTAGGATATGGCAAAATAGTAAAAACATCAAAGAGTCAAGGGCCTTTGTAATGCCTTGATCTTTGTTATAGTTCTTTTATAAGTCTTTGTTTTCTGTTCAATCGGTTGTAATACTTTTTTTATAGATGTTTATTTTTTTTCTCTAGAGTTGTAATCCATGAAAGAAGATTATTTAATTAGTCTTGTTAGTTTTAAAATATTTGAGATCGATATTTTGCTTTGAAATTCAATATTTAAGCACTTTGTGACAAGAAAAATAGAACTAAAAGCTAACTAATCGAGTGGTTTATGGAAATTATGAAAATAGAAACTCTAAACATATATGTTTATGTAAACTAAGGACCTTTGTAAGGTCGGAAGAGATTTAGCTAGAAATAAAGTTTTAGCAGCTTCTAAAGAAATGAGTTTCATATATGGTTTCTTGAAAAATTGAAAAGAATACCAATTTTCCAATGGTTGAACCAGAAAAAAGTTTGATGGATAAATCAAAAAATTCAAAATATAATATTTTTTTATGAAATTTGAGAGTAAAATTAAACGTGATGTAGTTATTAAAGTGGAAAATGTAAGTATATGTTTATATATTGAAGTAAGAAACCTTGTAAGAAAGTTGGGATAATAGTAAAAGTGTTCTAAAAAGTTTGTACAAACATGGAAATTTTTCCAAAGTTTATTTTTATATTTATTTTAGGGATAATGACCTGAAAGGATAACGGGCTTTCGACTTTGTTCACATTTAGTTGCTAAACTTTTTTTCATTATCTATTAGGCACTGAACTATTGAAACTGTTCATATTTTACCCTTATGACCGGTTGTTACCGATCATAAGGGTAAAATATGAACAGTTTCAATTAGGGGTGTTCGTTTGGATGGATCGGTTTTATCCGATCCAATCAAATGAATCCAAATTGATTTCGGTTTTCAAAACTTGGATCCGAATAGTCCAAACTAAATTCAAATCCGATTCCATCCAATCCAATTACAATTCGGTTGGATCGGTTTTTATAATTCGGTTTTCAAAAACCGAAACATTTTAAAACGACATATAATTATAATATTACCTAACTTTACACAAGAAGGGAAAACAAATTATTTAGTTGTGATTTAAAATTTATAAACAATTATTAAGAAGATATATTATAGTTAAATATTTAATAGATAGAAAACTTTTGAGAGAAAATGCATATTAATGTTTTTTGATCGGGTGAAACGTTTTGAACCTATTTGTAAAAAATAAATTACAAAACTAATAAATAACTATAGATATATATTATAAATAAATAAATAATAAATGTTTATTCGGTTTTTTTGGACTATTTGGTTTTTATTTTATAAACCAAAACCAATCCAAAATCCAAAATAATAATTCGGTTTTGTTGAAAACCAATCCAAAAATCCGAATATCCGAACCAAATAGTCCAATCCAAATTGTCTAATTGGACAATTCAGTTTTATCCAAATAGTGAACAGCCTTAGTTTCAATAGTGCAGTGGCTAATTGATAATGAAAAAAAGTTTAATGACTAAATGTGAACAAATTTCCTCTTACATTATGTTTTAGCAAATTATTTATTTTTGTTAAATTCTTGCAACATTTGTTGATGAAGAAATCTATGAAATAAAAAAACAAAACCCCGAAAAATATATTAAAAAAACAAAAAACCGAAACCGAAATAAAAAACCAATTGTTTAGTATTTTCCTAAATAAAAAATCAAAATTTCCAATCTGATTTTGGTTTAACAAAAAAATGAACCATTCTCACCCATAGCTATTAAGAAATTGTGTTTCATGGACAGAAATTACGTTGTATTCTGAAGAAAAAAAAATTAAAAACCTTATTTTTTTTAAAATAGTTATTTAAATATGATTTTTTTCTAAAACCTTTTAAAATTACGAGTGAGTTTTTTGAAAGAAAAAAAATAGCGTCGTTTTAAGTGTTGAATATATAGCTATTTTTTTCTTAAAAAAATATTTTTGTAAAGGTAATATGGATGAGGTGGTTTGGGCGCAACACTTCATAAAACATGTTAATAGTTTTACTTAACTCTATATGTCTAGTTAAATAATCATAAATTTCAATAATTATTCAAACTTTTTAAGAAAATACAATCTCAAATATAAATCAATTGTCCGGATAAATTAAAAATGTCTAAATTCTAAACAACTTGACTTTCATTTTCGATATCCTTTTTAATAGTAAATATACTAATATGATGTATGTAAATATACATGGAGTATAACAACATATATAATGTATCAATGTATGTATGTATTCTTTTATAAACAACATACATGGTTTAATGTATGTCAATTTATATGATGTATAATTTTATAACACAAAATTCATACATATAATATTAGGATAATTTTATACATATAATATTGCATAGTTTTATAACATAAAAACTTATACATATAATATTGGTTTCGTTTTTCGTTTTTTTATACCTTTTTCGGGGTTTTGTTTTTTTTATTTCATAGATTTCTTCATCAACAACTGTTGTTAAAATTTAACAAAAATACATAATTTGCTAAACCATAATACAAGAAGAAAGTCTGTTCACATTTAGTCATTGAACTTTTTTGAAAGGGAAACGAACTTTCAACTTTGTTTACATTTAGTCACTAATTTTTTTTCATTATCTATTTGCCATTGAACTATTGAAACTGTTCACATTTTACCATTATGACCGGTTGTTACCGGTCATAAGCGTACAACCGGTCATAATGGTAAAATGTGAACAATTTCAATAGTTCAAAGGCAAATAGATAATGAAAAAAAATTTAGTGACTAAATGTGAACAAATTCGAAAGTCCATTACCCTTTCAAGTCATTATCCCTTTATTTTATTTAATGTTTAATGTAAAAAATCCTTCAAATTTATATAGCCTTAAAATAAAATGTTTTTTCTTTCCGAAAAAGAACCTCACCCACATCCTCTTTGTTGAGTAAACAGCCAAGATGCTTAACCAGGAGAAGCATCAAACATTTGTCAAAAAGTCTCTACTCATTAATCACTTTATGAAAAAATAGAAACAAAATTGTATCACATGAAATGCACTTACATAAAATCTCAAACTTTATAACCATAAGGTTCAGTTACTGAAAAGAACAACACACAAATTTTAACTACCGAACCACAATTACATATGCACCTAGAGCAAATGGGATCCAAAAAGAGTAAGAGAAAGACCATTGATTACTATATCATCTACCATCAGTCCATAGAAAAGATTTATTCTCTCCAAAACCCAAACATAAGAAAAAATCACTTAGATATGGATTTTACATCTTTTAACATTAGAAATAGATTGAAGTCTTTGCTAAATGAACAAGCAATCATAAATATAGACACAAATCATAAATCATTATCCAAGTAACACTTTATGAGTGCAACACTTGGTGACAATGAAAAAGGGGTTACGTGCCTTATATAAGGAACAATAAACAATCTATTATATAAGTTTTTTTTTTTCAAAATCTATTAGACAAGGTAAATATCAAACCCATCACATGTTGTAAGGACTAAAAGTAAAAATTGAAGAACCAATCCGATAGAATTCTCATTTCGAAAACTTTATGGGATCAATAATTAAGCAAATATGCTCGTGACGCCGACAACAACCATATGAAGAATTTCCTGGTCGGAGGAGATCTAACAGAAGGATGGACGAAACGGAGTCGATAAAGGTGGCAAGGCGATCAACAATGGAGATGTGAGCGTCCATAATCAAAAGCAGCCATGGAAGGGCACATAAATACCTTCATGTCCAGCCGTCACCATGATGTCAGAGCTGATTAAAGAGAAGTAAAAACGGAGACATCGGCTGACAATGAATCCAAAATTGTTAGCTAACCCGAAATATTAAAAAAAAGATGAGGGAGGATTGTAGAGACAAACCTGTCAATCGTAAATCGACGGTGGTCAAACCCTAAATCGGGGAAGACGCAAAATCGAGAAATTGAATGGGGATTTCAGAATGTGAAGCATTTCAGTCGACATAACATCGACGAAGAGTCGGTCGACGCAAAATCGACGAAGAGTCCAACGAATGAAGTAAATTATGAGAAAGGAAGAACTTAGGATGGAGGCGGAGCAGCGAGTTAGAAGATGAGAGACGATGACGGTGGAGAGGAAGCTATAAACCCAGAGCAAGAAGTCCACCGGAAGAAAATGAACAATGGTCGCCTTTTTGTACTTCAAGAAATTGAAAATGGTAAAAAAAATTACCGCACGCACTGTTCATAAGAACATTGTAGTTTTATTATATATATATATATATATATATATATAATATATATATATATATATATATATATATATATAATTTCTTGAAATCACGAAGATCCGTCATATGATAAATTTCGGTTTTTAGATTAATAAAAATTAGGGTCGTAAATCCCAACGTAAACCTACCAATCCAATCTAGTAATTAGTGCCTTGGGTTGAGATTTTTAACTCATTTAATTAAATGAGCCATCTCATCAACCCCTTTTAATTAAATAGGTTGGATTCCTGTCAAGCTGTTTAAATTTTTGAATATTATTTAAATTATGTTTTTATTATAGTTATTTTTTTATTTCTTAAAAATATTGGTTAGTAACTGTTATTGGAAGTTGAGTTGGCGAAAGTGAAAGTCTACTTAAACATTTATCGTGTTATGTGGTTGTGGTTGTAAATACTTGATTTGTGTTTGTAGTATAGACTTACTTATGACTGTATTTAATACATGAACAATTATTGATTTTTTTCCTAATTTTTATGTAATTTTATATGATTTTTAAGAATGTTTTGGAAAATTTAAATTAATCAACTCAGGTTCAACATATTTATTAAACATGTTGGATTGGAAAAACAATAAACGAGTTTCAACCTATTTACTAAAAAGATTGGATTGAATTGAGAATTCTCAATGTGTTTACTTTAACATGTAGGTTTGATAGATATTCTCAACCCATTTAATTAAACAAGTCAACCAATTTACCCAACACAACTCATTGTCAATCCTTAAATTGAAAATATTTAAATAAACTCTTGTTTGTTCCAATTGTTGTAACAAAATGCACCAAACATTTAAATGAACTTACATTTTTTCCCTTTATTTTTTAACTAAAACATGCATTATGTTGATGATTTTAGTGTTACAACATATTTTAGTGAAATTATTAGTAATTTTGAGATAGGCCGAATTCTATTTATTCACTGAGACTGGAGGTACGGGGTACACACTTAGAGTGATAAATGTGAACTCGAGAATTCGAAGGTCCGAAGGCAACACCCTTGGATACAGGGTTCCAAGGGACAACACCCATTGCGGGGTCCAAGGGGTTGAGCGCCTAGTGGTAGTTCTGTAATTTCCTTGTAACTACCTTTCTAACCACCATTGTTGGCACCAAAATGGATGTAACCACCTTTTAACCACTTTTTCCTTGTATAAGAACATAATCTCATACTCAAAATTGATCATCATAATCTCTCTATCTCATCAAAAACACAAAATAACAAGGTACTTTTGTGTTCCGAATTTGGAAGTGGCCTGACTTCTAAATTGTCATTCTTGGATTATCCCAAATTAGATTTCGTAATACCTCATGCTATAAGGTCGAAATCACAGAGTTTGGAAAGTGATTGCAATCATGATTCTAAAGTTATCTAAGTCTATATTGATATTCTTAGAACCAAAATCTACCACATTATAACAAAACTCTTGATATCTTAATGAAATTATTTGAAACGAACTACTGTAACGAAATAATTTAGTGTTATTAATATTGATTTTTGTGAAAGAAAATTATTACAAATAATAAAAAAATAAAATTATATATAAAGATAATAAGTAATAATTAGTATTTGACTCACTGTGCGTATTGCGGCGGCGAACTCCTTTGCAATTTATAAAAACGAAAACTATCAAAAGAAATTATGTAAGGTACCAAAAACGTAACTTTAAAATATAGTAAGTGACCAAAATCATAACTTATAAAATACTAAGAATTTAACTTTAAAATTATGAAGGATGAAAAATGAGATCAAAATTTCTTGAGGAGAAAAAGTGTAAATGTGGAAATTTGCTATGATCGGACGTAAAATATCTATTTCTAAAGAGATGCTTATTTGACATCTTGTATTATATGCTAGAAAAGTTGTAATGTGATCTGATTTAACTTTTTTGTGTCTGAAAATAATGAAACCTAATGAATTGTAACGACCCGAATTTTAAATAAGGACATATTTGAATATACTTTCGAAAAGAAAGGCTAAGGTGTAACAACCAGAATATTTCTCATCTAATTATCTGGGGTAGAGTTTACTTACAAATGTGGAATTCTATTAACTCAAAATCATTTTACATCCTAGACAATATTTGGGTTTACAATAAAATCATAAACACATATTAAAGCAACAAGGAATATAAAAAGAAATAAAAATACTCCTATTTCTAAGTCCTTGTGCTCTCATTTTCTCTCGTACAACGGCTAACACCTAAACCTATAAAACATGAAAAATATCTATAACATCAGACTACAGGTATGGTGAGTTATAGTTTATATGTTTTCATGTTATCATAACCTTCTTTTAATTTTTCTATCTTTTCATACTCTATCTTTCTGTTCTCTTCTTCTCATACTTTACCCTTCTATTCATTCTCTCACATTCTCATCTCATATACTCTATTCTTTTCTTCACATGGTCTTCTACTTTATCTTTACCTTTTTTATCATCTCACCTCATACTCTTTCTTTATTTCTTTCCAAGCTCTTGTTATACTCTATCTTTACCTCTTTCATACTCATCCCAATTCATCTCTTTTTCTTGTCCCATACTCTTGTCTCATCTCATCTATCTTTATTCTTCTCATACTCTATGCATACCCTTCTCATAATCTTGATATACTCTTCTCAAATCTCGTACTATTAGCATGCTTTCTCATACTCTCCTTACACTTTACCTCTATATTCTCAACTAGACCCAACGGTCCAATATTATATGATAGCCTCATCTATTATCTAGGGGACAACGACATCGCAATAACATTACTGGGTACACTTATCCATACTTAATCCCATACCTTTGATCCCTCGTGGATCCTTAGAAATTCTTCTTCTCGTGATTCCCTCACAGATTCCTTACTCTTAATACCTCACATATTATATTTATGTTCTTAAAAGAACTCTCTTGCTTTGTTCCACTCATGGAACCCCTTCTCTACCTTCTTTAACCACACACAATATCATTCCCGTAGGAATCATTTATCTTTATTCCGGAAGGAATCATATTCTTATTCCCATAGGAATCTCTATCTCATTCCCGAAGGAATCATCTTTCTACTATTCTCATAATCCTTCTCAACACTTGTCACATGAACATTCTATTTCTTTATCTCATCAAGAGATCTTTTCTACTCATGTAGTTCTTAACTCATTAAGTACTTAATCTTTATCTTTATCTAATAACATATATGTATTCTACACAATACCATTAACATCTATACATAAATACATACATACTCACATACATGATTATAATACATATAATCATGCTCTATTTTCGTCTAACATCTCTTAGGCATCTCACATGTGTAACGTCTCAAATATTCAACCCAAAATTTTCATTTTTATTCATTTAAATTAATCAGAGTACAATTACATTATGCAGAAACATGTTGTAAATGCGAGTGTGTACAGTTGAACCATACCCTTCTCACGGGTCAATGAAGTACCTAAAAAACATTTATATTCAACTGGGTAAGCATGAAGCTTAGTGAGTTCCATAAAATACCATATACCACAATACATATACAATGCATACACATAATGGCCTTCAACATAAAGCTGGTCCGCCATTGGTCTTCAGCACAAAGCTGGTCCGCCCTTTTTGCCTTCAGCATAAAGCTAGTCCGCCCGAGTTTATTGGTCTTCAGAACAAAGTTCGGCTGCCCTCAACTCCCCACATAATATATCCACACACACACACACACACACACACACATATATATATATATATATATATATATATGTATATATAACAGACAAACAATTCAACACGACAAGAAACTAACTAAACTTATCTGGTGGCCTAATTGCATACTAAAGGGAAACTACATCCTAACATACAGAGGATATATATTGGAGCACATGATATAGTGAGAAAACTCATCTGGATAATTTACTTAGGCGATTGATAGCTATCTGGGTGATCCGACTAAGGATCCAACTGACTGGTAACACACCTAAAAAGTATTTGACTAGAATACCATGACTTATTAATTCATATGACAATTTGGTAATGAAAGATAGATCTTTCACTAATCCTAATGAATACTGAGAGTTCTATCAAATAAGGATCAGCCAAGCAGGAAAGTTGGGAGGCAGGACCATTTCGACATATAGCCTTTCTGAAATCCAATAACCTTGCCAACATGACCATTCTAGACACCTCTCCCGTAAGTAGGTCAATTATCATTATGACTTAAATCACTGATAAATCTTATTTATACATTCATAACACCAACTATGAATATAAATACAAGTTAAACTTAAAGCGATATAAGTGTAGCTTAACTTACAGAGATTTTCCTGACAAAAGTCTGGAATGTCGCGGACAGAACTCCGACCTGAATACTTCTATCTGCCAGGATCTCAAAGACTTCAAAGCTTCGCTAACATATTCTAGATACTACAAATTTTCGAACAACAAGAGAGGAAATTTGAGAGAGAGTGTATGGAGGGTGTGGATAAGTGAATGGGTGGCGAAATATTATTTATAGGCAGATTTTAGGGGTGCGTGCCGCATGCTTAATGCGACGTCTCCCTAGCCATTTTGTTCCATGTGTCGTCTTCTCTGTTGTCTGCGTTGCCACCTTCTGGAAGCGCACGCCGCGCTCCCGGAGCACCGCGTAAAACACAGATTTGGTAAATTTCGTAACTTCTTCATACGAGCTCCGTTTTTGACGTTCTTTATATCTACGCGTAGATATTGACGAGATCTACAAATTTCATTTATACTCCGTCGGCTAATTCTCAATTTATATTTAAAGTTATATTTTTATAGGATTAGACTGTTAAAGTTCGTATAAAAATCATAACTCTCTCATACGATATCCGTTATCGAATGTCTTTATATCGACAGATAGGTATTGATGAGATCATCAACTCTCTTTTAGATTGTTTTTCCTAACAATCAACCGATCTTAACTTTGGTTTCTATGTCGCACGCTGTTGTGTTGCAACTTCTAAAAATCATAATTGCCTCTTATGAAGTCAGATTTGGACGTACTCTACATGAACGCTCTCGGTTTTAGGATTCCAACAACTTTCGTTTAGATCACTAAGTCTAATAAGTAATCTATCTCTTATTCGTATTTTACGACGCGCATAGCCATTTTAGTTTAATCGCGAAACTTCGAAGAAACATAACTTCTTCATACGAAGTCGGATTCAGGCGTTCTATATATCTATGGAAATCGTATTGATGATTTCTACATGTTTATGATGATTAATTTGGATAAAAAGTAATATATATTTATAAATAACGGTTTATATTGAATTCTATTGGAATGCGAAAAGAGGGTGTTGCAACTCTCCCCCAGTTACATAGATTTTGTCTCCAAACTCCCGCTCCTTGCACTCTTGGACGTCACCCTATTGGAGTCATCGAGATCAATCTGTGATCTTAGCTAACGTTGTCGCAGCGAATTCTCCTATCTGTACTTATTTAGCCGTAGAACTTCGTTTTCTACTGTAGACATACTCCTGAATTCCTCGCGAAAATTTTCAAACCGAGAATTAGTCGGTTTGGACTTCCAGAAATTACTTTCTACAATTGACGATCTCCTTCAAACGTGAAATGTCTACACAATCGACTCGTTATAAAGTGATTAACTAGGGAAACGATCTCCAAATGGAATCCATTTTCCGGAACATGCCTCTAAAAGGGTTATGGTATATCGTTCTTACTTTGTGTTCTTTGACAACTTTCTATGGTATACCTTTAAAACACACACGAATGTAGATTGACAGTGGTTTCTCTACCTAGTTCAGGTATTCCAACATCCTGAAATTGAACTAAAACCACTGTAACAGGTTTACTGGTTCGTAAACTTTGGGACCAATACTACAGTACTGGTGATGGACTCATTATAAGACTTTCTTATCCTCCAACCTACTTTTCCTACATTAAGGTATCACTATTGTTCATGCAATTTGTCCTTATGCTCTCTCACGATACGTAGTGACATTATCTAACTACTGGGATTTCAATGCTGAATCGCTCTTGTCATCATCCCCTCTCGGTCCTGAAGACACACGATCGACCCTTCGGTGGTCTTGAAGACTTACAACCATTATCCAACTGTCCTTAAAGGAACTCAATCTTCATCCTTCCTTGATATCTATTTATCATAACAGATCCTTGCTATTAAACTTTTGAGACTATAATCGATTAGAGTTCTTTAATCTATGTCGTCGAAACACTATAGTCTATTCGTTGTCATAATTATCCTACGCTTGTTGAACCTTGATCCTAGTTTTACGCTTATTGTCTAAAGGAATAAATAGACCAACCACGTAGCTCACCTCGAAGACCAATGACGCATATGAAGTTGCACTCGATGATTTATCTAACATGAATCTTAATTGAATTAACATGTCTTGTAATTTATACTAATTGCTTGCAATCCTTTCTTGTTCTCTATCGCCAACCGAAACCTTGCATCCTAAAAACTTAAACAGCTTCTCAACAAAATTCTACCGTTTTGTTGCAGTTTTAAACCTTAGGGGAAATCCTTATATCTTTTCCTTGTCGATCTATCTTTCTTGAACATCGAGGCGTCTTTACAACTGAATCTCCAACAACTACTACTGCTTACGCATTTTTAACACCGATTCACTCCTAGAATTGAACTCTTGTCAATTTGTTCTAGGGAGTCTTAGTTAATCTTAACCAACTACTGACACCATCAAGACTGTTTGGTTGAACTGGACCAACAACTTGATCTATCAATCCTATCATGTATACTGCTGATACACCTACAACCCTCAGAAATGTATTATTGCTTCTCTTGTTGGACATAGTTCATCCAAAATGATCTCCTTCTAGGGGTCTCTATACTCATGACTTGAAACATTCGTACTACGTAAACACTTTTTCTCGACATTGATCCTACAATTTACGTTTCTTGGCATAGAGAAATTTAGTTCTTACTATGAGCTTAAGTAAGTTTTCTTAGTCTGATGTATCCCTTGAGTACTTGGCGCTTACTATGGAAAACCACACCACTTATTGAAGTCCTCACCCTCTTCTGCGAGGATATATCCTTCGTCCGTGAAGGTGTGAACCTGAATGGTCCTCTTGGCTATCTGATCCGCACCTGGGACTTTGGCAATTTCTAAATCCTATCAGACGTTTGGAAGGAAGAATCAACCTTTCCTCGAGAAGAAAGAGACTCATAGCCTATAGGTAATCTAACAGAAGACTTCCTTCTTATGTTACCCGCTTAATGAAAACAAAACTAACAACTTCCGCCTACTCGTGTTACTACTCTCCTGGATCTTGACGTCGAAATCGAAAGTCAAACTATTTTTTTGTACTTTCTCCATACAGATCAATTCTCCTTCACTTGGTTTGACCCATCACCTGTTGTTGTTCGTGATTCGTGGCTCCTTTTGAATTTGAAGAAACTCAAGGTTCTCATATTCAAATACATTCAACATTCTCATTGTGCCTATCGTAAGTGGTTTTCTTGCATAGCACAACCAAAACAGGATAAGGTCATGACATACACAATGTTGTTTAGTAATGTACTAATGCATACGCATGAAAAAGAGGATTTTATTGCATAATATAATTTTACAAGCAATAACGACGATTGATGGGTTACATACTAATACCTATATATGAAAAAAAAGACATAACGACACACTATCAAACATTTCAACCAGTGTCACTCATTCTTCTTTGATAGGAAACAACACAAATCCTTCATTGGTTATGGGTTCCTTTTCCAACGAATGTAGAACTTCTTCCTCTTCCCGCGGAACCGCAAATGTTGGGGTCTGAATCATTACTATTGCTAATTGCGTGCAATTGGCCCTAATGTGACCAGAGTGGTGACAACGATGGGATAACTCCACCTCTAGCATGTAGTTTTGACGTTTATGCCCTTTTTGCCCGCACCTTCCACATTTGATATTGGGACGCACCGAACTTCCGATGCCTCTAGTGCTCAGCATAGTGCCATAAATTTTTTTGGCTATTGTAGGCAGAGTTGGCTCTTGCTCTTGTTTTCTCTTTCCCAGTCGTGTTCCTAACCAAGCTCTCCATCCTGAGTGGTTCTAACAACTTCCTTAACAAGTCGAATGGCCATGATCTGTTCGTTGAAGCTGACGATCAACCTGGCAGTGATTTGTCCAACGATGTTGGATAATTCTCCCAGTAAGGCCTGTGATACTACCACAACAATCCACTCATGCAATTATGCCTTGTCTGACCCAATCTTTGGGTTCTCTACTTCGTAGTGCGTAGTCAACATTTTTTTAATATAAACATAACTTGTCACCATATATTATGATGACTTTTCGCTACAAAAGGTTCCTAAATAACTTTAGAGTCACTCTCCTAGACATCAGTGTATAACAGGTAATGGCAGATATAACGAAAAACAAACTTATATTGTTTAGCCACATTATCTACCTAACTACCAGTGGCTTAGCAACTTTGTGATTCTTATTGATCCAAGTGCGAGTCCTTAGCTTTGGGTAGTAATGCCTCTACTACCATTCACACCTACTCATACTTGTCCCAAAAATTGTTTCGTAGTTTCCGAGTCACTTCCAATACCACACCTGATGACCACTAAACATATATATATATATATATATATATATATATATATATATATATATATATATATATATATATGTGTGTGTGTGTGTGTGTGTGTGTGTGTGTATGTGTGTCTGTGTGTATGTATGTATGTGTCCCATGAGCACATACAACAAGTTTTCCTAGACTCCAAGACTCCATTAGGACTTTGCATCTTTACTAATTTCCTATCTTACAAATATATGCCTTATCAAGCATATATTACACTTCCTAGATTCTCCTTATGGGATTCCTTTCCACTTTTACCCTACGATTAGTTGAGGAAGGACTTCTACTAATATTAACTAATTATCGGATGAATACAATTAAATGCCGCTAAAATCAAATAGACTGTCGAATGAAAGATCCGAAACTACAACGGTTGGACTCAAATGAGAGCTGCGAAATAGCGCCAAATCAAGCAATCTAACAATATTTAATTATGGGAGCATGCAACCTAATGTGTTTGTTAAATAACTAATTAATATCAATATAGGTTCTAACCAGCAAATAACAAACAATTTATAGGGTATAAGGCATCTTAAGTATCAGGTAATTCTATCACGTAATTCCTGAAAGATCCTTAGCCTACCTACTAGAATGCATTTATAACAGTTCACATATCAACAATCATAACAAATATGTATATTTTGGGAATCACTTTCATTTTTGTGTTTTGGCTGACTGTGCGCATCACATTCATTTCTTTTGAATAAAGTTATTTTTCTTAAAAAGATTTGTTAAGATATTCAGATCCTTGGTTTGAGTCTGGAATCATATAAATGTTCATCCAATTCTCCCAAACCAGGGCTCTGATACCAACTTGTAATCTCCCGAATTCTCAACCCAAAATTTTCATTTTTATACATTTAAATATATCAGAGTATAATTACATTATGTGGAAACATGTTATGAATGCGAGTGTGTACAATTGAACCATGCCCTTCTCACAAATCAATGAAGTACCTAAAAAACATTTATATTCAACTTAGTAAGCATGAAACTTAGTGAGCTCCCCAAAATACCATATACCACAATACAAATACAATGCTTACACATAATGGCTTTCGGCATAAAGATGGCCCGCCCTTAGCCTTCAGCACGGAGTTGGTCCGCCCTTTTGCCTTCAACATAAAGTTGGTCCGCTACTTTGGCCTTTAGCATAAGGCTAGTCCGCCCAAGTCTATTGGCCTTTAGAATAAAGTTGGGCCGCCCTTAACGCCACACGTAATATATCCAGACACACACACACACATACACACAAACACACACACACACACACACACACATATATATATATATATATATATATATATATATACACACACACACATAACAGACAAACAATTCAACACGACAGGCAACTAACTAAACTAGTCTATTGGCCTAATTTCATACTATAGAGAAACTATATCCTAATATACAGAGGATATATACTGAAGCACATAATATAGTGAGAAAACTCACCTAGATTATTTACTTAGGCGATTGACAACTATCTGGGTGATTCGACTGGCGATCCAACTGGTTGGTAACGCGCCTACAAGTATTTACCAATAATACTATGACTTATTAGTTCCTATGGCAATTTGGTCATGAAAGCTAGCTCTTTCATTAATCCCAATGAATACTGAGAGTTTAGTCAACTAAGGATCACCCAAGCAGGACCATTTCGACATATAGCCTTTCTGAAATCCAACAACCAAGCCAACATGACCATTCTAGACATCTCTCTCGTAAGTAGATCAATCAACATTATGACCGGAATCACTTATAAATCTTATTTATACATTCGTAACGACGACTATGAATATAAATATATGTTACACTTAAAGCGACATAAGTGTAGCTTAACTTACAAAGATTTTCCTGACAAAAGTCCGGTAAGTTGCGAACAGAACTCTGACCCAAATAATTCTATTTATCGAGTTCTCAAAGACTCCAAAGCTCACCAACATATTCTAGACACTAAAATTTTCGAGCCAAAAGCCAGGAAATGAGAGAGAAAGAGAAAGAGAGAGAGAGAGAGAGTGAGTGAATGAGTGTGTGTGTGTGTGTGTATGGAGGATGTGGAGAAGTGAATGGGGATGAAATTCTATTTATAGGTGGATTTTGGGGGTGTACGCCGAACGCTTAAGGCGACGTCTCCCTAAGCATTTTTGTGTCACGTGTCGTCTTCTCTGTAGTCTGCGTTGCCACCTTTTAGAAGCACGCACCGCACTCACATTTTCATGATTACTAAAACTTACGTTTAGATCACTAAGGATAATAAGTAATCTATCTCTGATTCGTATTTTACGATACACATAGTCGTGTCGGTTTAATCGCGAAACTTCGAAGGAGCATAACTTCTTCATGCAAAGTCGAATTCAGGATTTCTATATATATATACGGAAATCGTATTGACGTTTTCTACATGTTTATGACAATTACTTTGGCTAAAAAGTAATATATCTCTACTTATAATTTTATAAACGACAGTTTGTATTGAATTCTATTGGAATGCGAAAATGGGGTGTTACAACATGATACCATTTTCTCCTAATCATACATACATATTCATACATAGGAATATAATGCATATAATGCTACTCTTTCTTCATCTATATCTTGTAGGTATTACTCATAATACCATTCATATCTACTCATGCATACATAATAATCTATAAGGTTATAAATCATATAACCAATTTTTACCTTCATCTAATAACATGTGGGCATATAACAAAATACGACTACATCTAAACACACACACACACACACACATATATATATATATATATATATATATATATATATATATATTCATACATAAGAAAAAAAAGCATATAAACATTATCTAGTGAGAGAGTGAGAGTTATCACTCACCTTGTTAGTTAGTGAAGAGTAACTACCCTTTTTTCTCTAAATTTTCCATTAATGCATCTTGATCCATATTCTTTGTTCAAGACCTATTCATACAACACAACAAGTTCCTTAGAACTTGCCTTAGCGTATTAAGAGCTTAATCCCTCTCTTATGTCAAAATGACCACTGAAGGGATCAACATTCTAACCTCTCATCTTCTACTTCTAAATCTATTCCAACCATTGAAATAAGCATCCCATAAGACCTAATTCATTACACTCTAATCTCTAATAACTCAAGAACACACAGTCCAGGCACTCAATTTTTAGGTTTGTTTTACAAAATAAACACCCACACTCATGAATCTAAAATCGTCTTCGACACTAAAAAACCCAGAAATCAAATATGAAATCATTGTGCTTCAAACCATTTCTGAAAACAAAATAAAACCCTATAAAATCGAGGGTAGGAGGTAGCCGAAGGATGATGGAGTTTGATTGAAGTGGAGGTAGTGATGATGAGGATGGTGTGGCAGACAGATCTAATCAGATCTGTGATAGAGAGGGATAAAGAAGTGGCAGCGATCTATCAATGGTGGTGGTAGAAAATGCCATGTATGTCTCCGTTGTTGTTTCAACTTCTCCTCACTGGTACTTATGAGCAAGAAGCGTGCTCCGATCTGATTGTCTTGACCGAATTGTGTTTGTAATGATCAGGGGAAGCAGGTAAAGCAAAGTGATAGATCTGATCGACTTCAAGTAATAAGGGCTCAATCTTTAACCCTTTTCTTTTCATCCCTAAAGGAATCTTCCAGCCATATTCAACGATGACTCGAATCCAATAGGAAAAACAGATCGTCTCCTCACTGGTCCATGTAGCTACCTGGACAGTTCTGGAAATCAGCATATAGATTCCTCCATGATCATGAGATGAGATCGAACCACAAATCTAGTTGCAGAAAAGAGAAGATGAGGTTATCCAATGGTTGGAATCAAAACCAGAAGGATCTACATCTCGTTTGGGAGTGAGGTTGGACCTTCAATCGAAGAGTACAAAGAACTAAGGAAAGCTTTGTAAGAATCGGAACAATCTTTTACCTGGTTCATCCAACCCGATTCAGGTAAATTCGGAAATATCAAAGAACTAGCGAAAGCTTTAGACATGATCTATTTGGGAACATGGGTTTAATAATCTGGGCACCATAACTGTTGATTCTGGATGGGTGGAGAGTGCAAGTGAGGAACAACAAGAAGAAGAAGAATGGGTGAGGGAAGTGGGGGGTTTTTTTTTTTTTTGTTCTGATATATATATATATATATATATATATATATATATATATATATATATATATATATATATATATATATATATATAGAGAGAGAGAGAGAGAGAGGAGCCCTTTGTATATTTATTAATTATAAAATATTTAAGAAAAAAAAGAAAAATGAAAAATAAATATACTAAGGGTATAATAGTATTTTCAGTTTTTTGAAGGATCAAAAACGCAACGAAACTAGCTCAAAAGGACCACGAAGACAAAAAAATCAAGGTTTGAACTAAACCTCAAAAAAATGCATACCACAAGGACCATTTTTGCAGTTTTGTCAAAACCATTTTATGTAGCGTAGAGGCCATTCGTGCAAGTTTTAGAAATGATAGGGATCATTATGCAAGTTTAGAAACCACAAGGAGCATTCTTATAAAGAAAATTAGCACGGATTGAACTTGTGACATTTGATAAACTACAGGACCATTTATGTAATTTTGTCTACGTATGTTTATGTGTGTACGTGATTGTTATCCGATGTACTATAAATCAAAAGTTTAATAATACAAATAAAGTTTTTGATCTACATCCAACATCATATAACTCGAATAATAATCTGGATTCAACATAATTTATTGCAAACTATAGAAACAACATAATCAAATCGAAAAAAGATCGAAGATTGGATTTATTCAAAGCAAAATCACAAACCCATCATACATGATACAACATACATATGATAACACCAACCTAAACCACCGCCCTTCCATCTTTCAAGGCAATGTATAAACTGCAATGAAAAACGTAGAGATTGGTCAAATAAACAAACCAACTAATTAAAACCAATTAAGGGAAGTGACGTGATTAATTAATTAAACAAACCAACCTCCACATTGATAACCAACAGGCTGATCAGCAATATTGCATCGTTTAGGAATGGTCAGGGCGATCTCTGGGTTAATCCCCGAAGATTTGACAGTATTAGACAGCATTACTGCACAAAGGCATGCAGGGTTTTTCACCAGGTTCAGCGCTTGAGAGCAGCAACTCCCAGAAACTGAAGCGTTCTCATCTTGTACAGCCGATGAACAAGGTATGAGCGTCAATGCTTCCATGTCAGGGCTTACGTTGCCACATTCACTAGCTCCATCTACCTCACTCCATGCAGACATCACAAGAACAACGAAGTATACCAGTTTCACTGAAGCTGCCATTTTAGAATGGGAAGCAGTTGTAGATTCGTTGGGTTTTATAGCTATCAAGAAACATTGGTGGGATTATGGTAACAAGATAGAAGAATCTTTAAATGTTAGCATGCATGGTTCGTTGAGAAGTATAGAAGTAATATTGGATCTACATATTGTTGGTTATTGATTACCACACCACGAGATGCACACTACAAAGTACAAATTATATTAATTGATTATAAATGATGGTTTTTCTATCCTGTAAGATGATACTGTACGAGTTTCGTTGCTCCAAAAAAAAAAAAAAATTTTATTAGACGGGTTCAACTATATTTTGCTTAATGTAATTTAATCTCTTCGAAAAAAAATTGGTTGATTTGTGTCACCAATATTATTTAATTGTAATGAATGGAATTATCGACCGATGTAATCTTAATAAATATTGAACAAATAAGGGTGGTACGGGCATGGATGGATCTAGATTTTTGATGTATTGGGGGCAGGGGCGGATCTATAGTGGTACCCGATGTTGCACTGACAATAATTATTTTTCTTGTACGCAGTGGGAAATTTTTTGATTTTTTGATTTTTTTTTACCTATTTTTCATGCACCAGCAACATCTACTTCAACTCAGCACAACACTGAGTATGAATTCCTACGTCCGTCGCAGATTGGGGGCACACAAATAATATCAAATAGTTTTATTTTTTGGGCCGGTTCAAAACGATTTTAAATACTTGTAACAAAGTTAAAGTACAAAAAATAATGTTCAAATAACGAATAATAAATAAAACCAAACGATTGAAAATTAATTTAACTATCTAATATAAAAATTGTAACACTCGGTTTTGGATTTGTTTCGTTGCTCGGGGCTACAACCCAACCATCAGTTGTCATAAGGCTTAGAGCCTTGGGAAAGGAAGGATTTGGCCCAATTCGGTTGTGGGTGTCATAGTATAAGTGATCCAAGTGTTCGATTGTGTCTTCGGAGGCCAAGGGTATAATCGTAATTGGATATCTCGATCTTTTATGGATTTTGGGTTTTGTTCGAGAGTTTTTAAGGTCTGGGTGTGTTGTTAGGAGCGTAGGGCTTCTCGTCACCTTTTTGTGGATATAAGGTTTGTTGGAAACGGACTTAGGATGAGGGAGTTATGACATTTTGAAGTTATTGGCAGAATTGGCCCCTGGATGGAAAAGCTTGCACTCCGGCCCCATGCATGCAAGGGGGCATGCACGTGTTTGGATGGGTACGCCCAACGTATAAGGTTAAGTGGTCGCGGGTGGTTTGTCAGTACGCCGGGCGTACTAAGGGTACGCGGGGCGTACTCCTTTCAGAGCAAAACCCTAATTTCGGGCTTCCTACCCTATAAAAGCAACATTATACCACCCCTTTGGTCATTTTTAGTCAGCCACCACCCCTTTTGACGTTCATGGAACCCTAGAGTGCTTTAAGTGACGCTTGGAGCCTGAGAGAATATTCTTGGTGGTTTGTACAAGAGAAGAAGAAGGTGAAAGACTCAACCTCTGGAGAAGAGCCTAGAGATCCAGTGTAGGCATCTCCATTTCGAGACTTTTGAGGTATAAAGTCTCTATCTTGGCTATTCATTGTATAGATCTACTTTGGGCTGTTTTTTTTTTCCATTTTAGTCCCTTTTGCTTGGTCTTGGTGAGCTAAGGTTATTTTAGGAACTCAATCTAGTAGATCTGGACGTTGTAAGGGTCCCTCATTCATAAAGGTGAAAGCTTTGTGGAGTTTTTGAGTTCAAGCATGAGTTAAGACCATCCATTGAGCTCTAGAGTCCCACTAAACCATGCATGCTAGTAAAGTTGCCAACTTTACTTGAAAAGTCATCCATAGGAATTAGACCGGAGAGTTTGGAGCAAGGGCTGAGGTGATTAAGTGCTTAAAGGAGAAGTTTGGAGTCCAAGGGAGTACGCTAGGCGTACCCACCTGGTACGCTACGCGTACTGGCCCCAAAGGGTGTACGTTGGGCGTAACAGATGAGTACGCAGGGCGTACTCGGCCTGGTTGACCCTTCTTGTTTTGTTGACTTTTGGGCTTTGGACCATGGACCAGGAGTTAGTTAGGGTTGACCATTCAGTATTTCAGGCCTTTTTGGATATTGGGCCTTCTCAGGATATGTCCATGATGGATTTGGGCCTAATTGGAGTAATTGGGCCTGGTGGTGTCATTTCGAGTCTGGACTATCATTTGGGCTTGTATTGTTTGAGGTCTAGTTGGGCTAGCTATGATTATGTGTTGTGGTTTAGAAAAAGTAAATGGGCTTTAAGAAAAGGCCCATGTAAGGGTTTGGGCCCAATTTGGAAAATTGGGCCATTAGTGGACTTTTATGGATCTTAGAGTTTTGGGCTTGTTTGGTTTTGGGCTTGGGCCTTAGTTTTGAGTCTTGTTGGGCCAGGGGTAAAATGGTCATTTTACCCCAAGTTTGGATTATGGATCATGGTTTGGAACCCAATTTCTAATTGGGTGATATTTTGGTATTGTTAGCTCAGGAAGTTGTTAGGGCAGCAACTAAGGGTTTCTTGTAGTGAGCTTCAGCATTCGAGGCGAGGCTCCTCATTGTTCTATGGGTCCAAGGCACCAATGCCGGCCCATTTGGTTTATGTATTGTAGGAAGACATGGGGGTTAGCCATTGGCATTATGTATGAAAGACCAGGAGGCGGCTCCTGGCACACTGTATGCAAGCCCAGAGTCTGAACTCTGGCAATTATTAGTTAAGTAGTTGTAGATTATATTGTATGCTAGTTTTCTTCGTGATGCATGCATGGAAGACTAGGAGGTGGCTCCTGACACTTGTCTATAAGACCCAGGGTTGTGGCCCCTAGCCTGGCAAGAAAGATCACCAGGTGGCTCGTGGCATAATGGCAAGACTATCGTTGGCACATAACACTCTTATTGATTATGGTATATGGATGATATGTATGGCTCACGGTTATGTATGCCATGTATGGCTCGTTGATATGTATGGTATATGGTATTTGGGGAACTCAATAAGCTTTGTGCTTATGGTTTTCAGTTTATGTTTCAGTTACTCCAGTTTTCAAATGAAAGAGCTCGGGACGATCGCAGCGCATACACCCGTGTTTTCCACAATATGTGATTTTGGGATTCAACTCTGATAATTGTTTTACTTAAGAGATGTTTTTAAATGTTTGGATCAAGTTACATCTATGTTTTGATTATAATAAAAATGAAATTTTTATCCTTGATTTATGGGACGTTACAAAAATAACAAATAATCAACTAACTTTTGTTAAAAAACTAAACAAATTTAACTATCTAATCTAAACAAATAAAAAAAATTCACAAATCATCAATTTTACTCTATTCCAAATAAAGATTGAAAAAATGGTATACTCAAAGCTAAAAATTAGATTAAGAATTTACCTATTTAAGGAAGAACCAAGATTATAAGAAAAATGTTAGAAAGTTATTGGGAATTCTTGTCTACTTGTCTTGTAAATTAATGCGATTTTTGGAGTAAATCTTTGTGGGACATGATGTAAAAGAGATCGAAAGAAGAGAAAGCAGATGAAGTCATGAAGACGAACCATGCATAATTGTTATTTTTTTTAATTTTGCTTAGAAGTTACAAGACCACAACGACACAACCAGAGAATCAGAGTTGATCTCCACATCCGTCCCATATTTATTGTCCACTTTTGAATTTTAAAGTCTTTATTCTTCAACTTTGACTTTAAATATTTTTAATTTTATTATAAATTACTTGATGAAACTTATAACAATGAAAAAACAATTCATTCATACATTTTGCATCAATTATTATATATCAAAAACAAAAATATTTAAGGTCAAAGTTGAAGAATAAAAACTTTAAAAATCAAAAGTAGACAATAAATTTGAGACGGAGGTAGTATATATTTTGTATTGGGGGCACATGCCACCCTATGGCCTCTCTAAATCCTCCCCCTTGGTGCAAAGTGTGTATTTGTTTAAGTTTATTCTAATTTAAAGTATATCGATACTTAGGAGCGAAACCCCTGAACAACGGGGGTTCAGGGGTAGCACCCCTTGTAGCGGGATCCAAGAGTATCACCCTTGGCTAGGGTCGAAACACCCAAGATTTCTAAAAAAAATCATAGGGTAAATTACATGGATAGTCCTTATGGTTTCGGGTAATTTGCGTGTTTGGTCCCTAACAACTTTTTTTAAATCGGACCGTCCCTAATTTATTTTTTTGTTGCACGCTTGGTCCCTGTCCGCTATAAAAAGACTATTTTACCCTTAATATGTTATTCATTTTTTCATTTATTTATTCTTTTACCTTTTATATTAAAATATATTAAAAAAAGAAAAAAAAATTAAAAGAATCCTTAACATCCTAAGAAACGCCTCCAACCTATTAGACAACATTAAGTCTCTTGTACATCTTCTATTTTGTGTGTATGTAATTGTATGTTTTCTAATTCTTTGAGGATGTATCTTGTAAATTCTTTTTGTATAAATCTATTGTCTCTCCACCTTATTTGGTGTGACGAGTTATATTCTCATGGTATCAGAGCACAGGTCGGCTCCCCCTCTTCCCTAATCAATCCATCCGTATCTCTTCTTCTTCCCTCTATTACTTCTTGTTTCCTCTTTCTTCTTCATCTATGGCTTCCTCTTCTCAAGATTCTACCCTCCCAATGAACACCATCCTTCATCTTATCACCAATCGATTATCCTCCTCTAATTATCTTCTCTAGAAAAACCAAATGATCCATCTTCTCACATATCAAAATCTTGTGGGGCATGTCGATGGAACTCTCTCCAAACCAGCCCCTGAAATTATTGTTGATGGCAAATTTGTACCAAATCCGGCTTGTTCTTCTTGGGTCTTGGCTGATCAGAGAGCAATTATTCTCCTTCAAGCCTCTCTTACATAGGAAGCATTCTCAGAAATTGTTGGCTTATCTACTGCCTATCAGATTTGGACATCACTTGAACATGCTTACAACAATTTCTCAATTGAGTGTGTTCAAGCATTGCGTGATCAGCTTCGCCAAAACTCCAAAGGTTCGTCTACTGTTGCCGATTTTGGTCGTAAGTTTAAATCTATTTGTGATCATCTATCTGCTGTTGGTCACCCGGTTGATGAATCGGACAAAATTAACTGGTTTTTATGTGGTCTCGGGTATGTT
Source organism: Lactuca virosa (assembly GCF_052849685.1). Lineage (NCBI taxonomy): Eukaryota > Viridiplantae > Streptophyta > Magnoliopsida > Asterales > Asteraceae > Lactuca > Lactuca virosa. Next base: position 130,388,971 of record NC_136434.1, on the reverse strand, counting down.
TTTGAGACTTTTTCTACTGCTGTTCGTGCTTCTCGATCTCCTACTACACTTCGAGATCTTCTTGCCCAGGCGGAAGCACATGAATTATTTTTACAGTCCTTGCATGGAACTACATCTTCTGCTGTTGCATTCACTGCTGACACCATGCCACCAAATTCCTACCGTGGTCGTGGTGGTCGGTTTAATAGGGGTGGTCGCGGTCGCGGTCGTCGTCCTCCACATTGCCAGTTGTGTCGTAAGGATGGTCACTACGCCAATACATGTCCACATCTTTCTTCCTATGCCACTCATAAACCCGGTATAGATACGGAATTAGCAAAAGCTTTCCATGCTTAGTGTCATGTTACCACAAATGCTCCAGACTGGTTTGTTGATTCCGGAGCTATAAATCATATGACGACTTCCAAAAATTCTGTTACACAGCCTGCTCCCTATGATGGTCATGCAAATGTTCTTTTTGGAGATGGTAATACTCTTCCCATCTCCCATGTTGGTCAATCTGTCATTCATAATAATGTTCGGCTACGAGATGTGTTGGTAGTCCCAAATATTACCAAGAATTTATTGTCTATTAGCAAGTTGACAACTGATAACAATGTGGATGTTTTGTTTTCCCAACCCAATTTTTTTATTCAGGATCGAGCAACGAAGCGGGTTCTAGCAAAGGGCCGATGTGAACAAGGACTATATGTTCTCTCTCATGAATCTCAAGCACTTACAGCTGTTGCACGTTCAAGACTGAAGGCATCATTTGAACTTTGGCATTCCCGTTTGGGTCATGTCTCTTTTGATACTATTTCTCTATTAAATAAATTGGGACACTTATTGGTGACATCTTTATTACCGTCACCCGTTGTATGTTCTCCTTGCCAACTTGCTAAAGCACATCGCTTACCTTTTAAACTTAATGATAAACGAGCTTTACATGTGTTAGATTTAGTTCATTGTGATCTATGGGGACCGTCACCCGTGGATTCTATTGATGGTTATCGCTATTATGCTCTCTTTGTGGATGATTATTCGAGATTTATGTGGCTCTATCCTCTCAAAACCAAATCAAGTTTTAATATGGTTTTTGGGGATTTTATCAATTTTGTTCAAACACAATTTTCTTCAAAAATCAAGGTTTTTCAAAGTGATGGGGGCACAGAATTCATAAATCATCATGTTCGCGATTTGCTTGAAAAAAATGGCACATTTCATCGCATTTCTTGTCCGTACACTCCACAACAAAACGGGAGGGTGGAACGAAAGCACCGTCACATCGTTGAAACCGGACTTGCTATGCTATTCAATGGGCATGCTCCTTCTTCTTATTGGGTTCATGCATTTCGTTCTGCAGTCTACATTATTAATCGTCTCCCTACTCGGGTGTTACAAAATAAGTCACCTTTTGAAGCATTGTTTTCTCGGGCTCCATCTTATGATCATTTTCGACCGTTTGGGTGTCGAGTATATCCGTACTTACGTGAATATGCGGATCATAAATTGTCTCCGCGAAGCCTTCCTTGTATCTTTCTTGGGTATTCCGTACAATATAAAGGCTATCTATGTCTTGAGCCTGTTTCATCTCGTATTTACATTACCCGACATGCCAAGTTTGATGAATTCTCATTTCCCTTTTGTGGCTCTTCCTCTCCCACTTCACTTAATGACCTTCTTTTGGTCACTTTCCAAGATGATACCCCATGTTCACAACCTTCATCTCCTATTACCTCTTCCCTCTCACCCACCAACTTCAACACTTGTGGCTTGTGTGATGAAAACCCACAACATGTGGGTTGTCCTGATGACTTAAATCACTCATCTTCAACCCCAACTGATCATGTTCCGTCATCTCTATTACCTGAGGAAGCTCAAACACCTCCAACCCCCCGACACACTCACAGCCCCCTCGGCTCAATCACCGATTGAATCCATTCAGATCGACACCACCACCTCGCCTGCCCCTGACTTTAGCCTACCACACACAGCCACACAACCATCTACTCCTTTTGTTCCTCCAATTGCTTCAACACATCCTATGGTTACACGGGCTAAATCTGGGGTTTTTAAACCAAAGTATCGAGCTGATCTGTCATACACTGCTCTTCATTCAACATTATTTGCTACTAGTGATCCCACCACCTATGAGTCTGCCGCTTCAGAATCACATTGGGTGGATGCCATGAATGCTGAAATGTCTGCCCTTCATCTTAATAAAACTTGGACCTTGGTGCCTAGGCCTGATGATCGTAGTGTGGTTGGTTGCAAATGGATTTTTCTAACCAAATATTTGGCTGATGGCACGGTTGATCGCCATAAAGCACGTCTTGTTGCCCAAGGTTATAGTCAACTACCGGGTGTTGATTATTCTCTTACCTTTAGTCCGGTTGTCAAGGCGTCTACAGTTCGTATTGTTTTGTCATTGGCGGTGATTAATGATTGGCATCTTCATCAACTTGATGTAAATAATGCATTCCTTCATGGTACTTTAAGCGATCTTGTTTTCATGGAGCAACCTCCGGGGTTTTCTGATCCTTACTATCCCAATCATGTGTGTCGCCTAAACAAAGCTCTCTACGGTCTAAAGCATGCACCTCGTGCTTGGTTTCATCGTCTTAGTACCTTTTTAACAAGCAATAGTTTTGTGTGCAGTCGTGTTGACCCCTCACTCTTTTTCTTCAAACGAGATTCATGTGTGCTTTACCTATTGGTCTATGTTGATGACCTCATTCTTACTGGTAATGATGCCACCATTCTTCGCTCTGTCATCACTCGTTTGGATAAGGAGTTTGCCATTAAAGATCTTGGTCGACAAAATTATTTTTTGGGTCTCGAAGCATCGTACACATCGACTGGTATCTTTCTTAGTCAGTTTAAATATGCTCATGACATCCTTACACGGGCTGGCCTCCTTGATGCTAAACCAGCCCCCACTTCGCTTGCCTCCAACACACCGTTTATTTCGAGTGGTGATCCTTACTGCAATCCTTCACATTATCGATCTCTCATTGGTGCCTTGCAGTATCTTACAATCACTCGACCGGATATGTCGTATGATGTTAACCAACTCAGTCAGTTTCTTCAAGCTCCCACTACTTCTCATTATCAGGCAGTTAAACGGTTACTTCGTTACATCAAGGGAACTATGCCCATTGGTCTTTCTTTTTCCAAACCAAAGCTTACAACAATTGTGGGTTATTCGGATGCTGACTGGGCTAGATGTCTGGAGACTCGTCGCTCCACTTATGGCTACTCAATATTCCTGGGGGGGGGGGGGGCAATCTTGTATCCTGGAGTGCGAAGAAACAACCAAATGTCTCTCGATCCAGTTGTGAATCTGAATATCGAGCTATGGCCAACACTGCTGCAGAAATCATTTGGATCACTCATCTACTACGAGAGCTTCATGCTCTTCCACCCTCTAGACCAACGTTGCTATGTGATAATCAAAGTGCTCTTTTTCTGACTCAAAATCCGGTCTCTCACAAACGTGCCAAACACATTGATCTTGACTACCAATTCATTCGTGAACTCGTATCGTCTGGGAAACTTCATACCGAGTTTGTTCCTACCAAGCTTTAAGTGGCTGACATTTTCACCAAGAGTTTACCGCGTCATCAATTTAAGTTCTTTCGAGAAATGTTACGTATTGGTCTGCCACCGTTTCGCTTGAAGGGGGATATTAGACAACATTAAGTCTCCTGTACATCTTCTATTTTGTGTGTATGTAATTGTATGTTTTCTAATTCTTTGAGGATGTATCTTGTAAATTCTTTTTGTATAAATCTATTGTCTCTCCACCTTATTTAGTGTGACGAGTTATATTCTCACAACCCCTTCTTGGCTCCTTCTTCACTTGTCGTCTTCCATCATCACCATTCACCGAGACCATCACCGGTCAACTGCATCTCCGGTCATTCCAACAACGTCGTCTTCTTCACCTTCTTGGCTCCTTCTTCACCTGTCGTCTACTTGGCTGGTGAGAAAACCCTCCATATCCTTCTCCTCTTCACTCGTGGGACTAACCTGTCTCTCTACTCTGTATCTCTCTATTTCACTTGAATGAAGACGAAGCCTGAAAGTCTAATTGCCTCGCTTATGATTTCGCCACCAGCATCTATTGCCAGTGCCACCAGAGAAGGCGGAGGTGAAGCAGGCACTCGAATTTGACGAGACAATACAAACTTGAGCATTGGCCTCTTTCTCAGTCTAAGGATGGGAAAAGTGTTATCGATCCAGAAGCCACGAATATAATAAATCATGTTTGATTTTAGTTTTGGTGCCCAAACCGACCCTACAACATTGGTTAGGTTTGATTTGTGGTTCAATTTTTAGTTTAGGGTTTGATTGAGTTCCAGGTTTAAATTAAGTTTCACATTAATTTTTCAGTTTGATTTCACTTTCAGCATTGAATGCATATTTGATTTTGAGTTTTGGGTTTGATTTCAGTTTCAGTTTCGACTTTAGTTTCAATTTTAGGTTTGCATCCTGGATCAATTTAAGGTTCAAGTTCCATTGATTTTGGTGATTACCAGAACACGCTTCATTTTAGCCGGAGAAGAGAGTCGCGAGGGGAGATGGATGTGGAGCCAGAGAAGACACCATCAATATGTGAGATTTCTCGGCGAGAGGAGTGAGTATTTCCGGCGACTGAACACAAGGAGAGGAGGAGGGTTCGGTGGTGTAGCTCTTTAATCATAACAATATACATTTAATTAATACTTTTTTCATATTCAATTAATATTTTTTTAATTAAATGACAATTTAAAATAGGTAAAACAAATCAATAAGGGTAAAATAGTCTTTTTAGAGTGGACAGAGACCAAGCGTGCAACAAAGGTATAAATTAGGGATGGTCCGAGTTAAAAAAAGTTGTTAGGGACCAAATATGCAGATTACCCTAAACCACACGGACCTTCCGTGTAATTTACCCAAAATCATATGACATTTTTGCAAGTTTCAAATCCTATATTTTATTTTTTAGTTATTCGATTATGGTACACAAGAATAATTACATCCATTATTGTCTCTGTTCAAGAAACACTGAGTTTATCCGGTTGAATTCTTGATTGAACCATTGAAATATTTTAATTTGAAAGTGTATCATGACTATTAGTAAATCTAAGCAATCGAAACATCCAAAAATTTTAACAAAAAATATCCATAACATAGTAAATTTTGGGTTTTTAGGTTGATTTCTATAATTCCAATTGTTGGTAAAACATTCTAAAAATAAAACCATCCTACATTCAAAGGACCCTTTCTTGGTTATAATCTCTAACATAATTTTTTGTCTCAATTATAGCAAGCATACATCAACTCTAAGGATATTTATGCTTAATTATTACACTACACGATACTGTAACATATATATATATATATATATATATATATATATATATATATATATATATATATATATATATATATGCACTTTTTTTTCTTGCATCATGGTAACTAGTAAAAAACACCCCCGATCCATTGGTACGGGTTCAAATTTATAAATGTCATGACAATTCTAAAATGATAATAATGCAAACATATACGGATGTTTTTTTTTTCTACAATGTTTTGGCTAGTCACCAACGTACACGAAAATGGGACTCTGAAATTGCCAATGTACTTCTTATATCCATAATAGTTAAGTTAGCGCTAATGAGGTAACAGTGGAACGGTAAAAATGTAAAAATTGTAACAACATTCATAAAATTACGGACTTACCGGTTGCATCCTCCATTTCAATATGTTCAGCACAACCAATTCCATTTTTTAATTGTCGTTGGTTCAAAAACAAATCTTCATTCACCCGCCTGTGGAATTTCAACCAATTGTTTTAGTTTTCGTTTGATCTATGTCTTAAAAAATCAAAATATTAATGAAATATAGACTTAAATCAATCACAACACCATAAACTCAATGTCATTTAGTGAGAGGAAAACAAAATTCAATTGATTCATCAAAAACAGAAAACCAAAGAAACCAAATACGCAAGTTTAGTGGCAAAGTCATCATATTAGAACTTTAAGCAGTAAATGGGTAAATTATACAATAAACCTATTACCTATTAAGCGTTAGAGAAAAAGGATGAACATACCATCCAAGAGTTATAAACAATAGCACTATCATCAGATGTGACCTCAAAAACAAAATCTTTGACTATTTTCTTACCAGGAGGTGAAGAACATTGCATGGCATGAAGTCATCCATTTGACCAAACATGATCAAGCTTTCCGGGTTTTTATTTTCTTGGACCGGTTTACCTTTATACCTCTAAGATGGGTTTTATTGTCGTAATGTGTTGTCTCCTGTACATCAAAGTTGGATCCTCATCTGGTAACTCTGCCAGTTGTGCACCCTGAAAATAAATAAATAAATAACATTTTACAACCATTTATGATAGTAACGTAATATTTAGATCATTTCTGAAAGTATATTACTATTTTGACCCTAAAAGAACCATTTTTACCAATTTTAACATCCTAAAAATGATTACCTTACATTAACATTATTTGGAAACTCAAATCATGAATAGTATAGCTCAAAGGATGCCAAATCAAGGGTAAATTAGCACAAAATCAAAGACGGTTATAATAAATCCAAACTAAAATTATGAACAAGAGACTATAGCTCAAAATATACCAAATCAAATGTAAATTACCAGAGAAGCTAAGCTGGTAATTATAAATCCAACAAAAGCATAAAATGTCAACCGATTGAAGTTTAGTTGTATCAAAAATTAACCTTCTTTTTCTGTTTTCCATCACAAGAGTTGGAGAGCTTTGACAACGGTTGGGGGATCTTTTTCTTTCTTAGGCGCCTGATACACACATAAAGATATTGTAACTCCATGGAAGTGAATATGAAGGATAGAAAACAAAAATGATAAAGAAAGCGAGTTATCAAAAATGCTGTGATAAGTTACCATGGAATCCGATAGACGATTTTGTTATGCTAGGGTTCCAAAGCATGGAGGATAATATTGTCAGTGTTTGAATGAAAGGGCGGTAAAAAAATGTTGAAATATAATGCTATTATCATTAAAGAAACATAAGTATATTATACTTATGTTTTTTAATGATAATAGTAATATACTTCATTTTTTACATATTATAGCAATGTACTTACATTTATGGTACACCTTTCCCTAATAAATCAATCAAAACAATCTATTTTCTTGTGCCAATTTTGATTGCAATGGGTTCCGAGCAATACGGGCAATTCCCAAGAAGGACATTAAATGATCTGCAATATAACCATAAAAAGGAAACAAAATAAAGTCAATGATCAAGTTACATGTTATTAGGACGGGGACAAAATGAAAAGACGCATCAAAACCGCCCCCAGACCATGAAAAGACGCATCACAATAGACCAACATATCATTTAGAGTGTTGGGCGCTTTTAGTTAACCTATAAAAGACGCATCATTTCACCCCATTTCACCGGGGTAGATATAACGTCTCCATATATGTAGAGGAAAGACAACCACCCCGAGTTCTAGGTCATGGGTCGGGTACCTCGTCTCATGTGGTTTCAATTGTCCAAAGGCATATGCTATAACTTTTTCTCGTTGCATCAAAACCGCCCCCAGACCATGAAAAGACGCATTACAATAGACCAACATATCATTTACCACTTCTAGTAATGTTAAAACTGGTGCTTCACATAATTTTTTTCTCAATCACTCTAATGCTTTATGTTGCTCTTCATCCCACTTAAACGTCACACCCTTCCCAGTAAGCTTGGTTAGTGCTACTGCGATCTTGTTGAAGTCTTGAATAAATCAGTAATAGCACCCAGCTAAACTAAGAAAACTCCTAATCTCAGTGGGAGTTCTTGGAACCTACCAATTCATTCCTGCCTCAACCTTAGTGGGGTCGACCATAATATCATTTTGGTTAACGAGGTGCCCTAAGAATTGGACTTCTCGCAACCAGAAATCACACTTTGAAAACTTGGCATACAATTGCTCTTGCCTCAATAACTCCAACACTTCTCGCAAATGATCTTCATGTTCTTCCTTTGTCTTAAAATAGACCAGAACCTCATCAATGAAGACAATCATTGACTTATCAAGCAAAGATCGGCATACTCGATTCATCAAATCCATAAACGCAGTTGGGGCATTCGTAAGACCAAATGATATTACTATAAACTCGTAATGCCCATAGCCAGTCCTGAATGCAGTCTTGGGGATATCTTCTTCTCTAACTCTCATTTGGTGGTATCTTGATCGTAGATCGATCCTAGAGAACCATGATGCTCTTTGAAGTTGGTCAAACAAATCATCGATCCTAGGCAAAGGACACTTATTCTTCATGGTCACTTTATTGAGCTCTCTATATTCGATACACATTCGAAGCAACCCATCCTTCTTCTTTACAAAAAGGATTGGTGCTCCCCAAGGTGAGCTATTCAGACTGATAAAACCCATTTCTAGCAATTATTGAAATTGAGTAGAAAGTTCTTGCATCTCGAGATGTGTAAGTCGATACGGTGCTCTAGCTTTGGGAGCAGCACCAACAGTAAGATCAATATGGAATTCGACTTTTCATTCAGGAGGAACACCTGACAAGTCCTCAGGGAATACATCAGGGTACTCACGGGCCACTGGGACATCATCAACCTTTGTTTCCTTCTTCTCTAATCTATTTTCCACAACGTATGCTATGTACCCTCTAATACCATGATGTATGAATTTCCTTTCCTTAGATGCATAACAAATACTCGTCTTCCTCCTCTCGCCATGAATAATCAGTTATCTCCCACTTTGGGTTTAAATATGTAACTCGACAAAAATCACAACCAATTTAAACTTTTCAAAACAACCCATTTATTAATAAAAGTGTTTACAAAACCATTGTTTCCAACATATTAGTAAAAAATCAGAGTCTCCCAATATCAACAACATAAAATCAGGATGTGTACGGTCACGCCTTCACCTTGCCACAGTCCTCTGAAGTACCTGAACCCACAAACTAAAAACTGTAAGCCAAAGCTTAGTAACTTCCCCCAAAATACCACCACACAAACATATAATCAAGCAGATAGCCGGTCCACAACCTCCTAATTGGATTACCCCTGGCCCATAATCCTACGGTTGGAATGCCCCAGCCCTCAACCATACAATTGGATTGCCCAATACATAACGGGTATACAACCTCCTGGTTGGATTACCCCCGGTCCACAACCCTACGGTTGGAATGCCCCGGACCTCAACCATATGGTTGGAATGCCCAATACATAACAGGTCCACTACATCCTGGTTGGATTACCCCCGGCCCACAACCTTCCGGTTGTAATGCCCTGGGCCGTAACCATATGGTTGGAATGTCCGATCTGTTGACTTATAGCACGAAGCAGTATAGTCTCAACCCCAACATACCATGTCGACATGCACATAACAAATAACATATATATTCAACAACAGATAATCATATAAATAGCTGACAGTCTAGCAGGCAGAACCACATATCACTATTTCATAGCAACATCTTAAATACCATGATACAGATCTAACAAATCACTAAAGCATAGCAACATATGGTAAACCAGGATATCATTCCAATGGGTCGGCCTTGGTGCCTTCGACCCGTAAGTATAGTGAGGAAAGCTCACCTCATAGTCTGACGAAAAGTTGTACGATAAACTGCTCTAAATACCAGCTCTACAGGTCACCTATTCAACAGATAGAGACCCAAACTCAACTATTGCTCAGAATACCCAAAATACCCTTAGTCAAACTGGTCAAAATCAGCAAGTCAACCTGTAACATCCCAAGTTTTGTCATTTGTAGTCCCTGGGGATGGAAGGGTAAAGCCATGAAGAGCCTAAGGGCTAAATTGTAATTTTGGGACCAGGAGGAGTACTTTGCGCGTACATAAGGGTACGCTGAGCGTACTAGGGCGCGCCCTAGTATGCTGGGCGTACTCATAACAGAAGGAAACCGTAATATCTCGGGTTGGGGGCTATATAAACATCCTTATGGCTTATTTTCTATCATCCTTCTCAGCATCCATCTTCCAGAACGTCCCCAAACCCTAGTTCTTGTGTGTGAAAGTGAGTTGGTGGGTATTTTGAGCTCTTGAAGGTGAAGCCATTGCAACAAATAGTTGAAGAAGGAGATTGGCTTGTAGATCTGAAGTTGTGTTGTGCCCTAGAAGCTCCAGAAGGTAAAAAGCTTCAAACTTTATGCTTGTAGGTCATAGATCTAGCCTTTCTAGCATTATGGAACCATTTCTTGTCCCAAAACCCCAATATGGTGCATGATGCATTTTGGCAGTGTTGTAAATATCGGCCTAGGCGGCCGCCTAGGCGGCGCCTAGGCGCTAGGCGGTCTGCAACTGATTACGATTAGGGGTGCTTGGCGGAAATTGGTCAATATCGATCAAACTCGGGCTAGGCGGTCCTCGGCGGTCCTTGGCGGCCCTTGGCGGTCCTCGGCGGTCCTTGGCGGGAAGATTTAAAAAAATTCAAAAATTCAAAATTTCAAATATTACACCAAAATTTACAAAACTTCAAAATTTTAAATTTTTAAATATTCAAATATTCAAATATTATACCAAATATTTCAAATTTTCAAAATTTAAAAATTTTAAATTTTCAAATAATATTTTTTCTTAGGATATATTAAGTTTTAAAATAGTTTTATTAGTAATTTATGGTCCCCGATTAATCATTCGATTAATCCCCGTCAAACCGATTAATCGTTTGACCCCAGTCAACCGCCGAGCTACCGCCGAGCGATTTTTACAACCTTGCATTTTGGACGAGATAAGTTGTCCTTTCTGGACCTTGAAGAGGTCTTAAGTGATAAAAATGAGGTCCCCATGGGTTATGAAGTCCCATGCATGTAGTAGAAGGGTCTTAATGGATTAAGAGCTTTTTGGACATCCAAAGTGATAAAGTTCGAGACTTTATGAGTCCTAGGCACATTTGGTCACTGGATCTGGAGTTTGGGCTTAAGTGCTTAAGCCATTAAGCACTTATTAGGGTTTTGGTGAAACCCTGCGTGTGACATCCCCTTATTTCTCGGCCAGAAAAGACCGATTTAATTTATGATTTTTAAAATAAAATCAGAGAAATCTTTTCAAAAGATGTTGCGGAATTGGTCCCCAAACAACATATGATAAAAGTTTATCAAAACCCTTTATTAAGAAGGTATATATTTTCCATATATATCAAAACCTCGGGATGTCATGTTCCGATACAGATCAAAAGCATAAACAAGACATTATAAGCCTTACTACAATTATTTACAACTACTGGCCTATAATCCAAAAATCTCACGTCATCCTCCGACTATGCTCGGGGTCCACTACCTGTAATCATAAAAAAACTGAGTGGGTCAGGCTTGGGAGCCTGGTGAGCATATAGGGTTTTCAACCCACAGTAATAATAAACTTATTAAGTTCACCAATCAACAATAACCCTGATTACCCGTTCCCGTTATCCTCACTTTACGTCCCTAAACACTTTTCACAAGGGACCTAGCCTAAAGAATATGATCGGGATGGACACTACTGCTAAGGGGTTTCCTCAGCCATACATGTCCTAAAGGCAACCATGAGGGGGATGGATTACATCAAATAAACACCCAAGTTCATTAACACCTACAGGTTGCGGGCCTGCTAGTGCTTCCCACTGGACTGTCTAGAAAGTCCGTGGTCGTCATCCAAACTCCGCTAGATGACTGAATCACAAGTCACAACGAGGCCTCTCATCACTTTTATTTTATCACACATCACTATCTACCCATGTTCTACCCAACATATTTGTAGATAAAAATACATATACATTTTAAAACTTGTATAAAACATCAACTCAACAGTCACCTCAAATAAACAATTAATATATTTACACATAGCACGTATTATAAGGTAAATACTTCATATCTACGTGTAAAATGAAAGTGACTATACACTCACATGTTTTGATGAAAATCGGGCAGCAATTCGTTTCCTAAAACGTTCGTTTCTAATAAAACCGGGAGTTTTATTGAGAAACCGGGCTCTGCAAAGGTCGGGCTTCGAAACCGAAAAGATAAATTTTCCGGGCTTCACAGGCTCTTCGTGGCGTATTCCGGGGCTTATAATCGATACCGGGGCTTTGGGGGATTCTAAGATGAAGAAAATATGAAGAAAGGGGTGAAAGATGGCAAAATTCCAAATCTACCCGAGAAGGCTCGCAGGACCCTTCTATTTATAGGGGGTCCGAAGTCGGTTCCGATGGTGGGGTCCGCAGGCGAAGGTGCGCAGGTGGCTGCACGTGCGAAGGCCTCGGTGGCAGCTGCTGATTGGACCGAGGTCTAGTGGTCCATGTGCGAGGCTCGGAGGCTAAGGCGTGCGAGGCTCGGTCCAGCTGCGAGCTTCGGATTGGGCCTCCCTTCGGTCGAATCAGAATCCGACACGCCGCTACTGTTCATGCGAGGGAAGGTGACACATGGCTTCGCATGACTCACCAATTTCGGACACGTGGCACTCTTTCAGCGAAGGCGACGTGGCAAAACGTGACTATGCGAATTTTCTCGATTTTCGCGCCAAAACTTCTAAAATCCATAACTTTCGCATACGAACTCCGTTTTTGACGTTCTTTATATGCACGCGTAGGTAAAATTACGCTCTACAACTTTCGTTTAGACTTCGTCGGCTAATTTCGACTTTAATTTTTATATTATTATTTTTAACAGACCGGGACAAGAAATCCGTTAAAAATTCATAACTTCTTCATCCGACGTCCGTTTTCGTCAGACTTTTTACCGTTGTGCTACTAATGACGAGACCTTCGATTCTCGTTTAGGTCGTGTCGGCTAAAAATCACTCAATCTAAAATTCGAGTTTTTAGCTGTCTACTGCTAAGCTGAAACTTCGAAAAATCATAACTTCCTCATACGGAGTCAGATTTGGGCGTTTCTTTTTATACTTACTCTCGGTTTAACGAACACTACAAGTTTCGTTTAGATCACTAAGGCCAAAAAGATGTTTATCGAAAACTCACTTTTTACGACATTCGGCCCCGTGCCGGTTTGTCGCGAAACTTCGACAGGTCATAACTTCTTCGTTATAACTCGGATTTCGGCATTCTTTATATATCCGTAATCCTTGTCACGCCCATTACAAGTTTCTTAATAGATATCGGCTTTATCTAAAATTTAATTTTTGACGCTCATTTTTATTCTTAATTAATTAAGCCCTAATAATTAAGCATAAAACACATAATTCACATAATATTCACATAATTCCTTTTCATTTCTTCAAAATGAGTTACAAAGGTTAACCTAGACTATAATGTCAATATAAATGCCTAGCCTAGAAACACGGGCATTACAATTCTCTCCCCCTTAGGATGATTCCGTCCCCGGAATCACACATCAGCAAACAAATGCGGGTAGCGACTCATCATGTCACTCTCCGTTACCCAAGTGAGATTTGGCCCATTCGTATGTTTGCAACGCACAAGCACTAAATCGACCATCTTGCGTCTCAGCTTCTTAGTCTTACGGTCAACGATTGCCTCAGGTTCTTCAATCAACCTCTTGTTTTCATCCAACCTTAACTCTAAAATGGGAATTATGTTGGGCACATCTCCCGTAAACTTTCTCAAATAACACACATGAAATGTGTTATGAATACCCTCCAGTTCTTCCGGTAATTCTAGCTTGTAAGCTTGATTCCCGATCCTCTGAAGAACTTTAAATGGTCCAATAAACCCTGGACTCAACTTTCCCCTCTTACCAAATCTTATAAGTCCCTTCCACCGCGAGACTTTAAGTAAAACCGAATCTCCAACATCGAAGGATATCGGTTGTCTTTTCTTGTCAGCATAACTCTTTTGTCGATCTTGAGCAGCTAACATCCTTTCTCTTATCACTTTCAACTTTTTAGCAGTTTGATGGACTATCTCAGGTCCCATAAACTGCTTTTCCCCAGCTTCCAACCAGCATGATGGCGTTCGACACTTCTCCCCATACAAAGCGTGATAAGGTGCCATCTTGATGCTCGAGTGGAAACTATTATTATAGGAAAATTCTACTAGAGGTAAGTGTTCATCCCAGTTACCTTGGAATTCTAGGGTACATGCTCTCAGCATATCCTCCAATGTTTGAATCGTTCGTTCGCTCTGACCATCGGTTTAAGGATGGTAAGCTGTACTCAAACACAACTTGGTACCCAATTCCTCTTGTAGACTTCTCCAAAACCTTGAGGTAAAACGGATGTCACGATCGGATACAATCGTTAACGGAACACCGTGTAGCCTCACAATTTCCTTCACGAAAGAATTTGCAAGTTTATCCATAGACCATTTCTCGTTAGCGGCTATGAAATGCGCACTCTTAGTGAAGCGATCAACGAACACCCAAATCATGTCGTGACCGTTCCTTGTTCTGGGCAGTTTAGTCACAAAATCCATAGTGATATCTTCCCATTTACCCATGGGTACAGGTAAAGGTTCTAAACTCTCATACGGTTTCTGATGTTGTGCCTTAACCCTAGCACAAGTTACACACTCGGCCACATACTTAGCAACATCGAGCTTCATCGTCGGCCACCAGTAATAGGGTTTTAGGTCCCTATACATTTTCGTACTGCCGGGATGAATCGAGTACATGGTTTTGTGAGCTTCTTCCATCAGAAGACCTCTTACTCCTCCTGTCTTAGGTACCCAAATCCTATCTTTGAATACCTTCAATCCTTGACCGTTTGTATCAAACACCAACATTTTGCCCAAACGTTCCTCCTTCCGGTCAATTTTCTCTAAAGCTTCCTCCTGAGCTTTCTTTATACTTTCCACAATTGTCGAGACGACTTCAATTCTCAACGCTCTTGGCCTTCTCTTTTCAAGATTTACCTTCCAATTGAGAGCATCAGCAACAACATTTGCTTTACCAGGGTGGTAAAGTATCTCACAGTCGTAGTCCTTGAGTAGTTCCAGCCAGCGCCGCTGTCTCATGTTCAATTCCTTCTGATTAAAGAGATATTGAAGACTCTTATGATCAGTGAAAAGTTTACACTTAGTACCATAAAGATAATGCCTCCATATCTTTAAGGCGAACACTACCGCTGCCAAATCCAGATCATGAGTGGGGTAGTTCTTTTCATGCTCTTTCAACTGCCTCGATGCATATGCTATCACTTTATCCCTTTGGGTCAGAACACATCCTAACCCAACTCCAGAGGCATCACTATAGACTGCGAAGTCCTCAACTCCTTCAGGTAACGAAAGAATTGGTGCTTCACACAGTCTCTTCTTTAACTTTTCAAAGGCCTCCTTATGCTTTTCATTCCAAGCATAAGTAGCTCCTTTGTGGGTCAAAGCTGTTAATGGAGTAGCGATCGAAAAAAAGCCTTGGATAAATCGGCGATAATATCCAGCTAATCCTAAAAAGCTTCTAATCTCCGTAGGACTTTTTAGTTGTTCCCATTTCATAACAGCTTCAATCTTTGCTGGGTCAACCATTATCCCTTCTTGGTTAACCACATGACCTAAAAATTGGACTTCTTGAATCCAAAATTCACATTTGGAGAACTTTGCATACAACTTCTCCTTTTTCAAAACTTCCAGCACTTCATGCAGATGCTTCTCATGCTCCTGCTTGCTTTTCGAATAGATCAAGATATCGTCTATGAATACTATCACGGATTTATCAAGGTATGGTTTACAAACCCTGTTCATTAAATCCATGAAAGCTGCTGGGGCATTGGTTAATCCGAACGACATAACCAAAAATTCATAGTGTCCATATCTTGTTCTGAACGTAGTCTTTTCGATATCCTGCTCCCTCACCTTTAGTTGATGGTATCCTGACCTAAGATCGATCTTCGAGAAATAGCTCGAACCTTGCAACTGGTCGAACAGGTCATCGATCCTCGGCAACGGATACTTGTTCTTTATTGTCGCTTTATTCAGCTCTCTGTAATCGATGCACATTCTCATGCTCCCGTCTTTCTTCTTTACAAACAACACAGGGGCTCCCCAGGGTGATGAACTAGGTCGAATGAAACCTTTGTCCAATAACTCCTGAAGTTGTGTCATAAGTTCTTTCATTTCGGTTGGCGCTAATCGATAGGGTGCTTTGGCTATCGGCGTCGTTCCTGGTAACAAGTCGATACGAAACTCAACTTGTCGATCAGGAGGCAATCCGGGAAGATCTTCGGGAAAGACTTCTGGATAATCACACACCACCAGAATATCCTGTACCTCCTTCTTTTCCTTCTTAGCATCGATCACGAACGCTAAATATGATGTACACCCCTTGGCCAAACACTTTCTGGCTTTCATTAGGGAAATGATTCCAGAGTTTACTCTGCGTTTGTCTCCGTACACCATAAACGACTCTCTCCCCGGCGGGTTTACTTTTACTATCTTCTTCCTACTTAATATCTCGGCATCATTGGCGCTAAGCCAATCCATTCCTAAAACTACGTCGAATCCATTTAACTCGATAGGCAATAATTCCTCGTGGAACTTATTCCCATCCAAGTCAATGAGGATATTTTTCATACGATGGCTAACAGGTACAAACTTGCCACTAGCAATCTCGACTAATAAGGCATTAAGTAGTCTATCTACAGGCAAAGCTAGTTTTCTACCAAATTCATGCGATATAAAGGAGTAATTGGCTCCAGAATCAAACAAAATTTGGGCAGGCAATTCGTTTACGAGAAAGGTACCTGAAGCGACATCGACTTCTTCTTTTGCAGCTTCAAGGGTCATCTGAAAGGCTCTCGCCTTCGGCTTTGGTGGTAGATTGGGCTTTGCTGCATCCTTCCTCTTTGGACAGTCTTTAAAAACATGCCCTTCTTCATGGCACTCAAAACATACCCTCTTGTCGGATGGACACACGTTGGCATAATGCCCAGTCTTTCCATATTTGTAGCAAGTTACCCCCTCGCTACATTTCCCAGAGTGCTTTTTCTTGCACTTCTCACACCATTTCACTTCACTTCCTCCTCCTCCAAACTTCTTAGACTTAGAAAATTTGATTTTCTTGTTGGAACCTGAAGTTCCTTCAAATTTTCTCTTCTCACCAACTTCTGCCCTCTCCAGACCCTTCTCTTTGATCTGAACCTCCACATTCTTAGCAGCCCAGATGGCGGCTTTCAAAGTGGTTGCTTGTTTTACCATCGGACCAAAGTCCGCTGGTAATCCGAGGGCAAACTTGTTGACCTTAGAGAGTTCAATTGGAACTAGGTAAGGAACAAGCTTCATCTTTTCAGTAAAACTAGCAGCGTATTTAGTAACGCTCATCTTTCCCTTCTTTAAATTATGGAACTCATTATTAATTTCCAGAAGGTCCTGCTCTGAGCAGTACTGCAATTTCAGTTGTACCACAAAATCTTCCCAAGACATCTTACTAGCTTCTCCCTTAGGCATCGAATCAGCTAGTAATTTCCACCAGCTCAACACACCAGACTTTAATAGAGGAATTGCAAGTGTGGTCTTTTGTTTGTTGCTGCACTCACAACTTTCAAACATCGTCTCCATTTCGGAGATCCAGTTCATGACTTCCACCGGTGTCGGACTCCCAGATAGACATGGTGGTTTAGATGCCATGAAATCTTTATATTTGCACCCGCGTCCATCAACTCCTCCATCCTGGTTGTCTTGTCTAACTATCGGTGGGTTGGCTTGACCAAGAGTCCCACTGTAGTTCCCTCCTACTGATTGCCCTTCATTCAATACGGGCTGTTCAACAGGTATCGTAGTCTCTTCCCTATGCTGTTGTAGTAATCGCCTTGTCTCCTCCATCTGGCGATCTAGCATCATCCGCATCATTGCTTGTACCCCAGCCATCGTCATTGGCTCAGGTGCAGCTCCTACAACAGGTACTTGCTCAACTACTTGAGGTTGAGGTTGTTGATCCCTGTTTCCGTTTGCATTTGCAACTCCACTACGAGTTCTTGCCATTACAATCTATATACCGAATAAGGCGAATTTAGGTCTTTATCCTTGTTAGATATTTCAATTCCCTTATCACTCCGAAACGTTTACATGTTAGTTCTAATCTCGTAATCATATGCTTAGAATCCTACACATATAAGGTTTCCAGATCCGGTCGGCAACAGACCATAGATCCGAACAAATAATGGCACACATGGCAAACACATAGCATTTAGCACATAAGGGCATTTTAGGCATCTTTCCTAAAATAAACTAGTGCTCGTGTCTAAAATATGGTAGACACTCATCTCACAATCATCACTTAGCATTCTAAGTTTAAGTCTAGAAATCGTAGGATATTTTTTAGTTCGCTTAAACTAATGCTCTGATACCAACTGTGACATCCCCTTATTTCTCAGCCAGAAAAGACCGATTTAATTTATGCTTTTTAAAATAAAATCAGAGAAATCTTTTCAAAAGATGTTGCGGAATTGGTCCCCAAACAACATATGATAAAAGTTTATCAAAACCCTTCATTAAGAAGGTATATATTTTCCATATATATCAAAACCTCGGGATGTCATGTTCCGATACAGATCAAAAGCATAAAGAAGACATTATAAGCCTTACTACAGTTATTTACAACTACTGGCCTATAATCCAAAAATCTCACATCATCCTCCGACTATGCTCGGGGTTCACTACCTGTAATCATAAAAAAACTGAGTGGGTCAGGCTTGGGAGCCTGGTGAGCATATAGGGTTTTCAACCCACAGTAATAATAAACTTATTAAGTTCACCAATCAACAATAACCCTGATTACCCGTTCCCGTTATCCTCACTTTACGTCCCTAGACACTTTTCACAAGGGACCTAGCCTAAAGAATATGATTGGGATGGACACTACTGCTAAGGGGTTTCCTCAGCCATACATGTCCTAAAGGCAACCATGAGGGGGATGGAGTACAACGAATAAACACCCAAGTTCATTAACACCTACATGTTGCGGGCCTGCTAGTGCTTCCCACTGGACTGTCTAGAAAGTCTGTGGTCGTCATCCAAACTCCGCTAGATGACTAAATCACAAATCACAACGAGGCCTCTCATCACTTTTATTTTATCACACATCACTATCTACCCATGTTCTACCCAACATATTTGTAGATAAAAATACATATACAGTTTAAAACTTGTATAAAACATCAACTCAACAGTCACCTCAAATAAAAAATTAATATATTTACACATAGCACGTATTATAAGGTAAATACTTCATATCTATGTGTAAAATGAAAGTGACTATACACTCACATGTTTTGATGAAAATCGGGCAGCAATTCGTTTCCTAAAACGTTCGTTTCTAAAAAACCGGGAGTTTTATTGAGAAGCCGGGCTCTGCAAAGGTCGGGCTTTGAAACCGAAAAGATAAATTTTCCGGGCTTCACGGGCTCTTCGTGGCGTATTCCGGGGCTTATAATCGATACCGGGGCTTTGGGGGATTCTAAGATGAAGAAAATATGAAGAAAGGGGTGAAAGATGGCAAAATTCCAAATCTACACGAGAAGGCTCGCAGGACCCTTCTATTTATAGGGGGTCCGAAGTCGGTTCCGGTGGTGGGGTCCGCAGGCGAAGGTGCGCAGGTGGCTGCACGTGCGAAGGCCTCGGTGGCAGCTGCTGATTGGACCGAGGTCTAGTGGTCCATGTGCGAGGCTCGGAGGCTAAGGCGTGCGAGGCTCGGTCCAGCTGCGAGCTTCGGATTGGGCCTCCCTTCGGTCGAATCAGAATCCGACACGCCGCTACTGTTCATGCGAGGGAAGGTGACACGTGGCTTCGCATGACTCACCAATTTCGGACAAGTGGCACTCTTTCAGCGAAGGTGACGTGGCAAAACGTGACTATGCGAATTTTCTCGATTTTCGCGCCAAAACTTCTAAAATCCATAACTTTCGCATACGAACTCCGTTTTTGACGTTCTTTATATGCACGCGTAGGTAAAATTACGCTCTACAACTTTCGTTTAGACTTCGTCGGCTAATTTCGACTTTAATTTTTATATTATTATTTTTAACAGACCGGGACAAGAAATCCGTTAAAAATTCATAACTTCTTCATCCGAAGTCCGTTTTCGTCAGACTTTTTACCGTTGTGCTACTAATGACGAGACCTTCGATTCTCGTTTAGGTCGTGTCGGCTAAAAATCACTCGATCTAAAATTCGAGTTTTTAGCTGTCTACTGCTAAGCTGAAACTTCGAAAAATCATAACTTCCTCATACGGAGTCAGATTTGGGCGTTCTTTTTATACTTACTCTCGGTTTAACGAACACTACAAGTTTCGTTTAGATCACTAAGGCCAAAAAGTAGTTTATCGAAAACTCACTTTTTACGACATTCGGCCCCGTGCCGGTTTGTCGCGAAACTTCGACAGGTCATAACTTCTTCGTTATAACTCGGATTTCGGCATTCTTTATATATCCGTAATCCTTGTCACGCCCACTACAAGTTTCTTAATAGATATCGGCTTTATCTAAAATTTAATTTTTGACGCTTATTTTTATTCTTAATTAATTAAGCCTTAATAATTAAGCATAAAACACATAATTCACATAATATTCACATAATTCCTTTTCATTTCTTCAAAATGAGTTACAAAGGTTAACCTAGACTATAATGTCAATATAAATGCCTAGCCTAGAAACACGGGCATTACACTGCGTACGCCCAGCGTACTGAGTCAATGACCCCGTTTTCCAGTCAATGCGAGACTCGTGTACGCCTCGCGTAGCCTTGGGTACGCCCAACGTACGCCTTCTGTCGACTTTTGGTGATTTGGGCTTTGGGTTTTGGCTACTTTTGGGCTAGTAGGGTTTGGGCCTTACTGGACTTTCTGAGTGGATATGTTTTGGACCAGTTTTGGTGATAGTGGATTATGGGGTTAAGCCAACAAGTAAATTGGGCCAATAATGGGACTTGCATAAAGACTTTCAAGGTTATGGACTTGGAATTGGGCCTTGGCCCAATAAAAGAGAATGGACATGATGGATTGAGTGGACCCCTTAGCCAAGATTGTTATGTTGTGTAATGACTTGGTATTTATCATGTGATAGTTCAGGATTTCCGGTAAGATAGCGATTCGGGAGTTGATACTTCAGTTCAGGTCGGCATTGCGAGGTGAGTTATCCTCACTATATCAATAGGATCTAAGGCACCAAGGGCAGCCCTTTCTCGGATTGTATACTGATATTTGTTTGATATGCTTATTGATCTGTTAGATCGGCGTCCTGGTAGTTAGGACGATATTATGTTTAGTGACCTGGTTTAGGTCGGTATCCTGGTATATAGGATGATGCTATGTTGGTGACCAGTTAGATCGGTATCCTGGTTTTAGGATGTTGGTATGCTATATGATCTGTTAGATCGGTTTGTTTGTCTATATACTGTTATGTGATTATCTGTTGTATGTGCACATGGTTGTTTGATTGGGGGTTGGGTTGAGGCGGGTCCTGCTTTGTGTTGTAGGCCAACATACCCAGGGCGGACCGGATAGGCTGCAGACCCGGGAGGGCACCTAGCCAGGCCGAAGGCCCAGCGAACGGTCCGGATAGGCTGAAGGCCCCGAGAGGGTGGTCCAGACGTGCCGAGGCTCGGAGAGTGGGCCAGATAGACTGAAAGCCCGACGCGGGCGGTCCAGTCAGACTGTAGACTCAGAGGGTGGACCAGGTGGACTGAAGGCCCGGTGCGGGTGGACTAGTCACACTGTAGACTCGAGATGCATGGTTGTTATGCGTTTGTTATATGGTATGTTTATGGTTGTATGAGGTTGGTATTTTGGGGGTAACTCACTAAGCCTTCGAGCTTACAGTTTCAGTTTATTGTTTCAGGTTCAGCGGATGGACGCGGGAAGGCGAAGGCGTGACTGTACAATTCCTCGATTTATGATTATGATTTCTGGGAACTCTGATGTTTAAACTATTTTGAAAACAAATTGTAATAAATGAATGGTTTTATATGATTTAAAAAGTTTTAAATTGGCTCGAATTTTATGGATGTTACACAACCGAGTCAATACAGCCGAGTCAACTCAACCGAGTCGACTCAGGCTTCGTACGTGGGGCGTACTCCGGAGGTACATGGGTTAAATGGTATTAGGGTAAGAGATTTGGTCCTGCTACGCAGCTCTTGTCTGAGTCCAATCGTTGTGGGATTAAATCTTTTAGTCTAAGATTGTTTAAGCCATATATTCATGCAATAGTTAACTGGCACCAATGGAGGGTCGTGTGGCAGTTGGTGGATGGGTGGGTTGTGCAAGGTCGGTAGGCCAGTTATGAGATATTTAGAATTTCCTCTAGGAGTGAGGATGGAGCGTTCTCTATGTTTATATATATTATTAGGGTGTTGTGGTGATACTTGAGACAAATATGGGTAGGTGTGGAAGGTAGTATGGGCCCGTACTACTGAAAGCACAAGACCCATACGCGTAGCAAGGAAGTCACAACCCCTAGGGTTGGGTTGGGAGTTGGTCCCCTGTCATTATATGGATTATCAGAGATCTTTATGGAGTCTTACCAGAATGGTGGTTACGAGACGTCTTGAGACCGGATCCAGGTTAGGATCGGGAGCTGGCGGCCAGGATAGGCCAACAATTTCAGAGGTTCGTGTCAGTAAGATCATCCGGGAGGAGGTGATCAAGATTGTCTGGGGACAGTTGCCGGAGATGTTCGGGTCTATTAAGACCTCCACGGTTGAGTATTTCTACGAGCGTTATGCAGCCGCAGCAGTTGTAACGACGACAGGGGAAGGAGCTGGTCGAGCTTTCCAGTATCGGGACTTGTTTCTAGGACATATTCTGATGAGCAGAGGACTGCAGTTAGTTGAGATCAGGGAGATATTTTGTACTCGTTGCATTCCGCCGATTGAGCGGAAGGGGCTGGCACATGAGTTTCTAGATTTGAGGCTCGGGGGTTTGCTCGAGGCCGGAATGTGAGTCGCTGGGACTCCGGAAAGGAGTGATGATTATGTTCAGCTGGGGTTTTGCAGCTGGAAGTGGAATGGTTGATTGATGGATCAGACTGTCATTTTATAGGGCAAGGATTGTGCCCTTTCAGTTTTCGAGCTCGAAGGAGTGAGCAGGCTTGTGACCCCAGGATCGGGTTGTATTCCAGCTTGGGGTCAGTTGGTTGTAGGGATTAGCGACATTATTTCAGCGCTGGTGAACACGGGTGGGTCGATATGGCATAAGTATTTTGTGAGGTACGGTTTGCCTTGGATCTCTTGTATCAGGCGGTAAGGATCGATTATGCGACCTATTGCACTTTTGAGATGGTAGACTATTTCTTGGGAGTAATTTGTAGCCCGGTTTAGGGCAGAGGTTGCTTCAGCTACTGCAGTTCAGCTGTGGACGTTTGATCGGGTAAGCGAGTCAGGGTGCGAACCCTGAATGAAATGATTTCTAAATCCCGAAGCGAGAGACTTGTTTGGAGCACCTTTGGAAAAGGGGTATTATGTGGGAGATCTGCGGATGGGGTCCCACAGAAGGGTTATTCAGCCTTGTCAGGATTCAGTGGTTTTAGCAACCGTTAGTGATTGACGGACGAAAGCGCCAAGGGAAGTAGCTCGTCGCCGAGATATTAGTTGGAGCATCTATCTTTTTGTTTTTAGGACTTGAGTGTGGGGTCATTCAAGCATTAGTGATTGTCGGTTTCTCTGGGATTCAGGAAGTTTTCATCTGGTTCTTAGAAGTGTGTGATCAATTGGGATTGGCTAGTAATGGAGCGCTAGATACAAAGAGTTGGTTGTCATCGGATCGATTGTTTGGAAGTGAGAAGGATTGGGAATCCTACAATCTTCATGTATTGTGAAGACTTAGTCGAAGCTAAGTGGGGGAGAATCGTCTCGGGATACAGAAGCAGGAGCGGTGTTGAAAATGGGTTAAGTTTCGCATCGTGGTCAGGAAGGAAGACAACCCAAGTGGCTGTTTGGTTTGAGGGTTGTGTGAGTTGGGAGTTCGGTAAAACTCCCTAGCATGTGTATCACGTCTTCTTGGTGCTTGATAGCAGAAGTTGGAGAACCAGGTTGGAGTTCTAGTCATGAATTGAGTTCAGTTCGAGTATTCGGTCGAGGGTGTGCTCGACTCTGAGGGTTTTTGGATTGATAGATTGAGGGTTTTGTTGGCTGCCAGGGCTCGGTAGTACTTTTAGCACGGGTGTGCGGTTTATTTAGCATATGTGGTAGACATGCGGATCAGGGAGCAGACCACGGATTTCCGAGAGGGTGGACGATCGACATGAGGCCTAGGGTTAGGCCGGGGTTAAAGTCCACGGAATGGATCAGGAGTTCGGAACCCCAAGTGGGCGAGGACAGTCTGCATGAGAGAGATCACCAGGAGGGGTGGTCCAGGGAGATGCTCAACAGTTTATAGCGGTCCAGATAGACTGAAGGCCGGTGGGGCGTACCAGTCAGGCTGAAGGCTAGGAGAACGGTCTAGACAGGCTGAAGGCCCAAAGAGGCGGTCCAGACATGTTGAAGGTTCGGAGAACGGTCCAAATAGGCTGAAGGCCCAAAGAGGCGGCTCGGACATGCTGAAGGTTCTGAGAGTGGTCCAGATAGACTGAAGGCCTGGTGAGGCGGTCCAGTCATGCTGAAGACTCTGTATGTGTTTGTAGATCTATGTGCGGGTGTTGAGTATGCTGTTATGCTATAGCAATCGGTAGGTCTCTCCCCAAGTATTGAACATGCTGATAGAGTACGCTGAAGAGTTTGTATGGGTTTTGTTAGTTATATGATCAGGTTCTGAGTATATATATGTTATGGGGTAGCAACTTGTTCTGCAAGTGGATAGTGTAGGGTGAGGTTTCAGCACTGTGACACTTGTTGGTGTTGTGAAGGACATTTATTGGGCCTTCTTGAGCAATAAAGGAGATGAGAATCTCCGGGATGGAGCGTTGGGACAACTGAAGTGACGACATCAGTGTCGATAGGTTATCAGGAACATTACAGTCATAGGTTGTGGACATAGAGATTGTGTTGATTATGTCTTTTGTAGGAGCGTGTTCGGGTTAGATCTTTCTCCTGATCGTCTATGGCGACACATTATATGTGGGTAGGATTGAGGCGGTCCTGCTCTATACATTAGGCCAAGATACCCAGTGCGGGCCGAATGAAAGTCGTAGGCACGGAGGCTCAAGAAGAGAGGTAGGGTTGAGGCGGTAGGCCAACAAACCCTGAGAGTTTCAACTCGATGGTTGAATTGATTCGACATGTTGGTATTTCAATCTAGGGTATTCCATCCCGAGGATGACCGGACCCTATGATAAATTGGACTTGGCATATTGGTATTCCCACCCGAAGGGTGGTATGGGATAGATATGATTGCCGTACTGGTGGGCCGGTAGTGGTAGGTATGTTGTTGGTGGTAATCACTTGCGGGACTGTATTCTATGGAAGTGGTGGATAGCAAGGAATGACATGGTAAATTATCTTCGGTATTAAGTGGACATCTTTTTCTGATGGTCTATTAGATGGCATGTTGTGCTTGATCGGGCTGAGGCGGTCCTGCTCTATGTAGTAGGCCAAGATACCCGGTGTGGGCCAACGGTGAGTCGTAGGGGTAGGGATTCAGCAGAATATGACCCATGGTTCTATTTCAGATAGGATCTTCAGGTTCCCAGGGCTGAATAGTCTGTTAGTAGTAATGGGAAGAGAGCTAGTGATGGACAGTATGAGTGGTCGGCCAGGGAGCTAGTGAAGGATTGTGTGCCGCATGGGATTATGGAATCGTCTTCTCTGGAATGAAAAGATTCCCATTGGGTTTAGTCTCCTTCGAAAGTCGTCGAATGTCATGGTTGTGGAGGTGCCCCTTAGGATGTCGGGTTACCAGGGATGGTAAGGAATGATTTCGAGGACGAAATCGAATTTAAGTGGGGGAGAGTTGTAACATCCTAAGTTTTGTCATTTGTAGTCCCTAGGGATGGAAGGGTAAAGCCATGAAGAGCCTAAGGGCTAAATTGTAT
This sequence comes from Lactuca virosa, assembly GCF_052849685.1. NCBI lineage: Eukaryota > Viridiplantae > Streptophyta > Magnoliopsida > Asterales > Asteraceae > Lactuca > Lactuca virosa. The sequence goes on along the minus strand of NC_136434.1, from coordinate 130,363,100 downwards.
TTTTGGGACCAGGAGGAGTACGTTGCGCGTACATAAGGGTACGCTGGGCGTACTTATAACAGAAGGAAACCCTAATATCTCGGGTTGGGGGCTATATAAACATCCTTATGGCTCATTTTCTATCCTCCTTCTCAGCCTCCATGTCCCCAAACCCTGGTTGTTATGTGTGAAAGTGAGTTGGTGGGTATTTTGAGCTCTTGAAGGTGAAGCCATTGCAACAAATAGTTGAAGAAGGAGATTGGCTTGTAGATCTGAAGTTGTGTTGTGCCCTAGAAGCTCCAGAAGGTAAAAAGCTTCAAACTTTATGCTTGTAGGTCATAGATCTAGCCTTTCTAGCATTATGGAACCATTTCTTGTCCTAAAACCCCAATATGGTGCATGATGCATTTTGGACGAGATAAGTTGTCCTTTCTGGACCTTGAAGAGGTATTAAGTGATAAAAATGAGGTCCCAATGGCTTATGATGTCCCATGCATGTAGTAGAAGGGTCTTAATGGATTAAGACCTTGGATTAAGAGCTTTTTGGACGTCCAAAGTGATAAAGTTCGAGACTTTATGAGTCCTAGGCATATTTGGTCACTGGATCTGGAGTTTGGGCTTAAGTGCTTAAGCCATTAAGCACTTATTAGGGTTTTGGTGAAACCCTGCGTACTCCCAGCGTAAGGTTCTGTACGCCCAACGTACTGAGTCAATGACCCCGTTTTCCAGTTAATGCGAGACTCGTGTACGCCCCGCGTAGCCTTGGGGTACGCCCAGCGTACGCCTTCTGTGGACTTTTGGTGATGTAGGCTTTGGGTTTGGGCTACTTTTGGGCTAGTAGGGTTTGGGCCATGCTGGACATTCTGAGTGGATATGTTTTGGACCAGTTTTGGTGATAGTGGATTATGGGGTTAAGCCAACAAGGAAGTTGGGCCCAATTTAGTTAATTGGGCCAATAATGGGCCTTGCATAAAGACTTTCAAGGTTATGGACTTGGAATTGGGCCTTGGCCCAATAAAAGAGAATGGACACGATGGATTGAGTGGACCCCTTAGCCAAGATTGTTATGTTGTGTAATGACTTGGTATTTATCATGTGATAGTTCGGGATTTCCGGTAAGATAGCGATTCGGGAGTTGATACTTCAGTTCAGGTCGGCATTGCGAGGTGAGTTATCCTCACTATATCAATAGGGTCTAAGGCACCAAGGCCGGCCCTTTCTCGGATTGTATACTGATATTTGTTTGATATGCTTATTGATCTGTTAGATCGGCGTCCTGGTAGTTAGGACGATATTATGTTTAGTGACCTGGTTTAGGCCGGTATCCTGGTATATAGGATGATGTTATGATGGTGACCAGTTAGGTCGGTATCCTGGTTGTAGGATGTTGGTATGCTATATGATCTGTTAGATCGGTTTGTTTGTCTATAGACTGTTATGTGATTATCTGTTATGTGTGCACATGGTTGTTTGATTGGGGATTGGGTTGAGGCGGGTCCTGCTTTGTGTTGTAGGCCAGCATACCCAGGGCGGACCGGATAGGCTACAGACCCGGGAGGGCACCTAGCCAGGCCGAAGGCCCGGCGAGCGGTCCGGATAGGCTGAAGTCCCCAAGAGGGTGGTCCCGACGTGCCGAGGCTCAGAGAGTGGGTCGGATAGAGTGAAGGACCGACGCGGGTGGTCCATTCAGACTGTAGACTCAAAGGCTGGACCAGGTGGACTGAAGGCCCGGTGCGGGCGGACCTGTCACACTGTAGACTCGAGATGCATGGCTTCTCTGCGTTTGTTATATGATATGTTTATGGTTGTATGAGGTTGGTATTTTGGGGGTAACTCACTAAGCCTTCGAGCTTACAGTTTCAGTTTATTGTTTCAGGTTCAGCGGATGGCCGCGGGAAGGCAAAGGCGTGACCGTACACTTCCCCGATTTATGATTATGATTTCTGGGAACTCTGATGTTTAAACTATTTTGAAAACAAATTGTAATAAATGAATGGTTTTATATTATTTAAAAGTTTTAAATTGGCTCGAATTTTATAGATGTTACACAACCGAGTCAACACAGTCGAGTCGAGTCAACCGAGTCGACTCAGGCTTCGTACGTGGGGCGTACTTCGGAGGTACGTGGGGCATACTCGAGCTTGACCGCAGTCGGGATGGTTGACCACGTATGTACTGTGTACTCCAGGTTACGCAGGGCGTGCGCCCAAACTTCTAAAATCCACAATAAGCGCTTAATGCATTAAGCTCTCACGTCCAACTTTTAGATCCAAGGCCAAAATAGCACTAAGATTCATATAGTTTCCAACTTTATGACTTTGCATGTCCATAAAGTGCTTAATCCACAAAGTCTCAACATCTTAATGCCTTAATACCTTCTATATGATGCATGGAGCAAAACCAACCATCAAGACCATATTTTTATGACTTAAGACCCCTCCTAAGGTCTGAAAGGACGACTTGTTGAATCAAGAACATGCCATGCTCAAGAATCACCATATTTGGGACAAAAAGTGTTATAAGGGAGGAAATGTCTAGAGAGGTGGAGTGATCAATTTGCAAATTTTTACCTCATAGAGGCTGGTAACAAGAAGATAATCTTAGATACAAGATGCTTTCAAGCTCCAAGCTCTTCTCAGAACCTTCTTCTTCTTCAAGAACATCGCCAAAACACTCCAATGGACTCAAAATGGACTCTTCTCACTTAGGGTTTGCTTGGGATCGATTTTCATAGAGAAAGGTTGATAAAGTAATGAGAAATGAGGCTATAGTGGTGTTTAAATATGGACCAGCCTTAAAAATTAGGGTTTGCCCTAATACACTGAACGTACACACATACGCTTATCGTACTACCTAATGTCCAGAATTACCAAAATGCCACTATGGGCCATTTTGCAATCTTTTTCAATCCCAAGGGCTAAAATACAATATTATTCAAACATTGGGTTAAAATTGAAATTACATTGATATCGGGATGTTACAATTTTCCCCCACTTGAACTAGACTTTGTCCTCGAAGTCGTCCATCGCAAATAACTCCGGATAATGCTCCTACATCTCAGCCTCCGGCTCCCACATCCAGTCGGAGCCTCTTCGATGTTGCCACTAAACCTTTACCAAAGGTATCTCCTTGTTGTGCAGAATCCTCATCTGCCTTTCCACTATCGATACCGGCATCTCAACATAATTCAGGCGCTCATCGACCTAAATATTATCCAAAGGGACCACGGCCTTATCGTCGAACACGCACTTTCATAACTGCGAAACATGGAAAGTGTTGTGGATTTCGCTGAGCTCACTCGACAAGTCCAATCGGTAGGCCACTCTGCCTACCCTGGCAATCACACAGAACGGTCCAATATATCGTGGACCCAATTTTCCCATCTTCATGAAGCGAATCACACCCTCCCAGGGTGAGACCTTTAGTAGCACCATATCACCGACCTGAAATTCCAACTTCGATCGGTGCCGGTCGGCATAGCTCTTCTGTCGACTCTGAGTTGTCTGCAGTCTCTTCCTGATATGTTGAATAAGTTTTGTGGTCTGAAGGACTACCTTAGTCTTTCCCATGACTGTGTGACCAACCTCCCCCCAACAAACTGGGGTATGGCATCTCCGACCACATAAAATCTCATAAGGCGGTGCACCAATGCAAACATTCCTCAAACGACCTTCGATGCACAACCAATACATCAACCAAACAACTTTTCTGACCACGTGATCCAACCAGCTGGTCCCTGAGTCTCCCGACTCCTAACAAGCACTAACATCCAAAGGTTTACATGTGGAAATAAACAACCATGATTAATGGGCCCATATACACCCCTCACGACAATATCTAATGAACTTAGCATAATACACACGCTTAAGGGAACCCATAACCTCACCCAAAGGGTGAAGTACCAGAGGTCTAAGGAAATGACGAACCTCAGTCATTAACAGAAAATGTTCTCATGAACGGTCAAAACAAGTTCCCATACCCTAATCGAGACTGAACAGACCCCATCAATACGTAACTATCCAAAATACAGCTAAAACTCTGGTCATATCCATCCAGATACCAACTCTGCCAGCACTACATGCCAAAAAAATTTAGATTCCACAAATGTCTAATGTCCTGTCTGGAAAACTGAACAACACTGTCCCAAATTCTAGACTCCCAATACCCGAGAACATCTTCCAAGCTTGGGCCGAACTTGACGATAGGCTGATGAATTTATTTGACTTCAACTGTTATAGCTCAAAGCTTTCAAAGAATCTCCACTTTAATGACGAATGAAATGACCCATGAGCGAGGATGCATTGACACTTAATCCAATGAACCAAAACCCACGTAGAGCTGAACATACCCATCTTCGAAATAGATTTTCCAATTGACAACTACCCAATCTAGGCTATAAATAGCAAACCATACAACGAGCTGACAAATCCTTTGATAACTGACACTCAACATGAACAATCCTAGCGCCTCCTCATTTATTCATTGGCATCCTAAAAAGAATCAATGGCTACAACGAGCTCCCTGACCAATTACTTCCTGCTAAGGGACAACTCGTGTATTTCCTGAACACATTCATCCCATAACCACTTGCTCTACACCCCTGACTTAACCAAGTCTTGAACAGAAATGTAGTGTTCTCCACGTCCTTCTCTCTAACCCTCACATGATGATACCCCGGCCTCAGATTGTTACTGTAGAACCAAGATGCTCCCTGCAACTGACCAAAGAGGTCATCAATCCATGGAAAGGGATAACGGTTCTTCACCGTTAACTTGTTCAATTCCAGGTAATCAATGCACAACTGGTGTGAACCATCCTTCTTTTTGACGAATAATATCGGTGTTCCCCACGACGAACTGCTCGGTCGGATGAATTTCTTGACCAACCGCTCCTGAAGCTGAGAGGACAACTCCTGCATCTTGGGCGGTGCCAAACAGTATGGTGCCTTGGAAATCGGAGCCGCACCTGGCACTGGGTCAATCCTGAACTCAACCTGCCTCTTGGGAGGCGCACCGGGTAAATCCTATGGAAAAACATCAGCAAACTCCCTAACAACCGGCACATCCAAAACCGATGTCTGCTCCCCAACCTGAGTATCAACCACATGGACAAGATAACCAATACACTCATGCTGAATATACTTCCGAGCCATGCCTGCCGAACAAAACCCTAATCTAACCATGGTACCCTCTCCATAGATGACCATATCTCCTCCACTTGGGGTTCGAACTACCACTCGTTGACCTTTGCAGACAATCATAGCACCAAGCCTGCTCAGCCAATTCATCCCTTCTATCACGCATACACCCCCATGAGGATATGGATCAAATCAATCGGATAAGGCACCCTAAAGATCTCCAATACACAACCCTGAAATACTCTATGGTTGTCGAAATCGTATGCTCGTTGGTGACTGTATACCAAAACAGAACAGACAATTCCTGAATAATAATCAGAAATCGCGAGGGAATTCTGAACCCTATATGGGTATGTTAGAAGCTTTTCCATCATTATAGTTTCCAACCCTTTACGAATGGTCCTCATACCTTATAATTCACAAAGAACCCCGAAAGCTGAATCCCTGACCCAATGCGGCCTAAAGATGCTAGCATAAAAGTTCTAACAAGCTGTTATACGAATGGCTATCTATTCAAAATTAACTGAGGATCATAATTTCATACCTGCGACTTCTTGCGTTTCAATCTTGACCTCCTGCCGGACAGTGGACATCTGGGTTTGCACTCCCTCCGTTACCCATGTAGGACAATCGGGTTTGAGATGACCCGGTTGATGACAGTGGAAACACATTTGATCCTTCTTGTAGTCAGTCGCGAAAGACATTCCCTCTCTCTCAACACTTAAAGCATTTGAACTTGTGACAAGCAAACCCGTGGGTTCCCCCACACTTCTCGCAGATATCATAGCTCCTTTGATTTCCAGTACCCATGTTTGTAGCCTCGAACTCTTCACCCATCGCTGAAAGAGCCCTCATTTTCTTTCCGAGTCGTTTCCCCACATCAAGATCTCCACCGGGCTGCAAGGCAGCAGCTCGCTCCTCGAGCTTGGAGATTATCCTGCTAGTGATCCGATCCACGATACCCGACAATTCTTCCTGAAATATCTGGGAAAACTCAACGGTAATCATCTTCTGCATCTGATCGAGAATACACCCCGGCCTATCATGTCGATCGGCTCCAAGACCCGAACAAGATCCTCATACTGAAAATGAACCAAAAGCATCAGAAATGCCACAATACACATTGCTACAACCACACGACAAGACTATCCCTCGGGGTTGTGACTTCCTTGCTATGCGTACGGGTCCTGTGCTTTCAGTAGTACAGGTCCATACTACCTTCCACACCTACCCATATTTTTCTCAAGGATCATCACAACCACCCCAAACTAACATAACAATAAAGATACGCATATGTCATATCCTTACTTTCTTGAGAATTGCTAAAACATTCCTCCTCCGGTCGACCGCTCACACACATACTCATTCATAATAATACTCCCGACACTTACTAAAAAAGCACATAATGAGTACTACGTACTCCCTAGGCTATCCTAGGATTCATACCCCACCCTGCCATCAAATGCCACACGACCCCCATCAGTTCCAGTTAACTACTTCATGTATACAATCACATGCAATATAACCAAAATAATCTTATATTAAAAGAATCAACCCTACAACGGTTGGACTCAGACAAGAGTTGGGCAGTAGGACCACATCCTTTACCCTAAAATTATTTAACCCATGCAACATTTGACTTAATGTATTCAATTAGTAGTTAGTTCATAACCAAAAGAGTCATACTACAACCAACAAGAAAATTCTATAGGAAATAAGGCATCATATATCAGACAATTCTATCATGCAATTCCTTAAGATCCTTATCCTACAACTAGCATGATGTTCTAACATAAACATGATATCAACAACAGTGTGGGTAACTTGGGGTATACTTTCTAGCTCCAGATGATCGTACACATCGCATCCTTCCTTGGTTACTTTTGAAAAATAATTGGAATTTGTTTTGAAAATTATTTTGAAAACTTTTATAGATCCTTAGTTTGAGTCTAGATTCACACGAATGCTCATCTAATTCTCTCAAACCAGGCCTCTGATACGAATTTGTAACGTCACAAAAATCACTAACAATTTAAACATTTCAAAACAACACATTTACTAATAAAAGTGTTTACAAAACCATTATTTCCAAAATATTATTCAAAAATCAGAGTCTCCCAAGATCAACAACATAAAATCAGGATGTGTACGGTCATGCCTTCGCCTTGCCACGGTCCTCCAAAGTACCTGAAACCACAAACTAAAAATTGTAAGCCAAAGGTTAGTGAGTTCCCCCAAAATACCACCACATAAACATATAATCAAGCAGATAGCAGGTCCAAAACCTCCTGGTTGGATTACCCCTGGCCCACAACCCTACGGTTGGAATGACCCAGCCCTCAACCATACGGTTAGAATGCCCAATACATAACGGGTACACAACCTCCTAGTTGGATTACCCCCGGCCCACAACCCTACGGTTGGAATGCCCCGGTCCTCAAGCATATGGTTGGAATGCCCAATACATAATGAGTCCACAACATCTTGGTTGGATTACCCCCGGCCCACAACCTTCTGGTTGGAATGCCCTGGCCCACAACCACACAGTTAGAATGCCCGGTCTGTTGACTTACAACATGAAGCAATACAGTCTCAACCCCAACATACCATGTCGACATGCATATAACAAATAACATATATATATATATATATATATATATATATATATATATATATATATATATATATATATATATATATATATATATATATATATCCAACAACAGATAATCATATAAACAGTTGACAGTCTAACAGGCAGAGCCACATATCACTATTGCATAACAACATCCTAAATACCAGAATACAGATCTGACAAATCACTACAACATAGAAACATACAGTAAACCAGGATATCAATCCAATAGGTCGGCCTTGGTGCCTTCGACATGTAAGTACATTGATGAAAACTCGCCTCATAGTCTGACGAAAATATTAACGATAAACTACTCCAAATACCGGCTCTCGGGCCACCTATTCAACAGATAGAGACCCAGACTCGACTATTGCTTAGAGTACCCAAAATACCCTTGGTCAAACTGGTCAAAATCAGCAATTCAACCGAGTCAACACAGTCGAGTCAACTTAGCCGAGTCGACTCAGGCTTCGTACGTGGGGCATACTCTGGAGGTACGCGGGGCGTACTCGAGCTTGACCGAAGTTGGGATGGTGGACCACTTACATGCTGCGTACTCCAGGTTACACAGGTTGTATGCCCAGACTTCTCAAATTCACAATAAGAGCTTAATGCATTAAGCTCTCACGTCCAACTTTTAGATCCAAGGCCAAAATACCACTAAGATTCATATAGTTTCCAACTTTATGACTTTGCATGTCCATAAAGTGCTTAATCCACAAAGTCTCAACATCTTAATGCCTTAAGACCTTCTATAGCATGCATGGAGCAAAACCAACCATCAAGACCACATTTTTATGACTTAAGACACCTCATAAGGTCTTCAAGGACGACTTATTGGGTCAAGAACATGCCATGTTCAAGAATCACCACATGTGGGACAAAATGTGTCTTAAGGGAGGAAATGTCTAGATCTACAAGATGGAGTGATCAAGTTGCAAACTTTTTTAGCTCCTGGAGGCTGCTAACAGGAAGTTAATATCATATCCAAGATTCTTCCAAGCTCCAAGGTCTTCTCACAACCTTCTTCTTCTTCTTCAATAACACCTCCAAAACACTCCAATGGACTCAAAATGTACTCTTCTCACTTAGGGTTTGCTTGGGATCGATTTTCACAGAAGGAGGTTGATGAAGTAATGAGAAATGAGGCTATAATGGTGTTTAAATATGGACCAAGCCCTAAACATTAGGGTTTTCACTTTGTTCACGTACGCCCTGCGTACGAGGTGTACGCTCATCGTACTAGGGTCTGCCTTAATACGCTCAACGTACACACGTACGCTCATCATACACCCTAATGTCCAAAATTACCAAAATTCCACTATGGTCCATTTTGCAATCCTTTTCAATCCCAAGGGATAAAATACGATATTATTCAAACATAGGGTTGAAACTGAAATTACCTTGACATCGGGATGTTACATAACACATACTAGCTCTCTTTCATAATCGAATAGGGCACGATGTTTCCCCAACCAATTCATGCCTACAATTACATTGATTTCTCCTAAAAGGATAGGAATGACGTGAATAGGAAACTTCACATTTAGGATTTCCAGGGTACAGTCCTTGAAGACTTGAGACATGCGGATCTCTCGATCATCTGCAATCTCCATAACAAATTGATGTTCCAGAGCATCCATGTCAATGCTAAAGTTCTTGCTGAAGGCAAGAGATACGAAGGAACAGCTTGCTCCAGAGTAAAAAAAAATAAGTGTGGGCATAGAATTTATATGATAAGTACCTGGCATTACATATCTATTTATGAAAAGGAAAAATAACTTAATATAATTATTTAGGGAAACGTAATGAAAAATACTTGATACCACATTAGTCGCAACTGTTGCTTCTTCTGTGGTGAGCTGGAATGCCCTTGCCTTAACCTTTGGGGCCTCTTGTTTCTTCTTACCCCCATCTGTGATCCTCAAGGTAGCAGGGGCTAGAGCCTGAATCGGTCTACCAGTCTTATTTGGACACTCAAACTTGACATGCCCAAACTGGTTGCAACCTAAACATAATTTGGAAGACATCTTGTATTCCCTACTCATGTGACCTGTCTTCCCGCATTTATAACATTAGTCTATCCCAACCCGACACTCCCCAAGGTGATTTATCCCATACTTGACACAGGGTGAAGATTTCGGCTTGAATCCAATTTTGTTTTCTGAGGACTTCAATTTCTTGTTTGGTTGATTTGTAGCTTGAGTTACCTTTCTCTTGTGGTTGGGCGTCTCCAACTCCAACTCTCTGATACGCGCTATCTCAGTCATCTCATTGAGAGAATGAGAGTCTTGCACTTCCCAGTGACAACAAACTCTTTGATATCCAACCTGAGCACATTTACATAGTGCAACAACTTCATATCTTCAGTACTCACCAGATTTGGGCAAAAGAGTACTCTCTCCATGAATTTGTCAGTGGTTTTATTCAATGACTCGGTAGTCTGCTTCATTTTCAGGAGTTCCTTAGCTATTCGGTTCACTTCTACCACTGGGACATACTCATTTCTGAACATTCCCTTAAATTCCTCCTATGCTATAGCTGCCACCTCTTCTTCAGTATGAAATTTCATCCTTAGACCCCACCAGTCTCTCTCCCCATCATGCAACAAGATCATAGCCGAAGGCACCTTTGCCTAAGCAGGGCAGAAACTGGTGTGAAAGGCACCCTTAACGTCAACTAGCCTTCGATAGCTCACCAGTGAGTCCTTCTTCCCATGGAAAAGCAGGAGTTTGCAGTCCGCGAAGTCTCGATATCGCCATCCATTGGACGATCCTTGACCCATACTTCTAGCATTCTGCATTGTGTCATCAAATTTTTCATTGATATGGTCTTCCATTTAAGCTTTAACTTGTTCAAACAGTCCGGAAAATATCTCTTGAATAACTTCGTGCACCTTAATTTCCACTATCTCAGTGAGATTGGGTGTCTCATAACCCCTAGATCCATTTGATGGCCTGCCCGTAGTGTTCACCATTTTTTGAAAATACAATTTATGGGAATTAAGACATTAGTACTTTAATCATTTATACATTTACTTCTATTACGTGAATCACTCATACATTTATTTTTATTACTTGAATCATTCATACATTTACTTTTATAATAAGTCATCAGTCCTTCGGTGCTTTTTCATGATTCTTCCCGACTCAAAGTCGATCATGTGCTTCAGATAGTACGGGCCATTACTACCTTTCACACCGATAGATATTTGTTCCGAGAAATTACATGAAACTTCCCTATCTACATGATGGGTCTAATACTTATCTACTTATTCATCAATTTATTATTCCTTCCTCATCATGCTTATACATTCCTACTCTAGCATTTCATATATTTTAAGTTTTCCCCTATAGGCAACGTATGTCATGGATGCATGACGATGCATACCCCCGAACCAATATAAGCCTTTGAGAAGTTGATTCTACCCTAAGACCATAACCAAACAAGAAAAAAGAAGTAAATCCATATCAATTCTCTAAACCTATATGACCCTAGATGTATACAGTCATAGCATTCAAGATAGCTATAAGGATCAACCGTGTATTACTAAAGCATGTACTAAGGCGCTTATAAGGCACGTAAGCACATAAGCATCATAAACACATAAGCATCATACACACATAAGCATCCCTATAAATAATTCTAGCATGAAAAGCATAAACATTACATAAATCTAAACACTTTTACATAAGGACTTATAGTTAGTAAGTGGCTTACTACACGTTGAGCTCCGGTTGACTACACGCTTTAAATTTTCTTTTCCTTTCTCAAACTTTAACTTTAAAATCTTAGAATTTTTAGCTTCTAATTTTTAAACTCTTTGAAAATTTTGAGCCTTAGTTTGAGTTTAAACACACAAGTGTATGTCTAAATCCCTCAAACCATGCTCTGATACTAACTTGTAGTGACCCAAATATATATATATATATATATATATATATATATATATATATATATATATATATAACATTAAAAATACAGTTGTTACCTTTCTAAAATTATAATTAAAGTTTTCAAAAATATTCAACTGTCACAACTAGCAATTTTAAGCTAGGAAGTTCTTTTCTCATGTAAACATCATCTACTGTAAAGCATGTACTCTGAGTAAAATTCATACTCTATGCTTAATCAAAACCATCCATTTGAATCCAAACTCTTGACTTAAGTTCAAAACCTAATACAATACATTCCATATAGTCAACTATGGGTTGAAAACCCTAGAAATCCCGGTTCAAGCTAATATACAAGGATTCTCTTATTGGGCCTAATGGACCAATAAACTCTCCATTTAACTACTTTGGGCCTAGGAACCTTATTTGGGATCTAATGAAACCCACAATTGTGAAACTAAAACATTTTAGGTCATGTGGGCCTAGAATAGTTCATTTGATCTCTAATGGGCCATGTTGGGCCATAATGATTCATTAGCCCTAATGGGCCGTAAACTTCATTCCTTCACCACCTTTGCGCCGTAGACCCATAAAAAGGGCCCAATGGGCCAAAAAATATTATTTGGGCCCCATAGATTCAAACTAAACTAAGGAAGGGCCCAAACCACTTCATCTCCATTTTTCTTTAGCCCATTCTCGGCCCAACTAACAAAAACAAAAAAAAGGGGGAAAGGAGATTAATCTAGCAAGTGACACATAATCTTTGCATGGTGGATTTCCATGCAACATCACCTCACCATCTCTCTATCTTCTCTTATTATCGGCCGACCCCCCTCTCCACATCTCACTTCAAGATTATTCAAACTCCCTCTCAAATCCTCTTAAGCTCAAGGAGAAAATCTCTCATTTCTTTTGCAATTTTCGTGATCTTGGGTGAGATTCCAAGAGTTTTTCAACAAGTATCATCTACTTGGTAAGTTGTCATCATACATAAGTCATTGATTTCCATTTTTAAGCCAAGAACACTCCCTTACATGGTTCATTTTGTGTTCTAGCTTCCTAGGACCATCTAAGTCCGAAAATCCTTCTCAAGAAGCTTCCTAGGGCCGAGATCTACTCATTTTACCACCAAGAACCGAAAACATCAAAGCAATGTGAGTTCATACCCCTTGTTTTTCGGTTTTACTATGTTTGGGGGGGGGAGGATACAAGTTGCTATGTGCTAGATCTATGTATTTGTGCATGTTTATGTGTGTTTTCTAAGTTATATGTTGTGATTATGTGAAGAACTTCATAGATCTCGACAATATATGTAAACTAAAACACTTTATACAAGTAACCATGAAGATGAAAGTGTTAAAAATGTTAAGAAGGTTGAAAAACTAAACAAAATCTTGTAAAGGGACCATTTTTGACAAATAAACAAAAAGAATAGAGTTTTATGAAACTTACAGTTTTACATGAACTAAAAGAGTCATATATACATAAAAATGGTTCTTTATGATAATCATAGCTTTAAAAAGGGCCAAAAGTGTAAAATTTCGTATAATGGGCCTTCATGCAGGCCTTCACGGTTTCATTGGGCCAAATTTGTAAATTATGATTTTTGTGGATTAAATTTTCATTTTATACAAACTTGATCCAAAAATGTAAATTTACGGTTTTATGGGCTGAAAACGTCACTTTATTTGGATTTGGGCCTAAAATGCTATTTTTACAAAACTTACGCCGAAAATATCATTTTTATCTAAATCGGGCTAAAAATGTAAATTATATATATATATATATATATATATATATATATATATATATATAACTAGGCCGTAAATGTAAATGTTTATAATAATGGGCCAAAAACATCAAATTATATATATATGGGCCGAATATGACAATTTTTATGATAATGGGCCAAAAATGTTATTTTAACTAAAGTAGACTAAAAAATGTCATTTTATTTGAAAGAAGCCCATAAATGTAAATTTTTGGTCTTAAGGGACCTAAAGTGTCAGTTTTATCAAAATATGTCTAAATGGTAAATTTTCGGCTTGGTGGGCCAAAAATGTCATCATTACAAAAAGTGAACATTTTATTGTCATTTTAGAAAACAATCGAGCTAAAACAAACAATGGAATAACAAACAAACTAAATACATCGATTACATGTTTATCGGGCTTAGTATTTACTTTTCATGTATTGGGCCTTAGTGGTCAATTTACATGCTTATTGGGCCCATATTATATATTACATGTTTGTTGGGCCTTAGTGGTCCATTTACATGCTTATTAGGCCTAGATTATATATTACCTGTTTGTTGGGCCTTAGTGGTCCATTTACATGCTTATTGGGCCTAGATTATACATTACGTGTTATTGGGCCTTAGTGGTCCATTTACATGCTTATTGGGCCTGGACTATACATTACATGTTTATTGGGCCTTAGTGGTCCTTCTACATGTCTGTTGGGCCTCGTACATTCATATACATACTCGTTGGACTTTTCAAACATAAAACGTACACAGAAACATTATACATATAACATAATACAGTATTCGCGTAAACTCTGTTAAGGATGCTAGTGAGACATTTCGGTTGACACCTCTCGAGTGTACAATCGTAGCCTGTAGTTATAACCAAAGTCTCCTGGAGGGAGAGCGAGAGTTTGTGTATAGATCTATACGGGGCGACACCCCACACCTGAGTTGTTCGCTACAGCTAGACTAGGCCAGTCTAGGGTGACAAACCTTACCTTAATCAAGACGACGCCTGAAAACGCCACGACAGGCGAATTAGTCATAATCAAGTATGGTTAAAACGGCTCACATAGAGATCCTCTCCAACATAATTTTATGGAACACCTATAAAATCTTGTTGATACGAAAACATACATACACTGATATTCGTTCCTAGGATTGAGACCGCCACACTCTTTTAAACAGAAAATATAGGATTTTCTGGGGAAATACACAGTTAAACAATACCTTCTACTTACAACAAAAATACAGGGTTTTATCCGGATTACATTTTTATATACATTCCAAAAACTGAAAACACACATGCATTAATACTTGATTTTGATATACATCACTTTCAAACCATTTTTACAGAAAATATCGGATTTTCTGGTGTTTTACGAACAATACAAAACTTTTCATTTAAATATGCTTATGAACTCACCAACATTATATATGTTGACGTTTTCAAAATAACTTGTATTCTCAGGGAATCGTTAAGCGGAAAGGTCAGCAAGAAGTGTGGAATTTGTTATATTTTGTTATCATCATACATTGAATATTTTGGCATGTAATTTATGATACTATACTTGATGTAAACAATGCTGGTTGTATTTTGATATGTATGATGATGGTGTTGTCTTGTTTCAATTATATGCATTGTGATGATATTACAAGATGAAGTCACGCACAAGACCCTGGATGTTTTCCGCCGTCTGGTTCGGGGGCGTGACAGATTAGTATCAGAGCATTGTTTATAGTGAACTGGCATATCTAATCATACTTGATATGCAACTATAAATACAATGGGACTAAAACACTCTGATTAAAATGAATACCTAGGTTTGCATTAAAACTATAACACTAAAAGTCTCTGGAGGAAATGGAACACTGTCATTAAACCCGGACAGTTATGTAGTCATATTGGGGATAAATATAGCCTGATCAACTATATTTATTCAAATATGACTAACATGTGTTTGGGAGTAATCATGGCGGGAAATGGATCTAGAAGCTTACCTCGTATCCAAAACTTCTAAGGAACTCAAACTCAAATAATTAAAAATACTATAGGAGTATTTTTGGAAATACTATATGCATACTCTTTTTATAACGTCTCTCACCCCTCGTGCACACAATATGACCGGATTTCATCATCCTAAGATCCCTATTTCCCCAATCAGGGAATTGGAGGATGGTTAGAACCCGAGGAAGAACCAGAAGAAGAGCCTGAAGAGGAGCCCATGGAAGGACCGGCAGAACCGGTAGCTGACTCAGACGAGGAGGAGGCAGAGGTCAGCGACACAGATGACTCGGACACGGGGTCCGAAGTCATCAATCCGCCGTATATGGCCACGGTGCCCCCATACAGGATGGGCCCCAATGGTCCTACGCCCCCATGGGCACACGACATCTGGAGATGGAGCCGCCAGCAAGGGGTGCGACCCCCATTTGGTATGAACCGGGACTACTACGACTTGAGTTAGGGTGGACCCGCCGACCGAGCCTTGCCTATGATAGTAAGGAGGACACGCGATATTGGCAAGCAGGCGCAGGCAACCGTTGGTCATATGGTCGCCATGAGGGCCGCAGTTGAGCGCGCGGAGAGTATGACACACGACGTAGTTAGGGACTACCAGGCGCGCCATACAGCATTGGAAGCCCGGCTTCGGGCCGCCGAGCACCACATGGCTAGACTTCAAGGCGCATCTACCTCATCATCAATACCACCGGACCCATCCCGCGGCAACTAGTACCCGCTCATGTACTACCGTTATGGTTTCCTTTTAAGTGACTACACTACTCATGGAGTCGTTACTCTGTCAAATTTTATTTCACAGCATGTATTGTATGCCTTATGTACGCAAATTTTCATGTACTCAAAAGGGTTATCATTAATGAAATCGACTATATATTTTATCATGATGTTCTTATCTGCTATGTGTTCTATTGCTTTACTACATGTTGATTGTATGCATTCACTCACTTATACACAACCGAATCACTAACACTGTGCCATAACCAAGAAATCGTGAAACTAAATACATTAGATACTCAAAATCTTTCCGTTCTATGACAGAAAGATGCCTCAAAGACCAAACCACGGAAACAACATGACATCGATGCCGCCAGAAATAAACTCAGTCGCATTCCAAGTAGCAGTGTCCGCTGCGGTCACTGCAGCACTGGCTCAGATTCGCAACGGAAACAACAGAGAAGGTAACGGGGCAGGGAACCGGAAGCACAAATCAGGGAACAAATCACGGACCCACAAGAACCTGCACCTACAAGGACTTCACAAACGCCAAGCCTCGAACCTTCAACGGGACGGGAGGCGTAATAACCCTAAAAAGATGGATAGAAAAGGTGGAATCAGTGTTTGAGATATGCGGATGTCCGGAAGGGTGCACGGTCAAGTTTGCAGCCTGCACATTTGTTAATCAAGATCTCTCTTGGTGGAATGGTCACGTAGAGGCCATGACACTCCCGGTGGCGAACGTTATGCCATGGGAGGAGCTTAAGGAAATGTTATTAGCTTAATACTGTCCAAGGGGAGAAATACAGAAAATGGAGCAAGAGCTGTGGAACCTCACGGTTCAAAACTCTGACATCGATGCGTACATATCAAGGTTTAGTGAGTTGTCTCTCTTGTGTCCAGGAATGATCACATCTGAAGGGAAGAAGATCGAAAGATTTATCTGGGGATTGACTGCGCCAATCCAAGGGAATGTAATAGCAGCAAACCCGACCACGTATGACAGTGCAAAAAGACTAGCCAAGAAACTATACGCACATGGCAACAAAAAGGGTGCCAAAGCAGGGGAAGCGGAAGTTAAAAAAGAAGGTGATAACAAGAAGGGGAAAAACAACAAGCGGAAGGGAAAACAAAATTCATAATCATCAAAGAAACAACAAATTGTGACTGTCCATGCTGCTACTCAAGCTACCACAACACCACATGCTCCAGCCTCATCCACACTAAATGCTCCCAAACACTACTCAGGGACCCTACCCAAATGCAGCAAATGCAATTTCCACCATCGCGGAGAATGCAGAGACATGCATTGCACAAGATGCAACCGAAAGGGTCACACTGCAAGATACTGTATAACTCATCCTCAACAAAACCAACAGTCGAACCACAACAACAATAACAACAACAACAACAACAATCGTAACAACAGTAACAACAACAGCAATGTTGGGGCCAGTTATACCTGCTATGGGTGTGGAGGAACCGGTCACTTCAAGCGCGACTGCCCCAAAGCAAACAACCAGGGGGCAGGAACATCAGGAAGAGTGTTGGCAATGGGTCAAGGTGAAGCGATTCAAGACCCAACAGTTGTTACCGGTACGTTCCTACTTAACAACACATACGCATGCATCTTATTCGATATTGGGGCGGAGCGAAGTTTCGTTAGTAATAAATTCAAACACTTACTAAATCAACAACCCCAGAAGCTCAACGAAGCCTACACGGTTGAAATGGCTAATGGGAAAACTGAAACAACCAAAGATGTCTATGTAGGGTGCACATTAACACTAAACAATCACTCTTTTCAAATAGATTTGATGCCAGTAAATATTAGGAGTTTTGATGTGATAATCGGCATGGATTGGTTAAGCCCCCACCATGCTGATATTATGTGTTGCGAGAAGGTCGTTCGCCTTCATCTTCCCAATCACGAAACCCTAATAGTCTATGGTGATAAACCTGGCGCCAATCTTCGTCTTATCTCGTGCATCAAGGCACAAAAGTTCCTACACAAGAAGAACTACGCATTCCTCGCTCATGTTGTGAATAAAACCAAATAAGAAGTAAACATTCAAGACATTCCAGTGGCATGTGACTTCCCGGATGTATTTCCAGAAGATCTTCTAGGAATACCCCCAGAAAGACAGGTCAAATTTCGAATCGACCTAATACCAGGAGCCACATCAATTGCCAAATCACCCTAAAGGTTAGCTCCCGCCGAAATGCAGGAGTTATCCAGCCAACTAAGTGAGCTGCTGAGCAAAGGATTCATCCGACCAAGCTTCTCACCCTGGGGAGCTCCGGTCTTGTTTGTTAAGAAAAAGGACGGATCCTTTAGAATGTGCATCGATTATAGGGAATTAAACAAACTCACTGTCAAAAACCGATACCCACTTCCTCGAATTGACGATCTATTTGACCAGCTTCAAGGAACTAGTTATTTTTCAAAAATAGATCTGAGATCCGATTATCATCAACTCCGAGTTCGGGAAGAGGACATTCCAAAAACTGCCTTTCGAACTCGGTACGGTCATTACGAATTTGTCGTGATGCCCTTCGGTCTAACGAATGCCTCCGCTGCATTTATGGACCTCATTAATCGAGTCTGCCGGCCATTCCTTGATAAATTTGTGATTGTCTTCATCGACGATATTCTTATCTACTCTCGGAGCAAAGAAGAGCATGGTCAACATCTCCGTCAAATCTTGGAAACGCTAAGGGCCGAAAGATTGTATGCGAAGCTCTCCAAATGCGAATTCTGGATCCGCAGTGTAAACTTTTTAGGTAACGTAGTCAGCGAGGAGGGGATTCACGTAGATCCTTCAAGATAAAGGCCATTGAAGGTTTGGCGATCCCGAGAACCCCAACAGAAATCCGTCAATTTTTTGGCCTCGCAGGCTACTAACGAAGGTTTATCCAGAATTTTTCCAAGATAGCCAAACCCCTCACCGCCTTAACACAAAAGGGTGTATCTTTCAATTGCACGGAAAAGCAAGAAGCCGCCTTCCAAACCCTGAAGCGAGCCCTTTGTAGTGCACCCGTGCTATCCTTACTGGAGGGAACCGGAGATTTCGTGGTCTACTACGATGCTTTGAATCAAGGGTTAGGCTGTGTACTCATGCAACGTGGAAGGGTGATAGCTTACGCATCCAGGCAACTAAAGACGCATGAAGTAAATTACACCACTCATGATCTCGAGTTGGGAGCTGTGGTCTTCGCCCTAAAGATTTGGAGGCACTACCTCTACGGTACAAGGTGCACCATCTTCACCGATCACAAAAGCCTCCAACACATTCTAAACCAAAAGGAGTTAAACATGAGGCAGCGAAGATGGGTTGAGCTGCTAAATGATTACGAGTGCGAGATCAAGTACCACCCAGGCAAGGCTAACATGGTAGCCAATGCCCTGAGCAGAAAAGAATACTTAGGTCGCCGGGTGAAAACCTTATCAATAACCATTCAAGCCCACTTAACCTCACAAATAGTGGAAGCCCAAACGAATGCATTGAAGCCAGAGAACGTCGTGAATGAAACACTGTGTGGGATGGATAAAGATTTTGAAGCCAAAGAGGACGAAGCTTATTATTTCATGAATAGAATGTGGGTCCCTAAACTTGGGGGATTCAGAGAAATGATAATGAACGAAGCCCACAGGACGCGATATTCCATCCATCCGGGTTCGGATAAAATGTACCTAGATATAAAACAACATTATTTGTGGCCAAATATGAAGGCAGAGATCGCCACTTACGTGGGCAAGTGTCTCACTTGCGCCAAGGTGAAAGTGGAATATCAAAAGCCCTCGGGAATATTACAACACCCAGTAATACCCGAGTGGAAATGGGAAAGGATTACTATGGATTTTGTGACCAAATTACCCAAGACGACAGACGGGTTGGATGCTATCTGGGTAATCGTCGATAGGTTAACTAAATCCGCTCATTTCCTGCCAATAAAAGAATCTTACAAGATGGAAAGGTTGACACGAATCTACATCAAGGAGATTGTAAGACTTCATGGGGTGCCAGTGTCTATTATCTCGGATCGAGATAGTAGATTTACCTCACGGTTTTGGCAGTCACTGCAGAAGGCAATGGGAACACAACTAGACATGAGCACTGCTTACCACCCTCAGACCGATGGCCAAAGAGAACGAACCATTCAGACACTCGAAGACAGGCTCCGAGCCTGTGTGATTGATTTCAGCAAGTCATGGGATACCCACTTTCCTTTGGTTGAATTCTCATACAACAATAGTTATCATACGAGCATCAAGGTTGCTCCTTTTGACGCTTTATATGGTCGTAAATGCAGATCGCCTCTATGTTGGGCTGAGGTGGGTGACACCCAACTAGCAAAAGGGCAATCACCAGACAACACTCTCATAGGACTAGAAATCATTCGAGAAACAACCGAAAAGATAATCCAAATCAAAGCCCGACTTCAAGCATCACGAGACCGACAAAAGAGCTATGTTGACAAACGGCGAAAGCCTCTGGAATTCCAAGTCGGAGAACGGGTGCTATTGAAAGTCTCTCCCTGGAAAGGAATGATCCATTTTGGGAAACGAGGAAAACTGAACCTACGGTACATCGGGCCGTTCGAGATCCTCGCCTGAATTGGTCCGGTAGCTTATAAGTTGCAGCTACCTTCAGAGCTCAGCAACGTACACCCCGTGTTCCACGTCTCGAATTTGAAGAAGTGTTTATCAGATGAAACTCTTGTCATTCCTTTAGAAGAGATCGAAATAAACCAGAATCTCCTATTCGTCGAAGAACCAGTCGAGGTTATGGACCGAGAAGTGAAGCGTACGAAGCAGAACCGCATTTCGATTGTGAAGGTTCGATGGAACGCAAAGCGTGGACCGGAATTCACATGCGAACGCGAAGACGAGATGAAGCAGAAGTACCCTCACTTATTCTCTCATTCTTGATCCTACATCTCGAAAGAATTTCGGGACGAAATTCCCTCTAACGGGGGGATGATGTCACAACTAGCAATTTTTAGCTAGGAAGTTCTTTTCTCATGTAAACATCATCTACTGTAAAGCATGTACGCTGAGTAAAAATCATACTCTATGCTTAATCAAAACCATCCATTTGAATCCAAACTCTTGACTTAAGTTCAAAACCTAAAACAATGCATTCCATATAGTCAACTATGGGTTGAAAACCCTAGAAATCCCGGTTCAAGCTAATATGGACTAGGATTCTCTTATTGGGCCTAATGGACCAATAAACTCTCCATTTAACTACTTTGGGCCTAGGAACCTTATTTAGGCTCTAATGAAACCCACATTCGTGAAACTAAAACATTTTGGGTCATGTGGGCCTAGAATAGTTTATTTTATCTCTAATGGGCCATGTTGGGCCATAAATGATTCATTAGTCTTAATGGGCTGTAAACTCCATTCCTTCACCACCTTTGGGCCATATACCCATAAAAAGGGCCCAATGGGCCGAAAAATATTTTTTGGGCCCCATAGATTCGAACTAAACTAAGGAAGGGCCCAAACCACTTCATCTCCATTTTTCTTTAGCTCATTCTCGGCCCAACTAACAAAAACAAAAAAAAGGGAAAATGATATTAATCTAGCAAGTGACACATAATCTTTGCTTGGTGGATTTCCATGCAACATCACCTCACCATCTCTCTCTTTCTCTCTCTCTTTTCTCTTATTATCGGTCAAGACCCCCCCCCCTCCTCTCTCCACATCTCACTTCAAAATTATTCAAACTCCCTCTCAAATCCTCTTAAGCTCAAAGAGAAACTCTCTCATTTCCTTTGCCATTTTCGTGATCTTGGGTGAGATTCCAAGAGTTTTTCAACAAGTATCATCTACTTGGTAAGTTTTCATCATACATAAGTCATTGATTTCCATTTTTAAGCCAAGAACACTCCCTTACATGGTTCATTTCGTGTTCTAGCTTCCTAGGACCATCTAAGTCCGAAAATCCTTCTCAAGAAGCTTCCTAGGGCCGAGATCTACTCATTTTACCACCAAGAACCGAAAACATCAAATCAATGTGAGTTCATACCACTTTTTTTTCGGTTTTACTATGCTTTGGGGGAGGATACAAGTTGCTATGTGCTGGATCTATATATTTGTGCATGTTTATGTGTGTTTTCTAAGTTATATGTTGTGATTATGTGAAGAACTTCATAGATCTCGAAAATATATGTAAACTAAAACACTTTATACAACTAACCATGAAGATTAAAGTGTTAAACATGTTAAGAAGGTTGAAAAACTAAACAAAATCTTGTATAGGGACCATTTTTGAAAATAAACAAAAAGAGTAGAGTTTTATGAAACTTACGGTTTTACATGGACTAAAAGAGTCATATATACATAAAATGGTTCTTTATGATAATCATAGCTTTAAAAAGGGCCAAAAGTGTAAAATTTCATATAATGGGCCTTAATGTGGGCCTTCACGGTTTCATTGGGCCAAATTTGTAAATTATGATTTTTGTGGATTAAATTGTCATTTTACACAAACTTGAGCCAAAATGTAAATTTATGGTTTTATGGGCTGAAAACGTCACTTTATTTGGATTTGGGCCTAAAATGCTATTTTTACAAAACTTGGGTCGAAAATGTCATTTTTATCTAAATTGGGCTAAAAATGTAAATTATATATATAACTAGGCCGAAAATGTAAATGTTTATAATAATGGGCCGAAAACATCAATTTATATATATATGGGCCGAATATGACAATTTTTATGATCATGGGCCAAAAATGTTATTTTAACCAAAGTGGACTAAAAATGTCATTTTATTTGAAATAAACCCATAAATGTAAATTTTTGGTCTTAAGGGACCTAAAGTGTCAGTTTTATCAAAATATGCCTAAATGGTAAACTTTCGGCTTGGTGGGCCAAAAATGTCATCATTACAAAAAGTGGGCCTTTTATTGTCATTTTAGAAAACAATCGAGCTAAAACAAACAATGTAATAACAAACGAACTAAATACATCGATTACATGTTTATCGGGCTTAGTATTTACTTTTCATGTGTTGGGCCTTAGTGGTTCATTTACATGCTTATTAGGCCCAGATTATATATTACATGTTTGTTGGGCCTTAGTGGTACATTTACATGCTTATTGGGCCTAGATTATATATTACCTGTTTGTTGGGCCTTTGTGGTCCATTTACATGCTTATTGGGCCTAGATGATATATTACGTGTTATTGGGCCTTAGTGGTCCATTTACATGCTTATTGGGCATGGACTATACATTACATGTTTATTGGGCCTTAGTGGTCCTTTTACATGTCTGTTGGGCCTCGTACATTCATATACATACTCGTTGGACTTTTCAAACATAAAACATACACAGAAACATTATACATATAACATAATACAATATTCGCGTAAACTCAGTTAAGGATGCTAGTGAGACATGTCGGTTGACACCTCTCGAGTGTACAATCGTAGCCTGTAGTTATAACCAAAGTTTCTTGGAGGGAGAGCGAGAGTTTGTGTATAGATGTATACGAGGGGACACCCCACACCTGAGCTGTTCGCTACAGCTAGACTAGGCCAGTCTAGGGTGACAAACCTTACCTTAATCAAGTCGGCGCCTGAAAACGCCACGACAGGCGAATTAGTCATAATCAAGTATGGTTAAACGGCTCACATAGAGATCCTCTCCAACATAATTTTTTGGAACACCTATAAAATCTTGTTGATACGAAAACATACATACACTGATATTCGTTCCTAGGATTGAGACCGCCACACTCTTTTAAACAGAAAATATAGGATTTTCTGGGGAAATACACAGTTAAACAATACCTTCTACTTACAACAAAAATACAGGGTTTTATCCGGATTACATTTTTATATACATTCCAAAAACAGAAAACACACATGCATTAATACTTGATTTTGATACATCACTTTCAAACCATTTTTACAGAAAATATTGGATTTTCTGGTGTTTTACGAACAATACAAAACTTTTCATTCAAATATGCTTATGAACTCACCAACATTATATATGTTGACGTTTTCAAAATAACTTGTATTGTCAGGGAATCGTTAAGCGGAAAGGTCGGCAAGAAGTGTGGAATTTGTTATATTTTGTTATCATCATACATTGAATATTTTGGCATGTAATTTATGATACTATACTTGATGTAAACAACGTTGGTTGTATTTTGATATGTATGATGATGGTGTTGTCTTGTTTCAATTATATGCATTGTGATGATATTACAAGATGAAGTCACGTACAAGCCCCCAGATGTTTTCTGCCGTCTGGTTCGGGGGTGTGACATCAACCATACTTTTAAAATAATAGTTCAAAAATAAACATTAGTGGAAGCAAAAACATCCCAGGTTTAAAACATAACATTTATTTTTTATAAAATACTTCAAGAGAATGTTGCCTGCAGTCAAGCCAGTCTCTTTACCTTATCAGTAACTGATAATCCCGAAAATGTTAAATGACAACGGGTAAGCATAAAATTTAGTGAACATATACATTACTCTACCATTATATAGATCACTTAGTTACATATAACACACATAACACATTAAACATAAGACATAACATAATCATAAACATTCCTAACACATATTGTTGGTGTTGGATTAATGTCTAAGTCCATAACTATATTTGGTATGTACTTGACCCGACCCGGCATGGTCCATTTGGGTTGCACTTCACCGGCACAATTTATATGGATAGTCTTTTGAGAATAGTATATTTATGATTTATATTAATATATTATAAGTTCTAATATATTAATATATAATCATATTATTTAATTAGTATTGATCAAGAATTAATTTATAATTAATTAAGTGATCAAAAGGAACTAATTAAATATGGACTCTTAGATATATATATGTGTAGTGGGCCAAGTTCATTTAGCTTGGGCTAAGTCTTCATGGATAGTCCATGGAGCTTTAACCCATGGATCCTAGGAAATGAAAGGTCATGGGTATTAGGGTTTAACCCTAATCCTCCACACTATATAAAGGGTCTTATGCTTCATGAAATTATGCTAGTGGCTAGTGTGGATACACTAAAGAGAGCAATAACCGATTTCATAGTGTGAGCCAAGTATCCATATTCTCTAAAGGTTTTCCAAGGTGTTTTGGTGATTTGTGATTCCACTTGAGGCTTCCACACTATTGGGGCTAAGCTCTTAAAGCTTGAAGACATCAAGCTACATCAAAAGGTATGTCATCTAACTAGAACTTTGTAGTATAGGTGCTTCATAATATGCTAGTTAGGATGAAACCTTGGAATATTTAATATTTGCATGTATAATAGAGAAAACATAGATCCAAGGTTTATAGGGTTGCATGTACACCATAGGAGTGTTAGAATGCTCAAAACCCAACAGTGGTATCAGAGCCATGGGTTGTTTTCTGTTATATTGATGCAAATGTTTTATTTTCAAGTTGAAAAAAAAGGAAAAAAAACATGACGTTTGTGAAATTTTAAGATAATTACTTGTTTTGTGAAAAACGAATTATTTGTAAAATTTGAATCATTTGTTATATGAGTTGAATTAGGTCAAATTTAGTAAAAGATAAAATGATATGATTATTTTTTTAGTTTTAAAAGTTTGATCTAAATGTTTTAAGGAGTTACATATTTTGTCATAAAATTTTGGAGCTCAAAAGTTTTTTTTTAAAGTTGTGATCTTAAGGGTTTTTGAAACTTCCATAAGTTATGGATATGAAAGTTTTTTAAAAAAAAAAATTTGATTCAAAGTTTTTATGGAGTTACAAAATTTGGTGTTAATGTTTTAAAGAATTCCATAACTTGTTCTTAAGTTATGGAACATGGAAAGTTTCATCATAAAACACCATTAATTCCATAAGTTATGGAATCCAAATGTTTTCAAGAATTACAAAACTTGTCCTTAAGTTTTGGAATTTGAGAAAAGTTTTTTATGAAAAAAAGAATTGAATTCTAAAACTCTTGGGTTCATAACTTAAACAATTAATTAAATGGTTTTAATTTTGAGTTTAATAATTGGAATTATGATGTTTTGTTGAATAGTTCAAATGAACTCTTATGGACTTTATTAATAGTTAATTAAAGCGTTTAATTAAAAGAGTATTATTAATCCATAAATATATGGTTTGAGTTTAATTAAATTAAAAGTCTAGTTTAATTAATAGATTAAACCACCAAGTATTTTAAATGTCTAAAATACACCCTTATACTATTATAATATTAAAAGTTTAATATATTATATGTATAAGAGCAAGTCGTCTTACCATTAGTAGGCCTCATTCACGAAGCCGATCTATAAGGGGGGTATAAGGTTACTGCCTATAAAATGGCAGTTTAATGGGTGTCCACTCTCACTCACCGCTTCCTTGACCGGTGGAGGGTCGTTAGCTGAATAGGTAGGACAAGGACTATAATTCTCCCTTCATTATAAGTATAATGATAAATACTAAGTAACTAAACACTTATAAATTCCCAATCTTAGTTACTTAGGAAAATGTGAATAAGGTGCTAATCCATGAAATTACACTTTGCACTTTGTTTAAGCTGTTAGTGGAGCGTGTGTGGTTAACCGGCACACTAACCTGGACTTAACAAGGTAGGCAAAGGGTAACTTAATGTTTATCATAGTATCGTTGGAGCGTGTGTGGTTAACCGGCACATCGATTGAGGGGTAAATATTAAGGGTACCAAGTATATTTGCATGGTTACTTCACACCTTGTTTTGTGATCCTCGGCATCCCAGTCACAAAACCTGAAGGGCACACTCGAGATTGAAACATGCCATTGAAAAGTTCAATGAATCTCAAAAGAATCTAGGAGTTTCAAAACCAATTAAAACCTAATAATACATTTCGTTTATCTTGGTGGAAATTCGTGAATCGTCATTCACCTACCTTCAAATATTTTATAGCTTGGATTACGGCATCCCTCTTCCAATTTATAAAATAGTTTGTTGGGTCCTAGCCTTAATATATCATATTGGGTGTTATATTAAGGACTTAAATCAACTTTACGTGAATTTCTCCCATTGTTGATGTCTGGTTTAGACAACAATGATCTTCCCAAACCAAGCTTTCCTAATGAATATGACTTCCCAAGTTTGGCTCATGGAAGTCATACTTCTCTTCCTCCACCTCCTCCAATTATTCTCGCTAACCCACAAGTTCAAGGTCACTCAATCCCTAATGGCAAGCAAGGTCTATGTGTGATCACATCTTAGAGATGAAGTCACATATTGACAAGCCGGGAGAGTTGGGTGTCAAAGTCTTGAGAAAGTTGGATGTTCAATCACTTTCTAAGTCACATAGTGAGTTCCTTTGGGACTACTATGAAACAGACTGTGACATGAACCTTAATGATCATATCTATTTGCTTGGTGCTGCTGAATCAGCAGTGATTTGGAACGATAGTAAAGCAAATTTGATTAGAAGATCAACTTCCCAAAAACTTTATGGACAGTGACAATGGTGACACTGGAAATCCAGAAAAAGCATTCTCTTCCCAATGGAAAGGGATTGGCCATAGTCAACCCGGTTGACCAAATGGTAAAGAGAAAGGCTAAGTCTGAGATAGTCCCATTACCAAAGGGTCCATATGTTTATTTTGCCAAAGGAAGGGGCGTTGATTGCAAAGCTGCCAAATTTACCTAAGGATGTTAAAGTCAATAAGTTTGACTCTACATCAGGTAGAGCCCATTATCTAACTCTGTTAAGTTCTATTCTGAGATCCTCATTACATGATGTGACTGGGTCACATGTTGATGTTTTAAGAATCAAAGAATAGAGAGAAATCTTAAAGGAAGTATATGCTGATTCTGATCGCGAAGGTGGATTTCGATCGCATCAGAATTTTGAGCAGTTGCTTTAGAAGTTATGACATATTGCTAAGGAATAGATAACAACAATTTTCCATGTGGATTGTAAGGATGAGTTTTTCCGCAAAGTTTTAAAATAAAAGAAAAATTGTTTAATTTTATTTATTTGAAGTATCCTTACAATGACATTTGTGGAAAATTGTTGCTTATATGATTCCACTGACAGCAATATTGGAAAATGGATTTGATTCTTTCATTTGTGGTAGTGTCTAAATTTACCAAATCAGGAAAGTTCCTCATCGCCCAAGTTTCAATTGGACCGAAACTTGGAATCATGCAAGTTGAATAGTATGATGAATGAGAACTTTCAAGCATTGGAAAATCAAGACTAATTACTTGTTCACATGGATGTGTGAGTCAAGTGAAGGACTAAAGGGATCGAGTACACATTCTTGTGCACTGGTCATGTCCACCACAAAGCTCGTTAAGACTATTTGATTTACTAAAGTTTAGTAAATATGGTTATACTTACAAGTTTAAGTATAATTCTGAAACATGGGAAAAGTCTCAATGTATGGCAAAACGAATGGGAAGAATCAAATTAGGCAGAAAGATAAAAGTTTCTCAAATCTGAAAAGATGGGAGAGTACTTTAGTATCATGTTTGTGATCATCTTAATGATTTAGAAATCATATCACAATTAGTCCTCTAAAGGTCATCTTAGTGCATTCTTATGACTAAGAAGAGGAGTCATGAATTGTTGAAATGGTTAGATCAGGAAGATGAGTCATACTTCGTTCCAAAACAATTCTTAGAGTCATACTCCAAGATTGTAACTTGAGTGACATATCTTAAAGAAAGGTTTAAAACACTTGTCAAATGTAAGAGTAAAAGTGTCCTACTCTTGTACATTTGAAATTGGTAAGTTGTGATGTTTTGGATAAAACAAAGACCAACTAAGGCCAATTGTGTGAAGTGTTTGTCTTGATAAAGAATCCGCACTATCTCTTGAATATTTGGAAAGATAGTCTTATATGTCAAGAGGATAGTGGGAGTCTTAAAGATCCTAAAAAGAATTTCAAGAACTAATCAAGAATAAAACCTGAGGTTCTTCACTAGCACACGACTTGAGGTTTATAACCTATCGTGTTGACATATTCTGTGCCCATTCCAGTTAAAGTTGGCTTTGCATAGGAGTTCTGAAAGTTCTCAATTGGTTGCATAACAACTTGGAAGCAATGGCAGGCCCTGTACTGCCAGGTGGCAAGAAGTTAAGATTGCATAAGTTCAGTCCATATGAGTTTGGATTTGTCATTTTCCTTGTCTTGTGACTATGGTTTTGACGATTCACATGGATAAGAACACATACACCATAAAATATAAGGGTCATAAGGTTTCTCTCCGATTCATGAAAATGATGGTGAGGAAACACTTCCACCAAGTAGATTTGAAGCAGATGGCAAAAGGTCTAAACAATTGAGACTATGATTACGACATCCCTTTTCATAGTTCTGAAATTGTTTAGACACACATGCATGCTATCTAAGGAAAGGTGTATGATTTTGATAAAGTTTTATCAAAGCATCTTGTATCAGAAATCTGAACTTTGGTAAGAAAGTCAATAAAGTATTGATTTCTAGAAGTCCAACTGATTTCTAAGTACATGTCAAAGCTAGTGGGAGCATAAGTGTTATGCTAATAATCATCATGTTAGTGGGAGCATGATAATTATTGTTAGTGTTGCAAGTTAGCAATGTTAATTATAGAAAACAAAAGTTTCAATTCGTGAGGCTGCAGGGATTGAAAAAGTTGTTTTGCTATAATTAAGGTAAAGGATATACTTCATTTCAGTTCTAAAGGCTTAGATTGAGACCTTAATCATCTTTAGTCAAGAATATATATATGAATTTCATGTTGGATTGGTTCAACTTAAGGAAATTCTATATATTGCGTTCTCAAAATTCGATTATGATTACGGCATCCCTCTTCATAGTCTAATTTTGAAAACATGGCAAATAAAAATATTGTAGCAAAAGACTGGTCTAGAATCATGTCTTTATGTGAGACATCATGAATCATGTACCATTTGCTTTGGGTACAGGATCGATTGCATGAGCTATAATATTTGTCATTTCTAAATTTTTCCAAATGCCCAGAGGCATTAAGAAGGGAAAAGGTCTAGAATTGGATATGACTAAAATGATTAAGCAATTGTCGAGGACAATCTGAGGTTTACCAGAGATTGGTTGCTCAGGGACAGTTGGAAGTATAGTGTTAACTTTGGAAGGACCATATTGACATATTCTGAAAAGAGGCATCTCTTATTCAGAAGTGATAGTCAAAATGAGAATATGGAGTTGTCTCCATAGGTGGAAGTTATATGTGTAAGATTAGAAAACTTAATGCAAGAAGCATGTCCAAAGCAATGTACTTTGAATATGAGACTTAGTTTCCATGGAGTTGATCTCCATTGGAATACCTTAT
This sequence comes from Lactuca virosa, assembly GCF_052849685.1. Taxonomy (NCBI): domain Eukaryota; kingdom Viridiplantae; phylum Streptophyta; class Magnoliopsida; order Asterales; family Asteraceae; genus Lactuca; species Lactuca virosa. The sequence goes on along the minus strand of NC_136434.1, from coordinate 130,332,683 downwards.
AATGACTGTTGACAAGTCTTTGTGACTTTGTACATATTCATTACAGGAGGGTCAGTGCATATAAGTTTAAAATCTAAACAGATTTCGATAAATGATAGGAATTTGAAATTCTCACATTTTTCGATAAGGATTTGGGAGTGTGAAATTAGAATCATTGAAATTATGTTCAATTGGTTTATTTCACAAAGTAAGGATCATAGACAAACATAGAGTGCATACTTGGTGTATGGCAAAGCTATTGTTTAAGAAAAACATAGTGTACATGCTTGGAGCATGGGACAACTAGTGTTTTTAATTCAAGTATAAAGTTGATAAAACCGAAACAATGAATAATGAGTAATCAGTATGGTGATAAATAAAAGTGTTTATTTATATTCATATAGTTTGATACCATATTTGATTCATTTATTCTTGTGTTTCACTTTGCATGTTTTGACTTCCAGAATAACTAAGTCGCTCTTCCTGAATGATTAAGTTATTCAAACCATCCACAGTCGGTCATATGTTGGAAGTAGATATGAATCAAGACTGTCATGGGTTGGTTTGTAGAGGTCCAAGTTGGTGGACAAAGTGGTGCTACAACACTCATGAGTGCTCATAAGTTCTGAGTATTGGATTCAACCCGCGCTCATTTGAATCACTTCATGGATTTTATCACGAGTGTTCATGAGACGATAATATCTTATATTCTTCAAACCTAGAGATATGAGTTGTTACTATGAGTTGGTTATACATTGATTGCACGAAAATGCATTTGGTAACTCGATGTTATAAAACGTGCATTTGTATATGATTCAACAAGTAGTAGAACAAGCCATATGAGTCGAAGTTTATCCATTCCTTTTACCTTCGGGATAAAAGTGATATCTGTGGGCCCCTCCGATGATTTAGCGATGACACATGTGAGTGCTTGGCCAAGCCAGGACTGATTTGATTTGTTCAATCAGTCAGTCATCATAAATTGAAAATCGGGAAACAAGGAATGGACAGAGAGAATGATTATAATCCATGTCTCAGTCCATATGATATCTAGAATGGAGGAATATATGATCCCTTATCTAATGGACAAGTCATTGACAAGGTCAGAGTTCGACAGCGGCTTTAAGAGCTACGATTGCCAGTTAGGTTTTGAAGTCATACTCAATAATAGTTTTAGACTTATCCAAGTGGGAGACTATTGGATTAATGTCTAAGTCCATAACTATATTTGGTATGTACTTGACCCGACCCGGCATGGTCCATTTGGGTTGCACTTCACCGGCACAATTTATATGGATAGTCTTTTGAGAATAATATATTTATGATTTATATTAATATATTATAAGTTCTAATATATTAATATATAATCATATTATTTAATTAGTATTGATCAAGAATTAATTTATAATTAATTAAGTGATCAAAATGAACTAATTAAATATGGACTCTTAGATATATATATGTGTAGTGGGCCAAGTTCATTTAGCTTGGGCTAAGTCTTCATGGATAGTTCATGGAGCTTTAACCCATGGATCCTAGGAAATGAAAGGTCATGGGTATTAGGGTTTAACCCTAATCCTCCACACTATATAAAGGGTCTTATGGTTCATGAAATTATGCTAGTGGCTAGTGTGGATACACTAAAGAGGGCAATAACCGATTTCATAGTGTGAGCCAAGTATCCATATTCTCTAAAGGTTTTCCAAGGTGTTTTGGTGATTTGTGATTCCACTTGAGGCTTCCACACTATTGGGGCTAAGCTCTTAAAGCTTGAAGACATCAAGCTACATCAAAAGGTATGTCATCTAACTAGAACTTTGTAGTATAGGTGCTTCATAATATGCTAGTTAGGATGAAACCTTGGAATATTTAATATTTGCATGTATAATAGAGAAAACATAGATCCAAGGTTTATAGGGTTGCATGTACACCATAGGAGTGTTAGAATGCTCAAAAACCAACAGTTGGTACCAACCATAACCTTTTTCCCCCTTCCAGGAACTATCCCCTTACTCCCTAATAGGGAAATAAGAGATAAGAGTGCAACTTGTCTCACTAGAGAACAAACCACATTCTGTCTTTCATTGTTCACTCTACCCGATTAGGGTATCCATGAACAATAACATAAAACAAGTAATGCCTACATAATAGGGGAGTTAGTGTAACTCAACTCCTTGAACTTGAAACTTAACTAGCAATAACTAGATGGATCCTTTCCCTTCTGAGAACCTACATAAGAATTATATCATTATTTAGCTTGTGCTTTGTTGTATTACTCTTATAAGACATATGTACATATCTCCTTATTTAATCTTTGATTGTTTTGTTCTTTTTGGTATCTATTTTATTACCTTTCACACCATTATTAAATTCCAATAAAATTATAGTGGTAAAGGTCCATATTTAACCTTTTCATAAATATAAGGATCTCCTTCTAATGGTTTTTGGTTGATTTTATATTGATTTTACAAGTCAGCAGCTTTAAGTTGTCACTTTCAGGACCACTAAACACTCTTGGAATAAACTATACCAATTCGATAGGAATTTAGTCAAGCCCTTGATATGGGGGAAACTAGAAATCTATATCTAACTAAATGCTTTGTAATTTTGGCATTTGGAGTCCTATTGAATTTAATATGATTTTTAGAAGACGATACATAAAATTTGTGACAGCGCAGACCAATCTAAGAAGATTGACCATTTTACCATTCAAGGACGTGGAATTAGGAAAGGTGATTTAATGTTTGTTGAAACTAGACCCACTAACTTTCCAAAAAACTAAGCCTCTTGGTGTTTAGGTATTCTGATTGCCTTGTACAAATTTTAGAAGTTTAATGATAGAATCGGAAAGATTGATCATAATAGCTTTTAAGTTACTTGCGGTGTCCCATTAAGGACTTAATGGTTAAGCTTTAAATTTATAACTTTTAGTAGATTAAAATTTCATATAAGAATCTCATAATATATATTAATTACATTGACTTAATGGTTTAATGGTTTGTCTAAATAGAGGGTTGAAACTAGGACTTTTTACATAAAATCAAGACTTCATTATATAGGTTAAGTTACACATTATATGGATTAAGTTTGCAACTTAACCCATTGAACACTTAACATGGGAACTTGGCTGAAAGTTCGAGCCCTTCATAACTCCACCACCTGCTGGTGGTCTAATGGTGGTGCTATGACGGTTAATGGTGGGCAAAAGACCAATACTACCAAGTACATTGCTATAAAATGTATATAAAAAAACAAGCTACATGTTTTATTATCATTGACTTTTATCCTATTATCTTCATGAGTAACAACCCGAAACCACCCATAAATGATGGCCTGAGGTGGCAGAACGGTTCAAATGGCAGCCTATGTTGTCGACCATGGTGGTGGTGGTGATGTTCAGTGGGGAAAAGAAAAGAAAAAGGAAGAAACGAAAGATACAACATACCTTCCATACGTAGACGAGTTTACCGCCACCTTACACCGCCACCTCCTTCCTTCTTTGGCCACAGAAACCTCAGACAATAAGGTCTCTGGTGATATCAGCTCCTAATGGCTTCTTTCTAGCGTCGCTACCCTTTTTTTTACTCCTTGATTCTCTTCTGTGGTGTCGCAACTATAGGGCAGAAGAAATAGTGCTGCTACGAAAATTCAATGGACGATCGTGGCCAGCAAGCGGAGTAATCTTGGACCCAAAATAACTTATGTCGACTTATGGGGGTTTTATTTTATAATTTACACTTTTTACCCTAAGGTTTCCGATAATGATGGTTCCTACCCGAACAACGAAAATCTTTTTGTAACAAAAGGAAGTTTAAATATTGACATTTCCGGCCACTAATAAATCATTATCTTTTATTGTGGTCTTTAAGTGTTATTTTATTTTCAGATATTTAATTTAATTAATTAATTAATTAATTTAGTTATTTTATTTATTTATTAATAATTTATATTTTCAAAAAACATGGAAAGGAATGGAAAAGAAATACGAACGTTACAGATATAATAATTCATGTACTAAGTAGATATAAAACATTGATTATGTTGAATTATATGATAAGATAGACATCTATGAAAACTATATAATCTCAATCGACTCAATGGCTTCTATCGGTAGGTTACACATGAATAAAATTAAATATAGTATATAATTTAATTTTATTAATAGTTGTTCACATGATTATTTAATTTAAAAAATAATATTCTATTAACATTTTAATTTTTATTATTATAATTACTTAAATACTCAAATATTATTTTTGTTTTTTAAACGTAACAATATAATTTTTTATATAACATTACTTTTAATTATTGTTGTTGTAAGCTATTTTTTTTGCTACTTATTTAGAAACTCTTTATGATTATAAAAATAATTTTAGAAATTTCTTGATTTAATTTGGTATTACAATTTAGGTTTTAAATTTACACTGCAACTAAAAATTTTTATGTAACATCTTGATTTCCAGGTATTTCATTTACGCCCTTGGTATGAAAATTATTTGCAAATTGGTCCTTAATGGCATTTTTGTAAATTTTGGAGACTATATGAGTACGTTAACCCTAATATTTAGGGTTTGCACCCTATTTAAACCTTATTATAGCCTCAAAACCCTTTCATTCATCAGTCTCCATCCTCCAACTCGACCCTAGCTAACCCTAATCTCTCGAGTGAAGCAATCTTGACCTTGAGTGTGCATTTTGGTGTCCTTTTAGACGCTTTGGAGTGTTTAGAAGCATTCAATGTCATCTTGGACCTTAGTTTCCTTCTATAGATGAACTAGGATGTATTCATGAGATAAGAAGTTAGGGTTTTAGGTATTGAGCACTTAATAGCCATGCAAGACCATAAAGTTGGAAACTTTATGGTTAAGGACATTATTTGGGGGGCTAGATCTGTATTTGGACGAAAGGACTTAATGTATTAAGCACTTAAAAAAGGGAATGACTTTTGGACGAGTACGTTAGGCGTACTCCCTTCGGGAGCCCGATCTAGACCTTGAGTACACTAAGCGTACATGCTGAGTACGCTGGGCATACTCAGCTGACTCAACTCGGTTGAGTTTTTGACTTTCAACTTTGATGTGGTTTTGACCAAGTTTGATCTAGGGGTATTTTGATTTATAGTAAGTTTGGTCTTTTTATAATGAATAGGTGACCAGTAGAGCTGATATTCGAACCTGTGAACTATTCATCTATCTTTTCAGACTGAGAGGTGAGTTTTCCTCACTGTACTTCTGTGCCGAAGCCACCAATGCCGACCCACTGGGTTATTTGTATCCTGGTATGTAGGATGTTGCTATGTTGTAGTGATTTGTTAGATCTGAATCCTGGTATAGGATGTTTCTATGTTGTAATGATCTGTTATATCTGAATCCTAGTATATTGGATGTTGCTATGAGATAGTGATTTGTAGACCTACATGTTTGCATACTGACTGGTTATATGTTTATCTGTTGTTTATGTCGACATAGTATGATTTGGGTTAAGCCTTTACTGCTATGTGCGTGAGCCAACAGACCGGGGGTAATCAAACTCGATGGTTGTGGACCCGATGGTATTCCAATCTGATGACTGAATGGACCCATTACACGTTGGTATTCCAGTCCGATAACTGATTGGGCGGATGGTAATCTTGCCCGATGGCTGTGGACCCGTGGGTATTCCAGTCTGATGACTGATTGGACCCATCATGCATGGTTGTATTTGTTCTCTGTTGTGTGGTGGTTCTTTGGGGGAACTCACTAAGCTTTGGCTTACAGTTTTAGTTTTATGTTTCAGGTACTTTAGACGACCGTAGGAAAGCGAAGGCATGATCGTGCACATCCTCTTGGTTTTGATGATTCTGATTTGGTACACTCTGATATATATGATTTTTATTTTTTGGAACAATGTTTTGTAAACATTTGGTTGATTTGGGTTTTGTTAGAAAACAAGGATTTCTCTTGAGTTAAAATTGAAAAAAATCATCGTCATTTTTGGGAGGTTACAAGTTGGTATCAGAGCCCTTGTTTGAGAGAGTTGGATGAGCATTCGTGCGAATCCAGACTCAAGCTAAGGATCTGTTAATGTTTTCAAAATGATTTTTAAAAGTGTTTTCAAAGGTAACCAAGGAAGGACGAGATGTGTACGGTCAGCCGGAGCAAGCAAGTATACCCCTAGTTACCACACTATTATTTGTTATTAATGAGAATGATAAAACTGCATGCTAGTGATAGGCTAGGGATCTTCAGGGATTGCATGATAGATTTGCCTGATGTATGATGTTTGATAGCCTAGGAGGACTTCTTATATGTTAGATGAAATTGACATCATTATTGTAGTTTCTTAGTGTGTGCATCATAGTTGTAAATAACTAAGATTCTATAGCATGTGAATGTTTGGTTTAACCTTATTTCCTGTACTTTTCTGATAAAGGGCTTAGGATAGAATCAAGTATTCGACTGTCTATAAGATCCAACGTTAAGTATGATTAGCATGCACGAGTGTCTACAGGGTTGGTGGAAGTTTCATAAGTGATTATGTAGATGTAGCAGCCCAGTTAAGGAAGGATTTGCCACTTTGAGAGAGTGAGGATAGGGTTTATGAATATTCTAGTTATGGGTTTGTTTTGGACGGTTTGTGATGATCCATTGATACAAATAAAGGTAGGTGTGTAAGGTAGTATGGGCCCATACTATTGAAAGCATAGGACCCGTACGCATAGGAAGGAAGTCACAAACCCTGAGGGCTAGATTTGTCTTGGTGGTTATGGCAGTATGAATTGTGGCCTTTCAGATGTGTATCTTGGTTTATTTTTCAGTATGGCGATTACAAGAGGTTCTGGTTCGGGAGCTGGTGTCCAGGATAGGCCGAGTCTAATTGATGATGACATTCGTGAGTTTATCGCTACCGAGGTAGTTGCTACCGTCCAGAGCTCTATTTCGACGTTGTTTATGTCTATCATCACCGCTATGATTGAGCTTTTTGATGATCGCTACGCTGCACTAACCGACGTTGTTGCTGCTGCAGCTATCGCGGTTGTTGCTACTGCGGGAATTCGAGGGTAGAGATCATTTTATTATCGGTACTTTGACAATACGAAGCCCCCGCAGTTTGATGGAGTTAAGGACCCGATTGTAGCGATAAGATGGTTATCTGATGTGGATGTTTGTTTATGCACATGTTCTTGCCCGGATGACCAGAAGGTCGAGTGCGCCCTAAACCTTCTCTGGTTAGGGCGAAGGATTGGTGGAGATTGGTGACTGGATCGTACACTCCTGAGTAGAGGGCTGTTGTTACTTGGGAGAAGTTCTTGGATATGTTCCGTTTGAGATATGTTCCCATGGTGGAGAGGGAGAGATTGGCTCAGGAGTACCTGGATCTAAGACAGACAATTGAGACGGTGATGGAGATCACCAAGATGTTTACAGAGAGTGCCTTGTGCTGTCCTGAGTTCGCTGCTTCAGAGCAGGCTCAGATGACGTGGTACTTGAGAATGCCACCCAGCGTTATGGTACCCTCTCTGAGCTTCAGGATTTCACGAGGGGGCAAGAGATCGAGATGGAGCTTCAGACGATGGAGCAGCGGCAGGCTCACGTTCAGTCGCAGTCGGTGGCGAAGCGGTTCAAGCCCACTGATTCGCATTCTGGGGGACATATAGGCCACACTTGTGGAAAGTGTGACAAGCTTCATGAGGGTTCTTGTTGATCTTATTTTGTATTCCACAAATGTGGCAGGGATAGCCAGATTGCTAGGGACTATCATCAGCAGCCCCCGCCGGTGAGCACCAGAATTTGTTATCATTGTGAGCAGGTGGGCCATGTGAAGGCCATTTGTCCCTTGTTTGCTGCGAGAACGGCGTAGGCTCCAGCACCGACTACTTTGAGGATTACGGATGGACGCCAATGTAGGGCGGAGCCACCGAGGGCTCGGATTTGTGCTTTCCAACTCACTGCAGAGGAGGATAGGGCGGCGCCGAACGTTGTTATTGGTATGATTTCATTTATTATTTTGTCAATATATTTAATTGTATGATTATGATTGTAATTTTGTTAGGTACATTCCTAGTGAACTCTTTGCCTACTCTTGTGTTATTTGACTCGGGTGCGAGTCGCTCTTTTGCATCGAGTGTTTATTAGGGTTGTGTCTTGGAGATTTTTCCCTTATATGATTTATTTGATCCCTATTACTATAGGGGATGTATGCGTGATTGTAGGGATGGACTGGTTGAGTAGGTTTGGTGTGATGATTGACTGCGAGAGGCAGCGGGTGTTAGTTAGAACCCCAAGTGGGGGAGAACTGACTACTCATGGAGAGGGTACCAAGATTGGATCAACCTTTTGTTCTGCTGCCAGGGTTCGACAGTATCTACAGCACATGTGTATGGGTTATCTTGTGTATGTGGTTGACACCCGATTTGGGAACGAGGTTTTAGTTTTGGATTTGTCTGTTGTTAGAGAGTTTTCTGATGTTTTCCCAGAGGAGTTACCATGTGTGCCTCCTGAGAGGCAGGTTGAGTTCAGGATCGATTTGGTCCCCAGTGCGAACTCTATTTCTAAGGCGATGTACCGATTGGCACCACTGGAGATGCAGGAGTTGTCCGCTCAGCTTCAGGAGCTATTGGGTAAGCAGTGTATTCGAACGAGCAGTTCCTTGTGGGGAGCATCGATCTTGTTTGTCAAGAAGAAGGTTGGTTCACACCGGATGTGTATTCATTACCGGGAGTTAAACAAATTAACGGTGAAAAACCATTACCCACTTCCGCAGATTGATGACCTCTTTGATCAATTGCATGGTGTATATTGGTTCTCCAAGATCGATTTGAGGTCAGGGTATCATCAGATGAGGGTTATAGAGGAGAACGTGGAGAAGACCACGTTTCAGACTCGTTATGGTCATTATGAGTGTGTGGTGATGCCATTTGGGTTCACTAATGCGCCTGCGACATTTATAGACTTGATGAATTTGGTATGCAGGCCGATGTTCGATCGATTAGTCGTCATTTTTATTGATGATATCTTGGTGTATTCCAAGACCGGGGAGAGGCATGAGGAGAACCTTCGAGAGCTTCTGGGAGTTTTGAGGCGAGAACGGTTGTATGTCAAGTTCTCGAAGTGCGAGTTTTGGTTATGAGAGGTCCAGTTCTTAGGACACCTCGTTAACTAGAATGGGATTTTGGTTTACCCGGCCAAGAATGAGGTCGTGATGCAGTGGAAGGTTCCGAAGTCTCCCTCGGAGATCAGGAGTTTCTTAGGATTAGCAGGGTATTATCGAAGATTTATTCAGGATTTCTCCAAGATTGTTGTACCCCTCACTCGTCTGACGAGGAAGGGCGTGGATTTCCACTGGGGCCTTGAGCAGCATGCTTCATTCAAGACTTTGAAGCGGAAGTTATGTGAGGCCCCAGTGTTCACCCTCCTTGAGGGTGTTGAGGATTTTGTAGTATTTTTTTATGCATCCATCATCGGCCTACGGGCAGTTCTTATGTAGCGAGGGAGGGTTATTGCTTATGCTTTTCGGCATCTTAAGCCGCATGAGGTTCGTTATCCGACTCATGATTTGGAGTTGGGAGCAGTGGTGTTTGCTCTCAAGATTTGGCTGTATTATTTGTATGGGGTCTGGTGTACTATCTATACGGATCACAAGAGTTTGAGATATCTCATAGATCATCTGAATCTGAACATGAGACAGAGAACATGAGACAGAGTAGGTGGCTTGACGTGGTCAAGGATTATAACTACGAGATTCTATATCACCTAGGAAAAGCGAATGTGATCATTGATGCTTTGAGCCGCAAGTCGTTTAGTTCCTCGGTTGGGAGTTTATGTATGAGGATTTCGATTGATTCACCATTGTTGGCTTTGATTAGAGAGGCTCGGGCTGAGGGAGTCAAGAAAGAGAATTAGAAGCAGGAGCGAATCAGGGGCGAGATTGACAGGTTTTACACCGACAGGATAGACTGTTGACCTAGTGCAGTCGAGTTTGGGTAACATATTTTGGTGGGATCAGGCAGACTGTGCTGGAGGAGGCACAAAAGTCCAAATTTTTGATACACCCTGGAGCCACCAAGATGTATCAAGATTTGAGACTTAGCAACTGGTGGCTATGCATGAAGAGTGAGATAGCTTGGTATGCCGAGAGGTGCTTGACCTTTCGGATGGTCAAGGCCAACCACCTGAGGCTACATAGCAAGTTGCAGCCGTTGGAGGTTCTCATGTGGATATGGAAACATATTACTATGGATTTAATCACCAAGTTACCTCGAACGGCTCATGGGTTCGATGTGATTTGGGTAATAGTAGATCGTCTGACCAAGAGTGCCCACTTCTTACCTATTCGAGAGAGTTCCTCGGCCGATAAATTGGCCGATGTGTATGTACGCGAGATCGTCGCCCATCATGGTATTCCGGTTTCTATTGTTTCAAATCAGGATGTTTGGTTCATGTCGCGGTTTTGGCAGAGGTTACACGAGGGACTGAGTACGAGGTTGCATCTTAGCACTGCTTGTCATCCGCAGACTGATGGCTAGAGCGAGAGGACCATTCAGACACTTGAGGATATGTTGAGAGCTTGTGTCATAGATTTCGGTGGGATTTAGGACTCCTACCTTCCTCTAGCTGAGTTTTCTTATAACAACAGCTATCACTTCAGTATTGGTGTGCCGCTATTCGAGCTTCTTTATGAAAGGAAGTGGCATACCCCAGTCTGTTGGGGAGAGGTCGGTCATAGGGTTGTGGGAAGGACTAAGGTGGTCCTTCAGACGTCATAGCTTATCTAACAAATCAGAAAATGGTTGTAGACAGATCAAAGTCGGCAGAAGAGTTATGCCGAAAAACGTCGACCTAGGTTGGAGTTCCAGTTCGGCGACATTGTTTTGTTAAAGGTATCACCCTGGAATGGTGTAATACGCTTCAGGAAGAGGGGTAAGTTGGGGCCTCGGTATATTGGGCCATTTCGAGTGATTTCCAGGGTTGGCATGGTAACTTACACGATGGATTTGGTTGAGGAGCTCGGTCAGATTAACAACACCTTCCATGTTTCTCAGCTTCGGAAGTGTGTGGTTGATGATTCAGTAGTTGTTTATTTGTATGATATTCAAGTTGATGATCGCCTGAATTATGTTGAGAGACCAGTGGTGATCTTGGATCAGAAGATGAATTCCTTATGCAACAAGGTGATGTCATTGGTCAAGGTTCAGTGGCAGCATCGGAGAGATTCCGAATGGACTTTGGAACCCAAGACGGAGATGCGAGAGAGCTACCCCAAGTTATTCACGACAATAGACTTGGAGAACGAAGTCTAGTTCAAGTGGGGGGGGGGGGATTGTAACATCTTGATTTCCAGGTATTCCATTTATGCCCTTGGTATTGAAATTGTTTGCAAATTGGTCCTTAATGGCATTTTTGTAAATTTTGGAGACTACATGAGTACGTTGGGCGTACGTGCGTATGTTGGACATACGTGGCAGAGTCTGAAACCCTAATATTTAGGGTTTTCATCCTATTTAAACCTCATTATAGCCTCAAAAGCCTTTCATTCATCAGCCTCCATCCTCCAACTTGAACCTAGCTAACCCTAATCTATTGAGTGAAGAAATCTTAACCTTGAGTATGCATTTTGGTGTTCTTAAAGGAGGAATAAGGAAGAGGAAACCATCTTAGAAGAGTGGAGCACTTTGGATCCAGAATCACATCATCATTTGACACTATTTGAAGGTAAAAATCTCTGAACTTGATGAAGCTATGATTAGATCTTGTTTAGCCATGGATTTATGTTTATTTTGGTCCCATAAGCTTGGTATTATGAGTATTGGTTACTGTAATTCATATAAGTTGTCCTTTCATATGGTTTGGAGTGTTTAGAAGCATAAAAATGTAATCTTGGACCTTAGTTTCCTTCCATGCATGAACTAGGATTTCTTAATGAATTAAGAGTTAGGGTTTTTGGTATTGACCACTTAATAGCCATGCAAGACCATGAAGTTGGAAACTTTATGGTTAAGGACATCATTTAGGGGCTAGATCTGCATTTGGACGAAAGGACTTAATGTATTAAGCACTTAAAAAGGGGAATGAACTTTGGCCAAGTACGTTGGGCGTACTCCCTTGGGGGCCCGATCTAGACCATGAGTACGCTAAGCGTACATGTTGAGTATGTTGGGCGTACTCAGTTGAGTCAAATCAGTTGAGTTTTTGATTTTCGACTTTGATGTGGTTTTGACCAAGTTTGACCTAGGGGTATTTTGGGTATTTTGATTTATAGTAAGTTTGGTCATTTTCCAATGAATAGGTGACCGATAGAGCTGATATTCGGAAATATGACTTATTCAACTATCTTTTCAGACTATGAGGTGAGTTTTCCTGACTTTACTTCTGGGTCAAAGGCACCAATGCCGGCCCACTAGGGATTCTGTATCCTGGTATGTAGGATGTTGTTATGTTGTATTGATCTGTTAGATCTAAATCCTGGTATATAGGATGTTGTTATGTTGTAGTGATTTGTTAGATCTGAATCCAGGTATATAGGATGTTGTTATGCGGTAGTGATCTGTAGACCTGTTTGTTTTCATGCTAACTGGTCATATGTTTATCTGTTGTTTATATCGACATAGTGTGTTTTGGGTTGAGGCTTTACTACTATGTGCGTGAGCCAACAGAACGGCGGTAATCGAACCCGATGGCTGTGGAGCCAAGGGTATTCCAGTCTGATGACTGAATGGACCCGTTACACGTTGGCATTCCAGTCCGATGAGTCATTGCGCCGATGGTAATCCAGGCCGATGGTTGTGGACCAGAGGATATTCCAGTCCGATGACTGAGTGGACCCAACATGGATGATTGTATATGTTCTCTGTTGTGTGGTGGTACTTTAGGGGAACTCACTAAGCTTTGGCTTACAGTTTTAGTTTTATGTTTCAGGTAATTCAGATGACCGTAGGAAAGCGAAGGCGTGATCGTGCACATCCTCTTGGTTTTTATGATACTAATTTGGGACACTCTAATATATGATTTCTATTTTTGAGAACAATGTTTTGTAAACGTTTGGTTGATTTGGGTTTTGTTTGAAAACAATGATTTCTCTTGATTTAAAAATGAAAAAATTTATCGTGAATTTTGGGAGGATACATTTTAACTATTTACATAATAATATTTTGATTTTCTTTTAAGTTTAACTAAATTTTGATTTAAGTTAACTATTTCACATTATATTTAAATTAACAATTTAAATATTATATACAAAGTATTCAAAGTTGTGTGAAAAAAAAGGATTCACAGACAAAAACATACTCAAACTAATAAGTTAATTATAATACGTTAAAGTTAAAGTGTAACTCCCAGACTCTGGTACACATTTATTTACAAATTATTCTTGTTTTAAAGGCTACTCAACGAGTTGGAAGCCTGAGACTCGTCGAGTAGAAGTTAGTCTTGGACACGGGATTCAGCCACCTACTCGACGAGTCAAGAGCTCTGGACTCGGCGAGTAGGCCTGACAGAGTGAAATCCTAATTTTGGGGTTTTGCACCCTTGTTAAGCATCTTAATCCCCACCCCTTGGCCTCATTTACAGCCTCCTTGTCCCAAACCCTAATCCACGAAACCCTAGAGCTTTCCTTGAGTGTGTGATCCATTTTGAGTGATCTTTGTGCATTTTTTAAGCCTGTGGAAGAAGAAGAAGATAGAAGGCTCAAGAGGAATGGAGTAGATCCAGAAGCTACACTCCATTTGCTACATTTTCGGGTAATCAAGTCTCTAACTTGATAATTCCTTTCTTAGATCTATTTACTTCCACTTTATGAGGTTTTTGGTTCAAGAACCTTGGCCTTTGGGATTTGGACGTCCCAAGTGACTTATATCTCAGATCTGGGATCTAGGAAGGGTTCCATGGCATAAAGGTGCAAACTTTATGACCATGGAAGTGTTGGATTAGGTGTCTAAGCCCATAACTGTAATTGGTATGTACTTGACCCGAGAGTAGCATGGTCCATTTCGGTTGCCTTCACCAGGACAATTTGATAGGATGGATATTTGAGAAAGAGGTTATTTATGATTTACCAATATATTATAAGTATAATATATTAATTGAGAAATCATATTATTTAATTAGTATTGATCAAGAATTAATTTGGAATTAATTTAGTGATCAAAAGAGACTGATTAAATTAACGGGGACTGATTAAGTCAATCAGTAATATTTATAGTTTGGGCCAATGATCCATGTTGATTAGGGATGGACTAAATCTTTATGAACCCTCTAGCTTGAAAAATGAACCCTCTAGCTTGAAATTCCAAACTATAAAATGAACCCTCTAGCTTGAAAAATCGGACACTAGTACTCCAAGGTTCATACCTAGCCGATTTTGAGCTACTAAATCTCTCTCTCATATTCATCCAATTTTTCATGGTGTTTGTAACTTGTTTGAGTCACAACACTTGGGGTGCTTGCTCCCTTAAGGCCAAAGTTCTACAAGCTACTACACAAGGTAATCTTCTAACTAGTTTTTATGATTCAAATATCACCTTGTATGCTAGATTAGGCTTTATGCTTTGGAAAACGAATATTGCATGTATAATTAGAGAAAACTTAGATCCAAAGAATTTAGGGTTGTATGTGTACCATAGGATGTTGTAGTATACTAAAACCCAACAGTGGTATCAGATCCATGGGTTGTTTTCTGTTATATAGATGCATTGCTTAATTGTTCAAAGATGGAAAAGTCGAAAAACTACACTCTGTAAGGGGGACTCGACGAGTCCATACATGAACTCGCCGAGTTCATAGTGAACTCGACGAGTCCATTATCTGACTCGACGAGTCGGATAGGTTGTATGCAGTTTTTCGGGGTTTTTGGCCAGATTTGGATTTAGATCATTACCTTAAACTGTTTTGTATCATAAAATCTGTTTTTTATATGGTAATGGTTATCCCATCCAATTAAAAGATAAATTGTCAAATCTTGAAATTATTACTAGTTTATATGATAAGCTATTTGTTTGTAATATTTTGATTTGAAGTTATCTTGCTTTAAGAGTTGCATTAAGTCAAATTGGTAAAAGATAAAATTATATGATTATTTTATTAGTTTAAAATTTGAACTAAAAGACATTGAAGAGCTTCATAACTTGCCCTCAAGTTATGGAACTTAGAAAGTCTTTTTTTTTATGACAAAAGAGAGTTATAAAATTTTCCATCAAGTTTTGGAACTCAAAAGTTTTTTTTAAGGAGTTACAAAACTTGTCATCAAGTTTGGAATTCAAGGGTTTTGAATTAAGTTTTGGAATTTGAAAAGTTTAATTAAAAGGTTTTAATTTGTAATATTGAATTCTAAAACATCTAGTAATTGAAAGGTTTCAAAAGGCTGCAACTCTTGGGTTCATAACTTAAAAATTAATTAAATAGTTTTTAATTTTGAATTTTTATAACCTTGATGCCTTGAATAGTTCAATTACACCTTATGGATTTTATTAAATTAATTAAAGTGTTTAATTAAGAGAGAATTAATAATTCCATAATGATATGGTTTAAGTTTAATTAAATTAAGAGTATAATTTATTAATAGATTACACCATCAAGTATCTTAAATGTGTAAAATACACCCTTATACTGTATAACATTAAAAGTTTAATATATATTATATATGTATAAGTAAAAGGTCAGTCTTACCGTTAGTAGGCCTCATTCACGAAGCCGGTCTATAAGGGGGGTATAAGGTTATTGCCTATAAAATGGTGGTTTAATGGGTGTCCACTCTCACCCACTGGTGGAAGGTCGTTAGCCGAACGGGTAGGATAGGAAATTAATTCTCATTAAAAGTATGATGAAATATTAAGTAACTAAACCTTTTATAAATTCTCAATCTTAGTTACTTAGGAAAAATGTGAATTTGATGCTAACCCATGAAATTGCACATTGCACATTATTAGTCGTTAGTGGAGCGTGTGTGGTTAACCGACACACTAATATGGGACTAATGAAGGATGGAAATAGGTAGCTCGTAGTTTATCATAGATCAATGGAACGTGTGTGGTTAACCGGCACATTGATTAGGTGATAAATGACTTCGAGAGTATCAAGCTAATTTGCATGCTTATTCACACCTTGTTTTTGATCCTCGGCATCCCAGTCACAAACTTGAAGGGCATAATCAAGATTAAACATGTCATTGAGAAAACGTTCAATGAATCTCAAAGAATCTCGGAATTTCATTTCATTTAAAACCTAATATTCAATTTCGTTTTTCATGGTGGAAATTGGTACATCGTCATTTACCTACCTTCAAATATTTTACAGTTGGATTACAGCATCCCTCTTCTGAATTGTAGAATATTGTGTTGGGTCCTAGCCTTAATATTTCATTTTGGGTGTTATATTAAGGACTTAAATCAACTAACTTGAATTTCTCCCTTATAGATGTCTAGTTCTGACAACTATGGTCTTCCCGAATCTTTTGGAAAAACCTTTCCATATAAAGATGATATTTCACAATATCATACTTCACTTTCTCCACCTCCTCCAATTATTCTCCCTAACCCACATGTTCGTAGACTTGAAAATTTCAAAGTCACTCAAGCCCTATTGGCTAGCAAACACCAAGATGGAAGGTATGTGTGTGCACATGTCTTGGACATCAAGTCACACATTGACAGGCTAGGAAGGTTGGGTGTCGTCTTCCCAAGGAAGCTGGCTGTTGACTGGGTTCTTCAGTCACTTCCCGAGTCATATAGTCAGTTTGTTAAAGACTACTATATGACAGATCACGACGTGACCCTTATCGATCTTACCTATTTGCTAATTGTTGCTGAATCAACAATGATTTGATTGGAAGATCTACTTCCCAAGTTGCCATGGACATAGGCAATGACATAGATAGTCCAGAAATGGTCCCTTCTCCTATGGGAAGGGAATTGGCTATGGTCAAAAGATTTAACCATAAGAGAAAAGCCACTTCTAAGATAGTTCCATGTGCAAATGCCAAAGAGTCCACTTTTTTCTACTGTCATTTGAAGGGACATTGGAAGCGAAGCTGCCTTGACTACCTGAAAGATCTAAGAGAGGGTAAAGTCAAAGTATTTGACACTGCTTCAAGTAAGTCTGCTATCTAACTCTATTAAGTTCCTATTTGTAGATTCTTAATACATGATGTGATAAGATTACATTTTGATGTTTTATTGAATCGAAGGAAGCTTAAAGAAAGAAGCGAGCTGAATCTGGTCGCGAATCAGATTTTTTGAGCTGTTGCATAGGAGTTATGATAGATTGCTTAGAAATATTTAGTAACATATTTTTCATTTGTAATTGCATTGTAAGATGAGTTTATCCACAGTTTATAATAAATAAAAATTTTGATTTTATCTTATTTTATATTTCCTTACAATGGCATTTGTGAAAATTGATGTTTGTATGAATCTTAGCAAATGGAATTGATTCTTTCGTTTTTGGTGTCTAAATTTACCAAATAAGGAAAGATTCTCATCACCAAAGTTTCAATTGGACAGAAACTTGGAATCATGCAACTTGTATTGTATGATGAATGAGAACCTTCGTCTTTGGGATATTAAGACTAATTCCTTGTTCACATGTATATGTGAGTCAAGTGAAGGACTAGGGGATCGGGTACACTTGGTTGTGCACTGGTCAGGTCCACCACAAAGAACGATAAGACTATTCGTCATGATTCACTATAAGTTTAGTAAATATGGTTATGCTTACAAGATTAAGTGTAATTCTGAATCGTTGAAAAAGGTTTCAATGTATGGCAGAACGAATAAAAAGAATCAAATTAGGCAGACAGATAAAAGTTTCTCCAATCTTAGAAGAAGGGAGAGTACTTTAGTATCGTGTTTTATGATCATGTTAGTGATTATGAAACCATATCACAATTGATCCTCTAAGGATACCTTAGTGCATTTGTATGGCTAAGAAGAGGAATCGTGAATTGTTGAAATGGTTAAATCAAGAAGATAAATCATACTTCGTTCCAAAATCAAGTCTTAGAGTCATACTCCAAGATTGTACATTGAGTGACATATCATGAGATGTGGAGTAGAAAAGTTTTCTTACTCATGCACATTTGTAATTGGTAGTTGTGATGTTTTAGATAAGATAAAGACCAATTGAGACCAATTATAATTCTTGATAAGAATCCGCACTAACTCTTGGATATTTGTTTGTCAAGGAATGGTTCTTGACAAGAGAATCTTATATGTCAAGAGGTCAGTGGGAGTCTTAAAGATTTTCAAAAGTTTCAAGAACTAATCAAGAGTAAACCTATTGTTAATCGCTAGCACACGACTTGAGGTTTGTAACCTATCGTGTTGACATATTCTTGTTTTTGTGCCATTCCAGTTAAATTTGACTATGCATGTGAGTTCTATGAGTTCTCAAGGCAAAGCACCTTGATCAGTGAAAGTTCATTGATCAGTAAGGGTGATCAGCTCAACAACTTGGAAGACATGTTAGGCCCTTGTGCTTCCAAGTGGCAAGAAATTAAGATTGAACAAGTTCAGTCCATATGAGTTTGAATCTGCCATAGACCGTATCTAATCATAATGGTTGGAAATGACAGGTTCACATGGATAGAAACACATACACCATCAAATCTAAGTGTCATAAGGTTTCTCTCCAATTCATGAAAATGATTGTGAGGAAACGCTTTCACTGAGTAGATTTTAAGTAGATAGCAGTTGTGTTAATTGCGTTCTCAAATTTGATTATGATTACGGCATCCCTCTTCATAGTTCGAATTGTGAGAAATGGAAAAAGATTTAAACATTTGGGACTTATTGTTGTAAGTTCTAAAATTATTTAAACACACATATGAGCCTTCTAATAAAAGGTGTATGAGCTTAGATAAAAGGCTTATCGAAGCATCTCGTATCAGAAATCTGAACTTTGGTAAGAAAGTCAATAAGTATTGATTTCTAGAAGTTCAGCTGATTTCTAAATACATGTCAAAGCTAGTGGGAGCATAAGTATTATGCTAGTAAGAATATAATTATCATGATAGTGGGAGCATGATTGTTATGTGAAGTGTTGCAAGTTAGCAATACTAGTTATAGCAAACAAAGGTCACAAATTTGAAAAGTTGCAAATTTTGAAAAAATTGTTTCGCTATAGTAAGGGAGAGGATACTTATACTTTATTTCGAATCTAAAAGTTTAGATTGAAGTATTAATCAGACTTATTCATGGATATATGAATACCATGTTGAAATATTTCAACATTGGAAATTCTATATATAGAAATATTATAGCAAAAGACTGGTCAATTATCATGTCTTTATGTAAGACATTATGAATCGTGTTCCATATGCTGCGGATATAGGATCGATTGCATATGCTATAATATTCATGTGTTCTGAGTTTTCCAAATTCCTAAGGCATTAAGAGTGAAAAAGGACTAGAACCGGATCTGACTAAAGTTATTAAACAACTATCAAGGACGATCTAAGGTTCGCTAAGGATTGGTTGATTAAGGATAGTTGGAAGTATAGTAATGAATGAACCATATTGATATAATTATGAATAGATAGGATTCTATTAAGGATGGATAGTCATATGGTAATTATGGAAAAGTTTCCATAATGGGAGTTGGATATCACGAATCTGTGAGTAAGTTAGAAACTTTTATGCAAGAAGGATGTTCAAAGGAATTGATGGGTTTTGAGCATTACATCAATCCTATGGTGCACATGAAAAACCCTAAAAATTTGGATCTAGGTTTATCTAAATGTACATGCAAATTATCCAAGGATCATAAACCCTAGATCTAGCATACTATAATCGAAATCACATATGAAAATAGGGTTTAGATCTTACCTTGATTGTTATGAAGCAATAACAATCTCAAATCCTCTTGATCTTGACTTCTGAAAGCTTAGTTCCTCAAGTGTTGCACCTCTAATGGAGTCACAAACACCATGAGCAACAAGATGATTTAGGAGAAGGAGGAGGAGGCACAAAACGTCTAAGAACCCTTAGGGATTACTTTCACACGTTTTTGGGGCCTTAGGGGTTCCTTATATAGTTAGGCTATTAGGGTTTTCAACCAGGAAACCCTAATCTGACTGCTTAGGCCCTAAGCAGCCCATGGACTCCCTCCTTAGAGGCCTTGGACGAATTCTAATGGGTTTCCCCATAGATTTCGTCCACTCCAACTTATATGGAGTCCATTAGCCCAATTTATGCAATTATCTTATAATTACAATATCAGTCCCCTTTATTTAATTAATCTCTTTTAGCCACAAAATTAATTCTTATTAATTCTTGAATAATATTAATTAAACAATACGATTTCTCTTTTAATATATTATTCATATAATATATTAATAAATCATAATTAATCCTCTTTCTCCTTAATTCATCCTATCAGTTGCTATGGTGAAGGCAACCCCAAAGGACCATGCTCATAATCGGGTCAAGTACATACCAAAATAGTTATGGGCTTAGACACCTAATCCAACAGTCTCCCACTTGGATAAGTCTAATAACTATTTCGTAAATACGACTTCAGAACCTGATCAGCAATCGTAGCTTTCAAAAGCCGCTGTCAACTCTGATTTTATCAGAAGCGCGTCCTTTAGATAAGGGATCATATATTCCTCCATTCTAGATATCGTATGAACTAGGACATGGATTTTAATCATACTCTCTGTTCATGTGTTGTTTCCCAACTTCCGATTTATGACGACTGACAACAGACCACGATTGAACACATCAACTTAGTCCAGTCTTGGCCAAGCGCTTAGGGTGTCATCACTAAATCATCGAGGGGCCCATAGATATCGCTTTTATCCCACATTGGGTAAAAGGAACGGATAAAATTCGACTCAATGCTCGCTTGTACCTACTCATCAAATCACACACAACAATATGTTTTATAATGTCAAGTTACTGGTGCGTTTACATATTATCAATGTGCAACCAACTTGTAAATTACGACTCACACGTCTCGGTTTCAAGAATATAAGATATTATCATCTCACCAATCACTCGTGATAAAATCCATGAAGCGATCCAAGTGAGCGTGGGTTTAATCCAATGCTCAAATCTTAATTCATAAGCACTCATGAACGTTGTAACAAACTTTTGCTATGTCTAATACACATTAGACAATCTACAAGCCAATTCATGACAGTCTTCTTTCATACCTACTTCCAAAGTATGAGCGACTGTGGATGGTTTGAATAATCTTATTATTCGGGAAGTCAAAACATGCAAAGTGAAACACAATAATAATCGAATCCAATATGGCCCCAAACTTTTGAGTATAAATAAAACCCCTTTATTTAGTCACCATATTGATTACACATTATTCATTGTATAATGTTTCGGATAATCAACTTATTACTTGAATTATAACAGCAGTTGTCCCATGCACCAAGCATGCACACTCTGTTTACCTATGGTCCATACTTTGTGAAATAGATAAATTGAAAACATTTCCAATGATGCTCATTTCACAACTTCTAATCCTTATCGATAGTGTAAGAACACAAAATTCTCGCCACTACTAGGATATGTTAGATTCTAACATTTTATGCAATGATCCTTTTGTAATCTTATTGCACAAAAGTCACCAAGACTTTGCCAATGAAATTACAAAGTGTTCTATTGGAGATTGTTACAAGACAATTCCATAGATATGAAGTCTCACATTCAAAGTACATTCCTTTGAACATCCTTCTTGCATAAAAGTTTCTAATCTAGACATAAATTCTTAACGTCCAACTCCCAATATAGAAACATTTCCATATTTTCCATACGACAACTCATTATTAATAGAATCATATCTAATAAAAATAATGTCATTATGGTCCATTCATTACTATACTTCCAACTGCTCACAGCCGACCAATCCTTAGCGAACCTTAGATTGTCCTTGACAGTTGTTTAATTAGTTTAGTCAAATCTGGTTCTAGTCCTTTTTCCCTCATGATGCCGTAGGCATTTGGAAAATTTTAGAACAGTCAAATATTACAGCATATGCAATCGAACCTATACCCGAAGCGTATGGGACACGATTCATAATGAAAAACGTGATACTTTACCAGTTTCTTGCTATAATATTGCCATATATAGGATTCCCATATGTTGAATCTTTTCAACATAACATCCATATATGTCCTTTGACTAAATTTCTCGATCCAAGCCTTTAGATTTTGAAACGAAGTATAATATTCTCTCCTTTAATTACAGCAAAACAACTTTTCAACCCCTGCAACTTTGCAAAGTGAAACTTTTATTCTATAATTAATATTGCTAACTTGCAATACTTAAAAAAATAATCATGCTCCCACTAACATGATGATTATATCCTTATCAGCATAACACTTATGATCCCACTAGCTTTGACATGTATTCAGAAATCTGCTAAACTTCTAGAAAACAATACTTATTGATTTCCAAAGATCATATTTCTAATACGATACGCTTCGATAATCTTTTATCTAAGCTTCTAGAAAATAACTCATACACCTTTCCTTAGATAGCTCACATGTGTGTCTAAACAATTATAGAACTTATAGCAATAAGTCTCGAATGTTCAAACTAATTGCCAAATCTCACAATTCGAACTATGAAGAGAGATGTCGTAGTCATAATCGAATTTGAGAATGCAATTTACATAATCGCTATCTCATTAAAATCTTCCTAGTGAAAGCGTTTCCTCACAATCATTTTCATGAAGGAGAGAAACCTTATGACACTTAGATTTTATGGTGTATGTGTTCTTATCCATGTGAATCTGTCATAACCATAATCATAAGATAATGTTTGTGACAAATCCAAACTCTTATGGACAGAACTTCTTCATTCTTTATTTCTTGCCATCAAGGGTCCCACCATTGCTTCCAAGTCTTCGAGCAGCTCACCCCTACCTATCAATATACTTTCCATTGATCAGGATGCCTTGCCTCTATGCAATCAATTGAGAACTCATAGAACTCATATGCATAGTTGACTTAAACTGGAATGGCACAGAAACAAAAATGTGTCAACACGATAGGTTACAAACCTCAAGTCGTGTGCTAGTGTTTAACAATAGGTTTACCCTTGATTAGTTCTTGAAACTTTTCAAGATCATTTAGACTCCCACTGACCTCTTGACATATAAGTTTCTCTTGTCAATAAACATTTCTTGATAAACAAATATCCAGGAGTTAGTGTGGATTCTTATCAAGACAAACACTACACACATTGGTCTTAATTGGTCTTTTTCTTATCCAAGACATCACAACTTACCAATTTCAAACGTGCAATAGCAAGAAAACATTTTCCTACTTCACATTTGATGAGTGTGTTAAAATTACTTAAGATGATGTCACCCAAATCACAATTTTGGAGTACGACTCTAAGACTCGATTTTGGAACGAAGTATGATACACCTTTTGATTTAACCATTTCCACAATTGCCGATTCCTCTTCTTAGCCATACTAGTGTACTAAGGTGTCCTTAGAGGATCAATTGTGATACGGTTTCAAATCACTAAGTTAATCATAAAATAGATACTTAAGTACTCTCCCATCTTTTCAGATTGGAGAAACTTTTATCTTTCTACCTAATTGATTCTTCTTATTCGTTCTGCTATTTATTCAAACCTTTTCAACGATTCAGAATCATTCTTAAACTTTTAAGTATAACCATATTTACTAATCTTTTAGAAAATCATGACGAATATTTTATCGTTCTTTGTGGCGCACTTGACCTAGTACACAACAATGCGTACTAGATCTCCTAGTCCATCACTCGACTCACATACTTATGTGAACAAGGAATTAGTCTTAATTTTCCAAATACGAAGTTTCTCATTCATCATACAATACCAGTTGCATGATTCCAAGTTTCTGTCCAATTGAAACTTGGGCGATGAGAATCTTTCCTTATTTGGAAAATTTCTGACATTACTACAAATAACATAACTAAGAATCAAATCCATTCACAATATTGCTAACAATAGAAACATTCAAACACCAATTTTCATAAAATCCATCACAAGGAAACATAAATAAGACAAAATCAAAAATTATTTTATTGCGGAAAAATCTTGTCCTTACAATGCGATTACAAATGAAAACTATGTAAAAATTATTTAGCAATCTGTCCTAACTTTAAAGTAGCAGCTAAAGAATCCGATCTTTGAATCATGCGATCAAAATCCATTTCTTCATGACCAGATTCAACTCACTTCTTTCCTTTAAGCTTCCTTTTTCTTCGATCCTACAAAACACCAAATATAATCTTATCACATCATGTATTAAG
Organism: Lactuca virosa; assembly: GCF_052849685.1. Classification (NCBI taxonomy): domain Eukaryota; kingdom Viridiplantae; phylum Streptophyta; class Magnoliopsida; order Asterales; family Asteraceae; genus Lactuca; species Lactuca virosa. The sequence continues at coordinate 130,308,471 of NC_136434.1, read as the reverse complement.
AATCTAAAAAGGAACTTAATAGAGTTAGATAGTGGATTTTACCTGAAGTAGAGTCATACATCTTGACTCTCCCATCTCTTAGATCTATCATGTAGTTAGGACAGCTTCGCAACCAATGCCCCTTCTCTTGGCAGTATAAACATGTGGATTCTTCTGGGATGGTACACGGGACTATCTCACATTCAGCCTTTTTCTTGCGTAGAGAAAACTAATCTGGACTTCTAATGTTGCCATTTCCCATAGAAGGATGGGATATTGATTTACCAGAAAAATTTGCTCGACCAGTGCGCCAGATCATTTCTGATTCTGTAGCAATAAGCAAATAAGTCAAATCAATGAGGGTCACGTCGTGGTCCATCATATAGTACTCTCTAATGAACTCACTATATGAGTTAGGAAGTGATTGAAGAACCAAGTCAATAGTCAACTTCCTTGAGACATCGACACCCAACATTCCCAATCTATCAATATGCAACTTCATATCCAAGACATGAGCACATACAGACTTTCCATCTTTGTGTCTTTTTGCCAATAGGGCTTGAGTGACCTTGAACTTTTCAATTCTTCGAACACGTGGATCAGGGAGAACTATTGGAGGAGGTGGAGGAAGTGAAGCATGATTTCCATTTCCACAATCCAATCGTGGATGTGACATCCCCTAATTTCTCGGCAAGAAACGACCAATTTAATTTATGCTTTTTAAAAAAAGTCAGAGAAATCTTTTTAAAAGATGTTGCGGAATTGGTCCCCAAAATAAAACATGATAAAAGTTTATCAAAACCTTTCTTTAAGAAATATATAATTTCATTTCATATCAAAAGCTCGGGATGTCATGTTCCGATACAGATCAAAAGCATAAACAAGACATTATAAGCCTTACAACAGTTATTTACAACTACTGGCCTATAATCCAAAAATCTCTCATCATCCTCCGACTATGCTCGGGGTCCACTACCTGTAACATAAAAAGCTGAGTGGGTCAGGCTTGGGAGCCTGGTGAGCATATAGGGTTTTCAACCCACAATAATAATAAACTTATTAAGTTCATCAATCAACAATAACCCTGATTACCCATTCCCGTTATCCTCACTTTACGTCCCTAAACACCTATCATAAGGGACCTAGCCTAATGAATATCATCGGGATGGACACTACTGCTAAGGGGACTCCTCAGCCATACATGTCCTAAAGGCAACCATGAGGGGGATGGAGTACAACAAATGAACACCCAAGCTCATTAACACCTACCGGTTGCGAGCCTGCCAGCGTTCCACTGGACTGTCTAGAAAAGTCTGTGGTCGTCATCCATACTCCGCTAGATGACTGGATCACAATCACATCGAGGCCTCTCATCATTTTATTTCATCACACATCAACTATCTACCCATGTTTTACCCAACATATTTGTAGATAAAAATACATATACATTTTAAAACTTGTATAAAACATCTATTCAACAGTCACCTCAATTAAACAATTAATATAATTACACATAGCACGTATTTTATAGAAAATACTTCATATCTAGGTGTAAGATGAAGGTGACTACACACTCACTTGATTTAATGATAATCGGGCAGCACTTCGTTTCCTAAAACGATCGTTTCTAATAAAACCGAGAGTTTTATTGAGAAACCGGGCTCTGCGAAGGTTGGGCTTCAAAACCGAAAAGATAATTTTCTCGGGCTTCTCGGGCTCTTCGGGGCGTATTGTAAGGGTCGAATTATTGTAATAAGTCGAATTGTATTTTGTACTCTTCGAATGTCTTGTAATGTATTTTATTAAGGCGCTTTTATTCGAAGCGTTAGTGTCTATGCCTTAGTATATTTTTTGTACGCTTTCAGTTCCCTATAAATAGGGATATTTACTAGAGTTAGAGAAGAGTTTTTACAGGCCTATCTTTATTCTCTGTAAACATTCGAAAGCGTAATAGAGCTGAAACAAGATCATATTTACATCTGGTGTTCAATCTCGCATTTTTAATTGATTTCATACTCTGATTTGTTTTATACTTGATTCTTTGATTCATCAATTGGTATCAAAGCAGGAATCACATCTGTGATCTGATTTTCATCCATTCAAAAAGTTTTTGAATCAAATTTTTGGTTTCAAAGTTTCCGCACTTTTTGATCGTGAAAAATTTGTCTAGATCTTAGTCTGTGATTTGATTCTGCATTTGAATTGTTGAATCGAGTATTCTTCTAGCAATTTCGGTTTGATTCAACTAGTTTGTTTTCAAATTTCCAAATCTTCTTAAGAATTTTCAAAATCAACTTCCGTACAACAATGGCGAGTTTCAATCTCAATTCGATGACCTCGTTTTCTCATTTGTTAGGATCATCAACCAAAATTCTAATGCTAATCCCTGAATACTATGATCAGTGGGCTGATCGTATGCAGGATTATCTGAATGGTCTTGATGAAGAATTATGGTCATGTATCACTGGAAATGTTAATGTTCCAGTGACTGTTCAAGCAATTGGTTCATCTACTACAAGTTCTGTTGTTGATAATCAAACTGATCGTCTGAAGAAACTGGAGAAGAGGTGTATAAGAGAATTGCGAGGAGCTTTACCTCCAGTTGTGTACAATTATGTAAGGAGTTGTACAACTGCAAAGGAGATCTGGAACAATCTGAAAGATAAGTTTCAAGGAAGTGAGAAGACTAAAATCAATTCAGTCAAACAATGTTTGGTTGAGCTGAAAGATTTCAGACAAAAAGAAGGTGAAACAATTGAAGTCTACTATGATCGACTGAACGAGTTAATCTATCGTTGTAATCGCTATGGAATTACCAGGACTTCAATGGAATTCAATCTCATTTTTGTGATGGGTCTTCGAAAAGAATGGAGAAGCGTAAGTATGATGGTGAAGAATCAGCAAAGTTTTGATACATCAACTCTCAATGATTTGTACAATCAGTTGAAGACACACGAAACTGAGGTAAATGAAATTGCTGAGGAGACGAAGCTGAATTTGGGAGGTCCATTGGCACTTGTGTCAAAGATATCTGAGAAAGAAGCTGAAAATGGTGATTCTGAGGAAGAAGAAGGATTCATCATGAATTCGGATGATGAGGCGATAACTCTTTACTCGAATAATCGTGTTAAGAAGTTTTTCAAAAAGCCGTTCAATCCAAAGACTAAGCTTGCTGAGGTAAAAGGAAATGTTGTGAGTAAAACTGCTGTTGAGGAGAAAAAGACAATTGAGAAGAAAGATTCGAAAATGTCTGAAAGAAAAATCGAGAAAAAGCTGAAAGGTGATGCTGGTGTAGATTGTCATTATTGCAACGGAGCTAATCATCTTGCGAATGATTGTATGCTTCGAAAGAAGGATGAGAGGAAAAATAAAGTTAAAGATGAGGCGTATTATGCAGAGAAGCTTGAGGATGTTCGTGCAAAAGCCAAAAACTTGTCACTGGTTGCAAAAGGTGAACATGAGGATGAAGATGGAACGTATCAAATCTGGTCATCCGGATCAGATGATGAAGAAATGAGGAATCCAACACATGGAGCAATGTATGCGAAAATGGAGGAGGACTCAGATGACGAGGAATTCAAAGTGAAAGGACGATGCTTCGTATCCAAGACAGCAGACAAATCACCAATGACAACAAAGGTACGTAAAATTCTCGAATCTTTCAATATTCCTACACATGCTTATGATTCTGAACTAATATCTTTTGATGAGACGGTTACTTATTTTAATTCAATTGTTGTGTCTGCTAGCAATGAGGCCAACAAGTTGTCAATGGAGTTGTTAGAGACCAAAAAGCGATTAGAAATGAAAATAAGTAAAATTGATTGTTTGGAATTACAAATAACAAATATTATGTGTGATAGGGATACTTTATCAAGTGATGTCAAACTTTTGCTAGCACAAAGAAACATTTATTGTAATGCTGCTAAAAGACTTTATGGAAAATTAACTGATTTACATCATTCATGTGAAATAAGTAAAGAGCAACATAGAAAGTTACTACCTTTTCTAGCATACGAAAGAGCTAAGGTAGATAATATTTCGTATGATTGTGAGCAAATTATAGCTGATTTTGACAAAGTTCCTGATGATAGATATAAATATGGAATTGTCAAAATTGATGAATGTCTTGATGCGAATGAATTAGTTAACATAGTGAATGATACTTTGACTAAATCTGAACAAATTCAAATTTTGAAAAAACTGAGAATTCAACATCTGATTCTCAATCTAATTTTGCTGATATTGAAGATAATTCTGACAATATTAGTGAAATTAGTGAACTCGAGGATGTTGATTGTTCCCAGTTGTCTGTTGTTAATGTTGCATCTACATTTAAAGGAAAAGAAATAGTTAAGGATTTGATGGTTGAGAAAGAAATTGATATACCTTCAACTTCGAAAGTTTGTGATATGAACTTCGTGGATATCAAAGACAGTCAAACTGATGATAGCGATGATGAAAATGAAGAGAATATTTCGAAGGAAAAGAAATCTTCAAAGGAAGAAGAAACTCCACGAATAGTGGTTGATCAGGTGTATGGTGATACACAAAAGTTCGAACAAGTAAAGACTGAAAAAGGTGAACATTACCTTGAAACAAATACTGTGGTTTATCCAAATTTCAAGTGTACAGATGATGTCATTTTTCCAAATCCAGTTTTCGTAACAACTGGAAATGTTGAGAATATCAAACCAGAGTTAAAGAAATTAGTTGAGGAGGATAATTCAAAAACAACTGATGAAGGTTTTTTCGCAAATCAAAGCACAGTTGAAAATAACTTAACAAAGAATTTGTATGTGTTTCAACGTCAAAAACCACAAAGAAAATGGGTTGAAAAATCAAAAATTGAAAAAGAGAATTCAAAACAAGTTATAAAGGAAAATGAAAAAGTTGTCAAACTAAACTCCAAGGAATTCAAAGATCAAATTGACAGATTTTCGAAAGAAAACAACATTTCAAAAAGACAAGCAAGAAAGAAAATATTTTGGCAAAATGTTTAGTCTCAAAAGATGTCTGAATCACAATCACCCAAAAATGTTTTTAAAGCTAAAATTTCCTCTTTTTCAACAAAACCTCAACATTCATCTCAATCAAATCATTCAAAGTCTGAAGTGAATAAACAACCAAGGTTTTCGAAAGTTTCAGAAACTAATATTCCAAGAAAATTTTCAAATAACTCAAATCCAAATCAAAAATTTCTTCAACATCAACATTTTAAATCAACAGTTGATACATCATATGCTCAATCTTTTATAACAAAACCAAAAGTTGATTTTGTTCCTCAAAAGCCAAATTTTCCAAATCAAACGAAGAAAGAAACGATGAAAATTTCACGAGAAAAAGGAATAACTTCAAGGAAGAACATTGATCATTGGCTTGAAGGCAAAGGAAAGATGTATCAGTCGAATACATTTTCAAAGGAGCAAATTCACGAAGCATATGAGAAGTATGTGAATACTTCATCAAACGGCAGTTCATCTTCTAAGGATTCGAACATATCAGTCAAAGCTTGGAAACCAGTAATAAAAGCAAAGAATGTTCATTCACAAACTTAGAATTCGAAGGGTAATGTCAGTGAACAATCGAAACCATCAAAAACTTATGTTTCGGTTCCTTTAAATGAAGATGTAAACTTAATTGATAGTCTCAAAACCAAAGTTTGTGATTGGGTTAAAAGTTCTTCATTTCATTCGAAATTGAAATCTAATTTCCAAGGACCCAAAAAGCCTTGGGTACCTAAATTTTTCCATTGATTGTAGGTACTATGTGACGAGCAATATGATAATAAATGGTACATCGATAGTGGTTGCTCTCGTCACATGACTGGGAAGAAGGAGAATTTACGTGATTTTCGAAGTCTAAAAAATGTTGGAGTTGTGAAGTTTGGGAACAATAAAAAAATGTCAAGTCAAAGGATATGGGAAGATCACGAACGGACAATTCACAGTGAATCGTGTGGCGTATGTTGAAGGTCTTCAACATAACTTGATAAGTGTTTCCCAACTAGTTGTGGGCACTGGCAATCAAGTTCTTTTTAATGAAGAAGGAAGTGTTATTTCGAATGTCAACACAAAAGAAGTGTTACTGAAATCCAAAAGGAAAGGTGACATGTTCACTTTGGACATCAATCCGATAGTAGGGAAACCTGCTATATGTCTTATTTCGAAAGCAACATCAGACTTAAGTTGGCTTTGGCATCGAAGACTCTCTCATCTCAATTTTCGAAACATCAATAAACTAGTGGTACAATATTTGGTCAGAGGTTTACCTGTACTTAAATTTGACAATAATTCTTTATGTGCAGCTTGTGAAGTTGGAAAGCAACATAAACAAGGTCATCCAATTACGATAGATTCGAAAAT